>NC_046289.1:28157500-30657500 GCF_004115265.2 Rhinolophus ferrumequinum
TGATTTCTCCCCCTCTCCCCAGTTTTCTTCCCAAAGAGGGAAGCTGCTAGGCCACTTTTAATTGCTAAAGTGTTTTGCCTTCTTTTAAACACGTCGGGTCATGTTGCTCTTTTTTCCCAGCTTGCTTCTCCAGTCGGCGCAGCTGCCAGGGCCCCAGGGCTGCAGGGTTGGGGTGCAGGGACACCGAGGAGCTGAAGAGAAACATCGAAAAAGTTGGAATCTCAGCTTCCTTCCCTCCCTGCGCTCTCCCAAACTCCAGTTGCCCTGGCGGCTGCGGGTGCCTGAGTTCTCCCGCACTTCTTCCTTCTCTTCCCGGCTTTCTCGCTCTTTGATCTATTTCTCTTTCTCTCGCCCCCTCCCCCCTCAGGACTTTTAAAATGAACCTCATTGTTGGGAACCGGCTCTCAACTGGGTTCCTGTAATCCGCTCCATGGGGTGGTTGCTGTTACAGATTCCCGATCCCCCGCAGCTGATCCTGAGGGACCAACTTTAGAATTTACACAATGACACCCACATGGTCTGGAAGCCAACTCCCAGGTCATATCCCCCCACTGCTCCAACATCCTTTCCAAATCTTGGGTACAGTTTGGGCATGTGACCAGGGTCCCATTGGAACAGAAACCTGCCTGTGGTGGCTCTGCCCCCCTCCCCCACCACCAAATCCACTATTGACTGGGAGGGGGTGGGGGGGATTTGGTGCTTTCTTTTTCCTCCCCACCTGCAGCTTTGCGTTAAAGATTAAACACTGGTGCTCTTATTCCATCCAGCCTGCTTTAGGAGCCAGAAGACTAATTGCAAAGACATCTTCTCAGTGGAGGGAGGTGGAGGGGGCAGGGAATACTGGGGAGAGCATTGTGGAAAGCACCCCTTCCAGGAGCATGGGGCAATGAATTTTATTTTCAGGAATCACATCCCTCTTCTCTAACCCCAGATGGGATTTCTCCTACCCCCTCCCACCTCAGTAAGATAAAGCAAAGACAGTCTGAAAACCTGTTGCCAAAGGAAGGGAACACTTCTGAAGGAGGAAGTTGAGACTCTTGGGCCAGGTTGGGGGTGGAGAGCATCAAATAAGCAGGGACTGATTAAAAGGGGTAATCTCCTGAGGTTTACCTGATTTTTGTTAGGGGGAGGGGCAACCTAGAGAAGTCTGAATGATATGAGATCTTTTGAGTTGAGGAATCTATTTGGGAGGTAAAGAATTTGGATTTTATGGATAAAAGTGGTAGCTTTGGGGACAGGATATAGGGTTGCATTCCAGGGGTCTGCCTGGGGTAGGGTGCATGCATAAAACAATTTCTCACATAGGCCAGGATTTTGTGTGTATATTTTGTGTTTTTTTAATTCATGGGGCCAAAGTAAATCCAGGTGGCTGGTGTATGGGAGAAAGGGGAAGGGGGCTTGCCAGGGCAGAGGTGGGGATGGTTCCCTGGAGAGAGGTGGGGCATTTCTGATTGTGGAGGGGGTTGCCCTTAGTGGGTGCCCTTCTGGGCCTGGTGGATAGCTTTGTCACTAACCATCCTCTCTCCTCTCTCTTCCCTCCAGGGTAACAAGATGCTGAACTACAGTGCTCCCAGTGCAGGGGGCTGCCTGCTAGACAGGAAGGCAGTGGGCACCCCTACTGGGGGGGGCTTCCCCCGGAGGCACTCAGTTACCCTGCCCAGCTCCAAGTTCCACCAGAACCAGCTCCTCAGCAGCCTCAAGGGCGAGCCGGCCCCAACTCTGAGCTCTCGGGATAGCCGTTTCCGAGACCGCTCTTTCTCAGAAGGGGGTGAGCGACTGCTTCCCACCCAGAAGCAGCCTGGGAGTGGTCAGGTCAACTCCAGTCGCTACAAGACGGAGCTGTGCCGCCCCTTTGAGGAGAATGGTGCCTGTAAGTACGGGGACAAGTGCCAGTTCGCGCATGGCATCCATGAGCTCCGAAGCCTGACTCGCCATCCCAAGTACAAGACGGAGCTGTGCCGCACCTTCCACACCATCGGCTTTTGCCCATATGGGCCCCGCTGCCACTTCATCCACAATGCTGAGGAGCGCCGTGCCCTGGCCGGGGCCCGGGACCTCTCTGCTGACCGTCCCCGCCTCCAGCATAGCTTTAGCTTTGCTGGGTTTCCCAGTGCCGCTGCCACCGCCGCTGCCACAGGGCTGCTGGACAGCCCCACGTCCATCACCCCACCCCCCATCCTGAGCGCCGATGACCTCCTGGGCTCACCCACCCTTCCTGATGGCACCAATAACCCCTTTGCCTTCTCCAGCCAGGAGCTGGCGAGCCTCTTTGCCCCTAGCATGGGGCTGCCTGGGGGTGGCTCCCCGACCACCTTCCTTTTCCGGCCCATGTCTGAGTCTCCTCACATGTTTGACTCTCCCCCCAGCCCTCAGGATTCTCTCTCGGACCAGGAGGGCTACCTGAGCAGCTCCAGCAGCAGCCACAGTGGCTCAGACTCCCCCACTTTGGACAACTCAAGACGCCTGCCCATTTTCAGCAGACTTTCCATCTCAGATGACTAATCCAGGGTAGGGAGGGACCCCCTGCCCACTCCAGCCTCCCCACATCCCCAATCCTCACCTCCCTACCCTACAACCCCTACATTAACAAGGTTAAGCTCAACCCCTTTCCCCTAGAACCTTGGAATACCTCTCCCTCTTCCCCCTTTTAACCTCCCTAACATAAGGACAAGTCAATTTGTCAGTAGCTTCCTCTGGCTTGAAACCCCCTCTCCTTGATTTTATAGCCCACTTACCATGCATAACAGACAAGTCCCATATTTGTCAGTAGATGCCTTTTTTCCGGCTTAAGCCTTAAGTGCCAAATCACAAAAGAAAAAAGCAGTAACAGTTTACAGAAGCAACTTAGTGCCTTGTAATCTAACTTTGTCACTGTGACTACATTACCTCTTCAGCGCCAGAGGGCACCCGTGGGCCTCCCGGAGCCTCTGCCCATGGGGGAGGGGGGGACCCAGAACCAGCAGCTCCCTCCACTGGCGATACAACTGCACCTTCCCTTACTTCAGTCTCCCACACACTTCTCCCCTCTCCCTAGTACCCCCCCACGTCCCCCCCCCCAGAGTTGTTGCCAGACTTGGGTTTTAGGGAAACCTATATTGACATTCAAAACCTTTTTCTTCCCGACCTGAAATTCTGTTGACTAATCTTGCCTGGGTTGGTATAGGTCTACAGGAAGGAAGACAGAAAAAGTGGATGAAGATTGTGACATAAGTGGGACTTTGTGATTTAATTTTTTTCTTTTTTTTTTAAGTGGGGAGGAAGGGGAAGCTAGATGGACTATGAGAGACTTGATTTTGGTGCTAAAGTTCCCCAGTTCATATGTGACATCTTTTAAAAAAATGACAACAAAAAAATTGAGAGAAAAGCTAAAAAAAAACACATGTAAGGGGTGAAGAGTTAATGGTATTCATTCCACATACAATATCTGTGTAAAACGATTTCCCGTAGAAGTAGCTTTAATGGTTTTTGCTCTAGAATACCGTAGGTCTATCCTTAGAGCACTCACGCCATGCTTTTTTCCCTGGGTTTTAAACTTCATATAACTTTCAGAAATTGGAGAGCAAAAATTTTGCTTGTCACTGCACATCAATATAAAAAAGCTTATTTAACTTATCAAAACGTATTTATTGCCAAACTATGCTTTTTTTTGTTAATTTTGTTCATATTTATCGGGATGACAAATCCATAGAATATATTCTTTTATGTTAAATTATGATCTTCATATTAATCTTAAAATTTTGTGACGTGTCTTTTTCCTTTTTTTCCACAGTTTTAATATATTATTCTTCAACGACATTTTTTGTAACTTTACACTTTTTTTGGTTATTTTATTTTAAAAAAATGAAAAATTAATTTAAAAAAATGCAAAAAACTGTTGGATTATTTATTTTAGAAATTTTCCCCCTTTGTGTTGGACTGCAAATTGAGTTTCTTTCTCTTTAGGCCTTTCACAACTAGGACTGAGAATGTATGTAGAAGTTCTGTGACAGTACAGAAGGAAAACAACTTTATGTATAGCTTCTAAAAGGGAAAAAACAAACAAAAAAAGAAACCCTTTGACTTCCACGTGCCCATCTCGAGACATTCCGATTGCAGATTTGAGGTTCTGGATTCCAGGTTTAGTTTTCCAATGTTCATGCAAACAGAACTGGCACACACACATTAAGATGAATGTAATTATTATTCCTCTTGCTGGTCACTACCGTCGCTTTCTATTTCTCTTTCTTTGTGTGAATTTATTTAAAAAAAAACTTTTTGTAACGACTATTTGCAGTTTAAAATCAATAAACCCCGTTTTTTTTTTTTTCAAGAAACACTGATGGTGAAGCTGGTTTGACTTGGTTTGCAGTTTTATTCTGTAGGTTTGTCTCCTGTCTGTGTTGCAGATAGTGGTCAGAGGAGGGGCATTGTCTGGTTTCTTACACTTAGAGCTAAACCAATGGCTAGCTCCCTTGGTTGATGCTGGAAGTCTTCTGAGCTTATAGAGGGGGTGGGGTGGAGGTTGATTGCAAAGCATGCTAGACTTTGTATTATCTGCCCAGTGTGTTTGTTGTTAACAAGGGGCCAGCCTTGCCCAACCATATGGCCTTGGAAATTCTTCAGGAGAGCCAAGGCACAGGGGCTTCCAGTCTTCTCTGCCCAGCCTGTGGTCTTAATTCCGTTGGGTGATGTTGGGGCTGCCAAATTGATGATGCGGGGAATGTAGCACAAGGCACACCAGCGAGCCTGGGTTTGTGGGAGCTATTTGGGTGCTTCCGGGCTCATTTTTCTCACAGGACATTGACCTGAAGCCTACCTGGGATGTGTGTGTTGAAGGACTGTAGGTTTGGAGAGGAGCACCCAGGGTGGTGAGGGGCTCAACCATGGCACTGGGTTCGGGCGGTTTCACCTGGATTTGACATGTGCTTCTGTCTTGGGAGGGCTAAGGGGAAGTGAGTATTAAAATGGCCAGCATAACAGGAAGTCAGTAGGTCCCGCTAAGTGTTCGTTACACCCTGATGCTATACAGAGTAGGTAAGTAGTCATCTTGGTAATGGTGAGGTCTTCTTGGCTAGAAACACCCCAGCTGAAGCCAGATGACCACTTGGAGGGGATGTTTTGCTTGCCAGAGCAATTCCTGAATCTGGTTCTTGGGAGGACTTCGTTTTGGGGAGGCAGGGATGGATATTACTATTTGAGGCTTGGCTGCCTTCTGTTCCTTGTATTCAGTAGGTTTGGGGGCGGGGGGGGGGGGTAAACTGAATTTTCACCTTGATCCTCTACCTGGCTTCTCCCAAAGGCAATTAGGTCTACAGCAGACATTGTCTGGGCCAGGGCTGTCCTTGAGGCTAGGGAAGACATAACTTATGCAACCTGTTGACTCTTCCTTCCCTGCCTGGCAGGTGCCCGCTGTGGGGGACCGGAGTATGAGGTAGAAAAAAGGTACTATTAACTTCTTGTAGGGCAAAGGTTGGTGGAGGAAGGGGAAAAGCAGGCCTCGGACTGGAGTGAAACTAGACCTCTGTCCCTTAAGGAGGGAAGGACTGTGTGTGTGTGTGTGTGTGTGTGTGTGTGTGTGTGTGTGTTGTGTAGTGATGGTGGTGGTAGTGGCAAGTGATCTTCCTTTGACAAAGTGAAAACGACATTTAATCACTCACTTTGAACCCATGCTCTGCAGGGATAGATGAGCATATGGCAGACATCTTTCTAATTGCCTGGCTCATCGTGACACTGGTTGGATTTAGAGGGGACTGAGCATACCCACTGCCTGCCCAGAATTTCCTCCACTGAGTCAGTCTCTTGAGTGATAATGAAGGTGGAGGCATTGAGGCATTGACTCCAGAAAGCCCTGGAGGGTGGGGATTGTCTATAAAGATGGGGACGCTCTATGGCCCCAGGCCTCCACCCTTTATCCCGACTTGAGTGACTCCATGGGAAACTCACACAGGCTTGGATTTAGGTCACCCAGGTCCATGCATGGTCACCCAAGAGCCTGATTTTCTACCATCTAGATCTTAAATGTAGTGGAGATAGGTCCAAAGCTACTTAGGAAAG
Source organism: Rhinolophus ferrumequinum (assembly GCF_004115265.2). Lineage (NCBI taxonomy): Eukaryota > Metazoa > Chordata > Mammalia > Chiroptera > Rhinolophidae > Rhinolophus > Rhinolophus ferrumequinum. The sequence continues at coordinate 28,163,534 of NC_046289.1, forward strand.
GAAATAGCAGAATTCTTTCAGGCCCATTCTTTTTCTAGGATTTAGAACAGGGGTGTCCCAACGTCTTTCAACGTTTTTCACCCAGGGCCATATTTGGTAAAATACACAACAGCCGGGCCACTCACTCGAGGTGAAGTATGTATTGCCTCACCTGGTTTATTTAAGTAAACTAAATATATTTTTGGAATTTGCTGCGGGCCAATAAAAAATGGATCTCAGGCCACAGTTGGCCCGTGGGCCGCAGTTTGGACACCCCTGATTTAGAAGACGAAAGGGCCTCAGCAGCAGTACTGTGCTCTGGGCTGGCAGGGAGTCCAGGGAGATGGGAGAGGGAATCAGAGTTGGCAGGGGACCTCCATCTCTGAGCTCCCCTACAGCCTGGGGAAGATAGAAGCCGTGCAGAGAGAGTTGGAGGTAAGGTCTAAACAAAGGGAAGGGGGACAGGAAAGACCAGGCCTGCCTTTGTCAGCCAGCTTTCTGGGGCACGAGGCCTACTTTCCCATCTCCTTCCCTGGACCTGGGGGCATCTTTAATTTGGGGGCCTGCACAGGGTCTGTCCTGACTGGGCAGGACCTCTGTGGCTTTTGGCCCTGCAACCCATGGTCTGGTCCTTGGCTGAAGGTCTTCCGTTGGAGCAGCTCAAAGCAAATGAGCTATTTTGGCCACTGAGCAATGACTTACCTTTTTAGGCCTGGAAGCCTCATTTTAAGGAGGAAGCCTGGGAACCCGCTGTTTTTAGTGGCACTCTGGGGAAAGGAGGGCCTTTGAGAGCAGGTGGGGGCAGCATAAACTGGGCTTTGCAGCCAATTAGATCATGAAGCATGGGATACCAAAGGGGCAGACAGTGTCATGGCAGGAGGAATTTTCCATGGCATGGAGGAAGAAGGGATATTGGAGCCCTTTGACCTGGGTTCAAATCTCAGCTGCCCTTATACCAGCTTGGGCCTTGGACAAATGACTCAACCTTGGATTTTCCATCTGTATCTCAAGGTGTGATTGTGAGGGTCAAGTGGACCGTTAGCCATGACAGCTCTTCATAAGTACCTGGTCGTCTGAGAGCTTCATGTGTGCTAACTTGGTCAGGGTTGACAGTGACCCCACGGAAGAAGTTTTGTACCATCCCCATTTTACATGTGGATAAATTGGGGAGCAGAGCTCACTATTTGTTACACAGCTAGAAGTATCAGGATTTGAACCCAGGCAGGCTAGCACCATCATTGCATTTCACCATGTCACAGGCTGGCACACTGAATACATCTGGCACAGTCCCTAGTACATAGTAACTACAAATTGACCGGTGTTAGTTCCTGCCTCCTTTGGCCTGTGTAGATTTTGAAGGGGCATGAGAGGCAGCCAGTTGGATTAGATGACTGCACATACCCCCTCCACCGACTGTCATGATCTCATGTCCTAAGAGGCCCTGGATTGGTGTGTTTGGAGGACGGGGCCTGGGAGGAGGGGGCAGGCCACCCCCTTGGACTTTCCCCTTCTCTACCTGCGACAGGGTGGCTTCTGTTAATGATCAACAGACAAGGGTGCCCCAGGGCGCCTGGGAGTTGGCCCTGTGCCCTTTTTCCCCTGGGGTCTCCCTGTCCTGCACGTAGCCAACCATTTAATCACGTCTGGTTGGACTGACTGGAACGCTACCTGAGTTCAGAGGGGAAGAGGGCCAGGAGAGACCAGCCAGGTTCCTCACCTCCTCTTGCTGCCTTGCAGGCTGCTCTTCTCAGGCTGGCATCTGGTCTGCTGGGCAGCAAGCAGGGATTCAGAGTTGGGAAGCAGGATGAAACCTCAGCCTTTCCTTGAGGTCAAGTCAGCCCTGGGGGGCCCTGTGGTGACCAACCTCTTGGTGGGTAAAGCTTGGGTTACAGAGAAAACTTGTAGCTGGAAGGCCTACAGTGCTTCTTGGAGGAGTCCCAAAGGGTTACATCTGAGTTATCATTGTGGGAAACTAATCTCCGAGAAGCCAGGGCAGGGGCTGCCCACATGCCAGCCTAGGTGCCCTCCTCCTGCCCATCAGAGTCAGCTGCTGGTCAGGGGGCAAGGATACCGCTTCTGTGTTTAAGCTGTTTGAGTTGTGTTGACATGTTGGTAAAGGCCAGGTCTCAAGGTACAGTGCTGTGAGTGACAACCGTTCTTGTGCTATCAGCTTGGGTACAGTGAAAATAAATATTGGTAATGGCCAAACCAGAGGCAATTTTCTTACCACTCGGAGATAGTTGCCCCCTGACTCCCAGTTGTAATACAGGGAGAAGTTGCTGATGACAACACAGAGTTCATTTCTGCCCACCTCAGTACTTCGGGGAGATAAGAGTCTCTGCTGCCTAGGTAAGAAGCTGATTTTGGAGGCAGGGACCTGGATTGAAGTCTCTACTTGGTCACTCTGTGACCTCCGGCTAAAATCTTAGTAAGCAGCTTAGAGCCCCAGTTTCCTCAAATGTAAAGCAGGATGATAATGATGACAATGGATAAACAAACTGTGGCAGTCACACAATGGAATACTATATAGCTGTATAAAAGAATAAATGACTGATATACTCGTTACACCACATGGATGATTTGCAAAACATGAAGTTGAGTGAAAGAAGTCTGCCACAAAAGAGTACATACTGTGAGTCTACTTATATGAAGTTCATAAGCAGGCAAGACTGATCTACACTGATAGAAATTTGAACAGAACACAGAGTATATGCACATAAAAGTTCATTGAGCTGCATGCCGAAGATTTATGTACTTTACTGTATGTAAGTTATACCTCAAAAGTAAAAACCTACGGAGTTGTTGTGTTAAATAATACATATAAGAAAAAAAGATGAAATTCAGTACCTGGCCCATTACAGGCACTTAATACATTGTAGCTGGTTTTTGTAATAGCAGTAAGTAACCTGAGGATGGTGATACTGTGCCCGTCCCCTTTTTATAGATGGAGAGAATGGATGGAGGGCAGGTGAGTAACTTGCCCAGGTGAAGTGGGATTTGAATCCCAGCAGAGCAGCTCTCAATCCTCCAGAGCTTCCCACTACCCTAGAAAACCCTCAGTACACAGGTGTTTCTTTAGTAAAGCTAAATATATAGTAATCCAGACTCCAGCAAGCTGGCTAATTAGTAAATGCAATCATCCACCTCAGAAAAGGGTCTTGTCTTTACAGATTCAAAATAAATCTCTTGGTACCTCCTTTGTGTGAGGTGCGGGGAGGCCAAGTTGGGGGCCTCGCTGGGCTGTGAGGGGCTGGAGAGAGGAGAGCTTGGCCGGGTGGGCTAGCATCGAGGGGCACTGTCCCAGGAATCCTCCACGGGGCCTGCTTGTCCTGGCTCTTCTCTCCCTACGGTGGTTGGAGGTTGTGCGGTCTCCCAGGACCTGGCCCCGCCTGTCTTCCCTGGCCCCCGGTCTCAAGGATGCATGGCAGCCTCATGTGGCTGCCGTGGCACCACTTCCTCCTTCTGTTCCATTCCACTCGCTTGGGAAGTGGTTCCAGTTGCAGGGCTCTGGGAAAATGTTCTTAGATGCCAACAGAGGGAGATGCTCAGTTCAGCCAGTACATCTGGCTGCCCCAAGGCTCTAGGGGCAGGTTCTTGCAGGGCTGACCTGCAGGTGCAGTGTGTGGGTAGGGCGCATGGATTGGGGTCAGGCAGCAGGGCAGAATTTAAGAAGGTGTTCACTCTCAGGGTCATGCACGTGATCGCCTCCTTAAATGTTGCACCCGAGGCACCTCACTTGTCTCCCTCTCATTTCAGCCCTGTCAGGCAGGCTGGATTTATCACTCTTCTGTGTGACTTTGGGCAAGTCACTTAATTTCGCTGAGCCTCGATTTCCTCTAAGTATGGGCGTATGAAGCATACTAACCCTGCCTACCTTATAGGGCTGTGGTGAGGATCAGATGAGAGGGAGAGGAAGGAGATTTGAGAATGAAAAGACCCTGGACAAAGATGGTATTCAGAGTGTGTGAGCAGCTTGTAGCTCAGGGTGACTGTGCCCTTCTTCCAGAGAAGTGTCAGTGGCACATCCTGGAACGTTTTCTGCTTGCCCCACCCTCTGGATTTCCTGCCTCAATCTTGTGTGGGGTGTATGTTGCAGGTGATTATCTCTTACATAATAAAAATAATAATAAAAATAATTACATGATTCAGCATTTGTGGAGACTTCCCAGGCTTGCCAGGCACTGGGCTTAGCCTTCCATTGCATGGTCTCATTTGATAGTACCTATGAAAAAGTACAGTAGTACCTCGGTTTTCGAACATATCTGTTGACAAACATTTTGGATTATGAATGCCGTAAACCGGAAGTAAATGTTTCAGTTTTCAAACACGACTCAGAAGTCGAATATGTCACACAGCTTCCCCTGAGTGCAAGATCCTGAGGCCTAGCTGTCGGCTGTTTTCGAATGTTTCAGAGCTCGTGGATTACGTTAGAAAACCGAGGTACCACTGTATGATCATTGTCATGCGGGGTGACAGGCGGGGTCTCTGGTCCCGCTCCCCACATAAGAACACAGGATATGGTGAGGCCAAAAAGGAACACCCACGGAGCCATAGGTAGGGGAGTCACACCACTATAGTCTCAATGGAGGCTGGATTCACATGACGTGCGACCTACTGTACGCTTTTCTGCCAACCGACCGACTCTCCCCAAGTCCCCTCAACTCTCCTCGACTTCCCAACATAGCCGCAGCAGTTATATTACTGGCCAATGGCTCAATGATTACAGCTGATGGCCATCTACTACCCGAGCCAGCACCCTTCCACATGAGGCAGAGAGCCTGGAAACTGCTCTCTGGGCTCTGTCCCCACAATCATTACACCCATTTTACAGGTGGGAAAAGTCAGGCTCAGGGAGAAGTCACTATGCCCCTAGTCATACATGAAGACAGACTGGGACCCCAGTCTGTCACTGGAGTCAGTTAGTAGGTCTGGGTTCTGATATTCGCTCTCCCCTGAGGACTCACAGTCATGGAGGAGAATGTGTTTTCTGCCAAGCCATCCCTCCCTGAGATGTTTCCATCCCATCTTGTCACCCTCTCTGCAGCGCAGGGGTTTAGGGTGGTGAGCAGAGGGTGGCTTGTTTTATGCCTCTTTTATAAATGGGGAAACTGAGGTACAGTATGGCGATGGCAACTGCACTGGGCTCACCGTCAGGTGCAGCGGCTGCACTGAAACAAGTCCCTGCCTCAGCTGTGCTCTGCATGGCTAGTGGTGGAGGGAGTCACGTTTTACTGCTCTGAGGTCTGTCATTCTGCCTGATGAGTGATGGAGAAACCTTGTGTAATGCAGGTGATTACTCTCTAATCAGCTACCAGCCTTATTGTCCACCTGAAACTTGGACTTTGGGGGCCTGCTCTAGAAGGTACCGGATGGTGGCTGGAGTTGGCGTTTCTGCTTTTGGTGCTTTCTTTTCTGAGAGCTGCTGCCCATACTTATTGAATTGCATTGCAGCATTCCCCCTCCACCCAAGGAAGTCATTCCTGCTAATGCAGGGGTCAGAGGGAGAAACATGGTACAGTCCCAGAGCTCCAGGTGCAGCAGAAACCAGTGATGGCAGAGGAAGGAGGCCCTGCCAATCAGCTACAGCTGCTGCCCAAATCCTCCCCCAGTGGCTTCAACCTGGAGGAAGGAGGGGGGCGGGGGCATTTCATTCATTGGTTCAAGAAGATCTGTCTCTTCGGGCCCCTTTCTTCCCGTGTTACTGACCATTTTACTGCCCAGCCTAGAGCGCCCTGAGGCATTGCGAGTGGCCTTCTAGATTCAGGTAAGAGCTGAACTATTTTTGACTTCTGTGTTGTCCCTGAGTTCTGCTTCTCTCGCCTCCTCCTACAGCTTTTGTTTGGGTTTGGAGCAGGAGCTGCATCTTTCTGCACAGTGCAGGACCCCTGCAAACCAAACAATGCATGTCACCTGGCCTCTTCAGTGTGTCATCAGATGTTTGGGAGATTTCTGGACTGCAGGTCCACATGAAAAAGGCAGTTAGGGAGCTGGGCTTTCTCTTCTTAAACATGCATTAAAAGCACTGCAAGATTGGAAGTCCATGCCAACATGCAAGTAAACCTGGGACTTTTACATTAGTGCAACTGCCCAGCCATGCCTAGCCTAGTTTGGGGGCTGGAGAGGGCATAATTTGCCGATGGACCTGGGTGATCACTTCTTTTTTCCAAGCTTCCATGTCCTTGTCTGTGAAATCTGGAGTTGGACCCGATGAGTTCTTCGTTCTATGATTCCATGAATACCTTAGAAAGGAAAATGTACAGAGCCAAATTTCCTTTGCCATGCCGAATGATGGTGCAATGGAGCCAGCAATGTCGGTGCTGTAGGGCCCCAACTAGAGTTCTAGATGGAAGGGAGTCGGTGTGTTTTGTTAATGTCAGGTGATTCTCAGGGACAGGTCTGGGACTCTAGAAATTGGCTGTCAGAACCTCCTTTGACGTGGTGATTTGAAACACTTATGAACTGGGGGTTGAATGAGAACACATAAGTCACCTCCTTGGTATGTTGTGTTTCCCCAAACACCCCATTTTCAATTAAAACACTGAAACAGCTGCCTTCTTTTAGGACCGTGCTTTGCATTGGAACACGCCCCTTAACACCCATTAGCCGACTGGTTTCTGTGATGCTCAGAGAAAGAGAGTTACTGGAGTTGGAAGTCCTGGGGAAGTAGATTTCAGCTCAGCTCAGGAAAGAACTTTTTAACAAGCTGAGCTGGCCTTCGGATGTAGTGAATTTCCTGTCGGAGGTAATATTCAAACCATAGCTAGGGGCTTACGCCCCACCCCCATGCTCTTCCCCTCCCCAATCAGGGACATTGCAGGGTGATTCCCTGACACCCTATCCAAAGCAGCACCCCTCCTCTGTCCTCACTCCCTATCACATCATCCTGGCTTAGTATTTTAATACTTATCACTCTCTGAAAGTGTCACGTTCATTTATTTATTTTTTTGCTGGTCAGTCATTCTCTCACCAAACTTGAAGGTAAATGTGGCAAAGCAGGTGCCTGGGTCCTTGTGCACTGTTCTGTCTCCAGCGTTCCATCTCCTGGCACTTCAGCAAATACTGAATAGATACAATTTTGCTCTCAGTATAGCTTTGTAGCTTCCAAGTCTATGAGCCCATCATCCTTCAAGAGCCTGGCTGCAGGCATCTGAAGAAGCCATGGTGTCCCTCGGTTCATGGTGTCCTGCAGAACGAGCCTTGGGAATCGTATGTATATAGTCTCTTTCCCTGGTTATGTGTCCTTGGGTGAGTCACCAGCCTTTTTTTGGGTCTTGGTTGCTTCATCTGTAAAAAGGAGAGAGCTGGATTCAGTTATCTTCAAGGCTCTTCCAGCTGAACTACCTTGTGATTCAAGTACTCTGTGTTTGCACTCACTCCTCTGTACTCAAACTGTGTATTCAACCCTCTTTTATTAGGGGTTCTAGTTCTATTAAAACAGAAAAATAAATTAAGTAGCCTTGGGAAGGGAAGAGTAAATATAAGTGCAAACGAATTATTTTATTTTGTGTAACAAATTACAAGGACTACAGCTAGACCTCAAGGGAACTGGTTATTTAATTAAATAATCAGTAGGTTAAATAGGGAGTTTGACCCAGGATACATGAACAGTTAAGGATTTTTTTCTCCCTGATATACTTTTGCCACCTGACAGTCCACTCAGCCTCAACATACTTAACACTTACTGATTTTAAATATACTTTATAAATGGAGATTCTTTCTCCTCTCTGGATTCTCTAGGAGATGGCTAGTAAGCCTAGATGATTCCATTTTACTGGTGAGAAACAGTTTAAAAGGCTACACTGAATGGCAACAGTAAAATAGCCTCTGTTGCAGGATTGCACTTTATGGCTGGCATGCGTTGACAGAGACGGTTAATTTTGCTGTTATTAGAAAAATTTAGGACTGGATCCTACATATTTCTCTTTGTGTGCCTGGAAGAGATTTCTTCTGTATCCTGAAGTGTTACCTAAATGCCATCCACAATAGCAACACATTCAGAATTACCTCTGTAATGAATCAGTCGACATGTAGGTAGGTATTGGTAAAGAGGTGCTATATGGTTCAAAAAGACATAAAATGCGATCCTTGTTTATAAAGAGTTTACATTTTGGTTGGGAAGACAAGACATAAACTAATGAAACCATCAATTAACAACACTGGGTTTGTACTTTGATAGCACTCTATGCTGATACAATAAAAGACTAGCTGGAGATAATTAGAGGATTGTAGCTTGTGATTTTCTGCTAATTGGGTAGTACATTTAGTGCCAACGAGTCAGAGGAAGGAGAGATTGGTGAGGGTCAGCATCCTCCTGGAGAGAGGCTTGCTTGCAGCTCCACTGGCCTGGTTCTGGGGGTATAGGGAAAACCATGCTGCTGCTCTGAGCTATAGCTCTCTAGGAACTGAATGCGAACAGTGCCCACTGGAGCTGTATGGTGCGGCAGCCATGCATCATGATAGCTCAGACTGCACAGCGCTCAGAGCCCTTGCCTGCTGGGGAATGAAGATCGGAGGGATTGAGGATATCACCCCCATCCCCTCCGACAGCACCCGCAGGAAGGGGGGTCGCCATGGTCGCCATCTGTGAACAGGACTCCTCAAATTTCTGTTTTCTGTTAATAAATTGCCTTTGTATGAGCTAAAAAAAAAAAAAAAAAAAAAAAAGCTCAGGCTGCAGACAACTAAAGATGAGCAGAAAATAGAGAGGTCTCGAGGTCATTCTGCCTGTGAGTTTGAATCAGCCTGAAGACCTGTTAAAATGTACTGTACTCTACACAATATTTTTAAATATTTTGAGCCAACATTTTAAAATCAAGAGATTTTAAAATCAGAATCCAGTTTTCTGGCATCTCTTGAAACATTGGGATTTTTGGCCAGGTAAGACTCAATCCCCTTGGCACCAGTTGTGGCATCAGTTGTGTGGATCGAAGTAGTGTCAGTGTAAGACGTGGCTTGTAGTCTGTACCCTGCCCCAGGCCCCACCACTCCCTATAAGTCCCCAGGGTTGCTTGAACCTTTTTTTTCCCTCATGGTAAAGAAATGTTTCTCTGCACTCATATCTCTATCACGAATAAGAAAAACAAAAGTTCAAGAGGGCTGTTTTTTTTTTTTAAAGCAATAATGAAAAGCCTAGTTTTTCACAGAAGTGAAGAACACGCAAACAAAGGCCAGCCATGTTGAAGGAATTTAGCCCGCTGGCCTCGCTCATGTACATTTCTGCTGGGCCCTGTGCCAGAGGAGTTTATGGAAAACACGGTAGGTTATATAACAGAAAGGCACTGCCTCAAGAGTAGTCATAATAGCTGAGGTTTTTAAGGGCTTATATGTGTCAGGTGTTACCTCACTTAACTTTTCCAACAACCCTTTGAGATTGGTACTGTTCTTTTCCCTGCCTCATAGAGGAGGAAACAGACACAGAGAGGTTAACCAATATGCCCAAGGTCACACAGCTACTTGAGGGTGGAGACAAGATTTGAACACAGGTCTGCCTGACCCCAGAACCCATTCCCACTTCTGCTTCTGCACAAGTGCATGCTGTATCCCAACACCCAGAACAGTGCTTGTCACCTAACAGGCACTCAGTAAATAGCTTTGAATGTGTGCACTGGACAGACAGCACCTGACCCCTCATGACCCAGGGCTATATTTGCTGAACTTATTCCTCTGAGAACCACCACATCCTGCTGGGGGCTCAGGTTGGGCCTTTTGCCAGATCTGGGCAGGATAAGAGGGACAGGTGGGGACAGGCCAGGCTGCTCTACAACTTTCTCTTCCAAGTCTGGCTCTTCCTCTACCCTTAAGTTTTTCCTCCTCCACCCACCTTCACCCTCCAGACCATGAGATGAGGCAGTTGGTGCATTGGAGAGTGAAGGAAAAAGCAAAACCAGTTGACAAAAATCAGATAGTGGAGGAATAGTTCTTTAAGCCGTTGAGGCCCTGTGAGTGGCTGTCCTGGGTGTTTGTGCTCAGGGGCAGTGGGGCTGGGATAGTGGGCAGTGCTGATGCAGCTGGCTCCCTGACTAGAGTGGGGGCTGTAGTGGAAGACAGAGGTGAGAGGCCGAAGACAGCTGTGGTTCTCTGGGGAAGCCCCATCTCAGTGCCCACCGGTCTTAGGTGCTTAAGCAGCAAGCCTGGAGGTAAGGATTTGAGTGCAAGTGGTTTATATGAGAGGTGGAAGCACCAACAGGACCCCAGGAAGCACCAACAGGACAGTGGGGGCAAGTGAGTCAGAGAAAGGAAGGCAATCCATAAAGAGTTTTTTTTATCAAGTTAGTTATCACCAGGGTTGGCTGGGCCTTGATCTTGCTGGGCCGATCTAGGAGCCAGTAAAGGACATAATACTTCAGAGACAGCACACTCAAGGGGGAAGGGAGCCGGGGTAGTCATATGCCAACCCCTCGGTCAGTGAGGGGCTGCTTGGCACTTCTGGCCTGCTGTGAGTGGGGGCAAATGGGCTCTGATAGCCAGAGAGGCAGGTGCTGGCAATTGGCAGTTGGACAGGCACACACGGACGTGGTGAGGGTGAGGGAGTGTGGGTGATGCACCAACTGCCTCTGCAGCTCTCCCCCCTGTCCACATAGTCCAGGCATCCTGTCTGGAGCCCAGGGTGCTTTGCAGAGATGCTACACCTGTCCCGTATCAATGGGCTTTTGTTATATAACAGACCTCCCCAGAACTTAGTGCTTTAAAGTAACAACCATTTATTTAGCTCCCAATTTGGTGGGCAGGCAATTTGGGCTAAGCTTAGCTGGGTTATTCTGATCTCAGCTGGACTCACTTGTGCATCTGTGGCCAGCTGGCAGGTGGGCTGATCTAAGATGGCCTGGGCTAGGACAGCATGGTCTCTCATCCTCCAGCAGGCTAGCTGAAGCTTGTTCTCATGGAGGCAGCAGTTCTCCAAGAGAATGAGTGTAAGTAGGCAAGGGCTCTGGAGGGCTAGGCTTGGAACTGGCACAACATCACTTCCACTGCATTCTGTTGGCCAAGCAAGTCACCAGGCCTGGTTGGATTCAAGGGGTGGGAAAATAGACTCAACCTCTTGGTAGGAGAAGCTGCAAAGTGATATTTAGGAGGATAGGTACAGGAGGAGGAATGTCTGCAACCATGTTTACAAATAACCTACCACATGTCCCACATCTGTAGGCATCTTGTGATCTCGTGGACAATAAAATCCAGTGTTTGTTCTACTCTTTTTGACATAGTAGAAGTCAGAAGCTGTGTGGGTCAAGTGTGGAAACGTCTGTGTCCTACAATATCTCCTCACTGATGCTTTCTGATGTGTCTTTAAGAAAGCAGTTATTTCTAAGGGATACAGTAGCACATTAAGTATTTACTTACCAAGACAGTGGTTCTGTGTGGGGAGGGGGAGCAAAAAAGAGCTGAGTAGCTTTGGAGAATGTAATGCATGTTTTTTTTTTTTTTTTCCTTTATGGCCAGTGTCTGAACCTTTCTCCGTGTTTAGGGAATCCCTACCTCCCTCATCCTGATGGGTGGCAGCAGAGCCTGCCACTAGAGCAGATGAAAGTGCCACGCATTGCTTTCCTCAGCCTCCCTTTGCAGCCAGGGCATCAGCCTCCGACCCGGGTTTTGCCTACTGGACGGGTCTGTCCCTGGACTCAGAATAGGAGCTAGTATGTGAAGAAGTGGGGATCAGTAAACTCTCTCTGGACGTAGTCTGAGTTCCTGGGACAGTGGTGGCTGTGGGACTAGAGGCTGAGTCCAGTGTCCAGGGATAGTGTGTTGGTGGTGCTAGCCATGGCACCCAGTCCCCATGGCAATGGTATTCTCTCGAGACAAGTCCTTTGGTGAGTTTTAGGGGAACTGCTTCTGCCTGCAGAGTCCCAAACTTGGTTCTCTAGGTCTCCCAGAGATTACACAAAGTATGCAGTATTCTTTTAATGAAGTTTTATTTGGCTTGAACCTGCCGACTTTATTTCTGTTGCTTGCAGCTAAGAACCTGAAGTTGTACAGTGGCGGGTGGAGGAGGGACGTGTACAGAAAGAAGGGAAGAGGTTGACAGAAAGGAAAAACTGGTTCTACCTCAGTATTGTGCCTGAAGCTGGCCCCACTGGAAATTGTAAAGAAAACTGGGTAATTGCTTGTGAAAGCATGCGATCGTTTATTCGTTTTTCAAAAAACAGAATTTCAGAAGATAACAGACTTGCCTCTTTAAGAAGCCGGTTGGAAAACCAGGGGATAACTGTCAGAGAGAGGGACGGACATGGAGACCCAAGGATATCGTGTGCTTCCGGTTTGGAGCCCTGGAGCAGAGAAGGGTCTGGGACACCTCTGTGGGAGGAGAGAGGTCGCTGTGGAGGAGACTCGAAGCACAGTTATTGAAAAGACTGAGCATGAAATTCATTATTTTTCTCTGAAGAGTGGCTGGGGTTGGCTGGGGACATGTAATAGTGAAGTTGAGTCAAGAACACGTATTTTGTATTTACTTTTTAAAAATCTCTGTAGTGGCTTAGGTAATAAGCATTTTTTTTCCTTAATAGAAGGTATTATTTATAGAAAAAACATAGATGAGTGGATCACATAGGATGTTACTGCTTCCCTTGGTTTATCCCTTAAAGAAAGTTTACTTTTGAGCTTAAGGAAAACTGGCAGCTCTTTCAAGTGTAGGTGGCATCACCAAGAGGTATTAATTCCCCTCCCTCCGTAAAACACAGAAGAAATACACTTAGAAAAAGGCAAGTCAAGAACTTTGCAACAGTGTACAACATGGCCCTGCTGTTTACCTTGGGTGGGGTAGTGACTGTTCTTGTCAGACACGGGGTGAGGGAGGGGGGGGACAGGTGCCCAGCTGTGGTCTGTTTCTTGGGCTGCCTGGGGCCACACCTCCACCCTTGGGTCACCCACCTCCCTGCATCGTGCAGCTCATGTTCAAGTGCCTCTGGCATGTCCCTGGCCTTTTCTCCTTCACTGCTCTTGAGTTACCTGAGCTTGCCATGTAGAAATCCACTGCATTCTTTCAGCAACTTCAGGCTCAGAAGAGAGCAAATGCAGGTGTTCTCCCAAGGTCTGGGTCTACGGAGCCAGACTGGACAGGGAGGAGAGAGACCCCAGGCCAACCTGCTTTCAGAGGGAGGAGGAGCTCCTCTGAAACTCAGGCGCTAGAATTCTACGTGAAGAAAGGCTGCAAACCTCTGGCCCATCCTTGTTCCCTGGCGGTGTGAGTTTGCTGAAAGGTGAGGAAAGCCTTCAATATTAAGACATCAAGTCTGCAGTGATTGTAGTGGGATCTCTCTTTCTAACCTAGGAAGCAGAAACATTCGTGCAGTATGGGACCAGTGGGGTGTGAACAAAGCATGCAGATTTCAAATGTTTATGAGTCAGGATAGATCTGTGTGAGTGGTCATCACCTGCAGTGCTCACTGTGCATCTTGGAAACCAAAGGGACCTTCTTCCAGGCTCTTGGTGCCACTGACTGAGGATCTTCAAATGGTCAACCAACCCATAGCCATTGTGAACATTTGTGTAGAAACTCTTCACCTTGAAGGGCTCTGATTTCATTTGCTCTTTATCACAGTCCCCATTTTACAGATGGAGAAACTGAGGCTCCTAGAAGTGAAATGATTTGCCCAAGGTAATGGAGGTAATAAGGGGTGGAAACCAAGTCTTTTAATTCCAAATCTAATGCTCCTATCACAATACCCCACTATTAATCTGGAATTTGCTCAAATCTCACATTGAAATGATTTAGAGAGTTGAGAGTTGTCTTCCTACAAAATGTTATACACTTAAGGAATTTTTTCAGCCACACTTTTCATAGCATCAACGCTGTCATGGTTAATTTTATGTGTCAACTTGGCTGGGCTCAGGGATGCCCAGATAGCTCGTAAAACATTTATAGTAATGTTTATTTCTGGGTGTGTCTGTGAGGGTGTTTCCAGAAGAGATTAGCATTTGAATTGGTGAACTTTGTAAAGAAGATTGTCCTCACCAAATGCAAGTGGGCATCACCCAATTTGTTGAGGAGCTGAATGAAACAAAAAGGCTGAGGAAGGATGATTTGCTCTTTGTCTGAGCTGGAATGTCGTCCCCTGCTCTTTGATATTGATGCTTCCGGTTCTTAGACCGTCAGACTCAGGGAGGGACTTACACCATTGGCTCCCCAGGTTCTCAGGCCTCCAGGCTTAGACTGAACTGTACCACTGGGCTTCATGCTTGCAGGCAGCAGATTATGGGACTTCTCAGCCTCCACAGTCGGGTAAGCCAATCCCTCATGATAAATGTATTTCTACATATCTCTCTATATCCTACTGGTTCTGTTTCCCTGTGTTAGTCAGAATCTTGACTAGTACAAATCCCAATTCCCTTTCCCTCCACCATCACCCAGTGAAACCTTACTGCCTCCAGCCTCCATAGCCCTCTCCTACTTCTGACAGGATATGGCCAGTGTCTCAGCACTCTTCCCTCTCCCCCAGCACCAACTTTGGGTGGTTGGCTCATAGTGGGGTGTCAGGGAGCTTGAGAAACCGCAGGTCAACAGGTCCATCTTCTCCATGCATCAATTTTACTGGAAAAGATTTTGCGGGAGAATAATACTATAATATCTATCTACCTACTATGTAGGAGAAAGTATACTTTGAAAACGGTTGTTTTTTATCTTCCAAATCGGTGCCAAGAAATTCTTGCTTGTAGCAACTGTTTCCAGGCAGTCCTGAATCTTCTACAGATGGCTCAGTCCCTGGGCAGGCTATATTATTTGTTGAAATACAACCTTCATTATCTGAAAGGCTCACTGGGTATCTCCCATATGCCCCGGGACAATGTACTGAGATGTTGTTTTTCTTGTGTATTGATAGATAACTTTTCTTGTCTATCCTGTTAGGTTACACTCTCCTTGAAGCTCTTGTGGTAATAACAGCAAGTATCTACTATGTGCCAGGAGTAGGACTGGGACTAGAGTGAGGCAAGTAATAAAAATTTAAGGCAGCACCCTGGTGCCAACCTTACACTGCACGACCCTGAGAGAGAGTGCCTCGTTGAATTCTGGACCTTAGGCTTCCGGCTTGCCTCACCTTACTCCTGCCCTAGATTCATCAAATGCATTTTCTCAGGATCCTCACAACAGCCTCATTTTGTAGATGGGGAGAATCTGAACTGCACGGTGGGCAAGAAACGTGCCCAAGGTTCCACAGCTGGTTCCAGCACACTGGCATTATCTCTTTGGTTTTACAACAACCCTGAGAAGTAATTCATCATGCATAGTATTGGTTCAGGAGAGCTGAGTGTTAACTTTCCAGGGATTTTGTGAGTCTGTTGTCAAACACAGCCATTATTAAATAGTAAATTATACAAACTTATAATTAATTAAATAAATTATATTAGAAGCACATGTAATAAATACCCCCAACTCTTCACTTCTGAATTCTGATTCTGGGAGCTCCCAGATCAAGTGTCACAAAGCATGAAGCCCTTTTAAACTTCAGATGGTGGGTTCCAAAGCTCACCACACCCCAAACAGGCAGGGGGCAGAATCCAGACCCTGCACACAAACCCTCCTGTGGTCCCATCCAAGGGCAAGGCAGAGGCAGCTGCTGCTCTGGAGCAAAAACCCCTTCTCTGTAGGGCGGGAAGAGGCCGCTCCTCCCTGCGCCAGCCGGAAGCCACTTCTTCCGGTCATTCTCCCGGGCGGATACATTGTAGGACTCAGCCACAGAGTCTGCAAGGAAGAAAAACACCCGCTTCCCATGCTCCCAACTCAGGTGATGGAAAGCTCCAGGCTTGAGCTCCCTGAAACCTCTCCCGGGTCCCATAAGAAACAGGTTCCGCTGTGGTGACACACCTCCATAGCCCAGAGGCTCAGAAGAGTTTGACAAGAAGGATATTGCTTTGAGGCTGAGGAGACAGTGGGCTTGCCAGAGAGAGCTTGGCTTTGGACACCAGACGAGCCTGGGTTTGAATCTCGCCTCTCCTCTACAAGCTGGGTATCCTTGGTTAAGTTCTCTGAGCCTCAGTTTTTCTATCTGTAAAATGGGGGAGCATCTACCTTATGGAGTCTTATGGAGTCATGGTTTGAAAATTAAAGAAATGTTAAGTGAATGAATACCCATAGCATTTGTATGCCAGGCATTGTACTAGGCTAGGCAGGGAAGATTCCAATGGGGGTGGACTAGAGTCTAGGACTCTGCAGAGGCAGAGAAACAAACCAAGAAAGAAGGTGATGTGGATGTAGTGCTGTGGTAGCAGTGTGGGGAAGAGCAGGGAACATAGGTGGCTCCTAACTTGCTCTGCACAGGCCCTTACTGAACAAGTAATTGCTGAGACCTACTATGTGCTTGTGAGTGTTAGGGGGGATGCAGTTATGAATACAATTCAGTCCTTTTCTCTCAGAAACACTACTAGGCAGACAAGTTAAATGACAATACAAGCAGTAAAAGCCTTAAAGACTAAGGTACAAGAAACCATAGGGCGAGGAACATGGCACTTGATCACTGGATCACTTGAGAGGGACAGACAGCAGGGGAGACCTGCAGGTGAGGGGCTTCTGGAAAGGCCTGAGATCTTCATCTTATTTTAGCAAGGTGGAGGACAGAGGAGAGCCTCCCCCATTTGCTTTCTGCTGCCCCAGCTCTTCTTCCTCCAGCCCCTGCAGCTGGGGTGCGTCTGGCTCCACTGCAGGGCCCAGGACCGAAGCACCACCAGACCTATCTCCATGGGACCCTGAAGGCAAGCTATGGCCCTGATTTGCCAGTGTGTCCCCACTCATGTCTACCAGGTGTGCTGGACACAAGCCAGGAGAAGGAGCGCAGCTCAGGAAACAAAGCTGGTACTTAAATCCTTTTTGGGGTGGGGGCTTGTTTGGATAGGAACTGGCCCTTTGTCACGGCACCTATCCCCATCTCATACTGCCTCTGGCTCCTCTGAACAGATTCCATCTTACCGTGTTTCCCCGAAAATAAGACCTAGCTGGACCATCAGCTCTAATGCGTCTTTTGGAGCAAAAATTAATATAAGACCCGGTCTTATTTTACTATAAGTATCTATGAGTATCTATATTTTATTTATAGTAAAATAAGACCGGGTCTTTATAATATAATATAATGTAATATAATACAATATAATACAATATAATATAATATGAGACCGGGTCTTATATTAATTTTTGCTGCAAAAAGTGCATTAGAGCTGATGGTCCAGCTAGGTCTTATTTTCGGGGAAACACGGTAGTTGAGTCAGGTTGAACTTCCTGGGCTGAAGAAATAGTTTCAGGAAGAGTTTGGAGATAGTGTGAGGCTGGCAGGTCAGAAAAGGAGCCTCCCCTCCTGCCCCCCGCCCCCAAATCCCCAGGCGCAGCCTCTGTAAGGCCCAGCTGGCAGGGTCATCTTGCTTTCTCGGAGGTGTGGGGTGTGTTGCTGTTGCTCCCCTGCCTTTCCCTGTGTGAAGTGAGTTTCTCTTAAAGCACATTTCCTGCTGTGACAGTGTGTTGGTGTTTGGGGACACAGCCTCTTGGCAGGTGTGCCCTATGCTTCACCAAGGGGCCCCTTTTCTTCCTACCCAGTGACAATAAACCCATAGTAAGCAATAAAAAGGATAGCACGATGATATCCCACTTAACGATGTTCCACGCCCACGTGGCATTAAAAAGGGATCTGTTTTTTACATTAGGGGTGTAAAACAGCAGATGAAATGCCAAGTTCGCTTAATAGTGTGGGGTGAAGTGCGCCCCAGCACAGCGCCTGTCCCTGCCATGGTGACACCTGTATCCACAGGAGCATTGTTTCGTGGCCCTGCAGAGCCTATCCTCATATGGGGGGGTGTTTTCCCCATGTGCATTTTCATGCTACAGATCACATGACTCTCGGAGAAAGCAAAGCATTTTGGAAGACATAGGCTGACCACCTCTCTGCTCCTTATGCTGGGGATGGGAAGGGAAGCAGTAAGGACCGGTGATGAGAAGTGTGGGCTCGGAAGCTACAAAGCCTGGGGTTCGATCCTGACTTGACTCCTTGGCTCCTTGCATAAATTTGGGGAAGACACTTGACCTCTTTGAACCTCACTTAATATCCTCAGCTGTGAAATGCAAGTAATAAAAGTGAATGTCCTCGTGCAGAAGTTACTTGGATTAAGTGAGGTGGTGTGGTAGTTAGGAGATGCACGCAAGGGCTTCTGGGCCACTTGTTGCGGTGTGACTGGTAAACTCACCCACACTCCTGAGGTTTGCTCCTGCCTGTGGTGGGGGTTACAGGCTCGATCCAGTTGTCATGATTTGGAGGAGCATCACATGGGATCCCTGCATGACGAGGAGCACTTGTTAAGTGCTCAGTACCCATTGGTTTTGGTGGTGGGAGCCCCTGGAGTGCGGGGAATGGGGGAAGGACAGGAAGGTGCTATCCTTTCCCACCAGGCTCTTTCTGTGTTTCTCTCAAGAAGCCCAGTCCTGAGGTGATGAGCAACCCCCTTGAGGCCAGGCAGGTGCTACTCCCGCCGTGGCCCAGCCCTCCTCGGTGACCCTCCCTGCTCCTTTGCCTGCATCAGCCAGGGCATCAGTCCCACTGGGTGGGTTCATGCCCGCCAGCGGCGACAGAACCACACTCGTTTCTCTGCCTCTTCAGTTTGGAAGCTTAAACTCCCTGGCTCTGGGACCACCTCCTCCCACGACCTGGCTATGTTTTCATTTCTAACCCTCCTTGCCAACCCAGAGCACTCGGATTCTCTTGTCTCCAGCAGAACCCCACACACCTCCCACCCCCTTGTTCGTATGAGGGTTCATTAAGTGTCTGTCACTCACGGAAACCAGAGGCTGATATCAGATGATTGGCCGGGGCTGTTCGCTCAGCCCTTTTCTGAAAGGCACATCTGGGCTGGTTTTCTCGGCTCTCGGCAACATCAGCGCTCCTCCACTGCCCGTCTTCTCGGCCACTAAGGGTGATTACACTGCGGCTGGTGACCAGCTGTGCTCCATCTCCTGGGGACAAGCAGGGAGCTGAGGCCACAGTGGACAGCCGTGTCTGAGAGGGCCCAGAAGGAAAACAGCCCGTCAGATTGTTGGGCTGCTATGAAGCCTCCAGCCCTGGAGGTCTTTCACAAACAGGATAGAGTTTCATCTCTCTGGAATGTTAGGGCAGCAAGGCCTACCCGTCCTCTCTGCCCAGATGAAATTCATCTTCCATGAAGGACTAGGCTCCACTTCCGAGCCTCATAGAACTCCACGAAGTACACAGCACATTGAGCACCACTCATGGCTTCGACTGCCTTGAACGAGTGATTTCTCCAGTTATGTTTCTTTAACTCCCTTGGAGGCGAGGACCATGTCACATTGATACCCGTACCTCACCACAGTGCCAGATACTTATTATTTCCGGAGGCCTGATAGCAGTTAGGTGGCTGCTGTTAACAGGAGAGCAAAGCTTGAGGGGATGGGTCACAGGACTGGTGGGTTCTGAAGAAGCCGTTAAAGGCCTGGAATTTGGAGTGTTGCTTAAGGAAGGTAACTCCACAGTGGGGCAGGGCAGTGGGACTCAGAGCTGGGAACAGCGAGAACATAGCAGCCTGAGGAGAAAGGGCTGTGGTAGAAAGAAAAGGAAGACAATTGACATACTTCAGACTTTTGTTGAGAAACATCCCCGGAGTCTCCTACATAGCTTCTCTCTTTGTGTCAGTGTGGGGTGCAGACCAGGTAGGCCTCTGCTGACCTCTAGCTGGATGGGAGGAAGTACAGGGGAAGCATGAATGAAATGTGGCTTCAGGGGGTCAAATATATGGTGATGGAAGGAAAACTGATGCTGGGTGGTGAGCACACAATGTGATATATATAGATGACGTATTATAGAATTGTACACTTGAAACCTATGTAAGTTTTACTAACCATTGTCACCCCAATAGATTTAATTAAAAAAAAAGGTGGCTTCAGAAGAGATGGGGACTCTGAAAAATGAGCACCCTGGCCAGCAGGGGCTTGGGGAGATGAGGCACTCAAAATGCCAGACCACAGGGCTTAGTACAAGTCTGGGGACATCGCCAGGTTCTATGTCCTTAGGGAGAAACTGAGTCCAGGGGTTGAAAGAGTGAGAGTAATAATAATAATAATAATAATAATTTTAATTATAACAGCCATGACAATACTTTACATTTGTGTGGTGTTTCATAGTTTACAAAAGGCTTTTACATCTATTAGTTCATGAACTGGGAGAGGATTGAGGAATTTCATTTGCCTCCACCCCATATACTCCTGGGAGGGCCTTAACCCTGACCCCGCCCTCTGTCCTTGTTTCTGGGACTGAAGATTTGTACTGGGTTGTGCAGTCATATGCAACCTGGCAGCAGGGTGACAGGAGGGGATAAGGCTCAGGAATGGTTGCCTCTCCCAGCAGCCCCTCCCACCCACCCTTAATCTCTCCCTCTTCTTTCCCCAGAGACATGCCCCCACACCTGCCTTACCTGGATTTCCTCTTCCTGGGTCTCCCACAAGAGAGGAGCTCTGGGCTAGGAAGGGGGAACAAAACTCCTGGTACCTCATTGACATCACAACAGCCCCTGTGCCTTTCCTCACCTGTCCTACAGACTGGGTCCACCCATGGCTTTCCATCTTGTTCTGCCAATGGCTCTGTGGGTCGCCAGCCATGTGAGGCAAAGGTCAGTCAGTACTTACCTCCCACACTGACTCAGGTCTTAGCCTCCTTCCTGCCAAATGGCACAGATGGCAGCCCCAATCCTGGCCTGGATAAATGCTCCAATATTTCCCCATAAGCACACCAGTCTTTTCAACTTGAGAATTCTAGCTTTGCAAACGCTAGCCAACTCCTACAGCCTGACCTGGAGTGGCTAGGAAAGGAACAGAGTCTAAAGAAAGGTGTGCAGAAGACCCAAAGACAAACGTTGTTGACAAGAAAACTGGGGCATGCACTGAAAAGCAAGAATGGTTGGCCACAGGGTAAAACTGCTTCTCATTTAAAGATGAGATGTAGTTGGGCCAACGTGAAACACTGAACTTAGAGTTTAGGATGAGGAAAAGTCAACTGGGCACAGATGTACAGGTAATGTCTGGCTACATATAAGGCACAAATAAATTTGATGTATATGACTATGAGCTAACAAAATTGACACATGAAGAAATGGATATATTTCATATAACTAGTGGACTCACCTAGAATTTTCAGGTGAGGATATATAAGTGTGAAGTAGATGTTCCAGCTATTAAAAAACTTGACATGACAACCCATATCTACCAGACATTGTCCTTTAGGAGCCAAAAAAAAGAAGGTATGGGGAGCTGTGAGTGTAACAATCAAGCCCAGTAAAAAGTCTTATGGGAAGGCCTGTGCTATACCAGAAGAGTGGTAAAGGGTCCATGCACTCTACAGAGAATTTAATGTCATTTACTGAAATTGGCTGATCATTTTTCTCTGTGAGAGTCAGTGGGGAAATAGAAAAAAAGAAACACCCAACACATAGTCAATTTTGCTGGGACATATCTAGTGTGCAAAAATGAAGTCAGTGGTTATACTGTGGTAACTACCACAAAATCTTGGTGGCTCATGTTAACAAAGGTTATTTGTCATTTTACCACATGTCTGTTGTGTTAGCTATAGGTCTGTTGAATGGTTTTCATGCCTGAGCTGATGAAGGGACATTGGGACTTTTTGATTTGGGACACTGATGGTTTCATAGCAGAAGGAAAAGAGACAAACATGATGAATCACTCACTGATCCTTAAAACTCTGGAAGGGATACCTGTCACTTCTGCTCACATTTCATTGGCCAAAGCAAGTCATATAGCCAAGCCTGACCTCCACCACCCGCCCACCTAGGAGAGGGAAGTAAAAGCTCCTCTATTGAACAATAATAAAACCTACCACACAAAGGTCCCTAAAGTTAGTTCTGCTTTAGGCCATACTGGGGTCCAGCTGCACTCATTCTTGTGAGTTGTAGGCACCTCAGAACCCAGTTGTGGACAACCATCTCGGGATGGAGTTATAAACCGGTAACTAGAATAAAAGCTCTACGAGGGACGAGTCTGGGTCTATCGTTTTCACTGGTGTATCCCCAAAGCCAAGAACAGGCCCTTCAACATACATTTGTTGCTGAATGAATTATAAATGGGTTTAAGATGCAATTTGACCCTTCCTGCCTCAGCCAAGGAGTATCTGTGTCCCACACTCTGGTATCTTTGGGGGTGGAGATGGACACACTCAGAGAACCCATAACTGTCGCATGGAACCCAATGAGTTCAGACTTCACTTTCTGCTTTGGGCTGCTGTGTTTTTCGCCTGTTTTGGTCTAGCTCAGGAGTCAGCAAACATTTTCTGTAAAGGGCAGATATTGAATATTTTAGGCTTTACAGGCTGTATTATATGGTCTCCGTCACAACTATTCAAGTCTGTTGTAATGTGAAAGCAGCCATAGCAAATATGTAAACATTCCGAGTGTGGCTATGTTCCAATAAAACTTTATTTGCAAAGACAGGCAGAGGGCCAGACTTGGCTGGTGGGTTGTAGTTGCCTACCCCTAGTCTAGCCAGCCACAAGGCTGGCTTTTCAAGCTCTTGCTTTCCCCAGTGTCCCTTTCAGGACCGTTTTAGGGTCATACATTTATCACTCTCATCTGCATAAAATCAAATGCCACAATATCGTTGTTTTGAGTCGTACAGTCATCTGCTTTGAGTGTTTAGGGCTTGAGTTTATCTTCATCCAGGGAGCATGTCCATCTCCACACGTCCGTGACCTGGCCAGGTTTTGGATCTCACTCTGCTGTTGTAAATCTCAGGTGCTTCACTCAGTCGTGCCCTTATCTGTCTTGCTTTTGGGGCATGAATTCAGTCTGCTGTTTGACCTTTTCTAAGGGACCCCTGGACCATTGTGGGGGAAGAGAAGGGCCTGTGGTTGAGTGAGTGGGGGAGGAGCTCACATCTCCCCTCTCAATTCAGTTGGTCTGAGAAGTATAGAATCTATTTACTTAGGGCTGTGGCTCAGATATTTTCATTTCATGGAACCTGATGCCTCAGACTCACAGATTTTTTTCAGGCTGGAATGCCTCTGGTGTAGTATGACAGTCTGGAGAGTATTAGCCAGCAACCCCCTCTTTCTGGGTCAGTACCAGACTTATGTAATTAGAAGTCCAAAGAGAAGACAGGCAGACAGTCAGACTCACCCCAGCCAACAACCTTCCCCCGCAGCCCTCTAGCTGGTTGTACTGAATTTTAGAGCAGGAAGAGACCTTGCACCTAATGAACTCTTGTCCATCTGATTCCAACTGGATATTTGAACATCACGCACAGCCAAAAACAACCCTCTTTTCCATGGTGTCAAAGCCAGATCCCAGGACCCCATGGGCACTCCACATTCTGCAGCTAACTTCCAGACTGCTGCCCACCACCCCTCCCCATCTCCCCCAACAAGATAAACACATCTGCAACCCCATCCTGAGGGATCTGGGAGGGAAGGAAGGAGGGAGGAGGGAGGCTCCCCAGTGCAGACAATCTGAGACTCGGCCTTGACTTGGACCGTGAAGATAGGACTGCCTCCCCTCTCCATCTGGCGGGGAGCAAAGACCCCAGGGAGCTCAAGCCACGTGGGAGGAAAAGTTGGCCAGGGGAAAAAAGATAAAGGAGAAAAGGGGAGGAGTCTAGCCAGCTCCCATCTCCTAGCTGTGGGTCCAGCCAAGTGGCTAAGCTGGAGAAGGAGAACTGATAACAGATAAGGGTGCTTGCTTTCCTGTGGCCTTGTTTACACAAACTTGGGTTCTTGCTGCTGGTCCTTGTGGGTGGGGGTGGAGGAGCTACGTGGGTGGAGGACAGCGTGGGGTTCCTGAACTGAGGCTTGCTTTCAGCTGGCCAGGCCTGGGTGGCTTATGGATCTCCCCCTACCGCCCCTGCCCCCAGACTTCCTAAAAGAAGCCAGCTAGGCAATGGCCTGAGCTGAAATACGAGACTTTCCACACTTGGAGTGGGATCTGTCACCCAAAAAGCAGTGGACGTGGTACCTCTGCCTTTTACCTGGACTCCTGGGTCTCTGGGCACCTGGGAAAAGATTTCCAGCCACATCAGAGCCTTATGGTAACATGCTTAATTAAGCTAACTCAAGAATCCCTTGCCTTGCTTTTTCTCCACTGAATTCCTCAGCCTCCCTGAAAGATACTGAGTCTGAACTGTACTATATATGAGGAGCTGAAAGGATTGAGGAGCAATTGCTATGCGCCAGGTGCTGGGTTAGGAAATAGGCATAGAGTAATGAACAAAATAGACGCAGTCCATGCCCTCATGGAGATGAAAAGCAATTAAGTGATTATGTGAATCATCGGCCAAGACAGGATGTGCTATGGAAGCATATGGCAGCGACCTGTCCTTCCTAATTGTTGGGAAAGGCTTTCTGAAGGGTGTGCACGATTGTCTAGACAATCGAGAGAGGGGCGGAGGACGAGCATCGCAGGCAGAGGAAATACTGCAGATGAAAGCACCGAGGAAGCAAAAGGATGTGGGGTGTTCAGGGAGAAAAAGAAAATAGTGGTGTTTCATGAGACCCAGAGGGGAAAAAGCAGTAGTGAGAGATGGGGCTGCAGAGGCAGGCAGGGCCTGGATTGTGGGGGCCAGATAAAAGGAAGAAGGGGAACCTAGAGGGAGAAAAGGAATGGGAGCGATGGTGGGCTCCCTTAGTTGGGAAGGGAGGTGGGAGGACTCCAGACTTTCCTCTGTAGGGAAATGGGAACCGCGGTCATCTCTGCGATGTTCTTAGATGGTAACTCCTGGACCAGAAGTCTCGTCAGCCTTACCTGGTTGCCTTCCAGTGTCAGTGTTCAGCAAATTCTTGTAGGTTTGGGGCTCCCTCCCATGGGTGTGTTCTTCTTGGCCTCAGCCTCATCTGTGGCAGGAGTCTGTCTGATCCCTCAGTCAAGTCTTTAACACTAGCCTGGCGATGTTATCTTGGGTGGTCAGTGTCTCCAAAGAAGGACAGGCAAGATCCAGATTGAAGGCTGAGCTGCAGCTCATCCAGGTAGGGCCTGAGTCCTCTGTAGCTGTCTCCATCTGCCCACCATCCCATCTTGCCCTCGTAGGGTGGCAGTTAGAAGGATCCAGAATACCTTGCTGATGGCCAACCCAAACCTTTCATGTGTGTAGTCACCCCCAAGACCCCTAGTAAGTCATCCGTTTCTTCTCGTCCCTTCCTTCCTTTCATTATAGCCAATGGTTATTGACGGCTTGTCGACACTCTGGCACTAGCACACAGTAGGTATCTTCACTGGCTCATGCTTCATTCTTGGTCCAGAGAGTCCCAGAACAGGTAATGTTAAGTTTAGAGGCTTCAATATCAGACTATTGGGGTTCAAATTTTCTAATGATCTCAGTGATTTCCTAGGGGAAATCACTTTTGCACCTCAGTTTTCTCATCTGTAAAACAGGGAATAATTGTACCTATTGCATAGGCTGTTGGTGGATTAAATGGGAGAATCCTGTATAAGGCTTTGTGCACAGTAAGTGGTCAATGAGTATCAGTTGCTATTGTTTACACATATCAGCTGCTCACTTTGGAAACAGAAAATTTTTAGGAAGGAATATGTTTGGTATTTTTTACTGAGAAGGTAATGCAACAATATTAAAGATATCTACCCTAACAGCAACTATTTTTACTTTTTATATTCACTTCCAGTATTTATTGTGAGATCATAATAAAAAAAAAATCCCGAGAGCTTTATGCTTTCTTTTCATCTACTCTGGCAAACCTGCTATATATAGACTCAGGAAATGGCCCTGCTGTATGCGGTCCACCCACACACCCAAGCCAAGAGGTGAGAGCCCTGGATTTATATTCCTGTTCCATCCCTTCTGTCTGGTGTGATTGTGGGTATGTTTCTTAGCATCTTGGAACCTGTTTCACCTCATCTGTTAAGCAGAGATAATAATACCCTCTGTGGGTTACGGGAAGTAGCGCTAGTGTGGGCAAAGTGCCCATGTTATAATAGAGGATTAGTGAATGCTAGTTCCCTGCCACTCCCTCTGATTTAATATGGGGTTCAGAAAATGGGAGGTGCCAAGGGGTTGTTGCCACCAGGCTGGCCCAAACCCACCTCCAGCCTTCCCACAGGAAGCTCCTAACCTACCTGAGGCGACAGGGACTCAGCTCTGCCTTAATGACTGGGGGTCAGTCAGACTCTCTGATACCTCCACAGGAAAAGGAGGGGCCGTGCCAGCGTTCCCAGGGTTGCCTGGTCAGCTGGCCCATTGGAGGGGAACTGGGAGTGGGATAAAGCAAGGGGAAACCTTTTCCTGAGAGCCCTTGGGGGCTCCATCCTCTGTGGTCAGGGTGGGCTGATAGCTGTGGGGGAGAGGGAGTGGGCTGTGTGGGTGGGTGAGCTGGGATTGCAGAGTTCAGAAAGGGTTGATAGAATGAGCCAGGTACAATGAAAGAGAAGATTCCATGACAAAGAGCGGGGCTCATTAAGTCAGGCTGGTGGGAACAATCTGGCTGTTACCCAAATCCCCCTCCAGTCCCTCCATAAAGGGCCTTTCTCAAATTCCAGAAGAATATCATGTTAATAATGAATAATTGCTTATGTTTGTAGAGCACTTTACAAAGCATTCTTTTCCATCCATTTTCTAATTTCAATCTCACAAAGAGGCGGAAAGAGAGGTAATATTCTTATTTGACAGATCAGAAAACTAAGGCTCACAGTGGCTGAAAACTTGACCAAGTTCACACAGCGACTGAGTTAGGATGTGAAGCCAGGCTGTCTAGTGCCAAGGTACCCACCACTGAAAGATGAGTAGCAGTTCTTCAGGCAACTAGTGATTCGGTCCCTTGAAAAACTTAGAACTTCCCTCATTAAAATTTTAAAAAAATAAAAGTATGATCTGGCCCTTATTCTCTTTCAGATTCTTCAGCTTCTTTTATGACTGGAAAACTGAATCCCCATGAGGGGAAGCTCTCCTGGGCACAGAGATGCAATACAGTACCCTGTAGCCAGAGGGATTTATAGCAGCTCTGCAGGAGGATTTTCAGAGCTGCTTGTTAATAGGTGACTAGTTGAGGTTACAAAACAGGCTGTCTGGACATCAGCTGTCACCAGTAGGATTAGGGGCCTCTTGTCCATTTAGTCTGTATCTAAGTACTCACACTAACAAACAGCGTGAACCTGGACCTTGGGAAGCCCCCTTTACCTCCTTGGGCCTCAGTTTCCTCATCTATAAATGGATGACACTTGTTCTCCACCCACCCCCATCCGCCATCCCAATTACTTTAATTGACTTTCTGTGTGCAGGTTGATGGAGCAGACATTTCTTGAATTCCTGGAAACCAGTCCAGCTCTGCTATTACTAAACAGTGGCCCTGGACCCGTCGCTTAGCCTCTGGGTCATAGTTTCCTCATGTGTAAAATGTGGGGTGGGGGTTTTTGGGGAGCTTTCTAGCTCTAAGTTTCTCTGCAGAAGCCAGTCACCAAGAGGGGGCTGGGAAGTCTGGTAGGAAGGTGAGGCCTGGGTGGTTCTAAATGAGAGGGCCAGGGGAATGAGCAAGGGGTCGCAGACGTCAGTCAAGGGAAGGAGTCAGGGGACAGGGCCTGCAAGGGCAGACTTACGAGTTGGGGGTAGGGAGGAGGGAATCAGGGCACCCTCTCAGGCCTGGCCCATCCTACTAGGCCACCTCAAAAGAGATTCTAAGGCCCCAGTCCAGCCTGGGAGACCCTTTGAGGAAGGCGGAGTGTCATATGGGGTGTCATGCAGGGTCTCAGCTCCCGCTCCCCGCATAAGAACGCAAGACATGGTGAGGCCAAAAAGGAACACCCACGGAGCCATAGACAGGGGAGTCATACCACTATAGTCTCGCTGGCGGCTGGGTTGGAGACACAGGAAGCAGGAGCCACACGATCCGCAACCTGCCGTCCATTTGTCTCTGGCAACCAACCTCACTTGCTAGCTGCAATCCGCCGTGCTAACTGCAATCAGCTCTTGCAGGCTCAGCCACCATCTTCTTGCTAGCCCTCTATTTGCTGCTAGTGTAGCCACGGCAGTTATATTAGTGGCCAATGGCTCACTGGTTACAGCTGATGGCCACCCAATCACAGTTGATGGCCATTTACTACCTGAGCCAGCACCTTTCCACGTGAGGGCGAGAGCCTGGAAACTGTACTCCTTGCTCTGTCCCCACACAGAGTCAGCTACGTGACACCGCACACTGAGAGGGGCTTCTCTGACTGGCAGGCTTGCCTGGCCAGCTCTTTGCTAAGCAGATCTGTCTGAGGCAGGAGAGGAGAGAAATCCCCCATTTGGACCTTGCTGTGGAGCACAGCTGAGCTAGCATGGACTTAAAACTAAGTTCTCTGGGCAAACAGTATCTTTGCTGTCTGATGTTTGGATCCCAGCACGGAGGCAGCCAGTTGTACCCAGAGCTGCAATGCTGTGCTATGACAGGGCAGGCCAGTGAAGGGGTGTGGGAGGCAGGCAGGCCTGAAGATAACGACCAACCTGTCGGCTATCTGGTCATGGCCAACCAGGGCCACTGCATTTCTTTAAACAAGTGCCCTGGAGCCACCTCCAGTCCCACTGCTTTGAGAGACCTAGAAGCGCATCGATTCTTTCTCAGACCAGGGTGAGAAGTGGAAAGGGCTTGTGGCTATGGTCTCTTGGCAGATAATGGAACCTGAATTTCAGTTCTTTATTTTTTTTTTAATTACATTTTTTTTTTTAAACTGGGGAATATTGGGGAACAGTGTGTTTTTCCAGGACCCATCAGCTCCAAATCAAGTCATTGTTTTCAATCTAGTTGTGGAGGGTACAGCTCACTGGCCCATGTGGGAATCGAACCGGTGACCTTGGTGTTATGAGCACTGCGCTCTATCAACTCAGCCAACCAGCCTCCCTGAATTTCAGTTCTTGCAACTCACTTCTGGTAAATCCAATCTCCCCTCCATGACTCAGTGTCTCTATTTTTAAAAGTAGTTGCCTTTGGTCACCTCTTTCATTCTGGCTCATGAGGGTACCGGGAGGATACATGAAGTCATGTTTGTCACAGAGCTGTGGGTCTTTAGAGAGACCCTAGGAAAATATGGAGATTTGAAGTTCAAGAAGAGCCCGACGGTGTTATTACTCATTAGGTCTTGGCCACCATGCTGATCCTAGGCGGGACGTGGTTAGCCAGGCCCAGACGGAGCAGGAAGCCAAGCGCACACTTCCTTTTTTCTCTAGTACAACCTCAGAAACCTGAGTCTCTCAGCCCTTGGAGTCAGCTGATACTCCTTGCCCAGCCGCCAGGGTGGAGATGAGGCTGTTGGTTTCTGCATCGGGGCCCCTGAGTCCTCTTGGGAAATGACACATGGCTGTAACCAGCCCCACGGGCCATCACAAGATGTAAAATATGACTGTGGGGCCATTGATCCTGAGAGTTAAGCACCCTCTGCTGTGGTAGGGTAAGATGTAGGGGAGCGGGTAAAAGGACACAGATCTCCTGCTATCAGCTGGAGATCTGTGTCCTAAACCTAGAGTGTGAAGGCAGATCCCAGTTCTGCTGCATGCCAGCCATGTGACCTTCGTCACGCACCGAAGTGCTTTATGCATCCGTTTCCACATCTGTAAAACCAGCACCACAATGACAATAAATACACGCCTTGTAGCGTTGTTGCAAGAACTAAACAAGATCTAGAATGTTCATGGTCCCCGTGGAACATTTGGCACATCGAAACTGCTCAGTAAATATTATAGAAGGGAGAAAAGGTAGAGTATGAAGTTAACAGAGCGCACACCCAATGACCTTTCCTAACCTTGGGATACCACGAACTGAAAATAGCTTGGGAGGGAAATTCAGCAGAGACCCAACGACATGGTTCAAGACATCCATCAGCCCAGGGGTGTCTGACCCAGGCAATGGCGTTCTTTAGATAAACTTATTTGAAATAAGGGAACATAGGTTACAGAGTGGGAACAACTTCCTCCTCCCACCAGAGCCCACAGACAGTTTAGCTCTTGAACGCCCGGAGCCCAAAGGCCTTTGGAGGCAGGTGTGGGGAGAGAGGGCGGGTCAGAGCCCAAGGCTGCGCACGGAGACTTCTGTTCTCCTGAAAGTTGTCTGTTACATCACCTGGAACACATTTCTGAACCAGTCATCCCTGGGCAAAGGGTGAGTGAGGCTGCAGATAATGGGTCTTTCTTCTTCTGAGCCAAAATCTCAAACATGTCATTTGACCTCTCAGAGCCACAGTTGCTCATCTGTGATGGGGAGCATCATCGAGCCCTCTTCAGATGATTGGGAGAATGGAATGAGATCACCAAAGGCCTTGGCAGGGCCAGGTGGACAGAAGGTGTGGTTGTGAGGAGTAACCTCCACTCATGTCGAGGGTCAAGACTGGTCACCACCTGAAGTGAGCAGGAGGCGATTCTAGGACTTTCTTCATAAACAGGACCTTTGGGGAGCGAGGTTAAGAGTAGGTAGGAGCTCGGAGCGCAAGGCTGAACAGAGAGGGAGGTTCTCAGTTAAACTCTCCGATAACTTTTTGGTGCCACCTTAAAAGAAATTTATTTGGAGCCTCAGTTCCTCTGTAAATTGGGCAAATCTTACGCCCCCCCCCCAAAAAAAAGAGATAAATGAGAATTAATTAGTAAATGTGGTTATCAAACGTGGTTGGTGTTATTGTTTACTTAAAGTGTTTGTTTAAAAGGGGCAGCAGCTTGCTCCAGTCTAGGCATGTGAGCTGCTAGCCAGCCGGCCAGGTTTGATGGGAAATCCTGTAGATTGTTTCCACATGGAGTTTACAGGACAAGTAATTCGTTGCAGCAGTGGAAGGCCTTGGAGGCAAGGGATGAGGAGTTCTGATGATGGATTTTGCAGTCCTTCATAAAACTGCAGAGGCAGTCCCTAAGGGGAGGGATTATTATACTAGGGAGAGGGCACCCCAGGGGTTTAGGCACCATATTCTGAAGCCAGCAGACAGGGCAGCCAAGGGGGAGGTTGTCGTCCTACTGTGTGTATGGGAGGAGGGGGTAGGAGAGGACTGGTGCTGAAAGGCTGGTTTGTAACGAACAACCTGATCTTTCTAAAATGTGCTGGGGTGTGAGGGTCAGCAGATAACATCTCTGCTCTGAATGTCACTTTAGTTGACTCTGTGGCTTTGGCTTCACTCACAGCTCTTTCTGTTATGCTAGGTTCTCACACTTCTTAGTCCTTTCTTCCAAGGCAGTATAGGGTAGTGGCTAAAAGCCTGGACTCTGGAGCCAGACTGCTTGGATTAAATATTTCCTCCACCACTTATTAGCTGTGTAACCTTGGACAGGTTACTTAGCCTCTGTCTGTTTCCTCATCTATAGAAAGGGGATGATGATATCTTATAGGTTTGATTGTGGGGACTGAATAAGTTCCCACTGTCAAGTTTTCAGATCCATGCCTAGCACATGGTAAATGCTGTGTAAAGGCTAATTACGAATGAATGAGTTCTCACTGCCCTGGTCCAGTGTGGAGTGTGCTGCTTGGGATTGCCCATATCTCTCTATCATTTCCTCTCCCCTGAGCTGTTTCAACACACAGTCTAAAAAAATATATGCTTGCTATGCATTTGACATTCCATTTCGTGGCTCTTCCTGACCCCACTGGCAGCTCATAAACTGCCCTGAGTGCACTATAGCTTCGGGAACCAATTTTCCTCACCAGGATCCCCAAATCCTGCTAGCTGCTGTGTTCTTTGTTCTTTGAAAGATGATTCCTCCTCATCAGGCAGGGTGAGCCCAGCTCTATCTCCACCCACCTTGCTGTGCATCTGCCTTCAAGTGTAGGCTGTCACCTGAATTGAGAAGAGCACGGTTCTTACGGCCTGTGGGACAGGGGTGTGTTGGGGCGCTGCTGTATCCGTTTTGAGTTCTGGTTGGTTGTATCTGGAATCCCCAAAGTGCCTGTGGTTATCTGCTGTCCTGGTTTTCCATAGGGTTGGGCCAGAGTCTTTTATGCATCAATAAAGGACATTTTATTGACTGCCTGCTCATTCCTTGCCTACTTTATTATGACCCAACTCAATATTTTCAGTAATAAAGATAGAACACTGTTGAAAAGAGAGCTGGAAAACAAAAGGTAGTATAAACCAGGAATATAGATAAGTAATTGGCCACTGACTTTCTCCTGAAACCTGAGCAGACTGTGTGTGCAGGTGTGTTGTGTGTTTATCAAGAGTCTTTAAAGTTCACATCTTTGACAGAGTAATATCACATCTGGGAAAATGTCCTGAGGAAATGCTATAACATTTGCAAAATGCCTTATGCACAAAGATGTTCTTTACACAGTTATTTAGAAAGGAAAAAATTGCAAATAACCACAATGTTCAACCTTTGGGGTAAGGTGGTATAAAAGTATGGTTATACTGATTTTAGTGGTTTTCAAACTTTTGTAACTTTATGAGTTGCTTGAGAAACATATTAAGACGAGGCTTCCCAGCCTCCACCACTAGAGACTGATTTAATGGGTCTGGGATGAGATCCAGAAATCTGCATTTTTAACATACCCTCTATAATTCTGAGGCAGATGTTCTACAGTTCACAATTGAGAAAACTGATCAACTTGCTGGATACTTTGCATTCACTTAAAATGATGTTTACAGAGAGATTATAATAACATGGAGGAATGCTTTATACATAAAAAGTATGTAAGACTGTATATATAACTCTATCCATTTAAGAAATACAACTATGTAAAACAAAGCAACAGTGTCCAAAGAAGTAAACAGAGGCGGTCTCAGGGTGGTAGAGTTAGGGTGACTTTCTTCTCTTTTCTACATTTTCTATATTTCCCAAAATTTCTAAAAGTATTTTTTATCATAAAAACTAACAAACCCATACTTTTAAAACAGAAATTGTCCTCTTTGGAACAAATGAAAGGGCTTCCTATTTCCTGGGATTCATATACTGAGGGGTTTCATTTTATCTGTAAATAGTCTGAGGACCCTGAAGCAAGGCCATGCTGGTTCTTTATCTTCAGATGGGCCCGGACTCTTCTGGGAAGGGCTCTCACCACCCGGCCTCACCTACAGACATTTAAAAAACGTCTAGAGTTACCCAAGATACATTTGTCCCCCTCAGTCATTGTTAAGAGGTTCCAGCTAGGGAATTCTTAGTGTGGGATGGTATAGCTGATAATTTTGTAGAGCTGGACCATCTTAATGCAAGTCTCTTGAGAATGTTTTAGATGATATTATGATTTTTACAGGATAGCGAGATCTTCTCTCAAGAAGTTGGAGATAAGTAAAACAAAGTTGTTTCCTGAGAGATATGTGTATTAGTTTGCTATGGCTGCCGTAAGAAAGTATCACAGACCAGGTGGCTTAAACAATAGAAATGTATTGTCTCAGTTCTGGCTCCTAGAAGCCCGAGATCCAGGTGTCAGCAGGGTTGGTTCCTTCTGAGGGCCATGAAGGAAGGATGTTTCGGCCCCTCCTTAGCTTGTGGTTGGTTGTCTTCTCCCTGTGTCTCTGAGACATTGTCTTCTTTCTGTACATATTTGCGTCCAAATTCCCTCTTCTTATAAGGACACCAATTCTATTGGACTAGGGCCCACCCTAGTGGCCTCATTTTAACGTGATTACCTCTTTAATGACTTTATCTCCAAACATGGTCACATTCCGAGGTTCTGTGGGTCAGGACTCCAGCGTATAATATTAGGGGGACACAGTTCAGGTCACACCAATGCATTACTAAGCAGCAGAGAGTAGTAGACAGAGCTGTGTAATGACACCTAGTTTAAAGAGCCAGAATCGGTTCTTGACACTTCAGATTTAATGGCTGGAATGTGGCAGACAACTTGAAAATGAAAAGTTAGAGGTCCATGTGGGCTGTTTGCATTGAGCCCTGACCAGGGAGAGCCTGCTCTAGCCCAGGGTTGCCACCTGTCTGGTCCTGGTGAGAGGTATGTACCTCTGCATGGAGACGAGCACAACCGCTTACCCAGCGTCCAACCGGCTCCAGAGGTGGCTCGCTGACTTTCCAGTCACGTGACTGGGGGCTGGTTCAGTAATCTCTCGAAGCCTCCCCTGTAGAAATGGAAATAAAAATTCCTGTCCTGCGTATCTTGCGGGCAGTTCTGAGATAAGGTAACGCAGGCACTCTGCCAGCTGCAAAGCGCTTTCTACCCGCAACGAGCAGACAGAGCAGTGAACACCTTCTCTCACCTGGCAGCAGGTGAGCGTGATGCTTCCTCCGAAAGCTTTGGGGTCAGTCATACTCACAGGAGTGTGGAACTTGAAAGAGGGTCCGAGGAGGCGAGGTGGCCTTCACTCTGGTCGTGGCACATATTGTTGATAAAACACCATCATCAGGCCTTTTGCCAAAGGCCTCTGTACATTCTTGACAAAACAAAACCACCTTAGTATGAAAGTCACATATGTCCCTTATATAAAAATTTATAACTTTGATATAGAAAAACAACAAATAAAAGTCCCCTATTATCTGCCCCCTCCCTCCTTCCCACCACCTAGAACCCCTCCTTCAAGTGACTGACATAGTATCTTCCTGATGTTTCCTATGCTTATACAAATATGTACGAAAGGTTGGACAATTAAGTTTGTGAACTTTCCACCATGCACTTACACTTTACACACACACACACACACACATACACACACAGTTGGGTTTATACTGTTGGAAAACTTGTGCTTCTGACTTAGTGAATAAATGTGGGCCTCTTTCCATGTCATTTCACGTAGATGGATCTTACCTTAGTTTTTAAACTGCTGTATAGTATACCATAAAACAGACATACCATACAGTATTTAACTGTCCCTTCATTAAAGGACATTTAGGTTATTTCCAGTTTTTAAAGCTATGACAAAAATGACTACAGTGAATATTTTCGCTCATATATCTTTGAGCTCTGTGGGAATGGATCTTTGTAGGATAAAATTTTAGACATGAAATAACTGAGTGAAATGAGATCTTTACACATTTAAAATTTTGATAGGTTTATAAATTGCTCTCAAAAAAAAATTGTGCCAATTTACACTCCCTCCAACAGTTTATGAGAATTCCTGTTTCCTCACATCCTTGCCAATAATGGGCCTTCTGCCATTTTTGCCATGCATTCTTCAGGGTGTTGAGACTGAATATTATTTTGAGACCGTGTTCTTTTAATGCCTCCCCAGAGATACTTAAAATCATGATCACAAGTCCTTTTGGAGAGCAGCATTTGGGTCTAAGACCCCAGGAAATTGTCAACAGATTTCCCAAGGAACCCTCTGAGCACTGGGAGTTTATTCAAGGGGGACCAGGATTTTCCACCTGAATCCAGATATTGCGCCGACCCACAGGGAAGCTATACATCAATCTTGATTTTCATGTGAAAGGGGGAAAAAAAAACAAAGACGAGTTTCCGTGTCCAACCAAACCCACTGACCTTGAAACAGTTCTCTTGTTATCTCAATCTAGTTATCTCACGGCCTCATCAGTTTTTCTGCTTCTCTAAATAGGGCTTATAAGGGGTACCCGTATGAAATGCTTAGAGTCAATCAACTCCTAATTGACGGGAAATGCATTGGACATAGCTGGCCTTCTCCGAGGTCATTCACCCTGATCTTGTGAGGACACAGCAGACACTGGCTGCTGCCTAACTCACTAGGCCGACCAAGGGCCATTGTACCAGCAAGTCAGGGGTGGTGAAGCAATGAGAAAAAAAAATGCAGCTTTGATAAAGTTATCCAGAATATTATGTTTGGAAACATCTAGAAAGAAGTGATTTTAACTTCAGCATATATACAAGTTTTGTGATTTATGATTTTGTAACGTTTTTATTTTGAATTACATTGTTTAGGGCTTAGGACTTCTAAAGGCTCTGGAATTTTCCAACCTTCATGGGGGCCCTACTTGCTGGGATTCTAGAAATGGGGCTTCATTTCAATGATGTGTTCAGATACCTACATCACAGGGTGGTGGAGGGGATTTCATCAGAAAGCATGTGAACGCACCTGGCAGGGATAGTACTCAAGCAATATGAATCTCCTTCCTTCATTAGAAGCTGGTTCCATGTGAATTATGGGGATAACAGAGCAGGACTTTGAAGACTTTCAGAAGCCTTTTATTGCCTTATACACACAGTTCTAGAGAAACGAAAGGAGAGAGGTGTGAAATTGGAATTTTATTATCTTCTCCTTAGGCTGTAGCACACACACATGCCCACAGTAAGGTCCTTATAAATAGTTTCCCATTGAGTTGAGATGAATTGAATCGAGTCATGCCCGTATTCACCACACCCAAGCTCAGATACATGTAATTCATGATAGAGGAACATCTTTATTCTTTCCTGGAGCTTCTTAATTTCTACCATTTTCATTACCTGTGAGAAACTTCTATTCCATGTTGGAGGGAGGGAAGTAAAACTGTGCGTTCCCACCAGGTACTAAGCATCGTGCCGCATTTAACCTTCCCAACAGCACTAGGAGTTATATTATTTTATAACTGAAGAACCAGAGTCAACCATTTCTTTCCGGGGTCCCACAGGTGACCAGGAGAGAGCCAGGACGCGTCCCTAGTTCCGCCTGCGTGCAGCCTCCTGCTCACCTTACTCAGCACCTCCATGGTGTCAACCTGCCCAGAGCAAGTCCACTTCAGGAATGCCAGTTCATCATTGAGTTTCAGGTCTGAGTATAAAGAGAACCCCTGGTTCTAGCACTTGCAGGTCAGCTCAGGTTGGCTTTGTTTGACTACAGAATGTCAGGTGGTTCAGACACACCAACCACTGTGGGATAAAGCCACGTCATCCAGGACACAGGAGCGGGGCACAGAGGGACAAAGAGGTCTCTGTGGTGGTCATGGTGACGGAAGTTTATAGGCTCCTCAGTGGGTCCTGATGAAGGTCCTTCCATGGCCCCTTTCTTGGGAGAGGCCCACCCCCTTAAATAATCCCCATGGAGCCACAGTGGCCACTTAGAGTCCATTCATTCATGTGTTCCATCTTTCATTCCTTCATCCAGTGACTCTTCATTGACCACTGCCCCCCACCCCGCCCCTGTTCCCTCCCCACCACGGACCCCATCACTCAGGGTGCTGGGGATAGAGCAGAAATGAACGAAACCACTGTCCTTGCTCTCCAGGGGCTAACCAGGTAGCAGGCAGAAGCTAAAGTCAGCAATCACAGAGGTCACGTGTTGATCACAATTTTATAAGTGTGACAAGGAGAAGGTGCACAGAAATCTGGAAGTAACATTTACACTGAGACGTACAGGATGGGCTGAAGTTGGCCAGGTAAAGAGGTAGGAAGAGCATTGACTGCATACACCTATCAGGCATGTTTTATTTCTTTAAAAAAACAAACTCACTTAATCCTTACAACAGCCCTATGAACGGGGTGCTATTATTATCCTCATTTTACAGATGAGGAGGCTCAGGCGCTGAGAGGCTCAGTGACTTGTCCAAGGTCACCCAGATAGAAAGGTCAGAGCCCAGATGCAAACTCATTGGCTTATGGGTGATTCTTCAAGTGAGGATGGGATGGGGCACAGCTGAGAAAAGGAGAGGCCCTAGGGTAGATTCCAGAGTCAAGTGGACTGAAAACAGTAGTCATGAAGGTAGGATCAGCGCCAGGCGTGGTGGGAGCAATGGGAGGAAGTATTTATAGGAGGCAGTGATCAAGTGGCCAAATGTTGCTGACAGGTAAGGGAGGATGAGGACTGAGAACTGACCAGTAGATACCGGTGTGACCCACCCTTGGGAAGAGCAGTTTCAGGGCGGTGGGGGGAGCAATGCCCTGTAAAAGGTTCAAGAAAGAAATGAAAGGAGGCAGTGACTATGAAAATCAATAATTCTTTGGAGGAATTTTACTCTAAAATGGAGAAGAAAAATAGGGTGGTAGCTGAAGAGTGACCTAGTTCCAAAGATATTTGTTTCTTTGAAGATGGGAGGTAGTAAAACATTTGTGTGTGTTGATGGGAATCCTTCAATAGAGGAGAAATTGACTGGAGAGAGTGGTGAGTGCTGCCCCGGGCAACACGAGGGGGTGGCGCCCAGGGGCAGTGAAGGGCTGGCCTTAGATACCCCAGGGGCCACCGCAGGTGAGCTGATGACCACAGTCCTTTGCAGCCTCTCCAGAGTCTTTCAAGGACAGGTCCCTGAGCAGCATTTCTGTGAGAGCAGCAGGGTTTGGTTTTTCCCTCTTACTCACTGCCATCTTAACAGAGCCACTGAGAGAGGGAGGCAACATTCTTCTCACAGTGCAAGGGCTGAAGGGCATCTCCAGGGATTCTTTCCCCGGTGTCACCAGCCTTTGCTTATGGTGCAGGCTGAGAAGAGAGGAGCTGACAGTGAGAAGAGGGGGTCAGTACAGGAGGTGTACCTTGTGGAGCTGAGAAAATAGGTTAGCTGCATCAACTAAGGAGAGTTTTCTTGAAGGCTTGTGTGGCCCTTGCTTTTCAGGGTCTCTGGGAGTCCCTGCTGTCATGCAGTGGACTCAGGGAACCCATAGCATCAGCTCATTGGACAACTGATAGCTGTGAACAGAATTCCAGCAAT
The DNA here is from genome assembly GCF_004115265.2 of Rhinolophus ferrumequinum. NCBI lineage: Eukaryota > Metazoa > Chordata > Mammalia > Chiroptera > Rhinolophidae > Rhinolophus > Rhinolophus ferrumequinum. Next base: position 28,201,911 of record NC_046289.1, read on the forward strand.
TTTGCTTAAACTTACCTTAGAGTTTCTTAATGTACAAAATTGGCCAATTAGTATCCTGGGATGATTTACTGTTTTTCAAGATTTGAACTTAAGAAACGCATAGTCCTCAGGAGACATCTCAGGTTCCATCCCTGCACTATTTGACAGGTAAATACACAAACAAAAAGGGGGGAAGAACTAAATTTGGAGAGTTTTGAATGCAAAATCAGGGAATTCCCCATTAGGGAAAACTTCCTCTGGTTAAAAAAATCGGGTAAATGAGGCAGAGACACCAGTGGCGTAAGACACCCAACATACCACTGGCCTGGTTACTTCATTAACCACTTTCTTATATCAAAAAACAGTCTTAAAAATAATACATAGGTGTATATCCCCGACCTGCCGCCCAAGAGAACTTACTCAATTTCTCTTTTCCCCAATTTATTGTAAGTTGTATTTTAAGTTGTCTTCCTGCAAAGTAATAAAATGTAAATGTGGGTTTTAGGTATGCTAATGTTTTGGGTTGTCTGAGCACGAATTCCCGGCTAGTTTAGGGTGGAGGGGCCTGCAGGGAAGCTGTGAGAACTGAGTGGGAGGTGGAGAGGGGAAGGGAAACAAAAGTTCCCCATTGTTCCAGTTTGAGAAAACTGGGATTTAGAATACCATGTGATTTGTTGTGAGCTGGAGACATCAGGGGACATCAGAAGTGAATCTATACATTAACCATCCAGAAGCAAGTTGGCTTAAAAAGGGCTGAAAGCCGTAAGCAGCCCCTTAGGAAAGTCTCTACCGCTGCAGAAGAGAAGAGGAGAAAGGATGGGGGTGGGGAAAGGGGGAGGGGCTTGGTTCCCTTCTGCTGAGAGGCCGAGCTTGCCTCCTGAAGACCCCTAGCAGAAAGGGGGCCACGGGAGGGCAAAAGTGAAAGGCTGAGGTTCCCTATGGAACGTTGTGGAACAGGACGCTCCAGGTCCTTGGGATTGGGATGCATATTTGCCCCAGCAGAATGCTGGGATGCCTTCCATGAACTCATTTTCTTTTAAACCCATCTTCCAATTTAATAAGGGAAGTAGGTGGTGAGAGAGGACTCACAGAAATTTTTAAAACCAAATTGATTTGGTAAACTTGGGGGTACCTGAAGCTTCAGGATGAGATTTACCTGGAAAGGTGTCACAAAAGAAGGTGACTTGGGTTTCATATTTCTGGATGAAAAATCCAATTTTCACTATCCTTGGAAGGCAGACTGAGCCCAGCACAGACTCCAGGGCAACTGGGGGCGCACCAGGATGGAGGAAGGGAGGGACGGTGAGGGGCATATGAGGATGTGTGTGAGTTGCTTAGGGGACCAGACCGAAACGAAGACCAGTGGAGTGAGAGAGGACTCGGCTCATGATTGACAAGAGAGAGTTTAATAATAGCCGACAGTCTCTGGAAGCTTCGGAAAAGTGACTTGATTCAAAGCAGTCTTCAGGAAGGTAGACAAGCAGGAGTAGGAGAGTCTGAGAAAGGGCTTCTCTCAGCCTGCAAGGGTGTGAAGAAGTTTAGAACTGTGGTGGGAGAGATGATTGTGAGATGGGAATGACGCTGAGAAAGAGCCATCACATTGTGGAGGACTGCAAAAGGGGCCAAGAAGAGGTAACAGGTGAGGTGAGTTAAATGGGGAGAGAAACTGGCCAGCAAAGCAGAGGAGCAGCCCAAGGTATGCTTTTGTAACTGTTGCCAGAGCCTGAGGGCCTACTAGGTGCTGCCAGACTGTGACCAGAGAAGTAGGAAACGTTATTCCTGCCCTCAAAGAGTTGAGTAGGTTTGTGGGGCTACCGGCAGTTATGATCTTGTCCAGTGATCTTGAATTGCCTAGTGCCAATGCCCACGGGCTGTGGGATAACCAGGGAGTGAGTTAGTGTGGGGTAAGATCGTAGGGAAGACTCCCGGAGCCAGAGCTTCCTGGGAAGGAGTCACTGAGCACATACGACACATTCTAGGTGACAGAAAAATCCAAATGTGTAAATACGAGTAATAGTAACACCAAATCACAATCCCTTATCTGCAAGGCTGAAATCCAAAGATCTCAAAAAATAAACAAACAAATAAAAGGAAAAGTTGGCTTTTTTGTTGTTGTAAATTTGGTGCCAAATCTTACCTGGCAGCAAAACTCGACCTGAATGGGAGAGGCTCTTTCCTGTCTTCAGTTAAGGCCCTCCAAATGAATGTTGACATGTTCGCGGCAGAATCAGGAATGCGTCTGACTGTGGAGAACTGCCCTGCCACCCACCCAGGGAGGTTATGTTAGAAATGGTTATGCACCATCTTATCTCCTAAAATCCAAAAAACTAAGTGCAAAAGTCAGACAAAGAAAGACAAATGGCGTATGGTCTTACTTATATGTGGAATCTAAAAAAAAAAAAAGTAAAGACACCAAACTGATAGATAACAGAAAACAGATTGGTGGTTGCCAGGGGTAGGGGTGAACAAAATGGTTAAAGGGGGTCAAAAGGTACAAATTTCCAGTTATAAGATAAATAAATCCTGGGATGTAACATGCAGCAGGTAACTATAGTTAATAATACTGTATTATATGTTTGAAAGTTGTTAAGAGTAGATCATAAAAGCTCTCGTCACAAGAAAAAAAATTGTAACTGTGTGGAGATGGAGGTTAACTACATTTATTGTAGTGATCATTTCTCAATATGTACATATATAAAATCATTAAGTTGTACACCTAAAAATAATACAATGTTATATGTCAATTTATAAACTCAGTTTAAAAAAGAAAAGTTATTATCTTCGGCCCCAAGGGTTTTGAATGAAGGATAGATACCTGTATTCATCATATGATAGATCAGGTGAACCAGGCATTTTGCCAGTGTGTTACCCACATTACCTCATTTCATTCTCACAGCAACCTACGAGCCAGGACCTATTATTACCCCCATTTTGCAGATGAAGAAACTGAGACCAGAGAAGGTACATAGCTTGCTCAAGGTCACAAACTTGTATGTAATGGAGCCTGGTTTGAAACTAAGGTCTTCCTGTTTGGACAATAGCACCTTGGTGATAACCTTGTTGGGGACAATTTTAGAACCAAGGTGAAGAGGGAAGTCAGACTGTGGAGGCCCAAGGAAGAAGGAGCTGGAGGGGAAATGGGACCCCAGGACTGAGTTATCCATTTGAATATTGACAAGGAGGGGAGGGCAGGTGAGGGTCTGAAGTGACATCAAGATCAGGTGGGCCCAGGTGGGTAACTAGGGTTGGGGGCTGCAGGGAGTAGGGGTGGGGGGTTGGGCTTCTCAGGAGAGTCTGGGCTCCCTATGGCTGAGGCTGTAATTTGGAGAGTACAGGGCCCCGGAGAGCCTGGATCCCCAACTTTGGCCTTTAACTTGTCACCAACTCTCAGACATAAATGACAACCCTCAGGCCGATAGCCATCTCCCTTTGTGTTGAAAGAGGAAGCAGCCCCAGCAGGTCCTCTTTACCCACTCTCTGTGGTGTGAAGAAGAGGAACCTGGATCTGATTTGGATTTTTTGAAGAAATCTTGCTTTGATGTGGTCCAATCCAACTTCTTCATTTTCTGGTCGGATAGGGACCACGGTGGCTGTGCCTCCTCAGGGACTGGCCAACGGGACTCTCTCAGCCAGGGACCCTTGAGAGTGGAGTTTCCCAGCCCTGGCTCTGTGACTCCTTGGGGTGCCTCCCGTTATCAGGCAAAATTTAAATATTGAAATACACTTACTGCAAAAATAAACCAAAGGGAAAAAACAAGCCTATGCCCACCAGTATATTTTTGGAGAGGGAGGGGGAAAAGAAAGCTATCATTTTTTAAAAAGATGTCAGCATTCTAAAACCATGGGCAATTAATTACATGGTGTGTGGGGGAAGGCCTGAATTCTAGTCTTGGTGGCCTCATTTCCTCACTGTATAACTTTGGACATATCTTTTAAAGTCCTAATAAAATAAGGCTAAATATAGTCCTGCCAAGGTTGCTGGAAGGATTAAGCAAGATGGGGTCCACGCATGTGCTTTGTAACTTAGCAAGTACCACACAACGGTGAGAGGATCGATATTGCCTGATCACCTGCCCAGAGCAGAAAATCCTACCATCGCACTTGCTTTACTTCTGCTTTTTTCCTAAAGGAGGGGGGATCTGAGAGGCATCATTCAGGGTTACTCAAAATCCATACTCCCCTTCTCTAGACCTCGATTTCCATATTAGTCAGGCTAAGCCAGGCCATGCTGCTACAAATAAACCTCCAAGGTTCAGTGGCTTACCATGATCGAGCTTTATTTCTTGCTCTGATGAGGATGGATAGAACCGCTTCCATTTTGTAGCTATGCTGTCAGAGCATGTGGGCTATAAGGTCACCATGGCAGGGGAAGACAGGGATGGAGGAGGTGGAATGTCTCTTAACTGTTTGGGCCCAGAAGTGACACATGTCACTTATAGGCCATTGGTCAGAATGAATCACATGATCTCTACTTAACTGCAAGTAAGACTGGAAAATGCACAGGCAGCACATGGATTTTCAGTGAGTACTAACGGACTTTGCCAGTTTCCTCTTTAAAATGGAAGGGTTGAATTAGATGACCTCGGAGCAGGCACCACCCAGCTCTGGTCTTCTAGGATTGTGTGAGCCAGGCACCCAGATTGTGTGACCTACAGCAGGTGATAGCACCCTGGGTTGGTGCACACAGCTTCCATAAGAATAGCTATGCTGCCCCCCAAAATCAATTTCACTTTCCTCACTTTCCCCCAGACCCTTCGCTGAACTATTTCCCTTCTGTTGACAAACCATGAACTCCCGAGTTCCAAATACTTCAGCCTGTGAGGTAAAATGGCCTTCACATGACCTCAGATCAGTGAAAATGGTTTACTTTCTGAAAGAAATGGGGCCAGCCTTGAAACAGAACATTGACGAAGAGCCTGGAACCACTGGGTCCTGGGATCCCACCTCCCCTCTAGTATTCTCTAAAGGAGCTTAGGACTAATTCTGAAGACCTTCTCCACTTGCTTTCTCCTATTTCCCTCTTGATCTACGTACTGCCTACTTCCTTTCCCAGTGTGGTAAGATCCACACTGATCTCAGCTGAGATGGTTGTGGATGGTCTATGTGTGTTTAACCGGCCTGGTGATCACTAGAAGCTGGCGTGCGTTCGCCATGAACAAGCTTTGCTCCTCTTTTTTTGATACAACGTATGAATTGTCAGATCAGGAATATGCCATAGATATATTATTTTTAAATTTCAATACGGGCATTGGGTAAACGCTCACGCAATTTCCAGAAGAGGATTGAAGGTGCTCAGCTAAGTCTGTTGAGAGTATCATATCACATGCTGCTGGGCTGACCCCCTGCGTGCCCTGTGATAACTGGGCCTCTGCCTTTTTCAGAAGACCCAGTATCCACCTCGAATCTCTGTTCTGTTAGAGGGTCCTTATCGTGACAGACTGGTCGACAGTCCTCTCTGTAGGAATGTCAGAGGCCTCTGAATATGGCTTCTTCTCGATTTCTTCTCACCACTGAGTAGCCTGCCAGCCAGAACATACAGCCTGATATGGTGAGAGAGCTTCGGCACCTGAGTGCACCCTTCCAGTGATGCTGTGGCTGTTCTAAAATTCTTTGACATTCCTTCCATCCAGAGGTGGGATCTGTGTTCTTCCCCTTGAATCTGACAGTCTTGTGACTGCTTTGATCAGCAGGGTGTAGAGAAGGTGATGCTCTGTGACTGTTGTAGCTTGGTCATAAAAGGCCCACAGCTTCTGCCTGCTTGGTGCCCAGCTGCCATGCTATGAGACACCCAAGCCACATGATAAAACCACATGTAGGTCTAGGGGGATGTCTCTAGGAGCAGTCTGCATGACCCGTTCCTATCCAATCTCTAATAACGAAGACTGACAGGGTGCCACCACCACCACGACAACAATAAAACAACAGAAGGCTTGTTTGGAAATTACGGATGTCACAATCGAGATAAATAGGCATCACACTGGAGGACGGGGTCAGCATCCCGAAAGATCTCAATTGGCTAAGATGACCCTAAATCCTGCACTTAGGTTTTAAAATTCAAATGTAGAGACCAAATTGTGAAGTAGGGGTTAGCCAGGTGAAGGGAGGGGTTGACTGTTCTGGGCCAGAGGGAAAACCTGGTGAGATGGGTGCGGTATCAAGTGGAGCACAGAAGTGACTCTGTGCTCTCAGGATGACTCAGGATGAGACTGGCCAGTAGGCAGGGTTGTGTCAGACAGGGTCTCAACGGCCATGGTAGGAAAGTTGTTAAAAGGTGCTGGGACCCTGGCTCAGTTTACTCTCATCCTTGCCCTTGGGACCTCAGGAATCTAATGGATCTGGCCATTTAGCATCTTGGGTTGCCAGTCTTCCTTGCAGATCCTAAAATGGGACAGACTAGTTAAGCCAAGACAGCTTCTAAACATACAACTCTGGGATCCAGGGACAAAAATGGCTGGACTTCCCAGGAATTTATTCTGTTCAGGTTCTGTTGGGGTCTCCCCACCATCCAGTCCACCTACACCGCTGGACACACAGTACGCTGGAGTGAACCCGTGGAAAGACAGAGGGACTGGTGGTCCTCCTGACTCCTTCCTTTGGCGAACAGTTCATCTGACAGTGCTAATGGATTGTGTTATGGGTCCCCATTTCACTTCAAGAAGTTTCTGAAAAGGCTGGCGTGGGAAGGACCCCAGATGGGGATGAATTCCTAGGGCTACCATGTCCGATACTGGTGGGAGATGTGCACTGTGGACGCTGGTTTTTATTCAGGGTCTGGTTTGGATGCAGGGCCTGGGAAGGGCTAGGAACTTGCCAGCACACAGCGTCCAGGTGGCTCAGAGTAGGAAGGGTATTATGGGACATTATGGGTGTCCGTGGAGCACAGCACAGACCCAGCCTGGCCTCTTGCTTCCTTTCAGAGCTTATCAGGAGGCCATGCCATAGCCAGACTCAGTCCTCCTCCAGGCCTGTGTGCTAGAAATACAGAAAAAACTAGAACCTAGCTGGCTAAGCAGGCAGTGGCTGCATATGGAAAGAGGAGCCCCCTCTGAACTGCCTCCTGTGCCTGGTAATTTTGTTTTTCCAGGGTTAGGAGGTGGAGATGCTTTAGGAGACATCAAGCAAGGACCGGGAGGACCTTTTCTTTTCTCCGAAATTTGGGAGGGAGAGGCCCACACGGAAACTGCTAGCTTGACTGGCTGCCAGATGCTCTCTGTCACCTGTGGCAGCTACCCCTGTAGCCCTGTGAGGCTCTTCAAAGCCACCCTCTCTTCATGGGCTGCCCACAACCGTGGGTCCACTTGTTACTAGCGCTTGTGTGCTGGGCTCTGCAAGGCAGATGGAGGAGAGGTGACTGTGGCTGCATTTTGAGCATTTGATTATACCAGACTGAGACTTTTAATCGCATCACCCTAATTTACTCCTCATAGTATTCCCCCGCAATAGATATTATTCCCATTTCGTAGATAAGGAAATCGAGACTCTAAGAGGTTAAGGGGCTTATCTAGGTCATGCAGCTTGTTACGGGCAAAGCAAGGACACAAACCCACAACTGTCTGACCCTAAAACTAGTGCTCATAACCATCATACAGTGGTGGTTATTTCAAGGGGAGTCATTGAACAGCAGGTGGAGACCCTTTGGGAACATGAAACAGCTGGGGGGGTGGTCCTGAGCAATAACCTCACGGGAGACATGAGATGTGGAGTGGTGGTCCAGGACAGGTGCCCACCCCCCCCACCTTCCCCACTTCCCACCACTCCCCACTGTGGACACCTTTTGACAGCTCTCAGGCCTCACCCAACTGTGACCCGGCAAGAGGCATTTCCAAGTCCCTCCCCAGGGCCACACCCTCCCCTCAGCTTCCAGGATTTTCAGGCTGAAGGAGGTCAGTCCTGGGGGGTCTGGGCCTGGGAAAAAGACAGCTGGTCTGACAGAGGATTGAGAAGGGCTGGGGTAGCTGAGGGAACACTGGAGTCGTGGAGCAGCCCGCAGGATTTTCCCCATAATGAATGTGGCCCTGGTCATTGGCTTTTGATACACAGAGCCCCACAATGAGGGGCGGCCTGAAGCTTGAGTTCTGGCAGCAGAGTGCTCCATCCCAGGACTCGAATGTCCCGGTGCTCTCCGGAAAGGGAGTGTCTCTTTCTCCTCAACGCCAAGGTTTGGCAGTCTGTCTCTTTGCAGCATTGTCAAACGCAGTTTTAGTTCCTCAGGGACCTTGTTGGATATGGTACCTTAATATGAAATCTCCTAGGGTAGACAGAAGGGTTTAAGGAGATATAAGGTGGGGTGGGGGATTTGAAAATAAGTCTAGGTTTGGGTGAAAGTTTTGGGTATGGTGTGGAATGGGAGAGAAATATAGAAGCTGGCTGGTAAGAAGCATTAGGTATTCTAGTCAGGAACACCTCAGGGTTCTCTCTCTCTCTCTCTCTCCCCAAAAAAGGTATCAGGAAGCTCCCTACCTACTGATAGGATAAGAATTCCAGAATACTTCATTGGGTGAAAGAACCCAGGGCATGATACTATGTAAGTATGGTATTATGCTACCTTTATGCAAAAGAAGAATGGAAAAGCAAATAGCTACAATCATATTTGCTCGTAATTACAATAAAGAAATTCTGGAAGGATATGCAAGAAATTAATAGAGGTAGGTATATATGGGCATCAGAACTGGACAGACGGAGAATAAGGAGGGAGTGAGACATTTCCTTTTCTATGTTTTTATTTCTGACTGTGTGATTGTACTACCTATCCAAAAAAAAAAAAAAAAAAAAATGTCCTTTTTTACTTTGAAACAAAAAAATCCCGTCTAACTCTTAGGTGTTCTCTGGGTCATTGCCTGCCATTTCCTCCCCTTGTCCCCTGCTCCGTTTTGCTGACATTATCGCTGCTTCCCTTGCCTGACTCTTTACCTCAGCTCAATTCCAGCCCTCCTCATTGAAAACAAAACAAACAAAGCTTTCCAAACCTAAAATCTCTTCTGGGGTGTTTTCCATGAAGGAAGAGCAAACAGAAATAGCAGTTGATCCCTTCATCTCATCAGGACTTAGGCTCCAAAACCTGATTGTCCAGCTCTCCTGGTGAAGGGGAAGCTGTCCTCTGGCCTCGGCAACCTGTTCCCCTGTCCAGTCATCTTTAGCACATTCTTGAACATTCCACATCTCTGCTCCTGTTTGGGCCTGTCCTTCTGTGGTCAGCAGCTATGGAAACACCCCTCTGCCATCGCCCATCAAATAACCGGTCCTCGCCAACTTTATGGTTCTTCAGTTATCTTTTCGTCTTTTCCTTACCAGATTCCCACAAATGATTTTACAACCCAACCATCATCGCTTCTTTTGAAATCCCTCCAAGCCTCTCTCTTAATTTTTAGAGCCTCTGTTTTATAACCAGAGGCTAAGCCCTAAGTACATAGAGACCCCTGGAGAGATTGCTGCATGGTTTCTCTCTCTGTCTCTCTGCTTGGATCCCTGTTGAACAATCATTCACATCTCTTAATGTCATTGCGCTTTGTAGTTTGCGGAGCACCACCATCCCCTTTATCTCAGTCTATCAGATCTTCTTACTGTCTTACTATTTCCACTGATTCAGGTAAGCGTGGCCACTGTGGTCTTTATTTAGATCATCTTTATCATACCTGTGGGTAGGTCTTGTAAGCAGGCTTTAGCACAGGTTTACTTGTGGGTTTCCTTTTAAAAGGTCAGTGTGAAACAGGAAATGTGACTAAGAAAATCTTCTTCCTCCATGAAGCCTCACTTCATTAACTGGAAAAAGGCCTCCATCCCCTCTCCCCCAATACTTACTCATGGCCCAAGCAGACACATTTCAAAAGAACACATAGTTCCCAAAACACTGAAACGTGCATATTAAGGCTGATATATGGGATGAGTGGTTATTCGTCAGGGTTGCTCTGTCTGGGGTCCATCCTTGCGCCCACATGTGCTGCCTGTCACTGTTCTTCTGAGGAGGGGCAGGGACCTGGGAGGTCTGGGAGACACTGGGTCTGACCAAGGAGGAGAGTGGAGCTCACGTGCTGGAATGGTCGGTAATGCTCACGGATAAAGCCTGAGCCAGAATGGGAATTCAGGTCTCCTGACTCTCAAGCTACATTTGCCAATTAAATCCTACGTCTATCTCCTTAAGCATCTGGAGGGCCCCCGACATTTTTCTTCTTGTATTATATAAGCCAGGTGCTGCTGCACTGTGGACATGTGGTTGCCGGGAGAGGACGCCAGGTAAATAACTAGGCTTTCGGACTGGGCTTCCTTGGGGATCCTAGATTGCTGGCTCAGTACTTGCAGCACTTGGGATCACCTGGTGTGTAACCTTGCTTTGGTTTCCTTGTCCATTAAATAGAAAAATAGTAGTTTTTACTTTATAGGGTTATCATGAGGTGAAAAGGAATTAATACGCAAAAATCATTTAGAATAGTCTTGGTGTATGAGCACACTAAATGTTAGCTCTTTTTATTCTGATGTGTTGGTCAGCTTTCCTCCATTCTATTCAACTCTACAAGAATCGGGTACCAACCATGGGCTTTGCTGGGGCTGTGAAAATGGCCACATTGGAGCTCTACTTGAACCCTGGCCAGTCTCCCAACAGCCAGCAGTGTGTCTTAAGTAAAGCTGAAAAAAATAGTACAGATGGTCCAGTGCACAGTCCACACTGATGGGGGTAGAGGTGCCTTTTCAGATAGGCTGTGTGGCAGGGAGCCTACCTCTGAGAAGGCCTCGTTTAGGGCTACCAGCAGTGCCCACTCCTCAAAGACGTTGTATGAGTGGTGCAGTGGGCCCAGCATTGAGTCTGGCTTGGCAATGGCTACTGTTATACGGATTGAGGTGCAGGAACTTGGGACTCTGTGGAATTGGATCAGAGAGCGAGTGTGAGATGCTATGAGAAGAGGAGAGCCACAGGTAGGCTCCAGGGTGCTGAGTCCTAGCTTGACTCACCCTTCCATCTGTTACTCTCACTCTCAAGGCCTTTGTCTGTATGCTGGGAAATTTCTGGGGGGAGGTTAAACCCCAGCCCTGAAAGGCACGTAGACACACGCAGATGCTCGTCCTGAACTTCGAGTTGCCTCACTCTGCCCAACAGCTTCCTGAAAATACAGTCTTGCCACAGCAGCGGAAGGGTAGACCATCTGCAGTGTGGGGTTCCGTGTCAGCAGGATCTCAGAGGGAGGGAGGAGCCGTTGCTGCAGTGGAATGCGTGAAACGTTAACAGGGCTGAAATTTTAATAGAACTGTTATTTCTGTTGCTCTGATGTCAATTATACCTCAATAAAACTGGAAGAAACCTAAATAGAACACACATGGCATATAGCAGGCATTCAATAAATACAATTATTACCTAAAAAAAAAAAAAGAAAAGAAAAAAATTTGCTCTGTTTCTAAATGGGATCAGCATAATCCTTAAATTCTTTTATGGACCCCTGGGATCCATTCCACCTTCAAACAAAATGGCAATGGGTCAAACTTCTCATTGATTTCTAGCTGATTTGTGATGAAATTAAAATCCTGAGTAAAAAGAATTTTTTTTGTAACCTTGAAAATGAGGATGCTAGGTGTTTTCCATTTATTAACCTAGTACTGAAATGGATTATGTCTTGATTTTTCTGGTTTTTCCTTTGTCTGAGTTCCCTCACTTTCCAGGGGAGAAAAGCTGGGATTGGTTTGGGGGATTTGAAATGGGAAAGTAGACATTTCCAGTTCCCAACATGCCTGTTTCCTGAATACCTTCTGAGCCTGAGAACATGGTTCTTGTCTGCCTATGCAGTCTTGAAGTGAGCTTGCTTCTCTGCTGGCCCGTGGGCCTCAGTTGCAGCCTGCACTCCCACTCCCAGCCTCCTGGGCATGGGTTGGGGGGAAGATGTGTGTACAGGGGTGGGAGCTCACACCCTAATGGGGCTGAGCTGGCCACACTGCCTGTCTCTCCCAATTAGTTCTCCAAAGGGAACAAAGCCTTATTTCTTTCCTCTCTCCGTTCCCAGGCGCTGGCTGCGGGAAAACAATCCTTGGCAGTTCAGGGGTTAAAAATAAAACACAGCAAGAGGGGAAACAAACCAGGCAGCTGCAGCGGCTCCTCAGAGCCCACTCCAGGCTAAACAGAGGCCCCAGCAACTCCTTGGAGACTTGAACCCTGGGCGATGGAATTTTCCCTTGCATGGAGGCTATTGTCCTCTGGAAAGGGCCAGGGCCAGAGGAGGGCCTGGGGAGCACTGATCTCCCCGAGCCTACAGCCAGGGAGCTCCTGAGAGCCCAAGGGTTCCATGCCACCCAGCTGGGGTTGGGTGAAAAGGCAATGGGGAGTGCAGCTCGCCCTCCCCCTTTGAGAAAAAGGGAGGTCTGGAGGGGGCTTCCCAAGGTCTGGGCACCAGTTGTTACCCCACTCCTCAGCCCCAACCAGCCAGTCACTGGGATGGAATAAAAGGCTTGGTTCCCTTGGCAACCACAGGGTCTTTGGTCTTTCACAGAGTACAAGATGGGCTGGGGGTTGGGGGTTGGGGGACAGTGTAGGGGGAGGTGAGCGGAGGGGGCTGGGCAGCCTGTTTACCAGCTCTGTTCCAAGGAAGCTTTTGTAGGTTCTGACTTGGGAAACACAGGATGCCCTAAGTGTGGGGCATGTTCTTCACTGGTCCTCAGTTTTTAGCCACAGGTGGTGGTCCATGGTGGTGAGGGGACTGCATGCACAGGCCTCCCGTTAATTTCACGGATGGCTCAGGAAAGTCCAGCAGAGCTTACCCTCTTAGGTACCTAGGCCTGGCCCTGCTTTATAACTGGAGACCCCTGGAAGTGTTGATAGATGCTCGAGGCTAGAGAGAGTTATTTGTGAAGTACAGATTAGAATAGCAGGCGCCTGTCTCCTGGGTCTGATCTCAATGGACTAGACAAAGCTATTTTTAATATTTAGCATGAGAGTTGCTGAAATATGGACAAAATGCAGAAGCTGGGCTGACTTTGTCTCAAGCACTAGACTTTGTGAAAGGAGTTAAAAATCTATTCCCATACCAAACAGATGCGTTTAGCCTCAGTGAAAACAAGTGATAAGGGACAGAAGACCTTGACCCAGGAGTTTGGGATGAGTGGTCTGGTCCCAGCATGTTGTCACGAGCACCGAGGTATGTGGGCCTCTTGGTAGAATCCTTTCCGGGGTTTTAGATTGTGAGGGTTCCCAACCTGGCCTTGACAGAAAGTGCCTCTTATGTAGCCCTTAAAAGTATGGCATCTACCAAATGGAACAAAGGAAGCAGTCCATAAGTTTATACGGTGGCTTAAGAAGAGAGAGGATAGTATACATCAGCACCATTCAGGAGTCTACAGATGCTTTTTGAAAAAATGAAAACCAAAAACAAGACCAAAACTCCTATCTGGTGTAGCCAAGCTGTTCTTGGAGACAATGAGAACTGTGTTCACGGCTGCTTCTGGTGGAAAGCTTGCTTCATTCTTCTGCTTTTGTTTGAGGATCTGGGGGAAGGGTGGGGGAGAGGTCACTGCTTTCCTGAGAGAGTAGCTAGGGCCATCAACAGTGAAGTCCTTCCTCATGTGCCCCAGGGCCAGTTCCTTCAAAGCTCCGCTCCAGTGGGTGCGTCTTATCTTAAAGACACAATTTGAGGAAACCTGGAGGGTGGGTCCTAAGATGAGGAAACACCTGGGTGGCAGGTCCTCAATAAGGAAAAAAATTCTGAGATACCACTGCAGCTGCTTTGCATGCATGACCTATGGCCAATCAGATGTCCACCTGCTTTAATAATAATCATCGTCAAAATAGTTATGATGATAATAATAAAAAAGATCAAGGAATCACTTATCGCCTAATTAATTTACTTGCTGACTGGTGAGTTGGCAGAGAACAAGTCTGGACAATATGGAATACCAACCCATTGAGAAAATATACAGAGAATGGGAGCCCAGAGAAGAGAAATTATCACGAGCTCACCTTGCAAGTTCTCTCGTGTGTATGTAATTTCATTTCAGTTTTATGAAAATTCAATGAAGTTGGTGTGATTCTTATTCCCGTTTTGCAGGTGAGAAAACTGAGGCCTGCCGTAGGTTAACTAACGTGAGCAAGACCTCGTAGCTGAAGGTGGAGAGAACTGGGTTTTGAATCCCATCTGATTATCTATGTAACAGCCCCTTTCAGATATGATATCTCACTTTATTCTCAAAACCACTTATTAAGGCAGGAGATCATTCCCGTTTCCAGCCTCAGAAACTGAAGGTCGTGAAGTTTAAGTTAAGTCACAAAATCACAAGACTAGTATGTGACAGCGCTCTGACTGCTCTGGGGCTTTCCACACAGCGACATGGAGCCTGGCCTCGACTTCCAGGCTCCTGTCTCCAGGAAGATTTTAACTTCAGCCGCTGACTCATTCATTTATTCATTCAGTCATTCAACTAATATTTGCTAAGTACCTATCATGAACAAGCCATCAAAGAGAATAGGAAACAAATTAGATTTTTTAAAAAGTCCCTGTGAGTGAAAGGATTTTCTAATCTCACCGTTTTATGTCTGCAGTCATGGCTGTCAGCGGAAGTTTTCCAACATCAATGTACTAACTGATGTGTCTCATTCAATTACAACGAGAGAACGAACACATTAAGAACTACTGAATCACGAACACTCTGGGACACCTCGCTCCTTAAGACGGACGGAGTAATTTGGCAAGCTTTGGCTGCATTCACAGGGACACCTGAGTGGAGGTGGAGGGAAAGGAGTTTGGGCCAAGGCTCCCTTGGGCAGTCCATGTTTGCATCGCCCTTCAGTCTAGCTAGCATTCCTGTCTCGCCCTGAGCCTTGTATACTCCGTTGTGATGGGGCCCCTCCCACGGACAGACTTCCTCCCCATCTCGGATTTCATGGTCCCGCAACTTCCGGGATGGGACCAAACACTTATCAGATGCCTAAACTCATACTGGCCCAAGTCAGGGTATATGCTGGTCATATTCCCTACGTACCATCTGTACAGGTTTACTTATTAAAGACGATTTCTCACATGGAGCTACCATGGGAAAACCTTGCCCCTCAAGTGACACAAGTCACCATAATACATAAAGGGAAGCCAGAAGATACGTGGGTTGCCTATGGTTGTTGCCTATGAAGCCTGGGTCATGAACACAATTTCCATCCCTGCCTATATGGCTCAATATTCATTAATTCATAGTGGTGAAGATGCACGTATTTATTAGAGTGCAGGGTGGAGAGAAGCCAAGGAGTTTTTCATAAGGAAAATGGAAATGCTAATGCAATCCTGGGGAACGGCTTTTGAAGAGAAGCGGTTGATACAGGGATTCATTCAATGGGTACATATACTGAGTGCTTTCCCTGGGACCTGGTACTAGGGTACTACTCATGTCTAGCTGGTGCCTGGCGCTTAGTAGGTTTCTGTGGCTTGAGGATGGGACCAGTTTGCACAAGCTCTCTCAGAAATGGGGGATGGCCTCTAAGAAGGTAGAGGGAAGACAGGGAAGAACCTGAAGAACGTGGGACTTCTAATGCTGACATCGATCCCCATCCAAATGACCTGGGTTTTGTAGCCAAAATGTGCCTAGGGGACAATTGATGAGGAGACACAGTTGCCCCCCGTGATAGGAAACACTCTGGATTTTAGAGGTTTGATTAGGAAACCGTTCAACTTCTTTTTGGTAAACACTGATGATTCTGTTATTTATAAATGAGAGCCAGACTTTTTAAAATCTTTCACATTTTCTGTCACCTTACTTCATTTTCTTGTTCAGAGTCTCTGTCTCTTGTTCCTTCTGCCTGGCTTCCCCTCCTCAGGTAGGATTGCTGGATTTAACTTAACCCAGTTAAGTTTCAGATAAACAACAAATAATTTTTTAGTATAAGTATGTCCCATGCGTACTTACACTGGGTGTCCTGTATTTTATCTGGCAACCCTGTCCCGAGCCTTCCACACCCAAACCTCTTTGAATTTATTTTTATTGCCTGTCAGTATTCAGTACCTCTCAGGGCAACAAGTTTCAAGGTTTATTATCTTCTGTGTGGAGCAGTGTCATGAGTTGTTTTCACCTCTCTTCACCAAGTGTCCCTTTCCCATGTGTTTTAGAAAATGGTATATTTCTGCTGAGCTTATTTTCTCTTTAATTCTAGCGCAGTGGTCCATGTTCACATTGGGATTTCCAACAGGAAATTGCTAGGCACATCAGATTGGTTTTTCATGGCCAACTTATATATCCCTCTCATCTTCTTTGTCGCCTTTCCTCAGGTCATTGTTGAGACTTCTGAATGGATAATATCTGACAGTGCCACTGACCCATATGTGAAGACCCAAGGGGATAAAAGATTGGCAGCATGAGATTCTCTCTGGTTTTCCCAGTTCCCTTCCGGATAATGTCCTCATTCGTCAAGGGCCAAATGTTTATTGAGCACATACAAGGTTGATAAGGGCATAAGGTAGCATACGTCCATTTTATAGAATTCTGGAAGTCTACATATTCTGCCTTTTCCGTGTGTGTGTGTGTGTGTGTGTGTTAACAAGCCAGTAAAACAACTGAGAGAATGGAGAAGGAAAGGCAAGTAAGAAAGGTCAAATTGTGGTCTTGATGGTGCTTTCATTGTAAGAGACTACACAGTGGCTATGGTGGCTGTGTTAGGAGGGTAGAATTATGATTTTTCACCTCTTTTCTGCTTTCCAAATTTTATGTAATGTAGTTCTCTAATTCAACAATTAAATGAAACATTTGAAAGAGTACTTACATTTTCATTAAAAAAATGCAAGGTCTTGCTATTAAAATACCACTTGCTATAAAAAGAAGACATGGCATTATTAAATTATCAAAACATGTAAACATTTAATAAGCTTTACGTGCTGTTTTCCGAGTAACTTTCCCACGATCACATGGCCAAATTGTGGTGTTGCTGGAACTGGAACTCACGTCTGCCTGGCTTAAAACCCAGGCCCTTCCATTATGTCATAGCAGGAATTTCGCCGTTGGATCTTTTGGAATGTGTCTGTTCAGTTTCAGGAGCAAGAGTCACAAGGATGTCAGCACTTTATCACTAAATAATTTCTCTACACACTGAAATCTAACATTGCTTAGCTGCACAATAATTGACTTTCACTATTGATTCTTCTGCACAGAATTTCTAGAGCCTATGAATGAATCAGCAATTAAAGTATATTACCATGTCCTAGTACCATGTGCCAGGTAGTATGATGAAATTTTACTTCATTTTACTAATTGAATCCTTGCAAAATTCTGAGGTCAGTTCTAGCCCTATTTTATAGGTGAGTAATTGTAGATTCAGAGATACTAAGATCATACAGCAATAAGTCTGGAGGCTGAGATTCGGAATAAAAAACCTTGTTAGGTGCAGTGTGTTTCGTTGTATGCTAATCCTTTAAAAATGCATTCACTCCTGTAGAGGGAAGTAAGTAATTCTATGCATCAGAAAAGAAGCACACTTTCCACCCATCCTCCCTCTCTAAGCAATGGCCAAACAGATCCCTAAGGTCCTTAGAAGACTAGACTGAGAGGAAATGCTCAGACTGAATTGCAATCCATAGATTGACTTAACCCTTTACATGGCTACAATTAAACAGGAGGCAACTTTCTGAAGGATCCACAAATCCCAGATCTTTCTTTCTTTTTCTTTTCTTTTTATTGGGGAATATTGGGGAACAGTGTGTTTCTCCAGGGCCCATCAGCTCTAAGTTGTTGTCCTTTAATCTAGTTGTGGAGGGCGCAGCTCAGCTCCAAGTCCTGTTGCCGTTTTCAATCTTTGTTGCAGGGGGTGCAGTCTACAATCCCACGTGGGAATTGAACTGGCAACCTTGTTAAGGGCTCACACTCTAATCAACTGAGCCATCTGGCCGCCCCCAGATCTTTCTTATGCACCCTGTTAAACTGCCCCTTCCCTTGGAGTTTGTGGTGTGAATGTTGCAAGAAAAGCTGCTGCTTCATTTCTTCCCAGACCTCGGAAGGATCATTTTCCATATTAAACAGAGCATCATACATTCCTGAGAATACCTCTCCCAAAGACCTGTTTGGACCACCAGGAGGGAAGATGGTAGGCCTGTAGAATGGGCTGTATGATAACCCAAGATGATCTAGGAAAGTCTTGCCAAAGCAATTGTTGATTATTTCCAGCTCCCTCTAAAGCGGGGCTTCTCAGAAAGAAGCATTTATCAAAGGGGTGACACACCTGGCTTTGTAGTTACCTACTCCTTCGTCAGAGGTGTGTTCAGAGGCTTCTGTCACCCTGATGGTGACCTGCTAACCGTTGGTACTTCTGGTCAAAGGTTTGTTTGTGTGTTTCCGTGAATAGGTTGAGCATTTATCAACTATTATTGGTATTTCATAACCATTCCACTTGGTGTTGTAATTATATTTTTTTTGTATTCTCAAATTTTGACAAGTGATTTTTTAAAAAAAAATTTTATAGGATACTTTGGTTTCAAACTCATGCAATTTCCCCTTTGTGTGTTTGCATGGGAACACCAAAAGAAATTCGGGAGAGAGGATTCTTCTAGGACTATTACTCACAGCACTTTCTTTCCAGAAAGTCCGACTTAGCATTGTTTTGGCAATTGATTTTGTCATAAGTTGTAGATTTCCTTTTCTTTATAGCTCTGGGGCAGGCATTACTCCCTATTTTATAGGTAAGAAAAGATTATTGCCTAAAGTCTTAGTGATTTTGCTTCCGCACCAGAATAGTACTTTTATCGCTATGTAGCAAGAATATCTACACAGATTTATTGGGCAAAGCTTCTATTCAAAGGTCCAGGTACTTACTGATTAACACTGCTTGGCCCACTGAACAATGGGCGTAACCTGGGCTTGATAAACCAAATAAGACCTTTGTCTTGTTTTGCCAGCTGCTTAAAATTGCCTCTACCATAAAATCATTCAACTTCTTTTTTCTGTAAAGGCCTGGTTTTTGTTTCCTGTCTTGATGGATAGTTGAATATAAGTGGGAGTGCTGATAGGAAAGGCCTTAAGGACGTGTGTGCTTGTGAGTGTGTATGTGTCGTACACACTTGTGCACATGCTCACAAGCATACTACTGCCCACTGGGATCCGGGTTGGAGGAGATAGGATGGTGAAGCAGCTAGTTACCTGCATATCAGGTAAGGCTTGAACACTAATTGTGCCCAACTCTTGCTCTGAAGTGACCACATCCTCTTCCTCACCTGCACTGGTCTGGACCACTTACTTTGCCTAGGTGGATAAAACAAAGGACTACGGAAGCTCTTACTCCAGTAGTTTCCTGAAAAAGCTCCTCTGCTGTCTTCATAGGTGCCTGGAAAATAGTTAAAGTGAACTTGAGTATGTGACTAGACTTGCACAAACCCATCCCTCTCCTGGGAAAATTGCTTGGGCTCCTTCCAGATTGGGGTCAACAGTGTCACATTTATTTCCTAAAAATACCCCAACATGCCCAAAAGTTAGAAGAAAAATTTTTCCTATATCATAGTGTATGCCTTACATCCCTCAGAAGTACTGCCTGTGCCTTTGGGTGAATCATGAGTGGGTTTTCTGCCCTAATCAGTCCCTGACATGGACCTGGTTTTCAAGACAAGGGAAAGAAGCATTAGGAAGACTCGATTCCTCTGAATTTGATGCCTGTCCATAGCTATGTTTTATAATGCATTATTTGGAAGAATAGGAAATGCTTAGCCTGGGAAAAACTCTCAAAGGGAAACAGGCATACAGCCGTAAAATACCCAAAGAGCTCTCATGGAGAGGAGCAAATAGACTTATTCAAACGATGACTGAAGGGTGGAATTTTCTGGAAGGAGTATTTTGGTTCAATATAAGAACTGTCTAACCATCATCCAACAATGAATGGAAAGCTTCCTTGAGGTGCTGAGAAAGAGCCTAGTCTCAGGACCGTGCAAGCAGAGGACAGCAGGGATGCTGTCACTTGAATTGCAGAAGCAGGCATGAGGTTCAGCTGATGACCTCCAAGGTTCTTTCCAGCTCTAAGATTATATGATTCTATATCCGTAATTTTCCATTTCCCTATTAAGAAGAAATTTTCCACATTCAAAATTGTTTTAGTATTTGATAAAGTTTGTGGGAGGATTTCTGTTTTGTTTACTTTAACATGGGGCTTACTCCTTTGCCCCATGACTTAACAAGACAAACACATCAGTGCTATTTGTCAGGCAGAGGAGATGGGAATTTACTGGGTGGGAAGGTCCTGTTTACATGGGGCCTAGCATGGAGGGGTTGGGAACGCCATCTCTTGCCTCACATTCAGTCTCTGGAATTCCTCCACCCAAAGGACCTGGGCATCTTACCCTGGTCCGGATGGTGGACGCAGCAGAAGTGATCTGGGGCCTGACTGCTCCTTTCACCAACGGCCTTAGCAGGTGTCTTAGCATCCTCTCAATCCCCCCAATTCCATATCCTTCTCATGGAGTCTGTATGATAGGAATATTTTAAGGAATCTTCTGACACTCTGGCCTCTTCTATCACCTCTCCCTTACTTGGGGACAGAGTGAACTTTCTTTGAAAAATAACTGACTGTTTTCAAGCGCTCCTTCCATTATGCTACCATAAAGAACAAAAACTTTTCTTAAAAAGAAACAAAAAAATCAAAGAGAAACACTAACCTGAGCATTCACTAAATACTAGATTATAACTTCATCTGACTTTAACTTTTAAGTGGAAAATTCTTTTGTTTAAACATAGTTTGATCTCTGCCTTGAAGTTTAACTGGTTTTTTGTTTTTTTCTTAGTTACTTTAAGAATTTTCTTTCTCCCTCTCTCTTGGGTTAAGGATATATTGTAAGGAGAGTTCTAGGAGTTAGAAGGAAAATACTGATAATTTGAACATTAATAAACTCACACCAATTGATTTTATATCTGTGTTCATCTCAATTGGGATAGCATGTCAAGGATCTCATCCTTGATGGGGCTTCCTGGGGGACCCAATCCTTGGCTCTTCCAGCAGTCACCAAGGAGAGGTAATTATTAACTATCAGATCCCTTTAGCTAAATGTCAGACTAAATGCAATGAACAAAGATGCTCAACATAATCGATCACTAGAGAAATGCAAATGAAAATCTCCATGCGATACCATTACACGTCCAGCAGAGTGGCTAAAACTTAAAGAGACTGACCTTCAAGTGCTGAGGAGGATGTAGAGCAACGTGGGACTCTCCTGCATGGCCGGTGGGAGTGTAAATTGGTACAACCACTTTGGAAAAGTGTTTGGTGATATCTAGTAAAGCTAAAACTACCCCATAATCCAGTAGTCATAGTCGTAGGGATATTCTTAAGAGGAATGAGATCATATGTCTTCCAAAAGAAATGTACAAGTTTGTTTTTGTTAACATCTCCAAGTGCCAAGTACTTTGGGTATAGTAGTATTTCATTTAATTGTCAAAGAATTCCTGTTATATATGTATTCCCGTTAAAGGTGAGGAAATGATCTTCTTCAGTGATTTGTTAATATTTCCAAAGCTACCCCTTGGGGTCCCAAGCTGTTTCTCCTCCATTATACTTCTCTGCCCCTCAGATACAGTCCCACTGAGGGGATGGAATTGGCCTTGGAGCTGACTTTGTGTGGACTACTCATTTGGCAGAAGAGGACCCTGAGACCCAGACATGTGATGTGTCATATAAGACCCCATGGCCAGCCCGGGGCATAGCTGGGTTAAACCCTGACACACAGAGAGACACGGGGCAGTGTGTGTATGGGACACACACAGAAAATAGGCCATGTGAGGACACAGTGAGAAGGTGGCCATCTGCAAATCACAAAGAGAGGCCTCAGAAGAAAATAAACGTGCTGATACCTTGATCTTGAACTTCTAGCCTTCAGAACTGTGAGAAAACAAATTTCTGTTGTTTAAGATGCCCAGATTATTGTCAACTGCCAATAACTCCTTTATAAGTGCCACAGGCCAGAGTAAAGACGTCAATGTGCTTAATTCTGTGGGATTTTTTTTATAGCAGCCATAACAAATGAATACATTAGAAATTAGCAGAGCTGGGACATTGCCTTATAAGTTTAAGCATAAGTCTTGGTCCTGGGTACCCTGATTAGTGAAGTTATCCTGTAAGTCTTGTCTTAGTGAGCAAAGCTCTGGTCAGATTTTCCTAATAAAGACACCCCGTCTCTTGGAGGTTGCAAGAGCTGACTTAGGTGGATCTCTGGAAAGAACAAGAGAAATTCTATGAGCTCCCCCAGTAACATCACCCCACTGGGTAGCAGTTAGGGAAGCCTCGAGCAGTTGACCAACTGAATGGGTACCTGGCGGTTATCGGGCCCCAAGTGAGGGAATCACCACACCTTAGGAGAAACATTCAGCTGGAAGTGCCTCTCAACCGCCAATAATTTCTTTACAAAATGTCACGGGCCTGAGTAAATATGTACTTCTGTTCATGAACTTTTCTAAAGGCTGCTCACTCAAACAAGCCCATTGTAGGTGTTTGAAAGCACAAGTTTCTTCTGATATCAGACCAGAGATTATTGTTGCTATATCAAAAGATTAATGAAGGTCAACAAAGCTCAGGAATGGAGGGGCTGAGCCTGGGTCAATAATGGGGCCGGTAGACCAGTAGTGT
This sequence comes from Rhinolophus ferrumequinum, assembly GCF_004115265.2. NCBI lineage: Eukaryota > Metazoa > Chordata > Mammalia > Chiroptera > Rhinolophidae > Rhinolophus > Rhinolophus ferrumequinum. Next base: position 28,224,427 of record NC_046289.1, read on the forward strand.
ACACGCTAGAAAAATATCCCAACAGGGAGTGGGAAATAAAGGCTACTTCCTGTACTCTTGAGTTTTAGTCATGCCGAGGCGAAGAAATGCTCAGTATTCTAGATGTAATTCATATTGTCCACGTTTTTGGTTGGCAGTTCTCATCAGTCTTCTAGGAACCAAACAGTTTCACTGGTAAAGGAGAATAGACATTGTGTGTCTGCGTATTTGGGGGGAGACCTTATATTAGGGATTTGGTGCATATGTGTATGATGGGAGGATGGGGGTAAAAATAGGTAGAAAGGAAGGAAGAAGGAATATCCAAGCTCTGTTGACTCCTGTGAAAGGTTTGAGAACCCCCTGGAATTTGGGCTCTATCTCAACCAGCACGTGCTGCTTATAAGCCTGCTTTGAGAAGGCCTTCCTGCTGCTCCAGGCAACTCCTTTCCCACGCTGTAAGCTTGTTGGTCCATGACAAACCAAGCCAAGGCCTATAAGATTGAGGGTAGTCCAGGCCTGTCTGACACACATGTACTTGTTTGCTTGGCTGGTCCAGTTGAAGCACTTGTTGAAGAAGGTGTCTCAGCTTATCTTGGTTCAAGGGGGTTGCCTACTTCCCATATGCATTCAAAGCACTGTGTCTGGAACCCACCCAGCCAGTCCTGGGGGTTCAAATTCTAAGTCTACAACTTACATAGTGTGGCTCCTTAGTGAGCTACTGAACTCTTGACCTCAGTTTGCCCAACCATAAAATGGGAGAATAATTTTGATTCCACAGGTTGGTTGAGAGGAATAAATAAAATAATACAAAATGCTCTTGGCACAGGGTGGGCATTTAAAAATATTAGTTTCCTTCTTTTTACCCAAATATCAGCTGGGCAGTTTGTGAAATGCACAGTCTAGTGGATAACAGTCAAGTGGAATCAGGTGTTGGGGAAGTTGTGGCATCATGTTTTCTCAGCCTTGTTCTTTGATGTCTTGTCATTTGGCCATGAGTCTAGACATGAACATGATGCTCAAGGGGGATTCTCTGAACCAACCTTGAGAAAAAGACAGCAGTGGCTGACTACGGGTTAATTTCCAGCAGCAGCAAATGAAGGGCTGGGGAGGAGTTTACGGAATCAAGCAGCTGTCACAACAATCATCATCATTTTCTATTTATGTGGGACTCTTCTTCTCTTGCAAGCTCAGTGCTTTGTGCACATTACTCAGTGAATTCTCACAGCTTCCTCATGGGGCAAGGAGGAGGCAAAGATGATTACAGATGAGGAAACAGGCACAGCAAAAAGATAACTGCCTTGCCTGAAGTCATGCAGCCGCCAGAAGCACTAGGCCCAGAATCAGGTTGCCCAACTCGGAGTCCATTGGCTCATACACTGACCATTAGGGCCATGAGGTCAGGATGCTGTGTGACCGTGGGAAGCAGGGCTTGCTGGTGTGAGGACAGCCTTCCAGCTCGTTCTGGTCCTTCCCAGATGTGGATTCTAATTCTATACTCCATTCTCTTCAGGTGGCTCTGAGCATTACATTTAGGAATATCCCAGCGGTGGTCTCTTCCCTGTCCTCTGGTACTGTCTTTAGGATGGTAACGTGATGGGACCTTGAAGGTAATCCAACTCAATCCCCTGTGTTACAAATAAGGAAACGAAGGCCCAGAAAAATGAAATGGCTCCTCTAAGGTCACACAGATAGTAAGGGCTGAGAGAGGTCTAGAACTCAGCCCCTACCAGCCTAGGATTCTTCCTCCTCCCCCAGGAAGTTTCCCAATAATGGCTTTGCTTCCAGTCCCAACGTTCTCAGCTCCTGTGTGCAGCAACTCCTGACATCTCATGTTGGAGTTCCAAGCTTTCAGTTCTGCCACAGGCACACCTCTTTGGGATTTCTCTGTGAGTACTATCTGCCCAGGGGGCTGTCTTGAATCCTAGCCACAGGATAGGGGCCTGGAATTGCAGTGAATCCTGGCGATTCAAGGATGGAAGCCACAGCTGCTCTCATACTTGCTTTTGTCTGCAGTCTTCTGAATCACCTGTCTCGCTTGAGTGCCAAAGGCACGTAGCACATGTGGGAATGTTTTCCGATGACAGTGACTTCTCCACCATCGATAACATCTGTGTTAGTAAACTCTTTTACCTACCAAGCTTGCTTCTCTCCTCCACGACACTCACACGACCTCAGGGGCCTCCACCGTTCAGTCAAGTGCTGGTGTGACTCCGGCCAACCTCAGCCTATGGCCTCTGTCTGCTGACTGTTCTGCCGTCCCTCCGTTGCTTCTGGACCCTCATGGACCAGTCAGACAGATCTCGCTCGGCTTCTCCCTCTGTGGTTCCCACTCTCGAAACCCTCTGGTGCCAATGTGGGTAGATGGCTGTTGGTGGGATGATCTTCTTTTTATGTTTATATTTTGACATTGACTTTGCGTGTTTTTTTTCTGTTTCTTAACCTTGTTTCTCTCTTGGGGTCCTGGGTCCAGGAAGTCTTACACTTTGTAGATCCTCTGGCCTATTTACTCAGTGCGTTCACATGGACCTCACAGACCCTGCTGCTGCCGGGTGGCACGGCTGAGGATTTCTCTCCGTTTCTTTAGGAGGAGAGCTGGTCCGATCCCCACCATCCCTTAGGAGCTTGCTCTAGAGGCAGCACGGTTCTGGTTCACAGAAAAGCAGGAAGGGAGACAGGAAAGATCCCGGTGCTGTGACGGTGAAAAATTGCAAATTCAGTTGGTGAAATGAGTGCCCCGTGGCCAGAGTGTGACTCTGTCTTGTGACACAGCTCCAGAACCCTGCAAACATCGATGGGAGGTCTCCCCGGGGAGATGAGACAGAACTGGCCAGGGGGTGTGAAGGTGCTGGCCCTGGGATATGGACACCGGGAGGGAAGTACACTTAGCACGCTCTTCTGGGCTTTGCGAATTCTGCGCTGGGTGCCCGCTGATGCTTTGTATACTCCCTGCCTCCTCGGGGTTCTCTAGTGCCTCTCTTCCTTGATGCTCCAAGCACTTAACATTTATCTCAATCATCTGCTCAGTCTGAGACATAGGGAAGAGACAGGTATTATTAGTGCCATTTTGCAGATAGAGAAACTGGGGCGCAGAACAGGTGCAGTACATGGGTGGAGCCAGGCTGAGAACACGGGTCTGACCCCAGCTTGCAGGACACATTGTGCCCTTTCTTATCCCCTAAACCCAAACAGCAAGGGGAAAAAATACCTTCAGAAGGAAAATAATGGTGGCCTTTTAGCTGGTGGCAAACCTCATGTATATTTCGCCTGTAAAAAATACAGGTGGTCACCAAATTTGGGATATAGGTTCTTTCAAAGGGGAAGAAGGGGGAGGGGTGGTGGTGTCAGGTTGTTTGGGGCTTCAGTTGTGACAGTAATGGTCTGGGGTGTTTATTTTTGGTTGGTGAACACATGGTTGCTATGTTTTTCTTTTCCTTTCTGTATACCTTAAATATTGCATATTATATTAAAATTATCTGGACAATACAAATAGTATAAGATTATTATTCAGAATGAAGGCATTTTAACTATTATTTTCAAGACCTGGGACATTAAAGATTGAAAGGATTGTTTAAGGAAATAAAAGGAGGTGATAAACTGCCAGTGGGAAGGGGAAGGTAGCAGTTTGGCAAAGAAACAATCATGGGATTTATTATTATGACGTCAAAAATTAAATCAGGCATTCTGCACATATTTAATGAGGGCCTACTACGTGCCTGGAGCTAGTTCAGGCCCTCAAATATGTAACATGGTTCCTGTTCTCATGAAGCTTTGATTCTAATGAGAAACAAAGGTAAAAATAGGTCAGCAGTCAGCAAATATTGTACACATTAGGCTGAAGACAGTAGGAAGGGACTTAGAGATAACAGTTCAGAGGGAGAAGGCCTCTTGGAGGTGGGGATTCCAAGTGGACCCCATCTCTTGCTCCCAAAGGGCTCCTCTGTTATGTCCCACTGCACAGATTTGGGGAGCAGCATGGGGGTAGGGGGAATGAAGTGAAGGTGAGAACAGAACCAGTATGAAGAGCACCAAGGAGGCCTAGAAGCCTAAAACCTGACCAGTCTGGGTGCTGGTTCCACCCTGGGTGTGCCCAAGGCCTGTGCATTATACTCTAATTAGGGGTTGGGCCAATAGTGGTGTGTTTCTTTCTTTCCTTTTTTTTTTTTTTAAATGAGGTGCTGTTTTGCATAGATAAATACTATGATTGTGATGTGGGAACCAAAAGGCAGATCATTATGCAAAAAGCTCCAGCAGAGGTGAGATTGTGAAACCAGTTCTGCTTTAGGCCTGCTGCCTGAGCGTGGGAACTAGGAGGTGTCTGTCTGGGCCTAAACCTGGGCCAACTGGATTGAGGCCGCCCTCTCCAGCTCATCTCATGACAGCTGGGCCGTGACAGGAAGCACCTTTTACCTGAGATTCAGAATCCCAGGAAGGGAGGTGGATGGGGAGATGCAGGTGGTTGTATACTGTCCCCACCTGAATGTATGGTCTGCGCTCTGTGCGACCAAAGCTCCGCCTTTCACGTCTATCGAACCGATTCCTGATCGTGGAAAATAACAGCGGGGGCCTCGAGTGTTCCACGTGAGGCTCAAATTGATCCTAGGCCTGGGAGGAGGCAGGGAACAGGGAAAAGAAGAATGTTCTTGGTTCTGAGTTTATAAGCTGACTTCCCAGCTGGGGCAGCAGGATCTCAGAAGAGGAGGTGAGGACCTGCAGAGACACTGCTTGGGCAGGCCAGGGACAAAAGCTAAAGCAGGCTGAAGAGAGGTGGAGAAGGCAGCTGAGGAAGAAGAATCAGGGCTCCAGGTTCCAGCAGAAGATGTTCCCCTGGTGCCTCAAGAAAGGAGGACTCTGCCACTGCTACAGTGGTCAGCCAGCTAATACACAGACTGCACATAGTTTGTGCTGCGAGGCACCCACCAGCCTGCCTGTCGTCAGGCTCAGAAAGCCTGTGGAGAGTGAGCACTGCTGACAGCTTCCATGAGGTCAGATCCAGGAAATAAATAAAGCCCAGTTCAGTTCTGCCCAGGATGGAGACACACAGCTACCCGAATCCTAGGTATTGGCTGCAGTGAAGGCCATAATGAGAGTGCCCCCTACAGAGAACATCAGGGAGAGGCAGCCTGGGGAACAGGGAGCCTGAGGGGCTTAGGAGGCGAGGCAAAGGCCATCCATTCATTTCTCAATCAATAATATTTGTTGAGCACCCACTATGGCGTCCATAAGACAAAGATCCTGTCTTCCTGGAAGTGAAATCAGAATAACCTTAAGGTACACATCTGGAGAGCAACCAAATTCTTCCTCCTGGGTTTTCCCTGGTTCGTCACTATGCTCTTACAACATCAGCACTAAAGAAGTGAGACTTGGCTCATGGTCTTCGTTTTAGCCGTACCTCCACTTGCATCTTCTCCTGGTGGAGCAGCTGGGAAGAGGGTAGGATGGGAATTAGGGGTGTTGGCGCCACCCTTCCCAAGGTCTTGGGACTCAATGGGACACGTCTAGATATTACCTAGATGTGTTGTGTGGTGTGGCAAGGAGTGTGAATGATGCAATTCAATTATGCCAGGCTGTTCATGAGCTAAGTGCTGTATCTTTATTATGCATCGACTACTGGAACACATTATTTACCGACAGTGTTTCAGGCCTTCCCGATACATGGTACACTAATATTCTGATTCTATCAGAAGCTCAGAACTCCTACCTGTCCAACTTCTTCAATGACCTCACCTCAAATTGATCGATAAAACTGTGGCCCTTATTCTTAGGGCTCCACAAGAGTGAATTAATAGAAGATTATAATCTTCATGTTTCATTTTATCCCAGGATTAGTCTTTGGACCTTATTCTACTCTGTTCCCACTGTAGGGAACCACTGCAGATTCCCACCGCACCAGTCATTCCAGTACTGGGAATGAGATCTAAGGAAATCCTTCAGCAGAAGCAACAAAGTATGCGGTGAAGATGCTCATTGCTGCTAAAAATTGGAAACAACTTAGCACATAAGAGATAAAATATTGGAGGACTAGTTGAACAAATTATAGCGAATCTGTATGTGGTATATCATACAATCTTTAGACATTATAAGGCTTTTGCAGAATGTTGGAAATGTTTCTTATATGCGAGTAAATGGAAGAGGTAGAATATAAATAGTGTGTACATTTTGGCAATCTGTACAGTATGCATTCATGTTGAAGGCTGTTTACAAAAAAATAATTGTGTTAGAATGGTGGGATACAGTTGATTTTATTATTCTACAAAAATTCGTGTTAATATTAGATGTACTTTTAAAGCACTCTAAAAGAAGAAAAAATATCCTACCTTAGAATATCATAGTAACTCTTCAGGAGTAACCATTTCCCCTATTACCCCAAAACTGATTTTCAAAGTGAGGTGTGGGGTCTCCCAGTATCTGGGTGACTTTGGAAATCATATTCAGCATGTAGATTCCTGGGCCTTGCCCCCCCCACAACCAGAATCCCCTGGGGGCTGTCATCTAAAATCACCAGTTGAGCCAGGCTTTGAAGTGATTCTAGTGTACATTCATGTTTGAGAACCACTCTTCTAGAAGTCCTCAGAGTCAAATTATAAACAAGTAACAAGATTTTCTCTTATGAGAAGCAGGACAGTTCTCTGAAAACCAAGGTACTCAGGAACCAATTCATCAATTCTTGAATTTACAAAATTTGTCAATTTACTAACCTTGTTTTAAATAATAATTTTCTGAAATATAGTCAACAAATATATTCTCCATGAACATCTGATTGCATTTGCCTGAATGTTAGTAACTATGCATTAAAAATATTCCTATTTGACTCAATATATTCTCCATGAATATATTTCTTGCAAATATACTCATAGAAAAGTAAAATATTTTCATTAAGTAATATATTTAAAAATATATATAGTCACAAGAATATACTTATAAGAAAACTAATTCATTCTAGGTCTCTGAGCTTTTGACAAATTGAATAGTCTTTAAATTACTGTTAAGAAAAACATTCATTGAGCATATTCAAGTAGTTGATGTGAAATGAGTGGATTTAGTGAATTCGAAGAGTTGTCATTCAACAGATTGATCCTTTGGGGATTCAACTTTTGTTGAATTGACCTAGAGTCCCCTCAAGAAGCCCAAGGGACCCCCGCCATGCTGAGGGTCAGGAGCAGCGACTAATCTAGGAGGCTGAGGATGTGTTGGCCGGCTGTGTAAGAATGTGGGTGTGGGACTTGTCTCTCAAGAGGCCCGGGTGCTTCACTGTCAGAGTCCTAAGGAACCCAGTGGTAGGTAGTTCTTCTTCTGTCCACATCCAATGGAATCTGGAGCTGACTAGCCATTTCATCTCAGGGAGTTTCACTCTTTTCAAGATGTGAGACCCATTGTTTTGGGAGCCTCACAAAGAAGGGTAATGGTTTGCCATTTAGTTGGAGAAGTGGGGACGACCTGCACTCACAGAGAAGCCACTGTATCGCTCGAGCCCTTCACCTAAGATGGACTTCCCCACCGAAAACCTCCTTTCTCCCCTGGCTGACCACATCAGTGACGCTGCTGGGGCTCTGTTGTTCATGTAAATTCACATATGACCACCATGTTGGGCTTTGACAACTTAGCGGCTAGTGAAAAAGCCCTGAAAGGACATTGTGTTGAGGCGCCTTCGTCACTGACAATGTCAGCCACATGTATTGAGTGCTTTTCACATAAGGTCCGTGTCCTCACCAGGTTCTGTGCACCATCTCATTTAATTCTCCCTCCAACCCTCTCAGGTAGGTATTATTATCCCTGACTTACAGATGGGGAAACTGAGACCTAGAGATACTGTATCATTGCTTGAGCCTTCATAGCCACTACGCGGTTGACCTGATCTTTGAAACCAACTCAGGCTCCAGCGTTTCTGCCTCCTTTGGTTAGCAAGAAACATTCAGTTTGATTACCTGAAACCTGTATGCCACCAGAGCAGTCTCAAGGACAAACGTTTAAAGAGAAAATGGGGAAATAAAGGAAGAAGTATTCTCACAGGTGGCCTGCTTGGAGCTTGTGATGGATGTTCAGACAGGCCAAAGATATTTAAATGGGCTCTGGGTCTTGAGGCCCACAGCAGATGAAACATGGTGGTTCTCTACCAAATACAAAAGGAATCAATCAACAATACAGGTCCTGAGGGACTTCTCTGAGTGTCAAACTCCTAGGGAAATGACAAGCACCCAATGTGGGCTTAGGTTTTCTTTACTGAGTTACCAGAGAAAATACAGGATGCTCAGTTAAATTTGACTTTCGGATAAACAGCAACTAAATTTTTAGTATAAGAGTGTTCCAAATATTACATGGGATATACTTATACTAAAATTATTTGTTGTTTATTTGAAATTCAAATTTAACTGGGAGTCTTGTATTGGCTAAATTTGGCAACCCGATTTCTTTGGGGAGACAGCTCACAACCCAGGCAGTGTGGTAATAAGAACAGAGTGAGAAGTACAGATAATGAGCCCTTTTGGAGAAGGGAGAGTTCTGGATTTAAACCCAAAAAGGTAACACGATCTCCTGGGTAACAGACTCGGTGGAAGGGGCCTTGTGATGGAAAGGCTTCTTGGTAGAGCTGGCTCCTAAGGACAGGTGGGAAGGATCTGGAAGGGTAGAAAGGGGGGCAGTCTCAAGGGACACATGGGGACAGCAAGCACACAATGAAATGTCTAGAGACTTCTTGTTGGGGAGGAACAAATGTGGAAGATCAGTCTCTCGAGGGTCTTGAATGTCCTGCTAGGGATTTTGGACAACATCCTTTGGACAAGGATGGGTGACCAATTGAAGCAGTATTTTAGGAAGGTTGATCTGGTGATGGCCGGTAAGACAGGTGGGAATGGTGAATGGGCTGGGGAACTAAGCATGTGGTGAGGACCTGTGGGAAAGGAAGGATGACCAGAAGGACATTCCAAAGCAATGGCCTCATCTCTCAGGTAGGCTATTCAGGTGTCCTTCAAGAGGATAGGTGGCCTAAACTGGCTGTCTCCTATCAAGCGGGAGATTTGGACCCTGCTGAATATAGAAGAGGAAGAGAAGGCAGCCAACGCTTTCGGAATCTCAGAAGAAAGATTTTCAATTTAGAGGCAGCCTCAGGTGCCTGTCACCATAGGAAGACAGAAGGAAGAAGGGAGAGTGAGTGTCACATCTTGTTTTATTCCATCTCCCTCTTTGCAACACACACACACTACTGTGTGCTTATTAGGTTTGTGTAGATTTCCATAGAAAGTGAACTCCTGTTATAACCTCAAATAATATTTATTAGGGATGCAATTTCAGTCTTTGGATTTTGTTGCTTTGCTTCCCTTGGAGCCAGTCTTTTAAAGCATCCATTCCATCTCCAAAGCTGTCACCAGCTTGGCATGTGACACTTCTTCTCTGGGTCCTCCCATAGCTGGGACAGCCCCTATTTCTTGTAAAAGTTTTTGAGGTCCTCTAAAGAAACGACTGTCAGTAGCACATGAGACTGCCAATCCTGAAAAGCCCGCTCAGCTGTTCTAGGTTTTCCCAGAAGAACTACCTGGGCAAGAAAGGAGAGGTCCAGACATGTTGGAAATGGAAACTGTTCCAGCCCTTTCCTGGGACTGGGTGGGACGGGCAGACACATAGGGACACAGCAGGCAGGAGGAGGCTTCTCCAGCAGGGGCTGAGCCCTGGGTGCCCAGATCCTCTCCCTGCCCTGGGATGATTGAGGGCTGGGCTTACACAGCAGGGGTGACTTTCCAGAATGGCCTGGAGGAAAGGTGTGGCCCCAGTGGGCCAGTGCAGGGTGAGGAAGGAAAACAGTAACCTCCCAGTGGGTGATCAGTACTCGGTGAAAGCAAGGTGTTCAGATCCTACCTCAAGCGCACCATTTCCTGCCTCCTGCCTGCGGCTCTTGGGTCTAGTGACTGTTACCTTTTCCTCTTGCTAGATAGGGCAGTGGGGTCTCAGTGTCTTTCCTGTGGAACTGACCAAGGCCACGTGGACTTGGGCTTAGGTCTTTTGCAGAAACAATGGCTAGCTTGCTCACACCAGCACAGCTTGCCTTTGACATCAAGGTGACCATGAAGGAGGCAAAGTGCAAACTGCCCATTTATCTTCAAGGCCACCAGTCCCTTGCCCGTGGGAAAGACACACCCTACTCTCATCCCCCATTGCCCAAGGGCTAACCCGTGCTGCCCACCAGTGGTCCTACAACAGCTCCAAGACCTGTGGACTTTCCCTGTTCTTGGGGCAGGACTGCACCCTTTCCCTGAATGCCCTTCCTCCATTGGCTTCTGTGCCTAGTAAACTCCTCATCTGACAAAACCTGCTTCAAAGTCCCCTTCTTTGGGAAGCCTCTGGGTTCCTCCTTTACACCTTCTTCTTAGGGCCCTTTTCTGTCTCTTTGCTGGAGAGAGAGAGCACTTATAAAACCCATTGTCACTGGAAGCTTTGTGCCCCCAGCCCCGTGTGAGACAACAAAATTGGTCCCTACCACCTCCCTGACCCAGCCTGAGTCTACTGAATGTTTGGGGTCTAGTCTGGCTGGACTCTCAGGGTCTCCGGGAGGCAGTGCCTAGCATTTGGGGCTCTGAGCTCCCTTTCAGCTCCCCAGGTGGCCTCCCCAGGGGTGGGCTGCTTAGCAAGATGGAAGTGCCCAGGTCAGTGCCAATGCATACCACCTGTGGCCTTGTCTCAGGCTCATGCCCGCATTCTCTGGCTCATCTTTGAGGCACTGGATTCCTCCTTTATCCCCCAGACTCCTCCACTGACCGCTCCCTGGCCCAGTGCTGGCATTTCTTGCCGAGTCAGCCCGTCTGCTAATTGCCACCAGCTGGGCCAGCCTGCCATCCCAAGATGTAGTGGGCTGCTTGCACTTGAAGGCCGACTTTGGGCGGCACATTTGTTGGGAAATTGGCATTGCTTCCTCCGGTGAATGTTGGGGGACACATCCCAGCCAGCCCTGGGGATGGGGTGAGGTGGAGAGGAAGGCCCAGGAAAATGCGAGGAGATGGGGAATGGACCCGGGGGAGGACCCCCTCTACTGCCCGTAGCCTTTCTTTAGAGCTGTGGTTCTCAACAGAGGCAGGGGGTGATTCCATCCCCCCACCCCGGGCATTTGGCAATGTCTGAAGACAGTTTTGGTTGTCACAACTGGCAGGGGGAAGGGAGTGCTACTGGCATTTAGTGTGTGGAGTCTGGACATGCTGCTAAACGTCCTGCAGTGCACAGGACAGCCCCCATAACAAAGTGTCAACAGGGCCGAAGTTGAGAAACCCTGCTTTAGAGAGAAGAGGCAGGGGCTGGCTGCAGTGGGGGGTCTTGGGTTTGAGAGGTGGCCTCAAGTGTGCTTCCATGTGTCCAGGATGCGTCATTCTCAGGGCAGCCTGCTCTGCCCCTTTCGGGTCCTCTCATGGACCCATAGTGCTCCCCGCACCGGCCCTGCTCCTCGCTGCCCCCTCCCACTCCCACCTCCACAAGCAGAGCGGTGGGCATTTTCTACAGCCAGTGGATATTAGATGCTGAGAATACCTCTTCTTTTGTTCTAGATCAGCCCATAGTTTCAGAGGGGCAAGGAAGCAAGGGTTTCCTTACTGTTTTTCCAACAATGCTCTGAAAAAGGAACATTTTTTTCTTTTATCCCTATACGATAACAGTACTCACTACCATGCATTGATTGCTTATTTTGTACCAGGAACTTTCACATACGTGATATGATATCATTGTCACAACAACCCTATGAGATAGGTATTACAATTACTCCTTGGGAAAGAAACCCAGCTGAGGTCCAGACTGGTTACATAATTTGCCCAAGTCACACTGGTAGAAAGGGTGGTGTTGAGATTGGGACCAAGTCTTTGGTTCCCAAATCTGTAATTAGAATATGCCCGAAGATTCTCCTGCAACAAGTCAGCATTGTAGAGGAATCTTTTAAGTGTAAAGGACTATGGGAACTCTTGTGTCTGCCTGAACTGTGGGGTCTGCGTAGGGCTGACTATGAGAGAAGCTTCAGGCAGATAGTCACAGGGTAGGGGACCCCTAGGAAAGAAGAGGCTACCCGAGGACATGGCTAATTCTTATGAGAGGGTGACTAATGATACCATGAGTCAGCCTGGGCCTGTGAAGGGTCGTCTTTCTCCTCCCAGTCCCATGTCCTAACCCTGGGGAGGCCGGTCCACACTCCCTAGCCCTGGGGTTGATTAAACTGCCTGAAAGGAAGGACCAGGGTGGCCCTTCCCACCCAAGAAAGCAATTGTCTGGCCTTGGCCTGTCCAGGCATCCATCCGGGGAGCTCCGGCTGGGCTGCTGGCTGCTGCCTGAGCTTGGAGGCTGCAGGAGGCAAGCAGTAAACAGGAAATGGTTAAGTAAGAGCAGGTGGAACATGCCTGGTGCTGGAGCAGGGCAGGAAATAGCTGAGCAGCTGAATGGACTCAAAAGAATGCTCTGCCCTCCTCCCTGAGGCTCTGGTGAACGCACTGTCCACCCACTCCTCCCTGCCCTACACTGTGAGGAGCCCAGCCTGGCAGCAGTCTGCCCCCCCCACCCCCCCACTCTACTGGGGCTGAGGGAGGTGCTGGGAGGAGAGGGGCCCACGGCACCAGGAAGTCCAGCCAGGACCAATGCGGCAGGAAGGAGGGAGTTTCTTCCCTTTCAGGGCTCTGAATCAGGCCCATCTCCAGTGGCCCAGGTGTGAGTGGCTGCGGGAGGTGGGCAGGCTCTCTAAGAACCAGGGGTTGTTTTCCTCTTCCTGGGTCTTATTTCCTAGAGGGCGCTTCGCATTGACTGGGTCTCCCAGGAATGTTACTTCCCACCTTGGGTAAAGCACACAGCCAGGTGTGCGGCCTGAGAGCAGGGAAGGAAGTCTGGAAGCATGGGGTGTTCTCCTGCTCTCCACTTTGCTCCTTCCAGGAGCAGGTACCTGGGAAGGGAGGTGCACTACACTTTAAGGGGAGAAAGGGAACCTGAGCTCAGGGAAGTTAAGTACCTCACACAGTGAACGGGAGCTCGGGCCTGAACCCCCATTCTGCTCCATGCTCTTCCCCTGCTCTTTCCCCTGTACCTCAGTACCTTTCATGTTCAAAGACGGTTTTCTTTGCTCTGTCCCAGAATAAAATCAGTGGTGCTCTGGGTAGTCCCTTGACGCCCTTCTCAGGGGGACCTACCCTCACGGGCAAACTAGGCTCTGCTTTTCAGGGTCCCCTTGCGTGCTGTGCATGGGCTTCTTCTATGCACAGCAGGAGGTCTAGTTGCTCTGGCCTCGACGTGTCACTGACACATCGCTGCCTGAGGACTCCCGGCAGCCAGGTACGAACTCCCGGCTCAAGCCTCATCTGGCAGGGATTCCCACATTCTCGGGCACATGACTGGTACACAGGGACACTGAGGGGTAGTCTGTTCCCAGTGCTGGCTGTTACTTGTTCCCTAGCACGTGGCTCCTGGGAGCCACAGTGCTGCAATGATGTGCTGATGGCCTTGACCCTTGCCTGAGTGGGGGGTGACCAGCTGAGGAAGAAGCTGTGCTCCTATGTTTTCTTGACAGCAGTGGACATCGAGGGTGTTCTAATCCCAAATGATGATAACAATCTAAGTTTATTGCTTATGCATTCTATTCTATTTATTTATAATACGTCTATATTTAAGTATGTACATGTATTTATTTATACATATATTAACTCATTTAATCCTTAAAGCAATCCAAGGAAGAGGTGCTTTGATTATTCCCATTTTACAGATGAAGAAACTGAGGTACAGAAAAGGGAAGTAGCTTGCCCTCATAGGAGGGCAGCAGTGGGTTCAGGTACTCTGAATTCAGACCTGGCCAACTGGCTCCAGTACACACTCTGGCCACTATGCTGAATTGCTTATAAGGGGAGCCTTTTGAGGTGGCTATACTGGTTCCCCAGATGTTCCTAATGAAATCCCTATTCTTTAGGAGAAATTCCTGTTCTCTCAGGATCCAGAATTTCCTGAGCATCCTTCTCTACTAGCTGAGGCTCTCTGAGAACACCAGGGGAGAGGAGAGGAAAATAATGGAAAGCTTATCACCGCTTCAGGCTGGGCTGTGAACATGGCGTCTTCCCACTCCCATTGTCATGGGGCCCTGAGGAAAATCTGTTATTGATTCAGGAGCCATCTCTTGGCACAAACTTTGGGCCAAGCCCTGGGCTGGGCACCAGGAGGAGCTGCTAAAATAGATGTATTACGTGCCCCAGGGTAGAGGAAGAGAGAGTCACTTCTTGTGTCTATTGATTAAATGTGGTAAATGCTGAGATGGGGGAGGGATGGAAGTAGGGAATATGGGAGCAGGGAGTCTGGCACTCAACCAACCTGGGACGTCAGGGAAGGTGCCCTGAAAGTGAGTGTGCCTTAGCTGAGTCTTGAAGGATGATCCCAGTTAACCAGAAAAGGAAACAGAATGGAATGGGGCAGAGGCAGGGCCTTCCAGCAGAGAACACAGTGTAGGCAAAGGCTCAGACGCCTGACGTTGCGAGGGAGAAGCAGAGAACATACGCACATCCACATCCCTAGAGATAGTGCGACAGGAGATGCGCCGGAGAGGTTTGCATCACAGGGGCCTGAAAGGCCACCTAAGGGCTCTGGAGCTTTGTCCATTCTCTGCCTCTTGGCCTGAAAGACCACAGGAAAGAGGAGGGCCTTGTAGAAAAACAGTGCAACTAGGTGGACTCACCCTCCCAGATTTCAAATTACGATGAAGCTAGAGTAATCAAGACAGTACAATTGATGAAAGGACGGACATTTATAATAATGGAACACAACAGAGAGGCTAGAAATAGACCCACGCATGTATGGGCAGTTGAGTTTTGACAAAGTGCAAATGGAATTTAATGGAGAAAGGATAGTCTTAAAAAAATGATACTGGAAAATGTATACATCATATGCAAAGAAAGAGAGAAAGAAAAAGAGGAAGGAAGGAAGGAAGGAAGGAAGGAAGGAAGGAAGGAAGGAAGGAAGGAAGGAAGGAAGAAGAAAGAAAGAAAGAAAGAAAGAAAGAAAGAAAGAAGAAGAAAGAAAGAAAGAAAGAAAGAAAGAAAGAAAGAAAGAAAAGAAAGAAAAAGAAAGATACTTGGCCTATAAATAGATCAAAATAGATCATAGACCTAAATATAAAACATAAAAGTGTAAGAGAAACATAAGAGAAAGTATACGTAAAAGAAAGAACCTAAAAGTATAAAAGAGAAAAACATAGGAGAAAATCTTTGTGACTTGTGTTAGGCAGATTTCTTAGATATGACACTGACAGCATGATCCATGAAAGAAAAAGTTGGCAAACTGGACTGCTCAAAATTAAAAACTTCTGTTTTTCAAAAGACACTGTGAAGAAAATGAGAAGACAAGCCACAGACTGGGATAAAATGTTTGCAAAACCTATATCTGACAGAGGACGTGTATGTAGAATATATTAAAAACTGAAAACTCAATAAGAAAACAAACAATCCAATTTTCAAAATGTTTGAACACACGCATCACCACAGAAAAAATATGAATGGCAAATAAACACATGAAAAGATATTTGGCATCATTTATCTCTAAATTAAAATCATAATGAGAAACCACTCTATACCTTTTAGAACGGCTAAAATAAGTTAAAAAAAAAACACATTAAAAACAGAAAACTGACAATAACACGTACTGGGGAAGATGTGGAACTCTCTTCGTTGCTAGTGAGAATGCAAAATGGTACAGTCACTTTGGAAGACAGTTTGGAGGTTTAGTGTAAAGTTAACCACACACTTACCATACGGCCCAGCAATCCCATTCAGGTATTTACTAACAGAAATGAAAACTTATATCCACACAAAAACCTGTATGCAAATGTTTATAATGGCCCAAAACTGGGAACAACCCAAATATCCTTGGACTGCTGAATGGATAGACAAACTCTGAATACATCTTATAGTGGAAAGCTACTCAACAATGAAAATGAACTGCTAATACATGCAATGGCCTGGATGAATCTCAAGTTCACAAGGCTAAGTGAAAGAAGCCAAACATACAGTATGATTCCATTTATATGACATTTTGGAAGAGGCAAAACGACAGGGACAAAAAAAAACTGAGGAGTGGTTTTCAGGGGCTGGGGCTGCGGGTAGGGGTTAACTACAAAGAACACTGGAGAATTTTAGGGGGTGACAGAACTGTATCTCCATTGTGGTGATGGTTACAAGACTACATACATTTGTCAAAACTCACAGAACTATATTTTAAAATGGAGGGATTTTACTATATGTGCATTATATTGTAATTAACCTTACTTTCCAAAAACACAGTGATATTAGGTTATAGAACCTAGTCCTGTAAACAGGTTCTAGGACTGAGAGTTGGGGAGAGCCACCTTGGGCCTAGTTTCTAATTGCCGTTCTGCCTCCTCAGACCCTGTCCCATCCCTGAGGGCCCGAGCTAGCTCTGACAGAAAACTTGCTCCTTGTGATTTTGGAGGGCCACAAAGGGAACTATTGATAAGCCCCTCCTTTGTCATGTGGAGACTCTTCTTTTTATTAAATGCAAGTGCCCCTGGGAGGGTGAATAGTTTAAGCTGAGGAAGGCTCTAGCAGAATGAGAGAGGGAGCGGTTGGAAGGGGAGACAGTGTCCAAGAGGTTGGAGAAGGGTAGGGATGGGAGGAATAGGCCTTCAGAGTGATTTGCAGCTCTGGGCTGTGCCCATGCATTGTGGGCATAGAGTGGTGGGGGTTAGGAGCTGTGTGGAAGGCAGAGGCCCCCACGTCCCCCATTATTGCCTTTGGCTGAGTATGCAAAGTCCTCCCTCCCCACCTGGCAGCCACAGCCCCCACCTGGGCCTCCTTCCCGGCCCCTCCCCCCACCTCCTAATTATCCAATTCCAAATACAAATTGCCCAGACAGGTTTTGGGGATTATTCTTTATGGCAACCAAACACAAAAGGCCTTAGCACCCTCTCTTGGTATATTTCCACCCCACCGGGTCCTTCAGGGTTCAGGTCACCTTCAGCATTTCTGTCCTGTTGGGAGTTTCCTAGCCAGGGAGAAGAGCAGAGGCGCCGAGTAGACATCAAGGCCCCAGGCCTCGGTGGTCTGGTGTTGCAAACTCTGCGGTAGGACGATTAGCTGGGGCAGCTGTTTGGCCTCTGTAGCTGATACTTGCATTTCTTTCAACAGTATTTTCTTCAAATGTGCTCTTCACGTCCCCAGCACAAGGCCTGTGCACACACTGTTCCTTTCCTCTGGGGCTCCTCACCCTCTGAAGTTTAATTAAACCACCATTTACTGCGCTTCACTGTGTGCGAGGCGCTGAGGATGCAGAAATAAACAGGACAAAGCTCCTTATGTAAAAACAGACTTTGGCCAAGGAGGAATGGTGATGGTAGGGTTAGCGATGACAACAACAAAAAACGGCAGCAATCATAGAAACAGCGGCAGCAACAGTGGTGGGACCCTCTCAGGAGCACTTCCTATGACACGACGTCATTCGACACTCACAGCCGTCCTATAAGGTTGTCATTATTATTCCTCCCATTTTACAAATGAGGAAACAGAGGATGACAGACAGTACGTCATTTGCTGAGCTGGTCCATGGCAGACTCCTGGTCCGTGACTCCAGGCCTCTGGGTCTCCAAAGCCATGTTTATGGCCACAGCAGTAACCCACGACATCTAGAAAAGACCCCCTCTGCCCCACATGAAGGAAAGCCACCATCCAATCCCAGCTGCAGCTTGGCAGGTCCTCAGTTTGTTCTGCCATAGAAACAGTGACATTGGTCCATCTCATCGGATGGAGGCTTCAGCGGGAGGTGTCAGCCCAAGACTGTGGGCAAAGGAGGGCTGGGCCTTGATGCTGCTTGTACCAGCCAGCCAGACCCCACCTTTCCTCCAGGACCTTTCCCATTCATTGCATTCACAGGGGACACTATTCCGAGGTATGAAATATAGGACTGACTGCTCAGGGGTGACCAGAGACCTCAGGAAAATACTCAGAGGATGAGCCTCCCTGACTCTTATACTCCATTTTTTGGATGGAGTTCAAGTGTGTACTTGATGTTGAGCCCACAGCAGACAAATAAGTCATGCTTGGGCTCCCAAAGTCCTAGTTGGGCTTTGCTGTCTAGTAAACCGAAGAGAATCATTTATGAATAATGCGGCGTGACATTGTGTAAGTGAGGGTTGATGGGCGGGGGCATGGAGGGTGACGCACTTCTCAAGGCCTCCAAGCAGACCAATGTTATTTCCTTTGGCTTTCCATAGACCTGACCCAGAATCCCCTAAACACCTGTCTCTGAATCGGAGATGTGGGCTCTGGTTGGCGGTGGAGAACTGTGACCTTACAGGGGCCGAGACCAGTTAGAGAAAGAGGCTGTTAAACAGATGATGTTACAGAAGGGCGGGGGGGTTGGGGGGGGGCTAGGTGGGGTGAGGAAGCTTGGTCCAGGGAGCGGGTGTGGATGATGAGTCCACAGAGAGAAGGAAGTGCAGTGCTTTGTTGGAAGCCAAGAAAGCTCAGAGAGCAAAGATAAAAAATGCAATCCTTGAGCAAGACTCAATTTCTCTTTTCTCTCCCTCTCTATGCCTCCTCTCCTGGGGTGGAGTGGGGAGAAGCAAAACCGGGAAGAACCTCTAGATAAAAGCAGCCTTTGGAAAGGTCAGGGCCTGGAGCCTGCATTGCAGCTGCCTTAACATGACCCCAAGTGAGACCTGACTAGGTGGAGCCCAGAGCTGGTGACTGAGCCCACCCTGTGGGGCTGTTGGGCAAACAGCAAGCCTGCCTTCCCATAGCCTGAGGGCTTACTGACACTCCCAGAAGAGAAAAGCAGGGAGACCATCCTCCTGGGGAAGCCCCCTGAGGGCAGGGTGGAACCTTCCCCTTCTCAGATGCCCCTCCTTATTTCTTTCTTTCTTTCCCCTCCCTCCTTTTCTTCCTCCTTCTCTCTCCCTTTCTGCCTTTCTTCCCTCATCAGTTCCTCCTGAGCTTTGGACAGAGTAAGACACAAGCTCATCAAGGAGAAAAAGCCCAAAAGACAGTGTGGAAGAAGACACTGGGAGAGTGAGTCTGGGGTAGTCACTAGGGGCTGCAGATGCCAGCAAAGCCAAGTGGGGAAGCCAAGATTTACAAGGGACTTTTGACAATCTGTGCAGGTCCAAGTAAAAGGCGCCCGGCCACACACAGTTCTCATTATGGTTAGGGATGGTGTCGGATTTAAGCAAACCCAAGATGCATGATCCAGATTGTATGAAAACAATGTACAAAGATTGACCCCTTTGGAGACATCTAAAATTATTACTTGTGAAGGGGAGCAGAATATGTCACCTCAAAATGTGCCACTTTGGCATCTGAATTATTCTGAGCTGAAGGCAATGAAGACCCAGCCAACTCAGGAAAAACTTGCAGCTCTCCCTTTACTGCCTAAAAGAATTTAGATAGGGAGCCTAGCCCAGAAAGAGAACTATTACCAGAGATAACATTTATCTGAAAGACTTAGCTGCACAGCAATGCAAACATCTAATTACCAAACATCTGCTCTTCTTATCATCTTGGGAATTGCTCTCCTCTCCTTTGAAGCCTCAGCCTCCTATTTCATTTTTTTTAGCTCAGGAAGGCATACAAGTCTCAACTGTCCAACTGACTGCCTTTGAGTCTCATATACTTATAGGGCTCCCGTACATATGAAATTAAATTTGTTTTTCTCCTGTTAATCTGTTTTCTATCAATTTAATTATACCAGCCAAAGATTCTAGTATAGAAGGAAATTTTTCCCTCCCCAACACTTAAATTGCATGATTTTAACCCCCAGACAGTTTTGGGTAATATACCTATTGCACAAAGTCTATATTTTCATGTGAAATGTGTGAATGGCAGGTTATTCACCTCCTGGGTCTTGAGGAACATCCTAAAGATGAGGGCTCAGAGACCCTGCCCTGCTCTTTGTTTTGCTCCCTGTCTCCTTCCATCGTAACTTTGGAAGTCCCATGCCCAGGACAGTTCACGCTACATAGAGCCTGGGCTCCTTCTAGATGGCACGGGCTGCAGATATGGGAGTCCTGCTATAAATGGTTTGCCCGGCCAGGGCTGGGTCAGGGGCTGGGATGTTTATTGCCTTTGCAATAGGAAGCTAAAATGCTGACTGGGTGGGCTTTGGGGCACCAGCTGTGCCATCATAAAACATGGCACTGGAAGGGACCTTAGTCCAACCCCCTCCGGGGAATTTCTTCTATAAAATTCTAAAGGCTGCTCTGTGGCTCGCATGTGGCATGGGCAACATTTTCATGCACGCTGCCCCCACTGCTTCCCACCCCCTTTTCTACATACATTGCCAGGTCCTGTGTAGTTTGCTCTATACCTTCCCTGTCTCCCCCGCCTCTTTCCAGGCTTATCTCTCTCCATATTCTCATGTGCTGGCAGCACCTGTGTCGGGGCTTGGACACCTCCATGCCTTTCCACCCGCTGTTCCCTTTGCCTGGAATATGCTCGTTTCTCTGACAACCTCCTATTTATCTTTCAAGTTCAAATCAGATCCCCTGTGTAGAGTCTTCCCTGGATCCCCACAGAGAGAGACAATCTCAGTGCATTGCCACCTCTTTGTGGGAGAAAGGGTTAACCTAATTGCACTGTACTTAATTGTTGACCCTCCTGTCTAATTCTCCTGCTTCAGAGTGACCCCCCTCAGGAACCCCTGCTGCATCTGGCAAACAGTAGGCACTCAATACACGGTCATGTGAGTGAATGAATGAACAAATGAGCCCCTGGAAACCTTACTCAGGCTGCCCTCTCCAGAGATTGCATTTGGGTGCTGCTTCCCCTCTTCCTGCCCTCACTGCTAAGTCAAACGTTCCGCAAGATGCTCTGTTACCTGCCCGGCCTCCTCCAAGGATTTTTCTTCATGGCTGTGTGCCTGTGGCTTTTCCGGTCCATCTAAAGCAGGGCTTGAACATTTGGTGGGGACTTAATGCCCAAGAAATCCTGGGAATCGGGTCTGGGTTAAATTAGAGGAAGGACCTTATATTCTGTCGTGAGATTGGAGAGTCTGTTCAGGGGCAGCAGGAACAGACAGGAAGGGAAATTCCCGGGTTTGGGGGATAGGACATAATAAGAACAGTTTATTGAGTTGAGGTTGGGTGGAGGGGGCGGGGGGATGGTAGCAGGGGTGGGGAGGGAGTGCGTGAAGGTGTGTGTGGGTGGATGTGGGAAGGAAGGGTGTGGCTGACGTTTCATGGTGAGGACCAAAGGGAGCGGGAGGGCGGTGACTCAGTGGCCCGGCTGTCCAGTGGTGGAATAGTAAGAGCCTACACAGGTTCGCAGGGAGAGTCGGAGAAAGGAAATGAATCGGGGAAGCACAGGGGCCAGGGTCATCTTGGAGGGGCAACGGGGGCATGTGTGTCCTTGGTTTGGAATTGCTAACTCAGGCCCAGAGATTGCTCAGGGCACAGGTTAGGGTTCCCAGAAGAGGAGGAGGGAGCCGGAGAAAGACATTAGGACTTGGCCAGTGCCAGGAATGGTTCCGTTGCATCTCCCCCCTTTCCTTACAAGAGGAGGGAACAGAAGGGCTTTGGGGCCCAGGCTAGTCCCCTGCAAGACTGGCCCTAAGCTTCTGAGGAGTGCCAGCAGCCAGTTTCCCCACCTGCCCCCCACGCCTTGCAGTTTATATACTAAAAGCCCACAGCACCCCAGGAGAGGGTTCACCGAGATCCATTTGTTTTTCCAGGGTTTGACCTCTGGGTAAAACTCTTCCCCCAAAATGTGCCGATTTAAGTGAGAGCGATAAATCAGCCTCTTTGAAATGCAGAAGCAGCTCGGGGAAGCCCCCTTTGATATGCAGCTTGGAAACGAGGCACTTAAAACCTGGGTTAATTCTCTGGCTTTATTGGAGGCAGAGAAAGGGAAGAGCAGGAAACCCAGGGCCAGTCATTAAGTCTGGGCACTTGAAAAGCCTGGGGCAGGGGCGCAAAGGGATCACGAAGGCCCAGCGGCCCTGGGAAAAGCATCGGCGGCCCTGACGAACTCTAATCCTGGTTCCCACCCAGACAGATGAGACGTGGAGGGCGGTAGAGAGGAGGGGCAGGCAGGCAGAACTGGGGAGAGGCTCCCAAGGATGGGGAGGCGGTTGCTATGGAAACAGAGTGGGGCCCTAGGAAGGAGAAAGCCAAGAGCCAACTTGGCAATTTCCTGAAAGGAGCTGAGAATTCAAGAGAGTATATGTCCCATTCACTCACTTGGTAGCTCCTGCTTTCTGAGGTGGGGGTGGGTGGGGTGGGGGGTGGAAGGATAGGGGGTTGAGGCCTGTCCCTGGGAGCCAGGGTGGCAGGGCTTGCCTGTTACCTCTGGGGGCCTCGTCTGGGCCCTCATTAGAAACATCTGCTTCTGGAAGCACTCCTTATCACTGGGGGTGGGGAGTAAGGGAGTGTGAAGGAATAATGCCTGAGGCTCCATCAATTTTCAGACAGGGTGGGGCTCTGAGGATACTTGGCTCCCCCCATCCCACTCCCAGAAGGGAAGCCAGGCTGGGTGTCTTGACAGAAGCCTGGTGGCTGGCTGGTGAGGTGACCCAGCAACCTGGATTCAAGGTGGTTCCCACTGTTATCACTACAAGTGGCAAGTCCAGGCCTTGGACCTGTGAGGCAGAATGCTCAATTCTGGGCCTGGGACAGCAACCCCAGTAACTTTACTGTGTAGCAGGACTCCCTAGAGCTTCTGAACGTAGAGCCCACAGCAGAAGCTAGTCCTGCCTTCGCCAAATGGCCGCTTGGGCCACCTGTAGGCTTTGGACAGGATGAGTGGGGAGAGAATTTGGTTGCTGCCTGTGCACCCCTGCTCTACTCCATCTATGTGTTTTGTTTTATTTTTGAAACAGGTGGGGGTGGTGGAGGATGGGAGCTGAGAAAATAAAACCTGACCCTCTAGAGCTTGCCCCTCCCATTTCAGACCGGTCAGGGTGGAAGACAACCAGCAAGCTCTTTGCACCCCCTGTCCTCCTCTGACCTTGGGGTGCTGAATTCTGGGGAACGCATTTATCATACAGCTGGGCTGGCCTTTTGCCCTGCATGGGTCCTGGCTCAGTGGGCTAGGGGTTCATATACACAGCTACTCAGAGTAAACTCAGCAGCCCGTGACAGGGGCTTTTTCTGAGCCACCAACACATCTCCCCGCCTAATCTCAGGAATTGGGAACACAGGTCCATTTGGAGAAGCTTCACCTCCACTTGCACCTCCCACTTAGACACCAACTCACCTTGGGCTGAGCAGAGCCCCAGGGGTCTGCCCAGACCTCCCAAAGCCTTTTCCTGTGTCAGAACACCATGCTTACACTCGTATGCTTCAGTGGGTCTCAGACAAGGAGTCAACTAAACAAATCACAGAAATAACTCACTTTAAGCTCTTAACTCAGGGCCAACTAAGGGCCTCTAGAACACAAAGGCAAAGCAGTGATTTCTCTGTGTGCCAGCCTCCCCACCCCTGGGGGATATGACAGAGGAGGCGCAAAGTACCCGGGGCAGGCCCAGCTCCTCATAGAGCTGCTGCCCACCTGTAGGCCCTCTCCTTCCCTTGGGGTGGCCAACAGGTGGGAGGCTCCTCTGTGCCTGCTATATCACACTTCTCTCACCTTTAGTCTCCAGATTAAATTAAATTATATGATGCAACTCCAGAGCATTTCGCTTTAGCTGAAGCAGCAGGAGCTGGGTGGCAACACGAACCCACTGCATGGGCTTCTAGAAGCCCAGGGCAGAGGTGCAATTTTTCTCTTCCCTCTCCCCTCATTGCTGGGAAGGTGGGGCTTGGGAAAGGGGGTGGGGAGTTAGGCTCACAAAATGCCTGCTTGGAAGCACCTAAGGGGGGGTTAAGAAATGGGGGTGGGCAAGACAGTCCACCAAAGGCCCCAGAAAGGGAAATATGACGGATGAGAAAGGAGGAGGTGCGTGGGTGTGGGGTCTGGGAGAGGAAGGCAGGAGAAAAAAGGCAGACCACTGTTGCAAGGAGATGTCAGAACCAATCCGGGGTCAAAGCAAGTGAAGGCCAAATTCGTGTTGTCTGAGGTGTTGCTGGGAAAAGGTTTGTGGTGGTGATGGTGGTGGTGGTGTGTGCGCCTTTGTGTGTGCATGAGAACAGGAGCCTGTGTGTACACACACACACACACACACACACACACACAGCGATAGGGTAGGCCTGTGCCAGAAACTGCTGCATTCCTTTTAACCTCAAAGCTAGCCCTCTTTCCAAAATGCTTTCTCATTATTCGCAGGCACATTTTTCCCCACCACACTCAGCTCTTGTTTCTATATTTCTATATGCTTGCTGCAGTTCAGACTCTTTCTTCCCTGCTCAGTAATGCAACTGTAAAAACACCTGCATTTTATTATGCTGCCTGGAGGGGGGCTGGGCTGGGCGCCTCTGCTCTTCCCCCACAGCTCTCCTCCACATGCTCAGTGAAGCAAAGCACACGGTTAACCCTGTGTGGCTGGGTCTCTGTCCCTGAGATGTGGGTACCCATGAGGGGGGCAGAACGTGCAAAGAGGTGGAGGTCCCCTAGATCCCCTAGACAGCTGGGCAGGTAGTCTGGGAGCTCACCTGACTCCATGCTTTCCTCGCTCTAAACTTTTGGCCTATTCCTCTCATCACTGCCCCTCAGTGTTTCTCTTCAGAATAGGAGGACACCATTCTGTCTTGAAAGGCATTCTTGCAGAGTTCTAAGGGAAACTCCTAAAGACTGGCCCTTTAAGGATCGACTCCATCCTTTTGCCTTTAGGTGCCAGTGGGACTAAACCATTCCAGAAAAATTGCTGCTTTCCTCTTTAAAATATTTTAAATAAGGAAAGCATAAAGAATATAAAAATGGCCCATAATCCTATCACCCTGAGAGTCCTGTTAACATTCCTTTTAATGCAATACATGCACACAGCTAAAAAAATAAAAAAAATAAGCATAGAAAGGTATAACATGAAACTTAAGTTTCTCTCCTCTCAAACCACAGTTGCTTCTCGCAAAGGTAATGACTGCTAAACAGTGTGTGTGTGTGTGTGTGTGTGTGTGTGTACGCTTCCAGGCAAAAAATTTGAGTGTATACTGACACCTTTTTTTTTTCATTAAAAATAAGTCTGGGATTCTCACCACATCAGCATGAGGAGACCCCCTTTGTTCTTTTTAATGGTTGCGTATTAATTTGTAGTATGGCTGTACCATAGTTTATTTAAGCAGTGCCCTAGTGATGAGCACGGAGGCTGCTTCCAGTTTATAAGTCGTACAAACATTGCTGCAGTGAGGATCTTTGGACATACGCCCTGGGTGTACATGTGTGAATATATCTTCGGAGGAATTCCTACCAGCACAGCTGTGGGGTCAAAGTATGTGTTCATTTAACATTTTGTCTATTCTTTTTTTTTTTTTTTTTTAAAGTATCGTTTCTTTTCCTTTTCACCATTTTTTTCTACCAGGCAAACTCCTAGTCATCTGTTAAAAGCCAGCTCAGATTTCTTCTCCTCTGTGAAACCTTCCCTGACTGATCTAGGAACCCACCACCTCCCTCTTCCATGATTCCTTAGCCCTCTTACCTAAGCCTGGTTGTAGCTTGATTTTTAAAAATGTCTGTTTTCCACACAGAATCATGATATGAGCACACTGACATCTTTTCTCCTGGGGCACGACGCTTTTATCTTTTAGCATTTTTCCTCCTGCAATCCCAGGGGACTTGAACAGCTTTTTGTACACCCATGTTCACAGTAGCATTATTCACAATAGCCAAAAGGTGGAAACAAGTCAAACCTCATCATAGGCGAACAGATAAAATGTGGCATCTAAATACAATGGAATATTATTCAGCCTTAAAAAGGAATGAAATTCTGACACATACTACACCCTGGATGAATCTTGAAGATATTATGCTAAGTGAAGTAAGTCAGTGACACACAAAAAAGGACAAATACTGTATAATTCCACTAACATGAGGTCCCTAGAATGGTCAAATTCAGAGACATAAAGCAGATGGTGGTTGCCAGGGGCTGGGCAGTGAGGGTGTGGGAGGTGGTGTTGAATGGGTACTAAAGCCTCAGCTGGGAAAATGAAAAAGTTCTGGAGATGCACGATGACAGTTGCCCAATAATGTGAATGTATGTAATGCTTCTGAACTATACCTTAAAAATGATTAAAATGGCAAATTTAATTTTTTATTGTGTATATTTTATCACAGCAAAAACTTTTCTTTCATCACATGAAAATGTACCATCTCATAGACTCAAAGTTCCTGACAAGATCTCTCTATGGGTCAATGTAACCATCTTCTCATCTCAAGGCAATGCTGACCCATGCAAGATTGGAGAGTACTCATCCTATTTTCAGATATTTCCAGGGAAGGGAGCCCATTACATTATTAGGCAATCTTTTCCAGTGTCTCAAAACCCCAGACATTCTTGGTACCAGACCTTTCCTGCTGCACCTGAAGTTAATTTGCCCTTGGTCAGTAAGTGCTTTGTCAGGCACTGACTCTTCACACACTCCAAGGCTCTTGTTACATCATCCCGCAGCAGCAGTGCTGAGGGCACCGAGGCTAGTGAGTGGACTTTGAGGGCCTCATGAGACTTCCGCTTATGCTCCCTTCTCACCAGCATGCTGGGTCAACATTGCTGGGGTTCGCTTCCTAAGCAGAGCCCGGCACACAGGGCCTTGGGGTCCTGGTAGGTGAAAAAGCCCACTGATCTCTCCCCAGAATTGGGAGGTGGTTCGTTGAGGGCACTTAGAACTTTTTCCTCTCCGCTTTCCAACTGCACTCTTCTGTGGAAGGTCTTTTGCTGACAGGGTAGAGTTCCCCAAAGGATAGGGGCAGAGCTAGTGAGTCATTTCAGTGACTCCCTCTGTCCTCGGACCAGAGACCACAGGGCATCTTAATCAGCTGCTTGGAACATGTACCTGGCAGGCATGTTCTCCACAGCCTGCAAGAGGATGACCTTGTTAGCCTAGAAACATCAAATGGCTAATGAGTGAGGAATGGAGGCTGAAAAAGACCTCATCACCTGAGTGTCTGTGGACCGCAAGCTCGCGAGGCCTGACATGGCTGAGCAATGTTGGCAGGAGCCCAGAGGAACTGGAGACTTCTCTGCTCGGAGGACCTGCCCCCAGCCACCTTCCTTCCGGGGCACAGGAAGGGGAGGGGGGGGAAGCTAAATGGTGGCCCACAGGCAATGACTCAGATGTCACTGCTACCACAAAGGGAAACCCATGTAAGGGTGGGCACTTCCAGAGACCTCCTTCGCCTGAGATTTGGGGACAGTAACATCACTAATGCGTTCATGTGCCCCGCCTATCAGCTCAGGAACATTAGTCAACCAGCCTGTGTTGACATTTCTGATTTCAATTCATGGTTTATATACAAGATCTGAACTATAGAAGGAACTGAGCCCTGAGGGAGAAAATAGCCTTCAGCTACTTCCTGCAACTAAAGCTGAGGTGAGGAAGGACAGTCCCTACAGGTTAGTCCAGTAACTGGAGTTTAACATGAGCTAGGTGATGGGCATTAATATTAATATAGATTGTGAAACATAAGGTGGTTTTTGTCCTTTCCGTTTCCCAATAAGCTGGAATGTCTAACAGTAAATTCCAGGTGCCCTGGTAGACTTTTTATTATCATGAGGTTGCTAAGGGACTGTCTTCTATCTATAAGCATTTCAGAAATGCTAGTATTAGGTTATTTTGTTTCTGAGTTTATTTTGTTTATTTTTGTTGGTGTTGTTTCTGTCCCATCTCTCAACCCCCAGACTCATTGATGACAAACGCTAAAAGATAAAAGCGTTGTGCCCCAGGAGAAAAGATGTCAATGAGCTCATATCATGATTCTGTATGGAGAACAATTTTTAAAAATCAAGCTACAACCAGGCTTAGGTAAGAGGGCTAAGGAATCATGGAAGAGGGAGCCAGTGGGTTCCTGGATCAGTCAGGGAGGGCTTCACAGAGGAGAGGAAATCTGAGCTGGATTTTAACAGATGACTAGGAGTTTGCCTGGTAGAAAAAAATGGTGAAAAGAAAAGAAACGACCCTTTAAAAAAAATTAGACAAAATGTTAAATGAACACATACTTTGACCCCATAGCTGTGCTGGTAGGAATTCCTTCGAAGATATATTCACACATGTACACCCAAGGCATATGTCCAAAGATCCTCACTGCAGCAATGTTTGTAAGGAGCTGGTTTCAAGAAATAAGAAATCGTGTGCTGCAGAAGGTATGGAAAAGGTTACCCAGGTTTCACAACAAGAAAGGGACTATCTCTGTGTTGTTCACCGTTGCATGCCCAGTACCTTGCATGCTGCAGGCACATAGGGGCAACGATTAATAGTTGGTAAATCTTGAAGGGAGGGAAAAAATAGTCACAGAGAGTTCACTGGAGTTGTCTGAAATTCCACAGCAAGTCAACTATGAAGCCAGGAGAATCTGCCCTTTCAACTCACAAGCCAGTTCTCTGCAGGAAGCCATGTTATGTCTCTTTTTAGGCATCCTTTGGATGGTTTTAGGTGTCAATTAGCTCTCTGAGGGGAAGCGGCAGCCAGGGCTGAGTCTTGAAGCTAAGGCCTGGCTTTGAGACTGTGCCTTAGAAAGGGCAGGGCTCAAAGACATCTGAGAACCAGGGGAGTGCCCTGACTTTGGTAAAATTGAGCCTTCCTGCATTGATCGGCAGGAGGATTGACTTGGTCTTTGGGACTGGAGTTCCCTTGGCTCACAATTGCCAAGCAGCCAAGTTTTAGGACCCAGGTCACTGGAGGTACTCCTGGAAAGGGTCTTCTCCCAGCCTGGCCCTGTGGAGCTGAGGGACGGAGGGGCTCTCTCCTGTAGGACAGGGTCTGCAGAGCCCAGAGCAAATGGGACAGTGCATCTGCCTTGTTCCTTCCCTGTAGGGCTCTGTTCTCTTTCTTAAGGAGAAGGCTTCCTGCTTTTTTTTTGGCATCTGGATTTAGAAAGCCCCCTTACCCACAGACAACTTTGACTGGATCAGAATGTGAATAGGAGGGCAATCGTGACTTTCCAAGAGTGCTTTGTGCTTAGCCTGACCATCCTTTATGTCCTGGTTCTGAAAGCCATGGGACTGAGAGCGTGAGACAGGCAGCGACTAAACCAGGCTTTGGAACATTTTTGTTTGCTGTGCCTCAGTTTCCCCCCAGGAGCCTATCGACCAAGGGTTTTGGAAAGCCAATCTAGGAAAACACCTGAGGTTATAGGCAGCTCTGGTCTTTCCACAGCTCCTGTTCTTCAGACTTTGCCAGAGTCAGATGTCCTTCTACACAAATTCTTGTTGTTCAGTCTGTGGCCCAAGAAACCTAGGACATGGTGAAGGTTTGAGATGACGGTGGTTTTGCTGAGGCCATCAGAAACGCTTATGAAGCATGCTTGGCCAATGGCTGGGCTCATGCACTCCTCTCAGAACTGGCATGGGCTGCCACAGGTTCCCTATGGGACAATTAGCTCACCCACTTATAGTCCATCAAAGGCCTTTTCAATACTCCAGCCCCTTTCTATTTACTTTCCCTCTCCCCTTGGTGTTGTTCTCCTCACACCCTCTCCTACCGTCCTTCCTGTTTCTAGGCTCTTTTCAGGCACCATGTAACTGCAAAGACTCTTGAGACTTGGAACATCTCATGGAGCCAGCTTTTTTCAGTCCAGGATCCATCACTGTGAAGAGTCTGAAAGCTTTTTCTTTTAAAGATAAGTTGGAAAACAGGTTTGAAGAGTGCTGAGAAGTTATGCCTGTTTCTTCTTTCTTTTCCTTTCCCCCTCTGGGGCTGAAAGACCGGATTTTTTTCTTTTTTACAGTACATTTTGGCAGGCCCCATTTTTTTCTGACAGAAAAAAAATAACAGGCATATTTTGGGCGATTACTCAACTGGGGTCCTTTGTGACAGGATATGCAGCTGCGTGACTAATGGAGCTGGCTTTCTCCTGGCTTCCTTCCCCTTTCAGAGCTCTTGTTTACTGCCCTATACAAAAAAAAAAAAAGAAAAAAAAAAGAGAGAGAGAGCGAAAGAAAGAAAAAAAAAAGTCATAAGCTACAGATTTTTATTAAAAAAAATGCCCTGTGAGATACTCAAAGGCAATAAATCCTTTGGATATTCCATTTCCAGGGCTGCAAACTCCACACCCTCTCCCACTTTTTCTTTTCAAACACTCAAGCTCTTGACTCATGACATGTGAATCTTCTTCTCCCACCCCCCATGTCCCTGCTTTCTTCTGAACATATGTCCAGCAGATCGTGTATGTGTGTGTAGGGGGTGGGGATGGGGGAAGGGAACAAGATGGGAACCATATTTTTGGTGCTTAACTCAGCAATTGCTAAAGGAAGGCATAATGACTTCCAGGGGCCTCGGGATCTTTTTTCCCCAAGGACTGTGTGTTTCCATAATCTATAACAATTTTGTGTTGTAAGCAAAAGTTATTACAAAACATGGAACTAGCTTAATGAGGAAGGGTACGTTCTAAACAGGGAGGGACTGTCTCTTTATAGAGGAAATCCATATTTGGCTGGCTTTGGAATTCAGAATCCTTGGGCTTCTCATAGAACTTCTGGAATAGATTCTTTCTAGTTTGTAGCGTTTGACAACTGGAACTGGCCTTTTAGTATTTTTAGAGATCAATCGGCTTTTTATTTCACAAGGTGTCTGGCCTATGGACGGGAAAAATTGACTAGCTGGTTAGGTTTGACAGAGACATATTGATGTAGGTGAGGTACAAGATTTGTGGCCAAGTGATGGGCTTGAGCTGCTGTTGTGATCTGGAGCAAGTCATTTAACATCTGTAGGTCTCAGTTGCTCCAATGTGAAAATTAGGATAGTGTCCTCTACCCCTAGGCTGCTAGCAAGAAAAGTGAGATGTTAGAGGTCCAAGACATGGGAGGGAACTGTAAAGAAGTACAGTGGCCACTTTTTTTTTTTTCAGATTTTTTTTTTTTTTTTTTTTAGATTGGGGAAGGGGAACAGGACTTTATTGGGGAACAGTGTGTACTTCCAGGACTCTTTTCCAAGTCAAGTTGTTGTCCTTTCAGTCTTAGTTGTGGAGGGCGCAGCTCAGCTCCAGGTCCAGTTGCCGTTGCTAGTTTCAGGGGGCGCAGCCCACCATCCCTTGTGGGAGTTGAACCGGCAACCTTGTGATTGAGAGCCCACTGGCCCATGTGGGAATCAAACCGGCAGCCTTCGGAGTTAGGAGCCCAGAGCTCCAACCGTCTGAGCCACTGGGCCAGCCCTACAGTGACCACTTTTAATGCTTCTTCATCCAAAGGGCCAGCTCAAGCTTTGAACAGAGGAGAAAAGTTTGTTCCATGAGAACTATGATGTCATTTGATGAACAGGAGAGACGTTATGTATCCAGCAGCCTAGGACATGATATTACAGGGGCGTAGTTGAGGCTGGTATTGCCTCCAAGTTTGCCCATTCCCTAGTCATCTTCCACTTAAGACTCAGAATCGTATCTTTGATCACCTTCTTTTCCTACTCAGGAAGCTATCCCATCAAACCCAGACAAAAGGCACCACTAATCCCATCTCCCCTGTCTGTTCTTCTGTTACTTACGTTTGCATGTACTCTGTCCCAGAGAACGGAACACTGAACACAGTTTACTCTAGCTGACTAGCCCAACGTTTTCTCTAGACGTTGCCTGGAGGCTCCCCTCCTCCTTCACATTGCTTCTATTCCTCTTCCTGCTCTTCTCTGTTAAACCTTTCTCATTTGTCATTTCTTATAAAAGTTCACCTAGAACTTGCCTCTCCTAGAGTCTCCAGTGAGAACACCTCAAGTGGACACTCCAAACCTTCCAGTAAATCCTAGCAACTATCGTTTGTACTCCCCATGGCTCAAGGCTAATGTCCTCGGCAAAGGCTGTTGATTTGATTTCGCTGGAGGGTAAACTGAGGCACCAGCCAGGCAACTAACTGGCTAGGGATTACACAGCAAGTCCTAGACACAGACAGGAATAGAAACCCCACAGCCTGATTCCAGTTTGCCTGGAGTCTAAAGAGGCACCTTAGCTTGGATATCCCAGAATAGCTTCTCCCAGGCTGACCAGCTGTGAAGTGATATGTTGCAAGGGTTATTTTTTGCCTTGGCTTAACTTTTAAAAAAACACCCCAAACTCCTAAAATTGGCCTAAGAAAATCCATTTTTCACAATGTCATCTGCTTGCCAAGTTTAAACCTAGTATATTACATCATGAACGCCTTCGGTCCTCACTCTCAGCTTACAGCGACGCTCAGGTATCTGAATTAAGTTCAGAAATCACAGTTTATTGAAGGAAACAGATCATTAAGTCACTCCACTGGACTGAAGCAGTCGACGTTGCTTATTTGGAGAAGCTGAGCATGGAATAATGTTCTCTTGATTCATGTGGACCTGGACTAGATGGAGCTATTGAACAAAAGGTGTGGCCATCAGCTGGCACGAGGCCCATGAGGGCAATAGGAAGAAGGGAAGGGACAGTGGTGTGCTAGAGCTGGGTGTATTGGCTGAGTTTCAATTTTCAGGAATTTTGTGAGCCGATTATTAAACACAGCCATTATGAAAAATGAAATGACATAAACTTATAATTAAATTATGCTAAAACAAATGTAATAAATACTAAAAACAGATCACATCCTAATATTTTGCTAAAATTTACTATTATCTATGCTCGAGTTATATGTAAATTATATCCACACGGTGGGAATACTACATACTGTGCATCTCTTCCCAATTCCATGTTCAGTAACATCACATTAGGTAGCTTGAAATCAGCCATGGTGAGAATATTTACACCACAGAAATGGGCAAACTCTAGAAACCAGGGCTTGTTGATTATCTAGACTTAACCAGGGTTTGTTTTGTTGATTATCTAGACTTAAGAAAGTGATAAAGAAAATGTTAATAAAGTAGATTAAACATAAAAGTTTGTCGTATCTGGAGCAATGACATTGTGAATAACACAAAGAATTGAGGTACTAAATAGTCTTGTAGTATTCAAAAATGATTATCCAATTCAGCAAAGAAGCCACTCCTATCATTGATAAATGAGTGAAGTTCTGAAATACATCTTTGTTGTTTCACTTTTGTCTTATGTATTATTGTAAATGAAATTATGCACCAACATTCACGTCAGTTTTACACTTGGAAAGCTGATTGTTAAACATTTACTATCACACTACTGGGAAGGAGTGTATATGGAGTACTCCATTGGGGTCCCAGAAGGAAGACCATTGTGGAATACCTACAATTCAGCAGTAAGAAGCATGTCTAAGGGACAGCTATGGAAGAGGAGATAGTAATTTCTGGGAAGAGAGCGATACAGGTGATACAATTTAGAGCCAGCAAGTAGCCAGAGACCAGCGCATCAGAATGGGAATGTGGAAATTTAACCCATCAGATGGGTAAATTGAAGTGTACCACTGGATAACAAGGTTAGATAGTAGAAAAGTCATAATGACTTCTAAATTCAAGGTGAGGATTAATACTGTATATTCATAGTGCCTTAAAGTTTCTAAAAGCCTTTGTTATGCATGAACTCATATGACCACCAGAACAGAACCGTGAGGTAGATGGGTAAGTTAGCTATGGTGTTTCCCCGAAAATAAGACCTAACCAGAAAATAAGCCTTAGCATGATTTTTCAGGATGACATCCCCTGAACATAAGCCCTAATGCATCTTTTGGAGCAAAAATTAATATAAGACATGGTCTTATTTTCAGGGAAACACGGTATCAGTGTCATAACCCATTTTACAGATGGGAAACTGAGGCAATGGATGGTTAAGTAGTGTGCCCAGAGTTACTCTTTCTACATAAATGGCTAAGCTGGGATGTGCTGGAGAAACGTAAATAGCACAGACTTTAGAGTCAGACACACATGGGTTAAAAACCCAACCTTGTAATTTATATAACTTTGGTAAAGTTACTTATCTTTTTAAGTCTTGTCGTACAAAATAGGAATGATAATGCCTAGGTCACAAGTTTGCACTGAGGTGGGTTTAAATGAGATAATAGGTACCGGTACTTAGGAGGCCATCAATACATGTTCATTTCCCTCTCCCTCCCACTGTGATGTTTTATAATTATTTACATTCGATTTTGAAATGCAGCATAAGACTCTTTTGGCTAACATATTTACTTTTCTAATTATATATTTTTAGGATTAGGTAAAATTACTGTGCATGGTTTTAGGCCAAACCAATTTGAGGGGCAGGGGCAGGGGGAGAGAGGAGGTGAGTCAGAATAGGGCTAGCCTAGGATTCAAATTTCGTAAAGGGCTCCTTCACTCACTGGTAATTGGAGAGAATCCATACATGCTATCACGTTTAGCAATTCAGTGCAACAGGAGCTAGAGCTCCAGATAGACTGCCCCTTTCTACACCCAGGCCTCCATGTCACCACTGGCAGCTGCTTATCTCTCAGTCCCTTAAAACACAGCCTCTCCACCATGCTTTGCCAGAGGCAGGACGCACCCCACAGGAAGCGGAGTCCTCAGGCCAGTGCTCATCTCCCTGGTCAGAGAGGTACCCACCCCCCAGGTCCCTCAGGACTCGGGTTCCATCTCCCCGGATTTGTCATTCTTAGCACTTATCACCATATGGCGTGCTATGTAATTTACCAGACTGTAAGCTCCACGAGGGCAGGAGTTTTTGTATATTTCATTTGGGACCTAGAATAGTGCTGGGGGTACACAGAAGGCTCTTAGTACATAGTTACTTAAAGAAGAGAGTAAAATGAATCGTCACGCCACTCCTCAGTTTTTTTCTATTTCAAATAACAATCCAGTCTCTGATCAAGTTCAGGGCTCTCAAGAGTTGGCTCAGACCTCACGAATATACACCATGGCAGTAGAAGGTGTTTTCAAAGGCAGAGCTCCATGAAGAAACAGGCATCCCTGAGGGTGGTTCGTTGACTGGCCCACAGAGACTGTACAAGGTGATGGATCTCAACGGTTAAGAATGTGGTGGTTCAAATCTAGCCCCTACCACTTATTAGCTATGTAACCTTGGGCAAGTTATTTTCTCTGAGTCTCATTTTTCTTATCTGTAAAACATAGATAAGAATATCAATAAGTTTGTGGCATGGATTAATAAGATAAAGCATGGTGAGTGCTTAGCACAGAGCCTGGCTTGGGGAGAGGTGGCCACTATTCACCACGTGGTGAAGGTGGTGGAGGGGAATTTGGGCAGGGCGGAAGAGCATAGCTGGGGGAGCTGGGAAAAGCCAAACAGGCTGAAAACCTTGCCTTCTGTAGACACAGAGGATACCTGACCTGCCTGGCATGAAACACTGATTGCAAAGGAGCTTTGGAGCAATGACACTGATCCAGGTGGACCTGGCTGAGGCTTTAGGGCTGTCGCCATGGCAACCTAGCTGGACCCAGAGTCATTGGAATGACTCCAGTGAGTTCGGGTATGGTGGTGTCTAACACAACTTTCTCTTCTTGGGCAAAATAATTGCAAATGCACCTGAGCACATAGGACAGTGTGTAGGGGGAGGATATCAAGGCTGAAGCCACGCCCCAAAATAAAGGACACAGGGTTCATCATATGCATGGAATTGGACTGCAGGGTTTAGAACAATAGGGAGGTTGACAGGGAGAGCAAATTGGGAGGGCAGCCTCATATTCCTTCCACGTGACAGTCGTGGTTTCATTACGGGAGGTGGGTATTTGGGAGGTATTGAAGGGAGGGGGAGTGGTGAAGGGGCTGAAGAGTCATCAGGGACAGGAAGTGGCATGTATAAAAGTGTCAAGGCTGATGTGAGAAGGACTGGGCAATTGGGGGTGCACAAGGGAGCTACAAATCCACCCAGCACCTGGGTGGCCCCAATACATTGCTCACTGGGTGGCCAGTAGGCTCCAGACCCTGTTGCCCAGGGCCAGCCCAATTTAGGCCCAAATGTCCCTGTTCTGCTTGGTATTTTAAATGCTGTGGGTGCTCAAGACAGTATGATATGTGGGAGGACAGACTTGGAACAGCGTCCAGGAGATTTAATTTGAAGTTCCCCAAATGTCACTTTCCAGCTTCGACCTTGAGCCTCAGTTTCCTTATCTGTGACACAGGGAGGAGCATGGCTGGCTCCTCCACTGGGTCACTGCCAAGGCGGAATGAGAGAAAGCGTTGAAAGTAGGGGGTCAATCTCATAGCCTTATTTTTGTCCTGCTTTTGGGCCTGGTGCTCTGCGGACCACTCACTTCAGCAAGCCCACCAGGCTGGTGTGGGCCCATGAGAAGATCAGGGCTCCCCGGTTGACTCTGACTTCCTGCTGGTTTGCCTGCAAGTGGAGACACAGTCCTTGGAAGCTGGGCAGAGAGGGTGTCAGCCAGTCAGTGCAGCTCAGGCGCTAAGCGTATGAATGGATGCCCACAAAGCACTCGGCTCTCTGCTTGAAAGCCACTGGAGCAAGACAAAGGGTGCCTTCCCTCACCACATTCCTCAGCAGGGGCTCACCCCACCTGCCTCACCCAGAAGCACCTGTGCAGGTATAGACATGTACACCTTCCTGGACGCTGGCTCTACCCTGATAGTGTACAATGCAGGTGCAAATTCCACTCTCCTACAGCGACCTCTGCAACTGTGGGCTTGCCACGTAGCTGTAATCTCCCTGGGTCTGTTTCCAGAGCTGCGAAGTAGAATTAACCCGCCTGCTTACTAGGAAGTCTCTGGAAAGCTATTAAGGATGGTTTTAGATTCTCTGGGACCTCTCTGGACCAGCCTGCATTTCCAAACCAAATGCAGCCACTGCCCTCATCCTAGCTCAGAGATTTTGGCATCCCCAAATGTCACCTACTGTGAGGGTCTGAGCCAGCCTTTGAGGTTCTAGTTTCCACTTACTAGCTGTGTGACACTGGGCAAGCCACTAACTTCTTTATGCCTATGTTTTTGCATCTCTAAAAGGAGGAATCATAATCACACTTACCTTACAGGTTATATATATTGTATGAGCTCATGCAGGTTGCGTTATGAGTTAATGCGTAAGTTAACACAAATGTATGAGTTCATATCTTGTGTGTAAAGTGCTTAAACCAGTGCCTGGCACATAGTAAGACTAATTACAGTGATAATAATACTGATTATTATTATTATTATCCATTTCCACCATAGTTATTATTCTGGTCCCATTTTCCTGACTTTCTCACCACAGTCTTAGGGTCAGGACCTGTCTATAGTAGGTTTGCTACTACTATGAATTTTCCAAGACTTGTGGAAGAGAGGTTGCATAAAGCAGGTTGGGATGAAGGACTGAGAAAAAGATGTGGCTCAAAGGAGGACAGAAGAGAAGAGAAGGGCCATAGAAAACAGGATGAGAGATCAATGCCTGAGCTAGTCTCTCAAAGGCGTGATAGCCCAATGCACTAGCAGAGTATCTTTGGAATTATTCCAGTATCTCGGCTCCCTTGGCATCTACCTTAACTGATTTTTAGGAAAGTGTGTATCACAGTGGTATAGAATGGATTAAAATCTCTTGATTTTGCGTTCGTTGGGAATGAGGCCTCATCTTCGCATTCCTTGTGTGGGATAGGAGCTCAACTGGCTTTTGAGTTGAACTGCGTTGGAAAGTTCGTGTGTTCATCACCTACCTCCTCCCTTGACTTAGGTTGGAAGGTCGAGAATAACTGTAACCTCTTGGTCCCGACCCCAGGCCTTTTCTTAGCATCACTGTTACTGTTCATGAGGGAATCAGGAATCCCCTGAACCCCCACGCAAGCTGTGAGAACAGGAGTACTATCTCATGTCCATTTGGCTAGACATGGCACCATTTCCCTCTGGCATTTCTAACCCAACCCATGGCCCTATGTTGGATCTGTGCCAGATAGACCCAAAAGACTTGAAATCTCCTCAAACTGTATTTCAGAAAAGCAGGGCCTCATCCCGGATGTTTTTAGATCCCCCGAAACTCCCTCTAGAGATTAGTAACACTCCAATCCTCAAGATATGATCTCAAGGAAGGGAGGCAGGAAAGGCCTGTCTAACTGCCACCTCTCTTCCTCTCTCTCCTCTGCTTCTCCTTCTGACCTAGAAGAGCTTTCTACTCTCCCTTCCCACCTGGAGGAAATTTCCTCAGGCTGCAGACTGTCTTTTCTGTACTATGACTTGAAGTAAAATCCAGTCATCAGACTTCCTGGCTTTTCTCTTGTTATATAAAACGATTTTATAATGTAGGAATTCTTTTTCCACAAAGTCTCCAGCAAATCAAGAGAGTCAGTGTGGACCCTCACAGCTGAGTCGTGGGCCATCATCCCAGGTGATATCCCTGCAGAGGAAAACGCCCTAGCATGAGATGACGCTCAAGGGAAAGGAAAGCACAATGGTTTAAGATGGTCATCGTATGGAATATTACTCAGCCATAAAAAGGAATGAACTCTTACCATGTGTGACAATGTGGATGGACCTGGGCGGTCCATGCTAAGTGAAATAAGACAGAAAAAGACAAATACCAGATAACCTCATTTACTTGTGAAATCTAAGGAACAAAATAAACAAATAAACAGAACAGAAACAGACTCACAGATACAGAGAATAAACTGATGGTTGATGGGGTAGGGGGATTGGGGAACTGGGTGAAAAAGGTGAAGGAATTAAGAAATACAAATTGGTAGTTATAAAGTAGCCATGGGGATGCAAAGTACAGCATAGAAGATGTAGTCAATATGTTGCAACAACGAGGTACAGTGCCAGATGGGTGCTAGACTAATCGGGGGAGTCACTGCATAAATTATATAAGTGTCCAACCACTATGCTGTTCACCTGAACTGGTATAAAATGATATTGAATGTCAACTGTAACTGAAAAAAAAATTTAAAAAGAGATGTTCATTGTATCACCCTAGAGTACTTAAGAAATAATACATATATCATGATGCTTTTTCTGTATAATTTGACATATCATTTTATCCTAATGCGTGTATCTTTAAAATAAATGGGAAAGGCATATAGCAAATGAAAGTGGTCTTTCCTGAATGATGGGAATAAACGTGATTTTTACCTCTTTTTTGTGGCTCAAGCATGTTTTCTGATTTTCTACAACTAATATATGTTACATCAGAGTACAAATAATACAAAATTAGTGATTTCTTACATTTTATGTGAAATATGCTAATATATACTTCATAAACAAATTATAAAAATATATATGAATGAATATTTTACATGTAAAAATTCTATATACTTCTTTATAGAATTATATATTATAAAATATGTAATATAATACACATAATATATACTATACATTAGTATATAGGTAAATATTCATAGTGAAATACTGGAAGGCAGTACAAAATACTGTCAGTAGTTTTCCTGTTGTGTTTTTCTTTATTTTCCAAGTTTTTTGCATTGTGCATTTATTATTTCTGTAATTTGGAAAATTAAGTTGTGTGTGTATTTCACTTGAAAAATAAAAAAGTTTTAGATCAATATTTTTGTTTGTTTTCCCGGTACAGGTTATCTGTTTTTCTTAACATGAAAACAGGTACAACGTTTTTTCCTATTCGATAGCTTCTAAAAGTTGGGCTTTTAGATCCTGAAGTTGCTACAGCATTTGATGTTTCAGTTTGGCCCTAATCCGACTTGTCCCTAGAGCTGGTCAGATAGACTGTGGATGAGCATCTAGAGTTGTTTACAAACAGCAAAAAACAACAACCCCAAAACCAAAAACCACAGTAGGGAATGTTCTGGACTTCACTCCCAAGCGTGAGGAACTCTGTTTTGTAGGCGCTGCTTGTCTGTGAGGGATGTATAGGAGATGAATCTGGAACTCGCTCACAGTCCAAAGCAAGAGAAAGGTGAAACACCCTCAGAAGGGGGATTGCAAAGCTGCATCCTGGCTGTTCAGGCCCCTGGGGAGATGAACGTGATGAGGTCATGGTTATTTTCCATCCCTTATGATTATGGGACTTCCCTTATGCTTGTGTAGCTGTTTGTAATTTGTTCTTTGGCTAGTACTTTCTAGATTGCTCTGAGGGAAAACACTGACTTCCATTTATATTCTGGGCTATATAAACAGAAAAGTTTTCAGTTCCCACCCTCTGTTTATGGATTTGCCTCAGGAAATTTTATCCAATATAAAAATGAGCACAAGAGAAAGAAATGTCTTCAATAGGTGGATCTAGACTCTCCGAACCTTGTGGGCCCAGATGGGTCCGTCTGCTGCAAACAACAGTAGGGCATACTCGTCCTACTCTCAGCCCTGTTGCCCTGGGAGTTCTCTGAGGGCAGATAGGTCCTTGCCTCTGCCTAGAATTTTGAAATTCTCTGATGGAAGTTTTGGTGTAATGGCAAATGTCATTTTAAGGCCTCAGAATGTTTTCCATTCATCACCAGTCATCCTTCCACAAAGCAGTTTTTAATCCTTGCCTAGCAATAGTAAGGATTGAGAAACAATGCTCTTGTCCAAATTGCATGGAAAGTTCCAGGGGCTACAGGAGGGAAGGATGGGGAGGAGAACAAAAACAGAATGTCAGGGTCTCAGGATGTCCAGCTTAAAATATTAGCCTCTGGGATTCACTGCTTCAAACATGTCACTGAGTCTATAAATACCATTCTCATCACCTGGAGTTGTAAAACTAACATTGTTTACCTCCCTGGTTTTACATTTATGGTCTTGTTTGATTGCAGGACTCTGTTCACTCAAGCACCACCTTCCACGAGCCTCTGAGATTCTAGGACTATCGGGCTCTGCCTAGAAAGGAAAACCTGTTACACCATTGCCCCTAAGAAGGGACCACCTGGGCCCACACTCAGCTTCACTGAACATTTATATAGTTCTTTCAGGTTAAGCATCTTTCTGATCACTTAAATTCCTTTTTGGATAACCAATCAAACCCATAAATATTGCCTAAGGCCCTACAGTGTTCAGAGCACTGGGGTCAGGGCATCCTTGGGGCAAGAATTCTCACACAAGGTTGGGGACACACAGACTCATGGAGACAAAGGCCAATACGTCTGAAAGAGAGAACATATGGGGCGGTCCTCGATAAAGAAGCAAACTTTGTGGAGTAGACAAAAAGTGCTGAGTGGAGTGGGAGAGGGGATGTAGGCTTCAGGCTTCCCAGAAGTTTGGCTAGGGGTTGGGGTTGTGGGGAGGGCAGGGTTGGAGCTGGACCTCAGAAGATGGGGAAAAATCTAGGTAGATATTGTGAGCAAAGGGAATGGAAGGAGCCAGGACAAAGAGTATGGATGGAGCAGGATATCAGGTGGGGCAGGCCAATGTGGGGGAAGGGATGGCAGAGCAGACGGGAGCAGGGGCTACATCCTGGAGGTCTTTAAAAGCTACTCTTCTATTATAACTTCCTGTGTGCTTTTTTCCTACATAAAGACATGTTGCCAGCAATGGCTTGTCCAAAACTCTGACATTTGGCCCGGATCTCTTCCTCATGCCTCTTTCCTCATACGGGCTCACTAGTAAGTCCCCAAGCACTGACCAACCTAGGATGGGTGGTTCGCCCAGTTATCATGGGTGCCTCATGGGCAGTCCACGCTGGCTTTCCCTTGGCAGGGAGTTTCATTTTGCCAACAGAGCTGAACTGGAAAGAGGCTGGATCAAAGTTCTGGACTGTGTTTCCATAGTCTACCATCTTGGGAGGGCCAGAGGCAGACGCCAGGAGCTGGCTGGCATCAGGGTGCAATCTGGTAGCCACCGGAGAGACCCTCATCCTTGGAGGGTCTGTGAGCCCACAGACACCTGTTTGGCTTGGCTCTCTTTGCTGATAGCATTTCCGGCAAAGATGGGCAGGAAATGGATGGCTGGTAGAGAACAGACAGTGAGAGGGAAGAAAGCGTCTTCAGTGCTGATATATTTGTGAGCCCTTAGCTACAAATGGGCAAAAGCTGGCCTTAGACAACGTTGCTGGCAAACTAGAATTAGCTTCATTGTTGCCTGAAACACTCCAGTGGAAGGTGAGTGTGGAATGGACCTGCCGAGGCCACTGTCTGTGTGAAAGGGAGGATTAAAAGGAACAAATGACAGGAGGGCAAGATGGACCGTATAATGAGACAGAAGATACGAAGGTTCAGGTCGGGGTTTGAGAGGGAAAGCCATTGCTGTGGACTGCTGGGGACTGCGGGCTCCTAGGGATGGGAACTATGGTAGCAGCTCCTGGGACTTTTCCATGTCTGTGCTTTTGGATTGCTTGCCCTCTACATGGATTCGTGAGACCAAGAAGCAAATGCGAGGGAAGAAGCGCTTCTCAGCATAACAAAGACTTACCCCCATAAACAAAGACTTACCCCCACCAGCAGAG
This sequence comes from Rhinolophus ferrumequinum, assembly GCF_004115265.2. NCBI lineage: Eukaryota > Metazoa > Chordata > Mammalia > Chiroptera > Rhinolophidae > Rhinolophus > Rhinolophus ferrumequinum. Next base: position 28,266,553 of record NC_046289.1, read on the forward strand.
CTGCAGCAGGGGAGACGCTTGCCACTCCTCCCTGCCTCATAACCATGCCTTTCCCACTCAAAGTCTGTCCATCTGTCCAGCCATTCCGCCAAGTCCCGGAGCCCCTTGCTGGTTTGCTTTGGAAGAGCCCCAGCTCCTGGGGCGAATTCTGCAACAGCAGGGCTCACGGATGGCTCCAGTCCCAAACTTCCCATCACAGTCAAGGGTTGGCCTGTCCCGTGGAAGTTGAAAAAAACACACTGACTGTCTTTGAGCAAGAGCCCTCAATAAAGTCATCGGGATAGTTCTCTCGGCAGCATGTCTAATCTTCTCTGGCTGCCTTTCTAGGCTCTGGGCTCCTGATCTATTTCGGTCTCTCTTCTTTGACTCATTCTGGGACTTCTGTGCCATACATCTGAGCCCCCCCAGTGCCTAGTCCCATCAGCAGGCAGACCATTCAGAATTAGCTGTGGTCATGGTTGTCCTAACTGACAGGCAGGGAAACTGAGGCACAGCAGGCTACACGGCCTTGTCCCGCCTCCCGCAGTGACCCAGCAGTTCGGTTGCCAGCAAGGCCCAGGGTTCTGGCTGGGACTTTACCACTGGAGACTGTGGGGAAGGCTGGGGGCCACGTGAACTGTTATAAAGCTCTTACTAGGCCCCACTTGGCCACAAATCCCAAAGCTGTGTGGCAAATGAAATTACAGTGGGGGTGGTGTGTGTGTGTGTGTGTGTGTGTGTGTGTGTGTGTTGCAGACTTGATGATGGTGTTTGAAATCCTCCCCATGCCTAGAATTTGACAAGCACAGAATAGAGAAGGACCAGAAAACCCCAAATAATGGGGGTGAGAGAACAAAGAGCTTTCCCAAAGCCATGGTTCAAGCTGTGGGTAAAATGTCTTCCTGTTTCTCACGCAAAGCCCCTGCCCCCAGGCTCAAGGGGCTGGCTGGGCTGGTTTGGCCAGTCCAAGGCCACAGGAACTCCTGATTCCAATCCCTCCTTCTGCCCCAGGCCTCCCTGGGTACAGGCCTACGTGATCTGGAAAAGGGACGGGGGAGGCAGGGAGACTGTTAGGGTTTCAGACACTTTCTAGGTGCCCCAGGGGACCTACATATTTCCTATGTAAAGTTCAGTCTGTTTGCAATTAGGCTTCTCTTCTTTGCTTATTTCCTGAGAGATTAAAAATAGTGAAATCAGCTTAATCTGGGACTTTATGAGATCAACAAGGCCACTGTTTCCAACAGTATGAAAATACCGAGCAGTCCCACTGCATTCATGGGGCACACCGCGCGGCAGGCCTGGTAGGCGTCCTGTAATGAAGGAACCTTAAGCTGCACAAATTCTCAACAGATAAGACTCTGTTTTGGGGACCCCCATCAAGGATACCTTCAACTAAAATGGAAGGGGTTCAGTCCTGTTCAGAACCTGAAATCCTCTTTCTTTTCTTCTAAAGGAGGCTCAAAGCTATAAAAGTCTTTTCAGGAAAATCCACCTTGGTTCAATTACTTCACTAGTTTTAGCCTTTCCTTAGGGATTTGGGTGCCTAGATCCTGGGCAGTTTTAGACACTAGGTACTGCTTCTGACCTGTCACCATCAGCACAACAAGTGTCTGAGGTTGTTTTATCAAGGGTTGGGGGAGATGTCACTGAACATCAGCCAACCTGGGGAAGGGGATGGGGTCTGTGAGATGGCTCACAGGGCTGAGGAGGGCCATGGATCAGAAGAATACTCTCTTTTATGCTCTACATTAGTCAAAATGGGAAAGGCTATGCTGCAGTAACAAATATACCCCCACGTCTCAGTTGGTACGCCGTCTGAAACTTGTGCCGTCAAGATTATTGTAGTCAGAGAAGACAGAACTAGACGGTTACTGAGATGTTTTTAAGGGCCAGTTCTGTAAGTGGCTGGCATCACTTTTGTCCACATCCCTGTAGCCAGAATCCAGTCATATGGCCTTGACCTAACTGCAAGGGAGGCTGGGAAATGTAGGATTTTTGATGAGTAGGCATCATCAAAGGCTTTGACCTGGCATCATCAACCAAAGGCACTGAAGCCTAAAGAACATCCTCAGAAAAATCTCTTATGAGGCTGCAGGCAGAGTGGTACTGTGCACTAAAAGGGCTTGCTGATTGTCCCCACACCATTCCCTCCTGGCATAGATGCCCAAAGGAAAATGGCTGCTTCAAGGAAGCATCCCGGAGTGTAACCCTGGACTGGATGCCAAGATGGAGCCTACAGTAAGTAACTGGAAAGAATAAAAATAAGTACCTGGGTTATTGGTGTAAGTAGATGCATCTTAGACCATCAGAAGGAAGGGTGAGGCCCTTTAGGCAGGGTGCGGGATTGGTAATAACTTGTTCTCTTTGGGGCCACAAGTCAGGTTCCTTAGCAGGCCCAGGCCGAGTAGGAAATGTCTTCTTCATGTCTGCTTCAGATGAGGTGGCAATCATGGGGCAAATGCTTTCTCCTGCTGGAGATGCCTCATCCCACCACCCTAGCCCTGGTCTGCCTTCAATTAGGACACAGTAGATACATACTCAGCCATTGGGAGCCATGGGGCAGGAATCAAGTGCTTGTCTGGAATGGTGGCTGGGAGGGGAATTCTGCAAACAGTGAAAAGTCAACCAAGGGAGATTTAATAAGTAGAAGCTGATTTACAGACTTTAACAGCAACAGAAATAATAAAGCTTTTTGTCCAGACTAAATTGAGTGATCAGGGATTTTTTTCTGTGCTAGGAACTAATAGGGCTTTGTAAGGGGATGCTATTTGTAGTGTTCACCTTGGTATTGGCTTGAGAATCCAAAGCTGAACCCTGGACGACATGTGGATGACAGGTGGGAATATTGGTTCAAACCGGGTGTGGTGGTTAATTTTATGTGTCAACTGGCTAGGCTATAATGCCTGGTTATTTGGTTAAACACTAGTCTAGATGTTTCTGTGAAGGTATTTTTTTAGGTGTGATTAACAGTTGCAATCAATTGATTTTAAGTAAAGTAGATGAACCTCCGTAATGTGGGTGGGCCTCATCCAATCAGTTGAAGGCCTTAATAGCAAAGGCTGAGATTTCCTGAAGAAGAAAGAATTCTGTTTCCAAAATGCAACAGAGAAATTCTGCCTGTGTGTCCAGCCTTTGGACCCAAGATAGCACAACTATTACCTGAATCCAGCCTGCCTGCTGCTCTGTAGAATTCAGACTTGGCAGGCCATAATCCCATGAGCCAATTCCTTTAAATCTCTGTCTCTCATATGTGCATATGGCAGAGTTCTCCAAAGAAACAGAACTAACAGGATATGGATATGTACATCCTATTAGTTCTATTTCAGTTCTCCAAAGAAATAGAATTAATAGGCTTGTTAGTTCTATTTCTTTGGAGAACTCTGGTTTATACAACTAGGGAGAAAGCAAATTAAATTAAATACATTCATGACCAATAGATACTTTTATTAATTAATAGGGGAAGGGAGCAAATTATAGGAGCTACAGGTTGTGATGGTATAAATGAGGGGGGTTCACTATAGCAGTGGTGTTTACTATGACTTTAAATACACAGTGTGGGTTATAACAAAGACTGAACTGAATAGGAATTGTCTGGTCTCTCAGTACCTTCAGTTCTAGTGCAGTGATGTTTGCTGGGGGAACTTCCTGTCTGGGTACATCCTGGTGCTGCTCTCCTCACATGAAAGTGTGTGATAAGCCTCAGTGTGTGCACCTGAGCCACAGACTGCGCTTGCAGATTTAGGCCCACTGCTAGCCCTGCCCCCTTTCTCTTAGTTTCATTTAAACTACATATGTAGTTTTAAACAACAAATGTCAACTAGGGCTCTTTGGTTGCCAGGGACAGAAAAAGCAGTTGCACACTGCTGTAGCAAAAGGGAGAGTTAATGGTTTATGCAACTGAAAGATCCAGAATTAGGGCTAGCATCAGACACAACTAGATTCAGGGCTATAATAAGTTGTTATCAGGGCTTGATTACTTTTCATCTCTCAGCGCTGTTCTTTGTTATGTTGGCTTCAGACTCAGGTTCCATGTGACAGAATAATGACAGTAGTTTCAGGCCCTATATCTCTCAGATTGGAGGTTCCAGAGAAAAGAGTGAGTGTTTTTTCAGGAGTCCTAGGGAAAACCTCAATGGCATCTTACTGACTGATTGATCAGGTACCCACTCCTAAATCAATCACTTTACCCAGGCGAATGGACTACACTGATTGGCTTAGGCTTGGGTCATGTGCATCATCCTGAGTTGGAGATGGTGTTGGCTGCATTGGAATCTCACGGACCAAAAACAGAGGACAGTTTGGGAATCCCCAAGATGAAAATTGGGCATAGGTACTGGAAGAGAGTGGATGAATATTGAATAGTTAAAATGACAAATGAGAAAGCTTAAACTTTCATAATCTACTTATTTATGGAGAAGCACATCTGGGGACAGTGCCAGGGTGAAGTTGGTTTACCTTTTTTTTGACTGCTCCAGGATCCTGCCCGTAAATGCTTGGTACAATTGCCACTGCCAGGTTGATGCAAGTTCTATTAGTAAAGCATTCTTCTCTTAAGTCCCTTTCCCAATACTCGGCTCTGTTTCCAGAACCTGCTTATAGACACAGTTAGGGTAGAAGTGGGGGTAGTATATTTCTGACAAAGCGATATTTCCATTTTACACATATGACTAATAAGGAACTTGGCCAAGAATAGTTCTTTATACAGTTTTGGAAACCTTGGCCTAGACCATAAATCACTGAATCAAGCTCTATCCACATCCTTTAACTTTAAACTCAGTTTCTATCTTCCCAGTATCCTGCCTGAGGAGCGCAGCAACAGAAGAGCTGACATTGAGTATCCAATGGCATTGAGTTATCCCTTTGGGACAGCCTCTAGGCCTGTGGGGAGGTCACCTTCCCATGGCATTGCCCTCAACAGCAATCTGGGGTCAAGCAGAAACTCTGAGCTTGGTTCCTCATTCCCTTCTCCTTGCTGCCTTGCCAATATAAGCCTTAAAAGTCACGGAAACATCTCTGGTTTTCTAACTCAAGGGATTCTAGCAGTGGAGGTCAGAGTAGAAGGTCACCTGGGAGTATGTGGAAGAGCAGATATCTCTGGGCAGGAAGATGCTTGCCCTTGGTGCTTCCATCTGAGTAAGGGGAAAAGGGGGCTGAAAGGACAGAGGGAACATGGCGAGCTTTGGGAGTCTCAGGAAAGAGAAATAAGTAGTGAGAGGTACTGACAGGGTAAAGAAGTGTGTCTAAGTTTAGAATCCAGGACACCTCATCATGCATTTCTATTAGGATAGACATCCACAAAGCTACCAGCCTTTCAACCCAGGAGATAGAAGATAACATGGCACGAGATGGCCCACAGGATGGGTTGCCATGTTAATAATTCAACAGAAAGGGCTCAGTAGTAAAGATTGGGGTTGGAATAGCAAATAAGCAGACCAACCAATGTGATCTAACACAAGCAAGACAGAGCAGGTGGAAGATTCGTGGGCAGCAAATAGATATCCTAGGTCAATGAAGGAGGGAATTGTTCTCTCTCTTCCAAGGGGGAGAGCTGTATTCCTCCATCTTGGCAGAATTTCCAGCTTTCACAGGGCTCAGATCTTTGGGGAACCCTGTTTCGCCCTACGCCAACTAAAAATAGTCGAGTGAAATTTGACCAGAGTACCTTTGACATCTTTTGGGTTTAGCTTTTGGACAGAGTTAAGAGGCTCTCTTTTGAGCCTAATTTTGGCAAGAGCATCATTTGGGGGTGTGGGGGGGAAGAAGCTCTGTAAGGTCACCACATTTCTTTCCCTTAAACCTGTAGAAATTATACTTTGTGGTTGGGGGACTTTAAAAATCATGCCAAGAAAGTATAGGAAAAGGATGTCAGATAAAATGTAAAAAACAGTTTCCTGGAGCATTTTTTGCTAAACTTTTCTCTTGAATAAATAATAGAATTGAAAGCCTCACTAGCTACTAAAATAACAATAATGGTAATGCTTATGTTTTCTTGCTCCTGTCGTGTGTGGGCAAATTACCTGCGGTCCAAATTCCCTGGTAGTCATAAATAGTAAAACCCTGTAGCATAATGCTAACTTATCCTAGCACCAAAACGACACCCTCAAAGCTTAGATTTTTCTCTTATTAATAAGCCTGAAGAATACTCTCATTTATTGAGTGCTTATAATTTGTCTGATGATAAACTTGGTGCCACAAACCTAGAAAATGGTAGAGTTAGAATTCAACTCTGGTCAGTTAGGCCACAAATTCTGTGCATTTAACCACTATGCTATTTTTTGCCAACACCTACACACTCTCTTTAGGCAACATGAGTGTGTCAAAATGAGTGTGTCAGTCAGCATTGTGTCAGGAGAGAGATGGCACAATCCAATGGGGTAATTGAGAAGAATTTAGAAATAAGACTACTTACAGGTATGAGTAAGGTTAAAGGAAAGTAATAAAGCGTGCTGAGGCCCGCCAGGCCTAACAGGAGTGGGAGCCTGGAGAGCGAAGGGAAAGAGGCATGAGAGAAATTGCCTTAGGAGGGAGCCATCTAACAGGAGCCGTGGCTTCCGGTAAAGGACAGTAGAGAGACACAAGCAGGGGCAGTAGAGAGGAACCAGACCTGAGCTTGCCTTACCCTCCTCTCTCTGGTGGGTGCCTCCCATTGACTGAAACAAACTGAAGCCAGCGGGCAAGGGCGCCCAGTGCCACAGTACTCAGGGTCAGCCTCTGGAGGAGCAAATGGACATGCCCAGCTCCAGGGGTTAACAAGTCTGGCTGTCTGAGGGCAGCTTCTGCTTTGGGGTTCAGGGGTAGTCTCTTTCATCTACAGGCAAAGGGATGGCTTCTGAAGACAAGGAAAAAAATGCTGATGATTAGGAATCAGTGTGGCTTCACCAAGAAAAGAGATGGCCTGCCAGTCACACTTTTTTTTTTTGGGTGGGGGGGCATGGGATTCTTAAGTTGGGAGCTCATGGTATTGCAGTAGGCAGCACAGCAGGTAGCTCATGGGGCTGTTGAGGATGCTGTGGGCTGGAAGGCCGCATAAATGGAGAGGCTGTGCCGAGTGGCCCTAAAGCACCGATAAAGAGATGAATGTCCGGCTGGACAGATGGTCCCATCCACTGTCTCTGAGCACTTCCATAGCCCTTACGTGTCATCCATTCCGTTAGACCAGAAAGAACTTTCAGAGGTCAGACTTACTCACTCATGGCTAGAAGGTGTAGCTCATCCTTTGGATAATAGTCTTAGAGTCCCCAAAGATCCCAACTGTTTGGATTAATTCTCGCTAAATGTAACATAACGAAATAGAATGGAGTAAATGTACATCTGGACTCTTGGGGCCTAAACAAGTGGAACTATACATGTCTAGGATGGGGGAGATGTGAAAGACTTGGGGGTTTGCGTTGACAGTACACTTGACATGAGTCAACATGCATGATTACCAAGAAAACTGGTGTGAGCTTAGATGATATTAACCGAAGAAGAGCATTGAAGATTAGGGAGGTCTTTCTCTTGCTGGACTGTTTCCTGGTCTGTCCCACCTGAAATGCCATGGTGTAGTTTTTTAAGGAGAAGTACAGAGAAATTGTACTGCATTTGGGGAGAGGTATGGGGATGGGTGGGGGGTCCTGACAGCATGTGACGTGAAGAACATGTGAAGGACAAGCAGAAGAGACAGATAAGAGACAGGGAAATAAGAGAGAGGTTTTTGAGTATCATCAAGATGGTCGTGCTGAAGAGCTTTGTCTGTGCAGTTCAGAACGCAAGCACTGTGATCGTTGGGTAAGGGCTGACGTGAGGCAGATCGAAGCTCAGCCTGCTGGCGGTCGGAGTGGGCTCTCCCTAGAGGTGGTCCAGCCAAGCAAGGGCTGTTGGAGAGGAGACTGAGGCATCAAGTGAAAAGGAGGGCCACGTTGCTTCAAGGGATCTCGTCGAATTCAAATGCCTGGCCATGCAAGTAATGTTTGTACACTGTACCTCCTTCACACTGACAATCCATCAGCTGTGGTGACTGATGACAGAGCACACCTAGTAACTATTTGGGAACCTTCGGGAATGCAGCTTTCTCAGTGTAGTGGCTTTGGGGTCAGGCAGTCCTGGGTGTGAATCTCCTCTAGGCCACTTCTGGCTATAAGACCTCAGACCACTCACTTGGCATCCTATATCACTTTGCTCCTACGTGTAGGCCGTGTGCTCGCACCAGGGCTTCGACAGTGAGCAGTGACCAGCTGTTCCTGTCCATGGGAAGCTTACTGCCCTGTATCCATCTCCTGTCTATAAGCTGGGAATAATCACTACTGCCCTGGACCATGTTGCGAGGAATATGGGGACTAATATGTGGGGAGCCTGGGCTCAACCAGAATTGGTTCCATTTCCGCTCTCTTCCTTGCAAAGAACTCAAAGCTGTGGATACCGGCAGGAAACCATAGGTGCCCAGAAACCCTCGTGGGCCCTTGTATGAAAACTGTCCCCCTTTCCATCCAGATGGTTGCCGAGCATCAGGCCTGCACATCACTCCTTCCTAAATGGCAGCCCTTCCTCCATGGCCTGCATGGAGCTCACAAGCCCCCACCCCCGCACTAGCTTTTGCTTGGAGACCCTACCCATAATTTGGTGGCAGTGGGCATGGGCGAGTGAGTGGGGAGGTTGGTGGCCGTAGTACTGTGCCCACTCTTTCTCGGCAGACAGAACTCCCCCCAACGCACCCCCATATCTGTGGTCCTGGGTCTCGATTCTGCAGAGTTTTCAATGTCTTGGGTTGGGTGAGAAGCCTGCCTGTTTCAGGATCCACGATCAGCCTGAACAAGTGGGTATTACAGCCATTTTTCAAAGCTCAGCCTAAACACTGCCTCTTCTGGGAAGAAGTGCCTCGTTTCTGTCCCCTGGACACTCCGGGCCACGTAACCAAGCACTGTCAAGGGTTGGCCTCACTTCCTGCAGCGCTCTGTCTCTCCAGCCACAGTGTAAACCCTCCAGGGCTGGAACAGGTCTTCTGATTTTCTGAATCCATCAGCTTGTTTAGCTCCATTTGGGGGAGACAGTAGGTCCCCAATAAAAGCTTGCTGTTTGATTCTTTTTCAAACTTCCTCTCACAAACTCCTTTGGTAAGCCCAGAGCAGGAGGAGTAAACAGTGAGGTAGCGTTCATTCATTCAACTGACATTTTTGCAAATGTCTCAAACCTGTGATTCACAAACTAAAACCTGCCCACTGGGATGCATCATGTGGCTGACAATGATTTTTGTTGTTTTAAATTATTGCAAATATTAGAAAAAAAATGCCAGAGGTTTTTATACAAAACTGAATTTCTGGGCTTTCTTAACTATTCAGTTGAAACGAGTTGTGGCTGCCCCCTTTAGATGGGCCTGCTTTCTCTGGGTCATGGCAGTCCCCAGCCCGCTTCACTCCTTCCGGTTACTGCCAGCCCCCATAGGTTTTTGAGTTTAGTTTAAGAACTACTGACATCAGTGAGAATCCTATGAAATTTTGCGCTTAGAGACATCCAACTTCCTGACCCACTCACTCATTGTAGGATGTGCTCCTCCAACCCAGTCCAGCTCAAGATTCTTTCTCCCTTTAGTGCAACAAATCCTAATTCCCACTGTGGGTGCCCACATCTCCCGTCGGTCTTGCTGACAGCTCTGCTGGTCCGGGACCCTGCCCAGCTTACGGGGAGCATTAGGTGGGCAGGTGTGTGCCCCAATAGGGCACGGCTCCAGGTTGAGCCCAGAGGGCCCCGGCAGCTGTTCTCCATGTGTCAGTTCCCAGGCAGAGAGAGGCTGTTTGGGGAGACCACCCACTCAAAGGCTGGGCCACTTCTCTAGAACCTTCTTTCAAAGACACCCTGGGAAGTGACCCTCCCGCTTGGCCTGGCGCAGGGACCTGAGGTTGCTTACGCTCTCAGGGCAATAGAGACCCTGCCGATTCCTTTTCCTGCCCTCAGCAGGCTGGGATTTCAAAGCTGTGGATTCACTCTTCCTTCTCCTCTTGCCCGCTTCCCGCCCTCCTCTCCTCCCCAAATTCTTTGCTTCTTGTTTATATTGCAGAAAACATCTGCGAGAGTAAATGACTGAGATGAAAGATCTTGGCAAAGAGCTATTTTTCTTTGCTTGGCTTGAAAGAGGGACAGATGAAGACTTCAGCCTCCCCTTCGCCTCCCCCAGTGTGATTCCCTCCCCCACCTCCCAGAGAGGAGAGAAATGGGATCTGAATGAAGACAGACCAGAAGGTGGCCCAGCCGGCCCCAAGTCCCCAGGCAGGGGAGATTGTTTTTCCAGTGGAACAGGCTGGCCCGGAGGAAAAGGCTACACAGAGGGTGGAGGGAAAGAGGATCAGCATGCTTCTGCAGCTGGTTCTGCACAGTGTTTTTCCTGCCGGCTATCCATTCTGTGCCCTCCCTCCAGGCAGCATGGCCACCTCTGCCTGTGGCAGACTGTGTTCTGGGCTCCGAGGAAAATTATGGAGGAGAGACCACCCCACCAACTCTCCTCTCTCTTGCTCTTCTCTTCTGGTAGTTGTGCAATTTTGCAGTGCATCACAGCCTGGGCTTCACATCTTCTCTCCTGCCTCAAAGGAGCTGTGTGGTTTTGGATAAGTTAGTAACTTCTCTGGTCCTCAGTTTCTCCATCTGTGAAATGGGGATAATGATATCTGCTTCACAAGAGTTGTAAGGATGGAACAAAGTATGCGCCACACAAAACTTAGCACGTAATAAATAATAAATGGTGATGATGGTGGTGGTGATGGTGATGGTGATGATGATAATCTGATGGGATGTGGGCTGGGAAGGAGGGAGAAAGCTAATGCTGAATCTTTAGGTGACTTTCTGAACTTCCATCTTCTCCTCTGTCGGTAGAGATGGGTTCTTTCTGCCCTTTTCCTTGTAGAAGGCTCGGGATGGTGAAGTAGTGCTGAGAAATACACTTCATACACCTGATATGAAGGGTAATGGAGAAACCAGGCTTTCCCATCCTTGGCACAGTAGAGGCCTGTTGACTTTGTGTCTTTGACCCCCTAGCACTTGCCAGCTCTTCTGCGTGGGCATTGTCACTAGTGGAGGGAGGTCAGTGGCCTTTGTCATCTACATGAACCCCTGGTGTCATGCAGCACGAGGATAGGCTTGTCAGTGCTGGCTAGCGCTGAGTGTCCTGGGCACCCCCCAGGCTCTTGGTCTGGCAGCCGCTGCTCACATGCCATGGTAGCACCAGGCTTCCAGGATGCTGGCTCAGAGGCTCCCACAAAAAAGGCAGAGGATGTGATTGTCCTCAGAGAGCATCTTGGAAAAAGCTTATCCCACCTCATCTCACCTGCCCACCTCAGCAGAACCTCACTCCTTTTCCACATTGCCTGATACTCCTTCTCTTGCAGTCCTGCAGTGGTCATGGATTTCTTGGAAAGGGCAGGGACAGATCTTCAAAGGACATCAGTATCTGGGACAATGGCAAGGGATGTCATTTGGGAAAATCATGAATAGATTCTTACCAGGGTGGGACATGGAACAGATAAGTTTTGCCTCAGGTATATGAAGAAGAAAAGTTGGCACACAGACATCGCTTAGGAGGAAAACAGCTGGCAGCTGAGAATTGGAGCAGGAAACTTCCTCTGAGCCTCAGGGTCATCCCCATCCCGCCTGGGTCCAGCAGGGTCAGCAACGAAATCCAAGGATGTTGGTTCACAGGGGGTCAAGCTGGTGGGTACAGAGCAGAAGGCCCAAGCCTGGCACCCTGTCCTGAGGCTCCCAGACCTGCCCTGTCAAATCTTCCATGCATCATGGAGAGGTGACATTTTCCTGTACAGGACCAGGTCTCCCTCTATGGAGCAACACAGACCTAGGAAGGAAAAGGCTGGATTTGTCTCCTCCTCATAAACGTGGATGCCTGATGCCCCCAGGCCAATCCCTGCTGGCAGAGGAGAAGGAGATGCATGCTGGCTGCGGCAGCTACCAGCTCCTCTCTACTCCTATGAGCTGGAGCCCTGGGGCTTGGTAGCAGGCTACACAGAAGGTGGCCCTCACCCAGCTCACTTGGTCTTAATCATGAGGAAGCTGAGTTCCGAGAGATGAAGCCACACAACCTGGTCACACAGTGGTAAGTGTAAGTTACAGTCAGGATATAAACATGGTCTACGTGGCCTCAAAGCCTCAAAGCCTCAGTGACCCCTCCCCACGAGAGCAGTGCTACCCAGTAGGGAGGCCACTAGCCATAGGCAACACCTACCAGTAACTTAATTAATTAAATGAAGCGAGAAGTTCAGTTCCTCCATCACACTAGCTCCATTTCAGTGCTCGGTAGCCACATATGGCTGGTGGCTGTCATGTGGACAGTGAAGATATGGGACTCTCTACTGTCAGAGAAAGTTCTATTAGTGCTGTGACTAGACTATACTGACCCTCCATCTTTTTCTGCCATGCTGTTTAAACCATTTTATTCAGTCACAAACTCATTTATCCTCCTAACACCTATACCTTCTTCTCCTACCCTGTCTGTCCCCAAGGAAAGGGAGGGAACTCTTCATCCCCTCTGGGAATGAATGGAAGTACTACAGAGCAGAGAGGAGACAAGTGCTCCACGAGGGCCGGGAGCTGGGAATTCACCTGTGCTCCCTGCCACTCTGCACCTTCTTTTCTGTGTCTGTGCAGAATTAGGCCTTGGCGGGTCCCTTCGGGGCTTGGGAGCCTTGGGACCTCCCTCCCTCATCCACTGAGGCAGGCCCAAAGGTCATGCTGCCTGCCTGCACGCACCCTTTCGATCACCTAGCCCTCTGAATAAAGTCCTGTGAGCGAGCTTTGTATAAAAGTGCAGGAGAAAGGGGCTCTGTTTGGGAGTCTGGGAGCTGTTCTGAGCCCCGCACAGAGGCCAGCCCTATGCAGCACTGCCCAGGGAGGTCGGGGCCCGGAGGGGGCTGCAAGATCCAGCATCACACATCAGCCTCCCTGTTCTTATACTGGCTCCAGTGTGATGGACTGTATTCCTCCGTTATCCTACTGGGAAACAGGAGAAGAAGAATATTAGCAGGAGACAAAGATTCTAGACTTTGCTAGGGGATTTTGTGCACAGTCTTACTGGAGTCTCACAGCTGCCCGCAGAGGTCGATGGGGCCCCATGATCATCCCCATGGGTGGACTGAGCTGACTGAGGCACACAGAGAAATTTGCCCTAGGACACCCAGCTAGATGGTGGCAGAGGAAGACGCTGCCTGAAGCCAGGTGAGCAGGTCACCAGGCCTCTCAGAGGAATTGACGGTGCTCAGATAGGGATGTGCCCTGCCTGAGCACCCTCACACTGTGCTATAAATGTGTGCCTATTCCTTTGGGTTGTCTGTCAGCTGGAGCTCCCAGAAGGCAGGGACCTGGTTATGTTCCTTGCTAAAAGCCAGTGCCCGAAACGTGCCTGGTATTTAGAAGACCTTTAACAGCATTAGCTGGATGGATGAATGGCTGGGGTTGAAAGTGGGTAAACGCATGGGGCAGCAGTGTCACCTGGTTTCTGTCTGCTGTGAAGTAGTTACCTGACTCAGAGAAAGAGTTGATCCCAGAGGTTGGGAAAGTACTACTTCCATCCCCTCCTTAAGAAGGCACTAGGACAGAGAGAAGAGATGACCGATTTGTAAAACCAGAACTATTGGAGCACTTGGTCCTCCCAGGATCTTAGGAACCATCTCCACCTCCTCTCTGGCCCCTTGGCCCTGGCTCTTGGATGCCAGAGGCTCCCTCCAGGGGCTGACTTCCGGCGCAAGCTCCCTGGCAGGCTTGGGGCTGGGCGGAGACTGTGTAACTGGAGCAGGAGCTGCGTGTCAGAGGGGACGGGCTGCACAAGAAGACCTCAGCCAGGATGAAATAAATCTGCCCATCTCCCCCCACTCGCCTGCCCTCTCCCCCGACCTGCACAGGTTTGCAATTCATCCGCCGTCTTCAGATGCTGTTCCTGCTATCAGATGATGAAAATGGAGATTCGTCTTGAAGAAAGAAAGAAGTAGCTCGCTTCCCCGCTTCTGAGTCTATTTGAGCCCCCTCCCTCCCCCCTTACCATGTGTTCCTGAAACCTGGGGCTGTTCCAAGTCCTAAATGTGCTGGAAAGTATATCCCTGAGCAGCTGCGAACCTGCTCAGGCTGCAGTGGCCCGGGGTGAATCAGAAACCAAGAGATAGGCGAGCTAACAATGCAGTCCCTTGTTCCTGCGTTGAGAGAGATCACCATCAGCGCCGGGGCTCCTGGGAGTACGGGCAGTGAGCTCTCTCTCTCTCTCATCTGCACACACATACCCCACATACACCCACCATTTGCCTCCTGGCGCATTCACCCACCTTGCCCACTCAGGAAACACTGGGAAGACGTATTCCATAGCAGGCCCGAGGCCATCATGACTAGCCAGCCGAGCAAGCCTCTCTCTAAGTTGCCTGTATCCCAGCCTCCTACTCTTTCCTTTCATTCTAACTTGACTGGGAAGGCAGGGAGGGGAGTCGGAGAGAAGGGTTTGCATGAAGCCAAATGGAGGAGGATTGTCTCAAGGTTTCCCACTGAGCTGGGGGACCACGAAGGACAGGGATGCACAGCCAGAGGGGTTTCTTGGAGCCTGAGAAGGTTTTGGGAAGCCTATTTGCAGACACCAGACACCCTGAAAAAGAGAATTTGCAGGCAAGTCTCAAAGCAGGCCCGGTCACGAGTTGGCAGCCACTCAAGGCCGCGGTGGAGTCAGGGGGCCTTTCCATCAGGCCTGATTACAACCACTCACGATCCTGGCCAACTGCAAGCATCAAGTGCCAGGTACCTACGGGGGCCGAACCACCCACAGAAGCTGCCCTATTCACACTTACCACATCCTGGCTCGGCGGAGGCGGTCTCCTCCGACCACAAATGGACAAACTGAGGCTCAGAGCCACCTGACTGCCAGGCGCTGCTGGTGACAAAACCAGAGGCTCAGTTCCTTAACCCAATTCCTACTGGTTGGGTTCTTTCCACCACATACCTCTCATGAGCCTGGTCTAAAGAAAGGTGAGAAAGAAGGACTCCTAAAAACACTCCCCAGTGTAAACTTAGCTCCCAAATCTCATCTTTCCATGCGAGGCGGGCATAGCCCAAACTCCAGACCGTTTCCAGGATACAAAAGGGCCTCAGCTCCAGGACTGATGCAGAAAGATTCCATCCGCTTAAAAGCGTTGGGGTCACCTCCAACTTTACTGTCACTCTTTGTCCCCTATCCACTAGAGGTGAGTCCTGCGTGTTCTGTCTCTGAAAGATCTCTCAAATCCTGCCCCTCCCCTCTTCCCAAGTACATGCTTTAATTCCAGCTCACATCGTCTCTTCCTGAACTATCACCACAGTTTCTCCCCCACACCATCCTACATGCCAAAAATGCATCTGGTTATGATGTTCCTCAGCTTAAAAATCTCCTTGTTTGCTCTTATCCCCAGGATCAAGTGCAAGCAGCTTAGTCACAAAAGGCCCTTTATAAACTGGGGCCAGCCCCAATTTGTCCTCATCTTCTATTGTTTTCCGCCTGGCACCCGCCATGCCAGGCACATGAAACTGGTCTGTGTTGCCCCCGTGCCTTTGCACATGCTGTTCCCTCTGCCTAGAATACCTTCTCTCTAGCATTGTCTCTACCTAGAAAACTTGTATCCATTGCCTCAGAACACAGCTCAGATGCCCTCTCACTCCATGCACAGTACCGCCTTCACACCTCTGTTGTAGGGCTTCTTGGAACTGTACCCATCATTCCCATATTTGTCTAGCCCACGAGACCAGTGGTTCTCAACCCTGGGGTGATTTTGCCTCCAGGGAATATTCGCCCATGTCTGGAGACATATTTGGTTGTCACAACTTTGGGAAAGAGTGTTACTGCATCTAATAGGTAGAGGTCAGCGATTCTGCTAAACATCCGACAATGCCCAGGGCAGCCTCGCAACAAAGAATTATCAGACACTACCAAATGCCAGTAGTGTCAAGGTTGAAACACTCTGCATTAGACTATGTGTCTTTCGAGGTGAATTCTCATTCATATCTTTTTATCTCCCATGCTTGGCCTAGAGAGGTGTCCAATAACTGTTTTTTGAATAAATAAGTGAACACACACGACTAACAGTTTTATACACTCTCTAGCTGGAGCACATGGGTCACTTTGAGACCGCCACGTTAGAACTTAAGAAAGTTGGCTGATAGTGAGCAAGCATATTGTAGAGGATGGAATACAATGTGTACATGAGTCAAAATGTGCTTTCAATGTAGGAAAGGACAAATGTTATATCATTGGAGTGTATCTCAAGTTAGGCAGGAATACATGTCACTGTGGTACTTTTTTAATTAGACAGGGACCTGTGATTGAGAAGGATCAGGTGAATTCCTCTGATACAGTCATACAGCAGGAGTCAAAACCTTCTGAGGGCTGAGGACTCAAGGCCTGGCTCCACAGCCTACACGGGACACGACCAACTGGAGATGGTACAGACAGCATCCATGAAAATGATTATAGTGCTAGACGCCTAGGCATGATGAAGAAAGGCAAAAGGAATCGATATTATTTAACCTCAAGGAAGTGATGGCTGAAGTGTGTCCTAGTAGCTATTTTCCAGTAACAGGAAGTTGCTAAATGGAGGGAGTCACCAGCTACTCTTTGGAGCCCAGGACCCAAGAAGAAGAAGCTGATGAGAGGGATGGAGGTTAAATGCTTTCTGGACAGAAAAAATACTAAATGAAGGGATGGCAAAGACTCATGGAAGCTCTTTGCTGAGGGTCTGAGAGGACTCTGTGTTCCTTGCCTCTTCCTTAGATGATATCCCTGCTTCACAACTAGCATTGTTGGAGAGCTGGGGAGAGGGTTGTCCAGGCATCAGGCCTTGTTCTAGAACTTTTCTATGAACTGAGAAAGCAGGAAAGACAAGAGGAGCCTGGGAGGCAGAGGGCAGGAGTATGGGGAGAAAAAAAAAAGGTGAGAAAGAAGGAGCAGGGAAAGCAAGCGCAAAGAGGCAGCTGGAAAGACATCAGGAAAATGTTGAGGCCTCAGCATCTGGAAAACAGACTGGGGGCTATATTTAGACTGTCATGACTTGCAATAATTTGTGTGAGGGGGAGAAAAAGGGAAATGTGAAGTTGGCGTCGTTTCAGGGAGGGAATGAGTTAAAAGAAAAGAATGGCTTGATAGAAGAAAGCAGTGCAAAACCTCAGTCTTTGGACCTTAGGAAAGGGAGTCTGAACAGAGCAGGCCATCAAGCGTGAGTGATCGTGTTTACTCAGCCCAACGCAGCTCATGCTCCCATCCCCAGACGGGCTCTGTGCGCCCCACCAAGAATGTGGGTGCATTCCTGAGCATGCCAGGCAGCCGTGTGCCATAGCACCAAGATGTGTCCACTGTGATGCAGGGTGCTTTCTGGAGAAGTGAGGGCTGAGCAGGGGCCTGCACGGGGGGCTCAGGGCTACGTGAGCAGCACTCTGCAAATCCTAGGAATTTGTATACATTGCTGAGGCCTTTCTCCAGCTGGATTATAAATAGAGGATTAGTTCAAAGGCAGGCAGCCTTTTAAAGAGATGGTGCCAAGTGAAGCCTGCAAACCAAATACAGTAAAACCTCCTTAAGCCCCTGTTGGTTTATTCCAAATAGCGTATAAGTCAAAGCAACAGCATTTCCCTAGCTGACTAGGTGCCCTATTTTCCTTTAGGGAAAAGTCCATAGCGTTCAAATGGAGCAACACATAAAACCTCAGTTATCCAGAAAGAAACCTGCCATTCTGGATAGTGGAGCTTTCCAGGTAGCTAAAGATTTCCCCTTTGAAACATCACATTTAAAGTTTTAATTAGTTTGGACAGAAGTCTTTAAAAAAAAAAAAAAGAAAGAAAGAAAAAAGTCACATACTTCCCAAGTTTTAAGACAGAATATACTGATCTGAATTTAACATTTAACATTTTTTGCTCTGCTTAGGGTCATTTTTATAAACTTAGTTCCTGTGCTATTCCAGTAGTGCCGAAACTTTTGAGTATGTGTGGCCATTTGTCTCTATTCCAAGTCATTATATATCACTATGCATTTGGGGTTTCTAGGTCTACTTTTTATCAGGGAGTGTGTCACTTTACCTGTAATGACCTCATGACCCAACTTCTTTTAGTCTGTGCTGGGTTGAGAAACCAGATACGCAAACTTGTTAAAATTTCGTGTAAACAAAAAGTAAATAGATTATGAGTGAGGAACTTAGCCTTTTCTATTCCTATAGGATTCATCCAGTCTTTCTTAGAGGGTAATAGTTCATCTAGCCCTCTGGGGACAGTTGCTTTGAATTATATGTTACTTTAAATAAACCAATATGAGCCTACACAGATAATTTTGGCTGCTTAAATGTCACTTGGCTCATCTCCAGGTGCTGGTCTGATTTTAGACAGCGAGGTGTCTGGGAAGCTGTGTTTTGGGTAGATGGAGCCTTACTCTCATTTGAAGTGGATGTTCTCAAGGCCCTTGCATTTGAGGTAACTGGGTTTTTTGTCTGCCTCTGTGAGGCTGGTGGTGTGATTAAACCCAGCACAGGAAAAAGACCGCAAATAATGACCCACCCACGTGCTCATTAATGTCTCATTTATTATGTCCTGGAAGATGAGGGGGATTTCTGGGCAGGATGCTGAGCACAAGAGCCCCATGCAGCGTCAAAGAATGGGAGGACAGTGACTCAAAAGTATTGGATTGTGTGTTGGTTCAGGGAAGCCGGTAGAAACTGGATAAGCAAAATGGATGAAAACAGGCCAAGCCAACCTCGGAGGGCCAAGGTCTTTGAGTTGTTTTGGGCATCTTCTGGTTAAGCAGTGAAACTCTGTCTGTGATTAATCCAATTTGGTTTCTTGTAGAGTCCTGAAATAGTTTGTCTCCCATCGGCAAACACATTCCTGACAGCGAACTTAGGCACCAGCAGTGTAAGGAGCTATATTCTCTGAGGCCAACAGGCCAAGAGGTGACCCTTAGAGGCCCTGCAGGCCAGGCCACTGCCCCAAGGCAGCCCTCTGTCAGCATGCCTCGGAGCAGGAGGAGGCTCACGTGATTTCAAAGGGTGTCCTGAGAAGCACTGTTACAACATACTCCTAAAGAGGGGCCCAGGGTCAGGCTTACTTTGTTCTCATATCAGATTAAAAGACAGTTTCTCCCTTTGCTGAAGATATTTATCGTGGCCAATCTGCCCACATGCTGATCAGAAGGAAATCTACCCTAACGAGCCATGTTCCAGAGCACATGCCCATGTCTCTTCCTCACCTGACCAGGGATGGCAGCTGACCCCAGGGTGACTCCTTAGTGGTGACCCACCAATGATGACTAATGATTGGGGTGGCCTGGCTCAAAAAGATGAGCTAAGGTAAATAAATCCTTCGAGGGGAATCTAGAATTGAAAATGGATAGACCAGGCCAATCGGCAATGGACAATGAAGTTGGAAATGTAGCTATGGAGTGGGGACCACGATGTCTGTCTGTAACCTGACCTTCTGGTGAAGTGAAAAGTGGGAGTAAGAAGCGGAGAGCAGAGGTTCAGAGATAGAACATGCAGAACATAAGGCTGCTAAGAGAGAGATGTCTGAGTCCCTCACGGCTTGTCTGTTCCCATGAATCCCGGTTACATTTAACGTTTCTGGCTATGGATTCTATGAGCTAGCTTGAGCAGGCCTCTATTCTTTGCAACAAAGAGACCTTCATCTAAGACTGCCGCAATCTCTATAAAACAGTTGCTCACATGCCAGGAGCTCGAGGCCAGATCCATCTCAATATGTCCTTCTGTAGCCTGAGGAATTCCACATCTTTAACTTTTTCTCAGAGGACCCATTTTCCAAGGCTTTAATCCTTATGTGTTCTTTCTCTGATCCCTCCTAAAGATGTCCAAATCCTTCATGTTCCATTGCTCTGACTGGTGCCAGTGTTGCCCCCGGGGACGGCCAGGATTGATTGTAGTGCACAATGAGCTTCTGGTCATCAACCCTAGAACTGCACTCTGTTTGATTTCCTAATGACAGAGCTGTCCTGTTGACTGACATGCAAATCTGCTTTTCACCTAACCCGAAACCCCCCCAGGGTCATCACTGTTACAAAATGTCAGTGTAGGAAGGGGCTTGGAGGTCATCTAGCCCAACCCTGTCATTTTAGTAATGAAGAAACTGTGTCCCAAAGAGGCTACATAACTTGCCCAAGGTCAGGCAAAGTTGAATAACTTGCTTTGCCTTCTGTGTGTGTGTGTGTGTGTGTGTGTGTGTGTGTGTGTGTGTGTGTGCTTTTGCCATTATTAAGCTTTATCCCACTAGGTTAAAAATTCTTCAAGCTTCAGAGGGCATTTTGAATTGTGCATATTCAAATTCAAATGCATTGTGTCCTCAGAGACTGATGGAAATGAGTGTACAAGATGTTTCACAGAACTCTGTAAATGCCTAGGGTCGAATGAACTCACAAATATCTCACTAAATACTCATCTTCTAGATGACTGGTCTCCAAAGCAGGATATGTGCAAGCTGTTTTATTGGGGTAAGGGAAAAAGATTAGAATGTCTATTTTAAAAAAATTTAATCTGTGGTGTCATATATATATACATGTATATATATATGTGTACATATATATACATATACATACATATATATACATATATATGTGTGTGTGTGTATATATATATATATATATATTTGGGAGTCCTCAAAAGTTTTTATTAATAGGTGTATGCAATCAAGAGTAACACACAGTTCAACTTCAGAGTTGCTGTTTACAAAAGCACATGTAATATAATGTGGTAGCGAGTGTGTGTATTCACCCTAATCCTACCTCATGCAATTCCACTCAGGAAGTAGTACTTGTCCTTCAAAATAAAATACTCCTAAAGAAAAGGATGATACAATAACTTCAATTGTTTCTATAAAATACATTAATAAAACTAATTAATCATTCCTAATTTTTCTTTTTTTCAAAAAAAAACCTCTTAGAAAAATAAGAAGAGATGATTACTTCCTTAACATGCAAATGTTTTTTTATCTCAAATCAAAAGCCAAAGTTATTCTTTTTTTAAAATATTTTTTTATTTTTCAATTACAGTTGACAAACAATATTATATTAGTTTCAGGTGCACAACATAGTGATTAGACATTTATATAACTTACATAGTGAGCACGATGATAAATCTAGTACCCTTCTGCATCATACACAGTTATTACAATATTACAATATTATTAACTATATTGGTTATGTTATACTCTACACCCTCATGACTACTTTGTAACTACCAATTTGTACTTCTTAATCCCTTCCTCTTTTTCACCCACCCTCCAACCCCCCCACCCAGCTGGCAGCCATCAAAATGTTCTCTGTCTCTATGAGTTTGTTTATCTTTTGTTTGTTTGTTTTGTTCTTTAGATTCCACATATAAGTGAAATCATGTGGCATTTGTCTTTCTCTGTTTGACTTACTTACTACACTCAGCCCAATACCCCTCTAGGTCCATCCATGTTGTTGCAGATGGCAAGATTTCATTCCTTTTCTATGGCTGAGTAACATTCCATTGTATATATGTACCACTTCTTCTTTATCCATTTATCTATTGATAGACACCTAGGTTGCCTCCATATCTTGGCTTCTGTAAATAATGCTTCAATGAACATATGGATGCACATGTCTCTTCGAAGTAGTGTTTTAGGTTTCTTCAGATACATACCCAGAAGTGGGGTTACTGGGTCCTTCTTTGTTTCTTGCTATAGCCTTTGTTTTAAAGTCTATTTTGTCTGGTATAAGTATTGCTGCCCCAGTTTTTTTTTTTTTTTTTTTCCATTTTCTTGAAATATCTTTTTCCATTGCTCTACTTTCAGTCTGTGTGTTTCTCTTGGTCTGAAGTGAGTCTCTTGTAGGCAGCATATGTAAGGGTTTTGTTTTATCCATTCAGCCACCCTATGTCTTTTGATTGGAGGATTTAATCCATTTACATTTAAAGTAATTGTTGATACAGTTATTGCCATTTTATTATTCATATTTTGGATTTTTTTTTTCCTTCTTCTCCTTAAAAAAGTCCCTTTAGCATTCCTTGTAATACTGGTTTGGTGGGGATGACCTCTTTTAGCTTTTTCTTGTCTGGGAAGCTCTTTATCTGTCCTTTGATTCTAAGTAATAGCTTTGCTGGATAGAGTAATCTTGGTTGTAGGTCCTCACTTTTCATCACTTTGAATATTTCATGCCAATCCTTTCTGGTTTGCAAAGCTTCTGTTGAGATATCCACTGGTAGTCTTATGGGAGCAAACTTGTAGGTAACTAACTGATTTTCTCTTGCTGCTTTTAAGATTCTGTCTTTGTCTTTAAATTTTGTCATTTTAATTATGATGTGTCTTTGTGTGGGCCTCTTTGGATTCATCTTGTTTGGGACTCTGTGCTTCCTGGGCTTGTACATGTCTATTTCCTTTGCCAGGGTAAGGAAGTTTTCCATTATTATTTCTTCAAATAGGTTTTCAGTTCTTTGCTCTCTTTCTTTTCCTTCTGGTCCCTCTATGATGCAAATGTTGGTATGCTTGATGTTGTCACAGAAGCCAAAGCCATTCTTAATGACATAACATTTATCTCTCATTAAAAGTAGAGATAAAATAAGGATGTCAGCTATTAATTTTATTATATGGTTTTATTATATAACAACCATTTTGATGTTTCTTTCACTTCAGTAAGACATGATATAGCAATGAGAGGTAAAACTACTGGAAAGGAGATGAATAAAATTAAGTTTCAGTAAAATAGATTAATGTAAGACACATAAATAAAAAACAACTCTGAAGCAAACTCTGTCAATTTCCTCCAATAATCCAAAAAATAAATTGAAAAAAGCTCTTTTATATTCAAAATTTTAATGCTGGAAGAGATCTTAAATATGTACCTTACCCACAGATGATACTCAATAAATATTTGTTGACTACACGAATGCTTAAATAACATGAATGAGGTCACTTTTAAGTAAAATGGATTTTTCTTTATGTGTAAGACTCAGAGTAACCACAAATCATTGAGAAGGGAAGAATTTTATTCAGCAAATAGGGCTGAGAGAAAGGGTTAAATGTGAAAAACAATAAAAAGAACCCACACGGATTTCTAGAAGAAAATATAGGTGAATAGATATACCTAATCTCTAGATGAGGAGGGACTCTAGACTAAAAGCAATGAAAGAATCATGGAAGAACTAGAGATTTGACTACATAAAATGTATAAATGCTTTTATTTTGGAAAATAATAGAAGCTTAATTAAAAGGCAAACAATAAGCTGGGAGAAATATTTGCAACAAAATGTGAGAGACACAGTTATTATCTACATGAACTACAGGAGTTCATGTAGTTTGGCAAGAAAAACGAAAAGATAAATGAGCAAAGGACAGGAACACATAGTTTATACAAAATGAAGTGCAAAAGACCAATCTTTGGAAAAAAGGGTCAGCTTCACTGATAATCAGAGCTTTATAAGTGATATTTTCTACCTATCAAAGAAGCAAAGTTCTGTTTATTTTTAAATGAAATAACTTAAAGTTGCCACTTTTGTGAGGAAATAGCCGTTCTCACTCACTGTTGGGGGACAGAAAACTGGAACCACTTTCCTGAAAAGACTTTTGCTCATATGCATCCAGAACCTTGAAAATGTTCATCAACTTTGATCTATTAATTCCACTCCTGAGAATTCTACCTAAGGTTTGGCAAGTAAAATATAAGATGCTCAGTTGAATCTAAATTTCAGATATACAACCAAATACTTTTTAAAAATAAGTTTGTCCCTGGCAATGTTTTGGGAAATTTATACTAAAAAATTATTCATTGTTTATCTAACATTCCAATTTAACCAGGCATCCTGTATTTTATCCGTCGATCCTTGCTGGTGGAAATAATCCAAAACACAACAAAGACTTATGTACAAATCTTTATTGCAATTTTATTTATAATGGCAAAAATATTGAAACAGAAAAATCCTAAATTTCCAACAATAGGGGAAGGGATTGGGGTTTCTGTCTGAAGTTTTTAATGATGATACTTACAATATAAGGCAAACTTAAAAAAAAAATAAACTAGCAGGCAACTTATACCCATTAGGATGGCTGCTATCAAAAACAAAACAAAACAAAACAAAAAACAGAAAGTAACAAATGTTGGGGAGGTTGTAGAGGAGAAATCAAAACACTTGCGCACTGTTGGTAGAAATGCAAAGCGGCACAGCCAACGTGAAAAACAGTATGGCAGTTCCTCCAAACATTAAAAATAGAATTACCATATGAACCAGTAATTCCACTTCTGGGTATAGACCCAAAAGAATTGAAAGCAGCATTTTGAAGAGATATTTGTACACCCATGTTCACAGCAGAATTATTCACAATAGCTACAACACAGGAGCAACCCTATTGTCTACTGAGATGAATAGATAAGCAAAATGTGGTTTACACCTACAGTGGAATATTATTCAGCCTTAGAAAGGAAGGAAATTCTGACACATGCTGCAACATTGATGAACCTTGAGGACGTTATGCCAAGTGAAATAAGCCAGATATAAAAAGACAAATAGTGCAGGATTCTACTTGTATCAAATACATAGTCAAAAGTAGATAGAAAGCAGAATGGTGGTTGCCTGGGCTCGGGAGGAGGAGGGAATGGAGAGTTACTCTTTAATGGGTGCAGGGTTTCAGGTTTACAAGATGGAGAATTCTGGTGCTTAGCTGCGCAACAGTGTGGATATACTTAGTGCCACTGAACTCCACATTAAAAATGGTTTAGATGGTAAATGTTATGTGTATTTATTTTACCACAATAAAAAAACTGTAAAAAAAAAATAAAAGTGAGGTCAAAGCTATGATCTCAAGTACATAAAACAATATTCACAGGAGAGTAACGCAAAATGCCAACAGCAACTCTCCCTGAGTACTGACATCATGGGTTATATTTATTCTCTCCTTTATATAGTTCTGTATTTTCTAAATCCCCTATAATGAGCACAGAAAACCTTTTTTGTGGAGGGGTAATTAAGAAAAAAACAGGATATGATCAAACCCGCACTATTACTAACGTTTGATGACATGTCTACGAGGGTCTGAACTAATGATGTTCTGAGGCGAGGTAGGAAATGGAGTGGAGGTGACACTTCTAACATATCTTTGCTCAGAGATTCAATAAGGACGACAACCCTCATGGGGGTCTGTGGGCTTCAAAAAGCTGCAGTGGAAGCCTGGGCCCTGTTTCCAGGACGGGCACCAGGGAGGTGTCCAGAGAAGAGATGCTGTAGACAGTCCTTAGATGGTCTCACAGGGAAGGATTTTGGGGTTCCCTCAAGAGGACAGAGAAGTGGAAGAAAGAGGTAGATCCTGTGGCCACATTACCAGGAACAAAAACTATGGCAAGGTCTCAGGCCACGGCCTGGGCATGAGAAGTGAGCCGATGCATGGTCCTGCACAACCCTCCCCCGTCCCTGAGACGTTCGGGGCAAACTTCATGTCTGAACACTCAGTGGATGCTCATTGCATGAGTTACTTGCTTGTTGCATGAACTAGGATGCCAGTGGTGCCGAGGGTAAGCCCAAAGCAAGACCTGGGAAGGGGATGGGAGGAGAGAAAACCACGGGCAGAGGAGGGAAGAGATAGAGGGAGTATGCGGGTGTGTAAGGAAGGCGGTGACAAAGCAACCCCGCAACAAAGGGTAGGCAGCCCTGGGAAAGGCTGGTGACAGACACTGGGAGAGGCAGCCTAAAGCGGAAGCTGAGAGATGACGGCCTACTGGAGCCAGCACCTTCTCCCATCCAGAGAGAGCACTCCCACCACCACTCGTTTTACATCTCAGCTCCACTCCCCTGGGAACCTGCAAAGCTCTGCCAGGGGAAAGCTGGGACCTGATGCTGTAGTGTTTGAGGCAGGGCCTTCGAGCAGAGGTGGGTGGCCCTCCCAAACCTTCCAGAAGACACAGGGCTGCTCTGATTTGCTGGTGTACGGTTAACATTAATAGTATTTTACATGAGTTATATGTTCTGAACATGTCTGTCCTTTCCTTAGGGGAGTAGGATAAAGGAAGAAATAAAGGCCAGGAAGGGAGAATGATTTTAACATTCATCTGTAACCATTTCTTTTCTCCTCTCTTGGAAATGAGGAAATAGAATGGCTCTGCTAAAGCACTTCCTTTTGAGAGTGATCTGGTTTAATCTTTATTCCCCCACGACTCCCTCCATCCTCTGGACTCTTCTTCTGTCTCTATCCTCCAGAGCAGTGTTGACGGTGAACATGGTGGTCATTCATAGCCATGACGGCCACGTACGTCTCTGGATTCCTCCATCTGCTGTCCTCCCAGGAGCCTCAAACTCACCATGTCCCGAATTGAACTCCCCGTCTTCCCCCCAAACCTGCCCTTGTCTGGCCTTAGTGGAGGTGGAGGCATCGCCATCCCAAGGGAGGGAATGGGAGTCATTCTTGTAGCCTCCTTTCCCTCACCTCCCACCTTAAAGCTACCCCCATGGCCCCTCATGTTACCCCCTTGATGTTTCTCAGTCATCGTCCTGCAGTGGTTAAGATCTCTGGCTTTGAGTGAGAATCTTAAGTCTGTGAACTTTGGTCGGTTACTGACTTCTCTGTCTCGATTCCTTATTTATAAAATCGGTGTAAAAATCCAGGAAACACAATACATGTCAATGTCTTAGTACAGGGCTGGCATACTGTGCGTGCACAGTACTTAGTAAGCACGATCACAAGCCGTCATTATTATCATGACCACCACTCTCCTTCATCATCTTGTACCTGACTGTGTCTTGGTCATCCTTGCCTCTATTCTCTTCTCCTCAAATCTCCCCTCCAAACAGCAACCAAGCAAGCTCACTAGAATGCGATGCACTCGTGACCATTATCAGTTTCCTGCTTAAAGGTTACCCATCACCCACGGGGTAAGTCCCTTAAGACCATGGATAGTCTCCAAGTTCAGGATCCTGCCTACATTCCCCATTGCAGCCCTCACCCCTTCAGCTTCAATTCTATGGTGAGAGATACTAAACGCAGAGATTCCCACCTCACCCCCATCCCAGCACTTACCCCAACACACCTATGGTGCTGCTGTTCATCGCTGCTCCTTTGCTCTTGTGGTTCCTCAGTCCTGGAATATTCCAGCCACCCTCAGAGAGCTCTTCTCCACTAAGGGTCAGCGGGTCACCTCCCCCACTCAGCCAGGGCTCAGTCTCCCTTTCTAGGAATATCTTGATCACTGCATTTACCATGCAGCGTTTTAAGGATCTGCTTCTTTGTCTGTCGACCCTTCCAGAGTATACACTTCTTGAGGGCAGGAATTTTGTCTGGGTCCCTTGAATACCCACACCTAGTAAGGTGCCTGGCCCTCAGGAGGTACACAGTAAATGTTTGCTACATGAATTACTAAGTGCTGCCACCAAGCAAAGCACTTTACAAAGCAGATTGATTACTTCTAATCCTTACAACAAGCTTGAAAAGTAGGTACCAGTATGCCCATTGAACAGATGAAACTGAGGCTCAGAGAGTTTAAGTTTTTGTTCAAGGTCAAGGTGGCTAAGCCTAGCTTCAGACCCAGATCTTCTGACTCCAAAGTCCCTATTCTTGCTACTGCTCCACAGTGAATCTCTGGAAAGGCATCTCTTTTGGGGGCCCCGTTGGATATTGGGAAGTGAAGTTAATGTCCTACCAGGGGATCATGCATACCTGGTTCAGGGATGCGCTTATGGAAAGTACTAGGGAATCATTGCTGGCTGCTCCCGAAGCCTTGAAACCTAGTTCCACCCACCTCTACCAGAGGCCTTGGAGGACTCAAGTTACAGCGCTCTTCCTCTATACCCATTTCTATGAAGTGTCTGCAGATCTGACCGAGTCTTTCTCTTTCTCCTCACGCTGTCTCTTTTTGCTTTCTCTCTGGCTTATTCTCCTCCCTTTAACTCCTAAATGTAGACACCCTCCCTGCTAAATGGAAAGGAATTTCAGTTCTCTTGCGGACACACTCCTTCAGCCCTCAGTCCCTGTCCCTGTGCTGTGGCAGAGATGACCACTAGGTGGTCCTGCTCCCAGAGATGCATGGCAAGCCAGGGACCACTCATCTGGGGCCCCTGCATGTGGGTGGGGCCACAGGACTGAGTTCTGGCCAATGGAATGTCTGGTTTGTGAAAACCTCCTGTGAGATCCTCCGCATGCATTCTCCTGCCAGATGATGTGAATGGCAGGGTGACCCCCAGAGCCACATGTTGAAGATGGCAGAGCCCCGCTCCCTCAGCCCTGTGCTGCGTTAACCTTACGTGAGTGAGAAATGAACTTCTCTTGTGTATCAGAGGTTTAGGTGTCTGTGGTAGCAGCTAGCATGCTTAACTAACTCAGACCCTCACTGATCTCTGCAGTCCTGGGCTCTCCCCACCCGAAGAGGCTCCCCATTTCGCTCTACCCTACACCTCACTGCCAAATCGACCTTCCTTCAATCTATCTGGGTCATGTTTCTGCCTTCCTGCCAACTCTCCAATGGCTCCCCTTTATCTACAGACTCAAGGACAAGCCTCTGAGAGAGGCATGGAGACCCTGGGCTCTAAGCCCCCTCGCTGCCACTTACTCTTTCACATTCTTGCATTCCTGTCAAATCTGAATGCTTAGAGCTGCCCAAATATATCCTGCTTCCTCTTGTCTCCACTTTTTATTGTTTTATCTCCACCTTTGTCAAAATCCTCCCGTTTAAAATTCTTCCTTCTTCCAGACGGACTTTTCAAGTCCTCCAGCCACCTGGAATGGCTCCTCTCGGAAAGTTCCTAGCTCTCTGTTTGTCTCTCACGTACAGTCTATCCGTCGTCGAACTGCACTATGACATATAACGCCAGCTCAGCCCTCCTGCCCTCCCACAGGACTGCTGGAGCCCTGAGCACAGGCCTGGGTTGCCCTTGTCCCTACCAGGCCAGGCAAAGCCCAAGTACAAAGTGGGGGCCAGCTTGTCACCCCCATCCAACAGTCTTCCATCTTTCTTCCTTGAGAGTGAGGCCGGGGGATTGCAGAGTGTACACAACCAGCTCATCCATCTTCCTCCTCCCAACACACTGAGAGGGCTAACTTGTGACCTTTTGCATCTGTGGATTCCTCCCTCTCTCTCTTTTTCCTTTTTGAACATAGGGTCTTGGAGCTTCTCGGAGGCCTGGCTGAACTGGGAAGAAGTTGGCTCCTCTGTTATATTTAGGCTAGCAGGGACATCAATCTAAGGCTCTTTAAAAACAAGGTCTTGTTTCAGCTTGATCCCTAAGCATATCCCCACCCACTACTGTAACTAGAAACTCGTTCGCCTCCTCCAGGTCCCCAGTCTCAATTACAGACCCTTCACCTGTGTGAATGTGTGTTAGGATGTCAGCGAACAATTGCCCTCCCTGCCCCAGTTTAAAGGAGGATTTCTCTCCTCTTCTAGGCCTTCCTCCACTGGGACTTTTCTCTCCTTTCTTTCCCAGGGGACCTTGCAATTTTCGTTGAGGCCCCTTCTTTCTCAAACTAGCTAGAAGCAGTTGATGAAGAAGATACTGCCTCATCTGGAGTTTCTGAGTCCTTCCCTACAAGCTCATCTTCCCCGCGAGGGGAAGAAGCAAACAGAAGATAAAGACGAAAGGCTGAAGTAGAAAACAGGGCTTGCAGTTGTGCTAGAATGTATGACGGGGGCCTTTGAATAACTGCTCCCTGTGGGCAGCCTGTGCGTGTAAATGTGCGTGTGTGTGTGACTCGGTGTGTGTATGTGTGTGTCACACGCAGGGTGTATGAGAAGCAGCACACAGGAATGCTGAGGCTGACCCTTCTTTCTCCTTCACTTGGCTACTGCAGCCCTGGTTCTTTTCCATCCCACTGATGAAACGCTTCTTTATGTCTTATTCACATCCTGTCTTGACTACCACAATTGTCTCCTTGCCGGGTCCACATGTCTCTCATCACCAATGGGATCCAAATGTTGCTGACAAAATAATCTTGCTGTCTTTGTGCTACAATCACATTCCTCCACTTTTTCAAATTCTTCTCTGTCTCCCATTACTCGGGAATCACACACACACAGACCACCATCTCTCTCTGCTTCTTCACACCCCCTCACCATCCTACCCCACATGCCTCTGCCTTTCCTACCAGCTCATTCGCTTCCTCTTTCTATTTCTAAGATCACAGCTCTTTGGGGCCTGACCAGTATTCCTGGCACGACCTCCCAGTACAATTTATTCAGTCAGCAAATGTTTATTAAGAGTGACAGGCACCCTTCTAGGCACTAGAATAAAACTGGGGACAGCAGTCAACAAAGCAAACTACAATAGGCTGTCTGAATTATAAGTCCTATGAAGAAAAGTAAACCAGAGCGAGGGGCCAAGGAGCAGCTCTTACAGAGGGTGGTCATGAGGCCTCCCTGAGGAACCTGCTTTCCCCCTTCCTCCATTTAGGGCTCAGGGCTGGCATCGCTCACATACTCCTGCTTTGCCAGACGCCTCCGCTCCCATCCTTCTCTGTGTTTGTATCATGTTTATCTTGATCTTAAGAGCAGGGACGGCTCTGCGTGTAACTTTGCTGCAGCAGGAGACCTGTTGCATTATTAACTCAGTAAAGACTTGCTATGGGCAGAATAGACCAAGCACATGCACACACATTGCTATACATAGACCCAGTCCCCCTCCATGTTCCTGTCCAGGACACAAATGGTCATTTCCAGATGGTGTCTGGACGATGAGTGGGAGCTCTGCCCGAGTGGCCTGTCAATGTCCAAAGTGTGTCTCCTCTTTCCTGGAACCAAGGAGCATCTATTGGCATTGGTGACCCAAGTCTGGCGCTGACTGCTCCAGCCAGACGCCCCCCCCCCACCCCCACTTAGACAAAGTGCAACAGAGCTCACTGCACAGAGGTTGGGTGCCCAGCAGCACCATCTTTGCTTTTAAACCGCCTGTGGGAAAAGCACCCGGGGATAGAGTCTTCAGACACAACTTTATTAGCAAGTGAAATGACAAACATTAAACAGCAGCAATGAAAACTGCTGCCACTTAAAAAAAAAAAGTCGTTGTGTATGTGTGTGTTTTCTTTCCTGGCAGGGGAAAGGCTAGGAAGGGTAGGAAGATGAAGTCTGGGTCTTAGCTTAGACTGGGAACAAAGTTGTGGATTGCTCATCGTGTCACAGAGGCTCTCGCTGGCAGCCAGCTCCAGGGTGACAGCCATGCTGCCTATACAGTTTGTCCTTGTCGTTTCTTTCCCTGGTCGGTCTACATCCTCCATGCCCAATATAAGAGCTACTAGCCACAGCGGGCGACCGAACACTTGGAACGTGCTAGTCAGAGTTGATATATTCTGGAAGTGTAAAACACCAACTGGATTTTGCAGATTAGGTACAAAAGAAGTGAACGTGAAAAATACCTCTTAAAGAATTTTTATATTGATTACATGTTGAAGTGATATTTTGGGGCTACACAAAAGGTATTAATTGTAATAAATAAATATTATGTAAGTAATCAAACTTATAAATGAAATGTATTCTTAAAATTCATTTCACCTGTTTGTTTTCACCTTCTTAATATGGCTATTAGAAAAAATAAATGTGCATATGGGTGTACCTTTGTGGCTTGTGTTACATGTCTGTGGAAAAGCGCTGGTCTAGCATCGATCTCTGGTTTTTAAAATGGTGTTTGTGGCAGTTACACTTTGTGCAATGGAAATCTTATGCAGAAATCCACCTTATAAAGCAGGTAAAAGTGGAGCTGCCAGGTGGAAGAGAGGCATATTTGTGAGGAGAGGGGTTTGGGGTGCACGGCTGGGGACTGGGAGTGTGGGAGGAGCCCTATCCATTATCAGGGCCTGGTCTGGCTCATTTATTATTGGATTGGATCATCCATTCATTTGAAATTGTGGGGAAAATACTCGGAGGAGGCCCCCATTCAATCATCCTAAGTGGAATCTGATCGTTATCTTGGGATAAACATTCCAAATGGAAGGTGAGTGCTGGGAGATAAGGAAGATAAGGAAACCATATGGCCCTGTCAGGAGGCTCCTAGGGCCTTATTCTTGAAAGGATTAATGAGTTCAAGGGGGGGCGGGCGGGGGGCATCTCGGTTCTGTTTTGTGGAGGCAGAGGCCACAAAGCCCCAAATAGGAATGGGAACTGTACTGAGGCAGGGAAGACTGGAACTCAAAACCCTCTCTTGCCTTTCCTGGGTTCTTTCCCCATCTGTCCACCCCTCTTCACAACAAAGCCCTTCAGGTTGGTGGAAATGGACCCTCAATTTCTAAACTGCACTCAGCCTCCTAGGCCATCAGGGTTTGGAGTATGGGATCTGGGCCTACCCCTGCCCCTCCTTGATCTGGCAAAATTTCCAGAGGCTTCCCCTCTGCCTCCCCCATCTCCCCCCCTACCTATTGGTGGCCACCAGGGTGAGTACACAGGGGAGAGGGACTTTCCTGGAAGGGGTAGGGTTTTTGGTGGGCCTGTCAGGCCACGTGGCAAAGCTAAGAATCGCCTGCCATGGGAGAAGGCAGGTAATATGAGCCATGGAGTAAGGGATCTGGGGCTGGGCGGGTGGGACGGGGGGAACAGAGGCAACGGGCTTTTGAGCACGTTCTCTCCTCCCCTACGTCACAAGGCACTTCATCCTTTATTCTTCTGGCACTGCTGTTCTCAGACACACAACTCGAAGGCATTCAGTTTAGGTGCAAAAGTGGGTGCTCGGAGCAGAGAGAGTGGCTTCAGGGTGGTGTGACAGTGGTCACTAATGATAATAATAATACAAAGAATAACTAGTATTTACTGAGGGCTCATTTTCTGGCAGTGCCTACATTGACTGTCTCATTAAATCCAAAATAGCTCTGGGAGATAGGTGTCATTTTACTAAGGAGGAAACTGAGGCTCAGAGAGGCTAAGTCACTTGCCCAAGGTTGCACAGCTAGTAAGAGTTAGAGCCAGGAGCCAAACCCAAGAGGCTGAACCTAGAAGCCCACGTTCTTGATGCAGACAGGGGTCCAGGACACGATTATTCCTGTCAGACTGGCAGCGATCAGCAGTTAGAAGAGACTCTCCTGCTCACGTTTTAGACAGTCCCAAAGTAACGTGGGCAGTTGTACCTGGCTGCCAACCAAGTGAGCCACCCTTATCCCCCACTCTCAGTATGGTCCCATCTTACGGAGAGGTGGGAACAACTGGGGTGGGGGGCGCGGCAGGGGTCCCACAGAGTTCCAGCTACAGGCTTCCTTGCCTCAGACTGGCCCTGGCTGACGGCCTCGGTTTGGGGCTTTTCTGTGCTCTGAGCACATCTAAACATTTGGAGAAAAACGAGGAAGCGAACAATAGAGGCTTGTGGGCCAGAGGACAGGGACGACATCCCCTGGGGACTCAGCACTGTTCATAAACTGCCCCAGCTGCACTCTCACGGCTGGGATGTCACTGGAGCCTGGCTGAATGGCAGCCTTGTCCTCGCGGGGGGCTGGCTACTGGCTCCTCTTCTACATGGTTGGGGGGATGCCTGGCGCTCAGGAGGAAGGCATGCTTTCCTGCCTGAATTTTGGGAAATCACACAGAAAAGATGCCTCTGAGCCTTGGCATTGCAGTTCTGCCACGTTGCCCCCTGACAGACAAGTCCTGATCAGAGGTGTTTGCCCTACAGGAAAAGAATCAGCTTTCCATCGAATGGACTCTGGGTACTGTCCCAGAGAGCTTGTGCTGCAAAAGGCCTGGAGAGTAAGTGGGACTCTCTGGTGCTGAGATCAGTTTGGACAGCTGGAGATGGCCATGGTGCCTTCAGAAAGATGCCCGTCGGACATCACATTGGGTGGGATGGGACCATGGGCCAATGGTGGGCTTCTCTGAGCTTTCTCCCTTTCTATAGCCCAAGACTTTTAAGACAGTCGCCTCCTGTTGTCACAGCCAAGGGCAGCAGGGCAGGGTGCTTTCGGCCAAGAGTCAGTGGGTAGAGGGGTGCTTAGACCCCCTTCTCATTCACAGCTGACCAATTACGCCAACCAAGACCCAGTCAGGCTAAATTGCCCCATCAGGTGTTCTCCACATCTATCTCCCGGACCCCCAGACAACTGTGAGGGGCAGAGCGTCCTCATCAGGACGGCCTTCCTGGAAAAGGCTGGACTATTTCTAAAGAGGCTGTTCAGACATCACATCACAGTCTCAGACGGCCCAGAGGTTCTTGTACTCCCTTGGCTGCCCTCCCTGGGAAATGCTTTGGATCAGACAGCACTTCTAGGTTGTTTTTGCCTGAGGAAAGTGGTAAGAATTCAGCAAGAATCCCATGGTTGAAGTAAAAGTCAGTGGATTTCCTTACTAAAAGTATTTGTAAAGAACCAACCATCCAGGGGGCGTGAGGGCATATTAAGGCGGAGACTGAGGACACTAATGTGGGCAAGGAGGCGCCCAGGTGAGGGCACCTTCGGGGCAAAGAGAGAGGAATTTAGAGATGAATGGTTTGGTTTCTGGAGAATAAAGAAAGGGGTTTTCAGTGTCTAAGAAGTTCAAAATGGCTGCGGAAGGTCACATCTGCAAGCACCGACCAACTGGGTTGTGCTGAAGTGGCCTCCCGGAGGTTTTACACTCCTTCTGTCCTTCAGTCACTTAGCAGATACTCACCGAGGGCTGCCAAGACTGAACGTTGAGGATGTAAAGCCGAATAAGAAACATCCTTTCCCTCAAACCTCTCACAGGCAAGCTGGTGATGGTAATCCAGTGTGGAAAGAGCAAGGACGGATGGTGGGCAGAGAGTGTGCAGTGGGAGTGCAGGAACGGAGTGGAAGGCAGAAGCCTGAGTGGGTCTTCGAGGATGAGCTGGGAGTCAGCCAGGCAGCTCAAGAGGAAGGACAGCTAATCTCGTAGAGGGCACAGACGGTGCAAAGGCTATGAGGGAAAGCCTGCCTCCCTCCCCAACCCCAGGGACAGCTGGGACAATGCTGTGAAAGGAGCTGGTGCCCAAAGAGGAAAAGACTGGCCCCACATCCTTTGCTTTTGACTCTCATGATTGTCTATCAGCCTGGCACATGTGGGCTGTGAAAACCTCCTGGCACAAGGGCCTCTATGAATTTCCATCCCTTCCAGCACATTAAATGAAAGGCCTTGTCCCTGGCTTTGGTGCTGGGGTGACCCCCACAGAGAATGTGTCTATAGGACACCCTCTCCTTTCATACCTAATGCTTTTTTTTTTTCCCCTGATA
This sequence comes from Rhinolophus ferrumequinum, assembly GCF_004115265.2. Classification (NCBI taxonomy): domain Eukaryota; kingdom Metazoa; phylum Chordata; class Mammalia; order Chiroptera; family Rhinolophidae; genus Rhinolophus; species Rhinolophus ferrumequinum. Next base: position 28,301,623 of record NC_046289.1, read on the forward strand.
ATTTGCTGGTCTGACATGCAAGAGGCAAGCAGCAGACTTGCAGGTTATAAGGGAAGGATCTGTTCCCAAGGAGCTAAACAATATTATCGCTGTATTTTCTTGATTTCCAGTCTCTCCCCAGCTCCAAAAATCTGTCATTAAATCAATGCAGCTTTAGGACTAAAGGAATATGGGAAATCCCGAGTCACACCCCACCTTTAGATACAATCTTTGACCATGTATATCCCCAATTTCATATATGCTTTCTAGTTTTACTCTCTTCTTTCACAATTGAACACACAGTTGGCTGGCTTAAATCCAGGGAGCATTTGATTGAGGCTAAAATTCCCCAGCTTTCGGCACGCCTAATGATTTCCATCTTTGTCTCATTTCTATTAGGTTTATGAGAACTGCCTTTCTTATCACGAGCATCAGCACTTCATTTTTCCATTTTCCACTCATTCTTATAAAATAATAAGGTCAAAATGCAATAAAATATTCAAATACTTGCACAAACACTGCTGAACAGTCAAAAGTTGACGCTGCTGAAACTGAACTGTTGGCCGCCAGGCAGCGTTCCCATGCAATGGCTTAAATGTTAGTTCACAGGGAGAGCTTGAAACCAGCAGTTGACTCAGGGGCTGGGTGGTGGTGGTGTAGGTCAGTGTAGAAGGTATAAAAAATAAGCATGTGAAAACGTCAAAGGTATAAGCTGAAGGTCATGTAGAATGATCCCAGCCTCTGAAGCTCAGTGGGTTACATATTCTGCCACCCCCTGCTCAAATGGGCAAGCACTGCCATGCAACGAGGCTGTTGGTGACTGCTTTTTTCCAAGCAGTTTGCATTGCGTCACAGACATACTCCAGTAAACCATCCAACATCTCTGAGTTTGCAGGTTCGTGAGGAGAGAGGGGTTGTAGGTACCGCCATCCTATTTCACACCCGGGGCGATTCTGCACACTAGATGAAGTCAAGTTCTTGGTAACAATTTTCCATACAACTCAGCTGCAAGCTGATCTGCTGGCTGGGGGGCTGGGAGCTGCTGCTATCATTTCCAGAGATAGGGGGCTTACCGGCCAACAGCGTGGTGAAAGGACACTTAGTGTTGCTTTAAAAAATTCCTCGGGAAGCTGAAGAGTGCCTGGAAACAGATACCCAGGATTTCTCTGCCACTTAGCAACCCTGGCAGTGGAACATGACTTATGTCTCTAAGCTTGTAGCTAGTGTGGTCCTTGCAAGCTCAGCAGTTCTAGGGGATATACTGAGAAGAGATTCCTAGTCTCTCCTCAGAGCTGCCTGCATACCAACGACCTATCCCCAGAACTTCTTCCTCTTGAGTCAGTATCTTTTATGTGGAAAGGATTTTGTGAGGAAGCGGTAGATGAAAACCTGATCTTTTAGTCTGTGACTAACCAGCACGTTACAGGGGAAAGAATTCAGTCCTGGGCATGGGAGACTTCGTCTGTCTTATCTTTCTGAGTGGCTCTGGACAAGTTCCCTCATTTGCAAAATAAGAGGGTCGGTTTGTATGATCTCTCAGCTCTAATACTCAGCGTATTAGTTAGAAATGAGACAACGTGAAAATTATAAAGTCTGATTTAAAAAATGTATCTCAGGAAATATTTATGGTCGTCACATGTGCCAAGGCAATGTAAGTCCAACCCTGAGATTTAGAACAACCATGATGGAGGATTTGAGAGCTCACAATCAGGCCTAGAACCATCACAACAAAACTACAAAGCCCTTTCCTTCTGCATCAGAATCCCCCAAGCCAGGTCCCCCTCCTTCACCTGCCCTGGGTGGAAGGGTCACAATTTCCCTTCAAGACTCTGAGGTGTATGGGGGCTTTGGTTGCAAATTGGGATAGGGAAACCTCCTTTTGATTAAATATGGCTAAGCACACTGTTTTCAGAGTTGCTACGGCACAGCACACATTTTTGTGTTTTGCTTTAAGTTTCCAAAAACTAGCCAGAAAGGCAGTATTTTCCCTACCTTCAGAGAAGAAAATGGGAAAGAGAGGTGGGCTTTGCGATTCTTATTTTGCAAACCTCCCCAGAGTGCGCGAACTCCTTCTCTGCAGCAGCAGGTAAACAAACACCTGAGCTAGGAAGGAGAACTACCAGGTAGGTAGTCTACAGAAAATGCCAGCAAGACAAGGGAAGGGAGGGGTTGGGGCAGGGCCAGCTCTCCTACAAGCTGAAAGCCTACTTTTGTTTGAATACCATCCCAATCTTCACCTACCAACCCTTGGGAGGGAGGGGCCGTACCAAGGAAGGTGTATTTTCCCCCAAGGGACTATTCCTAAAACGAAGAGGGACCTGAAACCTGTGGGTGCAGAAAGCCGAGGTGATGCACTTTCTGCAGCGCCTCTTGGGCCGGGAACTTGGGAGAAGCTAGGATCCCCCCACCCTTCACCCTGTTGGTGTTGGTTTGCGCTGGAATGCCAGGCTTTTAAAGGGTCAGAGTGATTGGCACTTTCTAAATATGAACAGCGATGGAGTGATAAGAAACCAAGCGTCTGGCTTCGCGGGTTCGCGTTCCGCTGGCAGTCCAGGGGCTCGGCTGGGCCGGCGACCCCCTTGTGCTCCGGTGAAACCTCAGCACCTCCCTCCAGGCCTGCTTTGGAAACGGTTCTGTGCATTCCCAGGGTTCCCATTTTCCAATTTTCACTTCTGGGACTGGGGGGAAAAAAGACAAGAAGACACCCCTGGCCACCTCATTCTCTGCACACAGGCCCACGACTCAGCCCGGGTGACCCAAATGGCTGAGTCAACTGGGCGAAACAGGAGCGTCCCCAACGGGCCGCCCCCAGCCCCCTTTGCCCCTCGCTCGGCCCCACAATGAGCCCTTGTGCCGCGCCTGCAGCCAGGCCTGGGATTTGGCGCTGGGATGGGGGGAATAGTCGTCAGATATTTAAAACAGAGCCGAGGGAACAAAGCAGGCCTTTGTGCACGGAGGAAGCCGCGAGCTGGGAGCCCGCAGCCGTGCGGAGGGCTGCCCGGGCGCATGCGCGCAGCGGGCCTGGCGCTGCTCCGGTGACCGAGAGTTTTCCAACCCCCGGCCGCCCGGCCTTTGTTAACCCTTTCCCAGCCCTCTCCCGGGTCGGCGTGAAGAGAAGCCGGCTTTCATCTGCTGGCCGGAACGCGTTTAATTGAAAAAAGAAATAGTCATTTCCCATGTTTCTATAGGAAGCACAGATCATTAAAATAGAATGATATACCAATTGGGAACCCGGATTTTAAATGACCGGGATTTAATGGGACACTTGGGATCATGTAAAAATCGAGACATTTCAAAACGATGCCTTCTTCGGACGCTAGCGAAACCTTTTTAAAGGACTACTTGCTGTCTTGTGTATGCTGGGTGACCGACTGTTTCAGCTTCCTGTTTACTATCACTTGGGATTTGGAAGATATGTTGGTTATTGTCAAGGTCCTGGCTTTTGTTTGGGGTTGTGGGCTGGACGGTGTTTATTTATTTTAAAAAAAACACAATTAAATAGAAGTGGAGTGTACGTGGTACATACAGAGATGGGACTGGGTCATGAACCAAGGAATATAATCCAAACTATGCACTGGAGTTTCTTATAGAAAGAGAGAGAAGGAGGGAGTGAGGGAGGAAAGCATATAACAGCAGTTATTAAGCACAGTTTGTTGTGGGGGGAAGGGATTGAAGAGGTCTTTCCAGGAGGATAGACTAGAAGTGACTTGGCAGGGGGGTAGGATGTATAAAGTACCCCATTCTGTTTTATACTGGCAATGATTGCCCCCCAATATGTAATGGAAGAGTGACAGGCAGAGGCTGGGGGAAGCCAATGCAGACTTAGAAATGAGTTATTATGTTTTTCTTATCCATATGGATAGGAAGGACAGTCACAAACCACCAGGTGATTCAATAACCTTCCAAACAAGGCTCTTGGGCCTAAGTCCAGCAAGTTTAGATGGACAGTCCCTGTCAAAGCAAGTCAGAAAAAGTGGAGGGAATCCAAGGGACATCTCTGGCCAGTATGCTAGGACTGCGCACACTAGCCCACTTTGCACTACCTATGTACACACGTCTCAGGAATGTATGGTCTTTTCTCTACCCTTCGTAGCTCAATTACCAGGTGGTCACAAGAAAGCAAAGAAATTTCTATGTGAGGTCATCTTGGCGAGAAGTTCCCTTACCATCCTTGACCTCCAGGTCTCCAGGGCAACCACTGCTGGGACGTCACTGGTACTAGATTGTGTCCCTCAAAGGCCACACTGCAGCAAGGGCAAATAAACAATTTTGGGGCAACAGTCACGTAGCAAACTCATTCTCAAATGAGGGCTGATTAGTTAGAATGACATAAGTGGTGTTTTTCCACTCTCTTCCACATTCTGGCCCAGAATTCTGGCCGTAGAACATAGTCTAAGAATGTACCTTGGGACGTGAGATAAGAGAACAGTGTGGGGGAGGGGCTTGGAGAAGTACTTTCTTCTAGACAGAGGGACAAAGTCTCTTTCCTCTTAGCTTCCCCAGCTCATTATTCATTTCTTCTCCCTGTCTCAGATCAATAAAGGAATTTTATCTTTATATAAAGGGAGTTGTGGTAGACAGTCTCCAAGATGGCAGTCCTCAATCTTTCCCTCTTGGTGTTTGTGTGCTGTTTCTCACCTCTTGAATTTGGGCTAGACATAGTGACTTGCTTGACCAACAGAATATGGTAGAAGTGACATTCTGGAACTTCCAGGGCTTGGTTATAAGAACCTTGTGGGGCCGGCCCGGTGGCTCATGCTGTTGGAGCTCCGTGCTCCTAACGCCGAAGGCTGCTGGTTCGATTCCCACATGGGCAGTGCCAGATGGCTCAGTTGGTTGGAGAGCGGGCTCTCAACCACAAGGTTGCTGGTTCGACTCCTTGACTCCCGGAAGGGATGGTAGGCTGCAACCCCTGCAACTAACAACGGCAACTGGACCTGGAGCTGAGCTGTGCCCTTCACAACTAAGATTGAAAGGACAACAAATTGACTTGGAAAAAATCCTGGAAGTACACACTGTTCCCCAATAAAGTCCTGTTCACCTCCCCCCCCCAAAAAAAAAGAAAAATAAAAAGAACCCTTGTGATATGTCCTTGGGTCCCTTAGAACCTTCACTCCTGGGACACTCTCTCTAGAAACCAGCTACCATTCTGTAAGAAGTCCAAGCTACATAGTGAGTCTAGGAGTAGACCCTCTTGTCAAGAACCTTAGCTGAGCTGTCCCTCAACATTCATTCACATCACTGCCAACCTTGTGAATGAGTGACGTCCAGCTCAGTAGAACCTTTGGGTGACTTCAGCCTAGCCACCATTTGACTGCAAGGACAAGCGATCCTGAATGAGAACCAGCTAGTTGAGCTAGGGTTTCCAGGCAGGAATTCCCACCTGTTCTCAGGAATTTTTTTCGCTTTCCCATTCCCGAATCCTGAGAAAAGTTGGTCGGGAAATCAGGAAAATCAGCTCCTTGAACCCAGTAACACCCACAATGGGAAATAAATGCACTACTCACAATGTATCTCTTAGACATTTTTCCTATTTATCGCTAGGGTTTCCGGGCGGGAATTCGTTCCCATTCTCGGGAATTTCTTTTTTGCTTTTCCGTTCCCGAATCTGAGAAAAGTTGGTCAGGAAATCGGGAAAATCGGCTCCTTGAACTTAAAGTGGTTGGTAGTTTTGGTTGTCATTTTGTAAAAACAATTCATCGTGGAGAACATAAAACAGTTTATATCTCGGGATTCGGGAATGAGAGAGTGAAGAAAATTCCTGAGAACGGGCGGGAATTCCTGCCTGGAAACCCTAAGCTGAGCCCAGTCAGCAGAGATGTAAGAGATAACCATCAATTGTTTTAGGCCACTAAATTTTAGGGTAGTCTGTTCTGTAGCAATAGGTAATTAAACAGGAACGAAATGTGGGATGGGAAGTGTAGATAGAGGAAAGGAACTCCTGATATCACAGTCACTTTGAGGGGCTCTATTTCTCTGTCTTTTTTGTCTTCCTGTATAACCTTAACACCACCCCTCCTTTCTGAGTTATGCTTGGCACACAGCACACAAACCTTGTGCTGCTGCTAATTGTTCCATGTGCATGGTCTCCTCAATGTGAGGGTGGGCAGCCCGAGGGGAAGACCCTATCCCTACCCTCCCTAGTACTGGCAGATTCGTCAAGCTATTCTAGTGGAAAAACACGGAGAACAGCTGGAACAGCATCTCAAGGTGCTGAAGTGGCTTGGCTTATGATCTTTGATATTTAATACCTGATCTCTTATATCATCACTGCCTGGACACACCCAGGATCCAGCCACACCATGGAGGAGTCTGAACCCCACCAACACTGTGGCCTCTCAAGGGAAGGAGTTCAGGGCCAAGGGTGCAGTTGCATCTCCTGGTTAGATTTGTCCCTCTGGGGGATCTAGTACCAGGGAGAGCTCTGGAAACCAGAAGGAAGTTTAAAACTGTGTGGATGGGAACAAACCCCATAAGGATCCAAGCCCTCGGGACCCATTTGTGGAGCTCCCAGGAGCAGCTGAGAGCCCATCGTATGACGGACACTTGCTCACGTTCAAGGTCTCCTCCAGCTGCCTATTTACGGACGTGTGTGCTTAAGCCACGCCAGGCTCAGTGGTGGAGAGGCAGGCCACACTGGTGCCTGCTCAGGGGCTCTGCTGGGCCCAGTGCACACTCCCAGTGCTGGGGAAAGAGGGAGGAGAAAGGCAGGGCATGGGTGGCTCAGGAGGAGTTCCTTCACCTCTTCCGAAAACATTCACCGGTGTGCCAGGCCTGTCTCCAGGCAGCGGGGATACCGTAAGGAGTAAGGCGAAGTCCCTGCTGCCATGTTAAACACCTTCTGGGGGAGTTGTATCTCAGACATACATGTCACCTACATAAGCAGAGCTTGGCTGTAGTGAGAACCAGGGGATCTGTGGTCTTCACGCCTCATTATATCTAAGCCTTCTGACTCCATTAAGGATGTGGAACTCCCTGTGCTTCAAGGTAGTAGTGAGTGTGGGCACTAAAGACACATTATCTGGGTTCAAGTTCTGGCTTCACCATTTACTGGCTGTGTGATCTTGGGTAAGTTGCTTAACCTCTCTGAATCTCTGGCTCCTCATCAGTAAAAATAAGAATAGTAACATTGCTTCATCTCAGGGTTGTATGGGGATTTGATGAGATCCCACTGGCAAAGTGAGCACGTAGCTCCATGCCTGGCACCTGTAGGTGATTAGGAATTGTTTGGCTCCTATCATATGTGCTTTCCACAGGCATGGGAAAGCTCTGGCCGTGAAATTATCTGCAAAGTCCTGCAAGGTAGTACAAGTAAGTTTTGTTTAAAAGAACAAAAGGGATAATGAGGGAAGAAGAGGGAGTCTCACTTGGGAATAAACTAGCCCAGTGTCCTGGCTGCTCCAGTCATCTACTTCCTGAGAGGATTACATAGGCCTCATATGACATTAGTCTCATTTTCTTGGCCAGGATGCTGACATACATCCTGCCACCAAGAACTGCTCCTGCATACTCTGAGTTTCACATGGCCCCGGGAGCCAAGGCTCCTGTGCCTGAAACCTGGGATAGGTTGGGCCTCCCTCGGGAAAGACTAGAGGTCGGTTGCAGGTAATTAATTGCCTGGTCCAGGAGCCATGGAGTACTTGGGGCTATGAGGGCAGAGATCTGAGGTTAGAGTGTCCCCAGAGCCTTAGGAAGCATGTCAGGTCCATCCCTTGATCCCACTTCAAATTCCAGCCTATGGAAACACCAGAAGCACTAGGAAAGCTGTGACTTGTGTGCTCCTTGCTCATCTTTCAGCTTCCCCAGCCCAAAGCTCGTTGTTTGACATCCGGGAAGACTGGGCAGATGTGCTGATACCAAAGGAGATCAAGCTGGGGAAGCGTTTCTGAGAAGGGGCAGCTGCCGCTGCCCATGGTTAATGTGGGGACAGATCCCACAGAGCAGTTTCCAGGCTCTCAGCCCCAGTGGAAAGGTGCTGGCTTGGGTGGTAGTTGGCCATCAGCTGGTACCAGTTAGCCATTAGCACTGATATAACTGCTGTGGCTAAGCCAGCAAGTGGGGATTGCAGTTAGCGCTGCAGATTGCAGTTAGTGAGTGGGGTTGGTTGGTTGGCAGAGAAGCAGAAGGCAGGCTGCAGATCGTGTGGATCCTGCTTCCTGTGTCTCCAACCCAGTCACCACTGAGACTATAGTGGCACGAAACGCCCCCATCCATGGCTCCGTGGGTGTTCCTTTTTGGCCTTGCCATATCCTGGTTCTTATGCAGGGAGCCGGACAAGAGACCCCGTAGGACACCCCACATGGCACCCCGCCTGACAGTTATGAGTTACCTTTGAAATGTAAATGTCCCTGCACTGTCACACAACCAGCAAGGGGCCCACAGCCCTTTCTCCTTCTGCATCCATCAAGCATTTTCTAGAATCCTACTTCCTTTTCTAAGCAGCACATCCGTGTTATGCCACCATTCAGACGGCACTGTCAGTTAACCATTCTGAGTATGGTGCGTGTTTGCTGGTGAGAAGCCTGGCCCTCCATGGGGAGGGTTGTTTTCCTGAGAAAATGCCCACTTTACCTCATTTTTTCAGGGGCCCACTTCCTGACCAACAGGCTCAAGGTAAGTGAAGCTAGAGCCCAGAGTCTGGGAAAGATTCCAAACCCCTGGTGTTTCCAACACAGAGGGGTTATACTTACTGTAAATCTTTACTCTCCTTAAAGTAGTTTAACAGAAAGAAGACATTTGATCCTTCCTTAGTACATCTCAATAGTTCGATTTTCACTGTCATATGAACTCAGAACATAGAAAAATAAAACATAAAGCCTTACTGGGCCTACTGGTTTATCCATCATATTCTATTACCTTTTAAGAAGACTGCCTTGTCACGAGGAACACCTGGTGACCGTGTCGGTGGTGGCAAGGGAAAGATTGGCTTATTTTCTTCCGCAGATGTAATGCTTTGGGCTCTCCACCCAGGGTCACTGCTAACCCATACGGCACCTAGGTGCAAATTAGAAAAGGCACCCCTTCCTCTGTGTGGATGCAGCCATGCCATTGGGCACAGGTTGGCAAGCAGAGTGAGGCTGGATTTGAGCCCCCACCGACCCTCCAGTCCAGTGAACAACCTATATGACTATATATGGTGGCCTTGCCTCCACCCAATGTTACTAGCTCCAGTTTCTCTTCTTGGAGACGGTGTGGGGACAGTGTCCCAGAGAGCAGTTTCCAGGCTCTCAGCCTCACATGGCAAGGTGCTGGCTCGGTTATTAGATGGCCATCCGCTGTATCAGATGGCCATCCGCTGTGGCTGGGTGGCCATCAGCTGTTACCAGTTAGCCATTAGCCACTAATATAACTGCCATGGCTACGCTGGCAAGGGAGTTGATGTGGGCGGCAGAGAAGCAGACGGCGGATCGCGCACTGTGTGGTGCCTGCTTCCTGTGTCTCCAACCCAGCCACTAGCCAGAATATAATGGTATGAACCCCCTATCTATGGCTCTGTGGGTGTTCCTTTTTGGCCTCACCATATCCTGCGTTCTGGTGCGGGGAGCGGGACCAGAGATCCCGCATGACAGAGGGACTTAATGGAGAGGGAGAGGCAGAAGGAAGAGGATGCCCATTGCTGTACGTTAGAGACATGTTCCTGGAGACCCAAGAGCAATACCTTAACGTGGGCATGTTTTGAGTTCTGGGAGAGTTTGGGGTGCTTCATAGTAGGGCTCGTTTTTCCTGGGACAGAGAACCCAGTCTTTGAAGTTAAGACAGTCTCACGGGCTGGAACAGCTGGTCAGTCTGCCCATAATCCTGCTGGGAAACCTTACAGCAAACAGCCCTGGATTTGCTCATTTGGATGCCTTACGGGAATTTCCAGGCACGCTTTACCCTCTTCTGAGAAAGAGAGGGTAGGCCTAGGGCACTATTCTCCCCTTGCCTCCTCTTGAGCTTTGGTCTGTGGTTAGGACATCTGGGCTCATGGAGTTTTAACCCATCTCTGCTTTCAGATCTAAATCCAATCACCTGTCAAGGGGCTGGCCTTCCTCACTTTGATGAGTCCATTTACGGCGTTCTCCGTGGGGTGATCTGCAAGGGAGGGGACGAATCCGGAAGACTCTCTGTGGGATCTCAGGGGTATCGTCTTCCCTAGCTGTGACACAGCATGCTCATCTCTAAGACGGAATGAACAGCACAGCACACAGCACGTCCATAACATGAATAGACTTCATGAGGACTCATGACTTCAAGTTTAGGTAGGTTTTTTTGGTAAGTAGATACATTAATAGACCCAGCACCAAATCCTGTAAATAACCAAGGGCTCTCAGAAAACTAGAGATGCGTGTTCATTTCCTCACCCATTCATTCAACAAACATTTATTATTTACCTTGCTAGTCTCTGGGTGAAGAGGCCAATCGGAAAAACACACTCTTATCTTCTGTTTAAATGCCGTTTCCTAGGGAAGGCCTACCCTGATTCTCCCCTCTCCAGACTTGGGACCCTCTGTGTATACTCCCTTTTGGTAAAGGCTATCACACATTAATTACTTGATCAATTTCTGTCTTTTCCACTAGATAGCTTCAGGAAGAGAGGGACCTTGTCTACATTCATCAAAATGCATCTGCACCAATGCTGGCCCCATGTGGCCCCAAATAATATGGGTTGACTGAATCTATTTGGTTCCCACCTAGTGTACTGGAAGTCAGAGTGGCTCCCTCTGCCATGATTCTCCCGTGTGTAGGAAATCCAGATCTTGTGGAGGGTCTAATCCTAGGCAGAGATCCATCTGTTCCTGAGAAGGTCAGGACCAGATGATCGCCAAGGTAACCTCCAGCCTAAAGCCCGCAGTTAAAGGACAGATGGGACTCTGGAGGCGTGGACAGTGAAGGGATAACCAGAGCATGGAGGTGCAGGCCAGGTCTGAGGCATGTTTGTAGAACCATTCCAGATGCCCAGGCTCCAGGCCTGGTCCCTCTTCAGGAAAGAAAGAAACAAAGATAAAAACCAAGAATGCAGCTCTAAAGAGGAGCTCTTTGTGGGCCTGAGGCCCACCTGTCCTTTATCCTCAGCCCATGTGCTCCAGATTGGGGAAACCGACCCCCAACGGGTTTGCCTGAGGCAGGAGGAGACAGGGGACAGGGATGGGGTACTGTGGCTGCTCGGCCTACCTCCTGCATCTCAGAGCCTTGGGTCTGGTTATACTCATTGTCGCTGTGCACAGAACCCAGGTCGCTGCTGGAAGGACATTAGCTGGGCCCTGGTTGCTGATAGCACTGCTTTATTTATGTTGGGCCCCTAAATTCTGGCTCTGTTGTTCTGTGGTAAATAGCAACAAGAGGAATGATAGATTTTTCTGTGTTGGGAGCTTATGTTTTTTTCCTATAGGATGGGCTATAACCAGCTCAGGGCCCCAGCATGGAGGCTTGATGACCTGGGTGCCCCAGGGAGGCCTTAAACTCTGGACCTCAGTGGCCAGTGTAGAAAATGTCAGCTTAGCTCTGCCCCAGGCAAACTGGGAGAGGCTGGGGTGAAGGGGGACCTAGGAGGAGGGAGCTGTCAGCTCGTCTAGGATTGGGCTCAGCTGCCCCTTTCAGTTTTGAATAGCTGCAAAAAAGTATCTATGGTGGCTGCCTTGGGTAGGCCTAAAGCACAGGGAGTAGGGAAAGAAAAAGGAGAGGGAAAAAGGAGAGAAAACAGAAAAAAACTTAAGGGTAGAAGAGAAAAGGATGTGAGGAGGGAATGAGAAGAGGAGAAAGGTATCTGTGAAGAAGTGCGGTGATGTCATCAATTACCTTGGGCATCACATATGATATGAGCCCAAAGTGGGGTCACCCCCATAGGCAGGACGTAAACAACAGGGTTTCTCTCTGTCAAAGAGCTTTTGCTTCCCATTGGGAAGGAGCTGCCATCATGGATGGATGGATGGATGGATGGATCGATGGATAGGATAAAGATTAGTGGGAAGGATTTGCTAGAAATTGAATGAGTGACAAAGGGAAGAAATAAACTGAGAAGGGAGAGAATCCAATGATGGGGTGAAGGACTCCCAACAATGATGTTGGTGCCAAGAGGGGTTTTGGAAGGGCCTTTTCCCCACCAAACCTCCAATCTCCATCCTAAAGAGATATGCAATCTAGGTGAAAAATAGTGTTTACTATACAAACATCCTGAAGAAAAATCCCCTAGCCTCTGTGTCACCCAGCTTTCATCTCTAAGTCTTCCTTTAGGGAAACTCCAGTGTAGGGAAACTACACTGGTCAACTGCACCGTATTGTGTTTCCTTTCACCAAATCCCTCCCCAGACTAAGCAAATTAGGCTGTGGACAGGTGAGGAAACATGACTGGAGGAGGCGGGGAACATAGACTTCAGATTAGTTTGAGAATAGGAAGAGTTAAAGAGCCTTAAGCCTTTCGGTCATTCCTACTCAGGGATTTGGAGTATTAATTACTCTAACAATAGCAAATCATTGAGTGGATTGTCTCTTCTCTCCCTTCAGTAAATAAATGTTGAGTGTAGGCTTATTCCTAGGGAAGGCCCAGTGGGAGTAGTTCATTAGGGTCAGGGTCAAGGGTTATGGGTCACAGAGTTACACCCTCCAAGCCTTGAACCAAGAGTGGGCGTGGATGACATAAGGGAGAGCAATGCTTCTTTCATGGAAGGTTCTTATCAGAAACCAGAGCTGCACAGAGGGACACTGAGTCAGATTTCAACAGCTCCTCCCCATGGTGGAGGCAGGTCCCAAGGGGCGTCGAGTAGGCACTATAGGGAAGGGGAGCCATTCTCAGGCCTCTGCTATCTCTGGGGCCCGCGGACTCAGTTGGGAATCCTAGGGCTCCTGGGTAGCTCCAGTCCTACAGCCTGTCCAGGTGTGTCCTCAGCTAAGTCAGGGTTACCTTTAATATCAACACATGACAGGGAAACACTGGGCTTTTCTCTAAAAAAGATGCAATGTCATGTTCAAGCTTATGTAAGAATAAGGGTGAGGAGGTCTGATTCCCAAAGAAGTCGAAACCTTATCCGAAATCGAGGAAGAAGCCTTAGAGGGACAGGGAGACAGAGGGGCTGACCCAGGAGTAGTGGTCCCAGAGGTTTTGGAACTGAGTCCCAAAGTGGGCAAGGGAAAGAGGTGCATTATATGTGGGGCAAGGGTCAGTGAAATTCTAGGAAAAAGCGTCAACCCTGAAAAGTGACTAGGCTTGTCATGTTAGAATCCTCAAAGGGGCCTTAAGTGTTCCTTTGATCAAGGAGAAGACACAGAAGGTACACTGTGCGGAATTAACCTCCCCAGGAAGGCAAGTAAGTTGAATAGGTTTTCACAGAAGGGTGGAAGACTATTTCATCTTTCCTCTCTCAGGATGTGGAGCTGGTGATTCTGGACTGAGAGATTATGTGTCCACTTTTATGGTTTTCACTGTGGCCTAATGTCTGGTTCTTCTTGCTCATGGATTCTTTTTACCATACCATTGGCTTCCATTTCTAAATCAGCCAGGGGGAGGCTGCAGTGCCCAGCTCTGTCTAAATTGCTTTCTTGACCTCAAGACTACCTTTAAATAACTCCAATCTTTAAAAACTCAGGACTTTTCCCTTTTTATTATCTAAAATCCTAATCTTTTTACATTTTTCCTTACTCATGTTATTTATCTGCTTTTCTAGTTAAAAGATAAAAATGTCTTCTCCAGGAAGCATGTATTAGGAGGAGGAAAACGCTCCTTGTGTGTTGAGCCTTACTGGCCAGGGCTAAAAGCTGAGTAACTTATGTGAACTTGACTTTGATTATGATCCCCAACTGATGGTCATCTCCATGTAGGTGGTCCTCCTCTGGTCTGCTACACTACTAGCCCTCACCAGGTGCTATCTGCTGCTAAGATCTGAAGGGAGGGACTTGGATTACCCTATGAAGCAAAACAGCTAAGCCAGGAATTACAGCGTGGGAGTAGAAGACAGAAAAAAAGGTAAGGAATGGGGAGGGAGCACCATTTGCCCCAGGGCTGCTGCTGTCGTGCAGCCTCCTGAACTTGAGCTTCTGATTTATAAGTCCCCAAATAGGCAAGGCTAGGCCAAGGGCACACGGAGGATGGAGTCAGTAAAGTGATCTGCCCAAGGTCATACAATTAATGGGCAGCAGATTGTTCACATTTATGGGCAGCGTCAATAACGCTGTAGTATCAGTCAGGTGGGAACCAGAGTTTAATGAAGGAATTGTTCAGCATGGTATGGGCAGGTTTAGGGGAACTAACAACAGATGGTGCAACACTTTAGGTTTGATAACATTGAGGAGGTGTTACCACCCCAAAGTCTGAAGGGTCAAAAAAAAAAGAATACGGTTAGTACCTCGGTTTTCGAATGTCTCCATTGAGGAACATTTCGGTTTACAAACGCCGTAAACCCGGAAATAAATGCTTCAGTTTTTGAACACGCCTCAGAAGTTGAACATGTCATGCGGCTTCCGCTGAGTGCAAGATCCTGAGGCCTAGCTGTTGATGTTTTTGGACGTTTCAGAACTTGAATGGTCTTCCGGAACGGATTAAGTTCGAAGACCAAGGTACCACTGTGGTTACTAGAACCCAGAGAGAGTACCTATAAGGAGAAAGCTGCCTGGCAGGAACTGTGACCTTGGTGGAGAGACAAAACTAATCCACAGTAATTTGGAAGGGGAAGAACTAGGGAAATAAGTAATCCTCCTGCCTTCCAACTTCCGGCTGTTAATTTCCTTTGCCGGAGTACAACTAGAAACCAGAGGTCGAAGGAGTCCCTTTGATGCTCTATAGACAGCTCAGTCCTGTGGGGTACAGGGCAGGGTGAAGGGTGAAGAGTAGATCTGGAGAAGTAAATGGAAGCTATCCAGCCACCTGAGAAAACAGGTGAGATTTATTTTTAGTAACCTCCACATTTATTTTTTTTACTTCCTTCTACATTGTCATACTTGTTCCTACATGGTTTGCAGATACTAGAATTTTTATGAAGCCTCCCTACATCCTGGAACCCCCAGCAAAGTCGTGTCTAGTTTTGGGGCCTTCCCTCTCTCACTACTATTTCTTCTCTTTTTCTTTCTTTTTTTTCTTAAAGATTTTACTGGGAAAGGAGAACAGTTTCCAGCACTTTATTGGAAGCACAGTATGTTTTTTCCAGGACCCATCAGCTCCAAGCCAAGTTTTGTTCTTCAATCTTAGTTGTGGAGGGCACAGCTCAGCTCCAAGTCCAGTCACCGTTTTCAATCTAGTTGCAGCAGGCACAGCCCACCATCCCATGCGGGAGTCGTACCAGCAACCTTGTTGTTCAGAGCCCACGCTCCAACAAATTGAGCCATCTGGCCACCAACTGGGAGCTCAGTGGCAGCTCAGCTCAAGTTGTTGTCTTCAATCTAGTTGTAGAGGGCGCATCTCACTGGTCCATGTGGGAATCGAACCTGCAACCTTGTTGTTCAGAGCTCGTGCTCTAATCATCTGAGCCATCTGGCTGCCCCACTACTATTTATTATAACTTTATCATGAGATAAAGATGTATTTTATACAGGAACAAACATAAGAAATATTGCAGACTTCTGATCAAGCTATGCAAGCCAGAAGACAATGGAATGACATCTTTAATGTGCTGAAGGAAAATAAAGATCAACCTAGAATTCTGTATTCAGTGAAATACTCTTTAAAAATGAGACAAATAAAATCTTAGCAAATTCGTCACCAGCAGATCTGCATTACAAGAAATTAAAGGAAGTTCTTTATGCAGAAGGAAAATACTTGGATCTACACAAAAGAAAGCCAGAAATGGTAAACATGAGGGTAAATATAAATATAAAAGACTTTAAAAATAATTGAAAAAAATACCTTAATAGTAAATATTAAAGCAAAAATACTAAAGTACTATGGAGTTCATAACATGTAGAAGAAGTAAAATGTGTAACAACAATAGCATAAAGGATGTGAGAGTATAGCTAATAAGCCAATGTTGTAGATAAAATTAAATCATAAAAAAACACACCTCTCAATCAAAAACAAGGCAGGGGAAAATAAAAAAGAGAACAAAGAACAAATAGGACAAATAGAAAACAAATAGTAAGATGTATACTTTCATCAAACATACTGTAACTACATTATACGTACTTGTAGTTAAATGCAAATAATCCAAATATCAACATTAAATAGCAGAGATCATCAAACTGAAAGAAAAGTATGTTAAATGAAACCTATTTAAAATGTAAAAGCACACATATTTTAAAAGAAAAAGAATGGAAAAATATTTAACTCAGGCCCTTCCCTGCAAGGCTTCTCATAAGAAAGCTGGATGACTGTATTAATAACAAAAAAGGGAGCTTGAGGTAAAGGAGTATTTCCAGAGATAAAGAGGGACAATTTCACACTGATACAAAGAAAAGTTTAAGAAGATGTAACAGTCCTAAGTGTGTGTGCCCCCTCCAATAGAGCTTCAAATGAAACAAAAATTGGCCAAACTGAAAGAAGACATAGACAAATCCACAAGCATAGTTGGATATTTCATCGTTCCTCTCTCCAGAACTGGTAGAAAAAATAGGCAGAAAACAACAGAAGACTTGAACAGCGCAATGAACTAACTTGACCTAACGGACATAGAACACTCCACTCAACAACAGCATATGTATTTCTTCTCAAGTTCCCATGGAACATTCATCAAGATAGAGTACAATTTCAGCTATAAAAAACAAAGACTTAACAAATTTGAAGTCTCATCACAAAGCAATTAAATTAGACATAAAAAACAAAAATGTTTGGAAAATACTCGAATATTTGGAAGTTAAACATTACATTTTAAATAACCCTGGGTCAAAGAAGACAATACAAAGATAATATAAAATTACTTTTTAGTGAATGAAAATGAAAGTAGAACCTATCAAAGTTTATGCTATGCATCTAAAACAGACTTTGCATGGAATTTTTAAAAATCTTATTAAAAACGTATTTATTGAGGTATAATTTACACAGTATAAAATTCACCCGTTTTAAGTGTATGATTCAATGATTGTAAGTAAATTTACTGAGTCATGAAACCATCACCACAATCTGGATTATCTTCTTACTGATCCCTCAGAAACTACTGTTACATTGCTAGTACAATAAAGTTAAAATTGTCAACTCTTCTTCTTACCCATGTAACCAGCTTCACATTTTAAAAATTGAAATATAATTCAGACAACATAAAAGTCACCATTTTAAAGTGTCCAATTCAGTGGTTTTTACTATATTCACTATGTTGTGTAGCAATCACCACTATCTAATTCCAGAACATTCTCATCACTCCAAAAAGAAACCCCACACCTATTAACAGTCAGTCCCAACATTCTTCTCCCTCTATCCTTTGGAAATCATTAATCTACATTCTGTTTCTTTAGATTTGCCTATTCTGGACATTTCATATAAATAAGATCTTACACTATGTGGCCTTTTGTGTCTTGCTTCTTTCACTTAGAATTCAGATGGAATTTTAAAGTTTTAAATGTTTATATTAGAAAAGAAGATCCATTTTTGACATGTTTACCAAGACAATTAAATAAGGATAGAATAGTCTTTTTAACAGGTGGTACTGAGACAAATGGATATTCATATGCAGAAGAATGAAGTTGGACCCCTATTTCACACAATATACAAAAAGTAACTCAGAATAGATCAAAGACCTAAATGTAAAAGCTAAAAATAAAAAAATCTTAGATGAAAGCATAACTGTAAATCTTTGTGACCTTGAATTAGGCAATCGTTTTTTAGCTATGACATCAAAAAACACAAGCAACAAAAGAAAAAATAAAGTGGACTTCATTAAAATTTAAAAACATTTGTGCATCAAAGCATACTATCAAGAAAGTGATAAAACAACCCATGGAATGGTAAAAATATTTACAAATCACATATATGATAAGGGACTTGTATCCAAAATATATAAAGAACTCTTACAGTGCAACAATTTATAAAGACAAATGTCCCATGATTTTAAAATAGGCAAGGGATTTGATAGACCTTTCTCCAAAGAAGATACACAAATGGCCGATAAGTATATAAAAAGATGCACAGCATTTTTAGTCATTAAATGCAAATCAAAATCAGGATGAGATATCACTTCACACTTACTAGTATGGCTATAATGAAAAGACTATAACAAGTGTTGTAAGAATGTGAAGAGATTGCATCCTCATATATTACTGGTGGGAATATAAAATGATACAGCTATTTTGGAAAACGATTTGACAGTTCCTCAAAAAGTTAAACATGGAGTTACCATATGACCCAGCAATTCCACTCCAAGATAAGTACTCAAGAGAATTGAAAATGCATCTATACACACCTATACGTGACTGTTCATAGCAGTATTATTCATATCAGTCAAAGAGTAGAAATAACCCAAATATGCATCAACTAATAAATGGATAAACAGAAGGTGGTACATCCATCCAAAGGAATACTGTTCAGCCATAAAAAGGAACGAAATTCTCATCCATACTACATCATGCATGCACCTTGAGAACATTATGCTAAGTAAAAGAAACAAGACACAAAAGGGCACATATAATGTAATTCTATTTATACAAAATGTCCGGAATAGGCAAATCCATAGAGACACACAATAGATTAGTGGTTACCAGGGGCTGGAAGGAGGAAGGAGCTGGGCGTGACTGCAAATGGATATGAGATTTCTTTCTGGAGTGATGAAAATATTCTGAATTACATAGTAGTGGTGGTTAAACAATCTTGTGAATATACTAAAAGCTACTGAATTATAAACTTTAAAATGGTGAATTTTATGGTATGTGAATTAAGAAAATAAGGAGCTGATAGAAATGGTTTTATGTCCCAGTATTGATAGCTGATAAAGGTGTAATGTGTCACTTAGGAATATCTGATTTAACTCAGACCCTCCCCAGCAAGGCCATAGAATCTGTTTTCTCAAAAAGTCTAACTCTTAGGACTTTTGCTTTTATTCTCAGCTGTGGTTACTACTGAGCTGTCTCCAAAGCCTGTCTTATAACAGACAGTGCAGGTTGAATTTGTATTTTAGCATCTATGCTTTCCTGCAGTAAGAATTCGTTAAAATTTGTTGCTAACTTGCTCCAATAGCCAGGCTCAACTGAAAGGATAAACGGCGAAGCAAGGCACTTTACAGTTTAGAAAAAGCATTTTCATATTCACCACTCTTTTGATTTTAAGCATTTGAATTTAAATTAGGCATAATGACTAGCCACACAGTGGCAGGCCCTGAACTCTAGCCAATTCCTCTTACTCCAAAAATCTAGTCTTTCTGAGAGCAACTGAAGTGCATTTTTGAACAGGTCATGGGGAAAAGGCCTTTCATCCAGCCCTCCAAGGATATTATGCAGGCTCTTTGGCAATTAAACACTAAGAACCTTCCATGGTGTGCATTATGCAGAATGACTCCCAAATTAGTCATGGGGAGCACCCAGTGGTTAAATGGCTTGGTTCAGTATGCTCACCTCTTTGACCGTGCTGTTTGGGGATCCATTTTTACTTCTGCAAGCCTCCCCCACCGTCTTCTTTAGGGCTGGGAGTCGAGGCACCTGTCTGCTTTCTCCCAGCAGTGCTGTGATCAGGGCTGAGTTCCCACTTGTATTTCTTTTTTCCTTTTTTCATTGTAAAATATACATAACATAAAATATACTAGGTAACATTAATCAGTTTTAAGTATATAATTCTGTGATATTGAGTATATTCCCATTGTTCAACACCCATCTCCAGAACTTTTTCATCTTCCCAAACTGAAAGTCCGTATACATCAAACATTAACTCTCTGTTTCTCTCTGGCCAGCCCCAGGCAACTGCCATTTTACTTCCTGTCTATGAATTCGACTACTCTAAGCACCTCACATAAATAGAATCATACAATATTGGTCATTTTACCACTTGGATTTCTTGATGGCACAGGGTCACCTGACTCCAGAGCTGGCCCATGGGACTGACGGGGTGTTTGATGGGGTTTGTTCAGAGCACAAAAACAGCCCCAGTCAGAATCAGGGGAGGGGGGGCTTTCTCACCCCAGCGACAGCTGGATATTCTTTCTGCTCTTCTGCAAAGTCGGGTGTTACCAACAGGTGACTTTTCAAGCCCAATCCCAAACACAGGAATTCTCCCCTCGTCAGTCTGTCTCCTGGGCCCCATTGAGACAGCTGGACTTCCCACGCAAGCGAAATCATTGAACTGTGAGTGTCCTTTACTAGGTCAGCCTGCTCCAGCTTACCCGTGAAGGAGAACATAAACTCCTTCAGAGAAACGACGATTTTTCTCTTTCAAGTTATATAGAATGCAGGGTGGAGGACTTTCAAAATGTTCATTGCTGCTACTAGTAGCAATTGAGGCAATCTATGCCATCTTACTAGGTCGGCATGACAATTGTATTTATTTAGCCTGTTCTTTGAATTTCACTGCAAGTATTTGAGTCTCATACATGATCCTTCCACAGCTTTTGCAAAGTTGAGTGAACCATTCCTTATTACTGAAAGAGAGAATTTTTCCCTGTATTTGAGGCAAAGCCACAGCTAGACTGGAAGCAAGGAGACTGGAAAGTGAAGGTGGATCTAATGGGATGTGTGATGTCCAGGCCAAACCTGGTGGTGGATGACTGAGTGCGTTCTAGGTGTGGGTGCCCAGGCACAAAGATGATGAAAAGCTTTCACCAAGTGAAAAAGCTTAGCTTTTTCCAATTCCCCTATGAAACCTCCTGTGTGACTATCCTATCTGGACAGTCTTACAGACAGGTGGTTCTATTTGATTTTTACAAAACACACTCATTAGAATGTTTTTATATAGCACATTTCCTCCCAGGAGCTCCAAGCCTTACCAGGCTTCAGAGACCCTCCTACAACAAGGCAATGTTGTAAGGAGGACAGGAGAAGCCCTTCTTCCCATCTTTGCAGAAGACCTAGCTGAAGAAAAGATGTATCACAGTACTGAGGGTGGGAGGGATGAGAGGAAGATTTAGAGAAGAGGAAAGAGAGATTTTTCACTTGAGACTAAAAACAATAACATCCTTTGCTGAAAACCGCAAGGAAGCAATTTACCTGGAGGTTCAGAAAACAGGATTATACTCGCTATTGGATATTCAACGTAGACCTAGGAGTAGTGTTAGAAAATAGGCTGGAGACCCCTGGCTGCTAGTCTGAGATCTCTCTGTTCTGATGTTAGTCC
Source organism: Rhinolophus ferrumequinum (assembly GCF_004115265.2). Lineage (NCBI taxonomy): Eukaryota > Metazoa > Chordata > Mammalia > Chiroptera > Rhinolophidae > Rhinolophus > Rhinolophus ferrumequinum. The sequence goes on from NC_046289.1 coordinate 28,322,747, forward strand.
ATCCAGTTTGTAGGAAGAAGGTAAGAGTTGAGGACCATAGGTACATCTGTAGAGGGCACATATCATCAGGCATTGGGCAACGGAGCCTGGAATTTCTTATTTCCGGAGCACTGCACCAGAAACCAGGAGACTAGGGCTGGGATGCGAATCTGTTGTCAACTATCATATAAGACCTGGGGCCACTCTGGCTACAGTTTTATTATCTGTGAAATGAGGGAATAGGACCTGATTCAAATGCGACAAACTCTTACTAAGTCTGTGTAGGCTACCAAAGTGAATAAGAACTAGTCTTTGACCTGCGGGACTGCATAACCAGGAGATGAGACACATACACATACATTCAGACGCAGCTGTAATACAAAACAAACACTGCTCTGAGGGAGAATGGGGAAGGGGAGATGTGGTTCTACCTTTAGAATCTTACAGGTCTCTTGGAGGAGGTGGGCAATGAACTAGGCCTTGAGTGTGGTTGGATAAGGTGCTGACAGGTGGATACGGAAGCAAAGAAGAGGAGGCAGATAAAACAAGGGAACCAAATGAAGAGCCAGCAAACTGGGTGAATGTAGGGTGGCCAGTTCTGGGAGGAGAAAGTAGGCGACTATGATCTGAGCACCAGCGCGTATCACATGGGAGGTCCACAGTCAGTATCTCCTGAGTGACAATGCCGTCCTTTCCTAAAATGGCTTCCCTTGGCTCTGCTTTCTCCCAGTTCACCTCACATCTTTCTCAACTCATTCCCTTTGTCACAAACTTCTTTTCTTCCCCCCCTTCTTCCACCTCCTCCCGCACTCCGGTTCAAGCCATTTTTTCACAGTCTAGTTGTGTAGGACACAGCTCCCTGGCCCATGCGGGTATTATGAGCCTTGTGCTCCCCCCGCTGAGGCAGTCTGTCACTGGTAGTTAGTTGGTGGCTCATGGCAGCTCTCGCCAGCTGCCGGCCGCTCACGCCGGCTGCCGGCCACTCATGCTGGCCACTGGCCACTCACACTGGCCACCGGCCGCTCCTGGCAGCACACGGTAGCTAACAGCAGCACACAGCAGCTCACGCCAATCTCCCACTGCTCATGGCAGCCCAGCTCCAGAGAGAGCCGTTGTTCACAATCTTAGCTGTAGAGGGTGCAGTTCACTGGCCCATGTGGGAATCGAACCCGTGACCTCGGCGTTAGGAGCATGGTGCTCCAACCACCTGAGCCACCGGCCGGCCCCACAAACTTCTTTATAAGGTCCTTTACACCTGCTGCTTTTGTTTCCTCTCCTCAGGCCCTGGCAACTAGCTGTTGCTTTAGGCCACTTTCACAGGTCCTCCTGACAATGGTAGCTCAGAAGTCAACCCCATGGCCCCCTCCACCATCCGTACTCCTTCTTGGGCTCTCCTGGTTACTCTCTGCCAGGCTTTGATTTTCCTCTCCGTCCAAATGCTCTGCTTTCTGCCCTACAAGCCTCTCCTCTCAGCACAACCCCTCTATCTCCACATCCGCATCTTCAACCATTACTTCCATGAGCCCCAAATCTCTAGCTACTAAAATTTCTGTATTTCCACCTGCCTGCTGGCTATCTCTACGCAGACTCCCTGGAGACATCGCAAAGTCTTTCTGTACAAAAGTAACCTGAACATCTCCTCTCTAAATCCATCTCTTTTCTTGAACTTACCTGCCTCAGTTAGCGAATCTCCACCCTCCCCATGGCCCAGGCTCAAAACCCTCAAAATTGTCTCCTTACCCTTCTCTCTCTCCTTGAACATCTGATCAGTCTCTGGAAGCTTGCAGAATCTTCTTTAGCACTATTTTTTATATCCCTCCCCACTACTATGTTGTTATCGAAATTCTGTCTGAAGCTCTTGTTGTCTCTCCCCTGGACCTTTCCTCTCAGATTTCGGGCCTCTCCTCCCATGGTCCACCTGCCCTTGGATACAGAGCTCATCATAGTGGTCTGTCTCCCTTTCAGAAACCCACACGGGACTTAGCACTGCTCATGGCTTCCAGCCAGGGAGAGGCCCTGCCTCCCCTTGCAATCCTCACAGGGGATCCTGTTACCATGCAGCTTCTGATCCAGGAATGAGGATGCGGGATGACATGGCATGGAAGAGACAGGAGCTGATGATGCCATATTGGACACAGGAAGGAAGTTAGGTAAGTAAGAAGGCAGGGATGTCAACTGCTCTCAGACTGAGGGAAGGGAACCAAAAGGCTGATGTGAAGGAGCCTGCCCTGTTTGGTGTAGGAAAGGAGACATAAGGGAGTCCCTGTGGAAAGGCCCAGAACTTCTCGGTCTGGTGGGTGCTGAGAAATCTGCAGATGGAAGGTAGAAGTGGGGATCTGGAGGTCTGTGGAGAACGGAAGCCTCAGGGTCAGCAGTCCAGCTGACTTGTTGGCCTGAGAGGAGAGAGAGGGACTCAGGTGAGTTGTGCAGCCAGTGTGATGGCTGTGCCTCCTGCAGGGCCTAGAAGCTGTGCACCCTGGTGGGGTCCGTTGTGGGAGGCCTAGGAAAGTCAGGGGCTGAAGGGCCTGAGGGTGCAGACGAGAGCTTGGTCGAACGGGAAGTTCCTAAAGGGACATGGGGTGGGGTGAAGGCATAGAAGAGGGTGAGAGAGGAGGGTAGGAGAAAGGAAGAGGTGAGAGGAGGAGAGCAGTTGGAGGTGTCTGAGGGGGCCGGGAGGGCAAGTGACTGAGACAGAGCAGAGTGGAGGCTGGAGAGATGGAGGCCTGCAGGAGGGGCCTCAGCATGGGGCGCAGGCTGGTCTCCTGGGTAGGGTGATGAGTGTCTGGGGAGGAACCAGGGCCCAACAGCACCATAAGTGGTGGAGACCAGGGCCCGGCCAGGGAAACTGCTGTGGAATGTTCTTCTACTCATTAGTAACAGCACCTGTGGGAAGCCAGGATGGCTCCCAGAGGCAGAGGGGTCTGCCTGTGTTCATTCACTCAACCCCCAGTTCCTGAGTCATGCAGGGTGTCACATGGGGTCTCAGATCCCGCTCCCCGCATAAGAACGCAGGACATGGTGAGGGCAAAAAGGAACACCTACGGAGCCATAGATAGGGGGTTCATACCTCTATAGTCTTACTGGCGACGGGTTAGAGACACAGGAAACAGGACCCACATGATCTGCAACCTGCCGTCCGCTAGCTGCAATCCGCCCTGCTAACTGCAATCCGCGCTTGCTAGCCACAGCAGTTATATTAGTGGCCAATGGCTCACTGGTTACAGCTGACGGCCAACTAGCCACAGCTGATGGCCATCCGATCACAGTTGATGGCCATTTAGTACCCGAGCCAGCACCTTTCCACGTGAGGCCGAGAGCCTGGAAACTGCACTCCTGGCTCTGTCCCCACACTGAGGCTCCTTGAGCAAGGTCCTGGCAGCAAAGCTGAAGCCTCAGTTTCATGCCTTTGGACTACGACATGGAGGGGAGAGCATGGCAGGTGAATCCTTTACCTGCTGACCCACCATCCAGCAGCCTGCTCAAGGGCACTCTGCAGTCACCCCAGCTCCCTGCAGCTGCTCTCCTGGGCCAGGGAAGGTTAAAACTGCATTCTGAGGTCAATCCCTTAGGGGCTGAGATCCCAGCGGTTCCCACTTTCCCAGTCCCTGACCAAGCCCCTGTCCCCAAAACTGCGAGGCCCATTTTGAAGAGGGTGATTGTCCCTGAGGCAGGGACTCTGCTAGGGAAGGAGGACAGGCTATCGGCACTTCCTGCCTTAGGCGGACAAGCCAACAGCATGGCTGGACACCCAGCTCTCAGTTTGTTCGGCTCAGTTTGATTCTCTTTCTCTCCCCAGTGAACTCCAGCTTGGAGTTGTTTGCTCTTCATCAGCAGTTTATGGAAATGGTGGTGTTTGGGGAGGAAAAAAGAGGGGAGGGAACTCTCAGAAGCTGTGCTGGTGCCTAGCCGTGTCCGGGGTGGCCTGCATGGGCACATGCCCGCACCCGACTCTTAGCACAACATGGTATTCTTTCTAGGCCCCTGGGGACCAATGACCTCATACCACCTACCCCCTGTCAGAACCACCATGGGCTCCTTCCCTCCAAATTAGAATCCTCCTTTTTTCATTCCCTCTGCTAAGGCCTGGGATTTCTGTGCCTTTCAGCCTGGCTCTTTCTCCTTACAGAAGTCTTCGCAAGACAGGGGCAGCAGGTAGTGCGGCTGGCCTGCCTCCCTGGACAATCTCTACTGCTGCTCCTGCGTTGCCAGCCCTACTCTTTCTCCCAGCACTACACGGACAGCCTCTGGCCCTTCCTAGTGTGTCTCCTCTGCGTCCGTCCATCCATCCTTGTGCTCCTTGTCTCCTCCCTGTGCCCCTGGTTATTTGTCTGCAGATGGGGAGGGAAGCTCTAAAAGATTTGTGCAGAAACCCTGGGCAGAAGAAGGTAAATGCAATTTGCAATAAATCCAGGAGCAAAGTTGTAACTTGACTTAAAAACAAACAAAAGGGCCAGAACAGCACTTAAGCTCAGCAGAAGCTCATCTCGCAGTATAAACAGAAAAGGGCGTCCGTGGGCTGAGGAGCTGGAGCCTCACTTAAGCCTGGGACAGCAAGGAAGGGAGGGATCTGGAGCAGGCTGGCCGCCTACTTCCTCTGGAAGGTAGGGGTTGTGGGGCAAGGTCTCTGTGGCCTCGTTAAAGGAGAAAGAAGATGCTGGCTCTGCTGTTGTTTGCCACTCATTTTCCCATGCCTTACCCTTCTGAAAAGACACTCTCAGGATTGGGACAAGAAGGTTGTTTGCAGGGAAGTGCTTTCTTAGCCTGTAACTGGGGCTGGGGCTGGGGCTGGGCAGATGAAAACTTGGAGCCGTGGAGAGCAAACTGAAGTGCTGGGCGAGAGCTCCCAAGGCCTCATCCTTCCCTGGGACTGGCTCATCGGGAGAGTTCACCCAGATCTTTCAGCTGCTCAAAGGGGCAGGGTACACCACACTGGTCTTCCCTCAAACATGGCCTGGTCAGCATGACCCTGGACGGGACACTCTCGCTGGAATCACCATGGCTCACCTAGAAATGTTGGGCTGTAATTGCCGCAATTATAGCACCGTGCCTTTACATATAATTTTAAAGTGCTTCCACACAGATCCTCTGAAGTGGAACAGATACCATCAGCATTTTACAGACAGGAAAGTATTTTACGGACACAGAGAGGTAAAGAGACCGTCGAAGGTCACACAGCAAAGCAGCCGTTGACCTGGGTCGGTCAGTGTAGTGAAAAAAGTGGGTCCTGAGGCACAGTTCCCACTCAGTTGATGATGATCTCAGGTGAGTTACTTTATCTCTCTGGGCACAAGTTCTCCCCTACATGATGCGATTCCTTCCAAAGTTTAAACACATCAGCTGCAGCCTCCTCTAACTGTGGCTGGGCTTTTCAAAGTCAGAAAGCTCAGAGGAACCTAATGGTGTGTTAAGGAGTATACAAAGCCACAGTTTAAATATGGAAACATCTTTCTGGAGCCTCATTTCTATATTTGGATATTTCTGGAGGGGAAAAAAAAACCCAGTCTTTTTTAAAAAAAATTAAGAGGATGCAAAATTCACACTTTAAAAGTCAAACAGGAAACTTCAAGAACATTTTGTGTTTGCTGCTGTCTGTGTCAGGTCCCCTCCCCCTTTCCCCCCAGGTACGTGTTTGCTCTTTTCTGCAGCCTGGGACTAGGTGGGAACGGCTTTTAATGGGTATTCAGGGCCTATCAGAATAGCGGCAGAAACCCTATTTCTGGTGGATGGGCTGTATTCCCTTTCCGAAGGAGAGAGAGCTCTTCTCACAGCAACTGACACAGTTGTTCTCATCCCAGGAGCATTAGGCTCACCTGATAAGTTTTTGAAACATAACTATGCCAGGTCCCTCTTCTGACCCAGAATTCCTGGGAGTGTGGTTAGGGTTCCATGCGTTCCGAGAGCTCCCGGGTGATTCTAATACACAGTGCGGGCTGGGAACACTGACTTACAGTCCAGACTTGGAATTCAGGGAGCCCCAGAGTGTCCGTGTCCATGGAGGGGGAACGGTGGCTGACAGACAGCTTCCTACTCTCTGCCTCCCAAATACTGCTTAGCCTAGCGGTAGATGAGGCAGCGTTCCAGAGGCCTTCACGCCTAACTAAAGGAAAGGATGGTAAGGTTGGGGGAGAGTGGAGAATAAGACAGAACTTTGCTGGGCAGGGACAGGAAGGCTGTACGGGGTTAGATACTGGTGTCCCTCCGCAAATTCACATCCTTCCTGGAATCTGAGAATGTGACCCTATCTGGAAAAGGGGTCACTACATATGTAATTAGTGAAGATAATGTCATCATGGCGTAGGGCAGACCCCTCCTCCAATCTGAGTGCTGTCCTTGTAAGAAGAGGAGACACAGACACAGGGAGCACCCCATGTGAAGATGCAGGCAGAGATCAGCGCATCAGGGAGGAGGTGGGGCCGATGAGCACTAACATTTCTTCCAGCTCTGACATTTGGTGACTGAAAGGAAGCAAGGAAGTGGCCTGGTTGGGGCCATCCGTCTGCCACTGGGGCAGTTTGGGAGGCTGTGTCTGCCTAGACAGGGCTGAGGGAGAGCTGCAGGAGATGCATGCCCGTGAGGACATGGAGCTGGACCCCTGTTTACCTCTGTAGGAACAGATGATGAAACATTTACTGGAGGGCAAAAGTAGGCAAATGCTGGTCCTGCCTGACGGGTACAACCACTGGTGGGACACCGTAGGCGGTGAGACAGGCCCTGGTGGCCACCACTAATTGCATAAAACTGAAAAATCTCAGTAATATTTTCAGCCCATTTCCACTTATCGAGTATCACACTGGAAAGCCCAGTAATTTGTGTAGGATCCTTTCCAGAGTGAAGGGGATTTCACAGACTTGGCCTTGTGCAGGGAGAGTTTCTTGGAATTTCAACCTCGGAGTGGGCCTGGCCTCCTTGATCTGCTTCACCCCACTTTCTCACACAGCCCCAGCCGCTCCCCAGCACACCTGGCCGCACCATACAAAGCGACTCTCGAGACATACACTCCAGTCACAAGATGTCTGCATTTCTCCAGCCCTTTGGTTTCCCCTTCACATTTTTGGGAATTTCATGGCACTCAGCAGCCAGTGATTCTGGCAGTCTAAGAAATACAAAGTTCAGGGCCTGAGACCGCTGTGGCCTCTGCTGTGGTTTTTCTGAAGCTCCATTTCATTTGGGCTAGAGGTGAACACTTCCCTCAGGAGACTCCAGCAGGCACGGTCTGAAGCAAAGTTCAAGGAACAGTCGCTTCCACTGTTGGCTGGGTGTTGTTCGTCTGGCACGAACGCCTGACAACATGCGACAGGCCCAGGAGCAGCAGCAGGGCCTGTGGACTGGAGGAGTGGCCAGAGGCGAGATGCGGGGTACCCAGGTTCTCTGTTTCTTCCCAATAACAGTCTAACAACAGCCGTAATCATTAACTCCCCAAATGCTTTTATTAAAAGTTCCATGTTACCTGACACTTGAGCGTAATTAAAACAGAATGACCATTTGCAGTCAACTTTACCTTTTATGACCTCACAGATTTTTACAAGGACGTCCCAGAATGCCTTCTTTCCAAAGGGAAGTCAGAGGTATGCTGAGAGCCCCAGGAAAGAACAGAGTGGAACCCCAAATCTCCTCATGCTCATAAATGAAAAGATGAAAGAAAAAACATGTACTGTTTTTATGGTTATAAAAGTAACACGTGGTCATGGAGGACAACTCTGAAGACACAGAAAAGTATAAAAAATCAAATAGTAGCCACCCGCAATCCCAGCCCTAGAGACCACTGTCAATGTTCCGGGGTACCTATGCCCTTCCTGAGTATGAAAATATCTCTTAACATCTGTACCTTAAAAGTAGAAACAGACTTTGGCACTACGGTTCATAATTTCATAAACGAGGCCCTAAAATCTGTTATATTTCAGGTAAATTTGACATAGGGACCAGTAAAAAGTATCAAGTTAATTAATCCACAAGTAATTGAGGGCCTGCTTTGTATGAAGTACTCCATGAGGTGCTGTGGGGGATTAGAGACATCTGCAGCACAGCCCTGGGCCTCAAGAAGGTAGAGGGGGAAGACAAGTAACACGCAGAGCGGCTTTTGATAATCGTATCCTCGGCAACTAGCAAAGCTGACTATTGGGCCCTCACGATGGTTTGCTGCATTGAGCTGAGTGGCACCCATCATAAAGGCAATTCCATTTTTTACTCACGCAATGCCTATTTACCTTGCGCCTACTTGAGTCAGGGGTGAAGGTGGTTAGGTTCTGGAGCAGGGAACCATTGTGATGAGAGTGACATGTTAGGAGATTTATATGAGCTCTGGCTTTCCAGATGGATGGTGTGACAGTTAATTTTGTGTGTCAACTTGACTAGGTTGTGGTACCCAGATATTGGGTGAAACACCAGTCGAAATGTGTGCTGTGAAGATATTTGTTAGATGTGATTAATATTTATTTATTTATAAAGATTTTATTGGGGAAGAGGAACAGGACTTTATTGGGGAACAGTGTATACTTCCGGGACTTTTCCAAGTCAAGTTGTCCTTTCAGTCTTAGTTGGAGAGCACAGCTCAGCTCTAGGTCCAGTTGCCGTTGTTAGTTGCAGGTGGCACAGCCCACCATCCCTTGCAGGAGTCGAACCGGCAACCTTTTGGTTGAGAGCCCACGCTCCAACCAACTGAGCCATCTGGCCACCTGGGAGCTGAGTGGCAGCTCATTGACTTCATTCTAGTTGTGGAGGGTGCAGCTCGCTGGCCCATGTGGGAATCGAACTGGCAGCCCCGTTGCCCAGAACTCATGCTCTAACCAACTGAGCCACCCATCCACCCTTAGACGTGATTAACATTTAAATCAATATATTTTGAGTAGAGCAGATGACCCTCCATAATGTGGGTGGGCCTCATCGAATCAGCTGAAGGCCTTTGGAGAAAAAGCCTGGAGTCCCCTGAGGAAGAGGGGATTCTGACTCCACACCTCCTTTGGCCTTGAGCTCCAGCATCAGCACTTCCCTGGGTCTCCAGGATGCTGGCCTGCCCTATAGATTTCAGACCTGCCAACCTCCACAATTGCATGAGCCAATTCCTTAAAAGTCACGTATGTATATGTATGTGTATGTGCATATATGTGCATGTGTGTGTATCTTCTATTGGTTCTGTTTCTCTGGTTTTGATTCTCTGACTAAAACAGATGGGAATGGAGAAAGGCAGGAGTAAGGAGAACTACTCAGAGGGGGTGAGGGAGACCAGTTCAGCCTGTCAGGATGCTTGGAAAGCAGCAAAATTGTGTGTGTGGGGGTATGTGCTTATGTCTTTGTGTGTGTCAGTATGTGTTTATATGTCTATGAGAGTATGTATGTCTGTGTCTGTATCTACATATGAGTATCTATGTGTTTGTGTATATCTACATGCGTGTGCATGCATCTGTGTATATGAGTCTGTATGTCTGTGTGTGCTGTATCTCTTTGTATGTCTGTGTGCTTCTGTGTGTGTCTAACTATACAAGTGAATATGTGTGTCTATGTGTCTGTGTCTGTTGGGGGAGGTAGGCAGGGGATGAGTCTGTCATGGTGCCTTAGAAAAGACCTATCTTGCTAGATTTTTCAGTCAGTTCCATTGGTTTGCTGGGAGCAAGGGTGGAAGCTGGGTTTGGGAACCAGACAGGAAGGTAGACAAGTAAGAAAGCAGGTCCTGTGGTGTATGAAGAGGGAACAGCCCACAGGAAGTGGGCAGGAGATCTCAATGGGTGTGGGGAACAAGATGGCCAGAGGTGAAGGTGGTGCAGAGAGATCTGTGTGGCAATTCAAGGTCATACACACATCACAGCTGCCTTGAGTCTGGAGGTTTCGTGGGCCAGACCAGGGTATTGCGAGGTTCAAGCAGTTGGGACAGTAAGGGCCTGCACTGTGGCAATAGAGGGGGATATCTGGAGACTGGGCTCCATGAAAATGCAAAGAAATAGGAGAATTCCCTACCAATTCAGTGTAGGGAATTGGTTTGGAGACAATGATGACTTCAGTTTAGACCTGTTGGTGTTGAAGAAACCACAGAATGAGACTTTCAAGGATGAGGACGGGGTCATGAACAGTATCAAGCTCCAAAAAGGACAAGGAGGGTGAGAGTGGGAAAAAGCCATTGGGCTTGACAACTAAGTGGTCTTGGTGACCTCAGTGGAGAGTGTAGAAGCTGGTGTGAGCGGGGGAGGCAGTGGGGAACCTTGGTAGGAGGGACACATCTGTTGGACTGGACTATGATATATAAAAATGAAAACAACAACAACAACACATAATCACATGAGAGGACAGCAGAGTTGAGTGATGGGAGCCCTGAGCATATCTGAATAAAGAATGAACCTCAGTCATCAAGGTATGAAGCCCTGATCCAATGAAGTACTTCCTCTGAAGGTTAGCAAACTGTTATCCTTTAATCATGCCTTATATTTATAAAGGCCTTTCTCTAAAGAACTCCAAGTGCTCAATAAACGTTAATTAATTCACTCTCCAGTTCTCCTTTAAGGAAAAGTTGGTGGCAGGTATCATTATTCTGTTTATAGGCATGGAGACTGGCTGCGATGAGAAGGACACTGCCAACACAGATCACAGAGCTAGTTGGGTGGGAGCTGTACCCGGCTCTCCCCTGTCTGCGGCTAGGCCGTTCCTCCGTCCCCCACATCTTGTCAGGATCCCTAAGTTATTGATGAGACTTAGCTATGAGACCAACTCCAGGGTCCAATGCTTCAGGGGATCTGCAGGATAATCCCAGAGGGATCCCTGGGCCAGCCAGCTGTGGGGCTTGAGAATGGATCTTTTGGTTGCTCAGTCCTGGACCACACGGGCAACTAAGCAGCTTATTCCGCTGAGTCCTTAAGGGCCACAAGCAAATGATGAGTGTAAGCAACAACAGAATCACCAAACTGCAGGAAGCACGCAGTTGTTGTGTTTGTGTTTCATGGGAGCCGTCATACAAAAGATTCTCTCGTGTCCTCATGTAGGAAAATAGCCCCAATCCCTATGCTTTGGGCTATGCAAGATCCACTCATTTGCTCAGAAGCAAAAAGATCTAATACAAAGAATAATCAAGGACAGCCCACTAGGAAGATGATTTGGTCACCTTGGGCGGTGAGCTTGGGCTTTATGAGGTCAAGAGAGGAAGGGAATCCCAAAGGTCCCAATGGTGGAGGTGGTCCGCATAGTCCCCACTGTGCCCCCAGAAAGCGCAGATGTAGGGACCATTAACTTAAAAGTCACGCTGTACTTCAAGGATGGGGACTGCCGACACCTGCTGAGCCCGGTGAGCTGGCGATACTCTGGCTCTTAGCTAATGAGGACAGGCTCCAGTGTTTATGACACTGGGGTGGACCTGAGAAATTCAAGGGGCCACCGACATGTTGGCCCAAAGCCAGGGTTTAATTAAGCCCCAAATCTCCAGTGATTCCACCAGGGGCCTGATCCCCGTGAGGCCAGCCAAAGGGAGAAGCGTCCTCCAGAGCATTGGACTGGCTTCTTTACAGTCTTCCCTTCAAGCCATTGTCTGCAGGAGGCCTTGCTTCGCATAGCAGCCGACAGAAAACCAGAGGACCGGCCTGCCCCGGAGCTGCTTCGGCATGTAGGGGGCTTCCTGCACCCGTCTGCTCTATGCTGTGGAACACAGATATTCATGAGGAATGGCAGGATAGTTAGTACAGTAACACTTTCATTTTGGGGTTTCTGTTGAAGAATCCTTGGTGTTTGGTGAGAAATTACCAAAAATATGTCTTGTTCAGAAAACGGAAGGATTAGGGCTATTTGAATTGAGAGGCCCAGGAAGCCCAGCCACGTTGCAGGGCAGAGGCCTGGGACCCACAGGCCAGGCCTAATCTCTAGGGGACCAACAGAGCTGTGGGAAGGAAGAGGGGGATGCGAAGTGTTTCTGAATGTACGAAGGGCCTGGGACTTTCAGGTAATTTCTGTCTTCTCCTTCATGTTCCCATCCCTTTCTCATAACCATGGAGCAGAGAAATTCAATTTCTTACAATGAAGGTGAAGAGGGCCAGACCAGAAGGGGCAATCATGGTACAGACCTGCCTCACGTCTGGGTGGCTGAGGGTGAGAAGACCATTCCCACAGAGCTGAGTGATGAAGGACACGGGTGCCTGTTTAACATAGGTGGGCTGATCAGATGGAAGGTTGTGGGAAGAGAGCTGGGACATCTCGTCTTTCTCCGGCGTTCTTTTTTCATTTGAAGAGAGTAAAGGGTCAGTCCTCAGGTCTTGAAGTCAGATGGCCTGAGTTTGCACCTTGGAAAATGCCACTTGGAAAACTGGTCCCACACTGTTTGGGAGTCTACCAGCTCCATGGTTCCTCGACTTGCACTGAGGCCAGTGGGTTTCCCGAAGAGGGCAGGGTCAGATTTCCGTCTCATGGCATCTCCCTTCTGTTGCAGCAGGGGAGGTAGCATGCTAGCCTCCTGGGTGTTTATGAAATGAGTCATGACATATAATGCTAGGACAGCCTCTGGCACGTAGTAAGCTCTATGTGTCAGCCCTACCACCACCTCCACCATCATCATGGCCATCATTCTCAGTCTGGGGTTGGTTGGATATGGAGAACGTCCACACTGCCAGAGCTCCTGGCAGCCTCCCTGTGTTCACAGAGTGTGGGAACAGGGCACTGGCCTGTGTCTGACGGTCAGCTCTGCAGTGGGTCATAAAACAGCGGCAAAGGGAGCGGCCGGCTCAGATAGGGCACTGGAGATGAAAGCCGCCGTGTTTGCCTTTCCAAAGTGCCGCTGTGTTCCTGAAGGCCTGCAGCTTCCTCTGCCCCGCTGGGTTTTTTTTTTTCTTCTTCCCAGTTCCTCTCAGTGATATCTTAAGAGGCAAACTTCCAGCACTAACAGGAGGTCTTTTGTTCTCATTTTTCTCTAAGTGGACTTTAACCCAGTTACGACAGATGAGTCACTGTAAAAACAAACAAATAATAATACTCCATTTTCTTAAAGGCTCTTCCATGCCTGCTGACAGAAAAGGGGGAACCTGACACTGCCCTGGGCCTGTGGGGCTTCTCCCCGCCCCAACCTTCTGGAGGCACCGCCCAGGAGAACCTTCCAGAACACACTGGAGCCCAGCACTGTGGGACTGCTCAGCGAGGCTCTGCCTTGTTTGGAATTTCATCTGATTTGGGGTGGCCCAGGGACTCTGAGGAATTTGGGTCTCAGCACAGTCCTGCTTAGGATTTACATTCTTGGATCCACCACAGACTCAATTCTGGACTTGCCTCGTTCACACTTTAGTTTCTTCCAACCGTGTTTCCCCGAAAATAAGACCGGGTCTTATATTAAGGTTTGCTCCAAACGACACATTAGGGCTTATGATCGGGGATGTCATCCTGGAAAATCATGCTAGGGCTTATTTTCTGGTTAGGTCTTATTTTCGGGGAAACACGATATGTGAAACAGAGGTATTAGATACTCTATCACTTTATCAGGAAAGACTTTGCAATAGAATATCTTCTGCTCTGTTAGAAGACTATAGGGCAAGCTAAGTATACAAGTGCAGCCTGCATCCATTTGCTAAAAGTGTACCAGGCACTATGTTAGGCCCACTCCTTGCTCTCAGGGGGACAGATGCGTAAATAAAGATGGAACATGTGCCAAAGGTGGGGGTAGGGTCAGAAAGAGGATGACCATTTGATCCTGGAATGTTGGGAAAGTCTTATTAGATGGGATGGCATTTGATCTGAGTCTTGAACCATGAGTAGATTTTCATCAGATGCTTGGGTGAGAGGGGGGCAGATATGGCAGGCAGAAGGAGCGAGGGGCTTAATCGAAGGACATGGCAAGTTTGGACCCACCCATGTGCAAACCCTCTCTAATCTTTGCCCAGGCGTTTTTGCCTACATGCTTAAGTAGAGCTGGACCCTTATTTTCCTGAGAAGGCGCTGTCCCTGGATGAACATGCTGTTGGCGTCAGGACTCTGGTCCAAGATGTCACCTGGCTGCATCAAACATTAAGGCTTGCTTTGGGGCCACTAGCAACCTGGGCTCATTGCTAAAGAGCACAGCCACGGGTCCTGATGGGTGGTGTAGTTCATGTCCTCTAGAAGGTTGTCATCCATTGTCACAGCCGCTGTGTCCTGACTTCCTGGAGGTCAGATGCATAGTGAAACACACTCATGTCTATAATGAAAATGTCTGTTCAATTGCCTGGAAAACTACTCATCCTGAACCCCAACTTACAAGTCTCTTTTACTGTGAAGAACTCCCCCGGAAGCTGTGGGTAGCATGAGCAGCACTCGTTTTTGTGCTCTGTGGGTCCTTCTTCTTACCTTGCTTTAGGATCTAACCACAATCTATTGTAATTTGTTTCCTCCTGCTGGGCTGTGAGTTCCTGGAGGGGATGGTAGGTAATGCGCAGTATTTGGTTCCAGTACATACAAGGTGTTCACTAGATGTTTGTTAAATGGACATGTGAGTGAACGAACAGGCTTGAGGTGGTGTGTCTTACATAGGCTAAGAATGTTATCAATTGAAAGCTTCATCTGCATCATCTTCTGTAAGAGAACGGTAGGACCTAAGGATTTCCTTCCGAGAGCACCACTTTTTGCATAAGTAGATCTCGCTTCCCCAGAAGTCTCTTGCTCTTGAGAATTTTGATTTAAAATCAGATTGAGCCCACAGTGACACTCCAGGGCAAAGAGGACCCTAGTCTATTTTTTCAAGCTAACTTACCTGCTTCAGCAAATCCTGTTAACTGACACACTGAGGATCCTCCATGACATCTGTGGGGTTTGCACCCCCTGAAATGTAAAGAACATTTCTGGGTCAAACATCTGAAAACTGAACATCTTCCCATCTTGTGGTCTGGAAGGATAGAGGCGGGTAGATTTCGTTCCATCTCTCTCTCTCTCTCTCTTTCTCTCTCTCTCTCTCCCCCCACACACACACGCACCCCGTCTCTCTCTTCCCCCCTCCCTTCTCGCCCTCTTTCTTTCAAGGAGTCTTTGCAAGGGGCTGGGGTGGTAGAAGCCTTATTCTATAGGGGAAACGCTCCTCGGCTGACCCTTCCCCATTCTCTATTCTGCCACCCTCAGAGGCCACAGCAGATTACACAGCATGATTTTAGTAGTGGGGCGGAGTGGGTATGGACCCTGGACTCAGTGCACAGCCCAGGCGCGCCTCAGTTTATTTCTCCGCTCTGGGAGAACTGAGGTCCCTGCCTCAGACCTTGTCTCCTGGGATTGGATTATGGCTTTGAAAGGATGAGTAAAAAAATCCAGGAATAGGTCTCAATGATAGTAGCTGGTTAATTACTTCTGAGAAAATGGAAACCTTGGTCTCCTGATGTGTGCAATGACAGGCACAAGAGGAATTTTCCAATACAATAGGGGCATGAATTTTCCAAGGGTGACTGAGAAAAGCCACCATCTGACCATGCACCGGAATTAGTTAACTTGGCTCCCCTGGAGTGGTAGAGACGACGGGCAGGAACAGTGGGCCAGGAGGACAGCACTGCTCCCCACTACCTTCTAGGTGTGTTGCCAAGACGTGCCACTGATGGGAATGGAGACTTCAGGACAACTGGGACACTTGTAGTGTCATGTCCTATGGTGTGACGGGAGATGATCTTGACCGTTCTGCTTTGGAAGGAGCTGGTGATAAGGAGCAGCTAAAAGCTAGATGGGTTCTTTAAATCTGTGCCAGAAATGGTGTGCACCAGGCTTCGATTCTACGGCAGATTTTACAGTGGCCCAAC
This sequence comes from Rhinolophus ferrumequinum, assembly GCF_004115265.2. Classification (NCBI taxonomy): domain Eukaryota; kingdom Metazoa; phylum Chordata; class Mammalia; order Chiroptera; family Rhinolophidae; genus Rhinolophus; species Rhinolophus ferrumequinum. The sequence continues at coordinate 28,338,427 of NC_046289.1, forward strand.
TGTTTCCTTCTCTGAACTCATTTATTACTCCTTTCGTCCCCTTTCTGGCACTCCTCTATGCAGACAACTGTTCTATGAACTAGACAAACAAAGCTGAATTGTCTTAGTCCCTTAGTTTTGTTCTCTCCCTTCATCTTCCTTCCATAAAAGGAGAAGGGCTATGGTTTTCCCAGCCCCTTCCCTTCTCACTGTGACAGCAAATTTTCAAAACTCCAAGGGATTGGATGCTGTGAAAAGGCCGAGGAGAAGGGGTGAATAACCCTCGTGTTTGAAAACCCATGGAGCAGCTGTCGGCGGTTATAACTGTCCTCTGTGAGCCACTATCCACTTATTTAAGATCCCTTGGAGAAGCTCATTCCCAATTAGAAAAAAAATAATGGTTTGGGTACGATTAATGCCCAGCGCTAGGCGGAAACGAGACCTTTCCAAAGCTGTCACTGTAGGCGAGGAACTTACCTTCGTGACACTGTTTAGGACCCTAGCTACTCGGGCCCCTTGCTCCATTAGTATCTCTTGTGGGAAGGGCTGAGGAATTTGAATCTCCGATATAAAACGGAGAATAGACGTGGGATAAGAAACAGGAAACACATCTGCTGATCCCTCAGATAATCTTTTTTTTTTTTTTTTTAATACAATTTTTTCTTGAGTTTGGAATGTTATATGTTCATGGAAGACACTTTGAAAAATAGAGACAAATCCAAAAAAGAAAATAAAAGTCAAGCCAAATTTTATTACCCAGAGATAACATGGTTAGCGTTTTTATACATATCCCTCTAGTTAGAAAAGCGTACACAGTGTTGTTTTCTTACAAGACGGCTATGTTCTGTGCATAGTGCTTTATCATCAGCTTTTTCCTCCCATTAATGATATGTTGTGAACATTTTCCCATGAGATTAAGCTTTTTTCTAGCACATAATTCTAATGATTGCCTAGTATTCCATCATACAGATATTCATTCAGCTAATACCCTGTGGGTGAAGTGAACATTAAGACTGTGTCTATTTCTTGCTATTATAAATAACATAATGTATACACTGGGGAGACTGACTCAGGCTCTTCCTTTGTCCTGGTCATAAGTCACTTAGTCCTTCCTCAAAAACCATTTGTCATTTTGTGGGCCAGAGAAACTGCAGCACAGTTGACTTCACAATCCTTGCTCAGACACGGGGACAAACTTAATCTACCCAAGCTGGCAGCAACCCCGAAGGTTCTCTTAATTCCACAGAAACAGCCACCAATAAAGGTAAAACGACAGTTGAGCTCAACTCATGTATTCACAGCTGCATTAGTTCAGACAAAACAGGGTCCCTTGATTGATTCCCCTTGGACCCTGGTCATCTTTTCAGCAAAGAAGGCAAACTCATTGTAATAGCAGTAAAAGCTCAGAATTCGCAAGGTGAATCAGTAGAGGTAACTGGAACCATGCATTCGGGAGTCAATCATACATCACGTTACATCACCTTCCATGTTTAGTATTTTTGGTGTCACCGTTCTCCTCTGTTAGAGTAGATAATCGTGAGAAGAATAGAATAAAGATCCAGGGCTCCTGGGAGTTGGGAAATTCCAAGGAGTTTCCCAAAACACTGTGGTTGGCAGAGGGGAAAGATGGGCACTGAGCAAACTCCAGTTGAGAATCTGGGGCAAAATCTAGGCCATGAGTTTCTGGTTCGGCTTAACTTCAAGAAACTCAAGCTGCCACCTGGGGTGCGTCTTAGACACCTCCTCTTTCCCTATCACTGACACTTAAACCCAGCAGGAAGCCAAGGAGGAAATATGCTCTGAGGTGGAGGAGATGTACACCTGGGAGGTTGGGTCTGGGTGGGCCAGGTCAGCAGGTCACCGCCCACACCATGGCTCCTTTCTCATCCCAGGGGCCCTGCACACATCTTCAGCTGTCGCTGGGTAATGAGATCGTGAAGACTGAGGTTCTCGTCTCAAAGTCTAGACCATCTTGCCATCCTCTGAGGCCTTGTGGCTTCTAGAAGAGGCTGGTCGAGGAAGACTTCATGGAGAGAGAATGCATTCGAGGGGAATGTCATGGGACGACACATGATGATTGAAATGTGCAAAGAAGTTTGAAAAATTAAAAATCGGTGGAGAAGGAATACTGGCATGTGCACAGACACACTCACTCATTCACTCACTCACTCACTCACTCACTCACTCACTCACTCACATTTAATGGGGTTTCTGGGAGAGGAAATTGTGGTCTCCAGTGCATATGAAAAGTCCCAGAGGGAGCTCTCTGAAAAGAGTTGGAGTGAGGAACTGGAGGAATCACAAGATTCCCCTCAGGCAAACATGTTTGTCCCACCTCCAAAAGGCAGGCATCCATTCTCAGTTGGCTCTAATATGTCACTAGACGCCCCTGCCCAGGCTGACAGTCCCCTGTCCACAAACAAGTACTCCAGTGAGCCATTCCTTTCCCAAGTTGCTGAGGGATGCAAAGGATTCTTTCTGGGCTGATCTAGCCCTGGCGGATGAGCTCAGCTGTCTCCTTTCCTAGGAATGCAGGCAGGGCTTCTAGGAAAGATTTACTGCAACAGGACATGGCTGCCTTCCACCACCTCCCCCGGCCACCCCTGCCTTTCTTCCAAGCTAGAGACTGAGGTTGGGGAATTTTACAGAGTGGATGCTGGGTACAGTTCAATATTCCTGTCCTGGGTGATTGAGAAGCTGTGCAAACACAGTGGTAGCCTCCCTTCATGCCCATAATTGTACCATAATAGTGGCACCACTATAAATGCCAGCCTGGAGAAATTCTGCGTTTCCCATCAGCCCAGGTACCAGGCACCTGCATCTTGGCCTCTGACAATTAAGAAGGAAGAGCCTCACGCCCGCTTGCCAGTCTGTTATTCCGAGGATGTGAATTCCCTTTCTGTCCCATCAGATTTCATCTCTCCGTCCCCTTGAAGACGACAGGGACAGGCCCTAATTGGTTTCTTCTATAGTTTTCTTCTCCCTACCACCGGGACAACTTGGCCCCTACTCACAGCCTCTGCCTAGTTCAGACTCAAAGAACCAATGTGATCACAGGTTGAGAGAGCTTAAAAACTGACCCAGAGAGCTAACTGACACAGAAAACTAACCCAGAGGTCCAGGTCCTGCTCTAAGGGCATCTCATGTATTATCTCATTTAGTTCTTACACAACTATATGAGATGGGTACTGTTATTATCCCCATTTTCCAGAAGGGGATACTGAGGCCCAAAGAAGTCCATTAACTTGCCCAAGTCACACCGCTAAAGAGTATCAGCGTGACGATACGAACCTGGCAGGTTGGCTCTGGAATCCTGCTCTCAAGGCCACACTGCAGGTGGAATAAAATGGCTTTGGTTCTATCTGTCCTGCTGCTGGCCCAGAGCTGACTTTGGACCTTAGTCTGATGACAGGATGCTGTCTTGCTCCTGTGCTTGGGATCCTGCTTTGGAGACTTCCTAGTATGCTCATCTCTCTAGGATACTGTAGGATACTCTCTTCTTACCCTCCCCATTTCAAGTTCTACAATCCCATCCTGAGCCCATCCTGGTGGCCGTGGCCTTGGGCCTTGCTGATAGATCCCAGAGGGTAAGATCAATGTCTTACTCAACTCTGGGTCCCACACAGAGCCCCTAGTGTAGCGCCGCACACACAAGAGGTGTTGAGTGTACATTTGTTGAAGGAAATCAATGTCAAAATGCTCTGTGCCTCAGTTACCTCATCTGTACAACGAGATAACAGTAAATAGTGTTTTGTGAGAATGAATTCAGTGAATCTACGTGAAGCACTTAGAGCAGTGTCTGGCATATGGCAAGTGCACTCTAAGTGTAGGCAGTTATTGGTATTGATGGAGTTATCACTGTCATTGCTACCTGTGGGTAGAAGACTTCGGGCTCTGGGTCAGAAACCGGGGTTCTAATCTTGGCTTTGCCATGTCTCACATCTATGATTGTTGGCAAGTGACCTAACTTTTCAATGCTTGTTTCCCCATTTGAAAAATTAGATAGTAATACTTGTAACTCACATGGTTTTTCTGAGAATTAAATGAGATAATATATGCTAAGTGCCCGACACAGAGAAAGATCTCACTAAACGACAGCCAAAAAATTGTCTTATTGTTGTGATTATTTTAAAACTAGTATGCGTATGTTTAAAGCATTTTGGGCCCCTCAGTCCTCTTCTTGGGACAGATTCCTCCCTTTGACAGACCTGCTCAGCCCCTCTGTCCCTTCCCTTGAACACAAACACACACACACACACACACACACACGCACACACACAACTGTACCTGTACCCTCACATTTATAGTACAATTAAGGCCTCTGGGGTTTTGCAGGTCCCCTATTGGCCCATGAAAGCAGGGCCTCCTGATGGAAGAGGGGGTTTGGCTCCCGGAGTCCTGGAAAGCATCCATTTCCTCAGTCCTGGAATGGAGGGACACAATATCATAGCCATCTGAAAAGGAGGGTTTGGCTATGTCTCTCAGGGAACGGGACCTTCAGAGAATAGGGAGAGTGAGCTTCCCTTTGATCATCTGCAAGTTACCTGCCGCGTGCGTCCATGCCTGGCTCCATACAGTTCTCGGGAGGCAGGCAGCTTCCCACAACTCCATTCCTCCAATGGGATCCAGTAGTGACAGGAGGACAGTGTTGGGCATCCCGGTGGTTGGCCAATCAGTTCCATATCCTCAGGGCTTAGGCTTGCAAGTCCAATGGTGGAGCCAGAGCCCTACATGGTACACTAACCCAGGATCCCTTAGCAACAAGGGGAGAGATGCTCGTTGCAGACACTTGTGGGAAACCCTGGGGAGCAGCAAAATTGCAACAAGCAGCCCCCCATGCCTCACACAAAGGGAATGCCCAGCGAGGGGGAATGCCCAGGGAAGGAGGGCACCAGACCATCAGGGCTGTTGGTGTTGATTTGATTTTAACCATCAGAAGGATCTGTGGTTATGACACGACCATACCATTATTTCTGGCAAAGCATCCATGTTGGAGGGGAATTCTGGAGGGAGTTATGGATGGAAAAGCCAAGGAGACAGTGCCCCTCTTCCTCTTTATTGGTGAGTACATGACAAGTGAAGCAAACAGGAAGGGGCGTGTCCAAGACTCTGCTCAATGAGTGTGGCTCCTTTCAGCACGTCCAGCTTCCCCGGCGACCTGGGCATGGAGGATCATCACTCTTCTTGTTCCCACTTCCGGGTCTTCTTCCAACCTTCACTTCCCACTGTCCTTGTGTGGTCACCATGCTGTTGGAATCCAAGCGCATTCCACTGTTGCCTTCCCTGAGCAGCCTCCTTTAATCCATGGTAGGGAGGGTGTCACAACTCAGCTTCCAAAACACAAACAAATGAGAAGTAAGATTTTAACTTGTTTCAACAGGAAGGAGGGAGGAGAAGGGTTATGGGTGAGAGATGTACATGGTAACACTACCCTAGTGGGGGAGGACAGTGGTCACCTGGCCCTTCTCAGGTGGGGGTGTTGAAAATGGGACATTCTGAAGACTACACCCTCCTCCATGGTCGGCCTCAGGATAGTCTGCAGCCGTTGATAGTTAGCTCAATTATGAACATACCCTGGGAGGTGAGTATGTTCTTAGACACTCACGTAGAAAGGTTGCAGAGACTTGAAGAAATGAAGGTCAGACACTCCTCATCAGCAAGGGGCTAACCCCAGGTAAGGCAGCAGGCAGTGTCACCACTTATCACTCAGGTAGATCTGTCTATACCCCCAAGTAGGGTTTCCAGGCAGGAATTCTTGCCCGTTCTCGGGAATTTTTTTTGCTTTCCCATTCCCAAATCCTGAGAAAAGTTGGTCGAGAAATTGGGAAAATCGGCTCCTTGAACCCAGGTGGTTGGTAGTATCGGCCGTGACTTTGTAGAAACGATTCATTGTGGAGAACAGAAAACAGTTTATATCTCGGGATTCGGGAATGGGAAAGCGAAAAAAATTCTTGAGAACGGGCGGGAATCCCCGCCTGGAAATCCTACCCCCAAGTGAAAGCCCAGAGGAGAAATCCAGGTCCACTCCTTAGTCTTGGAGGCAGTAAGGGGTTCTGAGCCACACGTGTCTTCAACATGTACAGGACTTCAGGTGAAGACCTAAAGTCTTCAAGCTTTCTTTGCTCTGGAAACCAGACTCGGAGACAGGTGACCACAAACCCTACAGGGCAGGTGAATGGGAACATCCCACCATGCCAGCAAGCTGGGTGATTACAGGTGTTGATGTGAGGAGTGGCCAGACTCGTTTCAAGCTTGTCACCTACCCGTGGAAAACTGGTTCTATGTTTTAACAACTGTCAGCTTGGCCCCACCTGAGCCTGGGTAGACTGCCTGGCTGGGCAGTTTGAAGAGATACGTGGCAACTGCAGTCTCAGCTCTCACTCCATCCATCAGCCGAAACCCTCCCCGACCCACAGAAAGACAGTGAGCCTCTTCGCGTCTCACGGGAGGGACAGGCAGGAGGCCAAGGGCAGTATGAGTTTTCAGAATCAGCACCTAGATGGACACATCAATCGGTTGCCCTGGGGTGACTTGTTGGGGACAAGTAGAGGACGAATGTGAGGTGTGGGTGGAGGCAGGGAGGGAGGCTTTGAGATAGCACTGAGTCTGAAGTGAAAATAAATGCCAGTGCAACATTAGCAAATACACACCATGAGCACAGATCTGAATGCATATGGAACGTGTGTGTGCACGCCTGCATGTATGACTTGAAGAGCTAAGGAAAAAGAAAAAAAAAAAAAGAAAAAGGAAAAAAAGTTCTTTCTATCCCTGTAATCATTAGAAAGAAAATGAAGTCCAAATTGTATTCAGGGCTGCTGGGACAGAGGAAGAGAAGCAAGAATGGAAAAAACAGGCCATAAAGATGCCAGGGCTGCTTAAGCAGAAACATCTGTTGAAGTCATAAGACTAGAGGCCTGGTCAGGCTTCTAACAAACCCAGGAAGAGGAGAGTCTGTGCTGGATCAGGACGAGCCTGGTCCGCCCTGTGCAGGGCCCCTGGGACCAGCTTACGTGCAGAGGAGATACCTTCTCAAGGGCTCAGCCTGGGCCTGGTTTCCAGCAGGAGAGGAAGGGGGGGGCATTCCCAGATCAGGAGGGGCCTGCAGCGGTCATGAGGGCAGGGATGTGACAGCAGCAATCTTGAGCATGTATTTATTTAAAGCTTTAAACTCACTGGGGTAGCCTGGTGAGCCACATGTCTCAACTCCTGTAGCTAAGAAGAAAAAAATGAAGGTGGGGGAGCGGAGGGTCAGTTGCCGATCTTCACAGGAGTGGGGAGGCGGGGCTTTCTGTTTACAAATGGAGGTCACTTTCTTATTTGTGATTTGCTACCTAGGCCAACTGTGCAAGGCCCACGTCTTCTAACAACCACAGGAATGGCAGCTAATACGTATTGATCATACACCTCTCTCCGCAGCACAATTCTTCTAAGTATCACCTCATTTAACAAAGGCAATTCCTTTGTCCCTGGAATGGGTTGAGACTTGCATGGAATCTTTGCGGAGGTTCTCATATTAGCATTGTGATCTTAGAAGGAAACTGAGGCTTAGCTAGGTTAAACGACTCGCCCAGCTGGCCGGGTCACCATTTCACCCCGGGGCTGTCCCTCTCTCTTCCCCCCAAAACTAATTAGAAAAGCAGCTTTAGCCAAGCACCCTTGGGAAAGCAGCCTGCAAAACGATCCCGGCCTTCATGGAGACCTCAAGGTCCCAGCAGGCGCCTGTGGCTTGTCCATCCCAGCACTCTCTTATGTTAGCCCGGGAAAGTGGAGGGAACTATAGCTACAGAATACACCAACACAAAACAAAGGGAAGTGGCTTAGTACCCCACCTCCATGAGGGTGGAATCCTATCATCTCAAGGAAACGCTGAGATGGTAAAAAAAAAAAAAAAAGGAAATCCAGACTCTATACTACTTGCTTGTGGGAAACGGTCAACGTGCCATTTAAAAGGCTCCATTACCAAAGTCAGATGCCGTGTCTCCTCTTCCTCACGACTTGGTCCTATCTGTTCACATTCAAGCAGTTCCATCACCCACAGCTATCCCTCCCACAAGGGCACTCAGGCTCCTTATTTCACATGGCAGGTAACTGGAGATAAAGGGCTTCCAGGTTCATGGTCAGGGGGCTATAGGTGTCCCCAGAAAATACAAAAGTGAAACAGCAAGAGAGCAGGCCAAAACCCCATCTCCTTGGCAGTTGGCTTCGGGAAGCAAATGATATGAATGTTTCCTGAGCCGTCAACTCAGTGCTGTTAACATTTTCTGGGGTTGGACCCGACTGGTGCCAGGCCCCTGCCTCATGTCAACCCTTATGATAGGTCACCTCTGCTTGACAGGTGAGGAAACGGAGGCTCATCGAGGGTGCTTAACTTACCTAATATCACAGTTACTGAGTGACAGAGCTGGAATTAGAATCCTGGAGGTTGGTAGGTGGAAAACACCCGTATGTATTAGGTTGGTGCAAACATAATTGTGGTTTTGCAATTATTTTTAACCTGTTAAACCGCAGTTACTTTTGCACCAACCTAATATGTTCCTTCCTGTGCTCCAGTGCATCTCAGTTTCTAACGTGCCTCCAATCAGCTCGCCATCTTGTTCTAATGTATCCCCTGATCAGAAGGGGCCTGAGATTCTGCATCTGTAACCAGCTACTGGACGATGGACATGCTGCAGGTGCCAGCACCACACTCTGAGGGGCGAGGATCCTTCCCCCATGCTTATCTGTGCCACTGGGGCTGGCACTTCTCTGCCTCTTCAGTAGGGCTTTGCCACCAGAACGGACCGAAAAACTACCCGTGCAGCCCAGTCGGCTATGCTATGCACCTAATTATTAATTGTCTCACTCCTCCTTGTTACTTGGCTGAGTGTTAAAAATCCCAACATCAGCTTTGGGTAAGAGAGCCTGACAGTGGCCTTCGTTAGGCACAGAGCGCGTGGTGGCAGAGACACTGCTCCCCCAGGGCCAGGGTAAGACTTTGATATGATTCTGTATCTCCGAGCGTGGGGGGGAAAGCTATGTGATGAAATCTGCCCCCCCTCCCCGGCTCTCCCACGAGCTGACAGGAATTTCCTGCTCAGACCAGCAGAGGCACTCAGGGTTTGTTCCTCCAGGACCAAGGTTGGTGGGAAAAGGAACAAAAGGCAAGAAGGCAGACGTTGCTTTTGTCTGAGCCCACATGACTTGGGGTCCTAGTTCTGCTCCATGTGTAGCTGGGGAGGGTCTTCTCTGGTTTTTTATTTGCAGTCCCCTAGGCTGGCTTGAGCGCTCTGAGTACAGATCTTTCCGGAGGGCTGGGGTGACCTGCATTCCACAGAAAGGAGGGGCTGGGAGGGGCTCTGGCTCAGGTTTGCTCAGGAGCACAAAGAGAGGCTAGAAAGACAACCCAGAAAACCCAGCCCCGGAGGCCCCCTGACAATGCTCCTTCTTTCTCCTTCTTTCAACAGACATTACTCAGGGCCTCCTATGTGCAGGGGCTATGCGGACTGGCAGGTAGCAGAGACCAGGATTTGCTGGCTGTGGCCCCATGGAGCTCACAGCTAGAGGGAGCCGACTTGAAACAGATAAGTGGAGTTCCAAGGAGCCAATGCTGAGAAGGGGAGTGTCTGCCGTGCTGGGATTACAGGCTCTGGGTGCACATTCCCTCCCCGGCCATGTCAATCCCCATAACTGGCTGTCTTTTCTTCGAGGTGAAACCATCACCCCTTTGCGTTGACTCGCCCACTCTCACACTGCACTGACTTGCAAACATGGGTCTCCCTTTCTCCCCTGACCAGCCTCCACCTCCCCTGACACCACCCTTGTAGAACCCACTGGACAGACACCTCGGTGTGAACCAGAGATACACGTGGGGTGCACTTCTGGACCTTATCAGCACAAGGACTGGCGAGGTCGTTTCTTGGGAACTCGGCAAATGTTTGCGTGGGTCAAGAATAAAGGTGTGTGTGTGGAGGGGAGAGGTCCGGTCAGACAGGGAGGAGACAAGAGTCAAGGCTGGGTGTGCACAATGGAGAGAACTGGAATTGGAGTGCTGCTGCCGACTGGTTCCACGGGGCGCTTACCACCCCGCCTCCTACAGCCCGGGCAAATCACCGCCCTGGACAGGAGGTTGGGGCTCCGTCTCTCTACACCAGTCTTAGAGATCTGGGATCATAGCTCTTCTCCCCTTAATTATCTTCTCTTCCCCAGGCTAGGAGGTAACAGTGCGGAAGGGAGGGGGTTTGGAGGAAAGCTGATGGCAGCAAATTCACTATTAAAGGAAAAGCGTAACGTGCTGTGGATGCTTTGCAGGGCGTGACGGGATCTGCAGCAGATGCGCAGTTGCCTTGGCGATGCTAATGAAAAGCAGGCCTTGGAGAGGTCCAAGCACCCCCGCGGGCCGTTATCTCCCCCCTCTGCGGCTCCCCTCGCCTCCCCACCACCAGCCTCAGATCAAACTCCCCGAGTATTTATAAAATCTCTACCAGAACAGAGAAAGTCAGCCGCCCAGCCAGGCGTCTGCCCACGTCCTTCCGGAGCTGCTCGGGTGACACTCTCCGACGTGGCTCATTATTCTATTTTTCTTCCTCGCTGTGAGCATGGCAACCAGAGAGGGAGGGAGAAGAGCAAAATGTTTGCTCTGCCCTATTCCGGCTGATTTTGAATCGGGGCGTTTACTTGGAGTTTAGGGGTCTTATTTTGGGCAGGTCACCCTATCCCTAGCTCTCCCTGACCTTCTGCCCCAAGTCTGTTTTTCCCTGCTCCTACGCGCTGTTAAAGCTGAGCTCCAACCTAGACCCTCCGCTTGGTTACTTCTTGTCTGCTTACTCAGACCCCTTCCTGCTGTGGTCCACCAGCTTCCTAACTGGGGCTTCTGGGAAAGCCGGAGGGGACACTTGCTAAAATGCCACCTAGGCTTCCAAAATGAAAATGCAAGGGATTATGGGGATTGGCAGCAGGAGGAGCCATCCGCCTATCACTGTGGGCAGGAGTTGGGCTTATTCTCTCTGAAGATAAAGGGGAGACTGCAGGGAATCAGACTGGCCTGAGAAAATCTGGGTGTCCTCTGGTTATCACTTGTTTGCCAAGTGGTTATTAAAATGAATAGCGAGAAACTTGAAAAAATATAGGGTATACAGAGGTGGGCTACAACTCTGGGTTCTGTCCTACCAGTAGACAAGGAGGCACCACTGGCTAGTTGGTGAGTATGTCACGTGATTGCCCTTCGTGACTGCACCATCCTGTGGGTGACAGACTTCCATATAGCGAGGCAGCAGGGAGTTGTGGTGAAATCCTGGATTGGGTCAAGAGGGTTGAGTGTAATTTGAGTGTAATTCCAGCAGGTTCAGCCTGGCTGAGTTATGAAACCTTTCCCTCCTTCAATTTGATCTTCAAAAATAAAATGAGGGTTGGACTTGGTGGTCTTTAAGAACTCTTCTAGTCCTGCGATTTTTTTATGTAACAAGTAAAGAATAATAATGCCATATGGTATAAAGTACTATCATGAATATAACTGGTAGGTCAAATGTGGGGTCCTGGTGGTAAACAGCACAGGTGATAAACCAGAAGAAGGATTTAATGGAAGTATTGGGAGTATCATGGAGGTGAAACTTAAAGTGTACTTGGAAGGAGGAAAGGAATTTTGACAGAAAGAGGGAGAAAATTGAGCCAGGAGGAGATAAGCAGATTTTGGGAGCAGGAGAAGAGCTCAGGGGAGGAGGTGAGCAGGTTGAGGTTGAGACAGACGTTGGGACACTGGAAGGTAAGGTTCAATACAGACGACCGACCGGTCCAGACAATGGGAGTGGAGTGTGAGTGGAGGAGACAAGAGAAGAGGCTTGTTCTAAGCAGTGTGATAGCACCTGCTGCTTTGAAGATCGATGAGCCTGATTTTCAGTGACTCCCACCAACACTCCACCAGTGAGAGGTGAGAGGAAACCAAGTTGGTAACTGGAAGTCAGGATTCTTGGCCATTAGCTCGTATGGTCCCAAGGAGTTCTGGGTTCTGGCTGAGGGATTTGACTCTCCAGAGACATGTCCTTTTGTCACCTTTCTGCCAAGGAGGCCAGCCAAGTGGCACAGGCTGGTGGGGATTAGAGTCAGGGAGTGTGAGAGGAGGAAAACAAGCTCCCCACTGTGTCAGGAGCGTGAGACAGTGACACCTGAATGACCCCAAAGCACGAGGTGTAAAGGCAGACGCCCAGTGTGGGCAGGGAGGAGCCTGGGCATCCTGAGGACACTTCTAGGAAACCTCTGAAGCTCCTCCTTTTGGTTTTCATTGGCTACCCTCACTCTCACTAGGCACTGGCCTGTGTATTAGGGTTCTGCTCTGGCTTTCCTTCAGCCACAGCCCAGCAGCCATGGGCCAGGCATCCATGGGTTAAAGGGCCATGCCCAACAAGAGCCCACACATGCCCTGCCGCTGGATCTGGCTGCTGCTGGAGTTCCCTGCCCCATTCCCTGAGCTTAACCCCAAGGCCAGTGTGGGCTTCTAACCTAAGTGTATACTGCCACCAAAGGTCGACTGTGTTACGTGTGCATATCCATGGGCCTCACGGGTGACCAAGGGGTGGCTTTGGTGGGATGGATGTGGAGCTTGGACATGTGGGCTGAGTGTCCACACATGTGTGCTCAACGCCCTGCCTAGTGCCAGATGGAGCTGGGTATGAAGCCAGCCCAGGGCTGGCTTTTTTTAGGCCACCATGTGCCAGTGTGGAATTCTGAAGAGTTCATCAAGTCTAAATTCAAACTTGGCCTTCAGGATGTCGTGAAGATATATTTGTCAAGGTAAGAGGAGCGAACATGTTACATTTAATAGTTTGTTGGCTTGATTTGTAACTTTCAAATATTTAGACATACACAAGCTGGCCTGCACTGTGCTCTTGCCTGGACCCCCAAATGTTAGAGGGCAGGTCCTCCAACTCACATGACTATCAAGAGTGTCTGAAGGGCTCATCCCCTCCTGGCAGCCCTGAAGGTGCCCAGGCAAACGTGATGGCCAAACCCAAAGGACCAAGGCCTTTTCGAATCATGCCCCTCCTTGCAGCCAGGAGGCACAGCAACACAGAGTCCAGGCCAATAGAGTTCTACACTCTCCCAGGTGTGTCCCTCTGGACTCAATCACCCATGAAGCTTGTGATCCTGTGCTGGCGTGCAGGGCCTGCCATCCAGGGAGGCAGCATGGGCCCCTGGGTGATTTTGAGGGAACCTAGAAGATCTCATGGCTTGCCAAAATACTGTTCCTTAGCAGGTCCACCAGTGAGGCCTGACATTTCTTTACAGGTACCAAAGCCCGTCAGTCACTTCTGAGTCTCTACTCCATGCCTTTGCTCAAACTGTATGTTATACTCTGTCTTCCCCCAACCCGATCTGAAAGGTAGACTACTGGATAAAGAAGGCCTGAGAGCCCAGTCGAAGCGATCCATCCCTCCTCCTCCAAAAGTGACGTTGTCATTGTAATCGCTACTATTAAAAGTAATCGATGTTCACGGGCAAGATTAACTATCCCACAGAAGGGTAGAAAGTGAAGAGACGAAGCTCCCTCACCTTTCTGAGCCCTTCTCCAGAGATGACCACGAAACATAGTTGCTTGCGTCTCTTGTAGAAATAGTCTGTGTATATCCAAGGCTAGACCCTTTTGGCATTACCATGTTGCTAAGATCTCCAAGGGAAAAGGATACAGAGATGAGAACCGAGCCACACCTAGGAAGAACTTTGTGGAAACAGGTCTGGTTAGATGGCGCTGAGAGAGGCACATAACTGTGAGAAGGCAGCAGAGGTCTCAGAGAGGTGGGGAAGAAACGTGAGCGCGCAGCATTCTGGATACCATGAGAGAAGACCGTGGGAAGTGGGTGCTGGGGATGCAGAGGGAGAGAACTAAGAACAAAATCGGCGGGGTGGATTGAGGGAGCTGGTCAGTGAAGCAGCAGGACTGGGGAACAATCCACATACATAACAGTGTCTTCCCACGCTGGTCACTATTCTACGTGTATCCCCCGTACTAACTCCTTTCATCCCAACAAGAGTCCCCACTTGTAGACAGAAACTGAGGGGCAGAGTGCTAAGTATTTCAAGGTCACACAGCTACTATAAGGCAGGGATGGAGTTTGAACCCTGGGAGACCAACATGTGCTAATAAAAATAGAGAACACCCAAAAATAGAGAACAACGTCTGCTAATCACTACGCTCCAGCCAGACGCAGCTGGTCTGTGAGCACGAGGCGAGGACGGAGGGCAGAGCGGTGTGGCCTCCTGAACATGGCTTCCGCCATGTCCAGAAGGGTCCATGAGGGTCCATGTCCACTGCCTTCCAGAACACTGAGGAGACTGAAGAAGGACAGTGGATAGGTCAAAGGGGGAATGAGAGGACTCTGGAGCTCAGGCCCTATTCTGTCCTGGCAGAGGCCTCAGGATGGGTGAGGCCAGTGGCTGCTCCGAGTTGGGAGCTGCTAGTGTGTTTAGGAACCGTGCAAATAGGGTTGCCGGATAAAATATAGAACTCCCGATGGATTTCAGACAAACAAGGAATAATATTTTAGCATAAGTATGTGCCAAATAGTTTATGGAACATACACTTATACTAAAAAAGTATTCACTGTTTATCTGAAATTCAAATTTAAATGGGTGTTCTCTATTTTTATTTGCAAAATGTGGCAATGCTACCCTCGAATGCGAAGTCCCAGCCTGGCCCCCCGGACTCGGTCAAAAAGAAGCCCAGGCTGGAGCTCTGCCTTTGTGGACCTGCTGAAGTCCTTGTGCTCTAGGAATAAAAGACATCTCTGAGCTGCCTTGGTTCATTGTCTGAGAAGCTCAAGTGCCAAGTTAGGCAGTCCTTCCTCTGGCCCACTCTGGTGGGGCTTATATCTTCGTGGATAGTAGCTGGATAGGGGCAGACAGGGAGCTTGGCAGTTTTAAAGCAGTTGGACAAAGATCTTGAAACAGAAGACAGGGCCTGGTTCCTCACATGGGAGGCTCTGAACTGACTTGTTTTCAGACCATTGAATTTTCAAGGTGAGTGAGGCCATGGGTGCAAAGGGAAATTGGTGGTGGTCTCGCTGGAACGAAGCCAAGCCTACAACCCCTGATCACTAAATAATACCCCAAATACCTCCCAAGAGCTCGGTAGGAAGAAACACAGATCTATTAGATAACCCTCAAGCGCACTCTCCCCTCCCTTCTCCTGTCACCCCTTGCTCTACCATGTGTCGGAGGCACACGGTTTCGGGCATGATGTCTAAAGCCAGACCACCTTCCCTGAACTCCCTTCTGGGTTTTGTTCCTCATGATCCTGTGACCTATTCCCTTAAACTTGGCCTTGGAAGTTCATAATCAATGAAAGTACACATTGACATATCCTTCAAGGAGAGAGCTTCTCGAAAGACATTCAGAACCTGGGGCTCAGTGGTGAAGATTTGCTTGTTTGTTTTTAACTAATTGTGTAGCAGGTGATGCATGAGGAGGGCTAGAACATTCTGAAACCTCGGTGAAGGCTGCCATGTCACACTACGCATGGCAGGGGGCGGGGGGATTACTTTATTCACGGTTGCTTTCTTTGCTTTCATTTCCATTAGCAACGAGTTCCAACAACCACCACTTGTTCTGCTACATGGGAAGCAATGTACCTGACAATGTGCCAATGACAAACACACACTACAGAATCAGGAAGGTCAGTATGTTTTTCAGGAGTTTGCCTGATGGCAGTGACTCAAGAGCTGGGCCAGCGTGGAGTCCTGCAAAGCAGTAGACACACCCAACATTCCCTCTGATTTGAACCTATCTTTGAGGACATGTCTGACTTTATTCATTCATTGACTCATTCATTCGCTCATTCAATAAATACTTACGGAACACTCATTGCATGGAAGGCACTATTTTAAGTGTTGGGTATACAGGTTTGGAGAAAGTAGACAAAGCCTGTGGCCTTATTTGTGTGTGTGTGTGTGTGTGTGTGTGTGTGTGTGTGTGTGTGTGTGTATTGAGAGGGAGACGATTAATAAACAAACACAATACACCAGGTGAAAATATGTGCCGTAGAGAAAAATAAAGTGGGGAAGGGGGACAGAGAGTGCCTGGGGGTGATAAGACTGCCTTTTATATAGAGAGGTGAGGAAAGGCTCTTCTGATACGGTGATATTCTGGAGACTTGAAGTGAGAAGCTAGCCATGAGGATCCAGGGGATAAAGCATTCCAGGCAGAGGGATCAGCAAGGACAAGGTCCTGAGGTGGGACCATGCCCATTGTGTTGGAGAGACAGCGTGCAGGCCAGTGTGCCTCAAGCAGAGAGATCTCGGGGAGAAGAGTGGAGGGGTAGCACCGTATCAGGAGGCCTTGTAGTCAGTGTGAGGACACTGGCCTTTGCTCTGAGTGAGGCTGGAAGCCCCTGTACAGCTTTGAGCAGAAGTGTGACATACTGGTTTGTTTTTAAACAGTCACTCTGGCTGCAGTGTTGAGAATAGACGGAAGGAGGACATGGGGAGGTTAGAGGCAGAGACCAAGTGGAGGCTTTTGCAATAATCTAGGCAAGAGACGATGGTAGCTTTGAGCAGTGAAGCAGAAATCAATGTGGTAAGAGGTTATTGGGTATTGTCTGGAGTTGGTCTGAAGGAACTGTCAAGAGGATTTGCTGATGGCTTAGATATGCGTGGTGAAATTCCCAGAGGAGGCAAGGATGACTCCAAGATGTTTGGCCTGAACGACTGGAAGGAAGGAATTATCTTTAACAGATATTGGGAGGCTGAGAGAGGAGCAGGTTGGGAGGAGAATCAGGAGTTTGATTCTTGATATGTTAATCTGAACATGCCCAGTAGACATCCCAGTGGAGATGTAAAGTAGGCAGTCAGCTATGTAGTTCTGGAATTTAAGGGAGAGGTCCCGGCCAGAGATTCAATTTGGGAGCTGCTAGCTGATGAATGTCATATAAAACTGGAATAGCATGAGATCATGTAGGGAGTAAATAAAGATAAAGAAGAAAAAGGTCTGAGGGTGGAGCCCCGAGGTCCTTCTCTGCCATTCACCGCAATGCTACAGAGCCATGCTCAGCCTCCGGTGGCCAGGAAGGTCATCCACAGCAAGGGCTAATTCTTTTTGGTATAGGTATTTAAAATCAAGATAGGCTTGGGAGTGAGTGATGGCTCCAAGATGGAACATACACCTGTTCTACTGGACCTGGAGGAGGTCTTCAGGGAGATGGGCAGATCTTAGGGTAAACAAGGTTCCACCTGGTGAAGCAAGCAGTAGGAGACCCTCTGAGGGCATGAAAGCCAGGCTGGGTGGATAAGAGATCTTGCGTGGAGATGACCGTGTGCTGGTAATGGGCTCTGGGGCCTTGTGAACAAGAGCTATGGGCCAAGCGATGTTTAACGAAGGGGATCCTTAGAGGCTGCTGTGTTTGGGCGGGTGGCTGTGGGGAACGGTCTACGCAGATGAAATGAGAGAAGGCAAAGAGGAACCTTTTAATGTAGTGGCTCAGAGAGTGGGCTCTGCTGTCAGACAGACCTAGGTTCAAATTTGGCAAGTTACTAAGCCATGCTATCAATAAGGAGCTTAGCACTGTGCCTGCAAACAGTAAACGGTCAATAAATGGTAACTGTTAGTGATTAACATTCATGATTGTAGGACCATGTGTCCATATCCAGGCCCATGGAGACCAAGATTAGAGGACAGATTTTGCAAAAAGAAAGAACAACGCACCATTCCTCTAAGACATGCCAGTTTCTAGAAATGATGAAGGTACAACAAGGAAGAGATATGTTCTTCTGAAGTGGGGAGCTGCTTCCTTACTGACAGAAACACACCTGGGAAGAACCTGACTCTCAGCAAGAACACATGCTTGTCTCCACGTGTGACAAGAAAGGGAAGAAGGCAAAGCAAGACAGTCCACAGCACAGAGCTAGAAAGCGGGGGCAGATGGCCTGAGCTGGTCACTGTATTAGCAAGCAGGCTGACCTCAGCTGTAGGAGGCTAGGGAGGTGCTACCCGACATGTTCTTCTTAGAGGGGAACTCGAACTGCAGCCTGGGACCAGCTCTTTCATTTTGAGAGGAAACGGTGGTCTGGTGCAGGGAAAGGATCACCACGGGTAGAATGGCTGGTGGGCAGAAGGGCTAAGACCAGGCCCCAGGTAGATAGAAGCTGCACAGTGGGATCCAGGCTGAGGTGTCAGGAAGGCGTGAAGTGAAGAGTAAAAGGCGGGAACCCTAGCTCATGGCCTGGGATTTAGAACCCCATGGCAATGACCAGCCCTGGATTAGATGTTTTTTTTCAAAATTCTTTTTAAGTAAAAAATCAGAGAAACAAGGAGTAAAATCATAATATAATAATTTTACATTTCACTGTGGAAGGTTCTAGACTAAAGGAGAGAGGATTCATCGCTGGTTATTCTTCTTTGAGGCTGGGCCTTCATTTTCAAAACGATTAAAATCAAGGACAAGGCCACAGGACAAGGAGGGACCAGTGGCTTTGCTCTAGTTATCTTGTGGAGGGCCAGCCAGTTCCTTGGGTTCCTATGACTCGGGAACATGCAGACCTCGCACTGCACCCTCTCTCCATGCCCCAAGGTGCCTCCTGAGTTATAGTCATCATGGATTTCAGTTTGGCGCTCGGGCTTGTAGGCTAAAAGTCAAGGCCTGAAAAGACTTGGAACTAAACTGGAAATGCTGCTCCTCTGTCCATAACTCCTTGTCAGCTTTGAAGTTCCTTCTCTTTCCACAAGTTGTGGAGAGGGCATCGGTCCCTCGTGTTCTCACATAAGCAATGGCCTCCCAAGCTTGCTTTCCAAGGAATCTCAACAAGCCACAAATAGAATAGCACTGTTTATTCCTCATTTATCCAGGATTTTTTTTTTCTAAATAAAAGAAAATTAAATGTTTTCTTTTGCTCTTGAAGTACATGTATATTGGGATCTGCTCTACTGAGGTAGTGAAGAGCTCAGCAAAGAGCATGGATTCTGAGTCAAGAGCACAGCACCCAGCCCAGGCCCACCTCTGACCCCCTGCTGACCTTGTATTGCTCCCCGTCCCGCCCCACCACCCAAAATCAAGATCCAAACTAGATCTTGCCTCCAACACAGAAATCCAACAATAGAGTTCAGAATAGTAATACTGATCTAATTGTTTAGAGACAAGGATGTCTCTTACCCTAGAAGCTCTTAAGTACTAAGGCCTGGATGCCTCCCGGAGACTGTTTCCCTGCATCCCTCAGGGCTAGTCATGCTACTTTTTAGTGCATCTATCTACAAAGTAAGACTCATTCCTTATCACCAGGAGCCATGGAAAGGATGCCAAGAGACTTGCCTTAGAATAAGGGTTTTAAGCTTCATACATCCACAATCTTCTTGTGAAGGTCCTGACATCTCATTCCCCAAAGCCTGGAGAGCCACAAAGGATGAAATTCGCTGCCTATTGGGCAATCAGCCCAGGTGCAGGGACTTCTGCTGTTTTCCAGAAATTTCTAGAATGAGCAGGGTAGAAGGCTCTGGCAGTTGTTCGGCCTGCTTCTTTGGGATAATCTCAGCTCATCAACAGTGGAGGAGGAGGTTACAGGGAAAAGGGCAGAATCTATGTTCTGGAATCTACCAGGCAAAGTTTGGGTATTCAATGGTCCACTTTATCAAATGGGGCCTAAGACCCAAAGAAGCACCCACTGAGCTCATTTTACTCCAAGTCATTTGGACCCCAAACATTTGTAGTTATTAGCTTGGGAAAAAATGCAGTCTGGTGACCTCCTGAGAGACAGGAGTCTGGGCTTGTTATATAAACTTTGGAGTCAGACAGACCTAAGTTCAGATTCTGGCCCCACTATTTGGAAACTATATAAACTTGGGCAAGACATAGAACTCCTTAGAGACTCCATTCTTTTATTTTCCAATTGGGGCTAAAAAACAACTATGTATGGTGTCAGATGTGTATTAGACTTATCAGGGTGACCACTTTGTAAGTGATATAAATGTCTAATCGCTATGTTGTACACTTGTAACTGTAGTATAATAGTGTATGTCAACTTTAATTGGAAAATAAATTAATTCTTTTAAAAAGTAAGCTGCAAAAAAAATTCCCACATTCTCATAGGGTTGCTGATTCAGTAATTTTAACGGAATACCCTTGCTGAGCAGCACCCACAAAAGAGAGGCATCAAAAGGACTTGCCACAATGCCTGGCACAAAGCAGATGCCCAGTAAATGGTACCACTTGTTACTGTCTAAGCCCATCTCCATGGCTTCCCATTAGAGAAGCACTCATTCTTGAGAAGCTTCTTGGAAGCTAAGTTGTTTTTAGTTCAAGACTTAATAAGACAAACAGAAAACCAGCCACAGACACATTTTCCTTTTCTCTAACCTCAGAGCGGGTTTTGATGAAAAGACTGCTTATCCGCCAGCCTCTTTTACCCCTTGGCCTGTTTCTCCAATACCCCCAAATCCAGAATCTTGAGACAAAAATCCTGGCTAAAAAATTGGCAGGCAGGCTTTCACCCATCTCTGAGGAGCTCTGGAATCGACTGAGCTTACCACAGGTGCTGCCTTGCCACCAGCCATGAAAAACAAACTATTCTCTGCTGAAGAACAGTGATGGGGGACTCAGGCCCAGAACCTGCTACTGTGGGGATCTCAAACCACAGCCTATTTCAGGAACACATTCCTATTTCACCAGCCTAAGACCCACTGCGCAGGCTCTGTCTCATTAGGGTGGGCCTGGTGGGTTCAACATGGAGGCCTGCATGCCCTGGACTCGCACAGGTAGCCCTGTGGGTGCCACCCATGCAGACTGCTGAATACTGGGTGGGAGGACAGGGGCTGTCTTTTGGGAGAGATCAACTGAGAATGATTTCTCAGTTTTATTATTTACTCCAAATGGGTGCGACAGGGTTTTGAGGACAGAGTTAGATCCGTGTAGCCAGCAGTGTTGTCAGTGAAAACATAGCTGCTTGTCATCTCCAGCTTGCTGGAGTCGGGGTGAGGGTAGAGGGAAAAGCTTTGGATTCCCTAGGCAGTCAATGAGAATGGCAAGTTGATCTTAGGCCAGAAATATGTGCTGCATGTTCTTGTGTGCCAGGCTCTGTGGAGGGAACTAAGCACCAGGGTGAAGCTAAATCTTCATCTGTGAGCTGGATGGAAGGTCTTCCACCTGGTGGCCCAGGAAGAGGCATAGGATGGGACCTGGAATCTAGACGGTGGCTGGAGCCTCCTGGGAACATCAGGATCCTGAGGGGAGTCCTGGGGCATCATCCATTCATTCAATTACATGCTGAAGTTTTGTTCCCAGTGGGAGAGACAGACAATACATCTCTCATGTGTTCTCTGGTGACAATTTTATGGAGAAAAATAAGCCAGGTAAGGGGGATAGGGAGTCTTTGGGTAGGGGTGCCAGCAAAGGTAGGGTGCTTTTTCTTTATGTAGAGTATCGGCAAAAATCTCCTTGAGAAGGGAACAAGCCAAGACATGGAGGTGGGGAGAGCAATCAGGGAGGACTAGCGAGTACAAGGTCACGGAGGCAGGTAGGTGTCTGGCTTCCTTGAGGAACAGCAAGGAGTGCAGTGCAGCTGGAGAGGAGGAGAGAGGGAGGAGGAGGTAGTAGGAGGTGAGAGCAGGGAAGGAGCAGAGCTGCATCATGTGGGCCTGTCGGCCACTGTCAGCCTCTGGCTTTTACTGAGTAAGAGGGGAGCCATTGGAGGGTTCTGAGCAGAGAGGAGACATGATCCCATGGACACAGATCACCTGGCTGCTGGGAGTGGACTGTAAGTAGGGTCAAGTGGAAAGAGGGTGACAACGGCAGTACTCCAAGAGAGGTGTGATGGCGCCCCCCGCCTGGCTTTGAATACTGACTCTTATCAGATATGACCTATATCACCTTGGATGAACTATTTAATCTCTCTGTGCTCTGTCTCCTCACCAGCCAAATGGACTCATACTCATTCTTCATAAGGTTTTTCCTGGCATTGTTATAAGGATTAAATGAGATAACATATGTACAGTGCCTCGCATGCAGTAAGAGCTCAAACATGAGCTATTATTATGCTGCTGCTGATGCTGCTAGTGTAACACAGGCCATTTGGAGATGTGAAGTCAAGGTCTCCAGAGGCACAGAGGTATCAACGTTGAAGTCACCGACTAGAAGGTGGGTCATGGACTCAGGACTCAGTGGGAGGTCAGAACAAACAACGCGGCAAAGAGGATCGGACAGCCCAGCGCCAGAGGTCAGGGGACAGTCTGCAGGTGGGCAGTAGGGGCCCCCCAGGAGTTACCTGGTGGCTGACTGGAATCGGGAGTCAGGCAAGGAAACTGGGAAATAAGGAGATGGGTCCGGGGCAGAGCAGAAAGAAGGGGCTCTAAAGCTGAGGAACTTCCCAGTTTCAGGGACAGCTCAAGACTAAGTGACCAATGCCCACATTTTATTTCGAGAGTTTTGATGGCCTTCCTAAAGAGCAAGCTTAGCTTCCAACAAGGTAGGAAGCAGGGCAGCTGCTAACGGTCCAGCTTGCAAGATGTGAAGTCTGGGAGGCAGCGCGGCAAGGCCCAGGAGGCAGGGTTGGCACTGATGTGGTGGAGAGACTCAACCCATATAGGATTGAGAGGCTCCAGGGGACCACTAGATACTTAGCAGAACCCACTAGAGTAGTTGGGTTAGAGATAATATTACAAAAGGTTGACCAGACATTTAAAAATGGATTACAAACACCCCTGTTTCTAAGCCAGAGAATATGGGACAGAAACCAAGGACCTGAGGCCAAGTTTTTGTATGGGATATGAATTAGCCATGCACTGGGGCCTCAGGGGCGTGTGTGGGCTAACAAACTTCTCCAGAATGGCATGTTTTCCAGTTCTTGGGATTGTGCTTTATATATTTATTTTGATAGGCAATGAGATAAAATCAATGTTCACTTCCTGTGTCTGCCTGCAGCCGCTCCTTCATCTCCCTTTAGAGACTGTTCACTCTTGCTTTCCCCTTCTTCTAACAAACTTGATTATCTGCCTCCTGGGTGAAGACCTGAGGAGGTATCTCAAAAGAAAAGCAAAAACCCCAAAACCCACAAAACAACAACCAACCAACCAAACAACTAATAACAGACCACCAACACCTAACCTACTAACCAAATCTGGTAGGCAGAATAATGGCCCCTCGAGGACGTCCACATCCTAATCTCTGGAACCTATGACTATGTTACCTCACAAGGCAGAGGGAAATTAAGGTTGCTAATTGACTGGCCTTAAAATAGGCACATTGTCCTGGATTATCTGGGTGGGTCCAATGGAATCACAAGGGTCCTTAAAAATGGAAGAGGAAGGCAGAAGAGGAGGTCAGAGTGACGAGACTTGAGAACTCCACACTCCATTGCTGGCTTTGCAGATAGAGGAAGGGGCCACGAACCAAGCAAGGAATGTGTGCGGCTTCTAGAAGCAAGAGAAGGAAAGGAAATGGATTCTCCCCTAGAATCCCCAGAGAGGAACATGCTGACAACATCCTGATCTTAGCCCAGTGAGACCCATGTTAGACTCCTTTTTCTTTTCTTTTTTTTTTTGTCTTTAAAATTTATCTTATTTTATTATTAGTTTTAGGTAAACAACATAACAATTAGACATTTATTCCCCTCACAAAGTGATAACCCCACCAAGTCTATTACCCCTCTAACATCGTACCAAACTATAACGATTGACTATTTTCCCTGTGCTGTACTTTACATCTGTGAGTATAGTTGACATTCAACATTATTTTATATTAGGTTCAGGTATACAGCACAGTGGTTAGGCATTTATATGATCTGTGAAGGGATACCCCCAATAAATCCAGTACCCATCTGACACCCTACAGTATATCAGACTTCTGACCTCCATAAGATAATAAATTTGTATTGTTTAAGCCACTAAATTTGTGGCGATGTGTTATAGCAGCAACAGAAAATAAACACACTACTCATCCAAACTCTCTATTGTGCAGGCTCAAGCTCAGTGCTGCAGCCTGGGGGGCCCTCAGCCTGGTTCTCTAATCTTAGTGCATGACGTTGCTTGGCCTGTGCTGCTTATGTCTTACGTTTCCACAGAGCTTTCAGGCTTACAAAGCACCTTCAGTGGTTGGTGTGAAGTTGAGAAGAAATGACATACAAGTGAGTACTTTGCAAACTGGAAAGCGCACAGCAGCAGGAAGTAGTAAGAGATGTCATATAGATATGACTTTGCAGCCATCCAGCACAAGGCCTCTGAATGCCCCAGAGCTTCTCCCATAGGGCAGTGGCTGCAGTGTCTTAAACAGTAGCTCCATATATGCAAAAGTTACCCTCTTATTAGATTTGAAGCCTCTTTGAGGGCAGGGCTCTGATTTACGTATTTATCTTGGCAACCCACATAGGAAGAAACTTAGCTGTGGTAAAAGTGGGCATGGGGGTGAAAACAAAAGGGTCAGAAGGTCACAACAAGGGTGGACGGGTGGCTCAGTTGGTTAGAGCGCGAGCTCTGGGCAACGGGGCTGCCGGTTCCATTCCCACATGGGCCAGCGAGCTGTGTCCTCCGCAACTAGAATGAAGTCAATGAGCTGCCGCTCAGCCACGGGTGGCCAGATGGCTCCGTTGGTCAGAGCGTGGGCTCTCAACCACAAGGTTACTGGTTCGACACCTCGAGTCCCGCAAGGGATGGTGGGCTGTGCCCCTGCAACTAACAACGGCAACTGGACCTGGAGCTGAGCTGCACCCTCCACAACTAAGATTGAAAGGACACAACTTGACTTGGAAAAGTCCCGGAAGTACACACTGTTCCCCAATAAAGTCCTGTTCCCCTTCCCCAATAAAATCTGAAAAAAAAAAAAAAAGAAGGTCACAAGTTGCCAAGGGCACAGGCGCCACCTCATGGCTTAGCCAGAGCCCCCAGACTCGGACTCCCCGATGACAGGGCCATGCTTTTGCCCTTTTAAATAGAGTAGATTATTCAGTAAACAGTTGTTGGAAACATATTGCTCTCAGTACCTCCCCTGGGTTCTTTGAGGTCCTACCGTGAACTCCTCTAGATGTCTTGGTCCTGGCTACCGTGGCCTGTCCTATGCAAAGCGGCAAGACTAGTTTCCCATAACCTTGTTTGATCCCAGACCTCCTTATCTACAGTCAAAGGACCGCTTGGAGAGAGTATTAATTCTGGACCTTCCCCAAATCTCAGGCCCCCCTGCTGCAGGTCCTGCTCTGGTATCTGCTCCACGCAGAACAGCACTCTGGCTACTTCCTATTCCCAGAGGGCGGGGGAATGGATGCAGGACAAGGAGCTACAGGGCGGAGAGACCTGGGTATGGGGACCCAGGGGCCACCAGGGCAAGCTCATTCTTCCCTCTTGTTGGCACAGCCTGTTCAACTCTGAGCCGCTTTAGGTAAACAGGGGAAAGAAAACAATGTCTGTCAATTACAAAATGAACCCATCAGGAAAGGAATGTTATTGCCAAGAGTTCTCAGAGGGCATGACAAACAAAGAAGGTGAAAACCTGTCTTTAACCTCAGGCTCCAGTTCTCGACCATGGAGCCTGGTGGCCCTTCTGTGAGCAGAGGCCTGGTGGTTCTGAAGGGAGCCCCTTTCCACCTGACTCTTTTCACTTTTCCAGCCTGTTCCCTCAGCTCCTTGGTGAAGGCCTCCCGATTGAACAGCCGGTGGGGGGCAGAGGCTGCTGGGATTCAGGCTGCTGCCAGGATGGGCTCCATGGCAAAACTGAGAGCCCGTGGCAGTGTCGGCTACTGGCTGTGCTCTTTCAGCAGTGGCATCACCATCTCCAAGGAGGCAGCCTCATCAGTATGGGACCTTTGGCATCTTGCCCTCTGGGCGGGCAAAGGTGTCCCATAGCAACGGGGGCTGTGACCTGCATATGACAGGACATTGCATCTATTCAGGACTTTCTTTCCCCTGCTTTCTTTAAAACAAGCTTGCCCTATATCCAAGTTCCCTGTGAGCCCCATACAATGAAAACAGCAGTTGACAGGTTCCCTGTAACTCGTGAAATCTGAGTGCATCCAAGGAGAGAAAGAGAGTGCTGATTACTGAAACAGAAGACGAGCCCCTTTCGAGGCGCGGCTAGTCAGGCCTTTAGCTTGCTGCTCCTGACCCCGCTGCCCTCCACGCACAATAAGCCGAGGGAGGAAAGGGAGAGCGAGGTCTTTACTCCTTACGTTGCCAATTGATCACCCCCCTAACCCCTATGGGGGCTCCTTCGTCCAAACAATTCAGGTGACAGAGGTCAGGGCTCCAGCCCATTCCTCCGGGGAGATCTGAGCTCTCCCTGCAGGGACTTTCCCAGGTGAAACAAAGACAAGCTCTAGAAGCCTTAAACAAACTCCTGCTGATGACGCAGAGCGGAACCAGAGAAAAGGGAAATTAGAGGTGCTCAGAATCACAACACTGGGCCTCAGTCCTTTCATCCAGCCAGACCCCAGCACTGTTTTCATGCTTTGGGACTGGGTCAGGATGAGAGAGCCATGTCAGGGGCAGTAACTGCTCTATTTTTGCCACACTGGCTTTTAGCTGAATAACCAGACTTCTAATATCCAAAATATCAGATGATGAGAAAGGAGAGGAGGCAGAGAAAGAAGAAATGCATGAGGTAGGCTAAAACAGTGCGGGCTTCCACAGAAAGACGGGGAGAACCGGGGCCCATTCCTGAGGGTTCTGAAGCATCGAACACCACTGCTGGAATATACACCCTTTGTGTACAAAGCGACACAGGATGGTGTAAATGAAAAAAAAAAATACACTGGGGCTCTGGGGAGTATCCCACCCAGTCCTCAGGAGAGCAAGAGATGGCTAAGCATGATAGGGCTCTATTCTTTCATTTCTGATTTTAGAAGCAGTAACTGAGAGCGAGCACACAGTCCGCTGTGCCAGTGATCTGGTATAGGCTTACGTGGGGACCGCAGGCAATCATTTCACCACTGGGCTCCCAATTTGATCATCAGGAAATAAGCTGTACCACTTGCAAGTCTCTAACTATGACATATACTTTCATTTTCCAATGCTGTCTCTTCCTGTTGGACTGCCCTCTACAAACTCATCTGCCTGGCCAATTCCTACTGATTCTTCAGGCTACATATCAAGTGCTATATTATTTATACATGTTCATATCTTAGCACCATTCACATTGTATTATGGTGATCCGTTTACTTACTTTTCTGTCACAAGACCATAATTCCTTTGAGGGTAGGATCACTGTTTGATTCATTTTGGTATTGTTGGTGGTTAGCACACAGTAGCTATTCAATAATCACCTGAAGATTGAACTGAATCATGATAAGGATTATTGATTCTTTTTCAGGTCCTAGATTGAGTTTTATTCAATCGCAAAGGACTTGTGAACAGGGCTATAGCATTGCATAATTCCAGGATCCCCATTCATATGCGAATGAGGCCCCTGGAGCTATGCTACACGGTGGCTTTCCTTGTGGAACTTCTACCATAGGCCAGGCACAGTGTGGGACTCCAAGCACTAGATGCTTACTCCAGGTAGATGGAGTTGATGTGGAGATGGTACAGTCAAGGGGGGGGTGCAACAGGAGTCCCGGGAAAGGAGAGATCTGTGTGGATTATGGCCACAGGGAAAGCTTTGTGAAGAAAGCAGAATTTGCACTACCCATGATGACTGGGGTAGAATAGATAGATGGAATGATAAAAGAAGGTATGCAGAACACAGGATTTTCAAGGCAGTGAAACTATTCTGTATGATACTATCATGGTGGGTACCTATCATTATACATTTGTCCAAACCCACAGAATGTACAACACCAAGAGTGAACCTAATGTAAACTACGGACTTTGGATGATAAAGTCCTTTGGATGTAGGTTCATTGACTACCTACAAAAGTAACAAAAGTACCACCGTGGGAGGGCATGTTGATAGTGGAGGAGATTGTGCATGGATGAGGACAAGTGATATACAGAAAATTTCTGTACTTTCTGTTCAATTTTGCTGTAAACCTAAAAACTGCTCTAAAAAAAAGACAGTCGTTTAATTAAAAAAAAAAGAAACACAAAAAAAGCACAAAAGTATGAGCCTATGTGGGATATTAAAAAAATAAGCATATCGAAAAGGGAAGACAATAAACAATGTGGACTGACCATAGACGGTGGCAGGGTGTATACATTGATGGGTAATGAGAAAATAGGTTGGATAGGCAAGGTGGGCCCGATGATGAAGAATCTTGAAAGCCAAACAGAGAAGTTGGAACTTGAGTTTGAAGGACATAAGAAGGCCTTATGGGCTTTAGAGCTGAGAAGTAATAATGTGAAAATAGTAGCTATAGTAGTGAGGTTTGATGAGAAGTTAAGAGAGAAGAGAGACTAGAACATTCTCCCAGTCATCAAGGCACCAAGAGTTCTCCCAGCTCAGTACGTGTATACTGTGATCCGTGACTACCTATGAACACAACTGTGGAAGAGCATGGTTGCTCTGGCAGCAGTGGGTAAGATCCTAAAGTGCTCCATGAGTGTGAGCTTTCTACAAATGGGTCAAGATCACATTAGGAGTGAAACTGCCATAAATGGAGCACTCAAGCTTGAGGGGCTGGCCTGGCTTTGTCGCTTACTTGCTGTTTGAAATTTGGCCTTGATGTTATTTTCCTAATATCTAACAAGGATGATAAATAAGACAGTTCTGTGGTCAATGGGCCACATTCATCTTCTTGTTTACCCCCTGGATATTTAATACAGAGTGCAAGAGACAAAGATATGGTTTTCAGCATCTTAGGAACCAGTCAGCCATTCAACCAATACTTACAGACGCTGAAGATAGAGAAGCAAAGAAAACAGACACAGTCCCTGCCCTCTCAGAGCTAAAATTCTAGTAAGAAGCCATGTAAAGTTAGTTTCTCATCAGCTGCAGAAAAAGGTGAGTCCTGGAACTGTATAACCTAGAGAAGCCAGGAGAGAAGGGTGACAAAAACCAGGGGAATGTGAAGGGTTGGCACCAACAAGAGGGAGCAAGATTGCCTTTTTCTAGAAAAGAAGTCCTCAGATTTTCCACCCAACATAACCAAGGGATGCGAGGGTGGCTTGTGGCCACAGTGGTACTAGGGGAGGACGGGAATGGTGAAACACCCTAAGGAAGAAGAGACCAGATACACGCTCCAGCTGCACTGGGATAACCTCATGCAGTGAGACACACAGGGGAGCAGTTGCGTCCTCTGAGCACATTCTCCAAAAATAGCACCTTTTCAGCAATATCTGAAAAGATAATATTGACACGAAGATGTTAATATTAAACATGAAAACAAACTAGGGTGAAACCAAGAATCCATCGGTCTAATACGTAATCAAAATATTAACAATCAGGCATGAGATGTAGGGAGACGCAGGGGCAGAGGGGAAAAGGGTCGGCCTTGTTAATGCATCTGTTCTGCCTGATGTTGAAACCTGGCTATACTGCTTGATACCCAGCTCTCGAGAATTATTGTAAAACTGGGTCAATGGATCAAAGTCACATAGTAGCAGATTCTACCTCAATATAAAAAAATCACTTCCTGAGGACGAAAACTTCCAATGGCTCAGATGTCTTTACAAAGTTGTGTGTACCCCATCCTGGAAGAATTCAAATCCCAGGATGGTCATCTGTTGGAACATCCTGTATCGGCAGGGATGTTGGACTCCACAACCAATCAAAGCCGTCTAATGCTCCAAATCTCAGGGGCTGGTACTGGAAGGGCAGAGGTCTGAAGAGCAGGAGGAAATCTGAGGAGTAGCTTCACCCAAAACCAGAGGAAAACCTTTCAGCAACAATCAGAGAAGCTCAAAATCTGGTTCTTAAAACTAAGCGTCAACAGAATTTATTCCCTGCTGGCTCTTCCTCACCCAGGGCTCAGCACCATTATTTGCTGCTTGTAGGCATTTTAAAGATGGCTGACATGCGGAGGTGAGACAGTGAAGAGCCTGAATCAAGGGGGATATTTGTCTGGGACAGTGAGCTTTGCTCTTAAGGTCCTGTGCGGAAACTCACAAACAGAAAGGCCTGGCTCTGAGACTCAGATCTCATCTGCCCCGGGCCTCCTCAGCCTCCTTGGATGGTTAAACAAATGGCTTGAAGTCACCTTTTGCTGGAGGAAGCTTGGACCTCACAGGAGGGCCTGAGATTGGCCCCTGATAAGGCAGGCGTCCTGTCTGGCTCCCTGTCCACACCCTTGCAGCTGGGCCTGCTGTGGATGCCGCAGAGTTCAAAGGCACTGCTTTCCTTGGACCCACATCAAGGACTGGGATGAGAAAAGGGTCCTTTGACCTTCTCGTAGTGAGAGATGGGACCACCTTTGTATTGTATGTGTGTGTGGGGTGGGGGGGAGGGGGTGGATTTTTCCTGTTACTATTGTGTTTTCATGCACTGGATGTAGAATATCTGAACACAATCATCGGAAATAGAGTTTTTCACCTACAGCCAGAGGCTGGAGGCTGGCCCAGGGTGGGGTGAGGCTGTTTTCACCCAGTGAGAACCTAGTGGTCCACGTTAGGGACGCTCACTAGGGGGCATGGCTGGGCTTTCCCAGCCCCTGCCCCAAACACTGGTGCTCTGACCTTCTCGACCAACTAGGCCTCGGGCTCTGATTGGAAGTGGCTTCTGCCCACCAGCTTGCTCAACCTGGAGGTCCAACCTTATCCTCAGACTCATAATCTACCTTGATGTCAAGGTTTTCTACTTCAGCTTCAACTCAACCAAATCAAGACCAATTCAGGCCTGAAGTCTAGCCCTCTCCCGGGTTCTTAGGAAGGTGCCTTGTGGTGGTGCAAGCCATGTGGGGAGACAATAGGATTTCCATCCATCCTGAGGTTAAAGGTACTGGGTGCTGGTGGTAGAAAGTTGATGAAGTCTGTGGCCGTCAGTCAGGGTTGGGGAGACTCCTCCAACCTGAGCGCCCCTCTTAGGCCTGCACTGGCTTCCACTCTGGGAAAGGGGACCACATCACACTCTTTCTCACAGGCTTGTCCCATGCTGAGACAGAGTGCTGAGCTCCAGAGGCCTCCCACTAACAGAAAGTACCACAGCAATGCTAACAGGGCCTGTCCAGGCCTCTGCGGTGTGACCTCTCCTTAAAGGAGACGGGCCAAGCTGTGGGCCAACACCCACAGGCCGCAAAGGAGGCTGGGAACACAGCGGAAGGGAAAAATGAGAAGCATGAAGATCGGTACCGGAGGGATACTGGCCGCAGTGAGCTTGTGCAGGCTTTCTCTGCCATTCTTTGTCAGCCATGAGGTTTAAAGGATCCGGTGAAGAAAAATTGGGCCCCAAACTGGTTATGGCCCAACTTCCCAAAAAGACACAGATCACCCCTCGTCTGCCCCAAACACCAGCTGGAACACACACTATTCATAATTCGGCCCCTCCCCAGTCCACTGAGGGCATGCAGGGCTGGAGCCTGTTCCTCGGACGCAGCCGGCTGTTCCGAAACAGGTTTGGGAAAGTGATCTTTGGCACATAATGAAAAGGGTATGTATGTGTGTGTGGGGGGGTACCCAAGAGTTCTCTATCAGGGCCAATATTATTTTTAGTTGCCGAGAATCGGCCTGTGGCTGTTCCTCAAGGCTACAGCACACAGGCTTGCCAGGGATCAGGAAACCAATTTCAGGGGAGGTAAGAAAGCACGTCCCAAGGACTGTTCATTACCGAGCTGTCATTTCTTATGGAAAATCAGGTGACGCCTCAGAGTTTATACAATCCTCTCCCCGCCACCTCTCCCTCTTTCGTTCCCATCTAGAAAAGGAGCAGTGAATTTGAGCAATCTGGGAATTTTGGTTTCTGCCCTCCCCCCGCCCCCAAAGCATGACCGATGGCCCATTTTTCAAGCCAAATCTCACCCCTTGCAGGCAGCTGTCAGGAAACCACAGAAGGTGCTTGAAGGAGCACAAGAAATGGCTGGTTCTAATCTGGAGAAAAAAATGAATTAACAAGGCAGCTACTTATGGAAGAATGTTTTCTTTTCTTCAGCCTCAGCCTGCATATTTTCACAACATGTGTACTCTGTTACCTTGTCACTTCCCTGTTTTCTTTGGGTAAATAACTGGGCTCGAGACTTAGGGGAAAAAAGAAAGAAAGAAAAAAAGCCAGCTCGGGAGTGTCACTGGGACAGCCTGCCTGGCTGAGCTGGAAGGGAAGAATGAGCATGCACAAAACAGGCTCGTTGCAAACCCAGCCTGGCCCGTTCTGGAGGGGGCTTTTCCATGAACTCTGCAAGTCACAGTGTGGGAGTCAGAGAAGAGAGGGGAAACCTGCTCCCTCAGCCTTGAGGCTGGCAGGCCTGGAGGCTGGGGGAAATAAAGAACTTTTCTCCTTGGCCAAGGCAAATGGGAAGCCCTCTCTGAACTCGGCAGAGTCAACAAGGCCTACTGTGGCTCTTCTCCCAGCCTCTGCCTTCCCCCCGGCCAGGGAGCTGCCAGGGTGAGGGAGGCTGGCTGCCCGGAGCCCTGTTGTGGACGCTGGCGGGACCCTACTCCTTCCATGGAGCAGGGCAGTGGGGTCACACACCAGATGAGTGCAAAACAACACTGGTTTCACTGGCAGGATACCTTTTAGATACGCTCTGTTGAAAAGGGCCCAGGGGGGTGACGAGCTGGTTGGGGAACAATCAGGGTCTTTTATTTATAAAGCTATAGCAACTCTTATTTGCTTAGGTCCTCACGGCAGATCATTAGAACAGAAAGCCAATACTAATATTGCACAGCACATAAAAGGAGTTATTGACCATGCACAACACGCCTGTGGGTGCTAGCTCCACCCTGCAGGGGGACACCGAGGCAGAGAGTACTCAGAGGCAGAGACCAGCACAAAAGCCCTCACGGCCGACATGGCTAAGTTGTAGGGGGATTAATTGGGTGCTGTCTAGGCCTCTGCACATGTGAATTTCCTTTCTCCATCTGCTCAGGAGCCTTTGAGTACAACCTGGAACTCTCTATTTCACCTTGTAGATCATGCAGCCTTCGTCGGGCAGAGGTTTGGAATTCAAAACCAGAGCTTTTATTTGTAAAGGTCTGGACCCCAGCTGTCGAGCGGTTCCTTCAGTGTCACTGGAGGGGCTGTAAATGTCGCGTGAGGTGGGGTCACTTGGAGAGGAAGGGGGATGCTGTTGTAAGTGTTGCCTATTCCAAACTGGCACTTGCAGGGTGTCAAGGGCTTTCAGGGGGAGAAAAGGGGAAAACCAAAGGCTTTCTGGGAACAGCTAGATAGGGACATTCATGGGCTATCCGAATGATTTCTGTGGTCTAATTCTGTATCAGACAACGTCGGAGATGGGCTGTGAGGCAGATGGGAGCAGCTAGGAGCACAGATGACAGCTCATGCTCATTGAGCCCTCGCTATTCCCTGGACTGCTAAGTACTTTGCATATATTACCTCATTTAATCCTCCCAATAACCCTCTGAGGTGGGTTCTACTGCCCTCCTTTTCCAGACAAGGAAATGGAGGCACAGAGCAAGTATGTAGCTTGCTCAAGTTTACTCAGAGACCACGCAAGGGACAATCACTCAGGCAGGGGGAGTCCAAAGCCAGGATTTTTATTCACCATGCTGAGCTCCCTCCTCAGAATTAGGTCATTCAGGAGCAGCTCCTCTGTCTGGCTTGATGGCCCACCCCAGACCCAGGAGGAGGCTCTGCCAGCACCCACGTTGGCAGCAGCAGATTTAAACCTCTCTCCAGTCACTGTCCCAGCAGTGTTTCCCTGTGCAGCCCTACAGTGCTGGTCCCTGAGCAGTCACACAGGAAACGGCCTGCCCTTCTGCTACCCGCCTCCCCAGGCCCAAGGCCACGCCCTTGCCTACCTGGTTGATACTTGAGCCTCAGTCTGCACTCTCTCTCTCTCTGGTCTTTACTTCCGCTTAGTCACATCCCCGAAGTTCTTGGATGTGCTTTGCAGAGTAGAGACCCCATGGAAGCAGGCCTGACCAAGAATTAAGCCATAGCTCTCCGAGGGTGGCCCCCAGACTACAAGCACCAGAAACCTCTGGGGTGCTTCAAGAAGGCAGATTCTCACTAAGATTTTCAACTGTGGGACTGGAAGGCTGCATTTTTAACAAGCTTCCCAAGGGATTCCGATGTTCCCTAAAGTCTGAAGCCCACAATGTAGGCTTTTTCTGAATTAGGATTTGTTGAACCAGGCAGTGTCATGCTGTCCCTCAGAGACTGTGGAGTGGGCACTGTGCAAAGAGCTCAGAGTTTATTTGGGTAGAGGCAGGGGTGTTCTCCAATGGGGGTGCTGGGGTAAAAGGAAGTGGAGTGGCAGAAGAAGGTGTAGAAGGCTGGGCAATCTCTCTGCCAGTCCGTGTGAAAGTCCTTCCTGGATGGGCGAAGGCCCTGGCACAAAATTCCCCAGCAAAGGTTCCATGCAGAATGCCTCCAGAACCCCATTTAAAAAGCATTCCTGAATCTGGCTCATTTCCTGCTGGAGGATCCCAGCAGGCAGGACGGAGTGAATCAGGCCTGAGGGCTCTCAGAAGGGAAGTCGGGGCAACCTTACAAAGTGGAGACAAGAGTGGAGATTTAGGTAGGCTGCCTGGCACAGAGGAGTGTGTATGAGGGTCAGAGCCATTTCAAGGCTTCTGAAGGTCACTTTCAAAGAGGCTTAGAGAGGGAGCCCCTCGGGGACCTGACTCTCCAACTCACTAATAAGAGACATCCCAGGCAGGGCACGGTGTCCAGAAAATGAGAGTAAGCTTTTGGATAGTCAGAGCTTGAGAAAACGAAAAAAGAAATCCTTTATAAAACTGAAAAAGGAAAGTTTTTTCCCCTCACCTCACCAATAACTCTAGAACAATTGAACACAAAGTACTTTAGACTTGGCATGTAGTAAGACCTCCATGAAAATAATTTCTCAGCTCATTTAAAAGGAAAATAGTGCTATTTCTGTGACCATCTATCTATAACATGTGGACATGCTCAGTGGAAGTAACTCAAGTGAAAAATCTGACTATTAGTCAGAAAAGTGGGGCAAGGAGGAGATAGAGAAGGAAGTGGCATAAGTGGGGGGGCACCTTTGGGTGCGTGGAGGCACGTTTCTACTTCTAGAACTGTTTGTGCCCATGTGGACCTGTACAAGCCACTTCATGTCTCTGGGCCCAGGTTTTCTCCTCCAAAATAAGGTAGGGAAGAGCCCGGCGTGGCCAGCAGAGCTGTGGCCCTGTGGCACTGCGGACACCTGGGCAGGCACACAGCACCTCTGCCTATCCCATAGGCTCGAGTCCTTTTCAGAGTCCAGCCTGGGCGAGTGCTGGTGTCTGTGGCACAGAAAGACTTTCCCCACCATCTTGTTAGTGGGAAAACCACAGAAAAAGGATTAAGAACAGCCCTGACGTCTTATTCTTTAGATTAATAAACTTAGGACATTACTCAGAATTGCTCATATATATATATATATATATATATATATATATATATATATATGTATATACACACACACACAGAAAGAGAGACATATATATTTATTAGTATCGCATATATTTATATTAGACCATACATAACACATAAAAATCAATAATATTCATCATATATATAGTGTCATATATATCAATAAATACATTATTAAATACAAATCACAGGTATTTGTATATACGGAGGGTGCCAAAAACATGTACACATCTTAAGAAAGGAAAAAACTGTATTAAAATTGTAATACTCAATATATACCGATAACAAAAGATGAATATGAGTCATGTGTGTACATTTTTTTGGCACCCCTGCATATATTACAAATACCTATTATATTATAGGTATATATAGGTAAATATCTGTTACAGGTATTTATAATATACACACACACATATGTATAGGCATTTGTGTGTGTGTGTGTGTGTGTGTATACAAATCACAGGTACACACACAGAGTTGCTGATTCAATAACCTGTGTTCCCAATATGGCTACAGGCAATAAACATTTGATTCTTGTTGTGGGTTGAACTGTGTCCCAAAAAGATATACTGAAGTCCTTACCTGTGAATATGACCTTATTTGGAAATAGGGTCTTTGCAGATGTAACTAAGATGCAAGTTAAGAGGAGGTCATACCAGAGTAGGGTGGATGCTTATTCCAAAATGACTGGTGTCCTTATAAGAAGAAAAGAGACACAGAGACAAATATACATAGGGAAAGGACAGACACAGAGAAGATGGCCATGTGAGAAGAAGGCAGACATTGGAGTGGTGCATCTGCAAGCCAAGCAATGTCAACGGCTGCCAGCGTCCACCAGAAGCTGGGACAAGGCAAGGAAGGATTCTTCCGTAGAGCCTTTGGGGCAGCACGGCCCTGCTGACATCTTGGTTTCAGACTCCTAGCCTCTAGATCTGTGAGAGAATACATTTCCATCGTTTCCAGCCACTCAGCTAAGCACCAGTGTACAGAATTTTGTTAGGGCAGCTCTAGGAAACCAACATGACTGCCATTGCAGAGTGGAAGGGAAGCTAAGCCTGCCAGTCAGGCTTTTGCATCTGCTGAGCCCCCAGTTCTTGGCCCCTTTCCCTGGCTCTCTCTCTCTCTCTCTCTCTCTCTCTCTCTCTCTTAGGGGGAGGAGTGGGGTGGAGATATTTAACTGTTTCCAACTGAAACCAACACTTGAAAGGTTATGAAGAACCCTACATCCCCTGCTCCTTCGTGATGGCTGATGGCTAAGGCCACACTGCCACCACCCGAAGCTCACGCTTGATCATTTGGAAATGGGGAGCTGAGAGAGGCCTGTACTTCACAGCTTAACTCTCCCTGACCCACTCCTTCCTGGCACCCGGACAGGCCTTTGGGCTCTCAGAGGGTGGTAGAAATTTATGGTTAGTATGCCTCTAGATCAGAGTTCCTGCTGTTAGACAGTTTTCTTTTCCCACTTTAATGGTACACAGGAATTCTACCCCCTTCCTCCCCCAAACAGCCACACATCTTTTTAAAATTTGCACCTTTTTTTTTCCAGGTTGGTTTCCTATGGTGAAGGAGAGGCTAGGAAATGCCCAATAAATCATCTGTCTGTCCTCACTCAATTGAAAGGCAGGAAATGCAGAGAACAGTCCCCTTACCTTTTCCACTTTGCATATAACAAGAGCTATCAGGACCCTTTGAAGGGCAGCCCCTCTGACAGCAATATTAATTCCTCAAGGCCACTGGAGTTGTTTCTAGGGACCAGACCCAAAGGGGGCAGGCCGTTTGGGACGCTGGCTGCCTCTGCTACCAGCCCCTCTCACGGGCTGCATCTCCGGGACTTGCCCTGAGACATTGATTTAATCAGCAGTGATTTAAGGGGCTCCATGTGCAGGGCATGGTAGGAAGTCTGTGCAGGATAAAAGGAATTTTAATCCCTAGTTCTTGTCTTTAAGGAGTTTACAATCTAGATTGTGCAACAGCTAAGTCGTGGACATCAAGATAATGACCCCCATACAGGGGAGCTTATGGAAAATGTTCAAGGAGAAGCTGGGGGCAAGTGTGTGGGGAAGAACAGAAGATGCTTGCTGGTGGCCAGTGAAACCTTCTTGGGAGAGAAGATGAAGGCTCCAGGTCCAGGCGTGAAGACTACGTAGGGCTTGGGAACACAGGAAGAAGGAGTAGCGCTGCTGAAAATGCAGGGACTCCTGAGAACACCATGGAATGGGGGCGGGAGGGGGGTGTGAGAGGCAGGAAAGCATGTGGTTTACTCAGGGGACAGTGAGAACCCCAGGGTGTGCGGAGAAGGTTGGGTCTGGATGGACTTTCACATTTAAGGTCTGTTTCCCTACCTGACTGGGAGCCACGAGTCTGTGTCTGTTCCACTTACCACGGCTTCTCCAAGCCCCGGCCTGGTGCCCGACACATGGTGGATGTTCAGTACGTATCCACTGAATAAAGGAACGCTGGGATGCAGGCATGAGTGTGTAATGAGTGATCCAGTAGTGCCTCACAGAAGAGAAGGGACCCTCTGCAATCCCATGGCAGATGATGGGGTTCAGGACATGCTACCCCCAAATATAGCACCTTGGCATATTGACTAGTTTAAGCTGAAGGAATCTGAGAAAACAGCAGAAGCAGGAACCTGACTTTGACCTTCCCCCCCAGACTTCTCCCCTGAAAGATGTCTCCCCCGAAAGGTAAGAGGTGCACTTCCTATATCCAGAGGTAAAGCTTATCTCCGAAGACAAAGGGACGCCAAAAAGAATCCTAAACAACAGCCCTTATTACGTTTCCCCCAGCAGACTACACTCCCCTCATGTTCCTTAAACTCTCCTCTTCCTCCTCAACTGCCCACTCTTCATCAAACGCAACATAAAAACACTCAGATCAAACTGTTTCTTCAGGGCTTCATTTCCTTCTGAAGGCTCCAGTGTCACAAAAAACTTATAGTAAATAAATGTGTGTTTTTCTCCTGCTAATATGTCTTCGTCAGTTTAATTTTCAGATTCTGTCAGACACCCTAAAGGGATTGAGGAAAATGTTTTCCTCTCTTACACAGGTCAATGAGTAGCTATCCCAGGATTCACCTGCACGGCTGTTGGAGAAGGTCGCAACTCAAGCAGGTGGAAGAGAGGAGGTCTCACTCCATCTGGGACCCCCATGCCTGTCTCCTATTTCCCGCACACTGATTCCCACCTTAGTGGAATCATAGAAGGTACTGGAACCATCATCCAAGACCACACATGCCTCCCCCAAGCACCTACCACACCCCAACTCCCACCCCTCTTTAGATGGACAAAGAGACCCTGGCTAGATCGGGGTGTGACTCGCTCCTTCTTTTGAGGGCCAGCGTGGGTTCCCTCCCCTCCTGCATTATCTGCTTCATGGATTGGATATTAATTAAGGCTTAATGTGTTATCTTTTCCAGAAATATTTTAATTTTAAAAGATGATTGGGCTGAGCAGATAACATTGAACACATGGGAAGGGAAGGAGACAAAGGGAACCAACACATACGGATTCCCTATTATGAACTAGTCACTGTGCTAGTACTCTTAAGGATTTCTTATTTATTCTAATACCTCTAGTGCTGTTCATTCAACAATTACTTTTTGAGCACCTACTGTGTGTCATGCATGTTCTAGGTATGGGGAAACAGCAGGGAACAAAACAGACAAAAATCCTGTCCTCATCACACTTACATTCTAGTAGAGAAAACAAATAGAAAACAAGAAAATGAATAGAATGCATAGTATATTAGAAGGTGATAAATGCTATGGAGAAAATGAAGCAGGGAAGGAAGGCAGGAAGTGTCAGCAGTAGGGGTTGGCAGTGGAAAAGGTGCCAACCCTCACCTTAAAATAAGGTGGTCAGGGGGTGGCCGGATGGCTCAGTTGGTGAGAGAGCGAGCTCTGAACAACAGGATTCCCGGTTCGATTCCCACATGGGCCAGTGAGCTGTGCCCTCCACAACTAGATTGAAGACAACGAGCTGCCGCTGAGCTTCCAGAGGGGCAGCAGATGGCTCAGTTGGTTAGAATGTGAGCTCTTAACAACAAGGTTGCTGGTTCAATCCCTGCATGGGATGGTGGGCTGTGCCCCCTGCAACTAAAGATTGAAAACGGCGACTGGACTTGAAGCTGAGCTGCGCCCTCCACAACTAGATTGAAGGACAACTACTTACCGAGAGCTGATGGGACCTGGAGAAACACACTGTCCCCCAATATTCCCCAATAAAATTTATTAAAAATAAATAAGGTGGTCAGGGAAGGCACCACTGAGAAGGGGACATTAAAGCAAAGACTTGAAGAGATTAGGAGTGAGCCATGGCCACATCTGGGGGAGAAGATTCCTGGTGCAAAGGGAATGGTATTGGGGCAGGAACGTGCGTGGTCTGTGTGTTCAAGGCACAGAGAAAGGACCAGGTTAGTAGGTAGAACACTGAGCTGCTCTCTAAACACACAGAGAACTGACTTTTCCTGGTAGCTCACCTGGCTAATTCATCTTGCTAGGAGGTCAGTCACAGGCAAAGGATATATTTATTTTCCAACAAAAGTCATCTTGCAAGGACAGAAGAGGTGGTTACAAAAGACTGGATTAATTATCACGCCTCTGTTCTTCATGCTGGTCTGAAGCTCGACTGCACTGTTACTCCCTGTCTGCACTTAGACAAATCTTGCTCTCTGAGCCTCAGTGTTCTCTTCTACAAAATGGAGGATGCATTTAACAACGCCCTCCCCAAGAGATTGGGCTAATACAGTGTATAAAGCACTTTGTAAACTGTGACGTGCTGTAGAAATTGTTCATTGTTAGTATACCATAAAAGCAACTCAGGGCCATGTCCAGCTTATGTTGGGTCTGTAAAGCCATTTTTTAGTAGGCAAGTTTTTTCAGTTCTGTTCACTAGGTTGCAAAGACTATTTTTACTTAGGTGTTATGGCAATCTTACTGTTTTGGGGAGGAAAAGATTTCATGAGGCTCTCACCAGCCCCTCTGAACTTTGGCTGGATCTGTCAGGCCGTTTCTCAAACCTGAGATAATCCTACCCTCCCCACGCTTACTTCCACCTTGGCTTCTGTCTCCCAGCCTCACTGGAGCGAGTTGCACGTCTGTGCCAATGGCCTTAATGACTGGATCCCACGGTGTGACCTCAACTGGGCTCAAAATGCTGCCAAACACTTTTCATCCTTTGGTTAAGTCCTTGTTTGCTTCCTGCAGTGAGAGCTTCAAACCCAAGTCCCCAACCCCGGACGTTCCCTCCCCTCATTCCGGGCAGATGGCCTGGCTTTGGCCACACTAAGAAGTGCAAGTTCAACAACATGGGCTCTTCCCTGCCTGGACATTCCTTACCAGAACTCAGTCTCCCCTTTACTCCCCCCTCTTTTCTAGATCCAGAACTAACACCAGCTTGCAGTGGAAGGGATGACTTCTTGTGCTGGCGGCCATATCACATTTTCTATAGAAATAAGCAGTGGCCCAAAAGGATTTCTGAATAAGGAAGTTGACTGATGTACTGTTTATAATAGCAAAAACTGAGAAGTGACTCTATGTCCAACAAAAGGGGATTGGTTAAACTGATTATGGGAACAGTCATGAGTTGGCAAGGAAAATGTTATAATCAGTGCCATCCCACTTTTGCTAAAAGTCAAACAAAACTGGCAACAACAAACACAAATATGTGCACAGGAAAAAAAGGACCGGAAGGAAATATACAAAAATAAAAAGGGACTATCTTCAGGTGATGAAATTATGAGTGATTTTTATTTACTCTTAGTACTTTACTATATTCTGACTTTTCCACTGTGAGCATGTAAGCACATAGAATTTTAATAATTAGAACAAAAAGCGAAAATATTATAGCCACATTTCTCCACAGAAAAGCTGCATGCGATTCAGTTCTTCTTGCTGTCCCTTTAAATGCAGCCTTTCCTGGGTGGTGTCGGGTTGACAGCTGCATAGTAACTCTCGTTACATGTAAGGACTAGAAGCAAAGAAAACCATAACCAATTAACATTACAGCGGGAACTGAGGCATGCAGAATGGAAATGCCTCAACAGGAACATGTTATTACTAATTTTTCCCCCCACTCTGGGACAGGTGTTTAGGGGAATGCGCTAAATTTGCTCCAGATAATTTATTTTTAAAAGCACGATGATTACTTCATTTCTTTGCCTCCATTGTCATGAGAACATTTACCATGCGGAACCATTCAGTTATGGATACTTCATTCTAAACTGAATCTATTGACCTAGGGCCCTACTGTGTGCCAGCACTGGTGATACAAGGGGTTATCTGCCATTGGTTCTCAACAGGGGATAGGGTGGCACCCCTCACTAGGGGCTTTGGAAATGTGTGGGGTGTTTTTGATTGTCAAAATGATTGAAGGAAGGCTATCACTCATTTAGTGGGTGAGGTACAGGGTTGCCAACCATTCTACAATATGTGGGACAGTCCTATGTAACCGAGAGTCGACCTGCTCCCAACGCTGACACCCTTGGGGGAAAACGCTGAACTAGACAGTTGATGCAGGTGATGTCTGGGAAGGACAGAGAGAAAGGAGGGGACAGATGCTTCTTGGTAGCAGCCTGGCATCGCCATGCTGAGGTTCAGGGTTACTGGATCTCCTAGGTTTTTCAGCGAAGCCAGAAATGTAGATGATGATGTAAAATTTCCTGATTTTTAAAAAACACTGCATGGGCCAAAGAAAACACATCTGTGGGCCAGATTTGGCCCTCAGTTGCCAATGTGCAGCCCTGTCTGCATGAGAGGAGTACAACAGAGCCCGTCTGAGTTTGGGTTCACGTTCTGGAGAGGACCAACCTGGGTTCAGGTCACAGCTCTGTCATTCACAACTTACAATTTCAGACAACTGAACATCCTCTGAACCTTACTTTCCTACCTCATAAAACAGAACGAATGGGAACACGCACTGGTTTGTCACAAAGATTAATCCAGGCAGGAGAAGCCCTCGGTGCCTTGCACCTGGGAAATGCTCAATAAATAAAGCAGCACTAGTATTATTAGCAGTAAGGACGTCACAGTCTAAATAAAAGAAGCACTTACTGTGTACAGCACACTGGGCTCGGTGCTGAGGGCTTAGAAATAAGTGTGAGAGAAAGCCCTGGACCCAGAGGTGTTTTCACTCTGGAAGGAGATAAACCCTGGACATGAATATTGTGAGGCGGCCGATACAAGAATGTGGCACACATCGGACAGTTAAAGGCGACCAGAGGCGGCCACTTCTTGTGAAGGGGGTGCTTGTGAGGGGTGGGGGGTGGAGTCCAGCCAGAGAGGGACAGGGAGGAATGGATAAGCAAAGGACGGATGATAAAATCATCATAACGACTGAGTGCTGACTACACCCCAGGCACTCTCAGCACCCCACTGCGTGGTAAGTATGCTCCTCAGCCTCATACATACGAAGCACAAGGCACGAGACTGGAAAGGCCTCACGGTTACAAAAGTCTTCTCCTGAACGAGCTGTGAAAAATTTGGAAACCATTCCTTCTCTCGTTAACGCGCTGTTATTTTCAAATCTCTCCAGAAAGTGTGGACCTACCTCCCCCGGCCCTGCCCAGGCCACGTCTCTAG
Organism: Rhinolophus ferrumequinum; assembly: GCF_004115265.2. Lineage (NCBI taxonomy): Eukaryota > Metazoa > Chordata > Mammalia > Chiroptera > Rhinolophidae > Rhinolophus > Rhinolophus ferrumequinum. The sequence continues at coordinate 28,381,278 of NC_046289.1, forward strand.
AACACAGATCACTGCTAGGGTTGTTGACGGATTGGCTAAAGCAAAGATTCAGCGTTTGACCCACGGGGGCTGGACTCCCAAACTGCATATGAAGGAAGAGTATATTTAGCAAATTCTGTGAAATTTTTTTCGGGGAAAATTGTTAATCCACTAAAAGAACAAACTGTTTCCAAGCGCTCCGACACCATTTACATTCCAACAGGCAAAATGCTATTTCCACATGAGGCCCATCTATTTTTCAAAGTAGACCAGGCCACATCTCTCCCAGGGAAGATTTTGTTAGCTGTGATTCTGATTTATGCTGTGGGATGAACGGTAATAAGACCATGTTGCTGGGGATGTCTGACGCCTGAGGTTCTTTAGACCATAACCTGAATTAGTCTAAACCAGTGCAGTTTCACTGCAATGCGTCTTTAGCATGAAAATGTCCACAAATAATCACTTCACGAGCCCCCCACTCTCCACCCTATAACTACTATACAACAACTGTGGGTGGGAAACACGCACCATTCTCCAGAAAAAAAAACAACCCTTGCTTTGAAATGAGTAAAATGCCACCGTGTCCCCATTTCCAGGAGAAAAAGTAAACAAATGCAGTGTGTGGTGTCTGGACACCGCATGGGGTAAAAAGGGAGCAGCACCCTGCAGTTTAGACATGAGAAGGGAGCAGGGCCTGCTGACGAGCGGTGACAAGACCTCTCCATGCTGCTCCCTCAGAAGACGTCGAAGTTCTCCCAGTTCTTTTCCTGAAGCACGACAGCCGATGTTGCCCTTCAGAGACCCCCTAATCCTCCTCTCAGGCCCCACCCACCAGTGAAACAGATGCTGGTGGACAGCAGGACGGCTTGCGGCAGTAAAGAGCTATTAGACAACAGTCACAACCCACCAACATTTTCATAGGCTGCCTCGTAGACGGCAAATTTCCATTTATAACCAGAGGCGAGCAAACATCAGCTCAACATCTATCAGCAGGGGTAGCAGTGGGATTGTGCTGTGGCTTCCTCCAGGACTCGGTAACAAAGAAATACCTATCAGACTCTTCTTTCCTTCTAGAAACTTCTATAAAGATGTGTCGAGGGCATGGACTAAGAACCAGATATGGGCTAACGATATTGTGGTTACATGGCCTGGTGATTTGCTGCAAGTCACTTCTCATCCATCAAATGGGGGTTTTAAGCTCAAAGAAATCTGAGTCGCCTCCTGAGCTCGTACATTCTATGACTTATAGACAGTGGCTCAAAAACTGGGACCCTTCCAACTCCGACTCAGAGCCTTGGAATTAGGATTGTCCTGAGGAGATGGGATAGACAGCTGGAAGCATTTCTGGAGGCTTCTCAAGGTCCTGACTTAGCCCTGGGCCCAAAACTCAGCTCCCAGCCTAACTCCCTGTGCTTGAAATGTCAGCCTGGGAGTTGCTCCCTAGAGATTTGAATCCACTGACTGTTCAGGGTACTTTAATCAAATGCAAATTATCCCTTTAAGCGTCAAAGGGGTAGGAGGAGGGATTAGCTGACAACCCTGGGAGCACGGGCCTAAGACCCTTGGGAGTGACAGCCCCCCACAGAGGAGGTCAGGAGGGAGAGAACAGAAAGGGGAGAGAGCTCTGGAGGGGTCAGAGGCCACTGGCGGCCCCCACTTCATCTCCAGTGTGTCCCCCAAACACTGCCCTGGTGGGGGGGCTAATCCCCGGGCCTCCTGCATCCTTGGCATTATCTTGGCAGGGTCAGGACCCCCACCCCATGCGTCATTGGCTGCACTTCTGGCCCCTCGGGGGGCTTGGTGCTAACCTGCAAGTCTCCAGGCAGAGAGCCCAGACATGTCTCCTCTGTCCCTCTCACTCCTCCCAAGCTCAGAGGAGTCAGGACTGAACACAAAAGGGGGGTAGGGGGGAAGGGGAAGGTGTTGATGGGGCCACAGCTTGAGAAGAGGGACACTCAAGAGAGTGGAAGAACCAGCCTGGAACCAGCTTCAACAGAGTAAACCAAACTGCTCTCCTCCCTGCCCCACAACCCTTTCCAATCAGGGAGTCTAAAATTACCATATTTACAGCATCTGCAGCCAAGCCAGCACTAAACAAGATGAATAGCCATGACGCAGGAGCTGAGTAAAAGTATGCAGCAGGGCTGGGCTGGGCTGGGCACCAGGGTGAGCGAGCCACAGGGGGACAGCAGGATGGGCCGGGGAAGGGTGATGGACAGGATTCACCCGGCACGAAAGGTAGGTGGGAGAGGGGTGAGGAAGCCCTATCATGTTAATTTGCTAGAAAAAGAGAGAGATGGAGCAATTAACACACGCACACACACACACACACACAGAGCGAGAGCGAGAGAGAGCGAGAGAGAGCGAGAGAGAGAGAGAGAGAGAGAATATGAGACTATGTATGATGCTAATTTTAGAAAGCTTCTCCCTTTCTTCCTTCTAACTCCACCCAAAGAGGGAACAGTTGAAGCCTCCATGACAGGATCCCTTAAATTGAGTTTCAGCGCGCGCGCGTGTTGGGGACGGAACACCTAGGTCTGTGAGTCCCTTTCCCAAGCAGCCCTTTTCAGGATGCTCTGGTCAACCCACGCACACTAAATGACTCCATTCATAAAAAGGGCCTGAAAGTCTGGCCGATGGAGCTCTGGAAGAGTCCAGGAGGGGAATGACGGGAGTGTGTTCTGTGTCAGCGTGTCCCAACACTGTCCCAGCCTGGCTTGTTCTTTCCCTAGGAGGGAAACTGCCCGGAAAAAGAATGGAGACTCATGAGCCGCAGATGCTCTCTCAGAGAATATCAGAGCCAGGAGGGCCCTAAACACAACAGAGAGAGGGGAAGAGACTGGTCTAAGGACTCTAGGCCCACAGCTTTCAGACCAGTATCCTTGCTCCTGCCTCAGAGGCTCACAGCAGAGGTCCTGGGGCTGTAAGACTCTAAGGCGCCTAGACCTCTACATTCCTCCCTTTAGCCAAAGCATCTCTACTTTGGTCTTTTTGTATCCTGGGCTTCATTTCATTTCCTTAACATCTGCAGCAACGAAAGTAAGTGTGGAAATCCCTGGTCTGTATTAGTAGGAAGGGTGGCTAGAAGGAAGGCAGAATGAGGTGTTGGTAGAAACAGAATTGGACGTAGTAGGGGATGCAGACAAAAGGAGGTTCATACTGAGGGGAGGTCAAGATCAGCCCTAATATGTGAACCAGCTCCCAGAGAAAGACGTCTCCCCTGAGAGAACTGGAAACAGCCACTGTCTGCAATAAGCCTACGGGAACCTGAACACAGACCCCAAAGTGGGGGCCATTTGTTCAGTAAACTGTCTAGTACACACGAACCATTCATGCTAGGAGGTAATAAGAGGAGGTGATTTGCTGGTATTTGATGTTGTAGTTGCCCACGCCAAAAATGTTTCCCAGCTGAGGACACCCTCAGATAGGCACACCATTCAGTGCACGACTACATCTGGCCCAACACTCAAGGTTTGTCAGGAGAAAGTCCTGATAAACTACACAGATGTGTTTCTGTTCTTCTTGGTGGCCCAGAATTGCTGACCTCCCTTTACCATTAAAATGTTAAGAAATGGGCAGAGTTAGTTACCTGAGATGACAGCTCCTACTCCCAATGCTCTGTCCTAGGTGGACCCATATTTCTCAATAGTGGCCAGGAGTCTCCCTCTCTTCTCTTCCTACTGCTTAGACCTTGCCTTCTATTTCCTCCACGAGCTCCTCTTTCCTACCCTCCCATTAAGTGGTGTTTCCTCCAGGTGTGAGCTTCTGTTTACTCTTCGAACTCTGCTCTGCTTAGCAACTTTACTCTCTGCTGGCTTCATTTATCACCAAAAACCTGTGACCTCAGCCCCAGCCAACCCCTGAATTGCCCACGTATATCTCCAACTGTCTGCTGAACATCTCCAGTTGGACATTCTACAGTTGTCTCAAATCACACATGTCCAAAACTGATCTCATTATCCACGCTCTCCTGCTTCCCACAACACCCCTCCTCGGTTCCTCCCTCCCCTATCCTTTCTCTCTCAGTCAGTGATCTCACCAGCCACTGAGACATCCCAGTGGAGACCTTAGGGTCACCCGACCCCTCCCGCTCCTTCATCAATGAGTCCTTTAAATCTCTCTCTTCCATCTGCACCACCATTGCCCCAGATCAAGCTCTCAGCATCTCTCTGCTACCACAATCCCTCCTGCGGAACTCCCAGCCGTGGACCTCCCTCCACTCTACAAACAGGAGACAACTGTCTAAACACAGATCTGATTCACGAAATATTTGCTGAGGTCCCACTTTGTGCCAGAACTGGGCATACAACAGTGAGTACGGCCAGTAGGGTCCCTGTCTTCATGGGGCTCATATCCCAGTTGGGGAGTCAGATAGGAAACAACCACACAACAGACAAGTGAATAAATACTCCTAAGTGTAATAAGTGCTATGAGAGAAACAAGTCAGGGGTTGGGTGGCAAATAATGGGATGGGGTACAGATCTGTGCCACCAACTGCATGAAGATCTTTGATGGCTCCTCATCTCTATGGAACAAAGTTCTCTCGTCAGCTTGGCATACGAGGTCCTCACCAATCTGGCCCAATCCGTTTTTCAGTTCCTCTTCCCCACCTCCTCCCTCCTGCTTCCCCTCTAACCTATGCTCCATGTCCTATTCATCTTTGGCTCCCAAGCCCCTTGCTCCTGGCAAATCACACGCAGGTAATACCTGTTTGGTGAACCAATGTGAAGATGAATGAAGGATGGGTAGGGTCCCCTTTATAGTCACGCCCTCTCCCCTTTCTCAGATCTGCTCTTTGGTGAAGCTTCTTTCCAATGGTTCCTTCCCCTGAGTCTCCATGGTATTTCTCACACTGTTTCTGCCCTCAGGTACTTATGATATTTACTGTCTCTCCTGCTAGACTGCTAAGGCATTGAAGGCAAGGGCATATTGTCCCATTCTGAAAAAAATGCCTGGCATGCAATGGTGCCTGAAACATGCCAGTTAAGTTGACTACGAAGAGCATGGAGCAAAGGGAAGTGATTGTTGTCCTTTTAGATTGTTTCTTGCTTTAAAAAAATAAAAACAAACAAACTCCAGTGGCCAAAATATTTGGGTGGAAAGAAGCAGAGTGAAGACACCCATTGCCAAGGAGACAGCCTGAGGCACACACCTCTTCTTGCTCAAGGAACAGCCTCAAAGAGCCCCACTTTGTCACTATGTCTTTGCCTTTGAAAATATTTTTGCACAACCAAAGCAGAGAACAATGAAGCAGATACGTGCCCATGGAAACTGGTGCTCAAAGATCTGCCTGTATCCATGTGAACAGAAACTCCCCTGGGTTGGGAGTTGGTTCTAGGGCTCAGCTTATTCCTTCACAGGATCTGTGAAGAACCAGCTCCATTTCCATCCTAACAACCTAGGGTACTTGTTTCTTTCCAAGGATCTTAAATGAAACTTAACTTCTCTGCTGTTTCCACACCCTATTTTTGGAACTCCCGAATCATTATTCCCTAAGACCAGAATAATTGAACACAGGGGTCTGGTGGTCTTTGGCAAATACAATGAGTCCCTGCCTCTTTTGACAGGATGGGGAAGGAAAGTGGAGAGGGAACCAATCATTAAAAATTCCAATAAAAAATCTGATTAAAGGTAAGCATAAAAATAAGAGGTAGATTTCGTGAATTTTTTTAGGCTTGGTGCCTGCTCTCTGAAAGGTACTGGGCAAGTGCCAATCTCCCTGGCTTTCCCAAATCACTGTTGATCCGTTTGAACTTCACACATGGTCACCTCATCCTCTTTTCTTTTTTCAGTTTCCCCAGGAAGCACCCCACCCCTGACCTGAGCATTTCATCAGTCCTGGGGTCTAGGACGAACTGTCCGTAGGGACCATTTCAGATTTTGCTTGACAGCCTTTTTTCTGCACTCTGGTTCAGTGTCGCCAAGCCAATTGTCTTCAGCCAAGCCTCCAAAGGAAATATGATCCACTCACTGCGTCAGATCATTTGGAAATAGATACGACTGGCTTGGAGTCACTCCATGCGGGGCTGTAAAATTGCTCTCTCTCCTTCTAAGTGGGTTGGTTTAAGCCCAAACTGAGGCAAGAGGTTTCCAAGGAATACAGAGCAGAGGAGTGTAGTAAGTGGTGGTGATTCAGTCAGTCAGTGGTCCTCTTGCTTCTGAGTCAGTATTAACCTTCTACTGGCAGCAAGTGTGCGTAGGCGGCCTTCACAGTCAAACAAAACAGCGAGGTCTTCAACCCTGGGGTACATGAAACATTTTACAAGAGAAGTGGGGATGCAGGCTTGGTGTGAATCTCTTCATTCAAGCCAAGTTCTCGTCTAAATTTTTGCTTCCAAGATAAATGAGGGTTAGTTAAATTGATTTTGAGATTTATGTATCTTGTACAAAGTTGGCAGGGTGTCTGTACTTGCATTGGGCCAACTCCACAAAATGCCGTTGAAATTCTCATATACATTGTCCTAAGGTCTCTTTGGAATTTCAAATAGGATTAATTTCTTCTTTGAATGAATTTTGTACTGTGTCGTTTTGGTCTAATTACCTGAGAGGCTGTCCGGTATAACGAAAGAGGCTATGCTGGGAATCAGAAAACTAGTCAAAGTCCCAGCTCTAGCATTCACTGGGCGAGTCGTTTAACGGGCCTCAGTTGCCTCATCTACAAAATGGGAATTGTGCTGGGTGCTCTGACAACTATAAAGGAACATGGAAGTAGAAGGACGTTTTGGCCTGAAAGTGTTTATGTGGTAGAAAATGAAGTGATTCTCCAGGTTCTACTGAAATCGTAGGCCAAAACAACGTGAGAGGGACACGAATGTGGGTGGGCAGGTGAGCGTGATGCTGACTGCCCTGTTAGAAAGCCTACTTCCTACTCAAGCCAAATTCTTTAATCTCATTGTGAGGATTTTTATGTAATCTTTTGTTTGGGATAATTCTTAGAAGGAAGCCATTCAATCTTACACCCAGTAAGATAAATTTTCTCCACTTTTCCCATCAAGAACATCAGGATAGGTGGTGAATACACAATGCAACACATAGGTGATGTTTTATATACACGTACATTTAAATCTATATAATTTTACTGACCAATGTCACCCCAATAAGTTTAATAATAATAAAAAAGGAACATCATGGTAATGCTTGATACTAATATGCCTTTCATCAATGGCTTCTAGGTCCTAAATTTCTAGCTTCTAGGGAATAAGAATAAAAATCTTTGATTTCAAGGAATTCAGTCCTTTGGGAAAGATGTGCTTTTAAACAGATCACCATGGAGAAAAAGCTAGAAGGGGGACAGTAAAAGAGTGACAAGCTCTCTAGGGCAGGAGTTGGCAAAGTATGGCCATAGGGCCAAATCTAGTCCACAGCCTAGTTTTGTAAAGAAAGTTTTGTTGGAACACAGCCATGTTCATTTGTTTATGTACGTATTGTCGATGGCTGCTTTAGTGCCCCAATGGCAGAATTGAGTGAGTAGTTGTGGTACAGACAGTATGGCCTGCAAAACTTAAAATATATATTAATTGGCCTTTAAAGAAAAAGTTTGCTAATCTCTGATCTAACGGAATCATGCCTTTCAAGAATTTCCTTGGGTTCCCAGAGTTGAGTAGGAGGAGTTAGCCAAGTAGAGAACAGGAGGAAGGCATTCCAGTTGGCTAAGTATACAGGAGTGGAGTTTTAAAGGATAGTTCACGTTTAAGAAGCAATGTGAAGTCTCAATGGTACAGGAGAGGGAACACTGGGAGATGAGGCATTGACTGGTCTGGCCTTTCCCCTAATTTATCAAAACCCTATTTTAAAATATCTAATACTTACAAGTAGGTCTTACAAAAGGCAATGGAACTAACATCGCCTCAAATGGGCTCTCAAAGTCCAACACATGTAAGTTTCAAATCTCAGCTCTGTCAATTGCCTCATAATATTTTTTATAACATTTCTGTGCCTCAGTTTCCTATCTGATTGTTGGGGGAGATAACATTTACCTCGCAGCGTTATACGTGAAAAACAATCCAATAAATGGTGGCTGGAATGTTGGTAACAGGTTCAGTTCCCCTGTCAATCAGGCTTGAAAGCTTAACAAAGCCTCCAATTCCTTCTTCTCTATCCTCTCACTAAACCATCAGGGTGACTTTGACCAATGTCTTGCATGATGACTTCATCAGAACATGTCTTGAGTCTTTTCAGCTTGTAAACTCTTGGAGAACCTTAACACTATTGTTTGTTTATCTTCATCTCCCTGAATGCTGACAACTAAATACCGATAAACACTGAAGAAGAAATTGAGAAGTGATCAAAATGCAAATGTTGGAGCATAAGGGTAGGAAGACAGAAAAGGAAGAGAAACGGGTGAATGTAACAAGAAGGCTTCATCTCAGCTAAAATCAAAGTGAAGCAACGATGCCCTTGTGTCTGAGGCTACTCTTGAGCAATCCCTCTACGGACATATGCGCCGTGACTGAATTCAGATCTTCTGGCTAGTCACAATCTTCCCATGGGAGGAGGGAGGCAGACTCTAGTGTCATTCCACTCATCACATGCAACCCAAAGAAAGCACCCACTATCAATGGAATTCTTTTCTAAAGAAGGGAAAGAATAAAGTAATTGGATATGCTGGACAACTCGCAGTTATCCCACTTGCCCCAAAGGTGTCAATAGTTGAAAATCTAACTTTTTCCTTCTGCAGCTGAAAATATCTCTAGATAATGGGGAAACTTCAAACCATGTTGCTAAAGAGATGACAGCACTGTGACCTGCTGATGCTATTAGCAGGCCTTTACTTGGAGTACATAACAGAGACACAACTTTATATTCTGTCAAACTTTGGCCACAACACTCATAAAAATTCTGGTTTTAATTTATGACAAATAAACCAGAAGGCATCAGTTAAAATTTTTACAAACACCTTCTTTTTAGAGGCTTAAAGAAGCTTTCACTGAATTCTTCTACCTGTCACTGTCAGAGAATCAGAAAAAAAAAGGGGGGGATCTGAAAGTGGATGCGTTCTGGTCAATATTTGAGTAAATAAGAGCTTATAAAATTATGTGAGAAGAGCATCTCAGAAATGTGAGAAAGCTGAATATGCAGATAAAATTCAAAGGAACACAAGCAAGAAAGAGAGTTTGGAAAAAATAAAACATAAAGAAAAAAAGAACAGATCAAAGATAATGTTAGTAGTATAAGTACAGACAAATGATAAGAATAGTAGCATTGACATTTCTCTTAGAACAAGTTCTCTTCAGCCACATTCTATTTGAAAACAATGACCAAACTTTCAGATGTGATAAGAAGTCAAGCCAAAACAATCAGAAAATTCCAAGAGAACTGTTAGACACATGGATTTACACCCATCATCATTTATGATGAACTTTGCCTGACGTATTTATTGTGTTTTGTGACATAGTTAATGATAGTATGAAGAATCTATCACAATTAGCAAGACATTTTAACCTGTTGCTTACTTCATCTTTATTTCACCCTTTAAAAATTAAACTTTGTGTATGTTTTATAATGTACATAATGTATTAGTAAAGTATTATAATACATGTGTATAATGTAAAAATAAAGATACATCTATTGGGAGTACATATTCAAAAATTGTTTACTCTTAGAGAATTCAATAAAAAACATTTGGAGACTATTTGAATAGATGACAGAGAAACAATGGGGGTCCCAATAAAGGGGAGAGCTGGTTTTCGGTTTGTTTAGGTTAAGATGCCATAGGTTGCCACATGGAAGACAGACTGGGCGGGAATACATGTTGCAGGGTGACCACTTCAGTCACTTTAAATGCTTGGAGATCTTGAAACAAAAGGTGTAAATACTAAGAGCTGTAGTTAGAAATTCCACTCTGCCAGCTGCCTCTTCTTTCAAAAACGAATCACTTTAGGCCCAAGCAAGACCACAAAAGATTGTACTGACAAGATAGCTTTGCTACGAGCAAAGTTAGGTGGGTGACAAAAAAACACAGAGCAGGTTTCAGGGATGGGGAAACATACCCTAAGAATACTGCACGTCATCCAGACTCAACTTTCCCCTCTGACCTACATGGGTTTCCAAGGCAGAGGATTCTTTAATCAGGAGGGATGTAGCCACTGTTCCAGCCAGAGAGGCCATTCCCACTGCTGACAGGCATGGTTAATTAAGTCTGACAGGCAGACGCCTTCTATCTAGACTGTGCATATAGGATGTGGCTTCTGGGAAGGACTATGGCTTTTCTCCTTGGAAAGGAGCCAGGTAGGCCATTAACTTATTACCGCCAGTTTCCTTAGCTGTCTCTTCCTTGCCACAAAGAACCCAGTTGCCAGATTTGAAGAACTTAACCTATATCCTGTCAAGTCTTCAAGAAAAGAGGAGGCTAAACTGAATTGGATGGGCTACAGTTCTGCGGAATTCCCGAGGGATACCGCCCAGGCGCTCCCTGAGAAGGAACCAGCACTGGTCTTGAGCCTAAACTTAGAAACCCTGAAACATCAAAAAGAGCTTCCTTCTCTGTGCTCCCTGAAGGAGGGCATGCCTTCTTCCTTTCTGCCTTTCTCTTTAAAGCCCTTGGGGTGGACGGGTAGGGGGAGAGTGAAAATAAAAACAAACGAAAGCAACAGCGACCACTTTTTATGGCCAAAGATGGAGTGAGGAAGAAATGAAAAAGGATGCTCCGGCTTTCACAATTCTACATCGTTTGGCCTTACTCTGCAAAGATTTAAGATTTTCATCTTAAAATTTTTAAGATTTTCATCTTAAGATTTTCCTTCTCTCAAACACGCCATACAATTCAATCCTTTGCTTTTGGTTGAAATTCTGCTCAACCTTGGAGCACTAGAAAGCATCAACGGCGTCATAAAGTTTTCCTCTCTGCTTCTAAACCCACCCTCTCTTCCTTCTCCAGGTTGGCCCGAGTTTCACATTCAGTTAAGGCCCTGTGTGTTTCTCTAATCATTTTGGGTCTCCCCAGCTGACTTTCTTGGGGGGACGTGTCATTATGTATTTCCACAGAACCTAGAACCATGCTAAACCCAAGTTGACAAATACTTGTTGTTTGACCATCCAGTTAATAGTAAGTGTCATACAGAGAAATGAGTGACGAAGTTGGAGAATAAAAAACTCTCTCATTTCTATATGAAGAGCAAGATTTTGGGAGGGTGGCAGGTGAATCCAAATGAATAGACGGGGATGGATTAATGATTTTCATGGTTCAGGAAGTCAGAATTTATCTCAATTGTCAAGGATTTCTGATTTTTCAAAGAGCTCTGATGACCCCCACAGTGTTTTAGTGTGGTTTGCCATGGACCCCTAGGATCTTGAGCCTCAAAATCAGTGCAAACTCAGAATTCTCCTAGGTTTGACCAACTGAGCAGAATGTTTGAATTCTCTAGGTCTTGTATTTAAAACAAAACAAAAAATGAATGAGATGGGATTCACTCATGAGCTGGAAGCACTTGGAAGAGGTTGAGGACAGACAGATCATCTAGTGGGTTCTTTAAGTCCGAATTACTTCGGTACAGCTGCTGGGGACAGATGCCAGCAAAGACATACTCTTATGAGGACACATCCTTCCAGGATTACAGGGCCTAAAAGAAACACCAGAAGACAAGCCTAACACCCTTTCTTGTTGCATCCCTGAAAAATAGCAAACACAGAAGGTTTAGCCAACAGCAGCCTGGAGGACGTGGGTCCCTGCTGGAGGCCACCTTTAGCATCCTTTCACCCGGATGAGGGGAAAAAAGTCCCTTCTTTCTCACCCCTTCCCCAAAATTAAAACAATGAAAATCAGTTCTCATTATCCTGATAATTAAGTCCCATTCAGCCCGCTGACAGCAGCCAAAGAATGATTTTTCTGTGCTGCGCTCTGTGGCTGCCCTCCATGGCCCCATTCATGGGCCAGTGTGTGCATTTAACCACCCTTAGCGGGCTGAGCTAATGAAATGCTGGGGCTTTGCCCTGCCCTGACCCTGCTGCTATTTCTATCTGAGCTCAGCACGTCCTTTGCTTGACAGTTGCAACCGAACAAGCAGATTTTTCTCTCCCATCTATGGAGTGTAAAGAGCCTACTTTGGCAGCCTGTGGGGCTGGGGACCCCGCTGGAAACCCAGTGAATGTCCCTGGAGGTTAACTTGCAAAGCTGTTTTCCAGACTGAGAGGCGGGGTGGAGGAGGGGGGAGAATGATGGAGACCTGAAGCCACTGAGGGCTGGGGCCCCCATGTACAAGGGAGGAAGGGCAGGGGGCTCTTCTGGAGCAGAAAGGGAAGATGAGCCTGGAAGAGTAAGGGGCCATGCAGTGGGGTGTGGGGGTGGGGGGTGAGCTGATTTATCCTGACGCAAACCTGAACAAAAGCTCTTTGTCAGTTATCAAAAATCTCACTCCCTCACGGGGTCAAAGTGAGAAAATCCATTCCATTTGGTTTCCAGTTCACATGGCCTAGTGAAAGAGGGGGATCCCCGCTGAGAGACTGCTCTCTTGAAATTCCTAGCTGTTGTTTTAATGATTCCCCAAGATTCAGAAGTTAGGGAATAGGATGCCAAAATTATAGGCATTTATCCAAATTGAAATTTAGGAAATTATACTTAGCTAATGAAAAAAAAAAGGGACAATTTTCTTGGAGGAAGTTGAAGAGGCAAAAAAATGTATTAGCACAGTGGCTTTATAAAGAAAGGACATATATAATGAAGGACTTAAATCAGTGGTGACAAGCTCCAATGTCTCCAGGGGCCAGAGAGGTCACCGATATGAGTGAAGGGAGACAGGTGGGAACTGTGGCCAATGAGAAACCATCTGCCCCATCCAGAGCAGGCAGTTACTACACATCCCCTTTCCGCCATACAAGTAGGTGGGCCCTGAATGACGTGATTTTCTGTGTTTCATTAAAAAGAGAAACCAGAGATGTCTATCCTACGTGAAATCTCCCAATAGTTAATGTTGGAAACTAATTCAAGATGTTAAAAAAAAAAAAAAAACAACCACAAAAAAACCCCAGCATGCTAGCCATACAAAATATATTGGCATACTGCAAGCCCACCCCTCACATTTGCAGAGCCTGGGGCAAGAGTACAAATGGAGGCCCACATATCTTATGTCTAAATATTGAAAGAGTATAAATCAGGCTCACTAACTGTTAAACGAAGTACGTTCTATCCCCCTACAATGAAAAAATATGCCTTCCTAAAGACCTGGAATCCAGGTGTGAATTCAGAGTTCTGGGACACCTTGGAGTTCCTCACAGAAATGGGGCAGCAGTGGGAGAGCTGGCTCCTGGCCCCCAGCCCTTCTCTTTCCACCCCTGGCTTCATCCTGCATGACCAGGGTCCTTGTCCACTGGTGTGGAAACTCCGGCCCACAAGTCCCAGCTCTGACTGTTCCCATACACCTCAAATGGTGGCGCCTTGGTAGTCCCTCTGGCTTAATGGTGTCCACATTGAGGGTGTAGTCTGCCCTTGGGAGGACAGACTCAAATGGGCTTGGAGACATTTGACAGGAAACTCTGGAGTCCTAGAAGAAAGAGCATAGGCTCTGGGTGGTCACATCTCTTTGGCCCATGAAGTTGGAAAAGGACCGAAGTGAGGCCCTTTACAATGTGGGGGTCTAAGGCAGTGCCTCCCCATTACCGAGATGTAGCTGTGGTACTGGCATCAATTTGAGATTCCTGACTTAAATAATCAAATGTCCAGAAGTGAAGACATCCTGATTCTTGGCCTAGCTATGTGACCTTGGGTAGATCACAATCTTTTGATGAATCGGTTTCTACATGAATCAAATGGGGACAAAATATTTCTTCTAACCTACCCATTTGAGAAATAAAACAAGATCATGCAGTAAAAATATTTTAAAAGTAATAACTAAATAGAGAAATAAAAAGGATTTTTAAGAAAATAACTGCCGCAGACACAAATTTTATCAAGGGGAACATATGTATGAAGATCTCTCTCAAAATATTTCATTAAAATATATTTTATCCCAAGATACAGGCTAAGTCTTGAAGAACTGAAACGATAGTACTTTTCATTGAGAGTCTTCCCTCTCAACGAAAAAAACTACAAATTTCCATGAGGATCTAAATCAATAACAAGTCAGGAATTTTATTTTTAAAATAACCTCAAACCACAGAAGGAGACAAAACTGTACAAAAGGTAACTTGGTATACAGGAGACATTTATGTGATAGTAAATTTAAGAGTTCCTTCCAAAGAAATATTGTTTGATATTGATAATCATATCAAATCATGTCTGGCCTGGTACTAAAAGATATGTTTCTATTTAGACCGAGCTAGGACTGGAAGTATAGCAGAAAGGAGGTAAGGTTTTGTGCCTTCTTAAATATCCATGGAGGAGTTGGGAATTGTGGGTGTTTGTTGTGTTAGAATGCCTAGTACCCATTTCCCTTTCCTAACAACACCCTGTTTTCCTTTTTGGGGATAATCTCTTTCCTGTAGGATACAGTCTGTGGATAGAGCTGGTAATCAGGGGGTTGGTGACCCAAGCTAGGCCAATCAGATGCTCCCTCAATGGAATGTGAGTTTTGAGCAGAGGAACAAAGAGAATGGAAACATTAGGGATGTCATCCCATCCAAATGGAGTATCCCGACTAGACTTTTGTGACCCTTGTTGTGGTTCTTTCTTCCTAGCTTCTTGGAGCTTGATTGCTTCTTGCCTATTTCTGAGACTGGTTCTCCAGTCTTCCCTTAATCCCGTAGGCCCCCTATATCCTCCTTTTAAACTCCCTTTTGTTTATGTTAGCCAGAGGTGTTTCTGTTGCATGCAACCAAAGAACCTTAGTGGATACAACAGCACCAATGCACTGTGGGTACTGACCTTCAGTCCAATTTACCAGGTGCTTATCAAGACCTTCCATGTGCCCTGACTCCAGGGAACATATATTTCATGGAGGGATATGATGCAGAGGCTTAACACAGGAACAGTGACACTTTCCCAGGCTTCCTCTACTCTGTTACACATACTCATTTTCTTTCTCGGTTTTCCTGACATGTTGGAATGTTCAGTTAGTTTTTCACTTCATAGTATGAGCTGTTCATAAGATGGCCAGCAGAATCTCGGCACTTCAAAGGGTGCTCCCAGAATGAGTATGTAGTTGGAATCAGTATGACAGTGAGTCAGCCTGGTGATCCCAAGGCCTGCTGTAAGATCTATGTGTCAATATCACATGCTTAGAAACTTGGTTCCAATGCGCCTGACTGCCTTTGAAAAAAGTTAGTGGAAAAGGCTGAGGGTTTGCCAGGTGGAACTAAAAATAACTAAGAAGGGAGATATGAAGATATGGAGGAAGGAAATGAAAAGAACTGGAACTGATACCAGAGAGTGCCTGTGTCACAGTGGGAGATAAAAAAAGAGTATATGACAGCAATGCCTTATACTATATTAAGGACAGCAAATGCCTTATACTACCCTTTAGACTGGCTGTTGAAATCAGTAGTAATACTTATTGTTTAACTTTTAACATTATTGCTATTTGTCATTTACCATCGCCTGGGCTCTTATCTTGATATTGCTCTGTATGTCCACGAGGGAGGTGGGGTGATTTGGAGTTTAGCAGTGCAGGGTCTCTAGAGCCTAACTACAACGAGACTGCGTTTGAACTTCAGCTTTACCACTCACTAGCCCCATGAACTTAGGCAAGTTATTTAATCTCTCTGTGCCTCAATGTCCTCATCTATAAAATGGGGTGATAATAATAATACACATAAAGTACCTAGCAGTACCCTGGCACATGAATGCTCAATAATTATTAGCTCATTATTAATTCAACAAATATTTATTGAGCATCTATGATGTTCTAGGCACTGTTCTAGTCCTTGGGATACATCAGTGAACAAAACAAAGATCCCTATCTTCCTGGAGTTTATATGATAGTGGGAGTGGGGGGGGCAATAAATAATGTTTCTTATCTGACCCACTATCTGCCTTTTCCACCAACCTTTCTGGAACTCCTTTAAATCCTTATCTTCTTTAAATATTCTGTTCATCTTTGTTCCTTAACTAAAACCGATTTGTCCCCGAGGATGTGGTTTTCCCCATTGCACTCAAAAGTGGGGTCTATTTTTACTCTCACTAGCCACATATCCCAAAGCCTAGAGATAGGGAAGTTGGCTTTCTTGCTTCCCTCTGCTACTTCTATACCCTTCCTTCTCCTGATCGTATAAAAACCATAGTTCTTTGGATGCTCATTCCTTCAGTCTATATAACCCTTTTCCCATTTTGTTGCTATCATCCACAACCTCTCCATTACTCATTCAATGAACACTGGAGCACTCAACTCACCTTCCTTCCTTTCACCCCTACTTCCATCAACGTTCTCGGTGACTTTAACATCCCTGGTGCCTGAGTTCCTTGACCTCTTTAATTCTAATGATCTGTTCTTCCACTTTCCTCAGCTACTTCAAAGTGGCCATTGCCTAGACCTTGTCATTTCCACTTTTCAAGTTCAAATGTCAATTGTCATATGATTCAACCACCAGTTCCATCTTTCCAGCCAACTTTTGCTGGTAGTTCTCTTCCAACCACTTAAGCTCACTTGCTTATTCATTTATTTATTTATTTGTTTGCTCTGCTTTGTTCTATTCATCACCTTCTCATATGTCTTCATTTTTCTCTTTATCCATTATCAATTCTATGGCCCATTAGTATGAACATGGTCTACAAATATCCTCAACTCCTTTGCCCCCTTCTCTTCATGCCAAACTTGCTGAGCATAACTCCAAGCTAGTGAAACCCAACTATTGACTTAGGCTGCAGTGGCTCTGAGGCAGTTTAAGATGAATGGAGTTATGTATTAAAATAATACACTGAGTTGACTAATCACACTTCAAATCCATTACTACTGCAGTTCTCAAATGAGTACTTAATATTGCCCAGAAATCCTACATTGCTTCCTAGTAAGTTTATTCTAATTTTTCCAAGATCTCTATTTATACCTACTATTCATATGCTGACACCACCTTCCTTTTGCTTAGTATTTCCTAGTACCTGTTTTACCATCTCTTTATCTCTAAACTTTCTATGTGGTTTGACCTTCATGTGTCTTTTGAAAACAGCCTATAGCTGGACACTTAAAAATTCTAATCTAGTAATCCAATTTTTAGCAGGTACATTTACACTTATTGTGGCTAATATTACATTTGACTTATTTCTTCCATTATATTTAGAGTTTTCTATTAATATTTATCTTCCTTCTTTGTTTCTTCATTTTTTTTCTCTTTCTTGCTTTCTCTTAAATTGATAAGGTGTTCAATAGTCTATATTTTCCTCTTTGTTGGCTTGGAAGCTATATATTGAAGTTCTTTTCAGTTCATGATAAAGTTTTACCATATACATTTAAATGTAAATGTTTCAAAGTATAAAGATTTTCAGAATCTTATCCTCCTCTTGAACAGGCAGGAAGGAGTCTTAGTACATTTTAACTATCGAATGAATACTCCCTCTCCCATAATATTGTACTGATTATTATTTTGATTTAACCTTTATTTTAAACCCCAGATTTATTTTTATAATCAGTTGCATTTTAATCAATTTATTTCTGTGCCCACTATAGTTTCTTGATTTGTATACTGTACTCAAAACTCAGTTTTCTTCTTGTTATAACATACCACTTAGCAATACTTTTAGTGAAGATCCAAGACTTCATTCTTATTTTTTTTAATTTCTAAAAATTATTTTATTTTAAACTCACTTTTAAATGTTAGTTTAGCTAGGTATAAAATTCTAGATTAACATCCTGTGCCACCCCTCCCTATCCCCCAGGTTTTTGAAGATACCACTCCACTGTATTCTGGAATCTATTGTTGCTACTGAGATGTCTATTATCTATGCAATTGTCATTCATTTATAAGTAATCTCTATTTCCTTTCTGGTAACTTGCAATATTGTCTTTTTTTAACCTTGATGTTTTATAATTTCACTATGAAATAAATAGATGTGACTAATTCCTCCTGCCTCCAAAGGCCTACAGTTTCATAGAGTTAGTCCCAGGTAGTGTCATCAGCATCTTTTTTCAACCTCCTTTCCTAGTGAGAAAGTTCTACCTCAGTGTTTCATTTCAAGGAGTGAGCCTTAGTCTCTGTTATTCTATGGGAACCTTTTGTCCTCCACCTGGATTTGCAACTCAGCCAACTGTGGCTTCAGCCCTTTTCACCATTTCACCATAATCTACCGAGGAAAAGAAAATAAACTGCATTTGCTGAAGCAGAGCAGGGTTGGGAATTATTCAGAGTTGGACAGGCCAAGGTTAGCAATCACAGATTCATCACTTATTAGCTGGGAGAATGGGGGAAGTTATCTACTTTGTTTGAGCTTCAGTATTTTCATTCATCAATTAGAAATGATAATACCTACCTCATAAGATTGACGGGATAAAGTCTGAAACAGTGCCTGGCACCCAGTAGATGCTCACAGCATGTATTAGAATGATTATTAAACAATCACTTTAAAAGGTAAATATTTAATTTCAAAAAAATCCGTACTTTTAGTCAGGATTCCCCCCCCACACACACACACTAAATATAGAACCTTGACTATGAGACTTTCTCCTTCGTGTTCTTCATGCCTCCCTCTTCGTCAAGTTGTTTAGTCACATGAATTTTAACGGGCTGACCATAGGTTCTTAAAAGAGATCAGGTAAAATTTCATTTATTTTGTTTGCACTTTATAACTTATATTCGACTATCAAAGTACTCTTGAGATAGTTTGCAACAAAAGACACATGTACAGTAAGTTGGATGAATAAGAAAAAGAAAAATTTAAATCATCGAGGAGGAAAGGAAAATAAAATTATGCCAAAACCCTGAGTTAATCATTACTGCAATTGAGCATTAAATTTGTTTAAGACTTCT
The DNA here is from genome assembly GCF_004115265.2 of Rhinolophus ferrumequinum. Classification (NCBI taxonomy): domain Eukaryota; kingdom Metazoa; phylum Chordata; class Mammalia; order Chiroptera; family Rhinolophidae; genus Rhinolophus; species Rhinolophus ferrumequinum. The sequence goes on from NC_046289.1 coordinate 28,400,082, forward strand.
TGGCAGCTAAAGGCAAAAAAGAGATTGGGTGACATAATTCTCAATAGTTAAAGTTTTCTCTTAAATAATTTAGCAAGGTTATGATGGGCTAGCAACCATTTGAGAGTTAAGATCCATTTGGGCTGCATGGCACAAAAGAAGAAGGAATTCTATACAGGTGAATAGTAGAGTTTATCCTCGTGGCTTTAGCAACAGGTTGGATGACTCTGGCTTTGGATGGCTTAGTGCAAATCTGACTGGAGCCAGGAAACTGGGATTGACGACTTTTTAAACAATAATGTTTTTTAAAATTTCAGATAATAAAAAATAACATTTATTATTAAAGATTTAGAAAATACAAAAGAGTATAAAGAAGAGAACAAGAATATCCTCATACTCCTGTTGCCTAGAAACAATCATTAAAATGTAATGAATTTCTTTCCAGACTTTTTTCCGTACGTATTTATTTTAGCTGATTTCTTGTAGTTTTCTTTTCTAGTCAGGTGTCTGTATAAAGCTGGTGGCCTTTGGCCCAAGTGGGTGTTCTATTTAATAATAAGAACAGCTACTACTTGCCTATCGAGTGCCTAATGTGCTCCAGACATTGAATTGTTTATTCCAGTCCTTTTAATACCAACAGGTACAAGGCAGTTTTTCCTATTTGCAGAGAGGTTACATAACTCGTCTAAATCACACACGATAAAAGGAAGAGCAAAAATACAAATTTGGGTGTGTCTGACTGTGTAGCATAGTCTCTTTCTCCTACCACGTGTTGTTTTCGGAGACACAGGCATGGCCCTGACTCCTGCTGCTCACCTGGGACTCCTGGGAGTAGGAGGTGCCTAGGTCTGACTTCAGCTCAGCTCACTCAGCATCCCAAATGGCTAACACAGAAAGCAGAAAGGGCTCCTTCTTTCCCTACTCTCTTCTTTTTCCCTTTCCCCTACATACTGGGAGTCAAGAAGCTCAATTATCTAGGTTCCCCGGTTAGCTGTGGCAGCTGTTCTGATGGTTTTTGCTTTGATAAAATAGTGCAACTCAAACCTCTTTTATGGGGATAGAAGTCAGGGAAGTCAAGAATCTCGGTTCTGTTGTTTTCTGTCTCAACAATACCATAGAACATGGAGAATTTTTGTTTGTCTTTGTTATTTCTATGATTCACAATTAAAGCTTTGTGCAGATGTAACTTTCTTCTCTCCTGAGCTCCCTTATCTGCCCAGAAACCTCTCTTGAGCCAGTCATAGACCAAAGTGTCCTGCAGCAGCCCCTAAGTAGCTACTAAGAGGCTGTTTCCTCCGCACATGCCCAGGCTACATGGTCACCAGGGCAGGCTGGCTGCCACCCCCAGAAGGGACGGCCTATTGTGAGTGGCCTCTGGCAACACAAGCAGTGTCCTGGGCATGAGGGGGGCCTCCTTGTTGAAAACCGGCCAATCTCCTCCCCTCTCCATCACCACTTTTAGGGACCTCTGAGTTAAGTCTTGAAGAACCAAGAGGCCTGAATGTCAGGGCTCCTGCTTGGCCACACAGTAAGACAAAATACTCTGAGTAGAGAGACCTCTGAGCAGTCTGGATGCCTCAGGCTGGGGTGCCAGGGTATGAATCGGCAACTGAGGAGTCCTCTCTCAACTACATGTGCATCACTCTAAGTACAGGGCTTTGTCTTCCCTTCCACTCTTCTGGCCCTTACACTCCAGAGCCTGCTTCCTGAAGGAGATGTTTGTGGAAAAAAAGTTCTAAAATAGGATGTTACACACCTAAGCTTCAATACTCTGTGCTGTGGTAAGTCATCTCAACTGCTGCAAGCATAATATAATGCAAGCCATGAAGAAGCTGGTTTTTCCGATGTGCCAAATGACTTGCCCCTGAGGTTTGGGACCCATTTGATAATAATAACAACCAGAACAATGTCAGCAATAGTAACAACGAATAATACATAAAAGCACTAAATGTGTGCCAGACAGTTCTCTAAGCACTTTATATATATTAACTCATGTATCTTCCCCATTTTACAGATAAGAAAACTGAAGCACAATGACTTTAAATAACTTGTCCAATGTCACAGAGCTAGTAAGTAGCTGAACCAGAACCCCAGGGATTCTACCTTCTTAACCCAGTTCAAAAGTTTGACTTGGATGTGCATGTGACAGGAATGGCAGAAGACTGGAGAAAATCACCAATTCTCTAACAGAAAGCTTCTCAAACCCAAGGATAGCTCAGGCTGTCCCCCCACACGAAGGATGGCTAGGTTCTGTCATGCTAATTCCATGTTCCAGAGCTCATAGAAGTTGTGACTGGCTATCTGGAAGGGGAGAAAAGTCCCCTAAACCTTGTGTGGCCAGAAGTGTTTGGCAGTTTGGATAGGTGTGAAGAGCAGCTTGCTGTAACACCAAAGGGTGTCTAGACCACACTGGGGACAGGCCCTGGCAACACTGCCCAGGAGCGGAACATCTCTAGTCAAGAAGAGGCCTCATCCAGAGAAAACTGATGGCCGGAGTTAGCACACAGAGATGGTGCTTGGCGGTGACAGTTTCGAGACAGTCATCGGGAATATGCTGAGGTGGCCATCATGGTTTTCAGACCCCAGTCATGGGACCTGAAGGAGGTTGTTGTCTTTTGTATTGCAGCTGTCAACTGGGCCCTGGATTAGTTTTCTATTACTGTTGTAACAAACTGCCACAAATGCAGTGGACTTAAAGCAATACAAATTTATTATTAATATCTCATAGTTCGGGAAGTCAAGAGTCTGACACAGGTCTCACTGGGCTGAAATCAAGGTGTTGGAAGGGCTGTGTTACTTTCAAGAGGCTCTAAGGAAAAATTCCTTTTCGTGCGTTTTCTAGCTTCCAGAGCAGGGGTGTCAAAACAGCGGGCCAACTGCGGCTCGCAATCCATTTTTAATTGGCCCGCAGCAAATTCCAAAAATATATTTAGTTTACTTAAATAAACCAGGTGAGGCAATATGTACTTCACCTCGAGTGAGTGGCCCGGCTGTCTGTGTATTTTACCACGTATGGCCCTTGGTAAAAAACGTTGAAAAAAGTTTGGACACCCCTGTTCTAGAGTCTGCCCACATGGCACCCTTCCATCCTCCGAGCTAGCAGTGGCCGATGGAGTCTTTCTCACATCGCATCAGTCTGACACTGACTCCTCTGCCTCTCTCTTCCACATTTAAAGACCCCGTGATTACACTGGGCCTACCCGTATAATACAGATCATATTTCTATTTTAAAGTCAACTGATTAGCAACCTTAATTCCATCTATTACCTTAATTCTTCCTTGCCATATAACAATGTACTCACAGGGATTAGGACATGGACATCTTTGGGAGGCCATTATTCTGCTTACTGCAGGTCCCAGATAGAAAAGCTGACAATGCCTATCGTGAACATTCACAGTCCGGCTGACAGTCTCCTATGCAGCTGGCAGTCTGCTGGGGAAGACTCACTGGGGATCTGCTTTGGAGAAGAGGCTGGGAAATCACACCCATGGTGTTTGAAGAGCTACAGATGCCCCCATCTTCTTGAGAAGACTTATCTACAATCTAGAGGTTCAATGCTTCTGCTCCCTGTCAGAACCTAGAAGAAGAACCATCCCATGGGCTCAAATCTGACAGGTAGCCGGAATTCTCCTGAACAAAGACCACAGAGACAGCTTACAGGGAACATGAGCATTCTCCACAGTGAACTTAGCCCGAAAATCTCAAAAGTGTGTATCCAGAACATCTCTTAATTGCGTGTTCTGGGTCAATCCGTTAGGTACACTGGATTGAAAACCAGCTTGAGGCCGTGGGCATGGTTAGCCCATGTACCTACCAGAGTACTAAGCACAGTGCTTGTAGTGTGCTTACATTTCTCAGTCTTGAAACAGCTCCTTCAGGAGTGAGGCCTCTAATTCCAACACCCTATTGGGTTACTCACTCAGGGTTTACCCTATCCACGCACTTTAGTCTGTCAAGCCTGAAAAGGTTGGATACTTAAATTTTAAGCATCTTTTTATTATTACTTTTTTAACTTTCTGGTGCTTGTAAGCCATTCCAAGATCATAACAGTAGCTCTCTCTGTTGGTCCATTATGAGCAGTGCTGATTCCATGTGTGGTCTTGGGCAAGTTGCTCGACTGCTCCCTGCCTCAGTTTCCTCATCTGCAACATGAGGACAATGACAGCACCTGCCTCACAGGGCTGGAGAAAGGAGTACATGAGTGAACCATGCAAAGCCCTCAGAACAGTGCAGGGAACTTGGGAAAGCTGTGATACATCTTGGCTGTTCTAATTATCAAAAAGTCTAATAAGACATGAGCCTCTTCTCTCACAGGCGCAGAACTGGTCATTCTGATGTCTCTATAACACTGATATTCACCCATCTTGAGCACAGCAGACACATTCCTCAGCCAAATGCCTTTTTGTTTTGCTCAACAGGAATACTATTCCCACAAAGGCCATTTTTCAGAGTCAAAGGTACACACCAAGGAAGTGGGTAAATGACAGGCAGATGGAGAGTTGAATACTTATGCAAGGCCAAGAAAAATCTCCTCTCAGCTTGGGTAGGGGCACAAATACAGTAGAGTGAGTTCTCTTGGGGCTCACTGGTGCCCACAGTTTACCCTAATCCAAACTCAAAAGGGAGCTTCCTCAGACAGTGTCGTGTTGTGCTAACAGTCACCATAGTCCTATTAATTCAAAAGGCCACCCGGACAATCCTTCTCATGCTCAGATCTTGGCCGAGACCATTCTCACCTGGCTTCAAACCTCCCAGCTTCACTTCCATCTCTGCACTTTGGGGCACAGGATTGAACGCCACAGAATGGTCCTTGGCTTCTGTAAAGAAGCATGAACCCTCAGGTTCCATACCCCACCCCAGGGCTGCTTGCTGACATCTGACCTCATGCCTGGTATTCTACTTTCCACTCTCATCGCAGTTGTCACCCGGCCTGCCTCAAGATGACCAGATTCCACTACCAAGCCCAGAGGAGATTCAGGGCCAGAGAACCTTAACTCCAAATGGCACACAGTCCACATAAATTCCTCAAGTGTGCACCCCAAAACAAATGAGTCCTGGGGATTCAGTTTATCTCACCAAGTTTCAGCTGAGGGAAAACCACTTTAATGGTATATAAGGGAAGCTGTCAGAAAACTGTTGCTCAACATCAAATGCATTCCGGGCCTTATCTAATCAAGGAGACTTCTTCACAGCTGATGCAGAGTCTGTTGCAGCAAACAGTGCCTGAGCCAGGGAGAGGGGCCTTGATTTTAAATACAAAATAATGGCTCTTTTGGCACAAGCAAAGTCGGTTGGCAGCTGGAGGTTTGGGGTGACCCCTGACCCTCTCCCACAGTTCCTCCTGAGTTCTGCTGCACAAAACTAAGCCAGCCTCAAATCCCAGGCTCTAATTGGCTCTGGTTTGTTTTGCTTTTCTATTCTATCCAGAGCTTCAAAAGGCGCTTCCATAATTGTCTGAGGCATGAAAAAGGCAGGTTTCAGCTTTCCTAACTGGAGTTGGAGGTAATTACTGTCTTGCACACACGAGCTGGTACATGCTTCAAATCAGATAGCTCTGGGTTGTTTTATAAAGTGTAGCTGGGCCTCTGAGCCAGGAGAGGGAGGATTATGGAAACTTCCAGAAACTCTGTTCCAGAGAGAGAATTCGGACATCTCAGAAATGGTGAGGGAGGCTTCCATGTCCTTTTGCGCTCAATTCAAGCTCTGCCCGACAGGTTTGCCCTGAAAAGGCTGTCCTTGACCTCATCCTAGAAAATTCAGGAGGTATTTTTTTGGTCCTCTCTCTCAAGAGACAGAAGCTGACACCCCACAAAACTCCCATTTTGTTTATAATCAGCCACTATGGGCTTGGCCTGGGCTGTCCTCCTGTGAAACTTCAGAACAGGGCCAAACTGAGCCAGGGGTAGTAAGAGCCACCACAGAAAACCAGATCAAAGATTTACTTCTGTACTCTCAGGACAGCAAACCCAAACAAGGAGAGTCTCAGGCTTCCATCTCACCCACACCGCCCTCGGCGTGGACTGGGGAGCAAATCTCAGCTTACCAGCTGTGTGTGCACAGGCAGCTGACTTGCATCGCTCATCCTCCATGGCCTCACCTACGTCAAGAATATTGAGTGGCCCAATCTCATAGGGTTGCTGTGACATTCAAAGGAAGTCAACCTGCATATAGTGAGTGCTCAGTAAGTTTCAGCTATTATTAGCTAACATAATAGTCAGAGGCATGGCCACAGGTACAAAGGAGCCACTCTGAAAATGGTGGAGGTTTTCAAGATTCTAGGGATTCATAAATGGAGGAAGAAGCTGCTGCAGGAGTAATGTAAGGAAGCAGGGGTGGGGTGGGGGGGGAGAGAGTGACAGCCCCCACCTCAAAATGTCTTCCCTCCCAAGGGTATCACCTTTATCATAGTACGTCGTTAGACTTGAACTGCTGCAAACCTAAATGTCTGATATAGGGAGAACCTAAATTATATTCATAGATATGCTTGACTCCCAATTATTCATTCCGGTGGATAATGTAACAGCCAATAATCTGATCGTTTGCAATTTAACAGCTTATAATTTTGAAAGTTTTATATGTGGCTTTGGATTATGTTTCTGAATTTGCATCAGGACATAAGGAGCTCTAATGGTTTAGGAATCCACAGTTCTTAGAGCGCAGATGTCCAGGGTCACTGTCCCAGATGCCAACTAAGGGTTCCTCTGGGCTCCAATCACTTGCATAAACAATACTGCTTTATGCTTTCGGGGAAAGTGTACCGGGTTTTTCTTCTTGTTTGTTTTTTCTTGTTTGTTTTGGGTCATAAGAATTGGGGTCCATACTCCAGCATTTCCATTTACTAGATCTGTTTTCATGTTACGTGGCCTGGTCTTTGTTTTCTCATCAATACCTACCTCCTAGACTGTTATGAAACGCAGTCAAGTTCTCAGGAAAAATTAATCTGAACCACTTCCTCAGGTAGATGAAAAATAAGTCAAAAGCAGAGTTAGGCCTTCTGCAAACTTTCTGTTTCACATCTGAGAAAAGAAAGATTTCTCTTTTCTCCTCTTTGTCTTTCTGCCTGAAAGGCTCTTCTCTTCCAGGCTGAGTGGGCTAAAGTAAACACAGTCCTTGCTGTACAAATCATATCTGGTTGTGAAAGCTCCTGCTAATGCCTGTACAAATCTGAAAGGAAAACGCTGTCCTGAGCGTGCTGACATGGAACCTGACGTCGGTCCCTCCCGAGGCTCCATGGCCCATCAATAACAAGTGGTGGTGCCTTTGCTCACGTTGATGCACGTTTGGGCACTTGCCCACATTGTCGTGAATCCAAGTCTCAAGGTTGGAAAGTGGACATATCCTGAGATCCAAGGCAGAACCGATCATGTTGTCAGTGGGTGGCTGGGACCCCAGAGTTCCCACCTCCTCTTCTTGTCATGAAGTTTATATCTCGAGGGAAAACAGCTGTCCGTTCTGAGGCCGACAGGGACTGAAGCCAGCTGTCCCTCCCGGATGCCAAGAGCCAGATGTACACCCACTCTTCTCTCCCACTCCCTAAGCCTGAAGTCTCAAACTTTACTGAATTTATTAATAACCTTCTCAACTTGCTAAAAATGCATTCCCCCAGACTACCCCCTCTCCAGAGACTCTGATTCTGTTAGTTCAAGTTGGCCAGGAAATCTGCATTTTAAGTGACAACACCCCCCGCCCCACCCCACTCCACACACATACATCCTTCTCTTTTCCCTAGGAAATTCAGATATAATTGTTCTGAGAATCATACTTTGGACAACGATCTCTAAGTGGAGACACTGGCATGCGGGTAAATGTTTAACGACTAGCTTGGGAGGGGAGAAAGCCTGGTTAGTACGTAGCTTGCTGATTTCTCTGATGCAAATATGCCCACCATGGTCATTTCAAGGTACCAACATGACATCACAATTTTGAAGTTGGGAAAAGGTGTGTGCAGTCGCTCCTTCCAGGCTCATAGGAAGCCGTGCCAGCACGGCGCTGGAGGCGGCCTCAGAATGCCTCTACATGGTGGTTCCTGCACTCTGGCACAAAAGGGCCACTTTAGCCAGTGATGTTACAGCCCTTGGACCCCCACCCCCACCCCCGCTGCCAAATCCTTAGCTTTCGAAAAGGTTTGTTTTGGTGACTGGTTCTCAGAGCCCTCCAGGGGTTCCACACCAGAAAGAGAGGAAAGGGAGAGAGAAAGAGCTCCAGGAAAGAAAACACAATTAGTGGAGGCTGTCGGCCTCAGCCACACTGCCAACCTTGTTCAACTCCGCTTTCCGCAGGGAGGAGGTTTCCAAACACCTGCTTCTGCCTTCGTTTGATAAGCATTTTGGTCCACTCGCATAAACCTGATCCTGCTGACCTGGAGAATGATGAAAAGGCTGAGTGTTGGGGACCTGAGGGGATGAAAGGGGACGGGGGAGGACCATGGGGTGGTCATATGACCCGGGGTCGCCAGCGGCTTAAGGCTTCCCCTTTGTCCCCCTGCTCTGGCCCCATGTTGGAAGGTTTTGGTGATTTCCTCCGGCCCCCAACTAGGCGAACAGATGTGGAAAGGTCTCCAGTTCCCAGGGCTGCGGACACAAGCGCTTGTTGTTTCCCACTTGCAGATGGGGCTTGCCATGACACACAGAATAGCTACACAGTCACTCACCAAACAGCTGAGGACAGTCAGGTGTGGGGTTCAAACCTACTCTGCTTTTCTGCAGCGAAAAGGGTGTGTAAGCTAAACTGGACAAGGGTGAAAAATAACCACCGCCCTCCCTGTCTTGCTCTAAGTCCACTTTACAGGAATGCTGAGGACCTCAGCAGAGGCAATGCCTTTAGCTTTTTCACAGTGATGAAGTCCTCTGGGAGCCATGGCTATTGGAACACAGGCAGCCTTTTGGGCCTGCAGCTTCTCTCGTTCCCACATGGAGGTTACTGCCGATGTGAGACCTCTGCCCCCTTCAAGCTTGGAGCTTGAAGGGCTCTGCTACTCTGAAAAGGATGTCTTTTCATTGCTCATTGGATGAAAGGGAGAGAAGAAACGGGTTACAAAGGAAGTGGTGCTGGTGTTAGCTTCCTGGTTTACCTTAATTATTCAACACTGATAGGTGGAGGAATTTCTCAGGGCCTTGCAGTGGGGCAAACAAAAGCATACAAATACCCTACCCTCCCTTAAATACAGAACCTGTTTCATATCTAGTCCATCCACAAGTATAAGCTGATGTCTAATGAACTGTTTCCTAGCTTATGCAACAAACGTTGACCATTACAATTTTACACAAATAACTGGTGCCTGTATGTATGTCTTAGCATGCAGCATATCCACCTAGAAATGCTACAAGTGATGGAACAGCACCCATTTCCCTAAAGCAGTGGTTCTCAAAATGAGGTCTATGGCCCCCTGAGGCCCTATGAGGGTATGTTGAAGGTCAAAACTTTATTTTCATAATAATACCGACGTGTTATTTGCCTTCTTCCCTGTGTTGACATATGGGTAAAATTGCTGGCGCCAGAGACTGTACTGGCAGTCATGATATTCTTTACTGCCACAAAGTCACAGGACAAAAAAACCCAAACAAACAAAAAACCAGTTTCTCTTAAGAATGTCCTAGATGAAGCAGCAAAAATTATTAATTGTATGAAATCTTGTCCAAAATATGTATCTTTTTACTATTCTATGTGGCGAATCTGAGAGTAAGCATAAAGCATTTCTGCTGTATCCCAAGTACCAAATTGAAGGAAAGGCACTTGTGAGAGTGTCTGGGTTGTGAGCTGAACCAGTCACTTTCATGGAACACCACGTTTACTAGGAAGGACCAAATAACAGTGGTTATTCAGACTTGGTTATTTGACAGACATTTTGGAAGTGAACAGAGTTTGTCACTTCAAGAAAGATAACTGACAATATTTGTTGCCAAAATAAAAGCTTGCAAGCAAAAATTAGAATTTTTGAAAACTTGTGTCTGTCACAGTGAACTTAACACCTTCCCAGTACTTATGAAAGTTTCTGATGAGTGGGGATATCAACAGATGTGAATTTTCAGTTTTCATCTTGAAATAGTGTATCAAATTTAAAAGATCTGCATAATTTAAGGAAGCAGTATTTTCCAAATACGCAATAATGCATAGTATTACAAAATCGTGTGTGAGCAACAGATTCAAAGTGCAAAACAGACCAAGTGGATTTGAATGTACCTTGAGTATGAAAAGTTCATTGATATAGTTTCAGATTCCATGTTGCAAGTAACCTTTAATAAACTACCGTGTGTTGAGTTCTGGTATGGTATCAAAGAAGAATATCCACAATTGTCTGAAAAGGCTATTAAAATATTCCTCCCTTTCCAGCTACATATCTATGTGAGGCTGGGTTTCCTTCATATACTTCAACCAAAACAACGTTATCACAACTGATTGAATGCAGAAGTAGATACGAGAATCCAGCTGTCTTCTATTAAGCCAGACATTAAAGAGACTTGCAAAAATATAAAACACTGTGACTCTTCTTACTAAATTTTGTTCTATTTTGTTTTGGAAAACAGTTATTTTTACAAGATTATGTTATTTTAAAAACTTTTTTAAACAGATTAATATATTTATTAATAAGTACAATTTATTCATATAAATATTAAGTGGATTAAATATTTATTAATATTAATGTCAATATTATTAATATTAGTTAAATATTAAATACTAAATATTTTTGTTTCAATTTTTAATATGGTAAATAATATATGTATTAATATATAATTATTAATATAATAATAATCTATTACTGTATAGCAAAATACTCCAAAATCTAGTGGCTTAAAACAACAGTCACCACCATGAGCCCCTCACAGCTGCTGTGGCTCAGGAATTCAGGAGTGGCTTGGCTGGGCAGTTCTGGCTCAGGGTCTCTCATGAGGTTGTAGTCATCTGAAAGCTTGACTAGGGATGGAGCATCTGCTTTCAAGGCGGCTCACTCACAAGCCTGGCTAGTTGTTGCTGGCTGTTGGTGGTGGGTGTGGGGAGTGGGGGCGTGGGGGTGGGGGCTCAGTACCTCTTCATGTACATCTTTATCATGGCAATTGGCTGTCTCCAGAATAATAGAAGAAACCCAGTGGAAATCTGTAGTCCCTTGTATGACTTAGCTTCTGAAATCACACACCCTCACTTCTGCCATTTCCTATTGGTCACATAGACCAGCCCTGATTCAACATGGAAGGAGAATACATGGGGGGCCGGGGGGAGGATGGGGGATCAATGCTAGGAGACAGGATCTCTGGGAACTATCCTGGAGGCTGACGACCTCAGGATTTATCAATAGATATAATTTACATTTTAAAAAAGGCTTTTTGGGGTCTTCAGCAAATTTTAAGAGTATAAGAGAATCCTTAAAACAAAAAAATTGAATTGCTAGCCTAAAGGAATTGATCCACCTCTTAAAAAGGTCTTTGCTCCTCCTTCGCCTTCATTTCTGTCTGATTGCTCATTATACCATTATTTAGGCAACTTTTTGCTCCCTTACCCTCCATGAACTTGGGGACAGTTCCTTCTAGTTCTGTTTCTTCTGAATTTGAATTTATTGGGGGCTCCCTTATGAGTTTATCCCTCTCCGTAACCTTGGTTTGTTGGATTTTTTGCCTGGCAATGCTTGGGGCTCACTTCAGCACTAGCCATTCTCAGATCAGGTTCCCTGAACAGTCCATGTCTCCAAGACGGGTTCACTGGCAGACAAACTTGGGTCACTAGTGGGCAAAGAAGAGCAGCTCTGAGCCAAGTGTCTGCAGGCACTAGAGGGAGAGCAGCGAACTAAACAGACCAGGATCCCTGCCCTCATGGAGTTAAACTTCTAGAAGTGAGACAAACAATAAACATTAACAATACACAAATTATGTAGTATGTTATAAAGGGATAAGTGTTATGGGAAATGAGGTAGAATCAGGTCAAGGGGAGTGGGCGTGCAAGGGAGTGGGGAGAGCTTGCGGCATTGACTAGGGCAGTCAAGGTGAGCCTCAGTGGGAAGGTGATATTTTAGTAAAGATTTGAAGAGGTGAGGGAACAGCTGCAGCAAAAGGCCCAATGTAGATACCTGTGTGGTGTGTCTGAAGAAAGCAAGGAGGCCAGTGTGACTGGAGAGGAATGAGTGAGGCGGGGAGGAGAGAGAGGGCAAGTCAGCATTCACAGGGCCAGATCCTTTAGGGTCTTGATGGCCACTGTAAGGCTATTTCCTGAGAGATGGGAGTCATTTTGAGGCCACTAGGAGTTTGAGGCAGAGGAGGATGTGCTCTGATCTGGCTACTATGTTGATAATACACTGTAGGGCAAGTAGAAGAAGGGAGACCAGTTAGCGGAATGCTAACCAGAGGGAGATGGTAAGAGGTTCTCACAGTTGATCAAGGGAGGGATGGTCGTGGCTTGGACCAGGATGTTGGCAGTGGGGGTGGTGAGAACTCACTGGATTCTGGATGGATTTTGAAAGTAGAGCTAACAGGATTCCACAGCACCTTGGAAGTGGGGTTAAGAGAAAGTTGTGTGTCAAGGATGATTCCATTTAGGTTTTTGGCCCGGATGGCTTGAAGGGTGGGATTGCTATCACTTGAGAAGAAAAAGTTGCAGGTGGAGCAGCATGTAGGGTAGAGAGATTTAGAAAGTTCCATCAGACACATTAAGTCCCTGCTGTTCCCTGAGTTTTCTGTAAAAGCCCAGTTGCATTTCCCTCCCCAGGTCCCAGGCATGACTCCCCAGGAGCAGAGGCTCTGATGGCTTGTACAAGCCCTCTACCACCTGCTTTATAGAAGACAATAAAGAACATCACTCACTGTATGCAAGTTTATTTAAAACAGTGCAAGAATGTTGTTCTTCAGCCTCTCACTCTTTTTTTTTTTTCTTTTTCTTTGTCTTTCTTATCGGAAATGAAAGAAAACTGCCAGGGGAGACAGGATCTTAGGTCTAGAAATCCTAGCAGGTAATTTGGGAGTTGAAAACAAATCTCCTCTGAAATGCATTAAGCAGGTGAAGGGGATTCCAGCTTCAACGCTTAAACCACACCTTATCCTGTCCTAGAAAATAACTTCCTTCCAGCCCCAGGCAAATCTCAACTTCCACCCACTAAATGCCTGTAGTTAATAAACATTAAACAACAAAATCCCAAAGTGGAAAAAGGAAGACTGATTGGAGGCCAAGATACCAGAAGCCTGCTTGAAAGTGTCTCCCTGAGAGCTTCAACCCTACAAGGAACATTTAGGCAAGGAAGTCAGGGGACCCAAGACATGACTGCTTTCAGAGGATGAGAGCAGGGTAAATATCTGACTCGAGTCAAAGGATTATTTTTCTCGATCAAACTTGCCCACTTGTTTCATTAGAACTTCACACCAGTAACCATGTTCAAACCCTTCAAATGGCTAAAATCTCCATAATCCATTACTGAGCCACAATATACGCTAAGTCACGCCTCCTGCTAAATACAGCAGGACTAGAAATTCCAAACTGGGGTCTAAATAAGTCAGCTGAGAGTCGGCAAGGAAGTTCTCATAGGTTCACGGAGAACTGAGAAAAATAAGGGTCATGTTATGCGTGAGAAATTCCTCAGCATTACTTATCATTCCCATTTTACAGATCAGAAGACTGAGGCTCAGAGCCATTGAGTGACTGGCCCCTCTAGCCAGTATCAGAGCTGGAACAGAGATTCATATGATAAATCATGGAGACTATCAATTTGCTGAGCCGCTAGAATGAGACAGGAAGTCACCCGTGTTTCGTGATTGCTAACTTGTTCATTTCTCATGGGTTACTTCCTTTTTAAAGAAGTGAAACTGCCCAATAGAACTTCCTGCCATGATGAAAATGTTCTATATCTGTGCTGTCCAATACGTGACAGTCACCAGGCCCATATGACTATTAAGTGCTTGAAATGTGCTGAGTGAGACTGAGGAAATGATTTTTTTTAAATTTCACTTCATTTTAATTGATAAGTATAAACAGCCACATATGGTTAGTGACTATTGCATTGGACAGTTCTAGGAGGTTAAGTAGCTTTTCCAAAAGCTGGCTAAGTGGCAAGGCAAGGGTTGCATCCCAGGGCTGACTGAACCCAGTGACGTGGTCTGCATTTTGCAAAGTGAAAAGCTCTGGGAAGGAATCTGACTAGATAGTATACAGTTAGCCAAAACTAAAGCCAGATCCCCTAAAGTCTGGGTCTGTATTTGAGTCTGCTTCTTCTGAGTGTGTCTGGAGACCCCAACAGAGGCCCCGACAGGCAGCCTAACACCCCTGCTGGGGGCTTGAGACCCCTGCACCAGCAACTTCCCAGAGCCTGACAGTGGTGGCCCAGTTGATTGACGGTTCTATGACTCATGGGTCCCAACCCTGCTATTTAAACAGCAGCATTTCCTTTTTTTGGGCTTAAGACTAATTGGTAGAGAGGTAGTGAGCTCCCAGGCCCAGCCTCACCCTGTTGAAACATGTATCCCTCACAGGTTTTTACTTCAGGCACCGCCCGTGAGGGCAGCTATCATCTGCCCTGTGTCTGAGGTAAACATTTAACCCCAGCTGGGCCATCATCGTTTCATCAGCTTCTCCACCATCTTTCAGTGTGCATTTCTATCACATCCCTCCCCTTCTCCAAGGCCTCCAAAGACACCCCGTGATGCTCAGAACAAAAGCCAAAGTCTTCAGTCCTTGAGCTGGCTGCTGACCACTCCTCTGACCTTACGTCCCATTGCTGTTCCCAGCACTCACTCTGCTCGCGTCCCTGACCTCCTTGCTGTTCCCCACACATTAAACTTATCCCTGTCCCAGGCTTTTGCATCTATGGTTCCTTCTGTGTGGAAGGCTTTTTACCAGGATCAAACATGGTTTGCTTTCTCTTCATTCAGTGTCTGCCCAACACCTCCTCAGAGAGGTCTTCTTGACTCCAGTCTGTGTAAAACAGTGCACCCCTCACTCCTATCTCTTTAATTTGCTTTACTTTCTTCAAGATATAAATATGGATCATTTTAAAATATATAAATACATATATTTCATTGGTTTGTTTTCTTATTGGCTGTCATCCCCATTAAGATGGGAATGGAATGGAGGGACACTGTCTCCTTTTACCCTGTATCACCAGTGTCTAGAATAGAGTCTGGCACACAGGTGCTCACTGAGCATTTGTTGAATGAATCAACGACTCAATGAATGAATGCATGACTGTGTGCTGTGAGTGTGAGGGTGTGGAGAGGGGTGGGTAGGCTCAGGCTTGGCTCCCTCTACACAGATCAGTGAGTCCATAATTTGGATGCTGAACCATGAGAAACAAAGAGATTTGTTGGTTTAATTTCTTTTGCCTCGGGAAAGTTAAGGATCAGAGATAATTCAAACCCCAGTGCCCAGTTTTCTGATTTACAAAAGAGGAATTATTCACATAGAGGTAAACAAGAGCAAAGACCAACACGTGAACTGTAGGAGGAGAAGGATGAGAAGCAGACTGAGGGACCACATGGCTTCAACTGGCCTGCGTTCCTACCAGCACTCACTCCAACGTGGATCCAGAGAATCCCTGATGATTTCCACTCCCAGAAACCTTTGGGTCACGTTGCCTAGGTGGCTGTTGGAAGTGAGGCAGTGACCATAAGCAGAAGCAGCCCATCCCTACATGACAATCATTTGGTCATCTGAAAGGCACACCCAGAAAGGCAGGTGTTTCCTAAAAATGCCCAGGCTCACAAAGGTTTTCTAAAACCTAGATTTTTAGGGACAAAATTTCCTTTGCTTCTTCAATGAATTCCACAGAAATGTATCTCTTTTATTCCACCTCTAAAAACTTCAAAGAAAGAAAATTAGCAGTGCCTAGAAGTGTCTGACACATAGGAAATAAAGAATGAATGAATGAATGAAAAGCAAAGAGGAATTGAAGCCTGGTGAAGACTGTATACGTGAGCAAACCCTGATCGTCGGAAACTGTGGGCTGGATCCCTACTCCAGCTGCAAGTTTCTCTGTCTGTAAAAAGAAAGCTCGGACTAGCTGGACTCAAATTTCCCTCCCAGTTCTGACACGCTCTAATCCTCTGAACACGTCTTCACAGCTTTATCATGGACTAGGTTTTACTTATATCCTCTGAAAGCAAGGCCTGTTGCTCTGGAGACCATCCATTGTTTTTAAGCACCAGAAGTTATTTAATAGCAATTCTCCCAGAATATTTTTCATGTCCTCCATGAAAGAAAATTCTGGAAGGTAGCCATCATCAAAACAGGAAGTAAAGCCAGGCCAGTGTTCCATTTATCAAATAACATAGGCTTAACCGAAGTTCCTGTCACCGCACGTGGTGGTTCTGGGAGCCTGATGAGGTTTCAGAGGTTTTATATTCAGACCGGGAAGAAGTCACCTC
Organism: Rhinolophus ferrumequinum; assembly: GCF_004115265.2. Classification (NCBI taxonomy): domain Eukaryota; kingdom Metazoa; phylum Chordata; class Mammalia; order Chiroptera; family Rhinolophidae; genus Rhinolophus; species Rhinolophus ferrumequinum. The sequence goes on from NC_046289.1 coordinate 28,416,393, forward strand.
TGGGGCTTGTGGGATTTCGTACCTATTCCCCTGCTTTCTGCAGCTCAGGGCTGTCGGAGCCAAGTGAAGGCTCCAGTGACTCTTCTCCTCTCAGCGCCTCGGTGCAGCCATTCTAGTGTCTGAGGAGAGTTCCTTCCCCTCCCATACGTATCATCAGAACGCCCAGCACTGGCCTGATCGTTTCCTTGTCCACTGCAGCTTTTTATTTTAAGCTGCATGTGAGTTTGACCATTACCTTCCCCTCCTAGAAGTGTCCCAAAGCACCAGTCCTGTAGAATTCAGTCTCCTCTACCTTTCCAACTCTGTTCACAGCCTTGATGTACCAGGACTAAAAAGGACACCCAACCAGGAGTCTGAGAGCAGGAGTCCAGACCGGCTTCCTTGGGGCCTCTCTCTAGGCCTGTTTCCTCAGATGTGAGGTCGGGACGGGGTGCTGGCTCGTCGCCCTGCCTCTTCTAGCCTTGTGATTTTCCCTGGTCCAGAGGCAGAGCCAGCCCTCTTCCCATGAGGGAGTCACAGCCTGCATGTTATGTAACTTCCATAAAGGCTTCTCTTTTTAATGTTCTTAGGTACTCTAGGAAGAGAGCAACATTTTTATGACCCCAGGAACCAAGCAGCAATGAAAATCATGGCGACCATCAGCCTAATAAAAGCAATGGCAAAAGCCTCCACCTTCTCAAACAAGACCTTGGGAATCCAAAGCTCTCTGAAGCTCTAAGTGGCCAGGACCTTGCGGAAGGCCTTGCTGGCTGATGGCTGATGAAAGGATTTTAACGCGCCACTGAAATTCTCTTTTCCAAATAACCACTTTGAAACCTGTTAATTACAGACACACAACCAGCCCCAGCCCCCAACAGGACCCGGGGCTTTCACCACGGAGCGCCCAGCTCCAAGCTGGCCGCTTCCATGATGCTACACATGCTTTGTGTTGGGTGAATTAGCTTCAGGAAGAGAATCCAAATTAATTAAAACCACATGGCCACTCCCCTCACCCCCAGTCTTCTCCCCCACCTCCCTCCCCTGGAGACAGAGGCCAGTTCAGTCTAATTTGGTCCAGTGTTTTTGTTTCCTAAAATCTGTCTTGGGCTCTGGGCCATTAATAGGTTGCAGCTGATTTTAATCTACATGAATCAGAGACCTCGATTCTTTGGTTTGAAGGAGATTACAAATTGTGTGTCCCACAGACGGGATGGAGGGGAAAGGCCCTGGGTGGGGAGGCGAAGGGGGACAGATCCTGGAAGGCACAAAAGCTCTGCTCTCCTTTAAGTGGGTGGGTTTGAATAGCCTACGATCTCCTAAGGCTGGGGGAGGGGAGTGAAGAGATGGTGAGGGTCTTGCCGCTGTGACCCCATGGCAGGAACATAAAACCTGGGCCTGTGGAGAGAGTCAAAATCAAGGCTCAGGGTGAGCAGAGAGGCCTCTACTCACCTGTCTTCAACAAGTGAATTTCCCACGTTTTTGCTGGACCCCTATCATGAGCTAAAGCAGGAGCCAGCAAACCATGATCCACGGGCCAAATCCCTGACAAATCTACTCTCCCACTTCACAGATGAAGAAACAGAGTCACTTTGATAAAGTAACTCACTGAAGGTTACACGGGAAACAGGCAGCAGAGTTAGGAAGATCTGCTCATGAGATGATATAATGAGGAGCTGGGGGGCTTTAACAGAACACCCTTCTCTTCTGTGTGTTGCACTGGCCATTGTACAAAGTTGTTACATGGATGGTTCTATGAACCACCCAGGGAGGGGCTCAGGGTAATGTAGCTCCATTTTTTAGGTAAGGAGGTGTAGCACTGGGCATCAGTGGATGGGGACGAGAATCAGGACAGACGGTACATGCCTCTTGAAAAGAACCTTTATCCAAGACCCAATGGCTAGTGAGTGCTGGGGCACTCAGCCAGGCCTTCTGGGTCCTAGGCAGCTCTCATTCCACCAGGACCCCAAGCTGCCCCCCACTCTCCTCTAAGTGTGGCTGTAAGATAGCCCTTGGCCTTCAGGGACTTCCAGCCTAGCAGGGGAAGATGCAAATAAGGGGCAAATTATGAGTCCATGCCAGGCAGACATGGGGTGCTCAGGGAGGACAGGGGCAGGGGACCCAGCCCTTCCCTAAACACAAAGTCCTTTGTAAGAAAACCTGAGCGAAAAGCCTCTGCTGCAAATGCTAGAGGCTGGAAATGCAATCAGGCCCCCTTCCAAGGCCGTTGGGAGCTAATTGCTGGGATCACTGTGGGGACAGGCAGGGGAGCCTGAGAAATCAGCATCCTCTCAGGGACTAGTCTTGGCAGGCAGGCGGATGACACCAAGAAAGGTGCTGCCTTGGAGCCGGAGGGGCAAGTGCAGGCCTCTTCCCATAAGAACCTGTTTCCTCCAGGGCCAGGCCTGGTTCCAGGTGGAGACCCTTCTGGCCAAGGAAGGACGTCTCCCCAGGCTAAAATCACAGTGGCCTAGAACACTCTGAAAGGTGGTTATGTTGGACCTTGAACAGAACCACAGATCATCGGAGAGCCACACTAGCTTGCACAGAATGTTAACTCCAGGCAAAGGTCCTCGGCAAACAGAAGCTGAGAGGTTCTCTAAAGGAAATGGTTTGTACCTCACTGTCTCCATCTTCGCCGCTATCTCCAGATCTCTTTTCCTTGGCAAGCTTTTCCCTGAACTTCAGGCAGTGCCTCAAAGAAGTTTCAGAATTCGCGGGGAGTCATGGGTCCCAATCTTTAGAATCCTGCTATTGTTCAGAGATGTCCAAGTGACTAAGATTGTGCATTGTCTGAGGGTGACAGAGGGACTCCAACTGAGCAGTGGCAGAGTATGAAGCAAACTCACTGTGAACAACTGAAGTCCTGCATTGGACCAGAGCAAAGCCTGGAAATGACCCCATCAGCATCTTGGGTCCCACCATCAGAGGGACTCTGCGCTCAGAAGTAGCTTTAAGCAGGGCTAGACCTTGGCAGACAGAGGACAAGGCATGGTTCCTCTGGCTTCTACCTCCCAGTGAGCTTCTAGCACATTCTCTGACTGGAACTCTTTGCTTCCACCACCGCTAAGGGTTGTGAGTGTATTCCTCACAGCTCTATTTTTGTCTGGACTCAGTTTCCTGATAGGTTCTCAGACCCTCGACTCCATGGAACCCAATAGCCAAGAGATTTTGGCTACTGCTTCCTTGAGTCTAGACTAGAGGAAAAGCAGAGGCTCATACCTCTGACACAGGTGCATCAGGAACCCATGCGGCGTTCAGGACCTGAGCCAGCAAAATCCTGAGCTGTGCTGAAGAGTGACTGTTGGCTCCGTTGACTCTGGTAATGGCTTCATGGCCCTTGGATAGAATGGAACGCACCACGGTTAATGAGCGGCCGCTGAGCACTTATTATGCGCTGGGTGCCACATGGATGAACACACTGGCAAGACAGAGTCTGATGAGGTCACATGCTAAGGACTTGTTTGTAGAGTACAGTTTCTCCCCTTCTTGAGGCATTCAGAAATGTCTGCCCGTGTGCACGCCACGGTGGGGTTGGGCCAAAGTCTCCAGCTTGGCTGTGGATGCCGGTCCCAGGACCCTGTGTGAGCTGGTGCCCTCATACAAAGAACAGAGCGCTGAAGTCAGGCTCTACCCTTCTGTGCCACCAAACAAAGGCAAGCCAGAAGAAAGCAGAGTGAAGAAGCTCATAAACACTTCCTGGGGCTGGGCTCACAAACTAAAGCTCAGAGTAGAGTGAGCCACACAAGTTTAAAAACACATAAACACACAAGAATGTCCAGCTACAATTGGCTGAGGAGACTGGGTGCTAAAATGGCTTCAGAGCAATGAAGGAGGGCAGAATTTTAAAATTAGAGTTCTACCTTCTCGCCCTCCCAAGCACAGAAGGGTGGGAATTGTGGGTTAATGTTGAAAATTGGTTTCGTTGGTCCTTCAAAGGACACAGGGCAGTGACACTCCCCTCCACTCTCCTTTCTCATCCTTGCAAAATACGCTGTCCCTCAACTCACCTCTGATACCTGGAGCTTTTGCTCTAAATCATAGTGTGTGTCCTGTATAAACAAGGGCTGGTAACTAGTACAGGAAATGAACTTCAAAAGCATTGAGTGTGTACCAACCTGTGGTATGGGGAGTTGCCAGATTTTTTTGTGAGAATTTTCACAGACTCTCAAAACTTTCTTTTAGCTTCCCCTTGTCACACTTGAATGCATGCGCACCCCCTATGCATTGTGAATTGCCTGAGGGTGACAGAGGGACTCCAACTGAGCAATGCCCCATGTGCACACACCCAAACACAAAATTTCCCTCAGTTTCCCCCAACACACACGAACAGAGATATGTGTTCACATGCAGACACGCCCATTCTCAAAACTTCCCCATGGGTCCATCCCCCCGCCCCACCCTAACTATAAATTTGAGCATCCAGGCCTGTGGGCGCTCCTGTCACCCTCTCAGACACACACACAACTTTTTGCCCTCCTCAGCATACCCCGAGCACACAGGAACTCAGAGCCAAGTATGTTTATATTCACATGTGTGTGCGTGCGTGCGCGCACACACAAACACACACACACACACACACACAGTCACATTCCAATTGGCTCAGTCATAGCCATGACAGGCCTGGGTCTGCTTGCCATTGTTTCTCATTTGCCTCTAACAGGGAGTTTATGTAACAGAAAGGACTGCCACCTGTTTTGCAGACTTTACCTCAAGCCTGAGTGTTGGGAAGGTGGCTTTTTAGAAGTATGTGTGAACAGCAGAGTGAAGAACAGGGAACAAAGGCATCCCTACCGATCTCCTGCCTGAGGTCCACACACTAATGAGCACTCTTCTAGATTGCCCAGGGGGTCTCTTTATTTGTTGCCCTGTATGAAACCAGGCTGGGAGGATGGAGGCTCAGCTGAAGACTTTCTGGAAGTCTTACCTCAGGATCCTGCTTTGCCAACTCTTCTTATTCCCATTATTCTTGGCTCAGGATGCCTGAAAGCAAATGGTGTCTGGGTGGGACGCACCAACCAAATGAGCAAAGACTACTTTGGGGCAGAAACTGAAGGAGATAAAAATGGCTCCCACATGCCCACTACCCCTCTGGGAACTTTGAAGCACAAGGACAGCTGGTATACAGTAAGTCCTCACTTAACATCATCAGTAGGTTCTTGGAAACTGCAACTTTAAGCAAAATGACATAACAAAACCAACTGAACCATAGGCTAATTGATACAAACAATAGTTATGTTCCTACCACATGTTTCTGGTCACTGAAACATCATCAACATTCTAAGTAAAGCCCCCAGACACTTCTAATATTAAACATTGAAATAAATGTGAGATCTACATACATTTAAGAAAGACGAATAAAAACAAATAAGGTCACTGTTTTCTAATCTGCGTATTCCAATTCAGGGTCCGAGTTGGTTGGAGCCTCTCCCTGCAGCTCAGGTGGGAACCCACCCGGGACAGGACACCCTTCCATCCGCAGAGGCCACGCACACACACATACACACTCAGACCGGGACAATGTGGACACGACAATTCTCCCAACATGCACATCTTTGAGATGTGGGAGGAAACCAGACAAAACCCCTGCAGACGCGGGGAGAAGTCCATACAGACAATGGCCCAGGTTCGGAATTAGTTGTTTTTTTTTTTCCTCATCAACGTTGTAACGAAATGAAGTTGAATGAAATGGCATTATGCAAGGACCTGCTGTAAAGATAATTCCCTCCCCCTTCCCCGACAGCAATAAATGTTGCACTACACTTGCAAAGGGGATACTGTCTTTGCATTGACAACTGGACTGGCAAATGTACAAGTTCATTTCTTATTTCCAAGAGCCGGATGGACTTCATTCATTTAAGAAACTGACAAACCCAGGGTGCTTACTGTGTGGGTGTGGACAGAAGGAATACCTTGCATTGCATCTATCACATACCACATGGCATGTGCAACTGGGAGGTCATAAATTTCTCACTGTGCTACACTGAATAGTGGCAAGGAGCTGGCTAGAAGTACATGTACTTTGTCCTCAGCCATTACTTGTAAACTCCACCCTACTCTCCTCCCCAGCAGAATCCTTTCTTCAAATAAAATCTTACAAGGAGAGGCGGTGAGCTAGTTGTGTGTGTTGAGGGGGGCGGGGGTCCCATTGCTCTGGCTTCACCCTGATCCTTCTCCCAGCTATACTTCAGGGCCTCTCTGAGGGGTTCCTTGGGTCCCAGTTTGAAAACAACTACCACAACGTAGGCCATTTCTTATAATAATTGTGGAACTTTAGTACTCACCCAAGAAAACACAATGACAAAGAGCTGCTAGACATTGGACAACCCTTTGAAATGAGCCTTAATTTTACATACAATTGAATCAGGCTGCAGCCCATATTTGGTGTGGTGCACAGAGTTAGGGACCCCTCGCTGAAACTCCATGGCCCCCACAGGTCTGCAGCCCACCAATTGGGAATCACGGCACAGACATTAGGAGAGGAGCAAGAAATAAGACTGGGGTCCACGATGGAGTCACACCTCAAAAGTGCTCCAGGGTCCAATGAAGGAGTTTGTGCTTAGTGCTATTTGTCGATGGAGAGCCATTAAAAAGCCATGTGCAATTATTATTATTGTATTATTAAAGCCAAGAAATGACATGAATGGACATGAACCAGGAAAAAAAAAAAAAAAGGATTACTCCTTTGCAATTCAGTCCTGGTTCCCATCTCCACCGGTCTGAGCCTCACATCCTGTGTTCTCCAGGAGCGTTTTCCCCATACCCTTCACGGTGGGTATGAGCTCAGACACCGTCTTCCAGCCTTCATCATCAGAAGTGCCTACTGTCGGGTGTAGCACCACCTACCGCGGGTGTCCCAGCCCAGGCCTCTGGGCTGTCACGGCTGTGAGCACCCACGGAGGTACACAAATGGACACGTGCCTAAATTAAAGAATGTGCATATGATTATATACAAGTAAAGTGGGATTTATTCTCTGTGCAGGCAAACATGAGGCCTCATTCCCCCGCTCTGCCCCCACTCATTTCTAGACCTTCTGACGCACCCCCACTCCCAAAACTTTCAAAGAAAAACGTGGCTTTATTTGATGAGTTAGGAGACACAGTTAGAGGGAACATCCAACATAGGTTTGGGGAAAGAGGCTTGCTGCCACTTCCAGCTCTGTGCTCGCTGTGCCTTGGGGAGAATTGCTAAGGGCTTTGGCAGCCAGATCTGTCCATGCCTAAAGTGAGGGGTACTGCGAACATGCACCTACCAACTTCAAAAAGGGCCGTGGGGATGAAGGCGTAATTAGAGCCTGTGAACGCTTTGTGCTCCCTGGATGAAAGACAACACTGTGAAGTTTTATTACCTACCTACTCTGCTTTTTTTATTGTTCCAGTTCCCTCTGTTTTTCCTTTTGGGGGGTCCGTGTAAACTTTATTAAGTATTAATTTCAAAAAGGCCTCCTTGCACCTCAGAGCAGGATTGCATTTGGTGTCTCAAAGAATTTCTTTCCATAACCCAGACCGTCAAAGGATTCCTCTTGGTCAGGGTGAAAGAGGCTTGCGTGTGTTCAGCTACTCGGTTCAGTTCAATTGAGCAAATATTTACGGAACATCTACGAATATATGCGTGGCACTGAAAGGCAGGGCAGGATTGGAAAAAGTGGGGAAGGTTTATGAACTCCGGAGCCAAGCCACCGGAGGCTTGAGTTCTAGACTGACAGTTCCATGCGTGTCCTAGGAGAACCTTGGTCACCTCTTAAAAGCTCTGTTTTGTCACCTGTTCAATGGAGACGATCCCACCCTTCTCATGGGGCAAAGTCAAGAAAAGATATAAATCTCCTAGTGAGTAGTGGGTGGGAGTTCAGCCATTCCCAGCTGCTTCCCCTTTTTAGGGTCTGGCCTCTGGAGAAGGGGGAAGGAGATGCCTCTGTCCTCAGTTCTGTTTCTCATCCCTGAGGCTCTCTGTCCAGTTCTTGTTCATCTCTTTTGGAAAGAATGCCAGCTGGTTAAACCTGTGGTTCTGAAACTTTCTCATCTAGTTTCCCCCTGTCTGCTGGGCAACCCTCTTCCTCCATACCCAACTCTTCCACCCAAATACCTCCAACGCTTCCACATGGTTATCCCCCATGTCCCTCCTTCCACACCTACTCCCAGGAAGGAACAGGAAAGAACCCTCCTGTTCTTTTCAGAAGTGGAGCACAATGGAAGTGACTTTGCTTTGTTGCACCCACTTCAGAGCAGGCCAAACTGTGGGCTCCATGAAGTGCCAGTTCTCCAAAGGTGAGCTTTGGGCAGGAAGGAAGAGGCACGAGGCCAGGCAGGGTGGGCTGAGGCTTGCCCTTGAGGGACCAGTCCAGGCAGAACAGATGCAGCGTCCGAGGCAGAACTGTTCCCAGTTGCCCTCATCCCCCAGATCCAGCCTGGAAGATGCCCCTAGAACGTTCCCTTGTAGGTACTGCTGTCCAGTTTGAGAAACGTGCTAACAGGGTCCACATAGGACCCTCTCCATCCCTGAATGAGGCTTCTTGTGGTTTCCCAGGTTGCCAGGGAAGAGAGTGGATGCAAGGAAGTGCTGGAATAGAAACCACAGAGGCCAACACAATTTAAATTAAGCTTTGGATGCTTAGAAGGAGCCGGGCTTCTCAGGGCCCCCTCAGCGCATGGGGCTTTGAGGCAGCCTGTTCAGTCTGTTTGTTCTTTTAGGACTGAGCCTGGGAAGCCAGGAGTTATTTGTTTCTGAAAGGTAGGCGCTCATCAGGTGGGTGGTCTTCGCATTTTCTGTGTGCTTTTATTCCCTGTCTCTTCTTTTCAGGACCACTGAGGGGTTTATTTTCCCCTCTCCCAGCAGTGCTGGGGGTTTGGCTGCATAGTGCATCTGTGCTGGGTTTTCCCACAGGCCCCTGCAAAGGCAGCCTGGTTGCCTTCAGAAAGCCCTGGGCGGCCCCCTGGGGGAGCGGGGATGCAGCTGTGGGCCACCTCCCTTCTGCAGGAGGCTTTGATCAGTTTTTGTGGGGGCTGCATGCAGCCTGACCTCCCATCTCCAGCGTCTCTCAGGTGGAAAGTTCTGTTCAGCCTGTCTGTGGCTTCAAAGGCTCTCCCTCCTTCAGGCTGGGACGACACTGATAATGGTTCTCATTTTGTTGTCGTGTGATCTCCCAGCAGCCCCCATCTTTCAATTGACAGGCTTCTGCTTGTTCGCTTGGGCTGCTTTGGCCAAACTCAAACCACCTTTCTGGTTGAGGAAGCACATTGACATCCTCCCCCATTGAGGCTCCTTTGATGGCTCAAACATGGCCTCCAGCCCAGACAAAGGTGACCGGGCGGCTATAACTGGGCACCTGGACAATCAGACTCTGGGCGTCAGCAGGGCAGACGTCTCAGAGGGGCAAAGCCCTCCCTGAACCTTAGAGTCCGTCAGGGGGAAGCTTCAGCTCTGCCCTTCCTTCCCGCCTCTGAAGTCCAGGTTGAAGGAAGCCGGCTTTCTGTTCTAGTTCCCTGCAGGAATCTAGCTGTGTGGGCAGATGGCACACACCGCCCGTGCCCGAGCCTGAACCTGGGCTGAGAGTAGGAAAGGTCACAAGTCCTGCATCTGACGGCATTATGGAGAACTTGAGCTATTCACTGTCGTGAGCGCAGGCACTAGGCCAGCCTCACTCAGGAAGTTCCTTTTTTGGCCTATTATTTCCAACGGTTGTGGCCTCATGGCCTTACTTCTCAGCCCAAGGGGTAAATAACAGCTAACGCAGCCCGTCCACGGCCCACCTCCGGCTCCCGCTCTGTACTGCCGCTGACCCTGTGCTCGGGCCTCCCAGACCCCTAGCCTGGGTGAAAGGACAAGGACGGGATGACCACGGTGGCTGTCGCGGGTTTGGACAGGGCTGCTGCCTCACCAGAGATCCAGTGGGGCCTCGCCAGGCGGGTGGGGTTAGGCTGCATATTGCCTTTGGTTTCCTCATATTTAAAATGAGGGTGGCCAAGGGCAACAGGAGCGGTCAGGAGAGCATCCTTCTTCCCCAGCCTGATAGCACAGGGCTCTTCCTTCCTTTGATCGTACTCAAAACAACCCCAACCACAGAACAATGAGCCGGGAGGAGGCCGGAGGGGAATTTATTATGCTGTTGTCCTGTGGCACAGCCTTGCCTGACTTTATCTTGCACAGAGGTCTGTGTGGGAGGAAATCTGGCAGGCCCTTGGGTCATCTTCCTGCTCCTGCACTCCCTCCAATGAGGAATGCTGGAAGGACGGCAAAGAAGCTGCCCTATTAGCCACACACCAGTCAGCTGTAGAGAGAGGGAGATCAGCCTTGATCTCCTAAAACTCCCATAGGGACTCTGTGAAAGGTGCAGGACTTCCGACACACAGAGCCTTGCCTGAGTCCATCCTGATAAAGAGAAGGCCCCAAATAATGTCAGTCTGCCCAGGACAGGCCCTTTTCAGAGCCTTGCTCTCCAGCCACTTTCCTCTCTTCTGGGTCTTGGCAAAGGCAGCGAGTGATGCCGGATGCGTTCTCTGTGGGCAGTGCAGCTCCTCACATGGAAGAGACCACTTGGTGAGGGGTTTCATCTCTTCCCCCAGCATGGCTGAGAGGAGAAAGGCTTGAGCCTTCAGGCTGAGAGGGTCTTGATCAGAATCAATTCTGACTAGATCTTCCCCTAAATGCAGATGTCTTCCATCCATCTGCTGTTAGCAGGGTCTAACCAGGTCCTCACAACATTAATTTCAATCAATCCATCACCCAAACTGTAGTGCCAGTGGTGCTAATATTCAGAAACTAACAAATTCTTCCTTGTCAGCCAGCTAGGTGCTGTGGGGGCACCGGACCAGCCGTCTTTGTGGGGCTAGAGCCTTTTGTGATACTGTGGATTGAGCAGACGCAGACCTGAGCTCAAGGTCTGGCTCCGCCATCATTCACTGAATGACTCTGAATAGGCTACATGACCTCTCGGAAACTCGGTTCACTCATCTGTAAGACAGGGTTGAGAATACAAACCTTTTAGGACTGTTTTGAGGATCAAATGAGGTAACGTATGTAAATTACCTAGCATGTGTTAAGCGTTCTGTAGAGTGTGGTCATTTCTATTACCACCATTTCAAATAGGTGTGAGGGGCTGATCTGACCCCCTCCCCTCTCAGCCATGATGAGCAAACACATGGGGAACACAAGAGAGAACAGAACCACAGCATAAAATTCACAAAATTCACCTCAGACACAGCAACAAATCCAGGCACTGCACTTGCTTTTCAGACCTCCAGATTATCTCACTCTCCAGTCACGTCATCTCTCTGTGCAACCCCACTGTATTCGTTTCTTAGGGCTGCCACAACAAATTATCACACACCTGGTGGCTTAAAACAACAGAAATGTACTCTATCACAGATTTGGAGGCCAGAAGTCCAAAAGCAAGGTGTAGGCTGGCCATGCTCCCCTGAAGGCTCTCAAGGAGAACTCTGCCCTGCCTCTTCCAGCTTCTGGTGGCTCTGGTGGTTCCTTGGCTTGAGACCACGTAACTCTAGGTTTTGCATCTGTGGTCACATGGCCTCCTCTTTTTTGTAAGTCTCTCATCTGTCTGCCTCTTATAAGGACACTTGCTGTTGGATTTAGAACCCACCTGGGTAATCCAGGATGATCTCAGCTCAAGATCCTTCATTATATCTGCAAAGACCCTTTTCCAAAGAAGGTCGCAGTCACAGGTTCCAAAGATCAGGACATGGACATATCTTTTCGGGAGGCCACCATGTTGCCTACCACACCCACTAACCCTGCAAAATGTCCTATTGAATTATGACTGAAAAGTCAAGACAAGAGCTCTCATCTGTGGCTGGTGAGGAGGCTCACCCTCTCCATGCTGACATGACTGGTTCTCCACTTGGCCCCAAGAAGGGAGTATAGTCTACCTTCAGAAGATAATCTGGCTGTTAATTCTTTATTTATTGGCAGGTAGTGAAGATAAGTGCTTCTTGCCCTGCGAAAACTGAGACCCTCTCCCTGCCACCCAGCGTTTAATGGCAGGGCTCAAATCAGAGCTGCATCCAGAGGCCTCTTGTTCTTAGCGTTGGGGTTTCAAAGCCCATTTTGCCCCTGAAGGCTTATGAGTGAGCTCAGAAGTCTTACTTCCAAAGGGTGTGGTGCCTCTCCTTCCTGCCAAGCCCCACAGGAAGCATTGATTCCCCAGGGCTCAAACCCTTCCCCTTTTCCTCTTCTCCTTGCCATCCTGTCAAGTTCTCCCTCTCCCAAAAACCTCCAAGAGACCTACTCCTCTCTTTTCTCAAAGTCCTCCTCTGGCCTGGCTCCCTTCTCAGGGCTGTGCTCCCCATGAAGCTCCTCCCTTTTCTATTTCCTCTTTCATCCCCTTGTTCAGCTATAAAATCCATGTCTAATAGAACGGACATAGACCCAGGGGTTCCCAGGGCTCTCTCAGGAAGGCCTTCTCTCCAAAAGTGCAGCCACCTCAGCTACCAGACTGTGGGGGAAGGAAGATTATAATGCAATAGTATTTTTTATGCTTTCAATCAAATAATATACTTATATATAGATTTATGTCTCGGCTCCTTCCAAGTGGTTTCAGGAAAGAAACCAGTTCTATGTCTTTCCCTCTGACAAGTCTAACGCAGCAGGCTCTGCTGATGGCCTTGCCTTTTTCCTTCACAGCTACTATTAATAACTGCTTTTGTAGCTTTCTCTTTCAAGGTGTTCCTCCTATTTCTGGCTTGCAGATGTTGATGTATGGCATGTGTAGAGTTCAGCTTTCACAATGTGGGAGCTCTAAACACTGAATCACACACTAACCGAGTCCCACATGTTTACTGGAATCTGGCTAAGGATAGAAAAGTCACGATGACCCGACAGTCTTGAGACAAGGGTCCGTAATGAAAACTAACTGGAAAGAAGTGAAAATAAGACCCATTAGACAATGAAATTCTTGAGTCTGCTCCTTGCTTAGCTAAGGATAACACGGCAAGTAGGTGGGTAAAGTCCACTATTCTCTGAACCATCCTTCAACTTGCCTAGTGAGGGCTCCACATTCTCCTGTGCAGAATGTGTATATTTACATATAGATCATGAGCTCTGTGTGCACAGAACATGGCCCTTGAGACCTGGAAGAGCCTCATACCACTTTAGAACGTGACTCCCAAAAGGATAAAATCTGACCTGTCCTCATACACTGCTAGTGGGAATGTAAAATGGTTCTGCCACTGAGGAAAACAGGATGGCAGTTCCTCAAAAAGTTACATATAGAATCACTACGTGACCTAGAAATTCTACTCCTACGTATATCCCCAAAGAATTGAAAATGAGCACTCAAAGAAATAAATGTGCACGCAGGTTCATAGCAGCACTATTCACAATAGCCAAAAGGTGGAAACAGCCCAAATGTCCATCAGTGGATGAATGGATAAACAAAATGAGTGCGACACATACAATGGAACATTATTCAGCCATAAAAAGGAATGAAATATTGATCCATGCTATGGTATGAATGAACCTCGAAAATATTATGTTAAATTAAAGAAGCCAGACACAAAAGGCCACATACTGTGTGATTCCATTTATATGAAATATCCAGAATAGAGAAATCCATAGACACAGAATGCAAGTTGGTAGTTTCTAGGAGCTGAGAGGAAGAGGCATTCAGGAGGACTGCCTAAAGCACAGGGTGTTGAAAATATTTTAGAACTAGACAGAGGTGGTGGTTATACAATACTGTGAATATACTAATTGCCACTGAATTGTTCACTTGAAAATACTGCATATTAATGACTCTTGGGTGGAGAACACACAATGTGATATACAGATGATATATTACAGAACTGTACACCTGAAATCTACGTAACTTTACTAACAGTTGTCATCCCAATAAACTTTAACTAAAAAAAAAATTTTTTTTTACCAAAAAAAAAAAATGTTGCATGTTATGCGAATTTCACCTCGATAAAAATTTAAAAAGTTAAAAAAAAAAAATTCTGGCCTTTGTGTTCTGTGCACACAATCCAACCACTGCTCTCACTCTCAGTTCACATTTCCTCCTGAGCAGATCCGTGTGCCCATTTTCAGTACCAGGGCACCGAACTGGCTTATGGTGCAGATTACTGTCAAGCTTACTCTTGATCCCACTTCTGAGACACATTCTCTAAAATTCCATGACTAATGCTGAGTCTACCACAGTAGCAACCAAAGGTTTTAGCAGAGAACAATGGTTGTGGGTGAGAACTCCTTAATAGCCAGACTGTTGTTTGCCAATATTTTGTTTCTGTGGTGGTAAAACAGATTTTCTAAGCAAGATTAATAGGTTTGTGCATTTTTCTGTCTTTAAGAATTTCTACAGGCTGCAAGAAGGAAAAGAACCCAACTGGCAGGACACCTAGAAAAAGATGTACAAGACCTGGGCCCACCCAAGGTTCCCTTTGAAATTGTTGTTTGCTGAAGTTATGGAGGAAGAAAGTTCATGTTCCCATTATATTTGCTCCAACTTTATTTGAGGAATATAAAGAGACCTTTTAGTTTTGTGTTTCCAGGACAGAGAAGATTTGGGACTTAAGAGGAGAAAAATGCCTATAAGGAGAACTTGGGACATGGGGACTTCCGCATGTTAACTGGGGCAGAAAGTTGTAAATCTGATGACTGAGCCGTCATTCATTCACTCACTCATTCACTCACTCAGTACGGGCCTGTTATATGCCGGCAGGCAATGGGCAAGACCACTGGCTGGAGGAGCCAGAGGACCCAGTCCCTGTCCCTGAGGCCTGTGCAGCTCAATGTGAAGGCAGGGGAGGCACACCGGAAGCGTCAGGTCATACTGCAAGTGCTCAGACGGAGGGCCAGGGGAGCACTGGGAGTCACTCCCTGGGGTGACGGGAAAGGCCTCCCAGAGCCAGTGACATCTGAGCTGAGAGGTGAGGCAAGATTGAGACAGAGTATGAGCATCACAGGCAAGTAAGCACAGCATCCTCATTGGCCCAAAGGCAGGAAAACAGGTGGTGGATCTGGGCAACATGGCATCTGGAAGGTGCAGAGGGCTGCAGGCTGTCCGGGCAAGTCAGGGCCAGGCTGGGAAGGGCCTTGCATTTGTCCCAATTCTTTCTGCTGACTTTTTTCTTTTCATAAGAATGACAGCCAAATATTTACCATAAATCACTTCCTTTAATCCTGTCAATAGCCCCTTTATACAGATGAAGACAGCGAGGCACAGAAAGGTTAAGTGATAACCCCCCAAAAGGGCTGCGCATACCACCAGAATGTATAAGAAATGCCTGGAATGACTGAGTGGGTGTCGCCGGAGAGGTGGGGAAGAGGACGGGTTCAGGGAAGACACTAACTGCATCAGTAATTAATTTCTTAAACTGGGTTTGGGTGCAAGGATGCTCAAACATGTGTGACACTTTCCTAGTGACTTTTCCATAGACTAGTCCCCTGGACTAGTGCATAGGGTCACATCTCTGTTGGAAAGCTTGCACTGCATGCAGGCTGAGGAGCTCTTGAAAGCACAGGAGCTGCCCTTTAATGTTTCAACGTCTGCTGAGCTTCCCACTGTGCTGGTGTGTAAGTCTCTATTTTTTTTATTCCCTTTGCCAAGGTCTCAGAGGCAACAGTTCTCCAGAAAAAGCAGGTTTGACCTCCCCTGGCCCTCGGGTGGATGTTACTGGAATTGAATGATTCCCAACCAGGGAAGTATGAGGAGAGAGGAATGAGTCTAAGCCCCACTTTGTGTCCTCCGGGATGGCTTACATGTTGCTTGATGGACAGTGCTCTGAGTTCTTTTTCAAGTGAATTTCCCTTCAGTTACACTGTTTGCTTTTCCTGCCAGAGCATCCTGCCCCCTCCAGTGGAGTCCCTAGGAGGAGACCCAGCCCCTGCCTTCCTGGTGTGCAGAGCTTAAAACAAGGGCTCTCTGCCCATCGGACATCCTTACCATTTCCAGCTATTGAGTGTAATCAGGTGTGCCAGGATCTGATTTCAAAGCCCAAAGCCAAGGGACTCAGAGGAATCCTCTCTCCCTGCTGCTCCAGTGGGAGACAAAGGCGACTGAACAAACAGGATGTGCTGAGAGCTGCACGGAGCACTGCCCCAGCAAGACAGGCAGACGGGATGCAGGGCTTCAAGAGATGGCCTGGGAGCTGGGGTGTTGGCATGTGTGCTTAGTCATGCCCCAGAGAAACCAGCAGCAGGACAAGATCAGACACCGTGATTCATCTGACAGCCTTTCTGGATGGCTCTTGATGGGCGGTCATGCTCTTTCAGGGTCCTGTACCCCACTAGAAGATCCTGCCTCTGGCCATTCGCCTTGCAGAGAATATTGATATTTCTAGAAATCAGGAGAACCTGCTGTGCCTTGTGGGCAGAAGAGGAATGGTACTCAAGGACTGACGTGCAAGTCAGGACTGAAGCGCTGTGCGGCGGAAGAAGACCCCCTGGTTACAGCCCAATGTTGGGGTCCTGGTGAATCCATTTGTTTCTGTCCCTGTTTCCATCTCTTTTATCCCAAACTCTAATGGGCTTGGGAAGTTACAACTAGAAAACTCAATCATTGATTTGAAAAAGAGTTCAAAGTCATTCCAGAGAACAGCCTACTTCTTAGGAGGGAATTTTCTCCTCTCCTTCCCACTGCCCAGTTTTAGATCTAGGGAGAAATCAGCGATGAAAATAATATTCATCAAGATCAGACTTGTAGGAAAACAAAGGTCCCTGAAGGCAACTTACACTGGGAGGGAGGTGCCCCTGTGGGCAGAGTGACCGCCCTCACCAATGGCAGAAGTGAATGGCATCTGCCCCCAGAGGTGCCGTCACTGGTGCTTTCAGCCAGCGGTGCTTGGAATATGGCCTACAGGCACTTCTGGTTCTTACAGTTACTGAGGCATGCACCTGGCATTCTGAGGATGAGGCAGGAAGGACAAATGTCCTGTAATACACAGGCCAGTCCCCTACAACTGAATAACTACCCCAGCCTTTTGTTGAGAGAGCAATACTGGTGGAATTGGTCATTTCTGACCCTCAACCCTAAGCTTCTCCAACCTATAGTCTTTGAACATGAAACCTCCAGAAACAGTCTCTAAAGGCCACTGTTGGTTCTTGATGAACTGAAAGGCACCCAGAAAATGAAAACCTACCGGACATCTATAGTTCATCACTGCCTCTCAAGGCAACTCTGAAATAAACTCAAAAGTTTCCAAGACAAAATTTAGTCTGGCATAACACATCAGATTTATGGAACTGCTTTCTCCCAGGGCTAGAGATTCAGAGGCTACCCCTCAGCTTTCATAAACGAGATCTGGGCAGGTCCTATATCCCTATGCAGCACAAACAGCTACCATGCTACAGTGCAGCAGAGGCTGAGAAAGAAAATTCCAGTGAAGAGTGGGCATAGGGAAAGCAAAATGAACGTGTTAATTATAAATGATTTCTGTTGATGTAACAAGACAACATGACTGGAGATTTCTTTGCTGTGGCCATAGTGGAAACCGAGTGTGCTGTTCTTGGGTGGAATTCTAGCTACGCTAAATGACCTAACCAGGGCTGTTTTTTTTGAAGGGGGCAAGGAGAAACCAACAGAGACCATCCAGATTTTTCTTAAAGGGAGAGACTTGGTGAATCCAGCATTCTACTCATAAGCAAATGACCACCACAAAGAGTTTGACTTCACTGACT
This sequence comes from Rhinolophus ferrumequinum, assembly GCF_004115265.2. Classification (NCBI taxonomy): domain Eukaryota; kingdom Metazoa; phylum Chordata; class Mammalia; order Chiroptera; family Rhinolophidae; genus Rhinolophus; species Rhinolophus ferrumequinum. The sequence continues at coordinate 28,433,995 of NC_046289.1, forward strand.
CTGGGTGGTGAACACACACAATGGGATTTATAGATGATGTAATACAGAATTGTACACCTGAAATCTACGTAATTTCACTAACAATTGTCACCCCAATAAATTAAAAAAAAAAAAAAGAGTTTGACTTCTAGGGAGATTCTGAGCACAAAGTTGCAATGTCCTTCAGAACTTGATTTATGATTCAAGATGAACCACCACTAACTCTGGGGTTATCCAGCCAGGGAGGGTGAGAAAGGTAGGCCCACTAATCAAAAGGTGGTAGGAGACCCCTCCAGGTGAGCTAACTATACAAAGGGAAGCAGTGAGCCCAGGTGGAGAAGGGCACAGAGCTGGAAGGTGGGGGGCTGAGGACTGATGTCCGCCAGCCCCCCCGACTTGGTCTCAGACGGCTTGCTGGACACCCGAAGCTGTCTGCCCCAGTGTCCACGCGAGTTTCTTGTGTCCTTGAGGGCTGTTTCAGTGCAGAGAAAAGACCATCGGGGACTCCTTTGGTTTTTGCAGTTAGTATTTCAATTATTACAGCTACATATTGAAAAACCCTGTTTTCCCTAAGGCTATAAAGTTCACCTTACAATTCTTATTTTATTCTAGTTATAAATCGTAGACGCTCAATAAAAGTTTGGGGATGATTTACTCACATTTCAAAAGATCTTCCCTTGCCTTCTACCTCAACCATGAACCCAATGCACTCCACCTGGTACATCTCACATTATATACCCCACAGTAAATCACACCAGAAAGGAAGAGAGAGCCCTGGGGTGGGGGTGCAACTGGGTCAGACATGACTGACGACAGGGGATGGGGTGCCAGGTCCCAGGCCTGAGGGACAGGCTTCCTTCCAGACCTGGTGTTGCTGGGCAGGGCTGTACAGGTGGAAATTTCAAGAGACACCTGAATGATGCAAAATAGGGAAGTGCTTTCCTTCCCTCTATTCCCTATCTCCCGTTTTATCCTTACTCTGGAGAAAAATTTGTGAGGGCAAAGCTGGAGGCTGCGTTAGCTTCTGCTGTGCTGCAGCTCAAGGGCAGCTCTGGGACACAGGGCTCCTCCAAACTCTCGCCCCTTGCTTCTCCCCAACCTCTCCATCGTTTCTCTCTGCTCTCCCCACTCCTCCCTGCTCCCCTTTGCCTCTCGCCCTCCTTCTTTCCCCCCTCTTTCTTTGGGCCTCAGGAGCTTTCTCCCCTCCCTCTCCCCACGTTTCCCTCCAAACCCCACACTCTTTGTTGCTGGATTCAAGGTTCTCAATACAATGAAGCTTTGATGATTTGCCCCAATTGAGAAGGAATGTCAGCTTAAATTAATGAAGGGTCTGGATAATAGAATTTTAAAGCAAAGTTTAGTTGCTTTCCAGGGAGAAGCCTTCGCATTGAAATACAGCAACAGCTAATGCTGAGAAATGGGGCAATATGTCTTAGAGACTCTTTTAAATACTTTAACAAAAAGAGCCCTTTCTACTTTCTTTGAATCCGAGTGTTTCTTCTTCCTAAAACCTTTCGTTTTTAGTGACCAATGTGTCTTCTGACCACTGTGATTTTACTGGGCTTCTCTCCGATCCGTCATGCTTTCAACTCCTGACTTCTTTATGACAGAGATGTTTCCACATTGAAAGTCTCCTTAGACAATTTTTATTTTCAGTTACATGGGCCATACATGAATACATCCTCTTTGCAAAAAATTAAAACCTTAAAAATAACAATAAATGAACACTTTATAAATAATAAAAAAATTTCTGTATCTCAGTTTATACCACTTTAAAGCGGTAACAATATATCATTTATAACAAACTAGTTTGCACAAAAATCCCTTCTGCAGGTCCTATCCAGAAGAGAAGAATCTACTAGCTGACTGGATCTTCCTTTCTTCCAAAAATAAGGAGTCCCTGTGGTGGTGAAAGCTCTCAGCGGCCCTCCCTTGCAGGACCATTATGCGTCCATCCATCCATCCCCATTTCCTTACTGCATCTCTCTGCCACATTCCATGCACAGAATCACACACCGAGATGAAGCGCATATGGTAAATGTTAACAATTATTGTGTCTAGAAAAGGGTATTTGAGTTTTCATTATACGATTTTCCCTACTTTGCTGAATATTTAGCTTTTCCGTAATAAAAAAAGAAAAACTCACCAAATTCTAAGAACAGTGGAACAGCCACATGACCCTCGCAACCAAAAAGGACGGGTCCTCGCTATCCTCCTCTTCCTTCTCCTAGGGCGCCCCAGCCCTGCACTGGGCAAGGCTGAGCCTCCTTTACGGGAACAGTAACCAAAGGAATGCACGGGGTGCACCTTTGGCATGCTCTTTCATACATATTCTTCTTTTCCTTTGGGGCATAGGTAAGGCAAGTGATGTCCCCATTTTACAGATGAGGAAGCCAAGAGGCTTAGTGACACTACCTAATACTACTGCCTCAGTTATTGCTTTCCTATTAGGCAGCAGTGATGGTTCTAGGCCTTTACACGTATTAATGAATTTCATCCTTACAATGTGAATTACATGCGTAACTTGCTCGAGATTACAAAGCTAGCAAGTCGTGGGCTGGAACATGAACCCAGGCAGTGTACGCAAGAGCCCGAGCTCTTAAACACCTATATCCCCGTGTGATGCCATGACAAATGTCTTTCTGGTATCCCAACAGTGGAAATCTGACAGCCTTCAGGGTTCATTCAGACTGTAAATGTGTTTATCTGGCCCATACAGTATTTTACAAATTTTGAATTCGTTTCCATAATTTAAAGGTTTATTTAAAAAAATGATTTCATTTGAAAAATCCAGATTTCTGGCTTCCTGTGAAAAATCAAAAGTTCTCGCAACATTACGCTGGCATCCCACAAAGTAACAATTGGCTGGAGCTAAGTACCTGCTGCCCCTTTAGGCAGGGCATATGCTTTCTAATTTGTCACTGTCCCCACTACTCCCTATTAGTGCAAACTGGTCTCCTTTTGCAACTCTGTGACCTGTCTAACAGAGCATTTGAGTTTGCAATCCCTGCACTGTCAAAAACTACAACCCTCCCCCCCAAACAGAATGTAATGTCTGCCTTGGTGTCATCAACATACTACTTAAGTCATATGTTTATTCATTTGTCTATTCATCCAACATCTCTCCATCCACCCATCTTTTCACTCGGCCTATCTCAGGCACCCTCCCTACCTAGCTGAGCTATTCTCAAACTGACTGCACAGAGTCACACCTACCATTTCTTGACCAATATCTCCTCTTCTCCCACTCAGGATTGGAACGGCAGCATCAGAAGATGGGAAACACAGAGAGATGGCAGGTGTTATGGATTGAATTGTGCCCCCCCCATTCTTATGTTAAAGTCCTAACCCCCTGATGTGACTGTATTTGGAGAGAGGGCCTTTAACAAGAGGTAATTAAGGTTAAATGGAGTCATAAAGGGGGCACCTTAATTCAGTAAGACTGGTATTCTTACAAGTGAAAGAGACACGAAGCGCGCACACAAAGGAATGGCCCTGTGAGGACACAGTGAGAAGGTCCATCTACAAACCAACGAGACAGGTCTCAGGAGAAACCAGCCCTGCCAGCACCTTGATCTTGGACTTCCAGCCTCCAGAGCCGTGAGACGATATGTTTCTGTTGTTTAAGCCACGCTGTGGTATTCTGTTACGATAGCCCTAGCAGACTGACAACACAGCAGGGAACTGCTTTCCATGTACCCCTGCCCACCCTTTCCCCTGCCTCAGCCCCCACTCCCTTGTGGCTGAATAGGTAATCACCTAACATCCAAAGCCATTTGGGTTCGTTACTAAGAGAAGTTGTCAGCGATCCCGGTTAAGAAGCTCTATCATTTCTCCAGTGGTGTGAGCACTACCATCAGGATGGGCTGGGAAAATATCATTAAAGAATTTCACCAGTGAGATGCACTCGGGACATTTCACTAAACCCCGTGCACCTGCAGTAGGAAGATGTTGCCTGAAGTTCAAAGCATAATGAGACTTTGGAGTTGAGATGTGAGCATGAAAAGTATTACTAAAAACCAAGTTGGCTTAAAGAACATTGAGAGCTACAGGTCTGCCCAGCTAATTGGTTGGGTTTAGCAAGCTATTTTTGTCTGGAAAGTCTGAGTCCAGCTTAAACAGAGTGATGGTGAAAATAATGACTGTAAAATTGGCTTCGTCTTAAGCCTTCCTATGGGTTTCCTCCAGGTGTTCTAGTTAGAGGGGCTTATGTTATTACACAAAGATAGGTGGTTGCTGATTAACCCCAGAGGGGCCTAGAGAACTGGGAGAAAGCCAAACTGGCTTCTGCTCCATCTCTGCATCAACTTTCAAGATGTTGAAATGGTAATGACTCAGGAGTTGGGATGATGATGGTGTTGGAGAGAGAGTCTGGACAAACCCCAGATGGGTTCTCAGATCCCAGGGACAGCCAATGGCAACAGACTTCAACCTCACATTCTAAATGGAATGAGCAGAGATCTGGAAGTGATCCAGAGGCTCTGGCTCTAGAATCCCACAGCAGCAGGTTTAGAAACACCCTGAGAACTACCTTCTCTGCCACGATAGGCTCCTAGGGAAACTGCAATTTTTGTCAGTAAAGTGTCAGTTGCAGGCCAAGGTTTGACCAATGATTTAATCAACACTCAGAGCTCAGGAAAGGGCAGGGACAGATGGGGTTGTTTAGATTTGCCTCTGGTTCACTTCTAGCCTCATGTCCACTGAGAAGTACATGGAAATACTGAAATTTGAACGTACATGGCTTGGGTTGGCCTTTCAACCATCCGATGAGTTATAAAGGCAATTGTCACTAATGAATAAAAAGCAAAGCCTACTATCATAATTCAATTTCTCCCCTAGTCCTTTCATTGACGTATGAATTCAGACAAAACTCCTCTGACTCACTTGAAAGAGGCAAACACCACACATGACCTGTCCTCCAAAAACATAATGAAAATTTATGAAAACTGCCAATAAAGAGCTCTGAGCATCTTAGGAGAACACAATTGGCAAAGATCTTACCTAAACAGAGTCCTTCACTTGCATTCTAAAACTTAGTTTGAAAGTAAATTGCTTGGACTTGTTATTCCAGGATCTGGGCCCAGGGCTCCATGAAGCCTGAGGGTGGGGGCCTGGGGAAAGGCAAGGGTCTGGGATGGGGACTAGGGATCCTTGAAGGGTTCAGAGTAAGGTCGTGGGGAACAGTGGAGCTGGAGTATCTTCCCGCTCTAGTCAGTGAGGGCTCTTCGATGAAAGCTTCCCTTGTTTCTGCTGATGTCTACTTTTGGGAAAAGGGAAATTGCTCCAAAGATTGGGAGAAAGAAGAAAGGTACTTGGGTCTCATGTTGAGAATGGGATTTTCTTTAGCCCCCAAATGATTTTATTTCCATTCCTCCATCCATACCACACCTTCCTCAATCTTCTTCATATTCTCAAAAAAATTTTAAGAGCTTTTCCTTCCCACTCACTAGTCCTATGCCTCTGTGATTTGGGCACTTCAACAAGGTGAGAAGCAGGACACCGGAGTCAGGGGCTGGGGGATGGACAGGGATGGGGGACAAGGCTCTGACAGGGGAGATCTGGTTTACAGTGATAAGAAGAGGAGGAAGAAGCAAGAGAGAGAATGAGTGTCATTGCCGCAATCCAGTTAAGGATACAGAGAACGCACTGGAGCTCACCGCTGTCTCACCCTCTCACAGCCCCTCTAATGGAAGCTGCCTTGCCCACATCTCCTGCTGCTGAGGCAGCCATGCTTTCAGCTCCTCCCTCAGGCTACAACTGACTGGCTGGCTAGTGACCAATGATGTTATCTGAGACAAAAACAATAAGATGAGCCTGAGCCAATGAGATCCTCTCTTAGGAATTTTAACTAGGAAATATCAAGGAAAAAAGCCCATGGGAACTGAAGCTGAAAGGCTGAGGTATAGAGGAGCTGAAAAGACTAGGATGAGCCACATGCAAGCTAAAGTTTTGAGTAAGTAGAACTACAGTCTATGGGGCACATTTGCTGAGAGTGTGGCCTTGGGTAGAAATGCAGAGAGAAGCAGAGAGTCCAAGGTAATGAATCCCCAGGGCTGCTTCTGCTCCTAAAGGCTTTCCAATTCTAGGCCACCTGTATCCTTAACACCTGTCCCCTTTTACCTGAGGTAACGGAAACTCTTCTCAGATGAAAAGAACCCAACTATAGCTAACAATTTGTGCAAGTTCTGTGTAGGTAATTTGAAACTGAATTATTATCTGAAGACATTTGCTTTGGGGATAACGAGTAGGCGTGATCCCTTAGCAAACAGGGCCTACCACCACTGCTTACTTGGAAACATTTTGTGTACTTAATTAGGTTTTAGGCAGGAAATGGTGTGACCTCATTTCTCCCTTTGTTCTTATGATGTCAGGGTATGCCAAGACTATGTTTGAGTCCTGAAGAAAGGAGGTCTTGGCATCTAGAAAGAACTGGTCTGGTCTGAGAAAGTTAAGTCTTTTTTTAAGTTAGTAAGATCCAGGTCTACAAACTTCTCAGTGGGAAGCTTTAAAACCATGACTTTTGGGGGTGGCCGGTCAGCTCAGTTGGTTAGAGCGTGGTGCTAATAAAACCAAGGTGGCCGGTTCAATCCCCACAAGGCCCACTGTGAGCTGCGCCCTCCTTAAAAAAAACCAAAAACACCCCCCCCCCCAAACCCATGACTTTTTGCCTAGTTAAAAGGAACAAAGAGGTGTGGCAGCCATGTTTGTTCACCAACAAGATCTTGTGAAGCATTTCTCATCTCTGATTTCAGGGCTCAGGAGGGCTAAACTGGAAGAACAACCGAGAACGGCTCTGGTCAATATGAGCCCTCATCTATTATGTCCACAGCCTCTTGGAAATGTCCCCTGGCAAGGCTGCCATCAGCACTTGACTGAAAACACATGGAAGCAGCCCACTCGGAGCAGGAATTCATTATTGGAAGAATAATAAGGGAAAGTTCTCTCTCTCTCTTTCTCACTCTCTCTCGCCTGCTGCTGCTGCTGCTGCTGCTGCTGGGAGAGCTGCTTTCTGGAAAAGTCACAGGGCTTAGAGGGAATTTGAATCATGTCTGGTAACAAGGGGAGAAATGAAGGTGAGAGGGCACATTTCCAGAAGGCTTTTCACACAAAGCATGACGGTCCTGGGCAACTCAAAATGAATTGTTCCATCTTAGATGTATTATTGCAATTTAACCCATCATCCTTTTCCAGCATTACTAGTGTCTGGTAGCGCCAAGGGAAAAGACCCCAGAGTTAACTGGTTTTCCCCGACTACTCATTTTCAAAAAGGTCCCCTGTAGATTGAAATGGGCCGCAATACTACTTGGTCTTCCTTCCTTAACACTACCTCGTAAGTCTTCGGTATGTGTCCATTTAAGCAAGGGAGAAGGAGTAAATGTGAAAGAAGGAGACATTTGCCAGCTCACTGAGTCTAGCAGTACGTGACATTACAAATGTTCACTGATATCCAGTTCTCCTTCCCTTCCAGATACGGGGGTGGAGGTGGGGGTTTGTACTCTCTACCTCTTGGGAGCTGGGAGTGGCCGCATGACGGCTTGGCCATGAGAGAAGTGACATGTGTTGTTTCTTGGGGGAAGTGCCAGCGCACAAGCTCTCTGTCTCTCTCTCCCGCCCCCCACCTCCTGCCCCCCACGACTGTGGCAGTTGTGGAAGTGCTTGCTGATACTGCAATGAAAGCCTGAGTCATCACATGGAGGACAGTGTCCCACGAAGGTCTCTCAGATATGCATAGACTTTAAGTCACTGAGCTTTCAGGGGCGGGTGTGTGTGTGTGTGTGTGTGTGTGTGTGGGTGTGTGTTCAGGCAGCAAAACCAAGTCTGTCCTAACATAGGCCCACCATTAATTGGTCTTCTCGCCTCGGATCTATTTGGAGTTCTGGAGAACCTGCGCTCTAATATGAACCCTGTCCTCACTGAAATTCAGAGAAGCAGGCAATGTGCTTTCTCTAACACTTAGGATATTCCTTTTGAGAAGTGTGATGGGCTTCTTCCTTCCCTTTGAGCAAAAGAGGCCCCTGCTGAATTCTACCGTGGCATAAAGCAAGTCCTTTCACAGCCATAGGACAAAAGTGATGGTGACAATATTAAAACCAAAACTTGGGAAAAATTTACACTCCCGAGTGGTTTTAAGACCACAGATTTTAGGTCAAAATCGGATGATTTTGTATTTCTGCTTGCCTTCCTTCCCCTTTCTCCACTATCTAATCGTCATTCCCCATCTCCAGAATTGTCATTTGGCAAGTCTGGTTTTGCTGGACAAACTTTGATAATCCTGTCTCTGAGCAGTAATTCTGCTCCCAACATTCAACATAAAAGACACTATGCAAAGAGTTCCGCACTTTGGGTTAGTCCAGAAATGTTCGCTGTGTGGGCCGATAGGGACCACACTTCTGAAGTTTCCCCAGGACCGCAGCGGACGCTATCACAATTAGCGAGACAGGGTTGGACTTTGTTATACATATGTATATGTGCACACACACCAAGGAAAAAAAGAATCACTGCGTTGCATCCAAGTTCAATAAAAGTAATTAACAATACAAGATGCTTCACTAGTATCTCATGGGTAGTGACGGTTTGGCAGGTTTTCAGCTCAGGAATACCGCATGTGTCTTCTTATGAACATTCTAGGGCAGCTTTCCTGTGCATGTCTCCTGATCTATAATAATGGTGAAAAGAGAAGAAGGCAGTGATGGAGCCTCCACCAGACTCTCAGCACCACTGCCCAGGCTTTCTGCAGCCACTCCTCCCAGGGGAAGATCTAACCACTAATATTTCTCTGGGGATTCTATTATTTGGAAAATAGTCACCGAGTTCCTACGGTGTGTATAATCCTGTGCTGAGTACTTCAGTGAATTGAGGATGACCAAGAGAGGTCATAATAGATATGAACAGAAATGCTACAGGCATAAGGGATGAGAGAGAGGCAAGCCTCCCTGGGTTCATAGCCAGATTCCATCATGTTCTAGCAAGAGACTGAATTTTTCTTGCCTTTCCTCATCTGTGAAGAAGGAATGATGCAAAGTCCTACCTTGTGAGACTGTTAGGAGAGCTTATGCACGCACAGCGTGTGTTAGACACGCAGTAACACTCAATAAATACTCGCACAAGGTAAGGGCAGTGCTTGGGTCCTGTCCTGGCAGAAAAGTTGGTGGTGAAAAGCCCTGCCGGGCTTTGGAGCCGCAGAGCACGCGGAGAGATTTCTCAATCGCTAGGGACAGAGCGCTGTCTCAGTGATTACAGGGGCCAAGAAAATAGTCTCAAGGAGGAAGTCACTCAGCCTTTGACATTTGTGATCAGGGTAGGTTTTCCTTGTACCTCTTTCAGATACTTTTGAGTGCCCTGTTTTAATGTGTGAACTGTTTAGCTTTTCTTTCCTGGTGGACAGTGAAAATGGAGAGACACTGAAATACGGAGTTACGGAGAAGAAAACATCTTTCCTAACTTCTCAAATAGTCCCTGATGTTTGAAATTAGCCAATTCATGTAATAAGAATTCATGGGAAATTTATATTTAATTGGCTGCAAAAACTCAGTTTGGTTTTCACAAAAGTTCTATTGAAGACGGCAAGTTTTCAAAATGCACCTCATTCCGAGGGAGACAAATGACCACAGTCTGGAGAGTCAGCCTCCCCCACCTTTGTGACGGGTTGTAGCAAAACCCGTCTCGACCTTCCAATGCCCACAGCACTATTTGCTCTCCAGGAATACCTTCCCTGATTCACTCCAGCTGAGTAAAATGTTGCTCCTTGTGCCCTTGCAGCATGTGGCTTGAACGTGCATCTATGGTGTCACTTTATTTTATTCTGTTTTATAGTGTTGGTCATCGGATATAAGTCTTTTCCATTCCTTGTAACAGAGTTCTCAAGGATGGGGTTGCTATCCTATTGTTTTGAGCTTCACCTTAGTTAACATTTGGTATGTGCTCAATAAACATGGAGTTGCTAAAGGACTTAGTCGTTCAACCGCTCTTCACCGTCTGTACCTACTTTGTGCACAGCACTCTGCTGGGCACCAGTAGGAGACATGCGATAGGATATGCCTGGATTCTAGCCTCCAGGGCATTTAGAAAACCTCTGTAGGGGGAGCAGGTACAAAGTGATTATACAGAGGCTAGCTTAGAGTCACTAACAACTTGGGTAAGAGAGGTCCCAAGGCCAAAGGCTGGGAAAATGGGACGCCTGGCTTTGAAGGGGCTGAAGCCCCCAGGCCTTGCACTGCAACCAGCCTTGAAGCTTTGGTGGGAAGCCTCATGGCAGTAGGAGGGGGTGGGCTGGGTGTTCTGCTGGAAACGACTAAATTATCCTATGGGTCACCAATTGATTTATTTGCTAATTGACTGGCCCAGCTTTGGGCTTTAAGTCTAAAGAAATCATTTCATCCTTTATTAAATACTGCATGAATCTCACTCTTTGTTCTGCAGGGCTATACACAATATACCAGTGAAACTTGAATTTACACCACAATAGTTGCGCCACTAATGACCTTCCAAATGCCACTAATACCATGCATGTTCCGCTTCTCAGTTGGATCCAAACCTGTCAGTGAATTCTGAGCCCATCGACCTCCCTCTGACACAAGAGCAGACCCCCACGCCCACGCCCGCCCCTAGCCTCCCCCATCTTTCCATGATTTCATTTCTGAATCAGTTACTCTTTGGAGACCCCGTTCTTATACACCTCCTCTTTTTATTTGGTGGACAATACTTTATTCGGAAATGTTCCTGTAATTACAAATCCTGTTAGCCATCCTCCTCCGCTCCCCAGAGGGATTGTGGGCTTTAATTAATTAATGTGGTTAAGCCACTTTGAGGTGTCTGGTTGAAAGGTGCTATATAAGTGCAAATTATTATTATTATAGCTGTTGACATCCCATGGCAGCAAAGCCTTCAGCCCTCTGCATCTAGAGACCTGAACAAAGGCTTCTAAATCTTCACCTTCCCTGCTAGGCCTGAGACGGCTGGCTCAATGGTGTGAGGGCAAATCTGTAACCATCCCAACAGCAATCAACTAATCCCCATTAGGTTGGCTTCCATTTCCTTCTTCCAAGCTGCACAGTCCTGCTTCATTTCACAAATCACGCCCCCATTAGCTCTAGACAAAGGTCATAGTGTCCCTATGGCCTCTGTTGGCCTAAAGGAAAAGAAAAAAAGAAAAAAAAGGGAAAAAGAAAGATTGAAAAAAAAAGAAAGTTGTCATGAAATGCACAAACTTCTCACTAGCAGTCTAAATAAAGCTTTCTTTCCAGTCGTAGTCCACTTACAAACATACCTGTCTGCTACTCAGGGAGCCAATGGCCTCACAAACCAGAGATACCCAGAAACACAGCACTGTTGTGGGTTAAGGTTCCTGCAGCCCTGGCTTGACTGCCAATAGCTAAAGACAAAAGGGGAATCTTTCTGGGCTGGGTGGGAAGAGGTCATCCACTGAAGCGGGAGCCCCTCTTCGGCTTCCTCCTCTACCCCCAGGTTTTCCCTGAGAAAGCCAGCTGCCATCTGTAGCCAGGAAGTCCTCACAAAGGCAGGGGACCATGATTTAGATGTTTTGTGCTACACCTAGCACAGCACAGCCCTTAACAAATACCCAGTACTTCCACTATGATGGTAGCCATTGAAAGCAGCCCTGTGGGGGAGCCCTGGCCTCTCGAAGGGACGCTGCCGACCAAAATGCTCCTTACAAGGCTGTGCCTCAGCCCGTTTGTTAGTGTGGACGTGGGTGAGCCTCAGGGGGTCATGTCTTCATCTGCCTCCATTTATCCTCCCTATTGAAGGGCTCCTTCAGGACATCGGTCAGTCTCTGTGGGAAGTGATTTGGAGAGCAACAAAAGGACCTGGGCCCTTTGGGGGGCCTTCAGAATTCAGTAAACATCTGGACACGGAAGGCCAGGTTCTCAAGCAGTCTAGCTGGGGAGATGTCAAAAGAGAGAAAGAGCTGTGTGTGCAATGCAAGCTCTTAGTTCTGTGGCGACATTTGTTGTAGAAAAATACAGACGCCCCAGTAGGTAGATAGGAAGATTTTTCAAAAGCTCCTCTATTTGTCAGTTTTTGTGAGTGCAGCGCACTGTTTGTCAGTTCTCATGGCATGTGTGAGGAAATAGAAGTTCTGCATGGCTACGGAGCAGCATGTGATGGATGTTCTGATTCTGTATATACTACGAATAACCCAAGGTTGCAGAGCCTGTCCTGGGAGTTGTGGTTAAGCCTTTCTTGTTATCCTTAAGGTTTGTAAATCACTTTCTAGTGAAGGTGACTTGGATTCTCATCATGAGCACGTTTTAATTGACAAAAAAGGAAGTACTGAGACTACGTGATTTACACTTCATCCATGGGAGAATTCAGGATCTGAACTCTTGACTCTCAATGTTCCTTTTATTGTTAAATCAATCCATTTAGAACACATTAGTCAGCATGATTCATTAGTCACATGGCACTAATCAGCATTCCCCAGAGTCCCCAAATCTATCCTCAAACAGCAAAAGAAACTGGTCTCTGACAAGAGACAATGGAATGCCATTTGCATCCGTATTCAGGAGCTGCTGTCCCTTTTAAGTCCCAGTATTCTCAGGAACCTGCCTCAGTTACCCTAATTGAAATGAGTCTATCTCCTCTGCTCTTCCATATCCCATTGCCTGAGCCTCGATAATATGTGTCACAGTTTGGCTTTGATTAAACTTATTTTGTTTTGAAATCACTAGATTTTGAGCTATTAAAAAGAAGGCACCATTTTTTTCAGAGTTATATCCTCTGAGCACCATGGTTTGTAAACGATAGATGCTCAACAAATACCTGCTAAACTGAACTCACTGAAATAAAGCTTAAGTCATATTCCAGAGAGAACACCAAGTCCTTTTGGAAGAGATTTTCAAAGAAAATCAACAACCTGGATTGATTTAACATCTTTTGGTATCATTACCTGGGCATTTTCACAAATGCAAATTGTTAACTCTGCAAAGATAGCCAAATGGCTTCCAGGTTCTAAAAGAGGAGTACAGGTCTTGGAATAGAGTTTTTCTCTATAACCTTATTCCAACTAACATTTTATTCCCTGTTTGAAAAAACTGTGAAGACAAGAAAAAAAAAACATTTTGGAAACAAGATGTGTTTCGTCTATGACTTTGGACCCAAATTCATACCCTGCCTTGTGCTATAAGCACCAGTAGCTGTTGTTGAAGTATCTTTCTTGCATAGTGCATAATAGCAAAACACATACTGTTTTTGCTTGAAATAGATTCAATTTTGGGTAGGGGACCAAGATTTTGAGGTGCTGATCTGTGGTGACTGATACTCTACGTCTTTGCTCTAGACTCTACCAAAGAGGTAGACAGCATTTTTAACACAAAATATTTATATTGCACTTCAACATCATGTAATCAGTTCAGACCTAGGGTCTGTACTATTGTACCCTAGGGCCTAAATTTAGCTAGGCACATGGCCATTTAGATGAACAACTATATACTCTCTAAACAGCCATTTCACTTTTTTATATACAAGAGAAACCCTCACACCTGCGTACCAAAAAACATGTGCAACAGAATTCATTAAATTAACAAATAATTGAAATTTCCATCAATAACATGTGAATGGATATGGAAACAATGGATATAGATATGGAAACAATGGATATGGAAAACTCAATTAAAGTGAAAGAACATGATCCATGTATATCAACGTGGGTATACTGCAACATAATATTAAGTAACAAAAGCAAGTTGTAGAATGATGTGTCCAATAAACAATTTATGCAAATTTGGAATGCACTAAAAACAAATCTCTCTTTGAGGCTAATAGCCAGAGTAAAAAAAGTCAATAAAGCACAGGGCCAGTGTGGGAAGATGTCATGGAGGGAGGGAATATGAAGTGAATATTAAAAGAGAAGAAGAGAACTGGGCAGATGTGAGTCCTTGCTCATTTCCTCTGGGGAACTCCTCACCAAGAAGCAGGCAGAAGCTGTAGAGAACAATGCCTTGGCCTGGATGAGCTTTCTGAGGCTGCAGTGGCACGTGGCAGCCTGGGGACAACATTACAGGCCTACTCTGCCCTCTTCTTTGTGACCTCTGTTAGAGGAGTTCACTCTTTCTGCTCCATTGAATCCCAGGGCTCTCTGCCCAGGCTCCCACAAGAATGCCAGGCTGTGCCAGGTGTGTGGGTGGTATTTACCAAGCAGACACCTCCATACCTGGATGGAAACAGACTGAGAATCTTCTGGGTTACTTTGAGTCCACCAGGCAGAAAACATTTAGATAGGTTACTGATTCAAGCTGAAATCTGATGAACTCAGATGGTGGTATTTGGGGGGGAAGAATTTTTCAATAAATCATCTAGTTGGCTCAGTGATTTAAAAAATGGAGTGGAAGAATCCAACCCAACTTTGTGACAAGGGAACAAACAGAGGAGATTAATGCCTCTCCCAATATGCTTCAAAAAGCAATCAAAAAACCACTTTTGATTTTACAAGAAAGATGAGGCACATAGCTTTCCAGCTCTAAAAAAATCATTGTTTTGTTTCTTTGTTTTCTAGTTTCTTCTAAGTCTCTATACTAGGTGATTGGAAAAACAGGACACTAGCTTTGTTTCCAGCACCTTCTCTGGACCTACTTCAGGGTACTCTGAGCACCCCCTTAGGTTCTCCATCCCCATCCCAAGGTTTACGTTGTTCATTGAAACCTAAACTAGTAGAGAACAGCCCCAGAATCCAAATTCAACCTGTCATACCTGCTCTTGATTTTCCAAAAAATATGAAAAACACAATTTCATCCTACTGAGAAACTAATCCATTATCATCTGTCCTGTTCAAAACAACCTGGCTTTTGTTTTTCAAATGCTCCCTACATTCCTGAGGAAAAGGAGAGTAGCAAAGGAAAAGTGACCAAGGAGGAGTCCCTCGTTCTCCCTGGCCAGCCCCTCCTTTGGGATCTGCTTCTTTACCTGGTCAGCAGGCCTTTACTGCCACGAGCCCCACGACAGCCTGGATGGCTCCAGGACATCCAGGCCCTGGGTTTTCCTAGGCCTCCTGCAGCGTCAGCCATGCAGCCCAGCTGCTTTTAACTATAGACTCTTTCTTCCTGGCCTTGACACTGAGGCCCAGGGGTCCCAGCTGTGTTCTGGGTGGCACAATGTTTGGGGGCTTGCTGGGGAGACGAAGGACACGACTAGAACAGAAGTTGGAGATCACTGTAAACTCTCCCTTCCCTTCTGCAGCCACGTGGTTCTGTGGGTCCACCCCATTAAAGCCACTTCTCAAAGCCAACTCCTGCTTTTCCTTCGCCACGAGGCCCTGGTGCCCCTCGCATCACTCTGGGCTAGCCCGATCTCTAAGCTTTGCCATGCAGTGGGCTTTCCTAGTGAACTCCGGGGACAAAACGAAAGACGTATTAATGGCATCCTCCACCCTGTTCACCTTTCCCACTTCAGTTGCACAAAAGAGCTGAACTCTCCCTCTGCTGGGATGCGGCCCCTCTCAGAGTTCGAACCGGCAGGAAACTGGTGACTGTGAGCTCCCCCTCTACTTTGAGGCCCAAGTATTTCCAGGGTTTGGGCCCAACCATGAGAGGCCAGGATCCCCGACAAGTGCAGGACAGACAAAGAAGATGCAAACAGCGGTATTACCATGGTAATGGCCTGAGCCAGGCGGCCTCCTGAAGATGCTGGGAGGGTGGGTTTTCTTTCTTTTACTTTTTCTTTTTTTTCCGCAAAAGAAGAATAGTTCCGCTCTCTATTTTCCTACAACAATAGCATGGACCGGCTCCTTCAAGTGTTTCAAAAAGCAGCCTGAGAAATCTCTAACCAAGCCCCTCAGTCTCTCCAGCCTGCCGTTTTATTGTCCCTCCCATCCCAGTGAACAAAGGGGCAGGAAGGGTCCAAGGCCCCCAGTAGCCGGCTGTTCTCAGCAGCCTAATCCTTGAGAACTGGCGAGGGGAATGGCCTGTGGAGCCGGCCTCACCTTTTATCGCCCCCCCCCCCCCCCCCCCCCCCCCGCTTATGCACTTAGGAGCTCTTCAGGTATTATAAAACCTCCTGGTTAGCAGGCCAGTAGGAATCTTGGGGCTTGCGAAGGGGCTAAAAGGCACCCAGGGATCATTCCCACATTCACTAATAATAGCCCTGCCCCTCCCCACCCCCCCAAAAAAAGAAAGGTAGCCTGTTGGGGTTATTCTTTCCCACCACTCCAGGCTGGCTCCATTACAAAGACTGAATGTGCAGCCACAAGTGGCTGGGCTGGAAGTTTCTCTTTTAGTTGGTACCACAGGAGCTGCCCTCACTCTTCTAGCCCTTCCCCTCTCTGTCCCTATGCCCCTTAGGCACAAACAGCATACCTCAGACCCCTCCAGCTCTAGGTACCAACCACCATGCCAACTCAGGGCTATGATTTCAGGGTAACCCCTCACACAAGGAAAGCTTCTTGGCCTTGACTATTGGTACCTTTCCAAGGTTACCACCCGGGGATCAAAGGTTTCTTTGCTTTAAACCTGGGGAACTGTGCAGGTGTTTTTTAGCTCAGTCACCTGGTAAGAGTGGGAGAAAAATGAGCTTTTAAGTTCCAGTGTGTGGCGATCTCAAGGGTACAGCTTTACTGAGCTGAGTGAATGATAAGTACACCATCTCCTAGGAGAATCAGATAAAGCTAAAGTGGGAAGGTCTTTAAAGATTACTAAGGCTGATGACTACAATCCAAGTAAGAAAAACATTTGCATTGCAACCTCCATACACACACACACACACACACACACACACACACTTCACAAAACAATACAAGATATGTGATATAATCTGATTTTTCCTATTCTCCTCTATTTCAATTTTTAAAAATGCTGGTTGTAACTCATTTATTTCATTTTATGACCCACTAATGGGTTGTGACAGTTTGCAAAACACTGAATCAAGGTCATTGTCATTTTCAAGCTGACAAAACTAGTAAGCCAGAAATTTTCTCAAGATCACAACAGAGCCGGAATGGAGAGCCAAAGGGGTCTCCAATAAAGGAGGGGTCCCCATTTTTCTGAGGACCAGAGCTTCCTTTTGTTTTCCCCAAGTCTTGGGAGCACAGAGCTAGAGGGGAGGGACTGCTCAGAGGTTTGTATTCAGTGGCCCTGCTGTAGGAGCAGAAGGATTTTGCTCTTTTGGAAAGCCTCAGAGAGAGAGGTGTAGCTTGAAGAAGTGGAAGGAATAAAACAGCGTTGAAAGCAACCAGGTGAGGCTCTGTGGTCTTCCAGACATTTTTATTTACTCCTTGGGGTTTTTGCATCATCAGACACACAGCTCCAGGTCAGCCTCCTTTAATAATCCACTTTCTCTCGTTTTCCAACTTTTTCTAATAGACTTTCTTTGTAGTTGTTTTAATCTCTACCAACTGACTGTAATTCCAGTCTCTACTTTCTCCAACAACTTCCTCTTTCCTGTCAAAATCATGATCTTAGCAATGAGCATCAGTGATGCAACTCTGTGAATCTTGTTCCCACAAATATCCTAAAAGTTATCCAACTCAGCCCTGGCTGAACACTGGGCTATTGACCAAAATGCCCAGTGATCACGACCTCAATACAAGCAATCTGGGCAGAACTGGTGCCTTCCCCCCTGAAATTGTCTTGTAATCTTTCATAGAATTTCTTGAAATCTTCATCAAAGTTTGTTATTTAGTAGACGTCTAATCTTCTAAGAAAGCCTCAAAAAATGAAGAGCCAAAGCCACACTGCGCACTGGGTACATACCAGTCCAGCCCTCTGATTGCTTATTCGTTATACACCCTCAGAGAGTATGTAACAAAGGGGCCTGCTGTTTGCTTTGCTTAATCTGGTCTTAAAATCTCTGCTTCTTTGTCAGAAAACAATATTTGTGATTGCAAGAAACAATATTTACCAAGGAACTTGGATAGCATAAGTCAAAGGCTAAGAGCCAAAGGTCAGTAGTTCTTACCCCAAATTTCCCTTGGACCTGAGTCCCTGCTGTGGAGCTCAGCTGCACCAAACAAACACACTGTTTTCCACGTCCATTAAGAAGTGGATGTTTTAGAAGAGGAAGGAAAGGGAAGGCTGCAGCCTGTTCCTCAGTTAGAAGCATGAACTCTCCAGGCTGCCTCACAAAATTCCTGCAATATCTTTGCAGTGCAATGTGTCTCCATGGGGATATTGTAAGGACGCACCCTGTTTTAGAAACCTGGGAAAAAATACTCAGCTTACAAAATCCTAAAGAGCAGATATTCCTCCCATGAACAGCAATGACAGTACGCTCGCTCCTCTGTGGTTTAGGCCAGATGTTCACCTACGCATGTCTGTGGCTAGGGCCTCCTGCCTGACAGTGGGGGGCAGACGTGTATCCTGAGCATTTCTGTGGGGACCCTTCTTAATCTACAAAGCAGTTTTGGCCATCTGACCCTGGGGGCTAAGTTCAATGGTGTTTGAATGGATCTCTTCACGTTCATTGTTTTCTGGACAGACCTGAAATTGGACACCTTTTCTACCCATCAGAGGATCCAGCATCTGGGAATGAACCACCACTTACTGGAGATCGGTGAGTTCCAGGTTGTGGCTTTACCATGGGGGCTCAACCATGAGCCAGGACCCAGCTCCTTCCAAGCCCTAGGCCCACGTCATAAGGTGCAGGCAGTGAGGCTGGGTCCCCAGCTGGGACTTGAGCACAGGGAAGGAAATGGAGTAACCAGAAGGAGGCTGAGGAAGTGGTGCTCTTGGAGCCACATGAAGTGCGCCACAGGCTGCCAGCCCAGAAGGCTCTTCAGCCTGCTAAACGAGAGGGCTCGGAGGTAGCTGGGTCTTCCACCCTGGCTTCAGAGCCTGACCCACCTGCTTCCTCACACCACAGGTCCTGTGAAGAGGAGGGCGGTGGTGGCAGTTCCTCCCCTGCTTGGTTTGACCTTCAGTCTTTGGTTGTCTCACTGTGTTAGGAAATTCTACAGTTCTCTCTCAGCCCCACCACCACCTTCTGGCCACAACTGCCAATTTCTTTTACCTCATCAGGATAAATACCACTGGCTAATTCCTTTGGGCCTTTGTTCTGTCCTGAGGTAGCTTCGATCAGGACATAACAATAATTAGCAGCCAATGAGCAGCACTGAGCAAGATCAGCTTAAAGAAATGGCTTAGTCCAAGGATCTTACCTTGAAGAACCAGGCCTTCCTTCTTGATGGTGTAGACAAATGAGGCGAAGGGAGCCAGAGGGGACTTGGCCACGAGAATCTGCACGTAAAGCACATTTTCCCAGAGTTAGGCAAAGGAGATACCAGCGATGCACCTTCCTTCAGTCCCCTTTCCACTCTGAGACAAACTAGTGACATAGGACAACAAGTCGTAAGGTTTATTTAAAACAAAAAAAAACAAACTATTTTGGAACCAAAGGAGTATTATTCCATCAGTTAACTGATGGCCTTGGAAAGATGTGCATTTATTCCAACTATGCTGACACTGAATGCCGTATTCTTGAATCAGTTCTTTTCGAAATAAATTTCATTATTTATGTCACATGCTTAAACAGTTACCTTTTTATCCAAAGATAAACCTAGCCTGATTCTCTAATTTTATTCATAACCTTACCTATTTTACCAAAAAAAAAAAAAAAAAAATCAAAACTCCCTTAAAAGATAAAGATTTACTCTCACTGTGAATATTCAAAATAACTTGCTAAAGGAAGGCTATGGTAAGTTGCTGCGGTGGCCCCAACTCTTCACCAAGTCCGTATTTGTACCCTTTGCCACGTTACTACATTTCCTCTTCGTTAAGGTAAGGAGTATTTCTTATGGCCTTGACTGTGGGTCTGGACACAGGACTTGCTTTGGCTAATAGGATGTACAAGTTCTCAGCCTAGGATGCAAGAAGCTTCGCATATTTCCACTTATTCTTTCATGTTTCTGCTCCTGTCAGAAAAAAATATATCCAAGCTAATCTGCTATCTCAGAAGGAAGAGGACAGCCACTGGAGCAGAGGTGGCCAGCCTGGCCTATTCCAAACAGTGACGCACAGGAGAGCCACATACACGTTAGTTACAGGCTTATTACTATACCCTCTGAGAAGTTGGTGTTTGCTATCAGGAAGCATTACTGCAGCAAGCACTGACTGGTGTACCAGCCAACACAACACATGAAAAATATGTGGAGCAACGGCATTCTCCCAAGAAGATACCCACCTTAAAGGGAGTGCTCATTTGGTCACTATCGCTAACCCATTATGACCCCTCATCTGGTTCTACAGAACCTCTAAAAACTGGTGGATTTTTTTATTACAACATTTCTCCTAAAGGAAGATGGATAGCATCTTCCTGTTTTACAAATTAACATCATCAGAAACAGAGGCAGGTTGGCACTGAGCCACTTAGGTAATCGGGGAGGCAAGGAAGAAGAAAGAAATGATTTCCACTAAAAAAAGGCTTACATGTAATAGCTCAATCTATCTCAACTTAACAAACATTCACTGACTGTCAACTATGAGAAACGGTGGAATAATGTGGTGAAAAGATCACAGGTTTTAGTCCTGAGTTTGAGTCTAGGCTCTTCCACTAATCAGCTAGGTGCCTATGGCAAGGCTTGCAATTTTCCCCAGGTAGCCATACCCTTCTTCCTTTTGGTAAATACGTTTCAACATTTCTCTGCCCATTTTGCGACTAGGTGTGGCCATATGACAAAGCTTTGACTAACAGAATGTGCATATAAGTGGCAGGTAGAACTTCTGGATTATATTTTCGTAAGAAAACTGTGCTCTTCACTTTCCCTTTCCCGCGTCCCAAGGGCAGGAACCACAATCAACCAACCACTTGGATGTGGATATCTTGGGGAATGACACAGCAACACAGGAGAAGGAAGAGGGGTGACCTCATAAAGCATCAATGCCTCCCACCTGGTGTCACCTGTCTACTTCTGGACAGAGCCACTTGTCTGAACCACTGTATATCTTCTGATGTCATTGTTACTATGGTGTAGCATGAATTCTAACCAATACTGTGGCTCTGGACAAACCTAACTTCTTTGAGTCTCAGTTTCCTTGCATGTAAAATGGGGATAACACGACCCACCTAAATGGGATTATTGTGAGGATTAAATTCAGTATATAAAATGCTTGATACTATGTCAAACTAACAAGACTATTTCCAACCAACTCATCACATATTCTTCCCAAATACCCCTTAACTTTCACTCATCAAAAAACAATATGCTTTTATGAGAAGGATTCAACTCAAGTTGAAGCTCAATATTTTTACAACTGCTCTAAAGTTATCTAAATAAACTTGCTCATTGTCCTCAGAACCAATGAATAGATGGTGAGCATTGACATCTTCCTGTCAAAAATATCTCACATGAAAATTAAGCTGGAAGCTTCCTGACAGAGATAGTTTATGGATGTCCCTTGGTAGGGGAATGGCATGGCAGAAGAAAGGACAGTGCTTCTCAAACTTTAATATGGTATGAATCACCTGTGGGTCCTGTTGACCTGCAGATTCTGACTGAGTGGGGCCTGAGAGTCTGCATTTCTAATAAGTTCCCAGGAGATGCTGATTCTTTGGTCCACAGAACACGTTTTGAGTAGCCAGTTTCCAGGAAATTAGCCTGACTGAAGAGTCTGAGATGGACAAACAAGAGATGACAAAGGTCTAACCCATAGCTGTGTTAGAAAGAATGGGGGAAAAGGAAATGGATAAAAGAAATATAAATCCTTTGGATCAAAGAGCAATAGAAATAAACTAAACATACTTAAAACTTCAGATCTTTATTGTCTGCATGAAGCAATTGGACATGAAACCAAAAGGGCATAAATAATAATCAATAAAATATCGTACTATATTTTTGAAAATTATATTACCATTTTTATTCTATAGACTGCAGAATCTAAGACTCAAGGGGAAAAAAGGATGTGATATTCTAATGCAAAATAACAAATGCCATCTGAGCCTAAGCCTTCCAGCTCAGTGGTGCTACCTCCATTATCTGACTGCTTACTTTCCCAGGGAGCACACACCTACTCCTGTGAGCCAGTCCAGAGCCCCAGCCAGGAAGACCTTCCCTGGAGGAACCTCACACGTGGAAGAACCTCCTTTCCAGGTGCAGTCAAGGTGTTTGGACAGGCTACTGGTTAATGCCCTGCCCCTCTCAAGCAGGGTTTAAAATGGGTCATCAAAAGAATGATTCGTGTGCAGTTAGGAAGAGGAAGTGATCCATTATGTCAGATGAATCCCACTTCCTCTTTTTTGGAAAGAACTTCCAGATTGATAGAGCAGAGGGCTATCACCAACACAAAATATCTGACTTTCAGCAAAGAAAACGGTAACAAACGTTCAAGAGCCTTCTGGATAAAGAAAGACAAGTTAGGCTGGATGCTAATCATATTAAGTGGACTAGTAAGTGACCAAAGGATCAATGGCAATCTGGTGAGGGGCAACAACCTCAAGTAGAAACGTACTGTATTTTAGCCTTGGTGCGGTCACATTCAACATTTTTCCTGACCTGGATAAGGACTGATATGCTGATATGTTCAACCACATCCATACAACAAACATGGGTTCCAGCAGAGAATAGAACTAACAAAAATTGCTACCCTAACAGAGTTTATATTCTAAAGGAGGCAAAAAGACAAGAAACAATAAGTAAAATAAGTAAAATATATAAAATAAAGTAAAATAAGTAAAAACAATAAGTAAAATAAGAACAAATAAGTAAAATATATGGTATGTTAGATGATTACATGTGCTGTGGGAAAAAAAGGGAGAGAAAAAGTATAGGAAGCATATTTTAATCAGAGAAGGGGGTCAATTTTAAATAGATTACTAAGAGGAGACCTCACGGAAAAGGTGCCATTTGGACTTGTGGGTCATGTAACTAAGCCCATTCATGGATGCTGAATATGGTAACAGAAGACAAAAAATATAGAGAAGAGTTAATATTTTAGATTAGAGTCATAATATCAACTTGGTTGGAATGTTGCATCCCACAAATCTTTTAGGATGCAATTTTATTGAAATATAGTATATAAGGCTTTGTCTTTGGGAACAGAAGACCAACTATTGGTTATGGAATGGGGGAGATGAGATTTAGCATTCAGAGAATGGATCAAGAGTGTTAGCTAACTACAGTTCCATATGAATTGGTTGTGAGATGTGGGTCACAAAAACCTAGTGTAGTCTCAGGTTATGCTGACGGAGATGGTATCTGAAACAAGGAAGTGATGGCTGTGCTCTGCTCCTCATTCAGCAAATCGTGGAGGGTACAAGGTGTTTGGATTGGAGCCCAAATTCCAAAAGGGAAACTGACAAACGAATAGTAGAACAACTGGAGGCCCATCAAGGTGGTTAGATACCCAAGCAACCCATGGCCACAGACACTTCATTGCAAACATGTGGTGAAGGTGCACATTGCTTTTCATATGAGTTTTCTGATATGGAGATTCTGTGATGTTACACAGTAGAGAGGGGAAGTGTAAATTAGCTTTCTAGCCCAACAGATTTAGAAAAAGTGATGCTTGCCATGTATGTCTTTGTGAATATAAATAGACTCTTCCCTGTTTTAGACTTGAATCAATATCCCATGCCCTGTGCATTTCTGCCTTTCAAACTATAAATTATCCTCTTCCAAAGCCAGCAACCCTCCCTAACAGATAATTTGGGCTGTACTGTTTCAGATGTTCAGTCATGCCATAAGTTTGGGGTGTTCTAATCATTATCTGACTTGGGCTGTTGTCAAGAGTTGTTCGATCTTCTTTAATGCATAATGCCCTGCAGGGAGGGCCTGACTGCTTAATAAAAATCTCCAGGGCCCTGTGAAAAAATTTTATCACGCGCAACCCTGTGTGCAATGTGTGCAATTGGCTTTGGAATGCTCTGAGGATTCACGGAAATATGCAGTCAGGCAAGAATGAGCGCAGACACATGGGACTCAGAAAGCCGAGCGCACCGCACGTCAGGTGTGTGGTATTGTGAGCTGTTAATTGCACCGCCTGCAAATGGCCAGATTGCTTTTTTCTTGACTGTTTCCTTCATATCAGGCCAGTTTGACTCTAACTACACTCTTATGAGTATATTTTCTCCTCTCTTCACCTATTATTGCAAAAAATGTGGTCATTGATATTTTTAAGGTTTGTGTTTACTATGTACTAGAGGCTGGGTCCCAAATCCCACTACCATCTGGAAGTAATTTCTGTTATTTGTACCACCCACCAAAGATCCATGTGCTTATTCAATCCACAGATATTTCCTGGGCACTTTCCTTTGTGTTGGGCGCTGTTCTAGGTGCATGGGATAGAACAGGCGGCAAGCCAGACGAGGTCCTTGCTCTCACAGATAATACGGAAGTCTTTAGGTCTTGAGCTTTTTTCACTTTAACATTCTCCTATGAGCACCTCATTCTTGTGCACTCATTCATTCATTCATTCATTCATTCATTCAATCCATCCATCCACAAACATTTATTGATTACCTATTAAGGGCCAGGCAGATTCAATTTTCACTGTGTGAATTTGCACTTTTTCAAAAATTGCCACCTGTGTGTCCCTCAGTTTATTTCTGAGATGTACGTTCTGAATTCTTGATGGGATTGCAAAGATCAGGAGCTTTTCTTTGATTCCCCCACCCTCCTTCCCTTCTATAGCGCCCAGTCCAGCGCTTTGCATGCTATAAGCTCCTAAAATGACTGATGGGCATTTTGCTCACTGTTCTTCACTTTATCCCTATACTGTATGTGTAAAGGTTTCTCCCGATTTACTAGTGAAAACACAGAGGCCTAGGTGCTCTAAATCAAACGCAGAAGGATTTAGTTGGCCTTTGGAGCTCACTGGCCTCCCCTCTCAGACTATCTTTTCCTTTCATGCCCCTCCCCTCGGGCAGCTATTTTGCTCCGAGCAAATAAGTTGTCAGCTGATTCTCTTGAGCTCTGCAGTGACAGCTGTTTTAAACCTTCCAGTGTTACCTTTTCAGGTGTGTTTGCATTTTACTATAAGACTGTCAAAGGAGAGTAATGGACCTGAAGTGGTGGAAAATCCTCTATGATTGGGTGGGTGGGGGAGCCTTCCTGGGTTCCCACAGTAATGAAAATGATGAAAACAATAACAGCCAACAGACATTCTTCCTCACAACAGCCTCTGAGGTAAGTAGCTTATAGGTGGTGAAGCCAGGATTTCAACCCACACCACCTGGTTCTATATTCCATACTTTTAACCACCATGACGGCATCCCCAAACATGTCATGCACAGATCAATCCACTTCCCTGAGATAATACAGCAAATGAGGCAGAATACATAATGGCAAATAAGGGCACATTTTGTTTTCTCCCTGCAGCATGGATATTGCAAGACAGAGAAGGGAACTGGACAAGGCCTCCATGCAGGGTTGCCTCAGCTGCTCACAAGTTTCCACTGGCAGTCTTCCTTCATTTCGGAATGTCCAAATCCTACCTACTCTTTGAACACCTCTTACAAATGCCACCTCTTCCAGAGAGCTTATGCTGATTTCTCCAGCCTGAGGTGATCAATCTTTCCCTAATCCCATCACCCTTTATGTGTACCTCTCTAATAGTACTTAGTGCTTTCTCCACTGTTTTACAGTTAATGTCACCTGAATTTACTACCATTTATTTGAAGACAGAGACCATTATCATCACTGCTGCTACTTCTGGTCCCACCCATCTCCAGTATGGTTCTGTATACATAATAGAAGCTCAATCATGACATGCAAAAATGAATGAGAGAATAAATGCACAAATCGGTGACCTTCAGAAGCTCTGACTCATACCTATTTTGAGGACTTATCTGGCACCCCCTCCCCAAAGCTGGGGGACTTAGAAGATGCCATAGAAAGGAGCGGGCTGCCCAATCCATCACTGCCAAGATTCTCAGCTTGGGCAGGCCCAAAGTCAAGTCTCCGGTTTCAGCTTGCTATAGCATCACATGTTTTTCCTGGCCTGATCCCTCTTCCAAGAGGCTCAGCAAGTGGAAAAGGAGCCATAGAGCAGACAGTGCCGGGCACAGGAAGCTCAGGCCTCCTCCAGGATATTGACACCTTCTAGGGATAACGCCTGTGTCCTCCTTCTAAAGTACAGGTGTCAGTCTCATCTGCAGCAGCGCAGCCCAGCCTTTCTCCTCCATGGGTGGCCACTGTGGAGCAGGCAGCAGAAAGATGTCAGGAACCTTGGGGACAGGCTATCCTGGAGGCTCCTTTTATAGCATTCTGGCAGGTTACACGAGTTCCTGCAATAGAGCTCGACCCTTAGGAAAAAGTGAGTTTTGCCTTTGTGGCCCAGGAAAGCAGACATGAACAGGCAGCCATGTGCTGAGAGTCAGCTGGCACCAATTCTTCCACTTTCTCTTCTCTAATTCCTGTGCCAGGCAGGTTTCCTTTAACACCAGTAATGAATCCTTCCTCTCTTCTGTTTCCTTCCTCATCCCACCCACTACCTCAGCTCTTATACTGGTAGGGGGGTGAAGGGCAGAGTAAAAAGAGCTGGCAGAGGGAAAGTGTAAGCAGAAGAATTACTTCCTGCAGGGGCAGGTGGTAGGCCTGGCTTTCTTTTTATCCCTGCTCTGTGCTACAGATGTAGAGCCTGAAGACAATGGAATATGTTCGGAGGAAAAAAAAAAAAAAAAACTGGGGTGAGAAGCAATTGAGGCAGATAGTTCAGAAATATGACTTTGCATCCGTCTATAATTTCATATCTTGCTAATGTTTTTAACCCTGTCCCAGTTTCCCCTATGATCAGCAAGATTAGGTGGCTGTGGATGAATCAGATGGCAACGTCCTTGTTGAATGCATAATACTTTCATCTGCGTGCAAGGGTCTTGCTGAGAAGCAAAGAAGGAAACCCACTGACTCTGAAATGTCCTGCAACAGGGACCCTATTATCTCACTTCAACTGGATGCCTGGGCTAATAAAACCCATTGCTAAGCTAAACAAACCTTTCCTCTAGCTGTGCCAAGTGTCTGCGACAGAAATCCTTCATGCCAGGGATTTTCCTCCTTGTCCAAGACTTAGAAAAAGGTTGTTTTCTCAGCTGCTTTGAAGCCCAGGAAGAGAGCCAGGGAGGCAAACAAGCCAGTCAGTCTTGCATCAGATGATTCAACAGGCTTTTGATAACCTCAAGTCTTCTGTCCCTTCCCCAGGTTGAGCTGAAGTCTCCAAGCCAAGGGACAGAAGGGCCGGAAATACTCCAGACAGGAAGATCTCTGGGGCTGGAAGGAGGCCACAGGATCGGGGTACTTGAAATGTACCAGTGATCCTCAAAGGAATTCCCTAGTCATTGTGTCAAGAAGAGCTGGAGGGAAAGGTGGCCGAGGTCCAGCTCCCAGTCCATATCTGGATCTCACACTGATTAAAATCTGCTTCATCACTTGGAAAATCACTCTCCATGCAACACTGAAGCCTCAGGATGCAAAGTGTTGCAAGATTATTTGAGGAGAGTAGAGAATGAGTTTAATGACATCTAAACTGCCTTCTCAAAATAGGGGAGTAAGATCTGTAGAAGTAATATAGTGCTGGAAAATGACGGGGTGGAAAATGAACTGTATTTGAGCAGGTGTGAATTTATTCATTTATCTACATGTGGCCAACTTCACAGCTTTTCCTACAGAAATTGGGGGCAGAAAGTAAGCTGATCTGAATCCCTAATTAAACATAATTCTATAATTCTATAATAAGTCTATAATTCTAGATCCTGGGAAGATTCTCCTAGAAAGTTTGGCCCTGTGGTTGCAAGTTCTTATTCCCAGAGAGTATCACTATGCTCTCTTATAACATCTCTCTGGTGGTTGTTTAAAACTACTTTCCTAGACTATAATATATCAGGTTCCCAAAGTACATAAACTAAAAGAGCTAGTTCCTTAAAGAAAACATCAATTTCTTCAGATCGATAGGATATTAACTTAGTAAATTATGAGATAGTAATAGTTCTGAGTAAGAGTGGCGTTTTTCAGTATACGTTTCCCCCAACTTTTTATTATGAAAATTTTCAATCATATAACAAAGTTGAAAGAATTTTATAGTGAGTGCCCACGTAGATTCTACCATTAACATTATTGTGCTTGTTTTCATCACTTACAAAATTGTTTATCACCTATCACATCAACCCACCTTATTTTTTTGTTGTTGTTGCATTTCAAAGTAAATTGAAAATATCAGTGCACTTTCCTCTAACTACTTTAGCCTGCATATAATTAACTATAAGCTTAATATCTGTTCATATATTTTTAAAATCATGTTGGCGTTTTTTGTTTTTGTTTTTTTTTCTGTGAACTTCACATGTGGTTTGAAAGGGTTAGTGATTTTTCCCAAATTATACTACAATCAGAGATAATTTAGAGACTACACAGTATGTAGTAGTATGCAAATTTATGTAGTCAAAGAATATGGGTCATTAATTCTTTCTATATTAAATATCAGCTTTATTGAGGTATAATTTACATGCAATGAAATTCTTTTTTAATACAGGCATCTAAGCTATAAATTTCTCTCCCAGCACAGCTTTAGCTATATCACATAAGTTTTGGTATGTTTTTTGCATTTCCTCAAAGTATTTTCTAATTTCCCTTGTGATTTATTCTTTGACCTGTTGCTTATTTAGGAGTGAATGCGTGTTTATTTTGCACACGCTTGAGAATTCCCCCCATTTTCTTGGTATTGGTTACTAATTTTATTCCATTGTGATCAGAGAATGGTTTCATCCTTTTAAATTTATTGAGGCTTGTTTTGTGGCTTAATATATGGCCTACCAGGAGAATGTTCCATGTACACTTGAGAAGAACGTGTATCAGCTGTTGGTGGTGGAGTGTTCTACAGATGCCTGCTTAGTTTATAGTGTTGTTCAAGTCTTCTATTTCCTTACTGACCTTCTGCCTAGTTGTTCTATCCATTATTGAAAGTGGGTATAGAAGTCTCCAACTATTATTGTTAAATTGTTCATTTCTCCCTTTGATTCTGTCAGTTTTTCTTCTTGTATTTTGGGGCTCAGTTGTTAGGTACATATACAGTGGGTGTCAAAGAAAATGTATACACATTTTAAAAAAGGAAAAAACTATTAAAATTGTAATACTCGATATACACTAATAACAAAAGATAAATACAAGTCATGTTTGACTTCTGCAACTACAAGAGGTGCTCAAAGTGGTTACCATCAGCGTCCAGACACTTCTGATTATGGCGAACGAATGCTTGAGCAACGTTGACCAAAGTGTCCACTTGTACACAATTTTTTGGCACCCCTGGTATATTTATAATTGTTATGTTTTCCTGATGGATTTACCCTTTTATCATTAGAAAAATGCCCTTTTGTGTTTATAGTTAGAATTTTTGTCTTAAATTCTATTTTGTCTGATATTGGGAAAGCCACTCCAGCTCTCTTTTGGATACTGTTAGCATGGTATGTATTTTTCCATCCTTATACTTTCAACTGATTTGCGCCTTTGACTTTTGTAGACAGCATGTAGTTGGATCATCATTTTTTTTTTTTACACATTGTGCCAACCTTTGCCTTTTGATTGGAGCATTTAGTCCATTTATTTTTAATGTAATTATTAATAAGGTAGGCTACATGTCTGCCATTTTGCTATTTGTTATTCTGTGTATCTTATGATTTTTGTTTCTCTAGTTTTCCATTAATAACTTCTTTTTGTTAGATATTTTTCTAGTATACAATTTTAATTCTCTTGTTGTTTATTTTACTATACATTTTTGAGTTATTTTCTTATAGGTTGTCCTTAGGATTGCTATTAATCTTTTAACTCAAAACAATCTAGTTTGGATTGATACCATCTTAATTTCAATTGTTTACAAAAACTTTGCTCCAATATAGCTCCATTCTCTTTCCTTCCTTTGTACTACTATTACTATTACACCTTTATATGTCTATCAACACAATTGTATAATTACTGTTTTTTGTAGTTTTCTTTCAAATCAGATAGGAAGAAAAGAATTACAAAAAAACATGCATTTATACTGTCATTTAGATTTATCAGTGTATTTACCTTTACCAGTGCTCTTTATTTTTTCACGTGGATTCAAGTTATCCGATAGTGTCTTTTAATTTCAGCCCGAAAGACTCCTTTTAGTATTTCTTGTAGGGTAGGAATACTAGTGACAAATTCTCGGATTTTGTATATCTGAGAATGTCTTAATTTATCCTTCATTTTTGAAGAACAGTTTTGCTGGACATACAGTTCTTCTTTATAGCCTTTCTTTCAGCAATTTGAATATAGTTTCACTTCACTATCCAAAAGTAGAAGATTCCTATGAAAACTTTCAAGACCTGAAATGGTGTACAGTGAAGAAACAATTGCCATTAATTTATATGGAAAAATTTTTGAGCATTCTCTGACCCAAAATTCAATGCACACATAATGTCTTTATTTCGTTCACCATGATCAAAAGACTTAATTATGTCCAGTTTCACGCTAAGCACAACACCCTTACAAAGCTCTCTTAGGCTTTTCTGTTACCTTAGGACACATCTTGCTAACAGATGCACAAAATAAATTGAGATAACGCACAGATGTTCACAGATACAGTTCAAAGGTATAGAGGTTTGATATTGAGATGCCGAGTGTAGTTTCTAGGGAAGGAGCTTGATGGTACCACTCTCAGTGCTTGGGGTGCACATGCCTCTATCACGGATTGATGCAGAACAAATGCTGACGCTATTTTCACTTTTCGCCTTTTTTCATAAAAGTGAAAATCTTCTTCATATTTCTTTCAGTTAGTGAAAACAGGTATTAATGTACTTCTTTTGAAAAAGTGAAGTGGTACAATGCAAACTTTTGAAAAGCGGGGGATACCTGTATGTCATTCCACTGCCTCTGGTCTCCATGGTTTCTGATAAGAAGTCAGCCAATTAATTTTACTGAGGATCCTTTGCACATGAAGTCATTTAGTGACTAATGATTGAACAGCTAATGATTAAACAGATTTCCCTAAATGAACCAGCAAGTCTCCCAGCCTTTGCTGAGGGTCTCTGTGTGTGTTGGGGCATTCTTTCAACACTCCAACAAGCAGTGAAAAACTCGGTCTCACCTTCACTTCCTGCTTACCCTGACCCTCACGGTCAACCAGAAGTGAGAGCTTAGGGTCTTCTCAGGTCTTTTCCTGGGCAGGAGCAAAGCCCTGGGCATGTGTATAGCCTTCTTGATTCCCTGGTATATGTAGGACCTTTACAAAGCCCCCTGTGGAAAGCTCATTCCCCAATTTTTCCTTTTATATTTTTTGTCAACTTCTTGTTAGCTCTACCTGGTAAGCGGGCAGCCACGACAGTAAGAAATTGCTGGTGATTATTTTTGACAAATGCCCTGTGGGTAGGACTGTTCACACAAGCCAAGTTCTGAGTCAGGTCAAATAAAAAGAAACCCTGAGAATGGAGCTTTCAGTGAGCTGTCAGCCAGTTCAAATAGTGACAATTCTCTTGGATGGGGCTTATGGGAAGCCCCCTGTTCTGCCACCTCCAATGGCTGCTGGCTTACAAAGCTATTACAGTTGTAAGACAGTTGGCTTTCAAGGTCACTCCAGAGCTAGAGAGGGAAGAATGGGATCATGGAAACTAAAATGCCACAAATCTTGTTGTTCCTACTGAGATTCACCTCCTTTTTTGAAAAAAATAAACATCCCTCAGATTGTTGCAAGACTTTAGTTAATTTTCAGAGTTCTGAAAAACTTGATTTTGACTGTTTCTATCAATGTTCTGTTGCTTTTGTGGAGGTACAGAGTTTTTGAGTGCCTTACTCCACCACTCTGTACATCATCTCCAGCCAACTTTTTAAACATCCTGATTCAATATCCATCTTTGTTCTCTCTCCCTATTCAACCCTGCCACTTTCTTTTCCTGTTTTCAACATTTTCACAATTCTAGAAGATTGATTTTGTTTTGTTTTCAATCAACTTAATGCTTACACATAATTTCAAATAGTAAATAATATCATTTTGTATTGTCTTTCTTTAACTAAATTTATGTCAGCTATCACATTTTTAATTTCCAGGAGCTCTTTATTGTCTTTTAATTACTTCTAATTCTGCACGTCCTATTCTTGTTTTCATATAATCTAACTCTCTGAGGATACTAATTATAGTTATTTTAAGTTTTTCTCCTAAATCTTGCATTATCTCTAATTCCTCATCGTTTTTTTTTCTTTCTGTTTTGTTGTCTCTTTGAAGTCTAAAGATCCTTGGTTATTCAGTCATATTTACTTTATAAAATATATCTTATTCTAAAAATATGAGTATAATTAGAAGCACTGTGTATATGGACAACATTTTTAAACTGGTGGGATCCACTGGAGAGTGATCAGTGTCAATAAATAGATACTTGGATTCATATTTACAGAAAAGAGTTCTTCAATCTCTTCTGTCGTTGCTACATTCTAGAAGTAAGGCTGAGAAAGAAGCTTCAGATTCACCATTTAGCATATGTAATCCCTTGTTTTAGCCAAATGCCTCCCCTTGTCCTCTGCTTTGTTTGAGTTCCAAGTCTGAAATTTCTCTAATTCATTTTCTTCAAAGATAAATTCTGGCTTCATCCTGCGTTGGAGACTTGTCACCTAGCTGTCCAGAGTGAGAAAGGGGGTCCAACTACTTCATATATTTCATATACAGTTTTCAACTAATCTGTTGTTTTCATCTGCTCTACTTTCTGTGATATCTGGTGTTTCCAAGTCCTGAGGAAATCGCTCAAGTATTCTACCGTTACACTACATTGAAGGCAATTTGGTTTACACTTTCCTCTTTTATAGCTTGTCAATCTTCTATCACTTCCTGCCTTTCAGTATTTTGTTCAAACCTGTTGATGTCTCAAAGAGATCCCCAATCTCTTTGCTCTTTTGGGCTAACATTATATATATATATTTTTGTTAAACTGAAATAATTTCAAAAAGATCATGAGAAAGAACGGAGATAAACACAAATGGTCAAAACCTCCACGTTAAAGAGGAGGCCTTCTTTGTGAACTTTAGATAGAACTTTTTCTATCTCCAATTAGTTAGTGATTTGGTGGCATTGACATAATGCCAGCTTTGAGGGTCAAACACATACATACACCCATACATGTAAGTACGATGTATACCAAATAACTCCTCTCAAGGGTGTGCAATGTAATTTTTAATTATCATCAAATCATTCTTATGGGGGCTAAGAAAAGGTGGCTTGGGGCCAAGTAGAATCATCCTTATTATAAAATGTAAGACACACGTAGTCAATCATTGCTTCAAATCTTGGCGCTATGGTTTTGGATACTCTAACCTTCGTAAGTATCACTTTCCTAAAATGAGCACAATAATACCAACCCTATAGACTTTATTGTGGATTAATGAGATAAATGACATTAATGAAAAATATGGCACTCATAACAACCTAAGAAATATTGGTGGGAGAAGACATAAAAATGCAGGAAAATTAGTAACTTCCCCCATTGTGAAAGCTAGAGAGTTCAATAATCTAACTGCCTCTCCTTGTTGCCCATGCGAGAATATCTGTGTGTAGAAGGCTAATGTACATTTTCACACGCAGGCTGTAGCACTGCACATTTAGGTTTCAAAGGAGATTTCTAACCATTACTGAAATGTTAATGTTACCATTTGTTAATATTACTACTACTGGGTGCTGCTAAAGGAAGAAATAAGAACTGATTCTATCACCAGTAAGTTCATGGCCATTCTTACTACAGTTAAACTTTTTTTTTTAATGTTTTTTAAATCAAAAGTTAATGTACATACCATCGATTTTAACTTTCACATAAGTACTATGAACAAGTATGTGCTGGTTTCATTGTCATCTGAATTTGGATATTTCAGTCTAGCGCCAAGGAAAGCAAACAAATACTGTCACAGGCAATTTCAAATGACAGAGATCCATTCCCTTTCTCTATCCTAAATCAGGAATATAAAAAGGAACAGAAAAACAAGCTGCACATGATCTCTGTCCAGACGTTAATGCTAAGCTCTCTGAACATCCAGGAGGCAGGCCCGACTTCCCAGCACCATGCACAGACCCACAGGAAGCAGAGATGAATCTTCTGGTCCAGGCCCATGAGGAAATATAGCCAAGGCGAGGCAGACTTGGCCTGCGAGGGTCACAGAAGGAAAACTGTGGCCCTGCAATTATTATGGTAAAAAGATGCCAGGAACTCAGAGGGTGTGTCTGGAATTCTGAAGCACACATCCCTGTTACATCATGCGTGGGCCTGTGGGATTTTCTTTAGTCTCACAGGAATCGATTCGAGGAAGGCAACATGTTTCTATGTAAAGAGGCCGAACTCTGGGCTTGAGATATCCGAAAACAGCTGGCCAAGTGGGACTGGTTTGTGTAATGTACCACATCCCTGGCCCTGCTCTGAAGGGTGGAGAGACGATTTCTAGTGGGAAATCAACACTCTCTTTCTTCAGAGCATGATCAAATTAATTCCCTGTGTACGGCAGCATTCTTATCATTTCCCTAAAGCTCTCCTCCAGTGGAAAAAAAAGGGCAAAGGACAAGAAGGAAACACAAGGCAGGATTTCCGATGAGTTTAAGGGTATAACAGAGAGACAACAGAGGACCCATCCCATCCTTTCTTTTAGGAACTACACTAAATCTAGTTTGAACTAGTCTTTGCAACAAGGTCAGTAACATGGAGGAGACCTAGAACTTCATACAATAACTTTCTTGGGTGTTACCAGGACATAACCAGGGACCTGTCAGTTGAGTCTTTTGTATTTTTAATATTGAATGTGACTCTGTCTAAATCTTACACTGGATGTAAACACAGAGTAACTAATGTGACAAGTGTTGCTGAGAATTAAGGTATCTTTAACCCACAGAAATGGGCTCATAGACTAACATAATTCAAAACAATGGGAATCTGCTGGAGAAGGACTTGAGAAAGAACTTGGTAAGAAGAGCAATGTGGTAGCAACATTTTTTTCTGATTATATAATGTGGTAGCAACCACATTAGATTTATAAGGAGTTTAGAAAGTATCTATCTCTTTGGGAACCCACCAGATTTCCATTTGGGGCCTGTATCAAACATGAGGACTGTTGGTGGACATGGGATAATAATAGTGACAAGAGCTAACATTTATTATTTAAGCTCTTGCTATGTGTCAGGCACTATTCTAAGACATGTAATCCTCATATCCACCTTAGGAGGTAAATACCATTATCCCCATTTAATTAATAATGAAACTAAGGTACAGGTCAACCAAGCAAGTCTACTGATTAATATCGGGGAATGTCTGGCTGCCCATGCCGAGAATTAGTTTTTATAGAAGACTGATAACAAGTGAGCCCACTACGCAGCCACTTACGGGGTCTCATTTGAGGGGGTCAGAAAGAGTTAAAATCTTTTCCCTCTCACTGACTTGTTAAGGTCTGAAATTCTCTTTAGAATCATATATTTGGGCTAAATCTGTGTCTTCAGGCAGTCTTTCTGGTTAACACCACATACCACCAGGCAGAGCACATTCTCCAGAATGAGTCAGTAGATAATCTCGCCTGAAATGCAGGACCCTGAAGCTGAAAATACAGACAAGCACTGACTGTCAAAGGGGTCAGAAAACTGTCCAATATATGAGGTCGGACAATTAAGCTCGTGAATGTGTTGCAACAATGTTGCTAACCTTTTTTGATATCAGAGGGATTATTCATTATGAATTTGTACCAACTGGACAAACAGTTAACCAAGTTTACTATTTGGAAGTGCTGAAAAGGCTGCATGAAAAAGTTAGACGACCTGAAGTTTTTTCCAACAATTCATGGCTCTTGCATCACGACACTGCACCAGCTCACACGGCACTGTCTGTGAGGGAGTTTTTAGCCAGTAAACAAATAACTACATTGGAACACCCTCCCTACTCACCTGATCTGGCCCCCAGTGACTTCTTTCTTTACCCGAAGATAAAGGAAATATTGAAAGGAAGACATTTTGATGACATTCAGGACATCAAGTGTAATATGACGATAGCTATGATGGCCATTCCAGAAAAAGAGTTCCAAAATTGCTTTGAAGGATGGACTAGGCACTGGCATCAGTGCATAGCTTCCCAAGGGGAGTACTTCGAAGGTGACCATCGTGATATTCAGCAATGAGGTATGTAGCACTTTTTCTAGGATGAGTTCGCGAACTTGATTGTCACACCTCTTAAGATGTTCCCTGGGCTGGGACGTCTGGACAGGGCCATTTGTGGGGGTCCAGCACAACCTGGCACTGAGCCCCCACAGGAAGGAGATGGGGAGTGTTAAGGTCTTCCTAGTTTGTCACCATGCTAAGGATTAGTGCTGCTTAGAATTTTTACCGTCTTTTTCAAGTATCATAAACCTACGAGCACTTTTTATTCTCAGTGTTGACTTGACTGCACTATGGAAGTATTTACTTGCCAGTCCCTCCAAACAATTGGCTTTCTCTCTCTTTTCCCCTCCCCACACTATGAATATAGCTTTACGTTTTTTTCTGATTATATAAATAACACATTTTTACTATAAACAATTCAAGCAATCCAGAGAGTTGGGAGGAATAAAGCATACCAGCCCCTTTTCAGTGATGCTGGGCGAGGGAAATTCATTACGTTAGGAACCACAGAGCAGAGTGTGGGGGTCTCAGCTCCCATTTCTCCCTAGAAGCCTTCAGAGATGGGATAGGAGGCAAGTCCAGAAGATCTGGCCTTAAAAAGTCCTAAACTCCTCTGGTCCCACGCCTTTCCAATGTCAGCTTCAATCTGTCACCCCTCTGCCCCTGTTCCTCCACCAGGCAGGGAACTGCCTTCTGTAATGGTACACAGCAACCTTGGCTTGGCCCAATTAGGAGGCACAACAATGTGAAAAGCTCCTTCTTTGTTCCCCCAGGGTACCCATCTTAAATAATAGCTCTCCATTTTTATCCCCTCCTTCCCAAGTTGTTAATCATGTTTTAGAAGTAAACTAGAGCTCTGCCTAATTACTATGGGACAAAAGCTTTTATCACAAAGACAAGAGCCCACACACTGAAGAGTTTTCAGTGCTCTGGCAGAAGTCTTCTAATGGCAAGAAGAAGAAGAATGAATTAGAAGTAACTACTCTGATGACACTGCGGATTCCTGTATACACAGGGAGCAGAGTCATCCCTGTAGGAGCCAGCCAGTCCCTATAAGGACTGAGATACCAAAAAGGAAGAGAGGCAAGAAAAAAGAGAATGGAAGCAAAAAAAGGAAAACAAAAGCCAGGTTCAGCAACACAAGAGCCAGGAGAGCTTAGTCCTCTTCCACACAGCTGCAGAATCTCAGAAAATACGAGGTCACATGATGTGGGAAAGTGACCTTGGGGACAGCAAAGGGGATGGGCCTAAGGGCATCTCACTGTTCTGGGCTTGGATTTAGTTGGTGACCCAGAGCAGTTTCCTGAGCCATCTTCCCTTTTAAAATCAGGATCGAGAGGACCAATTAAAGGGGGCCCTATTGAAAGACATTACTAAACAACTATATTTAAAGATCCATTTAGTCCAGACCGGTAAAGACAACTTCTATGGCATATTTGTAAGTTTATTGTGCTCTTTGGTGTTTCTGGGTAGGGGAGGTTGGACAAGGTAATGACGAAGTAAAGCATGTCTACAATATTAACAGACTACGCCAGCTGTCTCTGAAGTAAAGCTATTGGTAGCTACTTTCCTAGCTTGGATCAAAGTTGTTTGTTTTTTTAAAAAATAATTAAAAATAGAAATACTTAAAGTCTTTCTGATCTGCATTTAAGTAACATAATATTTCATTCATTCTAATGTCATCATCTTGACTACATTTCTATACATCGATACCATGAAATACTACGCTGCTATGAAAAAAGATTAGTAACTACGTTTACATGGAATGATTATCATGATGTATGGACGACTTCAAAAGCAGGTTACAGGACATTATATACAGTAAGCACACACATTTTCATGTATGCATAGACAATGTCTAGGAGATTGTACACGTCTGGAGGATTTCCCTCCTACTCTGTATTATTCTATATTGCTTTTTTTTTCCACAACAGCTATGAATTACTTTCATGTTTCCCATTTCAGAATAAGCAAAAACATCCTCTCCCTCGTACAGATAGGGAAAGTCAAGTTAAAGAGTGAGTGCTGGGGTGGGTGGCGCTGGTGGTGATAGTGGTTGGTTAGCTCAGTTAGTTAGAGCGTGGTGCTAATAACACCAAGGTTGCTGGTTCGATCCCCACATGGGCCACTGTGAGCTGTGCCCTCCTTAAAATATATATATATATATATATAAAGTTGAGTACCCTTCCATACTCAGCCATCAGTTTAGCCAGGATGTGCAATTCATTGTTGCCAGAAATGCAGGCATAGACTCTAGCTGAATGCCACAGAAAGCAGATCATGCCAGCATGAAAATACAGGACCTAAAAAGGGCAGGCACACTTGGCAATTATATAAAACCATATTTACAATAAGTGTAAGCAATGGTTACTTAGAACTGAATGACTTATTTCATGTTATACTAATTCAACAAACATTTACTGAGTACCTCCAATGTCCTAGGGACTGAGCTAGATATTAGGGAAAACAAAGATGAATATGCTCAGATCCCTGCCCACAGAGGCTAAATGGCCAGCTTTGAAGTAACCCATAAAGCTCCCGGAATCAAGAAGATGACACATGCTGAAAATCACACAAGCTTCCCAGCTCTTTGCTGAGGGTGCACAGCAACCCAAGCTTTTATGGTGTAAATGCCTGTACTTCCAGCTTTCCCAGATTAATCTCATCAACCTGTAAAAGAGCTATCCTTGTAGAATATATGGCTCACATAGCTATGTAACCTTAAAGTGAGTTTTCTCACTGTCAGATAAGACACCCTGCATATAAACCCAAAGTCTTCACCCTTGGACTACCACATTTTTAACTTCTTGAAACCATGAAAACCATTCTCGGCTCCCTAGTATCTGCTTTTCAAACTCTTCAGCGGGTCCTTCTCAACCTGGGCCAACTCATGGCTCTCACCTCTCACACTCCTGATCACTCTCAAACCTGACTGCTCATTAAATATGTCCAGCATGCCTTTACATGGACTGTTCTCTCTTCCCTGAACGAACTTCTTTCGAGCTCAGCTCAAAAGAAGCTGGGAAGCTATCTTTCACCCCTTCTCTCTGCCTCGGGCAGGATCAGTTGTTCCACATACACACACACGTTAAGAAGCTCTGATTAAAGAACGGCTCCCAGGCTCTTACTCAGCCTGGTAGAGTTGTTAAAATACTGAAACACTGCCATGCCATTTGGCAAATAGCTGCTGTTCCTAAGGCCCCACTGTTTCACCAGCCCCAGGACCCTCCTTCCAGAACACCCATCTTCCAAGGCCTGGCACCTTCCTGCCTGGTCTCTTCCTGTGCAGGACCAGTTGTTAAATATTTTTACTATCCTCCTGCCCATCACACTACATTACGGTCAGTGGTTCTTAGGCTTGCCAATCCAGCTAGAGTTTGAAAATTATGTTTTATTTGTCTTTGCTTTTTCCAGAGTCTAGTCCAGCACACAGTAGATGTTCAGGAAAGGCCAGGTTGCTAAATGGCCACAGATCCAAAATTATTACTAATTTCATCTCAGTTACTTATTTGATGCCACTTCTGAACTGGAAAGAATATTTTATAGCCCATCATTAATGATTAAGTGAGACTAAACCAGAAAAGGTTGTATTTTTGTCGTGGAAGAAATGACATCAAGGACTTTCATAAAGTTTAATATGTGGCAAAGAAGCCACAGCTGACTAAAACCCCAAAATGATTTTTTAATTGCCTTTAAGTCATTAGTTTTAACTTACTCTTTATCTGAACCTTTTCAAAGAGCCTTATAAACCAGAAGAGCTGTTTAATGTAAGTTTCATATGTTTTTCTCTCTATATTAGTAAGGGTAAAAAATGAAAAGGCCAAAAGAAAACCAAAGAGAGAAAAAAACTAACTTAAAAAGGAAGAAGAGAAGCAAAGGAATAGAATCATCTAGAAACCAGGCAGGTGAACCTGAATAATTAGAATTGGTCTCTACCTAGTGGGAGGATACAAACACCAATTTAATAATAAAGATTCTCAATATTAGACTTTTCCAGTCTCACATTTGTGCTTAACTGTGAGTATCTCTGGTGTGTATTATTTGGTACTCTCTCTGTTGCAAGTCACAGACATGCAATTGAGACTAAACAA
Organism: Rhinolophus ferrumequinum; assembly: GCF_004115265.2. Lineage (NCBI taxonomy): Eukaryota > Metazoa > Chordata > Mammalia > Chiroptera > Rhinolophidae > Rhinolophus > Rhinolophus ferrumequinum. The sequence continues at coordinate 28,474,052 of NC_046289.1, forward strand.
ACAAATAAAAATGATTAGCTCACGTAACTGGAATGTTCAGGGGTAACTGACCTCAGGCACAGTTGGATCCAGGTCGTCAAATGATGAACTCAGAACTTCCCCTTCTCCGCTATGGAATATTCTCTCTCAATCTTGGTTTTGTTTCCCTCTGGGTTGACATCATTGTCACTCTCAAGTGCGTTCCTTCTGTACGGTGACAAAGAGGGCCACCAAGAGCTCCAGGCTTCCATCCACCAATTTAGCAACCTCGGTTGTTCCTGCGAAGTCCGGGGTTTACTCTAATCCGCTAAGTTTGGGTTAACTGACTACTGCAAACCAATCTCTATAGGAAAAGTATGAGTTCCTTCCATTGGTCAGACTTCTAGGCAGTAGGTACAATTGGCCCTACCTAGATAACAGTCTGAAAATTGAAGAGGGCTGTTTCCTTATAAGAAGATCAGGGTGCAGGTATAAACGAAGGGGTAAGAGATCAAGGACAAGCAAAAATACCAGACGTCTATCATGCTGTTCATGAAGCAAGATCATCTAGTGGGTCAAAGTCACTTTAGAGCTAGACCTCATTTTGACTCTCCTTCTCTACCATTTACCAGTTGTTTTAACTTTAGAACATTTTTTTAACCCCTCTGAGCCAATTTCCCCATCTGTGAAATCAGTGTAATAATATCCACTTCACAGTGTTATTGTAAGAACCCATCTCACAGCATATTGTAAAGACAATGTTTGTATAGCTTGTATCATGTGCCTGTCACAGAAATGGCAGCTGTTAATGACATCAGCATTCTCTGGGAAAGCTATGAAAAGCACAAAGGCTCTCTCCCACAGAAATAGGTAAGGAAAAAGGTGCATAGTCACAACCTAGATGCAAACCATGGTGTATAGCCTCACTTTTCAGCCCCTCTGGGGTCCACTGGCTTGATCTTGGCACTTGATAAGAATTCCCACCTCCAATTCCTTAAACTCTGCTTAGCTCAACACAACATTTGTTTTCCTTTTACTATGCTAGTTCAGTAGGACAGGGAATTCTACTTGGGTGCCAAATCGATCACTTTCGATGTATCTATTCATGGCTTTGGAAACGTCCTAATGCTAGCTTTCCCAACATAAGAATATATAACTTGAAAATGGCCAATGCCTAGTTACAGTTTTAAGTAGAGTCAGCAATTAAGAATGCTAAGTATACTAATCCCAGGAATTTTATTGTTTTTGGCCCAGTGAGAGAGACTGAGGAGGTCGGAAAACAGGAAAGCCAACTGATTTTGAGTTATCATTGCAGAGTTGTACCTTAAACTTAGTGAATAATAAGGAACAAGAACAACTCACAATTACTTAACCTCTTTGTGCCTTCCCTCATCTGTGAATTGAAGATAATAGTACCTACCTACAAAGATGGGATCATTAAATGGATAACGACATGTGTAATGGTAAATGGTTAAGCATTTGATCAATGTTAGCTGTGCTTCTTACTGTTGTTAAGCACGACAGCACTGGAAACCAGTAAATTAGTGATTTTACTGGTCCTTGGACAAATAAGAGATCTTTTCCTTTTGAGAAAATGAACGTTGACGAGCTCTGGCCAAGCTCACAGAGGTAGAGCCATGTGCAGGTGGGAAGAGAACGCAATAGTCTCTTCCCCTAACTTGTCCCTTTGTTGTAAGCCTTGTGGGCCAGCTCTTCTGCTTGCAAGCAGAGTGTGAATGTGGGAAGACACCCTGTCGTTCTCGTTTGCTGCTGGCTTTGGGCTCCATAATGAGGGTCTCTGTCTACCTCTGGACCTCACAAACAGAGACTTGAGAGGAAAAATTTGCCAAAGTTCAATTGCATATCAAAGAAAACCACAGAGCCAGAGAGCTCCCTAAGGACCCACATAGCCGCTTTGTCTGCTGCCAAGCCATGGCCCTAATGCACGGATATGCCTGTAAGCCAAGAGCCAAAGCCACAAAGTTCCACCGGTTCATTTAGCCTTGGCATTTCAACGTACTCACGGATCTGTTATTTGGGTTGTTGTCTCATTGTTAAGGGGTAAAAACAGAAACATCCCCATCATCAGAAAACTGGTTTACGAAAATCACCACCACTATCCCAACCCCACCCCTACCGTGAGAACAGCTCCACTGTCTTGTGTGACGAAATGCAGAAAATGCCAGCTTTTCCCCACGGGTGAACCATGAGCTCTTTGTGGGCATTCTTTCCCACAGGCTGACTTGGATGGGACAATTTCTGCATCCCAGGATAGCTGCAGCCCTACAGCCAATGCCACCAGTGCTGAATGTGGGTATGGGATGCCTCTATCTCAATCCCTGCTCCTCTAAAATGAAGCACTCTTGATGGTTTTATTTCTATTCCGATAGCTTTTCAAATCTTCCCTAACATCCTCCCTCACCCTAAAAGGTACAAACAAAAGGATTCATAACTCCTTTCACCCATGGGATTTGCTTGTTTCTTCAAATGGTCCCCCAAATCCAGTGATTGTAACTTTTCTCCCTGGACACCATGATGCTTTGAATTCTAAAAATATCCCCAAATGGAAAGCCACCGGAAGGACGTACGCAAGAAAACCCTGCAGTTACAGATAGTAGCCTGTCATCTTTGGAGACTTTTATTTCATTTGAGTCAACAAACACATGTTAAGCACCTGCTCTGCGCTTAACATGTATTAGTTGACTCAAATGAAATAAACTTAACTTTTAGGAGGAAGTCTGCCCTGCTTCTAATGTAGCTGAACACCTAACGTGGCAGGGAAGAGGCGGCAGGTAACTGCACTTAAAACCCTGTGCAGTGGGAACCCAGGGAACCACTTTTTCATGGTGGTTGAGAAGAATGTAAAGAAATGGTATCATCAAGGCCAGGCTGTGAAGGAAAAGTAGGATTTCTTCAAGTGAAGGGTATTCCAGGCAGGTCATACAGTACGAGCAAAGGAAGTGAGCCTGGAAAGTTCTAGGCATGACCACACACTGCAAAGTCTTACTGGAAACATCTAAATTATGAGTAAGAAAAGGTACCTAGTGTTGGCAATAGTTCTTATCTGTGAATTCTGTTTGCATGCTCAAAATGCATCTCTCACTAGAAAAGCTTTTATTATTTGAAGCACACAGCTGTTTTCTGAAACAAATGTACGTTTTTACACAGGAAAATTCAGTCCTTGAGAAGTGACTTATGCAAGGCCGGGCAAAGGTCAGGTGTCCTGAACTCTGCAAGTGGCCAGGCTGGAGGCAGACCTCAGAATTCCCGTTTTCTGCATTACCATCAGACCACCCTGCCATCTAATAAAATCAACCCCATGTCTTGGTTTTGAACATTTGAAAATGGAAAGAAATGTGACAGGTTAAAATCTCAGATTCCCTTGGCTTTTTGATTACTTGCAAATCCACATAAGGCTCACATATCACTCTCCTCTCATTTGTCAGCGTCTGAATTTGTTTTGTTGTCGTGTGAGTGATGAAAACTTAAAAGCTATGTTGATATGTACAGCATGTGGAAAACCACTCCCAGGTTCTTTCTGCCCTGGAAAGGCCGGAGGTACACGTACACATTCTTAGGTACCCAAACAGACCCATTTGTCCACTTGTGCACACACTCAACATCACTAGACACTCGTTTAAAAAAACACAGCGTACTGTGTACTGACTTGATGGGAAGCCACGGGCTTAGCTCTCAGACACTGGCCAAGAAGAGATGGGATCCAACCCATCCCTAGACCACAGGAAAAATACTTTCAACCACAGAGCTGGCTGCAAAATATTCTTTTTGTAGGAAACAAAATGTTTCCAGCCCTGGGAGTTTTTTTTTTTTTTTTTTTTTTGGTCCTTTCACTGTTATTGAATAGGAAAGGCAAATGCTTAAGTAAGAGGCCAAGTAAACATCTAAGGAAACCAAAACCAGGCTCCTCTTCTGGGAGAGTGGAACACAGGGTGAATGAGGCCTGGACAAGCCCCAGGCCTCTGGAAGCTTTAGGGGCATAGCAACCCAGGTGATTCTTTCTGTGTTTATGACCCCAGTTTAATCCCACTCCAGTGCAGCTCCACTTATTAACTAAGTAGACTTGGACAAGTTACTTCACTTTTCTAAGCCTCAGTTCCCTAAGTGTCAAGTGTGAATAATGATAGTATTGATATCAGAGGTTACTGTAAAGAACACATGAACCATAGGTAAACGTTGCACAATGCCCAGCACACAGTAGGCACTCAAGAAATAGGCTTAGTTAAGGTAGGGTCAGTAACTCTTAAAGGTCACTAGAGGACTATTTTCATAGACTATTAGGACCCAATGATTCCTTAGAGATTAATATTCCAGCCCCCACATTTTACAAATAAGGAAACGATCCTAGAGAGATGAAAAGGTATGACCAAATCATCCAGTCAGGAGGCCTGGAACTAAGACCCTGCGGACTGGATACAAAGAGTAAAGAGAGTTAAACTAATTCACATCACAGAGTACACTATGTGCTGTCAGTTGGCAATGGATGTTGGACTGTACTATACCTAAGAATCACCTGGGAAGTGTGTGAAAATGCAGATTTCTAGGCCCATTCCCGGGGCTGCTGATTTAGTCTGGGGAGGCCCCAGAATCTGAATTTTTTAACAAGCTCAGGAGGTGGATTCCAAGAGGTAGTCCTGTGACCACTGTCAAGAAACATTACAGGAGGAAGTCATCAGCCAAATAAATAACTGAGCAGAGTGCTATGGTTGTATCCTATGGTTTAGCACAAACAAACGACGTGACATGTCCTACCACAAATAATGACGCATATTCCCACTGTACAAAATAGTAAGTGAGGTATAGCATGACATTGCTTCTTCTTCTAGATCATTAACTACTTTATGGAAGAGGAACTCATGACTCAGAGTCATTTGCCCAAGATCACACATTTAATTAGAGAAAAACCTAGAACTTCATTCTAAAATATCACTATCTTTTTCCCAAAGGAGAATCTTTTTTCTAGGTACCTAGAGGTGAAGACAGGGGGCTTATGTATGTATGCTATATGCCGGAATCCATCAATCAATTTTAATCCCTGAAAGAATGAAAAAAACCATCCATTTCCAAACAGAAAAAATCCTCCCATATTACTTCTGGGGCTATGATTCATTCCATCGGCTCCCTTGTAGGCCAATGGAAGCAAGCTGATTAGAAGGAGTAACAGTGCCACACTGGGCTGGACACTTCAGAGACACTGGAAATTGTATTCACATTGGTGCACACCACCTGCTCCCTTTTCATTAAAATCCTAATCTTCTAATACAAAACATATCCCTGACCCCAAGGTCTATAAAGTTCCGTGCGTCATCAAATAACCACACACGCCTCCTAGTTCGTGGTCACTGTGTTAAAGAATGTGGGAACTTCCTAGACAAAGCCCAAATGAATCAATATCGGATTGGATTCAGAGTCATTCTCCAATCGATGGAGTGTCCCCTGTTCCCTGTAGATGGAACATCTCTTAGCAATTTCTGGGGTTTTGCCCTCACAGGCTAGAAATAATAATTACTTTCTACTTCTTGGTCCAATATTAATGGATCTGGGAAGGTACACAGGTATAGCTCCTCCCCTTCTACTTTTCTTTGATAAATCTTTAAGACAACAATAATCTTTATCCCTCAACAGAGTCCCTTCTGAAAGTTGCTATGAAATATAGGCAACATAGCAAAGTGAAAGCCACGGTTTGCTTGAAGAAATCAATAATGTCTTCTCCAGTTGGATGATGCATATCCTCACAAGAATTTCAGAATGCTTCCAATTCATTAAGTCAGTAACAATGGCCTTAGAAAAGATTTATGAGGATTTACATCAATCTTAACAACCATTATTATTGGCCAAAGAAGGGGATTATAGAATGGAAGGTGGAATCTGAATTAGAATCCAACTACGTAGCTAACCACTTAACCATCCTTTCCCTCCTGGAGAGAATTCTGGCCTTTGGAACTGCTCCTTTGCTCCATGTCATCAGTGCATTCAGAGAATGCCAACTTCTCTTCTACAATGTGAACCCATTAAAGGATGGGAGCCTGCCATGCTTTCAACAAGGGAGGGGCAGGGTCCGGATACCCTGGAATATTTCAACACACTTCTTTTAGAGAGGTTCTGTTGGTTTCAAACTTCTAACCCCCACGAGGCATTATTTCCAGCCATTAAAATGTTTTCTGAGCTTAGATACATCTGGAAAGTTTTGGAAAATCCCACAGGAAGGAGACTGGGCCAAGAGAGCTCCTTTTCTCATGCCATTCAGGAAGCACTGCACAAAATGTTTGCCCTCCAAGGCAGCCCAGCCCAGGAACCCAACTCTCAAGGCTGGAGAGTCATGGTAGACAGGGGAGCTCTTTGGGGAACAGGGCCAATGGAGAACATTTGGGGTCTTATATATTAACCATGTACCCACCAGAAAGCTTATGTAGATCCCGTCAGTCAAGGCCCATCAGAAAAACAGGACTCACCCCAGGTAGTTTGAGAGAGAGAATTTAATGGTGGGAACTAGTTACAAATGTGTTGAAAGAGCTGAAAGGAAAAGAGAGGACAGTGAGGCAAACCAAAGATTAGTAACAGTCAGAAGCCACCGCCATCCCTAGGACTGGAGGAACGAAGGAAGAGGTGCTATTACTAGAGCCCAGAGGATGGAGCTTTCCAACTCCAGCTCTTTGTGAAGCTGAAACCACAAAGGGCTCATGAAGGAGGAAATTCATGTTCTGCCTGAGACACCACTGGAAGCAGAGAGACGGAGGCAGAAACACATGGCTTCTCCCACACTTCCGCCCTTCATCCTCTCTCCAGGGGTCCAAACTAAGCAGAATCAATGGAAAGGGAGCCACGGAAATGCAGATTGCTGGATTGCTGGGTCAGCTCCCTGTGGTACCAAGCAGAGCAGGGGAAAGGCAGGAAGTGGATCTAAGAGCAAAGAAGCAAGTGACTGGCATGACCACTAAGGCAGGCATTCCAGATTCCCAACTTGTAGATGGAAATCTTTAAGAAAACCTTGAAGCCTAAACTGGTAGTTCTCCAAATTAGCTACTGATTCCTCACCCCTGGCCTTGGAGTTTGCCAGAATTCGCCAAAAAGGGAGACACAGCTATCTGCTGGGCCCTCTACTCTCAGAGTACTTTAGGAAAGCTGGTTGGCATCTTTCCCTTGCCCCACCAGGGGATTCCAAACTTCATTTTTCACACATTCTGATGACCATTGTCTCTTTATAGAATCCAGGGTTCTAAAAGAAGAAAAACAGCACTGAGGGTGAAGAAGAGAATGAAGGGCTGGAAACAAGGGTCGGGAGTGGGTGAGGAGGAGAAAACTCTGACTCAAGAGTCTGCGTAATTACAAGAAATCCCTTCTGATCTCCAAGCTAATTCCTGATGGCAGTCACTGGAGTCAGGGTGGGAGAATGGAAGCAGCCACACTGTGCGCTTCGCAGGGAACGACAGGCATGTCCCGAGCAGGGCCCGCTCTTGTCTCCCTGCCAGGCACGCTGGTCCTCCTGTACTGGCCGTTCAGTGAGTGAGAACTCCATTTACTCACTCCCATCAGAAACGACTCCTCCTTTCAAGCTCCTTCCGGATCCTTTCTCTCTCTGCTGAAATGCTATTGATCCTGCCTCCTCCTTACCATCTCATATCTCTTCCTTTCTCTCCATCTCAATGGCCACTCTTTATTTTATTTTATCATTTTATTTTATTTTATTTTGCATTCTATTGCAAATCCCTCCAACACTGTAGGGCAAATTCTTGCCTAAGAGCTGTAAAGTACAAATCTGGTGTAAGAGCTCTGCTGAGAGTCTCTCAGTGGGGCTGCTGAGAGTCTCTCAGTGGGGCTTCTGAGAGCCTTCTGGATCCAGTTTGATTTACCCTCCCTTTCCTTTCCTTGCTTTACCTCTATATACAGGCCCTGTTTCCCGTCCCCAACCATTGTGCAGACACCTGCATACCCTCCTGAGTAGCACTAAAGAAGGACCATTTGTGGTTCCCACCTCAAAGCCTTTGTTCATATAGCTTCCTCAGCCTCCTTCCCCATCTACCTGGAAAATACTGATACACCACTCAGGTCTTATCTCAAACACTCTGCCCTCCTCTGAATCCATCCCTGCCTATGCATTCCCTTCTGAGAGTTCTGACCATCCAACATCAATGTCCTTATTACCTGTCACAGTTCTCTCAGTAGCTTCTTACATGTATTTACATGTCTGTCTCCCTCTACGAAGTGTTCTCCCTCTGCTAGTACGGTTTTTCTGGGTAGAAAACGGGGATTTACTGTATTTCCTATTCCCAGAATTTGGCACACACCTCTACCCAGAAAAGATTTGAAAGTAGAAAGAGAGGAGGGAGAGAGGGAAGGATGGAATGAAAAGGGAGTGTCCAACACAAAGAATACTTAATGGTCTAGTCTAGATAAAAATAGAAGAGTTATAAGAGGATCCATGTCTATGGTTAGAGCACACACAAAGGACTATTATTAGAATAACAGTCTCTAGAAGATTTATTACTAAAGATTTTAAGCTGTAATGTATACCGTTTCTTAATTGAGGAAAAATATTAGATTTTTAGGAGATGAAAAAAGTGACCAAGGCTTCACAGATGCTATGGTAGTCACTCAGCCAACTTGTCTCAGTGGGTTTGCTTTGAAAATACTTGGCCTTTGGACAAACAAAACATGTAATGAGACCCCACCCCCAAGCACAGGGGTCCTAGAGATGAATGAAACCTTTGGTAGAAATACTTGCTGTTTAATTGAAACTGAGATTATAGGCTGGTTCCTGAGAAGGACTGGCCTCCTCAAGCCAATGGGATCAAATGCTGACAGATTCTTAGCGGAACCAGTCACAGGGACCCTATAGCAAGGTCTAAGTGAGAAAAGGGGGAGAGGAGTATAGAAAGGTAAGGCTAGTGCCAAAGTGGAGTCACAAGGAGGAATTGCAGATTAGTCACAAAGAAGAGCCTAACATTCCAAATGCAGATCAGCATAGAACAGTCTGGAAAGAATACCGTATAAATAGCTACAAAGAAGAAAACAGCTTTGTACAAGCATGGCTGTGAAGGGTTATAGACCACACTGGGTCTATTGAAACTGTGTTTTAAGGACACGTAGAAGAGCACACACAACTGCCAGTTTCCCATTTCACTCCTCATTGACTGAATCTTCATTAGGGTACTGGGATAATCCTTTCAGACAGGAACAGATAATTCAGACAGGATTTCAAGGTAAACCATAAAACTGATTACTCTGTGGGGAAAGTGAGTTTGCAAGGAAAACGTAAAGGGCTAGATGTCACTTATATGTCCTCTTGTATCATCCACGAGGGAAGGGATGTCTTTACTGAGTGCACCACTGTACCTCCTGGCCCTGCCGGCTTTCACTGGAGGAGGCCATGGACAGAGGGGCACAGTCTGTCCCCACTGTAGGCAAGACTCCACAGACTCTCTCTGTTTTGACAGTAAGTGGCAGAACACTGAAGCTGAACCCAGAACATGGAAAAGACGCTGCTGGCTGGAAAGGCTAGAACTTGGAAGTGGAGAGAGGAAGGGCCAGGACCTCCCTTGAATGGATGGCAAGATTCAGAGGACCACCTCCTGTGGAGCTCATTCTTCCTCGAGAATGTTCTGTTGCCACACCGAGCCATACCGTTCCATAGGAAACAACTAAGGATTATGTAACAAAGATAGAAAAAAACTCTCTTAGGGCAATGACTCATTCCACTCTTGAAGGGACCATTCCACCTGGTACTCAGCCTTTGAAGGTGGCTGCACCACAGTGGTTGAATGCAGAAATCTTCTGCAGTTAACTCCAAGTAATGTGCACAAATAGTCTTACGTTAACCTGGGACTCAATATAGGATAATGGTTAAAAACCCAGGGATCCAGGGATGGGGGAATCCCCCATATGAGTATGAGGAAGGGGGAGAAACCGTTAGAAGCCATGTGATTCAGAGCAATTTTTTAAAGCTCTATAAACTGCAATGTACTCATCTTTATACCTAATAATACCTATCTCATAGGGTAGTTGAGAAGCTTGAACGAGAAACTGCCCACCAAGCACTTAACAGAGTAATGGGCACAAAGGAAACTTTTAATAAATTTTTGGGTAGACGGAGCAAAGCAATCTGAAAGCCAGGGCTGTGGGGGTTTTGGGTGATTTGAGCTCAAGCCCTCCCAGATATACCAGGTGCCTCAGTTCTAACTTTTTAAGGTTTAAAACGATGTACCTCTTTCTGGGGGTTTGACACTCAGAATTCGGTTACGTAGCGTTGTGGATCCTACTGCCAGCTCCATCTCTCACTGCTAATTCTGAGTCAAGGATTCAGGAGGTAGGCAGGGGGGTGCAGCCACTGTAGCTTGGCTCTCCAAAGGTGTTCTCATAATCACAGTTCCTTTGGTAACAATAAAACAAGGGTCCAAGACTCAAGCACACATGCTCTTTGTCCTAGATACCAGAGCTCTGAAGCTCTAAGCCAAGCCAAGAAGGGAAACTTTCAGAAAGAGACCCTCTGTGGAAAATCTCTGCTTCTAGCATTTGAACTCTAAGGCAGTTGCCAGGAGCCACTGCCTGATTTAAAAATCCAGGGAAGGTTACTGCGTGTAGAGACAGGGTGACAGGGTAAGGAAGGAATGAGAGTGTCAACTCTTTGGTAAATGAAAACTCCAAATTATTTAGAACAGCAAAAACCAGGAAAGCTCATGACTTATATTGCAGATGACAACCACTCATGCACTGGATGATGTTTAGCATATCATAAAGTGTTATGGTAACATAATCAGACTTAACATAAATTCAAATCTAATGCTAGGCACATATTTGATTCATTTTCCCTTACACCTCCATCATGTTAATCCTTTGTCTGCTTCCCATCCCCCCACACCTAATTTCATAAGCTATTAAGATTGTAGAAGGGTCTGAAGCCCCACCCCAGCCACGGCCCCAATCGGGCTGAAATGTAAACCAGAGCTGTACCATGCTGTGACCTTCATGCCCGCAGTGGACCCCTGGCGAGACGCGGGGCCACAGGCCCAGGCAGCGCACCTCCTCAGGCAAGCATACTCCTCCCGCAACAGCAACCAGACTATGAATTATCGCAGCTGGATCTGCTTCAGCCACATGTGTGACAAGCTGTGCTTTTCAAATCACACACACAGACAAGGCAAGGAGCATTTCTGAATCCCAGTCACATGCCAGGATATTTTAAGGCAAATAATGGCAAGAGCAAGAGAAGCAAGAAACAGCTCATCATCTCCTTCCTAATGTCCCTGTCCCAGAGTGGAAGGCGCTGTTCTAACAGGTCGTTCAGTGAGATCTGGAGGTGAGCTAAATGACATTCTAGATCTAGTCATCCTTGGGGAAAAATCAAAGAGAAAGTTAACAAGAACCATTTATGGCAAGCCAAAAGAATCATCACTTAGTCAAGGCTTCATTTTCCGGCACCTCATTTTATTCCCATATTAAAAAAAAAAAAATGCCTACATCTCACAGAACATGGGATAGCTAAAAAGACTTAGGTTCTGGAGTTATACAAACTTGGTTTCAACCATTGATACTAATAATGAAAACATGTTATTTAATCACTTAGCCAAGTTTCTCTATTTGTAAAAAGGGAGATGATAAGCTCCATGCTGACGGGTTGCTGTGGGGGTGAGTGGAAATAGTGCACTGAAAGGATCAAACATGAGACCTGCAACCATAGGTACTCAATAAAAGCTAACTTCCTTCCATCCTTAGAAAACAAAGAGGGCTTAAGTTAGCACTGCCTGGAACACTGGCACTGGTCAGCCATGCCCTGTACTACCAAACTATGGGACGCTAAGATGGCAGGAAATGGGCCCCCCCACAGGCTGCCTCCCACCTCTTGCCTCCTTTCCTCTATGTCCTACTCTGATGCAAAGACTCAAAAATATGATAACCACAAAGCCTCCTTCATGCTGAGAAGACCAGACAAACAAGACTAGCAAACTCCAGTTCTCCCAAACTATCGAACACCTTCAGCCTATGAAGACAGGCGACAGGAAACTCAAGATTTAAGGGTGACTCTCCATGGGCACAAATGACCATTTGCAGGAGAGGGGCAGAGAAGTCAGCCCGGTTTGCAGGATGTCGTCTACAAGGAATGTCATCTGCTTAGGAAGTCCATGCTCATTGTGAAGTTCAACTTGGAAAAAGTCACTTATTTACATGTCTGTGCCCCAAAATTTAAAATGCTGACTGTTATCTGATATTTCATTGCTGAGTGGGTGAGACGGTGCCTTTTGCAGATATTTTTCTGTAGAGTTCTGTAGAACCTTTTTATGAACCACTGAAAGTCACAGGGGATACACACATATCACATCAGCTTCAAGCCCAGTAATTTGATTGGGCTTGGGGACTTTTTGGTCCAGAGTTTACCTACTAAAATTTAGCACAGTAAAATGAAAATACGCAGCAGATTTGGAATCAGGAGAATGTAATTCCAGTTCATTTCTATGACTTACTCATTAGTTATGTGACCCTGAGTAGGTCGCTTCACCTCAATTGCTTTCCCCGAGCTGTAAAATGAAGGGGCGAGATTGGAATGAGGGTTTGAGAACGACCCCTGTGAGAAGCACCAGAAGTGCTTGCCCTCCCCGAAGAGCCACTGGGGGCGGAGCCTGGGAAACTTCCTTGTTAACAAACACCTGCCATAGGTACTCACTGCAGTGGAGAATCACTGGATAAGATGATCTCTAGCGGGCATCTCAGATGGGACACAGTCAGATCCTAAACACATTCGTTCTAGTGAAAGTGCCGGTTCAGTGGTAACTCAGTTCAGTTTATGTAGATATTGAATCCTCTCCTCTTTGCTTTTTCTAACCAAAGTTGTTGACCCATTTTCTTCTCACTCACAGCTAACCAACCAAGGCTAACATACAACATCCTGTCCAACCTTCATTCTCAAAAGAGCCAAATAAATTTCAGTGTCCTTGACTCCCAGGTCACTGCCTGCCCAAGAGATCTTGGAGCTGTTTCCTATGTTGCTTCCCAACTGAAAACACTTTTCTTCCCTAGTCCGACTTTGAGGTCTTCAGTTTGGTTCCAAAGTCCTGTGTCTCTTCTGCTTCCTGCAACAGCTGAGATTTCTCTAGAAATCTCTCATCCACATATTTGCCCTGGTTTACTGCGCAAGTTAGAGCTGGGAAGGATCATTGCATAAGGAGATTTGGTACCGGACAGTGTGTAAAAATAAAAGCAGCCAGAGCTGGAGGATAATGACAGCGGTGACAAATATGTGCACTGAGTGGCTCATTAAAGGGGAAGTCACCTAAACACTCTGAGTGGACCAGTCATTCAGGTCCTGATGATGGTGACAGACCATGATCCTCAAAGACAGAAATGAGGGCAGGGACTGTCTTCCATGAAAACAAATACATTCAATTTACAGTACCATTCCTTATGCACGGATACATCTTCCCTCCTTTGTGGTGTTCAAGCCTCTTTTCCTTTTGGAAGTGGTGGTGACACTTCATTTTACAACTCTACTTGATTAAAAAATGACCTCTAACACCCTGTGGTGGTTCCCCTACCCTTGTTTTGTTTTGATTTCCGTTTGAACTTGTATTGACCCCCACATGGCTCAGAATCTCCTAGGAAAAACTGACTGTCCCCTCCACTGAGGTATATGGTCTATCACAGTGAAAGCATCTGAAAGGGAGACCCTCATCAAAAGCATACAAGCAATGGTACTCGAGCATTTTTTTAACTGGCACTTTCCAATGGAACCTCTTCAAGGGAAAGTTTTTTCTACTTGAGCCCATACAGAAGTAGTGAAAGTTTGAGTGCACTCACTGACTTTTTTCAAAGGGAGCCCCAGGGAGGGTTTTTTTTCCCTTTTGTAGGTGGTAGGAAGATATTGATATTCTTATCTCGAATGTGGAGATAGAAACAGGAAGTGTGCCCTTGGGTATGTGTTGTTGTTCTTTCTCAGATGGAGCCTGTCTTTTTGCTCTGTGAGTCCCAGCTCACTGTATTCATTTGCTGTTACTGCATACTTTCAGGTAGGATTTCTTCATATTTTAATACATTTTCCTGGTGACCTGAAGAAAGTATCATTTTAAAAGTCACCCCTCTGAGTTCCCGTTTTATACATTTTCACGATCTGCTCAGTACCTGTTAGAGCACTTCTGATGGAAGAGTGTGGGCAGAGGGTTAGATTTCACACTTGAGCAGCTCTGAAAAGGGAGTGAACATTTATACCCAAGGCAATGTACTTGGCCGGGATTCTCTGTTCCCTTTGCTATTTCTGCAGATATTTATGCTTAAAAAATAATTTCTCCCACCCCTGCAGCACAGCCAAACCTCTCCCCTGGCTGGATCCAGTCACCAAAAAAAAAAAAAGAAAAAAAGAGAAAAAAAGAAAGTCTCCTTCCCTACAAATAGCAGACAAACCGAGGAGGTAGAAAATAAGAGAACAAACATGACGACCTGGAACCATTTTACAAAGGGAAGAGGGTCTTGTTATTCTGAAAGAGGTCAACTAAGCCCGAAATCCTCCTTGGGGGAATCTGGGAGTAGGGAAATATAAAACTAAGTATGATTTCCACTAGGTAAAACATCATCTGCAGTGTTTTTCTCTGGGTGAATCTGGATGTATACCTGACATTCTTGCCACAAATCCATCCTCCAGCTTATCTGGGAGAAAAGGTTTATCGTCTTTTCTTTAGTTATTCAGTCCTCTGTTAAGACTTTCCAACAACAGACAGAACCTAGGACTTGTGGAAGATGACAGCCAAGACCACTTATCCTTCTCCTTCGCCACGGCCCCAGGGGGCCTGTTCCCTAAGAGCAGCTGCAGAACCCCTCCCTCACTCTGCCCAGTCTGTGTTTAGGGCAGGGGCTTGCTTACACTAAGTAGTTCCAACTAGGATTTCAAAGGAAGCCTGGTCCCCAACCTCCCATAGCCCTCAGCAGGCTGGTTCTACAAAAAGGTACTCTTGTATTTAGTATTCTTATGGTGTTTCTATATAAGTATCTGCTTATAGTTGTCAAGCTTGGATGCTAACCTTTTTAACTGACAATTACTAATACTTCCAAGGAACTATCAAACCGCCAAACTCAGTTGCCACGGGGAAGAGTGATTCTAAATAAGCAGTGTGTCCTTCCTCCTCAGGACTGGGTTCAGGTGTGGACACAGGAGTTTGAAGTGTCAAGCACTGTCCTTGCCTCTGAGCCTGCACAGGTAAGATTCAGTCCCAGCCGTCTAGGGGCTCATACGGGGGTTCTCACATGGGCAAGAACAGTGACAAGTGGTAGGTGCAGCAGTGAGCACGGCTAAGGGAAGAGGGGCTGATTAAGGTGAGTTGTCAGGAAGTCTTCGCAGTGATGGTGTCCGAGTTTTTTTAAATATAAAATGGACACTGCAAGAATAATTGTATCAACAGAAAGGAAACACTGAATACTTCTAAGATGCGAAACAGCCTGGGACTCTAGCCTAAGGATTCAAGTAAGGATCAGGACCTTGAGTCATATTCTTGGTCCTGTCAATAATTTATGTCTCTTATTAGTCTCTTCCCTCAAGTGTTCTGTAACATCAGGGTGCCTTCTAAGTAGAAGATGAAAATATTGTTATAAAGTCCATTTAAATAAACCTCCGGTATGAAAAAATCACCTCTTTCCAATTTGTTGAAATAAAGGAGTCATAATATTTATTTCATCAAGAGAGTGTGAAGCTTAGTTGGGATTAATTTACTTCGTTACTCCTTCTAGGGCACTCACAAATTTATAGAGTCCCATGTGTGGTTCGTAGGAACAGATTTCATGAGGAATTGATAAGAAATAGTATGAAAATTTCATCGTTTTTTTCAAGTAGAACCACCCTCACTCTAGCTTTTCCAGCCCCGCATTCCAATGCACCTGGTTACCGTGAGAGTTTCCCACAGGAAGGCCTCAGCCGGTCCATTTTGGATGCTGCCACTGCATTAATCTTCCTATGCTGTAGGGCCCTCCATCTCCTCTAAGCACACTTGATTCATGATGCTTATACAACCCATACTGTTTACATATTTATCTACTTCCCCAAGTACATTGCGAACAACTACAGGCTATCAACTTACTCATATTTTGAATCTTTTACAAGCAGAGAAGAGGTGATTGATTAAATAAAGGTTTGTCAAATGAATGGGTGCACAAACCCTCTGCTCTTGTTACAAGGGAAAAAGTAACAGGTGACCTATCCTCCTGTTTTTCTTTCTTTGCTATTCACCCTCATCCGGACATCTTCCCTTTCCTTTTTCACTGACCTAGTCTGATCTATCTCAGGCAAAGGTTTTCAATGTCGGCAACACAGTAGAATCACTCGGGGAACTTTACAAATAAAGTATACACCGATGCCTGGCCCCACCAGCAGAAATTTTGATTTAACTCATTGAGGTAGGGCCATGGTTTTGGTATTTTGTAAATGCTCCTGTGATGGGTCTGAAGTGCGGCCAGGTATCACAGAGATACTGATTCAAGGGATACTCGAGTCCCAGCTGCTCCTGAAAAGACTAATGTGCCTCTGATGAGTCTACCTTCCTCTGGATTCAAAGCAGTTGCTGTTTTAACCACGTATTAGATAACAAATCAAACACTGCTTTGGGATAGTATCTCAGTATGACTTTTTTCTTTAATTCCTGCACATTATTTTCATTACTCATGAGTATATATGTATGTATGCATGTGTATGTGTATTATAGATTTCAATCATCTCTCATACTAGACCAGAAGAAACTTGAAGGCAGGAACTATGTCATCTACTTCTTTGCATCACCATGGCAAATTAGACAAATTATACTTTTAGTTATATGAAAAGAAACATGGCAAATTATAAGAATTATACTTTTAGTTATATGAAAAGAAACAATTTAAAAAATCAAAATACTCCAAAACACACAAATAAACAAAAAAACTTGGTAGAGGACATTTAAATTCTACTCTAAGGACATGTCTGGTAAGTATAAAAATGTTGCAAAAAAGGGTGGGGCTGGATTGAAGCGGAGTAGGAATAGACTATAAAAAAGTCAAATAGAAAAAAAGCTAAATTAGTCCAAAAGAAAATGCTTCCCAGCTTCTTAAGAGAGTTTTTACAAACACTGAAGCCGAATAAACAAGAGAATTATCTTGGCTTGTGCCCTGATAAGAAGATTTCTTTCTTGGTTATATAATTTTACAATGTTTGCGTGGTGTAAAGAAAAGAATCAGTCAGGGAGGACTCTTTCCCTTGGACCACACAATTCAGCTCTTGGGTCAACTGGCTCGCAGATCTGCTCAGCTTGACCTGACCCCCTTCCAGCCCTGGGATTTCAGACTAAGCCTCACATTCAAGAGCACCGGTATAGAGCTCAAAGTCATAGAAACAGGATAACACACAATCTTCATTCCATAACCTTGATCCCTTTGTGTAATGGCCTCTGCTTGCACAGTGGGTAAAAAAATAAAGGGAGAAAAAAATCTACACCTGGTATCTTCTCCTAGTGGCTGGCTTTCCATAGGTCTGTCTACCCTGGAACGATCCAGGCGTAGTCTCCTACTAAGTGGTGTTACAAAGAAGTGTAATTCAGAGCCATTACCTTAAAAGAGAGCTTTAAAGTATTGTTTTGTGCCCATATCCCAGGAAAGGTTTTTCTTCATATGGCTTCTCTACTTTGTCATGAAGTAAGACCACAGGAAAGGCTCAAGGAATCACTAAGCACGCTCTTTTGGTAAGGCGAGATCAGGTCATCAGATAGAGACATGTTTTCTCTATCAAGCTTTACCCTAGTTATTAGGCCACAAATTTAACAACTGGTCTCAAAAGACACATTTCTATAGATGAAACGCATGTCCTTTTGCCTGGGTTGGCCATTTTACTGCTGTTCATATTTTACTTTAATTTCTCATTATTGTTTGAAAACATGATTCAGAAGCATTTAACTCTGCTCTTGATCGATTAGTAATGATATTAATAAGTTGTCCTTTGTAGATGAAGGTAACACCACTGACCCACCTAATAGGATATGAGTTGACTATTACTGATCCATCCCCACTTTGCTCCTGGTTCTTCTCAGGACCAGTGGCCTGCATTTGACCTTATGAGCCAACAACTACGAGCCACCAAAATCCTCCAGTCACCAAAGGGACATAAAATAATAGCATTTGTCCTGCCAGCCACTTTCCATTGGCACTAACAAAATGGAAATGACCGGTTAATTTATTCACACAAACAGAAAAGAAAAATACGGCACTAACTTCTCTATATATTAATAAATGCTAACTAAAATCAGTAAAACCGGAAGCCTGGAATCCATGATACCGTATATTATTGACTGAATCACAAAATCAGTGTGTGCAATCTAAAATCTCAAACAGACAAACTACAAGTTTTCAAGGAGTGGGTTTAAGGATCCATGAAAATGACTGAATCAACACAGATTTATAAGGAATTTTGCCTCCGCAATTGAGAGTTCAAGTAGTTGCTTAACAATCCCTAATGATACATCCACTAGCTGCAAACAGGATTTATTTAACAAAATTTATAACCTAGGGTACAAACCAAAGGTCATTAGGTTCTACAGGAATATTTTTGGATGTGTTCCACTGAAAAGAGAGGTAATGAATTCAGAACCCAGGATACCTGAATCATCAGGGAAAAGGTATCACTGAGGTAATGAGCACGCCAGGGCCTGAAAATTCAAGAATGTTCCCCTAAACGAAAACAATCAGCTCCATCTTCTCAGAACATGGCTGACTCAATCATCAAGCTGGAATGTTATTTACACAGTCCCAAGCAAACCAAGAAGAATCCTCTGGTCTGTAACCAAGGGCACTTGGAAAGTTATGTCTGGAACAGGCAAAGGCTCATGTCTTTCTGATGATTCCTGACTCCCTGAAAAAGAGCCAATTTACCTAATGCAGGTAAAGGGCAACAATTCCTTTCCTACCACCTCCTCCAGAAAGGACCACCTTCCAGCCCTGGGATCTCAGACTAAGCCTCACATTCAAGAGCGCCGGTGTAGAGCTCAAAGTCATAGAAACGGGACATGTCATGCCTCTTTAATTAATAACTTGGATTTGTTGTATTTAGCAAAATGGGTAAATCTGGGATCTGCATTCTGCTCCATCCAACAAGTCAGAATAATCACCCTGCCTTCCTCGTCCTCCTGCTTATAGGAGAGGTTGTGATGAAACCTGGTCCACACAGAGGATAAAGTTGAAGTTAGATATCAGGAAAAATAAATTTCCTAATTATAAAATATCTTACCAAAGTGGTCAGACTGTGGTGGTCCTTTCTTTTCGTGTGGAGGGAAGATAAAGAAAGGGGTAGAAATTAACCTTTCTAAATGGAAGGGGGGAAATTCTCATTTGAGGCCAGGATAGAAACCATTATCGAGAGCTCTGAGAAAGTCAACCCCCTTTTGGAAGTCTCTCTAGCATTATCCATTACTTTAGGCTACTGGCTTATGAGTTAACGCAAAAGTACCCAGAATCTGGGGAACAGTTTATACACTTGGCAAGGTCTGTATGGCCTAAGGTTTTCGAATCTTAAGAAAAAGATTAATCTTAAGAAAAAGCACCATCACCATTTAATTTGTACATGAATTATCTAGAGCTCAACAGATGATCAGCTAAGTGAAATGATCTTTCACCCTTTATAGATGGAGAATTTGAGATCCCTGGGTGTGGACCTTGGTCGCTTATAAGCTATTGGCAAACATCAGGAGGCGCTAACTCTCTAGGGCCTATTCTTATAATTTGTACTTTGTGTAACTTGTCTTCCCACTTCATTTTAACTGCTGTTGGGGGAGGCAGGGATGCTGGTTTCTTTCCCTAGACCCTGCCAGGGCTGGCCCAGGACAGACAACATGGCCAATGCTTTCAGAAGGTGAACACTCAGATTGTCAGGTACGACTTGTTCTCTGACCTTGAACATCACAGAACATTGTCAAAGTGCTCACCTGTCTTCTCTCTGAACCAAGGTACTGGAAAATCAGCCGAGTATTCACACTGTGGCTCCAGGTGTTTCCTAGTGCAGCTGTCACACAGCTGGATCCAGAAGTACCTGAAATGAAGCAGAGCAAAACTATGATGATGGATGCCCTTTCTTGTGATGGGATTTTCACATATACAAAAGTCCAGTCATTGCTCATTGCTCAGACAGTACTCAGGGGCTCATTACCACAGAAGGTGATAAATTAGAGAAGGAGAGGGATTAAGGAATATTAGACTAAAAATGAGTTTCTTTCAGCCTTAGTGAAAGTGACCAGGATGGGGCTAAAAGGGTTAAACAGAGTTATATATGAATAAGATGTTGCATTGCAAGGCAGCTTGGAACCATTGCTAATAATAAGTCAAGCCACTCAGCATCCATGGTAGAAAGGCATAATACTACTACATAGAATAAGAGCCAGTTATGAAATAGTCTTAGTTTAATAGAGTTGTAAGACTTTTTTAGCTTGATAAGATTTTTAACTCACTTTTCCTTGTCAATATAGAAATGGTGGCATATACATAGAAAATTCCTTTGCCCTTCCAACCCCTGTGCACACACACCCAGAAGAGGAATGTGGAAGATCTCACCATTTCATATCTCTGTATTTCACATCCTTATCCCAAAAGAAACATTCTTTTGCTTCTAAGACTTTCCTGTAAGGGGAGGATCTGAAGGAAACTATCTGAGTTTCTGGTTTGCTCCATGTTGCACTTCAGCTACTATCTTACATCTCCAGAGCTTTACTGGTGCCTCTTGACATCCCCAGGAGGAAACCCTTCTGCTTTCTCCCTCTTCTTCCTGCTTAGGGGCCGCCTAACAAGTTCCACCATTTAGTAGCCGGCCTTCGCTATCATATCTAGCACATCCTGAGATCTCCTCTGAACTCCTGTGCCCACTTTGGGCCTGAGCCATGGGAGCAATCCTAGTCTTGGGGGTCATAGCGGGACATTTTAGTCTGCCTTGTATCTTGAAGATGCCATCTATCTTCAATGAGGAGATAAAGTATACTGAGGTGGAAGTCTGCTAAATTAGTTAAGATCAAATGAGGCCTTGAGTTTCTCATTTGCGGCCTACTCACTACATCATCTGATTTTCACCCTTCAGTGTGGAACTGTCGTTGGTCTTCTGTTCTAAGCCAGATGTCTTTCAGGGCGGTCACCAACTCTGAGTGACGTTAAGGTCCTGGGCTCAAATACTACAACAGATGAATGTGGTTTAGTGGTTCTGTCCTGGAAGTGATTTCGTTGACCATGGTCAAGTGAGAGTGCTACCGGCATCTGGAGGGGCGAGACCAGGCACGCTGCTAAACATCCTGCAATGCACGGGACAGCCCCACAACAAAGAATTATCTGCCCCCAACTATAACAGTGCTGAGATTGAGAACCCCTGGGTTGGACAATACCAACCGTATATTTTTTGCTGGTTCAGGCAGGTACAGGAATGAATTAGATGGAAATCAACCACTAGGCCTCAACAAGCCCGGGGATTTCAGACCAAAGGAAAATTCAGCACAGGAGAGAATAAAATTCAGGGTAACATGGACACAATTCAAAACATACACAAATTAATGTGAAAACCAATAATCCAGACTGTGCTGATCTGAGCACATCCCTCCCTGACGTAAAATCTTCTGGCAGTCCTCTGTACCTGAGGATGACATACGAACTCCTGAAAGAACCCATTCTGGGCACCTGGTCATCTGTGCCTGTACCCCTCTCTGGCCCCATTGCTCTGAGCTCTCATTAGATGGTCGTCTGTAACTTCCTGACTCCGCGGCCCTCAACCTCCCTGACCTCTTGTCAGCAGCTGATAAAGCTTTCCCCTCCTTTGGCATCCAATATACCGGCCTCTTCTGCTTCTCCTTGTGCCACGTTGATTGCTTTACTTTCTCTGTTTTTCTTCTCCCTCTATTCTTAGTGAGTCCATGTCAGGGTGCTGGCCATGACCACAATTTTTCCTAATACCCAAGTGCCTGCGGTGGCCAGGAAACACCTTAATAAAGAGGCCAGGCGTTTGCATTTTAACATGTAGACTTCTTTACTATCACAAAGAGATGGACACTATTCCATTTTTCTTAAAAAAAAAAATATCTAAGTCTACCTTTTACTTTCCCCTTCTTTTTTTTTCCTTCTTTTTAAAATTTATTTATTTATTTTTTAAATTTATTGGGGTGACAATTGTTCGTAAAATTACATAGATTTCAGGTGTGCAATTCTGTATCACATCATCTATAAATTACATTGTGTGTTCACCACCCAGAGTCAGTTCTCCTTCCATCACCACATATTTGATCCCCCTTACTTTCCCCTTCTTGATACAGACACATTAACAGAGAAATGTTTTCTGCTATAACAAAACCAATACTACAAGGCAAGAGCAAAGAATTTTCCTTTTTTTTCCTTTTTTTGTATTTTTATAAAACAGCTTTATTGAGATAAGTCACACATACAACCCACCCATTTAAAATAAGGGGTACAATTAAATGGTTTTTACCATATTCGGAGTTGTTCAAACATGACCACAATCTGCTTTACAATATTTCATCGCCTAAAAGGAAGCCCCATACCCCTTAGTCATGAGCCTCTAGCCCAGGGCTGTCCAAACTTTTTTCAACGTTTTTCACCAAGGGCCATACGCGGTAAAATACACAAACAGCCGGGCCACTCACTCGAGGTGAAGTACGTATTGCCTCACCTGGTTTATTTAAGTAAACTAAATATATTTTTGGAATTTGCTGCGGGCCAATTAACAATGGATCACAGTTTGGACTCTCTTGCTCTAGCCCTTCCTTTCTGCCCCAGCCCTAGGCAACCATTAATCCTCTTTTTGTTTTCTCTTAAGTGTTAGGAGAGGATGGACAGTAGGGGCGACTGTAGTGAGTTAGGATTTACCCAGGATCTCAAAAGGGAAACCCCCGCCCAGCTCCAGCTATTATTATCATGTGGCAACATGAGTTCATAGTCAGCTGCATCTTTTGATTTTTAAAAGAGAAGCCAGAAATCAATATTTGAAGTACAATCTCCTGATTTTTAAATGTTGGTTAAATTTTTTTAATTTTTCAAAATACACAAACATGCTTATGAGACAGATGATGACCTATTCCCACCCAGCTTGCAATGTCTGCTCAATATGACATGGCCTCCCTGTTGACAAGGACACCCGCCCTCCCCACCCGGGGGACGATTCCTCAGCCTTTGTCTCAACCTGACTCACCTCAGCACCTCTCTTCTATTTTGAACCACAAGAAATTATTCCTTATGCAAGCCTGACATGATGAATTTTAGCACCACAAATTCAGTATCTTCAATTCAAGCTCCTATCTTCCCATATAGACTTACTCGTCTTTCTTTGTCCCTTTCATGAGCCTTTCAGTTAATCTGGTTTGAAACCTCAGTTCCACTTAAAAATTTCTCCTTTCTCCATGCTTCTCACTTCCAATAAATTGTGAAGTCCTATTGATTTAACTGTAAAATCTCACCTACATCCATTCCCTACCCTCCATTCTTCCTCCCCCAACCTTACATCAGACCCACGTTAGCTTTCACCTGAGGATGACGGCTACAGCTTTCTCCCTGATCTCCATGCCGCTGTCAGTTTCTCCCCACTAAAGCCTGTCCTCTGTTCTACCACCCAGTTAACTTCCCCAAGCACACACCTAAGCACACCGCCCTACCATTTGTGATCAGCACGCTCAAAAGCTTTCAGTGGCCCCCAAGTGCCTTCGAACAGTTCTAAATTCCTCAGATTGGCATTCGAAGCTCTTCCAGCCTGTGCCCAACCTGTCTTTCCACACTTCTTCCCTCCATTCCACTTCATGTAGATTTTGCTCCAATTTGATCACTTCTTCCCCATGTCCCCGCCACACCACGAAGACCTCTACGTCCACACGTTGTCTTCAATACCACTTCCTACGTGCCACTTCCCTGATCATCACAGAAATAACGTTTTCCTCCTCTAAACCCCCAAAATACTTTCACTCTCTCAAGTTACTGCCATTTCCTATCCTGTGGTGTATTACTGGTGTGCTTTTCTTATCACCCCCAATATATATTTTAAGACGGCCAAATCCATGTCTGATTCATGCTAATGTATGCCTGAATCACTTAACGCAAGTTAATCACTGAGACACAGAGGATATTTAAAAAATACTGGATAGTTAGTAAGTTACTACTACCAAACGTTGAACCATGTCATACACTTGTTTTAGCAGCAGATTTACATTCTTATTTCTATCTTGCTTAAGCTAAAATTAAGAGGCTTACATTCTTCAAGCAAACTTTAGAGCCTGTTGTTTAGATGCCTGCTAAGTCATAGGATGAAGTGAGGCTGAGCTTTAAAGTTTGCCAAAGAAAAGCTACATGTGAATAATTAGAAGTTGCTAATTAGTTAAGCACTCAAAATTTTTTCTTGGTAATAAAACTGTAAGGGCTTCCCAGGTCTAG
The DNA here is from genome assembly GCF_004115265.2 of Rhinolophus ferrumequinum. Classification (NCBI taxonomy): domain Eukaryota; kingdom Metazoa; phylum Chordata; class Mammalia; order Chiroptera; family Rhinolophidae; genus Rhinolophus; species Rhinolophus ferrumequinum. The sequence goes on from NC_046289.1 coordinate 28,498,412, forward strand.
AAGATGTTTTCAGAGATCAGAGCCAGATTTAGCCAGCAGCCACTATGCAAAGCATTCCATGTCTCTAAACTAATGAGAACAGTATTTAAAAAGTACCCATAAACCTGGCTGCTTTCTGGACAGGTAAGCTCGGGTCCCAAGGACCATGAACACAAATGATCACGGAAAGGTTTTCAGTGGAAACCCTGAGTGAGCAAGCTTGAGGAGATAGATTTTTCAGGAGGGCTTACAAACATTAAGCCACCTACAAGAGCAGTAACAAGAAGGCCTTGAAAGTTAATGATAATGAAAGACAACATTTAAAGTACTACATCTAAGTACTAGGTAAGCCCTTTATACGGGGAGCCCTTTACATCTTGTTTGAGCTTCGTATCTTAGTTCCATCTTTCTATAGCCTCACAACCACTCTATGAGGTAGGTCATATCATCGCTATTGATAGACTAAGGATTTGAGAAATGAAGTAACTATCCCAAGGCCACATGGTTGGGGAATGACAGAGCCAGGGTTTGAAACCAGGCTGACTGAGTCTTAACATCTTCTCCAATTAGCCTTCCCCAGGCTCATTATATCAAACAGTCTGCTCCTCTGCCAGCCAGGGGGGACCCCAGGAAGGGCCTGAAAAGCCCAAAGACCCGTCTCTGAGGGTGACACTGACAGGTGCGGTGAACATCTTATCACTCACCCATCTAAACACTATGTGTCACTCAGGCTCCACACTCAGCTTCCTCTGTTCTGATGTTCAGTGATAACGCAGGGTAAGGGGTTTCCAGAAAGATATGCATGCCTTGGCTTGGCAAGGTATTAACTAACCTTGCTCAACTAGCCCAGCACCTGGATTCATGCAAATCAAGTGGCCTGAAACTCAGGCCTTTCTGGTTAGAGGCTTAAAAATCTGGCCAGGGTTAGAAAGTTATTTCACTTAATAGGGTCTCAAATATGGGAAAACATTTGAAGGGTGGTGGGGTCACCTGCTGAGAGAGAATTGGGAGATAGGCAAGTGGGGAAGCTATCAGTTACCAGCAACTTGTAACTTTATTTTCAACTGGAAAACTCTGTGGTCTCTTCTGCCTTTTGACATTCAAGCATTCCTGTGCGAGGGCTGGTATAAGTGATCATTAATGCTGTTTATGAGAAACTTAAGGTAAAAGGAATCTGCTTACTGATTTTCAGAAAAGGTGATTTCTTGCCCACTGACCTAATTGGTCAGGAAACAGATAAGTGAATCTCCTCTATGTTCATTGTAAGCGGAAGTTCTAAAAATTGGGGCACTCTCTCCTTTTTGATGACTGCGATATTTAGACCTGCCAAGTCAGTGTGACTTCATTGTACTGGAATTTGGTTAATTCCAATACAAATCAAATAAATGAACTTGGATTTCAAAATATTTTCATTATTGGGGGCTTTTCATTGTCACAGGATTGAGCCTGTAGAAGTATCTGAATAAACTACACAGACAAATCTAATTTATTTACTCTGAAGTCAGATCTATCTAAAAAAGACTGTGGGAACATTCATTTTCCACTCTCTCAGAGATTCTTTTAGGTAAGTCAAAGCATGTTCTCCTTCTGTGTTTGCTTACCCATCTGTAAAATGTGAATAATAATTCTTGCCTCCAGGCAACCAAAGGTTCTTGGTGACCCTTAGATGAAGATACTTGATATGTGTAAGTGATACAAGCAATGATGATCAAACACTAAAGATGAAATTCTGGGAAGAAAAGTTTAATCATCATCTTCTACATTGTTTATTTTGCTAATAATGAGGCAAGCTAATAAAGTTCAGTAATGAAGTGGTTAAAACAACAGATTTGGATTCTGGGATCTCTTTCATAACTACATACTATCTTTTAGATCCAATTCCCCACTCCTTTGTAGTGGGAGTTGGTTAGGAAGACAAATTTCTCACAAGGCAAGGGACTCTCTCTCTGCTCTGTACACACAGGGTACAGTCTTGTGTAATCAGACTGAAGGAGGATAACCAGATTGCTACGTGGCCTTGATTTCCAAAAAGGTAATGGGCCTCTGGTACCAACCCGTGTCAGTATTTAGGAGGCGCCTGTTGGGGAGTCTTCAATGACTAAGCTTCTCTGAAAACATTTCAATTTATGACTCTTCTGGCTATGTATTTCTAGGAGGTCAAACTGAATCTCTAGTACACAACATAAAAGTGTCTGCTGTGTAGCAAAGGGGTCAACTTTCAAAGAATAGGCTTTTCCATGTTAAAAAAGAAAAATTAAAATGTAAACAAAGCAGTGACTCCCAGAATAGGAACCGAGGGGAAGGAAAAGTTCATAGCCTAAGAGGGCTGGATATTCTGGATATTTGGTCCCTCCTGTCCCTTCAGATGAAAGGCAACTTACTGAGACTAGAAAGAGGAAATTGAGAAAAAAAAGAACAAGGAAAAATATTTTCAGGATTGAAATAAGTTCAGGGAAGGAGATGGTATGTTACCATTGGAACTGACATTCTCTTTCTTATCTCTTGTCTTCACGGTCTAAAGCATGTTCTATAAAATGCATGACAGCAGGTGGTCAGCTGCTGGCTAGGAGGCAGGACCCTGGAGTTCTATTTCTGACTTCGTTTTGGGCTTTTTGTAAGATCAGATGGGAAGAGGAGGGTGATGTAACAAGGAACAGTAAAGTAGGCCTTGGTAATGACCAGTTTTTTCACCTCTCCGAGCCTCAGTTTCCTCATCCATGTCAAGAAACGGTTGTTTGAAATGATCTCAAAATGTCCTGCCTGTGCTAAGAACTTTGAATCTATGGTATTTTCATGACATGAGATTAGTTCCTCATTCTGGACCTCACTTTTTCCAGGAAGTCTGCGAATGCTCTATTCCGCCTGCTATCTTTGAATAGCTGTGACACCCAATGCCCAGTTAAGCCTGAAGAGAGTACTGACATGTGGTCCTTTTCCTAGGAGCAGATTTCTCTCCAGACGAGGCACTTTCTTAGTCTCTCCTACCTGCTAAAACCTCATGATGGGTAAACATGTGTTGGCCAATGGCCAAGTCCCAGCAAACACAACTTCATAATAAAAAAAAACTTAAATATGGGAGTCTGAGTGAAAGAGTAGTGATTAGAAGGGGATTATCATCCATTAAATTCAATTTCTTCTGTCTAAAACCAAGCCCATGGAAGTTGCTGAGTTTCAGCATATGTTTTTTGTTGGGTCATTCATTTGAATTGGGAAAGTGACTGAGAATCTTGGTTGGCCCCAATAGAAGGATAAAGTAGGGAAATATTTGGATCTGCTTTTTTCTAAATTTTCCAGAGTAGCCGAAACTACCTCGGTTAGTAGATCATTAAATCTTGTTCGATTTGATGCAGAAAGCCAGAATTTTAGCAACCAATCTAAAAGAGGATGAATGGGCTATAAAAGAAGAAGACGGTCTAAGGTAGGCTATTACTAGAAGAAGCATTCAAGATGTCCTACAAGCACCGTGAGGCCACAGGGCAAAGGTATCACATAAAAGAGACTGGGGTAGCCTCAGACCTCTATCCTCCGGTAAAATTAATTTCCTAGGGGGCTTGGATTTCACTAACTGAACCTGTGAGCCAGCTGTATTTCGTGTGCACTCTACTTCCTTGGGCCTCTAAAACTGACAATGGTCTGTAGGTCAAGTTCCAACGGAAGTGATATTTCTGACCTCGCTCTATAAATAGAGCACTGGAAAAAACCCATCAGCTGCAAATGGCCCAGGGACCACACGCTATCTATTAAGTCGGTAACCGCAGTCTCTGTGCTGCCATTTTAGATGTGAAAAAAAATCCTTTGTTATTTATAATCTTCAGAGCTTTGAGATTCTCAAAATACTTTAAAGCTATTAGTCTTCTTTCAGATTTACAAATAAAGGATCTGAGGCATAAAACCACATAATAACTGCCTCAATATCATCTGCCCACTGAGGAAGGCCTGGTAAAGAATAAGTCTCCTTCACTTTGCTAAAGCAGAAAATTTCATTCCCAATGTCTCCTGGCTAGAGGTGAAAGAGGTGAATGCAGATCATAGTCTTCACTTACACAACACCCCTAGGCTCACACACCCAAGTTTCAATAAAACACAACACCCAAGTTTCAATAAAACTTGTTACTGAGGAAGGTAAGAAACGTGAAGAAACCACAAAAAGGTGGGGCCATCAGAACCTCTGGAACACAAGTCAGGGATGGATTATTCTTCCACAGCAGCAGGTAGAAACAGAGTTAGCTCATCACTAGGACACAGACTGGTGCACCAGCACAAACCACTTAAACAACTCCGTTGGCTTTTGTATGGGGAGAAAATATTGAACCCATCTCATTTACCAAGCAAAAGTTCTATAGGGGGTACTGCCCAGCACTTCTCTGCTATGTTTGCTGTGACGATTATGAAGGTCTTTAAAGACAGCTAGGAATACAACAGGTTTGAACTAGTGGCTCTGAATAGAAAGAAGCAATTCCTCCCGACCCAGATGCCAAGGCCCTGAATCCTTTCTCCAACAATACAGCTTTCCTCCTTCTATTTAACGGGGATAAAAAAAATCCTGAATGTGACCTGCAGTTAGATCTCCTGATCCTTTGAAAAGAAATCTTTAATTAAAAATAAGTTCACTCACTGGAGAAAACACATACTATCCTTAAGTAAACACCAGCAAAATAAATCAAAGAAAACAAAGTTTGAATTTGACTGGTCTATTAAATAATAGTATTAGATCAATGCTAATTTCCTGGGCGTGATCATTGTATTGTTGTTAAGTAAGAGGAGTTCTTGTTCTTAGGAGATAAATGCTGAAGTATTGGGGATGGAAGTAGGGTCATGATGTCTACAACTTACTCTCAAATGGTTCAGCAAAGATAATAATAATAAATTAACATTATAAAAAAATTGATAACATGAGAGGGATAAAACAAATGTGGCAAAATGTTAACAGTCTAGGTGAAAGGTACATGGGAGTCCATTGATGTAGTAGACTGGCCTACCCTAAGAGATGCCCTGGGTCACTGATATCAACACATGGGACTGGGTATCCGGAGAAATGACCAGGGCATTGGTTTCACAGACGAGGTCAGACAATTAAGTTCACGAACTTATTACAACGATGTTGCTAAACTTTTTTGATATCAGGGATTATTCATTTGAATTTGTACCATCTGGACAGTTAACCAAGTTTACTATTTGGAAGTGCCAAAAGGGTTGCATGAAAAAGTCAGATGACCTGAACTTTTCACCAACAATTCATGGCTCTTGCATCACGACAATGCACCAGCTCACACGGCACTGTCTGTGAGGGAGTTTTTAGCCAGTAAACAAATAACTATACTGGAACACCCTCCCTACTCACCTGATCTGGCCCCCCTAATGACTTCTTTCTTTACCTGAAGATAAAGGAAATATTGAAAAGAAGATGTTTTGATGACATTCAGCACATCAAGGGTAATAGGACGACAGCTCTGATGGCCATTCCAGAAAAAGTGTTCCAAAATTGCTTTGAAGGGTGGACTGGGCGCTGGTGTCGGTGCATAACTTCCTAAGGGGAGTACTTCGAAGGTGACCGTCGAAGTTCAGCAATGAGGTATGTAGCACATTTTCTAGGATGAGTTTGCGAACTTAATTGTCTGACCTTGTGGGTGTTTACGCATTAGAATTACCTGGTTTACTTAAAAAAAAAACAAAAACGCAGACTCCTTGTCCCCGTCCCCAACCTAATGAATCAGAATCTCTGAGGGATGAAAGGAGTCTGCTGTCCCAGATATAGATCCCTATATACATTAAAGTTTGGCAAAAAGAAAATCACACATTACACTTGCTGTTTTGCTCGCAACTATAGACTTCTCAGATCCCATGGATAGTCTGTGTACTGTCCTAGACACATTTGCATTAGAAAATCTCCACCTCGTACGTTGTGATATGGCTTTGCGTCCTTTTCATCATAGAAGACACCATTCTGGGGAATGCCCTTTGGCCCAGTTTTTACGACTCCTATCTGCTGACTTTATCCTGCACGTTGCTTCCCAAGGGGGATACAGGAGAGATGTAAATGCTCTTTGGAAATACCATAATTCTTCTGGTTGGAGTTGTTCTCAGAGGAGTCACTGAAAACCCTAATTCAGAAAGGAGGAGGAGCGGCTGACAGCCTGCGGCGTGAAACAGGACAGGGCTAGTGAAGGGGCCCAGGTCCTCACTTAGGCAAAGACCGTCATTAAGGTCCCTCCTCACTCAGGAGCCTTGACCTGCATTTCTTTTAGACACCAAACGTAGCTCAGCTTTCAGAGTTCAAGCTTCCCTTTGTTTCTTTAGTGAGAACAGGACCAGAGTGCAAGTGAGGGAGTAAAGAGAATAAAGTAGGACAGGAGATAGAAGACCTGAGGTGTTTTGAAAACTCCAGAGTACTTAAGTGCACTGCTGAAGTCAACTTAAAATACATTAATAAACATTGCTTCCTTCCATCCTGCAACACTGGTATAATCATTGCTCCCATTTCATAGACAAAGAAGTGACTTGACTAGTGAAACCCACCTAGTCAGCGGCACAACTGGGGCCTGAGCTCGGGCATTCCAGGGCTTTCTGCTGTCCCAGCTGCCTCCCTTTTGGCACCAGAGAGCACATCGTGGTGGAGAATGCTTTTCATTATCACCTCGCCCAGAGAGCGGATTTATTGTCATGCTTACTTACCTCCAGCCCCATCTCAAGCACTCCGTTGGGAAGTAGAGTGATCATGATAGGAGCCGGGATATTTTCAGGTGTGGGAAGGAATGGAACGCTGGCATCACGTATGTTTGTTGCCCCTGAAGGCTCTGAGAAGGGGGCAGGGGTGTGTGTGTGTGTGGGGGGAGAGAAATAGTGAATATTTTGGTGAGCCAATCCCAGTGTCCTCAGGACCCTGAATTTCAAATAAGAACCCAAAGGTTCTTTGGGTTTATTTTTCCAAACTAGTGAATTCAGCTTGGCTGCTGAGTATTTTCAGTTCAGCTTGTGTTTCTCTGACCTCTGGAGCCAGGCTTCCTGAGTGAGGCTAAGAGAAACTGCTGCCCTTCTCCCTTTTTGGGGTGTGCATGTACGCACGCAGGCACATACGACACGAGGGATATTCCCATGACTGTCACACCAACACAAAGCTCACAACAAACAGAAGCCATAGTGGAAGAGAAAACTCCATTTGCGACAGAAATTCACAGTGGTCCCAGATCACAAGATGCAAGGTCTGAACAAGGTACAGATCGCCAGGGTGTGGGGTATCTCAGGCAATGGAGACACCTTGAACTTCCTCAATATTCCTTCACAAGAGTGTCCCAATCCCCAAAGGTACCATCAAGTATTTTCAGGCAGCAGCCTCATGGTGGGAGAGGGAACCGATGAGTCAAACATGCTGATGCTAACAGGGTTATTTTCATTGGGGGAACTGGTTTGGTGGCAGTAGGCAATCAGTACACATCTGTGAAATATGAGTTCTTAAGCAAAGCAATTTCCTTCCTCCTTGAAGGCCATCGTTTATCTTTAAATGGGAAAGAACTATGGGTTTACTGAAAAGGATTAGATTCAACAGAGTGATCAAGACCACCAACTTGGTGTAACTGGTCCCACGTCTCAGATGTCACTTGATATAAAATATTACAGCAAAGAATTATGAGGTAACATTTTTGGATAGGTGGTATGTCCCAGGTACTAGGCCTAATACCTTCCATACATTATCTCTATGAGGGAGGTACCAATTTTCCAGGGAAGGAAGTTGAGCTACGGATAGAGTGAGAGATTACCTAAGGTCCCCTGGCAAATGGCAGAGAAAGGAATTGAACCCAACAGTCTGACCAGTCACTTCTTCCATTGTTTCTTTCAGCCATTTAGAAAGTATTACAAGAACGACCATATCTGTCTCTTTCTCTGGGAGGGGAAACTCATGAAGTCCCCCCCCCCACACACACACCCCATTTTGTAGATACTAGTTTTCTTTTCCTCATTAAATTATAATATTCAATTTGTCATTCAGAGTCATCTATGTCTGTCTAGAAAAGCATATTTCAATAATGTTCTCAATGTGTTGTTGGGAAACTTAGTTATATGATAGGTTTCTAGAAATTGATACCAAAGAAAAATAAATCTCCAGGTTCTGTAAATTTCCAACTGAAAATATGTAAAATAACTTTAATTGCCAAAATCATGACTGGCTTTCCTTCTATGACTCTAATCTCCACATCTGGTGCACCTTCTTTGCCAAAAGTACATGATTACATATCTTTTTTTATATTTTAGGGTGTTTCTATAGTTTAGGACATTTCTAAGTAAAATTGCTATGTTAGTCATCATTACAATCCCATTGATAATCTGATAATCACTTTTTTTTTAATCAATGTTACCTTTACAATGAAAAAGAAAGCAGCGGAAGGTAAATGTGATCGTCAGAAGAGCCTCACAGGAAGCCAGCTGGTCCCTTTGCTCATCTGTAATATGTTTGTGGACTGGGAAGGGGGAACAGTAATTACAGTTAACATTTACGTGTACCTTCCACAGTATGTGCCAAAAACCGTTTCAGGTGCATTACATGATAAAAATCTCTTAATCATCTCAACAACAATATGAAGTTGGATACTATTATTGCCCTTGTTTTACAGATGACGAAACTTTACCCATATTTGTATAGCTAGTAAGTGATGGAGGCAGGACTCAAACCCTGACAGGCTGGCCCCAAAGCTGTGTTGCAACCTTCCCCACAATTCTGACGAGCTGCCAGGGCAGGGAGTCCTTGTTCTAGCTGACTTCCCATGTCAACAGCTGAGTCTGATATTTTGCACTGTACGTACATCTGAGTGGATTATTATAATGTCCTTAGCCAAGGGCAGCCCATAAAGTTTTCATGACATTATCCTAGACTCGTCTTGTTTACGAAACACTATAATGGTACAAACAGAAGAGTCATGTAGTAAGTATTGTTTTTAAGGAAAAGATTTTATCATTATTGTTCTTAAGGAAAGTGACATGCCTAAGGTCACATGCTTGGTCAGGGTCAGTACTGGTACAAACAGCCTTCACATACCCTCCTTGAGCCACAGAGCCCATTGCTTCACTCAGAAGACACCAAGGCCTCTCCGCCTGCTCAGGCACCTCTGTGACTATGCACAGTTCGCTCTAAGACCAAAGGGATCACTTTGTCCGCTTCACAGCAGCTCTAAGCTCTAAATTAAAAACAGCACAACAGCAATAATATAGCAGCAACAACAAAATAAGAATAAAATAAATGGTGGAAAAACTTCTGGATTTCAAAACTTCCTTAAACTGATCACCAAGGGAAGGAAAGGGAGGGTTTCTTCTTGAAAGAGGGAAGTGCCTGCCAGCAGGAACCTAAAACTCATTATTATTCTGTATTTTCTTTCTGGATGACTGAAAAGTCCTATCCTCCCCCTTCCCATCCCTATCAAAAGAATACTCCCCAAGACAATCACAAACTTTAAAAGTAGCAAACTCTCACTTCAAAAAAAAAAATTAAAAATTAAAAATAAGAACTCAAAAACCCATAGAGGTTACAAAACAGCTTTGTGTTGGAAGAGGGCAAGTTTTCTCTTAAGAGAGGCTAATTTCATAGGGTTGGGAAAAGAAACGAGGGGGGAAACGCTCCATAGAAGACAGGGAGGCGGGAGAGGAGGGGATAAAGGAGGAAGAATCGCTGGCTTTAAAAAGCAACATTGTCCCGAGAGGTGAAAGGGAACAGATGGCCGTGGAGAATGTGGCCCTCAGAGCCTTGAAGAAAGGGCGATACTGACAGATCTTGCTGTTTCCCATTGATGCCTGAATGTTCTAGTGTGGGGAGCCGAGGCCAGGGCAGGGAACAGACCTCTGTTCCCAGAGGCTCACTGGGGCACTGGCGCTGAGGTTCACTGGGAAAAAGAGCAGGCGAGGGGCCTGGGAAGGGCAAGCAGCTGTGACCACAGAGGGAAGGACAGTGGCGGCATGGGGGCTTCCACAGCCTTCTCTTCTGGCCTGGCTGGGAAGGTCAGCCCAGCGCTGGTCCTTGTTCTGGCAGAGGTGAAGGAAAGGACAGCAGCTAGGGCCCAAAGTGCCGGCATCCTCTTCTGAAAAAACACTGGGGGAGGCATGTCTGGGACAAAATAGATACCTTGGAAGAGGGAAATGAAGAAAATACTCCAAATGCTTTTAGACGGTTGAGGCCTTCGAACTACAATAAACAAGAAATTTGGGTCTTTGAAAGATGTCAGAGGATTCTGCCAAGTAAATCCTGTATTATTTCATGAAGTCTCAGGGCAGAGAAGTGATTTGCTGAGGAAACACAAAAATGAGTTGGTGGCAGACTCAGGAGGAAATCCAGGGGTCGGACCCAGAGGTCTGAGTCAGCCCCGAAGAGGTGCCAAATTGAAAGTGGGGCTTTGCTGGAATTGCAAATTGGTACAGCCTCTATGAAAATCGTATGGAAGTTCCTCGAAAAATTAAAAATAGAACTACCTTGTGACCCAGCAATTCCACTCCTGGGTATAAAGGAAATCCAAAACACTAATTTGAAAAAATATATGCACTTATATTTACTGCAGCACTATTCACAATAGCCAAGATATGGAAACAACCGAAATGCCCATCTATAGACAACCAGATAAAGAAATTGTGGTACATTTATACAAGGGAGTATTACTTGGCTATAAAAAAAGAATGAAATCTTACCATCTGCAACAACATGGATGGACCTAGAGGATACTATGCTAAGTGAAATAAGTTAGACTGAGAAAGACAAATACCATATCATGTCGCTTATACAGATAGTGGAATCTAAAGAACAGGATAAACAAACAAAACAGAAGTAGATTTGTTGATACAGAAAACAAACTGATGGTTGTGGTTTGGAGGGATGGGTGACAAAAGTGAAGGGATTAGGAAGTACAAATTGGTCGTCACAAAACAGTCACGGGACATGAAATACAGTATGAGGAATATAGTCAATAATGTAAAAACTATGTATAGTGTCAAACGGGTAGCAGATTTGTTGGGGTGATCACTTTCTGAGGTGTGTAAATGTCTAATCATAATATTTTGTACACCTGAAGCTAATAAAAAAAGAAATAAAAAATAAACCTCTTCCTCCCCAAAAAAGCAAGTGGGGCTCTGCTTGACACAGCAGAATGACAGGAGGAGCCAAGGGGCCTCGGGTGCCCCGGGCGAGCTTGCGCGTACATGAGGCAGGCATATGGAAAGACTGCTTGGAGGCTCATTGCTTGTAGTTGCACCACCCTGGAGGAAGCTACTGGAGACTCACAAGTCACCACAGGGCGACCCTCTGGACGCCCAGGAGGGGAAGCCTGACAATCGGGCCCTGCAGATGGAGGCCTGGAGAATGGGCAAAGAGGGGGAATGGTTTGAGGAAGCAGACATTAAAAAGAGGCCCACAGGGGGCCGGCCCGGTGGCTCAGGAGGTTAGAGCTCCATGCCCCTAACTCCGAAGGCTGCCGGTTCGATTCCCACATGGGCCAGTAGGCTCTCAACCACAAGGTTGCCAGTTCAATTCCTCCACTCCCTCAAGGGATGGTGGGCTCCGCCCCCTGCAACTAAGATTGAACACAGCACCTTGAGCTGAGCTGCCACTGAGCTCCCGGATGGCTCAGTTGGTTGGAGTGCATCCTCTCCAACTCCCGCAAGGGATGGTGGGCTATGCCCCCTGCAACTAGCAACGGCAACTGGACCTGGAGCTGAGCTGCGCCCTCCACAACTAAGACTGAAAGGACAACAACTTGAAGCTGAACGGCACCCTCCACAACTAAGATTGAAAGGACAACAACTTGACTTGGAAAACAGGCCAGGAAGTACACACTGTTCCCCAATAAAGACCTGTTCCCCTTCCCCAATAAAATCTTTAAAAAAAAAAAAAAAAAAAGAGGCCCACAGACTTTAGGGGACAAAGTGCAATCAGTGTAATTTCCTCAATATAACTTTGATCTCAAAAATTTTTGTTCCAAATGACCTCTTGACTTCTCCCTATACCATCGAGAGATTGATTGTAAAATTCAGCCCTGCTCCTGCCCATTGAGGAGAGAGCGACATTCTTCCTGGCTTGTCGTCTAGTTGGCCTACAGAGAGCTGCACAAGCCCCAAACGTTTCTCCGGTTTTGATTTTCCTCTATTTTTCCCCTGACCCTGAAAATGATAGAGACCTGAACTCAGGGGCTGAGGGTCTAGAAACAGAAGGGCATGAGTTTGGGGAAACGGATACTTCATCAGGATTATCATTTGGAAATATTCCCACATGTCTCAGGATCCCATAAATATCTGTGGGGTCTCAGAGAGCAGTTTCCAGGCTCTCCGCCTCACATGGAACGGTGCTGGCTCAGTTATTAGATGGCCATCAGCTGTATCAGATGGCCATCCGCTGTGGCTGGGTGGCCATCAGCTGTTACTGGTTAGCCATTAGCCACTAACGTAACTGCCATGGCTACGCTAGCAAGGTTGTTGGTTGGTTGGCAGGGAAGCGGACTGTGGCTAGCAAGTGGGGTTAGCAAGCGTGGATGGCGGATTGCAGACCGTGTGGATCGTGTCTCGCATGGCCGCCAGCGAGACTGGGGTGCAGGAAGACCCCAGGGTACTGGCGGATGTTTGCTTTTGAGTCTCCAGCAGCAGTTGGCCAGAATATAGTGGTATGACTCCCCTATCTATGGGTCCGTTGGTGTTCCTTTTTGGCCTCACCATATCGGCATTCTTGTGCGGGGAGCGGGACCAGCATTACACATTTCTCATCTAACCCTCGGTGGGAAGAAGGGAAGTTAAAAGACGGCTCTAAATATAATATTTAGTGACCTGGCAAGTTTACCTTTACCTGGGCTAGGTCTCCCTTTCCACGTGAAAGAGCCTGTCACCACAACCATCCAGCCCTGCGTTTTGCCCTGTAGGTACATCTGAGTTACTGAGAAAATTCCCAGGAGTGGCTTAGTACAAAAAGATCAACCATGATGAAGACCTTGCCTTTTATTTTCCTGATTCATCCAAATTGCTCCCCAGGCGCTTTAGATTTAGAAGTGCCACTAATCAACCTTATAAACAGCAGCCCAGCCACCCCATGGAAATTACTTTGTCCTGCTCCTAAGTGAAATTCCCCCAGGGGATAGAAGATGGCCCAGGCTTTAACAACACAACATAACACAGCCTCTGTATGAGAATAGAAGACAAGTACACTTTGACATCCCAATTGAAACTCCAGGCTGAATCGACACAGAAGAATGTAATTACCTTTCCTAGTTTGCGGGTACACTAAAGAAATCGGAGACGTGGAATACCTATTAGGTCCCCACTAATCCTCCTCCTAAATTCAAAGCAGGGCTAGTCCCTGGAATTCATTTCTGAGTATTCTTACGCTGCACTATTGTTAAACAGCTCAATTGATAAGTGCTTGCAGCTAATAGCGCTTTCTACGGAGCTCACCCCCTCCTCTTTCCCAGCCGCTCAAAGCACTTTACAAATATCACCTCATTATTCTTTATAACACTCAAGTGAGCCTGATAGCTGGAAAGGTTCATTATCTTCTCCTTACCAATAGGGGAAACAGACAAAGAGAGAAGTGACACGTTTGCGCCAACAAAGCAGAGGCAGAACTGGAACTAAAACTCCGCCGTCGTCGGACTCCAAATGTGCACATGTCCTCTGTCAGCTTGTAAAGCCGTTCTGCTGACAGGGCGGATTTTCTAGCTGTAGGCTGTGTTGTAATCAACAGGTCCAGAGAATTGGGGCACTGGCTGCAGGGGAAAGGGCAGGAATCTAGATAGAGAAGCCCCACTTGAATGGCCTTAACTAGTTCGGACAAGTCACTTCACCCCCTGAGTCTCAGGGGAAAAGGAGTTTGGTGAGAGGATCTGTAAGGTCCCTTCCAGCCCTTAGATAATTAGTGAAGTGAGTTTCAAAACTGGGGTTGTATTTTTCACCAGCCTCTTGTGCCGACCTGGGCTTCATTTCTCTTGTTGAGCCTGAAATAGCATCCCTGTCTCTTTCTGCTCTAAGCCATCCATTGTCCACCCAAATGATAGTGGGGATCAAATCCGTCAGTGTGAGGTGGAAAAATGCAAGAAATAGTCCTGGGGCATTAAGGCCAAGCACCAAAGAGAGATGGAGACGGGGAAGGAGGGGGACAATAGCAGACTGGAGGGTCACAGAAAGAATTGGCAAACATTGTGAGTGGTGCCTGCGCCCTACCCAGGGGCACTCCCTACATTCCAAGGAACCTATGATAAGTGCTTCAAAGTATAAGAAGGCCTCAAAGAAAGAGGGTTTGCTTTGGTTTCTCTAAATACAGAACTCACTTGCCAACCCCAAAGCCATGTGAACAATGCTGCAATGTACCCTGGAGTGGTGGTTTTCCATTTAAACAGAATTTCATTTTAATGAAATAACACTGATGAGCCTTTAAGTTAATTAAAACCGGATTTTACAGGTGGCTTCATAGTTTATAATTTGTGTTGCTTGAGCCAGATACGCCCGAGCCTTTAGAAAACCTGCAGTGTTTTATCTCTCTGATTTTTTACACTTTCTTTTCCTAAACGATGCTTTGATACTCTTTGTTTGCCACAAAGAGAGCTGGAGAGAGAGGACATTTAGTAAAATCAACATTTGTTTGTAGGAGAAGCAGCCCCCACAACCAGAATAATGACCTTGGAAAGAGTTTTGGGTGATGGGCCGATTACAGAGACTGGATATAAAGGACTGACTGTGCAGTTGCCAGAAAGAAACACATTTTTGTAATATCTCAGTTGTTTCTATTGGCTTGGCCTTCCTTGCGCTCACCATGGGAACTGAGTCAACAAGTTTGCTTGCTTTTATTTCAGTGATACAGTTTCTCTCCCCACCCTACCCCTACCCCCACCCCACATACAGGAAAAAAGGAGTAAAGGACAGTTATCTCTGGAAAGTCAAAGGCTTGATGATTCAAAAAAATGGGTATAATTTTATTCATCTTCAAGTCCAGCTGTAAAAGCGACTAGTTATAAACTTTATTCCATCTGCTCTCCCTGAGGACCTCAGCCTGACCTTGTGGAACCTTCTTTCTGGGAAGTTAAAGAATTTCCAGGATTAGCTCAAGTCCTGAGGCTGCCAACTGTGACAATCTACAAAGCTCTCTTAAGTAATGATTCAGATCCCACTTCTGCTCAAGGCCAAGACAGTCCCTGATGAGTTGGAAATACTCTCATTTCCTGGACCTAGACCATAGGGCAGATTGACCCCGGAAGAATTTCAGAAGGACAAGCTCAGTACCTCTGCATACTACAGACTCAACAACGGATATACCTGTCACGTCAGAAATGTAACTGAACTTGAAAAGTGAAGATTAAGAGATCATCAGAAACAAGGTTAAAAAGAAATACAGGAAGGAAGGAAGGAAGGAAGAAAGGAAGGAAGGGAGGAAGGAAAGAAAGAAGGAAGGAAGGAAAGACGGAAAAGAGGGAGAGAGAGAAACCTCATAAATTTAATAACTGATTTCTACCACCTGATTCTGGAGGAAGGCATTTCCTGAACTGAACTTCTGAATTCTCCAGCAGGAGGCCAAATTTCCAATACTGTCAGGTAAAACGCCAAATTCTTTTCACCATCACAATCCCAAGGTGAGGAAAGAGAAAGAATGAATTGATAGTCTGTTTATTATCAGGTGTCCTAGGGAAGAATAAGGCTTTAGATCCTACCAGGGATCGCACTATTTTAATGGTGTAGAAGTCTCCGTAATCACCTCTCAGACACTTTCTTTCCCTGGATCTCCTACCTGGTACAGACATCTGGGTAGTTGATGGGATATCAAAGTAAGCTTCCAACTTGATTCTGTGACTAAATCATTCTGTGACCTCCTTAAGCCTCAGTTTCCCCATTTGAAGAATGAGAGAGTAAGACTAGAAGGCCTGGAACATCCTTTCATCCCTAAGAGGCACTACTGCTATTGTATGTGTGCATAGATTGGCTGCAGCAATTTTCCCAGCCACAGTATGTTTTTTATCTTTTAAGTTACATCCAGTGCTGGTCCCCAGGGGTTCCTGACAGTGTCCAAGGAATCTCAGGTCATGAATTCAAGCATTACTGACCCGCGGGAATATTTACTTCTTGTCATTCCTGCAGAGGAAAGTTAACGTCAGAGTACTCGTGTTCCAGGTGACCTCACTCAGGAAAACCCACTGGCATGTGCCAATAGATACAATCCCAAATGGTAAGAATAAAGACCCAATGGCAAGACTTAACATGTAAACCAAAACTGCAACAGGGTAAGCATTCAGTGTCAACATCTAGGAAACAAATGGTTAGCTTTTAATATAAATGACTAGCACTTCAAGGCTTAAATGGTTTTACTGTCCAAGGTTTGCAGTGTAGTTACGACTCAGCTCACAACTATATCCATGACAATGGATTTCCACAATGTTAGTTGAGGAAATTTTAAAAACAGTTCGCAACTCCAAGGAACTTTTCATTCAGGGACTCCAAATGTTGCGTAAGTATTATTTCTTATGATCCCAAACAGATGTGGCAATCAGGCTTTCCATTTGAGAAATAAGGAACATTTTATAGACTTGTCGCAGGTTATAAACTAGGACTTGAACAGAGACTCCAACGAGCCACTCACAGAATTATCGGGGTTCCTACTGGGTTCCACATCATCAGTATACCAGTGTTAAAAATAGTAGAGAGAAAATCTGAAGATTCACTGAGAAACAGAGGCCCATTTTGATCTTGAGTATCACATCTTCCTGGCAACCCAGGGGTCACTTGCTCACGTTTACCCGGAAGTCCTGAAGCCTGACCGGGATGGACCAAATCTACATTTACCCAAATGACTAATTAGAAACTAATGAGTATCCCTGTTGTTGTTTTTGTTAAGTAAGTTTCCACTTTTCTGGCAACCTAAGTGTCTATCAATTGACGACTGGATAAAGAAGAGGTGGTACATATATATAATGGAATATTGCTTGGCTCTAAAAAAGAAGGAAATCTTACCATTTACGAGAAAATGGATGGACCTAGAGGGTATTGTGCTAAGTGAAATAAGTCAGACAGAGAAAGATAAATATCATATGTTCTCACTTATATGTGGAATCTAACATAAACAGACACACACTCATTGATGCGGAGAACAAACTGATGGTTGTCTGGTGGGAAGCTAGATGAAAATGGTGAAGGGATTAAGAAACACAAATTGGCAGTTACAAAATAGACAAGGGGATGTAAAGTATAGCATAGGCAATATAGTCAATAATATTATAATTATGTGTGGTTGTCAGGGGGTACTAGACCTGTTGGGGAATCACTTCCTAAGTTATATAAATGTATTACCACTATGCTGTACACTTGAAACTAAAATCGAATGTCAATTGTAACTGAAAATTTTTTAAAAATGTAATGTAAAATAAATAAATAAATAAGGTTTCCACTTGTCTGTATTACCTTTCTGGTGAATTCAGAAGGCAGCCTCTGTAAGATAGACTAACATTTAGAATACTTTGGTAGATCTGATATATTAAACAAAAAAACAAATCCCAAAATAGTATGCATGCTACGGTCTCATTTTTGAAAAAAATTTACATAAGTATATGCATAGAAAAGTCACTAGAATTACAAACACTGATATTTTACATTATCTTACTATAATAGCATTATAATTTTTATTTTCTTTTTGGGCTATCTATATTTTCTATTTGGACATACAACAACATGGATAAATTTTATAAACATAATGTTGAGCAAAAGAAACCAGTACCAAAGAAAACCTATTATATGATTCCATTTATATGAAGTTCAAACATAGCCAAAACTAACCAATAGTTGCAGAAATCCAGATAGCTCTTACCTTTGGGAGAGGGGAGGATAGGGTAGTGACAGAGGTGCTTCTCGGGTACTGAAATGCTCTATTTCTTATTCTGGGTGCTGGTTACAGAGGTGTGTTCACTGAAAACGTTCATGGAATGGTACATTTATGATGTAGACAGTCTTTTATTTGTGTTATACTTCATTTTAAATTAAAACAAAACAGAGGCTTCCTCACACACACACTGTCAGAAAGTCTAGAGAAAATATCAGTTTTTTTTGGGGGGGGATATTTCAAACTGTACTTTCAATTGTATAATTGTCTCCTTTCGGTGGCAACCACAAGGAGGAGACAACCATATCTACAGCTCCATCTCTTGGAAAAGTGTTCTGGAACCTGGCTCCCTAAAAGCAGAACGAGAAATACACATTTATGTCACGGAAGAGTCCTGATTCGTGACTATTACCATCCAGCACACCTCCCTTGACAACGGTAGTACTGGTGACTCTGGAAATCCAAGTTGTCATTTGACTCAGGCTCACTATACGGGTTGATGAATCAGCCTGGACCAGATGCAGCCACCTTGGGAGGTGTACTTCTGAACTGAGCTTACATTCATAAAAAACAAGCTGAAAGTGGCTCAAGCTGCTAGAAGAGATGCTTTGTGAAAGCCGGGACTTTGAATCCCCAGTGCCTAATGCAAGACCTGGCATAGAATAGGAATTCAATAAATATTTCTGAAGTGAGGGAGTGTATACATTCACTTTCAAAAAGAAGAAACTGTTACAGCTTAAGTAGAAGTTACCAGGGGTGGTAAAGGGAAGGGAAAAGGATGGCGTACAATGACACATATTTGATTGGTGATATGTGTCTTTGATGGTCCCTTCAGTGTTCCTCACGAAAGCTAAGTCAGGCTAAGGCATGGGGAGATGTGTGTTGCTGTAGATACTTGGTAAAACCGTTTAGCACAGCACTTTCCAATACAAATATAATGTAGCCCACAAATACAGTTAAATTTTTTCTAGTAGCCACATGAAAAATATAAAAAGAAAAAGGTGAAATAATGATATGTTTTATTTAGCATAACATATCCAAAACATTCTCATTTCAATGGGTAATCAATGTGAAAATTAAGACATTTTACATTGTTTTCCCCCAGTACTAAGTCTTTGAAATCCAGTGTGTATTTTATACTTCCAGCACATTTCAAGCACTTAATAGCCATATGCCTAGTGGCTATTGGATCAACAGTGCAGGGTTAGGAGGACACCCACTTGGTAGAATTTCTTTCAGAAAAGATGAATGGTGTGTGTGTGTGTGTGTGTGTGTGTGTGTGTGTGTGTGTGTAAGAGGGGTAGAGAGACTGACTTGATGCTATTTCACACCGGTTCCATCTGTTCCGAAGTTAGCTGTGGCCCAGTCCTTGGTTTCTATAGATATGCCAGTATCCTTACGGTAAGTCCCACTTTCTGCTTAAGCTACTTCGAGTACGGTTTCTGTTACCTGCGATAAAGAATCCTAATAGAGATAAATATATAGAGAAAACATGTCCATGGGTGTGTGTTTTGCTTTACAGGCACGATACCTGCAAAGAATTGACATGAAATCAGCATTGTTGAATTTACAAATCAAGAAACAAGGTTATTAACAAAAATTTTATTCTAAAGTTTCTTCTGTCACTTGCTGCAGGTTGCAATCAATTTGTACATCACTTTTGAGGACAAATGAACCAAAGTTTAGTTCTAACGTGAAGTGTTCCAGGTGCATTTTGGCTGTAAATTCTGAATCACACAGGAGTTAAATAAGGTGCAGGCACTACAAGTTACCTGGACACTATCCCTCTGAGACTGCTGCAATGGAGGAGAAATGAAACTAACAGCTTTTCTATCAGCCAACATACCTCCTGCTTCATCTAAGGGCTTGTCTTCCTGCCAACACACATTTATTCCTGTGTGTCTTCTGTTAAACACGGAACTGGAGTTTGAGGGGAATGGGTCAGTGGTTTAACTACCCTGAGGAAAAAGCAACACTCTCCCTAGACCCACTGCCTAAATCCGTATGTGACTAACATGCCATAAATCGGTTTGATATTTCAGTATTGTTTTAGGTGCAGACATGTGCAGGAGAGGTGATACCAGTGAATGTCCAGTTTCATCTCGATTCCAACTTTTCCATGTCACAAACCAGTCTTGGGGCATCCTAAACTGCATACTGCATGTGCTGCCACACTTCCTGAGACACCTTTGCAGGCAGTTTAGTGCCAGTATGTTCGAAAGGCAGGACTACACAAGAGGCAGAAACAATCACCTTCGCACTGCTTGATGGGAAACCACTCCTGGGACTGGGAAGAGAGACACTGAATTCCATGAAGAAGAGGATCTGGATCAGCTTTCAAAACCTCCAGTCCTAAAGGCACATGCAATCCAGTGAGACTGGAGGAAGTAGAGAGCCAACGGGATACTAGGCAGTATCAGGGCAGAGACAGATAGCGACAAAGAACAAGGTCTCTGTCAGCTCCTGTTGTTGAAATTCCTGGATGAGCCCTGCATGGACTGCATGTGGGAGGAAATTTGCAGAATTTGCTGTAACTCCTGCCATCCAGAGAGGTGTAAGATATTTAGTGGGTGCCTAACAGCAAGGAGAGGAATGGGGAATGGTATGTTACTGCTACATCGATATGAGTCATCGATACGAGGCTTGTAAGTGCTTTATATCCTGCAGAGATCATTCAGCATCTGAGTTGGCAACTTCACCCAGTTGTCTATCGGGCTGTGCCTGATTTGCCCTGGTGGAAAGGGTTAAGCAGGTCAAAGAATCCTTAACCTCTAATACTCGAATTTTCAGCTCGGGATAATTATGAGTGGGAGAGAAGGGCAGCTGAGAGAGTCTCCGGCAGGAAAGCAGGACTCCTGGGTTCTGCCATAGCTTATGTGTGGCCTTATGTACGTGCCTGCTTTTAGCTCAACGTTTCCATTGAATGGGAAGAATAACTAATTTCCAACGGATATTGCCCTAAATGTTGATGAGAACACATCTGAAGAAACTGCCAACTTTGGAAAGAGTGCTGAGGAAATAGAGCGGATGAAGGGATTAAGGGACCACCTTAAGGGACTACAGTAAGTGGCTAAAAGCACGGATTCTGGAGCCCAGCTCTGGGTTTTAGTTTCTGGTTCTGCCACTTACTAGCTGTTTGCCTTTGAACAAACTACTTAACCTCTTAGTGCCTTAGTGTGCTCACCTGTAAATCAGAAATCCTAACAGTACCTACCTCACAGGTAGCATTAAATCAGTTCACATATTAAGTGTCTAAAGCAGTGTGTGGCATGTATATAAATAGCAAATTTTACTATGAATGAGAACTGCATATTTTCATCTTTTGAGCTAGAAGACTTCACAAAATATCTAGCTAGTCCTCAGAAAACACCCTGTCACAGATTAGAAAACCAAGAGCAAGAGAGATCAAAATAAGTCAATAGAAATGATTTGGATCTCTCCGCCAGCTCATCAGCAGAGACAATGACATTTCTGAACAACTATTCTTAGAAAGTGCCGTAAGTGTCATCATTGGATGCTCTTCGTGCTAGACTAGAACCAGAAGTAAGACGTGTCCTTCTGGGTATCATCCTGGGGGACCAATTTGGCCTTAGTCATTCTTAGCTGCCCGATGGGCCCTTGTGAGAGACACAGAAAGAATGGGAAACCATTGGGCTGGTGGTAAACGGTGCCATCAAGGTGGTCAGCCTGAAACTGCCAGTTGCCTTGAGGGGGTGCTGGGAGGAAGGCGGTGCCAGGCGATGAAAGACCAACGTCTATCACACTGACGAAAGAGACTTTTGGAAGCAAGAACTAAGTCCAGAGGCCTACATTTCTGTTGTGAGGGCTAGAGGAAGGCTTCACCTTGACGTGGTGCAGCAGGGAAGGGCGGCAGGCCTGGCAAGCTGCCCAGTGCAGAGAGGCTGCGGCCCAGCTGACAGGAGAGTCAGGCTGAGCCATCCCACTATTCTCTGGAGATTTGGATCAAGCTCATAGCCAGGGGAAGTGGGGATTAACACAATGTGGTGTCCGAGCTAATGAGTTAGCAAAACAGAGACAGATGGCAATTGCAGTAACTTCACTCGCCCATGTCTGTTTGCAGTGCACTCCCACAAGCTTCCCCTCTGTCCTCATGCTATCTAACCCTGCCCAGCCCTCTCCGTCCATCCCAGCAGATCATGCTCATAGAGATTATCCTGCAGGAAAAGGAGCTACAATACTGCTTTCTAAACACTATCGTCACCGGTCAGTGGGGTAAGGTGGTGGGGAGGAGGTCTTACAGACCGCTTTGGAAAGACACTGACCTCTGGTTCTAGAGAAAAAAACGAAGTTATTTTTATTGAATTGTTGGAACTTAATTGTGGAACATATTTATACTTGAGATTATAATTCCTCAAAACAATTGCCTAAAATGTATACAATTGCATATGAGAATGCTAAAAAGGGATGTAACTTGCAACTTGGGGATGAAAACAAGAAAAAGGAACTTTGATTCTGACCCCGAAACAAGTTTTCTGTAGTCAGTACTACAGGCTGTGCAATAGCTTCCTTCACAGGCATTTACCTACCACATGTGATAAATTCTTTAGTGCATGCTCAGGCCAGACATGCCAACCTCGCCACTTCGAGAGACAAACAACTGCTTTACAAGTTATCTACCACCCTGTGATTCTTCTAGGGGTTTTTTTTTGTGTGTGTTTTTCCTGCTTCTTTTCCATGGTCCTTGTTTACAGGTGGTGTTACTGTGCCAGCTGCTCAGAGACTCACCTGGTCCTGAGGCCAGTCAGGGAAAGGACATACTGCAAAATCCTGCCTGATACTTTTGAAAAGCGGTTCATTTTTATAATAAAAAATCTCTTTAGTCATAAAATTCCAACCATGTAAACAACAGAAGACTTTCAGAAAGAAAAGGAAGTTAAAAAAAAAAAACACCCTGATTTACTCATTTTGATAAATGGTTTATTTTCTTCCCTATTCTACCGAGTTATTTCATTCAATAAAGTAATAAGAAACTTTAAAAAATTAAGTTAAACTTCATTGATGCAAATGGGTTTTGCTTTTGTAAAGTAAAAAGTTGATTCACGAGAAGAAACTTATTTGAATTATTCAAAATAGAACATGTTTCTAAATAGAGATATTGAGAAAGAAGCTTGTAAGAACGGTATACTCCTCACTCCCACACAAACTTCCTCCCCTCCTCCCCCCTGTGACCCTCTTGGGGGCTACCTGCTCATCTCTAGCTTCTTAGAACAGGGTCTGGGACTGACAAGAGTACGAGTGATCAGCTGTAACAATCTTCAGTTTACCAGCTGGCAGGATCAACTTTAGCCCCAATGATGTCTGGGGAAATACATTCTCCCCCAATCATATGCCTGATAATAAGGGGCAGCAAAATATGCTGTTGCAGAACTTGAACAGAGAGTGCAGAGAGTAACACTCTGAGGGAACCAAAAACAACCTTCTTGGAAGTGGAACTTAATTGTGGAACATATTTTCCAACCCTAAGGGTCAGCTGCCTTTCATGGGAAGTAACCAGTAAGAGTCTGCTTGTTAAAAGAGATCAGCCTGAAGAAGCGAAACTGATAAATGATCAACATCTAGTTGAGTTTTATATCCTCTGACGTGTATATCTGGACTGTACCCCACAGGGTTTCTCAACCTCAGCACTGTTGACATTTTGGGTTGGATAAGTCTTGTTTGTGGGGGCTTCTTGTGCATTGTAGGATGTTTAGCAGTACCCTGGGTAGATGCCAGTAGTATTTCCCTCCAGTTACGACAACCAAAATGACTTCAAACATTGCCAGATGTACCCTGGGGGGCCACATGGTCCCAGGATGAGAACCACTGGTAGGCGGGTATGTATGGTAGAGCTAAAGACTCTGAAAGAGCTTACATGGGAGACTTTATAATCTTATTGCTGCTACTTTGAAAAAGTAAATAATTAGCTTGTAAAATATATTTTTGATCTTGTTTAACTAGAATCCAACTCATAAGTATCCGAAGAGGTTAAAATACTAAAGGGGAATTAGCATTAAATGACAAAGGCATTGGTTCTTTCCAATGGGGAAAAAAATTTAAGGGCAAATTAAGAATTAAAGATTTTTTTCCAGTTGTGGTTTCTTATCTAGAAAGAGGGATCAGAGTAAACTAAAAGAGAGAATGAATATAAACAACGCCATCTGATATGAGAAAGTACAATGGTCTGAGTCCAAAGACCAAAAGGGCGAGGCTCAGTTGGGCCAGAAAAAGCCACGTGACAATGTGCTTCCGATTTAACAGGAGGTTCTCCCCCTTCCACTTGTCCACGAGAGTCCTTTTAGCTTTAACCATGCCACCTTCATATCCCAGGAAGCTATCAACATACCATCAGTAGGATATGTCTTTAAAGTGATATTTTAGAGTAAACTGGATACATTTGTGCCGGTCCAATCAGTCAGACAGCCAACCCAAGTTAATGCCAGATAAGGGAACACACCCTCAAAATCTTAATTTTATTAGCATTGGTGAACAAATCAACTGTACTGAATAGAATTTAAAGAATATTAAGTTTTGGGTCCTTGGGGGAGGTTCTATCTTTTCATCTATTAATAGATTTAGCAGAATGCCTGAACTAGTGTCACTTGCAGTAGCTGTTCTTTCAGTGAATGAATGAAGAAATGGTTTTAGCACCTAATTACAGGAGAACTGTATGGCTTTTAGACAGAAATTCATCATGATCAATTTAGGGGAATTAGGAAATAAATCAGTATTGCTTTAAGTGAAGCTCACATTAGTAAAATTCTTCTAAGAAATAGGTTAAAATAGATCTCCCAGGATGCTTACCTGGTGAAGCGGACAGACTGGAATTCCAGTGAGCCAGGTCCTTACTAGCTAACCAGCTGTATGATTTTGAAAAACCACTTACAGACAGTGGAACTTGGTTTTGTTGTCCAAAATAAGAGATCACTTCCAGCAGTTACATTTGTTGTTTGATAGGATAAAGGAGAATATACAGGGAAGGTGGAAAAAGTCAGGGATTTAGAATAAACAGAAATGATTTCATGGCTTAGATTTTTTGTTCTTTTAGTTTAGAAGCCTATCAACAGGTGCTGATTAAAGGTACCCTATTGATCAACTCTACCTTAAAACAATTGAAGTACCCACCTCATTTATTTTTACAAGACATGAGGCACTACTGTTTCAAACTGAAGGTTGCCTTACGTGGTTTACACAAAGCATTGCCTAGATGGAGGTAGAATGAGAACACAGCTTTCCTCCTGCAATCCAAGTATTCCAACCTAACACTGAGAACCCTGAGACTGCACCAAAAGACTTGGGATTACATGTTCAGTGAAATGACACCGGGGTGGTGGTGCCAGCCTGACTTCTGAGTGAGTTATGGCTCAGACACAGCCCCGATACTTGGCTTTTCTGTTTCTTTTTCAACGATGACTCTCACTGACACTGCAAACGCCGGTGATCCCTACTCCATCCCCCACGCCATCTCTCTGGAGAATTCTAATATGATTAAATACTCTTAATTATATACACACACTGACATCCTGAGGGAACTGATGAAAACTACCTGGCAGAAAGCATGGGTGTATATTAACTCTAACCATCTGGGGCCCGCTGGGGCACTAACCACGATCCTCGGCTTTTACTCCCCAAGTGAGATGTCATTTCGAGACCGTGTGTGGTCAGTTAATCATGTGCATTTCAGTTTGGCTCTGCAATTTCACTCCGGTCCCCTCGCATTCTTAGCCTATCAAGATGACCAATCGGGAGGGAAAGTAGCCTCCTCATTGGCCAAGTGGAGCCAGACGATGCTCCATCGTTCCCAGAAATTACTTGCAGCACGAGAACGTCTCCAGAACACTGGGGCTTTGAGAAAGAGGCAATTTAAGAGAATGACAGCGAAATAAAAGCCTGGAATTTCAGGAAGTGGTTCCAGGAACAATGAGTATACAAAAATACAGTAGAATCACTTTTTCCAGGCAATCCACCCGCTCTCATAGATAATGCAGTCACAGGACACTAACTAGCACTTAGGAGTCTGTGAGTACACGCTCTGTGTTTATAGATACCACAGCAGCCACCAACAGAGGAAGAGGGTGAGTGGCTCCCTCCGTGAGCAGCTGTCTCCTCCTTCACCCTGCTCTAACTTCGCCACTCCCGTAGGAGCCTAGTGCACCAGCCCAGCAAGAGCTGCTGTGATTAAAATGTGATGTCCCTGGTCACTAATAGTTCTCTTGGGAAGTGAAGGGAAAGTAGCCAAACCACACGACGCAAGGAGCAGACAAAACATCTCTCGCCTTTCCATCAGACTTATCCTGACCACAGCAACTATCTTCCCACCAACGTTTCTGCTCTCCATCCCAACCCTCTCACTTGGTTACATTTATCTGCCTTTCCACTTGCTCTTCACACACCTCCATCATTCCTATCCTCTCCCTATGGTGGGAGCGAATATTTCAGTCAACTCCAGGCAGACAAAGTGACACCATTTCCCATCTCCACTATGAGGCCTAGGAAACTGATCATAGACAGGAAGGTAGATAAAGCCAGAAAGGGGATTTCCTCTGCTGGCCTACCAGTGTCCTCTTTGTCTCATACTTCCCTGTTCTTTTCCCCTTCAAGCATTTGGCTGCCTCTGAGCAAATCTATTGACTTAGAACTTGAAAAAAATGTTGGCATAAATCCGTGCAGCAAAAATTATCTCCCATGTATAAATTTTAATCAGAGGGATGATTTTGGGGGGTTTATTCATTCATTCATCATCCAATAAATATTCACTGAGTAACTTCCATGTACAGGAAATGGGCTGTGTGAGACCAGCTAGGTTTTTTAATCAATAATGGCATGTGACTAATGTCAGGCTCAGCAAGCCCGAAAATGTCAGTCTATCCTTGAACGAGAAGCTCCACTTATGATTTCCTGAAACACATAACGGTGGAACAGCACAATATGGCAAATAGCTCCCCAATATGTATTTGTTGCTATTATTGGATGAGAAGCATTATTGGGCAGAACAAATAAACTGAGTCAGAAGATATGAGGCACCTTCTCTGGGTCTCAGTGACTTTATCTGTAAAATGGGGATGACACACCACTCGCTTCATTTACCAAAGAGATTGCAGTGAGAATCAAAAGAGATAATGTATATGAAAGAAAGCACTTTGTATACTACAGAAGTGGGATGCACACATAAACTACTGTTGTGATTACTCAGTCCTGAGCTTACTGATAAGAGTAGCTCATCTCTTCACTGAGACTTGAACCAGTACAGAAGACTTCACAGAGAAGGGAGTCTCAGTCAGGTTAGTCAGCAATAAATTAAATCATCTGACTCTTAAAGGAAAAGATAAGTAGCTATTGGGAGAACTATGCTCTTTATAAATTAATATACAGTAATTAAAAACAAAATATTGCAGTTATGAAAACAAAAGTCTATATGTTAAAAGACTTAAATATATTGGGGTGGTCCAAAAGTAATTAGGTCCAGTAGGATGGGAATAAGAAAGTTAAAGCTCACTTTTTTGTACCATCTCTACATATAGTTTATGAGTATACGGAAACAGTTCAATGTTTCTCAAACTGGAATGATTGATATATCAGCTCTTTTTAAAGGGGAAAAAATTATTTGAGACATCCAAAACACATTTCAAAACATCTAGGAGACCTTAGCCTGAGTTTCAGAATCACCAACTTCAGAAACTTTAAGATGCATTTTTAAAATATCTTTTAATTGCAAAGTACTGTCTTTATAATAAAAAAAGTCTTTAAAATAAAAACATAAAAAATTTAAAACCTCACAGAACTTACAGACTTACAAGTAGCCACAGCCCCCCATTTGAGAAAAATTGATTTTTGTCTCACTCCTTTTTTTCATGGATGAGGGAACTCGGGCCTGTGGAGATAAATTGACTCCCCTAAGCCACTCAGATGGCTATTAGCAAAAGCAAGCCATAAGCCCAGGTCGCCTGATTTCTAGAGCAGAGGTT
Organism: Rhinolophus ferrumequinum; assembly: GCF_004115265.2. Classification (NCBI taxonomy): domain Eukaryota; kingdom Metazoa; phylum Chordata; class Mammalia; order Chiroptera; family Rhinolophidae; genus Rhinolophus; species Rhinolophus ferrumequinum. The sequence goes on from NC_046289.1 coordinate 28,526,159, forward strand.
TTTCCTTCTTTAGACAAGGCCTCCTCTGTTTGTGGCCGAGCTCACTATCTGCTCCAGACAGATAGTGGTATTGTGTTAGCTCAGAGACAGGGAAGCAGATGGAGGCGAGAAGGTTTGAAGGGGAGGTGATGTGGGTGTGGCTGTTGCAGAATCTCATTGCAGCCGAGGGAGGGATTTGGAAGAGAGGTATTTCCAAGGCTGGATTCTTCTGCTCACCATTGAAACAAATACACTTTGAGTGGAAAACACAAGCAGTTTTAACAGCGGTAGCATTTCTGCCTAACAAGTTTGGGCAGAAAAGTAGGAAGAATATTGTCTTGAGCTAAAATCTGGAGAGGAACTGCAGAAGGTATGAGGTTATAATTCAGGGTGGCCAATTTAATCAGCTCATATTCATTAAACACCCACAAACACGTGGTGCTTTACAACAAACCCCTTTCCTCACTCTGAGGCATCCACAGGCCTATTTTAAACGGGCCACCCTGCACATGTCGGGACTCTGGCCAAGTGTGAAGGCAACTGCTTCCCTTCCTAAGAAAAATAGGGTAGATTCTTAGACAACCACAAGAAAAGGTTAAAGCCTCTAGTTTTACATCCCATCCGAAACTGGGGAAGAGTTAGGGAATCTGTTTCCCAAGAATCTGTTTGAAAAACTCTATGTATTAAACCTTCCATTTCAGACCAGTAATATCCTATACTATCTACATTCCCAGACTTTTACCCTGCAATTTCCCTGGATGCATTCCCCCTCCTTATTGGAGCAGAGCTCAAGTGCTTTATGAATAGTCCCACATAATGACTGAAGCATTATGACCCTTGAGCTATGTGTAATTAGCCAATCAATGATTTTGGTCACTTCCGGCCCTTGGATAATGAACTCATTGTAACTGCAGAAAGCATGTTCTAACCACTGCCTGTTTAAATCGCCAAGAATATTTTCAGCCTTACTGATGTATCAAGAGACTTTTGATTGCATCTGATGAGAGGACTGACTGGGCCTGCTCCCTTGACATCCCCCAGGAGCTAGGCCTAGCAAGAATGCCAGGGAACAATGCAGCATAAGTCATCCCACTTGGGTCCCTGCCCCACTGTGTTGGCAGGTGCTATGACTTTTCCAACATATCTCTGCTCTGATACTTCCAAAGATTGTGACGGAAAAATTGCCCTGACAGCAGAGCATTCTCCAATAACTTGCTCATTCTTACATGACGATATCCACTAGAAGACCCAGGAAGCTCAGGACAAGACTCAAGGCATTCTAATTATAGCTCATAATACAAAGCACACAGTAGGTGTTCAATAAACCATTGCTGCGTGATTGGTTCATTTTTGTTTTTAATTTGAGTTAGTTACAACAGGTGGTTTAGGAAAGTGAGATGAGTTCACAAGGTAGAAGATATAAAAAGAGAGAAGAGATAGCTTGTTTGCAGTGGAACTGCATGTCTCCAAAAGATGTGAGTGGAGGAAAAGAGGTATTTTTCAAGGCGGTTAGAGGAACAATCATAAGATCTGTAAAGCAGTAAGGCTACCTTAATAATACCCTCACCTTTTACAAAGGTGGCTCTGACAGCTTTTCTTGGGGTATGGCTAAAATAAATAAAGAGCAGGTGGTTTATTTGGCATGTTCCTCTAGTTCAGGGGTAAGTCTGGGGCTCCTGGATTCCGAGGAGCCCTCTAGCTTAAGAAAGAGAACAATTACCACCACCTCACTCCTGTCAGAATGGCTATTGTCAATAAATCAACAAACAACAAGTGCTGGTGAGGATGTGGAGAAAAGGGAGCCCTCGTGCACTGTTGGTGGGATTGCAAATTGGTGCAGCCACTATGGAAAACAGTACGGAGGTTCCTCAAAAAATTAAAAATAGAACTACCTTATGACCTAGCAATTCTACTCCTGGGTATTTATCCAAAGAAATCCAAAACACTAATTCAAAAAAATATATGCACCCCTATGTTTATGCAGCACTATTCACAATAGCCAAGATATGGAAACAACTGAAATGCCCATCAATAGATGATTGGATAAAGAAATTGTGGCACATTTATGGAAGGGAGTGTTACTTGGCCTTAAAAAGGAATGAAATCTTACCATTTGCAACAATATGGATGGACCTAGGGGATATTATGCTAAGGAAATAACTCAGATTGAGAAAGGCAAATACCATAAGACCTCACTTACATGTGGAATCCAAAGAACAGAATAAACGAGCCAACAAAAAAGAAATAGACTCAGAGACACAGAGGAAAAAACTGATGGTTGCTTGTTGGCACAGAGGTTGGGAGATGGGTGAGAGAGGTGAAGGGATTAGAAAGTACAAATTGGTAGTCACAAAATAGTCATGGGGATGTGAAATACAGTATGGGGAATATAATAAATACTGTTATATAGATTATGTAGGGTGTCAGATGGGTACTGGACTTATCAGGGGGATCACTTCAGATTGTGTAGATACCTGATCACTACTGAGCTGTACACCTGAAGCTGATGTAGAATCATATTGAATGTCAACTGTAACAATATATATATATTTATGGAATATAAAGTACAGCATAGGGAATATAGTCAATGGTATACGATATCAGAGGAGTAATCGGCTGGGAGAGGGTTATCACGTTGGGAGGGGTATAAATGTATAACGATTATGTTGTTTTATATAACTGAAACTAAAACAAGCAAACACCTTAAAAGAAAAGGAAATAGAACACTACCAATATGCTGGAATCCTCTTCTATAATCCCTCCCCAATAATGTCATCTATTCTCCCACCCAGAGTTAACCTTTATTCCAAAGTTGGTGATTTTCATCCAAGCTACTGTCAACATTTCAAAAATTCTATCAAATTTACACAGGATAAAGCTCCCCAAGCCAATATAAGGGACAGATTTTTTTTCACTGAACTTAAATCAGCTAATTCATTCGACAAATACTTCTGAGTGCCCAGTATGTGTCAAGCAAAGACTGAGGCACTGGGGAAATCGCCGTGAACAAGACAGGCTTGGTCCCTGTCCTCATGGAACTTACAGCCTAGACAAGCAAGTACTTACACAAATAATTAGTTATAACTGTGAGAAGAGCATTGTGGGTGAGGTCAAGTGTACTGTGTGAGGTGTTACTGGAGGCCACAACCTAGGAGTGGTCATAGGGTCTGTGACGGCGTTCCTGAGAAATGCCATGGAAGGAAGATCTGAGGCAGAAGAAAATTCAGCATAACGATACTAGGTTATCAACAAGAAAACTGAACCATTATTATTATTATTATTTTAAACTTTTATTTATTTAAGTGTGTTTTTCTAGGACCCATCAGCTCCAAGTCACGTAGTTGTCTTAATCTAGTTGTGGAGGGCGCAGCTCATAGTGGCCCATGTGGGGATCGAACCGGCAACCTTGTTAAGAGCACTGCACTCTGACCAACTGAGCTAACAGACCGCCCCTGAACCATTATTTAACCATTATAGTTTGCGGACTAGACCCAAACCTTCAAAACTATAAAGAGAAGCATAAGAGTTTGGAAACCACTGCTCCAGAGTGACCCCCGACCCCCAGAAGCTGGGATGGGGGAAACGGAGTATTAGGAAACTTTAACCACTTACACACAAGAAGATTAAAGAAGATCGGCTCCTGAAGTGCTATTTCCCGAGATCAAGCAGCAGACTGGTCCCAAATCAAAACAGGGTAGTGCTAAGTTTCGGCTGTCGAAGCAGTTCCATTTCCACTAACCTTTACAAACCATGACTGTGTCAGTTTTTCCAAGCAGGAGAAATAGATGGAAAGCCAGGCCACATCTTAATAGGGCCCTGGTGAGCTAATGGGTGTGATTATTTCATTGTCTCGGATTCACGCCAGCCTAGGCTCATCAGATACAGGCACAATCCAGGAGAAACATGACCTCACTTTCAACATGGGACTGTGCACTCAGATGCCAATAGGAATTTAGTGATCCCTCAGCGCAGGTAAAACTGAGCTCTTTACGGTTCCAGCTAATGAGAAGCATACCAAAGGTACCTAAAACAGTAAAGCTAATATTGACATTAACGTACTAGATACTGTTAGGGTAGGGGAAGCCAGGAAAAACTTCTGAGCCCATCTGTGCTAAGGGTGTCACATCCATAATAAGGTGCACATTTAAGATAAATTGCCATGTCTTTAAATGATTAAGTACCAGATTTATGGAAAGCTATAACCCCACCAGGACCACAGGGTTGTTAAGTGGTTAGGGCTGCAAAGGTGAGAATCTCAAGATTTCAGTTGTGCCACAAATTGTCCACTGACTTGCAAAGTCTTTTCCAAGGTAACTCTGCACTTCAATTTTCCCAATAGAAAAGCAATTCCACCACTTAGATTACACAGCTGTGAGAAGCGCAAGGTTGTTACAATCAGAAACATACCTGCATTCACTGATTCATTCTTAGAACCTTCTCATTGTATCATGTTGACATCCACAGGAAGACTCCAGAAACTCCAACACAAGGGCTCGACACATTCTAATTGCAGCTTAGAGCATGTTCAATCATTAGTCATTCAACAAACATTTCCTGAGCACCTTCTATATGCCAGAGTCAGACCCTGTACTCGATACTAGGGATATAACAGTGATTAAAAACAGACTCGCTCACTGCTCCAGGGGAGCTTAGATTTTGCCGAGGGAAAGCACCAGGATTGACTCTAACTCCTTTGTGAGCTGTGGCCCTGGGAAACTTAATTTCTCTGTTAAGCTTCATGTCCTCACCTGTAAGATGAACTTAATATAACCTGTCTGGTATGTGAAAGTGCCTAAAATTACATCAGACACATCTAATAAATGTTTGTTCTGTCTTTCCTTTCTTCAAATTGAAAAGAAGATAATGTTTACAGAGTTTCAATAAGATATGTTTCACAAATGCAAATGACCAAGTCATTATTATCATATATAATAGTGTGGTGTAGTAGAAAGATATCTGGTTTGGAAACAGCGAGACCAGAGCTAGATTCTTGACTCTCCCACTTGCTGGATATGTGGCCTTGAACTGGCTACTTAAACCTCTCTGGGCCTCCATGCTCTCATCTGTAAAATGGCAATGACAGAGTAGTTTTGAGGATTAAATAAGTTTATAAATGCAACATGCCTAGGGTAATCAATAAGCAGTGGCAAATAACTGGGTGATTAGAAAATAATGAGGGCACATATGCGTACACACATGAAGCCTGTCTCAATGGAACTAAATTTAATTACTGTAGTACCTTTTTCCATTTACTTTATTTATTCTCAGATATACAAAAATATGTATCAAAAGCAAATATCATTACCCTAAGAATAGAGTACACCACAGCAGGATTCCTGGGAGAAGCAGTGAAAAGGGCCATGAAAAAGTAATATCATCATCTTCAACAGGGAAGAAAGTTCTATTTGGCTCTCGTGGTACCACTCTTTCAGGGTTTCCAGAAGAAAAAAGAGGTAGCTCCCCTAATTTCACTGTTTCTTCTTAATTGTCCACAAGCTCAACTTTTTTGCTTTCCAGTTATCAGAACACTAAGCAATTAAAATATCAGAATTCTAATTAACCCCGGAAATTGACAGCATTTGAGAGAACCAGAATATCTGACAGGGAACATAATATAGAGCACTTTATATTTATATTTATATAAATTATTTAAATATTATATTATATAATATAATAAATAATATATATAATAAATATATATTTAAATATTATATTATATAAATATAAATGTATTTATATTTATATTATAGCATAATATAGAGCACTTCTCCCGGGAAGTGCTCTAATCAATATGCTCTTTCCCTCAGCACCCACTGTTGGGTCTGTAGTACATGCAGACAGGAGAGCCAAGAGCTCTTTCACAAATATGAAAGAGGCATAATGGGGATGTGGAGTGATTTACTTAGTTTGTTTCATCAGTGTCTCTAAGCAACTCAGGGACCGAATGAGTTGTCAGTGTTGCACCAGGGAGAGCTAGGAAACATGCCTCAAGCCTCATGACTTCAGCCAAGTGGGCATCTTGGAAGGAACCAAAGGCTCTGATAGCCTCCCCACTCCACATACCCAATTGGGGGGATGTAAACAGGGGCAGGAGACTCCTCAGAGGAGGTTCCCTCACACAGATACCAACATTTATCCTTTCTTTATATATCGCACTTCCCCTCGCTCACAGAACTATCAGTTACTTAGGGAGTCCTGTCTTTTCTGGGTTCTCTCTTTAGTAAATTACTAAGTCTAGACCTGGGAACTATTTTCTCATGAAATTATTAAGGAGTCAAAGGCAGTGGCAGCAAAGTATGAAGATCATCTGACTATTTCCTGTCTTCTCCAGTCTCCAACACTCTCTTCCCTTTCTTTACTTTCCACTGACCATCTCTTGTCTCATCTCACAGAGAAAAATGAAGCTATAGCCTCATCCTCACATCACCTAATCTGCTAACCTGCTTGCATTTATACTCACGTAGTCTTCCTTCTTTTCTGTCCAATGGAGCAGCAGTCCTGCCTCAACCTACAGCCAGTTCCCATCCCATCCTACATCCTCCAGGCTTTTGATCTAATGGTTATCCTTTGTGCTCTCCAGCATTATCACTTTTCCTCTTTCTACTAATCATGTACATCATGAAAAAATACAAAAGAAAAACACCTTTTCGCTTATCCAGCTACCATTTCATCCCCCCCATTTCTATTTGTAGCAAAACACTTTTAAACAGTGTCCATGCTCTCTCTTTTTACTTCCTCCCCTCTAATTCTCTCTTTAACCTACTCCAATCAGGCTGATGTCCCCAAAACTCCATTGAAACCACTCTTGTCAAGATCACCATCGACTTTCCTGCCAAATCCAAGGGTCAATTCTCAGTCCTCATTTTACCGGATCTCTCAGCAGCATTGAGTCTAGTTCCTTCCTTCTTCAAATAGTTGTTTCACTTGGCTTCCAGAAAAATCACACTCTCATGGGTTTCTTCCCACCTTACTGTCCGTTCCCACCCAGTCTCCCTTACAGATGTCTCCTCCACTTCTAAATGTTGCTTTATCCCAAGATCAGTCCTTGGGCTTCATCCATTCCCCTCAGCTCCAGACTCATATGTCTAGTTGTCTACTTGACATCTCCACTTGCATGTTTAAGAGCCATTTTAAACCTAACTTCTCCAGAATAGAACTCTTAATCCCCACTCTGCTCCCCTCCACCCCAATCTGCTCTTTTCCTCAGCATTCCTAAATTTTTTGGTTTAAATAACTCCGTGAAACTCCATTGGAAAAAAACAAACAAAACAAAACAAAACAAAACAACACAACAAACCATTCCCAGAGTTATCTAAGCCCTAAAATCTACAGACAATTCTTGATTTTTTTTTCAATATTCACATTTCACATCCAATCTATTTGCAGGTCTTACAGGCAGTTTCATCAAAATTCATCCGGAATCTAACCACTTCTCATCCCTTCCACCACCATCACCCAGTCCAAGCCACCATTATTCCTCACTTGAATTAGTGTCATGTTCCTGACTGGTTTCCCAGATTCCACTATGGCAACCTTATAGTTTATATTCCATACAGCAGGCCAACTGATCTTGCTAAAATGTAAATCACATCCTGTCCATCCCTGGCTAAAACTTTACATCATGCTTAAAATAAAATCCAAACTCTTTATCTTGTTTTACACACCCTCCATGCCTCTCCATACAACTTACCCAGCCCCATCACGTTGTCAGGACTATAAAACTAGATACAAAAAGAAACTTTGAAATTATTAGGTGCCATAAGTACATGACGTTGCTGTTGCTATGGTTATTATTGGGTTGGTTGACCTCTGGCAAAGACTTTAAAATATGTCTTCTAAACATAAACCGTAATTCCTGCCAATGGCTATATATTATTACAGATTGTGTAACAGGCAAATCCCTTCGTTCCTGTTAATAGGTTCAGTCATTACCCTCCTGCTATATATTTAACTTTGTCTTTTTCCCCTTCTGGATGTGGGATGTCCTTTGCAGGAAACAGCAGCTGTGTCCCTAACCCTGGACCTGGTCCAAGGTCATTTCCATATCCTGTGGGAGAACCATCCCCTCAAAGTTTGTTTTTGCAGCACGAAGTAGAATAAAGATCAGTTTTAAAAATATATATTGTATACAGCACTTTTTGTCCAGAAGTGACTTCTAGGTGACCCAGAGAGATGACTAGCTGTGTTGCCAATTCTGCAACTTGTACTGAGCTGGCCATTACAATTATTCTATCTATTACTTAAATGCGATAGGCTCTAGAACGGAATCTAGCAGCCAGAAATGATATATAATGACTTGGAAGGGAAAATGAAGGATGTGGCACCATTTTAAAGAACAGGAGGAATTTATGGAACAGGAAAGTCACTGACTGAATTGCACCAAAAATTCCAAAGCTAAGCAATTAACCCTTTTCCACCTGAGAAGTTATGCCAGATTCATATTTTACCTAAGAACAAACAATAGTATGACCAGGAGAGAATCTGATAGCAACGCTTTTCGGATCGCCAATACTACTTCCTGAGTGTTTTAATTTTCTTAGGGAGGCTTTCCATAACTGAACTCAGTGGACCCAATCTGTGTAAGAGCTGGTGTGCTGAAGTGCAATACGCCAAATCTGATACAATGCCAAGAAAATCCTGATGGTGGTTTCCTAAATGGGTTTCTAAATTTTATAAATAACCAAACCCGTTGGCACTAAGCTATTTGCCTTAAGCGACTTTTATTTTTAGATGAAAAGTCAACAAACACACGAACAATCTGGGGATTGAAGCACTGAGCCCAATGGGCGATATCAATATGGAACCATGTCTCATCTCCCCGGAGGGATGAATCACTGGCCTTCTCAGGACAAGCCAGTGCTAACTGCAAGAGGAGAGCTGGGTACTGGCTAAACTACACAGCCAAGGGACGCAGGAGGCGGTTGCTTTTTGCGGTTGCCATTTCACTACACACAGAGGGAAAAAAAAATACAATAATCCTAAAATAAGAAAGGAAAACAACAAGCAGATTCCAGCAGCTACCCTGAAATGAGCCACAAAATCCCAACTTGATTTTGTACTCACACTTCAGATGTTTGTAATCAATTTCAAATAGCCTCCTTCAGGCTTTCTCTTCTAATTCTCAGACTGCCAAACTCTCATAAATTCACTGCTCTTTTTCATTTCTTTATGCGGAAACAGAATGTTTCCCAGTTTGGGAGGTAGGCATGGCTTTCTTTTATTAGGACTTTAGATGATCTATCTCATTCATCTTTAGGGGTCAAGTCAAGATGCTAAAGCAGCAGCCTTGATAACAGATAGACTGAACATGTACCACCATTTCCTAGTCTAAGCAGCCACAACTGATTATCTGGAGTTGAAGGGAAGATGGAATCTATTTGCCATCTATGGCTAGAAGCACCCAGGTATTACAGGGGAAATAAAATGAAACAAATATTCTTTACAGGAAGCAAAACATGGTCAATGACAAAACCAAAACAAATATGAGAGGATTCAAATATAATTCTAATAGAGGCTTTGCCTCTCTCTCTCTACACACAAACACACACACACACACACACACACACACACGTATATTGCATTTTTTTGGTTTGCTTTTTTAAAAAAAGTTTTCAATTACAGTTAACATACAATATTATATTAGTTTCAGGTATACAGCACAGTGACTAGACATTTATATCACTTACAAAGTGATAACCCCTATAAATACCCTTTTGTATTCTCAAGCCTGGTATATAGTAGGCATCAAATTAATATTGAGTAAACAAACAAATAAATAAAGTTTTAAAAGTTCTCAGTTTCTCAAATGTCCCTTTACAACTCACGCATAAGCAAAAGGTCTGGTAAGTCTTGAAGTCCTCTGACTTTACTGTAAGAAATTGGAATATGGTGAGGTTTCCATTTCATAGGTACATCTAATTGAGTCTAGATAATAAAATTATGACCAAGGAAATGAATATCAAGCACAATTTGAAAAACTATTATTGTCATCATCTTTTAGTTCCAATAATACATCTCATGAACAGTTGTATTAAATGGCCATTTTTTAGAGGCTTCCAGGTTGCCCACCCACCAGACCAGACCATACACAATTACAAGGATTCCACAGTAGTCTGCAGCCTCTGCCTGCATTTTACAAAGAGCACTTCAAAATGCTCTGGAAAAATCTGTTTTTATGTCCTAAAACTCCTGAGAGTGAAATGTTACAGTTGGAAGCTGCCCGAAGCTCATTTATACACTGAAGTTACTAATCCCCTTCTTATATGTTTGATATAAGCCCTAGGGCACTTGGGAGGGTGATCCAATTACCCAATTCAGAGAATTGCCCTTTTCTTTCAATCAAGTTCAGAGCTCTGAAATTTTGTTCCACCAATGACTTTTTGTTTCAGTCACACAAGGTCACAGAAGAGGCCAATATCTGCCAAGGCCAACAGGGGTTTCATTTACATGCCCACTAATGCAAGCAACATAAGAACCTCTTGAGAGCATTAGACTAGGGAGTGGGACAGCAGCCTGTTATTTATTTACCAGCTCCCAAAGCCACCACTGCCAGTTCCTTGCTATTCAACATTCTGGGTTACCATTTTGGACTTAATCAAAATCATCTTCTGTGCATCTGGAAGACCGAGCAGAATTTGCCAGTAGGTCAGGAACCTCTAAAGAGGTGTTCAGATGAGCCATGAGGGAAGGCTGCTTGAGTCCAGGCAGACCAGGCACAATCTGCACTTCCTTAGAGTCAAACATTTCCAAAGGTGGCTTGTTAATAACTGTAGTTCAGAGGTTTTCTTTTGCCATTCATCATCTGCCACAGACCTTATATTAGTGATTTTTATTTATTTGTTTTTGGTGTGTCCTTTGCAATGAATACTAAAGCATGAGTCAGTCTAGCTTTAGCTAAGACTACAACACTTTCATCATGGCCAGAGAGAAAATGGTCTGGCCAATGTCCTATCAATGTCAGAGACAGGCCCTGTTTCCCCGAAAATAAGACCTAGCTGGACAATCAGCTCTAATGCGTCTTTTGGAGCAAAAATTCATATAAGACCCAGTATTATATTATACATTATATTATGTTATGTTATGTTATGTTATGTTATGTTATGTTATGTTATATAAGACCCAGTCTTATGTCATAGTAAAATAAGACTGGGTCTTATATTAACTTTTGCTCCAAAAGACGCATTAGAGCTGATTGTCCGGCGAGGTCTTATTTTTGAGGAAACATGGTAGGCTATCTGTTGGAATTGACTGCAATGTTTGTTATTTGAAGCTAATCAACAGCTGAGAATATGCATTGAACTAATGGTTAATCCATTTATCAAAATTTCTGGGACTCCCACTTCAGAATTTGTGAACAATTAAATGACACTATAGTTAAGAGTTAATCTTAGGAATGTTTATTAAATTCAAAGATAAGTAGTTATCAAAAAATGTGTTTCTTCGATTTCCCCAAAAGTGATACCAGTCTTGAGTTGTTCTGTATTTTCAATAGAGCAATCAACAGAAACATTTGGAAAACTGCTTCCTGCCTGTTTCACAAATGTATTTAAATTATCACTGGAAAAAATTCAGGAAATTAAAAGGGGAAAAAATACTATATTCTTCTAGTGGCCCAATCATAAAACCAATACTTTTTGAGTCTGATATGTTAAAGAGGTGACAAAATTTTGCAGAGTTGAAGATATGATTTACAAAAAAAAGGGAGATATATTTATAAAGGAAGAAAAGATAGTTTTAAAACATAACCTAGATAGCCATGCAGTTTCTGATACATACTGCTCAGATGAGAGAATGCGAGAATGCCTTGATAGCTTTTTTTTTTTTTTTTTGGAAGAAGGAGAAAGAATTCACAGATCACACTGATTAATTAATGATCTGGAAACGAAAGGACCTGGGTTTTAATCTCAAATCTTGAAATTAATTCATCATATGGTTTTGGGAAAGACTTTAATCTGCCTAACCTCAGTTTCTCCAGATGAAATATCTAGATTACATGACACAGCATGATTTGCCCAAAAGAAAGCCTTTACAAATAATAATGCCTCAGCATGCAAGCTCTTAGCTTAAACTACGTTGAGCAGTGTGAAAACCTAACACACTGGAGAGCAAAAGACAAATAGGTCAGTTCTGTGTTTTCCAGTGGTGCTATCAGGGTGTGGATAGGAATAACCTCCCATCTTTCCTTATTAAACAGCGAAATTGGGCGCAGAACCTGCCATCTCCTTATTCCGTTTCATACATAGGCCTTTTCCTTTCCACGTATTTCCATGAAGCTCTGGCATTAAAGATGATGGTCTTTTTTGAGGTGGCCACAAAGTGCTCTTTCCCCGCACCTCATTTCACTTTGCTGTGACTTCCAGTCCTGGGTATCCAGGACAGCACACTTTCTCCAGGCGCAGGTAAGATGAGAAACGTGCTGGAGCGCTAATTCCCTGGTGCACTCTCCCCAAAGCAGCCTCACCACAGTTGAGGGCAGTCAGATGCCAGCATGGACATAGGCATCTCTCGGCCCCAACACCTGCCAATTCCTGCCTGAAACTATCCAAAGAACGCAGGAGTCTAGGGAGCGTGAGTGGGAAAAGGGTAACTGGCAGAAGAGAAAACATGATCCTGGTCTCAAAACAGCAATAAAAATAAAATTACACACACACACACACACACACACACACACACACGATTCTTTATGTCTTCAATTGAAGTTGCCTGAGTACTTCACACTGGAACTACGTGCAAAAGGATTTTCTGAAAAAACAAACCACACACACACAACAGACCTTACTGCTCCCTTGAAGGGGCTTATTTAAGGCAAAACAAGGCCTCCCATCATTCCTGTGAGAGATCATTGTCCCCTGTGTTGCCACAGCGCCCTGTGAGGCTGTGGGAAACAAATGACCTCAGAGGCACTGCAGTGTGTGTCACTGCAAAAGAAAAGAGAAGCGAGGGGGCTGGGGGAGGAAGGGGGGCTGCTGGCGAGCGGAGCCCTCCATGGCAAAGCAGTCCTCCAATGACATCCCTCCAGGCACAGCGGGAATGAGGCTTGTAGGCCCCAGGAGCCTCCAGCCAGCCAGTAACGGGATTAGGCTCCCATTCCCCAGAAGCAAAGCATCTTTCTGGATGTCCTGCTGCTTGTCCTGGTCAATCTGGCCTCTAATTGGCCCTCCTCACAAAGTGCCCAATGATTGCTAGTGTCTCACTCTGTTTAAAGGGTGTCTTGAGTCAAGAGAGGGCTCTTTTGAGGCCTGTGAGGAGCGAGTGGTAGCAGAGAGAGGGGAGGAGAGAAGAGAGCAAAGCGAGATGCGTGGGATGGATGCGGAGGAGGGAAGGGCCAAACCAACAAGTATAATCCAGAGAGAGGGAAGAGGGAAGCAGGGGAGGAGAACAAGTTAGGATGAGCGTGATGGAAAAGCAAAGCTGAAGTAAATACCGAACAGACATTTGCTCTGCCACAAGCTGAGCCGGCGCTGGAGAAGGAAGCCCACTGTATCCCTGCTCTCACTCAGGGCGCATGCATACAAAACAAACAGGCAGCCCAGCCAGAAGTGTGCCTTTCCACAGCACCAATCCCTCGCAGACCCTTACACATCTGGGATTTCACCTCTTCTTCGGGGATCTCTGTGAAGTAGTCCAGTTGACATAATTTCCATCTTACACATGAGTACGCAGAAGCAGAACAGTGAAGGGTAGGCTCTGAGTCTTACTAAGTTGGCATACACACAGAGACACAGACAACACACACCACCACCACCACCACCAGTCTGTTTCCAGCTCTCCCGGGTAGGTTGGTTACCAGGCTGCTAAGAAACACGATGGTATAATAGATAGAGCATCATATTTAGCATTCAGAGCCCTCTGCCCCGGCCCTCCTACTTGAACCACAGAACTATGGTAACCACAGGGTGACAAGCAAACATGGGGAAGGAGGATGAGAGAGGGCACAGGACAGCACGTTGGAGTGAGGAGGCCTAACTGATTCAAAACGTGTACACTTGGAAGATGTTCTGTCTCCACACTAGGGAAAATTTAGAAAACACTCAGATGAACAGAAAGCATCAAAATAAAATATTACCTATTAACCTCTACATACATGTAACTATATCATATAGTTTATATATGAAATTTCTTTTATATATGTGTGTTATTTCCTATGCAAATATGTAGTGTGTGGTTGTATGCACTTCTTTTTACTGTTTAATCACCTCTGTTCATTCGCCAAATATTTACTCTATGCATAGTATCAATTTTTGAAAAAGAGCTGCAAAAATTGTGTTTATTCCTAGAGTTTATTTTGGCCTCTATAAACAGGGAGAAATGGTATTTTGCAGTCTCAAGAGTAACGAGAGTGTAAGGTAGCTGAATACGAAAAACAATTTTGTACCAAAACTCTGTCTTCATAAAACAGTATCAACTGTGGCAATGTAGGTTTTTGCACCAAGGTAGCAACTGGGAAATACTGGTTTGGAGAAGCTGGGTTTGGTACACAAAGGTTCTGCCCATTTTGAGTTGTTCTCCTGGAACACAAACATCTTTGGGTTGCCCTCCCTCCTCCTGGTGGTACCTGGGACTGTGAAAAAACACCAGAGCTATGGCCTTTCACAAATACACTTATTCCTGGAAAGAAATTGATATATTTCTTGAGATAAGAATGGGAAGAAATTGATACATTACATTTCTATGATGTTTCTTTTAGGCCTGGTGCTTACTTTTCTTCAGAGTACTGATGATTATGGAAGAGTAGAGACTCCGGAACCAGAAACGTGAACCCTAGCTCCCCAATTGAACCTCTCTATGGTCTCCACCTCCTTACCAGTAACACAGGGCTGGTGACAGTACCCACATCGTGATTGTCATAAGAATGTAGTGATTTAATACATGAAAAATCCTCAAAACAGTGCACGGCACATAGTAATAAATATTAGTTGCTGTAGTAATTATTAATATTAATTAATGTGTTTCCCTAGTCTCACTCCCTTTTAGGAATTTTAGTACCCCAGTCAAAAATTACTAATGATAAGAACTAACATTTATATTTTTTAAGAACTCTCTATGTACCAGGCACTAGTGGTCATTTATATGTATTATATGTATTTAATTCTTACAACATGAGAAAACTTCCCATGAGGGAAGTTTGTGGGCATCTTAAGGCCTCTGACAGAAGCATTGTATTAATTTGTATTAATGCAAATTAATTAATTACAAATTATTTTATTAATATAATAATGGCTGATTTTCGACTGTTTTTGATCTATAAAAACACTGACTTCATTTAATTTTGCCTAATTTCTTTGAGGTATAAAGACTTCAGGGAAACAAGTTCTAGTTCAAGAAAAGAAGATACATGAGGGGCAGCCAGTTAGCTCAGCTGGTTAGAGCGCGGTGCTCTTAACAACAAGGTTGCCGGTTCGATCCCCACATGGGCCACTGTGAGCTGCGCCCTCCACAACTAGATCGAAACAACTACTTGACCTGGAGCTGATGGGTCCTGGAAAAACGCACTTAAAATAAATGAAAGTTAAAAAAAAAAAGATACACGAGACAAGGAGGCTACCCTTTGCTCTATCCTAATCTCCCAGAACTAAAACATAATGAGAAGGTATGATTCTTAGCGGAAAAACAGGAGACCAGATGATATCAGGTTTAGAAGAGAAGGGACCAAGAAAAAGTCGTGGCTCCTAAGATTCCTGGAAAGATTTCTCCAGGCTCAGAAAACAATTTCAGGGCCATTCATTCAATCAGTAGTAGATATTTATTGAGCATCTAATAAGAGGCCTTGAAACAGAGTGGAAATGAGTAAGACCTGGATCCCAGTTTTGGTCCATTCATGTGTTAGCCATGTGACCTTGGCTGAGTTTCTTAATTTTAAGGCTGCATTTCCTCATCTACAAAGTGGAGATGACACCACCTATGATATAGGGTTGTTGGGAGAATTAGAGGCAATCCATGTGAGAAACACCGAGCACAGTGCCTAGCACATGGCACATGCCCAATAAAGAGTACGTATGACTACTACTACTGCTATTACTGCTTCTGCCAATACTAACAACACTGCTGCCACTACAGGCATTGTGCTGGACACGTAAGGATGGGGCCTGCTTGCAAGGACGGCAGCCAATGGAAGGAAGGCTCAGTGCATGCAGAGTAGTCATATATGCTGGGGAGGACTTCACCCAACTACATGCATTTTCTCCTCTGCCTTCAACAGGAGTACAAAAATGAGTAAGACTAGACAAATTGTAGGAGAGTCTTCTAAATGCCAAAGAATTTTTTTGTTGTTGTTTTTATGATTGCGTGCTTGTTGTCGAAGACCCACGAGCCCAGCCCAGGCTGACCAGGGTTCCCCCTGCAGCCTGCAAACTCGGGGAAAGGTCAAAAGTAAACGCGCCAAAAGTACCCAGGCCAAAGGCAAACCAGAGCATTTTTTTTTTCTTTCCCTTTCTTCCAGGCTGTGAAATGACTGGTGTCTAAACTCTCTATTTCAAACAAAAAGAACAGACAGTTCCAGCTTCTAAATACTGGCACAGAAGAACAACCACTTTTTAGAGAAAAAAAACAAAACACACCACCCATCACAGACAACTTTTGGCCACATTTCTGCCAGCAGCATTCAAAACCATTCTTTTGAGTTAGCCACGAGGAGCCCTCAAAAGGTGAAAAAACCTGGAAGCTATGCATGGCTTCTAAGGGAGGCAGCTGCCCCTAGGAAAGGCTCGGCCCTGCTTACAGGCAGCTGACTGGCCTGGCCGCCCAGCCCCATGGATGTTCAGGCAGCAGCTGTTTGTGTTTACCACTCACCACCTTGAAGCAGGAAGAGAGGGACTTGGTTTTCATTCTCCCCCAGTGGCTGCCATTCTCCTTTCCCCAGCTCCCCCAATCCCCACCCAAACAGCAAAACAGCAGCGTTGCCTGCCCCTGAGCTAAAGGAATCCAATCACCCAGAAAGGGAGACTTTATTAGCTTTCTGGGGGCTCTGGGCGGATGGAAGGGATTAAAGCGAGGTGTGCTTTATGTCCTTTGTAGTTTACTCTCCGCTGCCCCATGGAGTAGCCAGTTCCCCCCACCTCAGACAGGTCTGCTTGTTCCTCTTGGTGGGTTCTGTTTTGCTTTCCTCCCCCATGGTTTTTTGGGAGTTGGAGCGAGGAGGCAGTAAAACTTCATTTCAGATGTATCATAAAACTTGGAGAGGCCGGTCTATGGCAGCGTCGAGCAGGTGGAGTGTGCGTGGCTGCTGAGCAGCTCGTCTGTGGGGTGATGTGAATTTGGAGAGGCTTCCAAGAATTCTGCCACTACTTGCTGGGATGGCGGCAGAGGGGCACAGACCAGTCCCACCTTCTCTAGGACTGGTGGCTCCAATTAGCATTGTGAATTTCTTCTTTTGTTAAGGATACTCAAACTCCATGGTATAGTTAATCATAAAATGGAATATTCTTAAAATATCTTTCTAATGGTTTTGACAATGTTCTTTACTATATCATGCAGTCTAACTGAAGAATAATTCATAGCCCACATCCTGCATTCCATGGACCAACCAGACCATAACCCTCCCAGAGTTTTCAGAATGGACCAAACAAACAAGTCACAATAGGAAAACTACAACCGGGCAATAAACACATAAAAAGATGCTCAATCTCTCTAACAAGCAATTAAAGCAAATATAAATAACAATGAGATATCATTTTCACTTAAGGGATTCACAAAGATTGAAAAAAATTGTACCGTCCAGTGTAGGCATTAGTAGGGACGATCAAGAATTTATCAACACCTGCGGGGTCCATTCCTGCATGGGATGGCGGGCTGCGCCCCCTGCAACTACATTGAAAACGGCGACTGGACTTGGAGCTGAGCTGCGCCCTCCACAACTAGATTGAAGGATAACGACTTGGAGCTGATGGGCCCTGGAAAAAACACACTGTTACCCAATAAAATAAAAGAAAAAAGAAAAAGAATTCATCAACACAAACGACGCGGATACAATCTGATACCTTCCTGACAGGTCGTTTGGCAATACATATAAAAATAGAAACATGCACATGACCTATCAGTGTTACTTCAGTAATGTACCCTAAAGAGAGAATTCGACAAGTTTGGAAATCTGTATGTGAAAGGATGTTCGTTACGATGCTTTTTTTTCTGAGAGTAGAAAACAGAAAAAACCTAAAGGACCATCAACCGAAAAGTGAACAAATGGGTCATGGCATTGCTATTTAATGGAATACTATTATGGAGCCACTCGAATTCATGGTGTCTTTCTTCACTATGAACACAGAGTTATCCACAACCGACTTTTGAGTGAAAAAAACAAGGTCGCGAGCAGCGAGTACAGTGTGATCTTGTAAACACACCGTGTGTGAGTATGAATATGCACATGCTGAGAGATATCCAAGAGCTGCACACCAAAATCTTACCCCTCTCATATGATTTAAATTGATTTTTTCCTTCACACTTTCTTTCTTTTTTTTTTTTTAAATTCAGAAAACAATAATAAAAATGTCTATTTTTATCTTGGAGGAAAAAAATATCCCAAGCCATTAGACTAATCTGGGACCAGTAAGCCCCATGAATTTTATTCAATCTACTTCTGGGGGGCGGGGCATTTACCAGAAAGACAACCATGGACCAGGTGATTCGTTAGAAAGAGTTTATTAACAGCCAGACTAGGAGAGGGTGGATGAAAATCCCCAGAGACATATGGGAGGATTGAGCTAGACACTCTAGTACATCTCCAAGCCCAAGTTCTACTTTACTTTCTGTTGTTTCCAGAATCAGGTGGTGTAGGAAACTAGTACTAAAATAATGAGCTAAACTTTTCAGGCAAATTGAGTTTTAGGTAATATGAAGGTGAATTTTAAAATGCTCGACTGACTTTGAAAATATTGGCGCTAACCTACCATTCAACGTGATTTGTATTAATGTTTTCTTTATGCAATATTAAGAGTTAAACAAACAAACAAACAAAAAAAACAACAAAAAAAGTTGTGTCTCCGTAAATAGGCAATATAAGGCAAGGAATGTAAACTCACATTTGAACTCGTCTCACCAAAGCAGCAGTGCCATTTCTGCTATTCCTGAGCGGCTGCCTGCCTCCCTTATTCCCAGTGATCAGACAGAGTTCTCTTCACTGTACATCATGGATCCCTCCAGAGACAGAGCTTGTTCACTGGAATTTTTCCTCAATGCTAAAAGGTACTCAGATACTCTCGTATTGGAATTATCTTCTCACTTTACGGAAAGGGAAACCGAGTAACACTGAGACCATGAGGCTTACACAAAGGCATTTCAAACCTCAGAGTTTAAAATGGAGTTCCCAATTCAAAGTTCAGTCCTGAGTCCACCACTGCGTTTTCTTTTTCATACTCAAAGCGTGAGTGAGCCCAGAGGCTGGCCTGCAGCTTCCCAAAGAATTGACTTGACTCACCTTCCCCACCAGACAGTATAAGGTCTTAGGGCTTTTAAGCTTCTGGGTACCCAGCAGTAACAAACTTCATTTTTCTAGTTTAAAACATATCGGAAGATGCAAACATTCTTTTAACAGGCACGACATCTAGCAACACAAATAGTAATGACTATGGCTCATTTTTCTAATATTCTTTATTACTTTACAAGTAATCTCTTTGTCAAGAAAATATTACCACCATGGTCAACACTTCTAAATAGCTTTATGTTTCATGGCAGTGGTAATGAGAAAGGATCACACAGTTGTTTGCTTGTTTAACACCATGGGTGGTTCTCATATTGTGTACGTGTGATTTAAGTACATCTCTTAGACACCCAAGAGCTTGAGGTACATGGTTTCAGCAGTTGGGTGGCCTGAGTTGCTCAGAAACCTCTTAATAGAAACATAGTTATGTGGACACAGGGAATGTTTCCTGAACCATTCTTCCAAAGTGGCAACTTTTCAGGAAAATTTTAAGGGAAATGTTGACAGTTCTGTGACCTCCTTCTCTACTACAATAGCTAGATAATGACCCAGGCCTTTCTCCCCAACACCCCGCTCTCTGTCATAACCTGGCTCCACCTCTGCTTCCAAATTTTTTAAAAAATATTTTTATTAAAATATAGCTACCATACAATATTATATTAGCTTCAGGTGTACATCATAGGTATTCAACAGTACCCACCTGTCACTATACAAAGTTATTACTACATTATTGATTATATTCCCTACGCTAAAGAAGTGATCACCATGAAAAGTCCAGCAACCATCTGACACTGTACCATGCTATCACAATATTATTGATCCTTCCCCTCTTTTTATATTTTTCAATTAGAGTTGACATTCAATATTATTTTATATTAGTTTCAAGTGTACAGCATAGTGGTTAGACATTCATATAATTGAGGAAGTGATCCCCCTGACTAGTACCACCTGGCACTATATGTAGTTATTACCATATTATTGATTATAGTCCCTATATTTTACATCCCATGTTATCCTCCCTGATTTTGATCCTGTAGCTGCCTGGAAACCCACCTTCTTCAATTCTGGTCTTTGATATCATGTTGCCCAGTGCTGTCTGAGTTTCCTGTGGCAGGCCTGGTTGAGGATGGAGGAAGGGACGAGAGAAAAGGTAGGCACCCCGGGGCAGCAGCACCCAAGCCCCAATTCCAGCATATCACACATGTTCTTCCCTCTGCTACCCCATTCCTTACCCCTACACACACACAGGCCCAGTCCAGCTCCTGGGACGAAATATCAAGGAAGCTATTGTGCTGGCACATATGGTCTTCCTAAAATGTAACAAAGATGATTTCAATCCTTTGTGAATCCACCATTACCATCAATGCATCACTTTATCTTTCTTGTGGCGTTAAACTGGTTAGCCATAATTTGTCTTCTAAATTTTCTTAAAGGGAAAAGGAGGGGATAATGGCAATTATGCCAAGACACAAGGCGCAAGCCAGGGCTGACCTCAGAAACTGGGAATGGTGTTCTTCCTAGGTGTAAGGAAAACAACACAAAGTAAGGACTGGCCAGGGAAGAGGCCCAGTCTGCCTGCTTTGTTCTCGACCTGCTTTCTGACATTGTTACTAACAAAAATGCTTAGAAACTTCCAAAGAGCTGTGTGCTTGCTTTAGGAACTAGAAGGATGAGGAAAAGTTTTATGACTATACTCATAGGTTAAACACGGGGGAAAAACAGGGCCACCCCCAGCACTCCCCCATTAGATCCCTCCCCCGATCCAACCAGATTCCTACTTCCTGGTAGTAAAAGAAGGGACATAGGCTGGCCAATCCTTGGGGTTCTCAGCAAAGATAAAAAGGGAGCGGACAGGTTTATGTGCAGATCCAGAAGAGTCTCAGGGAGCTGCACTGGAGGTGTCCCAGAATCCCCTGGGGCTCCCTTTCTGAGGCCACTAAACTGCCCTCCGTCCCCAATGACAACAAGGTAGACAGTCCTGCCTCCCAGTGCCTGGCCGTGGGACGGGAGGAGAGCAGAGCAGAGTCCCCAGGCACATGACCTAGGCAGCAGGAAAGGGAATCTGTGCCAGTACCCCAACATCCTACTGAACATGATGTCTCATAGTAAGGACCATGGTCAATTAGGTTATTGTGGCGTCAGCCTAGGGACCTAGGGACTTCTTTTGGAAAGAGTGTTTGACAATCCAAACCATCTTCTAGTTGAACTCTCAGATCCCACCCACCAGTAAGCCGGAAGGGGTTCCTGCATGTGGGCAACGGGGCAGACCCGTCACTTCCCAGGTTCTTGTTAGCTTTCAGAGTGTGTCCATACGAGGCGTGAGAGCCAGCCACAGGACAAAAACTTCACTTTGGCACCCTCACAACTGGTAGTTAATAGCTACACAAATACAGCACTGCACAATTGTTCAGGCCGTTTTCTTACTCTGTGCTCTCTCCTTACCCATCTCATCCATTAATTTATTCTATCATTCATTCATTCAACAAACAGTTTTCCACATTTGTAATTCAATTACCATCTACAGGGAGATGATAAATGTTTATCTCCAGCCCAGACCTTTTCACGGAGCGCCAGACTCCTATATCTTCCTGGTGTATCTTCTCCGTGTCTCCAAGGCCAAGCTCATAATGATACCTTGAATTCATTCTCTTCTCTTCATTCCCACCACCATCACCCGAGAGCAAACAGCCAGCATATCCCACCCGGACCTTCACATCTGCCTCCCAGCAGGACTCCCTACCCCTCTCTCTACATCTCTAATTCATTCTCTACATTGCAGCCAGAGTGATCTTTCCTAAAAATCCCCACCTTGGTCCGCTCCCTGACTCTCTAGTCAGCGACATCTAACAATGCATGTATCCTCACTCTTGCAGTGTCTCGCACGAGGTGCTGCGTACATTCTGACCGGTTTTCAGGCCATGGTCTCTTCTAATCAATGCCGACTCTCCCTTCAAGCTCCCCAGCAAAGCCCTGAAAAGGATGTTGGATTCTCCCATAATGCTCTCTCTCAGCCAATGCATCTCTCTCTCTCTCTCCTTTGAGGTAAGGATCACAGCTGTAATTTGTCATTTATTTTGGGCTTCTTTACTTTGTGGCTGTCTCTTCCTTTAGACTGTAAACTTTGTGCGGACAAGGGCTACATCTGTCTGGTTTACCACAGGCATTCGTTTAATAATGAATAAAAGAAAGAGAGAAGCGAGCAAGCAGAGGAAGTGCTTATTTCCATACTCCCTAAACACGTTCTGTACTTTCCTACCTGCGGAATTTTGTTCATGGTGTTTAGTTAAAGCCCTATTTCTCACTCAAAGCCCAGTTTAAATGTCACTGTCCTATTTCTGCCCTTCATCTGTGGCATTCTTTAAGTCTGGTCTTGATTAGGGTGATGTATACACACAGTCATCTTTTGAGAGGGTCTGGGTCTTATTTGTCTCTATATTCCACCACCACCCATCACCAACCTCCAGGCATATGTAGGACAATGCCTCCACAAGTTTATAGAAAATAATTAAATTCAGTGGAGACACTGTTAATAAGGTTGGAGCCACGAAGGAAGGATTCCTTTTCTAGACTTCGGGGACGCCATGTTGTATAGTCACACGGCTGCCGAGTACCATCCTATTTCAGACTTGACTGAAGCTGTACTGGCAGTTCTGCTAGACATTTTTAAAAGAGAAATCGAACAGATATAATGCCTACCTTTTACTATCCTATCTAAAATGGAGAGTGATTATCAGCCAAATACTTAAACATACGCATTACAGTAAGTGTGTTCAGTGGGTTTGATAAATGGAGGTGGAGGGAGTTGGATACCCTGGGGCACCGTCACCTCCCCTTCACTAAATCAGGGAACCGTCTATCTTCACTTAATTCTATTTACTTAACACGGGCCTAAAGAAAACTTGTTTTACTTTATCCATCTGTCTCATGGTTGCCACAATATAATTTTCAAATGAAATTTCTAAATGCAGACCACACACGAGATTTCAGTGGCCCTAACATTGATTTATGCTAAGACTGGGGGAGGGAGGCTCTGAAGAAAGATGCTTAGCCAGCAGTTTTCTGAGTGCCAGCCTTTGCTTGCTCTGCTGTAGCGGCATGCAGATGGAGGTTAGTGTCTCAGTTACTTCTGGATTTGGCCCGTTCAGGAGTCATATCATCTCCACTATACCAAGCAGGCAAGAAAGTCAAAACTGTGATTCCTAAGACAACTATGGTGATAGAATATAAATTAAAAGGCCCTTGCTTGCTTAGCCTTCATCTGAAAACATAAGAATGCAATTTGTTGGACAGATTCTGTAATCTGCAGATGAAGGCAGTTATAGGGCTCAAGTTTATCCAGCGTTAACAAGCCCTAATAGTCTAGTTCAGCTCAGACATAACAAACGGAAATGGCTTTAAATTATCCTTCCCTAGAGACATGATTTCATAAGAGAACAAACTCTATATGCGCACAGAGAGATTTCCAATGTAAACATGTGGTGGAAGCTAAAAGCTGCAGCCGGGTTTCAAGCCTGGATATGCCAATGGCAGGGTATTTGATTTCAAAGACACCGATTTCCTCCCAGTGCAATAGCACGCATGCTTTTTTTGCTGACTACACTTTGAACTGCAGAATACACACAAGCTTGCATATATGTGTAATTTTATAGTTTTCTTTCTAGCTAGGATATTAATAGATTTTACTTAGCCTTTTCCATGCATAAGTATGACTGGGATACAGATGCTTGAGGGATAGAGTTCCTCGTGGAAAACGCAAGGCTCACTCATCACCTGAGCTGTCTGAAATGCAGACTAGCCTCTGATCGTTTGGGAACTGCAAGGTGAACAACTTGGCTTTTCCATGTTCAAGACCAACATCAACTGAGCTCCCTCTGAACACGAAAAAGGGAGGAAAGGAGAATTCCCTTGCACTATACAAAGGAAGGAACACCCTAGCTTGTTCCTTTGGGGCTAGTTAGGTCTAAAAAACCTAAGACCAAGGTTTTACAATGACAATGAGCCAATGTCCATTAGGCCTATGGAACAGATGAAGTCTGCCTCCTGCTTTTGTTTGGCTCACGAGCTAAGAATAGTTTTTACATTTTTAAGTAGTTAAGAAGAAGACAAAAGAAAGATAATATTTTGTGGTATGAAAATTATATGAAACTCAAATTTCGGTGTTCATAAAGTTTTATTGGAACATAGCCATGCTCATTTGTTCATGTATAGTGTCTGGCGGCTTTCACACACAGTACAATGACAGCCTTGAATAGATGCAACAAAGACCATATGACCTGCAACGCAAAACTGAAAATATTTATTATCTGGTCCTTTACAGAAAAGGTCTGTTGATCTCAGGATGAAACTATGAAACAAAGGCAATGTTAATCCTCAATTGCCATTTTTGTTTGTTTTAAACAAACCTATGTATTATGCCTAGGAACTCACAAATGAGTTAAATATTCCTTGCATTTCTACGAGAATCTACCTATCAAAAGTCAAAAGCCTTTCCCCCCGCGCCACTAAGTCATGTGTGAACCATTTAGATCTGAGATCACAAAGTCACAGGAATGCAAGAGCCAGGCAGAAACCACAACTAAGTAAGAAATCTTAATTTTTATTAAAAATGTTCTGCATTTGAAAATACTGTACACCACTGGCCCAGTGGGCACCAGCTTGCAACTGCTGATTTAGATCATTCCTAAACTCTTCCCTTTTTAACCATTAGCAACTGTAAGAAGATTATCTGTGCTTTGCTGAGTATTTTATATTTTTAAATAATTAAAAAAATAAAAGTAGCCCACATTTATCCTCAGAACCTATCACAGAAGGTATACTCATGTTTATGACGTTAACGACTTTGAGGATTGTCCTCTTCACTTTTGTCTGTACTCTCCCACAGTACAAGCCACACAATGAACACTTGGTAAATACTTGCTGACTTTACCACTCACTATTCTTTGCTCCTTGACTTCTCTCTTGTCCTGTTGACTTTCGGAGCCTGGATGGAATATTGAGCAAATTCATTGATTTCATCCCCACTTGGGGAGATGCAGATTGAAACTACTCCAGAAAGATGAAGCTCTCTAAAGCCTTAAAATCCTCTGTCAGTCCACACAGATATCCTCTGCTTGGATTCCCATGCAAACGTGTGTGTGTTGTGTGTGTGTGTGTTTATAAGGAGAAGACTAAAAGTGACCGATGGCCCTCTGAACTCTACAAGGAACACAGGCTGCCAACATCAGTAGCTGAAATCACTGTAGGCAGAGCCTGATGCTGTTTACAAGCCTGATTTTTAAAGATGAATCTTTTCCATACAGCCCTCCACCCCAACCATTTTGTGGGAGCAGCGAATTCCATATCCTCAAAGTTGTAGGAAGTACAGGAATACTGCTAATGAAAATTCCTGAATTGCTATTCTTTCAGGCATATAAACATGCACTTAGCCAACAAACATTTCTGGAACATTGCTAAAGTGTCAGGTACAGTGCTTGTGTCAGAGACAAAAAAAGGAGCGCGACTTGTCCTTAGTCCCCAGCACCTTTCAGTCTACTGGAGGCAAACTGTGTTACAAACGATTCATGAAAAAGAAAAAAAAAGGGTTGAGGACTATAGAGCACGGAGGGGGATACAAGGAAGAAAGTGCTTGAATCTTCCAGAGGGGAAGTTGTCAAAAAGGCTTCAGAGAGGAGGTGGCACTTTGGTTGCATCTTCAAAGCTGAACCAGTTTGGGAGGCTGGAAGGGGTAAATTATAGGCAACAGAGCGGCAAAAGCAACCCAAAAAATGCGAAATAGCCTAGCCTATAAGAGGTACTCAGAGTGCTTCACAATGGCTCTAGTGTATGTGTTTTGGGGGAGGAGGAGTCACGGAGAAATGAGGCCGAGAGAGAAACCATTCAGAGACATGGCTGGAGAACTCAGCAGCTGCCAGCTCCTTGAGGTCCCTGTATGTATGCTAAGGAGTTTGGACTAAATCCTAGAGGCAGTAAAAAGACACTAAGGGATTTCAAATACAAAAGTAACACAATCACACTGTTGCATTAGAAAGAACATTTTGGCTATGATGTGGAAGAGGGAATGAAGGACTACAGAGTGGGGCCGCTGGACAGGTCAAGGCGAGAGAAAACTCAAGGCGTGAATTTAGACACTGGATGTAGAATTGGATCTGAAAGGTATCGAGGAGGAAATCTTGATGATGGAGTGGATGTTTGGGGAAAAGGGCAGCAGAGAGGAAAAAAAGTCTAAGTTGATTGCCAGGTTTTTGGTCTGGTGATGGGGTAACTTGTGGAGCTCTTCACCATGAGAAGGAATAGAGGAGGAAGAATAGGATTTTTTTGCTTGAAAACAACAACAGAGGGAATCAGTGCCTTCCTGATTCTAATCTAGACTAGGAAACCATATCAAATGAAGTTGTGCTTCAGGGAGTCTCGAAGATTCTTTTTCTGTCCTTGTGGCTTTTGAATGTCATGAATTAGATTGCCATGTACCAGGAGCCCACCTTAAATCTGTTTTGCAAAATGATGGGATATAAATAAATAATATATAAAATGCCAACATATTGACTTTTTAAATCTTTGCACTGAATCTTTTCTATTCTTTGCACATATCCAAAGACAAATACAAGATCTTTCTAAATTCTTTTGTGAGGTTTGAGGGTACCATTAAATTATACACTTTTTCCACATCTGAATTCTGAACTCGTCAAAAGAAACAGGAGACAGACGACATGGCTTGGGTGCACAGAAATAGTGGGCTCCCCCAAACTGGATTCGGCAGTGGCTCCTCCCCACCTCGATGGCTGGTGGAGGACCATACCTGAATGTGAGAAGTTCCTTCCTCATCCAATCAGACTCACCAATCAGATGAGCCATTCCACTTTCCCTCAGGAAGAGTGATGAGGAAGCAGAGAGAGGCCAAAAGTGACGCAGGGAAACCCTTTCTCATAGAGAGTAAGGACTTTCACCCTCTTGCCCTTGTCTAGCAAACTTTTTGTTATTATTATTATCGGTGGTGTTGTTTTTGTTATTATTATTATTTTCCTAACTTAAGCAGTACATATGATAGAATGCAATTCCTTTCAAGCATCAAGTGGCTTCTGTGTTCCAGGAACTGGATGAGGCACTGAAAATAAAGAGATAAAAGACAAGGCTCTATCTTCAAATGTTCACACCCTATTTCAGGAGAATAGATCTGTAGAAGATAACTAAGTGACAGAGCAGAGGGGTAGGCAAAATACTTGGAAGCAAAGAGGAAGTAGTAATTAGGTGTAACCTTGGAAATTTTAGAGAATATTAAAAAGGACCTTGAATTTTTTTTCTCTCACTACTCACAATATTTCAAGCTGTCATTTCTTTTTCATTGGTGAAGGTTTTTCATTTGCCACAGGATGTGAAAGTGCCTGGCATGCAATTGTGTAATATATGGGTGGACATCTGTTCTTTCTGGCTACTCAACACCCCTCCCCCCTTTTCTGGTAACAGAAGCCTTCCTTTCCTTTGGAGAACTGCCCCAGCCCCACTTTTGGGGCCCCTATCTTCCTGCCACAGGGTAGGCAAGTGATCCAGTGGGCCAACTGGACTCTTTTTGGGAGCACTGACTAAAAGGCAGAAAGAAAGGACCTCATGTCTTTTGCAATTATAAGTGATAAGAACCAGGGAAGCCACTTTGCCACCATGTGACAAATCTACTGAAAATAAAACCCACAGGAGTCAAGTAAAACAAAGAGATAGAAATAGTGCTAGAAACAATGATGACATTATTGGAAATCCAGTTAGATCCACCCCATTAGACTTCCCAATTACATTAGTCAATAAATTCCATTGGATCTGTTACTAGCAACCAAGAGCCCTGGATAATACAGTATTTATCCAGCTTATACATTACTTGAAAACAGTACTTATATATTGTTCCTATTGTACCTTTGACCTAAGATATTAAAGTTGGGACTTCCAGAAAACTTTATGAAGACACTCACTGCTTTAATGCTATCTGTCCGAGGAACTGCCAATTACTCTACAAATCACAGTGTTACTTCGTGATGAAACTACTCTGATACAGTATCATTTATCAACTAATACTTTTAGTTTTTATTTTTCCTATTATGTCATTCTTACAGCTCAACCTTCACTAACACACGTTCTCTGATTTATTTATTTGGCATTACAATTTTGAAATCCAGTCACATTGGTTCTCGGTGTTCTTTGTTTTTAGTTCTAATTTAGTCCTGAACATTGGGCTTTATCTTAATGTTCTCTCTGCCCAGTCCATCTTAGTGGCAGCTGCAAGGTTAAGTCACCATCGATATGTGGAAATTGTTGTTTTTCACATTCCCTGAAGGTGAAAACAGCTGTAAAATTAGAATTTTAAATTGTAGGAATGACTGACCATGTTTACTCAGTACTGAAACAGACAGCAAGCCCTATGTCCCCCTTCTTACCTGCAAGAATGAAATCGGACAAGTGAGAACATATGGAGGTCTCCGCACAGCAGGGGGGGACACTGTTTTCCTATTTTACTTCTCCTACCAAATTTTAATCTCTTAGACAAGTATCGTGGATGTCTTTGGCTATCCCACATACGCAAGATGCTAAAAAGAAGAAGAAAAAAACTTCCTTTCCTTGGTAACTCATTTCAATGTTTCAAAACCACCTGGACGTTATTTCTAATAAATATTTCTAAGCAAACACTATTAGAAAAATACTACTGAATATTAACCTGTGCCAGGTACTATGTTCTATTCCTCCTAAAAGAATTTCCTCTTTTTTTTTTTTTTTAAATTTATTGGGGTGACAATTGTTAGTAAAATTACATAGATTTCAGGTGTACAATTACATCATCTGTATTACATCATCTATAAATCCCATTGTGTGTTCACCACCCAGAGTCAGTTCTCCTTCCATCACCATATATTGGATCCCCCTTACCCTCATCTCCTACATCCCACCCGCCTTTCCTCTTTTTTAAAATGCTTGTGTAGACAAAGAAAAAGCAGGAGCCTTTTCTGTGAAAGATCATTACCCGGTCACATTTCAGCATTGTTTATGGTAAACTACCTCAAATCCTTTAAACATTCTTTATTTTGATGATTAAAATTATATACATTATAGGGGCACCGGATGGCTCATTTGGTTAGAGCTCAAGCACTTAACAACAGGGTTGCTGGTTTGATTCCCACATGGGCCAGTGAGCTGCGCCCTCAACAACTAGACTGAAGACAACGTGCTGCCGCTGAGCTTCCGGAGGGGTGGCCGGATGGCTCAGTTGGTTAGAGCGTGAGCTCTCAACAAGAAAGATTGAAAACGGCGACTGGACTTGGAGCTGAGCTGCGCCCTCCACAACTAGATTGAAGGACAACGACTTGGAGCTGATGGGCCCTGGAGAGACACACTGTTCCCCAATATTCCCCAATTAAAAAATTATTAATTAAAGAATGAAAAAAATTATATATATTATAGAAAATGAGCCATTCGATTGCTATCTTACTCAACGAGGGAGAGAGAGCTTTCCCAAAGCTCTAATTTTCTCCATACTTAAACTGATTCACATTTATAAGAGGGAGAATGAGGCACAGAAAGAGGACAGTACAGTCAATGTTTGAGTGGTATGTGCATGATTCAGTCACCTTCAATATGTAGAATTGCTGCTTCTCATCTTCTTTAAAAGTGAAAATATTGCAACAAAGCTGAAATAATAAATACAATATATTTGGTATAGATGCTGCGGTAGGATGGAGAATAACAATATGGCAAGTGTGGAGAAACACTTTCAGATACTGAATAGCCTCCGATCTGAACTTACACATGTCCTTGGCGGCCACATTGAACCATGTTGTCTGATGGTTTAAAGTTAACACATCACCTATCCTAGGCCAATCAGATCCTCTCGCAGGAATTTAGATTGAGAGGTGCTTATGAAGCCTAAACTGAGGACATATAATCTTGGGTACCATGCTTGCCCATGTGCTCACTAAGCAGTGAAAGTGGCCAGCTGAGAGAGAAAAAAAAAGGAAGCAGACATCTGGAGAGAAGCAGAGCTGTGAGTCTATAAGGTTCTGGAGGGAGCGAGGCAGACAGAGGGCTACACGGGGGGAGCGGGACCACCGTGTTTCCCCGAAAATAAGACCTAGCTGGACAATTAGCTCTAATGCATCTTTTGGAGCAAAAAATAATATAAGACTCAGTAGTATATTATATTATATAGTAAATTATATATAGTATATTATATAGTAAAATAAGACCGGGTCTTATATTAATTTTTGCTCCAAAAGACGCATTAGAGCTGACTGTCCAGCTAGGTCTTCTTTTCGGGGAAACACGATAGCTGCCTGGGTCCTTTTCAGAGCCGCAGTTCCAGGCGCTGGTCTCTCATGAAGCCCAGGAGGATCTCATGCCCTTGGGTTCTATGGGATTTTCTTGCTCCCTTGTGGCAAATTCCTCTTTTTTGTTAAGAAAGTTTGAATGGGTTTCCGTTACTTACAAATATAAGACTTCTAACCTAGGTAGTAAGACAGTGGTCCTCAATGCTGAGCATAAAAATGTGTAAAGTGTTTTTTAAAAAACACAAATACCCCTGGCCCTGGCTTCTGGTTCAGCAGGACTGGAATAAAGCTCAGGCAGGTGAAATTTTAAAAACTCAAACCTGAGAACTATGGAATGGCAACCAGTACTGCAGAAAGCTAGGCATTGAAGGGAAAAGGGTATTTCAGACCAAGATCACAGTGGCAAAGAGGGAAGAAATGACAAGAGGACGCAAGAGGACACAGCACTTCCACAAAGCGGCACGCTGTCAATGCCTAATCTTAGCACTACTTCCACACTGAACCAACGGCGGGCCACTTCAGTCATCTGTCATGAAAGAGATTTACGGTTCCCAGGGTTCAAGGTATGTCAGGTTGGATTCACATTATCAATAAACTACCTCCTGCAGCTTTAAATCTAAATCATTTTGGTACCTGGAAACATCAAATCTTAAAAAATATTATTTAGCTGGACAATTACAGGTTGCAATGGTGGGCGAGACGAGGCATAAATGAAAATAAGATGTGGGTATGTGCACAAGAGACAATTAAGTAGGAATTTGGTATAGAAATTCTCTCCTGCACAGGAAGAAATTCGGTCCAAAAGTTGATTGTATTCATCTGACAGCAAGATTAACACCCAAATCACGAAATAAATTAGTAAGTAAAACTATAAATGAAATCACCCTCTTATTACTTTGACAAAGGAATTTACCTCTGGTTTAGAGAATGGATCTTTTCTCAGATAGATGAAAAACTGTAATATTTGTAAAAGCATTTTTTCAACAACCATAAAAAATTTGTAATCTATAGAAATGCATCTTTTAAGAACTCCATTATTTGGTTAAGAGGCACTGGGAACAAATAAAGGTATGGTTAGCTCTCTTGCAAACCTGGAATGAATTCTCCACCAGCGAATGGGGCGGTGTCTGAAAGGCACATCACGATTAACAGACAACAGCAGGAGTTTCAATAAATTGATGCAGAGAAAGAGGATCTGATTTGGGACTTAGAAACCTCCGCCGTATAACACACACAAATTTGGCAGCAAGAAGAACTCTGTCATCATCTTATGTTAAGGTTCAAGGAACTTCTGTCAAAATGACTGTAAGAATTTGAGCGGTAATTCTGTCTTGAAAAACTTCAAGAACTTGCTGGTAATTGATTAGAGAGCATCATGATAGCAATCTGGGTATTGGACGGTAAGACCCCCAAGGACTGGGTCAATTCAAACTATGGTCATTGCTTTGCAACTCCTATGTTTACCAAAAAGGGAAGAATAAGTGTTGAGTGAAATACAATGAAAAGGAAATATAATAACTACCACATATTTGTGACATCGTTCTGGACAAATAAATGATCTTACCTGTTTGAATTATGCTATCTTAACTGCAAAACTGAGACTCCTCCAAGTCAAATACAAAGGAAGACACTAATGACAGTTTTGAGAGCGAGGTATATGGTTTAAGACAAAAGATGGCAGAACCATGATTAAACATTCAGTTTTCTCAATAGTCCATTCTACAGATGATGTAATAATAAAAGCTAACATTTGTTGAACACATATATCAGACACCATTCTCACATGTTACATTATTAACTCTTTTAACCCTCATTATAGTCCCTGAAATAGGTTCTCTTATGATTCTCACGTTTGCAGTGGCACAGAGAGGTAAGTAACAGCCAAGGTAAAACAGCTGGGCGTGGCAGAACCAGGATATACACCTAGGCAAGTGTGACTTCTGATAAGCATCTTAAGGGCTTCAGAGAATGTAGTGACCATACAGGCTTTTCACTTCTCTCCTGTTAGTCTCTTCAGGTTTTGCCGGCCTAATGGCCATTTCCATGCTACCAAACCTGAGGTGGGTGCCTGCTTGTCCATAGTGAAGGCTCTGTAGAACTTTCATTACTTCCTATACGTCAATGCTTTTGTTACTGGAAAATCAGTAGTCACAGATTCGGATCCCTACTCTACCTTTAATTAGCCAGGTGAATTTGAACAAACATCTCAAGGCCTCAATTTCCTCCTTTAAATGAAAGAATTATATTAGATGATCCCTGAGGCTATTTCCCAATTCTATGAAATGCTATGAAAAACGAAAAAGATTCCAGGCCTCTTGTACAACTCTCTACAATGTTGGGCCTTATCAGCACTAACTTCATGGGGCTTATAACCAGCTCCGGGCAGATAAATTACTTGTGGTGAAATCTGTTGGTATTATAAAGAAAAGCCAACTGTTCTGGGACTGGAAAGATGCAAATCAGAAAATTACTGAAGGACTCAAGTATGTTGATTATAGTAGTCAAATGCATGGATGACTATCTCTTTTAACTTTGGAAAAAATTTTAAGTACAGAGAAAAATATAAAAAATATTGTTTTAATATTTTCTTCATTTTATTTTTGATCTTATATATTAAAAAATATATCAAGTTGAAGTATCACAATTGCATTTCCTTCTCCAGGTGAAAACCATTATCAAGAATTTGGTATTCATCCTTCTAGCCTTTTTAAATAGTCTTTTTTGTATATAATCTTATCTGTGAAGCAGAGTATCTCTCAAACGCACACATCTAGAACTGTACTTACTGAATTGGGGTATTTGTGCCTTTTCACATCTAAATAGATGGGACCAGATTAGTCTTCAAAGTGATCAAACCAACTTACTCTCCCATTAGCAGGGCGGCTTTCCTCACATGCTCACCAACATTTAGAGGTTTTAAAATTTTTGTTATGGGGGTTCTTTGGGGGGGGGGCGGTGCAAACTGATGGATAAGAGTGGTATCTCATTTTTGTATTAATTTTTATTTCCATAATGACTTGTAAAGTTTAATATTCAGGTTTCTTCTTCTAAAAATTGCCAGTTTATAGCCTTTGTACATTTTTTCTATTGGGTCTTATTTGTAGAATATGAATGTGCCGAACTTAAGGCTGGAGAGTCACAGGTTAGAGACTAGTTTGGGAGCCCCTGTTTGGCCCTGGTTGGGCTGACGGGCCACCCAATTTGTTGGCAGGCTTTGTAGCAGAGCCTACATTCAACCACAAAAAGAGTGAGGTCATTCTGTTCAGAAACCAGCTAACTGGTTACTCAGCTGGGAGAGGCGGTTATAGATAGAACTCTCGGGTTCGTATTCATTTGCCTCTCCATTGTCCTGGTCATACTGCTACTGTACACCTCTATTTCCTAGTCAGTAGGAAGGAGAAATATAGATTAGCCTTTTCCTGATCTCTCATGGAGTCACAGAACGAAGGAGAAAAAGATTGGGCTCTCTTGAGCTTTCTAAAGAAAAGTGTCCCATAGATGAGATGATTTTAAAATGTTTCTTCTCTGCTCACGAAACATTTAAGAAAATAGCAGATGAAATAACTGAGATATGAAATAAGAAAAAGGTATTTAGCTTAATTTCTATGCACCTCAATTTTTTTCTTCTGAGAAACAGGGGAAACTATTTTTGTTTTCTTTGCCCTGGGGCTACCTAGACACAGCCTACCGTTAGAAATACAACCGATGTAAAATGTTCTCTTCTGTGAGGTAAGTGAATATGTGGCATGAGCTCCTTCCCCAAGAGAACGTAGACCTTTTAACATACAGGCCACGAGGCTGCTCTATGGTGCTGTCCCTAACGTCCTCAGTGGAGAAGAGCCATGCACCCTACAGAGGTTTAGAAAGAAAACAATGCTATGAAAGGGAGCTTAGTCTCTTTGGGTTTTCTTGAAATAATGATCTCATGTCAAGCCTTGACTGTTAAAATGAATTATATTTTGATTAATGATCTTTATTCTGTTAAAAAAATAAATGACCAAAGTGTGTGTTTATGTATGCAGAGATGTATATTATACGCATGTGTGTGTGTATCTCATTTGTGTTTGTGTGTATATACCAAGAGTGAAAGAGCCAGCTGTTTTAGCGATTTATATTTGGGGGATGGGTGGGTAATACAGTAAGTTCTGTTGAAAGGAAATTATGGGAGAGAATCTGATACCCTGAATCATTCAACAAGACAGGGTTCAGAGGGCAAGTGTGGAAATGAACTTAGAAACTAGGTTCTTCTTTCTAAATCAGTTTTTAAAAAGTAAACATATAATGTGAACTCTTTTTGACAGATAGGTTTTTGTTGCTGTTGTTGTTTGGAGGCGTTTTGTTTGTTTGCTTATTTGCTTTTGTTTCTCGATTGACTTTTCTTGCATAATTCAATCGGGAAACAAGTAGGGATGGGATAATATAAGGTCCCTTTCTACTCAAATCACCATGTCCAGCAAACTCTTCCCCCAATACTTTCAACAACAGGTTTGCAGACTTGTTATTCTTCCCTCTTCCTAGTTATTCCCTGTAACTTGAAAAATACAGATATAGAAATTATCATTTGAATTTATTTAGAATAGCTGATTGTGAAGTCAGCCAACGTCTGCTTATTAGCAGATGCATTTAAAGGGTTGGCAGTCTCCTGGGAAAATTACTTTTAAGTGACCATGTGGGCTCCATCGAGGGGAAATGACTGCTGGTGTGTAATATGCGGAAGCTGCGATGTCTAAGCAATGTGGCCAAGGAAATTGCAGAACCCAATTATGAAGCTAATTAGTAGATGTGTGGATGCATGAAAACTATAGTCAGAGGAGTTTGTACTTACACAAAGCATCATGAATCTCCACATAGAACTTAATGCAATGGCCCAAGAAGTATAGAAGAATACAGGGGAGCAACATATGGCCTTTATTTTTTAACCCTCACTTTTAAATAAGTCTAGATCCAGTAATAATGCCAAAGCTATTGTTCTTTAGAATAGCTTTTCCACATGTAAAACTAGAACTCTTTCCCTAAGTTAAATCCATTTTCCTGAGTCTTGGTTTGAAGTCTCCAGATCCCAAATTAGGCTAGTCAAGTTATAGTAGGGAATAAACTGGATTATCTATCAGAGCCAACATTAAATGCTCCTGACTCAATATGGAACCCATACATTTAATTCTACTCCTCCAAAAATACTGTCACCAATGCTAAGCTAGCCCATGATTTGTCTCAATTATACAGTTAACGCAGAAACTAATTATGATTTGTTGCCTAACAGTGTAAATGAAGGAGTAGAAAATAGAAATCCTAGGTTTTATCATTACTTTAGCACAAGGGTTTTTTGTTTGTTTGTTTGTTTTCTGATGTGCTGTTGGTCCATACACAATCGTTACTTCTTCATAGGCAGGTCCTAAGTGTTGGAAGTAACTCCTGGGCAGAGGTACACCTAAACCAACCCAGCCACTGTTTGTTTATCTTACCTTTTAAAGGGGCTTCACAGTTCTTTCGGTAAGCAAATCCTCCATCTAGTAATCACAGAATCCCAGTGAAGAGGAATCTTAAAGGACTCCTAGTCCAACCTCTTATCCAGTACAAGACACCAATCTGCTTGAAAAAGCCTTCTTTTGTACAAATGGAATTTCTAAGGCAATTTTCTCTTAACATACTCAGTGGAAGAGGAAAACATCTGCCACTTTTTTCTTTATAAGAACTCTTTCTATACTTAAATACCATTTATTTTCTCCCTTCAATCTTCTTTTCTTTAGGTTAAATAGCCCACTTTCATCATTCTTCAGAGATCTGATTTTCCATGCTTTTAATCATTTCAGTTGCTTTCCACATCCTCTCAAAATGTAGAAGCCCAAGCTGGGCAGGTTGGTGAACGAGAGCTTTGCTTCTAGTAAGTGTCTCAGTGCTGAACACGGTGACTCAGTTTTTCATGCCAGGATCTTGTTAACATAGCTTAACATTAGATTTTAAAGTGTGCTTCAAATACATTTATAATTGATTTTTTACTTTGGCCTCTTTACTTATATTATTAAAAAATATATTTTTAACATTAACTTGTTTAAAAGTGAAAAATCCTCAAATCATTTAGAATGCTTTTTTTTTCTAAGTACAACCCAGACCTCACAGGGTTTTAACATATTTAATCACAGATGCCATATATAGCTGGTAATATGCCTAGTTATCAGTCCCAAGTCTCCTGGAATGCCTGAATTCCATGTGTGTACCACCATGCTCTCTGGAACCAAAGGAAAGGAAAAATACGCTGTGTAGTTCTCTGGGACTTGCAGCTTAAGCTGACCAGAGTAACTTTTTAGTAGCTTGTGGCCTCCATGGGGCTGCAGGTCTCAGAAAGTGTTGAATTCTCAGATGTGTGGATGTTTTATACTCAGGAGTCCAGGTTGAAAGTGACAGAGTGCCAACTCAAATTGGCATAATGGTCAAAACAAAGGTGGGGCCTACTAATGGGTCACATTCCAAGGCAGCTGGACCCAAGCGCTCAGATGACGATGGGAATCCGTCTTTCTCCCTTTTCAGCTCTTCTTTCCCATGTGTTAACATCCTCCGGCAGGCTGCCCCAAATGGTGTCTATGGGCTTACATTCTACCAGTTTAGTGGCTCCAGCAGACAGAGAGGGCACCCCTTTCCCAGTAGTTCCAGCCAAACTCTTGTGAGTTCTCATGTCTCCAGCTTGGGTCACATGTTTAATCTTAAACCAATCACTGAAACGCTGCTTGGCTTACTCCAGGTTCAGAGCCAAGCACTAGCACTGCAGGGTGTCATCAGCCTCACGTGAACTACACAGATGGAGACTATGAAGGGCGGTGGTGCTAAGACTAAGAAAGGGGAAGGGAAGCTCGGCAGCGGAGAACACAGCGTTTTGATTCCTAACCCTTCAGTGTCTCCTCATGGCTTTCAGGGAGTCCACAAGGGGCAGAGTCTGTGACACAGGCTATGGAATCAGTAAAGGCTTGAAGGATGAATCCCCTGGATAGCAGCCTGCTCACCCGTTACCAGCAGAAGGCCTCAGACACTTTAGGACAACAGTAGCATTGCCGAGCAATGCACAAGAGAAAACGCTTGCTGGGTTGGGATGGGGGAGGAGGAAGAAGGGGAGAGGGTTGAGAAGATACAGCCCTTTCTGTGTAATTTCAGTGAGGGCAACCCAAGAATTAGAGAAATCACTCGCATGGATCTAAGAAGCAGCATATACTTAAAGCCCTTAATGAGAATCCCCTCGGCCATTGCTTTGATCCCTGGTTCCATGAAGTTCTCACCAAAATTTTGCAGTGACTTTAGGGCAGCTCAGTAAAATAGTCAGAGTGGCCACAGAAGTGAGACTGGATAAAGAGGAGGTAGCACCCGGGAAGGGAGGAAGTGCAGAGGATCCACAGGGAAGTGAGCACCTATGGGTCTCTCGGCAGCAGGAGGATAGCTGTTTCAGGAAGTCACCTGCCTTTAAAAATGATTTAAAGGGTTTCTTGCTGAATATCATAGCAAAATGAATGCATTTCAGTGACTAATTAGAAAACAAGATTCTATTCTAGGACTCACAAATATTGTGCTGAAATGTGCCACAGTCATGTTTACTATGGCACAGTGATTAACTTTTAAATTCCAGTTTATTTTGCCTTTTATAATTACAGATATTCCTTTGCAATTATGACTTGATATTTAATTTATGACTGTTTTAATAAGACCTTCTCAAAGATTAACATCCACTCATAGTGGTTAGAACTTGCAATAATTACAGTCTGTTTACCTTTGGTTTCTTGTTGAATCTTAAGTTAATTACAAAAATATTTGTAAGTAATAAAAATAACCTGGTTGAGTAATATGGGCATTGGTTTTAAAAACAAAGAGAACCAGGAAATTTAGTTGGATTTCCAAAGGAATCTTTGGTTGAAAAGGTTTGGGAAGCACCATGCTAGATGCCTCCAAACGCAATATATTCTTGGCCTACGCATAGAAGGTGAAAGCAGTGGGGAGAAAAAGAGAGAGGAATGGAGCAACTCTCTTTGTAAAAAGAAAAAAAATCTCTGAAGAACAGCATTTTTATTCTCTGTGTGCTCTGGAGGAAAACAGGCTAATTTATATACAACTTCCCCCTTTAAAAAAAAGGGGGAAGGTATAAACTAATAAGGCACTGAGAAAAATAACTGAGATCATCAAATTGATGGAGCAATAACTATGGGAAAAATATTTTATTACCTATTAAAAATTTAGCTTGCCAAAAACCGAAAAAATGGAAATACACCCCTTACCTCAGGAAAACATGTTTGTTGGGTGTCTTCCTGTGTGTCCTCTGGATTCTCTCCCCATCGTTCTCTACCCAGCTCTCTGTTTTGGACCTGTGTGAACCCTTTCCTGGGTTTGGCCCCTGGGAAACACCAGCAGGAGAATGGAGACAGTAGAGCGAGTGGCCTGGGGCTCTGGGATGCCTGCACCCCTTGACGGAAGGTCTCAGATCCTGAGCAGTCCTCTCCATCTCCGGTTTCCAGAATCCAGCCCAGCCCCTCGCCTTCTCAGGTCTGGGGGAACTAATGGAGCCCCCCTATTATCAGCCCTGGAATACTGCACAAGGCCTGCGGCTTCCCTGCACCCTGTCTACTCCACTAAAAGTACTCCTTTTATTATTCAAGTCTCCCGAAGGATCCTAATGAAAGTGCGCCATCTCTTTTGTGACGGGATCCTGGCAGATACAATACGTAATGCATAGTAATCAGGTTGTAGAAAAAGTTCTCCTTGAAACCCGTGCCTCATTTTGTCTCTAGTCCTAACATTTACTATTATTTTTACTGGAGTTGAATGTAGTCCAAGCCTAGGCATAAGGAGGTTTATGACCAAACAAAAAAGGCCTTCGGTCCACTACTCATGACCTGGACAGATGCGCAGTGGGCTGGAATGAGGACTCTTTGGCTTTCTTCACATTGACACATCCCTGGTGCCTCCTCCTCACTGTGCTCAGACCCTCTGCCTCATCCTTACGACCTGTGACCCTTTCTTTCCGTTGGGTAGTAGCGGGGCAAACGGCACTGCTTGTAATAGTGTCCAGGACAGTACAAGGCACACGGTAAGTGCAGTTGGGGAGACAAGTTTTACTTATGAATGAGTAATAAAATTATTCAATTAGCGTTTAATAAAAGATGAAAAGAAACTGCTGTGCATCCCACGTCTCCGTCATGTTTCTGGTCCCACACCTGACGCTTAGTAGGGGCCCATGGGAAAAAAAACACCAAACTGAATTAGTGTGAAACGCAAAGGGACAGTAGGATGGTGAGTGCTATGGGTTGCCACCCTTGTGCTTCCTGAACGCGCATTTGCACTGAGTGCACAGGGTCCCTCCCATGCTTCTTGACAGAACACCATCGACGTCTCCCCAAGTAGTGTTTAACCTATTTGGGGTCATGGACTTTTGAGAATCTGATGAAAGCAATACACTGGCTGCACACCAACAGATACATATAAGTGAAGGCCTAAAAGTCAAAAAAAAATTTTTTTTTTAGTCAAGATGGTCCATACGATCCTGAAGCAAACACATTCGCTATGTAGAACAAGGGCAGGGCACAGGATATTCCACGAGGCACCTGAGGTGAATTCCAGTCCAGGCTTTGTAAGAATAGAACTTAGGGGGACCGTCTTTAGTCAGACCCCAACTTCTGATAATAATAATGAATACCTGTTGATGGGGACAGCTGGCACGATGGGTGGGGCACTGCGCTAAGCGTCGGACGTATCTTAACGCACTTAGCCCTCACATCTTTATTGCGTAGGTACTACTGTTGTTATCCTCATTGTAAAGATGAAGAAGTTGAGGCACGGGGAGGCTTAGCAGATTGCTTAACGTCATAAAAATAGTGCACGAAGGGGCTTAGAACGCAGGTCGTTCCACTCAAATCCTTGAGCTCTGAACTCGTCCGCTACTGCTCCCTCCTGAGTGAGCGAGCCCCTGCTCCTAACTACCTTACCACTCATGGAACTCTATTAGCACGTACTTATCGAGCACCTACTGGAGTGTAAGGCACTGTATCAGCTGCTATGGGAGAGGCGGCGATGTATCACACAGAGTTTTCCCTGAAGGAGGCGCACGTGCTAGGGGAGGAGAGAATCAGGTTGAACAGCTCATTTGCATTATTAGGAAGGCCACCTGGCACAGCTGAGGAATAACTGGGGCACAGTCTAAGCGCTACTGAGGTAAAGCACTGAGGGGATGGACAAGAGCAGCCTGAGAAGTGATAGCAACGTCAAGGGAGAAGGAAACTTGAACAGCAATATAGAAAGTCTGAAAAAATTATGGGTAGGAATAAAATGTGAAGACATTGGTAGAAAAGACAGCTACCGTATTTCCCCCAAAATAAGACCTAAACCAGAAAATAAGCCCTAGCATGATTTTTCAGGATGACATCCCCTGAACAGGAGCCCTAATGTGTCTTTTGGAGCACAAATTAATATAACACCTGGTCTTATTTTCGGGAAACATGGTATACTCTAGAAGGAAAAGGTATATTCAACATTAATCTATAACATGAAACACAAAAGCTTATTTCTTAAATATATTATTTACATGATATAAAAGGAAAAACGTTACAGAGGTCAGGTCTTTTATATTATAAGAAGATACCATTTAAAAGCAGGAGAGTTCAGAATGGAAGATGAACAAACTGAGCCGTGTCAGCTTGGGAACGTGTGAGGCCAGCACATCCAAAATGGACGAGGCCTGGTTTGGGGTCTCGCTGTATGCCCGGTGCTAGAGATACAGACGTGGACAGGACAGGACACTTACTATACAACTTTGTGATGCCCATGGTAACAGGAGGATGAACAAAGAGTCTATAAAATGAGGCCTGCCAGGTTCATCAAGAGTCTTCCCTGCTCAGCTAAGACGGCTGGGAGCAGATGGTTTGTTCAATCTACCTGGGTTCAGATGGTCCTCTCTAACACTATCTGAGTGGACTTTAGAACATGAAACAAGAGATTATTTGAGAACCACCAAAGCAGCACTACGTCCAATCTACTGATATGTTGGGCACTTACAAAGTGGATTACAGTACGTGCGACTGTGGCTGTGGTTTTCTTTCCGGTCCTCTGAAAGGTCAGTAAACTCTTCAAGCCACTGGACACTGGAGGTACCTGTCCTACTTCCTTTTCTCAGCTTCTTTTCCTGTCACTCCTGGCCATCATTGTAGCTTCTAAGTTACAAACTTACAATGGCATGCCCTGCCCAACAGTGTCTCT
The DNA here is from genome assembly GCF_004115265.2 of Rhinolophus ferrumequinum. Taxonomy (NCBI): domain Eukaryota; kingdom Metazoa; phylum Chordata; class Mammalia; order Chiroptera; family Rhinolophidae; genus Rhinolophus; species Rhinolophus ferrumequinum. The sequence continues at coordinate 28,568,069 of NC_046289.1, forward strand.
GAACTCCTTCTGCAGGTTCTCTTCGTGTCCAAGTATCACGGTCGAAGGTCAAGCTTGAACCCTCAGAAAAACGTGTCCGCTGCTGCTTCTGTTCTCTGGGTGTAGGGCATTTGTGCATCACGCCCTCTGATGCATAGCTAGGTTTCCCTAGGGATTCCTGGCTTGTACTGTGCCTCTTCTCTGGCAGACCTCCCAGTTCTCTACGGAACACCACCTTCAGCTGCCAAGACCTCAGACTCAATGCCGAGTGAAGTCACCAGCGGGGGGCCAGCCCAGTATCTGGCACATAATAAGCACTCAGTTAAGGTTTGCTAATGAACACAGAAACAAGCAAATGAATGCTCATATCTTTGGGCCTCTGAGGGACCCTGCCTTCGGCCACCAGGGCAGCAGACTGACCGACTGTCCAGCCCTTTAGCTAGTACCAGTCTCACCCCTCCCACCTGCTCCCACTCCCAGACCTAGTTCTCCCTGGTGTTCCTGTCTTTAGGTCAGGAAGGCCCACTTATCTTGTCCCTGGGCTCTCCTGGGAGGGAAAACCGCCTCTGGGCTTTGTGCTGCTGGGAAGACTGCCCCCTAGAAACAATACATGTTTTTCCTCTCTGTGCTCTTGCTTCCCCCTTTGAAATTCTCATAGTTGTTGTATCTACTAGTCAAGGTTATTGAAACCACGCATCTACGAACATCAAAGGCTACCCACAAATGGGGGAAAACACATAGTACTTTTTAATTCTTCTGTCTGTGCCAAATGTGTCTCTGACATGTCAGAGTTACATGGCCATGGGAGTTTGTGTACATGTATTTATAAACGTGTGGACATACATACCATTGTGCTGGAGTGACAGAATCTACTTTTAGAAAACAGTTTTTCCCATATAATTTTATTTATCCATCCACCCAAAATTGCACAGGATACCAATAACAGCACACATACTGGTTTATTTTTTTAGAGTGCCTCTAATGGATAGACCAATTTCTCCATTTTCCTCCAACCTGTACACCTTTTAGCAGAAGTGCTGTGATTTCTCCAACTCTGTGTTTAATCCTTTTTCCACTAGGCCTGCAAAGTTGGAATATTTTCAGAGGCAGCCCTCTGCATGACAAAAAGTGTATTTTACTGATGTCTTTTTAACCTAATTTTCTCAAGGTGCTAATCAAAAGCATTCCTGGTAATTGTGCAAGCCAACACCTTTAGCCTTCTGCTTGCAGACACTCTTCCTTTTACTCCACATTCGAATCCCAGCACACTTGGCCCCTCACCCCTAACTTCACAGTGGCTTGGTATGCCCTGGCCTCCACGGGAGCCTCTTACCATCCTAACACACAGCCGGCCTTTCAACAGAACACATCTACGAGGCCTAGAGGCAAGATGCAACTTGGTGCCACTTTGCTCGAGGCCAACTGTTTCCTAGTCTGTGAAATCTCAAATCAGCCAATCAAAACACAGTTGCAGAGCACCACTTAAGTACAGGCATGAAGCATGATATACAACCATCAGCAATGTGGCCCTCACCCCTCAAAAGAACCTTATGATCTAGAAGAGAAGAAAGGCTTGGCATTTAAACAGATGCCTGATAATACTGGCCACATCGGCTGAGAGCCAATAGGAGGTACAGTCAGCAGGGGCAACTGGATATTGCAGAGGGGGTGGGGAAGGAAATCTGAATGGGGAGTTGGAATGGAAAATAATCAGTCAATCAGTCTGGCCGAAATACAGGTGAGAAGACGTAACGCAAGAGCAGACTGTCAAAGTCCTTGAGTGAAATTATGGAATAGGTCATTTTGCAGTCCTTGCAAACTGCCACTGGGATTGATTTTGGACCTTTACGGTATCATACAGAAGTTGAACATAATTATTCAAGCATGGATCAAAAAAGGGCATTATTATTATTTCCTTTATTATATTTACTTATTTAATATAGTGCGCACTATGTGCTAAGCACTGTTCTAAGTGATTTATAAATATTAACTCACCGAATCCTCAAGGCAATGCTATGAAGTCAGGATGATTATTTTGCCCCTTTTACAGGCGGGGAAACAAAAGTACAGAATTTAAGTGACTTGCTCAAGGCCTCTGCTCTGCCCGCGCTGCCTCTCCTGCTCTCAAGACAGAGCAGACTATGGACCAAATGCTTCTGTTTGCTGAGCCTTGCAGAGGCCACGAAATACCAAGGGCAGAGACTAATTAATAATGCCTTCCCAGAGCTTCTTTTGAAATCTTCTAAGACTATCATTTATTGAATTGTTCCTGAAAGTCCCCGTGGTACCAGCATTCCCTCATCCAAAAGGAGGGAAACACAAAGTTTGCAGGTTTACCAAGTGCATAAATTGACTGAGTTAGAATGAAGTGGGGGAGAGGGTTTACGAAAGGACAGAGGAATGAGGGGAGGGAGAAGAAAGGAGGAGGGAGTGGCTGGGCCGCCCTGTTCTGGGACAATAGAGCAAGACTCCTTTTCTCAGATGTGTAGGGCTAAGGAAGATTTTAACATTATGCCCCCACCTCTGCTGTTTTTCCTAGTTTCCCATTTTTTGTTTTAAATTTCCTTTTAGAATTAGATGGACTTCAATTTTTAAACTGTGAGGAATTCGTGGTTAAAGGAAACAGGAAGTAGGAGAAGTGTGGCACAATGGGGAATAGGAGACATGAAGGGAGTGCAGAGGAAAACAGGGGAGCTCACGCTACCACATGGAAAAGGAAAGATGAGAGACGGGTTGAGAGTCAGAGGAGAAAGGCTGGGATAGCTTTTCACCAGAAAGACTCGGTGTTCTGGCATGACCCTATGAAAGAAATGCTTCCAGACCCTTGGGGTTCATAACCCCCAGTTTGAGAAATGCCATTGAGATACGTGGAGACCACACCCATTGAGACATTTTACACTTAACAACTGTGACCATAGCAGACGATGGGAATGGAATGGCTAACTTCATGAATGTTCCTAGCTGGAACAAGTAAAATTTTTTACTTGATAAGCTCAAAATGCTGACAAATCATTTAATATAAGGAGTGACCCAAGAGGAACATGTATTGGTTCAAAAAGAAAATGGTGCCGGGCAATATATTTTTGCTACTTCTTTACCAAGAGGAAAGCCGGGAAAAGGGAGTGGGTTGGGAAGAGGGGCCTCTTCCTCTGGCAGGACAGTTGGCTGAGCACTACAGCAGCTCTGCAGAGTTTAGACAAACGGTCGTTTTGGAACAATCACGTGATTCCTATGTAAGCTCATTTTGGAGCTGTTAGCTATTGACAGTCTAACGCTTGAAAGTCTCTTCAGGCTCTTCAAAGATATTAAAATGATGACACATTTTTAAATGCGGTAATAAAGTTCCTGGGCTTTCTGTCCCCATTGGTTTAATCGTTTTTCACATAAAACAGAAAGCATCCAAAGTTAACATCTTCCGGTGCCCAAAGCTTTGAGTCTGCGGCAGTACTACCTGACACATGGACAAAGATTGCTTAGGGCCAAGTTCAGATGGAAAGTTCTCTATCAATCCAGCTAGTAAAGGAACAAGGAGAGAAAGGGTGATTCCAATATCAAGTCAAACTGGAGGCTTGGGGAGTGAGTAAAAGAGTGGAGGAGCCTACCCAAAAGGGGACCAGGTGTGGGAGCACAGTGGTTAAGCAAAGGGGTTTTGGAGTCAGACTGACCTGAGTGCTAAGGGCATCTCTGCCTTTCAATGGCTCTGTGACCTGAATCAAGTTACTTCATCTTTCTGGGCCTTCATTTCCTCATTTGTAAAATGGAGGTAAGAGAACCTGTCTCATAGGGTTGATAGGAGTAGTATGTACTCACGTAGGTAGACGTGGGTACTATAATAAAGCACTGGCACATATTAGACGCCCCGTAAATGATAGCTATTATTATTCTCAGACACATGTCAGTCCCCACTTCACTAAGCCGGACAGAAAATTTATAGAAGCGAAAATTCAAGAGGGTCCAAAGCTGCCGTAAGAAGGTCAAATATTTTGGATTTAAAAGTGAGCCCCAGTTCTGACCTGATCATCTGAGTTACAGCTAAAACAAAGAAGCCATCCAGGTGGTCTACAAAGTATGACTTTGAGCTAGAGTGGACTTAAAAAGGGCCACTCCCAATAGGAATGGAGCCTCAGAGCTAGCTACACAAAGATCAAGAAATGAGAAAAGGCTCCTTTCACCTTTGTATGACTGACCTGATGCTACTTTCGGTTTTATTTCACATATTGTTTTGTTTTGGTTCAAAACAGATAGTGACTTTCAGCAATCATAAAAAACTCCCAATCTCGTTGGGTAGCCTTTTTATTGTAGAAGTAACATAGGGTTACCAGATTTAGCAAATAAAAATATAGGATGCCCAGTTAAAATTTCTGAGAATCAATGAGTATCTTTTAGTGTAAGTATGTCCCAGTGAAATAGTTGGGAGGTAATTATACTTAAAAATGACTTGTTGTTTATCTAAAAGGCAAAGTTAACGGGGCATTCTGTATTTTATCTGGCAACCCTAAACAGAGGCCAAGAAGTTGCCCTTTCTAACCTGCAGTCACCTCCCACCCATAATTAGTACTGCACTGGAAAACACCCCCTCCCTCCAAGAAAAAAAACCCCACAGTTTCTAGGTCTGTTCCTTCTCAGCAAATACAGTACTAAATTTACAGACTTTTTAAAAATATCATTTCCCCACTCAGGGATTTTTTTTCAAGTATCTCAGTCTAGAGAAAAAAAATAACAATGGAGGGGAGTTCCCCACTAATGGCATGTAAATAACTATTGGTAGACTGATGCTTAAGACACGACGCTTGTAAGAGTTCTGACCTCTTGCTTTTTTTAGCTTATCTAGCAAGGCCAATAAGATACACTATGTTCTTCAAAAATTCTCTCTTCTTTATTCTTCATGAAAAAAAATACACATACAAAAATTATATTTCCCTAAATGTAGCAACATTTTCTTCGGCAGGTTCAATGCCACAAAATACTATGAAATTAACCTTCAGCGCCTAAAGGTCAATGCCCAACAGTGCTGGCCACTGTCTCTAGCTACGGCTATAGCCTGGCTATTCGCACTGACCCCAGAGAGAGAGGTCGGCCATGTCGTGAAGAAGGCCACTTATTAGGTGGACCGTCCATGCAAACAAACACAAAACTCCCTCTTCCTTGGTTGTATCAAAACCAACTGAGTTCTTTTCTTCCTGAATGAAAGCCAACAATATTCCTTACTTTCCAAAATATCCCCAAACAACCCCAGGTTCAAGGTCCTTAGCAACTTAAATATAGAAGTAGGTTTACCCTGTGGAGCACTGGGGATTTAGCAAATGGTACTATTCTGTTTTTATCCTTTTTAGTCCTCCCACCTACTTCCTAATTCTGCTCAGATACAACAATTACGTCTTCAAAGGTTAGCAGCCTTTCAAGAACTTGGGTTTTTTTTTTTTAGTTTTTTTTTTTAAATCTTCTCCAAAGTATGACATTTAACTTCTGGATACAATAGGCCCATGGCGAGGTTGAACTGGACAAACAAATAGAACTGGTTTCAGCTCACCAACCTGGCACAAAAATGTGCTGGTCAAAGAAGTCCTTTTTAAATCATGAGGAACCACTAGTGTAAACCCACAGGTGTGTTGCTGTTGGTCCAGTAGGTTGGGGGCTTTGTCATGAATCGTGAAAGAAGAAATTGCAGAAGAAAACTAATCACCTTATCACCTTGGCATGAGGGACAGAGTGAGATGAACTGCTTCTCTGGGAAGCCTTCCTTAATAAAGTCAATGGACGTCAGAGCTTGTGAATCCTTGGCTTCCCAGGTTCTGACATAGATACATAGGAATAGTTTATAAACTGTGACATATGTATCAGCCCCTCTTGAATTACTCACCGTTCTCAGCTCACATCCCAAGCTCTCTTGCCTGAGACTTCTTTCTTTGAGACTGCTTCCCATCTCTCACCTGCACTTGCTGAAATTCTGCCTATTTGCCAAAATTCAGTTTTTGAGCTTTTGAAGCAGACTTTGGGTTACTTCTTCTGGGACGGCGTTCCTGAAATGGTCTCTCTTTTGCCTCTAAATTGCTAGTGTCTTTTGCTTTTTCCACTCTTATACAGTTATTACATCTACTTGGAAGTATATAGTGATGGACTGATTTCCCCCACCAATTAGAAAGCCCCTTGATGGCAGGGACCAGATGTCACAGAGCCTCATCCGAATGAAGCAGAGAGCAGGTACTCAATCTATGTCAGCAGGACTCATGCAATTATTAACCACGTCTTTGCTTTCTTAGTAATATCTTCTTTAGGAAATCTTTGCTGATGACCTTTTTGATACCACGCAGTGCTTTTCTCTACCATAGAATGTATGATATCATATTAAAATTATCTGTTACACATAAGCTGTGGGACTACAAGCTCTTAAGGTAGGAACCTTATCTATGTGTTTACAGCGCCTAACATAATAACTGAAAATGAGAGGGCAGGGAAATAAATATTTGATAAGATGTTCAAAGTGGACTGTAAGTTCTTCGAGGGGAGGGTCTACACATTCTCATCTTCGGCACCTTATCTTTTAGTCAAGCATTAATTAATATTCATATGTGAGGTAGGTTCTGTAGCAGTTTCTCTGTTCTTTCAAGTAGGTCATTCGATGAGCAAAAATATTTAAAAAAAATTTTTTTCCTAAATATAAATGCTAATCTCAAGTCTTCATGTACTTTGAGAAACTTGAAGCTTAGTTGTCTTAAATGACTTCCTGGGTAGTTCTCTTCCCTAGCCCAAGACAGCCTCAAAAATTTATTTTGCACTTCAGCGTGACCTGCCTTTCAGTTACGATCATTATTTGGTATTTTCAAAATAAGTCCAACTAAAGTTCTAAAACTGGACTATGGTGATGGTGAGGTAACTCTCTACATTTACTAAGTATTAGTGAATTGTTATAAAGTGGGTGAACTTATGGTATGTAAATTATACCTCAATGATTCTGTAAAAAAGTTAACTTAGACTATTCAACAACAGGGAAAACATCTTATTTTTCATCTTGACCTCCAGGCTCCACCACAGTAACTGACAGCATGGCTGTTCCTTGTTAGCCAGGGGTGCATCCACACTGGCAGGAGCGCTCAGGCGGGTCACCAAATGTAAACAGCTCTGCAGAGGTCACCACAAAGGCACCGTTGTTCCATCTCATAACCGAGAACGAAAGGAGAGTCGCCATGGAATATCTACTCTCTCTTGCATCCCTAATTGGAAACATGTGGAAGAGGGCCCACCCACAGGTCAAATCAGCCTTTAGAAAAATCCCATTTCTTCTGCCTAATGTTGCTTGTTGGCTGAAGTAGACCTCTCCCTGGGCCTGCCATGAGAATGGTTTCAAATTATAAAAGTATCTCCAAAGGCCACCATCAAAGTACCAATGGATTTTCACTAGTGGCTCCCCACGATTTGAAAAACATTTCTTTGACCAGCACATAATCAGTGCAATGTTAGCAAACTGGAACCCGTTCATTTATTTGTCCAGTTCAGCCTGGCCATGGGCCTGTGGCACCCAGGCCCAAATTATATACTGCTCAGACCCCCTTGGATAGGTGAAACACATAACTTACAAAGTTCCAAAACTCTAAGCAGCATCTTGGCAACACAGATCACGCAAATGTCTGTATTCTTTCTTGTAATCCATCTAGTTTGATCCATCTTAATACTTTGGTTTTTTTCCATTTTACAGATGGAGAATATAGCACCAGTATCCAAAGTCTCAACGATATATCAAGAAAATGAATGAGATTATATAAACTCTATTTGTTCATGCCCTAAAGAAAATGCCATATTTGTCTAAGATGTTATTTATTGTAACGCTACCCAAAGAACAATGCTGCTATTCTCATTCAGAAAAGCCCCAGTTTTCTTCAAACTCTGGGAGACGGTGACTTGTTTTAGTAGTAGAAATTAATGCAAAGTCAGTACAGATAAAACTAAGGTTTTACTTTGGATTTAAAGAGCTACAAACGCTGGCAGACATAATTATTTAAACACACTAAAATTGTCTTAAAAAAAAAAAACAACAAAAAACACAGGGAGTAATACATGCAAAGACTGTTGTGCTGGCCCAACATGGAGCCTTTTGCAAAGATCAGATAATCCAAGAGGCCCACTTTGATCTGACCAAAGGCTGGGATTTAATCTCCTATGTGGAAGAAAGCTATAGTTCTTAGATTAATTACCCAGCCACAGATCTGCTGCCAAGCTGCTCCAAGTGTCTCTTCTTAATGTGAAAAAAAATGCTCATTTACTTCAAACCATGTGGCAGAGCCAGCTTGTGCCAGAAAACATGCATTCCTTCTCCACTCGTTTACAGGTACATAAAAGGTAGGCGTATCAGTCACGTGCACTGAAAGCAACGATCAGTCTGTACTCCATTGTTTCTTCTAAGTTTGCAGACCCAGGACTAGGGAGTGACAGTGGGTGATTCTTGGAAACAAACTGTGAAAACTAGAGAGTTAATTTTACATGTGAAGAGTTATCTTTTTGGTTGAGATGCACACCTCCAAAGGAGACAAAGACTGAAAGGCTTTCTGCTGGAACCCACGGCAAGTGTCAGCTGGTGTTCTGCAGAAAACCGCCCGGGTTCTGGCAACTGGAGGGTGGTGGTAGTAGAAGGGGAGAGGGAGTCATGGTTAGAACACAAGGTTCCAGTTACATTGGTCACATGCCCTACAGGAAAGTGATCACCCTTGCCTGTCACAGGGATCAGAGGATCAAAACTTGGACTCACTGGATGATCCCGAAGGGATTTCTGACCCTCCCAGTGTCTCTGCTGCCCTCAACTATTAAAAGATAAATAAATATACCCACCCGTCTTTGGTGTGAAATAAGGTTGCATCACCTTTTTGGCTACATCATCAAGACATGTCTTGTTAATATTATACCGCTTTGCAGAATCAAGTGTGTGAAAGCTTTGGGCTTTCAATATATGAATGAATGCCAATAACCAAATGATCAGCAGCCAAATGTGAAATCAGACTCTCTGAAGAGAGGCAAGCCTTTTAGGTCTGCCTTTCAAGAAGCTGCAGCCCCACCCAAGTACTAAGGTCTAAACGGAAGTGACACACTGGCCACATTTTCTGTGGCTGGCCAATGCCTCGTTGATCACTTCTGAGAGCAGTCTGCACAGGGTGAAGGATCTGAATGCATTCACAGGGGTTAGAGATCTGGGCAGCAGGCACAGGAGGGGACACAGTGCAGTGGGAGTAACCTGGGCAGTGGGACTGTCCTTTGATCAAATGCTTATTTTTTTCTAGGCAGAATGATTACAGAGAACTTGCTGTCAGCACTTTTGGACTAATACTTCTAGACACTTCTCTGAAGAGTGAATGACTCTGATCAAACGCTCCCCAAATCAGCAGTTGAGGAGGTGGAAAGAATAATTTCAAAAGCTGGTGATGTACATAGAATTCTTGGTAGGAGGCTAGATCCCCTCCTCTGGCACACGACACGTGCTAGCCCCCGAGCATAGGCTGCCAGGCCTGGAGAGGCTACGGCAATCAGAGGCCAAAGGGGTCTCTTTGCTCCTCGATTTCAAAATAGCCAAGGGAAAAAGGAGGAAACTAGTCACTGGGAATCCTGGAACTGAACAATCCTAGCTATTGTCACACTCAGTTTGTCTTCTATCAGCAAAACCATTTACATCATTCCAGACCTATCCCCGACCCCCATAATCTGCTTGACTGTCAGTCAGCCTATGATGGTTCCTGGGGAACTGCAGGCCCAAAGTGAAGGATTTCTTTGTTTCCATCTCTATGATAGGATGGCATGTGGTCCTGAGTGCCAAGGTACTAAGATAAGAGGGGTGCTCAAAATGCCCAGATGGCTGGAGAATGAAAACCCGGAGAACAGAGCCAAGTTTGCACAGCAGACAAGGGCCACTGTGGCCAGGGCTGGAAGTGGAGTCCTTGTAGTCCATAGGCAGCAGCGGAACTAAAGGGAAGCCGTCCCCCGACTCAGCTGGTGGGAGTTGGGCAGCTTCCCAGCTGGAAGGGGCTCTCAAACACATCCCTGTAAGCTCCCTGTGAAAGACAGAGATGCCGTTCAAAAAAACAAACAAAAGGAGCTGCTAATCAAGAGGAAATTTAGACTTAAGAACGGGATTCAGTCATCCTTCCAGAAAGATGCATGTCTGGGCCAAGGCCCAAGAGCATGACATTCAGCTGCTGTACCCTTCTTTGGGGCCCAAGTTTGGAAGCACTGAAAGGAGAAGGGATTCACAAAGGAGGCAGATGGGAAGGCCCCCACACGCATGCAGTGTGGTCCCCATACAGAAGATTAGAATGCACCAGGTATAAACAATCACAATGGGGACTGTGAACTAAAATAATGTTTTGAATAAGAAACCAGCAAAGACCTCAAAACTCATACTGTTCCCGTTCCTTCTAAACTTTCAAAGTTATAGACATTTGGTGGTTGGTGCACAGCGCTGGAAATCATTGATCTTAGAACCACCCCTGGTTCGGATTCCTCAAGACACTCCAAGCAAGGGCTTTTTCTTTGGTCGATAAAACAAAAGTATTTTGCATAGACAGCCCAAGTGGCCTTAATTCTTCTCTGCTAAGCTTAACACGTTCAACTCGGCTATTTTGTTAACAATGGCTCCTCCCTCTACTTCTTTCCTAATATTATTTCAGTATTATCCAAATTGCTCTTAGCAACACCTCCACTAATTCTTCAGATACAAAGGCTGTATATAACATCACCAGGCGAATCAAACAGAACAAGACAGTGGAAAAGAGTAACAGTAAAAGCTTGATGATGATACTGCTGGTAAAATCCATCAACTGGAAGGAAATGCTAACAAGACATTCTAATTTAATTGGGCTTTGAAAACTCTTTAAGTGGTTTCTAGAGTTGGGCTTTTTTTTCTCCTCTGAAATTGCAGAAAATTTTTTTCTCCTTGGTTCAGGGGGCGGAAAGGGTGTACGTGTTAACCCAGCCAGACTCATCTGACAACAGGTTTAAGACCGTGGGATGTGCATGGTCTGTGAAGACAGAACCTGCCTACCCTGCCTTGATGGCTGGATGGGACAGAAGTAAAGCAATAGTTTTCTCCCGCTGGACTTCAGTTTGCAACGTGATTTAAACTGGAGGACCGTGGGGAGGCAGAACAGCGAACTGGTTCTACATTCTTCTTTAAACTTGCAGGGATACACAGCAAGTAAGAGGCTCCAGGGAACCGCGTTGTACCCCTCCCAAATATTGAGGTAGTGTCAGTAAAGACTGAGTGAATCAATCTTCATAATCAGAAACAGCTGCTCTGTTTATAACTTACCCTTGGGTACAACACCTTTCACCAGAACGTTTTTTTAAACACTGCATTTCTCCTCCGTGGTGCTACTATTCTATATGGACTTGGGCTTTTGTGGGTGAACAGCACTCAGCCCCACAAATGGACAATATGATATTGGATTTCTATGACATGAATTGAAATAACAGAGCTGAGTGTCAATGGGTCAATTTGCTGGGTAAATATGTTTGGGGCCAATATCCGGTTACCTTCTTTTTTCATCCTGCTCTCTTCCCAGATGACATCAGCATCTATGTGTAGAGCCTTCTGCCCAGCACTCATGCTATTTTAAGTATGATAACTCAGGGGAAAAGATGATCTTGAGCTGAGATAGCATGAGGGCTGTCCTAGGAACAGGATACCCTTTGAAAAGAGAACTCAAGCTCTTCATAAGAGCAAGAATTCAGGATGTCCTGGGTCACTGCTGGTGGCATTGTCATTTATCACTGGCTGCACAACACAGTGGCCAGATTTCCTGGAAATAAAAAAAAGACTTTTTTCCTGAATTTTCTCTTGACGTAAACCATTATCTATTTGCAAGAGATGAGGGGGAAAAAAGACATACATAACTCACATAAGTTAGTTTCGAGCCTTTAAAATAGTTATTGCCTGCTTCCCAAATGGCCTACTTAAGTCTCTCTCTCTCTCTCTCTCTCTCTCTCTCTCTCTTTCTCTGTCTCTCTCTCTCGCATTTATTTTTTTGCAATTATTTCCTCTTCAGACAAAGCTGCCTAGTCTCTTAAAATTGATTTTGTTGATTTTTTTTCTTTCTTTCCTAGATTGTATGTTGGGCTGCAGTTAAAGTAGACATGGCACAAACACTTTCCTCTGCATTCCTCCACTCACAGAAACTTCTGGAGAGGCTGCCTTCACATTCACACAAACATGAGGTAGACAGGGCTGGAAAAATGGGAGATGAGGAGGTAAGAGGCAGTGAAGAAAGGCCACTATCTAAACAGGTTCATCTCTGTGTACACTGTCTGATGACAGACAGCAGTTCCCTGTTGGGAGAACAACATGGCTGAAACTTTCTCCACAAGGGGAGGCGCATCATGACTGCAAGGTCTCGGGAAAGTCTGTAAGAGAGAAGTGAAATGGCTTGCAAAGGGGTTTAGTGAGAAAAAGCAAGAGAAAAGGCTGGAACCTGTTTCAAATAAGCAAGGCTGCTCACCACTCCATAGAGTTCATTTTTGTTTTAGACAAACTAGCTTTCTTTAGAGAGAAAGGTGGTCTGCTTTTTAAATACTGTCCTCTTCCCCTCACATCCAGCTCAACTGGCTCCATCTCAAGCACTCAGACCTATACTAGTCCTATTCAATATGCAATAGCATGGAGTTCTCCTCCAATAGGATTATACCTGTCATATGGTTTACAGGCTTCATGGCTTCGTAAAAAGCACAAGCACACAGGATGAAAAAGTACATTTAAAAATTAATCAGGTGATAAAAGAAAATCAGGCTTTGGGTGCCTGGGGGGAAAATAGCCCATAAAATTTTGATGTGATCCTTTCCATCCTAGAGTAACAGAGTATCTGATCTTACTTCTACCCAACTGAAGATGCCAGAGTAAGAAGAATTTTACACAGGAAAGATGTGGGCATCCTCATAAGTCTTTACAAGTCTCCCCGGGAGCCTCTATGAGGCAACTGGCTGATTCAAAACTAATTTATTTATAAGGCATTGAATTATAGGAAACAGGGATATAAGTGAAAGAATGTCCATGCCTAACAATGGCTCCAAACTAATATAAAATTTAGAAGAATTAAACAACACCTTATAAAAAAAATTCTTCATATTAATCAAATTATGTTTCCCCATGATAACCAGTCAAATTAATTTACATGCAACATCCTGGAATGTCTAAGAATATTCCTTATATACTACCATCACGTTCTCCTGATATCCCCTAAGCATCACAGCTAGAATAATCATTCTCCATGATTACTCATGTCTGTTCGTTAGAGTCACTAACTCTGTTAGTGTTCAATACCAGTGGCACAGGGTCACTTCCCTCGCCACATCGCTCAGGCAGAGATTCTGACTGCACCATGAGCTAGAATGTTTTAGAGCAAACAGCACTGAATTTAAAGATGCTTCTTTAGGGGGATTTAATAAAAGTGATTACTAGCTTGAGGAGGATGATGATGATGGAAGGTTCTAAGTGCAGACTGAGAACTCCTTGCTCATGAGTTGCCAGCATCAGCTATTCTCCAAGTTTTCTCTCTCTCTCTCTCTGATTCTCCTTTCTCCCTGCTTTAAAATAAATGTTCCGTTCCTTGGGACTGCCATTTTCGGATCCAGAGCTCTCCGTCATGATGCTGGTGATGAGTAGGGTTTCCAGGCGGGAATTCCCGCCCATTCTCAGGAATTTTGTTCACGTTCCCGTTCCAGAATCCCGAGATATAAACTGTTTTCTGTTCTCCACGATGAATCGTTTCCACAAAGTGATGGCCAATACTACCAACCACCTAAGTTCAAGGAGCCGATTTCCCCGATTTCCCACCAACTTTTCTCGGGATTCAGGAATGAAAAAGTGACAAAAAATCCTGAGAATGGGTGGGAATTCCTACCCCGGAAACCCTAGCGATAAATAGGAAAAATGTCTAAGAGATACACTGTGAGTAGTACATTTATTTCCCATTGTAGGTAGTACTGGGTTCAAGGAGCTGATTTTCCCGATTTCCCGACCAACTTTTCTCAGGATTCGGGAACGGGAAAACAAAAAAAATTCCTGAGAACAAGCGGGAATTCCCGCCTGGAAACCATCGTGATGAGCGCTGACCTCTCGGTGGCTCATTTCACTGCCAGCGCCATTGACTTGGCTTTTACTTTAATAACTGGAAAGTGGGCAGCAGACATCCATATTTGACAAGGCAACTCTGCCTCAACTGTTTCCCATCAGACAGATGAAACAGCTGCCTTTCTTGGTGGAGAACATGAGCTATCTTTTATAACCTTAGTGAATGAAGGGTCTTGCTTAAGAATAGCTTTCCCAGTCCATTAGCAAGACAATTCACTAAATAATCTGTTAACATTTCTTAAGGACTAAATATGGAACGCCAATCTTCTAGTGACACAGGAACATCATAAAATAGTGATGCTGCATCAAAGATATGTTCACAGGCCTAATAGTAAAATAACTGTTGTGATGATGTGACAGCAAGGATTTCTTCCTTCTGTTTTATAAGTGCCTTCCCTCTCCGTATTGTCTATAAGCTGAGATCAATGGCAGCTTTTCCAATAGAAAGTGCATTTGGTTTCAATTCACTTTCATAACAATAGAGACTAACCCTTAGTGAGGTGGGGAACATTAAGCTCCATTGTTCAGGCTGAGGATGATGGACTTGTATGGCAGGAGGCAGAGCAGTCTCTTCTCTGGAGAAAAAAAATGCCCGTGGGTAAGCAAACCTCATTTCTAAACAGCTACTTTTCCTTTCTTTTCTTCTCTCTCTCTCTCCCCTCCACCCCCACCCCTCTCTCTTTTTAAATGACAGCGAAAGAAAATCAAGGAATCATCTCAAATCATAGAACTGGGAGGGACCTCAAAAAATCATCATCTGACTCAGCCTTCTCTGGAAGGTTTTATTTCTTAAATAATTACATACACCCTAAGGCTGTGTTATTTAATAAGGTCTAAGGGCACAACAAAGAATTTTATAAATTATTTTAGTAAGCCCCTTGTGGAGCCTTTTATTATCTTAAATAATGAGAAAATGAATGAGATTCTTTAAGACTTGGCAGCTTTAAGATTTTAGAGGTTGTTAAGTGGAAAAGGTAGGAGTGGGATCCAAGCTGTGTTATTTTGGCAAAAGGAAATACCCGAGCCACTGGTTCATGTCTCAAACAACCAGAACCTCACTCTCCATCACTCCAATTTTTCAGAAATACCCTAGTAGCTACATTCCCTTTTCCTCACTGACAGAAAAGAAGGCATACTGGATAAGCTATGACAGTGGAAGAATTCTGATGTACAAAAGGTCCTAATGAAAGGTCCTTCAGGAAAAAAAAAACCCAAAAACCCAAAAACACCCAAATGAGGAATTATGTAATTCCACCCTTGATATTATTTAGAAACAGCAGGGGGAAAAATACCATTCACTCTATGTTCCTCGAGAACCTCCAATCAAGGGCTCTAGCCATTTAAAAACATGTTTCCTGGCTTTAGACTGGCTATAAATAAATTTAATAAGGATGAAAAAAAAATCACTGCATCATTTACAGTTCTCTCTCAACTCCAGCTGACAAAAATCCAGTCCAGATGTTTGTTTTGCAAAAAACAACAGCAAGAGGGTGAACTTCAATCACTCAGTATGAAAGCCCCAGAAGAAGAGGATGTGTTTGAAGAGAAAGGGACAGCAAGGCTGGCAGGGAGGGTGTGGACAAACCTGGTTTCATACTGATTTAACAGAAACACAGTAATTAATTTATTTTGTGTGTAAGAAATCCACTTTATTAGCCTTTCCCCTGTCTCATCACTCCTTTCAAAGCCACAGGGGCTTGGCTGGTGAAGCCTGAAATGGTTGTTTCATAACCTTTGCTTTTAAATTAAACAAATGACCTCAGATTTTGGAGCAGTTGTTGACTCAGGGGAAAGTATGCCATTAAAAGTGTGCCAGAAACAGATTTAATTGGTACAAGTCCCAAAAAGTGCTCGAAAGAGCACAGGCTTCCCGCATATAGATTTCAGGGAAATTACTCAAAGGCCGCACAGCTTTGTCAGAATTTGAGATGTCAAACAAGGCAGCTGAAAGACTCCGTATCAAAAGGGTAAATTCAATTCAGGAGATATTAATCTGATTACCTAAGTAAGGCTGCGAATCGGATATGCTCCATTGTGCGCTCTTGTTCAACCTGGACAGCTGGAGGAGCCAATAGCTTCCTTTTCCCTGACATATAATTAAGTTTTAAGAGACGATCAAGTTACGGATACAAAGTTTTAAGAAATATTTCATTCAGGAGTGGCATTTACAGTGCTCGCCTGTTGCAAGAGACATTGTTCACTTTATTTCCTTGAGCCACGCTGGAGAGTGTGGATCAGAGCCTAGGGGCTTGGTGTTTGTGTTTCAGGCTACAATAAACGCCCTCTGTGCACCTGCCTGGAGGAAAAACCAGTCCAGCCGCCTCCCAAGACAAAAGGGCCCTGTATTAAGTGCTGAAAACCCAGACGTGAACTGACCCTGTCAAATTCCAGCTACCCCCCCAAAAAAAAAAAAAAATCAATATTTTCGGCCAGTCCAAGAGAAACTGTCATGTAGGTTTGTGGATTTCCTTTCTCATCCCTTCTGAGTTTGAATGGTAACTTGTCAACAGAAGTCACCTCCTTTCTCAGAGTCTCCTCGCCTTTCTAGATTCCTTTCCCGATGGCCAGTCCATTACCTGGCACACCATAACCTGTCTTCCAGTGATGAACATACTCTCTCCTGCTCTTTCTCCACCAGGAAGCTTCCCACTGGGATCTCTCTTTGGTCATTAAGGATGTGCAAGTACATCCTCCCAAAGAGATAGCATTACTCACTGATGTGTTTTCAAAGATTTCCCAAAGACACAATTGTCACAAACTCCAGGGACACTTAGAATTGTGAGAATGTTTATCAGTAGGCTAAGAGATCAAGATTACAATTCCTCCGTGCCCGTCGTGGTTCCAATGCCAGTAGGTCTAAAGCCAGCCTGGTTGCACACACTAATTTTAGATGACGTGTCCTGGGAGCACTGTTCAGCGTGGGCTTGTTCTAATCCACACCGAGGATCAGGCATGCCAGTCTCAGTTGATTGGTGCATTCTCATGAAGAAAAGTGATTTCTCACAAAATTTGTAACCCCACTAGAAGAGGTTTGTATTCATGAATTTCACCAGAGGCATGGATAATTTTACCCCCGGTCGCAGACGAAGAAACTAAGAAGGGAAAGGTAATTACCCAAACTTGAGAGTACAAGTTGGTTACAAAACCAGAAAAGGATTCATGAATTATAATTTCCTACTTCTCTAAGCCAACCTTGAGTAGAGGGTGAAATTAATTAAATCATGATTTTGATAATAATTTAAAACTGCCACAGACAGTAAGGCTTTGGCTGCAAACCATTTCTGAATATATTCGGGGACAAAGAGCTAACTTTTAAGGGTTAACAACTTTCTCAAGGTTGCTTCGATAGCTTCTCCCAACGAACCCCCCGAGGGGCAGCAAAACTAGATGATGAGACAGGAAAGCCAGGTTCCCTACCTGGCCATTACAGCAGGATGTGCTTCATTGTTTGTGTCTGGGGAGAGCATAGGAGCCAAGCGCAGTTTATCTGATTCGGTCCTCATTAAACAGCTGGCCAAGAAAAGCAGTCGCCCACCACAGGTGCTCAAGTACACTGAGCTCCCCTGGCCAGCCTGGTGAGTTCTCCACGAAACATGGGGCTGATTTCCAGCCTGCCGCTTCACAAGTGGGTCTGACCCAGTGGAGGAGGTTGGCTGTTGGCTGACATCCAGAGCTCTCCATACTCTGTGATTCAGGACATACAGATCAGGGAGTCCATCTTTGTTCTGCCCTGATACTCTAAGATGGTGGCTCAAGCCACCAGAAGATCATGGCATTTTCTTCATTCCTTGAGTGCCTCTGACATTAAAAATTTGCCTCCCTCATCCTGGCAATTCATAGGTGTGGTGCTGTCGTGTGACTTTAACTGTTTCATGTGTATGAGCCTTATATTCTGGCCTTTCCTTATTTTCTTATCTTTTCCTATCGTATTCACTGTAATGTAACACACACAGTTTAGATGTAAGGTTTCGCTTCATTACAGCATACAAGGAATCTAGGGTTCCAACCAGGTAAGGCTGACAAAAATTAGAATTAGCCCATATGTTCTAAGGGCAGAGGCCAAGCATGAAACTATTCTTGTTACCTCTGAACACCAGCGAGCATTTCACATTATAGGTGCTCCAAAATTGAATGAACAATCAACTGAAAGACTGGAGCCAATGCTCAAGTTTGGGGTTCCGTCTCATTCTTCTTGGGACAGTAGAGAACTGTGCAATGCAAACAAGGAGGGGAGAATTTGAACTGCCGCATGACATCAGTGACAGGCATACATGTGATGACTCATTGGGATGTGGGAAGGAGATAGCAGAACCCATCCTGTTTTTTTAAATCTCTATTTCTGGTATATTTTATCTAACTTGATAGTAAGTAGCACTATATTTTACAGATAGCCGTTTTACTTATTTTGGGGCACTATGCTCAAAAATGATGGGTTGTAGATTCAAAAAATGTAAAGACTGATGCTCCAGGAAACCAACATACTAACAGTGACAAAGGGATGTACCAAAATGCTCATAGAGGGGTTTGGTCCAGCCTGGGGTTCGCTTTGTTCATTTTTAAAAGATAAACAGAGAAATCTGTCTGAAGCTCAAAAGAGAAGATATCAATTTGTGCTTTGCCGGCATCACCTAACGTGCCCCCTATCTATGTAGTTGAGGGAACTGAGGGCCAGAGAAGTTAAGTGACTTGCTTAGAATAACAGATGGCTTGTGGCAGAGCTGGCACTTGAACACAGGTCTCATAATTCCAAATGCAGTGCTTTATCTACTGTTAAAACACACGCTTCTCTAATATGCGTCTGTAAAGAGAGTGCAGAGTGTACGCAAAGAAGTGACCACAGTGATCACACTGAAGCATGGAATCCTTTCAGCTCTGCCAATGACAGAAGTATGTGATCATAAGCTCTATAAGGTCGTTGTGTTACCATCTTGTAGAGCTGAGTGCAGCATACTGGTCAAGAGGACAGACTCTGAGGCAGACACTCTAGGTTTGAATCCCAACTAATCGCTAGTCAGAGAACCATCAGCAAGAATTGTAAACACTGTGCTTCAGTTTCTTTTTTTGTAAATGGGGATAACAATTGAACCCCACCAAGTTCTTGGGATTTTTCATACTCTTTACAGTGTCTGACACATAGTAGGCACTCAGTGTTATTATTTTAATCACTGGCAAAAGGAACATAAAACATGTGCTTACTTCCATAGTGTTATTTAGTACTTGCAATCATGTGATATTTTCTCTCACCGCCTAGCAAAGAATGACACGTAGCCATTTCCAATGGTACCTTGATGAACGGAGGGCTCACCCGATGCTACTCAGAAGCCGAGTGCACCGAAGCAACCTCTCCCAGGTTGACGACGTGGGAAATCCAAACTAGACCTGGCCACCCAGACTTTAGAATGGTCAAAGCTGATTATAAAGTTCCCATTGCCTTAAAAAATGTAGGGATATCCCTACACAAAAGCGACTCCTCTCAAAGAGATCCAAATCCAAGTTCTCTCATTTCATCTCCGCCTCCTCTAACCTGTTCATTGCTGCCTGAGAAATCACTTTGAACCGCACTTCTCTATCACTTCCCTGTTTCAGGGGCTCCCCATCATCCTCAGGAAAGAATTCAAATTGATTAGCATGCTGGATAAGACAATTCACAATCCATCTCCTGCCTGCGTCTATGGACCAACCTCTTGCCACGCCCTTCCATGCCAGCCATAATGGACCTCCCAGAGGTCCCCATAACACCCTGCCTCTAGTCCATGACATGGGCTTTTCGCTCAGCCAGAAGCACCTTCCTCTCCTGTTTCACCTCTTGGGAATTGCTATAGATCCTTCAAGATCCTTCAAACACCTCTTTCCTGAAGAGTCTTCCTAGAGAGCTCCCGTCCCCAAACTAGGGCCCCTGTGTGCTTCCCTAGCAATATCCCAAGCCTAGAGCTATCATAACACATTTTGCATTCTCATCCATCACAATTCCCACCACCACCTGACTGTGAGCTTCCCCAAGAGCAAGCTGTAACTTTTGTCTCTGTATCCCAAGCATCTGCCTAGCACAGGTAGTAGGTACCTAATAAGTATCCTTATGGTAAATCAGACTAAAGTACTTCAGTCACTATTCATGTGTGAATGTGGGAGATTTCTCCTTCAAAAGCTCAGCTATTAGGCTCCTGCTCTTTCCTTCTGACACTTTCCCCGAGCTGCCCATTGTTGCTGATCACATATAGTAGTGCACATACACAGTTAAGGCTGACAGCACTTTGAAGGAATTTTGGAGCATACATGACAAGAGGTCAGACCATTAAGTTCGCGAACTCATCCTAAAAAAAGTGCTACATACCTCATTGCTGAATATCACTATGGTCACCTTCGAAGTACTCCCTTTGAAGCTATGCACCGAGGCCAGTGCCTAGTCCACCCTTCGAAACAATTTTGGAACTCTTTTTCTGGAATGGCCATCAGACCTGTCGTATTACCCTTGATGTCCCGAATGTCATCAAAATGTCTTCTTTCCAATATTTCCTTTATCTTTGGGTAAAGAAAGAAGTCACTGGGGGCCAGATCAGGTGAGTAGGGAGGGTGCTTCAGTACAGTTATTTACTGGTTAAAAACTCCCTCAAAGACAATGCTGTTGAGCTGGTGCATTGTCGTGATGCAAAAGCCATGAATTGTTGGTGAAAAGTTCAGGTCGTCTAAATTTTTCATGCAGCCTTTTCAGCACTTCCATATAGTAAACTTGGTAAACTGTTTGTCCCTTGGTACAAATTCATAATGAATAATCCCTCTGATATCAAAAAAGGTTAGCAACATCGTTGCAGCAAGTTCGTGAACTTAATTGGCAGACCTTGTACATAGCTTTCATGCCTCTTTTAGGTGAATATATGTCTAAAGCTTTAAATAATTCTTAGATTGTCCCACTTTATAGCTGGAATAGGTGCCTCACTCATTCATCAAATATTTACTGAGTAACTGCTGTTACCAGGCACTATTCTAGATCCTGGGGATTCAGTAGTAAACAGAAGAGACAAAGATTCCTGTTCTCAAGGAGCTTATATTCTAATGGCCCTAAGACAGGGTTTGGTTTTGCTAATTTACCTTAATTTTGTACTAACAGATCCAAGTACAAGCTATTTACCTTGGTTCCAGTTTGGGCCCTGAAGGAATACGGAGATTCTCCCTGGCTGGGCCTTGGATACACCCCTGGGCTCTGGTAGCCACTTATTCACTGATGTTTGTTTCTTGGGCTATATCTTAAAGATGTCTATTATTTATTCTATTTCTGGTCTACAGGTCTCTTGGGAGAGTGTTCTCCTTGTCATTCAACTCAGAAGCAATTTATTTTGGAACTTTTCTAGCTCCTTTATCTATGTACTACATTTAAACACAAAACAAAGGCGGTCTCCTTAGTCCCTGGCTACCAAGGTATCACCCATCCTCTGTGGCCCGGAAGTAATACTTCTAGGAAATTTAGATTCTCTTAGTTACTTTTATGGGGCTATTACATAGAAGCATAGCTAAGAAAATCAACCTCAGAACCTAAAAAGAACTCAGTGCCTTTTATTAAAATACAGGAACCCCTCCCCAATACACACATGCACGCATGCACGCACACATGCACGCACGCATTTAACCCATAAAACTCAGACTCTGAGTAATTTTGCTCCAGAATATCATAAATTATGGAAAAGATGTAACTTAGAGAGCGTTCTCCAACGTACATATTTCAGTTATCCAGCTGCCATCTTGGCTCCTCTGGCTTATCTTGTCTTAAGCAGTGGTAAATAAAAGCCTACCATGGGACACGGTTTGTGCTCATATGCCTGTCATATGTCCCTGAATAGGAGGTGACTTATACACAGGTAAGTTTAGGCCTCATATCTCATCAGGTAATAACAGTTTAGAGTCGGTAGTGGATTCCAGAATAACAGAAGAGACCTCTCTCTCCCCTGAAGAGAAACTCTAGGGCTGACTGTGGGTATAAAGAAAATTAGATCAAAGGGTAGACAGATGGTTATCTGGCTGGGACTGGAAAGAAAATGTTAAAAAAAATTTTTTTTTTTTAAAATCCAGTATATTGGCTTGAAGGCATGGACCAGTAATGGTAGATAATATCAGAAATTTGATCTGGAAGACAGGGAGAATGCTGAGCATGGACACCGCTGAAGGGATCAACAGAGGTACACAGACACACTTAGCAAACTTATAATAATATCTGCTCAGTTGGGCAAAGTCCTTCAACTAGGTATGTTGGGGTACTCACATAATAGGTACTCCCTTCTAAAGAAATCTGCCCTTTGTACATAACACCTTATAAGGGGAAAAGGCCGCCATCCATGGACCCTACTGAAAGAATAGATGTACTAGCCACGTTTCTTATCATATGACTTTTTTGGCCATGACTGTTGGACTAAAAGATGCCCGATTAACAGAATTATCAGGTGTCAAAAGGTAAATTGGGCTGATCAGATCATAAGATCAAGGGTCAGTACCATGGAAAGCTGAGGCAGGTATGAGAAAAATGAAGAGAATGACCTAAGTTTTCACCTTTCCCATGTAACCTGGCTGTATCTTAGCTCCTAGTTGCATGTAGCCCTGAGGATCCCAATTGTACACTTACAGAAGAAGACAGTAGATAAAAACATAAGTTCTCGAGTCAGACTCCTGGTGTTGGAATCCTGGCTCTGCCAATAAATGTGTTGCTTTTCAGCCTCAGTTCCTTCATCTATAAAATAGGGTAATGATTACTATCCACCTCAGAGGGTTTTGTGAGGATTAAATTCAACAACGGATGTACAATGCTAGGCACACAATACACGGTCCATAAATGTTAGCTGACTTTTTAGAAAATGAACTTGAGTGGCATTTTGTTTCTTGCTACTAAAACATTTGTCTAGTGATTGCTCTACCCCACACCTGAGACAAAGCCTGCAGAAAATACCACTGGAGGCTCAGTGGTGACCCAGGGGAGGCATATGGCTGCCACGAGTCCTGACAGCACCCCTTCTACGTGCTTCTCTCCTCTCTTAGGATATTGTCTCCTCAAGATCTCAGTTGGAGACATTCATCTCGGTATTCCTAGTGCCAACACAGATAAGAAAATCTAGTGAATAAAGCAGTAGTTCTCAAAGTGTGGTCCCTAGACCAGCAGTCTCTACAACTCCTGAAAACTGATTAGAAATGCAAATGCTCTGACCCCTCCCCAGACTGACTGAAACTCTGTGAGTGGGAACCCAGCAGTGTGTACATGGATAACCCCTCCAGGTGACTCCGAGGCGTGCTGAGGTTTGAGAACCACGGGCATAAAGGTTCTGGCGGAGAAACCCAACCACTCCACATCCTTGCCTGAAGAATAGCCCTACTCTCCTTGGGGAGTCACCCGTCTTCTTTGATTGAGCATGTGGCTTTGGAAGGCATGCACATAGAACTATAAGGGAGGAAAGAGAAATTCCTAGCCAGTCAAATAAGCCTCATCAATCATGTTGATCAAGGAAATGACGTGTTGCCAATGGATTATCCTCACATTCTTCTCACAGGGGCTTCAGAAAAAATCCTCAACTCCCTAACGTGGCATGCCAGACGTCCATGCTCCACACTGCCTACTTCTCAAGTCTCACCCTTTACCATTGTCCTACAGGCCCCCTGCACTCCCAGTCACAAGAAATGATTGGCAGTTCTTCAAATGACCATGCTGTGCCACCATATCTTTGGTAACAATATAACTAGAATGTCATTCTTCCATCTCTGTATCCTCAGCACTAAGTATAGTTCCTGGTACATAATGGGTGCCCCATTTTCCTAAATATTTGATGAGTTCATTGTCTCATTACCTCCAATTTCCCCATTCCTGAGCCATCCTACACATCTTATCTAGATACTCTTCAGAGTGCACAGTTATAATCACTTTGGCATGAAATCTAAATTCAGTCTTGGCATTCAAAATCTGGCCCCAACCTATTTCAAGATTTATTGCACATGACCTGTCTATGTTTATTCCGAGCTCTAAATAAATGGGGCTCTTTTGCCCCCTTCCCAACATATCCTGTATTTCCCAACAACACAGATTCCATATTTATTGAGGACCCTCCAGGAACTAGGGGATACAAAAGTGAACAATACAAAGTCCCTGATCTTGAGGAGATCATACGAAAGCAAAGGAAGCAGACAATAAACCCATACACAAATAAGTTTATAATATATGTCAGGCAGTGATAAGGGCAATGAAGAAAAATAACGCTTGCCTTGGAGGCAGAGAGGAATGGGTTGGGGGTAGGGATTCCATCTTAGTTGTTAGAGAGATGAGGGAGGATCTCTCTGAGAAGATGACACTTGAGCAAGGCCTAATGTAGTGAGAGAGCAAGTCAAGAGAAGATCAGGACAAATGCTCCAGTTAAGGGGAATAGCGAATGCCAAAGTCCAGAGGCAGGAACACTTTGGTGAGTTACAGAAACAAGGGAGTGGGCTGTATGGCCAGAACAGATTTTGAGGGGGAAGAGTGATAGGACGGAAGGGCAGACGTGGCCCATTTTTAACTTAATGCCTTAGTTCATAGCATTTCCTGGTCATTACTCTTCTCTGCCTATTGAAATCCTATCCATCCCTCAAGGCCT
The DNA here is from genome assembly GCF_004115265.2 of Rhinolophus ferrumequinum. Taxonomy (NCBI): domain Eukaryota; kingdom Metazoa; phylum Chordata; class Mammalia; order Chiroptera; family Rhinolophidae; genus Rhinolophus; species Rhinolophus ferrumequinum. The sequence continues at coordinate 28,592,747 of NC_046289.1, forward strand.
ATCTCTTACCTCTTCCTCCCTGGACCCGTTAGATTCCCTTCTGCTGAAAGATGCTCCCCTCTTCCTAAATCCTGGAGCCTCTGGTGCGTACCATTCTTGTCTGACAGCATCGCACACATTCTACCTCGTATTGTTCTCCTTAAGAATTAGTCTCAAACTACATTGTAAATATCTTGAGGGCAGGGACCACATCTTGTTCTTTTCTGGATTTCCTGTCATATTAACATAGTGCATATGGTAGGGGCTCCACAATTCATGAAATCATAAGCTTGGAAGGCACTTGAAGGGCTCTTCATCTAGCCAGAAAGTTGTTTTTGGAAGGACCATGGCTCTAAAACTATGCTAATATATGCAGGAATGCAGTTAATGCACAGGAAATGTCAATATGACTGAACGAAATACAGTTTAGTGCAACTAGTATTTATTGAGTGGCTTACCAGAAAAATGAAGAAAAGCAAAGCCTCAGAGAGATCTGAACCTAGGTTAGAGCTTAGCTGGCCTCTCCTTGGACCAGACCACGTTGCCAGACCTCGTTACAATCTTCCCCAAATCCTAGTTAACATCAAAAATGCATGCTGAAAGTTTTTCACATAACGTTACAACACAAACTAAGTTATCCCCTGGGTGTCACCCCTAGAAACCAGCCATTCTTCCTTCCTTTATGATCTCTGACCTAGAGGCCTCTCATATTTGGTATAGAATTCCCTTGAATGACGGTAAACAGAATCTCTTAGAAAATCCTTCCAATGCGAAGCTCTCTGGGATCACAACCCCTCTTGGCATCCCAATCTCCGGGCTTTTGGTCCCATCATCTCTGTAGTTGAAACAAACGAAAACACCGGCTTTGGTGTTCTCGTCCCTTCTGCCGTCGACACTGAGATGTCAACATGAACGTGTGCAGACATGGGAAATTAGCCGGCTGATCCTAAAGGGTGAAGAGGTCTGAGGGTAAGGGGGAAATCCTGTCAAAGCGTCTAGCGCAGCCTTCCCACGAACCACCTCAAGGACTGCTTCCCAAAGAATACGCTCTGGCTCTTATCTAATTTTTTTTTTTTTTTTTTTTTTTTTTAAAGATTTTATTGGGGAAGGGGAACAGGACTTTATTGGGGAACAGTGTGTACTTCCAGGCCTGTTTTCCAAGTCAAGTTGTTGTCCTTTCAATCTTAGTTGTGGAGGGTGCCGTTCAGCTTCAAGTTGTTGTCCTTTCAGTCTTAGTTGTGTTGGGCGCAGCTCAGTTCCGGGTCCAGTTGCCGTTGCTAGTTGCAGGGGGCACAGCCCACCATCCCTTGCAGGAGTTGAACCAGCAACCTTGTGGTTGAGAGAACGCACTCCAACCAACTGAGCCATCGGGAGCTCAGCGGCAGCTCAGCTCAAGGTGCTGTGTTCAATCTTAGTTGCAGGGGGCGGAGCCCACCATCCCTTGAGGGAGTCGAGGAATTGAACTGGCAACCTTGTGGTTGAGAGCCCACTGGCCCATGTGGGAATCGAACCGGCAGCCTTCGGAGTTAGGAGCATGGAGCTCTAACCGCCTGAGCCACCGGGCCGGCCTCTAATTTGATCTTAATGAACCTCGTGCTTCCAATGTGTCTCTCTTCGGCAAACTATCGCTAGCAAAACAGAGCTCCTGACAAGGCAGTACTTCCTGGTGGGTGCCTTCAATGTTCCCTTTCTCCTTTGATCGCTCCACCGTGTTTCTATTGCCCCCTGGCCTCTCTGCTGAAAATCCTCAAGTTCCTCTCCCTCTGGAGACTGTCAGACATTTGTAGACTGTGCCTGACCGCTCTCAACTCTAGCTATTCCCAGCTCACATAATATTTAGGCTTTCTTTAGCTAAACACCACAGATTTGGGGTGCTTTTAATCTTTTTTCTATAAATTAGGTCTTTCATGGCAATCGAACAGTTTCTGGAAGTAAAATACGCCCAGCTAAGTGCCACGGACTCTTGAATATGAGGGAGAGTGGAGCGCGGGTAGGTGTGTGTCCCCGTGTGAATAGAAGCATGTGAAGTCGTGTCTGTTGATATATGTCTGTGGCTTTGGAATCAAAAATGGAAAGGTCACTGGGACACTCCAACATTTTTATCTCCAACTCCCTCCTAAGAGGCAGCAGTGTCCACGTCTCAGGTTTCACAGGAGGGGCGCTGACTGCTGTTCCCGGCACCACCACCGCTCACTCACTGTGTGGCCTTTGAGCGAGTCCCTTCTCTCCTTCACGTTTCCGTTGCTTGGGGTAGATTAACTGATTCATCATTTTAAGACATTTTAAAATGTGATGGAAATGCTAATGTTAAGAGGGATCAATCACAGTTGTTAATATTAAGCTTGCAGCCACATGGGGACACTTCATGTTTTTAAAGCACTGATTATAGCCAACCTGCACCCTACCCCTGAGAAGTGGACTTTTAAAACTGCTTCACCCATTTGTCCATGTCCTGCCCAAACCCATGACCATTTAGTTTGGGACTGGCCTTGGAACTAAAGTGTGGAGAGAGTTCTGCTAACCTGACCAACCCACCCCAAAGTTTGTGGTTAATGGATTACAAATTTGGGTAATGCCGGACAATAAATTATGACTATAATAATAAAGCTGAAAGTACACACAATTTAAGCAGAAACACCAGTGTTTTTTATCGGAAATGAAAGAAACCATTGATCATAGCAACTGTCTGAGATTAGCAGGGAGCCACATTTTCAAACATCCTGCAGTAAATCCAGAGCAGATCCAGCTGGAAACCAAGAGTGGAAATAAAACTTGAAAATTCATACCACGCTTTGAAGTCTGCTTCTTTCACAACCATGAGCCCCTGATTCGCCCCAACCATTCTGAGCTGTTCTTACGTGGTGAATTTATTTTAGAAGAGACACAAGCCACGCACTTGCATATAATCTTTTAAATGGACTCCAGCTTTTTGTAGGGATGGTTTGTTAAGGAAAATGAATCTCAAAATACTTTCTCTTGCACATGAAATCAGCCATCAATTCAACTGGAATGGAAAGGCTTCCAATACTAAAATGAGAAACCACTCTTGGTTCTAGAAAGAACTTTTTTTCCCTTGTGTTCTTTCCTTGACCCCTCTATGCACTTTTCATTTTCAGTTTTTAAGTGCTATTATTTATCAAAAACGATGAATGCAAATAAGGGAATACTAACATGCCAGATGCTGGGAATGGCAGGACGGCGGTCTAATAATGTCTTTCTTTCCATGAAGCCATCTAGGGCTCCTGACATGGGCTGTGTCACCACACGGAAGTAACTGCTGCCCATTAAATCATCAGAAGAAAGAAAGCTAATGGTCCAGCTTGTGCAGACCTTCAGGCTCATACAGCGCCCACTGCCACCGCACGTCCATCTCACTAGCACCTGTGCTTGCGTGGGTAGGGCCCAGACAGTCCTTCTGCTCAAATGCCAGGTGACTTCAGAACAGGATGTGGTGTCTTAGGCTGGCTGGACTGTTCGATCCTTTCTCTACTGATCACTATGGCCAAAAGGGATATTCCTGGGACTGAGCTCCGACCAGCCTTAGTATCTTTCCTGACGACCAGGAAGAACTGGCAAGGGCACCTAAGAACGATGTCCTTGACCACAGAAGTTACAATAACCTAGTCAATAACCGGTCACTGAACTCCGATATAACCGAGATGCCGAGCTTCTGTCAACAAAACAGAAAACCAAAGAAGCACATACTTCGAGTCAGTGCCCGCTCGCGAACAATAGAGATTATAAAACCCCAAATCCCAATTTCTGCCCTGAGGTTCCCAGTATACTTTGGTTCATTTGCAGAAGTCTTCAAGGTTCCATTCTTCCAACCGAATGAAATAATGTTTGCAAAAGGCGGGCTGAAAAATTGACAAGCACATTGCACATATGAGGAGTTATTTTAACTAAATAGTGAAGATTCAATTCACCCTCTCATTCCTCCTCAAGGCACCAAGCTATGGGGTCAGAGCAACGTCAGGAACGGCCTTGCCATGAGGGCCCACCTCTTCTTTCCTTGGCTCTCCCATCTGGGAGCTCGATCATTCAACAGTGGGATGAAACCTCAACGAAGGAATCATACCGTGGACCCAAGCAGTCAATGTGGGTCCGCATAATCCAAGCAACAACCCAGCACAAATTCAATAAGGAAAAAAAAACCCAGCTACACAAAAACAAAGAACTCTCAACTTTACAAACACTGGGAGGGCAACAGCTGGTCAGCCGAGATTAAAGGAGCGTGAGAGAGCACCTCCCACCACCCCATCTCCTGACTTCTCCTCCCCCATAGAGGTCCCTGAGCCAGCCAGGGCTCGCTTTTACAGTCCTGTGCAGATGACCTTGTTCCAGCTAAGATAGGGGTTCTTTTGATCTCAGCAGGGGATGCTCTGCGCCTGCAGCTGGCAGATATTAATAGTACAGGATCCACTGGGGTGGAAGAGATCTCTCCGTTGGGCCAGGTCACTTGTATTCCCTGCTCTGTGTCAAAGCAGAAAAGACTTCATTTCCCCGAATCAGCCCCTGCAGGGTCCTTCTCTCAGGTCAACTCATATCATTTTATTGCTGGCTGCTCTGTGGCCATGTGTTCTCACCCCACAACTGTTTTCAAGGGAGCACGGCTGAAGTAGTGCCCTCTGCTCTGCAGCTGAAATCTATTACAGGTCAGGGTAGACCTGGAGCTCACCCCATCACAGTGTGTTTCTCACTCTCGCTGATGTGCACACACTTTTTCTTGGTTACATGTTTGTGGGGGAGAAAGGCAGAGAGAGCAAGAGACAGACCAGACGAGAAGTGTTCAGAGTGAAAAAGAGATAGCAACATGGGGAGAGGAAGTTGTTATTGGTATGCTGAAGTATTGGTGCTAAGACTTCTGAAGATCCTTTTTGTTATGTTTGGTCTAGAAGGACATGGTCATTCTTCCCACTCTGAAAATCGGAATTTTGAAACTGCATCAACGAGTGAATACTCCTGGTCGCCAGACCCATGTTATGATCTCACAATGCTAGAGCTGGAAATCTTATCTGAGTCCCAAAGTGCTTAAAAGACCTGCCCAAGACCACAGAGCTCATAACAAAATGGCAAGCTAATACAATGAACGCTTGAAACAACAACAAAGCAATTTATACACATTAATCATAGTAACATTAACAGCCATTGCAATATGTTTGACTAGGTATAAATGTTCTAAGAAATTTGTCCATTTGAATTCACTGGCATGGAACTTCATTATAGACTTCAGAAAAAATATTTCTATAGCCTCTTTACCTGCTCAGCTATGCAAGAAAAAGATCTAGGAAAGTCACCTGTTTCCATTCTCCCTTGGATTTCATCATAAGAAAAAGCTATCTAGGGTTGACCTGGTAACTCTTCCTTTGCCATGAACACAACTTTACCATTTTCCTGAGTGGTTACACTGGAGCCCCAAAGCAATTTCCTTTGTATCTGCTTCACTCCTCTTCTTTGTTTAAGATGAACCAGGAGTCAAGACAAAGCAAAGTACTGTTACTGAACTGGTTTTCAAATAAGGAAACAAGATACTTTGTTCTGCTCAGAGTTGAATATAAATGTGTGTGTGTGTGTGTGTGTGTGTGCGCACGTAATAATTATAAAAATTTTTAATGATGATCATAGGTGCTTTCTGTGATTCTCATGATTACTGTTCTTACAAAGCATTAACTATGATATTCGTTCAGCATTTATTTACTGCTGATTATGTGCCTAGAACTTTGCTAGTCACTCAGAAACAACATGAATACAAAAAGCATGAGATAGTCTGTGTCTATAAAAAAAAGAAAATCTGCCAATCTAGTCAGGAAACCATGAAAAGTTAAATCAACTTTTCTAGATCTTTCCTTGGTATAGCTGAGAGGTAGAGGACCACAGAGGAGGAAGAGAGAGTAAAACCAATACAGACGGGAACAAGCAAGGAGGTTTTCTGGAAGGTGGTCTTTAAATAAACCTTGAAGGAGTGGGAGGATTTAGGATGAAAAGAAGAGGTAGAAGTGGAAAAGGTAAACGCTAGTCAAGGTAGGACAAGCTGTCCCTGCAGAGGCATGGGGGCAGGAGCGGGGAGCAGCAGGCAGAAAGTCAGCACACTTGACACAAGAGCTTCAGCCAAGGAATTGGCAAGAACAAAGGCTGAATAGGAAGGAAAGGACAGACTGCAAAGCATTAAGAAGCCTTGACTTTATCTAGCGGTGTTTTGGAAACTGATTTGTGAAAACAAAAAACAAACAAAGAAAAAAACACCTGGTTTTTAGCATTTGCTGATTTCCCTGGTGTAAATACTTTGACCCTGGCTAATTTCAAGCTAACAAATCACAAATTCCTGAATACTTTTAAGTTAGCTTATTGACTTCAGCCCACTCTCGGAAAATGGGCTGAAACAACTCCAAGCTTTCTGAGTAGGAGAGTAACACAGTAAAAGGAAGCCAGACTGGGGAAGTTCCATTTGGTAGTGGCAGAAGGAAAATGGTAGAGTCTGGAGATGGGAAACCATTTGGGAATTTTATTAAAATAATCCCAATTGTGAGTTTAAAAAGTCAGCTGATCGCAATACAAATTACAAAAAGAAGGGACAGAGGAAAGATATATTTGGAAAGATGAAGCAAGTAGATTTGATGATACAAGAGTGTAAGGAGGGAGGAATAGTAAATGAGTCAGGTTTTTAGTCCAGGTGATGGAGGAGTGATAATACGTCACTGAATGTGGAATTAGGGTACACAGCATTCTACTACTGTTATAAATAAGTAATTAGTTTTCCCTTTGACAAACACTACCGAGAAGCAGGGGTGTGTGGTCCTTGCTATTTCTGAGACTATAAACTGAGTCTGATACGTGGATGGTCACCTGGGCAGTCGGGACTCTTGCTAGGCCTAGAAGTCCCATACATTCCATCATGAATAATTCTCAGTGCATGGAAAGTGCAGAGGGGGCCTGGAACAGCCATGCACTCAGGCCCACAGTATTCTGCCCTCAAAGACTACAATTAGCAGAACTCAGAAATGTCAAGTAAGAACTTTCAATCAAACTAGAAACCAGCCCCTGGCTCAGTGGTGTAATTCCCCTAGCTACGTAAACCATAGCCAGCCTGACCTTTGCTAGCATGGGAGCGTGGAGAAAATTTTGCAGAGTTACCAACATAGAGCGTTTTTCTTCATCTTTCTTAAAAAAAGCCTATTGGCTCTTTCATAAAGCCAATAGGGAATGCCACCTCACCAGCACAGCATACTGGTTTACACTTTCAGCCAGTCCAAAAGCATTCAGCACAGACGAAAAACTAAAATTGATGTGAGACCACCGGTAAAGCCAAACTTTGAGCCTCACTCTCAAAAACAAAGTCAGTTAGCAGTTCACCAGCCCTCATATTAAGGACCGAAAACAGCCTAGAGAGGAGTGGCAAGCCTCAAAGTAGAGGTGATGGATGTCTGTTAAGATGACTCAGTAAGGTGAAAAAGGAGGCTCACGTACAGTGACAGGGCAAGAGACTCTCCAAATATCAGGGATCAGATGCCAGGAAAGGTGGCCAAGCCTAAATCACTAGGCTGCGGCTGGGTCCACTGGCCAGGGCCTATTAGCTGTGTCTCCCAGCTCTCAACAGGAGGCAGAGAGGTGGTGGGGCTGTATGTCAGTGTCAAGTTTCAGCCCCTCTAGGACAGATCCCTTACCTTCAGACAGGGACAAATCATCAGCTGGAGACACCAGGTCTGCCTGAGAAGCTAGGGCTCTGCTCAGATGGGTTGTAATTTGATTCGTCAAGATAACCTGTGAACAGACAAGGAGAAGGGGGTGGGGAGCAGTAGGGGAAAGAAGGGAGAAGAGAGAAGACCAAATTAATTATTAGAGCTATCAAAAGACAGACTGTGGCTTCGGGGAAAACTGATAAGTACACAGGTAGGAAAACCCCAGCTCTGACTTTCACCAGTTTTATCTATGGGCCAGAATATCTGGCAAAAGCCCATAGGTCATTCAAAACACAGAAAACTCAGGAAACAGGCTGCCTTTTTTCAGAGTTCAAACCACTAACCAATTCTGTGTAAATGCTGCGTTAATTTGGACTGAGAGGTGTTGTCATGTTAGGTGAGTAACAGAAGGCTAACCAGAGAATATGCATATGTACACATTTTATTAAACTTAAAATTTTAAGACTATATCCACAACCCAAGATATTGCTAGTGCTGAATGAAAGCAATAATTGAAAAATTTGGATGCCTGAGGCTTCTTCCCTTGATTATCAGAGTTTTATTTCCAAACTTGTGAAATTGGAATAAGATTCATCTCTAAGGGAAGAATACTCTTCTTTTAAATTAGTTGAATTCTAACAAAAGAATTCCGAAGTCTCATTATGTATTTAAAACACAAATTAATATAATCCTACCTATTCAAAATAAAGTTCATGACATTTAAAATTCCTAGGGAAGACTGTAAAATTACTTAATTCACATGGTCCACTGCCACACAATATTTTCACATTTGGTTCAACCAAAAAATTATTATTTTCCTTAAAAATCCTCTCTTATAAAATTTACTGTATTGTTTAGAAACCTAAAGGAAGAATAAGATCCAGATTCTCTCCTGGAAAATTGTAACAAGACTAGCACTGATTATTTCCCAAGGTTGGGGTGTTCCCACCATGGGCGGAAACTGTACACTACTTGGCCCGTCAGAGAAAACGTCCCTTCTGAAAGGGTACTAGGCATTTAGTACCTGGAATATGCACCTAGAAGGACTGTCTTGGTCTGTGCCGGGGATCAGCTACGGTGTCGTTATCACCTTGATTTGAACAGAAATGAAAATCGTCTCCATTCTCTATTGTCCGGCTTTTCAGCCACACCTCTGTTGCTGTCTCTGGAATGGCCAGGGACACGTTATAAATCCTATACCAATGGCAGCTAAATTGAGGGCTTGAGGGGAGAGCACGATGGCAAGGTCAAGTGAAGAAATGAAGTACTCTGTTAACAAAGGCAACCTTCCAAGGTCGTTGTGTGTCAACTAGGTTCATGGGTTTCCAGCTCCCCTGCATCGAAGATCGGATATTACAGCATTCCGCTGAGTATTTGCTAATCTTATCTCTCGTGTTCTTGTGTATTGCGACTTTTCACTGGGACTGGTAAGAACCACGCATAATACGTCTTCAATTAAAATGGCTGGAAATGGTCAAATAACAGCCTGCTTTTGTAAGAAATATTCATATTCAGGAGCATGGTTAAGGAAGTATGTTCATTTCTCTCCTTATAATATAGGATATGAGACTGGGAGTTCAATAAAACTACGTTCAGATTCTGATTCTGACACTGTGAACCTTGGAAAAATTACTTAAACCTTTCAGCTTCATTTGTTCATAGGTAAAATAGCACCTATCTTATAGAATTGTTTTGAGAATTAAATGAGATAATCAGTGTTAAGGTACTTAATATAGTGTCTGGCACATAGTAGTAAATATTCAATAACTAGAAGCCATTGTTGTCATTATTTCCTTCAGAATGATGCTGTAGAGGTTAATACGTCAGTATATGCCACATGCTTCAGACCACTGGATCCAATAATAGAACACTGAATCACAATTTTCTGTATCAGGGTATACTTAAGTACCTGATCGTTTCTACCACTCGTAGTCCTTTCTAAGTTTTATTTAATTGCAAAGAATTTGTGCAAAAATCTCAGCAAGAAAAATATAGTAATTCTTTAAAGCAAGGCCAATAAGATACTGGCGTTGTTCTGAAAATACTACGTGCTTTATCTACCAATGAAGAAAATAATGTATCTGTATGTCCTAGTTTAAAAAATGTGAAGCTTCAGAGAGATCTCAATGTGGAAGCCCTATTTTGGGGGGGGATTCTCCTAAAAGACAGCATGGTGAAAATCAGTAGACCTCTAAAGCTATGGTAACAGTAATGAGAAAACAATGTATGGAACCCCTACCGTGCAAAGCATGTCACCATATACAAAGGGGAAAATAAAGAGGTCAAGGCACTCTCTGTCTTCTCTAGAAACTTGTAAGTTAAAGAAACTTGTTTGCTAAACTATTCAGACCACTTTTTCTCACTTTTATTATTATTTCATTGGTCCTATAGTGGAAACTTGGACTGAGATGATCGTTGTATTGTACAGAACTATTAAAATGACATCCTGTGGAGCCAAAAACCAAAGTCTATACAGATGGAACTCAGAAGAACTAGACGTATCGGGGTGGTCACTTTGTAAGTTACATAAATGTCTAATCACTATGTTGTACACCTGAAACTAATATATTTCATGTCGATTGTAATTGAAAAATAAAAAAGAATGAAAAAAATATATTTTTTAATGTACCACAAAAGATAACCACTCTCATTCCTACTACCGGTGGAAGAGTAGATGGAGAAAAAACCATTTTCACTCTGCATTGGCTAGAGAACATGCTCCTAAGTGGTTTTGCTAAAAATCCTCTCCCTTTTTATTAAATGTCTGAAAACCAAATCACTGAAGGATATATAGCAACCAAACTCAGGGGTTTGCTAATCACACCATCTTACTGAGTTGTGGTGGTTTTCTAAATCCGTGTTCAGTAAAATGATAGAATGGAAACATTTCCAACTAGCATCGATTACAAATAAGCACAACGAAGGGCGGAAACCTATAGATGTGCTGTTCTCTGAGGCAATCTGGACACTTATAAACTACACTCTTAAAGTAATTCACAAAATATTATTATAAATTGTAAGCAGTCTTAACACTATCTGGTTTCTGAAAATGAGTGCTGACTGACACTTCAAGGGGCTTTCCTGCTGCTTTGCTCTACTGGCAAGATTGGAACTTCTGATGCTTGGTGCTAATTTCGTTGCAAGAGCAGTTTGCACAGTGATTAGGGTGAGCACTTTGGAGTCAGACAGACCTGAGTTCAGATCCCGGGTTCTACCACTTACCAGCTGTGTGACATTGGGCAAGTTTCATAACCTCTCTGGATATGATAATGCTCAACTCACAGGGTTTCCAGGATTAAACTGAATAATGCATATAAAGTCCCTAGCATAATGCCTTGCCAATGGTAAATGCTTAACAAAGATTAGCCTCCATCATTGTCTTTAATTATCCTTTGCTGGTTTGTACCTTGCTTGTTTAGATAGAAAACCCATGCCTGATTCCTTTTTGTACAACACACAGCTAACAAAGAACAAATATTTGCTGTTGATATGTTCAGAAAGCAACAAAAATTTAATTGAAATGACATCTGCTATTTTTGCCATTTCTCTAAAAGTACGGCTTATTTAACATACAACATTCCTTCCCCCACCCCAATACCATCAACTACAAATTCAAAGACCAGAGAGGGACTCTTGTTCTAAGAGGAAGCAATATTTTTTAAAGTATTATGATTATATGTGAAGCTGAAAGGAGTTGGAATCCAACATAGTTTACTCTTCAGGAAGGAGAATATCATCCACCTACTGGGGGTAACAGGAAGCCTGATAAGTTATATAAAGTAACTATTGTCTCCACTCAGCTTTAGAAATGGAGAGACAACCTACTCCCAGGGCTTCTGTGCAGCGTCCTCTTGGTTGCAGGATGCTTGAGGTATACTCAAATAGCAAATGGCCCCTTGTATTATGTCACATGAACCTTGAGTCTTCTAGACCTTGAGCCTCATTTTTAATGCTCCCCTCTGAAGGCAAAGTGGGGCAAGGGGACATTTCTCTCTTCAAAGACCATGTCCCTGGTTCTAAGTGTTCCCTTGCATTTCCTACCGTCTCTAAATGCATCCTACGCGACCCTTCTCTGTACTAACATCTACACTCATTTGAAGGGAGCAATGAAATTCTCTAAAGGAGGAGAAACTTCAAGGTACAGATTCAGAAATAACCAACAATACGCTAGAGAAAAGAGATGAAGGGATAGGAACCAGTTAAAGACCAGATGACTTAGTAAGGCAGATGGGTGGAAATCAGTGCTGTTTTGGTCAGAGGCAGAGGGCTCTGGGGATGAAAAACCAACCAACACAGAAACAGACAAAAACATATGACTCATTTCTGCTGAGTATCAAAAAGATAGCTTAAGAGAGCAAATACCTGGAGACAGAAGGGTAAGAGCAGAATAAGCTGGTCAGAGACCATCAGTCTCAAGCGTCAGGACACTGGCGAGCTGGGGTCCACTGGCCCACTGAGCCTCTCTACTAATCTCTATGTCCAGTGCGGACCTCCTGCCTTCAGTTGACCCATCTTTCTTTGGCTATGTTACGACGAGATTACATTTAGGCTATACCCCCACCCAACTCATGCCTCCGGCTCCTGGTCCAGAATACATTCTGACGTAAGGGGCCACTGGCTGTGTCTAGTCTGAGCCACCCCAGTGAAGTATTTAGGAGTATCTGTGCTGGGGCCTCCATGAGCAGCCACTTCATATATTCCACCGACTGTGAGTACTTGAAAATGGTGGACAGAAGAGGAAACGGACACCCCTGGGGAAATCAGAGTGGAAAACTGCCAGGCCTAAAGGCACAGCCTTTGATGGAAGAAGTTCCTTTTATCTGACTCTTAGAAGGTGACAGGGAAGTGGGAGTTTGTGCTCATCCAGGGATAGAATAGGTTGGAATGGGATAGCTGGCCCTGTTTGCTCAGCAGAAGAAATGTTCCCGGTCAGCAAAACAATCCCTCAATATTTAAAAGTCAGATTTTTTTTTAAGGACCTAAGAATGTGGCACATGACCTCATTCAACTTTCTGTGGGGCCAAGGGAGAGGCAAATTTGTAATCCCCACCTTCCAGAGAGTGAACTCATCTGAGATCAACAGTGAATAATAGATAAGGTGCCCTGGGCCAGAGGAGCGGAGAGAGAGGAACTCAGCCTACATCCACAGACAGGTGACTTCTCCAGGCCTTGCTGTCCTAGAGAATTTGATCTATAAAAGTCATGAGCAGAGAGATCTAACGTCCAGAAATACACTAAAAGATTATCAAATGCTACCCTGTAACATGCCCAATCTTGTGACAAGAGTCCTTGGTGACTCTGACACTAATAAATAACCATAGGTCAAGTAGGTAAGGAGCTTCAGCTTCTCTGAAAATGTCAAGCATTTGAGGCAATCCTAGTGGGATTCCGCCAATCTTTTCGGTAGTTTTCCGTGCCCCAGATGCGTGTGGCTTGTCATATTTCAGGCCCACAGGAGGCTTGCAAACTAAAGTTCTTCGCGGAACTCCTGCCTATGTGCAACAGAGTTTAAAGGGTAGGCTGGGCTGGAGGACTCATGAGGCAACCTCAGGCATCTCAGGGACATTTCTCTGCCCATAAAAACACCCGCTTCCTCTTCCCGCCCACTCCCTGCCAGAAACCTGCCACAATTTAACACAGAGAACCAGAGACGTTTCAAAATCACTTTAACTGGGCCTGTAGTGCTAGATGCAGTGATTGTCCCGATACTTCCAGCTCCCAGCTAAACAGGCAGCCGGCGGCATAACCTGACCACCCAGAGAAGGGCATTGTGTGTAGTACAGAGAGAGACTGTGGGGCTGACTGATCACAAACTGCCTGCCTGCCCCTAAACCCGGCACTAGCCACATGACAGGGCTCTGCTTTTCATCTGCTCTGAAGACACTGTTCACTTTTTCTCTTGTTGTATTAAAAATGGTCTATCTGCTTAATGTACACTTTTTTAAATGGTTACTTTTGGTACCTAAAAATGATCCTAATTGCCACATATGACAGTGATCTAGCCTTTCTACCCAAACAGAGGCCCCGGAGAAGCCAGACAATCTGAGTTTTAATCCTGGCTCTGTTAAAGGTTTCTGAATGTCTTGCTTTTAAGGAGACAGAGGCCGGAATTTTCCTGTGAGAAATTGTTAAGGTTCATTGAGTCCTTTCATCACCAAAGCTTGAGAGAAAGGCCCTGGAGTGGTTTTCACCATTCTCTCCTCTTGCTTTCCAACCATGACGGTGTCTGCCCTAACCTATCTGCTGTGATAGGAGCTGGGAGTGGGAGCGAAAAAGGAGTGTGGAGTGGGGGAGAAAGAAGAAGGAAAGCAGAGAAAGGTGAGAGGCAGAGGGAGGACAAAGAGAGGGGGAAGGGGCTCTGCGTATAGTGAGGGAACAGGGTAAGTCCCCCCAAAAGCAGGTCTGGAGGGCCACCCTTGCAGACACACGCCTGTCCCCTGACAATTCCCCATCCCACTCCCTTCCTGTCACTTCCAGGTCTGAAAAGAGATATCCAATATTTGTTGTGAGGAAAAGTCAGACCAAATATTTTAGAGTGTGAGCATCAGAAATCTGTTTTTACTATTCACTGGCTTAGTTTCGCCAAGCTTTGGAAAATTATTAATCATTCCATTATGGAAAACAAATCATTTTTCTTTAACTTTAGCCCAGAGAATATCAACTGTCAGTTCGAGAATAAAGAACTGATAAGGTTTTAGTATTCCAGCCTGCTCTTTCCATCTTGAAGGCCTGCGTGACAACTGTTTTCTGGGAAAATCTGAAGAGCTGTGGGGGATTTTCCTCTTGAAATATTTGTGGTAAAAGCACCAAACTTCAATTTGGCTTGAAGGAGATACTGCTGTGGGAGTCGGGCAGCCTGCCTTTTATTTCTGGCTCTGTCACTAACCTGCTGTGCAAGTCTGGGAAATGCTCCTCACCTCTCTGTACCTAGAAGCGTTAAATCCACAGAAGATATGAAGCAAATGAATGTATTATGACTGTACATGTAGGAGGCTGCCATGAAAAATGTTACACATTTCAATTCGCGTTAGTATTTGTGTTGTACTTAAAATGCCACCATTAGCATTGATTCTCATCACCTGCAACCTTAAGAAAGAAATCCATCCTACACAGAACTAATTGGCAGTGGCTGAGGAAGAGGAGGGATAAAAAGAATGAGGGAGACAACTTGACATAATTTTGTGTTTATGGTGAGAATACTTCCAACCTTCATAAAATTCACACCTCTTATTCTGAGGGACAAAAATCTCTTTTGTAGATTTCACTGCGCATTTCACAGGCAAAACTGGAGAAACGCTTTGCCTAGTAGGAGTCCCTAAGGAAGACATTTACCCAGAATGAGGCAACACAGATGGAGGAAGACAAAAGAATCTCCGCAGCTTTGCACAAACATACACTCATCACTCAGTCACAAAGGGATTGATAATAACACCTCTTCCATCTCATTTTACCCATTACCCAGACCGCTGCGTTCAGAGGAAATACACTGAGGTAGAACTGTGTCTGCCACTTGGCCAACATAAACATACGAAAAAAAACTGTGTGGCACCATAGGGCGGCTTTCTCCTCGCCCTACTTCTCTTGGGGTGCACAGGCCAGGAGAGGCAGTGGAAAACCTGGGCCGGCAGCTACCAGGCCGCAGATGTAGGCGTGAAGCGCTCCCGTTCCACTGTCGGCATGCTGTTCCACTGGCCCCGATGGGGCTGAGGTTAACACGTGTTGGTTCCGGGTCTCAGACGGAGCAACAGTTGTAACGAGGCCACAAACAGCAGGCTGGTGTGCTGTTTCCACCTTCAGCCCAACCTCGGCGGCATCCTGTCAGTGATCTTGGGCCCACTGCAGGAAATAGCACGCACCGTTGGTGAACTGAGACGGTGCTTTCTCCGTGGCTTCAAATGGTGCATTCACCAACTGTGTGCAATTTTTCAGTTATCCTGGGACCAGAAAGGTCTCTGGCCAGCCGGGGCTTGGAAAAGAACAAGGCCAATCGCCGGATGACTCTGAAGTTCACACACATGGAAGATACCTTCCTAACTCACCAGCCTCCACCTCACTGTACATTTCCTGTGGCCTGGTTGCTTCTGCATGAAGGTTGTTTGGTTGTCTTCGCCCACTCCCTCAGTGCCCACTAAGTCCCACAGACAGGCAGGGGAGGTGAATTTCCAACAGCCCCCTGAGTTTCTGCTGACCTTTTTAGGTGTTTTTTTACTTGATGGTGCTTTCTATTCACGTGTACTCCTGGGCTCTGGGGATTCCCCTCCCTTTGATTTGCAAAGAGGATTAGAAAGGCACAGCTTTGCGACCAGTCCATCACAGACTGCTGCTATTAACTGATTTCCCCTCCTTAGACTCATTTGAAACCAAAAAAATACAGTTCTGTTGAGTCACTTGCTCCCTGGGGGTCTGAAAATATGGCTCTTGGGGGAGGCCGGCCTGATTTACACTTACTTTGCTATTCTCCAGCCCTCGCCACACTTACAGTGGCTTATAGCAGGGAGTAGCTGAAGCCCAGAGCGGCCTCTGGTCTCACTCATCTCTGAGACATTTCTAAAGGAGAATGAGCCAACACTGGTTTGACTCCTTAGATCTCTAAGCCACCAAGGCAAATGGCATCTTAACCACCAAGACTCTCCAAACTCAGTCACTAGATGTGTGCATCCAACTTTATCTCCCGAGTGAACCTATGGCATAAAATGGGAGCAAAGCTCCCTCACTATCTGCTCAAAAGGTGGTCAAAATGTCTGCCTAGGAACACATTTCCAAGGCAGCAGCCTCCTCAGATAAGCTTTTGAACAAAAACTATGTATTTGATGTCCTCAAGGAAGAGATATTGTGTAAGGCGTTATTTTTAACAAGGACGGTTAGGAGGCTGGGAGCTGAAGGAATGCTGTCGGTGTCCATATTTAAATAAATGACATTGCTATAGACAAACAATAATAACCTACGATTAAACAGAGTCAACATAGGAGAGACACAAGAATAGGCCCAGCACAAATACATTAAAACGATTAAATATTTGCATGGGAGTAGGGGCAGGTTTCCTTCCACAGCAAGGCCCTTGGTGTGGAGATCTTCCATCACGGTCACTACCAAGCCAACTCCCAGGGCTATCGGCCCATAAAACAGATTTCCCAGTCGAGGGCAGATCATACTCACGGCGCAAGCCCTAATGCCAGATGACAAACAGGTTTTTAGTCTCCAGTGCCAATCTGGTGGCTTGGGAATAGCCACCTGGAACACTGCCCCAAGAGGAAACGGGAGGCTATGGCAGGCCTCTGTGTGGCTCAAGGACATGGCAAGGCACCTGTACTGCTAAACTCGCCCCATCTAACCGCACGCAGGTGCTTTTTCCTCCTCATTTCAAGCTGGCTATCTTGTTCACCTCTCATCTAATGTTATTAACAAGAAAACATGACCCCCCCTTTACACAGGTATGGTGCTTTATATTTTTCAGAGAATGTTCACGGAATGGTCTTAGCTGATCCTCACTGCCTCAGGAGGGAAGCTGGGAAATAACTGCAGCAGCTGTTGTGTGTTAGGTGGGCTCTGGAGCCAGACCTCCTGGGTTTGCACCTCAGCTCCACCACCTACTAGTAGCTGTATAATTTCAGGGGGATTACTTCATCTCTCTGTGCCTCATTTTGCACGAATGCATATTTAAGATGACAGTTGTACCTACTGTGAGGATAAATGAGTAGCACTTAAGATAACGCCTAACACCTAGCAGGCGTTACTAGCCTTTTACTTATTTTCTTCACTTCAGTTTTTCCAGAGGAAAAATTGAGGCTTGGGACATTCTCATTCTATCTCTATGGTTCACTCTGGCTCCCCACCCCAAGTGCCCCAGTCTGCAATGTCCTCCTTTACTCTTCTTTAAATTTCCATGTTTCTGGGGCCAGTTCAAATGCTACCTCTTCCATGAAATCTTTTCTAACCGTGCTAGCCTAAATTGACCTCTCAGTTCCGAATACACGTTAGAATCAATACCAAATAATTTAGTTTGAGAAGCTTCTTCTAATTATATTGTATGTTATTCTTATCTCTCTATCTGCACTGTAAATGTTATGAGATTTTGTGTACTGCTCTACCTGTCCCCATTCTAAAGGGGAGAAGGGAGGAAATGAACATTTATTGAGCACTTCCTAGGTATCAGACCCTGTACCAGTGATTAGCATCCATTCGTTCATTTCATCCTCACACCTCAGAGAGGGGAACGTTATTATCCTCGTTTTGAAGAGGAGGAAACTGAGGTTCAGAGAAGTTGAGCAATTTTCTGAGACCAAATAGTTAGCACGTGGGAAAGCCTGATTCAAACTAGGTCTCCCTGGCTCTCTGGCCTCCGCTGGTTTTACCACATGAAAGGTTTTCAACATGAAAACTCATGGCCTCATGGATATTTCTTGATGAATTTCTTCATAGCAAGGCACTGAGTGACAGCATATTGACCATGTTGTTTAATGCAAAGTCACGTGTAAAGGAAAACTGAACAAAATTCAGACTAAGACAAACTTTCAGTAGCAAGAAGAAACCAGCCTATTGGTAGAGTTGGAGACATTGTTTTCAGGCCAGGGAGGAACCATGCTCCAGCAGGTATGGCAAGAGAAAGGACACAAACTCCTGGATTCTATTTCTGTCGTGACCACTAACCACTCTGCTAATATTTTCAGTTCTGCTAAAGTGTGACACAAGAGTTTCAGAAGAAAGTTTGCCACATGAGAGCAGAGTAAGAATAGGCAGTTAGCTGGTTACGTGTGTTAGAGCCACAAACAACACTGGAATCTGGAGTAGGAATTCAAAGCGGGGACAAATTCCATTTGGGCATTTGTCTTTCCAGCTTCACTTCAACTCACAAAGAGCAGCCCTAGGTATGAAGCAGTCCTGAAATATAAATGATAATAGTATTTATGTTTTAAAACACCTTATAAGGGCTATCTTTAGTTTACTCGGGATCCACTTCAACCATGCAAAGAGTTCGTTGTTGTTTTCCTACTTGAAATGATGTTTGTGTTTATTTTTAGACTGGTCACTATGTACAATGGTGGTGCTAAGGAAGAAAAAGTTCAGTGATTCTCAGTATATTTGATAATCAATTAATGAAGTATATTAGTGCCTCTGGCATCCCAATGGAGCCCTTGGCCTTACGGTGTAAACACAGCTGGGGTGGAGTTGATAGGGGCAGAGGTTTGTTCTTGGCCTTTGAAGTCATTCAGCCAAAAGGCTAGGCCTGAAAAGACTGGTGACTGAGGGAGGTTCCTGCAGTCCTTTAAGGTGCATCACAATCCCTTAGGGAAAACAGGACCAATATGGGTCATGGCTATCCATTTCCATACATCTAAAGTCCCACTGAATTCAGACTCCTGGAGCTGTGGGCAAGTCTTGTGGAAGACTTCCTGCTTCCACCAAGGCCTGGAAAGGGATCACTGCTGAGAATGGACGCCCAGCTGCTCTGGAATGGGAGGACAAGCGAGCTCTTTTCTGTCTGGTTATTTACAACCGTATTCCTTCTCACGGACTCCTCCTGCCCTCCCCAGGACCACACTGAAATGACTAAATCTGCCTGTCGCTCCAGTGAATCCAGTCAAATAAATAAGTCAATTCTCTTTAAGTTTGTGGTCTCAACTCCTTGTTGGTTTATTGCAAAATTAAAGGGCACACAGAGTACAACCATCAATCAGTAACCAGCAGAGGAATAAGCTCTTTGTGGAATGTACTGAGGAGCAGGAAAGAAGAAGGAAAAATGAAAAGAAACCTCATGAAATGGTCATTTGTTAGGAGAACAGAGATTAAAAAAAAAAAAATCCACATTGCACATGCAGCATCATTTAGGAAAAGTCTTATTAAAGGTTTCCTATCTTGCCAGGAGAGTAAGCACAGGAACACAAACAAAAATCCCTCAAAATGCTCTGCCATTTATTAGTGCTGGTTTCTGGTGAGTTTTGCTGTATTCCGTAGACCCAGCCAGAGATCCCAGGCCCAAGGGATCCTGGACCAGGGGAAGGAGATGAGATACCACTATTGTTTTTTATAAAACAAACATAACTGGCTCCCTCAGCCCTTTACCGCAACCTGACTTTCCCTCAGTACGCTATTATTTAAAGTAAAAGCACCTAGAACCATGCCTTGCTTGGAACTTTTAGTAAACACTATTTGAAGAGGGTAAAATTGAAGAGCAATATATAGTCTAGAGTAAGGGTGTCCAAACTGCGGCCCACGGGCCAACTGCGGCCCATAATCCATTGATAATTGGCCCGTAGCAAATTCCAAAAATATATTTAGTTTACTTAAATAAACCAGGTGAGGCAATACGTACTTCCCCTCGAGTGAGTGGCCCGGCTGTTTGTGTATTTTACCGCGTATGGCCCTTGGTGAAAAACGTTGAAAAAAGTTTGGACACCCCTGGTTTAGAGGAAGAATACTAAGTACCCACTGGATGCCAAAGACCACTCTCTATGGCTTATTTACATAACCTCTTTAATTCCCATTGCAATCCTATGGGGTAGCTGACATTATTATTCTCCTTTAAAGATAAATGTATTCAGTAACTTGCCTAGCTTGCTGAAAACAGCAACATCTACAGGACTCCAAAATCACTTCTTTCAACCAGATACACATGTTCAAGCATGGCACCAGGAAAACTACTGCGGCATTCTAAATCCTGCCGGAAGGAAGAAATCGGTAGTATTGGAAATAGTATGATCACCAGTCCTATGTCTACTTTGCACATTTTCCACTCCAGATAAGTTTCTTCTCTAGACAACCAGTATTCTTGCCCATTTCACAGGAGAGGAAAGCAAGGTGCCAAGAGGTATAGGGAATTGGTCACACTATAAGCAGAAGAGCCATTAGACCACAACGTGGCTCTGATTCTTACCTGTGTAAGCTGTAGCCTTTGAAATAACTTGATAATGGGGGGAAATTCTTTATGCTGCTTTAGAATAGTAAAGGATACATATATATATATATATACACATATATATGTACATATATATATGCTTTATGCTGCTTTAGAATAGTAAAGGATACATATATGTGTATGTATATATACATATATATGTACATATATATGTATATATGTATACATATATATACATACATACACATATATCACATACATGAACACACACATATATAATACACACATACAAATATGAACATAAAATCTCATCTGAACCTCCTTACCATCTTATGCAGGTATTACATCTTTTTCCGCATCAAAGAGGAAAGTGACTAGTCTAAAGTTTATAGTAAATAGATGGACCCAAACCAAGGTCTACTGACTCCAGATCCCATGTTCTTTATACTCTTTGATCCTGAAGGGGAGTGCACCTCCCAGAGAGATGCAGACTGACGGTAAAGGAATAACCCCCATTAGAAAGCTGGCTCTGTGCCTTTATGAAACAAGGACCAGCTGCTTGTGAAGTTGTGATGCCCAATGCAGCGGGATCTTGGATTCACTTCTTCTCTCTACAGAGGTATCTATCAATAATGTTAGAACCTCTATGCTCTCGCTAAGGGTGGTCCTCTGTTACTAATGGGAGGCTCACTGTAAGTGCTGGTTATGGTTTATTGGAAGTGGCTCTATTCATTCATTTAGTTAAGGAGTTCCCAACAGACGACAGTGGAAGCAAGAAGTGAGAGGAAGCCATAGCTGGGGCTAGGTAGGTTTAGGGCAAGACTGCAAGGCGGTTAAAGAGCAAAGTGTCCACTAAAGGCTTCGCTCCCCAACCCCAACCCTGAGTATCCCACGGCTTCATTGCTCCCAGCACAGCTAGAGTGGAACCCCTCCCAGGCCTCCTTTTCAGTCAGCGCTACCTTGACGGGCTTTGAGAGCCCGAGACGCCATCCCTGTAACATCTACCACTACTCCTAAATCTATGCAGTCCTTTCTCCCCTTCCTTTTTTCTAATGAACAAAACCTTAAATAAGTCTTAGGTGGCTTTTGCTACAGGGAGGGATCCTAGTGACATACCAATGGCTCTAAAGCTGTGACTCTGAAGCAGTAGAGATGAGCCTTGAATCTAGTCTCCTGACCCCAAGATCCATGTTAATTCCTCTACACGTTCTTTTCCTCCCGCTTCTGAAAGAGAAAATCTGGCTCTCCACTTTACTGACAGATTCCCCTACAGATAGTTGAAGCATAGTTGAAATATAAGCTGACAAAATAAAATTACCCAAGTAATTTCATTATTAAAATTTAAAATAATAATAAAATATTTATTAAATACTAATCATGGACAAGACAAAGTAAAGACAAGACGGATGTTTTTCTTTTAAAAAAAGAAGTAATACAAGTGTGTGTGTAAACTGTAATGAAAGGGAGCAAATAATCCTTGTCATAAGAGGGATGAAAAGAGACAGCTGTGGGAGTCTAGAAGATGGGAAGAGACGATGTCTCCCTGGGAGGAGACTCAGGGAAAGTGTCATTTGATCTGGGCCTTGAAAGAAGGGCACAATTTGGTCATTGAGAGTTGTGTGAAAGGTCATTTCAAGTGGCAGAAGAGGCCCCGATATTATAAGAATTTGGATCTGCAGAGTATTTCAGAAGAGAACCTTAAACACTAGAATACTGGAAGTCACTAAAAAGGTAACGCGATCCGTATCTTTCTAAGATATCAGACCAGGTATTTATACCAGGAATTCATCTGTCTCTAAAAGGAGGACTTTGAAAAGAATGGAAATAGGCACCCCCAGCTGAGAGACACTGGAGAGGACCTCCTCCCCTCTTCATGCAGCTTCTCACGTCTGCATATCCCAACCTCTCAGAAAGGAGAGGAAAGTTGTCTCCATAGTTCCCTCCTACCACTGAAGCTGACTCCTACAGGACAGTTTCTTGCAGTTAAAAAAAAAAAAAAAGTTGAGAAAGTCGGGGGTGGGGGGGGTGAGGGGTTGGGGGTGGGGAGTGTCTGTGCGCGAGTCCGCGCGCGCGTCAAACTCTAGAGCTAAGTTTCAAACTGTATTTAAAGGCTAAATTCTGCTAAAACACATCAAAGGGTATCAGGCCCCATTACAGAGGAAAGGAAAAGCCCTAATTCATATGCAACAGGGTTTAGGAAAAATCTACATGAAAGACTTCTTAGCAAACTATGGGAGTAAAAACTAAAACAAAACAACCCAAAAGTCTTCAAATGACTGTGTGTCATCAGTGTTCAGTTTGGTGGCTTCCCCCCGGCTCCCTCACAGGCAGAAAGACCCCATTGCACTTCAGAGCTTTCCTATCCGGAGAAAGAAGGCAGTATAAGCCAAAGTAGAGTTCTACTCCACAAAAAGCCATTTTTTCCCCCTGCCAGTTACTTTTCAACATGACTGACAAGAAAGCTTTCCATTTTTCAATTAATGTTTTCAAAGCCCACAGCGAAGGTCAACTAGAGGTTCAAATAAAAACCTCAATCGATATACAACATGTAAGCATATTACTTTCATGTAAATTCAGTTTGTTATTTAGTAGGACATGGGGTCCAGAAAAGTCCCCTGACCCCAACCCAGACTTGGAAATAAGGAAAATAAGATGGTCCTCTGAAGTCACACTAAATAATCAGCGCACTTACTGGCTCAGAACAGAATCACACAACAGGACAGAACACGTGCCCCGTCAAATAACGGATCTAAGTAAGGAGCATCACGCGGTGAAAAGCCGATGGGGAGCTTGGCAAGGTAATGATCTGCTTACCAGCTTCTGAACCCACTGATCAATTTCATCACCATGAAAGGTGATTAAGCAGACATTAGTGCCTAATGACATGATAAAAATAGGAAGTGCACGGCATCACCTATAGAATATTTCTGCCTACAAAAATCTAATCTAATAACCACTAGTTTATGGGATATAGAAGAACAAGTTAAACAGCAGCATGAGAAAGCCATCAGCCAAATCCAGAACGTGCGGCATTCTATATCCAATCTGTCCAACAAATCAATGTCACAAATAAAGGATGGGGAGAGGGGGAACTGTTACAGAATAAGGGAAAATTAGGGAACATAAGAACCAAATGCAATGTGTTTCCCTTATTCAGACCCTGAATAACCAACTATAAAAGAACATCTTTGAGCCAATCACAGAAATTTGAATAAGGGCTAGGTGTTAGATGGTATTAATGACTTGTTGTTAATTTTGCTAGGTGTGGTGAAGGCATGGTAGTTATAGTTTCAAATGCCCTTATCAAGTTAAAGGTGGAGCGTAGGTAGAGAAATATGTTTTCCAGAGAGAAATTTAAAAATACAAACAAGAAAGGAAGAGGGAGGGAGAAGAAGAGGGAGGGAGGAAACATAATCATCATGGTGCATTTAGTAGATTGCCACGAATACTTTACTTACATTGGCACAGTAATGTAAATGCTAAATATGGTTTTAACTAAATATTAAGACATAATCATACTAGAAAGAGGCGAAAGAGTGAAACTTAAAGAGAAAGTGAAATAACTACTCCATGGTCATCTTCCATAGAAGTCATCTGCAATATAAAAATCCAGAAATAGCAAGTCAAGCGTATCATTTAGAAATGTGGACCTAACTAGCAGAGTCAACAACTCAATGATTTGAAAGTGGTTGCTTCCAGGGAGTAAGAATCAAAGGGAAGAAGGAGACTTTGGGTAGAGAACTGCTGGTTTTCAGTTTAAGTATTATGTGATTATTAGATCTGAAAACAATATACATGTTTGACTTTGATGAAAAATAACATTTAAATTAAACAAAAAAAAAAAAACATCAGAGGATGTGGGGAGGAAGTTTGTCAGCCAAAAAATGAATATCAAGGACAATCAGAGAGGCAAATGATGGCAGTGCTGATTCCAAATCCAACTAGGGCTGCCAGGGAGCCCAGCGTGACCCATGTGGGCACGGATCTCCTGACAGGTAGGTGTGGACTGTGGAGAGAGGGGCAGCAGGCAAACAGGGCCTGACCCCTTAATCATCTGACTCACTTTACTTGCTTATTATCGATTCTGTCCTTCCCCCTAACCTGCCAATAATTTGACTTCTCATTTAACTTGCCTTGAAGGGGAGCGGTGCTAGTTGGACAGTTGTGCCTGTCCGATGCACAGAACAGCTTCTTTTTCATGGTAAGATTAAAAACTTGGCATTCTGCTTTTATAGCGCGGTCTGGCCTATGAAATTTGGGACCATGAACAGGACAGGCTCACCTGAGTGTGATAAGCTCTCGGCCAAAACCTGGGCCCAGGCCAGAGAGCCAGGTAAAAAGCAACTTGCAAGACTCCCTGTGTTTGGCTAGCAGCCTCCCCCGCCGCACCCCACGAGCTGTGCCCGCCTCCGAGCCCTCCGCACATTACCTAGAACACTTTCACAACAACCCAGTTAATCCCTACTATTTCCCCGAGAGTACTACACTAATTGAGGCAACTGCATTTGACCACTTCTAGGAAGACACTGTGGACACCTGTGGCTCTTTTCAAGCAAAGTTATTCTTCACCAGGTGCTTTCAGGATGCCATAGGACACTATAAGTAGAAACTGAAATTCCAGAACTTTCAAAACATAGGAAGTATTCATAAACTTAAACTAGACAGAATATTTTAATTTTTTTTATAAATAAACCTTATCGAGTACTTTAAAATACCTTTTACATGTTAATATCCCATTCAATCCTCACAAAACCTGTGGTGTAGAACCATTCCACTTTGTTTATTACAAAGGTGAAGAATAAGGTACAGTGAGGTTGAATTAACGTGGCCAGGGCCACACAACAAGGATGGCACACAGACACACAGCTGGACCATATAGTTGGACAGTCTGGTTGAGGAGAAGCATCTGGCAGAGACTCATAGCAAATGAGGAGCAGAGCTGGTAAGAGGCATCCCTCATGGAAAAAAGTGGAAGCCACTTCATCCAGGATGAAGTCCCCTAGTCATCACCTGGTGAAGCAGAGCCCCTGTGGCATCTGAGTTCAAAAATTTAAACACTCTGAAATCATAACAGAACTGGCTGATTACAGGACAAAGAAACGAGTATGGCACATAAAAATGGTTTCTGTTCCATTTTCAAGTTGAAACAAATATCTTACAAAGATAATAGACATCTGCTTTATGCTCCCTGGAGAAAGGGAGAATGCAAAGAAAACGGCAACATCAATTTGGAAGTTCCCAGAGTTCTAACAATATGGTTCTTATCTCAAAGCTAGCCTTTGCTGAGCAGTTACTATGTGTGAGCAACAGGGCGGACTTTACACACATTATCACCTCCTCAAAATAGCCCAAGTTCATGGATCCCTTACTCTGCGCTTCACATAGACTGTCTCCTTTAATCCTGACCACTGTCCTATGGGACAGGCCATAGTAGTATACGAGTATCCACTTCACAGGTGAAGAAAGGGAGCTTAGAGTTTATAAAAATTGTACAAGGCAATGGGAGAGCCAGAACTTGAAGCCAAAGCCCAGACCCCAGATCTACTAGAATGCAAAGCCGCCCTCTTGACGACCATGCCTCTTTATCTCCTTTGATTTTTACAACACCCTTTCAAGGTTAGTGCTATCACCCTTATTTTGCAGATGAGAAAGCTAAGGCTCAGAGAGGTGAGATCACTTTCTGAAGATACACGGTTGATAAGTGGCAAAGCTGGGATTCAAATCCAGGATCATTTGACTTCAAAGCCCAAGCTCTTCATCACTACCCTGCATTGTCTCTCCTCTCACGTAGGTACCAGCCCATTCACTCAAGGAATATTTATCAAGGGCTTACTATGTCCCAGGCACTGTTGTAAACACATAGAGATACAATGGCAATAAGACAGCGAGAAATCCTAGCCTGTGTGGAGTCTGTATTCTAGCAGTGGAAGGCAGAAAATGAACACAATAAATGGTAAATGATATAGTGTGGCAGAAAGTGATCATTCATTTCTGTGGGAAACAGATAGAGTAAGGGGATTTAGTAGAAGGTGTAGGGGCAGGTTGTAATTTTTAATCAGAGTGGGCAAGAGAGGCTTCATAGAAATGGAGAAAATAGACATAAGGAGCTGAGGGCAGCAGCAGGCATGGGGATATCAGTAAGTTCTATATCTCCTCACCAGAAATCTTTAAAGAGAAATGTTCTAACCCTTTAACATGCTATCTCATGTAGAAATACCCAAGGAAGCAGAAAAGTTAAAGAGCCAAGGACCTTAGCATCGCCCTCTAACTCGCCAAAAATGTATACTGCGAGGTAACAAGAAAACATACACAGAGCTCATCCATCATTACAGATGAAAATGGTAAGGTTGGGTGGCTGTGCCTACGCAAGGAAAAATACAGGCTAAATATTTTACCTATCAAGAATTAGCTCTCAAAGTAAGTGGCCTTCCCCGGGCAATCTGGGTGATGTCTTCGTCAAGCTCTCAGTCTACAGATGTTAGCATTATACAACGATTCCCATAAAACTGCTCTGCGTAACAGCCAAAGACTGGCTGCACCCCTGTGACCTAAATGTGATATCTCCAGGAAAACCAACAAGGCAAGCTACATGGCACTTTCCATGAGTCCACAAAGCCTAGGTCATCCTGCTGTGAGAGCTCATTACACTGCAAGGGTCATCTGGGAGTTCAGCCTATGACTGTGAGAAGTCACAGGGATAATCTCTTAATCCACATATTTAAAAAAAAAAAAAAATTCCTTTATTAGGAAAATCCTGAGAATGCATTCTTCTATTGCGGATTTTTAAATAGGCAAGAGTTAAAGCTAGGCACTCAAGTTTCGTACTTGGTCTCCTCTGTGAATGGTCACTGGTTGAACCATCTTCCTCTTCTAGTTCACCAGCACATTTCTTTGGCCATATCTGAGGACAGAGCAACATAAATCCCATAAGGCCTCTCCTGTATTGGGCTAGATCGCAGGGCATCTCACAAAGTGAGGGAACTGAAGACGCAGTTTGGTAATGGAAGTTAAGGTTGAAAAGCTATTACCAGAATTAATGTTAGTAAAATATTGCAGATTATTTGGAATTCCAGTTTTGATTTAGTTGTTGACAAATGGAAAAAGAGAGCGGTTCTGTAACAGCTGTTTCCAGTTGGCAGCTGTGCAAGACCAGAAGCTCCAGATCAAGTGACAGGTAAACCCAGAGCCCGGATCCAAGGCCTGTGCGCCAGCATTAGATCACACTGCTTTCATGATGCACATTCTGCAAAATACACGAAAGAAACAGAGAGAGAGAGAGAGAGAGAGAGAGAGAGAGAGAGAGAAGCAAAAGCCCAGAGAGAGGTGAATAACTTCACATCGCATCGCTCCCTGAGTCCACGTGCTATGTGTGTACTGAGCACCCCAGCTTGGGTGACAGGCACTGTTTTAAGTTGCAGAGCGGTGACAGAGAGAGGACTAACGAAGCCGCCGTCCGCCCAGTGGCAGGAGTGCACCCTGCCATAGTCAGGGTTCACCAGTATAGAAGGAAACCAGGAGATGAGCCAGACGATTTCAGATATGATGAGTGACGTGAGGAAATAAAATACTGTGTGCGTGGCTCCTAACAGGATGCTCAGAGAAGGCCTGAGAGGGGACATTTGGGCTGAGATCTGAAGACAGCTCTGGGGTGGCACAGAGTTCAGGGGAAAGTTCCTGGCAGAAGAGACAAGAAGTAAGGTCCTGAGGCAGAAACAAGCTTGGGGTGCTCTAAGAACCAGAGACTCGTGAGGCTGAAGACGGATAAATGAGGAGAGGGGTCAGAGCTAGACAGACGGCGTCTCGGGGGTCAGCAAAAAAGGCTCTGGGTTTCGTTGTAAGGGTGGGGGGGGGCCACTGGCCGGTTTAAAGGAGGAGATCGACATGATCTGATTTATGATTTAAAATGTGCTGATTCTAAGGAATTAAAAAGCCAACATTTTAATCTCCCCCCTTGTGAAGGCACAGATTTTGTGTTCTGTGAAACCAACTTAAAACATTCATGAGCATTTAGTCCCTTTTGGTGAAAAGGAAGGGGTGGGGTGGAGGGAAGAAGAAAGAGAGAAAGAGAGGGAGTGACAAAGAAAGAAAGAGAGAAAGGGAAAGAGAAAAGAAGGCAGGGAGGGGGGAAAATATCTCCTAAAGCTCTTCCGGCTGCTAAGAGGTGGGAAAGGTGGAGAGACCAAAACAGGAGATCCCAACAACACAGCACAGAAGAAAGACCCATTAATGGGAGACCAGGGGAGTGTTCTCACAGTCCCATCTTCTCAGGGTGGCCAGACGGTGGCACCTGAGGGGAGAAGATGCCGAATCACACTATTACAGCTGAGTCTTAGCAGCAACAACACTGAAACGATATTTCTAGCTGAAAACACTTTCAAATAGAATTCCAGTTCACCCAAGGCAGGATGTGGTCCCACTGTATCAGTCGGCAAGTAATTATTATATCTCTACCAATGTAGAAACAGAGAAAGATGAAAAAGTAGTGTTGTGTTAATTCCACATGCCTTTGAGGATTTGAAAGTCTTCATAGGGAGGATAGAAGAGAAGAGAAGACAACGTCCACAGCGGTACACAGACCTATGCTTGCATACATGTAGATACTTAGACGTAGAGCTCAAACCCAGGCCTTTGGATTCCTGGTTCATCACTGTCTAGACTGAAGGAACCCACAAAGCGCATGGTTTATAATTCTAATTGGAATGAAATGTGATCAGACATTCTGCCAGGAATCTGTAACTCCTCCTGCTATTACCCCCAAGAAGACAAAGGTCATCCATAAACAGCCACTTGGCTGAATCCACTTCAGCAAATTCAATCTCTTCCAACCCACGTCAGTTTCACTTCCCTGTGGGAAAGCTACAAAATGTACATGGGAGGAAGTGAGAGTGACCAGATGGCGAGCATGTCTTTTTTGAAAGCTCACAGTCTACACTTGATATATGCAGAGGGTGCCAAAAAAGTGTATTCACATTTTAAGAAAGGAAAAAACTATTAAAATTGTAATACTCAATATACGAGGTTGGACAATTAAGTTTGCGAACTCATCCTAGAAAAAGGGCTACATACCTCATTGCTGAATATCACTAAGGTCACCTTTGAAGTACTCCCCTTGGGAAGCTATGCACCGACACCAGCACCTAGTCCACCCTTCAAAGCAACTTTGGAATTCTTTCTGGAATGGCCATCAGAGCTGTCTTTGTATTACCCTTGATGTCCTGAATGTCATCAAAATGTCTTCCTTTCAATATTTCCTTTATCTTCAGGTAAAGAAAGAAGTCATCGGGGGCCAGATCAGGTGAATAGGGAGGGTGTTCCAATACAGTTATTTCTTTACTGGATAAAAACTCCCTCACAGACAGTGCCATGTGAGCTGGTGCATTGTCGTGATGCAAGAGCCATGAATTGCTGGCAAAAAGTTCAGGTTGTCTAACTTTTTCACACAGTGTTTTCGGCACTTCCAATTAATAAACTTGGTTAACTGTTTGTCCAGTTAGTACAAATTCATAATGAATAATCCCTCTAATATAAAAAAAGGTTAGCAACATTGTTGCAACAAGTTCTCCAACTTAATTGTCATACCTCCCATACCAATAACAAAAGATAATTACAAGTCATGTTTGATTTCTGCAGTTACAAGAGGTGCTCAAAATGGTTACCATCAGCTTCCAGACACTTCTGATTATGGCGAACTACTGCTTGAGCAACACTGACCAAAGTGTCCACTTGTATACATTTTTTTGGCACCCCTGGTATATGCGTACCCAGTGGCAAATGGCAGCATAGTGTGTGTGTGTGCACAATACATGCATATGCATTCTAACAGCTCATTCAAGAAAAATAAGCAAGACCTGAATATGTCAGGTGTGCCTACAGAGTGTCTAAAGTGATGTCTTCGAGAGACGGAAGATAAAATTGGTCTGATTTCTCTGGCTAGCAGGGATGGCAATTCTGTTCTTACTGCCCAAAGGAAAAATGTTAGACCTCAATCAGATGATTTATTCTATGTGTTAGTCTCTACTCAACAATTTTCAATAAAAATGGCATTTTGATCACTTGTTTAAAAGAACAGAAATTTATAACAGCAGCTAATATACTACATGGAAGACTATGGCATGTTATTTGACTTCTGAAAAGTTCAGTTTTATGTGTGTAAACTGGGAAGTTCAACATTGTGATTATATTAAATACTACTGAGTTATTCACTTCAAAATGGTTAATTTTATGTTATATGATTTTCACCTCAGTAACAAAAAGGGTAAATCAATCAATCAATCAATCAATCAATCAATCAATATGTGACACTCCAAAACAATGGTAACTTTAAAACTGACAGGCCTCATAATCAGGGCAGTGGGAGCTTGAGCATGAAATAAATTATTTAATTTATTATGACAAAGCATTATGAAAATAGCAGCCACTGTGAAAAGTTTTTTGTTATATTCATACCCAAACTGATATACTCGCATATGTATATATACTATATATGATGGATCTGATTAACTCAGATATAGCAAGTGAATTATTATTATCCTGTATTGTCAGCTAGAGAGATATGGGACTCAGTTCTGAGTCCTTGAGCCAACTATTTCAAAGAAAACTCCCTCTATAACCGTGGGGAGGACTTGCCTTCAGGGGTCTATGAAAGCAACATGAGCTACAGCATGGAAATTTCTCTATAAAATGGCTCATATCTAGAAGTGTCATACTCTTGATTAATATTTGCTAAATAATCCATCAAATCCTAAATACCCAGTTCTCATCTATTATCTCTTTGGATTTTTTTATAGCAACTTTCTGAGATCTATAGGAAAGTTGATCTGAGATCTATCCTCATTAATATGATAAAACTGGGGCTCAAAGAAGTTATTGGAATTGTACTTTCTAAAGGAGGTAGGACTCTAATCCTAAATCTTGACAATGTCCAATGAACAGCAAAATATCAATTAAAATTAAACTTTAGCAAACCTATAGCATCAGAAAGCAAATCAGTGTTTGCCTGAGACTGGAGGAGGAAAGGGAATTGATTGCAAGAGAACATGAGGGAACTTTCTGGGGTGATGGAAACGTGGTTCATAGGCGTACACGTCTCCCAAAACTCATCAAACTACACACTTCACTGTAGGTAAATTAAATCTTTAAAAATTTGCAGTTAATATTATTTCCCAATTTTGCTTCCCATAAACAAGAGAAATTATAGATCTTCCTTACTCTATTTTGACTGCCTTTGTCCAGAAGAACTAATTATTTCATTTGGATCCTCTAGTGGTAAACATGTTTTCTCTGTCATCGTTTCTTTGACGTAAAATGCTATGACATTAAAGTAGATTTCCAGGTTTGCATAGGGGGATTTTCTTTTCATATAATGCCATATGTATTTACCTTTCTTTGGTTGCCTACATTGAAGTATGTTTTTAGTATCTGTGGTTGTCACAGTGTTTCTATTATTAGGGTTACTCTGGGGATCTGAATTAACTGGATCACTCACGTTCAGAGCTCAAAACCAAAAGAGCTAACATTTCTAAAGGGCAAAAAAAAGCAATGTCTTTCCCCAGAACACAATACTCTTCCCCTTTTCAAACTGCCTTTCCCTCAGCTGGAGAGCATGCCAGGTCACTGGGGCAATGCGCTGAGGTACACCCACAAGTCTACCCTTCAGGCTAAGAGCACTTAGTGAGAACTCAAGGCTTTGGATTCCTAGTATGGAGCTGATTCAGAATTCTGATGCTGTTTTCCTAGAAGATGGATCCTATATCTCTGGAGCGCTGCATAATACATGGAACTGTGTAAATAAACGGTTTGCTGATGTTTTTGAGAAAATAATAACATTTATATATTTTCACAGCACTTTAAAAAGTGCTTTCACATTAATCACTGCACTTAAGCAACAACCTTGTAAGGGTGGTACTATTATTAATCCTATTTCATAGAGATATCAAACTCACCAGGAATATATGTAATTTGTCAAAGACATCCAGGTCTTAAGTGGTAGAATCAGTCAGAATTTTGTCCCATAGCCTGGCCACTACTCATTTATAACACATTGACTCTGATAACTTCACTTGGATCAAAAAGCCATCCCTCTAGAAGGCGCTAGAAGGAAGTATCTAACACCTATTTCCAATAGGGCAAACATTGATCACCTTGCTAGACAAGACTTCCTCATGAGTAGGGAAAGAAATAAAGAACAAACACGATGGAATCATTCACCTACCACATATAAACCTACCATATACATACACTTTATCCAATCTGATGGCACTACATCTCGTTAACTGTGCATTTCCAACGTCGCTATATTTACAATTCGTATTATATTTTGCTAAGCATAATATATTCATCCCTCAATACACTGGCCACCCACTCCCTTCTCTATGAGTTCTTCACTGATCTTCCAGAGTGAGCTGTTTTCTTCCTCTGCGCTACTTGATTCATATCAATAGACCAGCATTTACTATCTTATATTGTATAGTTAATTACTACACAATACCAGTCTGTTCCACTGGTCTGGGAGCACCTTGAAAACCAGGATTAAGTCTCCTTCACCTGTGTGCCATTGCACAGCAGCTGGTATACATCAGATTCCCAGGAAATAATTGCTGGAAACTCACTGTGGGACCTAACCATTATTTGTGACATCCTTATCCATAAATGGGTAATACATCTTAAGAGACCAAACTTTACTATGGCCCAATCACTGTCCCAAAGACACAGTAACTCTGCCATTATAATCTGACCTCCAAATCCAGTTTAAGAATCCTATTTTAACTGCTAATAAAAGTTATCATAGATCTCTGGTTCATAAAGGTCTGCTCACTCTAGACATCAGGGTAACAGGAAGCCCCGTCAGTAAAGTGAACTGCATACAGGATAGAAATCTGAAATCTAAGACTATGCCACTCTTCTAGGACATCTGGCTACTTGGCTAGTGGACCACCTAATCCACTTGATCTAGATTATCCCATTTATTTCACACCAAACCCTGTGGTTAAGTATTATACGCTGTTGTAGAGGTACAGTTCGAGAGATAAAGGTCTTCAGATACCATATTCCATGTTTTTCCACTATACTATGCAGCCTCCATACACATACCCTCAATTTGAAATAGGTAATCTGCAGACAAAGCAGATGAGAAGTGGTAAAGGAGGTTAAAGCATAATGCTAACCCTTCTCACTTCATGCCACCCACTTTCCTTGGATCCTGGAACCTTCTGATATATCTTATTTGGCATTCTGCAATCCCCCCAACCCTCTTCAGGTTGAACCAATCCCTGCCTTAACCTCCTGCCTCTGGTAACTGTCTCAAGGCTCCACAAAAGTTCCAATAATCAACTTGTGTCCACTTTCCCTTTCCCTTCTTTCCTAGTTTTTAAAACGGTAAACACCCTATGAGATGCCGCTTGCACCTCTGGCGTTCCCCACATATTGGTAAGGTCCCTGATATTCCACATGATGTCTTATTGGTTCCTCCAAAATCTTCTCACAAACCCCTGGCCATCCAAAACACTACCCACTCAGAAAACTTTCTCTTCTTTTCTGCTCTGGTAAGTTCTGTAACGAAGCTTATAAACATCTGATAATATGTCAGCAGTGTGGTTCCATCCCTGCCTGTAAGTCATCCCTAATCCCAGAAATCTCAGAAAACTAGGAAATTTTTAGGCATTCAGATTTTATTTAGGGTGGTCCCAACTGGACTAGGCATATTGACCAATATGACATCCCTACCCCTGATTACCAGGAGAAGATAGCTAGTCAAAATAGTCTTACTGATTTAGAAGCCATAGTCCTACCTAAATACAAGTCTCACCCCTACTCTAGCTTTGTTCCCTGGTCCCTAAAGCTCTATCCATTGCTTTCAGTGAATTCCGATGAAGTCGCAAGGAAGGGCATGGATCAGAGGGTATGTTTGCAGAGCCATCTCAAGGGTTTGGCAGAGTAGGACAATCACCCACCCCTGTGTTTCAGACGCCTGCGCTTTCCCAGGAGAGAAGTATAAGGCAGTTAGAAGACAAGCACTCAAAAGGTGAAATTTACATATAAAATAAATTTGCTGCTGATTTTTCTTTGCACATTGCTTTTTGGCATCCCTTTTACCTACTATACATTGTTTATGACTTTTGCATTCTGGTTTCTGATGATCAAGGCTGCCATTAGTGCTCATTTAAACCAGATGTTTTCCACAAGAAAATGTCAGATGAGGGGGAAGGGCTAGACCCATTATGAAAGAACGTAGGCCTTACAACTCTCCTCCTCCAGGAGACTTCGCAGATTTGACTCAGGTTTCCGAATTGAAAGCCTGACATATTCTTTTTTGCTTACAGTAAAATGTAGTTTGTGTGTTCAAACAAGAACTAATGTCAGGGGGGAGAAAGCAATGTGAAATATGCTAATCTGTACTGTATGTGTAATCAATACTAAATAAATCTAAAATGTAAAAGTAGAATTAAGTGTTCATAATGAATGTTATTATAAAATAAGATTGAAGTTCAAAAACCTTATTTAAATTTTGGTTGAAAATATATCATGAACGAACATCACTGGGAATATCTGCCTATGCGGCCTCATTCCATCCCATCCCTTCTACGTGGCTGTTTGCATCCTTACTCCCTTTTTCACTCCTTAGGTCTTCCCTGGTTTCTAAGAAACAAGAAATTGGTTTTTTTGCACACAGCTGGTTAGATTTGGTTTTTTCTCACAGTGCAAGGAGGAGTCTTGACTAAAATGTTGCATTACGCATTAGAATCTTTTGTGTTCAAAGTATGTTGCTAGGGTAGTTTGTTAACAGGCCATCTGCAAAAGTTGCAGGAAAGTGCTTGCAGGTATCCTCTTACCTTCAACTCTAACAAGGCACCAGTGAGGTAAGTGCCACCTCCTCCATGCAGATTGGGAAACTCAGGCTCAAAGACTTGCTTACAAACTAACGGCTAAGACTCCTGGGGAGGATTCTAACCCAGGTGGATGCTATATCTTCAAATATAGTATCAGAATTCTATCAACATCCTAAAGGAGTTGGGTTAGGGGGCAGGTGAAAATTCCACAGCAGGGGTCCATGAATATACATTTCAACTGCACTTAGTAAAAAGGCTTAAATGATGTACTTGGATAGGTTTTTTACCTTCCTTCACCACCAAATCCAAACCTTTCCTGAATCTGATTAAACAAACTCTGCCTTGGGGGTGGGGGCTGGGGTGGGAAGTAGGAAGTGTTGCTACAGGGCAGCTTGGGATGCCGGCTGCGAGTTTCACACAACGTTGACCTTCCATCCCTGTCACCCCCCAGTATCTCAGTTCCCTCCATCTAATACTGCCCCAGCCACTAAATAATAAAGGCAGAACTTGCTCCTAAAACCTTGGACTCTGAATCCTTATGCGTCCCTGTCTCTTCTTTCGTGCACTGCTGCTTTTTCCTCCTACTCTGTCTATAATGTCACAAATCCACAGCAACATTCACAGGGAACATAATGCGCAAGTAAGTAAGCATTATTACAAAGTGAGGGGATTCTAGGGGACCGGGTGACATCCATCCAGCAGGCGGTTAGCCCCTGTGGCTAGGATCGCTGAGCTTGAACTCAGTAGAAGAAACAGTCTCATCCACGAATTATCCTTCAGCCCCCTTCCCTGCCTGACCTGGCCCATGGCCTCCTGCCTCAGATTTCCTGGCTCCTCTCTCTTTTCTGTTTGAATCTCACAAGTTCCTTCCACCTCATTCCTTTTCTACTCACAAAGCCCAATACCAACCCTATGCCTGTTACAGGTTTGGGGGTGCAGGGTGAATATGAGTCTCAGCTACACTCACCACTTTACTTTGGGAGAAGCAGAGATTTAAAAATGTCTGATACAGAGGGTTGCACTTTACACGGGGATTGCAGTCTAAAGTTGGTGTGTAAGGCAAAATTTACATAGTCAAAATTACCCTAGAAAATCCCTTAAACCTTCCAGTACAAAATATATGGTTCTGTAGTTACAACACTGCACAGTAATATGTGTATACAGTAATGTGTATAACACATAATTAAAATCACAAGTGCAAAACACAATTCTGAAGTATTTTTAATTATACACAAGAAAATGCATAGTTGAACTTGAATAAATTAAATAGGACGCTGATGCGACTCTCAGTATCTTTCACCCCAACTCCCACAGGCTTTTCGCACACTTCTAAATAGGCTTAAGAGCTCTATTTACATGAAAAGACAGACAACTCCGGGAACCTCTGAGGCCATCTCTTAAGATACACAATCACCACAAAAAGAAAAGGGAGAGCATTCTTTCACACAGTTCTCTTTTCCTGTTTTTGCCTTGTGGCAGGAACAAAAGAAGATTTCTGAAAGAAAAAGCTGGTCAAAACTGCAGGCAATCACTTCTGTGCAAAGCTGTGAAAGGTGCTTTCCTTTAATAACCTGCATGCAGCCTTGCGGAGACGCAAGGGTCTTTCTGACCAATTGGCCCAAGGACTCTGAAGGATGCACCAGCTTTAAGAGGAAATCAATTCTCAGACACCATGAGGAACATATAAGAAAGGCTCGTTCTAGCTGAGTCTGAGGTTACATTAGGTACTTAAAAATTATTGGAAGATTAATAATTTTTGCAAATGTGCTTACTGTTTTTTAAGAACTCATTCTCCAAGTATATCTTTAAATATAATATCAGTAATTGTTTGTTAGCTGTTGAATGTTCTTGGGAACGTGAGTGATGCTCGCGTTCAAAAAGTCCCAGACTAAATTACACTGGTTAAATCAAATTATAGCAGAGATCCAAATCTCAAAATAGAAGAGTTAGTGCCACCATTACAATCCCATCTCATCACCACCCGTTTTATACTAGCTGATACTGATTTGACTTATTGTCTGAATCCCTCCATTGGAATGTAAGACCTGGAGGACAGGACCTCTGTCTTATCCACCGCTCTCTCCTCAATGCCTAGTCTATGCCTGGCCCACAGCAGACGTCCAATGAATATGTGATGAGAGAATAAATGATTCACAGGCAAAAAAGCCATAAAGCTGTGGCCATATAACCTTAGTCCTTCTGCTTGGGCCACAGCATTATGGTCAAGGCACGCTCCTGCTAACTTAACTGGTGCTTGCTACCGTAAGCTCTAGGAAGAGGCCAAGAGGGAAAACAGAGCTCTAAGAGGTCAACTTGCAAACCTAAAATTATAGACAGCCAGGAATGATCATTGAATTGATTGGTTTGAGGTTTCTCTCCATACGGCAGTCCCTCTCTGTCCATTGAGAAAAAGGAGAGAGCGATCAGAGTCAATGTAATCACTGGCTGTTTACCAAAAGTATCTAGGATGACTACGAGAATTTACTTCATAAAATGTGTTGCCAGCTTCTTTGAATAGACCTGAGCTAACGTAAAAACGCATTGGTGGTACTCGGTGCATATATC
Organism: Rhinolophus ferrumequinum; assembly: GCF_004115265.2. NCBI lineage: Eukaryota > Metazoa > Chordata > Mammalia > Chiroptera > Rhinolophidae > Rhinolophus > Rhinolophus ferrumequinum. Next base: position 28,630,645 of record NC_046289.1, read on the forward strand.
CACCACCGACCTCTGCTTATCCTTGATCTGCAATCCGTCTTGCTTGGAAGCATATGAAACTATGGCCATTTATAACCACATTGGCAGATTACAACTGGCACTGCATACTTAACCTTGTCCAATTATTCTTAGTCCCTAAAAGAAGGGCAAATGCCTTCTTGTTGAATCTCGTGATGACCCCAGTAAAGGCCTTTTAAGTACTCTATTTGTGCTATGAAAGTTTTTAAATCATCATCCTTTGTTTTTTGCATTTTGTTCAGTTCCCCTCCCTCCCCCTCCGCCAAAATAGCAAGAAAGCAGACAGGCCCAGTGGGGGAAAGGTTAAGTAGGCAAAGACTAGGACGCTGACAGCACTGCTCCTCCACAACATCCTGAAATCCTGATGCTTCATCTAAATACGATTTCCAACATTTAAAAATGCATTGACAGTCATCTAAAAGCATCATTTAGCTTTCCTTGAGAAAATCAAGAATTTTAGTAGGGCACTGCAATTGTATAGTTTCTAGGAGTGATAAATATGAAAGTGAAGTAAAGGAAAAATCAGACTTCGAACAAATGGCTTGTACTGATTGATGACAGCTCAAGAGCATGTTTGTTTAGCACTCCCCCTCTTCTTTTGAAAAGAGATTCTTGTATAATTCACATCATTTCATTCAACAAATATTTATAGAGCACCTTCTATGTGGCAGGCACTGTTTTAGGTATTAAGATTGTAGCAACGGCCAAAACAAATCTCTGCCCTAGCAGAGCTTACATTGTCGTAAGGTCAGTTGTGTTGGTGTGTCAGTTGGAGGACTGACAAGTAGGCAAGTGCAGCTGTAGTCAAGAGGAAATCGGATCAGGAAGATGGGATGCCATGTAAAACCTTGGAGGCCATGGTGAGCGTTTGGGATTCTATTCTGAGAGAGATGAGAAGCAACTGAAGGGTTCTGAGCACAGGAGTGATAGAACATGATTTATGTTTTAGAAAGACCACCCTGGCTGCTCTATGAGAATAGATTTCAGAGGGAAAACATAGAAACAGGGAAGCCAGGCTATTACAGTTACTTAAATCACTAATTATGTTGACTTGGTTAGCATGATAGAGGTGGAAGGGTTGAGAAGAGGATGGGTTCAGGGCTTATTCTGAAAGTAAAGTTGACAAACTTGCTGATGGATTCAATGTGGGAAGGAGGAAAATGGAATCAAGGATGACTGTGAGGTTCTTGGTTCTAAGCAACTGAGTAAATAGTATATCATTAGCTGAAATCATAAAGATGACAGAAGCAGCAGCTTTGGAGAGAAAGCAAAAGCTCTGTTTTGAATATGTTAAGTTTGAGATGCCTATTAGACATTCAAGAGGCAGTGCTAAGAGGCATTTGTATATGAGTCTAGAACATGGACAGAGGTCAGAGTTGGAACCATCGGTGCATGTAATTGATATTTAAAGTCATGGGACAGGTATAAGAAAAGATAGAGAAGTTAAAATGTTAAGGCCCAAGCCCTGGGGTGCTCTGAGTTTGGAAGAGGAAGAGGAACCAGCAAAAAAGTCAAAGAGGACCAGACTTTATATTTAAAAAAAAATTGGGGGGGGCCAGCCCAGTGGCTCAGGTGGCTGGAGCGCCGCGCTCCTAATACCGAGGTCACCAGTTCAATTCCCACATTGGTCAGTGAGCTGCGCCCTTTACAGCTAAGATTGTGAATAACAGCTCTCCCTGGAGCTGGGCTGTGAGCAGCCGGAGGTCGGCGTGAGTTGCCATAGGCTGCCATGGGCTACCGTGTGCTGCCATGAGCAGCTGGCAGCAGGCGAGAGCTGCTGTGAGCAGCTGCCCGACGACCAGTGACCAACTGCTTCAGCTGAGGAGGAGCGCGAGGCTCATCATACCGGCCTGGGCCAGGGAGCTGTGTCCTACACAACTAGACTGAGAAACAACGGCCTGAACCAGAGTGGGGCTGGGGGGAAGAAAGGGGGGAAACCTTTTTAAAGAAGCATGATGTCTGAGAAACCAAGCCAAGTGAAAAAAATGTACCATATATCAAGGAGCAACTGTGTCAAATGCTATTAAGAATGCACATAAGATAAAAACTGAGAACTGGCCACCAAATCAATAGAGTGCAGGTCATTGGGAACTTTGACAAGAGTTGCTTTAGTGAGAAGATATGAACAAAAGCCCACTCAGAGTGGTTACAGAAGAGAATGGATGGGGAAGTGAAGACGACGACATATGACGATTTACGTGTCTTTTGGGTTACGTGAAACAAAGTGTAGCTACAGGAGCAATGTGCAGTCTAGGGTAGATTTTAAAGATGAGAGTTATTCCAGCATGTTTTAATGCTGATAGGAAGTGGGAGGGAAAAGTTAATGAGGGAAGAAAGGTGTGAGGTGGAGGTGTGATGTGTTCAAGCAGGTGAGAGTCAGTGGGATCCAGGGCCCAAGGAGAGGGTTGGACTTCGCCAGTAGGGAGAACATGGGTTTAGATGAAGTTGATAGATTTGTTCGTGGCAGGATAAGAAACAATCTCTTCTGATAGCTTCCATTTTCTTGGTGAAATGAGACCAAAAAATGTCATCAGGGAAGAATGAAAAATAAGTATTAGAAGTTAGAGAAAGGAGGTGTGAAATGGTCATTTCAGAGAGGAGATATTAGAACGGCTAGACAGGAGTGAAGGCATTCAAGTAAACATTGTGAATATAAGCACAGACCGTATGTGTTTTCAGGGAAGGCAGAGTTGACAAGGAATTAGGTTTAACAAGGATAGATGTCTTGCTAAGTGAGTATGTTGAAAGGAGAGGAAAAGAAGTTGAGGATATATACAAGGCGGTGATTATTGCAATGGACCATGGACTCAGTTTGGGGTAAGGGAGGGATCTGAGGACTTGAAGATAATTGGTATAAATCGTTGGTTTGGGGACCTTGGTGTGGTCAAAGTAATGTTGGAATGGGAATAATAGAATAAATAAGATATAAATATAAAAGGTGGTGGTCAGAGAAAAGAATACTTGAAGTCATGACTTTGGAGGAGGGGATGGTGAAATTGAGAACATCAGGTATAAAATAAGACCATGAGAAAGGGCTGTTGAAATAGGATGGAGGAAAAGGTCTTGTGGGAGTGGGTCATCCTGAAAAGCCCGAGTATCAGCCAGATTATCTACATGGGCGAGGAGGCCATCAGTGATGATTACAAGCATAAACTGGAGAGAAAGGGAGTCAGGGACCTAGCAGGCTCCTGATCAGGAAGTCAACCAATGACTATAGTTTAGAAATTGACATTTCGTAAGTCTGATTTCCTCCAATTTAGCTTTTATATATTTTTCCATCTCTAATTAGAATCTAACTTTTACCTCTGAGGAGACTCAAAGTCTAAAGACGGGTTAGAGCTCTAGGTATCAGTAACTTATTAAGAACAAGTCCAAAGTGCCTGAATAAGTAACAACAATCTCGTTCAGTCCCCATACTAGACACTGTGGCCGCCACAGCCGTGTATCCTTCTAATGGGGACCACCTCCTGACAGTCTGCTCTGCCAGTGTCGGTACAAAGCACGACTCTCCCTTCTCCCTCACATTCTGTGATACAGACAAATGAAATTTTCTGTGACGGTTCCCACAAATGCAGCAACTCGTGACATCCTTCCTCCCTCTCCCCAACCATGAGGCTGCTCTTGTGCCCTCCTACAAAGATTCTGCAGCCTCCACTGCCAGGGGCCTAAGTGGCCATTTTTCAGACCAGGGTTACCCATTCCCAGTCTGAGTCGACTAGACCAGAGTGAAGCAACTGAGTCAGGGGCAAGAAGTGAGGGCAGAATTTGCCAGTGGGCGGTGGGTTCAGGAGAAGCTGCTCAGGCTGTAGCGGAGACACATCAGTGAATGAGGCTCCACAGATTCCTGCTGTGGAAGTCGACCTTCCCGTACCAGCCTCCATGCAGCGCCACACTACCATGGCTCCTGTCCTTGAATTTCCTGGAGATTCTTCCTCTCTAACAGTAAACTTTGTTTTGAGTGGTTCTTTACTCCTCGCAACCACAGGTTTGATTCGAACAGTACCAGTATGTGAAGGAGGGAGAATATAATAATTATCTCCAGTGAACTGTCTCATGTGGATGGTCACAAGCTGCCCTCAAAAAACAGGCAACCTGTGGGAAAGCCTCGAGTGGGAATATGGTGGGAAAGGTGCATTCACTGTTTGACCAACACACACCCACAATCTGACATCATGGTCCGCACTGTGAACTCCATCCTTGAGATGACATAGTTTCATAAAATAAATTATATTTCCAAGGAACTATAGAAATCATTATTAGTAATACACACACACACACACACACACACACACACACACACGCTCTTTTATTAGTCAGTGAACCAGTGAACCAACAGTCTTTAAGTTTTATTAAGACACAAAGCCCATGGGAACTTTCCAAGGTCACAATAATTTGTTATCAGCTACAGAGATATGTTTCTGAATAAGAAAAAAACAAAGAATCAAAACCAACAACTGGTTTCAAATCTTACTAACCATGTCCTTTCACGTAATCACGTTTCTGAACCTCAGATCCCTCACTGTTGGAAGGTGAGTAGTAATAACTTTCTTTCAGGGTTTTATTAATATTTAAGTGGAAGAAACTATATTGACCTTTAGCATCACGTCTAGCACATAGCAAGTATTCACAAGGTATCAGTTCCCATCCTTTAGTTTGAATGTCCTTACTTTCCCATAATTAATAAATCTATCTATTACTCAAAAGCATTAACTATCTGCTGTGTGATTCTCCACCATTTTAAAAGCACAGGGTATAGAAGAAATAAAAGGCATAATGGACTCTACTTTTACAGAGCTAACAATTAAGTTAGGGTGCCAAAATACATCACAGAAAAGCAACACTTTAAAAACCCAGTATATTCATATATTAAACTTTAAGGTTTTGTAATATCTTTATGATGCGAATCTTTAATAAAATTTTTTACCCATCCTACCACCTTAACATGTTTTCATTTATCCATGTTCCCTTCTCATCTTGATCTATATACGTATACATTTTATAATTTCATATTCTGCTCTTATTGCTTACCGTTATCACTTAATTTTAAATTGCTATCAATTATATACCCACAATGTACTATTTATGTACATTATAGTTTCAGTGGTCATTCTTCTATTGTCAGACATTGAAGGTGTTTTTCCCTTGATGAATAATGCTGCAATTAATTTGATTGGTACATTGATCATTTGTAATGTTTTTTTCAATTTCAGATTTAGTTATCATTATATTATCCTAGAACCTATACTGCCAGCAATAAAATGTTAAAGTAAGAAGTTTGTTCTTCGAAATATTGATCACTTACGATCTCTGATATACCTTATGTGAATAAAACCAGATTTTATGTTGATGACTTTGGTATTTATCTGACTCGATTCGATTGCTCACTGTGCCAAAAGCTTATCTTTTTGTACCAACTTTCCGATCTGTAGAAGTTTAGAGGCAAAAGAGGTTGGTGAAGGATTCAGACAACAGGAAAGGCTGATGAAGAAGGTGTGAATTGACCCAGGTTTTGAAGACACAGTAGGACAGTGAACTGACCTCACAGAAAAGGGACATTGCAGATAAGGAAAACAGCTTGAGAGAAATATGGAGGTAGGATGACTGAGCAGTATGACTTGCAGGGCAATGTCCCTGACAGCCCTAGAGGCCTTGCTGGGGAACAGCTGCAACAAGCCCGAATAAGCGGAGAACGACCATATATCATGGAAGGACCTACAAACCAAACATAAAAACTGAGACCACTCCAACTGCAATTAACTCAGAGTCACAGTCATCAAATCAGATGAAACATTTAAACAGACTTCAAATGATAAATCTTCCCTGGGGGTGATATCAGATACCCAAATCCACCTGGCAGGATGAAGACACCTCTTACTCCTTTCCATGGAGAATACTTAGCAGACAGCAGGTGGTGAGAGACATGTCAGAAATGGCCAGTGAAATGGCCACCAACACTGGCCAGGACAGGCCACAAAGATGTGATAACTCTAGTTCTGAGGGCTATAACTCCAGTGACCAGTCCTCAAATTCAATGCCACATAGGACAAACTTGTATCCACTTGTCAACCTCAATGCGTCACCTGACCAGATCTAGTCAGAGGTGAGGTGCAGCACATATTTCTTTGGTTGACCACAGTATAATGTCCTGGATCCAGATGAACTTTCTTTGCACAGTATTTATTATTCTAATAAACCAAATGGAATGTTTAGAGATGACTGAAGCAATCTGATTGGCAAACTTACAGGGCATTAATTCTTCCAAGGTGACTGATGCATAAAAAGTGAAACTATAGCACTCATGTAAACAATCCATCTGCCTCATTTCCCTCCCCCAGGCACCTCTAATTTTCAGCTTATGTTAGCTGTAAGACGAGCTAATGTTTTTAGTGTAGAAAAATGGCATTATCCCAGACATAGAATTTACTTTAAGAAAAAGAGGAAAAATTCCACAGCCATACAGATTGTATCAATAGGCATCCATGACCAGTGATTAAGATGAATCACTGTTACGTTTTGGCAGATAGGTGAGACCGTGGCACAAGCATCTCAGAAACTAAATACTAACGTATTCCAGGCATCAAAAGTTCCCCTTTAGGTGAGCAAATTGTGTGATAACTTTTGCCCATAAATATATACATACTTTTGAATTATTCCCAAAGAAATGACTGCAACTCAACAATATAGTCTAATTGTCTTGTTCTTTTAAAACAGGTCCCTTCCTGTGGATACTTAAAAATTAGAGTGACTATCATATGAGGCAAATAACTTATAAAAGGAGTTGGATAAGTCAGATATGAAAGCAGGACTTGAAACTACGTGTCCAGGACCAAGGTACACAAGCTCTTTCCTGAAGCCCGACAAACCAGGTAGGTGCCCTCTAAGGTCAAGTCTTAATTATCTCCAGGTAATTACCTTACGCTTATCTTTGACAAATCTTGCTTTCCACTTCTTGTTGATATTATTAACTCTTTCTATCAACCTTTTGTTTATGCTTGTCCTTGAATTCATTCTTAGACCCAAAAGGGGAAACTTTTTAAAAATATTTGAAACACAAACTCCTTAAGACATTAATGTAGATTAATAGAGTAAAGGGGAAAGGAAGAAAAAGAAGGGAAGAAGAGCAAAGTGAAGGAGGAAGAGAGTGGCAAAGAAATGAAAAAGAGAGAATGGAGAAGAAAGAGAGGTCCTAAGTGAAATGGGGGGCAGATGACAAGGGAAGGGGAGAGAAGAGGAGACCAAGCAGTTGTATTTAGGATGATAAAGAGAATTATTCCAGAAATGAAAGCATCTAGGCCAGGGGTGTCCAAACTGCGGCCCACGCACCAACTACGGCCCATGATCCATTGTTAATTGGCCCACAGCAAATTCCAAAAATATATTTAGTTTACTTAAATAAACCAGGTGAGGCAATACGTACTTCACCTCGAGTGAGTGGCCCGGCTGTTTGTGTATTTTACCGCATATGGCCCTTGGTGAAAAACGTTGAAAAAAGTTTGGACACCCCTGATCTCGGCAATAGCGAGGGATATGCTGGACTGTTTTCCAGCTCCTCCCACGTCACCTCTTGATTTCTCAGTACCCAGTGAGTATTTATAAGGCCCAACGGTATGACTTGCATTCAGGTAGACAGGCGCTCTTCACGTACGTATTTATGCCATGGATCAACTTTGGTGTCTGATGAAGCCTATGGACTCCTTCTCGGAAAATACAAAGGATTACAAAGGAAATCACTTTTATAGAAATCCAGTTTTCCAAGTAATTTTTGAATATGTAAAATTTAATAAATGTGCTTCTTAATCCATTAAATAGTCAAATCTAGTGGTGGGTCCAATATAACAACTATGTCAACGTAATGATGAATGTAAAGAATATTTCAAGGTATCTGGAACCACTGAAATGTAACATGAAGTATCTGTAGTTTAAAATCATAGGTACTGCTACTACTACTGTGGTTTGTTGCCTACATTTAAAATTGAAGAAAATACTCAATTTTAGTTAAAGGTGAACGAAAATGAAGTATAATTTTTTTCTTTCACAAGTTCATGAATATCCTGAATTTGGGGATAGGGGAAGAAGGGCTCATTGACCCTGGCTAAGAGTCTCTTATCCTATTCTTATATAAAGAATAAAAACAACTTGAAGAGTCAGCCTTGCTTATTTTATAAGCCTTTTAATCTAAGAGCAACACGAGATTCCACAAAATCATGCAGACCAAACTTGAAAAAAACAACTAACATGAAGTGGCACTGATTATAAAGGCTTCTTGGAAAAGGCAAGTGTTTTCCAAATTCCTAAAGCAGTATTAACATATTGGGGACATTGACTAATTGAAAAAATTAAATATGAGTTCTATTTCATACCACACATCAAGGTATGATCCAGACAAATTAGCATTTAATATAATTAAAACTATTCAAAACATTAAGGGAAAATATGGGCATTTTTCTTCTTTGTTGTTAGTGATTGTTGAGACAGAACAGGATTTAGGATAGTACTTGAGGCCAAACAAATACACCAGTAAAATATGCATATGTTAATATAATGAAGAGGGGCAGGGTACGAGCTCACAGGCCAGGCTGCCTGGGTTTATGCCACTTCTATTTATGTGACTCTCTCTGTACCTTAATATCTTCCTAAGTGAAACAGATAACACTACCTATCTCATAGGTTTGTTGTAAAGAGTAAATACATATAAATTTATACAAATAAGACAGTTGACATGGTACCTAACTGCTAAAAAAAAAAAAAGTGTCGATTATTATTATTATTGCAGCTTCAAGGTCCTTTTAAACCTAAAAGAAATTATAACAGAAAATACTGACATGTTTGATTACACAAAAATGTAAGACTATTGTATATGAATGGTTCCATAAACAAAATTAAAAGACAAGTGAAAAACTAAGAAAAATAACTGACAAATATGAGAGACAAACAGTTAATGGCCATAATATATAAAGAATTCTTACAAATCAATATAAAAACATATATTAACATTCCAACAGAAAAACAAACAAAAGACATAAACGGATAACTCACAAAAGACAAAATACAACATATGGAAAATTTGTTCAAAAGATTTAAGGATGTGATAAAATACCTAAAGTAAATGTTAAGTAGAAAAAAATAGGACCAAAAGTATATATAGCACGACAACAATTTTATAAATACACAAATACATTGAAAAAAGCATGGAAGGAAATATATCAGAATGTTAAAAGTTATCTGTGGATAGAGGATTACGACTAAGTGATTTTTATTTTCTTTCTTATATTTTTCTGCTTTTGTGAATGGAGAATTTGACCAAATTTACAATGAAGAACATTTCCTTTTAATAGAAAAAAGAATGTAACATTGTAGCATCGTTTGAAATAGTGAAAAATTAGGAGCCATCTAAATGTCCATCAATAACAAATGAGTTAAAAACATACATAATATGCATACATATATTCAATATGACTTCATAGGCAGCTGTTAAAAAATAAAGTATTTTTTTGGCAATGTTTTTACATAAAAAGAAACAAGTTATAAAAGTTTATTTAAGTATGAATACTTAAAAATACTGTGTATATTTCTCCATTATTTGGCAAAAGGTGTGTGTGTGTGTGTGTGTGTGTGTGTGTGTATGTGTGTCAGAGAGATAGAGAGAGAGAGACAGACAGACAGACAGACAGACAGACACATGGAAGGATGAGTGCTGAAGGAGAAGTAGGAAAATATATTAAGGCCAGGAGGAGTACATTGAATTTTCAGAATCTAAGATATGAATATATTTAAATGTAAATCAAAAAATATATCCAAGCTACATTTGCATTATTTTAGATGGCTTCTATTTCTCCATCCCCCATCGATACAATTTCTCAAAACCTACACTTGAGTCTCTACACAGACTAGTTACAAGAAAACCAAGACCTAATCATGCTCTAAAGTTCAAAATTTCCACAGCTAAAATGCAGTGTTGTTTTTTTAAACATTGTATTTTGCTGTTTTCAAGTTTTAGCTGCCTAGCTATCGGTATACTCAAAGTCCTGCAGGCTGTAGGATTAAAAAAGGATTTTGAGCTCTTTTTTTGTGGAAGCTGCAAAAGACCCTTTAGAAATAAGGGACTCAAGAAAAGGCTATTGGCTGTGAAAAGCATTCCTTTTAAATTCTCAATAAATACCAGTTCCTTCCTGTGCTTTACGGGTTATGAAGGTTTCCCCAGTGGCAGACAGGTCAATTTTTATGTGCATAACTGAGATAATACAGCTGAATGAGAACTACATTCAGTCGTAACAGACATTGGTATTTTTCCTATAACATTAGAAAATGGAGAATTTTTACGTGAATTAGCATATTATCTTCAAACAATGTTCCTCTTTTTCACAGTCAAAAACAGTATTTCACACTTTTATAAGGGCTGCCTTGGAAAAGTACAGCACAAAAGTCTGAAAAAATTCAGTAGGGGGATGAGCAAAAACGCTGAGCCCAGCGGACATGGAGGCAACTTAAGTGGGCTTGTGTACAGAGAGAAGCAGCTGTGATGCTTGCAGAACGCTTCAGAGGGGAGAGCCCATCATGGGACAGGCTCTTTTCTTGAAATTATTGCCTTTATTTTGTTTTCCTAAACGTTAGAGTCAAATGACCACTCCTCCACATTCCTTCAAAAGCTTCAACAAGTTTTCAGCTATTTACTAGCATTTAAAAGAGAAAAAGACTGGCACCTCTTTCCTTCTGTAGCTACACTCCCCTTTACAAAAAAACAACAACACGGGCTTGGCTCTTTCACCTTATGCTTTTAAGAAGGAATTTTAATGGGATGGAGCCCTTGGAGGTGCACACACTTGGGAGGGAGGAGCACAATAGTAAATCATACCTTACAAAGGAGTGGAGCCCACTGGCCACTGCCAGGGATGGTAAGTTCCTAAACAAAATCTGTCTAAAAAAAAAATTCCTCTTTGAAAGGTACAACAGAAGAAGATGGATCGTTCTTTTTCTCCAGGTCTGTCATACAAGAACCAAGTTCTTGTCAATGACTCCAAATAGCAGGGCCTTGACAACTGGTCAAAGACAAAGTTGTTTGGTCCAGTATCTCTCTTAGCTCTGGAAGCATTATTCCTCCCAATTAATATACGTTATGGGGCTGCACTGGAAAGCTCAATAAGCTGACACTCAAGAACATTAGTTGGCTTTTTTATGCTGAAAATCATGGTAAACTGCTATCTACAGCTGGTATCCAAGCGGGTGGAGGTGTCGAACTTCCGGTCCCTCCGCTAGAAGCCAGCGCTGCTGGGACGGAGCCCCCAGCTCACCTCTGTCATCCTGTCGTACCAAAGATCTCGCCCCGCCTGTGAATGCCGGCTACTCCTCTACTCTCCCAGTTCTCACTGCTCGACCCCAGCCCCTCAGGTCACTGGTCTTGAGCTGTCATGGAGATGTAGGTACGAGGCCCTCAGTGAGTTAATGCCGGTGCTCTCGGGCTGTGAGCAGGCCTGGGCAACACCCGAAAGACCTGGCCCCAGAGAATTTGGGGGAGGATTTTTCCACCGATGGATGAAAAGAATAGAACTACTACCACTATGCCGTTCATCTGGGAAATATAAATCCAAAGAATTCCTTAATATTTGAAAACATGTAATTAAAGGAACGAAATGTTGGTTGTTTACCGTAAAAGTAAACTATATATCTCTATACCTTGAGCATTATAATGAGAAAAGTAAGATTCTTGACTCGGAAACAAATATAGAAACACCCCGTGACTCATTTTTACCATTGTTCTATTCTAGAAACTTGAAAGCATGGCCTGCATAGCGAAGACCCACATAAAAATGCACACACATTTGCTGTAGCCCTCAGAGCAGGAGATATCAATTAATTGGAGGGTGTGAAAATAAAGATGGGACAAATGTTGGGGGGGTCGGTGAGGAAAGAGGAGGGAGGAGTGACAAACAACAGCAAAAATATCATAATAAATAATTCAGAATGGATGCTAACTACAAAAGCGGGAGCAAAGCCAGGCCAAAGCTCAGAGACTGAATCTAGGGTGATTTTGTGCAACACATTTATTCACTAAAGCACCAAAGCAGCTATTAGAGGAAACAATAAAAAGGTCCCCTCCCCATGGAAATTTGAGCCCTGCTTTGGAATTTTTATGACGTTTCATTCTTAATAAACAAGAGGGTCTCACAACCCTCCTCTAGCTTCAAAGAATCACTATGGTGGTGGCCTGCGATTGATAACCTCCGTCTGATTTATATATGTTGTTTCAGGTATTCTCAAAAATTTGTTCTTTATGAAAGAACAGCAGCTCTGGCAGGCACACACACAAACAAACCCGCGGATCCCTAGCCCACAGGCTTACTCCAATCACTCTGACTCACCTAAGTCACTTGAACAAGGCCCCTTCATGTCACCAGTGCCTTGTCCACTAAATTAGGATATTACCAGTACCCCCAGCTACAAACTGAAAAATACCCTGCAATTCCAGTTGGAAAGTAGTGGAGAGTGTAGTATGAGTATGTGTGTAAAGCTAGTCCAGTATGTCTTTGTTTTATGCAACAAGTAAGTTCCTGAAAAGTCAAGGTTTAAGTACTTCTTTTTTTTTTTTTTCATTTTTGTAAATGGCATCATTTACAATTCATATCAGGAACTTGCTGTTTAATGAAATCCGATTGTGGTTCCAGTTGTAAAGAATGCTTTTGTAATTAAAATAAACTCTTTCTGTTTGATCAACTTTATACATTCAGACTTGGCTTTACTGGAGTTCCTTAATGCAGAATACACTTAGAGTTTTATCAGTCTTCTTGTTTTGTTTTCATGCTATTCTTTTCTTTTTCAGCAAAAATCCAAAGTATTTCTGTACCCCAGTTCATATTCTTCACAACATGAAAGGACAAAACTGGTGCTGCAGCTTTCTTTAGCTGGAGTGTGTCCTGTGGCATGTGAGGCATCCGGGCTAACAGACACTTGGGAAGTGCTGAGACACCAGCAAAGTCATCAGGGAAAACAAACTGGAGGCAGCATCACACAGCCTGTGCAGCAGGATTGCTACACCAGCCACAGAGCTGAACCGCAATCAGGCTGCTCTTTAGAAACACAAACCTGTGCTGTATACCTGAGTTAGTGAGGGCCGCATCTCCAAGGCGACCCAGCTCTGTGTCACTGCTGCCCCTCTGCCAGAGCAGCTGACACTATTCGGGGCAAAGGTTCGGGCTCCTTTCCCCCAAACCCTCCATGACCCACTGGCACAAAAGGGCAAGAGTGCCAGCATCACTGGGCGCATCCATCCCAGTCTGCCATTTCAAAGCAGCTGCCCGCAGGCCCTGTCTGCCCTCTGCTACATGAATGCAATGGGGCAGAAAAATTAAAATGCTGGGGAGCTGGGGTGGGGGAGAAAGAAAGAGGAAAACCTTAAAGACAGTATCTTGGAAGCATATGTTTTAGAATCACTGCAGCCAGTTCCCTGTCAAGAAAATATTGGCCAGGTTGGTTGGTCCCATCTCATGTAGCCACAGATGGTTTATACCTCACTATTCAGGACCCTGCTCCCAGTGTAGCAAGCAACAAAGGATATCACGCTTTGCGGTGTAGTTATTCTGCCACCTAGTGTTAGACATGAAAACAAACGAATAACATCTTTCAAAATGCATGCAGTGTTAGAAAAGTAAGAAGAATCAAGAATATTGCTAAATTGCATTTTTATTTTCTTTCTAAAAAAGAACATCTTTCACTTACACTGGTGGCCTGGGGAGGCATCACCAACAATTATAGCAGTCCTTCTCATTTGCATAAAAAGCCAAAGAGCATTAGGTCTGAAGTTTAGGGTGTGAAGGAGAAATGAATATAACCTCAAAACCCCATTTTAATGATTTTTAACAGGCCTGGTCTCTCCATGTAAGGTAAATACCACAAAGACAGTAATACAGACCAGGAAGTGAACACACCCGGAACTGGACAGGGAATGTGTAGCCATTGTAGTTTCTACCCTGGACAAGAGAGGAAAAAGTACATAGAGAGAAAACGGATTGCTGGATAAGGCGTTAGCACTTCTGTAGCTAAGGCATGAGGAGGTAATGAAACGAGTGGTGGGCTTGAATGAGAGCCTGGGTTGGAGTCCCAATTCAGGAGCTGCCTAGCTGTACTGGGAGAGTTGCTCAGTATCTCCGAACTTCAATTTTGTTTTCTAGAAAACAGCTGTACTTATATCTATTCTTCCTACTTTCATAAAATTGTCCTTAGGATCAATTAGATAACGTACGCGAAGGCATTCTATCAACCATAAAGCACTGTGAAGACCATTTCCCACACACTGGCTTATGGCTGTCACTTACATGCCTGTGGCCCTCTGTGAAAAGGGCTTGTGTAATGAACTTGTTGTTTGTCCTAGAGCGCTAGTACTCATTCTCAAATAAATTCTTTCATGGTTAAAAGAAGTATTAAATGAGAAAATGTTCAAATAGTTCATGCAGGGTGGCCGGTTTGCTCAGTTGGTTAGAGCGTGGTGCTGATAACACCAAAGTTGCCGGTTCGATCCCCGCATGGGCCACTGTGAGCTGTGCCTTCCTTAAAAAAAATAAATAAAAAAACCAAAAAATATTTCATGCAACATATGAACAAATCCCCCCACTAGGCTAATTAAGAATTAGCATTATAATTTAAAATTAGGTTATTCCAAATGTTTCTCCTTAAAATTATGTTCCGTTGAAAATGATAAGGCTATCTTGATTAGCTGTTTCTACTGAAATGGATATATTCATCCAACTTCTTAAAGTTACAGAGAACCTGAACTGACCTTTCCTTCTTGGGGGCAGAACTTACATTATGATAATAAACCAGCCATCAGGAAACTTAGTTTTTCATTTCTGTTCCCACACTTACTAAGCTGTGTAACTTCAGGCAAATCACTTAACTGCTCTCAATTTCAGTTTCCAAATGTGCAAAACAGTAAGGGATAAACGAAACAGCTCTAGGATGAAAAGTTGTTCTTCAGCTTTTGATAGTAAAATTCAAAGAAAATTAAAAGCTCAAGCTAGACCAGCTTTAGTGTAATTTTCAGAAAAGTCCTAAAACTTTCAATCACAAGCTAGAAAGGGCAGCCTTAGGGGAGAGATGGCCCCTGTAGTATGGGTGTGTTTGTGTTGTCTATCAGAATCTCGTAATGCTCGTCAGAAACCACTGTGGGCTGAAAAAACAGGCTGTAAGCAAATGCTTAGCCAGCCACCTACCTGGCCTTTCAAAATTCCAAAGAAAGACTTTACTTTAGCTCTGAAAACACCTTTTGCTCTTTTTAGTAATTTTTTTTTTTTTTTTTTTTTTAAGGAGGGCGCAGCTCACAGTGGCCCATGGGGGGATCGAACCGGCAACCTTGGTGTTAAGAGCACCATGCTCTAACCAACAGAGCTAATTGGCCACCCTTTTTAGTAATACTTTTAACAACACCAAGGAAAGAGTTCTATTTTTCCAGATTTCCTCTCTCCCACAAATGTCAGCATGCCTTGGGAGGACAGCAAAAACAGCCTGGAGTGTTCATGACCAAAGTCATACTGAAGACGGAGCAACCTTGGAGCATGACTGCCAATAAAAGATACAACGCATGCCTAGAAAACCCCCGCCGTTGACTTCTCTTTCAGAAATCACAACCACACTGGGTTTCCAAGCCCTTCTTCCCTTGTGGAAGCTCCTTATTTTAAATGGTCCAGGTTCCCTCTCCCGTTAGGATAATGCTGGTCCCTAGTCTTGTAAAAATGCTCAGCTTTGCTCAGTATCCCGGCTACTGATTTCGTACATATCTGACACATTTGGCCAGGAAGACTGAGTCCTTTCCCTTCCCCCATCTACTGGAACTTCCACCCTCTGTATCAAAAGGATTTTTTCAGGCCTTTCCAATAGTCTGCGGGAGGCCCGGAGACAGATCTAATCAGGGTTCTCATCAATCTTTTTCCGCTTGCCAAACAGAGCCAGGAGGCTAAATGCAAAGGTACTGCATTCTTTTTTCTTCCTCAAGACACGCTTCTGTGGAGAGAGTTAAGGGCCCACTGTGTGTTCCTGGGAGCTAACATTTTCCTGGGGAAAGTTCAGGGATTTCACATTTGCCCCAAACCAAATACACATGAAACTTGAAGACTAAATTCCACAGAGCCTTTTAAAAGCCTTGCCTCTCCTTGGCTTACAACAACCCCGAAGGCTTGTTGTATCTCATTCATTTTGGCAGTTTTCCAGAGCAGCTGACAAACTGAAAATAAGCATACTACTGTCCCCCTTCTGCCCTCCCTCTCCCACCTTTCTGTGCTCCCTGACAACCACCACTACTCCCGGATCCAAGAGAGTCAGATATACTCTCAAAATAAGGTGTAGGTGGACCCACCTCTGCCTCATTGCTCAGAGTTTAATATTGACTTTGAACGTTCCTTGTTTGAGATTTCAAATGTAAGTCATCGTTGGTCTAAATCAGACTGTGGGATTAGAACCTTATTCATTATATGAGAGCAGGAATTCATTCTTTGGGGATATGTGTCTAAGGTCAAAAATCTCCTTGGAGACATGCCTACCTCCACTTCCAACTGCCTCTGTATCTCTGTCCTTTTTGATAAGCAACAGGAAAAGATACATGGGATAACTTTTGCTGCACAATTTGAACCAAATATTTGAGGCAGGCATCTCTGTGCTTGGAATCCATGTTGGAAAGCTGATTTGGGAGGATGTAAGAAGTATCACATACTAGCAAATCACACCAATGCTATGAAATCTGAATAATGGGCTCTAAGTAGGAATCTGGGGCCCCCGTGTAAGGTACCCCCCATGGGGGGATCGGACCGGCAACCGGAGATGCCATGTATTACTAATACATCAAGAACCTCATCAACCACAGCTGGAGGTCCACTTGACTCAGAACACAGCAGCAGCCCCAGCTCCCCAAATCAGCGAGGGGAGCTAGGCACCCAGTTTGTAAAGCCTTCCAGTAAGAACCACTATCACAGAAGCATGGCATTTATAGCCACCCTGACTTGCTGGACCGCAACCCTGGCTGGGGATCCTCTTGGTTACAATGCGAGTGGGATTAATACCCCCTAGAACAGGTCATGGACTGACTGGCCTAGAGGGGGTGGAGGCAACAATGAGGACACAGGTCATGGTTCTGCCTAGGTGCTTCCACCTTGGTGTCAATCAGCACCTCTCGGCTCCTTTGTGTGAGGGCACCTCTAGCTCCTCCTTCGAAGGGAAAGACCATGAGCCTTTCATACCGCCCTCAGTCATCTACCCAAATGTTAGGAGATTATTTTCTTCATGAAGTATGCCGATTAATTGCCAAGGCAACACCTGTGCACCCCTTTTTGTTAGGGGAAGCATTCTAGGAAATCCATGTACAAGACTGCGCGGAGATCACCCACCCAGTGGCTTGGAATGCAGTGTGACCGAAGGCATTTCCAGAGAGCTCACAGGGCACAATGGCCATGCATGGGTGGATTTGCTGGATGGATTAGACAAACCAACCGCAACCTTTCCATCTTTTGTTTAGATTCCTTCCAGTAGATTGGCCTTGTTACCAATACTGATGCCAAGACTAGCAAATGCTTGCAACAAAGAATTGTTGTTAACCCTTACCCCCTGCTTCATTCACCCTAATTATTCTCTAACAATACAATGGCTTCAAAAAGCCTCCAACTGCCCAACAGACACTATGGGCCAGAGGAATCACTGAACACAAGCTGCCTATCCATAAAAGACAATACTGAAGCAGCTTCTGTCTGGGTATTTGCCCCATCTTCCCTGAGACAATGGGAAAGAGAGCTCAGGGAATAAAAAGGAAGTCCTGCTCTACAGATCTTTTGTTTGTCTGCCAATGCTGTGTCTGTTCCAAGTTCTTGGGCGTATCCTTTACCACTCCCAAATACAGGAAAAAGCCTCAGTTTCCTAGGAAATGCAGTTTCTATGTTTTTGATGAATTCTTATTGTAGCCAAATCAGACTTCAGTGAGGACTCTGGTTAAGATTATTTTTCTTCTAAAGTCAAGTCCATCTTATATAGCAGAGATATGGGCCACTGAACTAATTCACAGCAATGATAATAACATAAACAGTTCTTTCTGTACGTTTTAGATGGCACCCACGTATCATCATTTTTGTTGTTTTTTCAAACAGATAACATGGGCGGATACAGTAAGTGCAAAGAAAAGTAATAGACTGGAAGCAGGCCACCACAAAAGGAAGCCTGTTTAAGAGACTGAAATTGGTATAATAATCCTGGAGGTTTCCAAACAGGGAGAAAAGAAAGTAAGCAGAAAATGAAATGAGAGGAAGCCTCTGTTGATTACAAATCAACATATAATTAGATTGGGATGCACCCATGGTGATGAAATGCCAGTAGAAATAAAAGGTCAGTTGTTTCCAAAAGTCAGTGCTGTCAGTCTCATGTTTAAGGAGAACAGACCAACACAGTAAGCCAGAATCTCAAAGATATACCAGAATAAAGGGGATCTATTATAGTCTATTTGAGTAATCAAGTAGTGTGTGTCCATATGTAAATGGAACATGGGACCTGGAATGTGTAGTGTGTCAATTACTGCAGAGAAATTGAAGCAATAAAAACCGAGGTTCCAAACCATGCCCACTGCAGAGCTATAAATAAGTGAACAAAGGGAAACTGAATTCGCCAAGAAAGGAAAAGGCTGAATCAAAAAATGAACAAGTTGTCGATCTTAGAAAATACGAAATAACACCAACCGTGACAAATAAAAAGTGATGTTACTCAATAATTCTTACATGCTAGATGACCTAACCAAAAAGATAAACTACTAAAAATATGGAAGAATATGCAGAAAATTGCTTTTTGCCTAAAGGTTTGCATACTATAAGGAAAAAATTTGAACAATGCACAGGAAAAAAAAAAAGACACTTCAGTTTATTGAAACTTGCAAAGGTTAAAAATGTAGTCATTCTGAAGATATGTCACTAACTAGAAAACAGGCATGATAACTCTAGGCAAGTTTCTGGTGCAGTTCCATAAATTACAATACCAAATACTGTGACTACAAAAGAAAAAAAAGAAAGAAAAGAAATGTCATTGATTATCATACATGAATCAAAGCAATGAATGATTTAAAGGCAACAAGTACTGATTTGCTTTAAAATTTCTGGTATAAATAGTCCCAGCTTTTAGATGTAAATTAATTCTGAAAACTACATCTTAAATTAGGGATAATAATACATAAGATACAAACTACTTATGGCATTATCGTTAGTTGTTAGATTCTGAAACATATTGTCCAATGGCCCCTCAAGGAAGGACGTGCTGTCCAGCTTTGGGGAACATGGTCAGCAGATAGCCTCCCACATCAGCGCCTTCAGGGTCCGCCGCAGCTTTAGAAGGTCTCCTGGCCCGAAGTCACGCCTTTCCAGGAAGGGGTGGGTATAAAGGCTACAGCAAGTTCTAGAGTGAACCTAATTTTAAACTATAATACTAGTTCTTTATTAGCCTATGGGGAAATGTTTTATTTTGTTTTTTATTCACTCTAGAACTAACGTGCCACAGGGTTGGCTGGAACTCTGTTGAGTCTGTATCACAGCTCAGTTTCTCCCTCTGCTCAATCCTGCTCCTTTCCCTTCCTTTCTCAAGGGTTGATCCGTACAACATCTTGCACCCCAAAGTCCATCTCAGTATCTGCTTTAGCAGAACCCAACCTGAAATAGTTAGGTGCTCAAAAATTCATCCATTCATTTATCGTGCAACAAATATTTATTAAGCACCTATTATGTGCCAGGGCCTGTTCTAGCTCCTGGGAATTCAGAGGTGAGTAAATCCCTACTCTTGCTGGGCTTCAATTCTAGCAGGGAAAACAGACAATCAAGATACAAACAAGTAAATGTGATCAATTCAGACAGTGATAAATGCCCAGAAGAAAATAAAACAGGGTAATTGGGGTAGAGAATGTATGGAGGGTGTGGGAAGTGGAGTGCTACTTTAGCTGGCAAGTATAGGGAAGTCTCTCTAGAAGATGACTCTCTAACCAAGACTTGAAAGATGAGACATGTCAGCTATGTGAAGATAAGGGGTGAACACATTCGAGGCAGCTATAGGATTGCTGTAGGTACATGGGTCCTGAGGAAGGAACAAGTCAGGCACACTGAAGGGACAGGAGGAAGGGCAGTGTGGCTGAAGTGTAGTATTAAGAGATGAAGTCAGAGAAGGTATATGGACACGCTCCCATATCTTCACTACTGGACACTTAATAATTCAAAAGAGAACTATTTATCTGGTTAAGAGCATATTTTTGGGGGGTTGTCAATCTGGGTTCCAATCCTGGCTCCACCACTGACTAGCTGGTTAATCCTGAGCAAGTGACTCACTTCTCTGACCTTTAGGTTACCTGATAGTATCATCTTCATAAGGTTGTCATGAACATTAAGTGAGCAATGTGAAAAGTACTTACTTAGCATGG
Source organism: Rhinolophus ferrumequinum (assembly GCF_004115265.2). Taxonomy (NCBI): domain Eukaryota; kingdom Metazoa; phylum Chordata; class Mammalia; order Chiroptera; family Rhinolophidae; genus Rhinolophus; species Rhinolophus ferrumequinum. The sequence continues at coordinate 28,651,073 of NC_046289.1, forward strand.
CGCCTAACACATAGCGAGTGCTCAGTAAATTGTAGCTATAATTATTTTTAACCCCAGCAATTAGCACCATTTCTAACATTTAGCAGGGACGCAGAAAGTGTATGTTGATGAAGTAAGGCAAAATCCTGATTGCATATATACTGTACTTTCTTCTGTTTGTACATTAGAGGAAACTATCATATCAAACTGAGGAGACAAAAAGGTGACAAAGGAGGCTTTATAATTTATTTGTTCAACAAATATTTATTAAGCAGTGACAAGTGAGAAAAACTGGACTTCCTACCTAGGCTTACAACCTAGAAGGGGAAACAAGATGTGTCACAATCTGTGACAAGTGCATCCAAGTATAACCCATTGAGGAGTTCAGAGGTTGGAGGTCACCTCCAATTGCTCCCTAGCTAGGAGGGCTATGGAGGGTACTTTGAAGGGTGATGAGATTTTTTGACAAGAAAAGATGAGAAAAGGAATTCATCCTGGGCAAACAGGATGGATTAAGCCAAGTGTAACGTGAAGAAAGAAAATGCATCTTTAGGGAGTGATGGTGAGTCCAGGCTGGCTGGTGCATGGGCGTTTATGCAGAGTGGTAGTGAGACGGGTCTGGAAAGGGCAGTGTGGACTAGCCTGGAAGGATCTCAGATGCCAAGGCACAGGGAGTGGCACCAGAGGCATGGTATGGCCAGGCTGAGACAAACCAATCCCAGACAAACCGAGGAAGTCCTGTCAGCCGTGTATGGGGTGGACCCAAGCAGGGAGAGCCTGGCAACAGGGCAGACACTACCAGGTAATTTAATCCTGATAGTAACCCAGTCAATATTGTCAGATAGGGAAACCGAGGCAGTGTGTGCTCATGGTTGCACAGCTCAGAAATGACGGGATAGGGTACAAACTCAGTCAGTCTGACTCCAGAATTCATGAAGAGAGAGAGATGATTACGCAGGGAAATCACGTGATGGTCTTTGAATGGTAGGGGAAAAGCACTTGAGCTGGACTGCCTGGGGTGGGGTGGGGAGAAGGCAGGCAGAAACTACAAGTTTTAAAGACATAAAATCTGAGAAACAAAAGAATTTAAATTTAAGCAGAACTGATATTTCTCAGATGTAGCTAAAATGATGAAACAATGTTTTCTCATGACATCATGACTGACAATTTAAAAAGAGCATAAATATGATTTTCTCACAACAAAGGAAGAAAGACGGGGGGAAAATGGAGAGAAAAAGAAGGTTGTTTGATGCTAAGCTGCAACCCTGAATAGCAGCTTACAAGAGGGAAGAATGTGCAATTTGGGTTTGCCAAAGTACCAGAGCCACATTTTAAAGGGAAAAACAAGAAGTCATAGACTAGGCCTTGGTGGGTGTCTGGGGTTAAAGCCATGATAACATACAAACAGCTACCAGCTAACAGAATAAATGATAAACATGCAAGATGGCAAGTTCACTGGAATTGCCTTTTTCTCAGCAGACGTGTCATATATGAATTGGGTTTTATCTTAATTTAATGAATTAATATATGTAAAGTGACCAGCACCGAGCCTGAAGCAAAGCACATGCTAGTTCCTTTGCTTTTCCTTCTCAGCTTCTTCCCATGCCAGCCAACGAAAGGGTAAGGTAACCTTTCTTTCTCTGGTAGCTTAAGTTGGAGAAATATAAAATAGCTCTGTCGGTCTTCAGAAAGAAAAAACAAGGCACGTCTCCATGGGTTGAAGTCCTTGATCTGGCATTGCCTCTGAACGAGCAGGGATGGGTATGGGAATAGAACGTGTTTCCTTGAGAAGTAAATGAAGGCAGGGGCATGAACAAATACCAGGCTGCAAGAAGACAAGAGGCCTTTTGTACTCTGGATACTTTATCTTCTTCTACAAGGACTCACCATAAAGAGCAAGTTCCTGTGCCAGGTGAAACCTCTCACTTCTTCAGTCAGAGAAATAATCATCCTTTATCACCATTTGACCTCCAGGCAACTGATGAGTAAAGCACTTCTAAAGAAAGATTAGGTAAATAAATAAGTATTGATTACACTATGCTGTAGAAAAAGTACACTGGACAATCACATGAGCTTGAAGTCATAATGGCCTGAGGAAAAAGGCTTATGCTGCTAGCGTATACCATCTTTTTTTTCTCTCCTTCCTCCCTGACCAGATAACCCCCAGAAGTTCCTGTTTATTGTCTGGCCTTCCCTAAGTGGCTGTGTATGGAAGTGTGGAGTTGAGGGTGTTAAAGGCTTCCAGATCCTGGGGGAAAGGTGCTGTTTTAAGTCATCCCACTTATTACAGCTGTAACAGGCATGGGTTGTGGCTCTAAATTACACAACGAGGCCTGTTCTGAGATGAAGGAAACTGAAGATCCGAGGCCGTCTTTATTACTGTAGATAGAACACCCCGGGTAATAAGGGTGCCCTATAAAAACCACTGCTGCTGAAAAGAGGGGCTGGGGGTTCCTGGACAATTTCAGTGTCACACTGAGTGGAAAGTTCTCTCTGCTCCAGATGCCTGCATGGATGTTCTCGTGGTCAGACTGTGTGGTCTTCTGGGTAGACTACTAGGAACAGTTGTGGGCCAGAACGATGTGGCTAACGTAGGTTTTTCACCTCTAACCGAAGACCTTTCATTTTTTTTAATTCAAATACTGTAATACACTTAATTAGGGTGGCCAAATTTTCTCAACTAAAAACTTTGTTAGTAAAGTATATTTAAGGCGACAATGAAAGACACTATTTGAACTGAGATTGGTGGAACATCTGAAAATTCTATCAGATTCTGCTGGACAAAGAGGCCTCATGTGGCTGGTGTTGATTATAAAGGAGGCTCCAGAGTCTCGGAACTCGATCAGTACCACTGGGCTAGGCTGATGGGTGAAAGAAGAGAGAGACCAGTGAACAAAAGAAGAGAGTAGTGGGTTAAAGAAACATATCAAAGTCAGGCACTAGAGTGGAGTCCTGGGGCTCGGTGGGAAAAAGGAAAAAAAAAAGAAAAGAGTGAGAAGTACAGCTTCTTGGGGAGAAGTAGAACCTGAGTCGGGAGCAGGTCAACTGCTTCCTTCCTTGGAAGGTCAGTGTCTTAGTCTGTTTGGGTGGCTGAATTAAAGTGCCGGGAATTGGGAGGCTTGTGAACAACAGAACTTTCTCACAGTGCTGGAGGCTGGGAAGTTCAAGATCAGGGCGCTAGTGTGGCCAGGTTCTTGTGAGAACCCTTTTCCGGGCTGCAGATGACCGTCTGCTCATTGTATCCTCACAAGGAGGAAAGAGCAAGAGAGCCCCCTGGGGTCTCCTTTATTAGGGCACTCATCTTACTCACGGGGCTCCACAGACCACAACCCAGGGACATACTGCATTCCATGATGTGGTCTGGCTGCAAAGGTTGAGGCCAAGTTGAGAGTTCCGGTAAAGATTGGCATCTATGAGCAATATTTCTTTGTAAAAATTATTAGGTCGGTGCAAAATTGCGGTTTTTGCAATTATTTTTAAACTTTTAAACCGCAATTACTTTTGCACCAACCTAATAACTAACTCTATTTTATAAAATGTTTTTTGTTGTTGTTTGTTGTTGTTTTTAAAATCAAAACCACAAAGAAATAACCATTCCACAACAACTAGAATGGTTGCAAGACTGACAATAAAAAGTGCAGTGACGATGTGGAGAAACTGGAATTCTCACACATTGATGGTGAGAATGTAAAATGGTGCCGTCACTTTGGAAAACAATTTGGCAGTTCCTCAAACTGTTAAAACATAGAGTTAATATAAGACCCAACAACATTTCCATTCCTAGGTACATTCCCAAGAGAAATGAAAATGTATGTCCTTGAAAAAACTTGTACACACAATGTTCACAGCAGCATGATTTATAATAGCTAAAAAGAAGGAACACCCCAAATCCATAGAGACAGAAAGTAGATTAGTGGTTGCCCAAGGGTGGGGTCGAGGGTGGGGGGAAGGAATAGGGAGTGACTGTTAATGAGGACAGGATTTCTTTTTGGGGTGAAAATGTTCTAGAATTCGACAATGGCAATAGTTGCACAACACTAAATAAATCAAAAACTACTGAACTGTACACTTGAAAGGGGTGACCTTTATGGCATGTCAATTATATTTCAGTAAAGCTGTTAAAATGTTTTTGAAACATCATGCTAACTTGTAAGTGTTCTAAATCATTTTGCTAGTAGAGCCTACAAAGAAAAGCCTACTGAGGCAAGGCATGAAACAAATAAGTGTGAGGCGGGTCAAGGGGAAGACAAATCGGGAGTGGCGGGGACTGTGGCGAATGGGAGAGGTAGGTATGTCCACTCCAAAGGGGGCAGCAGCTGCATGGCTCTATTCCATGTTGCCAGATCTTCCAGTTTTCAAGAGAAGACCGAAACCTGGATTTGTATAGGGTATCTCTCAATTTGTTAACAGTGATGCTGATTTCGTATTTTCTTAAAGACACTGAGAAAGTGAACTATGTCTGTGGGTCAGGGGATCCCATGATCCAGCCTGTGACCTTGGATGTACCTTTCCTTTGCCTTAGGAAAGCTGATTGCCTTCAAGGACCTCGGAGGCCTTTATATATTATTAAGAACCTCCGCAACTTGGAAAATCCAACCAGTTGACAAATATTTATCACACCTCTTGTGTGTAAGGCACTAGAAGTTAGGGGCAGTGAAACAAGAGGGTAAGTCATGGTAAGCCCATTATCATCACAGACGGAGCGTGGTGCTTGTGAGGGAAGTGGCTCATGCAGCCTGCTCAATGCAGCGATGCGTATGGCCTTAAAACCAGGCTCCCCGGTTCCAGCACATTCCTGGGCCTGCCTTGTGATATTTAACACTGGCTCTGGACTATCTGAACTCATTTATTTTTCATTGTTTCAGTGAACAGCAGGAGGAAACAGACTCATAGTTTCTCTGTGTGCTTATGAGCTTCAACTCAAGATGCAGCTCATTCTTCCAGAGTCAGGAGGGAACAGATACTTGAATCCAGGTGCTCTGTAGGCTGGAAGAGATTTAAACCCCTGAGTTGGCTCAAAAGCAGAAATATTTTTTCCAATAATTCTCTGCTGAAAAAATTTCCCAGAACAGGGAGTTTTGAGGCAGATACATCACTGCTCACATAATTGAAACAGCAGGTGAATAAAAGGGGGAGGGGTCAGCTGACGACGAAGGTCATACAGGTGCCCCTGAAAATGAGCAAGTACTGGGGAATCGATTTGTGGGCTTTCTCAGAGACATAAGGAACAGATTGTTAGAATTAGTTAAGGGGCTGCACACAAATGACAGTCCTTTTGTGTGGACATCTGCAAATCGCTGTAGGGCCAGCAGTCAGTTGGAATCCAGGTCAGTCAGGGAAAGCTGAGTGGGAACGTGTATTCTGTGTCTCTGAGGATGACTATCCAACTCCTCCTCAAAGCAGCACACACAGATAAGGGCCTAGAAGGGGTCAGTGTCCTGCTAGCCTTTGACTGAGGCTTCCAACCTCATTAAAAAATTTACTAGTCATGTGCAGGAACATCACAGAATCCGAAGTGTTCTGCCATAGAAACAACAAACATGGTTGCGAAACACCCAGTTAGGGGTGTTCAGGGAGTCCTAAAACTCTTTCTACACAGCATGAGTAGATCCTGATCCATAATCTGAACAGAATACACTTTCTACGGTCCTCGGCCCCTTTTCTCCTCTGCTTCATTGATCTAACCAGCTTCAAATACTTGAGGCACTTCTCAACTGATCTCTTTCTTGACCCATTCTATGATCGCCTACTGCACTTTTCCACCTGCATGTCTTGTCTCATTAGCACCTTAATTTCAACTCATCATGTCACAAAGTAACCTCATCATTCCCCAGGGCTGACCTGAGTCTGTAACCTGGGCATCGTCCAAACAGCCCCTGTACCCAACCAGTCACTGTAGCCTGCCCATTTGACTTCTAAGATGCATCTCAAGTCTCTCCCCACACCTTTGCGCCTGCTACCACCACTTCTAGACGACGCAACAGCCTTCTAGCTGGTCCCTTTGTAAGCCTTTTCTCCTACCACACACTATCACCAATATCCTCTGATGACAGTCAAATGAAGTTACTTACTCCTCCTTAAAAAGCTCCGTAAGCCCCACAGCGCGTACAGGATAATGCCTTAGTGGGCTATACAAAGCCCATCACAATCTTATCCCAACTTAACCTATTGAGACTCCTTTTCTACCACAACTTGGCTTTTCTAAAATGTCTTATTCTACCCTAAACATGTTATGCACTTTCACACCTCTTTGCATTCACACACGGTGTTCCCTCTGTTGATGTTCCTCCCACCTTTGTCAATCTGCAAAATGTCTACATATTCTTGAAGTTTTAAGCCAAATGGGTCCTTGGCAGAAATATTTGCTGCTGCTCCTGTGCTTGCCCAAGTATCGTGCTCATACCAATCGCAAAGCACTAACACATCGTATAACTTCAGGTCCCAGGGTGAGGTCTTATTCACAACTGTATCTCCAATGACAAGTACACTCAGGTGCATCATAAATGTCTGTGAACTGAATGAATAAGCCAGGATAGGAAAGCATTATGAAAGCAAGAGAAGTGACTTTCCATGATCACTTAAAAGTATAACTGTGGATCTAAAAATGAACACGTCTTCTAAAATAAACTTCTTGATGAGGAATATTAGCCAGACAAAACAATGTAATCACAATATATATACGGTCTTGGCTTAGACAACCAGAACTGACCTTTCAGTCCTATGAATGTGGTCTCTAGCGGGGGAAAAAAATTAGTATAGTACCTGACCAATAAGCACTGTATTTGTCTTGCTATTGTTATTATTATTAGGGGGTTATACTTGTAATAGTCCATCTAAATAGATATAAAAATAAGCTGCCATAATAGAATTTTACTGTCTCCCTAAGTAGCCTCCAATTCCTGACCTTACATTAAGAAATGAGAATACTCACATGTGCCCAAGTTTCCAAATGCACATGAAAATAGCCTGCTTCAAACATATGAATGAGCCAATGGCCTTTGGTCAAAGATGCACATACTAGCATCTAAGGATAGTGTGCATAAATGCTTTTGGCAGTATCTTCTAGGTTTTTCTATAGACCAACATCAAGCCAATTTATCTGACCTCTTTGATCTATACAGCCATCCAGCACCTACAGCTATTTACTAGAGGCCCGAATGAGTCAGAAGACGAAAATGATTAATCAACTTGGAGAGATCTGAAAGCTGGAAGAGAGCCATCCTGTGAGTAAAACCGCGGAGCTGTGGGACTGGAGCCATTGGAAAGTTAGGGGATTTCCATAGTTGAAAACATTTGGCCGGTTTGCTATAGTCCTCTGACCTCGCAATAAAGACAGAACAGACTGAGCTAGGTGATTTACCTCTGACAATATCCTATGTCTGCTGCCTTTGGCTGCTCACTCTGACTTGACAAAACCAAAGTTCTTCTCCTTGAGTCTTATGACTTTGGAACTGGCTCAGAAATTCCTGCTGCTTTCCCCCACCCAGTGGATGTCATTCCCAGTCTTTGGCTTCACATTTATGGAGAGTGAGGCTTGAGTTACAAGTGTTAGGAACAGCAACTAGCCCAGTACCTGGCCAACAGTAGGTGGGTCTGCTCTTATTAAGGCCAGGTTGGTCTCCCAACACTCAGGGTATATACTGTGTTTCCCTGAAAATAAGACCTACCCCGAAAATAAGCCCAGTTAAGATCGTCAGCCAGATGGACTCATTTAGTACGGTATGACGATTTTCCAGAAAAAGATGACATGACTGTATTTGAATAAATGTAGATTGTTCTACATGAAAAAATAAGACCTCCCCTGAAAATACGCCCTAATGTGTCTTTTTGAGCAAAAATTAATATAAGACCCGGTCTTATTTTCGGGGAAACACAGTAGTACCATCTTGCTTTTCTTTTTTGACAATTGTTAAGTGGCAGTACCACTTAAAGTCACTTTTCCTGCTTAAGATTTGTATCACTTGCCACTGTTCCTCATTTAATCTATTCGAATTCTTCCATTCCTTTTATCAGGCAGGGACTTGATTTCTGAAGTTACATTTTTTTATGATACTACTCTAATAATATCTAGTTTTTTTATTCCCCATAGAGTACTAGAGATGCTGCATCTGAGTAGTATAACTATATGTTCCCTCTTTGTTATTTAACATGTAATGTTTGATTGATGCAAGATGAACTTCTCGAATTTCTGATCTATTTGTCTCTACCAGTATGTTTCTTCTTCCATTTTCTTACCCTTTCACATTACGTACACTGCCCTTATTCTTCTCTCTTTCATTTAATCCTATGAATCACTTGTATTTTATTGCCATTTATTGCCATCTCTTTCCTGGTTCTGCTTTCTGTTCCATCACTGCATCCATTCTTTATGTCTGCTATCACCAGTGTGTCAGGAGGACATACTAATGCCTGATGGTTTATTAGTCTCTTGTCCCAGTTTCTCTCTTTAATATCATCTATTTTGCTGACCTAACTTCTTAGGACCTCATCCATTAACTTAATAAAGAAATAAATTTAGGCGAAGCTTTCTGCTAAATTCTCTTCGCTGCCAGAAAAAAATCCAAGTACCTCTGGATTCGGCAAACTAGTTGCTTGAACATTGTCATACATCTCAAATGTATATGTAAACTTTCACTGACAGGGTCCTTATCCATTGATTTATGTTTCACAAGGTACTTGTTGAGCAATGATAGCTGCTGCTTTTCACTGCATTGGCATGAAGAGAGAGCCCTGAGGATTTTGCCTTTTGGCCCACAGGTCAGTAAACACATTGGGGATTAACAGAGCAGAGATAAGGAGCTTGGGAGCAGGAGCGAGCACTGATTGGAGAAGGGGGAAGGAGGTGAATTTCAGGAGAAGGAACAGAAGTTATGGACTGTAAGACCAAATATGGAAAAGAAAGAGAGAGATGAAATAGGGTTAGAGAAAAGAAGATTTAGAGAGAAAACACAAGATTAGAAGGAGAAAAGTGGAGTGGTTAAGGAAAAGAAAGAAATCAGAGGCAAAGAGAGAAGAAAAAGGTGGCATGCAGCTGGCCATCCACTTGAAAAAGAAAGCACGAAGAAAAATATTTGGGAATAAGTAAATACAGATGAGAAAACATTCCAAATCAATGTGTCATCTTCATTTTAAAATCCCCTTTCTTATTATAATATACCATCCACAATATGGCTTCTTGTTATAAATCCCTCAGCCTATCGAAGCAGAAATGTCTGCCTTGCTGATTTGTTTGAAGTCAGTCATTCTCATCAAAGCTCTCAAAGACTCAAATCCTGTCAATACACACAACTCACGAGAAAGTAGCCCACCGGGATGTTCAGGCAATTTAACTCTAATGACTGGTCTCTATTTTAGCCTTCCGTATGAGATGATGATGATGATTTTTATTGCATTCAAAGCATTTTTAAAACTCATTTCCAGCGACTACAAATGACGAAAAATGCCTCTTGCTAATTACTGATTTAAATTCTAAAAGTGCACTGGAGACAAAAGGACGTGAACACTACAGTCAAGCACTCCTAAGCTGGCTAAGTGTCTTTATGGCAACTCCTAACAAACAGAAATCACCGCATAGCAGCCCATTTCCTTGGCTTTAAGGCTGAATCGATTCCTACCCTGTAGAACCCTGTGGAATAGGATGGTCGTGGACATCTGTTGTCTTTTATTTGGTAGGAGCACCCTGGTTTGGGGAACTATCCTGACCTTTATCGTAGGTGGTACTGGTCGGACTGTCATTCAAGTTGCAGGGCCTTCCCCTAGCTAAGGGTCAGGTTTATAACCCAAGCCAGCCAATCAGAATCTTTTCTGGAAATCTGAATAATTAGCCGAACAATAAAGATCAGAAATCTGTGGAGTGGATTCATCCCAGAAATGGCACTCTGATGTGACTGTCTGTTAGTTTCTGTTTCCTATATTTCTAGAGCTGTCCTGCTCTGGAATTTGCTCTACTTTTCCTTCAATTCTATGACCTCCTTACTCCATAGCCATCCAAAACTTGCTTTTTTTTCCTTTTAAGTTAGACAAAGTTAATTTCTGTAGCTCGTAATCAAAAAGTCTCAACCAATATAATCCACATATGTTGAATCAAAAAGTTGTCCGTGTAAGACTGTCCTACAATTTGATGCCTTTTGTAAACCTCTCAACTAGCTATAGGCCTGTTCTCTGTTCCTTCTCAGACCTGGATACACAGGTTAACTGATTCTGAACTTTAACTGATTTTGAAGAGAAAGAGAAAGTTAACTGACTCTGAAAAGAAGGAGAAGAATGCACTGCCATGCTGGAAAGGGTAAGAGTTACTTCAACCTAGTCAAAGTTGAAATTTTAGTATGAGATGAGGACATCATAGCCTGGCCTATAATGGCGCCAGAAACTTGTCACAACCATTCTGTCAAATCCTAAACCATGAATTCAGAGATAAGGTCATCTAGAGAGCTGGCTGAGGTACAAAGACACAACCGATCTACAACACAGCTCTGATCCTGGCCCCAAATTGAAGGCTTGTCTAACCAAAAGGACATGGCAAGGCCCACACTGGAGCTGGGATGCTTGCCCTGTTGGTTACGGTTTTCAGGGCCAGCCTCTCTGTCTGGAGACGGGGTGACTGACCAACTAGAGAGGGGGCATGGCCCAGCATTTGCCGAGGGTCTTGCAGGAATGCAGCTGAGCCTTGCATATGGACACTGGGGTCCTGTGACTGCTGACATCCCGGAAACTGCTCTGCTCTGAAACTGGCTGTGAGCAGATTCACCCGGATTTTATCGCAGAGGTCTACTCAATGGGGTATTTCTTACTCATCCTGCAACAGGAGATCTTGAAAGTGGCAATTCCTTTCAGTAAAGGAATAAGCCAGAGGCATCTTATATATGTCACACTCTTACCTACTCTGAAAATTGTCCACAAGTTTCATCATCTTCGTTCTTATCAGACACTATTCTAAAATGCAATGTGTTGCTCGTCTTATCCACAAAGGCCCCTCCAGGAAAGAGTTTTATAAGAAACCCTAACTGCCAAGAATTGCGTAGGTGGGCCCAGAACACAGTCAGGCCAATTGTGAGCAGGTTCTCCAGCTCCCGGCCTTTATAACATGTTAGCTTGACCAGCATAAAAACTGTAAGTCAATATCAAAGATTTAAGTATATACAACTTAATGTAAGAGAGAAATAATTACTTCTCTGCTCTCTATAGACATTTACTTACAAGCGAACTTTCAATTTATGAACTTTCAAAAATACAAAGCTATATCTCAAAATGTGCCAGTCAACTTTACCCAGCAGTCAAAGATATTAACTATGGCATAAACAGTATCTTTTTCGGCTTTGGAACAAGAAGACTTTTGGAACCTATCTGTTTGTAAGTTAAGAACTTCTATAGAAAATAAGACCAGGTCTTATATTAAAGTTTGCTCCAAAAGACGCCTTAGGGCTTATGTTCAGGGGATGTCCTCCTGAAAAATCGTGCTAGGGCTTCTTTTACGGTTAGGTCTTATTTTCGAGGAAACACGGTATTTTTAGAGAACACTAGGTTTCCTCCCCAAATCTACTGGTTTCTAGAGTTCCAGATGGATCACTGAGAAAATCATACTTTATTCCCACATTCACAGTCTACAGAAAGCTACAAAAGCTGAGACCTGGAAGGTACCCTAGCAATCACTTAGATTAAATTCAATAATTTTGCAAAGGTCAAACTGCATCTAAGGATAAACCCAGAAATAATTACCTTGATCCTCCCTCCACTCTCCAAAAAAGCAGTTACTTGACGTACGTAAGCCGCACAGCTGGTAAGTGGCCCGGTTAAATCTAGTGCACAGATCATCTGACTTGTGTCCAGATGCTAAATTCTCACTCATTCATTCATTTATATCAAGTGCTTTAAAACAAAGCTGCGGGACCGGCCCGGTGGCACAGGCGGTTAGAGCTCCATGCTCCTAACTCCGAAGGCTGCCGGTTCGATTCCCACGTGGGCCAGTGGGCTCTCAACCACAACTCCTCGAGTCCTTCCAAGGGATGGTGGGCTCCGCGCCCCTGCAACTAAGATTGAACACGGCACCTTGAGCTGAGCTGCCGCTGAGCTGCCGCTGAGCTCCTAGATGGCTCAGTTGGTTGGAGCGCGGGCTCTCAACCACAAGGTTGCCAGTTCAATTCCTCGACTCCCGCAAGGGATGGTGGGCTGCGCCCCCTGCAACTAGCAACGGCAACTGGACCTGGAGCTGAGCTGCGCCCTCCACAACTAAGACTGAAAGGAGAACAACTTGAAGCTGAATGGCACCCTCCACAGCTAAGACTGAAAGGACAATAACTTGACTTGGAAAAAAGTCCTGGAAGTACACACTGTTCCCCAATAAAGTCCTGATCCCCTGCCCCAATAAAATCTTTTTTTTAAAAAAAAAACAAAGCTGCTAAATTCTCACTCATTCATTCATTCCATTCAACACAAATTTATGAAATACATCTGATATGCCAGGAGGTGTTATATGTAAGCACAAAATGATGAATAGAACTAAGTTCTTTTAAAAAAACAAAAACCGGTAAGCTGGTTTCTAAAAGTGACACCTCTCAATATTTTAGTACATTTTCACATTGTGGTAAAGGCAAGAAAATTGAGACAACAGTTGAAATAACATTGTACAACACTAGTAACAACAATGATTCAACATCAATTAAGCAGTATGTGAATTTTTTTTGCCAGTAAAAAAACATAGGAATAGGAAATAGGAAACATTTTCACTTAGCTAATAAGTTAAGGCCTAGAAACTATTCCTAGTAAGGCCAAGACATCATTATAATTTCTATCCCTGACTAGAGGTAAGACTTCTAGGCTTATCCAGGATGGCAAAAAGGGAGCGATGGTGACAAATATCATGGGCCTTGGAGCTTGAGAGACCTGGGTTTAAATGCTGGCTATGCCGTTAATAGTTTGTGACCTTGGACAAGTTATTCACCCTTCCTTACTCTTAATTTTTTCATCTCTAAAATGAGGATGAAACCACTTACTTCAGATGGTTATTGTAAAAATTAGATATAATGTATGTGAATCATTTAGCTTAGTGCTGGTGCAGAATAGGCCATTAATATGTAATATCTATCATTACTATCATTAATAATAATTAATGGCATAATAATATGACCTGTAGAACAATTCTATGAATGAAACTAAATATATGGACAGCCACCAGACATGTTTGAAAAGCTTTACAAAGACATGCCCACCATACCTAAGGGAAAGTTTTCTGCAATTAAACATTAGAGCAGGGGTTTGAACTTAGGTTGGTTGGTCAGATTACAGAACCTGAACACATGGCCACTCTGTACACTGCCTCTAAACAGAAATACACTCCATAGACTAACCCTCAGGAAGAAAGCACAGTTTAGCTGAGAGGACCTGAGAGGGATTTGGCCTCCTCAGAACTAGGTAGAAGGGACCACTGCTGAGGAGGTGAGAGCAGTGTTCATGGAAATCACAATGGCTAAAGCGTACTGAGAGCTAACAACTATTGCTTTCTTAGTAGGAATCATAACTTCACTTGCAGTTGTTTCATTTAATGCTTACAAAACCCCTCTGAGGTGAAAATCAGCATGATCCCCATTTCGCAGAAGGCTTAAGTAATCTAAGGTCAACAGCTGGTGAGTGGTAGGTAGGGATTTAAACCGAGGGAGTCTTAAGACTAAATAATTGGCTACAGCTCTGGCCCCCAAGGGGAGAGGAGGGTTGCAGTCCTGGGGCTCCAGAACCTGGTCCTGGGACTTGGGAAAGTTCCACACCTGTGTCTCAGCCATGCTGAGGTCCTTATCAGAGGGTACCGGAGAGAGACACACGGGAAGGGATGTCTGAAAAAAGGCAGCACCGCCCTACTGCCTTCTTTGGGAAAGCCAGAAGCCTTGGAGGATGTGTACCTCTACCCTCGTTACTCTGCCTCGGACCACAGACTTGTGCCCCTTTGGGACAAGGGGGCATTATCATACCGTTAGACTCTGTCACTACCTGCAACACTTTTTCTTTGAATCAAATACCCGTCTGAGGGCTCCATCAAAGTGCCATTCTATGTGATGAGCACCTGGCACAGTGCCCACCAGAGAGTACAATAAACATTTACTGTTACTAACAGGGCACAACACATTTCTGGAAGGAAGAGAAGGGAAGTGAAGGTTAAGAAAAACTAGAAAGGATCCTCAAATACTATATCAGAGCATGATTGTCAGAGGCCTAGCTCACTAAAAAGTACTGACCTGGGACTTAGGAGATTTGGGTTCTACCCAGCTCTGAAACCAGTTGTATAAAAACTGGTAAATCTCTTCCTCTCTCTGGCCCTTGGTTGGCTCATGTGTAAAATGCGTTGGATAAGATGATCTATAAATAAGATAATACGTAAAGGAGTCTTGCTCAATGGCTGGTCCAGAAGAGGTAACCTACGTTTACTAAATGTGATGCTTCCCGTCTTTTCCATTCCATTCTAATTTAGCTTGGCTCCCTCATTTTACGGATAAGGAAACTAAAGCAGAGAGAAGTTACATGACAAATACAAGATCACCCAAGTAATTTCAGTAAGCTTAAGACAACAAAGTTCCCCTGACTCTCAGCCTAGTACCCTTTCTTCTACATCACACTGTTTCCTGACTTGATTGGTGTACTTGCTTCTCCCCCTGTATCCATGAATAAGCTTTTAAAAATAATAATGCCATATGATTGACGGGATTCCAGGAAGCCATCAAATCCATGCCATTTTTGTCTTTAAGCAAGACTCATCTTAAAACACGTAAAGAGCATACGCTATGTATTTTTTAATCCTCAGGGATGGAAATTCTACCATATTTCCCAGTAGTCTACTCCAGTGTTGCTTGTCAGTAGACACTTCCTCATGTCTCTCCCAAATCCTTCATCCTGCACTTTAAGCCTCTTGTGTTATCCTCAGGTGAGACGGAAAACACCAGTCACTGCGTTCTGCTAAGTGTCTTAATGTATGCAAAGATTGCTATTAAATTGCCCTTTATCCTCCTTTCTCTCCAAACTGATTAATCCCAGTTTCTTTAAATTCCCTCACAGTTCTTTCTCGATTGTGTTTAATCACCTTTGTGGCTGAACTCTCAACCCCTCCCCGTTAATTACGAATCACAGAACCGGGCACAATTTCCAACCATGGTTCTGAATGTTGACAAGCAAGCTGATGGTGTCATGGTTCCTAGAGGATAGTTCCCAGAATTAGCACGTCAAGATCATGCTTTGGTTTGTACAACGATAGGCCATCCTAATTTAGGATGCAAGTCGATTGTTTGCAGCTTCTTCATGGCAAACAAACTTGAGCGGCTATTTCCCAACGCTCAGCAAGCTTCTAACTACTCCTCCTCCAAGCAGTTAGGGAGAACGAACTTTAGTAAGAACCCAGGTAAAACATAAGAAAGAAAAGAAAGTAAATTAGCTGAATGAGAATCCTAAAATATGTATCAATAGGTTTGGGTTTTGTGTATCACTGTTTCTGCATCAGTATAGATAGTTCAATGGTATCTAAGAAGGAACAATTTACTTACCATGGATGGTTCCTACAGTGTTTTCAGTTTCTTTGCATATTTTTTTCCAAATTTACAATATTTCAGAAAAAGAATTTTCTAAATTGCACAATAGTATGTCTAAATTTGTTTTCTTTAACAAACAAACGTTTCTCCTGTTTTCTGTATGGGCTGTTGAGGCTTGAAAAGAAAATAACTTTCTATTAGGTTGGTACAAAAGTAATAGTGGTTTAAAAGGTTAAAAATAATTGCAAAAACCGCAGTTACTTTTGCACCAATCTAATAAGTTATCTTTTGTTGTTCATGTAAAAAATTAAGATCATGGTGGTATGAAATTAGCAATCTCCTGAGCCATTTGTTAACATCGATTTAATGAATATTTATCAGATACCTACTATGCACACCAGGTACTCAGAGAGCAGGATCGAATATGAACAAAGCATAAGGTAAACCTGAAAGGCTTTCCGGAGGAGATGACATTTAAATTGGACATGGAGGAATGAGTAGGATTTTGACCAACGAGCTGAAACACACGCCAAGCAGAACTAACGATGAGCAAAGGAAGGCAGAACAGCGTCACTTATACAGCTGATGAGACGTTGGCCAAAGAAGTGATTGGGACAGAACAAAACTGGGTTCTGGAGAAATGCTATTTTTACAATAATTTTTCCAACTAAAAGTTGTTCTTGAGAAGTCATCCAAGTACTCTTAACAGAGTCACGCCACTTCAGTGCAATCTCAGGACAAGAAAACAATTAACTAACAACAGGCTTCGTGCAGGACGGAGACTGCAGAAAAGGAAGTAGCTTAAAAGGCCAGGCAACCCAGGGAAACAAAGTCATTTGCTTTTTATGGTTTAAGTTATTTCACCCGCTACAGTTTCACAATTTTTCTCCATTCCACACCAGGACTGTCAGGTCCCACTTGGCAAACGTGGGACTTCTTTGTCTGTGCATGTGTGTTTCTCAGCAAGAAGAACAAAAAAATGTGGCTGAGGTTGATTTGTAACTTTTCACTGTGGCTTTGAATCATGGATGATATCAGCACAGCTACAGAAATTGGGTTTGTCAGTGAAGCCTCCCTCCCTGCTCAGCAAGCAGCAGAGCATGAAACATAAACCATAAAAAAACAATGGCAGGGCTGGGGGGTTATTTATTGTTGCTCTCCAAATACATCTTAGTGACAGAACGGAAAATGGTCAACTGGGAATCCAAACTATATTCTCATCAAGGCCAAGACAATTTCTTAGGGTAGGATTTTCTTTTCTTTCTTTCCTTTTTTTTTTTTTTAAACCTTTGAAAATGTGTTAACAAAGGAGAAGGAAAATGGTTGAGAAATGTCTGAGAATGGTTTGGCCGAATGGAGTACGTGGCTTACCCAGCCAGAAGGAATTCTGAGTTGATCATGGCAGCCTTCTCCACCCACATCCCTGTTACAATTACACACGCCTGTCGGTTTGCGCTGTATAAGAACCTCGCCAAGAAGTTGAGGGAGTGAAAGGACTGGACAGGAGTTGGTGAAGTTGGAGGACTTGTGAGAATACTACATGTATGTGCTCCCAGGCACACACGTGTGTTTGTGAGTATGTGTCCTTTCAATAAAAAATGAAAAGCTGTAGGAAAAAAGTGCCTATTCATTAGACATTTATTAAAAACATGCACATCCTGGATCAGGCCTTGGGCTAGGCAGGGATAATAAGTAATGAGAAAGAAACTCTGTCTTGGAGGGGATCCTGAACCAGAAGGAGAAAAGAATGTAAACATATTTGATTGGATGTGGGTGGTAAGGGAGAGGGAGAGTTCCTATGCCCCCAAACTGTGACTTAGGTAACTAGATAGATAATGATTTTCCCACTAATCAACACAGGAAACACGTGGCAGATGGTCATTTTGGAAAGAAAGACTAGCAGTTCAGACTTGGGCATTCTGAGCTGCAGGTAGCACTATAACATCTAGTAGGAGATTTCCAGCAAACACTTGGACACATGGGCCTGGAGCTCAGGGAGAAGTCTGGGCTAGAGGTGGAGATCAAAGACTGGTCGGGGGATGGGTAGATTCCATAAACACAAATGAGAGATGGCCTAGGGAGAAAGCACAGCGAGAAGAGAATTAAGGACGGTATCTAGAATGCCTTAACAGACAGCAATTCAGTAAACACCTTCGGGGTAACTATTGTGTGCAGTTATTTCAAGAGGTATTTCTAGGCATAGAGAGACAAAAAAAAACCCAAACAGCTCTTAAGGAGATTACTACTCTTATGGGTATTTAAGACTAGTAATTTAAGAGTAGTAAACAAACATTTCTTTCTTGCTATCAGTGATACTTCCCCTATATGTATGAAATACTCAAAATTTACTAAACAAGAAAATGTTATTTTCTGATTTCTATACTTTCTCAGTATATTTTCCTAAGTATTTTTGTTGTGGTTTTTAATTTTGGGATTATCAATTGTCAATTTTGTCTCTGCCATTAGAATATTAATTTCCTTGAGGTCAGGGGCACTACACCATTTATTTCTTTTTTAAATTCTCTATACTTGATATGAGAATAATAAGTATCAATTATCGAGCACATAATATGTGCCAGGCATTATTTGTAAGTGCTTTATAGAAGTTATTTCATTTAAACAGCTCAACAACCCTACCAGGTTCGTATCACTATTCCATTTCATAGATGCAACGATCAGGATGCAAATGCTGGTAAGTGGCATAGCCAAGACACCCAAATTTGTCTCGTGTTCACAGGAGTAAATCCATGCTCTTAAAAAAGTCCCTCAAGGGATGTCTTCTCCCTTGAAGAGGGAACAAGTAATCATCATCGGTGACAAGAGGAACGTTTTGTAATAACAGGATCTGCCATCAAATACCCTCATCCACCCCTACCTATTCCCGGGACTACCTGAGGAATCAGCCTGCTTTGAGAAGTACTCCTCTCTAAGACTATTTGGTGAATGTCCAAACTTGAGCCACGAAAACCTGATGAATGAAAGCAGACTGCTGTATCCACGACCGTTACATAAGGAACGTACCTATTTTAAAAAATAGAACAAGTAATGTTCTGTGCAGGTTGGTCTTGGGTCTTCAGTTTGTAAATAACACCACGTTGGACAATAAAATTAGGGATTCAAAGGGATTGTATCATATTGAAGAATAAAGAATTAAAAAGCTAAGTAAGATTTAAAAACCCAAATGTGATAGAATATCTCTAGGGGAGGAACAGAGTAAATTATTTGGCGTTAATGTAACTCTGAGCCTAATGATCAAGCATGAGTACACAAAACATGATGTGTCCCATACAATGGAATATTATTCAGCCATAAAAAGGAATAATTCCATTTATATAGAAATGTCCAGAATTTGCAAATCCATAGACACAGAAAATAAATTAGTGGCTGCCAGCAACTGGGGGGAGTGTGAATGGAGACTGATAGCTAATGGGCCCCGGGGTTTCTTTTGGGGGGTGATAAAAATGTTCTAGAACTGGATACCAGTGATGGTTGTACAGTGCAGCGACTATACTGAAAAAACACTGAATTGTGCACTTTACATAGATGAACTTTATGGTATGTGAAGTACAGCTCAATTAAAAATAACAAGTTAAAAAAAATAAAGCATGATAATGAGATTCATAAGAAGGAGTACTTAGGAATCAAAGACAATCTTCTTTTTATTAAAGAATTGGTCAGGCCCTATGGACTACGGTATCAAGTTCTGGGATCCAGATGGTTTACAGGACAGCCAGAAAGCTGATTAGACTTGGAAAATAAGACTATATGGAATACTAAAGAGATGGGAATGAGTCTATCTAAAAATCCAAAGTCAACGGGAATGATTTAATAAGAGTTTCTTCAAGTGTATAAGGATTCTTAAGCAGAGAACAGTAACCAGCTGCTTTCCATCTCCTCTGAAGATAGAGCAGAAAGAAGGCTCAAAAGATAACATAAAGGATTTAGGACAGACACAAGAAAGAGTATACTTACAGTGAGAGTTTAACAAAGGGCAATGTTACCAAAGGAGGCTGTGGGCTCTCCGTCATCTCTGATCTCTTAAAATAAGGCAGAGGCTTCAAGATTTTTTGAGACTATTTTCAAAGCCACATTGGGGAATCTGTCAGTATGACAGTCTAGACTCTAGAGGATACCCTTTCTATTTTAAGGTAACTGAATGGGATAAAAGCAAAGACATGATGAAGTCCAACTAGGTTATATTAAAGTAAATTTATTCAGAAGCATGACAATTTCCTACTGTTTTCCTTCATAAAGCATCCTCATGGGAGAAAAAAATTATCAAGTGCTCCTGCTCCAAACAAATTTAGCAAAAGCTTTGATATACGAGATTCAGGTGCTCTGTCAACAACATTCCCATGCTGGGAGTTTTTAGCTACTTAGAAGTTCCCTTTCTCTTTATTAATCTTTCTAGAATTTTGTAGTTTTAACTCTGAAAGCATCCCTGCTGTCAGCCTTACCTCCACCAGTCAGGCAGTCTGTAGGAATTTTCCCATTGCCCTGTCGCCAGACTTTGTGCTTTTCGGAACCACGCCTGCTCCCTGCCACCATCCAGACAACTTCTATTTTTGACTGAGTACTCTCCCATAGTGCCAGGTTGGAATACTGTGCCTTGACAATATATATATACACCCCACCATCTAACACATCATATCTTCAAACTGAAAATTCCACCAATTTAAGCTTTTGGATTATGTTGTAAACCCTGTCAGTTGCCTACTTTTTCGACATAGAATTTTCTGACGTAATTAGGGCAATTTTTCACAGTTCTTAACTATGTGTTTTTCATCTCTAAAGAAAACTCAAGATCCTGATGTCATACTTAAACATTGGAAACTTCTGTCTCTTAATTAAATAGATATAAAGCCAACGCGAATGCCACAACAATAGCAGTCATGTTCAGGTAACAGCAAAAATTAAGTCATCATGTACAAATTGCATGCTTTCCAATACACACATATTTCTCCAACGCCCATCCTCAGATGTATCACAAATATTATTGGCAGCGCATAAACTGTTATGAAATGTACTGCCAACTGCCAATGATACTTAACAAAAAAGTAGACACCTCACCTTACCGAAGCCAGAATCCAAGTTAGACTCGAAATGAATCAGGCGATATTACAATCTTTTTCCTAACCCCTAGTACTAACTGGGAAGTGAGATGGGGGTGGGCAGACAACATCAAATAATCTTTACAAGTCAGAACAGAACAGGTCTTAAAATTGTTTTTGGCTCCATTGCCCCTGGGTCAGCTCCTGAAACAGAAGTCAAGCTGTGACTTATAGGCTTATATTAATTTTCCTTATGCTGCTTAATTTTAGTAGCATAGTTTCCACATACTCTAATTTCTTGTTTTCGGTGTTGTATGACATGTCTCGTAAATAGTGTGAAGTTGGTTTAACTGTACAACATTAAAGTTATATCCCCATTAGGTCTATAATCTAAAGACCTGCTACTTACAGATAAGGAGTAGTTCTGACCTCAGGGAACTACTGAGAATTATGGAGAAATCCAACAAGGACCTCTTACTTGTTTGAGACTAACCTTAAACAAGAAAGCCTTGCTAAGTTTTGCAAAGTTGTCCTTTCAAAACTGGGTAGACAAGCACTTTATATTCCAGACCCTGAGTCTTCCACGATTTCCTCTGTTTTGGAAAAATGTTCTACATGAGTGTCCGACTCTCTGCACCACATTTTTCAGGTCCCCTTCCTCCACAAAGACCATGAAAATGAGGTTTATGTCCAATTTAATTTGGCCCGTCGCCACATAGTCCCATCAGGTAAACAATCTGTGAGCATCACTCTAGGGCAGGGAGTGCATATTTTCAATGTTCAGAACAGATCGCGGTAGCACGCTTCCGACATTGCATCTACCCGTGATTTGTAATCCTGGCAGTCTGAGCGGGGTCAGAGCCCAACTCCCAGTCAGCCTGATGGAAGCTGAACCCACTTCCCTTGTCCTGCACACCCCCATCGTATACCACCGACTGACTAAAAGGGCAGTTACCTTCTTGACCAAGGGACCTGTAACAAAGGCTCCTTCTTTGTAAAAGACATGCCACCTCTATATTAATCAACCACCACAGATACGCCTTTTCAGTGCACAGGACTGAGTCAACTCTCTGAGATCTCTACATTACTGGTAACATGAGATTCAAAGCTGGGGTGAGGGGGGTTTGGGAGGGAAGAATGAAGACTAGTCTAAAAGCAGCAATGAGGAAAAGGCCTAGTGGTAGGAGGTCGTGGAAAATAAAATTGCCACCACTTAAGAGGGCAGTGTGCTCAGGAGACAAATTTCTGTTAGAGTTAGCAGGCGAAAGAAATGTTCCGAGAAGAGGTTGGGGGCACAGGAGATTTTGCTGTGCCAGATGCTGAACTCTAGGGGACACGGGACTTGGGAAGGAGAGGAATAAGGGGTGGAAGAGAGGAATTAGAGCTTGGGAGGTAAAGGGTTTTCTACATGTTGGCCTTCTTGTGGCGACATCTAAACAGTGATCAACGCATAATGAGATTAGATCTGCGTTACTGGAGGCAGAGATTGGTAACTAGGCAGAGAGTGGGGTCCGAGAAGGATGACTGTCTGGCCTCTCCTGCACCCCTGTTGTTGGAGGTGAAGAAGTCCAAGGAAGTGGGATCTTATCCAAGTATATATACCTCTCCTGATCCTTGATGATGGAGGAGGTAATATATAATTCCATACAACAAAGGAATATCACATACATTTAAAATATTTCTGTGTAATTCTAGATTTAATTGTATGACAACAAATAAAAAGGTGAAGAAACAGCCAGGATAATGGAATTTAGACGGGAACCTTTAAGAAAACTTTGATACCCTTATTCAGGAAAACTTTTGGGGAGACTTAGGGATATTTCATGGCTTTTAGGAAACAGAAATAAGTATGTTTGATTTGATGCCGTCTTTAACTTTTACAAGACACTGAACTAGAGTTCACCTTGGGAAAGTTATAAAATCTCCTTGAGATTCAGTTTCCTTATCTGCCAAATTGTTAGAATAGGGATAACACCGAATAATACCTGTCTCCTAGGGCTGTCGTGGGGATTAAGCAAGGAAATGCAAGCACAGCATCTACTATATACTACATGCCCCATAAATACTTAATTATGTTTTTCATTTGTACTTCATAGCAACCCCATGAGTCAAGTGTTATCTCCATTTTAAAGTACGTAAATAGATTTTTAGTGAAATTCAGTAACTTATTGAAGGTGCCTCCTTTGGGAAGAGGCTGAGCTGGGATTTTTAACTCTGCTTGGATTGATACCAAAGGTTGTTCTGAGCTCTTTCTGCTGAACCTCATAACCTCTCCTTTGTTTTTCTGCTAGAATTGATATCAGAACTTATTTCCCCAAAATTGGTTCTGAAAAACACTGCTTCTATAAATGCCAAACATAGTAAAATCGGTGTACCTGACACAGGACCACAGGTGAATCACTATCGGACAAGAACCACCTACATTAACATGATGACTGCGGTGATGGTGATGAAAAATAAACAGAACATGAAGTAAACATCAGAACTTAAAATCCCGTAAGTGCCTGAGGTTACCTTTGGTTCTGAGTAGGTTCCTCTATGCTACAAAAGCAAAATTTGGCTCACCTTTCGTTTGTTTCCTCTTTATGTATTGAAAAGAACCAACTGCTCATGAAAACCAGCGAGGCAGCTACAGCATATAGTAGAAAATGCGCCGAACCGTCTAAAGACAGACTCTGGCCCTGCGTAGGTCGCTGGGCAGCAGATGGCCCTGGGCAGGTTCATAACCTCTGTGCTGGTACGAATCTATGGAGAACATGGATTTCAGAATCAAAAGGCCTTGGGTTTGATTCCTGTTTTACTTACTACTGTGTGACCGTGGGCAAGTTACTCCCTGAGCCACAACTTCCCCATCTCAAAATGGTGATAACAATACACATTTGCAGAATTATTATTACAGGGAGTAAATGAACTATTGCAGGCAGTTGGCACAGAGTTGGTGTTCAGAAAACATGTGTTATAACTGTTACCACCACCCTTCTCTGAGTTTCATGTTCTCTGTTTCTGAAATGGGGCAATAATACTTGTCTTGTCTCCTCTGTTCTACCCTCCAAACAGGATTATTTGTGATGATTATCATGTGGAAAATAGAATTGCGTAAAATGTAAAAGACCATATAAAAATAGGGGTTATTATAACTCAGAGGAGAATTAAATATGCTATCTCTGCCATTTGAGGTGACAGGGATGATTAATCTTCCTGAAATTTTTGGAAAATGATAACCAAATCCTAAAAGTCCTAAATATCTAGCTGAGGAAAACAAAATGTTCTTCAGGTTCTCAGAACTCCAAGTTCTTTTTCCATAATATAATTGGAAACCCTAAGGGTTCATTCAATTCATAGTATAAATGCAAAACAACGACAACAAAGTGGAAATAAAGGGAAAGAGGGTTCCACAGATTGCCCACAAAACTGGGAAATTGTTACTAGAGCACAATGCAATAAAGAGCCTTACAAATTGAGTCCTGGGGGGAAGGACATGAGCTATATTTGTTACATGTGGATATCAAGGGCCAGAAGTTGGCCTTTTCTATTCTGTGAAATGCCTTGTACATAAATTTGTAGACTGTCATTCCCTTTAACTCAAAACACTGGTGAACAAACAGTTGGAGCAAAGCCACCTCCAGAACATGACCAGCCGTAACACTCGGGACATTGATCATCTCCCGTTGCTCAAACTCAGCTCATAAACCACGGACTTGCTCAATTCGGAGTTGTTGCTCAGTGTGGATCTTAACTGATCTCAGGGAATCTATGGGAGGGGGGCCTTATAAGTCATCTAGACCCCCACGCGTCCCTAAGTCAAGTCTTTTTCACACAGATGCTGCTCATTTCAGGGACAAGAGTGTCCCACTGGCTTGGCTGCCCCTGGAGTTGACAAGTACCAAGGGTAACGCAATTCCCCTGCCCTAAAGCTTCCACAAGGGGCTGTGTGCTAGAGCAACATTATGACCTATCTTGCAACCCTCTCCAGGGTTTCTGAGAATTTTTGTGCAGACGTGAATTTTGTTCTCTTCTCTTTCATTCAGAGTACAGAACTCATTGTCCTTTTTTTCTTTTTCTTTTTTTTTTTTAACCAAATACATGACAGTGTTGATTCACTTTGGGTTTCCCATCAATGGACATCCCTAAAACTTTTCCCCGTTACTTGCATTTTGTTAACCTAGGTGTAAGACTTTACACTGGCCTCTGGAAAATTCTGACTCACTGGCCCGAGCAGCATTATAGTGGTTAAGAGCATGGGCTTTGGTGTTACATAACGGGTTCCTGTCCCAGCTGTGCCTCTTGTTGGCTGTGGGACTTGAGTAAAATAACTTAACATCTCTGTGCCTCTATAGCTAACTATCACATGGAATATTAATAGCATAGATGTCCGAGGGTCATTGTGAGGATGAAATGAGAGAATACAGGTAACACATTTAGCATTTTGCCTCGCACATAGTAAGTGCCCAATAAGTGTTCGTTGGGTTATTATTAGCAAATCCATCCCAGCAACTGACATAGATCTTTTTAAAATCCTGTCTATTTTACTGGATGTGTTAGCCATCTCTGCCAACTGTGACCCAACCATATGTTATAAATGTATCTTTTGTGCTTCCATTAAAATTTTTAAATGAGAAAATTAGACAGAACAGCATTCACCAAACAGATTCCTGAGGCTTACCATGATGACCTCCTTCCAGACGGACATCGGTCCATCAATCAGCTGAAAGCCACTTGTTCAACCAGCTTGAATCTACTTAATTAACCCCAACGAGACAACAAGAACATCATCAAAATCTCCGCCACACTCCTCCTGAAAATCAAAATCCACTGTACAACATTCTCATAACCAATAAAATGAACTGTGAAAGAATAAAAAATGTTAGAAATAGGAACGTCATGTTTTCAGTGAGCCCCTATTGGCCCTTAATTATCACCCCAAGGTGTCATACGCCTTGGTGGTGACGGTGGTGGTGGTGGCAGTGGCGACAGCAGCTCTGTGTAAGGCTCTGAGCCAAGCATTTCACATGGATTATCTAATTTAATCCTCCAAACAACCCTTTGAGGTTAGTGTTTTGATCATCTCTCTCCCTTTTTTTGCAGAGAAGGAAACAGGCTTAAATCATACAATTTGTAAATGGCTGATCTAGCATTCAACCCCAGGTCAATCAGATGCTGGAGCCCAAACTTCTATGCAGGTGCAATATTATCTCCCTTTTGTACGAAACGGCCCCCTGGTTACATAAACTGCACAGTGAGGGTCCAGGTCTAGCCTTGCGGGCCCAGGCACTTGACCTTGTCAGTCTCCCAGAGTTGACCAGACGTAGACATGGTGCCTCGCCCTAACAAAGGTCACGATGTCACAGTATCCCCAGTTCACTGGGGCAGCAAGCCAAAATGCCAATGTACAGTAGCGATGTACCTATTACACAGGCCAGATACTCACAACAGATGGACCACAGCACCTTCCCCTTCAGACAGTTCTACCTACACTGGCAAATTATAATCACAAGGTATCAGAAGAAGAGGAGTTTGCTGTAGGACTTGAATGTTAAACTGAATTGTCCACAAAGGGCTCTTGCCAGTGGGACTGAAACTTTGAAGACTGCCAACAATTCCCATTCCTACAGGTACTGGGGACACAGGCCACAACCAGTGTCCATCTTTGAGTACTTTTGGTGAGAAGCAGTTTCCTTGCTGATACACGTGTGCTTTGCTTATGGTTATGCCAGTCTTTGGCCCAGAGACAAGCACTCTCTTTAGTTGACTTTCCGTGACTCTGCTCTATCCATTCCCTGACAGCTATACATGTTATTTCCCAATTAAGTTCTTGTGTAACCCCCATTTCTTAGTCTACGCTCTGTAATACAATTAGCTCTGGCTGAAGGCCTTTTAATCACTTAAGAGCTAAGAGCTTTCTTACTATGTTTTTAATTTTTCTTTTTTACCTCTTAAAGACATATCTACCATATTCGGTTCGGTGAAAGTAGTGCAAAAATAGGATTTGACATGTTCTTTCCCCTGTTTTCTGTTAACATTATTGTATCTTCTCCAAATATTGGTTTCAATGGGGCAATTAGGTATATGGAGGGTAAGTGCTCAGAGAGAAGAGAAAGAAATAGATTATTGACTTATCCTTTGTGTTATTTTGTTTATTATAAAATGCATGTGTTACTTTCATGGTCAATATTCGAATACAGTTCAAAAAGTAAAAGTTACCTAGTTCAATAATATAAATCCTCTCTTACAATATACCTTCAATGGTTGTCTCTTAAACCCCTCCAATAATAGAACCTCGGACTCTTGAGGCAGTTTGTTTCATCTTCGAACAGCTTTGCTTGAACAATCTTCATATTATTACGTCAAACTTTGTCTCTGTGCACCTTCTATCCATTGCCTTAGTTCTACTCCTTGGAGCCTCAAAAGACACATCTCATCCTATTCCCCCTTAGACACTTAGAGGCCTCACACCAGCTTAGAGAGTAAACGAAGCACAACCCTACTTGCTTGGCTTTTCTCTTAGGCTACATATTTTCTAGGATTTATGAGAAGGATACTGACAGATGGCAGAAAGACATATCCCATGCATCTTTTCTAGAGCACAATTCCTGAGATTGAGCCAGAGCACCTTGGGTCCTCAAGGGTCTGTCATGGAAGGGTTCACCGCCTTGCGATAACACTCTGACTTACAGACGGAAGCAGGTAGCCAGACACTGCTAAGGGCTCCAAACCACAGTACACGGAAAGGGCCCTTGTGCACAGGGAGTCAGGCCCTTGAACCAAAAATGGAAGTAGCTCTGTACACAAACAAATCAGAGTTACTAGGCACTGGGTGGGGAATGTACGGGGAACGGTCATAGAGAAGGTTCTGGGCTAGGCGGCTTGTTGATTTTACACATTCCTACCTAGGACATGCACCTTGAGCAACGCTCTCATTCTGACCACAGGGCATCATTAGTCAGATAAACAGACTTCTCAGAGAGAAGACTGAGGACGACAATGCAAATGTTTAAGTGTGGGAATATCACTGACACGAAACTGAAGCTTCAGAACTTGAAAGTGAAACTGACTGGAAAAAAAGAGAAACAGGCTACTGTTCAAGAATGGAATGTGACAATGAAATGAACATTTTCAATGAAGCCCACTTCTCATTTCCTTCAGTTTACTCAGTGACTCAAACTGGAAGTTTCTGTAATACATACAGAACTCTGTTTGGTAAAGCGACCTACCTAGTCTTCTGAGGACCTCATCATGACCGTTTGGGGAATAACTCACTCCACATCATTGTGATAACGATCACAAGCATATTTCCTTGCTATTGCAGAGTGCTATGGAGATTCCAAAGCAATTTCCCAAGTATGTTTTCTCATTTAATCCTCACACAAACTCTGTGAGGTGGAGATTATTGTCCATTCGTTAGAGGGAGGGAAACTGCGTTAAGTTCAATTTTTGTTTCCCATGATATGACAACAGCCAGGGCTGCTACCACAGCCCACCTGGACGTCACTGAAGGCAACCAAGACACCCACAGTGATCACTCCACACCCTTAATTAGCTCGAGGCCTCGTCATCCAAACATGCAAGTCCAGTTTCTGTGATTCAGATATACGATGTCTGACAATTAATTCTGCGAATGTGTTGCAATGATGTTGCTAAACTTTTTTGATATCAGAGGAATTATTCATTATGAATTTGTACCAACTGGACAAACAGTTAACCAAGTTTACTATTTGGAAGTGCTGAAAAGGCTGCGTGAAAAAGTTAGACAACCTGAACTTTTCACCAACAATTCATGGCTCTTGCATCATGACAATACACCAGCTCACAGGGCACTCTCTGTGAGGGAGTTTTTAGCCATTAAACAAATAACTGTATTGGAACACCCTCCCTACTCACCTGATCTGGCCCCCAGTGACTTCTTTCTTTACCCAAAGACAAAGGAAATATTGAAAGGAAGACATTTGGGACATCAAGGGTAATACGGCAACAGCTCTGATGGCCATTCCAGAAAAAGAGTTCCGAAATTGCTTTGAAGGGTGGACTAGGTACTGGCGTCGGTGCATAGCTTCCCAAAGGGAGTACTTCGAAGGTGACGATAGTGATATTCAGGAATAAGGTATGTAGCACTTTTTCTAGGATGAGTTTGCAAACTTAATGGTCAGACCTCGTGTATGTGTATGTGAGTGTGCGTGCGTGCGTGCGTGTGTGTGTGTTCACACAATGCTGTGTTATCATCCCTAACATCTTTAAAATAAAACACACATGGTCATGAACATTTTTAAGGTAGTTCCATCTGTTTGGCCTTGGTATATGTGAATACAGCAACACAAGTACTGATCACCTTTATTTGCTTCAGGCATGGCATATGAAAACTGTGGTGCCACTGTTACCTGTTCTCAACTTTTCTAATTATAGAAGTATTTAAAAGATATTCCTAGAGTGTGTTTCACTCAAATTAGGATAGCCTGATGAAATTTCAGTGCCAAATAAGGGAAAAGATCACGTGCTACATTCCTTGGAGGTGTATTACAACCTGCAAGCAACTTCCTGCAATACCCATTTAAAAAGACTAGCAGGAGGAAGAACAGCAAGGTTACAATAAAAGAATTATCACTAAAAGTTCTCACTATAATTCCTTCCTTTGAAGCCTAAACACAGCATCTCCTAAGTTGAGGGTAGTTAAGACATGTGCATCCAAAGGGCAGTAGATCCCTGAGGATCTTTTAAAATCATCTTCTCAAAAGTAGACTTAAAGGGGACTTTTACATTTTTCAATGTATTCAACCTAAATATTCTCCTTTCTCCTTGTCCTCATTTCAGCTCTTTCAAATGTTGAAGAAAAATGAAGTGAATAAGACAACAAAGAAAAATTTGTAATTCTCTTGGCCAATCTCACCTTTTTGAAGGGAATCTTAGTAGGAGGGACAAGTTCCCGTGAGGGAGTGTCAGGGAAGCTATGAAAATACGAGGCCATGGGAGCAAGAGATGTCACCCATCCAAGGCCACCGCTGCAGGGACTGTCATCGGTGGTTGCTGTGCACTCTGTCACTGCCCTGAACTTAGGAAGGAAGACAAGCCCTTTTTAGCCTCCCAGTGCTGGCACGGTGGCCGGCTCACACAGCATTCTGTAAGGATCTGCTGACTGAGGTCACAGAAATGGAAAGAGCTGCCCCATAGGTCCCAAAGTGTCAGGTACTAATGTACTAGAGTCAGTCTCTATTGGCAGAAAGGACAAAGAACTGCTATTCTGAATCTAATGTCCTTAAGTCTTGCAATGTGAAGGATGAGAACACCTTCCCGGTCCATCAGAGTCCCCAGACGGAATCGCCCATCATGAAAGAGGAAAGGGCTCCCACAAAGTGCTACAACCTAGAGAATAATGTCAACCATTCAACCCCTTGAGGCTTCACCTCAAGACAAACCTATCAAAAATCTCCACAAATTCCATTCCACTCAGAAAAGATTTTACTTTCAGATTGCCCATTAAGTCTGCTTGTGAGGTGTTGGCTAAGCACAGCACAGCTCTATGGTAGCACAGCGTGTCATCACGCAAATGTGACAGAGAACATCTAGAGGATAAAGTATAACCCCAAAGAGGTTTTGCTGGAGTATAAAGAGGCTATCACGTACAGCACAGCCGCGGACCTGGGTGAACGGTCAGTTGGTCTAAGTTCAAGCTCTACTATTTTCCAGTGATGGGGCTAGGACCACATTATTTCACCTCTCTGAGCCTTGCTGTGTTCATCTGGAAACTGAGAGGCTTCAAGTGATTGACCTCAAAGGTCCTGTGTAGCTTCGA
Organism: Rhinolophus ferrumequinum; assembly: GCF_004115265.2. Lineage (NCBI taxonomy): Eukaryota > Metazoa > Chordata > Mammalia > Chiroptera > Rhinolophidae > Rhinolophus > Rhinolophus ferrumequinum. The sequence continues at coordinate 28,681,387 of NC_046289.1, forward strand.
GCACTTCTAACATTCCCTGACTCTGTGAAGAAAAGCAACTAAAATTAAACCTTGTATTGCTTATATGCTAGAGAGAAAACAGGTTGATGCAGCCACAGGTCACAAAGACGGGGATCTTATTAGCGAAAGCTTCACCCTTTCTGAGGCTGAAAGGCATGAGAAGAATATTTTGGCTTTCGAAGTGAGCAAAGATTTGGTTTGGACTTCTCTCTAAAAAGACAGCACGTCTCAGCAGCAGAAATGAAGCCAGTAACCACAAGCTGGGTCATTGCCTTTCGTGAGGGAGGCCCAGCATCCACAAGACACACTTCTTAATTGCCATTACTATAACCTTTACCACACCTTGTTTTTCTTGGGGGCTCTCCTGGTCAGGTAATCTGAGTTAGATTCAACCCCATTTATAAAATTCGAGACTTTTCCCACTGTAGGTAACATTCCATGCTATTTTAAGAAACCTCTTGGGGGATGAGGAAATTTGTTGTTTTTCTTTTAAATATTATACAGTATATCGATTCCAAATGCTAACCGAGCTTTTAAAGAAAAACATAAGTTCCCTAAAAATAGCCTGTCTACAATGCCTCTTATATTTGGGCGCTTTATACACAGAGCATAACTTGCTTAGCAGGTAATTAGAAACAAAATAATATTTAGTGAACATAGCTAAAAGGTTAAGGAAAGCAAAATGCAAATGCCTCGAAAACACTAATTGCATATTAATTAGTGTGAGCTGTACTGCTACTTTAAAGTTGTACTCTCAAAAAAATCTCAAGTGAGATCTTCCTAAATACAGTTTTAAAAATCTCTGGTAGAACCATATGATTTCACTGATATGTGGTATATAAACCAAAAACAACAAGAGAACAAGACAAACAAATGAGAAACAAGAACTCATAGACACAGACAATAGTTTAGTGGTTACCAGAGGGTAAGGGGGGTGGGGAGTGGGAGATGAGGGTAAGGGGGATCCAATATATGGTGATGGAAGGAGAACTGACTCTGGGTGGTGAACACACAATGGGATTTATAGATGATGTAATACAGAATTGTACACCTGAAATCTATGTAATTTTACTAACAATTGTCACCCCAATAAACTTTAAAAAAAAAAAAAAGGAAAGGATGAAAAATCTCTGGTAACCAAATATCAAATCCAAAGGTCTAGTTTCAGTCTTCACTTTTCTCTGACCCCTCTGCAGTATCTGACTGCTGGAAATTTTTCCAGTTTTGTCCCTCATGACTCTACACGAGACTGGCTTTCCTCCTACATTTTGCACTTCATTTTCTCTATCTTCTTCTCTGGGCTATTCTTTTGTCTCCTTCTTCTCCTACCATAACTTCTTCATGGATCTCAAAATCCAGTGGCCATCCTCTGTGCCTTTCTCTTTCAGCATTTTTCTCTTTCAGTCTTGCCTTTGGAGGCTTGGCCAACTCTAGCTGTGTTGAACTCTGTATGGACGACTTCCTAAACTTCATCACTAAGCTTGACCTTCTCGTAGGAGTTTCAATTTTCTGTCTCCTCCACTGCATGCTGGAATATCATCACCATGTTGCCTTATCATTATTTCAAACTTGGAATGAAACTGAATTGAGCAAGAAAAAACCCTGTGGGAATGGACTGAAATTAGAGATAGCAGAAGAAATTCGTGATTTCTAAAATATGAGTGAGTGAGTGAGTGTGTGTGTGTGTGTGTGTGTGTGTGTGTGTGTGTGTGTCCCAGCTCTGTCTATTGAAAGGGTGAAGAAACAAAGTCACCCCAACAGCAATAAGCAAACTCAATCACCAGAACTTGGTCTCTAATACCATTTCCACAAAAAAAGTACTAGGGATTCTTGGAGAAATGGGCAATTTGAGGGCTGGGAAAGGATAAGTACAAGGTGAGCTTAGGATAACCTATTATGCCAAGAAGTAAGGAATTGCTTTAAAAAATAAAAAGAATGGTGGGGATATGACACAAGAACACACTGGCTAAGTTTGGGACAATCTGAGCACCAAAATAATTCAGTACAGTTTTAACCACTGGAAAGAACAGAAATCCATGAGTCCAAACTAGTGAGGAATGTATGGATGGATAGATGAGGAGGAGAGAGAGCTCTCTTGCTTATAGGAAAATGTCTAGTAATAACTGGTAAATGTGGAGGGAATGCTTGAGTTGAAAAAAATCATGATTTTACAGCTATCTTATAAAAGCTTGGATTATGCAAGAATCATCAACGGATACTAAATCTGGATAGATGAGGGGCAGCGAGGTATTTGCTTCCCACTGGCTGCTTAGTGCTTGCAAGAGAAAAATAGTAACTATACAGAGGAAAAATTAGATAATACCTTGACCTGGTGGTCAGAATTTACATCACCAATGAGGGGCAGATGGACATTATGTGTCTACAGATATAACTTGAGAAGGACAAAGCATCACCTGGCTGATGAGGCATAACCTGAATCTAATCATGAGGGAACATCAGACACATTTTTTAAAAGCATGAGGGTAGGGGAATCTGTATTCTCCAAAAATGTCAAAGTCATAAAAGATTTAAAAAAACAAACAAACTATGGATATGTTCCCAAGTAAAGGAGACTAAAGAGACATGGCAACGAATTGCAATACCTAATTCTAGACTGAATCCTGTGCTAGAGGAAAAAAGTGCTATAAAGGACAGTCTGCATTACTGAGTCAATTGACAAAACTGGAATACAAATGGTAGATTAAAGTGCTAAATCAAATTTACCGAAGTTGAGAACTCTACAATGGTTATATAAGAGAATGTCCCCTTTCTTGGAAATACATGCTGATGTATTTGGGGGTAAAGAATCTAGATGAATGCAATTTGCCCTCAAATAAATCAGAAAAAAATATTATGTATATGTATAGGCACGTGTAGATAATCAGATGATTGACAGAATTATAAAGCAAATGTGGGAAAATATTAGCAATAAATGAATCTGGGTAAAGGTATTCAAGTGTACTACTTTTATTCTTGCAACTCTTCTGTACTTCCAAATAAAAACTAAAACGTCAAAACACAAAAACCAGCCAACCACACTTGGATTGAAAGCGTTTATCCCAGCTTCCAAGCAAGGTGTCTCTATCTCTTATTGACTTTATTTTTCCAAGCAAGCCTGAAATACTCTACTTGACCTCAAAACGCTTCTCTCTCTCATCTCTCAGAGCCATTTCATCATAGATTGTCTCTTCATCCTTCATGAGGCTTCACATCTGTCCCTTCTTTTGAATTCCTACTACCCCCATCCTATTGCATACATGTCTCATTTTACAATGAAGTATTGCTACAATCCGCAGATTCATCACTCCGACATTAGGCTCGCTCTACTCTAAAAGATCTTACATTTATTGAACACATTTGTCTCCCAACAGTATTATTTCATCTACTCAAATTTTCACAATGGATTTTATATTGCCTGAAATAAATGAATAAATCAAACAACACATAAGTGTCTAACTTCTTCACCAAACTTTAAAACCATTAATTGCAAAATAGTGCATTTTCATTGCAGAAAAAAGTTGAAAATATCAGAATGCAAAGAAGAAAATCAAAATAACCCAGTCTCAGAACATTTGCATAACCACTGTTAACAGCTTGTTGTGTATCCTCCCTGATTTTTTCCTTATATTTTGTAAAATTGAGATCATACTGTACATTCTATTTTATAAACTACATTTTTCATTCCTCCCTATACCATGAGTATTTCCCCATTTCGATATGTATTTTTATACGTGATTTTTAATAGCTATGGATCATTCTATTGTATACCTATAATCTAACATATTTGATCAGTTGTCTGGGTTTTTTTTCTTTCAGTTTTTCATTCTTACAAATAGCACAAATAAAAATATTTCTACATATATGCTTGTACTGATCGCTTAATGACTTCCTTAGGATAAATGGCTATTTTTTTATAACTAAAAGTGAATCACATCTTCGACTACTTATTGTATACAAAATACACTCTGAGTTTTTTCACCGCTATGCTTTTACTCCCTTCCTCACGTTGCCAGCTATGCCAATCTGAAGCGGAAGCAGGCAACATACCTTAAAATGTCTTGGTATCGGAAGTACTCAAACAATGATCTTTGAATGACTAACATCCCGGGTCTTCTTCCAGGCCTTGCACAAGTCTCTCCTCTTCCCTAGGGCCTCCCCTATAACTTCTACAGGCCACAGTTATCGCTCCTTCCCGCTTACCACTAATACAAAAGAGACTGTTATGTTTTCTCTCTTTGACAAGCAAGTGACAAGTACCTACATCTCCACTTGGCAGGGAGGAGAAACATGACAGGAAAAGGAGACTAATGTGCCAATGGTCTGGTTCTGAGTCTCTGAGTAGGTTCTGGAGTCTGTGCCCGAAGATGAGCGATGAGAAGACTATTCCCTGCGAAATGTTTTGTGATACTAGACCTGTCCTTATTAGGCCTGAAATGCCTGATGAAAGCACAAGATGCCTGGGTTAGCTTAAAGTTAAAACCAAATGGTTTTTAAATTAATGATATGCATGAGTACTTCAGGTTAATAAATTCTTTCCAAAAATATCACTAAGGTTCCAGAACTGTCCTTTTCATTGCTTTCAGGTAGATGTATCTTTTAGAACGATGCTAAAAAGTCTGAGAAGGGGCTATATGGAAGCTGCTTTAATACATAGATGCAAACTATTTATAAGATCAATCCATTATATATTAATAGGAACTTCTAAAGTATATGACAGGTGCTTGAGAAAAGAGTTTTCTCTTAGTTTCAATACGGAACTTCCTAATATGATTGCATTTTAAAAACACATTCATGGGGAATTAGAATAGCAATGAAGCTCCAATATTTAAGCAAAGCAGTTAGGACTATTTTGGAAAGAAATCTTAATACTACTGTAGCGTCTGGAGATCCAGCGGCTGCCTTTACACACTTATAGAGAAAATCATTGTTTTATTTTACCGAGTTCCTCCAAGTAAAATTTTAAGCATAAATTAAGTCATGGGCAAAGCCATCACTGAAGCTGCCTTTGAGGCTCATGAAAGGAAGGGTTTCTGAGGACTAAGTTAGAAAACACACACGAAATTTAGTTCCTCAGCGGTTTTCGGTCTATTTAAGAATTTTCTGTAGTACAGTTTTACGCACATGATTTTCAATTTTAAAACAGATTTGTCATGGGTAACACTTGAAATAAAAGCAATGACATAGCACTGTCCATTGCCCTCTCCAGAATGGACAAGTTCCCTCTTGTGAAGGGAGGTTAGAAGGAAGTCGTTAGTATCGCTGTAGTAATCCCCAAATCAAAGCCTCCACCCGATGGCCTGTGTTCTCAGGCTCCCAAACGCCGGTCACTGAGATTGGTTTCATGGACAAGGAAGGTGCCACAAAAGAAATGATTAAAAACATCTAGAAGACGATTACTTCTTTGTGACTCCTGCCTCAGAGCCTGAAATCTGAGCAGAATTCATCTCAGTTTCTCTAATGAATTCCTCTGCTGCTGTCATGCGGTTAATTCTCCACATTTTCTACTACTCTGATTATTAAAAAAAAAAAAAGGAGTAAGAAGGAAAAGGAGCCAGCCAATATAAACATCAAAGGGTACTCCCACTTCTGTGGCCTTCAGATATTTTCCAGAGCTGGATTGTGGGGACAAAAGAGGTTGTGGGAAGGGGGGTGTTGGGGGAGGTTGCTTTCTGTTTTCTCTGGGAGACAATGGGCCAAACTGTCCCCGAAAAAGCTATAGTGCAAGTAGGTGGCATGTTTCATGTCACTAGGCAGCAAAAGCTTTTCTCAGCGAAGCTAGTGTTCCCTTGGCTTAGCCAAGACAGACCCCAGCTATTACTGAATGGCAGTGTGAGGAGGATGAGAGCTGGGCACTCCCGAGAGAGAGTCTCCTTGCAGACACATCCTTCACTGGGCCTCCGATCAAAACACTGAAGGGGGTGGGGGGATGGAATGGAGGAGGGAGGCAACTTGAGAAACTTAAAACCAGCATAACTTTTCATTTCCTGAACTTAAAGCAAATAACTGTTTGTGGTATTTACTGGAGTTGCATTTTTTTTTCTTTTGCCAAGCCTGTAGACTCCACAAACGACTGAATAGGAAGTTGGTCTGAAGTTAATAAGACTGAAGAGGAATAAATGTAAAAATCTATTGCATGGATAGAAGAAAGAAAACTATTACATGCCTAAGTTCAGGACAGGAGAATGACCAGGCTGAACAAGAGTTCATGTGAAAGAGATCTAGGGGTTTTGGATGACTGTAAACTTTATATTAGCCAACAGTGTGACTTGGCTGCTAAAAAATCCAATACACTTTAAGGCCAGATTAGCAGAAGTGTAATGTCCAGAGTATGGGAAAAAATAGTCGTCTTCTGCTTTGCACTGGTCCAGACACAGCTGGAGGGCTGCCGGCATTCTGGGTGCCAAGTTTTAAAGAACACACAGAAAAACTGGAGCATGTCAAGAGTGTCACAGAAGAGAAAGGGTGTGGAAATCATGTCGCATGAGGAATAACTGGAGAAACTAGGATTGTTTCCACTGGGAAAAAAGAACTTGTTGGGCAGGTAAGCTATCTGTAAATAGCTGGAGAGCGGTTCTGTGGAAGAAAGAACAAAGGTATCTCCATGACTCCAAAGGGCAGACGGATGGACAGAAAAATAACTAAATGTAACAAAACCTGTCCAACAACTCAAACTGTTTCAAAATGGAATAAGCTGTTTTGTGTAATGGTGGGTTCTCCAGCATTAGAAGGATTCAAGTCTAATGAACACCTGTCAAGGATGTTATAATTGAGTATTTCGGCATTACCGTGTTTCCCCGAAAATAAGACCTCGTCAGACCATCAGCTCTAATGCATCTTTTGGAGCAAAAATTAATATAAGACCCGGTCTTATCTAACATAAGTTATGTTAGGTCTTATTTTACTATAGTATAAGACCCGGTCTTATCTAACATAAGTTATGTTAGGTCTTATTTTACTATAGTATAAGACCCGGTCTTATCTAACATAAGGTATGTTAGGTCTTATTTTACTATAGTATAAGACCCGGTCTTATCTAACATAAGTTATGTTAGATAAGACCGGGTCTTATATTAATTTTTGCTCCAAAAGATGCATTAGAGCTGATGGTCTGGCGAGGTCTTATTTTCGGGGAAACACGGTAGGTGGGAGACCAGTCTCCATGTCTTACTAGATTTTTCAAACTTTAAAATTCTAAGCCCGAGAACTACATAATGAGACAGAAATAACATTAAAAAGAACAGGCACATATCATTTGCATATGTATATCAGTGGGAAATTCATTCACAGTCAGTCAACAATAACACTACAGTTCCTTGAGTTTTTATTATGAGTAAATAAGGAAAACCTTCCTCCAGCTAGGGTCTTAAATTAAAGAAAGCATTGTTTGTGGGAATTCCAGCATTCTAACACCTTTTGTAAAGTGTTTATTAACCTGTTGTACCTTTTAGATATTTTACCTTCAGACACATTAAATGCCAAAAAGCCAAACTCCTTGAGAGAAGGGTCTATGTCTCATTCACCTTTGGACTCCGAGAGCTTGACACAAAGTAGGGACTCAAAAATATTTGCTGACTGTGTTAGGTGCTGTAAATATAGCAGTAAACAAAAAGGCACACAAAGAAATATGTAATTATAAAATAATTATAAATACAATGAGTAACAAATAAAGAGAACGGCGGATTACAAGGGAAATCTAATTTTCTTAAGGGAGTGACCCACACAGTGAGTCAGGAAGGAGAACAGGAGTTGGCCAGGTGGAGACTGAGGGAAGAAGGACTATTCCGTAGAGAAGAAAGAACATGTCTAAAGGTGTTGAGAGATGGGAAAGAGGTAGAACCATGCAAAGGGGAAGCAGAGGTAGAACCAGGCAAAGGGGAATCAGAGGTAGAACCATGCAAGACCTCGGAGACCACACCGCCCTAAACTGCATCTGGAAGCCAAAGAAAGATCTTCAGCAGCGAACCTGTAGAAAACCATCACCCTGGCTTCTCTCCTGAAAAGGACTGGAACGGTACATGTGAATCCATTAGTGGGTTATGAAATGGATTTAGTTGATCAATGCCCAGCATGAAAAAAAAAGATAATTTTTAAAAATATCAAACTGCATCATACAAAGTATTAGTTTATTAATCTTTTGTTTTAGATTTTACTTGTAGATACACAGCACATCCACATATGCATGTGTACTGGGAATATGAATGTATGAATGTATATATATGTGAGAGAGAGAGAGAGAGAGAGAGAGAGAGAGAGAGAGAGAGACAAGTTTGAAAGTGGGGCCGGCCTGGTGGCTCAGGCGGTTGGAGCTCCGTGCTCCTAACTCTGCTGGTTCGATTCCCACATGGGCCAGTGGGCTCTCAACCACAAGGTTGCCGGTTCAACTCCTCGAGTCCCACAAGGGATGGTGGGCAGCACCCCCTGCAACTAGCAATGGCAACTGGACCTGGAGCTGAGCTGCGCCCTCCACAACTAAGGCTGAAAGGACAACAACTTGACTTGGAAAAAAGTCCTAGAAGTACATACTATTCCCCAATAAAGTCCTATTCCCATTCCCCAATAAAATCTTAAAAAAAAAAAAAAAAGAATGGCTTAATTGACGACCTTAAATAAAATGTTTGAAAGTCACTAGAGGGAATCAGGAGTGAAAACTGGAAGACCAGTTAGGAGGTGAATGAAGCAGTTAAGATGGTAAATATGTCAAGCAGTGGACAGATTCAACATATCCTAGAGAGACATTCGAAAGGACCTGGTGACTGCATTTTGAGGGCAAATAACAAAGAGAAGTCAGGATGACCCAGGTTTCTAGCACCCGTTAACTTGAAAAATGAATGTGTGAGGGAACAAATGACTAAATGAAGACGGCACAGTAAATCTAGCTAAAATTGCAGTTTTCTTCAAATTTCACTGTAGGGAAATAATCTAGTCTAACTATTGAAAACAGTAGAAACTTAGTTTTCATTTTCTCTTGGTTTCTTCAGTGTCCTCATGAGCTTTTGAGATAGGGCCCATGTCATTTTCAACTTTATATTTATTCCACAGGAGCTGGCACATAGTACATGCCCAGTAATTACACACTAAATGAGTTAATGGAGTAACATAAAAATGAAGAAGCAGTCAGTCCTATGAGAAAATGAACTGTCCTGTACCTCTGACAGTCAAGGCAGAGTAAATCCACTTGGGATAATAAGTTCTCCTCGTCCCCCCACATTTTATAAAACTAAAGGAAAAATGTCTTTAATTATCATCATACTATAAAAGCACTCTTAATCCTTTTAACTGGAGTACTAATAAATTTTCAAAAGTCCTCTTCTACCACACTGTCATATCTCATTCTTACTTTATGTGTATAGACTCAAAGCTCTAAACTCACAGTCTAAACATTACTCAGATTATTCCATGTATTCGGTATAGAAGGCAGGTATAATCCTCAATTTAAAAGAAAATAAATGAGTCATGGAGAATATCCAAGAAATCGAAAGCCACCTAGCAGCAGAGGCCGCAGTAATTCATTCCTCGCCTTCTGGTTTGTAGGCAGCCATGTGGCACTTTGATGACATCCTCCTGACACCATTCTTTGTTGATCCTGGTACATACGAGCTGTCTGTTCGATTTCCACTCTCTCAGGGGCAGACACTGTGTCTTCTTCTTTGACTGTACTGTCCATGATGCTTAGCAGTCCTGAACACAGTAGACACTTAATAATTCTTGACTGGACTACCAGTAAGATTAGAGGTTGTTAAACTAGACTCTGCTCCCTTCATCAAGCTGTGTTGATCTTGCATGCAAGTTTGATCGCCAGACGTTCTCGTCTTGCGTTACCAAATAGCAATTGCCTCTTTCAAAATGAAAAACATTTTCCATTTTAACTTATACTTGCAGCTGTGATGTTGAAATATTCCTCAAGCGAAGATTTTTTTATCTGTGCTGCAAACGGGGAAAGTGTAACTCATAAGCTTGATGCCTTAAACAAATCCATTAACTGTTCCTTTGGTCCCAGACAGCCCTCTTAGCTTGTTTGTTTGTTTTAATGTCCCAGGCTGTTTCCCCCTCAGTTCCTGGTAGTAAATGGTCCAGTGCATGTGATCACACTAAAACAGTTGCTGGTATGATGAGTACGATCCCTATTATCTCTTAGAGCTAACATGCAATCCCACACAAAAAGGTTCTGAAAGAGTGGATACAAGCAGAGAGGAAGCCAGGGGTTAAGAAGCTTGAAGGGGCCTAAACAAACATGTTCAGTCAGAAAAGCTCATCCCCAGGACTCTTGCCTGAACCTGACTCCGTCAAAACAGACTGAAGTCAGATATCACCTTGTATTCTGGCCAACTATCCATCTTGAGTTTTAGGTATCTTAGAAAAACACAAGTTGTCATGCCACCTATCTGTCACTGAAAACTAAAGGTATTCATTTTCAGAACAGTACTGACGATTTTTAAGAGAATTTTGAATTTGACCAGTGTTTTACTGTCTCTTAGCCCTTTCCTACAGCAGTTCTGAGAACTGTAAATGTCACTGTTTCCATCTATTTATGAGAAAACAAGAGATACATACAACTTTGTGCCAAGCCAATCATTTAGAAGCGATTTGAAGATATGGTCCTGGTCCTCAAAAGTTTACCTCTCGTGGAGGAAACCGTGTACAAAGCCGATCAAAACACAAGGTACAGGAAAGTAAGTGCTTCAGTAACAGGTCAAACAAAGTGGTACAAAAAGCAGTAGTTAAGTCCAACTGGAAAGCAGGAGCAGGATGTAATGATGGAAGGAACATTTGAGCCTTGTCTTCAAGGATATGAAGTACAGTAGGAGATGAGAAAACAATACCAGCCCGGAGTAACTGTATAATCCAAGCCATAACGGTATGTAAACATACTGTATTCAGTGAACTGCACGGAAGCTATGTGGCTGGAGCAGAGGGTTCATGAGGGACCATCAAGTGAAGAGTAAACGTTCACATAAATGAATTCCACAAAAAAACTATCAGTAAAAAGTAAATGTGATTTTTAAAGCCAGGAAACATTCTGAGTGCCTCAAAGAAAAGCAGCTGCACCAGCTTTAGTGATACAAATCCAATTTAAGTAGGATGAAGCTAACAAATCGACAAATCTTAAAACATAAATTATTACTAAATTCTTAGATTAAAAAAATCCATTCATTTAAATGATTTATTCCAAAATTCATTCCTACAATGATCCTATCCAAATTCCTGGATAGAACCCTCCCTGCCCCTTTAAAAAGGATAACTCACAAAACGAATTCTCATAAAATAAGGTAGGATATTAAAGTTGAGGGTGGGGACACTGACATTTAAGGTCTCATCCATCAGGTTGGGGGGGAGCTGGTATAAAGAGCTGCCTGGAGAGATCTGGTCTACTTACATTAACATCAGTGGAAACATATGGTTAAAAACAGACAACCTGAATTCTAGATCCCAAAATCTGTTTCTAGAGAGCCAATATATAACTCTGGTGGCTGACATTTAAGAACTAATCAAGTTTGGGGCCAATTGAAAGGAATTGTCTGGAGAGCACTGGTTTCGTGTTTCTACTGTCATTAGCCAAAACATAAAGACTACAGTGTGACCATTTAAATTTGGAATAGAAAAGTGTTTTCAGAGAGGCCAATATATAATGTTCAATAAATTTTGCTAGTTAACATGAAATCCTTTTCTTTTTACAATAAAAGGGAAGGAGTATCCAAAAGGGAGACCTCATGAAAGGCTCCTTTCAAACAGTGGCCCTTGCTGTGTCCTCTTGATTAGGGCTCATAAATAAAAGGACAAAACAGCTGCAACTTATGATTAACCATGGTATAGTATTTCAAACAGTGAATAACATTATAGTTATTGCAACCAACAAAACTCCTTATATTGTTGGTTCAACACATGACCTTGGTTTTGTCTGGCCTGTAGGTGACCTGAATTGACGAGAGATGTCCAAGTTGAAATTTAACTCGGTGTCTGAAAAGCTATGTCACATGGTTGGAAAGTCAGTAATGTTGCAATTTCAGGGAACCCCTGCTCCTCTCAATGTGATTGGATGGTATAAAGGTGAATCTGAGAAAAGCAGTGAAAAATAAAGCTAATTGGTCAGTCTAGGACAGCCCTTGAATAATGTCCAAACATTTGCAAACAGTCTGAGTAAACCACTCAGGTTATTCTTAAACAACCAAGGTAACTTTACTGCCTGCCATGGGCAAGTGCCCTCGAGATGAACGTGGTAAACAATGCTTGAGTGATTAATGACATACATTCTTTCTCTGCCCTCTACTAAGGGCAGAACTCTTCTTAAGGAGAACAGAAAAAGGCTTTGCCACTTGATTTACAGGCTGAGCAAAGCAATGTGTCTTTTCCCTGAGGATGAGAATCTACTCCTGAGTAAGACCAGGGCTTTACGTTAGCCAAGGAAGAAAGGGTCGTCCGTTTTCTCTTTCACTCGAAAGTATGCTCTGAAAAGTTACCAGTGTCCTTCCACTCTTAGTTAGATGGGGTCAGGACCTGATTCTAAGAACTATTTTCTCCATGCCCAGAACAGATGAAAACTAAAGGAAGAGCTTGACTTTCCTCATTCAGTTGGTAAGGAATCAAATCACTTAGTCCTTATACAGTTTCTTATCACAGGACCTCAAATTACCTTTTATTGGGTTGTTCGTTTAAGTGGCCTAATCATGTAATAGCTGCAAACTCTGTTACACAGAAACACAACTTCCATAAAGCAGACCTATGGCCTCTATAAAACCATGATCAAGACACATACGATTACTTTTTGTCTGTTTATCATTTGTTTATATCTTAACACAATTTAAGATTTAAGCAATCACGTTTCTACTCCCAACTCTGCCAACAAACCACTCCAATGCCTCTAAAAAAGAACAATAACATTTATCTAACACAAATACATTCTTTTGTATTTACAATATCCTTTATAAAAGGATATATATTTTTTAAAGGCATGCAGTAATACAGCATTAACTAAAAGTTGTCAGACAATTAATACTGGGAACTAAGGAGATACATATTTCCCAGGAAAGAGGAGTTTGCTTGAATCTTCCATTTCATTATTACTAATATATAACAGTAACCACAGGAAGGACTTACAATTCATTATCCATTATTTAAATCAATGGGATAAGTTGCTAGCTTCTACAGAGATTAGGATTATGACCTTGAACAATACTGAGCACAGAAAAGATCCTAAATGGACACCCATTAAATTAAACCAATTAACCACAGAGAGTAAACACTAATTTTTTAAAAATAGAGAGTTGAGATAACATTTTAATCTGAACTTGTCATCTTGGTATCTCCAGAGGACAGAGTACCTTGTACATAACAGGCATCAACAATGACTGATTATGTGAATGAATGAGCTGACTGATTAATTAATTAATGGAAGAAGGGCAGTTATATAATAAAACTAAGACAAGCTGAGAAGGTATAAGGCTACCTAGGTCAGTTAGGATAATAGAAAAAAAAGTCCATTTGGTGTTATTATTTACCTGTTTCTATTTTTTTTTTCCAAAGAAGAATTTAAAATTTGAATCAGTGCAAAGTAATAATATTTCAGCTTGGATTTTCTAGCACAAAAGAGGTAAACTGGGCCAGCCTCATTTTAAATAGTGAAATGTGTTTATTTCCTTAGAGGACCTAATGAAATTAAAGGGATTGATTTCAAGATCATCTTTCAAGGAAGACTACTAAACCCTTTTGTTAAATTGAATTACTCTGAGCAAGTTTTCTGATACCTGGCTATTAAAAAAAAAATGCATAAATAACATTTCCTTCAAAATGTCAGCAACTTTTAGTAGAAGTAATTTTGAAATGAAATGTCATTCCATTTCTTAAACAATCTAAACCTAGATTCAGGAATTTAAGGGAAGGGTTAGTTGCTTTTTTCTACAAGGAATAAATAATAAGGGAAAGGCAGTGATCCTAACCATACCTCTTTGCCATTTAATACCTCAAGTCTTAAGATTTATAGTTGCTAATAAAATGTTATCACATGGGTAAAAAAATGGATGAAATTTGTTTCTATTCACAGATCCATAATTGCCACTAAAGAAATCAATAATATTGTAGATTATATCTCTTAACTTTTTAGGCTGATGGCAAGGAAGTGAACACATATTACTTGGTTTCACAGTCCCACAAAAAATACTCTTAATGTCCTTTCCCATAAAGAAATCGACACTAGATGGACTGAAGAAACAGTAGTCACTCATTCATTCAAGCACTTATTGTGTATCTCTGGAGATATAAGAATGAATAAATATGGTTCCTAAATTCGGAAGATTCACAGTCCAGGTACAAATTCAGAGACGACAAATTCATCAACAGTATACTTAAGATTTGTTACTTTATTGTATGTAAGTTACCACAATAAAAAAACATTAAAAGAGAGGATTAAGATAGATAAGTTATACTACAGTTTCAGAATCACTATCACAGAAGTGGAGAAGAGAGAAAAGGAGTTCCTTATTCTGCCTAGGGAATCTAGGAAAGCCTCACCAAAGAACTAATGAACATACGAGCTTCACTGAGCAAAGCAGCAGCAAAAAGTGTCCTAGCAGAGGGTGTGAGTCAATGCAAAAAGAAAAGGTGAGGAACAGCGAGAAAAGCAATGTGTCTGAAACATATGTACATGGAATGCGGTGCTGGGAGTTGAGGCTAGAGAAGTGGGCCAAGAAAATCTGACATACCAAGTAAGTAAATTTAGATATTATGCTGTACAGGAGAAGTTGAGGGAGGTTTTAAAATAGGAGAAGATCGATATCACCCTTCAATTAGTTTTCACAAGTCCATTGCTGGAAAGAATGCTGGTAGGAAAACAAAAAAATTGCTTTCCTGAAGTCATTATCCGTGACTCACACTATCAATACGACAATCAAAAGTAATGACTTGGCCAATATGAAAGTACAGCCGTGGCCAAACCTAAGAACTTCTTAAAAATAAAATAACAACAACAACAAAAACCCTCCAGCTCTGTTCTTTTTAACTCTGTAAGGTATTTACCGTCCAAATCAGGGTGTAAGGGGTTCAGAGGAATATGACAAAAGTAAAAAAAAACTGGTATCAACAATCCTCTCATGAAATATGTCCAAGAGGTAATATGAGAAAAAAATGTGCAAAACATTATATAACATAGATAACATTTTATGTAACATAGAAACACATATTGTTACGAAAATGAATAGTAAATATGTTCACCTATGCATTGAAAAAAATATGGAGACTACATATAAACTTGCTAACAGCAGTTAAGTCTAAGATTATGAAGGACTTCTTTTTCTCCATGATGCATGTCTTAAAGGTCTGAATTTTAGGAGTATGCATTATTTTTACAAATAGAAAAACCCAGGAAGGATCAGTTGAATTTAAAGGACATCTTTCGATGGCGGCCTATGATCACAAAGGCTGTGGGAAGCCAGAGAAGTGAACTAAGCGATTCCAATGAGCAGGTTGGCCACACTTCTACGTGGTCATCGTAACCTACCATAGGCGAGTTCTTAGATAAGCAGGCAATCCTCATCTATCGGTCTTCTATTCGCCCTCCTAATTTACTCAAGAACAGGTATAATTCCTTGCTCAGGTCATATTTCCCCCCTTTGGACTTTAAAATGATGGTTTTAATGCTGATGAATTTACTGTCAGTCTGTATGAGCAGCAAATAATCTTCCGTTTTTGTCTCTGTGAGAACAAATATGTATTTTGGGGCCTGTGGGATTTCCTCCTCTTGGAGAAGCAACACTCCCAAAAGGTGAATTCAAGCGAGTCACGATTTCTGCATGCATTCCACTTCCCCAAACAGGAACTCAAGGCCAGGTCGAACCTGCTGGCAATAACCTGGCAGCAACACCTTATTATATAGTTATTCTGCATTTTTCGAAGTACAATCTTACATATTGTTTCATGGGATTCTCATAATAACTCTGTGAGGTGGTTGGGGCTGAAAATTACCTCCTCCTTTCTGTTCTTCATGATTTTTACATTTTAATAGCTAATGGGCTTGGGAGGGGCAGTACATACAAAAGGAATGTATTCCCAGTACATAAAGTTTGGAGGAAAAGAATTAAAAACGGTAAAAAACAAAGAAACAAAAAACAGAACCAAACCAAAGAACACTCATAGTGTCACCACCAGACGTAACATTATTCCAACTTGGTTGTATAGGTTTCCAGTATTTCTTCTCTGTATTCCAACAGGCTTATTTAAAGATGAGAAATTTTTCATATGGCTAATGAGAGTCAGAGCTGAGGCTAAAACCCATGAACACTTTCCATCAAACCAGGAAGTTCCTTTCTTACTAACTTGTCCCTCTCTCAAAATGTCCAACCATTACAAAGAAGAAAGCTTCAGAAACACAGATTTTGATATGCGCGTGTTTTGTTTCCAGGTATAAGTAAACTTACCAATGATCTTTGGAAAGAAGCCCCTCTACTATTAAAACAACTGTCAAACTCAATCATCCCTAAAATTCTAACTTTGAAACAATTCTAATCTTCGCTGAATGACAAATGGCCAGAGGGCAAGGTCAAGAATCTGAGTCCAAAGGATATCAGATGAAGTCAAAGTCAGAATCCTATAAATGAGAATTTAACCAAACTAGAATCAAAATCACAAACCAATGGCATAAATTAGAACACGGGTCAATCAAGGAAGGGAAAGAAATCCAAGTCTGGGAAGATGAGACTGATCTGACAACTACATTATCAGAGCTTACTAGTTGATCACAAAATCTATTTCCTCTTCTTCCTGGACACAAAGCTATTAGGTTGGTGCAAAAGTAATTGTGTGTTTTCTTCTACTATTTTTAACCTTTTAAACCACAATCACTTTTTTTTTTTTTTTACTGGTAGATAATGTGCCTTTATTAATTCTTTTTTATCACTATGCTATATTCTCTTTAATTAGGGACAAAGGCTCTTCCAAACATGTCACCTAGACATCACTTTAGCCACTGCTCTGTTTGGCTGCCAGTCTCTTATCTCTCTCTTCAGCAATGGTGAGGCGGATACCCTTTCCACGGGGAAGAGAAATCCATGGTTTGTTGCCTTTGCCAATAACAAAAATGTTGGAGAGCCGGGTGGCAAAGCTGTGGCCATTGGCATCTTTCACGTGAACCACATCAAAAGAAGCGGGATGCCTCTCTCTGTTGGTGATCACACCAATTCTTCCCAGGTTGGCACCTCCGGTCACCATGCACAGGTTACCGGTGTCAAACTTGATGAAATCAGTAATTTTGCCGGTCTCCAAATCAATCTGAATGGTGTCGTTCACGTTGATGAGGGGGTCAGGGTAGCGGATGGTGCGAGCATCGTGGGTCACGAGATGCGGGATTCCTTTTGTGCCCACAAAGATCTTCCTCACTTTGCACAACTTGTACTTGGCCTCCTCGGGTGTAATGCGATGAACAGCAAAGCGACCCTTGGTGTCGTAGATCAGACGGAAGTTCTCTCCGGTCTTGTCGATGCTGATGACATCCATAAACCCAGCCGGGTAGGTGACATCAGTTCGGACCTTGCCATCGATCTTAATGAACCGCTGCATGCAGATCTTCTTGACTTCATCTCCTGTCAGGGCATACTTCAGTCTGTTCCTTAGGAAGATGATGAGAGGGAGACATTCCCTCAGCTTGTGGGGACCGGTGGATGGACAAGGAGCAAACACACCGGTCAGTTTATCCAGCATCCAGTGCTTTGGAGCCGCTACGCGCTTCAGATGCTTCTTGGGGCCACGCGCCATGGCCACTCTTTATGCATATGTTCCTCTCTCCAAGACCTTGCGTCCGCACCACCCGTCGCTCGGAGCCGCTGTCTAAACCACAATCACTTTTGCACCAACCTAACACATCACATTTTCTAGTTGTCCTTGCTGTTCAGTATGGCCATGTAAGTCCCAACCAATGGAATATGGGTGGGAATGAGGTGAGACACTTCCAGGCTTGGCCCCTACAAACCCCCCATTTGCAGTCCTTCGTGCTCTTTCTTCTTCCAGGGTGACCTTAGAAACCATTTGCTGAAAATGGTGGATCCACAAGATGGAAGAAATTTCTGCTCGGAAAAGAGCCTCCCACCAATCAAGAACATCCAATTAAAATTGATGTAAGCAAAAAATCAATTTGGATTTTATTAAGTCATTGAGATTTGGGGGGTATGTATTACAACTAGTGTTACAGGCTCCCTGTCAGGTTGACAAATCAGCCAGGCCCTGCATAGTCCTGGATCAGCCTGTCTTCCTCAAGGTAGGACCACACCTGCTGATCAGGCTTTGACAGGCAGATGCCAACAGCATGCTGCATTACTTTCTGTCAGTAAACTCTTATTCTGCATTTTACATAGGTTAAGAAAATGACAAGACAGAATCATACATGTGTTCTAAGCAAATCATGAAAAGATTCAACAAAATCCCAATGTCCCCTCAAGTTTTGAGAAGACTGTTTTTTATGGGGAGAAAAACAAAATTGAAACTAGAGCATACAGATTTTCCAAATCAACATGCAAAACGGAGGGAGGGGGAGTGTTATGAATTACATGCTTGTGTTCCCCTCAAATTCTTTTGTTGAAACCCTAATCCCAATGTGATATTTGCAGACAGGGCCTTTGGGGGGTGATGAGGTCATGAGGGTGGGGCCCTCATGAGTAGGATTCGTGCCTGTATAAGAGACACAAGAGAACTTGATTCCTTCTGCCCTCAGCCATATGAGGAGACACAGAAGGTGGCTAAGACAGAGGGAAAGTAAAACTAACATTTATTTAAAGTCTACGATCTCGTAGAAGTTTCCACATAAATATTCTCAGTTAATCCTCACAACAAGTTTGTATGGGCATTATTACTATCCTCGTTTTTACCAAAGAGGAAACTGATGATCACAGTAATTACGTAATCAACCTAAAGTTACACATCTAGGAAACGGTGAGGCCAACATTGAGCCCCAGTTTGTCTGACTGCAAAGCTCATGTGCTTTTCACTGTTGTCTTTGCTATCTTGATATGTGTAAGCATCTCAAGAGATTTGCAAACGTTTCCCTGACCCTAATGTACTTCTTGGATGGCCTCATGTCTCTCCACATGCAATCAGTCAGAGAGTTAATGTCCCTTAAATATCTAAGAAACAAAGAGAGAGATGCCTCAAAATTTTCCATGGGAGGTGACCTCTTAGAACATGCTTGGGGAGGGTACCTTAGAACTCATCTCTGCAGTGGATGTTTCTTCCAGCTTCTGGCAGGTGGCGAGAAGATTAACATCTCTCTGACTCTCTTTTCCCATATGAACAGCATGTATGAGCATACACACACACACACACACACACACACACACACACACACACGATTTACCCATCTGCACTTCAAGTCACCTGACCCTCAAATCAGATGGTCCGTAATCAGAAACTGGCATACACCAGAAGACCTATGAAATAGAATCCAAATTGAATGTGATATTAAAACATTTACAGAACTTACACATTCCCTATTCAGGCAAAGCCTGCTGCCCTCAGCTCTGCAAACACATTTATCTATAATACGGAGATAATCTTAAAACACACTGATCTGAACTAGTGGGCAACAGACTGAATTGCTTAGAGCAGTCCAAATTGGAAAAAGGAAATCACAGACTTACCCAGTACACCTCATAGCTGTTAATTTAGCTTTGAAAAATCCCTCTCTTAAAGGGGCATTTCTAAATGGAAGCCACAAGATGGCCTGAATCATGGCAGTGGTTTGTAAGGGAGGCAGTAACCCCTGGGGCCACACAACAGACTCGAGGGCTTCTCCACTCCCTTTTCACTTCACCACCACTATCGCTGTGGCCAAATACCTTGTAATGCTCCAGGGCTTGAAAACCTTAATCTATAATGCACACATAATTATATTCTTTAGGATGGTATTGGTTCTAACTGAAAAAAATAAGTGTACTGTTTAAAGCCAATTGTACTTATTAGCCATATAAGATTGGAGGACAGGATGCCTGACTTTTACTCAGTTTTTCCAGTGACTCACTGTGTAATTCTGAGGACACAGCCCTTTGATCTTTAGTTCCTTAGCCCATAACTAGAGAGTTTTAAATTGTGCCCCCACCCACCAATCCTGTTGGAGGCACCCACTCCAGCTTCTTTTGCCCTCAGATGAAAGGACCTATAGACGTGGAAAATTGTTGTTTGGTGATTTCCTATATCCCCCTTTCTAGTATTTCAGCTGTTCTCCTTTTACATCTGTGGGACACTGCAGAGAAATCACTCCTGTGCACAATCGAAGCCACAGGCTTAAAATTTCACTGTTGGAGGGGCAGGCTGAGAAGGAACAAGTCTGGCTTTAACACCACAAATAGCTCCAATTACCAAATGTGGGCAGAAAGAATACAAAAAACAAGGAGAGATAGAAAGGCCCTTGGTATTCTTCAAAGCTTCCCTTTTAGGATGAAAGTTCTTCTTTGAGGCTTCCAAGGCAGAAAGCCTGGGCAGCCTGCACACCTGGAGTGCATTAGTGGGCCCTGGACTTGAGGTGAAACAGGCTGAATTTCATCTAGATGCTTCCCACAATCCATTCTCATAAAAGCTCACAGTAATTTACCAGCTTAGGAACACGGCATGGTATTCATGGAGCGTTGAACCCTGGGATTACCTTCCAGAGTCACTGGATAAATCCCACTGCTCATCTATGTAAACACACTTTCATCTCAGTTACCTTTAGCTCAAGAAGAGTTTCATTTTGTTTGCTGTGGCAAGGGTCAAGACCAAAACCCACCCTCAAATCATTCTCATACCTCTCCCGAGAAGCCTTTCAAAGAGCATCAGCCAATGTTGATGTAACTAATGACGGAGATTTCACATTAGGCTATGTGCTCATGTAAAGACAAAACACCAGTGCCTCTACTGTTTGCTTCCCCTTCATCACCTGACTCAAGGAGGTGATGCCAGCTTGACTTACCGGTTGCCCATTTTGGTGGCCCAACCTGTTTGGAGAGGAAGTCTTGCTATAGTCACCAGGCAGGCTCCAACCTCACGCCGGTGGCCAGTATGGCTGCTGCCACCCAGAAAAACCCTTTGTGTTCTCACAATTCCCAATCTCTTTTCTGGACTCTTGAAATATCACTCAGCAGAGGGCCTGAGTAGCCCAGCCACGGTGCTTACTGTATTCTGTCATCTGCTCTCTGTCTCTCCCCATCCCCATCTACTTCGGGAAGAAGTAGGGCATGAGGCCACAGGCTCTGGAGACAGACATTCTGGTTTTGCATTCTGGCTCTGTAATTCACTACCTGTACGACTTTGGAAAAGTTACTTCGCCTGTCTTTGCCTCAGTTTCCTTATATGTAAAACGGTAGCTACTTCATAGAGTTATTGTAAGGATTAAATATGTGATCCTAAAATAGTGATCAAAATGTTGTAAAGCACTCAATAGCATGATGATGACCGTGATAACACATTCATTATCAAAGTCAACTACTTTCTCCTTAAAAAAGTACTCCTCTAGCTGGCCCTCTCTAACAGTACAACTCCTTTATCTATCAGAGGACAGATGACCTCCTACTCCCAAACCACAACCTAGGGCAAACGGAGGCAGCATTTATAAGCATGCTGTAGGATAAACACGTTTCAGCAAAATACGCCACTAGGGCAAAATAAAGATGAAGGAGATGGAGCTGTCAAAACACTGTGTACTCCATCAAACTAAATGCTCTAAAACTCTAGGTTATCATTCAGAATCTACCTGAAATTGGGATATGTTAAGGCGCCAGAACGGCTACTTGAGTTAGGCAATGCTCTAGCCTATACGTGTTCTTTTGCACTGAGAAATCGTAGGTGCTATAGGCCCATTGAGTCTTAAAACGCCAGATGACAATAAAGGGTAGAACGGGGAGCACACCCACTTTCTCCCATTTGTGCAAAAACCCACTGTCTTGAAGTAAGACCTGAACTGGCTGGAATCGTAGCGTTGGCGGTTCCTTCTAAGCCATGTGTATCTCCAGCATGACATTAGGCTAACACTCCTACGGTGCGAAGCATGTCTCCTCATGTTACAGAAGGGCACTCTAACAGATACAATAATACAATAATAATGTAGCATAACATTTTTCAAGTTGTACACTTCTCTAAATTATATTACTAGAGATGTTCTTTGAAAAAAATTCCATGAGCCATATAAATCGTATCGATTTCCCATGTGTACTATGACATAAGAAAGGTTGTGAAGCATTGCTGCAGACTAATATCAGGAAGAAAACTACTAATCAATAAGTTCCAAACATTTGCTGAGGACATAATAAGCATGTCATGTGATACTATGCCTTTAATATGGGGTACTTAGATTTTCTATCCGTAGGTCAGAGAAACACATTTGTGTCAGAGGACTGACTTGAGGATTTACGTGCTTTGAACTTTCTAAATAACGGAAAAAGGAAATTTAAATATTTATTTTTAATTTTCTGCATGAAATACGTCTTATCCCCAAACAGATTCTTGCCAAAAAAAAAAAAAAAAAAAAGAAAAGAAAAGATAACAGAGCCTCACCCGAAAAATAAAGCCTGAAATCCAGGGATTATATATGAAGAATATCTACCGCATTCTAGTGTAACAAGGAAATCACAGAAGAGTAAACAGTAATTTAACGGTAAAAGGAATGATAACATACTGGAAGCAGCTCCTTTATCTTCAAAGGAAAAATATTAATGGAGGAAGAAGGGGTTTTAGAGTACTTTGCAGGAAGGTGGCACTGATCTCACCTGCTCCCATGTCAAAATGCCAATACAGAAGCACACTCCCACAAGTTTTCTACAGCCAGACATTAGGCATTCTCTGTGCTTCAGATCAGAGCAACCCTTTTATCCACACCTCTCCTTCAGAGTGTTTCCTATTTCAGCGTCTTCAACACAACCAAAGACTTTGCTCTAGTTCTGATCTCAAAGAATCCAGTTTTGACTCTTGCCTAAAAAAGTGGGGCGACGTGATTTTTTTTTTAACTACCCAAACAACAGCGGTTGTCAGCCATAAAAAACAGGCGATAAAATGGAGGTGACAGTGTGGGGGGATTTCATGGTGCTTTACTAAGAACTCCCTACTCTCTTGACCCTACTTTCTGCCAATTTCCAATAGGCTAGCTATGAACCAGAAGTAGGAAGAAGTCAAAACCCTCCAGACACAGCCTAAAAATTCCTTTGTTGAGTTAAAGTAATAAGAGAAAAATCAAAAGACGTGACCTTCAAACTTTTAACAAAGATTTTGCGAAGGAATGGGACTGAACAGGCTGTGCCTAGTCCAATTATTTGGATGACTGAAATCTTAACTGACTCCCCAACGCCAGCTCCTCAAGTGGTTATGGTGAAACCTCTAACACCATTTCTTCCTTTATGAGACTGGGTAGTAGAGGCAGGGAGGACGGCAGAAAAAAGAAAATAGGCACAGCACACTGCAAAATGGAAAGTGGTATATAAATATACGAATGATTCAAGCACAGAAAATAATAACAGTCTTTGTCCCAAAGCTTCAGAAAGAATATTTCAATTAATTGGGTCATCAGGAAACAATTTTTATGTAGAATTTTGATAAATGAGTCCAAAGGTTAAATACTAAAAAAAGTTACTTATCCATGAATTCATTCTAGGTCTTTGTTCTCCAAGAAAGTGGGTTTCAGTTGATACTTGCTATTATCAAAACAGCCTCAGGGCAGGGAAAGAGGGCGAGAAAGGGAAAAGAAGACCCTGATTATTGCAAAACGAAGAAAGCAGAACCGTCACCAGCTCCATGTTAAAAAAGAGCATTATGAATAAAAGCAGTGCCAGGATGACCTGGTATTCTACCCACTTAGAGAAGCTGCCTTCTTTCAGGTAATGCCAAGGTCATGTGCACTGAGCTGTTAAAGATACCTGAGTAGGAAAATGTTTTCCAGCAAAGTTAACTTTCTTTACAGTGTGCTCAGCACCTGGTCATCTGTTAATCTCAACAATAGACAGGACAGGGTAAAAGGTTGGGCAGAGGTCAGAAGGTTTGCACCTCTTGGCTGGAGAGTTAAATTCTTCTAACCCTTGGAAGGCTTTCTTAAAGCAAATTTATTTATCTATGTTGCCAGGAGTTTCGGTGGACTTTTTTAAGTTTAACTGCTTTTTATTTCCATTTCTGCCCTTCGTCCTCCATTCTATGTCCCCCTTTCTCTAGCCCACTCTCTCCCCGCCTTCCTCCTTCTCTTTCTCTCTCTCTCTAGCTCATCAATTTGGAGTTGCTTGGAGACACTTCAATGATAATGCAACAATTGAACGATTTTATATATTTTCTCCTTATGAATGAACTTGAGCTCTATCCAAGTGAGAGAAAAGATAACCACATGTGATTAACTGCATGTTTTTAAGGAAAAGTCCATGGAGGAAACCTAGTTAAACTTGAAAAATGGATTTTGGTCGATGGGAATCAGTAATGCATACGTAGCTAGTTCCCTCTGATACTGGCCAGCAACAAGAATCATTCTGAAAACACAAGAACCACACACCTAGGGCCCTTCCTATGTGTGTGCACACACACTCGTGCACAAGCACAGGCTGCTAGCGGGCTTTGTGCCCCTCTGGCACTCCATAAAAGGTGGTACTTTTCAAAGTTTAGAATTACATGTTGTTTGCCCTTGTCAGTAGATGTGGCAATGTACATTTGGTGGCATTCTAGAGTCTGGGAGAAAAAACTTTCACAGAATCAAGTCTTAATCCTCAATATTATCTTTCTTGGCTCACTCTGGTAGTTATACTCTGGGAAAAAGCTCCTCTGCTCATTTTGTGACGTGCCTCATTTGTGGATGGCAAGCTTGATGACAATATTATGAACAAAGTGATTTAGAACAGATCTCTAGTAAAAAAGCAGAACTCAATCTTGGCATAGTGCAGTTGATTAATATGCCCTGGGCCCATGAAATACGTCTCTTGCTGTGAATTGAAACAATCCAGAAGGCTTCTCTGCTAGTTAGCTGGGTGATATTGTACCACTATCCTACAATCTTTGGGCACTGCTATAACTATTTCAAGGTTGGTTACCATTTAATTCTCAGCATCAGGATATTCATGGCCCAAAATTTACCTTTTTGTATTTAAAATGGACATGCTCAGAAGTCTTCAGTATGAAATATTAACACTGTAAACTCATGCAACGTTCATCCTCTCTGGAGACCAAAGGGCTTTACTGGTGCTATTTTGTTTCACTTTTTAATGCTTCTTCTGCCCTCTGAGTGACAGACATCACCCCCTCATTTTCCTCATACAGAAATCATCCAAAGAGGACTGAGTTGCCTGGGGTGAAGTCGGTGGTACAGCTGAGAAGTGAGACCTGAATTTCCTGATCCACTACTGCAGCAGATTTTATTATTGTATTTTTCAAGATGATAAAGGATCTGAGAGAGAACTCTTTGAGAACAGCACATTGATTAAGAGGACAGGTTTTGGAATTAGTTGGGACTTCAGTTTGAATCCTGGTTCCACTATTCATTGTTTTGGATCTTGGATAAGTGACCTCACCTCTTGTGCCTCACTTTCTACCTATTCACGCAAAGCCTCAGAAAAGCAGATAGGTGTGAGGTGGCCTTTTTCCCAAGATGCAAACCTAAGAGGTAGAATCTGCCTCCTCCTCCTCTCCTAAAAGTGTTTTAAGGATCAGCTAGATTGGCAAGTTGGCACAGATTCTGAGAGCCCAGCACTAGAACACAGAACCCAAATGGAGTCCCAGCTCAACAGGTGGAGCCAGCCTATTAGAGCAGACACTGGCCATTTTCTCATGATTGCAGTAAGCAGGTTGCTGTATCAGTTACCGTGATCCAAGAGCAAAGGGAGGAAGACCAGGCAATGCTTGGGTGACAGATACTGCAAAGTCTTTCCAACTAGTCTAAAACAAAATGAATATGTAAGTGAGAAATCATGACGCCCTTGTCTTAGAACTGTCAGATTTTACAGATGAGGAAGTGCAGGCCCAGAGAGGTTCACTCAGCAGAATTCATACAATAAGAGGTAGTAGAAAGATTTGAACCCAGGTGAGACGGATCCACACATTTTCTACTAATACTGTGAATTTACTAGGACATAAGGATCCAAGGTGTGAATGTAAAGTGAGAATGTATCTCAGCTACCTGGAATATAAACTGACACCATAATTGTAGAACTTGAATTTGGCTTGGGAACCATAAAAGTCTTACTAGTGAGGCACTGGCTTATTTAGTATCATGCCCCAGCACTGACTTAGACAGAAAAGCATCACAGAATGCGTCAGTAACAGCACATCCTACACAACCCCAAATAGGTGTTTCCTAGTTATTTTCTCTATAAAGGTTATCTTCTGCCAGCTCTTTGTGAAGTGTGATGAGCTCAGCCCCCATACAGGTGGGAAGGCCATGGAGAAGAGCATCTCCCAACTCTTTACAAGCCATGCCTACAGCAAATAAAGTGGAAATAGTCACCCGATGCATTTAATCCTTAAATTCCTCAGCATGACTGATGAAACTCAAATACTATGCCTCTTTGGCATGCTGTATGTCTACTATAAACACACCAACTATCTTTAAGCTCAACAAATGTACCTTGAATTCTTTTCCTCATCACTGACAACAAAAGGATGGAGAAAGGAGTTTGAAGTTGCAAACTTCCATTGAGGGAAGAAACAAACGAAATGACAAAATGGGGTATATCGGTATATACCAAGATCACAAATTTCAACTAAATCAATCTATTGCGTTATTTCATTTTCAGTTTAATCTTTCAAGGAAATCCTGATCACCAGTATTCAAAGGATACCGGAAGAAAGGGAGAAAACTTACTGTTTGTTCCTTTCTCACTGGCTAATATTATTAATATTTATACTAACTAAATACTATTATTTGTAAGGAGCGTTCAAGTGAAGACTGAGATGTGGATTATACCACTAAGCTCACCATCTATAGCATTAGATTTTCTTGTGTAAGGCAGGATTAATCAACACAAGGTTTCCATTAACTCATTCAATTCGTTCGAAGTTTAAATATGTAGGTCAGAGTAGATTTGCAGGTCTCATTGAGAAGGTGACATTTAAGCAAAGACTTGAAGGGGATGAGGGAGTTAGTTATGTGTGTATCAGGGAGAAGAGCATTTTAGTCACTAACCTTGATCCAACCCAGTGCCCCTGGTCTTGGCCTCCTGGAGAGAGTCTCACCACATGCCCTGGCTTTACTCCAGCATTGTTCTGTATTTCCAATGTATCCTGTCCTATGCCCTGATGCTTTATTTTTAAATATCTTTCATTAAAGGGCTCAAAACATAAATCTAAGTTGCTCTTATCTTAGCCCAGGGTCACTAAGGCCCATCAAGATTATATCCTTGTCTTTGTCAGAATGATGTTTTTCTCTTTCCCACTGTTTTCTTTATTCCTTAACTATCCTGGACTCTAAAATCTACCAAAAAGTAGAACTTATCAGCACCACCACTGAAGTCTAAACATGCAGAGTAATAACCAATATATTGACTAAGAACAGACAGATGTGCAGAGTAAGAACAGACAGAAAAATATGTAAGGGTCATTAAGAAGATAAGGGGTGGGGAAGGAGGAATAATAGGCAGCTGCTAATCACAAATATAATCGATGCAGAACTGGAAACATCGTGATGAAATAATCTAAGACTTGGGCTAGTCAGTGCCATAATTACAGACACCCTGCAAAGTAAGTTTCTCGTGGTTGAGGTTTCAGTGGCTAGAACTTTCCCCTTCGTGGACCAATATATGGCCACAAATGGCAATATAATGACCAGTGCAGGAGTATTTTGTATTTTACCCATCTTAAGACTGTAGTCTTTAACTGCTGTGCATTTTTTCTTGAGTAAATATTTATCTATGCAACCTAATGGTTACAGCCCAAGGAAGAAAGCCAGGAAACATGGACATTACCCATGGGCTGTTATATTTTTCAGTACGACAACGTGAAAGTCATTTCTCCTCTAAGTTCCTTGTACTGGGGAACTGAGACACTCCATGCCCCTGGACCAAGTCCTAGGGAACTTAACACAAAATCACTCATATCCCATGTGATTCTTATCCCACAGAAAGTGCCCAGACCCTAAATCTAGAATCTAAGTCAATGAGTAATTACTGTCACTTCTGAGATCCAGCTTAGAGTTTACTGTTCACAAAAGGAAAATCTGCAGCTCAAATGCTATCCCCCAGTTAGGTCTCACTGCACCTACTGACTGCTATCTTGGACAATCCAGTCCAAGAAACTTCTAAGGTCAAGTTTCTCCCACAGACAGTGTGGCAAAATGGCAATCAGTTCTTTGCAAAGAATGCAGAGAATACAATTCTATCTTGGAGTCTCACCTAGGTCTTCAGTGACAACAGATCAAACACAAAAGTGTATTAACCACACATGACTCAAGCCAGCCCTACTTGGCTTTATAAATAAGAAATAAAAATGTGCCTCAATGAGTTAGACACTGAGATACGTATATAAGAGTGTACACACATTCGAATTCTGCCACTGACTTGTTGTGGAAGTTTTGGCAAGTCCACACTTCCCTTTCAACTTTCTCATAGGTAACATTTTTTTTTAAATGATATTCCACTAACTGCATTTTCACAAGCAATAAACTTTAAAATGCCTTTGAAAAATGCAAATGCCCAGAGCTGCGTAATTAGTCACATCATCTTCAGAATAAACCAAAGGCCCAATTCCCTGTTATCCAGGTATCCCTACACTCACTAATAAGAGACCCTGGAGATTTGGCTCAGAAATGAGTAAACAAACAGACTACAATACCGGAAGGGCAAGCTACCGGGGAGAGAGGCCAATGCAGGTTAACCATTCACAGGATTAAGTGTCTTATTTCTCTTTCATAACGTAGTCTTGACTAGCTGGAAACATACCCAGCCAAGCACAAAAAGCTATCAGTGGTTAAAAAGAAATAATTGAATGGGAAAGGAACCATGGTTCAGGTCACATCATTTTAATTCCCTTAAGTTCTTCCTTTAAGGGTCTTTCTTCACTTGAAATGTGGGTGATATCAGATCAACTTGGATACACAGAGATTCAATTATTTTTCTTACCTACACAACCTCTTATATATTATATGAATAAGCCCCTATAAGCTTATGGATTCCTGTGGAAGTGTGCAAGAGTTCTCCGTCCTGTTCTTAGCTTCTTGCTGTGTGACTCAGACAAGTCTCTTAATCTAGCTAAGCTTCTTATGCCCCCAAATTAGGAAACAGAAATTAGGAATTGGGCCATGGATAATGCCGAGACAAGCCCATTGGTGCCTGGCTCTCTTTTCCTTAAATTATATGCTTGTACTTTGCAATGTGATCAGAGGTCAAATTAGTAAGGACAGGACAAATATACATGTAATAGATTAAGAATGTAATGAGAGAAAAACACAGAGGATCCACAATCTCCTCTCAACAAATGACAAAGCATTTCTTACCCCCTTGTAAACCAGAACTGGACAATTTAAGGGAGAAGCGAAGGTACAAAGTGAAATTGGGGGAGGTATTATTCAACTGGAGACTAAACTGAATGTAATGGAAAGAAGTGTATAAAAATTGGCTGGCGGATATACAAATTTAAAAGGGGCGATGACACAGAAGAGTTCCAGTTTTAAACAGTGTTCGCAGCCTAAAATAAGAACATGAAATATGATGAATAAGATGAAAGGTCACCACTGCCTAAAACACTGCATTTAATTTTTAATTTAGATAATAATAAAATACAACTTTCTAGTAAAAAAGGACTGTAGTTTTTAATCCTTTTCTCCACAGAAGATTCTACTGCAGAAATGTCATTTCTTTTTCATTCTGTCAGGCTCTAAAGTTACAAATAAGAGAAAATGACAAAGGAGCAAATAAGATAGAACCTCTTTAAGAAAAAGCGAACCTCTTACATAAATACGTGAACTCAACCAGGCTGAGAACCTGCCACCTGTGCACACAGAAAAGCAAACGACTTCCGCCTTGCGGGGGCTGGAGGAGGAGCTAATCTGTAGGTGGACCTAACATTCTCCCTGGGCAGGTGGGGCTTGCCCTCTTAGTGACTCCGATGAAAATCCACTTCATGCCACCCAAGGGCAAACACCAAGACACAGAGCTTTTATTTTTGGAAACCTTGATCTAAAACTCAATGAAGGCATTACGCTCTGCACATTTTTTTTTTCTTTCATATAAAACTTCAACGCTCATAAATGAGCATAAAAGGTTTCATAGCTTTTCCAAAATGCAACTTGCTATTTACAAGTGTGAAAAACAGACACAACCTAAATGTCCTACATCTAGAAGAACGGTTGTGGAAATTATGTTACAATCACGAGATAAATTATTATGCTGGCATTAGAAGTCAGTTTACAAAAGGATTTTAATAGGATGATGAAATGTTCATGATAAAGTAAGTGAAATATTATATAAAAACTACATAAAATATGAGCTAAATTATGTAAGTATATAAATTTATATAAAATATATAAAATAAGACTACAAGGAAATACAACAAAATGTTGTTAACAGTAGACATTTTAGGGTGGGGTTTTAGGTAATCAATTTTTTATAATAGCTTTATGGAGATACAATTTGCATACCAAACAATTCACCCACTAAAAAAAAAATCTCAGTGGTTTTTAATACATTCACTGAGTTGTGCAACCATTACCACAATCAGTTTTATAACACTTTTATCACTTCAAAAAGAAATCCTGTACACTTTAGCTCTTACCCATAAGCAGCCAAACCCCCCAATCCCTAAGCAACCACTGATGTAATTTGTCTCTACAGATTTCCCTGTTCTGGACATTTCATATGAATGGAATCATCTAATGTGTGGTCTTTAGTGATTGGCTTCTTTGACTTAGCATATCACTTGCAAGTTTCTTCCACGTAACAGGTATCAGTGCCTCACTTCCTGTTATTGTTAAATACTATTCCATTGTATGGACATGCCATATTTTTTTCATCCACTGACAGATAGTTAAGCTGTTTCCACTTTTTGTATTTATGAATAATGATGCTGTGAACATATGTGTGCAATTTATTATCTTAGGCATACCCCTAGGAGCAGATGGGTGATTTTTAAAACATTTCTGTGGTCCCAAATTTCCCACAAGGTACATACAATACTTTTATTATCAAAGAAAAATAGTAACAAAAAAATAATAATCCTCTTGATTTTAATTCTCCTGTATGCCGGTACTTACCTTACCCAATCTCTTATTCTCTCCTAAAACCAAGCCAGACGTTTTTTAGTTAATTAATTACAATGTTTTTAAATGAATGGTTGCTCAGAACTGGACCCTGTACTAGGCAAATTAGAGGATATGAAAGAAATAGGAAATGAGGTCTTTGCTTTCAAGAAAGGAATGTTGCTAAACTCTAGAGAGGTAAAATCTTAGTGGTAAAATCACCAACATTAAACTAGGAAATAGAGGAATATAGCATATTCAAGTGGGGTGAGCTCCATACTGCACTGGAGAGTGACCCACTCCACCGCTCAACATAAAACCAAACAGTTCTCTCATCTGCCTAGGTTCTAAGCAAGAAGTCAGAGAAGTGAACTTCATAATCATTACAACTCTCTGTAAGAAAAACATTTTCCTAATAAAGAACCTAAGGCAGGGAGATGGTTTAAAGGTTCTTTCTACCACAGCTAAGATTCCATGGAATAGTATCACCTGCCATTTTCTGTGTACACGCACACATACATACAAACAAGATTTGTTTCCATTTAGAAAAGGCTGTGTTTGGCAGGGCAGCGCGGTGCAAGCAAGTGGAGAAATGGCACTGGTGGAAGGCGAACTATGAGTCCACCCAGGTTCTCTAGTTCAAAATGAGCACAGCCCACCAGCTGAAAATGCGTCCATCATGACTAACTTGCAAGAACCTACCCTCGTGTGAATGTGTATCACTAGCTGCCTCTCAGACCACTGGGCCCACAGAGGAATTCAAGCCAGGAGGACTTAGCAATAACCATAGAGAGAGTTAGTTGTTTGTGATATATCACATTGAGGGAGGGGATTAACTTTTTAAAATATAATATACTACTTAAAATATACTGAAAAGTTCTGAAGAATAATATAATAAACATCCATGTATTCACCTTAGAATATAAAATATTAATGAGGTATGTTTTATGGAACAGATGACTGGAAAATCAAATTATCTAAAGTTAGTGACCAATAATAGAAAAAGAAGGCTATAACCATCAACAAGAGGTCTAAGAGGAGGATAAAATGCTTTGGGAGTAGGAAATTTGAATCAGGCACTAAACAAATTAATGAAACCAGGCTATGTGAGGATAATCTAACTTGTCCCAAATATGACTGCAGCCTGGGCACTGCCTTGCCCTCCTACACTGCAGCCTCCTCTGCTATGTGCTTCTCCCAGGGTACCAGATGAATCATCTGTTAGAAGAATGAAGAAAACAGCCTCAGATTAAAAAGAACAGAGACCAAAATTCATGGAGCTTCCTATGCTTGCTGGAGTCTTCGGGGAGGAGGGGCTACTTCAACTGCTGTTACAGTGATCAGGAAAACAACAACAGCTAGAATAATCCCTCCTGAAAGCCGAACTAGGCGAGTGCCAGGAGTGAAACGCTTTGGTGGAGGTATGCCCATATCCTAGGACTGGAATAAAAGAGGATTTTAAAGGGCAGGTCTGAAACGTACTCGCTCAACACGACCTGCCTCGCTAAGCCTGGTTCTTGTCATGGCTATTAGGCCCTCAATTTCATGAACATCATGTTCACTTGGAAAGGAAAAAAACTTGTTTTAGTAGTAATTGCACATCAATACAAGAGTCCTATTATTTCTATTAAGTTAATTAACCTATTTTTGTAAAGTATACAAAATAGGTCACTTAAGTGGGTGTGACCCTACCCAGTGAACTATGCTTTTAAACTGTCTCCAACTATTAAGATTTATAGATGCCTTTATCAGCATCTTAGTTTGAAAAGGCTGGCTGAGTGAAAGGCATGCAGCACCAGGCAAAAACAGCTTTGGTCTCTATCAATCAGCCTATTATAACTTAATGATATTTAGATGATGTGATTAGATTTTCAAATTGAATGCTGTTTAATCTAAATTCCAGAGTGCTTGTGTAACGGGCCATATTTTTAAGGCTCAACTAGTCTGAAGGAGAGGATTTGTATCTCAGCTCTATAAAAATAATGTTCTTCCTAGACTGCTCAGGAAGAAAACTGCCTTACCGTGGTATACATATGTGGGCAAAAACTGCTCCTGAATTCCCACCACCATCATCATCAAAAGCATACAACTCTGCAGAACTAAGCACTGTACTAGGCAATATACAGAGTATCATCTTGTACTTTGGTCCTCATTAGGTGGCATCAAATCCAAGAAGTCCATTTCTGTTATATTTAATAACATTTCATTTACAGAGTGATAATGTCCTTTTATCGGAGTGTCTCTGGTTCCATGAACCATGCAGCCTACCCCACAGGGAGATACTTGTGCAGTAACTAAAAACCTCTAGTGCCAAGCTGATGGGAGACACTTCCAAGCTCTCACATCCTAACAAAACAGTTCCACTCTCACAGAGGTGCACACCAGAGAAAAAGAACATCAAGCCTCCCGAGCGTAACAACCTTCTTTGGCTCTGTGAGCTCCAACATTATACATATGGAGTCTTTCCCATGTTGAGAACTCAACTGAGAAATAGTAGATTGTGTCAAAGTCACAGGGCAGCAATCCAGTCTAATTCATTTTGATACCCTCACTAGTGATCTACCAGGCACTAGAAAACGATCTTTTTTTTTAACTTTTTATTTATTTTAAGTGTGTTTTTCCAAGATCCATCAGCTCCAGGTCAAAGAGTTGTTTCAATCTAGTTATGGAGGGCACAGCTCACACTGGCCTATTTGGGGATTGAACCGGCAACCCTGGTGTTACGAGCATCACGCTCTAACCAACTGAACTAACCGGCCACCCCTGAAAACTATCTTTATAAATTAATAAATGAGTACTCAGAAGCTGGCTCTTTAACACCTCCAGAAGACAGTCTAGACTTAGTCTTTGAAGCTTCAGTTTCTGTTCCTGCTTTTACTTTTCCTCTAATACAGCTCTTCATGTCTGCTTCATTCTAGGTCAAGTTAATTACTGGCTATTTTCTATTCACTCTGTTTTTTCCTCCAACTTCATGTCTTTGCATACACTATTCCTTTTGCAGTTTTCCTCACCTCCTTGTGTTCAAATACTACTCACGCTTTTTTAGGGTAGATGTGACATCCTACACATACTTCAGAAGTTTATTTCCTGGAGAAATGAATCTAAAAGGGTTCTGGACTCAAAGACTGAGGGTGGGGCTGGAGGAGGTACTGCACTGAACTTAACTGAATTGAAATAGAAGAGAAAGTAAAAGTCCACATCCTGGGAGAGTCAACATCCCCACCTCTAGCCCCTTTCCTTCCTTCAGCCCCCCAAACACTGGCAAACAGCTGTTTAACCCTCAAAAAGAAAACTGGAAGATTCCTACCTGGACAAAGAGATGAGCTGTAAAGATATACAGATGAAGACATTTGGAGATCTACCCACAAAACAGTGGGATCTGTGCCAAAAACATTCTAATGAAGACACCAATCAATAAAACGGCCCATATGCCTAGAGCTACATGTGTGCACGCACATGCACACACCTCTTGCTCTTCGACATGAATGGATTGCCAAAGATCACCAGACTTATGAATGAAATCCTCCAACATGAAAGACAAAGAGCAAATCATAACCTCACTAGTGTTACCTGTCTCATAAAAATAGCTGTGTTCCCCAATCAATTAAAGATTTTTAAAGAACACTTCTGGGGATATTAAGGATATGGTTTTCAATATTCAGCCTCTTGAGTTTGACAAGATCTGAATGATCATCAATATAACGACAATAGAAACATCTACGCACCTTTTATTAAGGTTAAGCTAAAGGGTAGTTTAGCAAAAAAGTGATGAATGAATTAAGCAATACAAATTTGGTACATTTATATTAAGATAGTGTCCATCCTAGGTGCACTGTAACATCTAGCCAAAGTCTAACTTCCCTGCGATGGCCTCTGTCTCCAAAATTATCCTCCATCTTCTCTCTCTGTACTACTCTTCCTTCCCAATAGAGAAATGAAAACTCTTATTTCCTCAGAATTCTGCTGTTGGTGAGCTGGCATCAAGAAAGTGATCTGCCTGACTAATATGCACTAAGGTATTTAACTGCTGTTAGATTTGTGTCTCCTTCTAAGGCAAAGGGCTAAGAAAAACAGGATGCTAGAATCAGTGGACCTAGGCTCAAGCCCTAGCTCTACCCTCACAATGAAATGACCTTAGGAAGATCAGTGACTTAATTTGAAGTTATATTTCTTCACCTCTAAAATATATATTATAAAATATATCCCATGAGGTTCTTTTAAAACTTAAATAAAATAATGCTTATGGAAGGACGTTGTAACTATAAAGTTATAAAGAGAATGCAGGTGAAATATTAGAACCCTAACAAATGAGTCTTCATAGTGAAATCTCTGTGTATGGAATCTCTGGATAGGTGTGGGCATTATGGGGAGCTTTCTTGTTGGCCCTTCAATCATATCAACAAAGTAAAGACCTCGCCTAGCTATTAAATCTTAATCTGGGTACTCTTTAAGGCCATTTCCATGCAACACTGAAAAGGATGTGGAATTTGAGCAAGGAGATATGGTAATAGGACTTTACTTCATGCATCCAACCACCCATCCATCCAGCCAACGAACCAAGTCCTAACTGTGCCAACCACTGAGCTGGACATACCAAGTTAAAGAAGATACAATCCCTCCAGTGATCAAGTAGGAAGAGAAGGACATATACAAAGTAAGTGCCATAGGGTTATTCGCAGGCATTATGTAAGAAGTATGCATAGGGTATGATGGGATCCAAGGAGGGAGTAATCAATCCCATTTGAGTCACAAGAGACTTCATAGTGCAATTGGGTTTTAAAAAATAAATAGGCGTTTGCCAATCAAAGAAGTAGATGGAGAATGGGTAGCATGTTCAACAACAAACTTTCAATGTTCAACTGGAGCATAGCTCACAAGAGGATTCAAGGTCAGAAACAAGGTAAAAATCATTAAGACCTCAATAATCAATATCAATAATCAACATAAGTAGTTTAAATCTTGTTCTGTAGGATGCAAGAGGCCACTATCAATTTTTTAAATCAGAAAGTAAGACGTTATGATTTGCATTTTGGAAAGTTTAATATAGAAATGGCATGAAAATAGACTGCAATTGGATAAGTCTGGTGGCAGGAAGACAACTGCAGCCACCCAGTGACAGAATAGTAAGAGTCTAATTAAGGCAGTTAACAGGGGGATGGAGAAAAGGGGCATAAAATATAAAGATAGTGAGGGTAAGGAAAGAGAGTTTTTCTGGCTTGAGGAATGAAATTCACAGGGAGAGGAAATTCAGTGACAGTATTAACTTAAGTTTTGTATTTAATACATATCAAGCTAGAAATTATTAGAGGCCATCCAGGCAGAAAAGTTGCCTACTTACTTGGGTTTGTGGGTCTAGAACTCAGGAAAAAGATCTAGGGTAGAAATAATGATTTGAGAGTCATTAACAGATCAGGACTAATGGGAATTACAAATTCAGCAACATTTTTCTAATACTCTATTCACTCCTACTTTACGTAGCCTGTGCCACCAGATAAGTGTGCTCAGATCATTAAAATCAGAAACGCTTTGAAGATGAACTTGATTTATAACTAAAAATATATTATTTAACTGAAGAGTTAGTACAGATAAAACAACAACTTCTGAAAGTCATGCCATGTATTTTATTATACTCTGGGTCTAATTAAAAGGGAAAAACTATTAAATATGGTAAATGATTGTTAAATACCAGGCTGGTAAAAATAATACAAAAAAAAAGTTTACTCTAAAGGCTTCCTCTTCTAAGCTATATAAATAATAATATTTTCTACCCATTGGTTATAGCACCTTTTATCCTGCAGACCACAAGAACTTTATACTTTCTCTTATTAGTTTTAACAACACGCCTGTCAGGTAGGCAAATGGACTATGACTTTAATCTTCATGGTAAAGCTGGAGAAATTAAAACATAAAGAGTAGAAATCATGTGCCTGTGATCTCCCAGTAGATGATTAAAGTGAAGCTGGAAACAGAATACAGATATTCAAACTCGTGGTGTTCACTCTCTCCTCTACACCATCATCATCTTCAATCACCTTTAGGATCTTACAGCTGGGTACCAGCCACTATATTCAGGGTACTGTGCCAGGCCACCCTCTTATAGGTTAAGATATTAATGCAGAGATTATTAGAGGGCTGGGGGTGAGGGTGAAAGTAGGGAATTTTCTCTAAGGCCTTTTAGCTCTTTCTTTTATGTACCATTATTACCAAATGAAGTGGATTATTACATAGCATGCAAAACTAAAAAGAATTTTATCAAGTACTTACAAACTCAAGTATAAAGCCAATGCAAAAGATAATGTATCTGAGTAAAGAGAGTTGTTTTTGATCATTACTTAAAAATAAAGTTTAATGAGGGAGACGAGACGATACAGAGAACTGCCATGAGACGTGGAGCCCTACACCACTGGGACACCGGCACAAAGCTAGTCCAGGCTTAGTGTGACTGGAAGTTATTTTGATATAATAGTGCTTTGTTGGCTAGTGTGAAATAACTGGTCTGTTTCATGCCAGTTCTCACAAGACAAGCATCTACATCACAAAATAAATAGCACTTCTGACCTTAACAGGACTCTGCCCAAGAGAAAATATCTGGATGAATAAAGTCTGAATTTCCGCCTACCTACCCCCTCTCTCCACCATGAAAGCTCACCCCTTTCTCACTGCTCCATCCAAATCAGTAACCTCTAGATGGTCATTATCTCTGTCTGGCAGAGCTTGCCTGCCACTGTGCAACCTTACTCTCCTTCTGAGATGAACTACAGAGGTTTCCAGGTTTATATACTAACCGGTGCAAAGTTCCCAATGTGTTACTAATGGGACAAAAGAATACATTTCATTTTAAAGTGATTTTCAAATCTCCCTATAGAAGGACATCTGAAAGTACTTAAGCAACACACTATATCCCTACTGGTTGAAATAAAGGAAAAAGAAACAAAAAACTCTGTCTTCTTCCATAAAGGTTTTTGAAAATACTATGCGATTAATGTTATTTATATGGCATTGAGCTAAACTCGAAAGGTAACTCTTAACCACTCTATTTACCAAGTTAATCTACCAGATTTGTTTACTTTGTCTGATTTACTAAGACAAATACGTTGAGTGTCTGAAATGTTTTATCTGGCCCTGGGAAAGGAAAACTAAAGGAGTGTTGTGCTTTTATTAATAGATAAGTGCAAACAGGCCCTATCCTATCAAATGAACAGCTAGGACCTTTGGCCACTGTTTACTGAAAATAAAATTAGCCTTGGCTGGCAGGTACTTATCAGATCTGAGAATAATTAACTATCCACATCTGGTACATGTTACTGAAAATGCTAGTGGGAGCCATTAACTTTGGTAAGGGTTATTTTTCCTGAACAGTTAATATCCCCCTCACATACCATCGGAATGCACTCTTTCTTCCCAAACACACTCATGGCAGCACCAAAAGCAGTTCCACGTACTGTTTTCCCACTTCAACTCAACAGAAAAAGTTCTAGAAATCCAAAAGAAATTACCAAGACAGGGTTTGTTCCCACGACACTCCACAAAGCTCACCAATGGGATCATTTACCCCAACAAGCACTGGGAGCTTTGCAAACAAACAGGGTCATGTTAAGTTAATCAATGACAGTATTTTGCACTATTTTTTCCCCTTCAAAGGACTCCAAGGAACATCACCAATGTAGAATAAAATGAGTATAGTTTTCACAATTCCAAAGGAGAGCCTAGGAACCAATATACCCTATTACAAGCAAGTTGAAAAGGCAGTAATCAAACTCAGATACAGTGTCGCTCGTTCATTTCTTTTCTATCCTAATGATTTATTTACCAGGTAATAGTTTTCACGATTTTATTAAAGGAAAGAAAATGCTCTAAGGCACTCCCATAAATAGGCAACGCAAAATAAATCATGTTATATTTATGTCACGGGAGCTAAGAGACAGGAAACTCAAGGGCTCTGCAATTAACTTGCTGTGAAATTCTAAACAAGTCAGATGACTTGTTCAGTAAAGTGGCCTCTCATCCGTGTGCTCTATAAAACTAGGAGTAGCAACTTACATCACAAAGCTGTGGGGAGGAGTAAACCGACAGCACCAGGAAAATGCCTATGAATAGAGAGAGATAAGAAATTCCAAATCTCCAAAATGTTTCTTCTCAAGAAAATAGAACTCTATTAATCATACACTATAACATTTTACCTAGCATCATTTATCAAGGTATTTTTCCAACATCCTTTTGCAGACAAATATTATTGCCTCCCCCGCAATGTGACAAAGGAACTTGCATTCTAGTGACTAAGACCTTGGGTGGTTTGAAGACCAGCAGCTGCTTTATTTCCTAGGAAACTGCAGACTGGATTTATTAACAACGAGTAGATGGCCTGCCTGTACAGCTACCTTACTAAAACACGCTAGGTGGGGAGACATATGAGATATGTTAGTAGATGAGCACATGAACTAAGAAAGGGGGACATCTAAGGATATGCAGCTAGTAAATAAGGTACGGGAAACAGTAGGAGGTAGGAGTAATAGGCAAGGGGCAGATAGAATACAGGAGAGAGAAGAAAGGCCAAAGGAAAACAGAAGAAATAGAAAAAGCAACGAGTATTTCCTGGATTAGGTAGTATGGTCAGATGAAGAAGAGAAGCCAAGCTAGCGGGATAACAGGCATGGCTTGGAGGGAACCTCAAGTGATTAAGAGAGATGGAAAGAGGGTCTTCTGTGTGAGATAGCAAGACAAGTAGGAATTATTTGGTTGAAATCAGAGAAAATGTTGTTGATCTGGGTTGGGTCTGATGGGGTTGAAAAGAACCAGAGTGAGGAATGGATTTGTAATTCCGTGCATGCACAGAGTCAATAAGGCATCTGGAACATAATACTGAAAAATTATTCATGTAAATTGGCAAAATTAGAAAATGTTAAGTCCCAAATCTTCCAACTACAATAATAAATTTGATTTACTGGATTGTGAAAGATTTCTTATATGAATGCCATCTGTAGTATTCCTCTAATCATTCAAATATTCTACTGGAATACTATCTGTGGTTTGACTAGAGAAGCACAACTTTCCTAGGATTATTCAGATTTGCACAATTCCGAAACCACTTGCAGTCTCCAGGAGGTAGAGAGTTCAAACTACTTTCATGTCATTAAACAAAAAGGTTGACTTCTCTGAGGTGTCACACTCCATAGCTAGCAGCTATAATACGTTCAACACGTTCTTCTGCCTTTATTATTCTCTCAAAAAGCACTTGCTTATAGAAAGAACATTTCTGTATATTTTCTAGTACATTGAATCTCCTATTATCATCAGAATTTTTAAAAATGCTTTGGCTGAGTTTGAGAAATAATTATTTCCCCCGGTATAAAATCTTCTATTGGAAATGTTTAAAAGGCTTCCAAAATAAACTTATATTTGTTTTAAAATATCCGTAGATTTATATTTGGAGAATAATTTATATGACTTTGGAATGAAAAAATTATCCCTGGGAAGTTAGCGAAAACCTACATAAAACAATCAAAAAAAAAAAAAAGGAATGTAGGTGCTATTTCAATTTACCCATTAAACAAGAGAATTCAGTATTCTGGAATTGGCTGCTATGAAAATAAAACAAAGTTTCCCTGAATTGAGAGGTTTATTACTTTATTGTACCTAGATGTTTGAATTCTTTCAATCTTACCCTGTAGTACATCTTTCTCTCAAAATTTATGTTAATAGTAATAGGCTGGAAATGGAACCTATAAAGCAGGGTTTCGTAACCTCAGCTCTATTGACATGTTAGACTGGGTAATTCTTTGTTGTGAAGGGCTCTCTCATGCACTGTAAGATGTTTAGCAGCATCCCTGGTTTCTATCCAGTAGCACCCCTCCAACCTCCCTGCACTGCTCTGACAACCAGAAATGTCTCCAGACATTGCCAAATTTCCTCTGGAGGCAAAATCACCCCCAGTTGAAAACTACTGCTCAAGGGATGGCAACCATCACAGTTTCATTTAGAAGGAGCACGGTATTCTAAGAGACACAACAAAGTATGGAGGAAAAAGGATGGGGTTTAGAGTTAGGCAGATTTAGGTCAAAATTGGAGGATTCTATGACTCATTCACTGTGTAGCCTTGTGAAAATTAACCTAATTAAGCCTTGGCTTCCTTATTAGTGAAATGGAAATAATAATATCCTAGAAGACATTTGTCTTTGCCACCCAGCTTCCCTTTGGGGAGAAAGGGGTTAAGAAGTCCTTTTTTTTCCTTTAGGGGAAACAGCTTTTCCACTCTTAGTCCAGACCCTGCTGCAGGGTTGAACATGTGAACCAGACTCAGCCAATGAGATAACTGCATTCCCCAGCTTTAATAAGTGAGTGGTTCTGGGATGGACACTTAACCCGTGCTCGGCCAGTTATACTCAATCTGGAGCCTTTTGCTGAAGCAATCAGAAAAGATTCATCCCCTTTCTGCTGAAGTTGCTGAGTTAGTAGAGTATAAGCCTGGAGCTTCTGTGTGGAAAAAGCCAACCCAGCAGATTCAGATACAGCTTCAGGAGATGTAGAGAGACCAAGCCCTGATGAAAAGGTGTGTATATAATATCTGAAGTCAGATCTACCACTTAGATTTTTCAGTTATGTCAGCTAATGAATTCCATTTTATTTTAACTTAAGTCAGTTTGAGTTGGGTTTTATCACTGGGAACCAAAAGAGTCCAATCCTGTACGTTACCTATCTCAAACAGCTGTTGAGAGGACCAAGTAAAATAATGAACACAATAGGCCTATAAAGAGCTTCCTTCCCCTGACTTCCAATTTACAGAAATCAAAACAAACAGTTATATAAGAGTTCAAAACACAATACAGTGAAGAATCAGACAGCAGAACCCATGACTTAGCTTTGAGCTCTTTTCAAAAAACTGCTAGACATTCCAAGCGAGCTTAAATTCATGGAGCCAAAGATTTCTCTGCTTTAAAGTTCCCTACAATCAAGTCAATGAGGAGCATATGCAAATCTGGGTTTGTTTTCTTCGGTATCATCATTTTTAGGTGGCCAACAAGAAGGGTTTGCTTGGAGTAGAAAGGTTCCATAGCTTGATTTTATTTTATTGCCAGAAGGCTGAAAGAAGGGATTTGTAGAGTTAGTGGATTAAATCAAAATAGCTGAGCTGGGGGCTAGGGTGAGTCAAGTGAGGTACCTACCTCAGATGCAAAATTTCAGAGGCTGCCAAAAATCCAGTGATCAAGATCAATAATATTTTAATGCAATATTTTTAAAAATGAAAAATCCACGATGAAGAAAAATATCAGAATTTTAAATAATGACAGGATCAGTATCGCCATTTTTCATTTTGCCTCAGGCTCCAAGATGGCTCAGCCTGGCATTACAAACTAGAGTAAAATTTCTAAGCTGTAAGAAGCAGAAACATATCTAGTGTTCATAAACAACATCAAGGATGTTGCTAAATGCACTTGAGAGACAGCCTCGTTAAAAATTCTGAATTGAAAGCTAAGGAACTCGAGTTCAAGTTCCAGCTCTGCCAGTACTAACATATATAACTGAGCCAATTACTTGGCCTTTCTGATCTTTAGTTTTTCATACATAAACCAAAAGGGCTATACCAGTCGATGATTAAGATCTTTCTTAATTCCA
The DNA here is from genome assembly GCF_004115265.2 of Rhinolophus ferrumequinum. Lineage (NCBI taxonomy): Eukaryota > Metazoa > Chordata > Mammalia > Chiroptera > Rhinolophidae > Rhinolophus > Rhinolophus ferrumequinum. The sequence continues at coordinate 28,724,126 of NC_046289.1, forward strand.
AAGTTCTATGATTACATTCTAAATTTGACTTCCTTTGTTGCCTAAAAGCAAATGAATACCAAATATGTCATGTTTCCAGTTCAGCATTTGTGTTATCTAGGAGCTTATGAAATGATAAGCTTTAACCATTCAAGTCTATCAGTGAAAATAACCCAGGTTGAGGGTGATTTTTTTGTTGTTTAAAATGAGAGGTCTCACATGTTCCAAATGCCATTCGATTATAAGATCCTACAATGAGGAAGTCGGCAGCATTCTGTTGTGGGTTTAGGGTAACATGGTTGATCTGTCTCTCTAAAAGCTGAAATAATTCACATGGCCACCCACTGACAAGTCCATTGAAGCATAAAACAATCAGGTTAATAAGTGACTGCTTATAATTGCCAATGATTTCCAGAAATAGGAAAATGAAAATCTGAAATCGACAATGACCAAGAGAAGGTGACAAGCATCTGGAACCAGAGTAAAAAAAAAATAACAATAACTCCTTAAAAAATAGTTTAAGTTAAAAGTGCTAAGAGTAGCAAGTGGTTTAGAAAGCGCTGGAAATATAAAAACTGAATATGAAAAACAAAAACGTCTATGCTTATATCCATACATACAATTTTTTTTTTTTTTTTTTTGCTGAATCCTAAGAAATGAAAACTTCTCCATGCCTGAGAGATAAAGGGACTCAGTAGCTTTTTTTAAAGGACTTTGTATCTTAAAACTGGAGCTATTTTTTTAATCAATATTATTTTTTAACTTTTTATTATGTAAAATTTCAAACACAGACAAGGTATACAGGATAGTTTCATGTTCCCCATATACCATTAACAGCTTCAATAATTATCAACTCATGGCAAATATTACTGCATCTACACTCCCACTAGTTTCCCCAATTCTCATAAAGGGCTATTCATTTTAAGCCCCAAAATGGACAAATCTTTTGGGGCTTTCGTTTCCTTTTTGTAAAATGCAGGCAATTACACTAACCTCCTTACCTACAAATGAAGTTATGAAAAATAACCAAACTGTTTGAGCCCCTTCTGAAAACTTACTGTGGTTTCTGAACCTAAGGAAAAACGAGATAGAAAATGGAATCAACGTTTGTTTAAATAAGTATTTCTTTGAAGCAGCTCTAAGTGCTTGGGGAGAATTTATCTTTCATTCTCCCAGCACCTCTGTGTGGTGAACGAAAGTATTATTATTCACCTTCAGAAGATATAGAAATTAAAAAAGAAAGAAATGGTTCAAGCCAGATCAAATGAAAAATCAGCAGTTGGGGCAAAAATAAATCCATGTTTTCTGATCCCCATGTTCTGTCATTAAGATGTGCCACTTCTATCATTATAACACATATGAATGAAAAGGATGGTTTTCTCTAAATGAAATGGACTTAATACTCTAAGAGGAATTTGTGTATTTAAAACAGTCATGCTATATAACATGTAGGTATTCAAATATATTGACTGACTTTAAAGCCCACCTTGTAGATTCACACAAGAACACAATCTTTATAGTCAGTTGGTTCCGCCTACCTAAAGAAGACAGTAAGGAATAAAGGAAGGAGATTACATGCACCTGTGGTTCACTGGAATTGAACAATTATGGCTTGCCATTTCATAGGTTTGAAATATAAAACATTTACTTGGCAGATGAAAAATGACTTCAGTATTACTAGAGAATTATACCATTTGGGCCCAGTCCATAGTGCCACAGGCATGGATGATGCAACTTCCAACTCAGTTACAGAGTATTTTTATAGCACTTACCAAGTCATTATAACTTCATATACTTAAGGTATTTTCCTTCCGATTCATACCATGGTTCCTGTTCACTGCATTTAGTTAAAGCAGGTTAGGATGGAATGGGGGAAGGGAAAAAACGTGCTAAGGGAAGGGTATGGAGATGATAATCTGCCACGAGCTAGATTTCCCTAAATGTTGCCTGTTATTCATCTCATTGGATACATCGAGGCAAAGGCTCTTTTTCTTTCTATAGCCTCAAGAACAGCCAGCTGCAGCCTAAGCAATGTCTTCTAGAACCACCATTGAACTGCCTACGCATTCAAATGAAAAGTTGAAATGTTTATGTAAGAAGGGGATTCTTCTCCAATTGTTTCTCTCCAACTTTGAAAATAATAGTAGAGGCCATGTCCTACCCAACACCTGGCTCCCTAGGCTTTTTTTTTTTTTTTTTTTAAAGATTTTATTGGGGAAGGGGAACAGGACTTTATTGGGGAACAATGTATACTTCCAGGACTTTTTTCCAAGTCAAGTTGTTGTTCTTTCAATCTTAGTTGTGGAGAGTGCAGTTCAGCTTCAAGTTGTTGTCCTTTCAGTCTTACTAGTGGAGGGCACAGCTCAGCTCCAGGTCCAGTTGCCGTTGCTAATTGCAGGGAGCACAGCCTACCATCCCTTGCGGGACTCGAGGAATCGAACTGGCAACCCTGTGGTTGAGAGCCCACGCTCCAACCAGCTGAGCCATCCGGGAGCTCAGTGGCAGCTCAGCTCCAGGTGCCGTGTTCAATCTTTAGTTGCAGGGGGCACTGCCCACCATCCCTTGCGGGACTCGAGGAATTGAACTGGCAACCTTGTGGTTGAGAGCCCACTGGCCCACGTGGGAATCGAACCGGCAGACTTTGGAGTTAGCAGTATGGAGCTCCAACTGCCTGAGCCACCGGGCCGGCCCTCCCTAGGCTTTTTGACAAACCAAATAAAAATAAACTAACCAACCAACAAACCAATTGGTGTAAATTATGTTTTAAAACATAATAGTTTGTTGTTGCTGTTAGTATTGCTTGTATTCAGGATGTAGAGCTCATGTGGATTGCTGCTTCTAATAAGGCAGAAAACAGAATTAAAATATAGTAAAAAGGATAGTGAACAGGTAGTTAAGCGACCTAGTTTCTCATCTTATATCTGCACTAACTAGCTCTATTGAGTAAGGCTAGTTAGTATCCTTGAGGACAGTTTTTATTCATCTGTCAGATGAAATACATAGTCCAAGTGATTTCTAAGATTATTTCAGATCTAAAATTCTTACATACCTACATAATTCCATACCTTTTATTCGATTACTTCTATGTAGCGTCCCCATGTTTTCATTATACCACCCCTTTCATATAACATGCTTTAAAATTTTAATCATCTCTCTGTTGATTAGCTCACAGTAAAACGTTTAAATCTGAAGCAGACAAAAAGAAGCACGCATATTAAATGAGCTTTTAATAGCTCTCTTATAGGAATAGGTTGGAAAAAAAAAAAGATTTTCTAGTTTTGCTCTAAATCCCACCTAATCAGGCCATTTTCTGAGAGTCACAAAAGGTATATAAAAGGATAACATATAGCTGCCTGGCCCAGCACCTGGCACACAATAGATGCTAGATAGATATTTGCATATATAACCCCTCCTCCTTGATCCCCCTCCTTCCCAACACCACTGACTCTACTAACAAAAGTGAGTCTTTTATAAACTGCAACACCCTCTTTGGATCAGAGACACCATCAAACCAGACTGAGGACTCAATTCTGACTAAGAGTTTATACCTTAATGTAAGAGTTCAAACTCTTACAAGGGAAAAAAAAAAAGCATCAACAATTCTGTTTTTAAATTGTCAAGAATAACCTTAGGTGCATTATTAATACAAGGAAATTTGTAAATAAATGGAAATCATCATAACTCAAACATATTTTATATTTTCCCAAATACTTCATGAATAAATGCCACTCTGTATGCAATGACCCCATTATAGTGAAATTAAATGTGAATTAACATAGAACTTATGATTAAAAAATGCCCTAATCCTTCCAGGTATACTGCATGCACAACCTGTCAAACTAAGACCCAAGCAGAACACGTATGCTGTTGTGAGTTTCATAAATGCCAAGAGAAGTAGCTTTCTAAAGTGTTTTCTCAACTTAAAAGAGGAATCCACCTAATATAACTAGATAAAGGAGAGACCAGTCTTCCCCCACAGAGATATAAAACAGAACAAAACAAAACAAAAACTAGGAATAACAATGTAATAGAAAAATATTCTGGAATTTTAAACTTGAAATACAAAAGCCTTTCTCTGTGGAGACTATCTTCCATTCTCCAAGGACTCTGTCAACATTACCAATCTCAAACACTTGGCTCACAAAAAAAAATGTGATGACGCAGGAAATTGTCTGGAAACAAACAAATAAACAAAAAAAGCATTCTCTCTCCCTAGAACCAGAGCTTCCCCAACAGAGCAGGCTAGCAGCCAGCATGTCAAGGCTTCATTTTAAAGTCTGTTTAATTGTTCCATTCCAATTCAACAGTCCAGGACTCTCTTTAAGAAGTACAAGAAAGGAAAAAAAAAAAAAAAAAATCTTACAAGATATTATCTACCGTGTTTCCCCGAAAATAAGACCTAGCCAGACTATCAGCTCTAATGCATCTTTTGGAGCAAAAATTAATATAAGACCCAGTATTATATTATATTATATTATACTGTATTATATTATATTATATTATATTATATTATATTATATTATATTATATTATACTATACTATATTACACTATATTATGTTATATTAAAGACCCGGTCTTATATTATAGTAAAATAAGACCGGGTCTTATATTAATTTTTGCTCCAAAAGATGCATTAGAGCTGATGGTCCGGCTAGGTCTTATTTTCGGGGAAACACAGTAGTTCTCACTTCACTAGCCCCTATTTCATTAGCACTCTTAAGTGCTAATTAGTCACATAAAACAAAAGGCAGATGAACTGCAAATCTTTGTGTGTCACCAGTCACTTAAAAGGGTCTCTTTCTGCTCTGAGGACCTAGTCAATATGAAACTCACACTTGTGACCTGCACCCTGTATTCAACAATTACATTCTAATCGCTGCTGTTTATCCATGAACTTTTCCACTTTTCAAACTATCTGTAAAAAGGAGAAAGCAGTTGCAGCAACTAACATCACTTTTTAGTGGGATTTTTGCAAGTACTTATTGACTTGGCTGACATTACAGGGGCTGTAAGAACAGGAAGGAAATAACCTACATTTCTCTAGCTTTTTGGTATTTTTCCCTTCTTTTCTTTTCCAAAATCACTAGGCTTCCCAGTGAAGCACAAATAACAAAACAAAAGAAATAAAAATCTCATAGCTATTTACTGATACAAAGAGATTAAAATAACACCAACTCAGTTCCCTTTGCATCATTTCCTTTATACATTATGTGTTCTATGAAACATAATTCTAGTGGCTTGTGTATGTCTTTTCCCCCCAAATTCAATAATCTACCCATTGATGTGGTCAGCAATGTGTACAAGGAATTTTGTTATGAAAATGCCTGTGAAGGATGTAAGTGGGAGGAAGAACAGATAATGGTAATCCTGAGATGAATTCTCTTTCCGAACTCTCAATTTATGATGAAACATCAGTCTATTTCAGTTAGAGACTCCCTGTTTTGCTAATGGTGATTTCTATAATCACCAAAGAAAATGTAAAAGAAGCTCTTTTGCTTCTGACCAAGATGGAGTAAAGAAACCAGATTTACCCTGTAACACCTCACCCCACCCCAATTGTTTGTTTCTAAGACAAAACATGAAACTTTAATTTTCAACACACTGGACATCAGGCAATGAATGACAGTGATCTCCTAAATACGAGAAACAGATGAGGAGAGCTCTCTGATTGCCCCAGCTGACTCGAAAACTATAGTGCAAGGAGAGGGAACCCAGGTGAAGTACAGCAGACTCCCTGATTTGAGGAGATGCAGTTTAGGATCTAGGAAAAACAAGGCAGCTATAGTCCACAAGAGATACCTGTGGAGAGTTTCCTCAAATATTCAGTGGAGTATTGATTAGTGCATGCATGTCAGGAAACTACTTGAGGCTGGAGAAAGAATGGTCTGAGAGGAGTAGAGAGAAGAGTGCCTAACACTCACACAGGGCCAGGAATAATGCCTATTCCCACCAACCAGACCGGAAAACTCCATAATTCATGGAGCACTGGGAAAAGTACTCAGAAAGGTCTAACCTTGATAGTGAAGAATAATTATCTTTAAGTAAATGGTTCTGGCCCTGCCAAAACAAATTTTAAAAGCAAGATCCAAAAGGATCAAACTATAATTTAACTGCAAATAATTTAACTGCATTCCAAATAATTTAACTACATTCCAAAACAAAGCTGAAGATTTATAGGAATACAACAATGCTCTGCCCCCAAGAAGGTAAAATTCACAATGTTTGGTATCCAATCAAAGGCAACCAGGTATGCAAAGAAGCAGGAAAATAAGACCCATAATAAGGAGAAAAATCAACCATAGAAATGGAATCAGCATTGACATAGATGCTACAATGAGCAGACAAGGACATTAAAATAGTTCCTATAACTATATACCATACGTTTAAAAAATTAAGTAGAGGTACTAAAAAGACCCAAATTGAACTTCTAGAGATAAAAGTTTCAATGTATGAGATGACAAATACACTGGATAGGATTAATGGTAGATTACACATTGGAGAACTTGAAGACGTAACAATAGAAATGAAAAACAACAGAAATAGATAAATAACAATTAGTGAAGTTGAAGACATAACAATAGAAACTATCCAAAATGAAACACAGAGGAAAAAATCAACAAAAATGAAAAGAGGATCAGTGAGCCATGGGACAATTTCACATGGCTTAATATGTGTGGAATAGAAGTCCCCAAAGAGGTAAAGGGAGAAAAAAAAATATTTAAAAATATATTGGCCAATATTTATCCAAATTTAATGAACACTATAAACCCACATATCAAACAAGCTCAACAAACCCCAAGTATAAAAAACATGAAAAAAATTACACAAAGGTACATCGTAATTAAATTGCTCAAAACCAATGACAAACATTAAAAAAAATATGAGAAAAAAGACACATTATGTACAGAGAAACAAAGATGAGTGTAGTTTCTAGGTGGAAACAATGAAAGTGAAAATACAGTGGAGCAAAAACTTTATAAAACTGAAAGAAAAAACTGTTAAGATGGAATTCTATTCCCAGCAAAACTATCTTTCAAAAACAAAGGTAAAATAAAAACCTCTTCAGAAATACAAAAGCTGAAATACTTTATCACCAGGTGACCTACACGACAAGAAATGATAAAGTCCCTCAGGCAGAAAGAAAATAACATCAGATGGAAACCTGGATCTATACAAAAGAATGAAGAACAATGAAAATGGTAATTACTAAGTAAATATATAAGATTTTTTTCTTATTATTTGAATATATTTTAAAGGTTATTGACTCTTAAACAAAGCTGTACTGTAGAATTTATAACATATATAACTTATATGTAAGTAAAATGTATGACAATTACTGTAAGGTTCTTAAACTGTATGTGAAGTGACATAATATCAATTAAAGATATACTATGATAAGTTAGAGATGTATACTATAAATCCTAAAGCAACCACAAAAATAACTAAACAAAGAGTTATAGCTAATAAGACAACAAAGGAGGTAAAGTGGAATAAAAAGAAAATACTTAATCCAAAAGAAGACAGTATATAAGGTTAATTTACAAAAGTCAAACACTTCCTTACATACTAGCAATGAACAACTTGAATTTGAATTTGAAAACATAACTCCATTTACACTAGCACCAAAAAAAGGAGAAATACTTAGTTATAAACCTAACAAAGTATTACAAGATCTATATAAGGATACTTCCAAACTCTATAGCTTCAATGTAATCCCAATCAAAATCCTAGTAAGTTACACTATGGATATGGACAAACTGATTCTAAAGTTTATATGTAAATGCAAAAAACCTATAATAGCCAACACAATATTGAAAAAAAACCAAAGATGGAGGACTGAAATTACCCAACTTCAAGACTTACCATAAAGCTACAGTAATCTAGACAGTGTGGTTATCAGTGAAAGCATAGATAACTAGATCAATGGAACAGACTCTAGTCTGTTCCAAAAATAGACTCACATCAAGATAGGTCTCTCTCCGTAACAGTCAGTTATTTAAAATATAAAGAACTACTTCTTCATTAAATAAAAAACAGTTAATGAAAACCTACTATATGTAAATCAGTGGCCTGGGCACTAGACGGGGATACAATTGGATGATATAAGGTAGATGTCAGATTACAAGGGACAAGTAATTCTGATGATGAAGTGTAGTGGCAGGCGTAGTTTACTTTGCTCGAGTATAAAAAGGCTCAGAGAATGATGAAACAGGAAGGCAAATCTCAGGTCATGGAGAGCTCTTGCCAGAAAGTTTAAAAAAAAAAAATGGCAGAGTCAATATGTCAGAATTTCAAACAGAACACAGAAGAAGCCAAACACAAGTTCTTAAAGTCACATTCTTTTATAATCTTCTCATTTAATAAACTGCAATATATTAAATCTCAAGGAGAGAACATGAGATTAAGGAAGAGTTCATTTTAAAGAGTGGATTCCAGGATACATTTACTCATACTATGTCTTCTGTATGAAAATTATGGAAACACATAGTCCCAGTATCATCTAACTGAACTATTTCTCCTGAGTTTATAGACCTCAGTGGATTATTGTAAAATTTATCAACTTTGGCAGTCTCTGCTCAAGGGCCAGGAATCTCTGGCTGTTATGCCTCAAGTGGAATAAGACTCCTGGAGAAATTCTTTTGCTACCACAACTATTTCAGTGCGGTTCTCAGCGGTGAGTTCCAATGCTTGCCAAATTCCTCTGGTTTGATCCCATCTGAATGAACCCAAAATACAGCAAAATAGCACCTTCTACTTCCTGGCTATATTTGATTGTCCAATATTCCGCCAAAAGCATGCCTACTTTTATCTTTAAGAAACTGCTGGCCTACAGCTCTTAACCTAATATATGATTTTAGGTACAAACAGGCACAAGGAACATCCATTCTACTCTCCATCACTGCTACACTCTTTCACTTTCATCTTACTGAACAAATTATAAAGAAATGCCTAAGCGTGTTTACAGCTTTTACATATCTCACCATAGTTATGGACCAAATTATATGAGCTTGAAAGTCCCTTGGCAATTAAGGGTTCCATAAGGAGGAAAGCACATATTGCCTCTTTCTAGTTGCACTTCTGTCTACAATCTTAAACCAAAACTCTTTCTCCTGAGCCCTCTCTTTATTAGAGAAGCAAAATTCTTTCTGTCTAGTTTCTCAAGGTCCTTCCATCCACTTCAAGCTTAAGTACATTCCAGTCAGCCAACGACATCTATGCAATCTGAGAGGCCCTCAACTGAAATTTCCCCTGAATCACCTCTTCTGAAGTTTCCAAAGTTTCTTTTGTTGCTTCTGGGCTTTGCTAATTGTCTTAGCCTTAGTTTCTAACTTACTCCTTCTCGTACTACTGAGTTCAATGCAGTTATGCTTCATTTTAACAGAACGATCTTGGTTGGGCCCCTTGACATTGAACATCAGATTACTTCTACCTGTACTTCAAACAGGCACATATAATTTCACACCAGAGCTGTTCATCACACAGTTCAACGAGTGTACAAATAACACTAAATAGCTCAAACTTCTCAAAAATATGAATATAACATTCTTTACAGATTATAGTCTAGATTTATATCCTAGTGTTTTGCTAAATGAAAAGCAGGGGCCAAACCCAAAGACACTCCAGATGTCTTCTTTGAATGAGTTCAAGTTGTACAAAGATTTTTGGACAAGATACACGGCTAAGTACAGATGAAAGCCATAAAGAAAAGGGAAATGCATGAATCACAGCCATGGTATAAATAACTTTCAGGAATTCATTTCCCGACAACTCACTCCATTCATATTTTAATGCTGACTTTAGGAGAATACTACTGAATAAGAGAGGCTCAGAATAGCCAATTATAAAATACCTATTTTAAATTATTATTTATACATATCATATAACACTTCTCTATGATCAATAGATTTTCATAATAATAATTTATTGAGCATGATATATAACAGGCACTTTGAAGAGATTATATAATTCAATACTCAAAATAACCTTTAAGCATTATTGTTAATGTTGCCATATTTCCCAGAGGGAGAACAAGAATCCCCAGAAGCTTTAGTTACTCGCCCCACTTACCTTTCCAGTAGGTGGCAGAACACAATATTCAAACCCAAATCTGTCTGGCTCCAACACCCGTGCCCTTTCCAGTAAGAAGCATTCCCTCTCCGTTGAAGCATTTATTACTCGTCTAGTGCTTTGGAAAATTCCTGACACATGGAGCCTGGAGTAGTATAGTGGAAAAACACTTATGAGCCTAGGCTCTGGCTCGTGTGTGACTTTGGCCTAATCAGGTTCCTTTTGTAGGCTTTTTCTCATCTATAAAACGAAGAGTTTGAGCAGCTAACATCTAAGGGCCCTTCCAGTGCCAATGTTTTACCATACAATGATTCTATGAATTATACACAATACAAAAAGGGAATAGAGGGAAATGATGGTAGACAGAAGGGTTAATTGGGCAGTAGAAACAATATAGCCAAACAAGGCTGGGATTGAGGCAGATGGACAAGCAGAATGAAGGAAAAATGGCTTTATATTATTATATTCCCAATATGAATAAAAAGACTTTATATAGTACATATAAAGTTAAACATGATCCTATCACCAAAGAATTTTATCAAATAGACTACCTGCCTGAATTTAACATCAATTACCATTTATTTGAAATAAAATATAAAATACATACAAACATGAAGAACCATCAGACAAACCCAAATACACAGACATGCTTTGAGTTTTGCTTTTTTTCACAAGGTTCTGAAGACCATGTGGGGTTCCTCTTATGTAAATAGTACTGTGGATTGGCACGACCAGGTATAGGGCAAGAGATCTGATGGAGTTTCCAGAAAGAACGGCAGAGAAGAACCACTTGTATCTAAGAAAGCTCTACTCGTCAACAAAGACAATGCTCTACTAGACAAGACATGACTGTGGGGTTTTGCTTTTGTTTTGCTTTCAATATCCAGACCAGCAAGGCCAGTCTGTGCACAGTAGAATTAAAACCTTCATAATACATGGCTTCTCCTTATTCAGCCAAGATTCTTCAATCAGATTTCTTGATTCTCCAGTTTCCTAAACTGAGGAGAACCAAGTACCTTTGTGCTCAGCTGCCACCACTAAGAGCCAACACGAGGTGTACACAGACGAGCTCCGTGGGAAAACATCACAGGCCAGAGGTGAAAGGACGCCAGAACCAGCTGGGGCTGGACACACGATGAATGGCCAAGAGCTCTGGGCCTTGGGAAACCTTATGATTTGGGATATTCAGAGATGAGAAGGAGTCACATTTCTAGGCTTGTAAGAGAGCACAGAGGCTCTGGTTATCCATCTTAAGCTCTCCCAATAGACGAATATGTTTTGTGGAAAAAAGAAAAAAAAAAAAAGAAAAGAAAGAAAAAGATGAGCAGCCTGGCAAAAGAACCTAAGACAAACCAAATCTTCCACAGGATGTTTGCAGACAAAGAGGCTGAGGAATGTGGGGGATGGGGTGGGGGGGAGAAATCCCCAAAGAGGAAGGGAGTGGGAAAAAATTAAAGCCATCAGTTCTGATATTTGCCAAAGAAGGAGAGTAACAACATTGTTCAAACTGCCTATAAACCAGGTAAAAGGGACTATTGGTTCTGACAGTGTCCACACACCCAAACAACACCCCACCGCCAAGGCCACCACCCTGGTGCTTCCACTGAAGATTACCGCTACTCCTCAAAGGCCCTGGAAACAGACGGAATGCAGTGACAGCTGTAAGGAAGGGGCTTAGGCAAGGACTTGGCACAAACAGAAGTATAGCCAAAAGGCACAAATACGAAGGAAGAAAGACAATTTTCCTGTGTGGTTTGTGTGTGTGGTATGGAGGGGAGCTCAATGTAAGAGCTAGCCAAAGTGCTGGCCTTGATTGCCTGAAGGATTTGGCAGCCTCAGCCCTTCTCATGGCAGGCGGGCCAGGAAATGAAGCGTTCAGCTGTCTGCTTCAATGTTTTCCTCACTGTCACCATTTTCATGTTCGGCCGCTGGCTCGTTTGTATTTTCTTCTTCTTTGGGGATTAGCACATACGTGTGGACAAAATCCATTTTGGTTATCCAAGACTGTGTCATTTCCTCCCACACCGTATTTGTCAACCAGGGACTGAAACAACATGAAATCCTGACAAGAGCACAAAACAAACTGCAGAACGAGACGATCTGCAAGGGACCTCAGAGACCATCCAAACCAGCCTCCTTTTACAGATGGGGAACTAAGAGTAGCTAAGAGAAGTAAATTGATCTGAAATCACACTAATATTTAGAGAGTAGCAAAGTCAGGACAAGTGTCCAGCTGTCCATGCCCACCCAGCCAATGCCCTGTCCACAAAATCAGTGATCCTTTAGAACTCCGCCTCCAGCGTGATAATCTCCCACCTCCAATCCCTTTTTTAATAAGGACTTGATAAGAATTGTGATGTGTGTTCTCTCTCTCTCTGCTTTCTGATCAAAAACTCACACATAATTCTGTTAAGTAACTATCCAAAATGTTAGGTCTTGAGAAAAAGAAAAACTTGGAGACTTACATAACTAATAGCACCCAGAGAAAAGACCCAACCTAAAGCCAAACAGAATACATGTCATTAAAAATTAGTTATTAATCCATAAACTTAGAGTTTTGACTTTCACCTATATGTAACTGCCACTATTATTAAATCATGAGGATAATGCTGCTATCCCAAAAAAGTATGGCCTCCATTTATCCTGCAGCATTGATTTACAAAGTAGCAGATTAATTTCAGGCCTTGTAGACATCTTTTAAATTAAATTAAGCAGGTATTTTTTTTTTATAATCGTATTTCTATTTCAAGGAACAAATTTAAAAATCAAAAAAGAGTATCTTCACTTGAAAGTAAATAAGAAAAAAAAACCATTAAAAAGAATGCAATTTTGTTTATGACAAGACTGAACCTGTATTAGAAAAATTATTTCACAATCTTTCCATTTTTGTCAGTGGAAATAATTTCTGATATTGAGAAAAACTTGCAGTCTCAGAAATAGATAACCCTTAAAGGCTTAAAAGATTCTACCTCTGAAAAGCAGTTTGTGGGTGTGGAGGGGTTAGGTGGATATATACCAATTGACATGTGAAGTTATAACAAGCAATCTATCTTCTTTTCTCAAATTGTGGTTTCTTCTACTAAAATGTTTTTTTCAGTACTATGGAGGCCATGTCATCTGACATTAAAAAAAAACACAACCAAACAAACAAAAAAAACCCACTTCACCTCACTTTGCTGCATCTACTGTGAGAATGAAGACCATTCTCAACAGACTGTCGACATTCCAGAAAATGTCAACATCACTCTGAAGTGACGCACAGTTGTTGTGACGGGTCCCAGAAGAACCCTGAGGAGGGACCTTTCATCACATCAGCGTAGAACTCAGTCTCCTTAGAAAGAGGCTCCAGGTTGACAGATGGTGGGGAAATAGAAAGGACTGGCAATGGTTCACACTGTCTGTAGCCATGCACAGAACACGACCAAGGGCCTTTGCTGGGCTTCCGTTATAAGATAGAAGTCTGTGTAGGCTCATTTCCCCATCAATGTCGTTATTCAGAACAGGTCTCTTGTTGAAATCCAAAATGTCCTGGGTGAAAAAAACATCCACAGGGGATGTCAACCCGGAAAAAATGAGTTAATTCTTGAAGGAAACATTACACTTGTGTCAAATTCAGCTTCTTTGATTCAGCAAGCCACAACCATTAAAAAGAAGAATATCAAAAAGTTTTTTTGGATGGTATCTATGTCTGAACAAATAGTTTCTCTAACATACTTGTTTCATAAGATCTAAAAGTTGTCCAGCAAGAAGATGCTGGATGACTCCAAAGACCTATTTGGGATATTTTAAAGATACAATAAATGCTCTCTACTGATTACAGGATGTGGGGTAGGGGTGGAGACCACTAACAGTGAAATTAGCTGATTTTTCCTGCCTTCTGTACATTTTCATCTAACAGATATTCTTTAAGTATGTATGTAGCCTTTACCAAACACTACTTTATTCTGGGAATAAGGAGATTAAAGACACTACTTCTGACATAAAGGCACTGCAAGTTAACTGCAGGGAAACCAAATGTGTATGGAGTCACTCAAAGTAGTACATCCAGTGATAAAGGATACTTTGGAAGTACATGGGAGGGATACGAGGTCAACCTGGGAAGGTTCAGGAGGGCTACCTGAAGAAGGTGACACCTGAGATGAAAGATAAACAAGAATTTGCCAGGCTTAATTTAAAAAAAAAAAAAAAAAAAAAGCAAGTCCCTCTTCTATTATTCTTTGTTTTCTCTAACTACTTGTTTCATCTGAGAAATTAATCTATTCCATAAAGCTTTTGAAGAAAAAAATGACATGATTGTTATGTCAAAATAAGATTATTTAACAAAGAGTACTAGGACACATTCTATCAAAAGACAAAGACTTAAAACAAACTAAATAATAATGGTAAGGTAACATCCAAACATGAGAAAACATGATAACTTTTCAGAGTTGTCACAGGAGTTTTGTCTACCCATATTTATGTAGAGCATTAACTGTACACAAGGCATTTTGCTACATGCTATAGTGGACGCAATGAATATAAAAGAATATAATGAATAAAGCTAGTCTCCCAAATCAAGGAATTTATCATGTCACTTTACCTATATGTTCCTTCTCAAAGAAAGGTCTAGGGTAGCAGTTCTCAAATCTTTGGTCATGGGACCTATTTATACTCTTAAAAATTATTAAAGACTCATAGACCTTTTACGTATGAAGGATATGTTTCCCATATTAGAAATTAGAACTGATGAATTTTAAAAGCATTTATTTGTTCATTCATTTAAAAGTAAACTAATAAACCTACAACATCTTAACAAAAATAATATATTTTGATTAAAATAACTATTTTCTAAAACAAAAAAATTTAGTGAGAAGAGTGGGATTATTTTATATTCTTGCAAATCCCTTTAATGTCTGGTTTAATAGATGACAGCTAGAATCTGTTATCTGGTTCTTCATTCAAGGATAATATCATACTTCACATGTCCTCTAGAAAACCCCACTGTATGCTCATGGGAAAATTAGAATACAAAAGGCAAATAAGGTTTTAATATTATGATGCAAATAGTTTGATCCTGAAGACCTCTTTGAAAGCATTTCCTGGGACCCCCTAGAGATCTCAAACCACATTTTAAGAACCACTGGTCTACAGCAATAAAAGTAATGTTCAAAACTGAGTAAATTAAGAATGCGAATTCAAGCTTACTTTACTTGAGGTTTTAACTTAGGGAAATCTTGCAGTAACATAGCTCATGACTTAGCCCACTAATTCTAAGAGTGGATTTGTTTTCTTATAACGGAGACACTCCATGATGCATGAATGGGTCCCCTCTCTCTGTCACTGTGAAGACGGCCTCCTAACAAGGGCTGGGGCTGGGTAAGTCTTGGCACAGTGATGAGGGTGACCAGATGCCTCCTTTGCCTGGGATGGGTTTATGCCTATTGTCCCAGAGTAATTATTAGTAGAGCCTCTGCACTCTCAAAAGGATCCTAGTTTGGATCATAATGCATATGGTCACCTTGACAATACCTTGCACAAGCAGTGCTAGCATTCTGCTGCTTCCCACTGTGTGGACAGGCCTAAAAGAAGCTATGCTGCTTTGGTTTACGTAGTAATATTCCACCAACCTCTTCTCCTAAAAGACAGCCAATCCTGGGAGAAAATTCCTCCTGATCTCTGCATTTCTTTTTTGTTTTGCTTTCTTAAACTGTTGACAACAACCATTCTTGACAGTTCTATATGACAACACGTGGTGCTTGTTTTCTTGCCATGTACCTAGTTCAGAGTTTGAACTATAGGACGGTACTTTGCCCAGTTGTTTCAAATTGGTTGGAATATAACCCATAGATTAAGGGCTACAAATTAATCAGACTGGATTAACCACTAGGCTAGTAAAACACTAGGCAACACCTAGCACATAGATTCACCCAATCACCAGAAACTGAGGCAACTCGGTAGGACAAGTGACTTCTTTGAAAAGGTACTAAATCTACCAGGCCTAATCCTTGAGCATGGCAGGGGGTATGGAGAAGACTGGAAAAGGAGTGCTGTAAATTCTGATGCGTGAACCTTGAAACTGACATGAATTTGGCTTTGATTCTCCAAGTGGCAGAGAAACCTCAGCAGTTATCCAGTGCTTTTAGAGAGTAGGGTAAAATTATAAGAACATTTTTATGAGTTGTGGCTGGCAAGCCCTAGCCTGCTAAAGCTCTTCAAAAACCAATGCCTTGGTGGAGGTAACATTTACTGTTTACTGTAGCTCTGGTTGTTAGGGGTTATTGCTAAGGTCCCAGTTTTCCATGACATCAGCAGCATTCCAAGGGAAGTGTGTGTCAGTGACTTTCAGTAATGACTCCCTTCTCCAAATGTTCAAAGCTTCTGCCAAGCTGTCCTACACCTGCACACCAGCTGAGCTAGAGGAAAAGGAAAAGCAAGATGGATTAAGTGGGATTTTTGTCTAGGTTCCTTAATGAGACTAAAGGCTTTCTTCTTTCAGTGTTTGGTTCTGTGTAATAAATTGATGCCAACCCCTGTAGGAGTGACATGACTCATCCTTAACTTTACATAAACCAGTCCTGTCATGACCTCTCGATGTCATCCTCTGGACTTAGCCTTTCGAGAGTTTTCTTCTCTCAGGAAAAGGTTGGGGCTTAGTGAGATGATGAGCATGGCATGCCAATACTACGGAAGGGTTTCCTAGGGAGGCATCGGCTGCTCCCCAAATTAGCAGGAAGCAGACGCAGTGACGAGACTTTACTGTGTAGTCACTTTAAGGATCACCTGGCTTTCAACATTTCAAACCAGATGTGGATTCTCAAAGCAGCAGCGGACCCCCTTCCTCACCAAAACGGGGATCTGGTGAACCTAATCCGAGGGTGCCTACTGCACACCCAAGAAGCTTGTGACTGGTAGTGGGGTGGATACTAATTGTGTGCTTATATAAGACAAAGATTCTTCCTAAAGGTTCAAAGCACTTTATCAGCATTAAGTTCATGAGTATTCACAACAAGCCTCTGAGAGGTGGCAAACATTGGCTCAGGTAGGACATGTCGAGGGGGAGGACTGAGGAGAATGAAGTCCTCTGCCAAGAGGGAGGCAGTTGGAGAGCTTCCAGAGCACCCATCTCACACACACACACACACACACACACCCCTTTACACACACACACCCCTTTATATATACACACACACCTTTATATACACACACACTTTATACACATACACACCCTTTTATATATACACACACACACTTTTACACACACACCTTTATACACACACAAACCTTTGCACACACACACTTTATATACACACACACCTTTACACATATACACACCTTTATATACGCACACACACCTTTACACACACCTTTATACACACACACATTTACACACACATCTTTATACACACATACACTTTATACACACACACACACACACACACACACACACACACACACACACACACTCTGACCCCTTTACCCCTGAGGTAACTGACCCCTTTTAGGGCTTGCTCCAGTTCTGCTAGGCTAGACCGACCTGTTCTTTTGTCCCAATCAAAGGATTGTGAAAAACAAACATTGTTGTTAATGAGGCAAAGCTTGAAGCTGTCAGAGGAGAACAATTTTATGTAAAGACACAGAGGAATGTCCTCTGAAGGGTTTTGAAGAGAATGATTTATCCATCAATATGTGCTTCTCTGAACAACACAGAAGATTAAATCTGTACCTCAGTTTCCTCATCTATAAAAGCTTGAAAGATACAACTTAAAATATCTCCAAGACATGTTCAAAGCTTTTCATAATTAATGTTTTGAACTGCACAGAGACCTTTGAGGGAAGATCTCTGAAGTGCTCTAAAGTGCCCTCTTTTACAGTATATTGCACGGTTCTCAAGGAAATTCCTTTACTTACTGGTATATTTGTTCTTAGGAAATACGAATAAATGCATATGCCTTCAGGTGATTTTTTTAAAAAATAAAAAGCCTCTATAATTACAAAAAATAATCATCTTCATCTTGCAGAAACGAGGAATTTATTTTTTAAGCAGTAGGGGTGGCGTCCTCTGGGGTTTAAGGTAGCTGCAGATAACATACTAACCAAAATGGCTGTTTCCCAATTTCCCTCAGACATCACCAAAAAGGATTCAAACATGAACAAATACTACAAGGAAGCATGCTCATTCAACCACAGATTGCCTGTGCAACTGGAAAACACAACTCGTGGGTTCAGTTCCTAAATTAAACTATAAAAATCTGTCCAGTGCAAACTCACACGGAGTCCTGAGCCTCAGTTTCCTGGAATAATTTTTAAAGGAGGAATTTTACAATCATGGCTTATTAGCAAGAGACTGAGCTATCACCAATTAGAAAACAAGTTTTTCAGTAAACTTTCTGATCCGCAGAATTAACCAAGTTATCCCTGAGACTAAATTCCACAAATCATTTTCATAGGTAGAGCTAGACAGATAAGGAGAGAGAGTTTTTATCCAAAAATGCTTAAATCCTAAGAAAAGAAAACTGAAAAAAGAAGTTTCTTTTCTTCTTCAAGATAAAAGATTTAATGAGCTACTAATCCCCTCAGTAAAGTCCCTTTGGTAATTGCCCTAGTCTAAGCCACACTAATTTTGGTAGGAGCCTTTACTGTTAAAAGATGTTGTTTTATTATGTTAAACTACACACAAAAGCAATGTAACAAAACGGCAAAATATGCTTCTGATTTTGTTATGCTACCAACCTGTACTTATCCAGAAATTGTAACTGCCAAGTGTCTTTTATCTAATGCAGACTTCATCTTTCACCACCCACCATTCACCACATGAAGTAACAACGGCATTAAGAGTGGAAAACTCTGTGGGAATAAAAACCTGAGTGAGCCCTGGAAAAAAGTACTAAATGGGAATCTGCCTCCAGCTTTGCAGATTTTCGTGTTTGCCCTGGCCTCTTGGGTCTTGAAGCTAGACTTTTGTGCCCAGAATATGGCTGGATGAGGAAGGCAGTCTCAAATCACACCCTGAGGGCGAGGGAACAGAACACACAGTCTACAGTCCTCTAAAGAGGTTTGAGGGCCTGGGCTACAGAGACTCCTTTCTCATTGGCCCTTGGTGATGTCACGCCCATGTCTCCAGGGCCCAGGAAATGCACCATGACTAATGGAGTCCCTCATTTTTGGTGAATACACATTCCATCCCGGAGGAGCAGCAACAGGCAGTTTCAAGGCGACGAAGGAAGGCCCAGTTAGAGGGTGCCAGTCAACCAAGCACAGAGGACCTTCAGTCGTCCTGAAATAGAATGCTCTTGTTCATCTCCTCAGAAAACCCAGCAGCAACTGACTGGATGCCTATGGCCTGTATTTCTGCAGGATAGTAACCCTAAAAGTGGCTTGTTTGTGTGTGTGTGTGTGTTTTTAAATTGCTCTATTTAAGGAAAGAAAAGTGATCACTGCCGTAGGGCACACAGCCTTCTAGATTTCTAATGTATTATGGCAGAGGTCAGCAAACTTTTTTTTGTAAAGGACACGATAATACAAATCTCAGGCTTTGCAGGCCATATCATCTCTGTTGAAACTATGCATTTCTGCCCTTGGAGTGCAAAAGCAGCCACAGACAAGACCTAAATGAATCAGCATGGCTACATTGCAGTAACACTTGATTGACCAAAACAGGTGGCAGGCTGGCTGTGGTCCATGAGCTGTCGTTGCTGGCCTCTGTATTAAAGGTTGGACCACCCCTTCCTCTGCCGCATATCCAGGCGAAAGCACTCTCAAGTAAGAATGCAGTGACAGGGAAGGATGTGAAGGAGTTTCCACAATATACCGATGACGGTTATCCCATGTAGAATCTAAAGATAGTTTACAGAGAGGCAGCCTGGCCCATAGTTTCAGAATATAGGTCCTGGATCAAATGCCTGAGTACAATTCTGACCTTGCCACTTCTGAATTTAAGGCCTTAGACAAGTGACTTTATTCCTCTGAGCGTTGGTTTCTTCATCTGCAAAATGATGTTCCAAATTGTTCTCATTCGATAAGGTTAATACAACACTTCACTGAGAAGGCTTAGCATGGTGCCTCGGCACTGGAGTGCCCAATAATTATCTGCCATTGTTGCTAGATTTTTTTTAAATGACCATAATTACTACCCCTGGTAACAGTCCCCCAAAGTAAAGAGGCACAAATCACCACAAATGCTAGTACGCTAGGCATTTCTTCCCAATTCTATTAATATCTATTAATATTAATACTATCATCTTTAGTAGCTGCATAAAATTCCACATGGAATGCACCATAACTGAATAAAATTCCTATTGCTCGACATTTGTTTACTGTGTTTTGCCATTATAAACAACATCCTTAAACATGCACCTTTGAACACTTGTTCAATGTTGTTCCTTGGAGCAAAAAGGTGTGCACGTTTTAAAGAACTTAAAATTATTCTGCCAATTGGCTCTCCAAAAAGGTAATACCAATTTTAACTGTACGAGCACTGAAAGAGAGGATCTGTTTCTTAACATTCTTGACAATAGTACAACTACTTTGTTTTAACACTGGAAAAACTAAGACCCATAGAGGTTAAACAACTTGCTCAATTTTAATAAAAATGCTTAATGTGCAATTATTATTAATAATCCCATTTTATGGTCGAGAAAGCTAGAGCCCAGAAGTTTTCTTAAGATAGCCAAAGTTCTCCAGATGACCCAAAGGATACAGAGGAACATAAACTAGAAATAAACTATTATTCTATTCATCCTATTTTGGGGCCATGCAGAGCTCACCATATCAGGCAAAATTTAATTTTCAAACAGCAGAGAAACACACTGCCTTCTCAGGAACTAATTTAATTTTTCTTTCTTTTGGCAGCAGCTAATCCAAACAGAACACTTTTATTTGTGGGTGTGTGAAACTAAATAAGCCTAGAAACCAAATGTCCACTTCCCAAAGGAAAACTTAAAATCTCTGAGCTTTTCACAGATCCAGGCATTTGTAAAGATTTACTTCATTCACTTTCTCCTATTATCTTGATGTATTTTCTTCTGAACACTTATCACAACTTAAAATATATTACTTTTTTTTTTTTTGTAACAACTAAGTTCCATGAGGGCAGGGACTTAGTCCGTTTACGATCTTTTCAGTACCTAGAACAGTTCCTGGCACATAGCAAGTGATTTATAAACGGCATCTGTGCATTGCCCTATCTGTACAATCTCTAAGGCAGGTAGGCTTTAGCATGTATTATATATTAACCAGAGATGTCATTCCCTACTTACAACACTGCAAAACAAACCAGCTCTCTAATGGAGAAGGGCAGCCTGTCTCTCACCAATGGAGTTCCTAGCCAATTATATCCCAATCAAACTTACCCTATTGGCTGAACTATGCCACGTGGTGGCATATGCCGGCATGCCATGAGCTCCCACCTTCCCCCTTCACCTAGGAGATTCTGCCACTGTTAGCCCTTGTAAACATAAGCACTGGTTTTGTTTTATGTATTTGGTTGGTCTGTCACCAAAAGAGCCCCCCAGGTGGGCCAGTAATTAGATTCAAGTTCGAAAGACAAATACACCACCTGTCCATTGTTTTATTTAGAGAGCTAATGAACATGGTACAATCCAACATCCATTCTGTCCCAAACGACTTATCTGGTCCTATATGGCCCAACATGGTATCCACTAGCCATATATGGTTATTTAAATTTAAATTAATTTTAAAAACTCATCTCCTGGGTTGCACTGGCCACATTCCAAGTGCTCAATAACTGCTATGTGTGGCCAGTGGTTACTGTATTGGACAGTACAGATAAAACATTTCCATAACTAAAGGAAGTTCTACTGGACAGCGTGGAATCTAGTCAAATAGGGTAATCCCTTGCCTGAAACAGGTAATTCTCTTTGCTCCTTGCCTGTAATAGTTTTTAAAATGAACGTAACAGAATTCTGGTCAATAAAATACATGGAAAAGTCTGTCAAGTGACTTTTAGGAAAGGTTTCCTTATTCCTAAAAAAGTTGCACAAGAAATGGTCTCTCTTCTATCTTTAGATAATGTTGATTTAGAAGGTGATGAAAATGCTGCAGCTATCTGGTGAGAATGAGGGGAGCAGTCTAAGGGCATAGTCTACCCACTAAAGATGGCAGAACAGAGCAATGAATGGAATATGAGTTTTTTTATTTTTTATGTTTATTGGGTAATATTGTGGAATATTGGGGAACGGTGTGTTTCTCCAGAGCGCATCAGCTCCAAGTCAAGTCGCTGTCCTTCAATCTAGTTGTGGAGGGCGCAGCTCAGCTCCAAGTCCAGTCGCCGTTTTCAATCTTTAGTTGCAGGGGGCGCAGCCCACCATCTCATGCAGGAATCTAACCGTCAACTTTGTTGTTAAGAGCTCCCGCTCTAACCAACTGGCTGCCCCAGGAATATGAGTTCTTAATGAAATCACTGAGCTACTTAATTGTTACCAACTCTGTATCCTTATCATGTGAGATAAAATTATAAAAGTCCTTATTGTTTAAGTCATTTGGAGTTGAAGTTTTTGTAACTTATAGACAGATGCAACCTACTAACAGAGCTTTATTTATTTTTTTTTGTATTACTCTCTAATAAAAAGGTTTTAACCAGTCAATGCACCACTAAAAATCTACAATAACTCTCTACCTCAGTGTAGGTCCCAAAGTTTGGGTACAACAATGCTAAAGAATATTGTCTCTCACAGATCTGAGCATTTCAGTTTCTTTCTTCCTGTGTTATTAATTTGTTTTTATCCTATCACTTTTTCATCTGAGAAATGTAAGTTTAAAATGCAATACGAAAAAATATTTTGCATTTGCCCACAAGATTTCAATAGTGAAAACTCTACATTTGATGAAGGCAGTAAGAATTCAGGGCAGGATTGAAAATTTTACTGTTCGCCGAACTGGAAGTATGCTCAAAGATCACCGAGTTCAGCTCCTTCGTTTACAACTGTGAAAACTGAAGTCCATGGAAATATAGTAACTGCAGTAGACAAAACAATGGCCCTCCAGAGATGACCGAGTCCTAATCCCCAGACTCTGTGAATATGTTACCTAACACAGCAAAAGGGATTTTGCATATGCATTTAAAATAAGATTTGCAGATGGGAACATTATCTTGGCTCTTGCAGGGAGGCCCAATGTAGTTATAAGGGACGTCGCAAAAAGGAGACAAGAGGGTAAAAAGACAGAAAAAGCAGATGTAACAGCAGAACCAGAGATTGGAGTGATGCCCTTTGAAGACTAAAGAAGGGGCCATGAACCAAGGAATGCAGGTGACCTCTAGAAGCTGGAAAAGACAAAGAAATGGATGCTACCCTGAAGCTTCCAGAAGGAATGCAGCCCTGCCAACACACTAACTTTAAATTTCTCACCTCCAGAGCTGTGAGAGAATACATGTGTGCTGCTTTATGCCACTCAATTTGTGGTAATGTGTTACAGTAACAACAGGAAACTAATATATGTACATAGTTGCCTTCTTCAAAGTTACCAGGTGTGTACTGGTGATTCCAGAACTCAGATCTTCTGATTCTATGCCCAGTTTTTCCTCTACCAAAAGCTTCTATATATTAGTTCCTTGTCCATACCACTTTCTCAAATATAGGAAAATCTCAGTTTAATACCTTCATTGTGTTATAAAGAAAATATCTGATTAACTACCATATGAGACCATTGTATAGTGGTTAACAGCGTAGCCTCTAGAGTCAGCTGGACTGGTTTTAAATCCTGGCTCTGCTGCTTATAAGTGTTACCAGTATGACTTTGGGCATATTGCTTAGCCATTCTGTGACTCCATTTCATCATGTGTAAAATGGGGCTAACAAAATTATCTAACAGGTTTGTTATGAGGATTTAATCAGCAAATATGCATAAAGAACATAAAACATGCCCAGTATAGAGTAAGCAGTATGTGTTTGTTACAATAAACTTTTTAAAATATGGCTGATCTATCTTGCAACTTGTTATATGTGAAACTGCTCACAACGAACAAAACTTTAAAAGCTATTGGGTAACAAAAAATTTAACTCCAAATTAAATCTGCAACTCAGAATGTTTAACTAGGTTTGATTTTTAACTAACACAGTTTAGATACTATTTTAGAATTTTCTTTGTTTGGGCGAGTTACATTTAAGGCACACTACAAATAGGTCAGCCAATTTACAAATAGAAAAAGGATCTCATTTATACCATAATACCAACATGGAATCACAGTTTTTATAAATGATACAAGAGCAGGATTTTTAAAAACATGGACTAGCCAAAAGGTATTCATTAACTGTCTCATTCAAATGGCTGGGCCTCATTTTACAGTGTGGCCTTTGCGATCTCGTATGTAGAATCCTCAATCACGCTTCCAGTACTGTAGGCTCTGCCAAAAATTCTCCCTATTGGCAAGAAAGTAACTAAATATGAGGATGTTCCTCTTCATAACATATTCTCATGTGTATGCTCCTCAGTATTACTTGCTTGGCTTGGTTTTCATCTTAATGGAATGCAGCTACTCCCAAAGCACTAATACCATTCCCTAAGATTTAGACACACTGCATTTGGGATGAGTGAGAAGGATTCTATAACAAGAGGTGGGAAATAAGTATCTTTAATTGAATCTGTGAAACACTGACAGGCAATGCAAGCCTCTAAGAAGAAGAAATAAAAATGAAAATGTAAGCTCTACAAGGGCAGCACCTACGCGTTCTACCCTGTTCCCCATTACATCCCTTAACAGAGCACAAGCTTGACACACTGGTAGGTGTGCCGTATTTGTGGAATGAACAAATGGACTCACGAAAGGAGATGCCAAGGGCTAAATGTGTATAAACAAAGCAACATGGAATGCTGCTGTACTCCCGGTATATTTGGGGTTGTGTGGAGAGGAAAATATTAGTAATGTGGCTGTCTTTACTTGCAAAAGTCAGTGGTACAAGTAGAATTATATGTCTTCTTTCCAGTCTGTAATGAACTCTTACTGAAATTCAAACTCAAACTACCTCCTTAAAAGAGCTCAATTTTCTTTTTCTTCATTAATGAAAGCCACCACTACAGAGAAAAATAGAACACACAGGCATTCTATCACCCTTGAACATTGTATATACTGCATGGTGTTATTTGCCTTAAATTTGAAAAAGGAGAAGATGGAACAGGTAATTTGGCAACTTAAAATTCTCTTGATCAATCACAAACATGCAAAATCTATTTTCAGTAAGTATGCATTACTTAAAACAGAATCGTCTTCACCAAAATTTAAAACTTGAGCAATAAGAAAGACCCCAAGAAAGAGGATGAAAAGACAATTCACAGCCTGAAAGAAAATATTTGTAAACCATATAGCCAACACAGTACTATAGTTAGACTATGAAGAGAACTCGAAAAACTCAACATTTAAAAAGTGAACAATCCAATTAGAAAATCAGCAAAACAGTTATGCACAGACATTCCATCAAAGAAGACACACAGATGGCAAGTAAGCACATGAAAAAATGTTCAATAACATTAACCATTAGAAAAATGTAAATTAATACCACAATGATATATCACTACATACCTATCAAAATGGCTAAAATAGAATCAGTTATAAAACCAAACACTGAAGAGGAGGCGAAGAAACTAGATGACTCATACATTGCTGGTGAGAATGTAAAATGGAATAGCCACTCTGGAAATAGTTTGACAGCTCTTTTTAAAACTGAAAATGGATTTACTACACAACTGAGGATTGTACTTTTAGGCACATATCCCAGAGAAATAAAAACTTATTTTCATTTAGAAACTTGTATATGACTATTCATAGCAATTTAGTCAGAACAGCCCCAAGCTGGAAATTATCCAAATATCCTTAAAAGGATGAATGGTTCAACAAACTATGGTACATCCATACCACAGAATAATACTCAGCAATAAAAAGGAATGAAATATATATCCATGCAGCAACTTGGATGAACCTTAAGGAAATCGTGCTGAGTGAAAAAAGTCAATTTCAAAAAAAAAAATACATACTTCATGATTCCACTTATATAATATTTGCAAAATAACATAATTATAGAGATGGAGAATAAATGAATGGTTGCAAGAAGTTAGGTAATAGGGAATAATGTGGCGGTGGCTGCAGAGAATCTTATGGCAGTGGTACAGTTAAGTATTTTGATGGTGTTGGTGGTTACACAAAGCTACACATGCGATTAAACTGCACAGAATTTAACTACACACATACATATATACATGCACACAAATGAGTGCATGTCACTGCTGAAAACTGAGTAAATTCTATGGATTGTACCAATGTCAATTTCCTGGTTTTGATACTATACTAGAATCATGCCAGTTGTTACCATTAGGGGAGGCTGGGTGAAGGGTACATGAGACTTCTCTGGACATTTCTTTGCACCTTTCTGTGAATCTATAATTGTTTCAAAAAGAAAAGTTATTAAAAAACCCAAATTATCTTAAAATAAATCATCTTTAAGAGTGTTCTATCCCTTTTAAGGTAATCTGTGATTTTTACGTCCCTAGGTCTCTCTCTCTCTCTCTCTCTCTCTCTCTCTCTCTCTCTCTCTCAAGTATACATGATTCCTCCTCCACTGGGCGCGTTCATTTTTTTAAATAATAAAATACTTTCTTTGACTCTCAAACTCAAAAAAAATAGCTGAGTAAATATCCCTTGGCTTCCAACCAGAGTAATCTTTGAGTTGAAACACACAGAAAAAGAACATTTAATATATAGCCCCAAATCAGTCTGTATGTGCCTGCCTTCTCTACAAAGCAGTGGGAATCTTTGCATCTCCAAGTTAGAAAAAATCTTAGAGGTCTTCCAATTCAAATTCCCAACAACATAAGAATCCTTCCTATAATATCTCTAACTGCTCCAACCTTTGTTTAAACACATAGAGTCACAGAGTACCGAACGTTAGCATTTTGCTTACCCACCATATTCCCTTCTGACAAAGGCATCTCTCTTTCTTCTGGGAACTACTTTTCTCAATTGTCATTCTACCAAGAGCCAATTTCCCCGATACCCCCTTTCAGTCCAGAGAAGGCAGTTGAACCAAACTGAGTGTACCACCTCTTGGCCGTGGTTGGTTTGCCCAAAGTTGGACACCTGGTGTCCAAATCTTTTCCCAAGATTTCTCTCACTAAATGTGATAGCAAAAGAGTTTCTCTGTAGTGTTGTGAGATGTGAAACTCAGGCACTCTTAGCAACCATGTTTCACGAGATGTACATGAGCCAGAGTCTGCAGAGAGAGTAAAGGAAGCCAATACTCAGAGAGAAACGGATGAGAGAAAGAGAAATTGCATTTGAGTCCTCAGTTCTAGTTGCTTCGGAGGCCCAGTGGGATACCTGCCCTTCCCACAGTTCGTCTGGTCAATCCTTTCTTTGTTCACATGAGATACTCCTAGGATTTTTCTCATCAATTTCTCTTTTTAACAGGTGAATACAACTCAAACTTCCGCCACACACAACCAAAAGAATCCTAATATACGTGGGAAGTCCGTAACCTCACGGTGCAGCCTGTTTACAGCTCCAATAGTTAGAGTGCTCTTGCTCATGGTGAAACATGGTAAGCCTTGCTTGCCAGTCCAACCACTGCCCTACATCCAGACCGAGCCTCACCCCTTTTCTAAACATTCAAAGATGGTGATCACATAACCTGTTGTGGACATCTATTCTTTTTTGTCTGCACAGCATACATTTCCCTATTATTTGAATAATAGCACCCCAATTCTTTGGGAGAAATCACTTAGGTCCTAGTGAGTGCAGTCTGGTAAGACTGAGAGACAAGATGCCCTGCCTTCCTTTAGCCACAGAGTGAGCATATGGTCCAAGCTAGAGCTCTAGTTTTGAATCTGGACAAAAAATGCTGAAAGTTGCTGGAGCATTAATATTCTGGCCATGAAGACCTGAAAAATATGACCACCGGGTTTACTGAGACCTCTCAAGTAGCTCTGGCCCCTGTCCCTTTCTAATTTCCAAGCCTGATTCTTCCACCTTCTTTTTGACTCTGTAAACTCCTTGATACCCATCCAATAAGGGATGTTATTGTTTAAGTTAACTAGTTAGTTTATGCAATCAAAGCATCCTAACTTAAACATCCCCCAAAAGTTTTCTCTCTTTTAGGCTAAGTATCCCAGTTTGTTGAACTGTATTACTTCATGTGACTTGCTTTCCAATCTTTAATCTGATTTATCCCTTCCAAATGAACTCATCAAAATCTTTCTGGACAGTCAAACAAAAGGTAGTCTGACCAGAATAGAGATAACGTGTTCATCTTTGATCTGGACATGTGCTTATGTTAATGCAGCTCCACGTCCACGTCACCTGCATCTAAGTCTCATGGCTGATTCTGAGTTTGTAGACAACCAAAAGTTTAATTCTTTTTCATATTAAGTTCTATAAAATTAAATCTTTCCAATCCTAAATTATATAGTTGACTTTTAAAGCCTGAGTGACATTTCATTTGCATCTCCAAGTTGGAAAAAATCTTAGATTTTCTGACCACCATATTTTCTGACATGTCAACAGACATTTCAGCCTGTTGGATTGACATAGTTCATTTCAGTTTAGTCTACAAAGGTTTACTACTCCCGGTGTTCCGACGTGGTTTCACTGACTTCATGAACGAACTCCAGGAGACACTGAGTTTTATTCTCCGATGGTGTGAGCATCCTGATCAGACAAAGGAATGCACTAAGACTAGTCCTGATTATCAGTCTCTACTAAAGGAGTTTAAGAAGTCTATATTTCAATATTTGAGTTACATAAAGGAATCAAGTAATAGAATTCGTGTAAAAGGACCTCTGGACCACTGATAAACAAACAAAAGCTAGAAGAAACTTTACTAGGCAAATGGAAGTAAAACACACACACACACACACACACACACACACACACACACAGGCATATAGACCAGGGATTAAAAACCAGTAGATCACAAAGCCTTATTTGTTAACTCTCAACCATTTGCAATTGCCGTGCATGCCTCCCTGACATTTGCAGAAATTTCCGTGGGAAATGAAGTG
The DNA here is from genome assembly GCF_004115265.2 of Rhinolophus ferrumequinum. Lineage (NCBI taxonomy): Eukaryota > Metazoa > Chordata > Mammalia > Chiroptera > Rhinolophidae > Rhinolophus > Rhinolophus ferrumequinum. The sequence goes on from NC_046289.1 coordinate 28,753,156, forward strand.
AAGCTACCACTGTTCTACTTTTTAAAACTTTATTTTCAGGATCCTACTTCATTCAGAAACTTTATATTGCTCAAAGATCTCCCGGCTTCAGTAAAAGAATCAATTCCCATACAAAAAGAGTTTGGGGAATCAATACTGTTGTAAAGATTTTGTAGGGTATCCAACGGACACTTGTCTCATTAGGGAGACCACCTCAGGGATGGTGTAGATGCCTGACCACTGCGCTGTACACCTGAAGCTAAAGCTGAATAATAATGAATGTTAACTATAATTTAATATATATATATATGGTCACAGGATGTGTAGGACAGCATAGGGAATAAAGTCAATGGAATTGTAACAGCTATATACGATGTCAGAGGGGTAGTAGACTGGGGAAGAGGAGTTATCACGTTGTGAGGTGTATAAATGTCTAACTATTACATTGTTTTGTACACCTGAAACTAATAAAAAAAAAGTTTGGGGAGACTGACTAAAGAAAAATCATTGAATATTTTGTTTGAATTTCTAAGAACTTTCCATTTTAATCATGGCTTTAACCTAGGATATGCTATACAATGAGAAGTTTGAAGAACAAGTACCCCTGTGAAGCAATAGAAAGGGATGACGCTTAAGATGGCAGGGTGGCTGCCCACTGCTCTCCAACATTGGTTTACATCCTGGTGAGTTTATCCTCATCCAGAATCTGAACCTCAGCTAATCAATCTCAAAACCCAATGTGTTCAACACAGAAGGAGTGGGACCTTATGTTAAAAGGAGACCCTCATGAAATAAGTTCCCAGAGGCTGATGTACATCATCAGAATACTGATTTATTAATCTCTAAAGACAAATTCAATACTACATAGACCGGGAAATCTCGAGTCAGCCGGACTAGCATATTTTTTCCCTTGAAGGCAACCTTTATGAACCTGAGTGACCTCCAGGAGTTGAGAGTAGTTCCCAGGTGATAGTAAGCAAATGGGACCTCAGTCCTATAGCTGCAAGGGAATTAATTCTGCCAATCACAGAAACGAACTTGGAAGAAGACTTGGAGCTCCGGATGAGAATGTTGACAGCCAACACCCTGATTTCAGCCTGAATAGAGAACTAGGCCATGCTGTCCCAGGTCTGACCTATGAAACTGTGAGCTAAGAAATAAGTGTTGTTTTTAAGCTGCTAAATTTGTTACAGCTTTATTTGTTACACAGCAATAAAAAAATAATATACCTGTAGACTATATACCTATAGTGTATATACCTATAGACTAGTAATTCTCCAAATATAGTTCCCCAACCAACATCTACTAGATCATCTAGGAATTTATTCGATATGCAAATTCTTGGGCCACAAGAATTGGGGGTTAGGGCCCAACAATCCATATTTTAACAAGCTCTCCAGCTAATTCTGAAACACACTAAAGTTTGAGAACCACTGAAGTACACGGTGCTTAAGTATGCACAGACAACCTTCACCTTGGGATTCAACCTAATCCCTGCTTCTTTAGCTGACCACCATATTTTCTGACTGACACACCCTTGAGTATAATACTAGCTATTTAGTTTTGCAGTCGTCTGTTTTGCTTTTAGGTCGTACATACTCTCTAAAATAACTGTGTAAATATCCACTGCAATCTAGTACTTATTGATTTCATTTCCCTCTTTAAGTAACAGGCACCTGACTATTGTTCCCCTGTGGTGTCTACATTGGACCCAGTGTCTGACTCTCTAGTTAAAAAATAATGTAAGGTGGGCCGGCCCGGTGGCTCAGGCGGTTGGAGGTCTGTGCTCCTAACACCGAAGGTTGTCAGTTCGATTCCTACATGGACCACAAAGTTGCCGGTTCGACTCCTCGACTCCCGCAAGGGATGGTGGGCTGCGCCCCCTGAAACTAAGATTGAACACGGCACCTTGAGCTGAGCGGCCGCTGAGCTCCCAGATGGCTCAGTTGTTGGAGCTCGTGTTCTCAACCACAAGGCTGTCGGTTCAACTCCCGCAAGGGATGGTGGGCTGTGCCCCCTGCAACTAGCAATGGCAACTGGACCTGGAGCTGAGCTGCGCCCTCCACAACTAAGACTGAAAGGACAACAACTTGACTTGGAAAAAGTCCTGGAAGTAAACACTGTTCCCCAATAAAGTCCTGTTCCCCTGCCCCAATAAAAATCTTAAAAAAAAAAAAAAGAATGCTTTAACATAACAATAATAATAATGTAAGATATTTAAGTCTTTATATTTCAGTTGTGTGCGGACCCCGAAACTCTTAACTACTACAAGTCTGGTAGTTTCACCAACAAATGTTTGCCTGCAAGTGAGCATCTTGTCCCACTAGATTAAGAAAGCCCATACGGAGTAGTAGAAAAAGTCTTGAACAAGCTGTCAAACACTTAGGCTCCAGTTTAGGCTCTACCATAGACTAGCTGTGTAATCTTAAATCAGTTAACATCTCAGAGCCTCTGTTTCCTCGTATGTAAAACGAAGAGCTCCAAATGGCTGATCTCTAAGGTCTGCTGCAGTGTGGCGTACTCACTCCCAGTGCCTTCCTCCAGAAGCAAGACTAGTGCCCAGGATGATGAAAGAAGATATTAAGCAGCCAATGATATTGCAAGTTGCTTATACAGTATCTCACAAGAAGTGAAAAAGACTAGATACCTTTCCACCTCTAGGAAGTTATCTTTGGGACTAAAGAGATGTTGATTCAGTGACAAACTACATTAACTTTTAAATAGAGGGTTACCAAATCCAGTTTGAGTTTAAATTAAAATTATTCAATGCCAATTTACGAGTAAGATAGCAACTTATTAAAAGCTGTATATTTAATATCAAGTTCATTTCATGTGAGAATAGAGATACAGAGCAGGATCGATAAACCCTTTATTATTAAAACCTGCACTTCTATCAAATTCGATCTGAAACTTATGGAAAATTTGATTGCTAAGAAACTTTATTCTTGTGATTGATTTCTGCTCACGTTACCTTTTCTGAAAGTCTATTTCTCTGGGTGAGAATCGAAGATAGAGATAGGTAAACAAATAGGATTGATGCTTCTAAAGGTTTAAAACGTAATCTTCTAAATGAAGACTTGGGAACAACCAACACCAGACCCATATTCTAACTTGTATTTTTTTGTGTGTGTGTGTGTAATTTATTTTATTTTATTTTATTTTTTAAATTTATTGGGGTGACAATTGTAAATACCACCGTCTTTGCAAGGATTCAACATTTCTCTTCAAAGCCATTTGGTCCCAGTGATTTTTCCCAAGCAATAAAACGAATTTTCACTCTAAAGTTAAGATAAAGAATGTGTAGAGGTGCTCAGAATTAGATCACACGCTTGTTTTTCCATTGAATTCAACCGCTGCGTATTGATCATGACTGCGTACTCCCTGCACTCTGCCAGGAACCTGGGAATAAGAGGCATGTTGCCTGCACTCAGGTGGCTTACATTCCTCGGGGACACAGACTAATTGACAGGCAATTCTATCAAGAGATACAATGAAAACTCAAAAATCCAAGTCTAAATCAGGCTACTGAGAGAAAAGCAAAACCTCAACAGTCAGTTAATTCTATTTAACCCTCTAAGAGATGATAGATCACTATCTCTGAGTTTTAAAGTTAAAAGCAACATATCCTTCCTGTCATGATGATATGAACGTAATAAAGCTGAATACTTCTTTGGTACTTATGGTTCTCCAGGGCTCAACAGCACTATAGCACGTATATGCATTATAATGTACAATTGTTATGTATGCCTTATTATTAAGCAGTCAAGCTAACTTTGGAAAGTGGGCCCCTATCTTTTCCATTCACATAACTCAAGGTTCGCTGTCCACTGAATAAAGTCCAACATTCATTCAACAGAAATTTAATGAGTATACTCTATGTCCCAGGCCCTGGGGAAATACAGATGGAGGGCATAGTTGTGTCCCCATGAAATTTACAGTCTGATAGAAGGAACAGCTATGTAAACAAATCTCTGAAATAGTGTGTGAATAGTGCTTTAAGAGCACATAATCCTAGCAGAGACCAGGGAGTGAACAGACCTTCTTAGTAGAGGAAACCAGGTGGGTTGGCGCGGGTGCTTGATGTATGACTAGGTTCAAGGGTCTGGGTGTAGCAGTTGAGGGAATACAAAAGTGAGTAAGATAAAAACCCTATTCTGATTTCGATAGTGGATAGTGGATAGGGAGAAAAATGAAAAAAAAATATAATTAGAGGCAGACTGAGATATGAGATAAGCGCTTTTAAGGAAGTGGAAAGTGCTTTGGAAAAGCAGAGCAGGAAAGGACTACTTTCTTTTCCCAAAGGCACTGAAGAAGGCTTCATAAAGGAGGTGGTATTTGAGGTGGCTCATTGGCTTATGCTCTGGAAGTTTCTATTTATACCAGCAGACATAAATGATTTCAGTTCTGAAGAGGTGCTTTTAGATTTTCCTCTACTTACTTTAAAGTCTTTACAGAGAAACTGCAATAAGCAAATATATTTTCTGCAGAAAGAATCCACCCAAACACCTTGACATTCTCATTCCACATATTTCACACATGGTATCTTTTATGTCTGGGAAAGTAGACCAGGAAATGGTTCAAATACCCAAGGGCCTCAAAACATATACGTTGGAAAGTATACCTTATTTCCAAAAAAGGTCGAATTGCAGAAGAATCTATTTTGATTGGAAAACAAGCTGTTCACTTCTGGGTATGGACCAGATGCTGCAGTTTAGGCACAAAGGAAGTGAAAACCACCTCTGTTGTCAAGAGTCCTTGCACAGCCTCTTCTTCAGTCCACCAGCAATCTCATACTGATCAGAAGTTTCACAATATAAAACCCATTTTGGGGGTGGGGAGGTAGATGTAGTTTTATATAGTTGTTCCAAGGAGAACACTTCTGACTGCTGCTTCTAATCTTTGCTGACAGTGATTCAGGACTAGAAGCCTTGAATATAGAATTCATAAAGAAAGTACTTTTAACAGCTGCTGAGTGTAAGATGTTTTTTGATATACACAAAAACTAAATGGCTCCCCCACAAAAATAATATGAACAACAATAGAACCAACATAATGAAAGTGATCAGAAAATTAGGTCACACAAACTAAAAACTAAGTATGAATATCTAAAAACTGATGAAAAGAATGATTTTTTTGTTACTATGGGTTAAAAACAAAAAACAAACAAACAAACAAACAAAAACCAACCACTATCAGCCCAAAGAAACTACATGGCTATAAGACATACATGTCTTATAATTCAATCTCCATTTCATTACAATCATTGCAGCCAAGTGATTCATGCCAGATCTAGCACCTGGGAAGCCATAGGAAAACACCAGGTTGAATTAGATTGCCCGTCATCATACCAGTGAATACTGATAGTCATTACGAAGATTGGGTATGGGGACATCTTGCTTTGACTTCACAAGTATCATTTCAGTAACTGCTTTATAGATACCGCCTATATGTGACTGTATGGGATTTCTGTGCCTTACTTTTTTTTATTACATTTCTAAATGACACCACGAGAATGGGCTTTGGTGGAACAACAGTTCTAAGAGCAGAGCTTACCATCAAATTTCATGGCAGATTACATGATATTTAAGACCAACTGTCTGATCACCCAAAAAGAAATATACCTGTAAAAAAACATATCTCTTGAATATCTAAATGGCTACAATAGCTCCAGAAATGAGGCAGTGGTGTCTTTTCCCAGACATAGCCAATCCTCTCGGCGATCAAATCGCCCAAAGTCAAATTGTGCAGATTACCCCTACAAACGTGGGTGTGTACACGTTAACCACAGTTGTCTGCCACTGCTCACATTTACGCTCAGCTTACACACACTGTAATTTGTATTCATGAAGCCCCAGTTCTCAGAGGTATCAGACTTAGTTCACAGTTAGAGGAACACAGGGCACTGAGAATTACACAGCCAGCTCCTTAAAAACGCTTGCATGTGCTTTTTCCATTGCATCTTTCTCCCAGCTGTCATGGAAACAAGCACTGCCACAACCCCTTCATGAGCCAACAGGGCCCAGTCATCTGGCAACCATGACTGCTCTCTGGCATCTGAGAAGAACATCAACTGAAGAAAATGAGAGGATAAAAAAAGAAAAGAACACAGACAATTCGTTTCTCACCCTCTTAAATTCTGCAGTTTCACTTGCTTGACTCTAAATGAATTTTGGGTTTTTTTAAATGTTTTTTTAAAATTTTATTTTTTATATTAATTTCAGGTGTACAAAACAACATAATGATTAAGCATTTACACCCCTCACAAAGGGATAACCCCCCCCCCCACCAAGTCATAATACTGAATGTCAACCATAATGAAATTACTGTTGTTTTGAACGCTGTATAAATGAATGCTAGAGCCTCATCCAATTTGCAGGCCACTTTGCCGTGTGCCCAGGATAGGGCTCAGTAACATTACTGCTGGCGTGAGTGCTCCATACAGCCTATGACTCACCGATGTAATATTTTACATAAGGATACATTTCTCATCCAACATGACGTTATGTGGGAAAAATTAGCTTTGTCACCTGTTTGTCATGAGACCTTGAGAAAGTTACCTAATCTCTTTCAACTGTACCTTTATTTCATCATCACTACTCAAAGTGAACAAAAACAATTTGCAAACTCAGTAACACCAAGGAGCTAGTACACTGTTTTACCTTAATTAAAACTATCTTATATGGCCTCAAAGAACAGAGATGTCACATGAAATATCTAAGCACAAAATCACACTGTCTTGTATGTAAAAGTCCTAGATACTTGAAACTACCCAAAGTTTCATTAAACTGCCTCTCTCTGAATAAACTGCTCCTCCATTAAGAATGCAAAGGCTTGAGGTCAAAATCAGATGATACTGCTTACTCGGGATTACCTAGTAGCTCAGTGGTAGGAATGGAAACATAAGGCTTGACTTGCACTATTGGATGGGATTATGAGTTTAGATTCCTTCCTTCTATTTAAGGATATTTCCAAAATGATGGCTCCAATCTTCACAGATGCTTACCCTACAATGTGCCACCATTACAAAATTAAATTTATTTGTTTTAAATGGGTAGAGTTCTACCCCTAAATATCTATTTGCCAGATGATTTAAATAACACATCATAAGTCTCTGACCTATGGACCACTAGTCAGAGCCCAAGCGAGTTAATGCATCATTTTTGATGTATTAGCTTCTTCAGAAACAGTCAAATCATGAAGGGCCAACCAGGCTTTTCGTCCTACTAAGATAAATAAATGAAATTCCATGCAGTTTCTTGTGCATGCAAGTCATTTCAATAAAATTTTTGAAATGGAACCATGAATTAATATCACCTCACTTTTAAAAAGACTATGTTCCTGGCATTTATATAGCTAATTTTATTTTTATGGAACAGGCAAAGCCTGAACATGATACAAAATATAAAGAGATTTGCAGTGAAAAGAAAAATCTCTTTTTTCCCTGTTTCCCAGACACCAATCCCCCTAGAAACAATCTTATCAAGATAAACTGCATGTGTGTGTGCGTGTGTAATTTATACAAATGGCAGCATCTTAAATTTACTGCTTTTACTTTGCTTTCGTTATTTAACAATGTACCATATTTTGCCGTGTATAATGAGCCTCCATGTATAATGCGCACCCATGTTTTTCGGCCAAACTTTCAGGGGGAAAAAAACCTTTCGTTTTAATTTTTTAATTCAAATTTTCATTTGTTTACAGTTAGGTACTTGTTTTTGTATTGTAAAGGAATTTTAACATTTATTTTTTAACATATTATGGTACAAGAAATTTTATGTACCGGTAACAAATTTACAATATTTACGCATCACAGAAGGCCAAGAACTCTTCGTCGTTGCAAGTTCATTGTAAGTTCAATAAAACTGATTATCGATTATCGTATCCCAGGGTATTATTTTGCATGAGGATATCATTATTGATTTCTAGAGTTACACCTTTAACTCATAAGCATAAATAAAAGAACTGAAAACATTTATATAGATATGGAATTAGTGCTACCCATGTATAAGGTGCCTCCTTATTTTTTGCCTCATAAATTTGGTCAAAAGAGTGCACATTATACACGGCAAAATGTGGTATATTGGATTTTGTTCCATTACCACTGCAGAACTTCCTCATTCTTCTAAAAAACTGCATGATATATTCCATAGTACACTATTATATATTTAATCAGTCCCCTATTGATGAACATTTAAGATATATATTATCTTATGTGCATCCCAATTTATCTTTGAATGTGTCAGTCCTTTCCATTTATCTGTCTATATCAGCACCATAGCTTTAAATTACAGTTGAATATTTTTTATTAAAAAAAACTGGACTAGTTTTACCTCAATACTCTTCTTTCTCAGAATTTGTCATTATGAGTTCTCTTATTTTGTAAGCTTTTTAGTTGAGTCACTTGGGTTTTCCAGATACGCAATCATATTAATTAGAAAGCACAGTTAATGCTCCTCCTTTCCTATTTTTCTACCTTGAATTTATTTTCTCGTAAGACTGCCTTGGCTATTATCTTTATAGCAATATTAAATGATAGTGGAAATAGAGGTCATTGTTGTATGCATAACTTTATGGAAATGTTTTTGGTGTTTTCCAATTATACACACACATATGACAAAAGTATTCTTACATGAAAAACAATAGTAGCATAAAAGTTAAAAGCACAGACTCTAGAACTAAATTCTTCTACATATAAATTGTGTGGTCTTGAGTAAATAAGTTACTTAACGTCTTTGTGCTTCTGAAGATGGTATTATTGCCTTGTAAGGTTTGGGGGAGAATTAGATGAGTTAGAACTGGTAAAATGCTTGGAAAATCGCCTAGAATGCAGGAAGCGTTCTCATCACTGATGCTCGTAAGTATCAGCGATGCAGGGACATTAGAAAACCAGAGCTGCTTCATTTCAGACTTTAATCTACAGGTTTCCAGGCCATATAAATGGTTTAAATTTCTAACTCTAAACTCGCATTAGCCATGTTTTGGTTAGAAATTCTCACAAGGGCAGAGATCTTTGTTGCCCAGTGTCTAGAATGGTACTGGGCACACAACAGGCACTCAATAAATACTTGTTGAATGAAGAATGAATGGGAGATCCCCCCCACACACACACCTTTTTTTTTTTTTTTTCTTCTGATCCATCCAGAGTCATGACTGAGAAGGGCCGGTCGCCTGCTTCAGGGTGAGTTTTTTTTTCTAGTTTATTTATTAAGGGTAATTCTAGTTTATTCTTTAAGGGTATCACTCTTTGGGAGTCTCAGCTATAAGGCTCCCATTTAACATCTTATCCTGCTTGCTCCCCAGCTTTGTCTCCCATCCCCCCAGTCCTGAGTACGTTACGTGCCTATGAGAACCCACGTTCCAGTTCACTAAGAATTGGAAGCTGCTCTCAGAGGGAAATCCTTCCGAGTATTTTTCTTCTGAGAAATGTCATTTCTTCAGTTGTTTCTGGCCTATAGTTAATTCTTTTATTTTATCTCCAGCTGAACCATGCTTTAAAAAGACAGATTTCACATTTTAATCAGAATTTTTAGGTGCAATGTACTCATCTTCTACCATATTGCTAAAAGTAGAATTCTAATAACCATTTCTTTAAAAGTGGTATAATGTACAAATTGATGGGGAAGAATGGGTTATACTAGGAAAATTAGTGTCTCTGAGGTTCATGACATTGTCTCTTGAATGGAAGGTATAGGCTTATTGCTTTTGTGTATTCTAAATTAGAACACTTTTTATTATTATCTCATAGATTAATACCACTAGCTATAACCTATTGAGTGTCAGTATGTACCAGGCATTTTACATATATCAGCTCTAATCATGATAGTAACTTTGCAACCATAACTTATTAGCCTTATTTTAAAAGTGAAGTGAAGAAACTGAAAGCCAGAGTATTTATGAAAGTTTTCCAATCATTCAAGGTAGTAAAAGGCTGTAGTACACATATTTTATGGCTACCTACATGCTCCTAAGGGATGTTACTTCATCCTGTAAAGGGGTAGCAACCATGGTTTATACCACGTGATTCTCTGTCCATGGCCAAGTGGATGAAAGGTATTACACTTGTCCTAAGGGTCCACAATCTCTAGGTCGGTCAGTGCTATCTTACCAACCTGAAAGCTGATGTGGGTCAATCAAGTCCTCCCCCTCTTCTATACGAACTATGCCTATTGTGGGTTATCCTCAACAGTCAAATTTTTCCTTTAGAAATTGTTTTGGGGGAAAAAAAGTCAAGAACTTCTAAATGGTCAGAGTCTTGAGAACAAGTGGCGAAGAGTTACATTTTTTAGCCTTCTGCCCCATTTATCTTTGTAAATACAGTGTTTCTTATTTAACTAAGTATTACTGTTGGCTCTTAAACAACATAGGGTTTAGGAGCACCAGTCACCCACATAGTCAAAAACCCATATGCAACTTTTTACTCTTAACTATTTAAATAGTTAAATCTTAACCATTAATAGCCTACTGTAGACTGAAAGCCTTACCAATAACATAAACAGTTAATTAACACATATTTTATATGTTACATATGTCACACACTGTGTTTATACAATAAAGCTGGAGAAAATGTTATTATGAAAATCATAAGGAAGAGAAAATACATTTACAGTATTTATTGAAAAAAATTTGTGTACAAGTAAACCGGTACAATTCAAATCCATGTTGTTCAAGGTCAAATGTACAGCCTAACTGGAAGTGTTGTAGTTAAGAAACAGTAACTTCTGCTACAAAATTACTCTACTGCTTTATTAAATCTCAATATTTGTAAGTCCAGAAGAAACAGAAAAAAGAGATATTATTTGTTTAAAATTTCCCTGTTTGGAATTAGTTAACGTTAAAGCACTTGTGTAATATTGACACAGCCTTTTATTGTACTAGAAGGAGCCAAAGTCAATTGTAGCAATACACAAAAATGTACCTTTTCCCTTTAATAATTACCAATTTATTCATTTATTCAATAGATATATTGTTTGAGCACTGTGGTTTCAGAATTGTGCTGGGTGCTAAGTGTACAGTGGTGGACAAAACAGACTTGGTTCTTGCCTTCATGATATTTACCTTCTAGCAGGAAAAACAGACATCAAACAAATGTAAAAATAATTATAGTAGCAAAGAGTGATATAAATGGGATACAAGATCTAACAGGAAGACCAGAGAATGAGGAATTAGCATAAAATCAATATTACAGATAAATCACACTCATTATGAATACAAAATTCTAAATAAAATGTTAGCCAAAAAAATCCCACAGCACCTTGAAAGAATAATCACCATGACCAAATGGGTTTCATACTAGAAATGCATACTAGGAATTCATACAAGGATGGTTCAATATTAAGAAATCTGTTAAGATAATTTACCATATTAGAACATCAAAAGAGAAAAATTATGTTATCACCTGTATACATGATGAAAAGCATTTCACAAAACTCACCAATTACTCTGGATAACTCTTAATTAAATAAGGACATACATTTCTATTGACTGCTTACTACATTCTTGGCACTTTTCTAAGCACATTATGAGTTCTAACAGATCTAATTCTTCCAAACCCTTTGAGGCAATAATATTATGGTCTGATCAGGCCTGATAGGTCTTGCTAAAGATTTTGGATGGTACCCTAAGAACAATGGGAAACCACTGAAAGGGTTAAACAGAAGCATGATGTGATCAGATTTGCATTTTGAAAAGATCACTCTGCCTATATGATATGAGGGTACAAGAGCAGATATGGGTCAACCAATTAGGAAGCTATTAGAGTAGCCCTGGTGATAAGCAGAAACATTAGAATTGCCAAGTTAAGAAACTAGAAAATTATTAAGAAATTAAACTTGGGGAGAGCTACAAAGAGTTGCTGAATAGAGATAATTCACATAAAGAGGTATTTTAGGTGAGTTGGAGGGGAATTAGAGCTAAAGTGAGCAGTTAGGAAACTATTGCAATAGATAAGGCATGAGGCAGTGAAAATCTGAACTAAGGTGATGGTAGAAGAAATGGGGGAAAAAATGCAGCGATGCAAGAAACTCTAAGCATCATGAAAACATCCACAGAGCTCCATATACACCTGCACCATGATCATGGGCAGGCCTATTGCTTTCATGCACTGTGAGCTCCTTTGTGCCCAAGCATGTCTTACTCTTCTTTATCTTACAGCAATCGGCCCAAATTTGGCACATAGTAGGCTCACAACAATTCAAATAACTGAAAAGAAAGAATTGACAAGACAGTGACAGAGATACTTCTGGACTTACAGAGTCTATAGCTCTTTCTTTTCTTTTTTTTTTTTTTTTTTTTGTGGGGCGGGGTAGTTTATTTTAAATATTCTCATTTGGAACTCTCACAGATTATAAGAGACTAAGGAGACATGACAATTAAATGCAGTGTGGGATCCTGGACTGTATCCGGAAGCAGAAAAAGTTATTAGTGCGGAAACCTGGAGAAATTTAAATAATGTCTGTGGATTAGTGAATAGCGTTTTATTGATGATAATTTCCCAATTTTGATAACTGTACTATGCTTAAGTTAACATTAAAGGAAGCTGGGTAAGGGACATATGGGAACTCGTCTATTTTTACAACTGTGTGGAAGTCTAAATTATTTCAAAATAAAAAGTTAAAAAGGTAAAGATCCTTGTTGATGGCAAATTTTTATTTTGTACGTATAGAACTGGTTTTGAAAACAAAAAAGAAAAGAAAAAAAAGCGCAGAACAGAGGCTGGTGAAAAGGTCAATAATCTATCTGGGTAATGAATTTCTTTGCAGGGGAGGGGCTGATTAAAAAAACATGGTGTGACTTTTAAGTAAATATGAGACTGTTTTCTTTTACAGTTCATAAATGGCTTCTAAAGGCAATTCAAAAGGACGAGTTCTAAAAATATTTTTTGCAGTGACAGCATCGCTGGATTAGTGTAAAGAGTGGCTATGTTGAAGAACAGCACTCAATTAAACTGTGTACCGAATGGTATATTTATTTTTAAAAGTCACTCTTCATTACCTTATGGTCACACCTCAGAGTGTTAAAGCAGATTCTGTGCACTCAGTAAGTAAACAAACAGTTAATTGAATGCAATAATTTATCAGATTTCCTCCTTTCTAATGCAAGAGTCTACTTCTACTGTACATGAAACCTATGACAATGGAACTCAAGTTAATAACTATTTAACCCACATTTTGATAATAAGAAACTCTTCACAAGAGATTTTTTAATCTCTTATGGAAGATTTTCTCATTTTACTTTTTCGAGATTCTGAGCAAACTTATTATTCCAACATATATGTGCTGTTCTTCGGGGAGAAAAGGAAAGTACAAAGAAAAACAGAGTGACAGAGAGAGAGAAAGCTGCCTATAGGCTCACAATTCAAATAACTGAAAAGGCTGGGTTCTCAGTGCATTCTCTCTAGGTCAATACTAAGCATCCAAAGGACATATGCACCAATTTGTTAGTCATTACATCTCCAACATTTTATCTTATCCATCAGATAATACCTCAGGTATCCACTCACTGGAATTTGTGTTGGAAGGCCTTTGAGCCATATAACCAAAAAAGTAAAAGAAAATATATAAAAGTATATAAATATTTACAAACAATTACCCAAATAGGCACTACACCCAAGTCTATAACAAAACAGAAGCATTTTATTTCTTTATTTCCCTAATGAAGCAATACGGTATAGGAAGTAGGTCCAAGCCTTATTAGAATCAATGTCATCATTTCTGTTCCTTTTTGCCACTTAATTTGCCTATATTTTGCCTGTCTTGCTTATAAAACAGATGCAATAACGTTGTTACCTTCCAGGGAACTTATGTAAATTAATGAATATGGCTGTAAAACATTTTGCACACATGAAGTGTTACACAAATACTAATTCCTTGAATGTGCTCATTATATTGCCCACTTTGAACCTTAATATTTGCTTATAACTCTACACTTCAGATTTCCCCAAGGAAGAAATTCCAACTTTACTTGCCTGTGGTTTTATAGACATTTCTTTATATAAGCAAAGTCCAATTCAATGGGATGCGGAACCAGGAACAAACACAACTAACCAAAAACCAAGCAGAATTCACAGATGCTCTAAGCCTGTGAACGTACAAAACATACCTTAGTAATAGCTAAGCACATTCACTCAGCATTTCCAGTTAGGCCTATACCAGCAATGTAACGGCTTAGAGAGTTAGACAGTAAAAGTTAAAAGTTCACAATAGAATCTCATGACTCTCAAATTCTCTGCTTAAACAGAAGACTATATTTTCTCACTATTCAAAGGGCAGCATTCTATGAAGGCTAAAACAAAATCTTATATCTGAACAAGATTTTAATAATTTAGCCTCTGTTGCTCTAGTTTTATACATTTTCTCAATGAATTACTTAAAATCACTGCTACTCATGCTCTACTTCGGCATGCTGAAACAATCACCCACTTGAAAACTCAGAGTCATACTAAAAATTGCTAAAATGAGTAAATGATATAGTCCATGAAATATTCTGCACATATCTGTAGGTAGTAAGCACTCAATAAATAGTACTTATAAAAATGATATGTAAATAAATAATGATAATTACTTCTGACAACTCAACTAGTGCCCAGTGAAAATGATATTATGGAAAACTTAGGGAAATACCAATATTTCTACTTGTACATTAAACCCATGACAATGAAACACAAGTTAATAAATAGCCCATATTTTGATAAGAAACTCGTCACAATATTAAGAAAACAAATACTCTTGATGTAATAATTTTAACGTGTTGATGTGTTATAAAATATAACACAGAAACTGTCATACATAACTGCACAAATTTAAGGACAAAATGCTATATATACATATACATTCCTCAAAAGCTTCAACTGAAAGAGTGACTATCACACTAAGATGGTAGATAAGAAAAGTAATCTTCTCATTCAATTGTATTACATTCAGATTGCATAACTGAAGGATAAATATTATGGCAAGTCAGTATGCACTCTATGTAAATGGGTCCGTATAAAACAAACAGCTTTCCAACATTGTAACTTGGAACAAATTCTATTATGTAACAAAAAACAGTCCAACTCCACCTTACTGGATTCAAATACAAAACAAAAAAATACGATTTGGTGCACAACATGTGGTTCAGTGAGGATAAAGGTTTTTCTGACTCAGGACTGGATGGCTGTGCTAACAGATCACAAGTATTTAGGATAAAATAGTAAAGCAAGCGTGGGTCCACAACTCCTAGGGCCTTACAGAGTTGACACAGGAGAAAAACTATTATATGTATGTATTGAATATGGGAAAACTCTCACCAAAAGCATAAGACTTTCATACCAGAAAATTCTTACTGGAGAGAAATTCTAGTATGCCTGTACTGCATGCTGGCAGGCCTTCAGACAGAAGTCAGAGGTGATTACTCATCAGAAGATTCATACTGCACAGAAGCCTCCTGGAAGCAGGATCTGTGGGAAAGCTTTCGCTAGGAAGTCACACTTTCAACTGCATCATTTAATCCACACAGGAGAAAAACCTATATATGAACTAATGGTGGGGAGGCCTTCACTAACAGGTCAAAGGGGAAGAAACCTCAGAATGCTCATACTGAAAGGTTATCGATGCAGTGACTGTGCTAAGGACGCCATCCAGTTATCCTGATAGCCAGGTGTCAGTTGTACTGTGCATCCGAGCATTCATACATGAGCGGAAAACCATTTGTTTTTCGAAAGTGTTAAAGCCTTCTCACAGGAATCAGATAGAATTGTAAAGTAGGGACTTCATGCTGCAGAAATCCATATGAGTGTGTTATATGTGAGAAAGCCTTTGACAAAAAGTTGCTCATGCTGTATGAGTGAGAACTCATTCCCAAGAGAAACTCTAGCAACACCCGGCTAAAGGAACCTTACTTTACTAGCACCAGTCTCATTAAATATCACACCTTTCCGTTGACAGTTTAATGCATTAGGAAGAGCCTTCCTGCAGAACATAGACAATTTGCATATTGTAGTTCTTCATCTATGAACTACTTGTTCAAAACACTTACCTATTTTTCTTATGGGTTTTCTTTAATTGATTTGTACAATTCTTAATATATCATTCTCCACCCATTGGTCACGCACTGCAAAAATTTTATTCCAGCTTTCATTATACTATCATTTACAATAGGGGCAATTTTGATTAATTTAAGTTACAAATAATAGTTTTCCTCCAAGAGAGCTGAAAGTAGCTAACACAAATTCTAGTGAAAATAAAATCAGTAAACCTTAATTGAATATATTTTAAACATAAGTGTGCTATTCTATCCAATAGAATCTATGAAATATTTTCCGGCAAAACTTATAACCAATGTCACCCTAATAGATTTAATACTTTAAAAAAAATGTAATAAAAAATTAGGTATAATAGGTCAAAGTCTTACGAGAGTTCAGAGAACTTTAAGACAGCCAACCTTTAAAGCAGATCTTTGTAATTTAGGGAAAATATTGCCTAATTATATAAGGTAAAATATTGCCTAATTATATAAGGTAAACATTCTCTCTATGTAGTGAATTTACTGAATTTATAAAAGAGAAAATGATGATGACGTGCCCACTGAGCATGCACTATACCTTTTTACTGAAGCCTCACTTCCTGAGTGTTAATTGCACTGGCTGCAAAAGCATCTGGCAGGTATTGCCTTGGATAACCAAAGGAGACTATCTCCTAGAGCTGGGGAGCCTGGGGAGCTGCCACCACTTTTCCCTCTGAATACAGCTCAACAGAACAGCTGCGACACAGCTGGAGCCCAGCTGTCAGCTTTGATTTCCTACGGCTGCACTAAAAACAATCACCCCAGCTTGATATCACCCCAGCTTGATCACATGATAATTAAATCTGAATTACTACGGCTAAGATTCACAACACTGAACATTTAAATTTGCCAAGAGTTCAGAAAGATTATCTGCATAAAGAATTGTGTTTGTGGCTGTGTCATTACGTATCCCTACGCACATTTTGTTACCTCATTTGAGGTCAGGTAGACAAAAGGACTGAGTATATTTTGTGAAGGGGATAAACATATTGTCCAAATGAAGAAGAGGAGAAATATATCACTAAGGACTATTATTGACATAAATGCCCGTAAGAGCAAGTAATCAACATACGAACTCTCAGAAAAACACTTTCCTCACCACAACTCAGCAGACCATAAGCTCTCAAGGGCAGGGACCACAGCTTACCAATTTTTCTGACATCAGTCCTACCACAGAACCTAGTAACAGGTACTCAATAAATGTTTCCTGAATGACTGAGAAAATAAGCCGGGGCAGAATACATAAGGAAAGTTATACAATAGTTAAATCTCCTCTAACTCAGTGACAATGGGACAAGTCTGACGATTTACTTCTTCATGCGATGCAGAGAACACAGGAAGGAGACTATTTCTAATTTCCATAGACTCTGTCCCTTCTAGCCATGACCATCACAAATTGAGTGCTCACGAACTTGCTGATTATAAAGAACTTTTGTTGCTATCTACTCTGCAGCTTAACCAGGAGGAACAGGAAGAAAACATTCGGAGAAGTTAACCAAAAGCACTTACAGAAGAGAGAAGCAAATGTTTTCACCAACAAAATCACTGGTGAATTCACAGCTTACTTTCAATAATGGCATCTGCTTCAGTAAATGTCATTTTAAAGCTGGGGAACCTTGCTGGTGCCTCTGACCTGGTGCCTGCCTGTTTACTTTGTGAAGTGGAGCAGTTGTAATGTGATCACATCAGCTCACGCATATACGCATACACGATAGGTCCTCCACTAAGGTCCTTTAGTTCAATGTCTCCTGGAGACCTGTGTTCAGGTACACCAGGAGCAGTGATCCAATATACACTGTGATAAGGGAGGTAGACGGGGTGAGAGAGCTGCAGATGGTCAGACTCTGAGTCATGTGATTTCTTCATCTCAGCCGCGAGAGGCTGTAGACCTGTGTTTTGAATCAGAAAAAATAATGAAGGTACTGAGGGGACAGCAAGCGAGATCTCAAAGGAAGGCAGTAGAGATTGGGACTCAATGAATTATGGAAGACCATTGCTAAATGGGGTCAAAAATGTAAAACTTCAATGTAAGCAGGGGCTCCAGAGACGAAGGCTGTACGAGTACAACCTTATACTAGGATTTCTAACTTTGATTGCTAACTGAATTTCCTGTATGAGGTTATGCTGTGGATAGGTTATGCTTCAATAGCAAAACCCCAAAAGGCTTAAAAAACATTCCTTTAAAGGCAGTTCCATGTGTAACACTGTATCTGCCGCTGGAGCGCCCAGCAGAGATCCTACCAGGAGCTATACCATCTAGCAGAAGGGTTGGAAGATAGCACTGAAGCTTTGTAGCAGGAGTAGGGCTTTGGGGTAAGGTACAGGGATACGTGCCCAAACGATGAGCAATGAGGTCTCCGGGGCCAGGGAGCAGCATCACACAGGTAACATAATGTGCGTGTCTGGAAAGTACAAATACAACCACAAATCAAAGGCTTAATAATGCTGTAATACTTATCACCACAGATGACCATCTGCTTTGAGTCTGTTAGGGGATGTAATTGCTCCCTTCTTGCTGAGCCATTTCGGGAGACCCTGGTAGCACCTTTGGCAACCTTTTGTATTTTGGCAGGAACGAAGAGGGACTGGGTAAAGGAAGTGGTTTGGTGAACATTACTGGATTTGCAGTTTAACCAAAACCAAAGTACTTAGAATGGCATTGTAGTGGGGTTGTGCTTTATTTACTTCTCAGAAAAGAAAGAACTGCCACACATTTGATACGTGAAAAGAAGCCTTGAAAGCAGACACCTACTCGCTGAGAGCAAATAATAATTTAAAATGGATGAACTGAAGAGACATGCAACAGCACAACCACATGAGAGCTTTTGTGTATGTAAATTTGCTTGCTTTTTAAGCCACTGATATCCTGTTTCTGAAAACTTATTCCTAGCCTCTATTCTCCTTTAATAGAACCCAATCAGTTTCTGACAGCTCTTTCCCAAACAGCTGTCTTTCATTTAATTTCATTTAGTGTGCAAACCGTTTCAAGTTGCATGCACAAGCATACTGTGAAGAATTCATTTTCTCTAGTTTCCTGGCGACGATAAAAGAATTTAATAATAAAAAAAAAGTTGAACTTTGGCCTGAAATGTTGCTGTCCTGCTGAAATGGTGAATTATACAAGTGGAAGTGATCCAAAGGTTATTTGGTCCACCCCCTACCATGCAAAAAGAGCCTAAACAGATCCTTTCATGTAATTATCTTACTTGTCCTTTTAAAATCTTGTGAGAAAAATTCTACATTCTCACTAAATAAATTTGGTCCAGACCTTGATAATTTGAAGAATGAACTTCCCCAGGGATAAATGCAGGGCGGAGGGGGGAGTGGGGGTAGATATAGGACTCACAAATTGGAACAAGTCAGAACATAGAATTAAAATATATATATATATTAATTAAAAAAAAAATATATATATATATATATATATATGATCTTAGAATGCATATACAGGAGGGAAGACTTGTGAAGGAAGATGAATTCTCGAAGGAGAGCGACACACACACAATAGTTTAGAGCATGGGCTTTAAAGGTTAACAGCCATGAATTCAAATTCTACCAATGCTATTCTAAGATACAGTTCTCTTATCTCCCAAATGGGTATTCACAACATTTGTTGAGCTCTTACTGTATTTCAGGCACTATTCTGCGTGCTTTACATGTATTAACTTATAGAAAAATGCTTACATTATAAGTTGTATAGGTTAAATAAAACAATGGACTTAAAGTGCTTAGTACAGTTCTGTGTTCAATAAATGGTAATAATTATTATTCCTACTTTTGCTAAGAACCTAAATTGACCATCAAGAACACTTTGGCACCCAAAGGCCTAAAAAAAGAAACTAAAATAAGTCGTGCCACTCTGTTCCCTACTTGCCTTCCATCCAATGTAGGAAACAACCTTGAGATAGACATGAGAAAGAAAGGAAATTCAATTTTGTCCTTTTGCCTAAGCAATAATGGGAGGATGAGGGGATTATGGAATAGTGTAAATACCTTCTGATTTCTTTCAGTAACAGTTAAGAATTTCCTCATCCTCCACTTCTTTTCACCCACCTCATGCTCACTATACCATTCTCTGAGTTTCTAACCCACCAGAGAATCTCGAGTGCCATAGGGTGCCTCAAAGAACAGGGGAGAAGAGGGTGAATGATATCTCAAGATTTCGTTTAATTCCAAGATGGTATAATAATTAAAATGTGTTTCTAGCATGAAACCATATATTTTTTTACAAATTCAGGTGAACAAATAGCCATTATTTAAGGTATGCACTCCCACCTCTAAATGTTGAATAATTCATTCTAGTTTAAGTATGATGGATCACACATTAATCTAGGTTCAAAACTGCTTTGAAGAATGGAAAATAATTTTCTTTTAAATATGCAATTTCCCACGGGGCCCCTGAAAGCAACAACTATAAGGTTACTCGGGGATTAGGGAGGTAAATTTAGAGGTTATCACTTGAATTGGGCAGAAAGACAAAGAGGAAAAGGTGCTGATGAGTAAGACCAGTGCATAAAGGAGGTGATTAAATTTAACAATTCAAATGTAGCTGGAAACTGAAGCTGCTTTACAGAATTTTCTTCATGTATGTCAATGACTTCACAGGTAATGGCTACAGGGATACTCAATATTCAATTTGTCATGAGGCTAAAACATAATCTATTTTAAAAGTCCAGGAAGGAAACTGGTGATGTCAATACCTTGTGTTACCAAGTACCGCGGCCTACTCTTTCTGCTCCAGAACATACTGCCATCACTAGCAAGCATGCCTGGGCCAGACACCACATTCAGAGCCATGGCTCCTTGCTGTGTATATGCCAAGCCCCAAATAACTGGTTTCTTTATCCAATCACCCTCAATAAGGGAATACTGTGCAGCAACTAGCAACTCAGCAGAAGCAGCCCAGGCACACCCTGGGAAAATGCATGGGGACTATCAGTGGAAAAGAACTGTCCCCCCGCAAAGATTTTATCTTCTCTTCCTACCAAGCTCCTATTTCTCTCGGGAAACTCTGCCTCCTGTTAGAAAATGCTTTGGATAGGACATTCACACTTCTCACTCGCACCATGCCAGGACTTTCAATAAATAAACCTACTTCAATTCCATGTTTACAAAAGAAAGAGACATGGACGAATTCATACCATAAGCTGCGCTCACAGCCCCATTATAAAAGTCATATTTAACCTGCCTGCATTTTATCAAACCATGAATCATTTTTACACTGACCGCCCCCTCTGTGCTCTGGCCAGGAAGTATTTCAAGTGTGTGACCATCAAATGCCATGAATACCAGAGAATGCAGGAAAAGCAGTTTCTAAATCAAATTCATATTCTTGAAAAATAAAACACATTTCCAAGAGACTTAAGTATAATAATATGCCACTCTTGGTTTGAAAATTAATATAACATTAAGGTTTCTTTAAAAGGGATCAATAAGGAAGTATAAACAAAATGACATCATATTGTTCTGTATTAGTTTTTGCCTGTGTATAATAAGGCTAGTTGGTATAAAGTAAGCCAATAGACAGATGAAAATAAAGGTTAAAGGTCCTCGTGGATAATAAAAGTCAAGGTTCCATTGTACTCAAATTGAAATAACTCAAAACACAAGCAGATAATTCATTTGAATCCAAACCCCCAAAACCAAAGTAATAGGTTTTTAAAAATACATGTAAACAGTTTTATTGAGGAACAATTCACATACCATAAAATTAACTCTTTCAAAGTATACAATTCAGTGTTTTTTAGTGTACTCACAGAGTTATGCAACCATCATCAACATCTAAGTCCAGAACATTTTCATTACCCCCAAAGAAACTTATTAGTAGTCACTTCCTGTATTTCCCTCTACCTAGATCTTGGCAACCACTAATCTCGTTTCTGTTTCTATGGATTTGCCTATTCTGAACATTTCATACAATGGAATCATAAAATATGCAACTGTTTGTGACTAGCCTTTTTCATTTAACATAATGCTCACCCATGTTGTAGCATGTATCAATACTTTATTCCTTTTCATTGATAAATACTATTCCCCTGTATGGATGGATATACCACCTCATTTGTTTATATAGTTATCAGTTGATAGACATTTGGGTTGTTTCCACTTTTTAGCTATTATGAATAATGTTGTTATAAATATTAATTTAGAAGTTTTTGTGTGGACATGTTTTCAGTTCTCTTGGGCATATACCTAAGTATGGAACTGCTGAGTTATATGGCAACTCTCTGTTTAAATTTTGAGGTATGCCAAACTTTTCCAAAGTGGCTACACCATTTCACATTCCCACTAGCAATGTGTGAGTTTCAAAGTTCCCACACCTCACCAACACTTATTATTGTCTGAATTTTTTGTTGTAGCCATCCCAACGGTGTAAAGTGATATCTCATCATGGTTTTGATTTATATTTCACCAATGACTAATTCTGTTGAGTATCTTTTCATGTGCTTATTGATCATCTGAATATCTTCTTTAGAAAAAATGTCCTTTCAAATATTATATCAGGTTAATAAATAAACTTTTATTTATTTAAGTGTGTTTTTCCAGGACCCATCAGTTCCAAGTCAAGCAGTTGTTTCAATCTAGTTGTGGAGAGTGCGGCTGACAGTGGCCCATGTGGGGATCGAACCGACAACCTTGTTGTTAAAAGCACTGCGCTCTACCAACTGAGCTAACTGGTCGCCCCTGTTTTATCTGTTTTTAATTGGGTTATCTTTTTATTGTTGTGTTCTAAGTGTTCTTTATGTTTTGAATCACAAAAGTTTTTAATTTTGATGAAGTTCAATTTGTTTATTTTTACTTTGGTTTTGTGTGCTTTTGGTGTTCTATCTAAAAAACCAGTGCCTAATCCAAGATCATGAAGATTTTCACCTATGTTTTGTTCTAAGAGTTTTTATATCTTACATTTAGGTGTCTGATCCATTTGGTATATGGTATGAAGTAGTTCAACTTTATTCTTTTGCATGTGGCTGCCCGTTTGTCCCAGTACTATTTATTAAAGAAACTATTCTTTCCTCCACTTATTTGTCTTAGTAACCTTGTCAAAACTCAACTCACCATAAATAAAAGTTTACATTTAGACTCTCAATTCTAATCCATCAATCTCTATTTCTATCCTATACGCACACTATCTGGATTACTGTATCTTCGTGATAAATTTTAAAATTGGAAAGTGTGAGTCTTCCAACTTTGTTCTTTTTATGATTGTTTTGGATATTCTGGGTTCCAATGAATTTTAGGATCAGCTGGGATTTTGATAGAAATCGTGTTGAATAACAGATCAATGTAGGGAATATTTCCATCTTAATAATATTGAGTCTTCTGATCCATGAGCATGAGATATCTTTTCATTTATCTTGGCTTCTTTAATTTCTTTCAACAATGTTTTGTAGTTTTAAGTGTACAAATCTTGCAAATTTTTTGGTTAAATTTATTTCAAAGAATTGTTTGTGTTTTTTTTTGGTGTTCAACATACTAGGTCTAAACGTCTCTTCTAGCTTTCTTGAAGTGCCAAAGTTAAAAAGGAATAATTATATCCCTAGTCAAGCATGTTCAGACCAATCCTGGATATTTATAAACATCTTTGATGAAGAAGGAAATAGTACTGATTATTATGAGACAGTAGAATGGAGCAAAATGCACACTAGAATCAAGTAAGACAGGTTCGAACAAAACTTGGTCACTTACAAGCTACAGAATGCTGAAAATGTTTTCCTTCTCTAGCCTCAGCTCTTTCATTTATAAAATTAAGAAAATATCGACCTTGTACAATTCTATGTAGATTAGAAACAATATATTAAACATAAGGTTTCTTAAGGGTTTTGTCTTATTCACTACTATATCTTCAGCACCTAGGTCAATACTGGGGCATTAGAAAGCATTCCATAAATAGCTGCTGAGTGAATTAGCAAAATACCTAATACAGTATCTAACAAAAATAAGGTCTTAATAAATGGCAGCAATAGCTATTATCATCATTATCATGAGATTATAAACAGTTAGTATAAAAAAACCTAATACTCCAAAGAAGGAACAAGTAAACCAAATTATATTGGTACTATAACCTGAATGAAGTGCAAGTACAAATAAATTTAGCCAGAGGTAATGCAAATCTGATAAGAACAAAGGAAAAGTTAACTCCAATGTCAGTTCACCTATAACTTTTGCTTACTTGCTATTGTTGAATATAGGAAAGACTAGAAAACATTGTGCCAGATAGGGGGAAATGTTCAAGGTTAGATAGAACAATGGGAAATTAAAAAACCTACTATGTCTATATTATACTGATTATAATAATATAAATACATGAACAGTGCGAAGAAGGTACTCTAATTTTTTAAAAAATAGAATGGAATGTTCCTGAGGTTCTCATTTTCTGTAAATGTCATTTATTTCAAAAAGTAAGACAAGTAGAAAAAGATAGAAAAGAAAAGGAACTCCACAAATATGCCAGGCTAGAAACATCTAGTTTCTGGGTCCCTACAGTTTCTCAAAAATTCACAGAATCATCTACAAATAAAAGAAAAAAGGACAAAAACTAATGCTGAAACCAAAATTCAAGTCCAGCTGCCATATGCAGTCTCTAAAAATGCCTTCTGATATTTCAACAGGCTGCTTTTTCATTTCCGGTGAGTTTTATCTTCTAAAAAGATTAAGAGAGAGCTACTGTTTTGCATTTAAGACTGGTAATAAGACTCTGAGACACTCTAAACTTGGCACTCCTCATCACTAATTGGTTTGAAAACCAATATATTTCTACATCTATATGATTCCCATAGCTGCAAATCAAAGAAAGATGATTCTAGAAGCTGTCCCAAATAGGATAAAGAAATGAAAAGCTCTTGAGAAGACCAAATAAATAGAAACTATATAATCCTGTCATTAATGTTGTTAAACCTTGCTTCTTTGCTTTTAAAGCTACAGTTTCATCAAATGAAAGTAGCTGCACTAATGGATAGACAAGATTTTAAAGAACTTTCTGACTATAATAAAAGTAAAAATCTACTTATAATTTCAAATAATACTTTAAGGATAAATAAAATATTGGGAGTCTGAAATTAAATCCAAATATTTTTATCCTGGTATGCATTCTGTAATGATTTGAGTCTTCTTTTTATCCTTTTAAAAATAATAAAGCTGATTATTATTTTTATTTGTTAAACAATGCATGGACTTCGTAAAAAAATAAATAAATAAAATTAGCTAACAAAAGTATAAAATCAATGTTAAATTCTCCCTCTCTCACCCAGAGACCCACAGCCCTACTCCCCAAAAGAAAGCACTGTTAACTATTTCTCATTAACAACCGGAAATATTCCATGCATTGGCAAGTACAACTAATCATACATACACAAAAGAAATTTCAGTTCTACAATTGGCAAAGATAAACCATTTCCTTTATTACAAAATAAAATTATACATAGATCTAAATTTTTAAATTATTTATCAGTGTCTAATTGTAATACGGTAATTAGAGAACTTAGGAGCTTGAAGCAACTTTGGAGAACAATTATTAATCCCCTTGTTTTATAGTTCAAGAAACTGAAATTCAATTAACTAGCTAACTTATCTAAAGTTACTGAACTACCAGAGCTATTCCTAACTCTTACCACTCTAGTATTTTGTTCCTTGCATAATTTTAAAGATATTACTATTTCCTAATAGACCTTAGAACATCTTTTTCCAATGGAAGAAAAAAAAAGACTCCCTGAAGTTTAGTTTAAATTGAAAAAGGTACAAACTACAAACTGTTAAAGTCTCTCCCACTGTTTCACTCCCCTCATTCCAAGGTTGGGGGGAAGGGGGATTTCATCTAGTTTCATCCAAAACAAGAGTTCTATCTTCTGGGCAGACTCAACAGCCTTATTCACATCTGTAGTCTTAAGTAAACAAGTAAAAATAAATAAATTGTAAACCTTATGAATTTAACTAACTTCTGTGCAAGCACAGTAAAATGATGAATCTGATTTTTCTCGGTTGAGCGCCTAAGAATTCAGAGAGCTAATAAGCCCCAACCTGTACCTTGAATAATAAACAAATAATGATATCTCATTAAGAAGCTCACCAGGGAAAGTTCTTAGTTTCATCAGAACTGAATGAAATCTATCATGGATTCCTTATAATCCACTTACAAGAATCATGTGGGCCAATATTCACCCAACTGGTATGTGAGCAGAGACATGATGTCAACAGAGTCTAGAGATAACCTTGTTCCAAAGCCACCCGTTCATAGCAAAACTCTGCAGCGATGAAAAGTACTTCACTGAATGACTGCTAACAGAATAAACAATGGAGTGGGTAGATTAGATAACTGAGTTTTAATATACAGAATTGTTTTGATCACACCATGTGATCCTCAGCCTATCTTCTAAGTGCTTTGCTTCTCAGTTTACCTGCTTTTTTAATTGATCACAAAAGTATTTATTGGTTTGGGGAGGGACATGGGTTTCAGAGGCTTTTGACAAAGGCCTTGCTCAAAGAATCAAAAAACACATTGTTTTGAGTTCTTTTCATTAAAACTAGAAGTTGTTTGCCTTCCCCTGCTTCTTTGCGAGGTTCTATAGAAACCAGACTCGCCAATCTCTATCATCTATTATACAACCTTTTGCTGATTCTTTAAACGTTTCAAAATTACAGACAAGAAAACTGCCCCTTCAGCCTGACCTGGCACTAAATACTAAAACTTCTGTAGATTGTTAGCAGTAAAAATGCCACATAAAAATCTCCCGGATATACTCTCTCACTCTGTGTATGTTGTTACCTTGAGTTTCTGGGATATGTCTCCAAAATAAACACTACTATTGTCACCCTGAAGGAGGTTACATAAGTCCTCTGAAAACTGGTGAATTCTAGTACTTAAAACAAAGACAGAAGGCGGATGTGCCAGCCTAGCCACAACTAATACTGACAACCAGTCCTGACAATTAGTACTGACAAATGCCAACTATCACTTCTAATAGGGAACAAAATATATTGAACCCGCACAACTCCCTACATTTTTCAGGAGTAATTAACTGTATTTTTCATCCATAAAGCACCTTTCTTTTATTTAAAAAGTTTTTTTATTAGTTTCACGTGTACAAAACACTGTAATAGCTAGACATTTATCATTTATACCCCTCACACAGTGATAACCCCCTCCCCCAATCTACTACCCCTCTGACATCGCATACAGCCGTTACATTTCCACTGTCTCTATTCCTTAAAAGCACCTTTCTTTTGAGGATTATTTGATACCAATGCCTTTTTTAATGGATTTTTTAAAAAAATTTGTGTGCTCCCTATCTGAAGTGGTCTGTCAGAAGTAGCCGATAACATATTTTCTTCTTTATCCTTGGTGGGGCAAGGATCTTCCCTTATTCAGCTTACCCTCTAATGAAATCTAGAAAAGCTTCCCTTCCTCAATTTATACTAACATATTAAATTAACTTTGCACACTGGGGAAAAGAGGAGAAAGTACTGTAGGTTCTAGACATAAAATACTGTAACCACAGTCACAGCTGCCCACCCTACATTCACAGGAGTAAGAATTTAGAATCTCAGTTACTTACACCTCATAATCTAATACCTTTGCTTTTGTTCTTCACCTCCTGATGGCCTAACTTCACTATAGGCTACTTCACTTTATTTTTTTAATCACCATAATCTCCACAGCAGGGAAAACAACACAAAAAAATTGAAACCCAACGTGGTCATTTATTTCCTAGATGCTCTCATAAAAGGTCTGATGGAAAAAGAGATTCAGTCTATTATGGTGACTCATATAAAGTTTTGAATTATACAAGGAATTCATTTAATTACTTTGTTAATTATTCTCTACAAGTCAATAATAGTCATAGTTCTCTCCATTATATGTAATATTGAACCCTAAGCAGCTAAAAAGACACGCATCGGTATAGGAAAAAAAGCGGGGGTTAGGATCTGGGTGGAGTTCCTGCATTTATCTATTTGTTGGCTGAATGTCCCCAAATAAGCCACTTAACCTCTCTGGGTCTCAGTTTACTCTTTTCAAAGTGGTGGGGGTATGCCAAATGATCTCTACAGCTCTATAAATCTATGAAAATAATTATTTTTAGCCAATTAAATATCCACGGCCCCTGTGAGGTAGGTCAAGCTCAAGTAAAAATTATTCATAAAGATTAAAAAAAAAAGTAAGACACAATGGCAGGATGAAAGAGCAGGGTCTATACCCAGTAAATAGAGGCATTAAGTACCACCTGACCTCGAGGTAGCGTACTTAACTTGGAACACGGGCCATAGTGAAAGCCAATAAACTTTTCCTGAAGAAATTACAGATTTTCATAATTAAATGTCTGTGTAATAGGCCAGAGTTTTTACATGTTCCATAGGCAAATGAGCATCCAGTGTGATTTATAAAATAGTTTTAACTAAAAGCCATTTTTTTCTAATAAAGAAATGTGTATTTGATCATTGCTCTCCACAGTTGAGGTCGTTGGAAATATACTATCTCCTTCCTTTCCTATCAAACTCACACATGTTTACAAGGGTCGGCTCTAATCCAAGCATGAACAAGGTCATGAAACAAGAGTCTGATCAGGAAGAAAGTCAATGAGAACGTCCCCCATCCTTTGAAATTTTAACTCCTGTCCATGCACTCCCTCTTACCGACCCCCATACCCCTCTTATAAAATGTGGTATTTATTTATCTTTGATTCTCCTCAAATGTGCCTAGAGAAGCCTGTCTAGCAAGCTGCCATCTTCCAGATTTAATCAGTTTTCCTCAGTTTTTGAGCAGCTCGAAATGCAGAAACCAAAAACTCTTCTGCTTGATTGGGCTTTCTCAACACGAGAGCTGGCATAGCCTCACACAAATATCATCTAAGCGGAACAATAACAATATTAAGTTCCCTCCTATCACAATGGCCCTAGTGTTATTTGGTTGGGTTGTCACTCCACCTGTCAGCTGCCATCAGCGGACAACAAATTTGCAAGTTTACACAGTTTTCTTAGGAATGTTCTTCCTTTTTTCCTGTTTGGACTCTACATTTCTGCAGCTCCTATTCTTTAAGGGCATCGGGGCTTATTTCAACATAGATTTTTACAACTTAACTGCAAGGGTGCCCTTCTTACAAATGGGAAACTGCCATAGAGCAGACTTAACTTCTACAGGTGACAAAGCAAGGAATAGCATACAAAATTATGATTTCTTGTCTTACTGAAGCAAAAGGGTCTAAGAAGGTTTAATCCAGCGTTGTGGGCTGGGTTGGGGGGGGAGGTGCTGAAACAAAGAAACGGTACTTACAGTAAGAAACTTTATATACATCCACAGCTTGGGTCAACTCAAAGACACTCTCACACATCCCTGAACACCATGAGTAAATATGGACAGATCTGTCCCTGAATCGGTATCATACTGTGTTAGGAGCCTCTAAATAATAAAAATCTATGGGTTCTCCTCCCAGCGAACAGAATGGAAATTAAGCAGCTAGGGAGAAAGAAAGGGACTTTCCCACATTGGGAGTTTTCAATTTCAGAAAATCAAGCAATTAAAGAAAGGTATGATCTGTATTATTGGAAAAGAACAGACTGCACAGTTAAACATTAAACAACGCTGATGTCTAACAGTCTTGTTCATTGCTGTCTCCAGAGCCCTAGAACAGGGCCCGGTACATAACAGGTGCTCAGGATGTTATTCTTTCTGCCCAGAACCACCCCTCCCAACACCACGTGATCACCACAGCCGAATGGCTTCTCTCTCACTTCATTCAAGTCTCTGCTCAAAGGTTTCCTCTTCAGACATGCATCGCTTGACCGTGTGCTTTATTTATTTATTTATTTTCATTAGTTTCAGGTGTACTTTAGAATCTCCTTATTCTTCTTCCTTTTCCTTATCACACTCAACACTACCCGACATTATATATCCATCCATTTGCTTCTCTCTAATGGTCTGAATAGGTATTATTTTTGTTCATTGCAGTAACCGCAGCCTCTCAAACAATATCGGGCACATAGTAAATACTCAATAAATAGTTGTTGAATAAATAAGTCATTAGACTGGGTTATAACCTACACACTTAGTCCATTCCATATTCAGTCAGTCAGTCAATAAACAATTATTGGTTATTCACTAAATGCTGGGACACTGTCTAGGAGTAAAGAACCTATGTTAAAAAAAAAAAAAAGGTCCCTAGATAAGGAGGTCATGATAACAGTTTAATATGGTACATTTCATATGGTACATTTCTTGACGCTGTGCATAAAGGGATATGACAGCAAGGAGAAAAGCTATCTAAATCAGACAGGCAGTCAGCCAAGTTCATCCAGTGAAGCTCCAGTGAAGTTCTACACAATTAACAGGATGTGGGAGGAAAGGAAATATGCGGCCACATGATGAAACTATAAGGTCAGTAGAGAGAAATGGCAGGAGGTAAAACCAGAAAGAGGCAGGGGACTTAGCATGAAGGGCCTTGATGCCTTCTGGAAGCCAGGAGTCATTGACGGGTGACGGAACTGATTTGCATTTTAGGAATATCACTCTGACAACATTAGTAGGGACGAGGACAGAGACAGGAAGACAGGATTTTGCAGGAGCCCAGACAGAAACAATGAAACTAAGACAAGCAATCCCTGCATGTATTCATTCATTCATTCATTTCTTCCAGCAAGAATTCGGAGTGCCTGCTAAGGCAAGGCCATGAGCAAGGCACTTGGAGTAAATAGCAATGCGGATGAGAAAGGGCCAGTTTTAAAACTGCGAAATAGGTAAAATATAAAGCACTGAGTGACTGACTAGAGGCGTCTCATATGACTGCCATGTATATGGTTTGGGTAACTAGGTGCAGAGTCATGCCATTCACCAAAGTTGGAAATGGAATGGGGGAGGGGGAAATAGTGGAAGCAACTTTATTTTGGTGGGGAAATTATATGCGAAGTTTCAGACAATCTTAAGAGCCAGTTGAACATCCAATCAGAGATGTCCATTAGGCAACAGACAGGGAATTCAACCATCAAGAGAATAAATTGAAAACAACCATTCCATTCTACATCAACTCTCAAAAACGTCTACGATGGCACTTCTTTGAGACTCCAAATTTCCCTTCTCTTAACCTTAGATGAAAACATAATCAAATTAAAGTCACTTCTTTATGTTTTCATAAAAATTAAATTAATGCTTTTATAAAAAGGTAAATGTAGAGAAACACAAATTAAAAGACTAATTTTTCAGAAAAATAACTCCTGTTGATAAACTCAACAATAAAAAGCACACTGAAATTCTACTCATTTGTTAATCAAGGGAGAACTACATAACAAACAATGGAAAATTAGTAGGTGGTGAAAGAAAGGAGGAAAACAAATTAGGTAAACACGTACACATGACATTCCTAGCAGGAATGTGATTTAACTGTCAAGTCAGGAAGCCTATAATTGATCTTACACATGATATTTGTTTACTTACATTCATCACCAGCAAAATGATTTGTGGAAGTTTATGAACATACATTCAATACCAACAAATAAATAGGAAACACGAGATCAAAGAGAACATATATAGGAAAATCATTCTAGGAGTACGATTAGCATACCAATGCATATTGTTTATTCCTCCACAGGTACTAGAAATCAGGTGGTCTGCAAATTTGGCTCTAATTTTCCTAATAACCAAATTGAGGAAGAAAATACAATCAAGTATAAGCTTCATAATAGCCTCAAGATTATTTTTTAGAAAATAAATCAGTATTTCCTGACCCTGAGACCTGAAAGGAATTTCATCTCCATATCCTCTCAAAGATGATGTGATCACAGACAGAATAGTGAATTTCATCCAGCTGTTTGCTATAACATCCATCCTTGAAGTGATTTAACACCAACCTTCACTATAAGTAGGTTTTTGAGCAA
Source organism: Rhinolophus ferrumequinum (assembly GCF_004115265.2). NCBI lineage: Eukaryota > Metazoa > Chordata > Mammalia > Chiroptera > Rhinolophidae > Rhinolophus > Rhinolophus ferrumequinum. The sequence continues at coordinate 28,785,028 of NC_046289.1, forward strand.
CTGGACAGCAGAGAGTTCAAAGTTCTAACCTCTACAAGAAATCTAAACACAGATTTTCTGTGGTGCAACTTTAACGTGCCCCTATCCTTTATCAATAGCTGGAGCAAAGGGTAGGGTTAAAGTCCTCTTTAAAAAATTAAGGAGTCTAGGGGCGGCCGGATGGCTCAGTTGGTTAGAGCGCGAGCTCTCAACAACAAGGTTGCTGGTTCAATTCCTGCGTGGGATGGTGGGCTGCGCCCCCGCTGCAACAAAGATTGAAAACAGCAACTGGACTTGGAGCTGAGCTGCACCCTCCACAACTAGATCGAAGGACGACTTGGAGCTGATGGGCCCTGGAGAAACACACTGTTCCCCAATATTCCCCAATAAAATTAAAAAAAAAAAGAATAAGGAGGCTAATGAAGAAATCATACTCTACACAAATAGGGATTTATAGAAGATAGCCCATGAAAAATATATTATAGTCAGGTAGAAAGAAATGAGCTTCAGAGTTACACTTGCCTTCAAATCCTGGTTGTATTACTTACTGCTGTAGGACCCTAAAAAAAATCAATTAATATTTCTGAGTCTGTTTCCCCTATCTATAGTACGCAGATTGTGATGAGGAATAAATTAGATAAAAAATATAAAGTGCTAGCATAGTGTTGAGTATGTGGACATAAAATAAATGAGGGGGTGCAGGGAAGAGTACCAACAATATACATGATATGCAGGAGAGGGAAATACAGAATTCACATCTGTCAAAGAAAGACTTCTTTACACTGTTAACATAACTGAATGTGGTATCAAGAGAGCGCCACTTCTATTAATGGGAGTGTAGCATATTCCTCAAGACTGTTGGTGGGTTAAAAATAATTTGAGAACACAGTTCTAGACCAAGAAGTTTTCTACTTCCTTCCATTACATATAATTAGTCAGTGTTCTATGTTTGTTATAAATAGGAAGAACATTACATCAAATGATAAAGACCAATAAAATAGCTCATTCATCTAATTTCTAAGTAACCACCCACATATCACTTCTGTATGTCATCAAATTTAAGATGCAGCCAAAAGAACACTTATGATAAATGACTTAATTATAAACCTATTCTCGCCAGGAAAAGAATTTTAATTTAACGAGCAACAGAGCTTGTTCTCAATAGACACTACTCATTTTGCCTTACAGCAGGTGTACACATGAACTTGAAAAGCAACATCTGCTTTCCTTCTTACAGATATCTTCACCTAAGGAAAAAAAGAGAAATTCCTGTTTCTCCCAAAAAAGTTTTAGAAGCAAAAGAAACACAACCAGATGTAGTTATTTAGGAGCATTTTTCTTCTTCACAGGCATCTTACTTATGAATCATAACACTTAAAATATTTTATTTTCCTTCAATTAGCTTTTTTTGGCTGGTCACCTAACCTATTTTCTGGTCATCTCTCCTAAATTATATTCACCCTATTCCCAGACCACGAGGTTAATCACACTTCTTAGTCCAGAGTATACTATTACTGTCAGTCTACGCAAGCCCTCTCTTGCTTTATTTGGTTTTTTTCCCTCCTTCATCTCCAATTCTCATTCTCTCCTATTCCTACACAAGTAAAGACTTAATTGTCTGGCATCTGTCTTTGGGTATGCATTGTTTATCTGAAAAATATAAAGTGGTGCTTTGTATACTTGTATATACGTGTTTTTAAATTTTCATAAGAGGTAATGTGCTATGCTTAGCCTTCTTTTGTTTTTCACTAAATCCTCTTTCCAAACTGTTTCCGTGATGCAGTATGGCCCCTTAGTTCAGACCAAACTGTTACACTGTATTCCAAAGCATGAATCTGTGACCTCAAGCAACTGCTATATCCGAAGGTGACCTCTGGATGAATTAAAGTTTAAATATAAGGTGGCTAACAGAAAACAAAACAAAAAAAGTGTCAGATCAGAGAGTAAACCTGAATTCTAAACGCATAAACTAACTTATATAAGGTCAGAAAAAGCGTGATATTATCTAAAACACTCAAAGTGAAGGTCTCCATCAACATGAAGCCTTAAATCAAGTCACAAGAGTAAAAAGCCAAATAACTAGCAAATAAAGACATGCTCCACTTCACTGGTAACCAGAGAAATGCAAATTAAAATGAAATATCACTTTACATTCACCAGTTTGGAAAAATGAGAAAGTCTAAATGTATAAAATCCTGTCAAGGGTATAAGGAGGCAGGGGCGTTCATCTACTATTGGGGGGGATATAGACGGGTGCAGGCTTTCCGGGAAGCAACCCCGCAGTACTTAGCAACTTGCACAGTGTGTGCTCTTGATGACCCTGCAATCCTACCCCAGAGTACGTATCCCGAGAGCACGAAGATGTTCCTCACACCACTGTTTGCAATAGCAGGAAAGAAGAGTCAAGCCACTTGAGACAACCCACTTCTTTTTTATGCAACCCAAAATTGTGTATCTCATATTGTCTGCATATATCTAAATGTAATACCGTGTTTCCCCAAAAATAAGACCTAGTCGGACAATCAGCTCTAATACGTCTTTTGGAGCAAAAATTAGACCTGGTAATAAATAAAAAACAAAAAACATAAGACCCGGTATTATATTACATTATATTATACCTGGTATTATATTATATTGTATTATATTATACCCAGTCTTATAGTAACATAAGACCGGGTCTCATATTAATTTTTGCTCCAAAAGACGTATTAGAGCTGATTGTCCCACTAGGTCTTATTTTCAGGGAAACACGGTAGCAATGTACGTTGAGACTGTATTTAAGGGATTTAAAACAATTTATTAAAACTGCAAATCTTACCCTGTTATTATAGCTATGATATGATAACAATCAAATGATAAAAAAGTTGAGTTCTCTAAGGTTATACTGGTCATTTAATAATGAAAGGTTCCTGTTTTTATTTTCCCATGCTACCTTAAAATAGGCACACTAATCAGTTCCCAAGACTTAGAACATATAAATGCTGGAAGTTGAACGAGGCACAGGGCTCTAAGTACTCCAAGTTCTTTAAAGAAAGGTTTGATGGACACTGTCATGTTAGTGTCATACTTTATATGGAGTGTGTACACACACACACACGCACACACACATGCACATGCACACGCACACACACATGCCAACACGCACGCGTGTGCGGGCAATTCTAGGGTCAGGAAAAGTTCTCCAGGTGCCTGGGTTTTAAATAAGGCAACAATTTGCTCACTCTGGGAAATTTGGAAAAACAACTTGAATCATAAGTCCGTAATTCAGTTTTCTGTAGCACCTCTAGTTTTCATGTACTTTCCTAAACTTCACACATAAATCTGGAATGATAACACTTAGGGCATAAAAGCCTACAAATTCCTGCTGCCTCCATCTCTCCTAAGAAACTACTACCCTGAAGTACACTTTAAATACAAAAGGCCTTTGCCCAAAGCCTGCATTTTCACACACACATAAACATTTACTGAACACAGAGGCTACCGAAAGAACCACATTCAGAGGAGGGGTTAAAAGCTGAGGGGTGGGAGGGCCTGTGCAAAATGCAAGACAGGCTCTTGGCAAGGGTGGCAATTTGAGAGGCCCAGGCAGATTGGGACGTATGGCTTTGTTCCATCAAAAGGTCATTTGAAGCACAGCATTTTATTTTTATAGTAGGGTATTGAGTTCTGAGATCTCTGATACACCCCAGGGAACCAGCAAAAACTCGTCTCAGCACTGGGCCAGCCCCCTGCCAGGTCACTAATGAAGGTGGAGAACTGTGAGTGCACCCAAATAAAACACAGGAAAAGGCGAAAAAGGACTCCGAGCTGGGTCCATTCCTTTTATTTCAGAGGAGCAACCTTTTCTGTACTTAGGGACTAATGAGTCATGAACAGGAGGTGGGAACAAATCACACAGTGCGTTTACAGGGAGGGACAACACAGGTCGGTCTTTGTGTTCAGCAGCCAGTTCAGTTTTCAGAGCATTTCCCAGCAAGGACCAAAAGCAACGTGAACAAAGGAAACGGAGCAGTTAGATACTTGAAGCGTCTCCATTAATACTCCAGAGAATTGGGTGCTTCAGTTTTGGAGTGATGGTGGGGGTGGGGGGGATATAGGTAAGGGGGCCTGGGGAAATCAAATAAAGATGACTTTATCTGAAAAGTACATTAAAAAAAATTTTTGCCAGAGTTGTTACTTTGAACTTTATCTTTTCTAAGGGATATGAACTCCAATCCCTCAGCAGACTTTTAAAGGGAGAACAGAAATAAGGCCTAAGAAGGTATTTTATTTTTCCATCCTCACCACTTAATTAAGAAGAGCCTTTACAGTGTACGGGGTTTTAATTGCCTTTCCCCCTCCCCAACCCACTTCTTCAGTTACTGCCCACAGAACAATGGAGCCAGAGCAAAACAGACATCTCAAGGAGGAAAAGACAGCAGCACAAATACCCTAGACACCATTTCTCTCCTTCCCTCCATCTCTTCTCTCCCTCCCTTCCCCCTCCCTCTTTCCTCTCCTTTGCCTTTTCCCCTCTCCATCTCTCTTACACCCACACATCCCACAGCATTTCTGATGAACAAGAAGCTTTCCTGGCACGACTGATTGCAGCAAATGCTGCAACCTGAGAAAGTTCCCAATAATCTTAAGGAGGAAGAGGAAAAAGACAGGGAAGAGGAGTTATTAAACACAGGAAAAGACAGGTTGAAGAGGCTAAATCTGTAAAAAGAAAAGAAAAGAAATAAGATCATCTGAGATACATTAATGAAAAATAACAGGGATCCAATAAAAATCTGATTTACCTCCACATACCTTAAAAATCTAGAATTGTAATTCTTTTCTCTTTATTTACTACAATGACATGTAGGACAGTAAAAGATGTTTTCAGCTGGCCCAGGATTACTTCTGTAATCTTCTGTCCCTACCAAAACTTAGACCAAGGACATCACCATTCATCTCTCTTAGACCCATAGAGAAATAAGCTCCTTGATTTTGATTTGGAATTCTAACAATAAATTCAGAGTATGCTTGCTAAGGGCCCTATAATAGTAATGCATTATTTTAAATAATTAAAATGATATCAGCTCCCATCTATTTAACATCAACAATGTACTATATATATGCAGACCTCTAATCTTTGTAACCATGATGCAAGTTAGATCAATACCAGGTATTACCATGAGGATATTAGAGACTAAATTACTTGCTCAAGGCCACATAAGCTTACTCAATGATGAAGCCAGAATCTGAATCCAGGTTTCTCTGATTCCAAAGCCTACCCTCTTTCTATTAGACCACAGAAGAAACTGAGCTGTAATAAAACCCTTTGCCATTTGAACAGTATAGATTTGTAACTTTAATACTACAGAGTTTTCTACAGTCAACAATCCATCATCTAGATCAATACTAACATTCCTAATGAGAATGACTATTTGCTAATTAAAGTACACTGGCTGTAGGTGATCTCCAGGTTGTACTTTGACATCTGGGTTAAGTTTCCATAAGGTCTCAGAACACCCTGCTACTCTGATTATTTAGACTAGAATTGGACTCCAAGCCCTAACCTAATCCAAAGGTTAAGAGTTCCATTCTAGTATATGCCTGCTACCCAAAATAATGGAGCCACTAAATGAATGGAATCTCCGGGTAACAGTGGACTTTACCAGGAGTCTCTTAATGCCTCTGTAACCCTGAACCTGCAGGAAGCCCCAGAAGGACAATTCCCTGAAAAGGCCCCCAAGACTGGAAGCTAATCCCAGCAAAACATGGACCGTCTCATCATTAACAACACCCCACAGTTTGATGCGTGTCCCTAAGATCAGTACTTCTCCCTGTGCTCTGGACCCATCCCATCTCAAGTTGCTCCCATCCCGTTTCTCTGATCCTATATCAACCTCTTTCCTTCCCTTGTCTCCTTCTTATCAGTATTTAAACATTATTAAGCCCACAGACCCTGCCCCAGCCCATACCTCCTTCCTATGCTACCTTCAGTCTCTTCTTTACAGCCAAAATACATGAAAGCATGACCTACACCTGCTGATTGCATCCACTCAACTCCCACTCACTCTTTAATCAAATGTATGGAACTCCTGCAACCACTAGTCTACCCAAAAGGCTCTTAAAGTCACCAATACTTTTTAGTTGCAAAAGTCAATGGTCTTCTCATTCTTCATCTTACTTGACCTCTTCATTGAATTAAAAAACCATTAAACACACTCTTCATTTTGAAATGCTCTCTTCCTTTAGCTTCCATAAACCACACGCTCCTGATGTTCCTCATATTTCTCCAGCCCCTCCTCCTCTGTTCCTTGAATAAACATAACTCCCAGAATGTTGCTATGCTGGGCCCACTTCTCTCTATAGGCACTCTCCTTGGACAATTTCATTTGCTTCCTTGATTTCAGTCAAACCAGATCTACCCTGAAGAATACCAACTCCATACATCCAGCCTAAAACTGTCTGCACCCCTAGAATGTAGACACTGTCCAAAAACAGGAGCTACATCAAGGAACAAAACAACAGGATCCCCACAATTCCTAAGTTCATTGTCTAGCTCATCCTCTTGGAGGTAGCAAGGTACCTCCAACTGAAAGCGTCAAAAGGTGAAATCAAGATCTGCCCCCACATCCAAAAACAGCCTATTCTTCCCCTCTATTCCCCATCTTAATAAATGTCACCACTCTTCACCTTTTTAACTAAGCCAGAAACCTGGGAATTATTCTTGACTTCTCCCTTTCTCCAATCAATCACCAAATCCTAAGGTTTTTACCTCCTCAACATCTCTGTATAAAATCTCTTCTCATCATCATCACCCCACTGTCACTACCCAAATCCAGGCAACCATCAATTTTCACCCATATTACACCCCAACACTGAGACTGGACTATAGGAGGGGCTCAGTATATTTGCATTGAATCAATGAATCTATCGATTGATCAATCAACCAACCAACTGAGAGTCCAAGGGCTAACTTTAATGTTTTTAAAAACTCCTGAAAATTGAGTGGTGGTTTTAGGGCAGGGGGGGGAAATATATATATATATATATATATATATATATATATATATATATATCCCCCAAATTTGTGCTTTTGTGTTGCTCTGCTGCTGCAGACCACAAACACTGGGGACGTGCACCAGACTGTGGAATACAGTGTAGGATCACCATGTGTGTCCACAGTAGTGCTTCTCAGTTAGGGGTGTTACTAGCAGCACCTGTGGGTGGAAGCCAGGTATGCTGCTAACTACCCTACAATGTACAGAATAGCCCCCCAAAACAAGGAATTGGCCAATCTGTCAGTAATGCCCAGGTCTACAGTTACAAAACCAAGGCACTCCACAGTAACACTAGTTCCAAATGCCTCCAAGATGTCACAATAAGATAATAAACCTATTTGTTTCCTCTGTAAAATCAGATATAACACATTCCATGTGCTAGAATAAAAGCTAAAGGATTTCTCCAATTTTTTAAAAAATGGAGATAAAATTTAAATTATGGCTTAACATTCCAGCTCTGGGAATAAAACAATATATATTTATAACAAATGCTAATGTGATTTATTCATTTCTTTATTGAAGGCTTTCTTTCTCTACTCACAACAAAAATAAACAAAATAACAAAATGCCCCAATGTGTTATGTGCTCACACACAATGTTTTATCTTTGCTTTACATGGCTTTGGAAAACAAAAAGATTGTCTCTCCCTCACACCCCCTCTCTAGCTTCTCCACTCTCTTTAACCAATCATAACATAGTTGGGAAATATGTTTTATTGTCTGTCATACTTGTTGATGTGTTTCCTTTTCTTAAGATAAAAAGTAAATAAGTGAAATTCTTTATATTTCTCTCAGAAAGCACAGATGAAAACAAAAAACCTAAATCAAGATGTTTCATTTGCATGAATAGAAACTGATTTTTTTTTGTCAATCAAGAAATAAGAAATATTCTCCATTTCTATCTTAATCAAGTAACCATCAAACCATGCCAATAGACAACGATTCTAATGGCTTTTTTTCTATTAACTGTCTTTCATAGAGACCACATTTTAAGGCATCTCATTAGAGGACAATACTTTTTTTAATTCTGTAAGAGCCATATTAAAGTGATGGAGACTTAAAATTGTTAACTGTTGACTTGGGTCTTCAACTAAGTAAGTACTTGCTCTCATTGGACTTCACAAATCAGATCAGGGCGAGGCTTTTTGCACAGCCTTATAAATGGTTAGGCTTACTTTGGCTCTGACCTTCTATCAATGAATAATTTATTTTTCAGTTTAAGTTTTAATGCCCTCTTTTTTATTCTCATGTTGAAAATTAACTGTTAACAGTTTATCTATAATTGAGGGCATACCAGATATTGACTAAACCACTTTTTCTTTTTTTCAGTCCGACAGACCAGGTACATACATGTTGAGGATTGTGGCAAAACAACTGTTCTTCCAATGAGAAATTAAACTTTTCAACCAATGCTCTTGAACAGACCATCAAACTCAACCCTCAGCCATGTCATTGTTTCATAAATGATCACCTAGGTTAAAAGAAAAGAAGGTATCTGAGTTGACCAGAGAGAGGCTTTCAGAAAAAGCTGAAAAACACTCACCTTAAAATTATCTGTACTTCAGATTGGGGACACCCCTCCCCTCTTGGTATACCCTTCAATGGTCTGGGGCCTAGGTTTTGATACACACTCAAAAACAAATGCAGCTATTCAAACATTTGCCCATATCTGAAAAGTATCTTGAGTACTCAAGTGCTTTATGGAATGTGATTAACATGCTTTGATTTTGAAAAATCCCAGAGAAGGAAAAGAATGTAAATAAAAGAATGGAAAATATATATACAAGTGTACATTATGGAATCATAAGTATGGGCAGAAAATATACAAATAAGATTGAGTTGATACATCTGGGAAAGGAAACACTAGCCTATTCATCCTTAAATTCTCTATGAAGTAAATGGGAAGCAACTGTTCCTATCATTATTTTGCAAATAGAAAAATCAAGGCATGAAGCAGAAAAGTAACAATGTGGGGAAAAAGTTATAGGTTTATAAAAGTTATGATTGAAGCTAAGTCTCCTGATGTCATACTCTACTGTTTTAATCTTTTCTTAACATAGAAGGACCCCATTTGTTGTTTGTACCTGTTCTGCAGGAAATTTGTGAACTATTTTATAACCACCAGATAATATATAAGTATCACTTCCATGCATACAGAATATAACTTTAGCCAGGTGTAAAAGAGGTGGGAGAAAGGGGAAAATCATATGGTCCTTGATTTCCAGGAGTGTGTGTGTGGGGGTGTGAGAGTGTGTGTGAGAGAGAGAGAGAGAGAGACCTGAATTCCTTTTGGAAACAAATAGGGATGAATAAAAGTCATTTTTAAATAGATGGCATAGATGTAGTCTAATACCACATATAGTGGGAAAAAATACACATTTTAAAAAAATTGCCTTTTTGCCTCACTAAATATTCAAATAACACTGGGTATATAAGTAATAAAATAAAACCAAAAAAAGATTTAGAGTTCATTGAGATAAGCAGGCTCATTCTAATTCTAAAATATTTACTTATACTGCTACTAATATTATATATTACAACTAATAATGAAAGGAAAAATACTGCCGTTACCCTCTGCTTTCTCAAACATCAGAGTTTAGGCAGAAGTACATGCTAATATTGCTATCAAGTAAAGCTTAATATCTCTGTGGGATTGATGTACATTTTTTAATGGCCACAAATATTATGAAAATCAATGAAACTGTAGTTTCTATGCATATTTTACTACAATTTAAGCATAATATGCCAAGACCACATGAAATTTTAAAAGTAGGGTGCATAATAATTTATGTGCAGAAGTTTTAATTAAACATGTGCCCTAAGTGCTTCTTTCCTAAAATCACATCAGTAGTCTGGAAAGTTAACAATGTGTGAACAATGGGAAACAACTTAATTAAAATGACACTAGACTCTAAAAAAGAAAATAATTATTTTGGATAAAAATAGGCTCTGAGAAATATCCATGGCAAAGTTGGTCAGGTTCTAAGACCACAGATTCCAAAAACAAGAAGGTACAGTATGTTAACTTTGTAACATTTGTATAACCATTTAAAACAGGATTTTAAATAGACCAAGTTATAGTTAAATATAGGGTCTTGATAAGGCCAATAACATATTCAAGTAGAAATCAAATATCTCTTACATGATAGCTAAAGTTGGTCTTTTAGATTTAAACAATTTGCTGAGTCAACTATTAATGATCTTTATGAGGTTTTAATATGACATTCCACCTAGACAACTTTCATCTTTATTTAGGAAGAAGAAAAGGGTAAGGGATTAGAACCTAAATATATATCATATCATTTTTACCTATCATCTTCTGTTGATAAACTGTTCCACTAGTAGAAAGAGTAAGAGCTGAATGTAAACCAGAAATGATGCCCTTCAAACACTGCAAACCTAAATGCAGCTTAAACTCAGAGAGGAAATAATACAATATTCTTAGCCATTCAATTGAAATAAATATATATCCTTGAAATAATGAATATAAAGATTAGAGTTCATTACTACCCTGTTTCCCCGAAAATAAGACCTAGCCAGACAATCAGCTCTAATGCATCTTTTGGAGCAAAAATTAATATGAGACCTGGTATTGTATTGTATTGTATTATATTATAATTATATATTATAATTATATTATATTATATAAGACTGGGTCTTATATTATAGTAAAAGACCAGGTCTTATATTAATTTTTGCTCCAAAAGATTCATTAGAGCTGATTGTCCGGCTAGGTCTTATTGTCGGGGAAACACGGTATGCATCATCCTTTATATAATATTTGTACATCACATGCATGTTACATATGTAACATACCTAGGATACTGGACACTCACAGACACTTAAAACACTTGTTATCTTCCACTTCATGTATATGTAAGAATAAGCACACATTTTAATGTGACATATTCCTAGAAATATCAGATACACAACTCATAGTTTTTGTTTGGGGAGAAGGCATTGGACATTTTGTGTTTTTGAAATATGAGCTTATGATAGTCATTTAGTATTGGTCTACACAAATATTGCATGTGTGGCTGTTTAGAAAAAGTAAATAACTGTCTTTAATATTAAACTTGAAACTTTTTCAAGTTTACATAGACCCTTTCTACACAATTAGTAGGTTGGTCCTCCGAAAATGAAACCTATGCAAGATGACTTACTAAATAAGGGACAGTCTATTGGACAGAGTGATTACGAATACCCCGATGGCAGGGATCATACCTTGTATTCCTACATTCTACCCATCAGCTAGCATGATGCCTTACGTATAATAGTTATATAATAAATACTGGTTGTCTTCAACAGACTCAAACAGCCCAAATCCTAGCCCTATTCCTACCACTGACATTTTTGGAAATGTAATAAATATCATTTGGAGTGTCTAGCCCATGCCTTTATCTCTCCTCTTAGAGCTCTTGACCACCACCCAGAGGAGAAAGCCCAGGCCTACCACGATTTTAACCTTGTTTCTCTTATATGGCCCTTACCGCCTGGCTATAGCTAACTGGATGAAGGGTAAACTCCTGACTCAAACAAAGGCAATCAGAGGGTCTCATTTGAGAATTTGAAATGAGAGGCATGTAAACTGGCATTTGGAAGCTAAACATGTCAATGATAGAGGATTGTAACAAAGATTCAGCTGAGTTTCTCAGGCTGTCTTAGTTCTTAGTTCTTTCTGAGGCCTAGCTGTACAACTATCCCTTGAATTCTGAGAGGCCCGTTATATGCCTAAAGGAAAAGGTCACTTTGGGGTGGTTAGTAATAGAAATGAACTAAAGTCTGTTCAAGCACGAATCTGGAGTAGGTCACTTTTCACAACTATTACAACTCATAAAAAACATTAGGTGTATTTTTTAAGTAAGAAACGTCCTTACATGTGTTAGTTCAAACTTTCTCTCAATCAGAAAGTCCTTTGACAATCCCCAAAGAAGTAGCTCATGACTAACAACTTTTGAACAGAAGAAGCTAGCTCTAATTACCAGGTCCTTTTTTACAAGGAATTAAAAATCTGTAACTTTGATCCATTGGTCCTAGTTCTGTCTTCTACAGAAATTTAAATAAATTTATTCTGCTTTCCAGGTGCCAATCTTTTAGCTTTTTGAAGAGAGAGATGCCTTATTACCCCTACATTCACTCTCTTCCAGGGTACACTTCCCCAGTTCATTCATTCTTTCTTACCCGTACTTGATAAGAGACTTGATAAAATACTTAGCAAGATAAGATATTTGATTTCTGTCCATGGCTACTGAGAATGACTGCTAAAGAAACTCTACTTTCAGCTCTCCTATCTGTGCAGAAAAGGCATAAAGAAAGTACCTCTATGCCCAGAGAGTATTTCTGGTATGGAGAAGTAATGTCCCAGTTAGAGATAAGGAAACTGACGCAAAGAAGCTCAATTTCAAACCAGCAACAGCAAAGCTTGATAATGCCCTCAATATTTCCTTCCATATCCCCAGGTCCATCCAGTGTGCCATGCTACCCTACTTTCCCCATGATATTATGTTCACGGGTCTGTAGAAAGTGCCCCTAAATGCACTGAGGCATTTATATACTCGGTTCCCATTTCTAAGGCCTAGCTCTAATCAAGGCATAGCAGGGCATAACCCTGCTCAGAAGCCTAAATAAACAAACAAAAAAACAAAAAACCCAGGCTCACCAACATCTGTCATCAACCCATCTTATGGCATACAAACAAACAAAAAGGAGTATTCAAGAGTAGCAACTCCAGAAAGATAGTGTAAGGATCTTAGAAAACCTGTTCATTCACGAAAGCATTAAGAACTCTGGCAAAATTGTCAAAATCAATTCTTCCAGAACTCTGGAAATTAACCAAAGGCTTGCAACAACCAAGGGGTTACCATATGAATCAGCTATTCCACACCTAAGAATAAACCCAAGAGAAATGAAAACATATCCATACAAAAACTGTACACAAATATTCATAGCAACATTATTCATAATAGCCACAAAGTGGGAACAACCTAAATGTCTATCAACTAACTGATGAATAGATAAATAAAATATGGTTTATTTACAAAGTGTAACCTTATTTGGCAATGAAAAGAAACAAAGTACTGATACATACTAAAGCATAGGTGAAGATTATGCTAAGTGAAAGGCTGGTCATAAAAGATCACATACAGTAAGATTCCATTTATATGAAATGTCCAGAATAGATCAATTCATACAGACAGAAAATGGATTAGCGGTGGCCGTGGTCTGGAGAGTAGGAGAAATGGGAAGTGACTACTAATGGATACATGGTTTCTTTTTGAGCTGATAAAAATATTCTAAAATTAGATATTGGTCATGGTTATACAACTCTTTAAGTATACTAAAACCAAAAATTATACATTTTAAGTGTTATAAAAAATTATTTTAAAAAGGTAGTTTTCACTGACCTAAAAATTTTTCTCACCTTCATTTCTTTGGTCATCTCTCTCCTCTGCCTGGAATGCATTTCCTTCCATTTCTAACTGGAAATCAGACCATTCTCTAACAGCCCATCTAAAAGCAACCCTTTCCATAGTTTATTTATTTATTTATTTATTTATTTATTTATTTATTTATTTATTTATTTTATTGGATTGGGGAACAGTGTGTACTTCCAGGACTTTCTTCCAAGTCAAGTTATTATCCTTTCAATCTTAGTTGTGGAGGGTGCCGTTCAGCTTCAAGTTGTTGTCCTTTCAGTCTTAGTTGTGAAGGGCGCAGCTCAACTCCAGGTCCAGTTGCCGTTACTAGTTGCATGGGACACAGCCCACCATCCCTTGTGGGAGTCGAACCGGCAACCTTCTGGTTGAGAGAACACGCCCCAACCAACTGAGCCATCCGGGAGCTCAGCGGCAGCTCAGCTCAAGGTGCTGTGTTCAATTTTAATTGCAGGGGCGCTGCCCACCATCCCGTGTGGGAGTCGAAGAATCGAACCGGCAACCTTGTGGTTGAGAGGATGCACTCCAACCAACTGAACCATCTGGGAGCTCAGCAGCAGCTCAGCTCAAGGTGCTGTGTTCAATCTTAGTTGCAGGGGGCGCTGCCCACCATCCCTTGTAGACTCGAGGAATTGAACTGGCAACCTTGTGGTTGAGAGCCCACTGGCCCATGTGGGAATCGAACCGGCAGCCTTCGAGTTAGGAGCATGGAGCTCTAACCGCCTGAGCCACCGGGCCAGCCCCCCCTTTCCATAGTTTTGTCTGATCCTCCCAGAGTGATGTTTTCCCTTTTCCTTTGAACTTCAGGAATACTTAATAATTCTTTTAGGTCACCTTCAATAAGTTAACTTTATCAGTTCTTCGCGAACATTTCTTATCTTCCCTACTACATATTAAGATCCCTGAGGGCAGGGATGATGCCATCTGTGCAGATATTCCCTGAGTATGCAGTCCTTGGCTGGGCACTTAAAAGGCGTTCTCCCAGTGCCTGGTGAATGAGTGTGCTTTGCCAAATATATCAACCTTTATAAAACAGTCTACTGTAATGCTTTTTCCGTTTTTCCTGTTTTGGTCCCTTTTTAGGACACTGCTTGATGGACTAATCATCTGAAATTATTAATGTCATGTTTCACATCAAATGTGATCTCAAAACTCTATTATCAGTCTGTTTTTCAATGTTTTCCTTTAATTTAAGACTCTATATATTTCTTTCCAGAATAATGGAAAATTGGAAAGTTTTTTAAATTATTTATCGTATTACCCAGCCAGCAGAAAGACTAACAATTTTCCGTATTCTCGTCCATGTATATTTTAGTGCATTAACATAGTTTGAGATCTCAACTATGTGTACAATTTTGTAAATTTTCTCCTTAGTTATGTTTCCTCATGCCATGACAAATTCTTTGCAAACATAATATCCTTTCCTATAATGGAACCATCATTCTCTTTAATTCTCCTATTAGGTTGTTTTCAAAATTTCACTATTATGAATATGTATGGCAATGAATGCCTTAGTAAGTAATCTTTTTGTATTTCTGATTATTCTCTTATACGGCAAGTTAATAGATTGATCGGATTAGGTCAAAAGGAAAGAACATTCTTTAGAAAATAACATCCATTGCTTTTCTTATTATAAAAATTGCACATGATCTCTAAAAAAAATTTAATATAGCAAATATAAAAGAAAAATCACTCACCACCATTGTATATGTCTTTCAAATCGCCTCTCTTCTCTCTCAAATATATGAAATCATGTTGTATGCAGTTTATTTTCCTCTTAATTTGCCATTATAACATAAGCATTTTAAAACATTATTAAAAATTTTATAAACATTTTAATGACTTCATAATACCATACTGTATAAATACACAATAATATATTTAATCAGTATGGAATACATGGATTATCTTCTATTTTTAATTATAAATAATACTGCAGTAAATATCTTTACATAAAAATATACACATACATGATTATTTTTTAAGATAGATTTTTCTGTTAATACAATCTTAAGGCCAAAAATGTTTTTTGGGCAATTTCAAAACTCCTGATATTATGACACCAAGTTACATTCCAGGAAAGTTGTATTATTTTATACTCCCAACCAGAGGTTTATGAGACTACCCATATCATACACAGCATTAGACATTATCTTTAAGCAAAACAAAATTAGATAACTAAATTTTAAGTGTGCCTTTTAACTCTATGATTTTATAATTTTTGTATTTAAATGTATTGTATATATTAATATTTTAACACAAATCTATTAATCTTTTATTTCATTTTATTTTCTTTCATTTCGTTTCTTCATTTTATTTCTTCTTTATTCAGATTTACATCAAATCTTCCTGATATTTTCTTAGCTTTTTTTTTTTTAGTACTATGTTACCAAATATTCAGTTGAGATACAATACCTACTGGGCGGCTGGTTTGCTCAGTGGTTAGAGCGTGGTGCTCATCACACCAAGGTCGCCGGTTCAAGTCCCACATGGGCCAGTGAGCTGCACCCTCCACAACTAGATTGAAAAGTACGACTTGACTTGGAGATGAGCTGCGCCCTCCACAGCTAGAATGAAAACAATGACTTGACTTGGAGCTGAGCTGTGCCCCACCCCCAACTAGATTGAAAACAACAACTTAACTTGGTTGCTGCACCCCCCCACAACTGGATTGAAAAACAACAACTTCACATGGAGCTGATGTGTCCTGGAAAAACACACTGTTCCCCAATATTCCCCAATTTAAAAAGAGAGAAAGAGAGAGAGAGAGATACAATACTTACTTCAAAATATATATATGTTCAAATGTGACAAAATCAGAGCCAAAGTTAGAACGAAGTTTGAAGGAATCTCAGATGCTTCTGCTGCAGCAATATCAAACCAAAACAAAGCCAATTGTCATTACTTGTAATAACACTGTAGACAAAGGGAAATGTCAGTGAAGAAAGAAAATGTAAATAAACTCTGAAGAGAAGTATAGAGAAAGGAAAGGAGAAAAGGAAGAAAGGAAAAGCTTTTATAATATTAAAAATTTCAAGACAATTGGAATGACCCTCATTTGCAATAAACTTGAAATATATACTTTCAATTTTATAAAATAAGATACTTGATGAAAATGATATTTTAAGAGTATTTGAGGCCTGGAATGTAAGAAATATAATATTCTGATTGGTAAGAGAATATCATATCAGCTGGTGGCATGTACTGGCAAATGACAATACTGTAACCCAATTCCAGTAGACACAAATATCCAGAAAATGTGTGTGTGACTTATATTTTTATGAAGATATAAGCTATAAATTGAAAATGACACAAATAAATATAACAATATTCTGTACTCACAAATTGGAAAAATTAATATGATTAAAATTTCCATACTACCCAAAGCAATCTACAAATTCAGTGCAATCCCTTTCAAAATTCCAATGGCATTTTTCACAAAAATAGAACAATCCTAAAATTTGTATGAAACCACAAAAGACCCCAAATAACCAAAGCCATCTTGAGAAAGAATAACAAAGCTGGAGGCATCCTACGTCCTGATTTCATACTATATTACAAAGCTATGGTAAGCAAAACAGTAAGATACTGGTATAAAAAACAGATACACAGATAAATGGAACAGAAGAGAGAAACCAGAAATAAACTCATGCATATGGAGTCAATTTACAACAAAGGAACCAAGTATATACAATGGGAAAGGAACAGTCTCTTCAATAAAAGGGGTTGGGAAAACCAGACAGCCACAGAGACACCTTATTCTTGTCAAAAATTTGCCTAGACATTCCTTCGCTCTCTAAAATAAAACCTCAAAAAAAAAGAAGGGGGGGAGAGGGAGAGAGAGAGAGAGAGAGAAGGGAAAGGAAGGGAAGGGAAGGGAAAGGAAGGGAAAGGAAGGGAAAGGAAGGGAAAGGAAGGGAAAGGAAGGGAAGGGAGAGAGGAGAGAGGAAAAAAGAAAAGAAAAGAAGGAAGAAAGGAAGGGAGGGAGGGAGGGAGGGAGGGAGGGAGGGAGGGAGGGAGGAAGGAAGGAAGATCAAACATGAAAAATGTCTACTTTTCTTTCCTGTTATCCACGTTCTTTCCATAGAGTGCAGCGCACTTAAAGAAGCAGACTCATATATAGACCTTCCCAAAACACAAGCTCAAGGCATAATAACACTTAGCAACCTAGTGTTGATAAGAGGACACAACTGTAAAATGCTTAACACAGTACTAAGCACACTGCATTATTCAGAATAAGAACACAAAATAGTGGTCATGGAAAACAACAGCAGCCCAAGACAGTGTTTATTCAACTTAATTTCAATTACATTAAATTACACGGAAAAAGATCAGAAATATGCTAAAAAGTTAAGTCTACAGCAAAAGAAACAATCAACAAAATAAAAAAGGCAACCTACCGAATAGGAAAAAATATTTGCACATCATATATCTGATTAAGGGGTTAATATCCAAAATATATAAATAACACATACAACTCAACAGAAAAAAATAATCCAATTAAAAAATGGGCAGAGCACCTGAATAGACATTTTCCAAAGAGGACATACAAATGACCAACAGGTACATGAAAAGGGGCTCAATATCACTTATCCTCAGGGAAATGCAAATCAAAACCGTAATGAGATATCACCTCACATCTGTCAGAACAGCTATTGTCTAAAAGACAAGAGATAACAAGTACAGGCAAGGATATAGAAAACAAGGAACCCATGTGCAGTGCTGGTAGAATTGTGAATGGGTATAGGCATTATGAAAAACAGCATGGAGGTTCCTCAGAAAAATCAAAATGGAACTATCATATGATCCAGCAATTCCACTTCTGGGTATTCATCCAAAGGATGAAATCACTGTCTCGAGAGATACCTTTACCCCCATGTTCTTTGGTGCATGATTAACAATAGCCAAGACATGGAAAAAGCCTAAGTATCCATCAAGAGATGAATGGATAAAGAAAATGTGATATTGAGATATACGAGGTCTGACAATTAAGTTTCAAAATGCAGATGTACAGAATATTTTATGCTTCTCTCTAAAAATATAACAACTTACAAAAACTAAATTAAGTTACATTTTACTTATGTGATCCTCATTGGTTTTTGTTTCCTGTGAGTTTAATGGATTTTAGACAGAAAATATTGTTCACCATTCCTAGATTGCATATTAAGATACAGCATTAAATTATCTTCCCTCATACTCATAAATTAACTGAATTAAAATCAGTAACAATTTTTTTATTCACCCACCACTGTGTAAAAGGCACTGTGGGAAATAAGTATAAAACAAGAATTTATACTTCTTGTTTACCTATATTCTCTACTATCCAAACCTAAGGTAAGCCCTAAACAATGTAACAAATCATTTCAATTGTCTAAAAAGGAATAGCATCGGACTCATGGAATCCATCCTTTACCCTCGAATTCACACATCCTGCCTGCTACAACAGACTGCAGTTGGGCAAAAAGTAAAATGTGACAATGCCCCCACTTGTCATTAATACTCACTAATTAGATTATAATCAATGAGAAAGAGACAGAGAGAGGGACAAGAAAGACAGTAGAGAAAGACAAGAGAAAAAAGAAAAGGTGATCTTGAAGAACTTGTCTCTTTTAAGGTAAACAGAACCAAAGTTTAAGAAGAAAAACACAAATTTCTTCTTATACGGTAAGGGACACTTAGAATTACTTAAAGAACTACATGGAAAGTTGGCACAAATGAAACATTCTAGACCTACACCAGTGTGGATCCCTACAGACCACCTAATACTCTCACCAGCTAAACCAGTGCCAGGACAGAGTCAAGGACTCAAAACATATTGTCTTGTTTCTTTGGCATTTTAAACAGTTTAAAGAACATAGGGATTAAGGGAAAGGATAAAACTGCAAACACTAGCCCAGTGAAATGCTTATAACCTCGTGCACCCCACTAATTGACGCAAATAAAAAGAGCCTATATCACTCTGTCCTCCTTATACTGGTTTGCAGAATTCAAAACTAGAATTTCCCAACACTTCCTAGCAGTCGGTTTCAGAATAATTTGAATGTGAAGACATCCAAGTCAATTTGTTCAAAATGTTTCTTCCTTCTGCTGGATGCTTATTCACACTGTTTTCTCTAGGAAACAGAGAGTAGTCATTCAAGTTGCTGGCACTGCGTTTTTCTGGACCGGTTACAAAAGATAGAGAGCTGACAAGAGACAAAAAGAAACCTGTTCTTATCATCATGCTTTGCTGTGACCTGATGGGCAATAAGAAATGCAGTGCCACATTTTACCATGTCCCTTCCCTGTTCTTTAAAACGTTTATGGGTTAGTCCTCATTTGTCAAGTCTCAGCATGCTTCCTTCTTTTACAATCTTTTCTACAAACTGTAATGGAAAAGCTACCTCATGGCACCTTATATAACTTTAGTCCTCTCAGGGGTTTTGTCATCCCTGGTAATTTGGATTTAGAACCAAAACTCTACCCTATGCTTAGTCTCCTTGGGTTGTTGTTGTTTTAATTCCAACTCATTTCTCCAGAATAGGGTTGTTCTCTCTACTTGTTGAAACATTTTTTTAACATTAATTTCCAATTTAAGTGTTGGCCCAAAGTTGCAGGTCAGCTCTGCAACTTTTCTAAAGATTTGCAGATCAAGCCAGAGAAGTAGAGTCTGGTTTGCTTTTGTGGAAAAAGTGATACAAATTTGGAAACTACTACTTAAAGATTCCAAGTTCCAAATCTTACTGAAAATATTTGGGGCTTGAATTCCATTTTTATTCCCATCTAAGAAAAAGTTCTTACTAAAAAACTATGAAGCTCCTAATATTTCTCAGTCACCAAGTATCTTTTCCAAAGCAGCATTCTGATCAGTATAATGCAAATGAATCATCAATAAAGCAATTAAATTCCACCCAAGATATTCCTGTACTCAAATTCAAAGGAAAGTGCTTGGCAAAACCCATCTTAGTATCTGCCAAACCCCAAACATTTGAAAACAAATAATAACTAACTCTAGGCTGCTTTGCCAAGCCCCAGAACGGCAATGCCCCTCGCCCTTTCAGAATGTCTGCATTTTTCTGAACATCTTCTACTTCAGCTTCATATTCTAAGCCTTTAAGTGTCAAAAGTCAAGAACTATCAACCAAAGAATTAATAAAGCTGAAGCTCTAGATAAATAAACCTCAAACTCCAAGGTTCTGTCAGAGAGATTCACACACAATTCATCTGTTGAGAGAAGATTCTTTTTTTTTTTTCCATTCAAGGAGCAGTTTAGCCTGAGGATTACCTTTCATTCAGCAAGGATCACCTACATTCTAACTCTTGTGGTTATTAGAGCAAATCATGGGGTGTTGAGAACTTGGCTTCCTCCACCTTAATAAAACAGTTCAAGTCCTAGAGGCAGTTAATCCCTGGAAGGCTTTGTGATCCCATCCCCTGACATGTTTGATAAATATGGAAATTGTAAAATGTTCTGACTTGTTAAAATTTTTTCAGCCTGCTTAACGTGCTCTTTGGCCTTAACACGCACAAAGTGCTGACCTGGCATGTCTAGGAGCCTCCATCACCTTCTCTATTGTGTATACACTGACAACCCCTGAAGCATAAATAAGTCACACTTCACAAAGAAATGTTTATTCTACACTCTTAAGAGGGACTCTCCTTTTTTCAAAGAAACAAAAGTATGGCAAAAGGGAGGGAAGAAGGGTGTGTACAAAAATATGTGGCAGAAAGGAGAGAAAAAAAAACCCTCTTTTTCTAAATGATTGTAAAGCTGAAGACCATTAAAAAAATCTGGGTTGGGATAGGTGTGTCTGCAGTTGGCTGATAAACAAATCTTTCAGAGTCTGAAATTACTATGGTAAAAAACAACTGTTTCTGTTTCTCGATTTACAAAATGTAATGAATAATATAGTTTTCTTTCAGTACATCTTAATAATTCAAATGAGTCAACTTCCCTTGAACACCACTCAAAGTTAAGAAAATGAAATACTCTTAGGACCTGTATCTGGCCACCAACGAGCAAGAAGGCAAGCTCTGGTCTCATGAATATGTCCAACTTCTACTCATCTCAAATAACTAGTCATTTTGGAGAGTGAATAAACAACTGTGTAAATACCAAGAAGAGGGCCTGTAAATGTACAAACCGGGTGTGGTGTCTAGAAACCCTGCAGACTTCTCCAGGCATAGGATTCATAGGGAAACATCAGGAAGAAACCACGAAGACAATACACTGATGAAATGTTAATGATACACTGGAAGACCTCAAAATTCATAGCCAGCTACACTCGTCAGTCACAGCCATTCCTGATATTCCCAGATCCAACCATCAAATTCCCAACACTTTGACCATTTCCAGAAAATTATCTTTATGGCGTCTCCTGAGGCTGCTGCTTGTATGACACTCACAACTGTGAGGGCCACAGCAAGAGGAGATGCATGGTAGAATGGAAGCAGAGGCCTCGTGAATGGCAAGGTGGGCACACCTTAGTAAAAAGAAAGCAAGCAGTAAAACAGCTAAGTGGCAGAGAGCTGGAGGGAGAAGGAAAGAAACCAAGAGTCAGGATGGTATACGTACCATTAAAACCATCCATGAACAATTGAAAATTAGTTGTAGCTCTCTAGACAGTTCTCAAGGCCTCGGTAGGTTTGGGGTAGGCGGGAAAAGGACCACCAAAGGCCATTCCAAAGGACAAGAATATGACCTGTGGATGCTGGGAAAGGAAGCAGGAGAGAAAAGAGTGAAAATGTTGACCTCTCAGCCTACCTAGTCTTCTTACACCAATTAAGGAAAGATGGAAAGCAAACAAAAGATGACTTTAGGAGAGAAAAATAATCAAAATGATTGAAAACATCATCTCTTACTTTCCCATCAATACCAAGTTTCTTACGTAGCTGTAGCTCAGAGCAGAAAGGCCTGTAGCAAATAACACTGCAGAGAGAGAAGTCAACGAACTTCTCTTACAGGAGGCAGAAAGCTCTGGAGTCTAGATCAAGGTTTGTCAGACTTTAATGTGCATGAGAATCACCTGGGAATCTTGTTAAAATGCATGTTCTGATTAATTAGGTCTGGAGTAAGGCCAGAGCTTTTGCAGGTCCAACAAACACCCAGGTGATGCTAATACTGTAGGCCCGTTCACCACACTGTTAGTACGGGTTAGCGTGGATCTTGGTCAGGGAAATTCTGGTTTGCCTCATGACCCTGGACAAGTGTGGGGACAGAGTCCCAGAGAGCAGTTTCCAGGCTCTCGGCCTCACGTGGAAAGGTGCTGACTCGGGTAGTAGATGCCCGTCAGCTGGTGCTAATTGACCATCAGCTGTTACCAGTTAGCCAGTTAGCCACCGATTATAACTGCCCCGGCTGCACTGGTTGGGGAGAGTCGGGAGTCGAGTTGAGGGAGTGAGTCAGTCGGTTGGCAGGCAGAGAAGTGAATGGTGGACTGCGGATCGCGTGGCTCCTACTGCATGTGTCTCGCCCAGCGTCCAGTGAGACTATAGTGGTGTGACTCCCCTACCTATGGCTCCGTGGGTGTTCCTTTTTGGCCTCACCATGTCCTGCGTTCTTATGTGGGGAGCGGGAGCTGAGACCCCGCAGGCCACCCCACACGACACATGGCGCAGCGAGCAGGGTCTCCCGCATGACAACAAGTTACGGACCTGCTCCAATTTCTCACTTTCCTCATTTATTAAATGGAGATACTAATGTTTACCTCAGAGTTGACAGGAGACTTAAACTCTTTAGCCTAATGCCTAGTTATTATTATCACTAGCACAATATTTCCTGAAGTCTAGTACACATTCCACTGGGGGTACAAAGACAAACTTTAAATTTGTAATTGTTAAGCAATATTTTAATAGGTCTTAGAAAAAGAAAACAAACATTACCTTAAACTCAAGATTTCATGGGTATTACCCTTAAGATAAAGCTAAGGTTAAAAGAAAATGTAAATTTTCAAAATTATTAGGTTTTTGCAATTATTTTTAACCTTTTAAACCACAATTACTTTTGCACCAACCTAACACTAAGTAAATAAATGTACAAGAGGTACACGGATATGACAAAAATGATGAGAGTGATACTCAACTGACTGAAGTTTGGGAAACATCAATTAACACAGGGTTACTAAGTTTCTTGAAGGCAGGGGCTCGACCAGATTATCCCTTGTTAAGAAATAGCTGTGTGCTCTTTCCCATCTTGCCAGACGGCGGGTGAAAAAGCTGAGAAGCCGGACACGAAGAAGAAACATGAAGCCAAGCAGGCTGATGCTGGTGGCAGGTTAAGAAGAGTAACCTCAAGGCCAAAACGCCTAAGAGGGGGAAGCCCCAATGCAGCCGAGACCCTGTCCTGGTCAGAGGAATCAGCAGATAGTCCCCATCAGCTATGTATTCCCGAAAGGTCGTGCACAAGAGGAAGGATTCAGCAGCTAAATCCAGGACTGAAAAGAAAAAGAAGGAGGAGATTCTTGCTACTATCACAAAGCCAGTTGGTGGTGACAAGAATGGCGGCACCTGAGCAGTTAAACTTCGCAAAATGCCTAGATACAATCCTGCTGAAGATGGGCCTCGAAAGCTGCTGAGCCGCGACAAGAAACCCTTCAGTCAGCAGGTGAGAAAACCTTGGGCCAGTATCACTCCCGGGAACATTCTGGTCATCCTCACAGGGCACCACAGAGGCAAGAGGGTGGTTTTCCTGAAGCAGCTGAGCAGTGGCTTGCTACTTGTGACTGGACTTCTGTCCCTCCATTGAGTTCCTCTGCGTAGAACACACCAGAAATTTGTCATCGCCACCTCCACCTAAATTGATGTCAGTGGTGTGAAAATCCCCAAACATCTCACCGATGCTTACTTCAAGAAGAAGCTGTGTACGCCCAGACACCAGGAGGGTGAGATCTTCGACACAGAGAAAGAGAAATGTGAGAAGACAGAGCAGCGCAAAACTGATCTGAAAGCCATGGACTCGCAAATTCTGCCAAAAGTCAAAGCTGTTCCTCAGCTCCAGGCCTACCTCTGCTCTGTGTTTGCTCTCACAAATGGGGTTTATCCTCACAAACTGGTGTTCTAAATTTATTACAAAGAAGCTAATTAAATGCCTGATCTGTTGAGAGAGAGAAAGAGAGAGACAGAAAGCAAGTTGTGTGATAGAGTTATGAATGTATTTCAAAACCTCTGTTCACTCAAGGCTTAGAATCCACACTTTAACCAAATGATATTCTTACCACACTTACTTGTGCATATTGCATAACTATGCTTTCATAGATCACCAAACTATCCGAAGGCTAAGGAAAACACATTCCATGGAATAAAGCCATTTTTCCCTTTAATATATAAATTAACCAATCTAAACCGCCTCCCAACAGTCGGCTAATAGAATTATGCCTCCAAGGGAAAAAAAATTATGATTTCATAAATCCAGTATTATGATGTTTCTCTTTTCCCATCAACATTTTGTAACACCATCCTAAGGTAATCTGTGGTCAAAGGGATGGATATGGATGACTGAATGCTTTACAAACGAATTTGTTATACTCTTTCACAACAACCGTTAGAGCGAAGAGAGGAAGTCTGAAGTCATGTATGAGCTGGAAAAGGGACAGCATGCTTGTGAGTAGCATGGTTTTCAAGAGAACTATAAAAGACTTCCTGATGTATTTAGCATCTGATGTCTAGTATACTTGGAGCAATATATCATTCTTACAATTCTGCTGTAAAGTTAGTTGATAGTTTTGTTCAAGTTAAAAGAAAGTGAACACAGATATATGTCAGAACTTCACTCATTCATTTGTCCACAATGTGAACCACTTCCTGATGAATCGGTAATAGTTTCAAATACTGGAAAACTATGTTCTCAAGTTCGCACGTGTGTGTGTGTGCTATTCATAATATAATGGCTATAGACATGACACATTTTTAAGTTTAATATGCATTAACATTTTCTCCATCACTTTCTTAAGTCTAGACAATTAACAAAACAGTAAGTCCAGTCCTGATTTGCTGTGTCTGCCAATTTCCATGGTGTTAATACTTGTACTAGGGCTGACTTCAAGTTACCAACGTGACGTCAGCGAGCACAGAGCTGGAAGAGATGTGCAGCAGTACACACCATTATACAGCATTTCTACTACAGATACAATAAACACAAATAACTTCAAGAGCATAGATAATAGTAAAATGTAGTAAAAAGGTAACTATGAAGTGATGAGTTTTGAGTATTTATTTTTATTTCTTTAATTGTAAGTTTATACAGTTGAATTTTTAATGATAACCAGCTCACAAAATTTCTAAAAATTTAATAACTGGTTCTCAGGAGTTGGTGTGGGCTGGCTCCAGGACACACTAGCCATACACCACATCCCACATATTGTTGCTACTACCACTCGATTTACATATCACTTTGGAGTTTTCTTTAGAAATCTTTGGAGACGTGTAATAAATTTTTTGTGTTAAAGAGACAACAACAACAACAAAAACCTCAGATACTGTAATATGTAATTTTTATGCAGACTAGTTTGTACTTCCCAATAGAAAACTTATGAACCGTCTATGCGCCAAAGCCTTTAGGAAATCAACTAATAAAAGCAGCTTTGCATCTTAGGGGAGAGAAATGCAGGCCATAGATATTTGGGTAAAAAAGGACATCAAGATAAAAATAAAGATATTTGCATCAATTTTCACAAATAAAACTGGTCAAAAAGACTTGATTTCCTAAGGGAACCGAAACTAAAAGAAATAGCTGCTTATAAATGAATCATACAGATTCTACAGACAACCACCACAATATAAATGCTTCAGATGCCATAATCACATGTCAATATCAACTTTTTAATTTGTATAATGTAAAAGGAGAAATTACAAAGAAATCCAAAGCTATTTCACAAATCCCTCTAGCCAAAGTAAACCACTGAGAGAATGAAAGAATTTATTCCACAAAATGGTCATTTACGGTATTAAGTCGCACTTTTAAAGACTTTCAAAAACAAGTCTGCATTGCCCTGGTAAATCTTTGAAAAACTGAAGGCAGTTAAGTTGTTCTCAATCCCTTGAAAAAGTTCAATTAACCAGTTAATATTAACAGGGTGAAATTTCAACTACCTTCCCTTTCCTGGAGAATATGCTTGTGTGTATGCCTCTCTAAAACCGACCACAATGTCCTGTGGGATTGTTTATTTCCAAAGTAAGTCTTCAAAGCTGAGGAAAATGTACAGCACGCATACTGTTTATCTCTACAAGCTGGAGCATATGGAAAAATTTATAACCGTCAAGTGTTATTATTACACTGCAAAACAAACACGCAGACATACACAATAGGGATAAATATAGTGAGATTCGTTCACAAATCGGAGATGCTAGAGGCACATGGAAGAGTTTACAAAAATTGCAATGTTTAAGAGAGCAGAAGGACGGTGGAGCCAGCCTGGCTTTACACAATGATTGTATGGAAAAGATTCTGCTATTGCTTCTGAATTATAACACAGGTTTAGGCATGCAGGTTAATTTGAGAAGCAGCCCTTAAAGAAAAGTAAAGAAGAAAAACAATTCCTGTCTTGTATTAAAAATTCCAAAGAAGTATCATTATGGATTCACCAAAAAAAAAAAAAGAAAGAAAGAAAAGCAGTAAAACAATTAAAATGATAAATTAACCACTGAGTGACAGTCAAATGAAAATATAGTTGAAAATTATTTTCACAGAATAGTTATTATAAAGCAAACAATTTAGTTTATTAAAAACTTTATAGCAATATAAATTGCTGTATCAAGGCAATTTTAAAATAGAATCCATTTTTTGCAATGACTTTTAGGTAAAAGGGATAAAAGGCACTAAACCTACATTTTAAAACGTAGAATTTTGCGGTTATCTCCCCAAATCCTCTTTCAATTGGAATATACATTATTTCAAAAGTCTAATTTTTACATATAAAGTTTTAATGAAATAATAATAATTTCCCCAAAATTTATCAATATCAGCAGTTCCATGAAGAAAAATTCTAAGTATAAAGACAGAAAAGTAATCCCAGGAAATAAAAGCACTCTCTATCCAAAGCTCACATGTACTAAATGCAGAGGCTGAAATAAGGCTTGGATGTTTTTTCTATTTTCTTCAGTGCTCTAGTCATTACTTTAACAGGCAAAGAATTACTAAACAAGCAAAACTCTTTGACGGAAGCACATACTTTCCACACACTCTAAGTGTCAAAGGCCTGTTTAGAGAAAAGCCAAACAATCTACTGCATCTTAGACGTAAGGGCCAGAATTAGGTGATGTTTCTGACTAAGGGGTCTATTTCTGCCTTTACCAAGGCCTCATTTTGTAACCTTAGGGAAGAGATTTATTTGTTTTTCACTTGGCTTTAAAAATAAAGATGGAGCCACAGAACCTCTACTTAGCTCCCTAGAATATTGTGAGGCTACAATAAATAATGCCCATAAAAGCTTTGATCTCTTCAGGAAAAAAAAAAATGAATTCTGACACAGGCAGAAGTTTTAGAGGTTCCGGTGTTAACTGAAGGTGGAACAGAAGGAACAGATAAACCACTGGTCACTGGAAACATGCCTGTTAACCCTTCTTATTTATTTTCCAGGTAAAAATGGGCTTTGAAACTAAGCCCATAAACTGCCATCGAGATCATATCCAATTTTCACTTCTTTTACATCCACTTTTGCCATCACTACAAATTATAACATCTGAGCAGGTAAAAGACAGCTAAGAGTAACTAGACTCATGAATGGAAAACAAGAGGAAAAACCAGGATGCTTGATTTCTAGGCCTGGCTCCTCTTGACAAAAAAAAAAAAAAAATTAAAGAATAGGGAATTAGAAACTTAGTTTAAAAAGTAGATTTCAGGCCTCTTTATAGTCCCATCTGCCTCTCTCATGAGAAGTCATCAACATGGCTGCCAAGATTTCTTGGTGGAAAAAGGATTTTGCAAGATGAAACAATTGTAGTTAATTGCCCTTAATTTCTGAATCTATGCCAGTATTTGCACTTAAGGCATTAAGATGCTGGGTACAATGGTTTCAACTGAATCTTCTCTCTAAAGTCTCTTATGTCTGTAATGCATACAATTTATATTTTTTAACTATTGTACATATGATAGCAACAGTTTCTTTTTTATCCCTGGAAGTTTGATTCACAGTACCCACTCATTTCAAATGCCAAATACTGTAACATACTATACGACAACAGAACAACATTTAGAAATTTATAATGAGACATCAAATTGCACAGAATAAAAAATGAGAGAATAACTGAGTACATAAACAATCTTATTCCACATCTTGACATAATCTGTTTGTTCCATTGACCATAATCTTAACTCTTAGGGTTTAAAATCTACCATATAACCAATCTTTAATCATTATCATCTTCTAAGAAAGAGTGGTAAATTACTTTTAACTTCTTCTAGCTTTAACTAATTCTGATATTTTCTTTGTGTTACAAGGATACCTACACCTAGGTGTAGTATTATGTTTTCTTATAAGTCTTAGTGTATGTCATTAATAAATTGGTATGAAGGTCAATAATAGCAAGAGACCTTTGAAGATTGTGCCTACCCTTTTATGCTGTGAAACAGAGGCACAGCTTTAGTTAAATAAACAGAAAATGTCATACTTTTTCTCACTCTCGATTTCAAACTCATTAATCTCTCTAAGCATCAGAAAAGGCAGTTTGCTTAAGACTAAATACCAAGTAAATTGCAGAATAAGGATTTCAGCCCAAGTCCATCTTGCTTCAAACGTCTGTGTTTCTTCCACCATGCCCTGGAGTCTCTGACCAGGGTGCAATCTTTTCTGTATGAACAGAGGAAGGCATGGGGCCCTCTCAGGGTCCAGAATAGCAGTGGCAGCTTCTGCTGCCCAAACCCTTCCTACCACAATCAAGCGAAAGGAAGGGGTGAGATGGGGAAGCTTTTCTGATTTCTGTTCCCTGTCTAACTCTGGATATATATTTTCCCATATAAATAGAGTCAACTTTATAAATGGCAGCAGTAATACACTCCTGGAGTGTTGGAGTGGAGTTGTAAAACAGTAAGGAGGTAAGTTTTCCTTGTATATAAATACTCAAAAAGGGCAGATTAATATTATACCTTCTTATTTTCGTATCCCACCCAAGAATATAACTCAAAATCTGTTAACTTGTGAGAAAATAACTCTTCACTTTTTAAAGACCTAAATTAATTTTTCTTGTGTTAGCTGATGTTTTCAGAGCATCGGAGCATGTACATAAAACAAAAACAGCTCATTTTTGAATACTTTAAAACTGACATTGTGCCAACCTCCCTAACAAACACCTTACGTTATTTTTTTAAAAGATAAAGAAAAAGGGGGGGAGGGGAGCCAGACTCCAGAAATAAGAGATAAAATGATAAAAATTCATGAATATAAGCTCTCCACAGTTTAACTTATATACAGGAAAAGAACTGAGTAAATTAAATTATCAGAGTCCAAAAGAATCAGAGATCACATTGCAACCAGAAAGCAGACCTATCCCCAACATGAGTTTAAAATATATTTAACTTGGGAGACCCAAAGTTAATTCCTTTCAGTCATATCCTCTTATTGCTTTTGCTTGAAATCCAAGGTGCATGGTGGTAAATTTGCCTAATATGCAACACTAGGAATCCCTAGCTCTTCAGAGGAGCCCTGCAGATTCTCTAGGTATGGACAACTGCCGGAGAAGAATTTGGCGGGGTCGGGGGGAATGGAATGGCTTATTCTCTCACCCTAAAGGACTTTTTCATAAGGGTCCAGCATAGCCTTCCTCTGGGGCACTTTAAAACAAGAGATTTACCTTTTTGCTAAGAGTGGTATCCGGGTCTGCCTGAAACTGCACAAAGGAAAACCATTATTTAACTCTAGTTGATGATAATTTTGTATCAAATGGGCTTTTATAAATAAACTATCTTCCTAACATTCTTGATATTGACTTAACATGAAGGCAAATAATCCTTACTGATTTAAAAACAAAAATCTAATCTGTGCTGGATCAGAAAAAAGAGTTCTGAGAAATCCTATCTTCTAGCGGAATGAAAGGCCCACTAACTGCAAGATTAGGAATATTTCCCTGTAAAATCTTTCTAATTATGTTTTTGATCCAAGATGCACTACAATGAAGAAAAGCACCCCCAAACTACATTATTAAACAATCTGTGGTCATATTAGTAAAGCAAGGAAAACTAATGTATAGTAGTAATTTGTTTTTATCTCATATTTAAAAAAAAAAGACATCTTTCTTACTTAGGAATAACACAATCCAACACATTATGTACCAACTACCTTCCATAAGAAAGCTTTCCTAAGTAAACTTGAAGAAAATGCTTCTTAATGAGCAGGGTATGCACACTCAGGTCTTTCCAGAGCATTCATTTTTCCCTGCCAGGGATGACTCAGCTGCATTGCCTACTTCAGCCCAGTGGTGACTGGGAAGGAAAGGATCATTAACCCATCAACAGGTTCCCTCTGAGCAGTCTCCATGTGTGCAGCAGCCTGTGGGACTGGCTGTGAAGGTGCCGGTTCCTCGCTTTCTACTGAGCGTACTAGAGAACAAGATAGCTCAGTGGGGTGCATTATCTTTTAGGATGCACCAAATTGAAGGCTGCATAATCCAAACTCAACTTCGAGTTGACAAACTTCACAAAATTATCCATGGAAATGCCTTCCAAATGTAACTGGAAGACCGAATGAAAGAAGTGTTGATGTGAAGTAGCATTTTACACTCAGAAGCATCCACTTGGGGAAAAAAAATGGTGTTTGTAGTACAAAATAAAAACAAACTTTAAAAGATTTTAAAATAAGGGAACATGTGAGGATAAAAAAATAAGCGCATGTGTTGAAGCAGTCTTATTATTGTCCACATTTATTTATATTGAAAGAACTATTTAAAGCTCACTACAGGAATACCATATGTAGCTCTAAACCCTAACAAATGTTGGGATGTAGGATGGTTTTTCTCCTCACTGAATTATTTACGAACATTTAACAGAATTTTCCTGTCTAGCATAGGCCAGGCACTGTGCTATGGAACACACCCACGAACAAAAAGGACATCGCTCCTGCCTTCAGGGATCTTGTGAGGAGACAAGGAAATGTATAACGCGTAACCAAGCACTATAATGACAGGGCGACGTGGAAAAGACCACGGGACACCAACCCTGTAGGAAGGCCTATTTGAGGAAGTGAAGTTTAGGTTGAGACCACAAGGCTAAGCAGGAATTAGATAAAGAGAGATGACAAAAGAGGCAGAGGAACAGTGTGTGCGATGGCTCAGAGTTAAGAATCAGCTGAACAAAATGCAAATTAATGAACCTCAGTAAGGCTAGGGCATGAGCAAGGGGAAGAGTGGTACAAGGTAAAGCTGAAGATGTAAGTAGAGCCTGATTAAGAAGGGCTCTGTCCTAGAGACAGGAAGAACTCACTGGAATGTTTAGAAAGGGAATAACATTATCATCTTTGCATTTTTTGAAAGATCACCCTATCTAACGCATGGAATATGGAATAGTGTGGTATAGTAGTAAATGGTCGAAGGCTACTGTCACAATTCTGTGAGAAATGATAGCTCCTCGGTGGAACGGTGGCCTCCAAAGTAAAAGAGATATGGGAAATTTTAAGAAACACTTAGGAGGCAGAATTGTCAGAATTCTGCTTGGTCATGAAATGTAGGGAGGGAAGAAGAGAAGAAGGAGACAAAGGTATCTTCCAGGGTTCTGACTTGAGCCACTGGGAGATGAAGTCACCCTGGAGGAAGAACAAGCTTGGGCAGGGATGGGTGGGCAAAGAATGAGATCAGGATTGGGAATTTATGTGAAATGTTTGGGAAGCCAGACTGAAGTGGGTCCCAAGAGTTAGAAGTAAAAAGTGGAGAATAGGTGTGATGGGGAAGAGAGCTTACTATGTAACTGAAGTAGGACAATATTTGAAGACAATCTTAATAAGCTTAGCAGCCAGTAGGAAGGGAGGTAATAATAATACAAGGAACTTTCTTCCCGAGTGCTCTCTTTGTACTAGCCACAGAGCTTAGCACTTTAAAGATATTACCTCTTTTCATCTTTACAACAACCCTATGACGTCGGTATGATCCCCAACTAACACACAAGGAAACTGAGGCTGAGAGATATTATGTAACTTGTGCAAGATTTCATAGCAACAGACCTCAAATTTGCATCCAAGCACATCTAATTTCAGAGCCTAGTCTTCATGATCACTAGACTATATGCAGGATTGAGGAGAGACAGTATTAGAGGAAAATCAAGATCCCTCTAAGGTGGAGGAGGATGGGACCCACGCTTTAAGAAATGAAGGAAAACCTGTCTTCATCACTGAAGGGACAGAGAAAAAATAACCACATGAGAAGATTTATATTTTGATGGCACGTGAGGAAGGATTTTTCTATCTGAGGATTTGTGTCTTTCCTATTGACCCGAAACTAGTCCTGTGCTGAGTATCAAGACAGAATTAATGAGTAAGATGGTTGAGACGAGTAGAATATAACTGAAATGATTCATTCACTGAACAAAATTTTTTGAGTGCCCACTAGGTACTGGGTACTAGTCTAGGCACTTGGGATTTACAGTAGTAAAAAAAGAAATAAGTTTCCTATTCACATGATCTTTAACTTTTGTAGAAGAACACATAAAATGCGTAAGTAAACAAATCAGATAATTTCACATTGTGACAATGTAAGAGACGAAATTAAGCAGGGTAATGAGTCTGAGAGTGTTGACAGAGAACTGCATGCGTTACATGAGGTGCTGGCGGAAGATGTGTGGGAGGCAGTGGACATTGCCGAGACTGGAAGAAACCCCAGCTGGAGCACAGTCATGCAGAATGGAGGAGACAGTTATTTAGGGAATGAAATAAGATTGCCGGGTAACCCCGAAAGGGCAGATGAGGAGGGGGCCCACGTATTTACAGAGATGTTAATCTGCCTCACTCTGTATTTTTCTTCAGCTAAACTCAGCAGCTCAGGAGGACTTGCAGAAAAAGCTCAAACTCACCCAGTTGGGAATTTACCAGGCAGATATGACTGATAATGGGATGCAAGAGCTTAGCAAGTAAGGAGGGAAGCTAGAGTCAGGTCCATGGACTCTAAACTAAAGAAAAAGGATAGTGAGGAACTTGTCCCATATAAATGCAAGTCCCCATAAGGCTGGCGATTTGGTGTGTAAATTGGAAAGAAGAAGAAATTATGGCCAGAGAGGAAAACATCTGAATTTCAGAAGAGAGGTAAAAAAGGGGTAGAAAAATGGCATGGGAGAAAAGGGTTTCAAAGATGTGATTATTAAAAATAAATAAATAAACAAAGAGACAAGGGTATTGGAAGGTATTGGAAGAAGAATAATGGAAGAAATGGAGGTACAAGTACAGTAGCCCCCCTTATCTGTAGTCTCGCTTTCTGTGGTTTTAGTAACCCCCCCAGTCAATCATAGTCAAAAAATATTAAATGGAAACTCCAGACATAAATATTTCGTAAGTTTTCAATTGTGTGCCATTCTGAGTAGCGTGATGAAATCTCAGATGTCCTGCTCCATTCCGCCCGGGACATAAACCAGGCCTGGCTCAGTGTATCCACACTGTATATGCTGCCCACCCCTGAGTCATTTAATAGCCCCCTCGATTAGCAGATCGACTGTCGTGGTATCACAGTGCCTGTGTCCAAGTCACGCTGACGGTAGCCTACCACTACACCATAGTGCCTCCGTCATTTACCTCATCTCGTCTCATCTCACAGACACTGTATCATCGCACGTCATCACAAGAAGGGTGAGGACAGTACAATAAGATATTTTGAGAGACCACAATGTTTATTACAGTAAATTGTTATAATTGTTCTATTTTATGATTAGCTATTTTTGTTAATCTCTTATGTGCCTAACTTATAAATTAAACTTTATCATAGGAGATATGTACATATAGGAAAAAAACATAGTATGTACAGGGTTCAGTACCATCTACATTTTCAGGCATCCAGTGGGGGTCTTGGAATGTATCCCCCATGGATAAGGGAGGACAGATATAGAAGACAGAGAATAAAGTGTGTGTGTGGGACAACGATAGCACAAAAACGAAATAACAGTTTAGCTAAGTAGCAAAAGTATACTCAAAGAAGCAGAGTGTTTTACAGGAGGGAAAGAAATGGTAGGGGGGACTTAAGAAGACAAAGACCCTGAGACAGTGAAAGTATGGGAAAACAACGAGCATCCTCTCAGAAAGGCTATATAGGGGAAACAGCATCTCAGGGGAGAGCCAGACCTCAAGTCGGGAGGAAACCTTCCTAAGAGTGGCTTACCAATGCTGAAATTTCAGACATGCCTGCCATCATTGGCATCTGATCCTTGTGTGAAGGAACCATTTCTCAGGGTGTGATGTTCTCCATCTATGCTTCTCTTTTGCCCTGATCCTCTAATATGACATTAACGTAGTAGGGAAAAAATCCAAGAGAACCACCAGTCTGGAATAAACATCCTTTTAGACAAATAATAAAAAAAAAATTATACTTGGGGAAAAAAAAAAAAAGCAAAGCTTCCATGTTGACAGAACAGTAAAGCAGTTTATTTAGAGAGTCATTTGAACAAGGCAGACACAGTTTAAGGACCCAGGGGGGTTTTCAGTTTCCACCATCTGGTTATTTCCCCAGTCCTCTGCCATGCATCACAAAGGTCTCTGTGAATCCACTTAAAAAGGAAAGGGCTAACACTGCTTTTTATTTGCTTTAACACTGCCCTCAATAAAAGGTGGTACATCCAAAGGATAAAATAAATATTTGGCCACAAAAATCACAGTGCAAAAATATATTTATTTATGTGGAAAGGTGTTCTCTTTTCATTGTTGAGTATAAAAAGCAGGTTATAAAATAAGATGCTGAGTATGATCTCATTTTTAAACAATAAACTTTTTTTTTTATATTGTGGTAAACATACATATAACATAAAATTAACCATTTCCAAGTGTATAGTTCATTAGCATTAAATACATTCCCACTGTTGTACAACCATCATCCCATCCATCTCCAAACTTTTTCATCTTCCCAAACTGAAACGCTGCACCCATTACTCGAAAACAATGAATTTTAACATATGCACATACCAGAAAACGTCTGAACGGGCATACACCAAAAATGTTAAAAGTGGATACTGCAATTATAGATAGTTTTCCTTTCACCGTGTAGTCCTCTATGTTTTGATTTTTTTATTAAAAAAACTGCATTTGTAGTGTAATTTTTAAAAATCATTTTAAATTAGTTTTTAAAAGACACTGAAAGTTCAAACATTAAAAAAGAAAAGAAAGACTGGAGTAGGGGCCACGTTTATCACCTTCTTTAGATCTGCACTAGTAACTAAAATATATTCCATGAGGGATCTCAAGCAACTCAAATTTTCAATGTGTTTTTTAGAATGGAAAAAAAGCCAGCACATTATCAATTGCCTAATAAATATTGCAATACTTGAAAATAAAAATGATTACTGAAGCATAGATAGCTTACTGTCCCCCATTGCTCATTTTCCTGTTTTTCCTAGTAATAACAACCTCAATTCTTAGCTGGGTACATTGAGCCCAACCAAAAGACAGTATTTCCTGGTTGTCACTCTTGGAATTACTTGTGACCATGTGACTAAATTGTAGCCAAAGAGGAAGTGCTATGTGCAACTTCTTGGAAGTGCCCTTAGAGGGAAGGCACACCCTCTTCTTGTTCTTCTCTCCTTCTTGCCAATTGTAACACTGACTTGATGGCTGAAACTCTAGCAGTCCATCTTGGACCCTGAGGCTACATGATAGGAATGAGGAAGCAATAAGACAAACATCTCTTTTTTTAGTCATATGCAGTCAACTCAATGTATTATAACTGATACAATTACCTCCTAAATTGTTTTCCTTCCAACATGTCTCATACTCAGTCCTAAACCTTTGTCAACAATGATCATAAGAATACCCATAGACACTGGTAAATAAATATAACCAAATTCAAAGGTGATCAATTCTCAACCTTCTTCCCACTTGAATTCTCTATAGAATTTGCCACTGTCAACAATGCCAACCTTCTGACACTCTTTTCTCCACTGAATCAATATTTCATAGATTTTGTTCCCATCCCTTTATTAGCTCCTTTTCAGTTTCTTTGTAAGGCTTCTTTATAATCCGGTGGTCAATGTCTCTAAACTGTTTTGACTATGATTAAATCTTTTGTATGTGTTTAATGGCTGTTTCAGTCATCAAATTTTCCCTGAAGCAGTCTGCTATGGACTTAATCATCTCTCTCCAAAATTTATATGTTGAAGTCCTGACCCCCAATGAGATGGTATTTGAAGATGGGACCTTTGAGAAGTAATTAGGTTAGGTTAGGTTATGAGGGTGGGGCCCTCATAATGGAATTAGTGCCTCTCTCTCTCTCTCTCTCTCTCTCTCTCTCTCTCTCTCTCTCTCTCTCTCTCTCCTCCCTCCCTCCCTCCCTCCCTCCCTCTCTCTCTCTCTCTCTCTCTCTCTCTCTCTCTCTCTCTCTCTCTCTCCCCCCTCATTGTTATGAGGACACAGTGAGAAGGTGGCCATGTGCAAGCCAGGAAGAGGAACTGAATTGGCCAGAATCTTGATCTTGGACTTCCAAGCCTTCAGAACTGTGAGAAAATAAATTTCTGTTGTTTAAATACCCATTCTACGGTATTTTTATTATGGCAGCCCAAGCATACTAATATATAGTCCATTCAATTATTACTGAATACATAATAACTAATTATTTATTGAATGCTTACTATATGCCAGGAACATTACATATTTTATCTCCAATTATCTCAGTAACCCCACAAGCTACAGATTATTATATTCATTTCAGAAATAAAAGGCCTGAGGCCCGAAGAATAATTACCCAAGGCCCATAGTGGTAAGTGAAAGTCAGACTCTGGACACAGGCTTACCTCAAGTTCACTACCCGTTATACCCCATGGCACACACAAGTCTCCAACTCAAGGAGTTTGTGGTATTTTAGAGAGACAATTGAGACCAATAAAAAGCTGAATAATTCAAAAGGTTAATAATAATACATGAGAAAAACACAGAAATAATAAAAAGTACTAGAAGGGAGTGATTGCTAAGTTCAAGAAATCATGAAATGCTTCAATTTCTCCCCATAAAAATATAGAGCATTATTTTTAAATTAAATCCTTTTTGAAACCCATCCAAACTAAGTAAATAAAGTAGTAAGGGACATTACAACCTTGAAATAAAGATAAAACCTTAATAGAACTTACTTTGACATTTAAATTAGTACCTTTTAAAAGTCACCAAAAAAAAGCATTTTCCTTCTACAAGGTATGCCACAGGTGATTTGTTTTATCACATCTTAATCTTTAGAGGAAAAAATTACACAGAAGCTTAGCTTTTCTAAACTGTCTACTAATGTTAGCCAGTTATTGACTAAAAAGAGACTGGGAAAACAGTTAAAACTCTTTTTTGGAAGTGTGTGAAATTAGATTATCTGCTTGTATTTGAAGTTAATTTGAAAAGGTCTGAGAAATTTCTTCACAAAAGTAAGAAGAGCTATAAAATGGTCAAATAACATTTTAACAACTCATAGATTAGACAGGAATGTGGGAAACACAGGACTCAGTCTCAATTTTGGAACAATCTATCTTCAATTTTCTTAAAGTGATAGCTAGCTACTTAACTACCAAGCAGTTTTTTAAATAGGTAATTCTAGTGTTTAAAATGTTTTTATTGTCGGATGCTTTTATAGAAATTCAAAATCTTCC
Organism: Rhinolophus ferrumequinum; assembly: GCF_004115265.2. Lineage (NCBI taxonomy): Eukaryota > Metazoa > Chordata > Mammalia > Chiroptera > Rhinolophidae > Rhinolophus > Rhinolophus ferrumequinum. The sequence goes on from NC_046289.1 coordinate 28,823,180, forward strand.
ATGGAAATCTATGATAACCCGTACTATGTAGGGGGGAAATGAATCCAGTATTGACCTATAAAAAAGAAATTCAATTTGTATTTTCTATCGGTTGTTAGAAGAAAACATTTAATTTCTAAAACAGATAAGATCTATTTTGATAATACCCTTTAATTCAACAAATAATTAGTTATTAATTATAATTTGATTTTATGACAAAAATATTATGTTTTCAACATAAAATATGCTCATTATGGGAAACTTGGAAACGAAGAAAAGGATAAAGAAAAGAACACAGTCATGCATGCCCTCACCATCACCAAATACTAACATTTCCTTCTAATTAGCATATTTTTTAAATTTGATCATTTTATATAAATTAGATATTTGCATATTTTCGTTTTCACTTAACCATATGGCATTTTCCACATTGTTATAGCGTCATCAAATAAGTCACATTTAATTCTAATGAATTAACATTCTAATGAATTTACTTACCCATAATTCACTTTAAACACTGATTTTTCTTTTTGTTATGTTAATAATGCCCTGATGAACATCTTGGTGTTTTTTCTGATTCACAGAGAATTTCCTTAGCATAGATGCTAGCAGTGAAATTACTAGCTAAAGTCATACAATCAGCAAAGAGTTACCTGGGTAACGAGATGTGGTAGAGTCTACATGAGTGCTGATTGTTAAATTTTCAGTAATTTTCTACGCCTGTTGTTAAATATAGACATCATTAAAACCTGAATTTGTAAAGGTACAAGTAAATAGAATTTATTAGAACAAAGATAATAAATATTCAAAATTCATTATTTGTTCATTATGTTACTACATTTTATTATTCTCTCTTCTCCAAGATACATCTACTATATCTAGGTGCTGGGAATACTATTACTTGATGGTATCCTACCGTGCAGCTCTTCCCAACTGCACATTCAGTGACGTCATGTTGGTAGCATGACTTGGGCCATCATGGGAGTATCCATATCATGGAAACTGGAAAATGCTACAAATGCTCTTTAGCCACCAAGAGAATCCAGAGAATTAACCCAATTGTTCAGATGGTGAGCTATACATGTATCTTGTTTATTTCACCCTCAAACTTCCTATTTTTCTACATATCTTGGCCTTTAAAAGCCCTCAAAAAGATGGAAGCAGAGACTAACATCTAAGCATTTCATCAGTTTTACTATTTGAGCTACTCAGTAAATGTTTGTAACAGATGTTTGAACAGAGATATGTTGCGTGGCTGTCAGTGATACAAAAATGTTTAAGTCTTCAAGTAAAGAAGATAAGATACAAACAAAGAATGATATAACAAGATAAAAAATGATAAATACCGTAAGATAAAAAGATTCAGGGAAGCCAAGAAAGGAGAGATTATGTCCTGCTGAAGAATTGTAAAAGCAGATATTGCATTTTTAGATGAATAACTAGAAAAGTGTCACAGAAAAGTGAAATAACTGTTTAAGGCCATCAAAACTCCCCCCTCCTCCCCCTCACACAGCGCTTCTAGTACCTGCGTTATGACATGCCACTCCCCTTTTTCTAGGTTGTAATGACTAATACACTCAGATATCTCTTCCCCACTGCACTAGTCATACCTCCAGAGCAGAGCTTTATCTCTGTATTCCCATCACAGATGTTCAATAAATGTTTCTTTAATGGATGAGTGAAAGAATGGATTAATGAATAAAAGCTCACATTTATGAGCTTATAAGGTACTTAGCACGGTCCTCAGCTCTTTACATTACATTAAATCATTTAATTTTCACAACATTATGAGGTAGGTGTTATTTTTACCAATGACAGAACTCAGCCATTTTACAGACAAGGAAACTGAGTCACAGAGCGATTATAACGAGACCAAGCTCACACAGAGGGCAGGAGAGCTGGAATAAAACCCAGTCAGTATAACCGCAGAGCCCCTGCCCTTCACCTCTCTACCAAGAGCGAGCATGACAGAATAGCACCAAATCCATAGAGCTCCTTCTTTTTTTCATTCATTCTTACATTATATCCAAGCAGAAAAATAATGATAATAATGCCTGCTTCTAAATTATGTATTTCAGTCAATATAATCAGTTCATTCACGTTCAGAGTAGTATAGGGCTCCCTCTTAGATCTCTAAATTTAAAAATATAAAATAAGTCAGTCTCATACTTGCCAAGTTTTGATCATGCAAACTTCTACATATATTCCTAATCGAATATCTGTTTTTAAAGAATATCCCAAATTTTCCAATTATAAAGACAAATATTTAAATATTCAAAAAGAATGTTAGATACTCCATTTGAGTTTTGAAAATCTAACAAGGATACCTTTTCTTGTCTGTGTTCTTTATACTTGTTATATATTTATATATGTAGTAGACACTGGAAACTATAGTGTAATTGTGTCACAAATGTACCAGGGTGAAAAGGGGGAGGAAGGGGAAGCAGTTTCTGTCCCCGATAAAACATCTTCGTGACGGTGGAGATTGAAAGATCACTGACCTTACCAATAAAGGTTGTCATTTCAATACCAATGAAAAAAAGAAGAGAGCCATCAGGTAAGATTATCACATCAAGGCCAAGATATTGTATTTATTTTCATAAAAAGACACAGAATCAACTTACCAATCAAATTTGGTAAGTTAGTCCAAGAATATTATTGTTGTCAAACAGAATATTATTCATAACATATGGATTCATTTGGGCACTGCTTCATGAACAGACGCACTTATTTTACCATATCCCAGCTCTAAGAATATGTAAGGATAGAATCTTGGAGGTCTGACCATTGCACTCATTTAAGAAATTCCTTATTAAAAACTGTGCCTCTCTTAAATCTAACTAATACGAGAAATAGAAAGACACATTTTCAATATTTTTCAATATTTAAATAAATAATTCTATGCAAGTTAAAAAAAAAATCACAATAAGTTCTCTGTTATCCTTCAAGGTCAGAGAAAGTTGTATTCCAGTGAATCCAATATTCTGATTCAGTTTCTTTTCTAAATATGATTGTTAAGGATTAAATGAATTAATATGTGTAAAGTACTTCGGATAGTACCTGGCATATAGATTAAGTGCTATATGTATGATTATTAATTAAATTAAGCGATATAATTGTGGTAAATTTTATTTCCAAAAATGTCCTAGGCATATTTCTGGTCCCACATGTTCTTCCAGAACCTTACCACTCCCTATCAAAAGGTGGAGTCCGTTTTATTCCCCCCTGAACCTAGATGGACTTGTGACTGTTCTGATCAACAGAGAAGTACAGAAATGTTATTCTGTGATTTCCAAGGCTATGTCATAGAAAGGATACAGCTTTTGCTTGGCTCTCTCTTTTTGGAATGCATTCTCTGGGGAATCTAGATACCCCACTTAAGGAAGATCAAACTATTCCAGTTGGAGAGATCACAAGGAGAGACACATGTGGAAAGAAACTAGAGCTTTCCTAGCCAACAGCCAGCAACAACTGCCAAACATATGAATGAACGAGTCTTCAGATGATTTCAGCTTCATACTTTATGGAACAAAGAGAAGCCATCCTTGCTGTGCCTTGTCAAAATTCCTGATCCACAGAATCTGTGAGCATAATAACTGATTGTTTTATGCCACTGAATTTGGGGCTAAACTGCCACACTTAAATTTGCGTTTCAACTAAAATAAAAAAGATTTTAAAGTAGTGTGAATGAAAAAGGGGTTCTATGGAAAGTAACCTCACTGGGTGATCTTATAAATTCCTAAAGGGGCAGGTCATGGTAGGTGGCCATGCCTCAGGCACATTACTTCTTTAATAAAAAGTTTATTTTTGCTTTAAGCAAGCCCTGTCCATTCTTTCTGTGCATCTAGGTTAACACACCTTTAAAAATGCCTCTTTTCAAAGCCCTCAAAAGAGCAACCACCCTCAAAAGAGCACATAATCCTGTTGACTAACCTGTAATCCAATCCCCGCCTTGCTTTCTCCCACTCTCAAGTAATCTTCCTTATGTTCCCCCTTTAATACCAAATGCATACATAGAGCTGCAAACAATCACTCTGGGAAGCATTTTTCTCAGTTCATTAAGAAATTAAATGTTATGCAAACAGGACAGATATAAAGCAGGAGAGACTCATAAAATGAAGTAGAAACAACTGTCAGGCATCCAACATATGATTATAACAACGGCAATAGCTAACAGTTATTGTGTAAGGCACTCTTTGTGGAAGGCACTGCAAAGAGCCATGACTAACACCCCTCAAAATCCTATAAGGATAAGGCATGATCTCTATTTTATATCTCACATGCAAATCAGAAATAAATAAAATACCCCAAGCCCAGAACTATTTAAAACATATTTTCATCTTGCTGTGTTGATTCAGATGGCACTCTTTGAATCCTTGTAATGGATCATCATTATAACTATTGCTAATATAAACCAGGGGTTTGCAAATCTTTTCTTGAAGGGCCAGATAATAAACACTCTAGTCTTTGAAGGCTAGGAGTATATATAGTCTTTATCGCATATTCTTCCTTGTTTGTGTGTTTGTTACAACCCTTTGAAATTGTAAAATCATACTTGGCTAGTGGGCACTATGAAACATGCTGTGCACTGGCCCTGGGCCCTAGTTTTCCCAACAAACAAACCACAATAGGAAAATGATGAATGCTATAAATTCAAATTAATAAACCTATTTTTATTATAATAGTTATGATAGCACCTATAGTAATACTAAATTAAGAAAACACCATTTCTGGCTCTAGCCTATTATTATCCGCTAACATCACAAGCTGCCCTGAACTGCTGGAAAGTGAAAATGTAGACCCAAACACCCATAATTTCCTTTATAATAAATGTCTATTCATAATTGACATTCACCTCGTTTGAAAAGGTCTGGAAGACTGAAAGATATTATGTCTCTAGGGTCTAACTGCTTCTCCAGGCATCTACATAGATATCTCTGTGTTTGTTTGTTGCGATTCATGACAGCCCAGTGTAAGTGATAAAACACTGCACACTTCTAACCTTTAGTTTCGATCCTTTGGAAGAAAATGTTTATTATTCTTGGCAGGAAATGATGGAAACTGGTAAGAAATAGCCAGACTACCTTCATATGTAAGTGAGTTGGAATTTTTAGAGAACAGTTCCCCTAGTAAATTTGTCTACACGCAGCTTAATCAACCAAATTTACAGCTGTTAACAGGTTGTGCCTGTGTATTCCTGAACATATAAATAAACTTCTTAATCGGAACAAAACCAGGTTCAGAGTCCAGTTGTTTAAATTGGAATGGTACAGCCAGTACCTAACTGTAGTTAAAGCGACTATTAAGGAGAAGCATAATCTTAGTAGAAAAGTTGTTTTCCAGTTTCCCCAAAGCTACAAAGATGCTGCTCAGCAAATACTTCTGTGATCATCTAAAACTGAAGTTACATGACCTCATTCAAAAATAATATGTCCAAAACTAATGCCAAATCAAACACACAAGTTTTCAAATTCAGGTTCCAAATTAGGAAGAAGCTAATTACTTAAACTCAAATTGGAAGTGAAAAGATTTTTGAGAGCCTATAAATTCAAAGGCCCTTAGAAATTGGAATGAGTATCGGAGTGAGGAAATCAACCCATATGTATAAAAATTTGTATTCATTTTTCTTAGGAACGAAAAAGTAAATAAAGTTTAAGTAGGACATAACGAGTATAGGTTTATAGACAGCCCTCTTTACAGACTGAGAATAGATATGAATTGATTACGAGTAGCTAAGGGGTTAGCCATGTCATGTTAGTGGAAACTAGTTTCCTTGCTAAATTAATTACTTAGAACAGTCATCGAGAAAAGTAACCAATCCAATCACTAAAAAGACTCAGCTAGCCAATTTATATCCTGTTTTTGGAAATTCCTGAAACATTAGAAGTATTATTTCAAAGCATCAGATATTTTTACTATCATGTATGACTCTCTACATTTCTTGTAACCAAAAGACAAAAAAAAAAAGAAAATACAAATTTCTTTGTATTAAGTACAAACAAAATTGAGCAGTTAACCATACAGAAAAGTCTATCACCCATATAAATAGCACTTTTGAACCTATATTACTACATAATTGACAAACTCTATTTATTATAAGTTGAGCTTAAACAATGCCATACCCTGTATGAAACCTAAATTTTATGATAGCTACTCAAATGCTATAATATCTGCCAAATTCTACTTTTTCTCAAATTATTCCAATATGACTTTAAGTATCCAGAGTAGAAGCTGATCAGAAGAAACAGCTCAGGTATATACATATTCCAAGTACTGGGAAGGGATCCAATAACATTTAAAAGAATGACACATAAGCAAGAGTATCTATTTATAAGTATTTGATTTCTTCTGACACAGGAAATATTTTTATACTGACAAAACAGAGCCCATTACTCTAAAACCTTATATACAGAGGGTGCCAAAAAAAAAATGTATACACATTTTACGATAACATCTCTTAAAATGTGTACACATTTTTTGGCACCCCAGTATTTGTATTAGAAAAACAAGGAGAGATTTGGTCTGAATAAATAAAATGAATAAGTGTTACAAGACCCCAAACAACTACCAGCTTCTCCAATGAAGCTCAATGTCCGATGACCCAAAGTTTCAATAATCTTCTTCTGTGAACTTCTATAACATCTGTGGACTAATCACATGATCAAGCAGTTGATTATACTATGTTACTTTGTACTGTTTTCAAGTCATTTCTTATGCTGTTATATGTCTTTAGTACTTTCTGCATCTCACAGCCATCTAAACACATCAATAAGCAATTCTGATGAATAACTTCCTGAAAACTCTCAGTAGTACTGTAGAAAGGTAGGCTCCAGTTAGATATAAAGAGCTTTGAATACCAAGTTAAGGTATGCACTTAATTCAGTGGATCAGGGCAAGCCATTGAAAAAGAATAAAATGATAATAACAATTATTGGGAGAAGAGTAACCTAGATGTCTTGTGCAGGCTGGATCCAAGGGATAAAGGACTGGAGGGAAACAGAAAACAAAACACAATTAAGAAACTATTCAATTATCCACAAAACAGTTGCCCAGTGCCTGAACTACAGTAGTGGGAGAGGAAGTGGAAATGGACATAGAAACAAGTGAATAGATTAAGGGAGCCCCAAAATAAATAGTCACAAACTCTTCATTTATTAAGTATGAGAGTAAGATAGAAGGAATGGTCAAAGATGCCTAGTTTCAGTTCAGCAAACATTTGGGGACACCCTAACTTTGTGCAAGGCACTCGAAAATACGAAAACAGATCAACACTCAAGGTGCTCAAAATCTAGTAAGGCAGACAGACAATGTCCACAAAAACACTGAAATTTGACCATAATGAATATTATAACCGAGGTGTAAATAACATGTTATTGTATTCCAGAGGACGAGATAATTAATCCTGAGTAGAACTGGGAAAACCAATGTTTTCAGGCTGAGTGACTGTTAGAATAATGGTACGTTTACCAAATACTGTGTATTCTTTCTTCAAAATATATTTGAATAGACCTCTCTTAAACCTTTCCACTAACAAAGTCTGAGCACAGGTAATGTACTTCATGACTCCCAGCACCAAACATCTTCTCTCACCCAGTCCCTCCTCAGTAGAGCAAATCAAGTTAACACCAGCGTTTGCTAGCAGACTCCTCTCATCATGCTGCTCTTTCTACTGTAAGGAGAGGACTTTGGTGACTTCCACTGACTTGGAGGATCGACCTGCTGATCCCAAAACAATCACTTCTCCAAGGCCTCTCATCCTACCTTTCATCTGAGCTCTTCTCATTTTGGTCCTAAGAGTTTTACATTCCCTTTTATCCTGGTTAAAGAGATGTGTCCTTATTGTAAAGATGATTTGAGGAGCACTTGACTTCTGAATCAGAAAATCTGAGATGGCATCCTGGCTCCGCCACCTCCTGTTTATATGATATTGGACAAGTCAGTCTGCACTCTCATGTCTGTGCCTGAGGAAATAAAAGCCAACCTCATAGACATATATTGAGGATTTATGTGAAGTTTTTATAAAGTGTGAAGAGCCAGGATATAAACTTCTATAAACATGAAGATGATTATAGATCCATATTAGGTAAAGTCGATTATTTACCTAATGAATGATCAGTCTGATGGTTCAGAGCCTGGATCAGGAATTGGCTATCCCAAGTATCTGACTCCATTTGTTTTGGCACGCAAGGCTAATTGGGGGGGAGGGGAGAGTTATTACATTATTTTTAATCTGTATCCATAAAGTGATTTCCCAAGATGCCTTAAGCTTTTGGCTTTCTATCCCTAGCTAAGCTAAATAAACTGATGTTTTCATCTATAAAGAAAAACAAAAGCCTAACTGGCCTTTCAAAGCATGATTCGAACAGAATTGCCAATAACTTCTTCCCACTCTGCTTTGTTTTTGTTTTTTTTAATGAGGAACATTTTTATTGCTTTTTTTGTTTGTTTGTATTAAGGAGGGCATAGCTCACAGTGCCCCATGTGGGGATCGAACCAGCAACCTTGGTGTTATTAGCACCACTCTCTAACCAACTGAGCTAACTGGCCACCCTCCACTCTGCTTTTTAAAGCATTTATAGTTTGGGAAACATTTTTATTCACTATTCTCCTCGTCTATGTAAATGTTTTTGCTAGAGTGCTCTATCTAGTCATTTGTTAACTATCTATAACAATGCTGTCCAGTAGAACTTTCTGCAATGACAGATATGTTCCACATCTGTGCTGTCCAGTAGGGTAGCCACTGGTCACCTATATCTACTGAACACCTATAATGCAGCTAGTGCATCTGAAGAACTAATCTTTACTTTAATCTTAATTAATTTAACTATAAATGGCCACAGGTGTCTACTGTCTACCATTTTAGACAGCTCAAGTCTGTTGCATGTGTGCCAGAAAGAAACTCAATAAAGACTTATAAAATTCACGGACAAGGCTGGCAGCCAGAGTGTCCACACCACCGCAGTTACAAAATTCTGCTGATGCTGGAAGCCAGGACATGGTCCTTTCCACAAATGCACCTGCACAACTGTAATTCATGTCATCATTCATGGTGTTCCCTCTGCTTAGAATGCCCTTCCCCCAATGGTGTGCCAAGCAAACTCCCACTCATTTTTCAAAGCCAGGTCAAATGTCATCGTCCCCATGAGCCTCTTGTGATTTTTTGAAAGCAACATAGCAGAGTGAAAAGCATTGTAATTAAGGAACAAGGTAGATTAAAGTTTGAATCCCAGAGATAGCCCTTACTAGCCAGAACTTACTAAAGCTTGAACAAATCTTAAGCCTCAATTTTCTCATCTATACTATAAAATAGTAATAAAAATACTAATCTTGAAAACTTGTTGTAACACTCAGAAATTCTGAGCAACATTATGACTAACATTTATTAAGTGTCTACTTGTATCAGTAACTGTGGAAGTGTAACACTTGAATTTTTTCATTTCATTTGCACAGCAACCCTGTAAGGTAAGTAATATTCCTTTACCTATTTATCCATATAGTCAACAGTTTTATTCATTTATTCATTCAACAAACCTTTGACAGCATAATGTACCTGGTGAGAAACTGAGGATAAAGGAGTAAACAAAGTCCTGGCACTCATACATTTAATATTCTCGTAGAAGAAAAGACAATGAGCAAGAAAACTGATACATGTATAATAGCATATCAGTAGTGCTGTTATGGAGAAAAATAGAGCAGGATAAAATACAGAAAAGGGGAGGATGCTATCTTATGTAAAAGATTGTCCAGCACAGCCTCTCTATTTAGGTGATGCTTGAGCAGAGAACTAAATAAAGCATGAAGATGAGCTATGTACAGATACGTAGGAAGAATGCTTCCAGAAGAAGGAAGAGAATTTTGGGGTGCTATTATGCTAGATGTTAGAAATACGTGAGTGAACCAGAGAAAGTGACTGTACTCCCGGATTTTACATTATTGTGAATATATGAACAAAACCATAATGTCTTGGAACTGCAAAGTTCAGTGAGAAAAAGGGAGAAATAAAAAGAAATAAGAGTGATGGAAGAAAGTACAGTTATTTCTACTTTACAGATAAGGATACTGAGAAGCTAAATACAAGCTGGTATATTAAGAGCAAGCATTCAAACCCATAAAGTAGCTCATTCTTTTAATTACTATGCCATTCTCTCCCCCTTATACAATAAAGTCTCCACTGGGATCACAGTTTATTCTTTGTTATACCCTTAGACTTGTACAATGGTACACAGGAGATACAAAGTAAGGTTGGATTAACTCAGATTTTCACTCGAGATGTAATATGAAAACTCTGTTACAATTAAAGAGACCGTGATGAGAGATGGTTCTCCTTAATTAGGGAAGTCTCATTTAAAAATCCACAACAACAAATAAAATATAACATTTAAAATTACAAGTGATAGGCTTTAGAAGGCGGTTGGAGTGAAAGAAAACTACCTCAATGGGCTTAGTGCTCACTACTGCAATGCTGAACTATGTATATGGGCTTGGCAAAGGATAGGGTAGGACACCAGAATAAATCGGGGAGGAATAACAAAGTTATCCTTACATAGATGTTGACCAAACTGGTAACAAGTTAGCAATCAACATCAGGACTTATAGACACTATTTGCCCAAGATTGACTCTTCAGTGTCAATCCTTAGGATTTAAAATACTTCAAATCTCAAAGCTGCTTCCTATCACGTTGCAAACCAGTTCAAAACTGTCAGCACTTCGACTCATAAACCAAAGGAAGAAAATCCCAGGGTCATATGGAAAAAATTCTCACCATGCCATAATAACCTATTTAAATCTGTGTGAAAATATCTTATTCATAATTATTGTACATTTTTCCTAATTAAATATGTATTTATTACTGAAAGTCTGGAAAATCCAGAGGTACATAAATGAGAAAGTAACTTTAATTCCATCACCCAAAGATAACTGTTGTTCATATGATGGAACATTTATTTCCAACATGATAGAGTATTTCTTTTTCTATATGTATATAAGTATATGTGTTCGATGGTTGTTGTGTGGCTGATGTTTTGGGTTTTTTTATAGAACTGTTATCATACTTCTTACATAGCTTTGTACTTGCTATTTTTCACCTTACATTACATTACATGAAGAGCAATTTATCCATATTTAAAATACAAATTGCAATAATGGTAACATATTCTGTGTGCAATTAACCATCTCTCTATTGTCAATTCCAAATTTATGCCACTAAACATGATACTGGGATGAACATTATTGTAATTAGTCTATATTAAAAATAATGATTATTTTCTCAGGATAAATTCTAAGAAGTAAAACTAGTGGCTTCAATTACATAAAAATATTATATCAAATTTTATAAGTGTTGTCACGTGTCCTCCATACAGGTAATACCAATTTACATTTCTGCTATTGAGCTATCTGAAAGTTTCACTCCATACTCACGAACAAAAGGCATTTTTTTAAATATGCAAGGCAAAAAATAAATGTCACTATTCTAATTTGCATTTATTTCATTAATAAATGTAAATATTTTTCTCTGTTAGCCACTTGTGTTTCTTCTATGAATTTTTAAAAATAATATTTGGCCATTTTTCTATTAGGAGTTGGCATTTTTTTTCTCTTATTGATTGAAAGAACACTTTATAGAGAGAGATATTTGCCCCTTATCAACATACATATTACAAATATTTCTACCTCTTTCTTGTTGGCCTTTAAAGTTTTTCTAATGTAGAGATGTTTAAATTTTTCATGTAGTCATACTTATCAGCATTTTGTTGTTAATTTGCTCCATTGAATTTATGCTTTAAAAAAGTTATTAATACCTTTCTCTTACAACTGGGTTGGCACTACCAAAAACTACTGATACCTAGAAAATCTGCTGGTGAAATTCCAATTATGGCAATATGTGGGAATGATATAACCTAGAACTCTCCAATCATACATAGAGATATACAGTTACTCTCTCTTCTCTCCAAAAATATAGATATATATTAGATAAGGTAAATGCAGATTTTTGTTTTAAAAACATATATGAGCTTTAAATGAAAAAAAGGAAAATCCCCAAATGCCAGGGGTAAAAAATAGAACTCAAAAGGGAAAAATATTACACTTCTTTGGTTAAATTTATTCCTAAGTATTTTATTCTTTTTCTACCTATTGCAAATGGAATAATTTTCTTAACTGCACTTGCATATGTTCATTGCTAGGATATAGAAATACAACTGATTTGGGTGTATCGATCTAGTATCCTGCAACCCTCCAGAACGCACTATCTATTAATATCTCTAATAGGTGTTTTGTTTTGTCTTTTTCTTTTGGAGAACTCTTTAGGGGTTTCTATAAGATCATGCTACCTGCAAAATTAGATAGTTCTACTTCATCCTTTCCAATCTGGTTGCCTTTCATTTCTTTTTCTTGCCTAATTGCCCTGGCTAGACCCTCCAGCACAATGTTTAATACAAGTGGCAAGAGCCATTATAGAAAGAATTTAAAGACCTGAAAACTAATGGAAAGACATCCCATGTTCATGGATTTGAGAATACTAATTATTGTTAAAATAACAACTCTCCCCAAGTTGATCTAAGAAAAAAAAATAGATAAATTAGAATTCATTAAATTTTGTAAATTTTGTTTCAAAGGACCCTATCAAGAAGGTGAAAAGACAACCTACAGAATGGGAGGTTGCAAATCATATATCTGATAGAGATCTAGTATCCAGAATAAAGAGCTCATACAACTCAACAACAAAAAAATTACCCAATTAAAAAATGGGCAAGAATCTAAATAGACCTTTCTCCAAAGAAGACATACAAATAACAGTTTGATAGTTCCTCAAATAGTTAAACATCAAGTTAAACAATCATATGAAAAAGGTGCTTAATTACTTAATCTTCAAGGAAAATTAAATTAACAGCATATTATGATACTCAACATACCCACTAGAGAAGCTAAAATTAAATAGTTAAATATACAATGCAGAAATTACACTCCCAGGTATAAGGAATTGAAAGCATACATTCACACAAAAACCTGCACACAAATATTCATAGGAGCATTATTTATAATAACCAATAAGTCAAAACAAGCCAAATGTCTATCAATTAAAATATGGAATACCCATATAATAGAATATTTGGCCATGAAAAGAATGAAATACTAATACATGGTACAATATGAATGAACCTTTGAAAACATTATACTAAGTAAAAGAAGCTAGACACAAAATACCACATTTTGTATGAGACCATTTATATGAATGATCCAGAGTAGGCAAATACAGAGACAGAAAGTAGATCAGTGGTTGCCAGAAAGTGGGGGAAGGCAAGAAACTATAAATGGTACAGGGTTTTGGGGGGGATGATGAAACTGTTCTGGAATTAGATAGTGGTAGGGGATGCACAGCGATGTGAATATACTAAAAAGCCACTAAATTAAACCCTTTAAGATGGTGAATTTTATCGTATGTGAATTATACCTCACTCTTGAAAAGATTTTAAAAATTAGAAACAGAACAACATAAAAGTTAATACTGTACCAACCCAGGAGTTAATGAGACAAGATTCCACTTTATGAATTTATCATTGCAGCTGTGCTTGTTACAGCCGAAGATTGAAAATAATTCAAATGTCCATCAATAAAGGATTGTGTAAACAAATTTCACATAATATTGTGAAATACTATGAATCTATTTTTAAAATTAGGAGCTCCATATATATATATATATATATATATATATATATATATATATATATATATATATATAAAAGCAAGGGTTTCCAAGAAATATTGTTAAGCGAGGAAAACAAAGTGCAAAATAGTATGTACATTATGCTACCAGTTATGTTAAAAACACAGACACATATTCACATATGCTTGTATATGCAATATTTAAAGAGATAGTGACTAACTGAAACTTTATATCCGTAGATTTAAAAACAGATAAATCAACTTTCTAGAAAAAATGTTATTAAAATAATCTCAAAAGGAAATAGAAAATTGGAATAACTATTAGAAATTGAAAAACTAATTTAAAAATTATCCATAATAAAGCTATTTGCAGTACATAAATCCAACAAAGGGTTGGTATCTATAATATATGAAGACCTTCTACAAGTCAATAAGTAAAGTAGACAATCCAAATGGCCAAAAACTTGGATAGGCACTTCACCGAAGCAACTATACAAAAATGGCCAACAATCATATGAAAAAGGTGCTTAATTACTTACTCTTCAAGAAAAGGCAAATTACAGCATATTATGATACTCAACACACCCACCAGAATAGCTAAAATAGTCAAATACCAGCCCCAACAAGAATGTGGACAAATCAAAACTCAAACACTACTGTAAAAATGTAAATTAGTTCAACAACTTAACTGGCAACACCACTAACGCTGAACATATGCAAACCCTATGACCCAATAATTCAACTCCTAGATTAAAGAGAACATGTAAACATGTTCACCAAAAGACATCTATAAGAATGTTCATTGTAAAAATATTCATAGCAGCCCTATTCATATTAGCCAAAACTTGGAAAGTACTCAAAAATTCATTAATAGTAGAATGGATAAATAAATATAGTGTATTCTATTGTATGATTATTCACACAAATATATTCTACTGTGTGATTATTCACACAATAGAATAATAGAATAGAAAACATGGTAAATCTCACAAATATATTGTTGAGTAAAAGAAGTCATATACAAAGATTTCACTTGTATGACTCCATTTATAGCTAATTCAAAACCAAACAAACAAAAATCCCCTGATCTATGGTTTAGAAATTGTGGTAGTAGTTACGCCTGGGGAGGGGCAATGGCTGACAGAGCACACAGCAAGGACTTCTGGAATGCTGGTAGTTTCCAGTTTGTTGCTCTAGATTCTGGTTACATGCGTTTGTTGAGTTTGTGAAAATTCATTGAGCTACATTATTTATGATATGTGCACTTTTCCATATGTACGCTATACTTCAATTTTTTTTAAATCTAAAAAAAACCTTTCGCACCTAACAACTCCATTGGGTACAGGGAACGTAAAATAAGTTTTACCATACCTTCACAAAAGAAATAAATTCCAGGTTATATACATTTTTCCAGATAATAGAAAATGAGGAAAGCTACCAAATGTATTTTATGACTTCAAAGTTACAATACTAGAAAGAAAAACACACAGGGCATTCTTAAACAAAATATTAACAAAAGAAACCTAGCAATATATATGTATTTTTAAATAACCAAATAGAGTATGCCTGGGAATACAAGAATAATTTAACACTAGAAAATCCAGTAACATATTTTACTATATTAACAGAATTAAAGAGAAAACCAATATGATTCATCTCGGTAGATACAGAAAAAACGTTTGTAAAATTCTATATTGATTCACTACTTTAAAAATGTCCACCAATCTAGCAACAAAAAGAAACTTTCTAACATGAATATGTTAGGAGTCCCTTTAAATCAGGAACAAAACAAGGCCCCACTATCACCACTCCTGTTCAATAGTAAAGAAGTATGAGATTTAGAAAGGGAAAGAAAAATTGCCACTGCATATGGTATGGTTCTCTCCCTGGAAAATCCAAGAAAAATCTATAAACCATTTCATAACCAAGTAAAGCAAGTTTGCTGGACTCAAAATCTATATATAAAAATCAATTTTCTGAGGCAACAACCAATTTGACAGTGTAATAAATAGTAACTCCCATTACAAAAAATTGTTAAAAACCCATGAATAAATCTAATAAAATATGTGCAAGATATATGGGGACAAAACTCCAAAATATTACTGAAGAAGACCTAAATAAATACAGAAATAAACTATTTTCATGGATGAGAAAACTCAGTATAATAAATAAGTAAATTCTCCTCAATTTAATTTATGAACTCAGTGTAATTCTAATATGAACACAAGAGGATTTTTGTGATAACACACAGAGAAGGAAAAGGACAGTCTTCCAAATGATTGGTATCACAGAAAGAGGCAAAAGACTTTTTAAAAACTGATATCCAGATTTCAAGGGTGATAATTGATTTTTGTGTTTCCCATTTTGGATCTTACCATTTTTCAGGAATAACAGCTCTTCTCCATGAGCTTTATCTTTCCTAAAACTTTCCAGAGCTTCAAAAACCAAACAAAACAGTATCAAAATAAATACCTAAGGTCAGATAAAAGCGACTCATTGGAGAAATGAAACAAACTCAATCCAGGAAGCCACCTGATTCTTACTAGACGTTGCAAAAAATAATAATTTAAAACAAAGAAAAAAACAAATCAAACACTTAAGTTTAGAAATCCCCACCAAAAAAAAATGTAGAAAGTGCATCATTTGTAGATTTTACTAAGCCCTTGACAGTATTTCTCTAACTGTGAACACAGGAAGACATATCAGAGTCTAAGAAAAGCCTTTTTAGTACTTTGAAATTATAAATCACTTAGAAAACCTAGGGAATCAATTTTTACAGGATGAGAAAGAAAAACATGGAAGTCACCCAAGGAAACAGATAAGAGAAAAAAATAATTTAGCAAACTCTTGGAAACCGGCGGACATGCTCTGGAATTTAATATTAATAAAATGATCAGCTTAGACTATCAACTTAAAGTAGTTTGAACAGTGGTTAGGAAAATATCAGCCCACAGGAATTTTCCACAGGCATTCCCAAATTTATTAATTGTGGCAAAAAAAATATGAATGGCCTAAGGAAGTATAGTTTTACTATGGGTTAGATTTTCTTTTTTTTTTTTACCCCCTTGATTTTTACTTTCCTACTACTACAGGTTTCCTTGTTGTTATTGTTGTTTGTTTTTTAAGATTCAAACTGCTTTTCTTCTGGCTCTGGACTATGCTAACTTCCATATTACATATGCAGGCTTCTCCACCTCTTACATCTTTGAACACTTGCTCATTCATTTCCTTTAAGTAGAATGTCCTTGGAACCCAACTAACACATATCAAAATCCTACTAAACCTTCGAGGCACAATTTAAATGTCATTTCCTCCCTGAAGAATTCTACAGTAAGAATGAACTGCTCCTCCATCCTTTGCTAATTCTAAGGAGAAAGAAACTAATGCTTAATGAGCCTCTACTATGTAACAAGTGCTCTAAAAAATAATTTTATTTTAATCAGCATCCTACAAAGTACTACTATCCCCATTCTTCAGAATGGGAAACTGAGGCTATGAGAGGTTACACGGCACAATAGGAAGTCATGGAGTTGAGATTTAAATGGAGCCTAACTGATTTCAAAGCCCATGTGTTTTATATCATTTCATGCTGCCTCCGTTGCAGCCTTTATCATAGACTGACTTACAATGAGTTGTTTATATGTCAGTCCAGTCTGGTAGGTTAGGAGATCTTTGACGGCAAAGGCCCTATCCTATGTAGTCTCGAATCCTCCTGTCCGAGCACAGTGTCTAATATGAAGTACATACAACACTATAGCAGTGGCATAAATAATGTGAAGAAATTCATAAAATGTTTATTTTCTTCGTATAATTAATTCTCATGTGAACTTAAGGCCACAAAAAAAAATAAGTACCCGGTTTCCAGGCACAACAGAGTAACTGAGACCAAAGCTGTCCTCCTATTATAAACAATAAGAAAACTGGACAAAATATACAAAATAATTATTGGCACACATTGGACAAAAGTCAGTGTAGGGCTGTGATCCCTAAGAAAAGGAAAATGAACAAGGTAAGCCACCAAATTACTTCTATGTCTGTGTGGAAGCACTTTCTGGAATGCAACACGGAGTGGTAACCCAAGCAGAATATAGAAGTCTTGTTGAGTTGAGGTAAACAGAGTTCAGAGTTTAAAGAGGAGGAAAGAGAAGGAATCTGCAGGACAGAGTACTGAAGAGAAAAGACTTATGAAGAGAAGAGCTTGAGAAGTCTGCACAGGGGACCTCTTGAGACTATGGATGAAAACTAAACTGTATATGCATAGAGTAAATGCCAAAAAGCCAAGCAAAGTGCCATGAGTGGTGATCTGAATAATATCCAGAACTTACATAAGGCTGTGAGACATTTTGACAAGCTAAAGTAGAGACCTCCGTGATTATCTAGAGCATTGCATAGACACTCCAGAAGAGTCGCACCAAAGCTAAACTAGCTCTAGAATAGTGGTTCTTGAAAGTTCATAAGAATATCCTAGAGGGTTAGTGAAAACAGATTGCTAAGCATCACCACCACAGTTTTTGATTCAGTGATTCTGGAGCAAAGCTCTAGAATTTGCATTTCTAACAAGTTCCCAGGTGATACTGATGCTATTGGTCTCGGTACCATACTTGGAGAACCACTGCCCTAGAGGAAAGACAACTCTAGACACACACTAAGCTTCAAAAGAGTTGAACTCAGTTAACTCAAAATACTTGCTAGAACTAAGTCTAACACTCTTTGCAGAGAGACTAAGTTACATCCTTAAATGACTTAATTACATCCGTTAATGAATTCGTCTTACAGCCCAAATCCTGAAGGGCAAAGCCAGAGACCCTTAATCTGGTAACTGGTCTATTTTGATGGAGGGCTATTTTTTTGGTTTTGTTTTTTCATTTCTCTGCAATTTTGTTTTTCATTTTTTGGGGTTTTTTACAATGCAAACAGAATGCTTTTATTTAGCTAACTTTTTGAAATATTTTTGAAAGTTCTTTTTTAATTGTGGTAAAGGACATATTACAGAAAATTTACCATGTTAACCACTTATAAGTATACAGTTAAGAAATATTCCGTATATTTACTTTGTTGTATAACCAATCTCCAAAACTTTTTCATCCTGCAAAATTGAAACTCTATACCCCTTAAACATCTTACCATGTTCCCCTTCCCCCTGCTCCTGGCAACCACCATTCTACCTTCTGTCTCTGTGAGTTTGACTACTCTAGACACCTCATAGAAATGAAATCATATATTATTTATGCTTTTGCGACTGCCTTACTTCACTCAGCTTGATGTCCTCAAGGTCCATCTATGTTGCAGTGTGTGTTAGAATTTCCTTCCTTTTAAAGGCTGAATAATATTCCATTGTATATATGAAACACATTTCATTCATTCATTGATGGACATTTGGGTTGATCCCATCCAAATGGCTATTTGTGAATTTTGGTTATTGTGAATAGTGCTGCTATAAAATGAATGGACGTATATATCTCTTCCATTTTTCTGCAACCTTGCAATGATTGTGGGAAATGTCAAAGAAGACCATACGTTGCAGATGGGAAGTCTGATGGACAGGAACTAACATTTTGCCAAAGGATCCTGGTAAACTTCAAAGAAAGACAACATGGCAGGAACAACAGTCTTAGACATGCATAGATAACTTGGAGATCAACCAGTGGGGACCCCTCCTGCCTTGAACCCTGCTTGGCTAGAGTCACACAGGAGCACTGGCTTCTCATTTTATACTTCTGATTGTAAAACTAGGTACTACTAATCTACCCTACCTGGGTGTGATAATGATTTATAAGCTCATGTTAATAGGAATATTTTTAAGATGAAAGGCAGAGAGTAAACCGCCTTATATTTAAATAAATTAAAGATAAAACTTGGCAGTATAATTAGTCAGTATGTCCAACTATTAACTTATCCTGTATGCAATGCCTTTATTGGCTTCATATTTCAAAAGCTTTCTTTTCTCAAAACCATTCTTGTCTACCTAGCAATAATACACACCGAAATTAAAACTGTCTGAAAACATTTAGCCAAGTGGGCTAGAGAAACTTTATTCCTCAAAAAAGTAGTGGTTAGTATGCATTTTTAAAGCCCTTATACAATATTTTATTTTTTTCTTTCAAAGAGCAACATGGAAGTTAACAGTTCAAAAATGAAAAAGAAGAAAATATGCAAAATTCCGACACTAAATGAAGAGAATCCTGAAAAACTAAGTTCTACCTCAGAACTCAGTTTCAAGGCAATATAAATACTGACGACGTACACAAAGGTGTGATTTTTGTATGAACACATATAGCAGTTAACATACAGAGTTAAACTCAGGATTTTCCAGGGTTTCTTTATACTTCCCTGTGTAGTTTATATCATGAGAAAATAAAGAGTGATACTTGTTCATTATTTTAATAAAAGTGTTTCTTGTCAAGTTATAAGAAACAAAGCCTATTAACAGATTTTTAATCAGAGAGACTGTAGTATATATCAACTTCCCACCACCTAGCTGACTACCAGGTAATGAAAAAATATCAGTGAATGAAAGAGTAAAAGAACAAATGAGTGAACAAACCAATGAACCTGGTTATTCTGATGGGTCTGTGTATTTCATAGTATTATCTTCTAAGAGCTGCCATATGATCATCTTGATTTAAGTGCGAATCAAAATTTGCCAAATATATAAATAATGTTTCCTGGAAACACTATTTTCCCTTCTAAACTCCTATGTTAAGTACTTTTAATTTCAGAAATATATTTTAGGAGTGAGTAGACAAGAATAAAGCTTCTTGCAAAAGCAACAAGCATGGTTTGATAATAACAGATGATTCTGCTTCTCAATTTATGGTCAAAGACATTCTCTGCTTCTTAGCCAAATGATGGAAAGCAAGACCGGTTGTGAACAAATAGGAAACACACAACCAAAAAAAGTCAGACTTCGTCATAAAAATCAACTAGTTTTGCTCCCTATCTGATGAATATATTTATTCCATTACCACAGGCCCAGAAAGTAATTCAGCAGCACTCTGGAAAATTCACTACCTACTTCCATTCCACTTTTTTGGACACCTCTAAGGATCGAAGAACTCTTTTTTAAAGGGAGCCGAAATCTCTCTCCTTATAACATCTAACCATGGGTTGTCATTTTGCATTCTAGAGCCTCACAGTCTCATTGTAACCTCTCTTCCATAGGGTTGCCCACCAAATATTAGGTGATGGTTATGATGACCCCCATAGGCATATGAAAAATCCACCTAGTATGTTAGTCATTTTCTTCTAGATGTGTTTGAAGTTTGTCACTCAAAATGTGATAATCTAGTATGGAATCGTCTGATGCACATAGAATAAGGCAGAACTATCACCAATCCTATTCTAGACATTCTATCAATGTAGCCTAAGATCATAATATCTCTTTTTGGAAATGAACATAATAAAGTTGTCCATATCTAGTTTTCATTAACTTAAGGATGTTAAGTCTTTTTTTTTCCCCTATCCCTACATCTACAAAGCCATTTCTCCCCCATTCTGTAATACATAGTATTAAATATTACATTATAAACTTGTTCTCAGTAAATTTTATCTTGGTCAAGCCCATCATTCTAGTATGTTTAAACCTTTTTTGACTCCTGTATCTCTCACCTAATAATTTTAGCCATCCTTCCCCAGTTGTGTATTATCTACAAATTAGGGAGGTATGCCAGCTATATTTTCTTTTAACTCTTTGTTTATATATTTTATAACATGAAACTGAAGACTAATTCCTGATTCCTGTGGTATCCCAGAGTCTTCCTTCCACGTTAATGCTTTTTCTATTAAATAACAATCTTTCAACATAATTATATTATCATATCATATCACTCATCCATCTTACCCACAATGATACATGGTGGACCATGTCAAAGAGCTGCATAAAATTCAGACACTTGTATTGTGTGATTAACAGTCTAATACCCTTCCAAAAAAGAAAAAAATTTAGTTAACCTACCATAACATTTTTTCATAAACTCGGCCTGGCTGCTAGAGATTAACATTTTTCCTTCTGAGTGCTGAACAACCATCTGCTAAATCACCTAACCTGAAATTTTACTGGGGATTCACTACAGACTCACTAGCTGTAGGGAACAAGAAAGAGAGAGTCTACATATACTATTGCCTGAGGCTCAATGATTAGTTCTCTCTTTTCTCCCCTAATCCTTCTGCCTGAAGCTCTATCTCAGAGGATTCTGACCAAGCCGTAGACAGAAGCAGAGAGAAAAAAATCAACAATGGGTTTTCCAGATTTAAGTACCCACCCAGCTCCCATTCCCAATGCCTTTCCCATGCTCTTTATACCAATAAAGAGGAGCAATCATTCTCTACTGTTTTGACTTATCTGTACTACTTTTCTTCTCCATTAGTATACAGTATAGAGATAACTACCTTGAAATGGCTTATATTAAGGCTTCACCTTTCCACCCTCTCTAAAAAGAAACAAATGGTAAAAACCCAGCAATAGTCTGTGAGCAAGAAACAGAGTAGCTTGAGATACAGCTGTACAACAATGCCTTTCTGGTTTTACTTTTCACTCTGTCACCTACTTACTAGAAATGATACATATTTATAGGTCTTTTAGCTTTTAAAAAAACCCAAAGTGCAGATAAAACGTAGTATGATTCTTCATTTTAAAAAACTCAAATCAAAGTACCAATGCTTAGTTGTTAGCCAGTAAATAATCATACCTAATAACGGTAATGAATCTTATAGTCAATTAAAAATGAATCTTATAGTCAATTAAAAATGAAGAAAAAAATACAATTCATTTGTTCTACAAAGGTAACTCTAGCATTTGTCAAGAAGTTTTATTGAAGGATGTAAATGTGTAGCTAGTACATTGTTTTGTACACCTGAAACTAATTTTTAAAAAAAGTAAAAAAAAAAAAAAAAAAAAAAAAAAAAAAAGCAGATTTATAACCTGAAGCATTAATTCAGCCTTTTAAGTCTTTCAGGTTCATGTTTGAAAAATGTTTCTGTAATTGCAATTAAGCTAAATATTTGAGTTTCTACTATGGACATATCACTATGCATGTTTCTAGAGTGTCCTATCCTTACTTAGGGTCAGGTTTCTTACAATAGAAGACATCTTAGCAAGTAAAGAATTGGTCATATAACAAAGACAAACAAAATTCTGGATAAAAACACATGGAATATTATGTTCCTTAATGATATTCTCTAAATAGTCACGGGACTTGAAGGATTTTGTTTATCCATTTTTGCTTTTTTGGGGGGTGGAAGGGCTTAATTGTCCCATTAAGAATATTGGCAACATTGATTTAAATGGTGCTAAAAGTCTAATCACTGTATCTGGCTCCCGTTCAAAAAGAAAGAATCATTTTGTAATTTCCTCTGGAGCATTAGAATCAGTTCAAATTCCTAAGAACATTTCATAGGCGGGGCATGTAATTGGGAAAAACTCAGGGCTCGGTATGTAAATGCAAGCAAAGCAGGCAATTTCAAAGAAAGATATCATAGCCTTAAGGCTACGGTGATAGTAGAATAATACAGGAAACTCCAAAGGAAAGTTCTGTACACAGCTGTGGCCTTCTAGTAGGGTTGTCCACCAACCCTTTTGCCCCTCACCAAAGATGAAAAAGTTACCGAGCGTGCGCATGAGCGCATGTGTGTGTGTGTGTGTGTGTGTGTGTGTGTCTTTTCTAAGTATCTCATTTCATATCAAAATGCAAGGTCAAAAACAAATAACTCATGCAGTATTTTTAAAACATTTTTCTTCTAGAAAATGTGTCAGAATTTCTCTTGTATTCTGAATTATGTCTATCACTGATTTTATAATAGAATCATAGAATTTCATAGTTGAAATCTGGGATATCATCTAGTCTAAGGCATTCATTTTCCAAAGGTCCAGAGAACTTAAGTGATTTGCCTAAAATCAAACAGCCAGTTAGCAGAAATAAGAGCCACACATAATTTTGTTACCTCTATAAAATAAGACACTGGATCCAACACAACACACTGATAATCCTTATCGTACAAGAATCATACTTTTCCTGACAGCCAAATAATTTACATTTTATGCATTTACTAATTCAGAAATCTAACAGTTTTCACTTAAACAAAACTTAAAACATCTCTCTGCAAACTCCTAACTACAGAAAAACGGGTGCTGAAGTTACATAGCACAAATTACATTTTACAAACCACGTTATAATAGTCTAAGTGTATAGTAATCAAATGTCATCACATATAATTAAATATAAACTGAACATGTCAAAACAGAAGATCAAAGCACTTTTAACACTGCAGGAGCCACCATTTTCAATGGCCTGTTCCTGGGTCATGTCTTTAATTCACAAAATTCAGTGAATCACAGTGCCTCTTCTTGCTGAAGTAGAAACAAACCTCAAAAAACTCTATTTTGTAAAAAATTGACCAACATATGAAATATTCCTAAGCCATGTCTGTGAAAAGCTTAGTGCATCACCGCTTTTCTATTAAACCTGATCCTAGAAATAACAGACAAAATGTTGTTTTCCATTCTCTAAACCAGATTCTGATCTAAGCATACATTTTTGAGTTACACGAAGAGTTCTTGGCTTACTACTGTGGCAAGAAAATGGATCATCTGAATTACCTGATATTTCTTTCCTGTTTGTTGGTTTTTCTTTGTTTGTTTGTTTCTTTGTTTGCTTTGTATTGTTTTGTTTTTAATACCTTCCAAGGCAATAAAATACTACCTACTACCTGAACAATTCAATAAGAAAGAACCAAGGATAGTATCACTTGGCATTATATAAAAAACTCCCACTTCAGTTATTTCATTCCTCTAAACTTTGGCTGAACCACACTGACTGTTATTTCGCTGAGGAAGCGATTGCCAAGTTATCCACATGCACATACACAGACAAACCACAGTATGTAGAATGTCAGCCATTACTCCTAAGAGTATCTTCACTAAAGTATGTGCTGAGTAATATGGAGTTATTCAGTAAGTTCAGATAAATGTAGAATTAGAATGGGTCTTCAGAGATAAATAATCAACTGAGATAATAACTGCCCCCAGAAGAGTTATGAAAGTCAATACTAAGAAAACTAGTCTATTAAAAGTTCATCAACACAAGACAAAACAATGTTCTAAGAGTTCCTGAAAGCCTACCAGTATAAAACGCCTAAATAATCTTAAACAACAAAATCAAGCTTACTCTGGACCTTTACAAATAAGTAAAGGGTTTCAGGGAAATCAGAGCCTTTAAAAGGCTACAATGCGTCTTTTCAGATGCTGACTTCAAACTAGAAAACTTCTGATTTGTGCTTGTACTTAAAACTCTGGATAAGCCACTTTCTTACAACTCTACTTAGCTGATAATGAAAGAATAATTTTCTTGACAACTTTAGATATTTCCAATCTTGAGAAACATATGTTTAAAGTCTAAGCTCTTTCATGCTAATTTCACTGCCGACTGAAATACCAAGTCAGATGCAAAAAATGCTATTTTGGAACTCTGTATATGGAAAAGAGGTTAAATATTATTGCAGAGGTTTTCGTTAGAGGAATGATGAAAAGAAATAACACATGTCAATTAGTATGGGATTCCCAGTGTTCTGTGCTTGGGCTATATTATATTACACTCGGGAGTAGCCAATTCCCTTCAAGACTCCATATAAAAGAAAACATAATGCTTCTATTGTTACTATGGCATTCTTTGACATCCTTAATTACCGAGAGT
Organism: Rhinolophus ferrumequinum; assembly: GCF_004115265.2. Lineage (NCBI taxonomy): Eukaryota > Metazoa > Chordata > Mammalia > Chiroptera > Rhinolophidae > Rhinolophus > Rhinolophus ferrumequinum. Next base: position 28,848,509 of record NC_046289.1, read on the forward strand.
TAATTAATCTGATAACTCCTTCTCTATACGTTTTAAAGGCATCTTTTTAACCTACAGAATATATAAGAACTTTTGACTTATGAATATATTTGATTTTTATTATAAACAAAGTTATATACGTGCTTAAAAGCGTAAAAAACAAAAATGAATAAGATGAATCATTTCTGTCTCCAAAGAACTTATAATCTAGTTTGGAAAAGAAGACTCTCACATACGCTCAAGCACATAGCATATGAGTATGTGTGCACATACACACAGGCAATTAAACTGCAACAAAGAAAACAAATCAGGTATAGTGGAAACAGTTATGGAAACCTAAATGAGATACTCTACAAAATTAAGGACCTGTACTCTTCAAAAATGTCAATGTCAAAAAAAGACAAAGAAAAACTAATAAAACAACAAAAAACTACTCTAGTAAAGGAAACTAAAGAGAGATATGACCAAAAAAAAAAATTTCTAACCCCCCCCCACCCTTGGATTGGGGAAAAACAGCCATAAAGATCACACTGGGACAACAGGCAAAATTTTAATATGAACCGTATACTAGATAATAATATAGTACTGAATTTGGTCAACATACTGTAATAATGTAAGTGTCTTTCTTCTTAATAGACACATGCGAAAGTATTGAGGGTGATTGGTCACAACCTCTGCAATTTACTAGCAAATGGTTCTGAACAAAAGTATAATGATATATATGTATATGTGTATTTGAGAGGAAAATAGGAGATGTAGCACAATGTTAACAGTAGTTAAAACTATATAAATAGCATATGGGAGTTCATTACACCAGATATATGTATTAGACTCCAGTTGAAAGAAATGAAAGATAGTATTTTCTGCCACACTAATATCTACTTGGAAAAGAAAGAACGCACATCTAACAATTTTTCTAAATCTTCAACAATCAACATAAATATAATAGAGTGTGAGCTTGGTTGAAAAGTACTACGAAAAAACAAGGCCAGATGGGATTATCACCAAGTTTCCTTACAGGAAATTTTAAGTCAGGTTTTGAGTGAAATTAGGATACTGATAAGAAAAGGCATAATGTTATTTAAGAAAGATTATCCTATCGCACCAGGTAAGACAGGTTAAAAGGGAGAATGGCTAATGTTAGGGAGATCAGGGAGAAGACTGTGATCCAAGCATGAGGTGTCGGGGGCCCAGACCAGCGCAGTGGCTAATGAAATAAATGCCTTGAGATACACAAAGAGTATGAAAGCAAAAATATTTAGTTCTTTAAAATGTTCAAATCTGTTAGAAATCAGTTTAATACTATATTTTAACTGTATTTAAATATTTTAGAACCATATACAAATCACAATTGCTTTTTTTAACAATTCCCTTTTGTGGGGCAAAAACAACTCTCCACACTCCTCTTGAACAGTAGTGAGGCCTCAAGGCTGCAGAGCTGATTAGAGAACTGGGAGGGGCAACCACTGCCAAATCTGCCCACACTGTGCTTCACGTTTGTAAGACAGCAAGTCGGTAAAGGACAGTTTTCTTTTTTTTCCTCCTTGGCAAAATGAGTAGACTAGCTTTTAGCATATGGAAGCATTTACATATTGCCAAGTTCTGGTGGGGGTGGGATAATTTGCAAATGCCATTAAATGAAATGTGTACTTTCAAATGAGGCTGATTAGACAAGGTTTCATGTGGCAAAAGTTGTATTCAATAAGTTATTTCCTTTTTTTCAAAAAGAGAATATTCAATTTTGTATAAAATGTAGCAGAGTGATCAAGGAAGACGGAGACTAAGCAAAAACCATGAGATTTGGTCTTAAGGACATCACTGGAGATTTTCCAAAAAGCACTTTTGAGTGTTGAGGACTGAAATTCAAACAAATTTGTTTAATTTTTATTTTAAACTCCTTCTAGAAACATTAAAGTTTTGGCGGCAACGGGACCAAAGCAGAAGAGGGCAGTAAGCAGAAAAGGCAGTCAAGTCAAAGGACTCATACTGCTTCCTGACACTTTTTCATGTTTGTCTCTGCCCCTCCCGGCCTCACTCTGTCCTCCCAATTCTTTACCTCTTTTACCTTCAAACATAGCTGACAGCTGCTCACTGGGTAAGGAAGTGGAGTTTATGTGGAGAAGGATGGGATGAGGAAAGAGGAAAACTAAAATGTAATAAAGCTATTATCTCCGGACTGGCTTTTATGAGGAGGCCTCTAGGTGCAGGGAAGCTAGAGGAAGGAATGCAGAGACAGGCTAGATGGACATAGGTGATCTGGGCAGTAACCAGGTAAATTCACAACGGATAGTCTTTACCTTCTCCAGGAAACATATCCTAAAGTCATTACTACGAGGATAAAAGGCAATAATCAAGAGCTTTAACCTTTTCAATTTCCTTAATTTCTCTAATTCAAATATCCCAGCTCTAAAGACTGGACTCTTGATGGAAACAACTACATGAACAAATAACAAGGGAAAAAAACATTTTTATATAAACCCCAGTAATTTAGCCACAGGTAAACCAAAAACGTGCAAATAATAACCTAAGTCACAGACCTGATAGTATAAATAACCCTAAAATACAAACCTAATAAGAATTTGAGACAGGTGAAAGGAACATTTGAATGTTCCTCTTTAACCATGACCAAACACCTATTAACCATGACTACCTATGGGCTTTCGGGGGAAAATAATGAAGAGAAACAGAAAGGTAGAGAAAGAAGGAAAACAAGTTCTAAGTACTCCCGAAAGGGATGGTGGGCAGCGCCCCCTGCAACTAAAATTGAACGCGGCACCTTGAGCTGAGCTGCCGCTGAGCTCCTGAATGGCTCAGTTGGTTGGGGCACCAACCAACTGGTTGCCCATTCGACTCCCGCAAGGGATGGTGGACTGCGCCCCCTGCAACTAGCAACGGCAACTGGACCTGGAGCTGAGCTGCGCCCTCCACAACTAAGACTGAAAGGACAACAACTTGAAGCTGAACGGCACCCTCCACAACTAAGATTGAAAGGAAAACAACTTGACTTGGAAAAAAGTCCTGGAAGTACACATTGCTCCCCAATAAAAGTCCTGTTCCCCTTCACCCCGCCAAAAAAAAAAAAAAAAAAAATTTACTGTGCATCAGATAATATTTATTAAGGAGAATTAGTATAGTGTAATGTTGGTGGGAAAGTTGATTTACATATAAACAACTTTATAATAAGAATTCTAATCTTGTCCAATTATCACACATTTATAGAAAATGTAGCACACAGTATTGGTTTCATGTTTGAATATATTGTGTAGTCAAAGCAGTAAATTAAGAAAGGTCCCAGATGTGTGTATTTGCTTTGAATCTGAATATTTTTATAGAACATGCATATAATTTTCAGATTTCGTAAGATAATGAAAGTTGTGTACCATGAAATTCTTGTTCCAGTTTGTATTTATAGTATCCACCAAAGAAATGCCAACATTGTAAAATTTTGCATATCATGTAAGTTGCAAGGGAAGTAATTAGACTTAAGATTAAACAAGACTGCAGCACCATTTATATGTTTGTTTTGCTGTTTACTGGTGTATGCAAATAGAACTGGAGTTCTTTTCAGTCCTTTGAAATAACAAACTATTAAAAAACAAATTATCTTCTGGTTGTCACTCAAAAAAAAAAATTTTAAATATTTAGATTTAAGAGTGATGAGTAACCACAGCTCTTTTCCCAACTGAGTTCTGAAAAACTGGAAGCAGCTGCTATTTTCAAAGACATAAAGATCAAAATGTCACTTTTGGTGGTGGTATTGCTCACATAAGGACTGTGACTTAGAGCTGGGCCAGGTTTGCTTCCCACAACTTTAATAAAACCTAGTTGTTGTTGTTTTTTTTTCCAAAAAAGTTCTAAGCAGATACAAAGGAATATTAATAGAAATTAATAATGTGAATAGTGTTCTTTCTGAGCAAAAGCACAGACTTGAAGTTACCAAAAGAACTCTCAGGCCTCATTCTCCAGGGCAGGTACAAAATACACCAAGAATATTATGGAACACAATTAGCCCCTGTCTTATTTTTAGGCTGTATATCTACTTACATTTTGATTGATATTATTACCTCCCTTTAACTTTTCTAGGTGAATGAGAAGATGCTAACACAAAACTTTAATTATTGCCCTTTCTTTGTGAATCGAATCCATGAAACTTGCAAGAGAGAGAAGATAAAAGTACATTCCTTATTCTACTTATCTATGCCAAAGGGCTTGGCCAGGCCCATAGCTGAAGCAGGCTAAGGATCAGAGACCTTGAATTGCTTGCTACTTAATACCTGTTCTGCTCCAGGCAACTCTGAAAGTTCAGCTTTGATAGTTCAAGGCTAAAAGCCAGTTTTGAGAGTTGGCCAGAGGGAACATTTTTAAAATTAATCTCTTCATACAGCCATGCTTCTTCATGAAGATGATGAAATGTAATTCCAAGCCATCCTGAAGTCCTAGCTCATCCTAATTTATGGCTCTGGGAGTTAAAATTCATCCAGCAGCATTACAAAGAGAATTTTTTACAGCTGAGTCAAGTTTTCTAATCTTCAGTCAACCAACATGTACTTATAGAGCACAGTATAACAGAGACACAAGTGAAAGGATTTTGTTCTCAGATAACTGGAATTCTAGTTAGGAAGGGAAATGAACTCAAACTAAGATAAAGAAATACACTGTTTAGTACTGACCATTAACAGGAATTAAAAAAGTAAAAACTAGAGTGGGCCAGAAAAGTCCAAAGTGGCTTTATGAAAAAGGTGGAAGGAACATAGTAAAATTTGGGCTAAGAGAGAGAATCAGTAAGATTTGGAAAAATAAGGAGAGTAAGCATTACAGGTGAGGAAGAAAATCAGTAGTAAGGGCAAGAAAAAAGTAAAATTGAACATATAGTATTAGGGATAGGGATGAGGGTTAGTATAAGGTATAAGTAACCAGTTTAAAGTAGATGTTTGTTAAGAAACATGGTTGAATAAAATAGGTATATGGAATGCTTTGAATGCCAAGAAGACCAAATATAAGACCAAATATAAAGATGAGGGCAATGAGAGTCACAATTGATTATTGATCAAGCAAGCAGCAGCACGCATTTCTTTAGAGAGGGCAGTTTAAGAGCCGCGTGGAGGAAGATTGGAAGCCAGGAAAGAAATTGGTGTAGCCATTTCAGCGTGAAGTGATGAAAATCCCAACTAGAATAATAGCATCCATTTACAAAGCATTCAACAATATTTATTGAATGTTTGAATGTTTATCATGTGAATGTGAATAAGACAGATAGGGTATGAATTAGCCCACAGAAACTATGAGATAATAAATATTCATTGTTTCAAGCCACTAAATTTTAGGGTAATTTGTTATAGCAATAGATAACTAATGTAGAGATAAAGCCAGAAAGGCAGACAGACACCAAGTAAGGTTAGAAAGACAGGAGAGGAACCAAAAATACACTGCTGTTGAAAACCAGGGGAGGGAAAGTATCAAGTCGGAGATAGACAGACAGTCAGGGTCAGATATAAAGGAGGAATACAGGATGATGAAAGCTTTAAAAAGTTATTGAACTTGGTATAGCTCACAACTAATTAAAATGAGGTAATGTACAAAAAAGTGCTTAGAATAAATGATCCTATTGTTACTTTCTTCCTTAAGAAGAGAGTGGTAGGGAAGTACTTTAGGCAGCTGATAGACACCACAAATTTAAACAATTTATATTCCTAAATCTATGGGTTAACTAGTAACTGATTAAATAGATAGTTTTCACTAGCCATTTAGTAGTATTTTTTTAAAATACTCATGTGTAGTAGTGAGTATTTTTAAAAAATAGATTTCTGTTTTGTTCTAATACCCTAACTTTAATCCTATACTCTCCCCATAACAAAATACAAACCTTTGAATTTATACAAACCTCTATCACATCACCTATCATATGTGCTAATTATAAATTATTATTTACATGTTAGCCATCCCTACTACATGTAAATTCCTCCAAAGTAATTCATATCTTTGAAGGCTCAGTATCTAGAACAATATCTAATCCATAGCAGATGTTCCGTTGCTAATAGAAAATTACTGAATGCAGTAGAAAAACAATGTTTTTCCAAACATATGCACATATCATAGATCATTTTTGAGAAACTATGATTTTTCTTCCATTTCTATCGTTGTTGGATAGTATCTCTTCACTGTAATTCTCCACTTAGCATTTATTCACCTTAGAAAATTAGTTGAGGTCCTTCTATCGTGTATATTCTCTTCTGCATTTATATTCTGCCTATTTCACTTCTAATATTATAAAGACATTTAAGTGTCCTTTTCCTATCCAAGTTAGTAATACTGAGTGAATTAAAATGAGTATTTTGCTCAAAAAATGAATCCCAGAAAATAAAATAAAAATAATAATTAAAGACAGGAAGATGAGTGAAGAATGTGGTTCCTGTGTCAGCTTTAGCACAAGTCTCTTGGGCTTCATTCAATGTCTTCATTTCTGTAAATTCAAACTCAATCCTAACTCAATTCTAACTGAAACCTCCATCGCAATTATATTAAACTGAACAATTGTGAATCCATTTTTTTTTCATGTCTTTCTTCTCAGATCATTCCAAACTTTGGTTTAGGATGTCAAAATGATTATTTGGGTATATCAAAATCTAAAATTCTGTATTTCTTTGCCCTCAAATTGATAATTGCCTGAATGAAGTAATTAAGAGGCTATATTTAGGAGAAACTTAAGCAGAAACATAAGAAAATGAGGTGAAATTACTAAAAAATTAACATTTAAAATATACATTAGATGTTCAATTTTTTTTTAAGTCTATTTAAAGAACAAACCAACTAAATTCTTAATTTTTAAAGTGGTCCTGTCAAATATATGGTGATGGAAGGAGAACTGACTCCGGACGGTGAGTACACAATATGATATATAGATAATGTATTACAGAATTGTACACCTGAAACCTGTGCAATTTCACTAACCATTGTCACCCCGAATCAATTTAATTTTTTTAAAAAATGGTCCTGATATGCCAAATTAATCTATAACTTTGTCCATTAAAAGAGAGATAGACTATTACCAATCTTAAGGAGTTATAATCAGGGCAAATTCTTACAATGAAAATGTTTGTGGGCATTCACACAGAACAGCTGCCACCCAGGATGACTAAAATAACACAAATTAGATGTAATTGAGTTAAAGGACCACACCAGGTTTGTAATTCAATTTGTACGCGGTTTGAGTTGGGGTTTTTTTCCCCTCCAGCAAACCACAGTTTGAAGACTTCATCAAATGGGAGGTACAAAGGAATAGGAACATATAATGCAAACATTTAGCATGAACAATTTACATAAAATCTACTTTAACAGTTTAGACAAAGTTTAAAAAAAAAAAAAAAGCCTGAATGCAACAAGCACTTCTTTAAGCTTCCTTTGAGGTTCCTATACACTAAAACTTCTTACTGCCAATTTCTCACTCTATCATAATTAATCCTGGATGAGTTCTGTTGTGATCAAGTTTCCTAACTTCATACACTATGTACCTAGAAGTGCAGTATAGATTCCAGGTTAGATTCAAGGCCACTTACAGAGCTCAGTCCAAAATCCTTGGGGTCATTACTGTGAGTCAAGGGTAGAGCCAGATTTGACTGCAGTGGACCTTTCAGCAGCCTCAGATACAGCTGATTATACACTGCTGATAGACATGGCTAATTACATTGTCATCACTGTGTTGATCATTTTTATTTCTAGGGGTCTAGCCAGCATCGACCTGTCCCTAGAAGAATGTTAAGATAAGATGTCCTGAAACTAACCAATCCCAAACCTTTGTTGGGATCTCCTCATACAAGGCAATGTGATCACTGGGGCATTTTTAAGAAAAAGAGCTCAGCTTAGAAATCTACTGCTGCCTCTCACCATGCCCTTCCCATTAGAAATCATGAATTTTAAGCAAAATTTGAGGGGAAGAATTTTCCAAATAAGTACATTACACAGTCAGTTCTCAGTGTATGCCATCAAACTGAAGGATTTGATGTAATTAACAAGTTTCATTTTAGAAAATCCGGTTTAATGAGAATTCTCTGATAATTATGGTTCAAGCAGAACACCGTAATAGGAGTGTGTTTTGTTGATATTGATTACCTATAAAGTATTTGGACTCTTGCACGTGTGAAAAAGTCATTTTGGCCTGGGAAGAGAACATATGAAAATTTTACTGAGACAAATGCTTGCCTCTACAGTTTTTTACTGTGGCAGATATCTATAGACATGAAAGGCACCTAGCCTGATAATTCTTCCTTGCAACACACAAGTCTATCCCCTCTAAAGCCTAGTTCTTCCCAGCTTTCCTCAGACTCTAAAACCACACTCAAGAACCTTAAGCTTCTTAGGTTGCTCAGACAGTAAAGTTATCAATCATGTCAAATGAAAGAGGAAACTGATTTTTATAAATCATGTTTGATTTTAATAATTTCTCTAAAGTAAGAGAGCTAGCTATTCACTCTCTTGCCTGCTTCCACCTGCTTCTACCTGACAACACCTGAGATATACTATGAATCTTTCTGAAAGACGAGGCCAAGAAGTACTAATGGCTAATTATAGGGATCTCAGTATAAACCAGATGCTGAATTGCAAGATGGTTAAGGTTATTTCCAGCTAGAACATGCAAAAGGCACTCAAACTATCCTGGGAGCCTAATCATTATTTTTATGCCCCATGTGGTTCCATTTTTAAAGGTAGAAGACTGCACTAATGTGGCAATGCTATCTACCCACCTTAGTGAAAAATCATCACTATAACTTAAAAGGTTGCCTCCACTGAAATAAATAAATCTCAAATTATACAGCCATTATCACTTTACAGATGAAGAAATTAAGGGAAGGCACAGTGGTTTGACTCATCCAAGTCCACATGTTACGATCAGAAAATAAATATACAACTCTTCCCACCAAGGCAGGATGACCTATGCAGGCATGTAACATAAAACATATAACAGTCACACAAAACAAAAACTGTCCAACTGGCGGTCTGAAATACATCAAGAACTACTGTAAACCCTGTCTACTACAGTTCATTCCCCTCTCTCCATTCTCCAAATATTCTACAATGCTATTAGACTGACTTTATTTTAATAGCAAATTATTTTTCAGTACAAAGCTGCAATTCAGCTTAAGTTTGCAGGCAAAGAAAGGGAAAACAACAGAGTTGCAAAGCAGGCCGATCCTTTCTAATTGCCCTTCTTGTTTATTTGGTTTGAATTCTAACGTTCAAGAGAAATCAAAAAGGTAACCTTTTTTTTTTTTACCTGCAAAGTTATATTCCAAGGTCAATTCTACTAAATCTACAGATAGAAAGAAGGCATGTTCTACTGGCATACAAAGCATAACAAACAAATTTGGAACTAAACCAAACACCAGCCATCTTTTTAAATTCATATGAAACTGCTGAGCAAGGAAACAGACCCTTCCTTACCATATCAGTTCAGAATGTCTTGCCTCAGCTGAGACTGGTCTGAAGCATTCCAGAGCAGTTTACCTACTGAGTTATAAACAGGACCATTCCATTTCAGGATAGGTTATACACAGAACAAGTTTCATATGTGTTTATAAATACTTTGATTGTGAAATATATACTTCAAAAATTGTAATCTTAATTTTTCACATCATAACAGAATAGTCTCCAGATGCAAAAAATACACAGCAAACACCTTGGGACTTCATGCCATCAAGTGTCAGTTTTGTTCAATAGTTGGACATTAAGCTTTGAAAGAATTCTCACACCCCCTGGGGTGACGTCAAATTGAAAAGAAGTGCAATGAGAAAAGAGTGCATTTCTTTAAACTCTTCCCTCAAAGAAATATCTACTCTTTCTACCTTTTTTTTTCTTTAAAGTTTACTGGTGTTTTGCATCAACCAAAACGCATTTTTCGAAGTTAAGTATCTCTTACATATTTTTAATAACAAAAAGCAACCAATCACAAGAAGGTGAAAAGTGGAATTTAGAAAGAGAACCTAACACAGTAACTCCACAGGAAGGGTTAGAAGTCAAGTAAAGTGGCCAATTTTACATATGACTTTCTATTCCAAGATTACCTAAATGACAGAACTCACGGAGAATATTGGAACAAACATAAAAATACAAATATACCAAAGGAAAAAAAAAACTAAAAAGTTGCTAACTTTTGTAAAAGGCATCAAATGACTCAGAACACTACAGTTGGAAAGAGCTATATGCAGCATGGATCGGCTAGTACAGCTGACAAACCTTTTCCTTTTTATCAGTTTTCAGCATCTTTCTACCTAACACAGAACACTCTTTGTGGCCTAAGAGAAATGATAAAAACTTTAGGTGACCTATTCTGGGTACTTCTCTCACTTTCAAGAACTTTCTTAAATAATGCAATAACCACCTTAATGGTGCCATTAATTTGTATAAAATCTTTACTGAGGAGCAAAAAATAACTGGCAGTGATTATCTTTATTATTTCACAAAACATCCCTGGGTAAGTTAACAGTCAGAAATAATCTATTACACATTACAGATGGGAAAATTTAAGAGCAAGGAATGACCTGCAATCACAAAGAGAGTCGGTGCTGGGCTGGGACTGATTCCCCCCATTCCTGACTCCTAACCCTTTGCTCCTGGTATATGATGGTACCTCTTAAATCTTTAAACACTCAAAAGCATATAATAAGTGCAAACACCCCAGAACTTCCCATTCACTTTGACTCAGTTCTATACTTCTTTACATCTGTAACTTAAAAGAAGCCTACAGCTATAAAAGCCCTAAAAGATCACCTAACCCCCTCATTTTATAGATTTCAAATTTGCTTCTTGAATTAATTTGGGAATTTAAATTAAGTGCTAAACAGAAGCAATTGAGAAAGGGAGGACTTAAGCATATGGAAAAGGAAAAACCAGATGTATACATACCACAAAGAGCCCCGGTTACATTTAATTCCCAGCAATGCCAGTAATTGGAGGGGATGGGGGTAGAGGAAAGGGAGGGGAGAGGGTGTTAATGTCAGTGATGTCCTTTGAACTGAGTCCAATAGTGTTTCTAAGACGGTCTAATTTTTAAGGAAAACATTCCTCCCCCAGCCAGCAATTGCAAGCTTATTCCTTACGTAATTGGCATCAGAATCAATACTTGGTTGCTGTAATTTTTTTCTCTTTTACCTTCTAATTGTCCATATAAGATTACCAAGAGAAGAGGAAAAAGTCAAGCTAGCCCTAAAGATGATAGCCCTAAAGATGATAAGTATAAGTTGAAAACAAAGTGAAAAATCATCTGTATGTACTAATATGAAAAGATCTCCAAGATATATCTTGGAGAATCTAAAAAGCAAGCCTGCCAAATGAGAGGCAGTAAGTATGATACTTACTGGAAAGCACACAAACACACACACGCGCGGCAATACTGTATGTCTTTCATAAGCCTATGTATCTACCCATACATCTATCTCTAAGTCAATGCATGGAAAAAGGCCTGAAGGATAGATAACAAACTGAAAATCATCATCATTATCTGCTGTTGGTGGGGAGGTGACTGGATTTGGGGGTGACGGTGGTGAGCGGAATATTAAAGGAGCCTTCATAGGAATTCTGAATGTTTTGAATATATTTATATATTGCGTACATCATAAAAAACCAATTTTTTCAAAAAGAATCAGACGTGTACAAAATGGATGAGTTACTCCAGAATGTGCAGAAGTTGGGTGGAAGCATGCCTAAGCACCAGGTGGGAAAGCCCTGCTTCTTCAGGAACGGCAGGTGAAGAGCTGCTGTGGTCCTTCATTCAGTTTACTCCTTAAACGCACCACCTCTGGCTCCCTTGGAAAGTGAAATAAGGTAGGAGTAGGAGGAAGATGAAGGGAATGGGTTTTCTTGAACTTAGCTACTACACCAGGAAACTGCTATGGCTCTTTTCCTCTATCCTCCAGCCATAAAAATATGAGCTGGCTCTTACCTATCTGCATGTATAGAAAGGAGGCATTCATTCAATACTGTTACAAACCAGCTTCATCTGGATCCAGTACCTTCTGGAATCAAGTCCTTCCTCCTGATTGGCTGCAGGAGGAAGTAGTCTACAGCTACTAATCGGAACTCTGTTCTGATGGCTGCCTCCTATTGCCTGGTTCTGTGCACGTGGTTGGTTCTTCTGTCCAATTTTGTCAAGAGTTATTCTTTGTAAAATCTTGGTTTCCTCCGTTCATCCATACAAGCTCCAGCAAAGAACAGTAGGATCAAAAGCACAGCAAGATAGTAGGCTGAGGGGAACTATGAGGAAGCTGGTGGGACCAGAGTCAGCCTATATAGATATGTCTTTGACAACAGAGAGTGGGCGTGGGGGCAATCGTGGCAGAAAATGAGTGAGAATAAGTAGACTGGGGCCAGACTATGAAACCCTTGCATGACAAGCTAAGGAGTTTAGACTTTATCCCTTGAACATAATGGGGACTCATCAAAGGTTTTTAAACCAGAGAATGATATGATCAGGTCTGCCTTTAAAGAAAGAGATTTGAGAGCAGTATGGAGAATGGATTGGAAAATGGAAAGCCTGAACGGAGAAAAGCAACTCTCCTAAGAACTGAAATGAAAGATAAAAGGGGCCTAAACCTAAACAGGCAATGGCTATGAGAATGGAGAAAAGGAAACAAACATATTCAAAAGCAATTTTGGAGATAGAAGAGACAGCATTTGTTGATAGGTTCATTGAGCAGACTAAAGGAACATAAGGACTCAAGATGAATGTGAGCTTTCCAGCTTTGAGGATGGAGAGGCCATTAAAGAAGATGAGAAAACAGAAAGGGAGGGGGTGGTTTCAAGAGTGTGTGGAAAAATGAGTTTGGGATTTGTGGAACTACATGGTAGGATATCAACTCTTAGGAAGCTCCAAAAAGATAAGGATCGTGTTTGCTAATTGTCTCTGGGCTGTACCTAGCGCAATGCCACGTGCACTAATTCAAGTCTGTGAGGGTGGTGATAATGATAACCTACCCCAGGATAATTGAGACCTCACAATATTTAAGGTATCTCTTCAAAGTGCCTATGAAGAAAGGAAATAGGAGACAAAGTGGTTTATTCTGCTTTTCTGTCACATTTCTTCTTTGTTAGTTTCCAAAATAAATTTCCAATAATAATAGGGCTTTGAACAAAGTCTATTATACTAAGAGCAGCCTCCGGCAGACTATAATACCACTCACAACTTTACGTTCTACACATTCCAATATTCAAGGCACATCATCTTTAATTCTCTTTCTTGTTCAGGAACCTGTACTACCACTTAAGATTCTAAAACCTGCCACACCCAACAGTCAAACATATCAGAGCCACTTAAACAATTTGAAATAAACAAAAAACACTGCTGTTTTATTTGAAAAACCTTATTGGGGGGGCGGGGATATAGGAAAAAAAGCACCATTTGTTCTGGTTAAAGTTGTTGTGCAATGTTTTCTGGGGTTTGCCTTGTAGGCATGTTGAAGTCATAACTAAATAAATCAGCTCTGGCAACACAAAGAAACCATATTCCTTCCCCCTTGGACGCCCGAAGGAAAATGGCGTCTTGTTCATGATGTGCACACACTTTGGAGCTGCTTTGTTTTTAATCTTCTGCCAAGTCAAGTTTTAGTTTTATTTTAATCTCAGTAACCACAGTAAATTCCAAATCTTTGACAAGTAAATGCTTTTTTCTTCCTCGCCAGAATCCCATTCACTTTCTTTACTAACTCCTGGAATTTAAGAGTTCAATAAGGCCTGCACTGCTGATCTCTTTTCATGAGGAAGAAAATAAATACACTATAAATCAAGTCTATTTCCTGACATTTACAAGTTAGTTGACATATGAAATAGGTTAAGATAAAATTGTATCTTTCCTGCCCATCATTTAAAAATATATATGTATATATTTACATGTACTATAGGAGAAAGAATAGCATAGGAAGTCAGGAGATCTGGGCTCAAGCCTTATTCATTTCAGTTGGCTGTATAATATTAGTCAAGCAACTAAAATTGGTTTCCTTGTACCCAAAAGTTAGGGATATAGACTGGATGGTTTTTATATACTCTCCCTTTCACTTTAAAAATTCTGACTCAAGATCATGGCTATTACCTGAATTTTTTTTTTTTTTTTTTAGCACATGGAAAGTAGTCATTCTGTTTTATTCCTAAGAAAAAAAACTAGTTTTTATGGTATTGGAATAAACCTCAGAAATTACCTAATCCGTACAGCCTTGAAACTATATTCCAAGAGTTACAAATTATTTTAATTATTGGAAATATTCTACAGTTTAAAGAAAAACATTGCACACTACCAAACTAATCCAATTCTGTCATTACAGATGAAGAAACTGACACCAAGATTGGAAGAAGAAATATAACACATCCATAAAATACTGTGCAGCTATTAAACATGATGGCAAGAGAAAAGGGTCATGAAAAGTTTTAAAAGAAATGAGGATATAAGACTGTACATAAAAAAAGTATGTATAAGAATACATTTATTTTTCAGGGTAATTCATTGTATCACTTTAACTAAAACATTCTCACTATCAACATTCAAATAATATAAAATATACAATGAAAAATACAACAAATGATCCAAAATTGCACCACTGAGAAATATTCAGTATTAACATTTCGTGAAAATCAATCCAGACAGATATTTCACATATAGAAATGGACAGATGGATGAACAGGAATAAACCTATTATTTCTGGGATAAGAGTATATTCACTTAAAATAATTTGAATTTTACTTGAAATTAACAGAAGCTAAAATGAAACAAGAAAACTTCAACCTTAGGAGAGGGCCGAGAAGAAGGGTTCAACAACCAAACATATAAAGATGATATTGAACAGCGAATAAATAAAATTTAAACCTTAGAAAATGCTGCTTCACTCAAAAAATATTAATTGTAAAAAATCCTTCTAAGTTTAAGAAAAGTGATAAAAAAACAAAGAGTAAATTAATATTACTTTAAAACTGTTTTAAATTTTACACAATAGTGACTGAATTGTTGCTATGAAAGACAAGATTACTCATTTCCTTTTCCCTTCCATCTACCTCAAAGTAAAACAATAATCTTTGTTTTACTTTGCCATGATGTAGATAACATTTACATTCTGTTCTGTTACCACATTTTCGATAGTTTCCAAATCTTAGATTTATATGTAAATTTATTTAATATTCACAACTAGTTTTTATTTTGATTCATCTCTTGGTTGGCTAAATTTTAACAAGGAGATTTGTCATTAAGATCTTACAGATGCTATATTCTCTGAGTTCTTTCATATTTGAGGATTATATGCCTGTCACCTTTATTCCTCAACAACTTCACTGAGAACAATGTTCTGGGGCCAGACTTGCTTTTATCAGAGCTTTGTTGACACTGCTCCTCTGTATTGTACTTTGTTGTGAAGACTGAGATCACTCTCTCTTATAGATGAGTTTTGCTTTTGTTTGAATAATACCAGTTGATACTGATTCTTCTTTACCAATTTCAGTATTCAATGTATCTTATCAATCTGTAGACTTAGCTTCTCATTTTAAAGTTTTGCTGTATCACTTTTCTAAAAACTTTTTTAGTTCCATTTATGGGGTCCTCTTCCTCATAGACACCAGAAATCCTTTTCTTGACTCATCTGTGTGTCATATCTACCACTGTTAACCAAATTGCGTTAGTCTTTTACCTTGGTGTTTACTGTGATTATTTCAAGCTTTTGCTCCAAAGCATTCAAGTTTCAGCCACCTCGCCACTATTCCTTACGGGTTCTATATCACTCACTTGTTCTTCAATGGTGTCGTGCTGATCCTCAATTTGTTTGCTTAACTCTACAATCTCATTTTTCATCAATAGGAACCCGTTTTTTAAAAAATTATTTATTTGTATATGTAAACAGTATGCGTCAATCACAATTTACATAAAAATATTGAGACCAAAAGAGGTGAAGAAATTTATCTAAACAACTTAGTTGGTAGGATTGTATTCTTTATACTATGCTGTTTCTAAGATATTTGCTTCTGACAGGATAGCTATAATTTTAAGAGAACTAAAGTATCATCCAGACAAGGACTAAACATCTTAATGTCAATGACCCAGGATGTGTAACTTTCCAAAAATAATATTCTTCCTCACGCTACATGTAGCTGTAGTCTTTGAAAAATAGGAATGAAGGCTGTGTCAGCATTCTGATCATCACCACACAATCTGTATTTCAAAGATACACAGTGGATGTGAGTGAAAAACCTCTCCTGCTTTCTTCTGTTTCAGAGGTTAAACAATTACAGACCTCACATAATTTCTGAACTGAATCTAGAGAAGGAAACTCCTTTCAGAGTCTGGCAAGTTGTTGATTAATATGTCCAGGCTCCATTCAGTGTTCTTGAAAATGTATTTCTCTTAAATTTATTTCCTTTTGTATATTCTGGGTATATTGATATACTCACTCTGATGTTATTCACGTTCCTAAAATCTTGGGACAGTGTCCTGGAACAAAAACCTATGTTGTCAAAGTGAAAAAGAAAAAAAAAAACAAAAACTACAGGCTCTTCTGAAATGTTGAGCTGAAAACAAACAAAAAAAACAAGAACCTTAACTGATGGTTAAGAAAACAAATGTGGTTTGTAAAAAACAATCATAAAAGATCTGAAATATTTTTTTAGAAGGAGATGAAATGGTGTCATAGAAAGATCAAGTGAAGTTGAGTTCTACCATTCCTAAATTTGAGTCTCAGTTCCTCCCAAGCTGTGTGCCTTTGAATAAGCCATTTAACTTCTCTGAACTTCACTCTTCATCTACTCAGTAGATGAACAGCATTATTTCTGTCAATTAGTACATTTATACACTTAACATAGAATATTAACTTTATATCTGCATATTTCTATAAGGTTTATAAAGTGATTTTACAAAGAAATTCTTATTCTTGGCAGTAATAGATAAATATATAATTGACAAAGAAAAGTTTTAGTTGTCAAAAAAAAAATATATTAGAAAGAAGACATAGCATGGTAACTTTTGAATGTTTTATAAATTAATCATTAATTATCTAGTAACAGAGATACATATTTATCCCTGGGTTATCTTTATTTTTCAATAACATAAATTTCAAAAGAAAGTGTTGACCAAAGGAACCCAGGAAAATCAAACAGAAAGATTGTGAAATATCAAAAATCATAATCTAAATTTCAGGACTGATAACACTAGCAGTTGGTTCCTATTTTACATATATAAATCTCAATAGATCACAGAATAAAACATAAAAGTGAAGAATCTAGAAATCAAATAATACAAGAAATGTCACTTATAATTGATTAATACAAAGAAAAGGAACATGAAAAACTTACGATAAAAGATATAGCAAAAGAAAAAAAAATGTAGCTAGAACTCCTGAAGGTTCCTTGAAATATAATAGAAAAATTCATGATAAGTCTAGATAAAAGGGCAGAAAATGCAAGGTAAGAGGAAAAAGAAAGGTTTCCAAAGAAACCTTTTAAAGTTACCTTAATCAGTTTAGGAAGTTGTTTTTTTTTTTTAGTGTCTGGAACATTCTAACACAGAAAAATAAACTTAATAATTGTGTCCACATAATGACTTTGAATACTCAGTTTTACAATTTAGTGATGCTAGTTAAAATAATTGGACACTTTGAAGGAAAATAAAATAGCAACATTTGTTTTTACTAAAACAAGAGCTGGAGCATCTTTTAAAAAAAATATTGAGAACTTATTCACTTGGCTCCAGTTCCATTTCATCGAATTTACATCCAACCCTCCAACACTATTCCAGAAGGCTGAACCAAATAAGAATAGGGATGAAAAATAAAGACGACTACTTCTTCACTATAGCTTTTATCTGAATTTTCTGTTTATGACATTCAGTCTCGATTTCATACCAAGTTTATTTGACAAGCACTGGTGGTAAAACTAGACACCAGATTTTTCCTTCATGAAAACCAATGTGGGTGGCTTCTTTGCATTTTTCATCTTTTTACAAGAGAGTACCTCTTTGCAGTGGCATGAAACCTCATATAGCTGTGGGAGATATTCTCTCGCCCAGCCTGACTAGGCATTCAAGAGTTTATTCCACCTCTCTGTATTCTACTGGATTAAGACTTACCAGCAGGTAAGGCCAATCTGAAGACAGGAAAAGAAAGAAATGCATAAAGAAAGTCACCATCATCAAATACAATAAAGCTTCATGTACAGAGCTCTATGCTAAGCATTATGCAAAATAAACAGACATGATCCCTGCCTTCCAGAAGCCTCCACGAAAGAGCAGATGATGTCGACACAGACATATAAACAGACTTTCACAATGTAGAACAGAGACATGATGGCTGCCAGTAGAGCAGAAATAAATCAACAACAGCTAAATATTTATAAAATGTGAGAGATTTATTATGTGCAATGTATTTTGTACAATATATAGAATAATCTCTGGAATTGGTGAGGGTTGAGTAAAGATACAATTCTTTGTGTCCTGATCCTACTTTATCTCCGACTCCTTGTATAACCTTAGGTTTTAATCTTACAGTGACTATTTGTTGCCCTATAAAAAATGAAATAATAGCATTACAATTTCTTCTAGGTTGCATACACTATAAGTGCATAGACTCATGAAAATATAGCATATAAAATTCTATTATGATTTCTAATGAAGTAAATCAGGATAGAAATTCAATTTTTAAATCCCTTAACAAAAATAGTCTCACATAATATACTTCATGATACCAAATTAACCATCTGGGGACATGAACTTTTGAAATGGCTGATTTGAACTTTTGCTTGGAGACAGGGAGTCTGAGTGTTATAAATGATACTGTCACTCCCCATCAAATGTTACCTATTTTATTTCTCTGAAACTTCCTCTGGCCATCTTCATCTCTTTGTTCCTTATTTTCTCCAAGTTCTTTTCTTTTCACCTTTTCTTTTCCTCCTCTAATTGTTAGGAATTACAGGTAAGATAGATATAAGAGTTTCCCCAAATATGGGGAAACCAGGGATCTTTTTCCCTTCAGTTTCAAAAAAGGAGGAAGCTTGTTTTTTAAATAGTTTAAATCACATACATCATTTAAAAAAAAGACTCTAAATTAAGAGACTTTAGAGATTATCTGGGTTCCAGTAATACTGAACATCTTTCAGTCCCCCAAATGTGCCATGTTCTTTTATACCCAGGTGTTTTATACTGCTTGGATTATCCTTTCAGTCACTCTGTCCAACTTAACCAAGCCAATACCTACTCATCTTTCCCCAAGGTAAATCTTGAGTTTTGCTTCTGTCCTTTTCTTAAATATGTTCCAACCTCCTGGATTTCTCCTCCTATAGGGGCACTAATCACATTCTATTTTATTCACCTTTTATCTCTATCACCCACAAGATTGAAAGGTCCATGAGGCCAAGAAGTTAAACTTTTCTTTATCACCTGGCTGTAGCATATGGTAGGCATTTATTGAAGGTTTGTGAAGAGATGAATGACTAAGCCAATCATGTGACCAAAACAATTAAAATATGTTCTCCATCTCTGGAGCAGCACTGCCTAACAGAGCTTTCAGCAATAATGAAAATGTTCAATATCTGTGCTGTTCACTACAAAATCCACCAGTCATGTGTAGCTACTGAACACTTGAAATATAACAATGCAACTGAATTTTTAAATTTTATTTAATTTTCTTTCATTTTAATAGCCACATGTGGCTAGTGGTAAACATATTAGACAGTATAGCTCTAGAATCACAATGAGAACATAAAATATTATACATAACTTGGTTTGCTTATATTGTTTAACATACTGATCATTAAAGCAGTTGGCTCAAATAATCAAACTTTCCAAAGTGGAATTTCTCTTAACAGGGCAGGATTTTTTTCTTGTTCATCATCATCTTATATATAGTAGCTATTTAAAAACATTGCTCACACACAGAACAGCTAAGAGACTCGTGGAAGGATTACTTGAAGGTGCACTAATTGGGCGAGCACGGGAAGGAAGGAAGGGAGCGGAGTAAAAATGTGCGGGCCCGCGGCAGGGTCCCGGCTGGCGGCGGCGAAAACCACAGTGGCACCCGCAGTTCCGGGCATGCACGGGATCCCAGGGCAGAATAGAGAGCACAGAGACCAGGAGGGACCAGCTTAAGAGGCACAAGATTCCACATATCCAGAGGCCAACTCCAGACCAAACCAGAGTACTACTGGGTTTGACCTACAAGTCATACATCCAGAGGGAATTCTCTGCAGGCACTAGAGCCCATAGAGGCCAAACCACATTTAAGTGGTCAACCCTCACGCAGCAGAACGCCCTGCGGTGGGCAGAGCCAAGTCTCACAACGAGTCAGCCTAGGAGTTAACCCCATCTACTCACAAGCGAAAAGCAATTAAAGATCTTCTTGAACAGGACAATATACACAACACAAGAGTCACCTTTGGAGCACACGCAGAGGAGAAGAAAGAAGTAGTGCAAGTCAAATATAAGGGACACATACTACATAAGATAACCTAGCAAGAACTAAGAACTCTAGGGGATCTACCTAATACATCAAAGCAAACACAGAGAGTCAGCCAGAATGGGGAAACAAAGATACACATCCCAAATAAAAGAAAAGAAGAAACCTCCACAACTGGAACCAAATGAAGCAGAGGTAACCAACCTTTCAGAGACAGAGTTCAGAACACTGGTGATAAGAATGTTTAAGGAGCTTAGAGAAGACATAAAGAAGGATGTAGAAATCATAACAAACAACCAGTTAGAACTAAAGAACACAATTACCGAAATTAAGAACTCACTTGAAGGAATTACCAGCAGGTTAGATGAAGCAGAGGATCGAATCAGCGACTTAGAAGACAAGATAGCTGAGATCACCCAAACGGAACAACAGAAAGAAAAAAGAATAAAAAACAATGAGGATGGCTTAAGAGACCTCTGGGATAACATCAAGCGCAACAACAGCGCATCATAGGAATACCAGAAGGTGAAGAGAGGAAGCACGGGATTGAGAACATATTTGAAGTAACAATGTCCGAAAACTTCCCCAACCTGATGAAGGAAACCAACATACAAGCCCAAGAAGTGCAGAGAGTTCCAACCAGGATAAACCCAAACAGGTCCACACCTTATAAGACACATTATAGTTAAAATGGCAAAGCTTAAAGACAAAGAGAGAATCCTAAAAGCAGCAAGAGAAAGACAGAGGGTTACATACAAGGGAACTCCCATAAGACTATCAAATGATTTTTCTACAGAAACATTTAAGGCCAGGAGGGAGTGGCAGGAGATACTCAAAGTGATGGAAAACAAAGGCCTACAACCTAGATTGCTTTATCCAGCAAGGCTATCATTTAAAGTTGATGGAGAGATAAAGAGCTTTCCAGAAAAAAATAAGCTAAAAGAATTTATTACCACCAAGCCAGCATTGCAAGAAATACTAAAAGGACTTCTGTAAATAGAAGAAAGATCAAAACAACCTAACTACAAATTTAAAAATGGCAATAACTATGTACCTATCAATAATCACTTTAAATGTAAATGGATTAAATGCTCCAATCAAGAGACATAGGGTGGCTGACTGGATAAGAAAGCAAGACCCTTGTATATGCTGTATACAAGAGACTCACCTCAGAACAAAAGACACACACAGGCTGAAAGTGAAGGGCTGGAGTAAGATATTTCATGCAAATGGAAACGAGAAAAAAGCTGGAGTTGCAATACTTATATCTGACAAAATAGACTTTAAAATGAAGAACATATTAAAAGATAAAGATGGGCACTATATAATAATAAAGGGATTGATTTGACAAGAGGACATAACCCTAGTAAATATCTATGCACCCAACATAGGAGCACCTAAATATATAAAACAGGTACTGACTGACATAAAGACAGAGATCAACAGTAACACTATCATAGTAGGGGACTTCAACACACCTCTGACAACAAGGGACAGGAAACAACAGCCTTAAATGATACATTGGACCACTTGGATTTAATCGATATTTTCAGAACATTTCACCCCAATGCTGCAAAATACACGTTTTTCTCAAGCACACATGGAACATTTTCCAAGATAGACCATATGTTAGGCCACAAAACAAGTCTTGATAAATTTAAGAAAATTGAAATCATACCAATTGTCTTCTCTGATCACAATGCTATGAAATTAGAAATGAACTACAGGAAAAAAACTGGAAGACACACCAATTCATGGAGGCTGAATAACTTATTACTAAATAATGAATGGGTCAAGCAGGAGATCAAGGAAGAAATCAAAAGATATCTCGAGACAAACGAAAATGAAAACACGACGACCCAAAATCTATGGGATGCCGCGAAAGCAGTCCTAAGAGGGAAATTCATAGCTTTGCAGGCCTACCTAAAGAAACAAGAAACATCACTAATCAACAGTTTATCTTCACACTTAAGGGATCTGGAAAAAGAACAGCAAAATAAGCCCAAAGGGAGCACAAGGAAGGAGATAATAAAGATCAGAGCAGAAATAAATGAAATAGAAAACAGAAAAACAATACAAATGATCAATGAATCTAAGAGTTGGTTCTTAGAGAAGATAAACAAAATTGACAAACCTTTAGCCAGACTCATTAAAAAAGAGAGAGAGAGGACCCAAATTAATAAAATCAGAAATGAAAGAGAAGTGACAACGGACACCGCAGAAATACAAAAAGTTTTAAGAAGTTACTATGAAGCAACTATATGCCAACAAATTTGACAATCTGGAAGAAACGGACAATTTTCTAGAGGCGTACAACCTTCCAAGGCTAACTCAAGAGAAACAGAAAACCTGAATAGACTGATTTCCACCAGGGAAATTGAATCAGTAATCAACAATCTCCCAACAAACAAAAGCCCTGGACCAGAGGGCTTTACAGGTGAATTTTACAAAACGTTCAAAAAAGAATTATCACCTATTCTCCTCAAGCTCTTCCAAAAAATCCAGAAGGAGGGAAGACTCCCAAACACTTTTTACGAAGCCACTATCACCCTGATCCCAAAATCAGACAAAGACACCACAAAAAAAGAAAACTACAGGCCGCTATCTCTAATGAACATAGATGCAAAAATCCTCAACAAAATATTAGCGAACAGAATTCAGCAATACATTAAAAAGATCATACACCATGATCAAGTGGGATTCATCCCTGGTATGCAAGGGTGGTTCAACATCCGCAAATCAATTAATGTGATGCACCACATTAACAAAATGAAAAATGAAAATCATATGATCATATCAATAGATGCAGAAAAAGCATTTGATAAAATCCAACAGCCATTTATGATAAAAACCCTTAAGAAAGTGGGAATAGAGGGATCATATCTCAACATAATAAAGGCCATATATGACAAACCCACAGCTAACATCATACTCAATGGGGAAAAGCTAAAACCATTCCCCCTAAGATCAGGAACAAGGCAAGGTTGCCCACTATCTCCGCTTCTATTCAACATAGTGCTGGAAGTTCTAGCCACAGCAATCAGACAAGAAAAAGAAATAAAAGGCATCCAAATTGGTAAGGAGGAAGTAAAATTATCATTATATGCAGATGATATGATACTATATATAGAGAACCCTAAAGAGTCCACCAAGAAGCTATTAGAGCTGATAGATGAATTTAGTAAAGTAGCAGGATACAAAATTAATATTCAGAAATCAGTTGCATTTGTATATACCAATAATAAAACATCAGAAGGAGAAATTAAAAAAACAATCCCATTTACAATTGCTCCCAAGACTATAAAATACCTTATAAATTTAACCAAAGAAGTAAAAGATCTGTACTCAGAAAATTATAAGACACTGAAGAAAGGAATGAAAGAAGATATAAATAGATGGAAACACATATCATGTTCATGGATAGGAAGAATTAATATAGTTAAAATATCCATACTGCCTACGGCAATATACATATTCAACGCAATTCCTATCAAACTACCAATGACGTTTTTCACAGAAATAGAACATATAATTCTAAAATTTATATGGTACCATAAAAGACCCCGTATAGCCTCAGCAATCTTGAGAAATAAGAACAAAGTGGGAGGTATAACAATACCTGACTTCAAATTATACTACAAGGCTACAGTAATCAAAACAGCATGGTACTGGCATAAAAACAGACACATAGATCAATGGAACAGAATAGAGAGTCCAGAAATAAATCCACGCCTATATGGCCATTTAATCTACAACAATGGAAGCAAGAATGTATGATGGGGTAAAGACAGTCTATTCAATAAATGGTGCTGGGAAACCTGGACAGACACATGCAAAAAAATGAAGCTGGACCACCTCCTTACACCATATACAAAAATAAATTCAAAATGGTTTAAAGACTTAAATGTAAGATCTGAAACCATAAAATACCTAGAAGAAAATATAGGAAGAAACTTCACAGACATTACCCGGAGTAAGATTTTTACTGATATATCCCCTCACGCGAGGGAAGTAAGAGAAAAAATAAACATGTGGGATTATATCAAACTAAAAAGTTTTTTTCACAGCAAAGGAAACCATCAATAAAACAAAAAGGGATCCTACTGAATGGGAAAAGATATTTGCCAATGATATATCTGATAAGGGATTAATATCACAAATCTATAAAAAACTCACTCAACTCAACTCCAAAAAAACAAACGACCCAATTAAAAAATGGGCAGAGGACTTGAAGAGACATTTTTCTAAAAAGGACATACAGATGGCAAACAGACATATGAAGAAATGCTCAACCTCACTAACCATCAGAGAAATGCAAATAAAAACCACAATGAGATACCACCTCACCCCAGTCAAAATGGCTATCATCAATAAATCAACAAACAACAAGTGCTAGCGCGGATGTGGAGAAAAGGGAACGCTTGTGCACTGTTGGTGGGATTGCAGATTGGTGCAGCCACTATGGAAAACAGTATGGAGGTATCTCAAAAATCTGAAAATGGAACTACCCTATGATCCAGTAATTCCACTCCTAGGTACCTATCCGGAGAAATCCAAAACTCCAATTCAAAAATCTTTATGCACCCTATGTTTATTGCAGCACTATACACAATAGCTAAGACATGGAAACAACCGAAATGCCCATCGGTAGATGACTGGATTAAGAAACTGTGGTACATTTATACAATGGAGTATTACGCAGCCATAAAGAAGAAAGAAATCTTACCATTTGCAACAACATGGATGGACCTAGAGAACATTATGTTAAGTGAAATAAGTCAGACAGAGAAAGATAAGTACCATATGATCTCACTTATATGCGGAATCTAAAGAAAAGAATAAGTGAATGAACTAATCAGAAACAGTTTTGGAGACAGAGGAAAAACTGAGGGTTGCTAGATGGGTGGGGGGGGTGGGAGTAAGGGGGAAGGTGAGGGGATTAGAAAACAATCAGTAACGATAAGATGGCCACGGGGGTTTGAAAATTAATCTGGGGAACGTAATTTAGTGGTTACCAGAGGGTAAGGGGGTGGGGGGTGGGAGATGAGGGTAAGGGGGATCAAATATATGGTGATGGAAGGAGAACTGACTCTGGGTGGTGAACACATAATGTAATTTATAGATGATGTGATACAGAATTGTACACCTGAAATCTATGTAATTTTACTAACAATTGTCACCCCAATAAATTAAAAAAATAATTAAAAAAAAATAAATAAATAAAAACATTGTTCAGTTGAACTGAATGGAGATACCAAGTCTCAAATGTAAAGACTTCGGTGACTGTTTAATTTTCTTTCCAGTTTAAGAGTAGCAGGTAAAACTAAAACTCAGACAACAACCATTAAAGTAAAACAAAACAAACAAAAAAGATGTCGTGTTATCTGGACTGTGTCCTCCATAGTATCAAACACTACCTAAAGTCTTTACTTGCAGGAATGGAACTAAGGAAAGAAGGTTCCTAAATACATCCCACATCTCCACCTCTGTCCATCTTTATTCATGTTATTTTCTTTACCAAAAGCCTAACTCTCACCCCAGCCTCATCTTAATCTGCCCAAATTCTACATGTACTCCAATGTCTAGTTCACACACCCCTTCTTCACCTGGACAATAAAAGATGGCTTCTGTCTTACCTAGAGCGTCCTCTTAGATGTTTTAATTCTGCTTTGTTCTGTAATCATTTGTCAAGTTCATTAAATACAATTAATGTCAGCCACATAGAATTTAATGTCGCACTTTTCTGAACTATTAGCAATATCTATATGTAATGTTTCATTTTTATCATCATAAATTCTGAAAATTAAAAGTCCTCTTGGATTGAGTCAAACATCTTTTACACATTAAGCTACTTCTTGATTTGGTATATTTCCAAACCTAGAGATTATCTTTCATATGAAACAGAGGAAATCAGAAACGAGGAGTCAGAGATGGTGTCATGCAAAACCACGCCACTGAGTGACAGAAGAGATCTGCTTGGCGAAATCCCAAGCTACATTCCTAGAACAAGTCCCTGGAGAGATTCTGTTTTCTCATAACACTTGAAAGTACCTTCAAGTCCTAAGTGTATATTGCTTTTTTGTGATCCAACCACAAGCAGTAACGGGACCGTCACCATTTATATTTCTGGATCCAAGACATGTGCATCAGCATGAATTAACTGACAACAAAAGTCTTCACAATTCTGAGCTCAAACTTTCATGGGATTTTCTTCTGTCGTTTTAAGCAAAAAAACATGAATTTTACTAAAGAAAGGCAAGAAATAAAATTATCTCTCCTCAGTTATGTCCATTCTGAAACTCAGCCTTACTTCATTTTAACTATTTCTCACTGCAACTACTCCACATCTTTTCTCCTCTCTCCTTTCTTCCCATTCTTAGAAAATGTCCTTCCTTACCTTCTTAAACAAGATGTCTGAGGTCATGTGGTATATCCTCCCATAGCATCTGTCCTCTCTACATGGAAGCTCCCCTGTACCTTCACCCATCTTTTGTCCTTTTTCTCCTCTGATCGCTAAATATTCCTTCCCAATGTCAATATCTCAACCCATACATTTGATCTCCTTCTTTCCAGACTCCTCCAAGATCTGTCAGTCAGTAATCAAACCCCTGCCTTCTCTCCCTCCTTCTCCAAAGGCTCCTTTACTTCTGTCTACAAATATGTTCATTTTCCCATTTCAAAAAAACAAAGGAGAAGAAAAAAGAAGACTTCCTTTCACCCTAGTAGTCCTATAGCTAACATGTCATCTCTCTATTCCCATTCATTTCCCAAACCCTTGAAAGAGTTGTTTACGATAGCTAAGTTCATTCTTTATAATGTAATTATTTTTAATTTCCCAGATTCTTCCATCCATATCATTGTACTAAAACTACCTTCTCAAAGACCGTCTGAGACCTCAAAACCACCAAACCTAATGGCCTTTTCTTAATCCTCATCTCTTTCGCCCTCATGGAGGGAGCATATGATACTACTGACTAAACTGCCACTAAAATTCTTTCACCTCTTGGTTTCCAAGTCACATACTGATCTAGAGAGCAAACGTGACAGCCAGAATCTACACGTACAAAACGCCTACTATCATTCCCTCATCCATAAGAAACAGAAAAAGAAGCAACAAACTCTGAGTCTGTTCTGAGTGGGGGACTGGCACACCGAATCTCACTTCTCAGGTGAGCTCACGAACAATATAGAACCTTGGCACTGATGATGTAAGCCTCTGATTCCTCATATTCTGTTGGTCACCATTCATAGCAGCTTCTGTGATGTTTAACTAGAAAGAACAATAGAATAATTAGCCCAAGTTAGAGGGCTAATGTAACCAATTACCCAGAAATTCTGGGGGTTCTTTTTTGGCAAAAAGTCCATTTATTGCACACTGAAAAATCCTTGGGGGAGTACAATAGAGACTGCAGGGGCAGTAGAAACTATGGCAGTTGCAGTAAAACAGGGTCACACAGTCTAAGAGAGAACTCCTAATAGCACAGTATCCTGATTTCTTTCTCCCCTCTTTGACCACTCTTGCTAATTTTTCTTTTCTTCAAACACCAAAAGGTACGTATTTCTTAAGGCTTCATCTTCAAGTTCCTCTTCTCCTCCTGTTTCTTTCTATTCCTTACCATTTCATGTGCCCCTATGCATTCACCTCAAGCATTTAACGAATCTTCATTCCCCAAACCAGCTCCTCCTCCTATTACTCCTCTTTCTATTCATGGCACCACCACTGCCCGAATTCCCCGCAGGCAAGTCTTCCTTGAATTCTCTTTTCCTTTACTTTCCACATGAAATCATGGCTCAGTTCTGCTGATTCTGCCTACCACATGCTTCTCCTCTCTTTTCCACTTCCACTGCCACACCTTAAGTCAGGCCCTTATTGTTTTTTCATGTGGGCCTCAGCAATGGCCTCTTGATTTAATTTTTTAATTCTAGTTTCTCCCTATTCTAATGTACCCTTCCATTTAATCATTCTATTGGTTCCTATCCTGTTGCTGCTAAAAAGCCTTATGGACTCCCCACTGCCTAGAGAATAAAGTTTAAAATCTTCAGTTCACTTTGGCTCCACGCTTTACTTCCCATTTTACTTCCCACCAATCTCTTCCTAAAATCTATACTTCACCCTACTTCAGCTACTCCCTGTTCCCAAATATATCCACCTCTGCTCCACCTTCGCTCATGCTTTTTTCTTCGCAAAATCCCGAACTCTTACCTCAATCCCATCTTAACCTGTCAAAATTCTACATGTACTATAACACCCGATTTACATGTCCCTCCTTCACGAAGCATTCATCTTGACAAAAGCATGAGATCTGTCTTGTCTACAGAGTCATCTCATGTGGTTCATTTTGCTTTGTTCTATAGATGTTTTTGTACATTTACACTCTCTCCCTTACTAGATAATAAGTTCTCCAAGGGCAGAAACAGTATCTTAATCAGTTTGCTCTTCCTGCATGCTTAACCTACTAACCTATAGTAGACAGGACTAGAATATGTGTTGAATTAATGAAGTCTCACAGAACAGCTGATGCAATTACAGACATCCAGTTTAAGATGCCAAAGAACGTCTGATTCAGAAACGGTACTATGTAGAAAAAAAATTTTTTTTCCTTTTAGAATCCTCAGAGAGCTCTGAAGTTCCACTCTGCCAAAAATCTCGTTACATGCGGTGTTCCTAACAATAGTAGATACCCCGATATCTTTAACTATTTCTATTTCTTGAAGAGCTTCTTTCCTTTTTCCTCCTCCTCCCTCCTCTTTCTGCTGCTCACCAATTTTTCAAAGACATCTTTACTTCACCTCATTACGTTTAATACAAGATTGTGATGTCACTTTTTCTTTTTCCTTGAAGACAGCAGCTATACTATCAGTCTTTCCTCACAAGATGTTTTTAGACAGGGCCAAACTTCAAGATGTCATTTAGGACCAAGTTTAGACCACAGGATGTACAACTTACTGCAGAGATATGTTCTATTTTTAATAGGAGCTCTGGTTCTATTCATGTACACTGTCAGCATTATGACACCGTTATATTACTTCTCCCCGTATACCTAGCTGATTATTCATTACTATTACAGAAACACTTCATTCATTTTTGCACGCACAGATTTTATCTGCTAAAAATCTCACACTGGTATGCACTTTGTTATTGACAATACTTTAAAATGATACTTTTAAAAGTTTGGACTTTTTTAACTTCCAGTTCTGATTTTCTCTATAACGAAGCCAGGAAGAATTTTCTACCTTTCGTTTGGGCAACATGTGGTTACCTGAGGGGATGACTGCTGTATCTTTTGTGGTGATGCTGACAGTACAGTACAATAAAAATAAAACAAATTCTGAAAGTAAAACACTGGAAAATGTGGCTAATACGTTATTCATCCTAGTCTTCATTTATCCGAATGAAGAACTTTCTTTTAATACCTGTATATTAGTTTGACCATTCTAACAGCATTTGAAAGTATCTATTGCTTTTACCAACATTTGTAAATCACATGGGGTTATGTGCTCAAAAGAACATGAGGTGCAAAAATGTTTCCATATGCTAGAAAATGGTTCCATCATTGTAATGAGAGGGGGGAAATGTGGCTTATTTTGCGAATAAACACTAAGCTATAGAAGGTCCCTTTATGACAGTGAGGTACTTTCAGGGTTAACGATAAACAACTTTGCGGCCACATGAGATCACCTCACCATACAACAGAGTAGTATAAAGTCAATTATGATTTATATAAGGTTAAAAAACTTGCTACTATCATTAAAATACAATTTAATATTCTAAATTCAGATAAACTTGAACTCTCATCTATTGATAGAAAGGCCCACTCTTTTGTGACTCTTGTGATCAAATGATCAGGAGGAGGCAGTTTCCCACTTCCCAATTCCAGAACTTTTAACCATTCTTACTCCTCTCTGTCCAAGCTTTTTAAACCAAGAGGACAATAAGCTTTAGGGGAAAATGAATGCTACATTAAAGGTTAGAAGTAGTTGCCTTATTTAGTTAATAAATGATTTAATTTTCAATTTCTACTCTTTTGAAAAACATTCACAAAAACATCACTTGACAATAGCAGACTACCATAGAAATAAAAATGACCGTAAGTCCTTTGACAACCAGATGATATTGTTAATACAAACCCCACCCAACTCCAGACCAAATGAACTATAGTACATTTCAATGGATACCAAATCACAGGCTACAAACTACATGTGCTGTAAGCAAATTGCCACCAAAACAAAAATACCGTAACACTATATATTGAGTAGCATTTATCTCCAGACCCCAATTCCTATTGCAAGAGATCTGTACTATTTCTCCTTGTCCCAGAAGACGTCCGAGTTCATTTTCTATTGTAGGAAATAAAAAGACATTTCTGTAACCAAAGAAGTTCAAAATGTCCCCTAATCTGAACTCAAACTTGAATGATTCTAGAACCAGCCAAGACTGATAAGAGTCCACTTTTCAAAAGGGTCATATCTACAATGTTTCTGTAGACCATAACAAATTACTCTGGACCGATGTATATCTGGACTCTAGAATGCGATAGGAATACTAATATCTGTATTTTAATCAATAATTCTATGAGAGAGTCACATTATTCATGTGACTCTCTCATAAGAAATTCTAAACAAGGAAACAGCAACTATTGTGGAAACTAAATGAGAAACCAAGAAGAAAACATAGATAAAGACAAATATTTAATGGAATACCAACCATGGGCCAGACACTAAAATGGGAGCTAACGATACAAGGTAAATCAAATACAGCTCCTACCCTCATGAAGCTTACAATTGATTTGATGACATTACTATATTTTTCTCACCTCAAAAGAGCTATCCATACTGCCATCAATCCACGAATGAAAGCTAAACATGTCTTGTAGGAACCTCTTCCCTAACCTCTGGAATAATCTGCTCCTCTAAACAAGAGGCTAATCAACTTGACCTTCCCATTCCTCTAGGTCTTTTGGTGCTTTTACCATTTCTGCTTTATGCTGTACATTCGGTCATGGGAATATATAATATATATGTTGATAATGATGATATTGACAGCAATACTAACAAATTAAGCATTTATTACCTACCAGATACTGCACTACACATTGCATTTATTATTTGGTCTAATCCTCCCATACCCTAGTTGGTAGGTACTAGTATGTGTGACCAGGCTAATATTAAAAGATCACTGTTCAATACAAAAATATTAGATCAAAATAAGGGACTTAAATACTCCAAATTAAGAAACTAATGTTACTTCTTGACTTTTCTATCTAGAACCACCGGTAACAGCTTTATCACAAATATATAACTGTAAGTGTAAGTTATATATACCTGCTCTTCAGCAGAGTATAGGCAAACGTTAGGACAAGACAGGTGATAGGGAAGACAGAAGTATATGCATCCCCTCCTCCCTTCAACCTGTGTCCAAAACAAGTACAGAATCAATTTGTATTATCAAATGATTCATAACAAAGCTTTTGTCTGATCTAAAGGAACTCTTTTAACCTGTGGTAAAATTTAATATTTAGGAATTAATTTCCTTAGTTACTTATTCCACTGAGAAGATCTAACAACTTTTTGTCTTTCCTACTCCTATTTCATTTTCTAAAATTAACCATTAATCTGACTAAAAGGTTGAATTGAATAGGAAAGAAGTAGTATTTTCAAATTCCCCCAAATGGTATCCCTCAATTCAAATCAGGATACCCTACTGAGAGTTGAGAGTTCCAAAACTCCATTGTTAAACACATACCTTCAAATCCCAAATCACTCAGAATCTCAAAACTACAGTCCCTAAAAGAGAACAAAATCGCCCCTCCTTCAAGATGCCTATTTGGGAAGATAGCTCTTTTCATGATCCAGAATTGGAGTGAATCTAGCAGACCCCTTTGGATAGAGTCCTAATGACAACAATACTTTACTTTTAAGGTCACAGAACTCTACGAGAATCTTCCAAAGGCTATGACCTTTCTTCCCAGAGTAATGCTCCTAAGTACACATACATAAAATTTTACACAATTTTAGGAGTTCTATTGATTTACAAAGGTCCCGTCATGGACCTCAATTTAGAACTCTATGGTTCCTCATCAATTACATACTTTTCTATATCACAGGAGCTGGGGGTCATATGTGAAAATAACAGTGAAACTTTTAAAGAAAAATTAATTAAATGAAAAATGTTCAATGTCCCAAGATGAAAGGGGTCCTTAGCTCTTTGAGGTATCACTAGCCCAGTTGTACACCAAGGGTTTTAACCAAATCGCACAAGTGAAGCCATCGAGAAGTTACCATTGGTCTTGCTGCGCACAAACCACATTAGTCTCTCAGACTCCCACTACTGACTGACATGTCTTGCTTTAGATATTTTAATACCATTTAACCAATGGAAAATTCTGACATTCTAGTATACTCATGTTTTCCTTACTCTTCCTGATTCTTATTTGGAAGGCAGTTTCGCTCATGTTGTTTTTCATTGTTGATTTTATGATTTACTTGTCAAGAGTTGGAGAGAGAAAGGAGGTCTTGCTTTTCCCTTGGCGACAGTGAGCATACCTAAGTAAATATTTTAATGTAGTAACACATTCAAGCTAGGTATGCTTCTTTCTCTTTGATGAAAGTGCACTCTGGTCTATCCGACCATCACAGTGACTCTGAAATACATCTTTGCATCTCTATGACCTACTCCCAATTCTATAGATTTCAAAGGGACTTTATCAAGTATCTAATAATCTACAAGGCCCATAAGGGCGGGCCCTAGTCAATTTTGGTCACTATACTATGCCCAGTGTTTAGCATCCCTGGCACATAGTAGGTTCTCAAAAAACACAACTTTAATGCACTAATGTAACTCTTGAATCAGCTACTCATTCAACCACTAAGTATGTGAGCCTGGCAAGTTACTAAACATCTCTGAGACAATTAAAAGAACGTAATAATAATCCTCATAGAGTTATTACTAAGATGAAGATCAAGTACATAAAGCACAATAAAGTAGTAACAAAAGTCCTATAATTATAGTCCTTTAATGTAGACCTATATTTGAAGGTTTATTAGAATGAATACAGCTGAACTGTTAAATATGACTACATTTTTATAAAATAAATGATAAAGGGACAAAAAACTAGGAGCACAAGTATTTAATACAGAGATAAGGGGGAAAAACTCATAAATAAGGCAATGTTTTGAAAGAAAATAACTTCCTTATATATTTGTGGCTGAAAACACAACTAAAAACTTTCCAAGTGAAAAACCTGGCCCAAACAGCAACTGGAAGATTTATTTTTGCTAAAATTATTATCCAGTTCTGTTAGAAAAATCCTTCCGTCTTAGGGGCACGTACTCTAAGATGAAATTGTCTTAGTAGTGAAAAAAAAAGCCTATTAAAATGTTGCTTTAGTTTTCTTTCCCCCGTTGTACTGGTTTCTTCAAAAACTAAGTCTAAAGCGCCATCTACCGAGTCTATTAGGATCACACCACTTTTGCTGGTTTTATTAGAGTGGTGCAGAAATGCAAAATGTAGCAAATTTAGAAACTGTTACTTGAAAATCCTATTCCAAAGAAATTAAAGAGGGTGTACTTTTTTCCCATTATATATTTGTATACAATACAGTTAGATGTAAATGCATACCTACACACATACACACACACGCACACATTCTGAGCAATCATTTTTTTCTGCTTGCTTTTCACTTTCTTCTTAAGTAGACCTGAACTGATCATAAAAAGCATCACAATAGGGACCAAAATGCTTACTTCTATACATGAGAGGGACAATTAATAGTAACAGCAATTTTTTATATTGCCAAATAGTGTTTTAAGTGCTTTTCTCATGTGATCTTAACAAAAGCTTTGAGACAGGTGTCATTAATATTATCTCTATTTTACAGGTAAGAAAATTGAGGCACAGAGGAATTATTAAATATTTTGCCCAAGGTAACATAGTTAGTAAGTGAACAAACTATGTCTGAACTTAGACATTCTGGCTCCAGAATCCATCCGTTAACCGTGATACCAAGCAGTCTATTATATTAGCGGGTTCAAATAATTATTAATCACACTTTTGTCATCAAAACTGCATAAGACAAACTCCACATCATACTTTATTTCAATACATTCTAACATTATTCTACTTTTAGGCTTCTTTGTGTACATCTATATTTAGGAGGTATTATTTTTAGGCAGAGAAAAACTTGTTAAAATACTGGGGCCTTATTCTGGAGATTCTGATTTGATGTCTGAGCTGGAGTTTGAAAACTGTTTTCAACAAGTTCCCCCCAATAACTCTCACACAGACAATCTGGGGCCCTGCATTTAGAACAATGTAGCTGTATGGCGTATTTTGGTGTTGGAGTATTCATCTGCTCTTAGATTAGAAACTCTCCTGACTTTTCTCTTATTTTAAGAGTTTAAATATGAGAACTATGAAGGTAAAACACTGTCATAAATTTAAAGATATGGGGGAATTTTGTGTTTATACTGACTTTCAAAATAGGGACAGCATTTGCAAATGGAAATTTTTAATTTTATTTTAGTAATCTCAGAAGAGTAAAGAAGAAATGAAGTAAGTCTCCCTAGCTGCTTCTGTACGCAAACTCTTTTCTGACCCTCCAAGTAACTTACAGTCTGAACTAACGGTTTTCAACAGTTACTGCAGGAATTCTCATTGAGGGAGGAAAGGGAAGGCAAGCGTTCAGTGCCATTCCTGTCCCCACCCCTTACTGAATCAAAACAAAGGTGCCACAGATGTTTGAAAACTATTGGCCTACTCACCGGATGCCAGTGCAATGACTGCTGGGTTTTTTGTTGATGTTTTGTTTTTCACATGGATATACCACCATGCAAATAAAACCAAGCATCTTGAGGTAAGGGGCTGTGACTCATTGCTCTTTTGAAATAAATGGATGGATGGATGGATGGTTGTAGGTGGCCAGCCCATAGCCCCTGTGACAGTGGCTATTTAATTTATTAACCCACAGGATCTTTTTCATTAAACAGACATAGGCTCTAGCAAGAAAATATCAATGCATCCAAGGAACTCTCCAGTTACTACACAACCGCCTGCTTCCTCTCTAAGAGTACACTTGAGGACATAGACTCTTAAAAAACAAAAAAAGTCACTTATAAACATGGTGTTCCCATAATGTAATGAAACAGGTATCCTAATAAGCCTCTATAACTTATATATTTAAATGAGTGATGCTTGTGAAATAAATCAACCAAGAACTTTTCTAAAGGAAATCCTGCCATTTGTGACAACATGGATGAAACCGGAGCACATTATGCTAAGTGAAATAAGCCAGGCAGAGAAAGACATGTACGGCATGTACTTATATGTGGAATCTAAAAAAGTCAAACTCAAAGAAGTAAAAAATAGAGAGCAACCTAAAAATGAAAACCTGCTACCATAGAAAATAGTCAAAAGAATATACGAGGAGCTATTCCCCCAAAAAGGAACATGCATAAAATGAGTATATAATCTTCCATGACCATTTCAAGGGAAATAGCATTCACTTGGATGTACTATTGCTGGCATTAATAAACAAACTCAGACATCATATTTTTCCATCACTACACTTGGTAATTACAACTCTTGCCATAGTTTTCATTTTCTATATATCAAAATATTCTTTGTCCTAAGTCTTCATTTCACCAGAGGAACCAAAGTCAAGTCTTTCATCGAGATTCCACAATCTTTCTCTTAGAGGACCTGGCAGGCTTTGTAACTTCAATATATATTGATGTTACTCCTGCTACTTCATATGAACCTTCACTTCAAGTTCAGTGTATCTGGCACCACATTACCCAATTCTTCCACTATTCCAAATACTCTGAAGAAACTTCCCAGAAATCCCTGTTTGGGTCAGCAAAAATAATTTGGCGTCATCAGCAGATTTCACCATTTTCTTTTGGAGTCATTAAAACATTAAATAAGCATGATCTTGGTATCAGCTCTTGCAGTTCCTACTGTTAACCTCTGTCCAGCTAAAGGCAATTCATTCCTGCTATGTTGTGATTCCCATCATAGGACCAGGATATGTTTATTCGCTGAAAGTTTAAACTTTGATGAATTTTTTTTTTTAACAGAAAGTTGCAAAACGCATTACAAAAGTAAAGGGGGAAAAAAATTCCCAAAGGGAAGGCCAAAAACAACAGCAAAGAGAAACAACTCCTACTTGAGTGGTCTTATCCAAGCACTCAAACCACCTCATATTCAACTGATTCTGAAACCTCAGAAGAATTTTGACCTTTGCCCTCCATTTATTTACTTCTTTTATAATCATATGAGGAATCTCATTGAGCACATTTGAAAATTCTATATGAATTATAATCAACAGGTCCAACTACTTTATTAGCTTTTTCCCCACGTTATAACATTTGAAGGGGAAAAAGCAAACAGTCCTTACCCAGAAAGTAAAAAAGCAAACAACTTTCTACTCAAACTGGTCTGTACTCTGAACAAGAGAAATCACTCTTTCTTTTATTCAAGTGCAAATCTGTTTGAAGCTTTCATTCGCTTTCCCAGCCTGCTCTCTGCAGCTGCATAAAAGATGAGATGTGGGAATGAAAGAAAACTAGATTGGGGCCAAAAAGCAATGCCGTCCATATGCAAACTAATTCAAAGAGCAGCATGGCTTCTGTACGTCCCTTCCCACTTTTTCCATTCTTAGCAGAACCCTAGCCAAAAGGAGGAGGAACTGCACTATACTATGTCCAATCCTGTTTAAAACAACTTCTCATATGGAATCACGGGAAAGATAAGGTTACTAGAACCCCACCCTTTCACCCACCCCACCCCACCCTTTCACCCACCCCACCCCACCCCCCACCCCCCAGGCCAGACACAGCACCTGAGGTGTTCTCAGGGTCAATGTTTAGCTCTAAACTAGGTGGAATGAGGCAGGATCAAGGGAGCGACCTCACATGTCTCTCTTAAGATGCTTGTAGATCAAGAGAGCGGCAGAGGCATAGCAGCAGTAAGCAAAATTTACGTTACCTATTTTACCCCATACAAAATCAAGACAAAATCTTCCCCCAACAAGCTAAGTCTGCTATAGATTTTCGGAAAGTCTGGCAGCCCATTAGCCTACATGTGAGGGTATCAGGTAACCTTATAATCCCTGCAATCTATGCAGGCCAACAGTGAACCACACAATTGAAAAAGTTCACCATCAGAATCAAACTCTGCTGGGACTAGAAGCATATTCTCAAGGGTTTTTACTCAGATGTCACTATAACTCTATGTTATTTTTAATACTGTTCTCTGGATTTTGCCCCACACAGAATTCCCAAGTCACAGGAGGACTATGAACAATGTCCAGATGTATAAAATGCAAAATACTTCCCTCCTACTTGTGGATTCCAAGATAAACACCACAAGAAGCACGTGTGACTGAACTCAGAGCTCATTCCAAATTAAATACTGCATCATGTGCACAGTGTAGGGTTTAAAAAACAAAACTGCACAAATATTCTACACGGTTCATAAGCCAGACTTGGGCAAGCACATGACCACGTTATGAGAAGGAAACATGAATTGGAGAGTAGGGGTAAAGGGTGAGAAAAGTCTCAGTCATGACCTTTCCCAGAAAATTGGTACTATTTTCAGAATACTTGTATAATATGAGACATAGATGAAAGAGGAAACAGTATTTTTCTTTTTTTTTAATTCTGATGGCCTTCAATTCTAAAACCACCCAGCAAATAGGAAAACCCTACAAAGATTTCAAAATCCCTAGCTAAGCCATGCACAGACTTTAAATACACACCACACACACACACACACACACACACACACACACACACAAAGGTAATGAATACTTAAATGTCTGCCTGGCCAGCCCAGACAAAATCCTTTTGACCTATAAACTGAGTTCTGGACATTAGGGGGCAGGGAAACAGGACATTCAGGTCATGTGAAAACACTTCTACATTATTTTTATTGTGTTTCAAAAATTGAAGCAAAAAATAGAGGAATAGATAAATAGATAGTAGACAGAGAAACAGTTCGGCTAACTGACTGAGTTCTTCTCCCACAACTTACCCTAAGTGAATGAAAGCTTTTAATTAAGATTGGGAAATGTTCACTGAAATATCTTGATTTTTTAAAATTATGTACCATTTGATAGATTAAAAAATATATACACATAAATATATAAACGTAGATTATGCAGCAAAGTGATAAAGTGCATACCGATGAGCCCATCACCCACTTTATGAATTAGAATATGGCCCACCCCAATGAAGTTAAGTGTAGACCCCTTCGGAATCCCATCTTCCTGCCTCCCGCCCAATGACCATCACTATTCTGAAGTGTGCATTTATTTTATTCTTGCCTTTTATAAAAATAGTTTTCACTACAGCTGATAGAGTGTTCAAATGTATTTGGTAATCCCCCTTTGTGCACGTTTTCATATGGGGGAGAAAAAGGTCCTTACCCCAGTGTGCCAAAGAAAGTAGCTGCCTGTATGTCTATCTTCCCCCAAATGTAAGTATCTCAAGATCAGGAATTATGTCTTATTTGCTCTGACTTTCCAGTACCTATCAGAGTGATAGGCATAGAAAAAGTATCACATAATTATTCTGTAACTAATCTTTCAAATTGGAGCCCAAATATCTTACATGTTTCACACTCAGAGCTGGTCAACAACAGCAAACATTGTTCTTTTGATCATTACTTTCCTTCTGTGATAGATCTCCTATCTTCAGTTTCTAGGCCCAAGTTTATCAATTATCTTCCTAGCCTGTGAACCAATTTAACAGTCACTACATCATCTCATCACACATAGATAAAATCTTAAGTGGCAGTGAAACTGTCAAATGAGACTATTTCCTCAAGACTCATAAAGTGCTTACTCTTTAGTCTGGGGGAGCACATTATCACACAAAAGTTTAATTTAATAGTATTTTAGCTATACTTAACCACAGATACCAGTAAGACATGGAGGAGTCAAGATTGTTTTCGCATCAGAAACACCATCATCTACAAAGCAAACTATACATAATTGACTGAGAAGTCCTTGCTATTTGACAGCAGAGTTTCACAATCATCTTAAAATATCTTTACATTATGTACTGAACACAAGTCTCCTGGGGGCTATGTTCTAACGGATGAGCCTACACCCTCAATTATGTCACCATTATGCAATATACTCATGATTACAAATTTGCCCATCAGCCTGAAAAAGCAACACTGATAGTTAATGCTGTTTCAGATTCAAAATTATATTGTGCGATCTCCCCCAAAAGCATTAGTGTTAGGTAACTTCTCTGATTCATCTCTTCATTCTGATCAAAGCACAAGATTAAGATTAAGAACATCCAAAATATCTTTCTTTCTGGTTGTAGAGAGGAGTCAGGAGAAAATGTGCCTGAAGAACTTAAGACACTCATAAAACATCAATCTAAAAGATACTTAAGAGACAACTGCATTTTATTA
The DNA here is from genome assembly GCF_004115265.2 of Rhinolophus ferrumequinum. Classification (NCBI taxonomy): domain Eukaryota; kingdom Metazoa; phylum Chordata; class Mammalia; order Chiroptera; family Rhinolophidae; genus Rhinolophus; species Rhinolophus ferrumequinum. The sequence goes on from NC_046289.1 coordinate 28,888,313, forward strand.
CAAAAGGTTTAATAGTTACACTTTAGGAAGCAAAGCTTATGGAACTGTTCTCATAAATAAGCGTTATCTATAGTCTGGAATTAGTTCTTACATTGTAAAAAAAAAAGAAAATTAAAAAAAATTTTAAAGCATACAGCACATGCCCGGCTACTATACAAAACCTACATCTTTTCACATAATACAGCTGAGAAGTCTTGGTCAAGAATCTATATTGATTTTGACAGGCCATTCAAGGGGAAAACCTTGAGAAGGTGAACATCTTTCCCAGAAGGCTTTTAGTGCTCTATTTCAAATTCTTAATGCAAAGAAAGAAACAAAAATCACTCATCCGTGCCTATCATTTGCCAGGTATGACCATTTCTTAATTTATCTCGGTCAACTTTAAAAACATCTCTACTCCTACAACTGCACTTTGATATCAGGGACAAAAAATGCTCTCAAATGGACTACTCAGAGAAACTGGTCAGAAAGATGGACAAGCCATCACAACCATCTCAGTGTATCACTCCACAATCATCAAAGCTGTCCACCTGTTCAGTTACTAGTAGGGAAACATTTCCACTCAGGCTGTGACAAAGACACACTCCATCTTCTCCACCTACCTCCTCTCCACCATCTAAATACGAGTTTAGCATCCAAAGGGTTACTCTGACTATACCTAAAGTCAAAGAAAGATAATAGCTTATATAGCACTATGATACTGATCAATTATGAGGACTTTTCTCTGATGGTGACTTGACAAAAGTAGAACTATTGTCATCCTTGCTGGAACCAGTTGGTCCTTAATTATTGTTTTATTTTTAGCTATGTATCTAGTATATAAGAGTATATATCTTGCCTGAGCCACAAAAGCAGGAAACGACTCTTCTTTTCTCACTATCCCAAACCCTAGTATTTCTCTACCAGTTTGTAACTAGGATAACACAAAGTATGAAGGAGTGTTGTATCCTAGAGGGATTATGATCCACTCTTAGTAGTTTAGCTCTTTTTTTGGCTTCCTATATTCGCATTCCATATTGACTTAGGGAACAGCTTTGAGTATCAATAAAATACAACTGTCAACACCCTGTTCATCCTCTTCATGACAACCTACCTGATACAACCATGCACACTCACCGCAATAAATCTAAACCGCCTCATTTCATTATGTTGTAAATATTGCATTTAGATTTATATATTTGTGCTTCAAAGAAACAAGAAAGTGAAAAGAGAATGAGAGTAATTATTTGAAAATCAAATATCTGATAAAAGACTTATATCCAGAACATATGAGATTTTGCAATTCCATAATAAAAAGACAAACAATCTTATTTAAAATGGGCAAAGGATTTCAATAGACCTTTCTCCAAAGAAGACATACAAATGGTCAATGAGTACATGAAAAGGTTCTCAGCATCATTAGCCAATAGAGAAATGCAAATCAAAACCACAATAAAATACTACTTCATACTCACTACTAGGATGACTGTAATTAAAACAAACAAACAAAGACAAGTATTGGCAAGGACATGGAGAAATTGCAACCCTCAGCCATTGCTGATGGGATTGTAAAATGGTAAAGCCACTCTGGAAAACGTTACACACAACGTTACTATATGACCCAATCATTCTAATCCCAAGTCTATAACCAAGAGAAATGAAAACATATGTGCACACAAAAACTTGTACATGGATGCTCATAACTGCATTATTCATAATAGCCAAAAAGTGGAAACAAACTAATGTCCATCAACTGATGAATGAATAAACAAAATGAGGTATACCCATATTATTTGGCAATGAAACGGAATGAAGAACTGATAACATGCTATAACATGGATAAACTATGAAAACATTATGATAAGTCACAAAGACCACATGTTGTATGATTCCATTTTTATGAAATTTGCAGCATAGGCAAATCTATAGAGACAGAAAATAGTAGTTGCCAGGGGCTAGGGAGAGGTAGAAACGAAAAGTGACTGTTATTAGATATAGAGTTTTTTTGGGGGAGGGGTGACGAAAATGTTTTGGAACTAAAGAGTGGTGACTGTTACACAAATCTGTGAATACACTGAAAAAAACACTGCATTATATACTTTAAAGGTGAATGGTATGGCATGTGAATTATAGCTCAATAAAGCTGTTTAAAAAACATGTCTTATTTGAACGCTTTTTGTAATGTGTTCTTTATATAATCGCAAGCATTTTGAGGTCTATAATGATACATCTATTTTCTAATATGTATTCTTGCATATAAAAGCTCTGGCATTCAATAAATAGATGTTGATCTACTGACACTAACCTCCGGTGTAGTAGAATTCACTTGCAGTAAAAGCCTTCTCTTCCCATCTTTTACTTCTCTATTCAATCTTGACTTAGTTCCAATGCTCCTCTTTGTAAGATAAACTCTTCAGTAGGCCCTAGAGCCTGAACTCGTAAATAACAGGCGCCATCAATCCCTGTTATTTTAGAAATAAGAAAACTACAGCTGGGCTATTTATCCAAGGCAAAGCAACAGAATCCACATTAAAATTTAAGAGTTATATTTACATAATTGGCATTATAAATCCATCTCTATCTTACGACTGGTGTACCTTCTGGGTATCTTTGAAAGTGCACTATATCTTTCACTTCGAGGTAATTTTCTACACACTCTCATATATGTGAAAAGTGTAAAAGGAAGGTCTTTCTGGTATATCCAAAAGTTAACTCTCTCAGAAAGGATTCCTATATAAGCCTATCCCATACCAAGTACACTATAACTACTAAGATTTATTCATTATTTCAACCAAAATGTGAGCACTCACACCTGCCGAACACGGAGATTACGTAAATAAGTTAAATTAGACAGACTCTACCATAAAAGCATTCACTGTTATGGAGAAACACAGAAGGCCTTGTAAACCAGCAATGACAGTAGTGAGCCACAGTCAGTAAGGGAATATGGCACTGTCAGGACAGTGCAAAGCCAGAGCCTGAATTCTCCAGAGAGCCAGGAAGGCTGGAGCCAGGAGATGGCTTGCTGAGGGCCCCATGTGATCCTACCATTCATTCAACACATTTAAGGGCCCCTCCGCCCCATTAATAAGAGCCAAGAAATGAATCCCATGCTCTGGATTCTTGAATAACTAGTCCTTGAGAAGCGCATTCTTAAATGTTAATAAGAATACTTTTTTTTTTTAATTACAGAAAAGGTTTACTCTGGTTGGGGAATAAAATAGAGGATATAAAACCAACAAAACTTAAATTAAAAAGTATTCTTTTCCATATTATTTCATATACTCTGCCAAAAAAAGGGTCGAGATTTTAAGTTCAAATATTTTAAGCTCCCTTCACCTATGGACTCTCAGAGAGTAGGGAGAACACCTTGTTCACCATGGTATCCTCAGCCAGATTCTCTGACTCTCATTAAATATATGTCAAATCAAAGAATAAACAAAGAAAGAAACCAGCAACAAATGCCATAGGGACCATTTTCCTGGGGTAATTATTGATGGCATTTTTCTACTTCCTTCACAATATACCTATTTCCTTTTCTTTTCTTTCCCACCTCCTTCTTTTCTCTCTTTTTATCTTTATCGCTTCCTTTCTTCCTTTCTCTCTGATTTTAAACCTGTGTTTTAGGACCGCCACCAGCTATTCTCACTGGCCATTCACTGCTTTGCTAGACTGAGCCTACTGGTAGCAACAGAGCACTTGCATTTTCTAATTACAAAGCACCACCTAGTGGTCTAAACTCCCTTTACCCAGAAGGTACCAGATAATAAAACTGGGAAACCTGAACGTTAGCTAAGAAACATCAATGAATTTCAGTTCTTCTGTCGTGACAGATTAGTCTTCTGGCAGCATCACATACACTGAATCCGTGTCTTGTCATGTATACAACCAGGATATTGGAAGTTACTGATGCTGACACTCTACAAAGATTCATAGTCATACATACATGTACTTTCTTCCTTACCGTAAAGCAGACAGATTGTGTTACTTCAATTCTGGTAAAATTAACAAAGGTACAATTCCATTGAGGTCTTTTATTTAATTTACACTTTAAACACTATATAATACAAATCTTATTATATTTTCCTCTACTTGCAATAACGTTTACTAAACTTACCTGATCATAATCTAACAAGATGTTAAGTGGCATTTGTCCTATTGTCCCAGAATCAGTGATGAGGGCCCACAGTTGAGAGCAAAAAAGCAGTAAATGCCAACATCTGAGGGAAAGCACTAAAAATTATGTCTAGATAGCTCCCCCAAGTTTGGCTAAGAAGTAACAAAATTGGCTGGTGCATTGAGCCAACCCTGCCAACGACAGAACGATAGCAAGGCAAGGGAAAGCCTAGCAGTCTGGCTTCATGGGGGTGGCATCACTAGGGATCCCTTCAAGAGAACTGGTCATACAGATTGGGAGGTGGAGATGTCTGCAAGAAGGCGAGACTGGCAGCTTGGTCCCAAGTTGGCTGCTTGATGAGCTGCAGAACCTATAAGCACCTGCACATAGAGATATATGTAGCTAATTGTCTGGAGATTTCTGAAAGAGGAGGACTAACTAGAGTAGTCCATGTCCAAAGCCCAAACCACCCCCCCATGTACTGTAGAGTATATTACTTGTCTGGTAAGAAAAGGACTAGGGCCCTTGGAGGGCAATAACAGGACTTATCAATTCCAATGCCCCCAAGTGTAAAAGCATGAAATAACAGAAGGATGGGGAAAAGGGATGGCCAGGAGCACGGCCACCCTAGCAAGAATGGACCACTAACAGGAACCAGTGGGGGAAGCCATGGTTACCCCTCTCTGTGGGCGGCCTCACTAACAGAAGGGGTCTGGATGAAGTTGGACAGTACCTGGAAGAAATAATCATCTATACTAAGATAACCTCATTGGTGGAGGCCACCAGTATCTGGCAGAACTAAAAGGTTTGAAACACTGCCCTCCACCAACGACTCTGAAGACCTTTAATTCCCCTATTCCCCTACTCTGTTGCCAATATAGAGAATCTGGATCTTCATAAGGGAGAAGGGACACGGTATCTCTGAGCTAGACCACAAGCAGTCTGAGTCACAGCTCTAGCCTGCACTGGGAGGATATACTTCCCCAAGTTTTATGCTGGCCTAGACTGTTGTAATAACAAAATACACTTGCATGTGTGCGTGCGTACACGGGCACACACACACGTGTGGGCACACACACACACACCCACACACAAAAAGTTGTGGAATGTCCTCTTGCTTGAAATCTCACATAGACTAGAAAATTTTGGAAACAATACTTGCTTATAGCCTAATAAATTGGATTTGCCCAATAAATTGATTACAATAAGAACTACCAGGGCACTTGTTAAAAACACAGATTCCCAGCCCTCTTCTGAGAATTCTGATTTTCTGGTATGGGGTGAGGTTTAGGAATTTGGTTTTTGTCTTGTTTTAACTTGCTAAGTGAGTCTTATAATCTCACAAATGTGAGGAACACTGTTTAGAAGGAACTGATTAAACTCCTGAGTACAGCAAGCCTGCTCTAAGAGATGGCTCCCACATGTTTCCCTAGTCCTTGCTCTGACTCTAGGAGTATGCTACAAACAAAAAGAAATGTTTGCCATTTCCACAAACAGTATTACATCTCCATGTCTGTCTTCTTAATACATACTTTCCTTAGGCTGACCTTCTCTCTGTATTCATTTGGTAAATATCATCTATAGCACTTTTGACCCTCTATTTTATTATGGTTACTTGTTTATTATATGTCAAATTTCTTTCTTTTGGACTAAGAATTATTAGAACACAGGAATGATTGTCCTAACTTGTCCTGTTTGCACAGGACCTAGCAAAGAACCTGACATATGGCTGACATATCAGTGTTTGTTGGGTGGGTTAGCTTATGTTCCAAGGCTCCTGGATGACCATATATTATAGGAACTTAACTACAATAAAATCTTAATATTAATACATAATAATCTTCATTTAGATTATCTTTTTCTCCCCTTGCAGTTTTTCTTTATATGCTCGTTCCATTTATCTATGTATGTTAACTGACCAAGTAATAAATTAGATGAGACATAAACATCATTCCATTTTTATATGAGACAAATGCTGATGTAAGATGAACTGCTACATTTTATATTATAGACAAAGTATATAAAAGAAAAAATGCTAAACTTAGACTAAATAGTTTTATAATTAATTAGGTAGCATTCTTTAAACGGTAAAATTTGGATTTGCTTTTAATCAATCTCCAACTACAAAATAACATTAGAGTGAAGAATTCCATTTTTAAAATCCATTATTTTATTGGGAGAACATTTCTTTATTGGCATAAGTCAATGGGGTATAAGTCATCTTGGAAGGGTAAAATAAATTATTGTACAGGAAATGCAGTTGCTTTCTAACCTAAAATTAACATCTGAAAGTTTTCTCCCTTGTTCTACTGCACAATCATTTTAAAAACAAAGTGTTCTTATAAACATGTGTCATACATACAAAAATAAAAACAGATATATGCTATAAATATATACATGAACTTTTTCAATTCTTTCAATTAATAATTAACAATGGTTTCCCCCTGCCCATCCCCTGTAAAAGAAAAACAAAAAAAGCTTTCTTTTCTAGAGTGTGGCACTATTTCTCAGCTAATCCAACAGTTAGCCCCAAGCTGTTGGTTTGCCAGTTCAATTACAGATGCTCAAGGAGCTAAATACTAAGCCTGTATGCCAGCTATGGATGGTGTAGGAGCAGAGTACTAAGCTTTACAACCCTTGACAGAATACTGTGATTGCCTGTTTACTTGAGTGCACCGCCTACTGCAGTGCACACTCCTTTAAGTTAGAAACAGTTTATTCCCGAACTCTCTGAAAAAAAACTATGAAACTCTTTCAGAACGGTCAAACACATCACGTCTCAGTTCAATTTGCTTCTTAGAGACCTCCTCCCTGGACCTTACATCCTCCTGCTCCAACCTGTACTGGTCATCTCCAGACCTGCTGTTGGCTGTCATCCTGGACTTTCTTTCACCATCATCCTAGGAATTTCCTTTAGTTCTCTCCAGCATTATACCCTCTGTTTTTCCTGGGTTTTATGTCTTCTGTTTTCTTTCATGTCTCTTTCACGTCTTACCTCTTTCCTATCCCTCAATAACTTCCCAAGGAAGGACATACAGGAGATAAATTTTTCGAGAACTTGCATGGAAAATATCTTCATTCTTGCCTCATAACTGATTGACTATTTGGCTGGACATAGAAATCTATGTTAGTAATAACTTGCTCTCAGAACTTTGAAGGCATTGCTCCATTTTCTACTAGCTTCTAGTGTTACTTTCGAAAAGTCTGACACTCTGCTGATCCCCATTCTTTTCTTTGTGACTTGGTGCTCTGATACCCTGCAATGTCCTGGTAATATGTTTCTTGTGGGTTTTTTTCCCCCACATTCATAGTGGTTAGCACCTTCAATTTAGAAACTCGTGTCCCTCAGTTCTGGAAATTTTTCTTGTATTATTTCATTGATAACTTCTTGCTTCCCATTTTCTTACATCTGTCTCTCTGCAAGTCCTGTTAGAAAAGAGTTTGATCTCCTACATGGATTCTCTATTATTTTTAATATTTCTGTAATACTTTTGCATCTCTTTGACTTTTATTTTCTCGAAGATTTCCTCAATCTCTCAATGTATTATTTTTCAGTTTTCCTATTATATTTTATGAGGCCTTTTTCCCTGAATGTCACTTTTGAAACCTGTTATTTTTGTTTCATGTAGCAATATATTCTCTGTTACCACAGAGATAATTGTGTCAGGTACTACGCTATCTGATTGACATTCACCATATTTAATCAGCACAACCAACCTATAGGTAGATGTCATTATCCCCATGTAGATGCCGAACAGATATCTCATAATTAAACCCCTGCTCTTCCCCCTAAAACTTGCTCTACCCACAGTCTTCCTCTTGTCACTTACTAACAATTCCATCCATCTAGTTCCTCAAGCCAAAGCCTAGGCTCTTCTTTTTGTTTCGTACAACATATCCAAACCATCAGAAAATCATTCAACCATTCCTCACCATCTTCAGCGCCGTTACTTTGATTAAGTCACCATCATCTCTCACCTTGGTTACATCTGAAAGCCTCCTAACAATTCTCTCTACCTGTAGCTGTAACCCCCTACAGGCTGTCCACAAGACTGCAACCAGAGTGAGCCTCTGAAAACCTCATTCAGATTTCTGCTCAAACGTCACCTTCTCAATGGTCCCAATCCCGACTACCCTAATTCTGCACCTGCCCTCCTCCCTACTCCATAATCTCCCTGACCCTGCTCTACTTTTACTTTTCTTACAGCAATTACTATCTTTAACATACCGTTTCTGTTTATTGCTTCTCCCCCCATTAGAATGCAAGCTGCACAAAGAGATCCTCATTGTTTTCTTCACTGATGTATCCCCAACAGCTAGAAGAGTGACTAATATTAAATACTTGTGGAATGAATGAATGAATAACTATTTTATATATGAGAGAAGTGAGGCCTACGGAGATTAACTTGTCTAAGGACACACATCCAAACTTAAAAAACCTGGTTAGAACCTATGTTGGCCTGGGGTCAAAGTCCACACGTTTAAGTTAGACTGTCCCTCATCCACATCTGTGATTAAAATGAGGTGAATTCTCCACAGACTTCCAAGTTTGGGGGAGGTTATGGGGCTTCTTAAATTTCTAATACTGAAGAAAATACATTCCTGTGTATAAATTCAGAGTAAAAGTGTACGTTTACTCTGAGAGGCTACAGAATGTGATGGCATTTAACTCAACACAAAAGCCAGCAGATTAAGCAGAATTGGAAATTTCTTTGAGCTCTTCAACTACCAAGATGGGAACACGGTTGCCAGAGAAACTTCTAAGTAAGAATCTCTGACCCCCTGTTAGGATATGTACTGCTTCCTCCCACTTATACTTAGCAAGGCATGCTTTTGAGGCATGATATATGACTTTATCCAGAATTTTCCAACCTTTCTTCCAAAGATTTACTGTAAACACATGCTATTATGTATTTCAACTGGACTATTGAAAAGTTTTTGGCTACTTCCTCTATTCCTATCCAAACGTCTAAATTACATATTCTCCTTAAATAAGAGCTAGGGAGAAAAAAAGCTTCAGGCTCCAAAAGGAAATACTATTTTTTTTTATATTGGCAAGCTTAAAAAGTAAGGATAGAGACTTTTTACATGTTGCAACTTTAGATAATACTAACAAAGAGAATCAAACTCCTGTGGTACTAGTATGTAATTTGATAAATATTCTATGTATTACGGAAGAATGACAAATTTCACTCCCTAAAGTCAAGAGGAAAGTTGGGACGAGGTTTTTTATGTGTTTCTGGCAGTAAGTCTGGTAGGCAGGACTAAAGCTGCATGAAAACAGGACCCTTATGCTTATTTTCCTTCACACTCTCTACTTACCTGATGTCATTTCCCTCCAGCAAGGATGATAGAAGCCCATAAAGCCAGAGGAATCGATTCTGGAAAAAATAGTAAGCTATTGCCAAAGTTGGGGAGAAAGCAAGCAGTAAGGAAGCTATTCCCAAAGAATCCATTCAGACCCTTTCCTTTCACCAAAGTACCACCATTTTTTTACTCACTATTAAACTCAAGTCTATCCAATAACCCTTACGCAGGTATTACAGCAAACAGTTGCTAGTTTTGCCTGACTGGCATCTAATCCCCCCTTCTTCTGGAAGCTATACCCCATTTCTTTTGGAAAATTACCCCTCCAGACTCTTAGTCCATATGTTTTGGGAGGGGCTGCATCCCTAATAATAGGAAAAGAGTGTGCCATCCAGTCCAGCAGGAGCAACAAATACCCCCAGCCACAGTGGGCATGTGACCAGGCTAGTCCAATCAGAATGAACCCCAAGGAATTGCACAGGAGCTAAAAATAAGAGACAACATAGCTCTAAAGCTGTTTTGCCAAAAGTAGACCTTGAAAATGAGGGCAACACTGAAGAAAGTAGAACAGAAAGATCAAGAGAAAGAAGACTGAGTCCTGATCATTTGAGCCCTCTGGATTAATTCTCACTTGAAGCTAGACTACTAAGGGAAAAAAAACGTGTGTGTGTGTGTGTGTGTGTGTGTGTGTGTACATACATATGTGTGTATATATGTATATGTGTGTGTGTGTATGTGTGTATATATACATATATACACATTCTAATATAAGGCATTCACCAATAATTCTAATATAAGGTAGTCAACAAACATTTACTATTGCTATAGAAAGCACTGCAAATCGTACTTGATTTCCGGAAAAACTAGAAGTTCAGAAATGAGACAAAGATCAATTTTTAGGGTTAAAACCATACAGGTAACAAGTTATTTACTCAAGGGGCTAGCAAAGTCCAGGACGATGGTAGAAGCAGAGTAGAGACAATATTCCTAGAATTATTTCTACTAGGTTATTCCACAAAGAGACGTTCAGTCTTAGATTAAGCAAGTGAATAATGCAATGTGGTATCATTAAAAATAGCATCCTCTTTCCCATTGAGCAATTTTTCTGATCATTCCAATGCCTTTTCCTTTCTTGTTTGCTTCCTACTTCTGTCCATTTCAGCTCCATTTCCTCCCTCAACCAGTCGCTAAGACCTTCCCAGGACTAAGTTAGAATGTCATGTACCTACTGACATAACAAACTGAAAAGAACACACATTACTTCTGTGGTTTTCTTGTCAAAAAGAGTATATTCTACATTTAAACATGAGAAAACTCAGATTGAAGGCCATTCTACTACTTAGGTACATATGTAGGTAAAGGGACGTGCATATTTAGGTAAAGGGGCACATGCATATTTAGGTAAAGGAACAAAACACTCATAATCATATTTAAGCTTTCATTCAAAATTCACCCATTGATGGTTATTGCCTAAATCAGTAATTTTTTTTCTAGGGGACTCAAAATGATGATCTTTTATTTCTATCATTCCTTCCATATGTATTAGCTGGGATTCTTCTGTAAAGGGTTACTTGATTTCCCTGAAAAATAGTTAATACAAAAGATAGGGTAAATGCTGAATTCTTTCTTTAAATTGTCAGTTTTCAGACTAAGGAATTAATACTCGACTTTCTTCAATGATTTGCAGTGAGACGTTCGGTATTTTTCCTTTTATCATTATGATATACATGATTTTGATGTATTAAATGTGCTTCAATCAGTTGTGTGTGGGGAGGTGGGGTTTTTTTGTTTGTTTGTTTCATGGTTGGTTTGGTTTAGTTTTTTAGACTCAAATTTCTCATCTTTGGCCAATAGGAACTACTCAAGTATCTGAAGTTCAGTTTTGGACATAAAGGAATTGAAGAGCCTATGAGACATCCAAGAAGACAGACCTAGCAGACAACTGGGTGGGCTCTGAAACAACAACAACAACAACAAACTATAGAAACACATTCTTATTCCTAAGGCATCCTAACCACCTTACAGAGGTATGCCTGAGAGGATTTCTTAGTATAAATTAAGATTTTTTAAAATTAATATATTCATTGAACATTTATTCCATCTGTCTATTTTTTTTCTTTTCTTCTATTTACCTTGTGATGGCTAACATGTCCCAATCTATTAGACAAGATTCCTATCCTCAATGAGCTTCATAGGAGCTGTCCATCTGGTCATCTCTATACCTGTCCATGGCAGGTGACAAATAGGTCAGTACAAACTTATTAAGGAATAAAATTAGTGTTACAGAAATAGGAATAAGGGATTATATCCAGCTACAAAATCTTAAAAGAAGTATTTCAGTCAGAACCAAAGTTTGATTTTGATAACAGGAAGAAAAGCATGCCAGGGAATTGGTAGGAGTAAGTATAGAAAGTGTGGTGGGGAGAGCCAATACAGGGAAGGGAATATGAAGAGGAGAGAGAATACAAGGTGATTTGGGGGCAAGGTGAAGAGAGCAGACGATTTCTAAGAGGAGCACTACATAAAAGAACTTTCTACAATGCGGACATGTCCTGTATCTGTGCTGTCCAATACAGGAGCCACGAGGCACATGAGGCACACTGAACACTTGAAATGTAGCCACTGAAACTAAAGAACTGAATTTTTACTTGTATTTAAGTTTACGTAATTTAAAATGAATAGCCACGTGTGCCTAGCGCTTACCATATTAGACAACACAGTATTGGAATAAAATCTCAAGGAGGACAAGTATGTTTGTCTGATGAATGAATAAATGAATGAGTACATAATGGATGCCCACTCAAAAAAGTATTCCAAAGGGTACACCTTAGGAAATGTGGGACACACCAAGGGAAAATATGGTAGGGCGAGGTGATAGATGGCTTTGAACACAAAGTTAGAGTTTGACCTTCATTTGGTAGGCAATGAAGGACCACAGACATTTTCTTAATAAAAGAAGAATCACTGTTTTAGGATAAGCAATCTGCAAGCAGTGAGCAGCATGTACTGACAAGACAAAAATCTGAAAGAAAACAGAGATTAATTAAAGTTAATTATAATAGCCTAGTTTAAAGAGTCTCAAACTGTTTTTTATCTCAAGATCCTGAATTAGTTTTCTAGGGCTACCATAACAAAGTACCACAAGTGGGGTGGCTTAACACAACAGAAATTTATTCTCTCACAATTCTGGAGGCTAGAAGTCTGAAATCAAGGAATTGGCCGGGCCACACTCCTTTTGAAGGTTCTAAGGAAGAATCCTTCCTTGCCTCTCTCCCAGCTTCTGGTGGCTGCCAGCCATTCTTGGTGTCCCCTGTCCTGTAGCTGCATCACCCCAATCTCTGCCTCTGTCCTCACATGTCATTCTTCCCTGTGTGTCTCTTCTGTCTCTACATCCAAATCTTCTGCTTTCTCTTATAGATACTAGTAATTGGATTTAACCCACCCTAATCCACTCTGACCTCATTTTAATTTGAATATATCTGCCAAGATGCTATCGCTAAATAAAGTCACATTCTGAGGGACCAGGGATTAGGACATGAATATATCTTTTGGGAGGACACTCAGCCCACTACAGACCCCTTTACACTCTTAAAATTTTTTGAGTTTCCCAAAGAGTGTTTTTTATATGCGGGTTACGTTCATGGATATTTGTGTGGACATAAGAAACATCCAAACCTGTAGAGAATTTTTATGAGTTGATTTGAGCCAAACTAAAGACATTCCAAGAAGCAAGATCTCAAGTGCTCTGGAGGTACAATAGTCTTGCAGTTTATTTTATATATTTGGAATTAAGGAGGGAACATAAGGAAAATTACATGAATGCAGGAGAAAACAAGGCAGGTAAATTGTTATTATTGAATAACAGGATATTTAACAAGATTATATGCTCTTGAGGGTGCTTATGCTTCAGAGGGGTCTGAAAAAAAGGCAATTCGAAGGTGAACAAGATTATATGCTCTCGAGGGTGCTTATGCTTTAGAGGGGTCTTAAAAAGAGGCATTTCAAAGGTGTTAAGCTAGACACACAAAAACAATGGACAGGGCTTGCTTAAGGTGAAGATAAACTGCTTTTGTAGGCCGGAGGCATGACTACCCACCATGACCTGCTCAGTTAGGAATTTATAACCAGATCAGCCTGTGAGGTTACTTTCAGTTAGATTTATTATAGAGCCCATTTTTTACCCACATTTGCCATATTAGAAATTAAAACTAATTAAGTGCTTAAATACTTATCTATTTATTATTTTAAGATAACAATAATAAACTCATTGTATTTTAACTTACATTTTTATGAATAACTGTATTTTCCAAAAAAATCGTAAAGAGAATTGCACTGTTTGCATGTCCTGCAAATCACAGTACAAGACAAGTAGATTCTCAGATCTACTTCTGCAGTTTGTTGCAATGTATAGTTCAATTTTAACTTAAGTACCTAAAGATAACCTGGCCTCAAACAGATATATGGTTGGAAAAAGAAGTGTTTCAATGGCTTTGACAGATAACTACAGATATTCTTCCTTGAGGACATACTAAAACTCAAGTGGTCATTTTTTAAAGGTAAGTTGCAGCCTGGACTCTGAAGCTTTATCAGTGAACTTTTTGTGCTCTGTTACATTAAAATCTTCCCAATGTTAACACATTTCAAACATCATCACTCTCATTAGAAAAGTATTAAGTATTAGGAAGTTTTCCACATTTTGATTTTTGCTTGAAAGCATAAATTTCATCATTAACAATGATAAAGTTCTTTTTATTTTGGGGAAAAAGTTGGCCAAATATCAAAGTCTAAATAACTATAGTTTGCCTATCAGTCATTTTTTTTCCAAATAAAAATGGTGTTCCATGAAAAAAACAGCTAGTTTATCTCATAACTCAAACAACTGAAAAAAGTGCTGCTCCTTGAGATAACCATCATACTTCAGAACGTACAAGTATCTTATGAGTATTTACCACATCGCCAAATAGAGTAATAACGAAACATGTACTCAAGGGGCAAGATTTAATGAAATTAATCATTTTTACTGATTCATTAAGAACAGTCTTAAGCAAAACTAGATTTTTTTTCACAACAGTGCAACCATGAAGAATACAATGATTACCAGTGTAGTTTGGTACCATTGCCTTAATTTACGTAAGGCATTACAAGTTTAACCACCATTGTTTTTTTCACCATCACTGCAAATGTCAACACAGTAAAAAAGGCAAATAACATCTTAGTATAATTATAAAAATAGTTATGATTCTGCACACTTCTAGGGACTCCCCCTGACCACTCAGGAGTCCGCAAATCAAATTTAGAGGACTGCCCTAGATAAGTGATTCTCAACTTTGATGTGCATCAGAATCACCTGTGACCTTAAATTAATCAGTCAAATCTCTGTACATTGACAAAGGACCATTAGACGAATCTTGAGTGCACTAAAGGTTGATAACTATGGGCCTAGATGGGATAGTGATAGATAAAACTAGGATTAGTGCAATAGGAATGGAAAGCAGGCGACAGTTAAGAAACTATTAAGAACTAACAGGCTTTACAGATTGATGAAATGTGAGAATACGAAGAAAATTAAAACATCAAAGGTTTTGAGTCTTGACTACTGAAAAAAATGGTGATACTATTAAGAGATTGAGAGAAGTCAGGAAGAGCCTATTAAGGAATTAGAGAAATAGGGAGGAAAATGAATTTTTTTTTCCTGGACTTCCTGGTCAGAATTCCCTCTTCCTCTATGCTTTCACTAAATGCTGTGTGGATCTTTATTTTTAAATTTTACCTCATTTTTAAATTTTACGTCATTTTGTATTGTATTACAGTTAGCTGTTTACATGTCAATCTCCTGCTCAGTAGAAAGTAAACTTCTTGAGGGCTGAAATGGGCTTGGGAACACAGTCCTGGGCTCTAACTATATGATCTCGGGAATATTACTTACTCTCTCTATCCTCAATTTTATCGTGTCTAAAATGGGGATTAAATGATCTACTTTTTAAGATCAGAGATAAATTTTCATAGTAACTAGCATAATGCCTAGCACATAGTAAAAACTCAACAAATAACAATGCAATCATAAAATCAATCAGCATAGTTGCATTTCCCTTAAAAGTACTCCTTTTAGAGCTAAGATCTTTCTGAGTGAATACAGACCTTTGTAATTCTCACTATAGAGCATACCACAGACACAGTTCATTCTCAATTAATTATAGAAATGATAATTTAATTTGTGAATCAAATCATCCAATTTATCCTGCTACAGACTCATGAAGGCCTTTAGAAAATGAGCAAATGAGAATTTTATAGTATGTTTTGCTTTTTTGGAATGTTGCATCTTACTCTGCATAAAAACTGGGGGGGAAATTCGCAAATAGAATTCCTAGATTGCTACTGAATTTAATTTACTCATGCTATCTTCAACCCTCATATATACAGATAATTTACAATTTACAGAGGGGGAACAAAATTCTTTTCTCTACTCATATAACTGAAACACACATCTGGTCTAAAAGGCAGCATTTGCAAGAGGCACTCCCCAGAGGTTAATGGTTCTGGAATAGAAGTACAGTACAAAACTCTTATCTAGTTGAAATAGGAATGGAGCTGAGCAGACACTGGGAAGGGGAAATCCTAAGGGAGGTAAATGCAACTCTCAAAGCTGGCTTTTGGCCAGCACCACTAAGTTCACATCTCCCGACTTGCCAAAAATAACATTAGGGTCTTTTTGACCACAAATAGTAAGGACTACAGTTTTAGGTTTCATCTAAAAATAACTATAAAAAAAGCAACCAAAAATAAAAAAAACATAAATCAGTTAAAGTGTGATGAGAATTTTTGAACTCTATCATGAGCCAATAAATGCTGTTTCTATTATAATCAGAAAAGGTGTCTCCCACCATTATTTCTATATGGCATGCTTAAAAGAAGTTGTAACTCCTTAGGAAAAAAACTCTAGGATGTCATATTAGAATGCTTTCAATTGTAAGTGAATAAAAACCCAATTCAAAGTGGCTTAAAATAATACTTCTCCAGCTTTTGTGTGCAGATAAATCATCTGGGGATCCTACGGAAATGAAGATTCTGATTCAGTAGGCCTAGGTTTGGACCAGAAATTTTTCATTTCCAGCAGGCTCACAGACGATGCTGATGCTGCCAGTCCATGGACCACAGTTTGAATACCAAGGACTTAAACCACAAGAAAATACAAAGTCAGAGATAAAACTGTTCGAAAATATCATGAGGGACCCATAACTTTTCTACCTCTCTACCATCCAAAATGTCAGCTTCATCCTAAGGTTGGTTCCAACTTCTTAGGCACAGGAGGGTTGATAATAGTGATTACTATTAGGGTTACATGCCTCCTTGATCATGTCCTGCAGAAGATACAAAGTGGCTTCCCATGGACCTCTTGTAAGAACAAGGAATATTCTCAGAAGCTTAAAAGACTTTTCTTGTATTCTGTTTACCAGAATTAGGTCATGTGCTCATCCCTGAACCGCTGGGCTGACAAGGGAGAGTGCGTAATCGTTGGACCAACCAACAGTCAATCCAACCCCTGAACTGATGGTAGGGTCAGGTTTCCTGATGCTTACTGGTTACACAGAAGTAGAGGGATCCCGAAAAAAATCACAGGTCCATCAGGATGGAAGAAAGAGAAACGGAGGCTTAGTAGGTTATAAACAATATCCAATATCAGTAATTATTTTCCACCCTCATCTCACCAATACTATTATTTGGCTCTAAATCCATGCATCAACTTTTCCTGCTTTTAGAAATCCTATTATATTGGGACATATTTAAAATCTTTATTGCGTTCTGTAAGATGGCTTTCTAAGCTCCTTCATCTATTAGCATTCATATTAGAGTATAACTATAAAAATAATTTCAAAATACTTTTACCAATGTAAAATGACAAAGAAGTTAATTACTTCAGAATGTGTAAAATTACAGTATAATAAGAATAATAATGGCAACAGGATATATAGTAGCCTAGCAGTAATGTAAAAAAAATCAATTCATATTGTGGGATATATAAATGAATAAATGAATGAATGAAGAAATGTGGGCTTTGGTCTTGAATCTACTAATCTTTGCATGGAAACAAAACTTCCTCTTAGGGTGAATTTTAAGGTACATAAATTATACCTCCATAAAGCTGTTTTTCTGTTTTTTGTTTAAAAAGTACTTCCTTCTAATAATACAGAGCAACAATTTGTCGAGAAAAATGTCTACAGACTTAATCACACATCTCACAAATGCCAAACATGTACTATTTAATTTAAAAACAAATCAGGGTCACATAAACTGCATCAGAGACCCCTGAAAGCAGTACCAAAAATGTGGGCTGTGTGATCTGATCCTGAGCGATGCTCTCCTCACAGAACTCTGAGATTTGGGAAATGTGACCTTCTCTGTAAGAAGCACGCTTTGCTGGGAAACAGAAAGTGAAGGCTGGAGTCAACTCTATGGGCTTCAAGCTTGCACAACAGTTGCTCCCAGGAAAAAACTTGGAAAATATCTGTCATAATTCACTAACAGATGAGATATTATTTTGTTTTAACTAGTGATCCTAAAGGAATGTGATCGTTTCACAGATAGGGCCTACTATTTCATAAAGGATTCTCTCTTTAATTCGGCACTAACACTGTAAAGGAAGAACTATTATTTCAAAATCAGGTCTAGGATGTACAATATATATTAGGACACAAGGCTATCTTCAGATACAGAACTATGCTTTTCAAGTTGAACTCTAATTGGTACCTAATTCAAGTCACTGCATAAATCTGGCACTATAAAAATTTAGTGAAATGTAAAAATTTTAAGGGTATTATTATTCACAGTAGCCAAGGTATAGCAATATAGAAACAACCTAAGTGTCTGTCAATGAATGGATAAAGACATCACACACACACACACACACACACACACACACACCAGAATATTATTCAGCCATAAGAGAGAAAGAAATTCTGTCATTTGTGACAACCTATATGAACCTGGAGGACAGAATGGTGGTTAGCGGGGAGTGAGGGGGAAAAAAACAGGGAAATGTTGGTCAAAGAGGAGAGCCTAAAGAAGTCCTTAAAAAAAAAACTACCTTTCTCTGCTTTCGTGTATTTGCTCATACCATTTGTAATACTTGAATTGCTTCCTTCATCCTAACTGTCCAAACCTTACGTATCTATCCCAAGTTCCACCTCTCCCTTTAAATCAGCCCTAAGAAGCCCTCCAAGTGAGTCTTTAAGCATGCTCCAGGTTGACAACCATGAGATTTCATAATTATGACTAGCTATAAAACACTGAAAACCTAATATAGTAATTTAAACAAATAAGTATTTATTTGCCTCAGAGAAGAAAAAGTCCGGAAGCAGATAGTGCAGGCCTGACATCCAATGATGTCAACATCCTTAGCATGTTGGTTCATCACATCATGGGCACAAGGCAGTTGCTGCTCCTTCAAAGCGGAAAGCAGGACTAAACAAAAAAGGACCGTGCCAGAAACAGCACTTCTCTGTCATCTGGAAAGTAAAAGCTTTCTTAGAAGCTTCCCCCTCCCTACTATAAGCCTTCCCTTAAATGTTGGGGCAAACTGTATTTTTTAAATATGGCTACACCAATATATTTGTGCAATCCCACAGGTTGTTTTTACGTGACAGACACTTCTTTAACTGAGAGATCATGTTCTCTCCCTTTAAATCTGGGAGGGTACTTGTGATAGTCTTGACCAACAGAGTACAGCAGAAGTGATGCCCTCTGACTTCCAAGGCAAGGTCACAAAAAGAATACAGCTGCCATCTGGGCTCTCTCTCTGTCTCTCTCTGTCTCTCTCTCTCTTTCTCTTTCCCTCTCTCATTCTTAGAACCCAGTGACCATGTTGAGACCATGAGTGACACAAGCATTAACTACCAAACAGCATGAATGAGCCATCATACAATTCCAGCCCTCAGTCTTTGAGTCTTCCAGTGGAGGCCTCAGACATCATGGAGCAAAAACAAGCTACCCCCACTGGTTTTATCTGAATTCCTGACCCAGATGAGAAATAATAAATGATCACTGTTTTAAATCACTACATTTTGGAACGATTTATTAAGCAGTAATACAGAACTAAAACAGGTATCATTGGCCAGAACTGGGTCACACGGCCACCTTGCACTGCAGAAAAACCTGGGAAATCACAGATATGATTGCCACGAACTTTTGGCTAAGATGGGCACACTGTCACTAAAGCATAATCAGGGTTCTATTAACAAGGGGAAGATGGAAATGAGTATTGGGTAGGAAACCAACAGTACCTGCCACAACCACTTATTTAACACTTAGTTTCTAGTACATCATGTTGATCTTTTCTTAAATATATTTCAAATCCACTAATAGAATATAAGAGTCTTGAAGGCAAAGACTATTTCATTATAAAATGTATTAAATAATGGTTACTCTAAAAATATTAGCTATTTAACTTCTGAAAGGCAAATATTTAGGTTATACTTTAGAAAGAACTTTTAAGTCCTAGAAACTGTGAGGTTCTGAAACAAATGAACAGAAAAGGTTTTCTAATTTTTTTCTGGATTTTTTTTCAGAATAATTTCTCTAGGAAAATGCTGGTGCAATTGAATAATCAAATAAGCTTTGACGATCCCTTATACTCTACAGACAAATATCAACTGACTCCAGAGTTAGAATGAGTCATCACAATGGTATCTAGAAATCCTGCACAAAATATAGATATAAACATTGGTGTAGGCTAATTAAAATTGCAGGGTACTTTGTAAACTTAAAGTGCTAAATATTTATTCTTAAGTAATCACATTGATTTATCACTAAATGATAAACTTACTCTCAGTGGAGCAGGAACCTCACTGTGGCTCCCCAAAATGATACCAGCCCTCTCACCAAGATCTACTGACCACTCATGATTTTTACTGAGTCAATATCTCTATTTCTTTAAACAATAAGTATAATAATATAGGAACCAGAAGCATTGAAATTTAATTTTAAAGTAAATCTTAACACTAATCAGGAAACATTCCAAAACTTTTATTTTAGCTAAACAGAAGTTATCAGAATTTAGAAAACCCTGATTCATCATTAAAATAACTAAAGCTGAAAACAACCACTAATTCTGGTTCAGTTGGTTATAAAAATATCAACTAATATTCACATAGTGCTTCAGAATTTACAAAGTGCTCTCATATACAAAGAGCTCTCTCTATATATACAAGTAAATACAGAGAGAGAGAGAGAGAGAGAGAGAGAGAGAGAGAGAGAGAGAGAGAGAGACATATACAGTCGTCCCTCAGTATCCGTGGGGGATTGGTCCAGTACCAAAATCTAATGATGCTCAAGTCCCTTATATAAAACAGCATAGTATTTGCAGTTAACCTAGACACATCCTCCCGTATACTTATCATCTCTAGATTACTTACAATAACTACTACAATATAAATGCTAAGTAAATAGTTGTTATACTGTATCATTTAGGGAATAATGACCAAAAAACAGTCTGTACATGTTCAGTACAGATGCAATCATGGTACGCCTAACTACATTGTACATTACTACAGAGTCAGCAACAATGTAAGACTTCTTTAAAAATATATATTTGATCCAACATTGGTTGAATCCACAGATGCAGAACGTGTGGATATGGAGGGCCGACTGTGTGTGTGTGTGTGTGTGTGTGTGTGTGTCTTCCTATAAAATTATTATATATAAAAGTGCTTTGTGGACTGGCCCGGTGGTTCAGGTGGTCGGAGCGCCATGCTCCTAATGCCAAGGTCGTCGGTTCGAGTCCCACATGGGCCAGTGAGTGGCGCCCTCTCCAACTAAGATTGTGAACAGTGGCTCGCCCTGGAGCTGGGCTGCCGTGAGCAGCCGGAGGTTGGCATGAGCTGCCGAGTGCTGCCGCGGGCTGCTGAGTGCTGCTGTGGGCTACTGTGTGCTGCTGTGAGCGGCTGGTGGCCGGCAGCCAGCGTGAGTGGCCAGCAGCCAGCGAGAGCTGCCATGAGCGGCTGACCGATGACCGGTGACCAACTGCCTCAGCTGGGGGAGCACAAGGCACATAATACCAGCATGGGCCAGGGAGCTGTGTCCTACACAACTAGACTGAGAAACAACGGTTAGAACCGGAGGTAGGGGGGTGGAAGGAGGAAGAAAGGGGAGGAATGAATTAATTATTTTTTAAAAAGTGCTTTGTAAACTATAAAAACCTTTATAAAGGTTAGTAATCTAGCAATACATATTTGCTATTATCCATCTATTAATATAGCTAGTATTAATAATATTAAGCCTTATGAGGCAGGAACTTTTATCCTCTTTCTACAGATAAGGATACTAAGGCTCAGAAAGAAGTGACTGGTCCACAATCACATAGCTAGCTGAAATACATACATCACTTAAACTCAGATCTTCTGACTTAAACTTCTGGGTATTTTCTACTATACCATGGTGCTTCTATAAAACATGTAATTTTCAAAGCATGATTACCAAAGATTGGAATAGAAATGTGAAAGAAGATGTCTTTTGTTGGACAGAGAACCATCATTTATAAGGCTGTAGGGACGGCCAATCCCATGTTATTGGACCCAATAAACTAAACCCAGTAAGCTAAAGATCACAAAGGAAAACAAAAATGAGATCCATTACAATATAGTATGAGAAATGAAACAAACTTTAGTAACTTAAACCTAGGAGAATAGAAAAAACTTTTCATATGATAACATTTTCAGTATTTCTTTAAAACACTGCACTTTGGTCTATAAAACTACAAGCATCACTTTCCAGTTCATGTCAGAACTGTCCCTCCCTCAAATATACTCGTATATACCAAGATCCTTTGAGTCAGGATGCTTATAAAAACTACCTTAAGTTGTAAGTTCCTAGGGACTTTTAATTAAATTCATGAGCAGTCAGTTTCATTCCACACATCTGGCAATTCCATGAAACTAAAATGTCTCCTGTTCAGTCACAGAGCACATTGAGTCTTCATTAAATCTCAAAGCAGAATCTTAGGAATTTGTCTGTATGTACTTCAGATGTTCCCCAAAAGAGGTCCAAAGTGCAAGTATTTAGGAATTATTTTCCTAAATACTAAAGACAGCATACTTACCACAGGACTTAAGCTACAAGTTGGCTAATTCAGCTTGTGAATACAGACACCCAACAACAAGTCTTTAGCATACTGACTGGCAGATAAAAGGCATTAATTATACTCTTAACATACACATATGATTTCTATGTACATGAAAAAGCTATCAAAGCTGCAAGTATTCAAGTATTTCTCCTACTTGAAATATTGATACCACTAACATAGAAGCACCTGGACAGTTACACTTTCGAGCAACAATCAAAGTATAAAACAAGGTGTGAGACGTTCCATTAAAAAAGGCTTGGAATAGCTTTTAGTCAGTATCGAATAGCTTTTAGTCAATAAGAGGCAAGGAAGCAGAATAATTTTAACTCTGCACTAGGAAGAAGTATTCCATTGTGACTAAGAACATGCATTGGAATCAGACAGATCTGAGTTCAAACCCTGCCCCTTCCACTTACTAGCTATTTGATTCTGGGAGAAGTTATTTAACCCTGATAAGCCTCAGTTTCTTCAACTGAAAAACAGGAATAATGTACCTCACAAAGTTATTTAAAGTATTAAATGAAAAATGTTTGAAATGTACTCACTACAATATCTGGAACAAAAGTAAGTACTCAGTAAGGTGCAGCTATTTATTATTTAACAGCCTTTCAAGTCTGTTGATTATTTAAATAAACTAGAACATTTTCAAGGACTACTTACCTTTGCCAGTAAAACACTTAACACAAACTCTGAGATACTAAGTTCTCTGATCTGAAAAGAGACTTCAAAATCTAAACATTAATGATCAAAATGTAATTTTAAAAGGAACTCAGTTTTGCAAACCATTAATGGTAAGAAAAAGAGCCTTTACTCTCTTTCTAACCACACACACATTTCTCTCCTATAACCATCAAAACAGTCTTAGGATTAAAGAGCTATCATTTTATTTAAATGTTTTACTTTTAATAAGACATTTCCCAGCAGAGACTGAGTCAACTTTAAGAGAATCAAAAAAAATAGGAAAATGTAAAATTGGTTAAGATTATACCTTTTTTAATACCAAAGATAAAAAGAAGGCAAAAAATGGGGAGGGAACAAACTGTTCAAATGGGAAATACCTAACTTTTAATATCCTCTATTTTAAATTATTTTAGTTGAATTGGAAGACAGATAAAACCTTTAAACCATAGCTATTACAGGTTTGACTAGATTCTTAAATGTTTGGAAGATTTTTTTAAATCCCACAAAGTTAATTGCCTACTTCAATTTTTATACTCAATAAAGGAAAACATCCTAACTGTAATCATTAAAGTTGTTTTCTGTTTTTTCAAAAAAAATATTTATTGAATTTATGGGGATGACATTGGTTACTAAAATTATAAAGTTTTCAAGTGTACATTTCTATAATACATCATCTATATACTGCACTGTGTGTTCACTACCCATAGTTCTCTTTTCATCACCATATATTTGAACCTCTTTTCCCTCTTATATCATCCATAACCCCCTCTTACCCCCGTAGCCACTAAACTGTTGTCTGTGTCTATGAGTTTTTGTTTGTTTGTTTGTTTGTCTTGTTGCTTTCAGTTTTATTATTCCACATATGAGTGAAGTCATATAGTTCTTGACTTTTTGTGTCTGACTTATTTCACTTAGCATAATAATCTCAAGATCTATCCATGTCGCAAACAGCAGTATTTCATATTTTCTTATGGCTGAGTAATATTCCATTGGGTATATGTACCACTGTTTTCTGTTTTAAGACTAAAAAACTTTGCCTAGGACTTCAAGCTCTACTGAAAGTATAAATTATCTGAGAAATAAATTTACTGACTTGATAAACTAATGGAAAACAGAAATAATAAGAATGAAAGCTTCCAAAAAGAGGTCAAGATTTCGGATGTCAAAGAAGTAAGCCCCTCAAAGTATTAAGCTCAAAACACAACAAAACAAAAAGAGAATGAAATATTTTTTTTTAAAGACAAAGTTTTTTAAAGTATAAAATTAAAACACCAACAACATATACTTGGAAGATAAGTGTATTAACTCAATGGACATATTCAAGAAAGGCAAAAGACAAAGAACAATATCAACCAAAGAAACAATTTTGGTCTTTGATTGAAAAACATATGATAGTGTCCTTTGATCAACCTCTCATACAGCCAAGATTGTATTTCAAATTGTTTATTTGAATTTAATTAAACAGTGAGCTGTTAGCAGATTCCATTAAACACAAGATCCAATTTCTCTACAATGTTTTTTTGATAAATTAAAAATCCTAAAGTAGAATATCATATGACATTGTTAAAATTCTAAACAAGGCATCATAGTAATAGTGTATATAGAGCACCAATGTTAAATTCCCACCTTGATGATCACAGCTCTTTGTATAAAATCTTAATTGATGATGTCTCACACCAAGTTCAGACACCATACTAAATTAAAGGTACAGAGCTTTCAAATTATCAGCAAACCCTCTACATTCAATTTTGAAGGAGAAGGAAGGGGAAGGGAGAGAGACACCAAAGTTTAGCTTCCAAGTATCTTTTCACTTTTTAGAATGAATTTTAGAATGCTTTCCCTTTAAGAAGTATAAGAATTGAAGTAGGCACTTAATTAAATATGCATTTCAGAAATTGCATAACTAGAAAATGTGATTCAATCATTCTACAAATACGTATTGGACACCTACTCAATATAGGACACTATTGAATATGGACACTATTCAATATAAGCAACTACGGAAGATACATCAAAGACAGGTCTGTTTTCAAGGAGTGTTCTAATATAACTAAGGAGCCCACAATTTAAAATGACACTGCAAGGCAATAAACGATTAAAGTTCCATTTAAGAAGTTAAGACTGTGCATACTATAAAAGAAAATAGAATTAACTGGGGCTAAAACCTGTATGTACTACAAAGTCAGGTAGAATTGACTGGAACTAAAACCGAGTGGTACAAAAATCTCAGGGAAGAGACAAAACTTGAGAGCTCAGACATGAAAGAAAAGTAAAATTTAGAAAGGGAGAGATGAAAGAAAAGGACTTCTACTTCTTGAATAAACATCGGGAGGTAGGGATAGACCAGCAGCCTGAACATAAGAGAAAGAAAAGGTAGGAAGAGTAGGTTGGAGCCAGATAGCAGTAAACTATGAATACCATATCAGGAATTTAGACTTAATCATTCAACAAATATTAATTGGAGGAATTATCATGTGCCATGTACTGTCCTAGAAGAAAAGGATACAAGTGGGAATAAAACAGGTAAGCTCTCTGCCCTCTACTAAAGTCTAGTAGGTTTATTCTATAAAAAAATATGGTGCCATGCAATGCTTTTCAGCAGAGGAAGATGTGATTAGAGATACACACTGGGAAAATTATGTTGCAATGCTATTGTGAAGATCATTTAAATTGGAGTTGGGAGGCCCTGTGTGGCCCTACCCTACACTCCCTGACCCTTATAATCAATTACCCCAAACAGAAAGAGACATACTTTCTGTCACCAATAGGAAGATGTTTTTCTACTCTACTACTCCTGCAGGAAGAAGGAGGATCTTCTCCTCACCCAGCAACCACTCAGCCAATGAAAGACTATTATAACTCAGGCAATGAAAAGCCACTATACTTCAAATCCCCAGTTTCCTCCAATGGACTATTTGTTTATAACAGCCCCCCTGAAATCCTCTTTTCCTCTGTAAAAGAACATTACTCTTGTACGTGGTTCACCATTAGCCTGCATGTCCCCAATCACAATTCTTTGTTGCTCCAAAATAAACCATTTTGCTAAAGAAATACTTGACTTTTTGTTTAAGGTCAACAGTATGTACCTATATATAAAATAGATAAGCAAACCAATGAAGACATTGTAATAATAATCCAGGACAGAAGCTGGAAGTTACACTACTCAATTATGCAAATGCTTCTTGAGCAGTCTTAGATAAATCACTTCATTTCTCTACATCCCTGCTCTCACTTGAGAATTGAAGTTTGCCACTCAACCACAACTTAAGATCTTCAATTGGAAAATTCTACAAACACATCTAGGCACTGCGTAATATATGTAAAGTAACACTAAACACCAAAAGCTGCAATGTGTTTTCATTTCTAACTTTTTCTTAGCAACACAACATTGGAATCATGTTTACGTGTATGCTTTATCAGTTTAACCACTATGGATCTATCTCCAAAAGAGTACTCTCTTTCCGAATAAGAATGAACAGTAAGAGTCAAGGTAGACATGATAAAGAGTTTAACGAGAGCCTATGAAGGACTATGCTACATCCCTTTATTTTTGTCTGTGTAATCTATAGTCCCAAGAAAAGGACAGAGAACAGGATACCAAGCTACTTACATATCTGTTAGGAACAGAAAAGGAGCAGCAGACAAGACACTTATTTCATTCTCCATTATACCACACAAAGTTATTTGTCTCCTACAGTTAACTTATTTATAGAAGCCTCAAGGGCAAAGACTATGTTTTATTCATCTTTATGATCTCACAGTGCCTAGCACAGAGTTTTATACACAATTGCTGAGGGTGGAATTAAAAATGAAAAGAGAAAGGGAGCCTGAGATCCAAAGGAAAAGTGAGTTAACCAAGTATAGGAGGATCCAGGCAGTAACAAGGTCCATCAACAGAAGAGCTAAAAGAGAATACAACAGTAAGTAAGACAGAACTTTTCTTTTTGAGGAGTTGAAGTCTTGTGGAAAAAAAAAAAATTAGGAAAAGAGTTGTAAAATATACAAAGCATCTGGAATGAGGTAACTACTAAAATAATTAATGGATACCTTTTGCTGAATGTGTCAAACATTGTGCAAAGAACATTACAGACATTATCTCATTTAATCCTCACACCCCCATGAGTCAGATATTATTATTCCCATTTTTCAAGTGGGAAACTAAGAGTTCGAGCTAGGATAAATAATTCACGCAAGGTGATAAAATTAGCAAATAGAGAGGCTACAATTCAAACCAACATTTAATTCTAAAGCCAGTACTCTTAACCACCAGGAACCAGGGTGATGGCATTGGTGGTGGGAAATAATCAGTTACTGAATACATACTGAAAATAGAGCCAACTAAATTTGTTGAAAGATAAAAGCAGCATTTAGATAGAGATATTAGGTAATATCTGTAGGACCAGATGACTAAATGGATGAGATTCAATGCATCAAATGTTAAGTCCCCTTCTGGCCCCTACTCTCCTTCTCCAGATGCAACCAATGGAGTTTTTTAATGAGCTTCCTGAGCCAACTTCTGTATATAAAAGCATCCCAACCCACACTCCTTTTTTTAACCTTTTATTCTAAAATAATTTTAGACTCACCAAATAGTTGCAAAAAGAGTATAGAGAATTCCTATATGTCTTCTACCCAGCTTCTCCTAATGTTAACGTCTTATATAACCATAGAACAATTATCAAAACCAATAAATTAACTAAATTCTGCCCGTTTTGAGCAATTACAAATAAAGCTGCCATAAACATTCTTGCATGTATCTACCGATGCCTCTATGTCCCAGGGGTTCCCAACACCACTCTCTGGATCAATGATTCACTGGAAGGACTCACAGGACTCAGAAGAGCTGTTATACTCATATGAGGTTATGGCTTATTACAGCAGAAGGATACACATTAAAATAAGCAAAGAGAAAAGGAGCATAAGCAAAGTCCAGGAGAAACCAGGCGCAAGTTTCCAGGGGTCGTCCCCCAATGGAGTTGCATGGACATACTTATTCTCCCAGCAATGATGTGTGACAATACAAGTGAAGTGATGTCAACCAGGAAAGCTTGCCCAAACCCTGGTGTCCATGGTTTTTATTGGGGATCAGTGACAAGGCACACAGGAAATCATGACTCACTTCAGCTATTCAGATTCCAGTCCCCAGAGTAAAATAGGCAGTCATCTGTTCCAACTGGTATGATGTGGTCCAAGGCCTCAGACATACAGAAACACTCTTATTAGGGAGAATATTTCAAGGATTTAGAGTTCATCTCCCAGGAGATAGCCAAGGGCCTGTCCTGAAAACAGGCCTTTCTTTGGAATATACTGGGTTTCAGAAACCCACACCATCTGAGTTAATCTTTTCCTATACAACTTGTGAATGCATTTCTGGGCTATCTCATGCATTTTAACAATGGCACAATGTTCTGTTGTACACATGTACCACCATTAATTTAGCCAATCACCTATTCATTCATTAACCTTTAAGTTGTTTCTAGCTTTTCGCTTGGTCAACAATAAAAACAAACTTTTATACATTATAAAGAACTACATAAAATAAAGATACAATTTTTCTAGAATTATTATCACTGAAAGATAAAATAAAGGTTTAGTCTAGAATGTGAGTGTCAGCCACCTGAATGAATAAAGGGTGGCTTTAAGAATAATCTGACTTCAAATATAAGTGAGCAAACAAAAGGCACTGATGGAAAAGAAAAAAATTCTGAAGAACTTTTCATACCTTACAGAAGTCCTATAGTGTTTGCTTTCAGTAATCAATATGAATGTAATGAACGTAAATCAAAAATTAGGATTTCTGGAAAATCACACAATAACATTGCACAATAGCAAAATTTAACTCTAGAATTTTGATGGGTTATTGACATATATATGTAGAGTCTAGGATTCCTATTTTACAATCAGAAAAACTTCATTAGGCTTCATTTTGTATTTATGATAAGAACAGATGTCAAAATTTGGTACATACACTCTTTTTTCTCTATGTCACAAGTCATAAACACAATATTCCAATTTTATAATTAACAAAACCTCAATTATCTTATCAATGAACAACAGAAATGATCACTGAAAGTATACGCTTAAAACCTTAATTATTATAAATGTACTGGCTTAGTTTCCTATCTTTTAAATTTTTTCAATGTTTATTAGTAACTAAAATAAGGTATAATCCTACAAGATTAAACCCACTTTGTATGATGGGACAGCTAAAGGTAAAAGAAAAGAAACCCTGAACCATATGAAAACTGAGAAAACAGAACAATTTTTATGCTTTTCTCAAATAATAATAAAAAGTTTAACTTTATAATGTTTGTCTTACTTCAAACAAAAAGTTTCTACTTGTTAATAATTTTAAACTCTTTTGTCTTTAAAATAAGAAAATAGGAAGCATACATATTTTAATTCATTTTTCTAAACAATTTTAAACATTTTATGAGCATTAATGTTTTAGGGAAACCTTGTTATGCAATAAATTAGAGCAATGCATATTCTCAAAAGGCACATAGTCAGGAGTACAGATGGCAACAACAGAAAAACTGGTTATAATCACATCTCAGTAAAATAATTTAGATTTTAAAAGCAACTTTCAATAAATTTAAGACTTTTCCTTCTTAGAGTACTTACGCAGTATATTCAAATGTTTCTTGATATATCACTTTTCTAAAGACTGTTAACTGGTACTCTCTCATACTAGAAATCATATGCGTACTATTAAGAAATGAAGGTAGAAGAAGAATGAGGGGAAAGAGACAAGAGGTGTCAATGCTACTCATACACCAACAACTGAAATTAACGTATTGAATTCTCTGAAACAGTAACAATTTACATCTTGACATTTTGTGTATTTTTTTTGCATGTACCCTATTGGCCTGTTCAAAAATACATTTGAAGCATCTTCAAAGAAGCATCTTTGAAACTTAAAGTCCTTTTTTCTAAACAATGTATTTTTATTCTCCTTTATTCAAAGAGCTTATAAAACTCTAAGATGGGAAACATCTAAGCAAATGAACACAGCTAAAATGGCATACTACAAAAGTCAATATAAAGAACAAAGCAAGAATTGCAGCAGTGAGTATAAAAAATTCAAATTGTATTTTAAAAGAAATATTAAATGGATGTAAATATAACATATATACAGTAAGTATATTTTCATAAGCCTTAATTATCTTTTTTTTTTCCTTTTCAGTTCCCTTCAAAATGCTCTTAAAATTAGGTCCCTCTTATTTAGGCATTAGGTACATGTCCCACTAAGCCATACCTATTATTTACCATCATTTAACAAATTACTTTCCTATTCAGCTCAAGAGAGAAAAACTTTATTTTCAGCTCCTCTTTGCAGATGTTGAATTTAGTATATAACTATGTGTTATTATTTCAGGGT
Source organism: Rhinolophus ferrumequinum (assembly GCF_004115265.2). Lineage (NCBI taxonomy): Eukaryota > Metazoa > Chordata > Mammalia > Chiroptera > Rhinolophidae > Rhinolophus > Rhinolophus ferrumequinum. The sequence goes on from NC_046289.1 coordinate 28,918,892, forward strand.
TTCATATATGCTTTTTTAAAATTGAGATATAATTGACATACTTCCTAAATATTATTCATCCACAGTACTAGGCTCTGAAAATCAGAGAAATAGAAGACATAATCCTACTCTTAAGAAGTTTACAATCCACTACCATTCTGTAGGTCTCAGAAAAAATAATAATCCTACTATAGAAAAAAATCTCAGAAGGGGCATTCAAATGATCTGGCATTCTATACAGATCCTCTCTGAAGCTAAGTATCCTTGAATAACTCAAGTTACCTCTCAGCCTCACTGTTATATGGAAAATGAAGGGACGAATCTAAATGATCTTTAAGGTCCTTTTTGGCAAGAAAATCCTATTACTTTAATCTGATATATAATTACAATATATATAAAAGCTGTTCTGTGTATGATGTCAATTAGATGCCAGTGATAAACAGGAAACATAAATAACCATAACCGCAATTTATTTTAGAAAAGCAGTATTTAAATTCTTCTGATGTTATTTTCATCAAGTATCTACAGTTTCAGAGCTTAGTTTTTTCCAATACTAGCATGGAAACACTTTAAAAAGACAAAGGTTCTGCACCTTACATCCCAATAGCAGAGTATCCTTTTACACTTGCCCCATAAAATTCAGGAAAAAAGATTCTATAAAATTTGTACAACTGTGGTTCTTAAACTGCAGTCTGTGAACATATCCAAAGGTCTGTAAATTTTCTCTAATAATTTTTTTAATTTTATGCTTTCATTTATTTCAATGATGGCCTCAAATATTAATATAGGTATTTTATGATTGAAAATTTTCACAAGATGTTAATGTTTGTTTTCAATCAAGTGATGCCAAGTAGTACCACTTTAATTGTCAGGAACTAATGAGAAAAGAATAATGGTAGAATTCAAATGCAAATGTATTCATGCCCAGGTGAGGACCACATGATGTCACCCTTTCCAAACAAAGGTTTTGTAGTAGTTAAAACAGAAAAATGGTGAGAAAGTTCAGTCATCACATGAACTACAGTATATACCCGGGGTGTCAAAAAAATGTATACACACTACTTGTATTCATCTTTTGTTATCAGTATATGCTGAGTATTACAATTTTAATACAGTTTTTTTCCTTCCTTAAAATGTGTATACATTTTTCTGGCACCTTCTGTGTGTGTGTGCGCGCGTATGTGTAAAATTCAAAACAATCTGTCCATAAGTTAATGTTTATATTGCAAGCAATTATTTAATTTAGCAAATTATCATCTATAACATTAAATTAATTAAATAGTATTGTGTTGTTTGTAAATACAACCCACTTTATGGTTTCACAAGTGTGATTCAATATAAAGAGTTCGTAGCTAGTTTTGTAATTCTATATATTTCTGTGATATTACAATAAAACTGAAGTCAGCAGTGGGGAGGGGGTGTCATGAGAATATCACTTGCACATAAAAGGGGTCAATGCCTTAAACTAGTTTAAGAAAACACTGCTTTATGAGCAGACTGCTCTCTTATCCTTCCTCCAAATCCCTTAAACTACTGGTAGAACCTAAGGTCCTGAGCATAAGGAGAAGGGAGAAGGGTCCAGATCGGAGGTTGGCAAACTATGTCCCATGGGTCAAATCTGACCCTCCATCTGTTTTTGTAAACAAGTCTTTATTGAATCACAACCATACCCATTTGTCTACAATTTTTTTATGGCTACTCTTACCATACTTACTAGAATAAAGTTGTTCATAATAGTCCCTTATTACTCATTTAATGTCTGTAGGATCTGTAGTGCTATCCCCCTAAAATTATATTTTATTACTATTAGAAATAAATAAACAATAAAGATAGGGTCAAAATAGTTAAAAGTAAATATTAACATTCAAGTTCAACAAATAGGTATATGTAAGATTAGTTCAAGTCCAAGAAGAAAAGCAGTAGATGCAATTCATACATGCAAAATTATTTACTGAGTGCCTACCATGTGTTAGGCACTATTCCTGGCACTAAGAATAAAGCAGTGAACAAAGTAGACAAAGTCCCTTTAACCACTCTATGGGGTAGAGGGGACATCCAAACAATAAATGTAAATATATAATGCTAGAAGATAAAAACTCTGATGGAGAAACATAAAGCATAGCAAGAGATGGGGAGACAGGGAGTGTAGTTAACACTTATAGGGTCAAAGAAGTCCTCACTAATAAAGTGACAGGAGAGAATAAATCATATGGATATTTAAAGGAAGAATATTCTGGGCTGAGGAATAGCAAACACTTTTTGAAGCAGGAGTGTTTATTGGCATGTTTGAAGAATTACAAGGACACACAGGTTTGCTAATTTGAAAGGTATAATGAACCAGACAACAATGTACTTTTTCAGACACTTAATTCCATATGAAGTTACCTATTCAAAATATAGCATAAAGGCTTAATGTTTACTATTTTCCATTTAAATGAGATAATTAAGCTACGAAATTTCTGACATTTCTTAAAGGAAGTATTTTTCAAAAGCATTCTAAAACCAGTACTTTCTTATCACAAAACCCAATACCATACTGTGTTACATAAGTACGTATATTCTGCACTTACCACAACAAAAAAACAAAGGCAAAGACAGACAGATGTGGGGATCCTAAGTACCTATTCTTTCAGAGGGCTCTATTACAAACAAAGAAAAGAGAGCCCCTTTTTCACTCAGAAAAATAAATTACCTCAAAAAGTACTGAAAAGCATTAGCCTACAACTACTATGTAAAGCAAACAAATACAATTTTCAAAAAGTCAATTTTCATATTTCACACAGGACTAAGTCATGAATAGTGTAAATTAATAAAATAGGCATATATACTTAACATTTCCACTCAATAAAGTAACTCTATAAAATATTTTTAAATTTCCTTATTCTCCTTGACCATGAAAAACATGGATTTGAATTTGTCATTTTAAGCAGCTACAATAAAATTTAAAAGATGAGCATCACCCAGGATAAACTTTACAATACTTGACTTCACCATGAATTACATCATATAATTGAAAACATGAATTTAAAAGCCATTAAAATATGTACAACCTTTTATATGTCACATTTGCTCCCTCAACTTCTTGCTTGGTTTTACAAAACTCAAAGGCTGTGTGAGAGTTTACACTACTGCTACATATTCTTTATGTTCTAAAGATCCAAGATTTTAATTGTCCAAACACAAATCTAAAAATTATACAATCATAACTAAATCTTATATCAGTTTAAAGAATATTCTGACCTTCAGTTGAGGTAATGCATGGCTAAAACTGAAAAGCCTGACAATACTAAATAGTCCTGAGGCTGCAGAACAAGTAGAAGTCGCCCACACACTGCTAATGGGAATGTAACTTAGTACACGTATCCTATAGCTTACCTACAGGTAATATATCCTCGTCTTCAGATTTCCTGATCACAACTCTCACTACTGAAAGTCATGCCAACAGTAACAGTCTGATTACCTCGTAACTGTCCAATCACTATGTTATACACCTGGAACTAATATATTTGTATGTCAACTGTAATTTTAAAGTTTGTTTTTAATTTTTAATTTAAAAAATTGTTTAATAAATAAATAAGTCTGTTCCAGACTCAAATTGTAAAAAGGATAAAATAATCTCAATAGATGAACAAATTTAAGATGGTGATATCTGCAATTAGACTCTGCTACCTTTAGAAATCATGTTTTACATTTCCTCCTAATTATATTACTTGATATTATAAATCAGTAACTGTAATATAAAAGAAAAGAAAAAGGTGAAAAAAAGAAAGAGAGGAAAAGAAAAACTTACTGGGATTGAAAATTCCTCAGCCAAATATTTCAAGGAGGCTGCTTCTTTTGCCAAGAACTTGTTCCTTTCTCTCATGTTGCCCTGAAGCTGCGTATCAAACTCCTTCCTTACCACAGAAGCAACAGAATCAATAATCACAAGTTTAACTCCTTTTGAAATAATTTCTTCTTCTAAGGATTCAATCCTGTAAACACAGAATTTGTAAAATAGTAGAACTATACAATAAAAAGAGGGTATTGCAAAGGTTAACCAACTTAAAAACAACAATAACAAATTGTTCTTCCCTAAGTTACAGTAATGATTGCAAGTATTCAATAAACATAACTTATTTTCGTATATCTTTTCTATACATTTTGAACTCTTTGGGAAATAAACCAAATGTTTCCATTTCGTTTCATTCCCTTGTTCTCCTGTAATACTGCTAAAGTTCCAATTTTAGGGTGAAACTATTTGTGGTAGCCAGTCTCCAAACTGGCCCTCATTGAGTCCCATCTCTTGGTATTCACACCCTGTGGAGTCCCTCCCAGATTTTTTTCTTTTTTTAAACAAGAGAACAAATCCACTTCATTTACTTTTCAGTAAATTTAAAGCCTTCAGGGGTACAGCCTTACACGGATGCTGTGTCCTATGGCCTTAGCAGGAAGATTGCTTCAGAATTTGGCACGAATCATGCCACCGTTTTCATGAGCACGAGTTACCTTGCCCCAGATTACTCTGGTTTTGTTCGGTTTGCAACCAGGAGTTAACTGTTGTTCTTTGCCTTGTACACGTAAGCACATCTCCTGCCTAGACAGAATTCACTTTCATCTCAGGCATAAACAGCTTCAGTTTTAAGAAGAGCTCTGTGCTCTCTCTGGTTCCAGAGACCCCACTTATAGCCAGCAAAAATGGCCTTAGACCACAGCCTGCCAGACATATTTGTCATTTTTAGAAGTCCTATTCCCAGCAGGCCTCCACAGATTCCAAGATGGCGAAGGGGAAAAAAGCCCTGCAACATTGTGCTAGGGTTGGTCTGTGTGACCAATAGCATATGACAAAATTATGGTACATCACTTCTGAGAGTAAGTTATAAAAGACTACAGCTTCCATTATGGGCTCTCTCTCACTTGCCCACTCTCTCAGATCATTCACCAGTTGGGGGCAGGAGAAGGGGCGGAGGCAAGTTGCTGTGCTGTCAGCAGCCCTATGGAGAGGCCCACATGGGAAGGCCTCTGGCTAACACCCAGGAAGGAAGGGAGTCCTCCCAGCAACTACATGAGTGACCTTGGAATTCTCCAAGATTCTCTAGCCCCACATGAGCCTTGAGATGACTACAACCCTGGCCAACAGCTTGACGCAAGCTCTTGAGAAACCCTGAGCCAGAAACACCTAGTTAAGCCACTCCCAGACACCTAACCCTCAAAAACTATGTGAGAAGATTGCCACAGGGATACGAAAGTCAGTTTAGGGAATATAATCAATAATGTTGTAAAGATTTTGTAGGGTATCCGATGGACACTTGTCTTATTAGGGAGACCAATTCAAGGACGGTGTAGATGCCGATCACTGCACTATACACCTGAAGCTGAAGCTGAACAATACCGAATGTCAACTATAATTTTATATATATATAAATATATATATATACATTTATATATTTATATATACATTTATATATATTTATGTATAAATATATACATTTATATATATAATTTTATATATATATAGTTACAAGAAGTGGAGTACAGCATTAGGAATAGAGACAGTGGAAATGTAACAGCTGTATTCGATGTCAGAGGGGTAGTGGATGGGGGGAGGGGGATTATCACTGTGTAAGGGATATAAATGATAAATGTCTAACAATTACATTGTTTTGTACACATGAAACAATAAAATAAAATGAAAAAAAATATTAATGCTGTATTTTTAAAATATCCTCTTATCCCTCTGAGTGACAATATAAGGATTGGTGAAGTAATTTCTCTTTAAACTATTCTGTGATCATGGTGGGAGTATGAGGAAAGTGCTTTATTTTATTCCTATAGAATGTTCTTCAATAAATCTCTATAATTACAAGGCAAGCACCTTGTAACCAGCATAAGTTTTGCCAATACAGATTGACTACTTTTTAAAAATAAATTATTAAATGTAAAAATAAATAAGTAACAAAAAAATAAAAACTATGTGAGATAACATATGTTTCCTGTTTTAAGCTGCTAAACTATGGGGTAATTTGTTAATAAAACAACAGATAATTAATACACCATTTAAATCTGAAACATTTTATTTAATTTTTTTTATTTTTAAAGAAATACTGCAACCAATAGACTATAGTAAATAAAGAACACGGAAATAATTATTTCCCATAATCCTAATATGTAGGGACTTTATATCACTCAGAAGCTGAAAACATAAAAAACAAAAAATAAGTCTTCTTGAGACAGCCAGATGGCTCAGTTGGTTAGAGTGCGAGCTCTGAACAACAGGGTTGTAGGTTCAATTCCCACATGGGCCAGTGAGCTGCGCCCTCCACAACTAGATTGAAGACAACGAGCTGCCGCTGAGCTTCCGGAGGGGCAGCAGATGGCTCAGTTGGTTATAACATGAGCTCTCAACAACAAGCTTGCCGGTTCAATTCCCTCATGGGATGGTGGGTTGCACCCCTTGCAACTAAGATTGAAAATGGCGACTGGACTTCGAGCTGAGCTGCGCCCTCCACAACCAGATTGAAGGACAACGACTTGGAGCTGATGGGCCCTAGAGAAACCCAATATTCCCCAATAAAATTTTTTTTTAAAAAAGTCTTCATATTACTAAAATACCAAAATCTAAAATGGCGTACCTTTGTAGAACTTCATCACAGCTGAGTTCCCGATAAAGATGAACTTTACTGCTTGTCAAAAGTAATTTTTCTTCAGTGTTAAAATATCTGGGAAAACGAGATTCTGCTATCTCAACCAGTCTGTGGGGGAAACAACAGCCCAAGTGAAAATAGTCCATACCTAAGGCCACATTGCCGAACCTCTAGTGAATTTTACTTAGGAAACTCATAAGCCACGAGTAACACTAGAACAAAAGCCTTATCAATAGAACAGATATAAGCAAAATGAATTACTAAAACGTGTACACTTTTGGAATGGAAACCCACCTTTATAAGCACTAAGAGAGGTTAGCAGATAGCATGAGACCAGCAAGGGCTTTTAGATATCTTCAAATGTTGAACCAGCAACAATGTCTCTGAGGTTTATCTTTTGGGGAATAAATATGCTTTTTATAAATGATATTTTGACTAGCAGCTATAAAATATGTTTAGTAAACAAGAAAAATGCTTGCATTTTCATGAATGACATATATTTGAACATAATAGGATATTATCATTCTAATAATCAGATATCAGTAAGTCTCCATGCCTCAGACCAGAAAACTTAAAACATACAAAATAAACGCTATCCAATAGTTCCTTGGTAAACAAGAAATTATTTTCTAAACAAATAATTGTCCAATATGTCCTTCATAAACAAAAAGTGGTATTTCTAAACACTGAATTCTGACCTCAAAGCTTAGATCTAATGCATGGGGTAGGCTGAGCATAGAAGAGTGACAAGTTGAAACAGATGCAACTACCATCTTTAATAGAAGACATGGAGAGCAGTACTAGAAATTTCAAAGGTTTGTGGTTAAAAATGTAAAAATGTAAATCTTTGAGAGCAACTGTCTCCTACTTAAAATGATACTTTATCAGCCCCATACTTAACCATCCAAGGCTGACTGGGAGGAAAAACTGTAAACACTAAAACCATCCTATATTTTATGTTCCATTTAGAGACACAAAAGTACAAAAGAACACCATTTTCATTTCTAGATAGTTAATGAGTTCCAAGAAGAGGCTAAGAACTTTTACTAGATAAACAAAGTAAGTTCCTCACATATGCCATAATCAGAAATGAAAGAAAAATCTAAAACAGGAAGAGAGAAAAATAAACTAGTCAAAAACATGTTTTTGAAAACATATTTTGAAAAATTTGAAAAGAAAAAACATCATTAGTTTGAATAGGAAGAGGAAAAATTATTTTAGGAATACAGAATAATATGTGTAAAGAGTGAGAACAAAATGGATTAAAAGTGTTTGAGAAAGGCTTTAAAAAAAGGAAATGAGGTAAGTGATGAAAGCAAGAAGAAATGAGATGGCACTGGCAAAGGCAGAACAGGCATATTTTGAGGGTTTCAGAAAATGTATAAATTTTTTTGATTAGGGCAACTATTTGCTGAGTTAAGTGCTAGTCAGAGAAATTAGCTAAAAAGCTCTGGCATTTGGAACCCACTGATTTTTTCTTAATAGGACGGGTATGATAACATCTACCAGAAACATGGAAGCTTTTCAAAATTTGGATGCCCACTTGATTAGGAACCAGATTGAGAGTACCTAACTCACTGGCAACAACAACTGAACAGCTGACAGACAATAATTTTCTACCTCCAACACTAGGCTGGATTTCAACTAGTGGCTTGAGTGGTGAAAGGATCTGGAACTTATTACTGCTCTCTCAGTCCATTAGCGTCCCTCAAAAGGAAGACGGCCATTGCATGGACATGAACTAACTTTATTCATAGTTACCATGCTCTCGTCTTTCCCTAATGCTTTTGCGGAGAGCAGGATTAGTGGCAGTATCTCTAACACCATGAAAAGTAGAGGCTACAACTCTTGCTGATGACAAAATTCACTTCTAGATAGTCAAGATACCGGATGCTCCATTACTAGCCAATAGGAGTATTTTATTTCTCACCATCCTAAAAATGCACCATTTACCTGGTTTAGTATGAAATAAACTAGGAGAGACTACCAACTTTAAAGAACCATTAGAGGTGGCAGTGGGAAAATAAAATCTTGCAGGGTTTTTTGCCAACAGGTTTAAGGGAGATAGTGATGCCTTCAAGGTCAAGCTTAATGAGATGGGACTAACTTAGGGTCAATGACCTTACAACTTAGGAATAGTACACAAAGATAAAAACAATAACCATAGTTACCATGCTAAATAACGTATCAAATGGTTATTTACATACCAATATGCTGTAATTATCTATAAGTTTCTCCAAATATTATTTTAGAACAGATATCTAAAAATATATAAATCAAAAAAAATGTAAATGTAGTATTCTATGTGCCTTACATTAATCATAGCAATTTCTTATGACAATCTTCATTCCAAAGATCTTTGGTTAGAGCCGGCAACAGAAAAGAACCTCTTTCACTTCCAAGCATTAGTTACATAAAGTTTGAAAGCAATGCCATCTAGTGGACATCACTTTTATAAAAAGTATTCCTTTCAAAGGATACACTTTAGATTCATTCATTGAACTACTATTTGCTGAGGACCTACTTACTATATGCCAGGCACTGTTCTGGGTGCTAAATGAACAACAACAAAAACAAAACAAAAACGTTCCCTCATAGAACTTACATTCTACTGAGAGACAAAGAAATATAGCATATTATACATCAGGTAATAAGTGCTCTAAAGAAAAGTAAACCAGGATGAGGTGACAGACTGTGATGGATGGAAGCAAGTGCTACTTTATCTAAAGTGGTCTGGGGAAGCCTCTTTAATAAGGTGACATCTGAGCAAAGGTCTAAGGGAGATGAAAAAAATGAACCATGTGGATATCCAGTGGAATAGCACATAGAAAGAGAGAAATATAGCAAGTGCAAAAGCCCAGGCTAAAGTGCAAAGGAGGCTAATATAGCTGGAACACAGGAAGAAAGCGAAAAAATGAAAGGAAATAGGATCAGAGGGCTACCCAGGGGCCAAAATCCCACAAGATCCTTAGGTCTCTGGTATTTTGTTTAGGTTGTATTTAGGAAAATTGGAAGTCTAGGAGCAGGACTGATGTGACCTGATTTCTTTTCTTTTTAAAGAATCACTCTAGCTACCAAATGGAGAAGAGGCTATATAGATGGAGCAAGGGTGAAAGCGAGATCAGTTAGGACAGTAGTCCAAATACGAGATGATGGTGACTCGACCTGGAGAACAGCTCAGATAACTAGAAGTAACTGAACTCAAGATGTAGGTAAAGAGAGGAGCTGAGAGGATTTCTTGACTAATTGGATCAGCATCTGGAAGAATGGAATTACCAATTCATTGAAGTGGAGAAGACTGGATTCGGATCAAGGTTTTTGTTATTAGTTCCCCCTGTTACTTCACAGCTCTTGTATAAAAGGAAAGTTAGAAGCTTTACATTAGTAACCACATGCCAACTTGAAACAAAACATATGCTTAATGTAAAATTTAAAAAAAAAGTCTTCCAAAATTCTAGTTGAAATATCATATCGTAAATGTGCTGAAATGAAAAGTTTACTGTTTTTCAAAGCTTCTTGCACATATGTAATATTTTCCTGTTCATTAATTCAATATGTACTTGTTCAGCATTATGGTATTACTAAACATAATGTGAATTTATTAGTTTCTTACGGATTCCAGAAAATTCCAAAGTTTTGTTTCAGAAATAATAAGTACTTATATACCGTGTTTCCCTCAAAATAAGGCCTACCCGGACAATCAGCTCTAATGCATCTTTTGGAGCAAAAATTAATGTAAAACCGGGTCTTATATAATGTAATATATAATGTATATAATGTAATATAAGACCCGGTCTTATAGTAAAATAAGACCGGGTCTTATATTAACTTTTGCTCCAAAAGACGCATTAGAACTGGCTATCCAGCTAGGTCTTATTTTCGACAAAACACAGTAAATAACTAATTTCCATTTTTTATCCTAGAAACTCTTCAGGACCTCCCTCCCTACTAATTTGCCTAGATTCACAAATGATAAGACAGCTGAAACTGGACTAAGGAAAACCTACCCAGACTCATGAAACCATGGCAAAAAATTGTAAGAGGGAATTTATCTCCCCTATTTTTTGTCCACTGGGTCATAGATCCTGGATTTGTACCAACTCGCAAATAGGTAAGACCACACTGGTATTGCTTTAAGAATCAGCCAAAGTCATAGCAGGCCACTACATGCCTCCCTCTTGATACAAGGATTCAGAAAAGAGTGACACTCTAAATAGTTTGGTAGGAATTAAAGTGCACTGGCTGTGGGGGTATCTGGCACCTTCGGAAGTGACATGCATACCAAATACAGCAGCTCCTTCAGATCTCAGGTTGGCCTTTGCTTCCACGCAGCACCAATACAACATGTGCCTCTCCTTTGTACACCTTCCAGGGTCCTGAATCCCGTCTCTTGCCTCCCCAGATCCCTCAGCTTTCCTCACACACACATCCATTTATACTTCTAAGGCTCAGCTTTATTTTCCTTTATCCATCTTATTTCTCCCAAAGTTTTACTTAAAAACTTCTATTACGATTTATCATCCATATTACCTTCCTTTTTTGTTCTTAACTTCCAGTTCCATCTTTTTTATTTAATTATCTCCAACAGGAATAATATAGTATTCATTCAATTCATGAGTCCTAGAATTCTCATAGTTGCCAAAATTTCCACAAATAGATTAATCTATTTATTCATATTCTCAAGGTATATACAAGTACATAGCATGTAAGACTTACCAGATCTTAAGTACAAGTCCAATAGGTAAAAAAAAATTAAAACAAGACTTTTTTCTAAATCAATCAGGATTCTGCCTGCTTAGCAATCCCCTCTCCCCAAGGCAGTCCCTGAGTACCCAAAAGGTTACCAGGCTATATGGGTATCTGCTATATTAAGTAGTATTGCTTTAAAATATATAATCTTTCCAAAGTATTTTTAAGTACATCACCTGTAAAGTTTTTTTTTTAAGTGCATTTTAAACTAAAGTAATTTTTATTTACTCTTCCTCTGTTTTCTCCCTCCTTCTCGATAAAAAGATATCTAACAACTTATTGGCAGAAACTTTCCATTGTTATCATTTACCCTAAATTCACTTTCTCATTTGTGCGGATCAGACAGCTGGCTTGTAAGCACAAAATGAAGACGCTCTATACAGAAACACACAGAGAGCTAAAATACATGTATTCCGTTTTGAGTCTCATATTTTGCTTTAATATTTGCTATATATTTGCTCATATATTGCTTTATCTCTTAAATCCAGAAATAATCCCAGTTATGGCAGACACTACTAATTACCTACCAATACCCATTCCACTTCTTCCTTGCTATGAGAACTCTAATCTTATTCAGGCAGTAATGTTAACCAGCCCCAGGACACTCAGCATTTGTTTTAACAATCTTTCCCTTCACTTTCCCATCCTCCCGTGCATATAGGAGTGGCCTGGTGAGAAATCCCATTACATAGACATGAGCGAGTAAATCGTTGGCCATTGGTGCCTAACCGGCTTCCAGCCCCTCTCCCCTCCTCAGAGGTTGGGGGTAGGGGTAGGGGGGAAATGCGGATGAAAGTTCCAACCTTATAATCACGAGTGGTCCCTCTGGCAATCAGCCCCCATCTGAATCCATCTAGGGGCCCACCAAGAGTCACCTCAGTAGCATAACCTCAGGTGTAGGTGCAAGGGGCTAATTATGAATAACAAAGTGCGTTATTCTCATCTCTGTCACGCAGGAAATTCCAAAGGCTTCACAAGCTCTTTTGTCAAGAACCAGGATGAAGACAAAAGTATGTATTTCTTATTATGTCACAATATTCAATGTTTAGATCCATTACATTGTTAGGGTTTGTAATTTAGAGACATTCTACCATTCTTTCTGTATTTATACTGGAATATTTCCATTAAAAGACCTATTTGTTACTTAGTAATACAGTTCACATAGAAAAAAAGAATAGATGTTTGATTTGGATTCCCCCCCCTTTTTTTAATTCATTTTCAAAATAATGAGCTGCTTCTCCACAGTCCTCCAATAGGATCAACAAGTTGCTTCCATTCCTTAACATTGTAGACTCATGGATTTTAAACATATTTCATGTGTCTTAATCCACTGCCATTATTATTCCTATGGGTGCTCAATTTGTCTCATCTTCGGCCAGTGGAAACCTCTTCGGTTGACTCCTGGGTCTTTCTGACACTCCCCAAAGTAGTTCTTATTAGCTTCCCTGCTATCTGATATGATGTCCAGACTCAATTTGAAATTTCTTGCTCCAGAGCTGGAATCAGCCATTTTCACCAAAGAAGCTTCATTCCTTTTAGTAGAAAATGGTATCTGGATTTCACAATCTGAATACCACTTGCCAATTCATTCATTTATCAAACATTTTCTGAGCAGTTTTATATGTCAGTCACTAGATTTAGCTTTGAAGATGCAAAGATATAACACAAATTCAAACTGCTGACAAACCAGTGGCATATACTTTGAAAGAATAGATAACCAAGAGACGTAGAACAAAGCAAATAAACTCTTGGCGAAATAATCCATTTGGAACTTAATCTGATCAGGGAATATGCTTTGATTTAAATAGCGTTCTTAGAGAGAGCTAAGGGAGAGAGATCTGAGTCATAATGAGAATGAGAAAAAGATGCAGAGGACTATACTATACCTTGACTAAGAGAGCAGAATGGACTCAGTCTCCAAATGTATAAGCACTCCTGCTTATGAATATGGAACAGAGCAGGGAAGGAGGGGGACCAGACTTATCTTCAGGTGTATAAAATTACAGAAATGACTAAATGCCTCTCACATAGAATGGCAAAGGTCCTTGCCAAACTAAGTAATCTTTTCTGTCCAAGCATAGATATACTTACTATCAGTGTGTTTCTTACATTTAATACCATACTATTTCAAAGATTAAACTGAAATACTTCTCAATCAAGAAAATGTTTTGAAATCTGCAATTTTTCTATTCACTAATATTTTACTTCTAACTAGAAATTAATTACAAAGCAGCTTACCTTCTGTGTTTAGTAATTTTCCCTCATACCCAATTTACACTTAACATTCCTCCCTCTCTTTCTTGAACTTATTTCTTCCTGACTTTCTGCAAAAGTTCAGCTTATCGAGGAACCCCACTTAAACCAATAAGAAAGGGATAGAAAAGACAAAAAGAAACTGCTATCTGTGTCAATTTTAAAAGGAAAATTCTTTTAAAACAGTATTTAGCATTCTGCGCTCTCAAAAATAAGGTAAATGTTAACTTATTTGAAAACGTTACATGCTATATATAAATTACAAAACTAAAGTATTAGAATGGAAAATAATAAAATCTCCTACCTTTCAGCACTAAATGCTGATTCTGTGTCAATGTACACAACAGCTCCTTCTAATCCTCCCATGTTAGTGGGTAATGTGGCCAAAACACTCATCATTATACAAAACTGAGTTTTTCCACAACCTGGTGGACCTGTAATCTAAAAAAAAAAAAAAAAAAAAAAAAACTTATTTGTATAAACATCACAAGCTAGTCAAAGTAAAATCCTTTAAGAACTTGCTACAGACACAGTCAAACTAGCCTGGGTTCCCAGAGAAAACATTCTAATACATTCACTGTAAATAAAGAATTAACTTCTCCCTTGTTCATCTGGAATGGTACTAGTCATGTACCATCCTTTAGAGAAATGAGAAAATCGTCATTAAAATCATCCTCTGTGTTCTTTAGTTCAGATGAAAAACTTTGGTTAGAAAAGGCTGGAGGATTCATTTTATACATTCACAACTTGGAGGTCTATACCTTTTCCTCATTAGACATTATAGAAGAATCTTGAAAATATTTAAGTGGCTTTAATAATTAGTTTAGCATTTACTATGAATTGGCCTTTTAGAACGATTTTGTACTAGTCCCCTTAAAAGCTACTTTGATCTTTATTCTTTTTTTCTTTAATTTTTTTTTTCCCCAAGTCAAGTTGTTACCCTTTCAATCTTAGTTGTGGAGGTTGCCGTTCAGCTTCAAGTTGTTGTCCTTTCAGTTTTAGTTGTGGAGGGCGCAGCTCAGCTCCAGGTCCAGTTGCCGTTGCAAGTTGCAAGGGGCGCAGCCCACCATCCCTTGAGGGAGTGAACTGGCAACCTTGTGGTTGAGAGCTCACGCTCCAACCAACTGAGCCATCCAGGAGGCAGCTCAGCTCAAGGTGCCGTGTTCAATCTTAGTTGTGGGGGCTGAGCCCACCATCCTTTACGGGACTCGAGGAGTTGAACTGGCAACCTTGTGGTTGAGAGCCCACTGGCCCATGTGGGAATCAAACTGGCAGCCTTCAGAGTTAGGAGCACAGAGCCCCAAACACCTGAGCCGCTGGGCCGGCCCTTATCTTTATTCTTAAGAGTAAAGTATTTAGGGGTGAAGGGTACTGATGTATACAGTTTGCTATCAAATTGTCCAGAAAAAAAAAATGTGTGTGTGTGTGTGTGTGTGTGTGTGTGTGTGTGTGTGTAGAGAGAGAGAGAGACAAAGCAAATGTAACAAAATTCAACAATTGTTGAATCTAAGTGATTCACACTTTGAAGTGTGTATTTTGACCTTTTTGTTGGTAAAAAGGTTTGGTATTTTGAAATTATAAAATTTAAAACCAGAGGGCATATATGGAGAGGAACAGGAAATAAATCACAAAATACTCGAGCTCACCTGAAAGTACTTAACAAATATTATTTTGAAAATGTTAAAAATATTCCCTTTGAATATCTGCTATTTGTCATACTGGCAATTGCATCCAAAATTTAAGAACCAAAACATTATCCCTTTTGAGAAAATAGCACTAACGAACAATTTTTCATAATAGGAAGAGGGAAAAGAGGAAAAGAAAAGGAGAGAAAAAAATCTCTGGTAGAGATGAAAAAATTCTGAGCTATGACTGAGACATACTGTAGATATGAAAAAACTGTCTCAGATACATCATGAAGTAGAAAAAAATGACAAGGGATGATCCATGCATGAGTCTAAATCATTTAGGCCAGCAGCTCTCAAATTTCAGTAAGCATTAGAATTATTTGGCCAGTTTGTTAACCAGAATCTCTGGTTCAGCAGCTTTGAGATGTGGCCTAAGAATTCACATCTCTGATTAAGTTCCCAGGTGATATTGATGCTGCTCTACATTTTTGAGAACCACTGTTTTGGAATTTAGACTAAAGCTAAACTTCATGTATCAAGCCTCAACATTAAAAAACAGAAGCTCACAAGTTAGAAACGATGTGCTGATTTATGATCTCTTAAACAGTGATTTAGACTTTACAGGTAAATAATTGCTACTACCAATAATAGTTTGCCAAATCATGAGTGATCAGTGAAATAGGGTCTCCAAACTTCTTTGATTACATACTCTGACCAAAAAAAAAAAAAGTAGTGTGGTCCTCCAATATATCCATACTTATATTATATATATACTATTTCATTAATATGTCCTATATACTATTTCATTAATATGTCCTATACAGTAATAAACATACATAAAATAGGGATAAAAAAATAAAAGATTACAAGCATTTAAAAAGTTTTATATCTTAGTTGTATAGATCTTTTCACTCTCATAAAAAATAGATTAGTACTTTTAGTGGAGCTATGATAATAATGAAAATAAATAAAATTATATTGTTTCTTAAATATGGACAACTATTTTGCAATTTAATGACTGAAATGTCAGGTCCTAAGTTCTGCTTGTTTCAGTACTTAGTTGTAATGGCTGTATAGGTGAGAAAGGGATAATTGCAAAAATGCAAGGACTGAAATTAAAGAAATATATCATATGTTGTACTTACTAAATCACTACTTTCATTTTTCACTAACTTCCATCAGCTAGCAAAAGTTTTTATTGAATTTTGGCTAATAAATTTCTATTTTCCCTCATGTCAATCAATTGTTTTTGGAAACTAATCAAAGATACTGCATTTTTACATTTGTAACAATTGGTTTAAAAAGCAACTGCAACTCTTTATTTGGAAGATTTTCAACAGTATAGAAAATATTGTTACCAGTTTTTTAAAGTGTGCAGATAGCAAAATTTTCATTAGACACATATTATCTCTGAAAACAAAAATCACATTATGAAAGAAAGATTTCTAAGGAGAACTAACTGACTCTGGGTGGTGAACACACAATGGGATTTATAGATGATGTAATACAGAATTGTACACCTGAAATCTACATAATTTCACTAAAAACTGTCACCCCAATAAATTTAAAAAAAGAAAGATTTCTAAGCAATGACTTTCAAAACACTCTGTATTTTAATCTCTGTCTTGAAAAAGGCAATTACTTTCTCATTCATTGTTAAAAAACATGGCCTGTACTTTGAAGGAATGGAGTAAGTGTGTTCCATTGGTTGGTTGGCTAGTTGTCTTTTTTTTTTTTTGTTAAAAAACATGGCCTGTACTTTGAAGGAATGGAGTAAGTGTGTTCCATTGGTTGGTTGGCTAGTTGTCTTTTTTTTTTTTTTTAAAGATTTTTTTATTGGGGAAGGGGAACAGTTCTTTATTGGGGAACAGTGTGTACTTCCAGGACTTTTTTCCAAGTCAAGTCGTTGTCCTTTCAATCTTAGTTTTGGTGGGAGCCATTCAGCTTCAAGTTGTTGTCCTTTCAGTCTTAGTTGTGCAGGGCGCAGCTCAGTTCCAGGTCAGGTTGCCGTTGCTAATTGCAGGGTTCCAGGTCAGGTTGCCGTTGCTAATTGCAGGGGGCGCAGCCCACCATCCCTTGTGGGAGTCGAACCGTCAACCTTGTGGTTGAGAGGACATGCTCCAACCAACTGAGCCATCTGGGAGCTCAGCGGCAACTCAGCTCAAGGTGCCGTGTTCAAACTTAGTTGCAGGAGGCAGAGCCCACCATCCCTTGCAGGAGTCGAGGAGTCCAACCGGCAACCTTGTGGTTGAGAGCCCACTGGCCCATGTGGGAATCGAACCGGCGGTCTTTGGAGTTAGGAGCACGGAGCTCTAACCGCCTGAGCCACCGGGCGGGCCCCTGACTAGTTGTCTTTTAATCTGTGATGAAGCATGTAACATAGCCACTTGTCATACAAAAAAGTTCAGCAAATTAGACATGTCTTGTCATTTTTTAAAAAAATGCTTCATCCATCTTTAAATTCAACAACTCTTACAATCTTTGCTGTGAAATAACCAAAGATGTTCTTGTGATTTAAATGAATTTCATGGTCACAGCCCATCTCACTACAGAGTACAGAAATTCTACACTTTGCCAGCAGGTTTTTATAAAAATTAACATTAATACCATCGTTTGGCACTCTTCACACATCTGACATCTAGATTAAAGTTAAATTTCATTATTTTTTCAGGCTTACTTAGTGGGTTAAGACATTTCAACATTAATAATTTTTAGCTTCAGATAGTTTACCTCTGAATTCTAGCAGCCAAACCACAAAATTTCAAGTTGTGTTTAGTTCCCAGGTTCAGCTCCAGTGGTGGTTAGAAAGAGAGAACATGCCAAACCAGAATAGTCTAAGTTATTTGCTTCTTGGAAACTCAGAGTGAATACAACTTTTACACACAGAAGACATCAGTAAAGTACAATTAGCTTCATATAGTTAGGGCCTGAGTTTCAACCTGCCTGAGAAATGTAAAAGAACTGAAAGAAAAGAAACAAAAGTGAAGATCACTGAAATATCAACAAGGAAGCAAATATTAATTGGTTAAAAGAGGAAAGAGAATTATTCCCAAGAAAATAAAATCTAATTGTACTAAAGTAAAAATGGAACCTAGTCATTTTAATCTTAAATGTGATTAAGTGATTGAGATGAATGTGAAACCCAGATCTGTTGGAACCTAAAATCTGACCAAGTTAATTCTGCCCATGTTCAAGATCGGGGCAACATGATGGGGCAACCAGCCAAGCCAATGCTTCGCAGAAGACAATTTAAGGACTGCCTGGTTCTGATCTGAGAAAAGAGCATGTTGAAACTTCACATTTTTTTAATGACCACCTCCAAGTCCCCACCCAGCATCTAACTACTTGTCTCCATTTGCTCTACAATTATGTAGAAACATGATGAGATCTTCAGAGCTGCAGAATTCATTTTAAAAATAATTAACTCTCTAAATCCTAAAACAAAACAAAACAAAACAAAACGAACAAAAAGCAAACAGTCTCAGAAAGGCCAGGGAGCATTGTGCTTTATGAAAGAAACCTTGATCTTAAATTATATCAACATGTGGGAGATTTTATATTTTAGATTCTCTCCACCACTCCTTCTTATTTCATATTAACAACTGCTGTTTTTTGAAGTAAATGGGAAGGGAGAGAAAAAGGAAGAAAGGGGAACAGAGCAGGAAAAAAAACAAGAGAACATGGAAATGACAAGTGCCCCAAATTTCACAGTTAAAAAAAATCAAACAGTATCAAGCGATATAGTCATTCATTTAACAATCATACAACATGTGCCATATAAAAGACTCTACAAAACTTTACGGAGAAAGATACTTATTTCTAAATCAGTTAGTAAATGAAAAATTAGGAAGAATGATCCAATCAACCGCATAGGCTAAACTCCTATATTAGGAAAGAGGCCTGATTATCCAGCCTTTTAAAACACTGGGTAGGATAAACAAATCATGTCAGCGGATTATATTCAAGGAACACCAATTAGAAATCCCTCTCTAGTTTTCCTACTGCTGCTGTTGTACATGGAGCTGACCTGAACCTGAATGCAGCTTAAAGGAGATGAGACCCACCTTGACCAACCTGCCGACCTATGTACAAGAAAAATAAATGTTTGCTGCTGCTATTGTCAGCAGAGTAAGCAACTCAAATTGAGTAATTAAGCATTTACGTCTTACACTTCACTGTTTATGCATTTCTATTACATGCCAGGCCCTTGTAGGCATTTGAATTTACAACCCCTGCCTTAGTATCTCCTGTGATCTTGTAGACCACAGCTAACGCTGCCAACGACGCAAAAAAAGAACTGCAATATTCAACCGTTCTGAAAACTTAGGATGCCAAAATAATACTCTGCCTCTACCTTTTTTGGTACAGGATAGTCACTTCCAAAGCAAAACCACCTCACTCAAGGAGGACAGACACCTTGTCTCCTTCAATCATGAACAAAGCATAAAAATGACTCTCAGAAAATACAAATAATGTAGAACTGTGCTATATTGTTTCTCATTATTCAGGGCAAGTATCTGGGTATAATCATCACTCTTAAATGTAGTAAAGATTTGGCAGTGCTTCCAGGGTTTACTCTTCCAGAGGTGCTCTTGAACTAAGACACGCAGATGGAACATATCTTTTTGTTGACCTGAGTTTGGGCCAGTTCTCTAGTCCTACAATCTCGGGATTACACTTTGAAAATACCTTTTTTGATAACCCTTAAATACAATCTTAATTGTACCTAACCACATTAGCATCTTTATCATGAATTCTCAGGGGTGATACTAACCGCAAGGGTGAAACTTGGTTTTGACTGGAGAGGGGGGTAATTTTACTCTTTTTGTATCTATATAAAGCGCAGATATACACACAATACATAAATTTATATACAGTATATCTGTGGCATTAAAATCTCATGGTGGGGGGAGGGGGTGATAAAGGGGAAAAAATGTCTAAAAAGCTCCTTAAGGGGTGGTAATGAAAAAAAGATTGAGAAACACTGATCTGATCTATATTATCTCATATGGGAAGTCTACCATTACGTGGTTTGATCTCCACATAATGTAAACTTTTACAGTTTAAACTTCAAACATATTTTACTACCAATATTCAGTCCTAACAGATGCAGAATTATCTGCTTATATATCCCTCAAGTAAGGAACTTGATGTGCTTGGAGAGTGGGACAAAGCCCTGCCGCTCCCTTCCATTACTGCTCCAGCAGAGTGGTTTCTCTTTGATTTCTCCTCTGCTGCTTCTGCTTTTGGCATGAATAGCTCTTCTCTAGTTCCCCTTTTAATCTTGGTGCTGTAACTGAGTATACACACATTCAGTGAAGTTCACATAAATCAAAAGTGATGATAAATAAATTACAGAATACTGAAGCTAGAGTCAGGAAAAAGTAGCTATAAAAATGACAGCAGAATGTTTCCAGATTCATTCTTCCTCACTCAGTCATCTCCAGACCTAGTCTAGTTTATTCAACCAGTTGCCTTACCTCTCACCTGCACCAGATCTAACCTGATATCTGGGATTCTAGGTGTGACCTTTTAACCAGAAACAAAGATCATGCAATGCAATTAATTAGACACCTCCATTGATATCTGGATTAATGCTCTATTGCTATGTAACAAATTACCAGAAACTTAATAGCTACAAACAACACCCATTTATTGCGTCACAGTTCTGTAGGTTATCAGTCCTGATGAGCTTGACTGGGTTCTCAGCTAAGTCTCACAAGGCCAAAATGAAAGTGTAAGCTGAGCTAGACTCCTATCCGGAGGCTGCGGGGAAGTATCTACGTCCAACCTCATTCGGTTGTTGGCAAAATCCTGCATTTGTGGGTCTGCGCTCCCTGCTTCCTTTTTGGCTGTCATCTGAGGGCCACCTACATTCCTTCTCACATGGTCCGTTCTATCTTCATGTTTTGAATCCTCACATTTTGAATCTTTCTGGCTTCCCCTTCTTTAGCCAGAGAAAGCTCACTGCTTTTAAGGCCCATAGGATTAGACTGGAATAATCTCTCTATCATAAAGTCAATTGTGCCATATAATATACCATGAACATGGGAGTGATATCATATTCACAGATTCCAGGGATTATAGCAAAACATCTTTGGGAGGCCATTTTAGAAATTCTGCCTATCATGAGGTCTCTGGGAAGGGAGAGGTAATAAATTAAAGTTTTTTTAAAAATTACATGCATATGCACACACACGCACACACACATATATGCATACATACATATATAGTGATAATTTCTTTTTTTTTAATCTTCACACAAGGAAAACACCAAGGTCAAACAATTTTTCAGGCCAGTTCTACCAAATTTTCAAGAAACAAATAATTCTAATCTTCTATTGCTGAATATAAAAAAGAGATATTCCACAACTCATTCTACCAATTAACTCAAAATAGATCACACAAAAATTAACTCAAAATAGAACATAGACTAAATGTAAAACCTAAAACTATAAAACTCTAGAAGAAAACATAGCTTCTGTTTCCCTGGCTAGACAAAGAATTTGTGGAGATGACACCAAAAGCATAATCTATAAAAGAAAAAATTGATAGATTGAATGACACCAAAATTAAAAATTTCAAAAGCTACCACTAAGAAAATGAGACAGTCACAGATTAGAAGAAAATAATTGCAAATCATATATCTAATAAAGGACTTGTACGCAGAATATATCAAGAATTTTTATAACTCAATAACAACAAAACAACCAATTACAAAATTGGCAGGACCGGCCCCGTGGCTCAGGCGGTTAGAGCTCCAGGCTCCTAACTCCGAAGGCTGCTGGTTCGATTCCCACATGGGCCAGTGGGCTCTCAACCACAAGGCTGCTGGTTCAACAACTCGAGTCCCGCAAGGGATGGTGGGCTCCGCTCCCTGCAACTAAGATTGAACACGGCACCTTGAGTTGAGCTGCCTCCCGGATGGCTCAGTTGGTTGGAACGTGGGCTCTCAACCACAAGGTTGCCAGTTTGATTCCTCAAGTCCTGCAAGGGATGGTGGGCAGCGCCCCCTGCAACTAAAATTGAACACGGCACCTTGAGCTGAGCTGCCGCTGAGCTCCCGGGTGGCTCAGTTGGTTGGAGTGCGTCCTCTCAACCACAAAGTTGCCAGTTCGACTCCCGCAAGGGATGGTGGGCTGCGCCCCCTGCAACTAGCAATGGCAACTGGACCTGGAGTTGAGCTGTGCCCTCCATAATTAAGACTGAAAGGACAACAACTTGACTTGGAAAAAAGTCCTGGAAGTACACACTGTTCCCCAATAAAGTCCTGTTCCCCTTCCCCAATAAAATCTTTAAAAAATAAAAATTGGCAGAAGATTTGAATAGACGTTTCACTAAAGAAAATATACAAATAGCTAATAAGCACAAAATCGCTAGTCATCAGGGAAATGCAAATTAAAATGACAGTAGTACCTCGATTTTTGAACGTCTCCATTGACGGACATTTTGGTTTATGAATGCCGTAAACCCAGAAGTAAATGCTTCGGTTTTCAAACATGACTCAGAAATCGATCATGTCACACAGCTTCCGCTCAGTGCAAGATACTGAGGCCTAGCTGTCGGCTGTTTTCGAACGTTTCAGAACTCATGGATTACGTTCGAAAACCGAGGTTCCACTGTACAATGAAATAGCAATGCACTCTCATTAGAATAGCTAAAATCAAAAGGATGATACTAAGTCTTGGTGAGGATGTGGAGAAACAAACCATCATACATTGCTGGTAAGAATGTAAAATGGTACAGCCACTTTAGAAAGCAGTCTGACATTTTCTTACATATTACATATACCCATCACACGAGCTAGTCATTATACTCCTTGGAATCTACGCAAAAAAAAAAAGAAACACACAAACTACATTCACATAAAGACATGTCCTTGAATATTCATTGCAGCATTATTCCTGATAGATAAAAACTGGAAACAGTCCAACTGTCCATCAACTAATGAGTCGATAAACAAAATGTGCTATAGCGATACAATACTATTCAACAATTAAAGGAGACAAACTAATACATGCAACGACAATGATGAACCTCAAAAACATCATGATATGTGAAGGAAAGCAGCCACAAAAGACTATATATTATATGATCCCACTTACATGAAATGTTTAGAAGAGGCAACTTTATAGACAGTTGATCAGTGGGTGCATAGGGCTGAGGATGGGGACGGGGATTAACTATAAATGGGCATAAGGATGATGGAAATGTTCCAAACTGTGATTTACTATAAATTTACTAATATAATTGAATTATACAGTTACAATGGTTGAATTTTATAGTACTGAAATTGTACCTTAATAAAAAAAAATTTTTTTAACAGCCAAATAATTTATGAAAAGGTATTCAAGCTCATTAGTAATTAGGAAAGTGAAAACTAAGATCACAAAGATGAGCAGAAATTAAGAAGTTTGATAATACCAAGGCAAGAAGATATGCAGCAAGAGGAATTCGTGCACATCAGTCATAAGACTGTAAATAGGCACAACCACTCCAGAAAACAATTTGTCCTGATTCTACAAAGTCACACATGTGCATACCCTGTAACCAGCAAATCACTCCAAAGTAGATACCTTAGATGGGAGCCAGACAGTAATATTTTAGGCTTTGTAAATCATGAAGTCTTTGTCACAACTAACTCAACTCTGTCTCGTATACCACAAAAACAGCCACAGATAAAAGGTAAACAAATGAGCATAGCTGTAACGATAAAACTTTATTTACAAAAACAGGCAGTGAGCCAGATTTGACCACTGACAGTAGTTTGCCAATCACTGCCCTAACAAAATCCTATATATGTGATCCAGGAGACGTGCAACTCTTTCCTCAGAACTTGTTTACATTAGTAGCAAACTGGAAGCAACTCAAATGTTCATTTACAGAAGGGATAAATTGTGGCATATTTTCAAAATGAAATACGATACAGCAGTAAAAGTGAATTATACTCTTGCTACCTGCAACATAGATAAATCTTAGAAAATAATACTAAGTGAAAAAAGCGATACATGATTTCATACAGCTCAAAAATAAGCAAAACTAAATAAAATTTTATTATCTCCTATGTATATAGGTGGTAAAAGAAAACTATAGGTATAGGACACTATGGGGGGAAAAGGTAGAGGAATGGGAGAAATTCAAGATGGAGGTTACCTCCCAACAGAAGACAAACAAGGATCAGCGAGGCGTCCAGTTAGTTTCAGTGGTTTTGATATTGTTCTGGTTCTTATACTGGATCACAGTCTCCTAAGAGTTCACAACTTACACTTGCAGGACATATTTAATCTTGTATACATAAAATAGTAAAATTTTGTTTTTTAATAAACAAGTAAACAAAAAAACTCCCTGTATTCAACTGGAAAAATCCCAAAAGACCAAAGAGGCTACCTGTAGCTGAAACAGAAAGTGGAGAACTTGCCATTAATAAGCAGGCAGGGTATTTATATTCCAATTTGTCCAAGTAGGTCACGATAAAACACCTACATGACTTGGAACTACTGCTTGGAGTCAGAAAAATTGATAAAAACTAAGTGAAAAAGAATTGAAAATTATTCTAAAACTTAAAAAATAAGTAGTAGTTGCTCGTTAATCTTCCTTACGTTCAATTTTTTGCTATTTAAATAAGTTTATTACTGCGGATCACTATTGTTATTAACCTATTCCATCACAGGTCCAACTAGATACCAAGAAAGATTCGATAAAATAGGGTTCTGGCACCATCTGGTGGCAGTACCTGCAACAGCAGATTCTCTTTTTTTTCAGACTCATTCATTCATTCACCAACTATCTAATAGGCAACTACTAGGCATAGTACACACACATTTTTTACTCTTTCTTGAAAGACTGGAAATAACATAAGGCGTAGCATCTAAAACAGAATTTTAGATCTTCAAGGAAAAAAACCTACAGTTAAATGTATGACAATCAAAATGTAAGAGTCTGCTCTTGTTTAGTTTACTTAAAGTATCTATTCCCCTGGAACTCTCAGGCAAGAAGTCCCTCAGGAGTGTGCTGGTAAATATAATCTATCGAGTCACCACATCAGGACCAGGAAGCACACCAATGCAGTCTTCAAGGAAAAGAACTGTGGTGGTTGATAAATGTCCTCAAATACTTGACACTTCTTTCAAAGGGCACAGCCTAATTTCCCTTTCCTTGAACATGGGCTGGAATTAACAACTCTCTTCTAACGAAGAGAATGTGGGAAAAGTAATGATGTATAACTTCCACATATAATCACCAAAGGCATCGGCACTTCCGTCATGCCTTCTTTTGGATCACTTACTCTGGGGGAGGAGACTCAAGCAGCCTTTGGAGAGCCCGCTGGGGAAGAACTGTGACCTCCCCTCAACAGCCAGCACCAACTTGCCAGCTGTGTAAAGCGAAACCCCTTGGAAGTACCGACCAGTCCAAACAAGTCCTCAGATACTGCATCCCTGGCCAATATCACCACGATAAGCCATTCCCAGAGAAACAAAATCAATAAATGTTTATTATTGTTTTAAACCACTTAGTTTTAGGGTAATTTGTTATGCAACAATATATAACTAATATCTATCACTTCCTAAAACCAAGTTTTATCTGCAATAGGGAGTAAAAATAGCTCACATCAGTTTAATACTACAATTTGCCCACATGCTAATAAAATTTCAAATTTTCCTTCCTAATACACTAAGTAGTAATCCTTTTCTAATTCTCCCAAACTGTTTCATATTATTTCAAAATATTCACCACATTCTAAGTTCATTCGAAAAACAGCAACCTAAGCCAACCAATCAGTCAGCAAGGATTTTTTTGAACATCTTTTTGCAGAGCAACTGTACTAGGTACTAGGTGGAGAACCATGCCTTTGAGGTGTTCATAATTTAATTCAGATTAACATCCATGAAATATATGTTTTTTGACTAAATTTTTCCTCCTGGCTCTGAAGGTGACAGATCCATGAAAGAAGTTCTGGAACGTAACTTTACCTCTGTGAGGGATCCGCAAGCCACACCACCATGCAGGGCTTCATCCAAAGCAGAAAGCGTTGTGGATAAGAATGCTGGCAAGAGAGCAGCAGACCTTTGCATCTTTATCTCATAAGCCTGAACAAGAAAAAGATTAAGTTCTTTTCAACCTCCGTATCTATTTGAAAACACACACCAACTACAAACCTAAAATTTTAGCAGCTGGAACCCAATTCCATCTTTTTCCCTTCTATTATTTATTTGTTCAACAAATATTTACTCTGTGCCAGTGACTGAGCTAGATTATGGGGATATGATTTAACAGACAGAGCCCCTGCCTTCACAGTACTTACAGTCAACCATTAGGGCTAGAAACTGGGCAATTACTATACAGTTAATAAGAGACGTTGTGATAGGGAAAGTGAAGATGTAGGGACAGTATATCTGATCTGGATTTTGTGATCCAGTAAGGCTTCATGGAGGAGCTGGATGTCTAAGCTAAAATCTGAAATAGCTGTTAGGCAGGCACAGGAAATGTGTGTGTTCCTGCCAAAGAGATAGAAGGTACAGAGAAAGGTCAAGAAGCAAGGAACGAACAAAAACTAAAAAAAAAATAGAGTTCATTTAGAACAGTTGACAGATGGAGTGTGGTGGGGTTGTGGCAACTGATGAGGCTGGAGAAATGAGCAGGGGCCAAATCATGAAGTTTGGCTTTAATCCTGAGAGCAAGAACGAGCAACATGATCAAAGCTGGTTTCTGAAGAATAGCTTGAAGGTATGTGTGGTAGGCTGAGAAATGGACACCCCAAAAGATATCCACATCAAATCCTTGGAACCTGTGAATAGTACCTTTTTTGTAAGAAGGATCTTTGCAGATGTGATTAATGTGATTACATGCCCACTAACAATGTATACGCTGCAATCTCTACCATTAAAAATTTCATTTTTATGAATGAAATGAAACTATAAAAATTCATTCATTCACCATATATTCACTGTGTGCTTACTGCATGCCATACACTATGACTGGATGTGGGAATACAAGGGTAAACCAAACAGACACAGTTTCTACCCACTTAAAGTCTGAAGTTTAATAAATATATGTCTTAAATCCAAGGTTCTTCTGCTCTGTGAGGATGTAGGAAGACCAGAATATTAATATTTATGAGCCATAAATGTGCCCCTCTTGTCTAATCTTTCTTACTGAATACTTATTTCAGTTAAACCATGGATTACCATAGAATTTTTTAAGGCTACATTCAGGCACATAAAATAATTAGAAAAGCTAAGATTAAAGTCGCATGGTTTGCATCTGATTCAGAAGTACCTGAATATTGTCTACAATCCATCATCAGGCAAAATATAGGTGGGTATAGGGATCTGTCAACACTGAAGTGCTTCATTTGTAAACTGTAAGTGTACTTACTAGAATAATCAATTTGGTGACTCTCAAAAATAAATAAATAAATAAAATGAACTAACAAAACAAGCCTTCACAAATTATAGTATGTGCACAAATGAGACAAAGTAATACTGTGATAGGCCATTCCACCAGTTTTTCTTCTACTTTGGCGGCTGCTGCTTCTCAGATTCATCATTGTCTATTCTCATCTTTTAAATGTTGGCTTCACTCAGGATTTGGTCTTGGGTACATACTCTCTAGGCAATTGCTCATCCAGTCCCATGGCTTTTACGATTCCATTTACACGGATGACTCCCAAAGGCATACTTCCAGGGCAGACTGCCCCTTTGAGCTCCATGTCCATATACGAGTATGTAACAGCCTACTTCACATCTCCACTCAGCGTTTCACATGCACCTTAAATTCAACAAGCACTAAACTGAATTTATGATCTGCCTTCCTCAAAGCTGACTCTCTCCCAATACTCCTTACCTCAGGAAATGGTACCACCCAGTTTCTCAATGCAAAAATCAAGGAATCATCGCTGACACTTTTCTGTACCTTACCACCACTCACAGACAATCACCGAATGCTACCCAGTCTACCTCCTAAATATCTCTCATAGTAATTGACATTATACCATCTGCATTAATACCACACTAATAATCCATGTCACAATCACATTCTGTCCGGAATGTAGTAACAGATACCTAACTAGTCTTCACAAATATTTTCTTCCTCCTTTTCAATCACTTGTCTATGTTCAAGACTGAGTTTTTTAAAACACATATTACAATATACTTTTATGGCTTCTCATTGTTCCCGGAATAAAGCCCAAAATCCTTAACATTGTCTGCAGGTCCTACTGCCATGACTCCTGCTTACTTTTCTGACATCATCTCCTGCCATCCTCTTCCTCACTGCTACATTCCATTCACACCAGCTTCATTTTATGACCATACCAGCACCCTGTGCTTCTCTTGACAGGGCCTTTGCATCTGCTAGTCCCATTGCCCCACTCCCTCCCTTCCCAACTCCTTTGCTTATCTCTCTCCTATCCATCCTTTAGGTTTTAGCTTAAATATCGCTTCCTTGGGGGAGAACTTCCTGACTCATAAACTAAGTAATGTCCCCTGATACTATGTTTTAATGCTCCTTAAACTTTTCCTTCATAGGACTCATCACTACTACAATTAACTATTTATTTATGTAATTATTTGTTTAATGTCTGACTTCTCCCCTTACATAGACTGTAAGCTATGTGAGGGCAGGAACTTTATCAATCTTGTTCACTACAATCTCCCCAGTACCTGACAAAATACCTGATACATGGCTCACACTCAATAAATATTGGTTGAAGAAATAAATGACTAAATAAACAAATACATGAACAGACAAAAATCTTTCTTGAAGGAATGAACTAAAGCTAAGCCAATGTTGAAGGCAGGACTCAAATCTAAAAAATGCTATAAGAGTGAATGTGCAACAAAGGAGAAAGATGGATTCTTGAATTGGCATGTGGAATGATACTGAGATTGCAGCTGAAGTGGTGATAGAAGTGGAATCTAAAGTTGAATTTCCCACCCATGTTCTCTTATTTAATTACCTAAATAGAAATATGTCATAGTTATTGACCAAATATATAGAAAAATAGATGTCAAATGAAAAGGTTTCCGTGGTGCTTTACAGCCTTCAAAATAGTAACAGGATATTTTGAATCTAGTCACAGAATCATCTCACACTATTTTAACTCTAACTTCTCCCATAAAACAAAGTGAGTGTCCAAAGCTACGAAATCAATAACAATGCTAAGACAAGTGCCATACCCCAACTCCAATTCTAATTCTCCTTCTGCCTTAAGGTATTTCTGCGTTAAGGTATTTTCCTTAGATGACAAGCTAAATCTAAACAAAAGAAAGTATTTTATCTGTTCATTGTTTCAGAAGTCTCAAATGACAATTCCGACTTCACAGAATTGTACCCTACTTTATTGCTCAGTGGTTACCAAATTTCAATATGACATAATAAGGTAAGCAATTTACAAAGCATTGAACAGATTTTTAGGCAGCTCTCATTCTGGGAAAATAATATTTGTTCCACCGTGCATAAAACCTGTATTTTGAAAAGCTAAAGTCATGAGACAGAAAGTATGAAAAAACAGTATACAACTTGATGAGAACTTGTCATAAAAGACTTTAACTCTTCTCAAGAGTAAGGATAAGTTTTCAAGTATTATTTATTCAAGTGTAAGTTCAATATATATACTTTATGATGTAGAGTAAGTGATGATAAAAGTTAGTATTACAGAGACAGGGGAATTCTAAAATTAAAAGCATATTATAATTTAACCATGAAGTCCACAAATCCCGCCCAAATAAAGAGAAAAGTGACCTTTTGAAATATCACTATCAGCTACAGAGAACAAAACTTTCTGTTGCCTTCTCATTCCTATAATTAGAAACTATCCCCCATGAGCTTATAAACTACATAAATTTTTCACATATATTCTCATTAGAGGACTAACTCTGGTGCAAGAGTCAATATTTCTGAGGTACTCGTATTTATTTTTGCTTTTGCTTCATCCCAAAAAAGACTGTAAATATGATAATCATTTCAAAATAAAAATCATAACCAAATCATCATAAAAAAAGTATACCGTTTGCATCTGTGGGGCGCAGGCCCTGCTGACCATGCACAGTAGTTCATGGACACCTTGATAACTAAGGCCAGTCATCTTCATAAGCTCCAGTGGGGAAAGACTTAAGAAGTCCTAAAGAGACACAAAGAGAATATTTTAAATACGTATGTATGTGCGAAGAAGACATTGGAATTAAAAAGAAAATTTCAGTTGATATTGTCCATGTGTAGATAACAGTGAAATGTATTGCAGAGCAAAGATTTATGTGTTCCATATGGTATTCCCTCCTCAATATGCCTTAACTAAAAGATATGACGGTAGTCTTATCTTATAGTTATCCAAGTTAGTTGGCATATACCAGAGGACACACCAAGTAACATCACATAGTAGCAGCAGCATACAACCCAGGTGTATATATACACTGCACTTGTGCCTGAAAGAGTTTGGGTACAAACAGATGCCCAGAAAGTGTCAGGTTGAAATGAGTTTCTCCTAAGCTATATGAGATCATTCAGAGGCAGTATCTGATCACTGAGAGGGAATAAAACTGACTATGCAATGAAATGTTAATTTTCATACTTTTAAGAGGATTTCAAAGTATGAACGTGAGGGTTATTAAATGTATAACAGAGGAAGCAAAGATACCTTTAACACATGAAGCAACTTTTTCAAAATTGCAGTATGTTCTGAAAGTCTGTTTTATTAGGATTAAGTCCTAATCTAAAACCTTTAATTTCATTTAACCCAAAAGAGATTTGCTCACTATTGTGCTTAAAAATATTGTGCTTCTCTATACAGCTCTCTCTCCATCAATAGGAAAATAAATGATCCTATTAATTTCTCTTGCTTTCAAGAGGAATTATCCATTTTGAATACCATTTGAGTCATATTTCTCATGTAACTACAAAATTTCTTCTAAGTAGGTAAAACTTCTCTCAAATCCCCAATGGCACAGGCATACTTCACTTTAGGCCATGAGGATCCTCCCCGACAAAATAGAAAAATATTGAACTTGAATAAATGAAATAATATTTGGAAGTATAACCCAGGGGGCTTGTCTTTTAAAATTAGCCTATGTAGAAACACCATCATTTACCTTTTTTTCTGTAAACCCATATTTTCAAATTTCACATTTAAGAGTTATTAAGGTATACTTAAAATTAATTTGTACTTAAAGTTTTTCATTGGAAAAAATTAAATAAATTTTACCTGACAGGTAACAATCTGATGTCTGTTCAGACGGTCACACAGCTCTTGTGATAAACCCACTCGTCTTAGTTTCCTGCTACCCATGCCTCCAGACGCAGGAAAAAAAAAAAAACCACTTTGTAAAAAACATCAGAAAATAGCATAAGCCAATAGCTGGCTACCATCCAAAACACTCCACAAAATAAAAAATTCTTTGAATTTCTCATGCAAAATGAAATGTATAGTATTTAAAATATTACTGATAAAATAAAGGAAGGCTATAGAATCTAATGGGGAATCTAATAGTAAAATCTTTCTAAATAGGGAAGACAAGTGTTTGTCAAACATGCACACAGAGAAACAAGGCAAGATAAGAATGTGCATTTCACACAATTCTTTGATACTTATATGTATGTAATACCACTTCACATTTTTATAGCATCTTGAGATTTTCAATTCATTTATAAATTTTATTTGGATGTGTAACTAACCTTCAAGGCAGATTTCCAAACAGCTCTCCTAGAAAGTCTTTCCTTTCATTACACTGTATCAATAAATTTATTTAGCATCTACTCTATATCACGCACTGTTGCTTTATATAAATTATTAATCTTCTCAACATCCCTATAAGAAAGGTTATTGGCCCCGTTTTTGCATATGAGAAGACAAAAGCCTGGCAAACTTAGCTACCCTAATATTACCAGAAAAAGTAAATGGTAGGTCCAGAATGTGAGCTCAGAAAGTCTGACTCGGAGGTCTAGCCTCTTAACCACTACACTCTACTACAAGTCCATAATCTATTTAACTTACCCCTTTTCTATAAGTCAGAAAAACATCTGAATCAAATCAGATTGTATTATTCCAGGTGTTATTTCCAAGCTGAATTGTTGTTTATTGTACCAGCTGCCCCATTCCCACACACTATACTAGCTTCTCATATTCCCATATACTATTAAATGTCACTCTAGTTGAATCTCACTGGGGCTAAATAAGGCTCCTGAAATAATCGTCTTCCGAGAGCTAGAATAGAATCACTGTGACTCCCTTAATAATGCATGCAAAGAAAAGGCCATGTATCTCCGAGATGGCAAAATATGTTCTGGGTAGAGTAGAAACAGGAACTCTTCATTGTTCAGGGGATAAAGCAATATAATTATCAAAAAAGAAGTAACATTTTGGAACAAAAATATATACTGAGAATGTAGACAATTATTTCCAATACCATGGCCCAAATTTCTATTTAATATCTAAATTCTCTGAATCAGATTAAACATACGTGTATGTGTGTATCAGATTAACTCTGTGTGAACATCAGATTAAATCTCTCTCGCACGCACGCGCGCACGCGCACACACACACACACACACACACACACACACACACACACACCTCATAAACACAGACTATATCCCTCTCATTTCTCTCAATGGGAATTTGTCATTGTTGACTTGTTTCCCCAATAGAAAGTTTACTAAGTGACATGTGGTATGTCATTATGTAGTGTCTTTACAGATCAGGTAATTCCAGGCAATGACACCACTTAGACTGATAAATTCAATCAAAAAGGAGAACTGTAAACCCAAACTACCTGGACTTTAACAATGACCAACTCTGCTATCTCTGCCTTATTAGGGCCACTCCCACCACTTGTCTGGACTATTGGGTAGCTTCTGGTTACTCCCTGCCTTACTAAAAAAAATCCATTCATTTGTTCACTTTTTAAGCACACACTGTGCTTAGCTCTAGGTACAATAATTTAAGCATATTCCCTCCCCTTTAGCAACTCACAGTAAAGGATGAAAAGAGCTATATACAAAAATAACTGCACTCATGCAATAAGTACTGTTGTTGGTAAAGGTGCTATGGACAAGAAGCCCCAAACTGGCCTGCAAAAGTCAGGTCCGTGCTACAATCCTGCCAGAGATAGCTTCCTAAAAAGTTGCTCCTATCCTGTCACTCTCATCCTTTAAACTGCCCATGGAACCACTAGACCATAGGATAAATTCCACACCTCTTATGATTGCATTAAGACCCTTTATAAATTTGTCTCTTATTTCTCTCTCATTTGCACATCAGATTGCAAGGCTTAGATCCTGGCCTTCCTGGCAGTTACTTCACCTACCACTGTCAGGAAGTTTCCTCATCTGTAAAACCTGGGTAATTTAAATATTTACACCTGTAGGAATGTAGTGAAGGTTAAAGGACTTGGATAATGCCTGGCACATAATGCTCAAGGTTAACAAGCATTATCAATTCATTCAGAAAAAACAGCCTCTGCTGCCTCACATGACCTGCTCTCCAGCCACAACAGTGTATTAGTATAATAGATTATACAAGCGCCATCCTGCCTCCCTGACTTTCCTCGAGAAAGCCTGCCCCCAACTCAGTCTCTTCTCCAAAGTTCTCATCACTTTGTACATATTTGCTCAATAATCTTATTGATGTATTATTATGGCTTGCATGTTTGATTCTTCCACCAGACTATAAGTTTCTGCTCTGTGTTGTGTGCACGCGCTCATGTGAATGGGGAATGAGGAAAGATTTTCAACCCTGTCCTTGTCATCAAGAAAAATCAAGTTAGATGCTAAATGAAAACCGTTAAGTAATAATAACTGCTAATCTTTATTGAGCCCTTATTACGTCCCATACACTGTTCAAACGCTTCGGATATTTTACTCCATTTTACAGATTAACGATACTGAGGCATTGAGTAGAAAAACTTTCGCAAAGTCTAACAGCTAGCATATGGTGAGTTCCGCACCATACGTAGTTCCGCATCAGAGATCTGACTCCAGATTGATTCCTCGCTATCATCTACCTCTCCTTCAACACCACCTGAAGGCGGGCAGACCCTAAACTTCCCCTAATCATGGGCTCCCTTACCTAAACCCCAAACTGCCCGAAGTGGGGGGGGGGGGGCATCAAGAAGCGAAAACATTACCCCAGAATCCCTTAAAAACAGCATTTTTAACAAGGAGCTGCTTCCATGCAATCCCACAAAAAAAAGTCACGAAGCCCCAGATCCGCGGCAGGGTTCTTGGTAAGATCCCTATCGGCATACAGGGGCGTGCCCTGCACCCAAGAGACTCTCCGCTTCCCCGATATCAATACCACGGGCCCAGAGAGGAAGCAGAAAATAATGAGCGCACCCCACGTCCCCACAATTGCCCCCAAGATGAAACTTCCCGGTACCGGCTCTGCAGCATCCAACTTTCAAAGTTTCCCCCACCCCTCACACAGTTCCCCGCGGAAAGCGCCACAAAGCAATAATCGAAACGCTGGTTGGCTCTTCGTCCTGGCAAACATCCAATCAGAAGTGGGCAGAGGCCCAGGTCTGCTTCGCTGCTTGCTGGGAATTGTAGTTTACGCTCTATAATATTATAATAATAAAACTAAAAATTCTAGTTTCTCGATCTAACGATTATCAAAATCTGGTGGAGGAACATCAGCAGGGAGTGTATGAAGCCAGGAGATCTTGCTTGTAATTTTTTCTTTCTTTTTTCACCAGATTTAAAAATTGCTTAATGGACCAGAGATGTATGTTTTCTGGAAATAGAAGAGAATCCACCTATCATAAAAGAGGATTTGGAAGAGAGCTTTTGGGCTGTTTTGGCTTTTTTTTCCCACCACCATTTGGTGAAATAGTTTGGGAAATGCTGAATAAAACTGCTCAAACCGTTGACTCAGTTTCAGATTATTGTATTTGCGAAAAGTTTTTGCTCATTCTTTGTTCTCATCTTCCCTGTGCATAACTCTAATTTATAATCGAGCTCACTGTATCCTAATTATTGACCTGCATCCTCAATAAACTGTGAGCTCCTTGAGGACAGGGATCACATCTTATTCAGCTTCTAAAGCCTAGCACACCGCTGAACTAACGGTTTTGGGTTAATGTGCAAAAAAATGAATGGAGTTAAACAGAAGAAAATAGGAATTCAGAAGGTAGGGTTCTGGGATTATAAGAAGGCCGAAGTGGACAGAATTATATTGAAGGAGGATTCAGGTCTTGCTCTGGTATCCCCAAGGCCTAGCAAAGCACTATCACTAGCTGGCGCTGAGTAAATGCTGACTTCAAACGCTCGAGAGAAAAGAGAGGGGGGGAGGGGAAAGAGTCAAGGAACACAGCTATTCTGCCATCTGCTCCGCCGAACACAGAACGGGAGATGTGGAGAAGAGTTGTCAAAACTGAGAAGGATGGGCCTTAGCCAGGTAGCTGATTTACTCTTGCCGAGCCTTCTTGCTTCCTTTAGACTGGGGAGGTGGCGTCACGTGACCCAAACAAATATGGCGCTTTATTTGCCTCTTTCCTCCATTGACCAATTGGAGTGGCCGCTGTCAATCGTCAGCATCTCCGGCCTCCCGCCCCTGCAACCATTCGATTGGAATCTGTCACCTGACTCGGCTCAAACATGGCTGCGCTGGAAACGCTGTTGCTTTGGGCCCCGGGAGCAGGTGAGTGTAAGGCACTGCAGAGGACGGGGCGCTCTCTACGACCCCTGTAGGGAGCATCCCTGTGCCCCAACCCCCATCGCCCGCCAGTTCGGACACAGATTCATCTCCGGATCTTCAATCCTGTGCCTTAAAGGAAGGCTCAAACTAGGGAGGTCCCTGCTGAATTTCTCATTCTTAAGGAGACGACCACCTGGGGATTTAGAGTCGGACTGGGTATAAAGTTCAGAAGGGAATATGCAAGTGGAGTTACGGGTCTGCAGCCCGGTCTAATATGACAATTAATATTAAATGAATATTGGATGCGCATAGAGAGATGGGATCCACCTCTTGGGGAAAGGTGGAACTTTTCAAAAAAGAAGATACTGACATGTCAAATCAGTCTTTTGACAACCATAATTATGAAAGTAAGTCTCGCCTTTCCCAATCGGGCTAGTACCGGTAGTTGCTAGTTTCT
Organism: Rhinolophus ferrumequinum; assembly: GCF_004115265.2. Classification (NCBI taxonomy): domain Eukaryota; kingdom Metazoa; phylum Chordata; class Mammalia; order Chiroptera; family Rhinolophidae; genus Rhinolophus; species Rhinolophus ferrumequinum. The sequence goes on from NC_046289.1 coordinate 28,955,207, forward strand.
CTAAACATAGCCCCTTTCGTTTCTTCTTACTCTGGTATATACCTTTTATAGGAGGTGCTCCAAGAATGAGAAAATTGAAAATGTGTTCTGCGTAATTCATCTCTTTCTATCTCCCTGCACTCTGTGCTGGGAAAATGCACCATCCATTTGGAGAAGAGGAAACTGCTTCCCAGAAGGAGCTTTTTGGATTTTTCTGTGAGTGCCTTCGGAGAGGAGAATGGGAGCTGGCACAGGCATGTGTACCTCAGCTACACGAGGCACAAGGGGATATCCCAAAGAAGGTGGAAAATATACTTCAGGCGCTGGTGGTGTGTCCAGATCAGCTGAGGTAAGGGATTTCTCTTCCTGCCAGAGAGTCACAGGGCTGAGACACTAGGTTCAATCTTTGGGCTCTGGTCAATGTGCTTCACTCAGCTACCCCCTGAAGAATTAGCAGAGGCAGAGTGTATTTCACATGCTCTGAAATTTTACCTCCATAACACATGCCTATTAATTAGTATTGGCTTTGAATTAATCATCTGCAGTTAAGCCTGGATAACAAATTGTGAATGAAACCACAATTGCTTGTTTATTATCATTAAAGTAGATGGTGGAACTGCATTGAAAATCATTTTCTTTCCCTCCAAAAAAAGCAAACCCTAGGGCCTCTAAAAGAGGGTATATGGGGTCTAACATATGGTGATGGAAAGAGAACTGACTCTGGGTGGTGAACACACAATGTGAGATACAGATAATGTATTACAGAATTGTACACCCGAAATCTATGTAATTTTACTAACAATTGTCACCCCAATAAACTTTAATTTTAAAAAAAAGCAAACCCCGTTCTCCACTTGCTTATGAAATGGAAGATATTGTTGTAGCTTCAACAAAGGACTAGAAGTGAATTCACTTAAAGCTTTTTATTTTGAAATAATTATAGACTCACAAGAAGTACAAAAATAATACAAAGAGTACCTTTCACCCAGCTTCTCCCCATTGTGACATCTCATATAGCTGTAGTCCAATAGCAAAACCAGGAAATTGACATTGATATATTACTGTTAACTAGACTACAGACTGTTCAGTTTTCACCATTTTTTAAATCTGCATTCATTTTTATGTGTGTAGTTCTGTGCAATTTTATCTATGTATAAATTCCTGTAACTACCACTGTAATCAAGATACACAACTGTTTCATGACCACAAAAAAATTCCCTCACTTCCTGGGAATACCTTTTTGTATTTAGATGCTTCCCTGCCCCCTGTCAACCTCTGTTCTCTAAATTTTTAATGAAGTATTCCTGGCAGTGCTAATAACAACTAGTAGTATAGGAGTTAAATGTACTGTTCAGTCTGTCCCTCATTTTTCCTTACTTTGGCAGTTACGTTATACTACTTAAGTATTATATTAGCATGTAAAGAGTGGGGACTTAAGTGATTCTTTTCTTCCTTCATTTTTTTCCCTTAAATTTGGGTTCTAGCCTGTTACTGTCTAATTTAAATTACTAACTTCAAAGAAAGTCTTATAATTTCCTACAACCCTCTTTTTAACATTAGAGTTAAAAATAATTTTTTATCAAGTTCCTTTTTTTCTTTAAGACTACTTGATTCAGTTTCTATTTTCAAGAATATACTTTAGATAGCTTTGCTTTTATGGTTTTCTATATAATACTACTTTGTTTAAAAATAATAAAGACTAGATAAAGAGGTGGAGATAAGATGAAGGCTGTTTTTTATGAAAGCTGCTAGCTTTATTCTGGTCCTAGTTTTATTGATCTGACATATACATTTGAAAATTTCTCATTAGAACATCTTGCCTGTTCAGGATTTTTTTTAATGGATTTCTATGAAATACATAAGCGTATTTTTTTAATTAAATTTATTGGGGTGACATTGGTTAATAAAATTATACAGGTTTTAAGTATACAATTCTATAATACATCTGTATATTGCATTGTGTTTTCACCACCCTTGCCTGTTCAGGTTTAAAATAGACTGAGCAATGAAGTCTAAATTTTGGATCACAAAAAAGATCAATAGAAACTTTTTGTTTAGAAATTCCTTCTTTTTACTTTTTTCAGATGTGGCCAAGACATCAACCCTCAAAGATTAGCCTGGGTCTGGCTTCTTGTACTGGAAGAATGGTTGGCCCAGGAAAAGGTAAAGAGGTTTATATTACAAATGTTTTCCTGAGGCTGAGACTGAGAAGAACTTGAAAGTCATTGTGATAGTTCCCTTCTGTCTGTTACTTCCTTTATTATGAAGTTTGTTATACTCCTCTCTCCATATCGACAATGAGAATGGCTTAAATTTTTATTGCTGTCTCCTTACCTAAATAAAATATACTCATTAATTCACTAACATACATTGGCATGTAATACCGTTTGAGGTGATGCCATTTTGTTAAACACCACGGTGAGATTTGTGCCTGAACAGAATTTTACAGAAATTGGTGAAAGTGACAAGATAGTAAATGAAGTATGAACCTCATATTACTTAAGTCATGGAGGATGGGCGGAGCTGAAACCTGGTGGTTCTTCAAAAAATCTTATTTTAACTAATCCAGTGCAGTGAAATCTTATACATTTAAACCTTATTGATTAATAATTGAATAACTCACCTGAACTGAACTAAAATTTACCAAATATAAAAAAATTGAGCAAAGTAATACTGAAAGAAAACTTGTAAGGAAGTGCTTTTCTTTTTAAAATAAAATTGCAATTAAAAGCCTCTTTAGAATGATGTGATAATTATCAGAAATTGATATCCATTAAGAGTCTTTCTCTGAGGCAATTTTGTATTAAACCTCACACTTTACGATTCAAGTGAGGAACTCCTGACTCAGAAGAGAAATGACTGGCCCAAGGTCACACCATAAAGTTACTTGGCTGGAAACAAGGTCTGATTTCAAGTTTCCAGACCTCTGCTTTTTCTACCTCAATGTTAGTTTTAGCTTTCAAGGGCTTAAAAGTAAGAAACCATAAATTCTATTTTGTAAATGTCTATAATGTAGCCTAATTTTCTTCTTTACTCCCCTAAGTCATCAGAATTAATTTTGTCTTTATTTCCAGTTGTGCCTGACACTTACCCTTCTCTACAGAGCTGTCAAAAAGTGACAGAAATTACTAATCTAGTAATCCAGGCTTTAGCCACTTGTCTAACAAAGGGAAATGACGAAAAGACTAAGAGGAAAGAGAAGAAAGAGGAGCAAAATTGAAAAATAATCAACGCCAGCATAATTAAGAGTTGGCTGTAGTTTCAGATCTAAGAGAGAAACTTAAGCTAAAATATTCGATAGTATCTTAAAAGAGAAAAAGAAAAAGTGTTTTATTGTTACTGACTAAGGATATTTCCAGTACAAACATGGAATTTGTCAAACCAGATGAACTTTCCCCTCACTAAAGGGTATTTGCTTACTTCCTGGCTGATTGGTTGCTTATTTCATGGACAGTTGCTCAACCAGATCAGGCAGTGGATATCACTTCCCTGCTCCTTAGCCCAGACTAAGAGTTGTTCTTGTTTGTGCCAACATCTAAGATCATGTGGTCCTCAAGGCTCCAATCAGATGTGAGAATGTTTTAAACTTGAAACAAGGACCTCAGAGAATTTTAAAAGTTTATATAAGGAGTAGGATTTCAAGAGAGTTCTTATAGTAGCTCTACTCCTGGAGCGGCCTTCATCTTCTAGGGACTTGCTGGCTGCCTATCCTTTTCCAGTCTCCCACCTTCTGCCAAAAGCTTCCTTTTTAATTATTAGTTGAAATAGTGATTCCATTTTCCCTTTTCTTCATCCACTTTTGCCTTCTGCCTTCTTATCTTGTAGTGATCTATGTCTGCATGTGTAAGCCTGGGTACACAGATTTAACTGCAGAGATGTTCACAGCCATGCTGCTTCTAATAAAGGAAAAAACAGGAAACATCTCCCATGTTCACAATACAAGACTGGCTCATCAATTTGTAAAATACCATGCCATTATTCAAATTACGTGGTAAATGAATTTTCAGTGACATGGGAAAATGTTCATACTCTGCTTTGTGAAAAAGAAAAGTTATGAAACATTACATTTGGTGTGCATGCATAAATGCATATGTAGACAATCGTCTGAATGCCCTTAGACCACAGTATTAATAGTGGTTCTCCTTCAGTGGAAAGATTTGGGTGTGTGTGTGTGTGTCTGTGTCTGTGTGTGTTCATTCGCCTATTTGTATATTCTCATTTTTCTACATTGAACATGTCTTGGTTTTATAGTAAGAAAATTTGTGTTTAGGACAGACAAAGAGTTGTACTTGCCTGTTTTAGTCATTTAGTCATTTATGACCCTGCACATGCATAATGTATTTTCACCAGTAAAATAAATATAAACCAATCACTCCTTAGGATTCTAAATAAAGTTCTAAAATCTTAACTAGACGTCGTTCTTTTATTAAGGACCTGCTGTCTAGACATCTCACCTATTCCTTTCTCTTAGTCCTCAATAGAAACACTAACCTTCAGCTTCCCAGCATGAATTTTCTCCACCAACTTCCAATCACTAGCATTATACAAGTATTCAGATGGTGTAGGTGCGTGAGGGAAGGGTGTGGTGAGAACAACTATGTCTTTGGACCAAGCACAAGCTAGATTATGTTAGCCTCTGATGTGGTGAATGGCACGTGATCTTGCGCTGTCAATTCCTCTCCCGCAAACACAATCCTGCAGGTGCTCCTTGCCTTGAGTTAGGGTACCTTTCAATAAAACCCAGCTTCTGGAATTTTTAACCAGCGGCATGATATACAAGTGTCTCTAATTTAAAGCAGTGTTTGTCGAGATTATTCCCAGACTACAGTTTTAGTTTTAAGAACGAGGTAAAGGGAAGTTACTGTGAAACAAGCAGGTACAGGAAAAGTCAGAGGCTTTCTCTTCTTTTATACATTAGTCTTCTCTGGTGGCACGTCTCATTAACAAACATTGGGAACCCTTTTTCCTTTTCATGCTTAAAATAATTGGAAAATTCTTCCTAACCATTTCATCTTTAGTAAAGATTTTTTTTTTTTTAGTAAATATTATTTTTTAAAATATATACTTATGCCACAGGGTTGTTTAGAGATTAAATGAGATTTTTAAAAAATACATGAAGATATGGTACACAGTACCTGGCACATACTAAGTGTTTGGTAAACATTAGATCCCTCCCCTTTACTTTTGTTTTCAAACTTATAATGAATACCAAAATCAGGGATTTGGACCACAAAAGGATCATGTGGACCACACCCTCCCAGGCTTAGTCATGACTGGGTGTTTTGGACACTGTAAGGGAAGTTCTTGGAGAAAGACTTCAAAAAGTCACAGGAAATGCGCAAACTTTGGAGTTAGAGTGTGTGATTTAAGTGTTAGTATTTAAGAGGGGTATGCATCCAAGCTTAGCTATTTTTGTTTATAAAGAAAAGTATCTCAAAACATATCTAGGAATTTAATATATCTAGGTTAAAAGTACTTTAACAGCAGAAATAAGAGTAACTGAAGAAAAATATTTACTTACAATTTCTTAACTAAAAATATATGCCTAATCGCTATCCTTCATTCATATGATTCTTTTAGAAGTTACTCCCAGCTGGTTTCCGGAGAAAACTTGAGTTTCTTTTATTGTCAGAAGACCTCCAAGGTGACATTCCAGAGGACATCCTCAAGGTGAGAGAGGGTTCTGGAACCGTCTGCCCAGGGTCATAGTCACTCAGCCAGTTCAGCTCCCAGGGATCCAGCAGAGGCAGGTCCGCAGGAGGTTAGTTATAGTCTGTTCTCAGGCAAAACCAGGCTAGATAGAGGCGCCTCTGAGAGGACTTTAGAATTAGGATAAACTTACCTGATTTTAGAATTCTTAGAGGTGGATTGTCTGGAAGGACTAAGTATAGCTGGGGATTAAAGACTTTTTTCATTTCATGTAAAAGAAATACGTAACTTGGATTTAAACGAGGTGTTTGACTTTTTCACCATTATATGGTAGGGAATATGAAGGGAGAAAAGAACTAGTATTTGTTGAATACCTCTTCTATAACAGGTGCACTGAATGTGTTATAGTTAATCCTCACAACACATCTGGGGCCAGATTCAAACTAGTCTTAGCTATATCTGTAGTTAAGTGCCTGAGGTATGCTCTGAGGCTCAGTACTTACTTACTTCATCACCCTGCCTAATTAAAGACATATTAGCAGCAGGATTTAAGGTAGGGACTGTCACTTATGTTAGATCAAAGACTCACGATCCTGTGACTATCTTGGAGGCAATTAATGAAGAAGCATCCCTGAGCACTATCCACGGGCATGGTGCTAAAGCACCCCCTTTTCTCCCTCTGCCCCTACCCTACAAACAAATTATAAGGTATAGAGATTCTTGCCTTTAAGGGCTTAGTCTGGTTGGGGAGGAAAGACTAATACACATGAGACAATTCTATACTAAACCATATAGTACTAATTTTCGGTACATTGAAAGTTCAGTAAAGAGGAGGAGTTGTGTGGGTTGGAGGTATTGGGGAAGATTTTGTAAAGGGATACGGAATGGGCTACACCTTAAAGCATGGCTATGATTTAGATCAAGGGTTCAAAGCCGGTATGTAATTTGTTTTTAAAAATGAATTTAAATGCCTTGAGTTGAACATAATGTCTTATGCCCATTTGTTACCTGCTTGTTCTATGAGTTTGCAGTCCCTGATTTAAATCAACAGAACACATTTTGGAGGCAATAAGGGGGAACAAGCTTGAAAATGAAGGCGTTGGGCAATTGAATTAATCTCTTTGCTTCAATGTCCTCATTTGTAAAATGAGGATACTAGTAGTATCTTCCTCTTAAGGTTGTCGTAAGGTTGTTGTAATTTGATTTTTCTGTGTAAAGGGCCTGGCACGTAGTAACTACTAAAGAAGTGTTTGCTGCTACTGCTATTACACACACCCACACACACACACACACACACACACACTGAAAAGAGGAAAACATCAAGGCATACAGGTGATAACATTCTAGACACACTCACCATACATCCCTCTCTTCATCCTCTATTTAGGAGCTGTATGAGGCTTTATCACAAGACACAGTAGACCCCATGCTTCCTGGGAAGCAGAGGCGGGAGAGCTGGACCCTCCGGCTCAGCTCAGAAGCTGTCTCTGTGCTCTGGGATCATCTGAGGCAGGCTCCCCAGCCAGTACAGGCCCTGCTGGAGCTCCTGCTCAGGGAGGACGACGGCAACAGCCTCTGTGGCTGGCCTCTGCAGAAGGCACTGGTAGACCTCATTCGAAAGGCACTGCGAGCTTTGCCGGGCCCTGGCGCTGGGTCCCCTGGGGATGTAGATGCCATTTACAGAACCCTGCAGATTCTGCATTGCCCTGCAGAGCCACTGGGGGTTGAGCTGCGTCTCCTATGTGAAGAACTACTGGAGGCCTGCAGGACTGAGGGGAGTCCCCTGCGGGAGGTGCGGCTGCTCAGCTGCCTGCTGCACAAGGCCGGACGGGGCCTGGTATCCCTGTATGGCCATACCTATGCAGAGAAGGCCACAGAAAAGCCGCCAAAGGCCATATCCTCGAGAAAAGGTGTGATTCCTTTGCTGCTTCTCCTGGTGTATTGGTAATCCCACTCTGCCCGACCTTCAGGGAGTTCCTTGAGGCTGGTGCTTCCATTTGCTCAGAAAGTCTAATGGGGGAGGCTGAGCATCAGATGATGAGATGTGCTTTTGTAAAAGCACAGGTTTAGTCTAAGGTGGAGTGCTGGGGAAGAAAAGTAAAGTAATAACAATAGCATAAAGAGCTTTTCAGAAGCCACTGAGAGAAGTAGAGTCTTTAATACTATAGAAGTATAGAATGCCTGGTTTAAGTTTTTAAAAGAGTGAACTTGAACTCTCGCATCAGTTGATTTTTTCAAATCAACTTTCACTTAAGGCTTTCACTTAGGAAAGAAGAGCTCCAGCTCCCCAGTGACCCTGTCTGGTTTGATTTTCAGTCTCACCGGATCATCTAGACCCTGAGCCGGCAATGCTGGCCTTGTTCTCCAATCCTGACCCAGCCCAGGCTTGGAAATTAGCCTATTTCTACTGCGTGAGCAACAGCAAGCACTTCCTTGAGCAGATTCTGGTAGGTCAAACGTAATTATTCTTTATCACAGAAGTACCCAGGGACTCTCTGGGTACTAGAGACTTTTTCATTCCTCATTTTTCTCCCACTCATTTATCCAGCACAAAGCCATCTAATTATTGGTGAGTCATTTTGTTCTGTCCATCCCATAGTCCCAAGGGAAAGAACGCTTTGAGAACCACTGTCATTCGTAATTAGAACTGCAGTCATTTTATGTCAGTCCTTTGGTAGGAACTAAAATGTTAGATACGTGTAAGCTTTCTGAAGGGTGTGAGGAAAAAAGGACGGTGGCAGCAATATGTTGCCTATCTGAAAGGGAAATTTAATTACTCTAACCTTCTTCCAGATTATAACTGAGCTTCATTTTAATTCAACAGATATTTATGAACCTAATCCTATGGGCCATGTACTGTGCTGGGAGCAGGGGTTACAGCAGAGGGCCGTTCCTGCCTTCAAAGAGCTTATTGTTTAGTGAACATTTTTTGCTCAGCTGGCCACTTCTATCATTGTCAGAAATCTCTCTGTTCCACTGAAAAGCTTCTTACTCTAAGGAACAGCAAGTCCACGTAACTGCCGGTAGCAGCTTCCTTTGACTTAACAGGTGACAGCACTAACGCTGTTGAAAGAGGAAGACTTCCCGAAGCTGGGCTGCCTACTAGATGGAGAATTTAGGCCTCTCAGTCGACTGCTTGTGCTCCTGGGCTGGACACACTGCCAGAGCCTAGAGTCCGCCAAGAGTCTGCTCCAGGCACTCCACAGGAGACAGGTAACTCTCACTCTGCAGCCCAGGTTGCTCCAGAAGTGAGTGCTGTGGGGCTTTAGGGGGAGGCGGAATGCAGGGTCCTGAAGTTGGTCAGGTGCCTGAGTCAGCATCTCTTTCTTCTATACCAACGCAGGACCAAGGCTGTGACCAGCTCCTCAGGGACGCCTGTGATGGGCTGTGGGCTCACCTGGAGGTCCTGGAGTGGTGTGTACAGCAGAGCAGGTACAGCCCTGTGCAGCCAGCCCCTTCCCACCACTGGGCAGACTTATCGCTGTGCTCTGTGTATGTGACCGTTAGAAGAAATCTTCCACATAAAGGTTTTGAGTTGATGGAGTTGACCAGCAACTAATAATCATTCCAACTATTAAACCAGGAAAGAAACATGAGTAATAATTATCTTCACCATAAGGTTATAACTAGAGGATCATTTTAGGGTGACAATGGTAAAAAGAATAATAGCTCACATTTCCAAGCACTTAATATGCCAGGCATAGCTCCAAGCCCTTTACGTGGATGATTATCTTAAGCCTCACAATAATCCTGTGAGGTAGATACCCGTATTATCTTCATTTTAAAGATGGGGCAGCCGAAGCCCAGAGGTGTACGGGTCCAAAGTGACACATGTCAATGTAGTCCACATTTTTAGCCAGGTGTTATCCTAGATCACACTTTTCTTCAACAACTGCCCACTAACTGTGTGTGAGCCATGTTTCCCTGATGACTTAACCTTAGGTCTTCCCTACTTCTCGGTTCCTGTTTTGTTCTTCACCCACTTCACCAGCCCTTCCTGAACTAGAATATGCAGAGTGAGAAGTGGTTTATTTTGAGCCCTTGCTCAAAGTAAAGCAGAGAAGCTTGTGTCACTTCTTAGCTGGGAAAAGGACAGAAATTGGGAAGCTTCATCTGCAGGCCCTTTCTAGACCCTAAAGACGAAAAAGGCCCTTTCTAGGTAGAGCTGACTTGATGGATTTATTTCCTTAAGGGTAAATAAATGCTCTACTCTATCCCCGACCAACCAAAACTTAGTTAGGAGAAGTGAAATCTGTGGTATTATGGGCCAGAGAGAAAGAGAAAGAGGGAATCGTGATTGGTGTTTCTCAGTGCAATTGTGTAAACTGCCTCCCCTTCCATCCTCCCACCTTTTCCCTTTCAGCAACCCCATACCAAAGAGAGATCTCTTGTGTCATTTACATGGTGGAGGCAGCCACTCAGTGCTCTACTCTCTCCATCACCTTACAAACCTTCCAGCCCTCAGGGAGGAAGATGTTCTCAAGCTCTTACAGAAGGTGCCAGCCAAGGACCTCCAGCAAGAGCATGGTGAGTTGGTGATGGAGTGACTTGGGCAAGGTTTCTTCCTAGGACAATCTCACCCAAGTTTCTTTCAGCACAGGATTTATCAAGATGAATTCTGTCAAAATGGGTGGTCTAGCAGGTGCCCTCTAAATGAGTGCTGTTTGCCCCAGTGAGATCATGGGATATAGGAACATGCCTCCTCTTTCTTGGTGAACTGTAGGAAATCCTATCAAAACTGTCCCATGGGGGGACGGCCAAATGGCTCAGTTTGTTAGAGCGCAAGCTCTCAACAACAAGGTTGCCGGTTCAATTCCCGCATGGGATGGTGGGCTGTGCCCCCCTGCAACTAAGATTGAAAACAATGACTGGACTTGGAGCTGAGCTGTGCCCTTCACAACTAGATTGAAGGACAACGACTTGGAGCTGATGGGCCCTGGAAAAACACAGTGTTCCCCAATAAAAAAATTAAATTAAAAAAAAACCAAAAAACAATCCCATAGGAACCTTTGTCCTTGTGGAACCTTCTAATAAACCATTAGCATACCCTCACCCCAATGAAATAATTAGGAACTGCCCCCTGAGTTCACAGCATTGTCATTGGCAGTATTTATGCAAATTTTTGGTGAGTCTCTCCATTCTTCATAAGCTTTCTCATAGCACATTCGGGCCTTCCTTCTCTCCCATATCTTCTGTATACTCTTTTGCACAGATAAAGAGGTGTGGAAGAAAGACTTGCCTGAAACAATGGCAAAGTCTTGTTTTAATCTTAGGTCTTTGCTTAATATTCAAGTCCCCATTAACAAGCTTTTTGGCTCTCAAAAATCGTATCATGGTGTAGTCACAACCTGCCACACAGGCCCGGGACACTTAGCTTTGAGAAAAACAAATGTCCTGTTATAGCAGTAGATGTTGCTCAGCCTAGATTTTGCCTTGATTTACTTTGAAAAAGGACATACCACTAACTGGAAATGTGTTACTACCGTGTTTCCCCGAAAATAAGACGTATCTGGACCATCAGCTCTAACAAGTCTTTTAGAGCAAAAATTAGTATAAGACCCAGTCTGATATTATATTATATTATATTAATTATATAAGACCTGGTCTTATATTATGTTAAAATAAGACCGGTTTTATATTAATTTTTGCTCCAAAAGACATATTAGAGCTGATGGTCCAGCTACGTATTATTTTCAGGGAAACACAGTACATTCTAAATTTTTTTCTGGAAAGGTAGGCAACTTGTTTGGCAGGTTTTGTAAGAGAGCTAGAACTCTCTGTTTTCTACATACAAGTACAAAAGGCTTCCAATGAAGTATTTTAAATCTGATCCCTGGTGACCCACCGGGACACACTTAGAACTTGAACTTGGAAAAGGCAGCAGAGGAATAACAGGGCTGGGATGAAGGTGAGGCAAGAGACACATCTGACGTACAAAATTTAAGGGGCCACTTATTTTCAGAGTTGTACAAGTGCTTGCAAGTCCTCGACCTGGGCAGTAATGCCATGTAGAGGCAAGGAGCATAGAACAATATTGATCTCGTTCTCCTTCTTACCTTGACCTTGGCAAAGCTGAACTTTCTAGAAGAAGTAATCACTAGGAAGCCTGTACATAAAGGGGTTTATTGCAACATCATAGTAGCCAGGCATCCCTAACTACTGCAGTGTGCTGCCCTAGAGGAATCTGGGTAGGTGAGGGATTCAGTCAGGAGAACTATATGCAGCCATCAGAAATTTAGTTTGTGAAGAAGTATAATCAAATGCTTATACTATAATGGATTTTTAAAAAGTGGGAAAATTAAATAGTATAGAAAATGTCATTACACTCAACTTAGACATACACACACATACATATATGCAACCCTATCAAAACAGGTAAACCAGAATGTTAACAATGGTTGTTTTTAGCTGATAGGATCATGGGTGATTTTTTTCTTCTTGTTTGCTTTGCTACATTTAATGCTTTTTCTTTGAGCAGGTTGTACTTTTGCTATGAAAAGAATTAAAGCCAAATTAAAATGTTTAGAAACCCTATAAATATTATGGTGCCCTCTCTTCCTCCTGAAGGTCAAAATTTTTTTAAATGAGAAATTATAAATTATTAAACAAGCACAAAGAATTTCAACAGTTTGTGTTTTTTACCCAAGATATCTGCTTCGGTGCTTTCTTAAAAATATCAAATGTTTTTCAAAAAAATTGTTTTTTGGTGCCGTTGTTCTCGTTACTCAATCTAAATACATTTTAAGCCTGCCTCTTAGATAATGTGGCAACTAGGGAGACTAAACATTTACTTAAAGTTTTAATTTTTCTAAAAAGGGAAAACAAGATTTTAAGCAATGTAAGGAAAAGACTTGTTAAGTAGCCATGAGGGCTATGTTGAACAGACATGTAGAAGGGATGTTGGTGGGAAAAAGGAAATGGAAGGGACTGAAAATTGGTGTTGAGTAGAGGAAAGGGCCAGGAAGGGACACAGCTCAAACTAACAGAAGGGAGAGCGGGTAAGAACACGTAGGGGACCTGGAAATGCAGCATCTCTTTGCTTCAGCCATACTTGCAGCCCATACCTGAAAGAACCAACTCTGAAGTTCTGCCTGTTTCTATAATGCAGATTCAGCTGATGTGTTGGTCCCTGAGCACCTGAGCCACTGTCAGAACCTGGCACTCTACCAGAGCTTCTGTGCCATGAAGTATGCCATCTATGCCCTCTGTGTGAACTCACACCAGCACACCCAGTGCCAGGAATGCAAAGACAGTCCCGCTGATGACCCAGCGTCGGTTGTGGAACCAGTGAATGATTCTATCTCCTCTTCAGGTACAGTGCCCACCCCCCTTCTCTGACATAAGCTGGTCATGACCGGTTCCAGAGAGCACGTTGTGTGGAAACCCTTTTCCACCGGAACTGGGGAGGTGGCCCTCGGTTTTATTACGCGCAGGAATAATTTTATCCATTTATCAACCTCTGTGAAGCAAAGGGACGTGGAGAAAGTAGGTGATTTGTGTAAGTTCTAATGGAGTCTGATCACTTAGTGTAGTGTTTTCCAAATACTTATTTAAAACTACAATCCACAGTAAAAATAGCATTTCACATCACACTCCAGCTTGTACTTAGGTATATAATTTGTGTATTTACATATGTATGTGTATATGTGTATGTAAGTGATATATAAACTGAAATAAGGTTTAAGAAACAATACTTACCCTTCCAAACAGAGCATACTCTCGATTATTTTTCTGTTGTATTTTATTTTTTTAAATGTAGCCTCTAAGTCAATGTCATGGGTCACAGCCTACAGTGTAAAAGAACCTATGTCCTATCCTCTCTCATTTTTTGTAATAGCTTATAATTTCTTAATTTGCCTTGTGTGACTGCTGGTCACTTATCTCTCCCTTGTAGCTTTGGAACAGACCTTTACCTCTGAGCATGTCATTTTGAGCAGTAATCCTTAAGAGATCTACGTAGTCCGTGATCACCTTTAGTGTAACAATGAGTAAAAATAGAATAGAGGAATAAGAAGTCTGCATGCTGCCTTCACTTCAGGAACAGAAATGTGGAGTGCTTGTCAGAGATGAAGAGTAATATAATATTTAAAAAACAGAACAAAACAATGAGTGTTCAGTGAGCTATACTTTTAATTAAGGTAGCAAAATCCTTCTGCAAATCATGAAAAGACATGGCTGGAGAGTCTTTTATTATTCTGACTGTAACTACAATTCCCTTAGTCATTAAAAAATAATTAAAGTTGTGAGAAAATTTGAGTCTAGCAAGTAGTATCTCTAATGTTTGCATTTTCTCTCTTCTCTTTCTCTGGTCTCTTATACATGCTTCTTTAGGTGCTTCAAATCTCTTCTCAACATACCTGGCCAGGTGTCAGCAGTATCTGTGCAGTGTACCTGACTCTTTGTGCCTGGAACTTCTAGAAAACATCTTCTCATTGCTCCTCATCACCTCTGCCGACCTTCATCCAGAGCCTCACCTGCCCGAGGACTATGCTGAGGAGGATGACGTTGAGGGAAAGGGCCTGCTGGGTTTGACATCCCCATCGGAGAGCCCTCAGCACGTGGCACAGCCTGAGAGGAAGTCAGAACGGGGTTCCCTAGGAGTCCCCAGGAGCTTTGCTTATACAATTCCAACCTGTCTGAAGACAGAGCCAAAAGACAGTTCCCCAGGGCCTCACGGGCACAGCTATTTGGACCTAAAGCACTTTACTAGTGGTCTCAGTGGGTTCCTGGCTGATGAATTTGCAATAGGGGCCTTCCTCAGGCTTCTCCAGGAGCAGCTGGATGAGCTCAGCAGCCGCACACCTGCTGAGGAGCCAAAGCTGCTGGAAGGCCAGAGCTGCGCAGGTAGCAGAGATGCACTGCAGAGCCGCCTGCACCGGTTTTCCAAAGTTCTCTCTGAGGCCCAATGGAGATACAAGGTGGTAACAAGCAACCAGGGCTCAGGTGAGAGGAGATGGCAGAACCAGTGGGTCCAGGAAATGAGGAGGGTGAAAAATCCGAGGAATGTGGGAGAGAGCAAGGAATGCATGGGAGTCACACCGTAACTCAGTATATCACCAGATCAACTAGTGTCAGAACCATGTCTCAGAGCCCAGCCCAAATCTTCCTCTACCTGTTACCTCAGGAGGTGGGTCAAATCAAGATTGATCACTTTCCCATGTGACCCATTGGGTTTGCTGTTTCAGAGGAGCAACCTACTCGAAGATACCGGCCTGTTGCCACACGGCACCCTAGTGTCCGCCGGGGTCGTCGGATGCGGAAGAGCCGGGCAGGTAATCTGAAGAGCTCACCCTATGCCTCGTTCCCAGGCAAGTGGTATATTGCCACTTGTCTTATATTCCTTAAGGTAAAGCACATGGTCCAAACAAATAAAAATGATTTAAGATTATCCTAGTCCGACTCCACCAAGTAACCTTTGCTAGTAGTTTCCTTCCTTCCATTTTCCATACAGTATAAGCCTATATGTCATTTTATATATATAGATGCATCATACTATATATACTTACATATATTGAGAACTGCAACTTTCTCTTTTCATTTATATCCTTTATATACACAGATGTATCATACTATATATTGGAACTTATTTTCACTTATTTTAAAGGCTCCTTAGTGTTCTATTGTCATATGTACACTTTTGTGGACGTTTCAATTTTTCTAGTTTTTTTACTATTATAAACAATGCTATAATAAAAACCCTTGTACATATGTCTGTGTATACTTATGTTGCATACTTGTGTGAGTATATGTATAGGATAAGACTGTAGCAATAGAATAGCAAGGTCAAAGATATATGGATATAAAATAATTACCAGATTGCCTAAAAAATGATGGACCAATTTACATTCCCACCGAATACATATGAGTGCGTATTTGCACAAAAATGAGTAGTATCAGATTTTTTTAAATCTTTGCCAATATAATTAATACGGCAATGGTGTATCATGTTTTGATATTAATTTTTAGTTTGAGATTGAATACCATTTCATATATTTATGGCCATTTATATTTTTCTATGAGCTGCCTATTCATGTCTAGGGTCCATATTTTCTATTGGATTCATCTTCCTTGTTGAATTGTAAGCTCTTTTTACATTAAGGAAAATATTCTGTCTTATGTGCTAACAATTTTTTCTCCATTTTGTCTTTTGATTTTGATTATGGGTTTTCTTAAGGAATTTAATACAAAAGCATCATACAGGAGTGTTAAATTTTTAGATGATCAAATTTTCATTATGGCTTTTGGTGCTGGTTTTTATATAATTAACAAGGAATTCATAAGAATTTCCTATGTGCTAAACAATACTACACATGGGTATCTTGAAAGATGAATGAGGCATAAACCAGGACCTTGCCATCAAAGAATTTATAATTTACCTATATAGACAATAAACATGAAATCTTAAACTGCACTGCCGGAAAACAGAAGAAATCTCCTAGAGAGGGAGAACAGCATAGCCTACAAAAGTCAGGGAAACAGATTTTATGGAAAAGTTGACTCGAACCGAGCTCAGAAAAATGAGTAAGCTCTAGCTAACTGACAATGAGAAAAGTGAGCTTACTGAGTAGAGTGAAGGATATCATGAGAGAAACCTGGAAAACCTCAGGTTTTCCTGAGTTTCTAAGGCCCTTAAGCTGATCAATTAATTGGTTTGAGTCGAAAGGCATAGTCTGCATCCACCCACTTGACCTATCCAGCCCTTGAAGAACATGCAATCCATCTTCTCTTTCCCATAGCTGCCTTTTCCTTTCCAAACAGCGAGCCAAGGAGACGCCCTTGCATGGAGCTGATACCACACTAAAATTAGTGAGCCTCCATTCTCAAGCCCTAGCACTTCAGGAAAGCAGTTATTGAGAAGAAGCTTTTCCTCCAGAGCTTGAAATACCGTGGTCTTTGGCAGACCAGGTCTTATACTTTGGTTCCCTACCTTTTCAAGTATAAGGACAACTTTTCCTGTCAGAAAATTTTGTGACCTTCCTTTGTACCCTACTACTTCCTGGTCATAATAGTTGTGATTCTTTTTTCCCCCAGAACATTGACAGTGCTTAGTGAGTAGATGGGGGCCACTGACCTCTATAAGTAACTTGAAAGCTCCTAGGACTCTGAGACCCACAGGTTGGAAACCACTGGTATAAGCTGCTACCCAAATGAGCACTGGGGCCATGTAAAGCCCACCCTTCCTCTTTGGTCTGTAGGAACTTGTGTTTTGCTGTAGAAGAAGCAGCAGGTATTAACCCATTACCCTCTCGCTTTACCCCGATCTTGGCTTTCAAGCCAACTTCTCACTTTCTACACTGTAAGGAGTTGATGGTTGATTTTTTCTCTCTTCCTAACACCTGTAGATGGCCGGGACAGAGGCTCCAATCCGTCCCTGGAAAGTACAAGTAGTGAGCTGAGCACAAGTACTTCAGGTATGGAGGGGCCCAACCAATTGCCCACTTCAAGCAGCTTTGCCCTGATACGGCGTTGCCATACACCATTGTGGAAAAACCTGGACTAAGCAGTTCATGCCTGTGTTCAGGAGGTTGGTTCTGGAAGATACAGACTTCCAGTTATAAGATAGATAAGCCCTGGGGATATAATATACAGCATGGTACCTGTAGTTAACGATACTACATTATATATTTGAAAGTTGCTGACAGTAGATCTTAAAAGTTCTCATCACAAGAAAAAAATTGGCAACTATGTGTGACAATGAATGTTAAGTAAACTTTGGTGATCATTTCACAAGTCATTATGTTGTATACCTAAAACTAATACAATCTTCCATGTCAATTATATATCAATTAAAAACAAAAAGAAGGTTGGTTCCACAGATGGCCAAACAGATTTCAGCGGGGAAAGATTGTTTGGCTATCAAATGAGTTACCCATCAACAGAGAGAAAGAGAGGTGAATACCTAAGAATGGTACTTAAGTCTTGCATTCAAAGATGATAGCACAGGTTGCCCTTCATTTGAGGACAAATCAAGACCCATTTACATACACCTTTTAGAGAAGGAACTTGAAGATACGAGAGTTTGGTGGGACGTGACAGCAGCATAGTTTTTCCTCAATTTCTATTGTTCCCTTGGCCCGCACACTCTTGTGTCCCAACAGAGGGAAGTCTGAACACCGGGTCTGGGAGGAATGAGCTGGATGGCCGGTTGCAGCCCCAAACTCAAAGTTCACTCATCCCTATGATGTGCTCCCCACCTGAGTCACTGCTGGCATCCTGCATCCTCCGAGGGAACTTTGTAGAAGCCCATCAGGTGAGGGGAGTACTTGTGCGGCAGGTGTTAGAGGCCTAGGCCTCGTCTTGTCACAGTAAAGAATGCTAAGTCACTATCCAAGAAGTATAGGGACTGCCGAACTAGAATGTTCGTGTTGTTTAGGGAATGGCGCAAGGAGTAGGAACCAGAAAGACTCTTACCCTCCCTAGGCTTCAATATCCTCATTTGAAAATCGGAGTTACATAGAATGCCTGCTCCTCCTACCTCACGAGAATGTTAAGAGGATTTTGTAGAAGCTGTGAGAAATACAAGAATCCTCTACTAGTGCTTAAATTTAACAGTATAAAAACCTACTATTCTAATTTTTGAAATTGTTGGTACATCATACAGTTTCGTCCCTTAATATGCAGTCAGAATTTTTCTTTTGTGTGCTTTCAGTTGTTGAGGAATAAATCAAGGAGATGTCTAGGTGATAGGAAAATCTTTGCTTAACCTCCTCCGGTCATTTTAGATCCCATACATTAATGATAATGGTAATTCTGACCATCTGGTGGGGATAGGACCCTCACCAGCCTTTGTTACACCCAAATCTGGAGGAAGTCAGCTGTGAGACCCCCTGGTGCTTTACCCCTAGGTGTCCTCACTTCCTCTCCCTTTCCTAGGGCCTGGATCTTTTTTTTAAAAGAATAAAACCTTTATTTTTTTTTTAACCCAGTTACAGAATAAGCTGTGCATATTATAAGAAAATACTAAAAGTATTCACAAGAAATAAAATTACTTGTAATCCTATTTTCCAGAACAATGAATATTAAAGGTAAAGTATATTTTTTGCCAATAATATTCCAAGATATATATGACTTTTGTATAGCTGGGATTATTTTGAATCTAAAACTTTATATAGTGTCTTTTTAACATTTGCCTTATAACTGATTTAATGACCTTACAATAGAAAATACTTAACCATTCCCATTATTTAATATTTAGATTATTTTCAACCTTCTAATAGTTGTAATAAATAGTGCCATGACTATCACTTTGAGGCATTAAGCCTTTTGAATTATTTCCTTAACAAAGTTTCTCATGGAAATTACTGAGTCAAAGAACATAAACATTTTTAGTTTTATGGATTGCCAAACTGCTTTTCAAAAAAGGTTGTGACAATTCATTTTACCACCACCACCTCATTTTTACACTTCGTCATTGTGGTAGATGCAAAATGGTAGTAATGTTACTTAAATTCCCGGGATCACTGGAAGGGAAAACATTTTTCATCTATATATTAGTCATAAGTATTTTCTCTTTAAAATTGTTCACATCTCCTGCCTATTTTCTCCTGGGGCTGTGGTGGCTTTCTTGCTGACTTGTATATCTATATTTGATCTACTTTTCTAATATGCAGTGCTCTTCCGACCCTACAAAAGAAATGTCTTAGGGCCATAGTCTAATGACAAGCAAGATCTCATATCTCCAAACATTCCCAACTCAGCGGACCCACCACACCCACCACAACGCACATTCCTCCCTCTTCTGTGCCAGGTGGTGTTCATGTTCAACCTGAAGTCCTCGCCCAGCTCAGGGGAGCTGATGTTCATGGAGCGCTACCAGGAAGTGATCCAGGAGCTGGCCCGAGTAGAGCACAAGATTGAAAGCCAGAACTCAGACGGGGGCAGCAGCACCATTCGAAGAACAGGGAGTGGCCGCTCAACTCTACAGGCCATTGGCAGCGCTGCGGCAGCAGGTCAGGCTTCCCTGCTGCCACCACAGGTGGTGAGGTAGCTGGGGGAGGAGGGTAGCAGAAGAAAAGCCGCCCAAATGATAGGCTCATCATGAAGTGAGCAGAAATCCAGAGCAGGACACTTACCTTGGAGAATAACAGTCCTGGCATATTGAGAGTCGATTTCTAGCTGTGCCCCACTTCCCCGTCCAAGATGGTCTCATACCTGTCGCTCACGCTGCTCCATTAAACTTGTCCTATGTGACTTAAACTGAAGAGTATGAATCCTGCTTCCACCATGCGTTTTGATAGCCACTATCTTGGGCTTTGGAAAATGGTTAGGAGTTTAGTTCCTCCCCATGTAATTATTCAGGGATAAAGTGTATTGTTTTACTTTTCTGTAAAGTGAAGAAGTTGTGTATAATACCTATGGCCAACAATTCACAGTTCTCAATTCCCAACCTTGGCTGCACTGCAGAAAAGCTCATCCTTTCATTATTTCTTGAAAGTGGAATCTTGTCCCAGATTTTCACATTGTCTTACTGGTGTAGGCTCTGTGTATCAAGTACCATCACACACTACTGCTATATTCTCCCAGAAATTCTTCTATAGCTATTCAAAAAAAAATATGCACATCCTTTTTAAAAAATATAGAAATGAGCTCTTACAACAAGTACTCTTTTTCTATCTTGCTTTTTAGGTAGTGTATTTTAGAGATCTTTTCTGATCAGCACACGCAGATCCACCTCATTCTTTCTCAGCCTACTTTTAGGTCCCATTTGGGAGAAGCCCTCATTCACCTCAACCATTTTCAGTTTCTCTCCGTCTTCCTTTCCATTCCATTGTATTGATACCTTAAGAATGGTCTGTAGTGATGGTGCTGATATGCATAGAAGATATCCTGTGCAGAAAGACCTCGAACATTTTTTAAAAACTACGTTTCAAAATAAAAGTGGTAGTTTGACTCATTTTAACCTCTTGTTTTTTGCTCCGCTGCTGGGTGTTCAGGGATGGTATTTTACTCCATCTCTGACGTGACCGACAAACTGCTCAGCACCTCTGGAGACCCCATCCCCACGCTCCAGGAGGACTTCTGGATAAGCAGTACCCTGGTAGAGCCCACTGATCCTCTGAGAGAGATTCTAGAAGACCTCAGTCCCCCCGCCATGGCTGCATTTGACCTCGCTTGCTCTCAGTGCCAGCTCTGGAAAACTTGCAAGCAGCTCTTGGAAACGGCTGAACGACGTCTAAACAGTAGCCTTGAGAGCCGGGGTGAGTGTGCTTCTTTAGCTTTATTTCTTCTCAGTTGGGTTTCTGAGATACTTGATAAATTGTGCAAGAAGAAAGTACTTACTGGGGAAGGAAGGACAGGGAGAAAAGATCATTAGTTAATTTCCTCATGTCCAATATGATGGCATAAATACAGTCTGTTGAGAGTCTCTTTTTCTTAATAGACATAGCAATCTGCAGTCATTAGGGGAAATTCTTTTCTGATATATAGATAAATTCAAGGAATAAATATATGTTCAAAAATGGTATAAATGGAATTTGTGTCTTTAGACTGTATTTCCGGTCCTAAGTGAACCTTAACCTATAACCTGGGATAGCCTTGAGATCATAAACCAGATATAAGGGAAAACTAAACTTAGTGGATCCCAGTTGGAGAAATGGTTGTACCTTGAGGTTAATGATATCTCAAAATGTGTATATGGAATTCTTAGAGGAATGAAGGGAGAAGAACGTGAGGACAGAATTAGGCGAAGTTCTACTCCCCACCCATCCTTGATACACACACACCCCAAACATTGGAAGGACTGACCAGTGAGGGAGAAAGGAGCATGTAATCTCTCTCAGTAATATGGAGGGAGGGAAGGGTGAATAGATTTTGGTATGAATAGCCACCTCCGGGGTTCAGTGACTCACTAGAGAACTCAGGACTCAGCATGTAGTCATACTCATGATTAAGATTTATTTCAGTAAAAGAATAAGGAGAAAAATCAGCAGAGGGAAAGGCCCACGGGGACAGTCTGGACGAAAGCAGGCAAAAGCTTCCAAGAGTCCTCTCCCTGTGGAGTCACATAGGACGGGTTTAATTCCTCCAGCAATGAGTTGTGGCAACAAGTATAAAGTGTTGTCCACAGGGAAGCGCATTAGAGACTCAATGCCCAAGGTTTTTATTGGGGGCTAGTGACAAAGGCACCCTCTGTCCATTGTGTACCAATATTCCAGACTCTCAGAAGGAAAGCAAGTATTCAGCATAAACCACATCGTACGAAGAGTGTTGGCACAGAGAGCCGCTCTTACCATGTAGGGAAAGTTTTGTGTTAGCATTCGAAACTATTTAACAGCCAAGTTCACAGATACCTATCAAGGGCTGACCTTGCAAGCAGGTCTTTCTAGAATAACAATCTCAATTCTGCTGTGTTACCTCTTTTCTGCACACCTCTCCAAATCACTTTGAGCTGTTGATTAAAATGTCATTGAATGTTCTTCTAAGAAAGAAGAACATAGTCCTTCTAAGAAATATAGTCCTTCTAAGAAAGTATACTGGGACATACGCAATGCTGTTTTTATCCAACAACTCCCCTCCCCCTAATCTAGTACTTATATTCTAAAATGAAAGGAGATATTCAAGCTGTTAGTAACTGAAACAGTATCAGGTCAATCAATTAGGAATTAATTTAGTACCTGCTGTGTTTCCAGATTATCCTAAGTATATGGGGGTATAAGAGAGGTATAAAGAATTATCTCTCTGTCCATAAAGTCATTTATAGTTCTAGTCAGGGAGTCAACATCCCACTTAAAGCAGTTAGAGAAGACAGATACGATACCGGCTCAAGCCCTCAGCTGAGGGCAGTACCGAGGCAAATCTACAAGCCGTGCCCATTGATTGGCTTGGGACAGCAATTCCATAGGAATGCCAGAGATCCTTGGCCCGCTGCTGCTGACAGCTGAGGCATCTTGCAGAGGTAGCTCTGGAACCTCAGGTACAGAAAAGCCAGGTATGTTGGTTGTCACCCCAAAATCGCACAGCATGTATTTCCTCCTCAACACTGGAGAAGATAAATTTGTACAAGTAAATATAGGACTGAGTACCAATCTCCAAAAGTACCTTATTTTTTCTGCATTCCCTCATCCTTCATCTGTTCACAGGTCGACGGCTAGACCATGTGCTTCTCAATGCTGATGGCATTCGAGGTTTCCCAGTTGTTCTTCAGCAAATCAGTAAGATTCTCAATTATTCACTTACGTCAGCCGGACAGACTAAATCAGGTGAGTTGCTTTTCTCCCTTTTTTTTCCCCCCTGGACTCAGAACGTTAGGTCAGCATCAGACTTCACTTTTTCCTTCTCATTTGCTTTCCATAGAGAGTACAGAAGAAAAAGGAGGAGGTCTTCCACGGTGCAGCATTGCTGAGCTGCTGCAGATGTGTTGGCCCAGCCTCACTGAGGACTGTGCTGCCAGCCACGCCACCCTCTCCCAGCAGCTGGATCAGGTCCTTCAGTCACTGAGAGAGGCGCTAGAGCTGCCAGGTATAGGCCCGAGTGTGTGGGAGCAGATGGGGGCTGAACTGGGGAGAGGAAGCAGCTAAGAATGAAGGAACTTCAGGCTTAGGACTCTAGCAGGGGTAAAAAGAGAACTATCCACCTCAGTTTCTCCAGACTCAAAACTCTTCCTGGCTGAGCATTGCTTGTACAGGTGACCAGCTTACAATTTCATAGCAGCCTTGTAAATGTTACCCCCATGCTATAGGATGCCCCGTGCAGTGTACAGAGGCCCATTGCACATAATTGTTTTGGAAATTGATCCACAGCCAGATGCACAGACTGAAGCCTGTGTCCCTTCTCCTGCCATTATTCCTCTCAGAGCCCAGGAGCACTCCGCTGTCCTCCCTGGTGGAGCAGGCAGCTCAGAAATCTCCGGAGGCAGAGGCCCACCCTGTGCACATCCAAACTCAGCTCCTCCAGAAGAACCTGGGCAGACAGACGCCAGCAGGCAGCAGGCAGACGGACTACATGGGCACCTTCTTCAGTTACTGCAGCACCTTGGCTGCCGTTGTTCTGCAGAGTTTGCACTCTGAGCCTGGTAAGTAGTACGAAAGAGGAAATAGAGTCACAACTGGCCTGCTGAGTCACAACTCCTCTTCCTTGTTTAGGGCAAGGAAGAGGAAAGGTACTCACGAAGAGGTTCTGGGCACAGCAGTAGCCAGGAGCACTAGGTTTATATGGTCCTCCTGTTGGTCTGTGGCTCGTTCATCTTTGTCTCCCCAATACCTGGTACACTTGTACAGCACATGGGAGTACTCAGTAAGTTTTCATGGTATTCATGACTCAAAAATACCTCTCAGACCTTCAGTCCATTGTGGATTTGAGGACCCAGCAGAAGAATCAAGTTTCTGATATGAGTACCAGATCCTTACTCGAGGCCACAGAGCAAGTATTGCATGCACTTTAGTCGTGTCGGATGAGCAGAATAAGCTGAAGTTTGTGGTTGTAAGTCTTTAGAGCAGTGGTAAGGCATAGATAAACCTGTGTTCAGGGTCATGTTGAGAATACCCGTTACCTAGAAAATATCAACGGAAGAGCTCCCAATATAGTCTTTGTTTTGACGCTACTTTTTTATTGGTTCTGGACAACAGGGCTTTGAACTGTTGCAATTGGTGGTGCAAACAAAGGTCACTTTCTTTACCTTTACAGATCACGTGGAGGTCAAGGTAGGAAATCCCTTTGTTCTCTTGCAACAGAGCTCTTCCCAGCTGGTGTCACACCTCCTGCTTGAGCGACAAGTTCCCCCTGACAGGTAGGAGTCACCCCATGGGAGTCAAGCATGGGCCTTCCTAATTGTTTCATCAAGGAACCCAAAGGCTCAGTGGGGTTGTGGTGGGATTTCTTTCAGACTTTGCCTTTGATTTGCATTTCCTGTGATACAACTACATTCAAATCCAGTATACCTCTTTCTTTCTCTCTTGCCACCTCTCACATTCACATTGAAAGTATAAAATTAAGGGGTGAATCTTCACTTGTAAAATATGTAAAAATTGAACATTTCATAACACATTAGTTGGCTAGGAAGACAAGAATTTTCATACATTGCTGGTGGGATATAAATTGGTATGGCCCCTGTGGGAAGGGAATTTGTTCGTATCTATTAAAATTACAAATTCTTATACCCTTTGACCTAGCAATCCAGGTTGGGGAATTTATTCTGTGGCTTTATTATACATATGGAAAAGGACGTATGTACAAAGTCTTTTTATTACAGCCTTATATGTAATACCAACAGATCAGAAAAATCCATTGTCCACTAACAGGAGACTAGGTGAATTACGGTGCATCCCCATAATGGAATACTGCGCAGCTGTAAAAACGAATGAGGGGCCTCTCTGTAGAAGGATATGGACAGATCTCCTAGACACGTTATGAAGTAAAAAAGCAAAGGGCAGAGCAGTGTGTCTAATAAGCTACCTTTGTGTTAAAAAAAAAAAAGTGGGGGGGACACAATTAAAGAGGCTGCATTTACATTTGCTTGTGTAAACATAAATGACTTCTGAGATGAGGGGACAGTGCCTGTGCACTCAGGCTCTGCGTGCCCTCTGCTTCCCTCCGTCCAGGCTAGCAGCCCTCCTGGCCCGAGAGGGTCTCAGCCTGAGCGTGCCACAGGTCATCGTCAGCTGCTGCTGTGAGCCCCTTGCCCTCTGCTCTTCCCTGCAAAGCCAGCAGACATCATCTCTTCTGACCCACCTGGGCCAACTGGCCCAGCTGCACACCTCCCACTGCCTGGAGGACCTCCCACTTTCTACGCCTAGCTCCCCGAAGCCGACTGAGAACCCCCTATCAGAGAGAAAGCCCCGCTTCTCTCCAAGGGATTCATCGCTGCCAGCCCTCACCTCCTCTGCCTTGACCTTCCTTAAGTCCCGCTCAAAGCTCCTGGCTACGGTGGTCTGTCTGGGGGCTTCCCGGGGATCAAAAGTCACCAAGCCCAGCTTGTCCTGGAAGGAGCTTCGTGGTCGCAGGGAGGTGCCTCTGACTGCAGAGCAGGTAGCCCGGGAGTGTGAGCGCCTCCTGGAACAGTTCCCTATGCTTGCAGCCTCCCTCCTGGCTGCCTGGGAGCCCCTACGAGGGTCTTCCAAGCAGGGCCCGAGTCTGGCAGCAGGTCTCTGTGGCCAGGCCAGTCTCTCCACTGTCCTCCTGGGCCTGCATTCTCCAACTGCTCTGGACGTGGTCACCGCGGCCTTCAAGGAAGCCCTGGTGGCCAGAGATTGGTCCCGGGCCCTTCAGCTCACTGAAGTGTACGGGCGAGACGTAGACGACTTGAGCAGCATACAGGATGCAATCCTGAGCTGCGCAGCGGCATGTGGTGAGCACAAAGCTACACCTCCCTCCTTCACTAGAGCTAACACTTAGCATTCACTGGGTGTAGCACCACATGGATTCTCACTAGAACTAGACAAAGGTGCCGCTAAAATCTCAGACAGATTTAGGTGGAAACCGAGGCACACAGGGTAGGAAACTTGAACAGAGCTTAGAACCCAGGTCTATCTAACTCTAAAACACATACTTATAACCAGTGTTCGCAACCCTGGATGTTAGAATCTTTGGGAAATTCTATAACTACAAATATCTGAGCTCCACCCCCAGAAGCCCAGAATAGGGATCATGCAAATGTTTACTTTCAAGCAAGGGTCTGCAAATTTTTTTTGTAAAGGGCTTTGAAGGCCATACAGTCTCGGTTGCAACTATTCAACTCTGCCATCATAGCATGAAAGCGGCCATTGATGATACATAAATAAATGAGCATGGCTATATTCCAATAAAACTTTATTTATAAAAACAGGCTGAGGACCTATTTGATAGGCCCTACTTTAAAAGTTTCCCGGGAGATTTTGATGTGTAACTAGAATTGAGAGCCAATGACCTACAACACTCCGCCGGGGGGAGCAAGAGTCAGGTGTGCTATAGGGTATGCTTCTGAGTAGGGGGCCTGGCTGACCTGTGGAAAGGAGACAACACGTCCTTGAGAAGAAGGAGAAATCCATGGAGAGGCTATATGGTCTGACCCTGGAGTCTGTTTTTCAGCTCTGAGATGGGTGTGGGAGAGCGTGATCTACTAAGTAATAATGACAGAGGATGCCGAGAAAGTGAAACTAGTTTACCTGAAATGACTGAAGTAGTTATGTATGGCACAGAGTGGAAACCGCAGGGAAAGCTAAAAGTTCCACTGAGCCTCAAACAGTACTGTATGTGCAGCATGCCAGAACAGGACAGCTTCATCTGTTCTGTCTATGCTTCCTTCATTCCTTCCTTCTCCTGTTCTTCTTATTTCTTCCTTTCCTTTCTCCTCCTCTCCCTCTCTCCTCAGAAATTCTCATTAAGTTTTCATAAAGAGAAACATAGGAGTATAGCATTTCTCCTTGTCATATAATGATCCCAAGTGTAAAAACTCATTAAGGTCAGATGCTTCAAAAAGCTTCTGTTTTATGAAATTGAACAAAGCCTTTCTCTTAAGAAGTAACGGGGACTTTTGAGCTCTTCCAGTTCCAGACTTGCTGACTTTGGGCATCTTTTTGTCTCATAGACAAAGAAGGTTGGCAGTACCTATTTCCTGTGAAGGATGCATCTCTGAGAAGTCAGTTAACCCTACAGTTTGTGGATAGGTGGCCCCTGGAGCTGTGCCTGGAGATCCTGGCCTACTGCCTTTCAGATGCAGCTGTGCAAGATGGACTCAAGTATGAGCTACAGAGAAAGCTGGCGGAACTGCGCGTATATCAGAAGGTATGGGCCCTGGCGTCAAGACCAAGGAAAGGGCTTCTCACCCTGTTACCAACTCTATGCTCATGTGGTGGTAGATTTTAAGAAACAGACCATCTGGGCCTGACTTTTGCTCTGCATTCTGGCTTCTGTTCTTAGATTAACAGCAAGCAAGGCTCCTATCTGGTCCCTGTTTTATTTACTCCTATAATTATAACTACATATGCATCAAACAAAGATTAAAAAATTAACATTGGATGATGCTTTATAGTCCACAAAGCCTTTCACGTTTATATTTGAGCTTTGTATATGTTCTGTGTCTATTATGTCTTTTGTTGTTGTTGTTGTTCTTCAGGAGTTTTTATAGAGCTTAAGCTCATGTCTTTTTGAAAGATTGTTTTAAATTTCAGCTAAACTTGAAGAGCCATTTTGAAAGGATGCATGAAAGTGACAATTTCAAAAGTGAAAGATTCTTGCAGGATATGTGTTACATTCAAGATCAAGTGGCTCAGGGAGACAGATTTAGGTGGTACAGCTACATAACAAGCATAAAATACACGCTAACCTTTCGTGTGTACTTAGAACTGAACAGAGCCCCTCCAGGGAAAGGCAGGTGAAAATGGCAGGTGAAAAAGATTTTCTTTCCTCTGTTGCTCAGTAGTTTTCATGCAGAGCTAAATGCTGCATGAAAGGTGATCCCACAGAGCGTTCACACCAGAATATCTTGGGTAGAGTTTTGAGATGGAGGAGCATGGGACAAGTGACTCCAGCAGAGTGAACAAGCTGTGAAGCACAGAAGCCTCTGAGAATTGTTCTCAGAAGTAAAAGTACCCAATCCTGGCCTCCAGTCAGCCTTTGCTCCCTGATTATGCTTCCCCAGTAGGTTCACTCACCTCTCCAAACAATCTTTGCCTCATTTACTCTAATTCCTCCTCTCTCCTGGCAAGTTCTGAGAGCCTGACTTTGGGACAGAGACCTAGGGGTGGGCCATCTCTGGAAACGCCAAGGACTTGTTCATGGAGGAGGAAGCTGCATTGTGGTTTGATAGCTTTTCCTGTCTTTCCTTAGATTCTAGGTTTGCAGGCTACCCCAGTGTGGTGTGACTGGCAGACCCTGAGGGACAGTTGTGTTGAGGACCCATCAACTGTCATGAACATGATTCTAGAAGCAAAGGTACCATTTTCCTGGGTGGTATTTCCCTTCCTCCTCTTTTCACAGTTGCAATGCCTTAGCTGGTTGTGTAAATCTCCCTCCATGTGTCAATATCCACATTTTTTTTTAAGTACATCACATTCATTTTGTGATGTGCTTGTGTGTGTATGAGTGTGAGTGAAATTTACCAATATACAGAGAAGTATAGAGAATAATAACAGTTGATGCTTTTCTATTATCACCCTTGTGTTCATACATGAGATTTTCTACACCGTATATACTAGGTACAGAATGTATAACCAGCAGTAGAATTGCTATGTCATCGGGCATGAGCATCTCATCTTTACTAAGCCATTACCAATTGCTCTGCAAAGCCATTGTGCCACTATACTCCCGCTCACCATCCTTGTTGCTGCATATCTTCACCCACTTTTGGTATTGTCCAATTTTTCACTTTTTACCAATAGGATGTATCTCATTTTAATTTTCATTTCCATGATTAGTAATGACCTTGAATATCTTTTCATGTATTTATTGGACATTTGAATGCTATACAGAATTTTATCTGCCTTTTAAGGAGCTGATATACCATAGTTCAAAATGTAGATATGCTCATTCAGCTATTCAGTCATCCAAGAAACATTTATCGAATGCCTGTTATTTTCCAGGCACTATGATAGATGGTGGTCAGACAAAATTATGAAGCTCAGTCCTTGCCCTTGAGAAGCTCACATTTTGGGAAAGGTGGGGGCAATGTGAGACACATCCCTAGGTGATGATTATATATCAAGTGACAGAAATAAGTCCAGAGTGTGGTGGGAGGACTGTTGAGGCACCTAATGTAGTCTGAGAAACAAGGAAGCATCCTGAAGAAGGCGGAGTCGTGGGGAGGACGGTCCCGACGCCACTGTATTAGAATACTCGGACAAAGACCTGGTAATTCTATTATCTGAAGCTCTAATCCAGAGCTCACACACTGGGGCTGGGAGAGTAACAAGGAGGAGTATGGGTGGAATCCAACTCCCAACATGTTTGTTTGGTCCGTGCAGTAGTGGTCTGCAGAGTTTTTATTTTTTATGTTGATTTCATTGCCAATATTACAAAATAGGGAAATCCTTAAATTTAAAACATTTAAAAAATGTTTTCAAGTCTAGTAACACTGCACCTGCACAGTCATAGGGCCACAATCAAAGCTAAGGAGGCACTGTCTCCTTTCGACAGTCTTCTCCATCTTCCCCACTTCCTTTGTATCTCCCAGGGCTGACATCAAGTATCAGTTGCTGTCTGTCCTCTGCTTTTCTTTTTTATAGTAGAGCTAGGAGGAAAATCATATCATTAACATTCAGCCTTCTTCAATCATTTTCATAACTTATCTTGCCCCTCTATTCCTTTGAGTTTATGATCCCACTCTAATCCCGTAGTGAATTTCCCATCAGCACTTAGGAAACTTTCCTGGGGCTTTAGCAGACTCAAGACTGCTGAGTAAAATCAGGCAAAAGCTGGATGACTGACAAGGCCAGTCATTTAAAGGGATTGAAGGTGTGTGTGTTTCCTTCCAGGAGTATGGGCTGTGTGAGGAGTGGGGCTGCCTATACCCCATTCCAAGGGAAGATTTAATCAGCCTACATCAAAAGCATCTTCTTCACCTTCTAGAAAGAGGAGATCATGAAAAGGCTCTGCAAGTAAGCCTCCAACTCTTCCCGTATTTCTTTTGGGGAAGGTTAGTCTAATCTGATGGCTTTGTTCCTACTGCATCCCACGCAGATATCCGCAATCTCAGATCTGCCCCTTTGTGTCCTCCAGGAGCTAGTTAATAGTCTGAATCTTGAGCTGAAGGTGCCTATCCCTGCAATAGGTGCCAGAGGGACAGCTGGGTCCAGGATTCTGCTGAACTCTGGTCCTGTGAAAGCCATCATTGGTTAGCTACGGGGGTGGTGCAAAATGAGTACAGAGAAGGGCTTAGTCCATAATGGATAAATATTTCATTCTCAAACAAAACAAAGCTGGACTAAAAGTTCTTCTACAGGCCTCACCTCTCTCCTCTACCCTTCTCCTGCAACAGCTCCTGCGGAGAATTCCTGACCCCTCCATGTGCCTTGAGGTCACAGAGCAATCCCTCGACCAACACCCTAGCTTGGCCACATCTCACTTCCTGGCCAACTACCTCACCACCCACTTCTATGGAAAACTGACTGCTGTCCGACACCATGAAATCCAGGCACTGTACATGGGATCCAAGGTAAGGAGGAAAAGCAGGTATGGAGACAGCACACCTGATGCTGGCCCAGCTCCCACTTCAGAACTTGCCCTGCCAGTGGCTTTTTCCAGGCACCTGCCATTCTGGGCCTGTACTATATAAAATCTTTACCCTAACAGCGCCCACCATATCCTAGTTGAGTCCCTTAGGACTTGTCAATCTCTTACCACCCTGCCTCCAAAGTGAATTTGATCTGGTCCTCGTAAGTCCTCTTTGTGCTTTCCCTGACACTTGCTATATCAGTTCTCAATTCTACCATGTGAAATCCAGAATCACCTGTACTTTAAACATACCAGAAGTTGACCTCCCCCCCAGATCAATTAAAACTGAATCTCTTGGGACAGGGCCTGGCTATTTTCAAAGGGATTCTGATGTGATAATTTAAACTACAGAGTGCTTTGTTTGTCACAGGGTTAACTGTCTAGGTAATACTATGAAGTTACAGGTCCTTACCTTTGACGAATAACCTTTACACTAATAGAAATTATAAGCTAGAAAAAGTAATCCAGTGAATGAGCATTTGGGGAGAGACAGAGCCCTCTGACAGTCTTCCGATAATTCTGATTGGCAGGCAATATACGGCCCCACAAATACAGTGAGTGCTGGGAGAGCCATGACTATGACCACTAACTCCCTTGCTAAGAGTTCAACTATGTAAAAGCTTCCTAAAACAGATACACTTTTTTTTTTTTTTTTAACGTAGTGTACCTAAATGAGGACTCCTTGAAAACTGGCAATGAGCAGAGCCAGTGAACATATGAGTATTTCAAGCCTAGTGATAATAACCTCTAGAAAGAGTTGAGAGTCATCATTTACCTGTAGAACACTGGAGGTGCCAGGTTTAGGCAGTCCACTGGTATCACCTTATATTGCTCGTTCTAATAAACCCTCAAGTGGTCAGAATGGTGGCTTTAAGAGTCAGGCAGAACTCGGCTGTGCCTGGAGGGTCTAGGCCAGGGGTCAGCAGTCTACCACCTGTGGGCCAGATCCAGTCCTCAGCCTGCTTTTGAAATCAAGGTTGATTAGAACACGGGTGCATCCGTTCCTTTACATATTATCCATGGCTGCTTTGCCAGTACATGGGCAGGGCTGAGTAGTGGCAACAGAGACCTTATGGCCCATAAGGCCTAAAATATTTAGTATCTGACCCTTTACTGTGAAAGTTTGCTGACCCTTCACCTAGGTGTAGGTGCTTGGAGAGTACTTCTTAATTTAGGTAGGTGTCCAGCCTTGTTTCCTAGAAGACCACTAGCCAATTTCAGTAGTTAGCCATGTGCCTTTTGGTCCCTGACACCCTTTCCCTTCTGAGTAAGCATCCTTGCTTTCTCCTGACGTCCATGTACGATTTTCTTCACTCTGCGGATCTGCCCCACAAACAGGTTCTGCTGACCCTGCCTGAGCAGCACCGGGCCAGCTATTCCCACTTGTCCTCTAAGCCCCTGCTCATGCTGGAGCAGCTGCTTATGAACATGAAAGTAGATTGGGCCACTGTGGCCGTGCACACTCTGCACCAGCTGCTGGTCGGCCAGGAGATCCTATTCACCATGGCCGAGGTCGACTCACTGCTCTCCAGATATGCGGGAAAAGCCCTGGACTTCCTGTACCCTCTGAGGGAGAAGCGATCAGGTAACTCCCAACACCCTAGGTGGGGGTCCTCCATGGAGGAACAAGGACCATGCTGCGTCCTTCATTAGTTTTACTTTCTCTTTTATTATTTTGAGTTGATTGAGAGTGAGCGAGTAGCGACATCTTGGTCTTGGAGGAAGTAGCAAGCTAACCAGAATTAAAGGATGGTAGATAACCACCATGTGCTTAATAACATAGAGTCTGGGCAGCAAACATGCTGGAGGTGGTCTGTGTGTGGCCGTGGTGCAGTGGGCTCATAAGTGTCATCGTTTTGTGTTGAGGATACGCTCAATTCCCAGGGTCACATCAGATATCACTGGTATGTGAGCTGACTCAGACTCTTTGAGAATGAAGAAAAAGAAATGAATATGGACTGGTGTTCCCAGACAGCTACTTTTTCTTACTCCCTACCCTCCTGTGGCATCATCTTCCACTTCCTTCTGGTCATTTTTAGATTTATTTTGTAAAATCCTAGCATATACTTTATTATCTCCTGGGCCTTTATTAACATACTGTGTTTTTTGAGAAATTTAAGAAGCATGCATGCTACTATTGGCTTAGAAGTACCTCTGCCATTCTTTTCATACCTACCACAATCATGGAAGGACAACCTGTGAAACCAACAGAGCTTTGAGCTAAATGCCTAGCACTGAGAGTAAAGGTGCTTATGGGAGAATGACATTCTGACAGCATTTTCTGTCTCTCCAGATTCTGTGATTCACCTCCAGGAAATTAGCAGTCAGGCTTCAGACCTCGAGACCTTGTCTAGATCACCATCAGCAGAATTCTCTTCCACTGCTGCTCCTGGTAAGAACAGGTTCTGAGAATTACCCATTTGTTCAATCTTGCCTATCATAGCTTTCTGATCCTTTTGCCTCTTGCCAGTTACTGTTCTCACTGTTCTCGGTTCATTCTGCTTTGTATACCCCAGAAAAATTCAACACGCAGTGGATTCTTGTTATTCACGGTACTAGTATATCTGTAAAGTCACTGCAAACACTGAATTAGCAAGTACTGAACCATTGCTCCTAGGGAAAATGTACATGTAGATAGATAGATAGATGGACAGACAGACAGATAGATAGATAGATAAACATGCATTGTAATCCTAAATTGAAAATAATCGATCCTAGTCGATAC
Source organism: Rhinolophus ferrumequinum (assembly GCF_004115265.2). Lineage (NCBI taxonomy): Eukaryota > Metazoa > Chordata > Mammalia > Chiroptera > Rhinolophidae > Rhinolophus > Rhinolophus ferrumequinum. Next base: position 28,988,682 of record NC_046289.1, read on the forward strand.
TATTTTACTTACTTTATGAAATAGATAAAGAGGTTCAGAAGTGTTAAGTGACTTGCCTGAGGCCTCCCCGCTGTTGAGTGCAGAGTTGGGATTCAAACCCTGTCTGACCAGCCCCCGAGTTTCTTGCACTACACTGCACTGTCCCCTGCCATCTCCATTCTCTGTATGACAGAGATATCATACAGAGATATCTCTGTATGACAGCTGAAATAAGAAATAAGCTGAAATAAGAAAGCAGCACATCGACTTGTTCAGCCTCAGCTGAGAAGCTACTGCCGGGCAACTTAAATTATTAAACATGCCACTGTGTGCATATCTGTGAAAGCACTGGAAATATTGATTTGGACGTTAAATAAATTTTAGCAAGTAAGCAAATTCACAAGTACTGAATCTGCTAATAAGGGGCATCGGTGGTATTTGGTCCTCATGTTCATTCTGCCCCTACGCCGTACTCACCTACGTACGGCTGTCACCCACACGAGGTGCCAGCTCTGTGAGGGCCTCGCCATGTGCTTGTCATCCCTTTTCACCATCTCTCTTCTCCCACGGTCTCCAGCGCCTTGCACAAATGCCTACACTCAGAAGAAGCTCAGCAAGGGTTTGTTTTGTCAGCGGTCAGGGAAGCAAGATTCTGGGGGGAGATCTATTGGGTGTTGCTGAGAGTCACTATGTTTTTCAGGTCTCTTTTTTTGTGACCCGCGAACATTGCTCTGCGAGGTGACAAGAAATCTCCTTCAATAAAGCAAAGATTGTGGCTTTTCATGGCCATTCTTTGAGAATTAGTCATGTTTCATGATAACCATCAGACCTGATGAGGGCGCTCAGACATACAGGCATATGAGCAGCTTCATGCATCTGGACCAGGCAGCCTGAGCAGCTTTGGCTTACTTTTTTTTTTAGCTTTTTATTATGGAAAATTTCCAGTACACAAAAGGAGAGAGAATAGTGTAATGAAGTCTCACATACGTTACCTGGCTACAATAATTATGAGATGTGATCAAAACATACAGTGACTGTTTAAATTCAAAAATTTTTACAGTAAAAGACACATTGCTATTAATCCCCATCAAAATACTCCCCCTCACTTCGAACACACTTATCCCATCATTCTTGCTACTTTCTGAAGCAGTCCTGGAAGTCGTCTTTCGTGAGTGTCTTTAGTTGCCCTGTTGTGGCTGCCTCGATGTCCTGAATGATTTTGATTTTGGGGAAGAACCAGAAGTCACATGGTGCCAGATCTGGTGAATAAGGTGGATGAGGACACACCATAATGTTTTTATTTGACAGACATTGCCATACCAGAAGCAATGTGTGATAGGGAGTGTTGTCATGGTGGAGGATGATTTACAGCACACTTTAAAACACGTCTCTCAACCATAGTTCACATCCAACCGACTGCACCGAACAAGCTGAAACTTGTCACACACTGTTACTAAGGTTGGATGTGCTGCTTCCCATATTGAAGAATCCTGCCTTTCCCTCGGATGGCACTTGGCAGCAGCATTCACCGTATTTTTTTATTGCAATGGAAAGGCTTCATGTCACACATCACTTCTGATAGAGTAATTTCTGTCAAATAAAAACATTACGGTGTGTCCCCATCCACCTTATTCACTGGATTTGGCACCGTGTGACTTCTCTCTCCTTCAAAGTCAAAATGACCATGAAAGGTAAATGTTCTGAATTATTTCAGGACATCGAGGCAGCCATGACAGCGCAACTAAAGACACTCACAAAAGTGGACTTCCAGAACTGCTTCAGAAAGTGGCAAGAATGATGGGATAAGTGTGTTTGAAGCGAGAGGGAGTATTTTGAGGGAGATTAATGGCAATGTGTCTTTTACTGTAATAAAGTTTTCATCTAAACATTCACCATATTGTATGATCACACCTCGTATCATCTCATGATGACCATTCTTGTTTCATCTATATCCTTGTCTTTCTACTGGATTATTTTGAAGCAAATCCCAGAAAGCACATCGTTTCATTTATAAATACATCAGTATATGTTTCTAAAAGGTAAAGATATTTCTAAAACAAAACCATAACATCATTATCATACCTACAAACGAATGATTCCTTATTATTATCAACTATCCAGTCACCATTCAAATTTCCCCAGTTTTCTCATATTTTTTTTAAGATTGGTTTTTCTAGACTCAAGATCTAAATAATGTCCACACATGACTTTTGGCTGAAATATCTCTTAAATCTCTTTTAATCAATAGGTTCCCTACCTTTTTTTTCCTCTACCTCTTTTTTATTTGTGGAGGAAACTAGGTCATTTGTCCTGTAGAGCGTCCCCCAGGCTGGATTTTGCTGATAGCTCCCCCGGGTTTCCATCCCATATATTTCCAGTGTACCAGCAAATAGATCTAGTAGTTTGATTTGATTCAGGCTTAATATTTTTTGGTAAGTATATCTGAGAGGTAGTTGTGTGCCTCCCATCAGGAGACACACAATGTCCAGTTGTCTCCCTTTTTATGATGCAGTCAGCCATTAATGTTCATTAACTGGTCTATTATTTCAGTAGGGGTTTGTAAAGTGGTGAAGTTCTTATTCTCTCCTTCCTTCCTCACTTATGAGCTGAATTATTGATTACCTTTTACTCTGACTTCTGGCTAGGACTCCCAGGTGTCTCCACTGTACGTTCCCCCAGTCCAAGGGAGAGAAGTTTCCCACAGAGTCAGCCCCCACTGGAGTTTGTGCCCCCTGTGACACCCCCGGCCAGGCACCAGTGGGTACCAGATGAGAATGAGAGCATCTGCATGGTATGCTGCAGGGAGCGCTTCACCATGGTAAGCATTGTCAGTCTCCAGCTTTATCTGCAGGAGAAATTAAAGGAAAACTCAAGTTCACGAGCCTAAGTTTATAGTTACTTCGTGTCCACAAAAGGTTATTGATATTTTCAGAAGACCTACCAAATCTAAGACTTTGGATTTTAATTTGACCTGACCGGAATGTATTTTCTGGATTCAGACTGGTGGTAGGCGACCTCAAGTAGCCTAAGATTCTAAAATCTTTGCCATTCTCATGAAGAAGCAAAAAAGAGGCAGACTGATATATCAGGAGGGGTCACCAAACCTCAGGAGATCGTGTTCCTAGCTCCTGTCTTTTGCAATAAGATGGGTGACCTGGTAGTGGCTACATGTGCTGGCTCTGGAAACAGAGAACTAGGGTTCTAATCTCAGCTCTGCCTCTTGTTAGCAATGTGACTATCAACTTTTTCCATCTCAGATGCTCACTTGTAAACTAGGGATGATATATTATTTGGCTCATGGAGCTATAAGGACTGACTACAATAACAGATGTTACCACACTTAACACAGTATCTGACTAGTATATTAGCTCAGTGCTGATGAAAACAATGATGATGTAATTTTTCTGTGTCTGTTTCCTCCTCACCTGTAAGAGAAGTGTAATATGTCTATCAATCTCTTACAATAAAATGAGGCCGTACTTTGAAATACTTGAAAAAAGAACACATTCTTATCATCATCAATACCATGTAGAAATCTGTTCCACATTGGCTGAGAAAGTCACTTCTTCCCCACTGTGTGTTGCTTTGTCTTCACATGTGGCCTCCACAGACAGGTAGAACTTGTCAGGAGCTATTATACAACTGTCCACGATGTGGGCACCTTTGCTCATCAGCTGAGAGATGTCTTTTAATCTCAGCTTCTTGAAGGCAAGGACTAGTGTAATCTTTCTCAGTGAGAACCAAGCATCTGGTATTCTTAATATGTCACAGAGGCTAATACCAAGGATAAATGGGTTAACAGTTATACTCACAATTCCCACAATGTTACCCTCTCTTCCTCTCCCTTCCTTCTCTTCCCGATGACACTCCTCAGTTTAACAGACGTCATCATTGTCGCCGCTGTGGCCGGCTAGTGTGCAGTTCCTGCTCCACTAAGAAAATGGTTGTGGAAGGCTGCAGAGAGAACCCTACTCGTGTGTGTGACCAGTGCTATAGTTACTTCAACAAAGAGTGAGTGTCTCCTAGCGGATCTGCGATTGGTACTGAACACTGCACCCTCCCCCAGGTCCTTACACACATGTGGATAGCATCTCCAATTTGGAACAATTACAGAAAGTTTTAACAACACTCACACAGAAATGTCATTAACTCTGCAGTAAAATGTTTCACCTTGGTCAGAGAAAATTCTAAGAAAGGAAGTAGGGGTGAGAGGAAGCCAAGTTCAAGGCTCTTACATGATGTTCTCTCTGAGATCAGGACGTTTGGTTTTCAGCCCATCCACTGACTGAGGTCATTGATTGTAGTTCGCTAACGTCCTCACCTGTTTTTCAGCCACTCTTGTTCCAGTTGGTCTCAGCTGAACTCACAGGGACATGTTCAGACCTACTGGATGTTTGGACATCATGTTCATCAGCTCAAATCTAGCTTGTCATCCTGGCTTGTTATCCACAATTAGAAGAGCCTTTCCACTCATCCTATACTTTCCTACACACAGTTCGACTGATGACAAATTTCAGAAACTGCTCATACCTCTGGCAAGACCGATCAGGACTGTGTGCCGACTCATTGTTGCCCAATTGTTTCGCACTACTTCTAGCAGCAAAGGAGGGTGAAACTAAGACTCTTAGAGCATATGAGTCAAAGCAACTATCCAAAAGCAAAATTACTTTGAATTCTTCATGTTTTACTTACAGACTTAAATAGATTTTACGTTCTGCTCAATAATATAATAGCGTTTTTGTGTTTGTTTTAAAATGAACATTTTTTGGTCCTAAATTACCATGATGATTGGTATTTTACCAATCATTTTATTGGAAGGAAGACATGCCATGCTTATACTATCGTTTCTGTGACCCTGGCATACCACTGCCTCCCGCAGGGTGGGGCCGGGGCAATTACCCATCTACTAAACTGCTGAGATTTGACATGAGCGGTTAGTATCGATGGGGATTCTTTCATTCAGCAATCACTCAGCAATAATCACTTTGCTCTCAAGGAGCCCCCATTTTGGTTGGGAGACAGCCAACAAACAGACCACAAAATCATTGGATAAGTAGGTCAGGAGGGTTTCCTAGAGGAGTGGCACCTGGTCTGAGCCTTAGAGGCTGAGAAGTGAGTAGGAAAAGAAGAGGAAGCAGACCATGCCCAGAAGCAGGAGGAACAACTGCAAAGGTAAGTGTAGGAGAAAGTATGGGTCATTTGAGGAAGTGTAAATAGGTAGGTGATGGACTAAGGTTCCGGCCGGTGTATCTTGGACTCAGAGGCTGGCAGCTGAGCCGGGAGGACTTAGGCAATGGCACAAAGGCTTGGGCCGGGGTTGACCAGCAGGCTTCTCATGTAGGGTATTACTTAGGACTCAGGACTTGGGCTCTAGCTTGTGGCACCAAGACTTAGTGCTTGGTGGTGCCAATTTAAGTTGACCATGGCCAGTGACAGAGTGGGGAGAATTTTTATGGGTTGAGCACAGGTCATGGTGGCAGGAGATGGTCTCAAGAAGTAGCCAGGTCCGGTCACAAGGGGCTTTGTCTACTAAACTGCAAATGTGGAACATTTTTACCCTGAGGAGCTACCAAACAGTTTTAATCATAAGCATAATGTGACCAGATTTGCATTTTTGAAAGCTTGCTGTAGCTACAAAGTGCAGAATAAGTTGACAGAATCAAGGAGACCAGTTGGGAAACTATTGTGAAGGCTCTAGCAGTAAATGATGAGAGACCTCTGTGAGGCAAAGATGAAGAGAGAAATGGGAACATTTAAAGAGATATTTAGGAGATGGAATGGACATGAAATGGTGACTAATTGACAAGTGAGGGAGAGTAAAGTTTTGAATAATTCCCTGATACCTCACTTGGATAAAGAGTAAATGTCAGTGGTACACACCAAGCTCAAAACACAAGAGGAGGAGAGAGTCAGGCACGTCATTTTTTCTTTCTCTGTTTCCAGTGTGCCGGAAGTGCATCCAGGACAACCAGAAGGTGAGGCTGAATCACATTCGTTGTGACTCTTTGTTTATATGCTCAAGTTGGCATTTCCTTCATCATCTGCTACAACTGATATCCTTCATGGCAATGCAGTCTCACTTGTTGGCCAAAGGAAATTCTTGGCATTTCTATCAAGCTGTTTCCCTTAAAGTTTATCATCAAATTAACCTAGTATACTGGCCCTTTAGCTTCCACCATTGAGAAGGCCAGCAACCAAAGACTTTGGTCCTCAACTTTTAATAGATTATTTTATCCTATTCTATTCTATTCTATTCTATTCTATTTTTTATTTTATTTTTATCCCTAGGTTCCCTTTTACTATTATCCTACCTCCCAATGCTACTCCTTCCCCCTAGTTTGGCCCATATCCTTCCACAGCAGGTTAGTTTTAGAGTAGCCAGTGGCTCAGCCCTCCATTTGAGAAGCATGTACCTTTCAGGGTTGTATGACAAACACTAACACTCATCCCAGGTCTTCCCTGGGGAAGAAAGTTTGAGTTGCTTTAATGAGGCCTCCTAAAGGAAATAAAAAGGACCAAGGAGAGAAAAAGAGCACTCAGATAGCAAGCAAGGATCTGCCTGCACACCAGCTCGCTGGACTAGGCAAGACTGGACTGCTGGCCAGTGACTGACACATGAATGCCCTTTCTCTTCTCAGCACCGGACAGCTCCAAGAATGAAAGCCCTCCATACTCAGCTGTGGTGAAAGTCCCCAAAGCAGCTGAGGTGGAATGGATTTTAGACCTGGATGAGGAGGAAAATGAGCTGGTGCGGAATGAATTTTACTATGAGCAGGTAATAGTAATAAAATTCAATGACCTTGGGGTGGCCGGGCAGCTCAGGTGGTTGGAGCACCGTGCTCCTAACACCCAGGTCTCCGGTTCTATTCCCACATGGGCCAGTGAGCTGTGCCCTCTACAGCTAAGATTGTGAACAAGGGCTAGACCTGGAGCTGAGCTGCTGTGAGCAGCCGGCATGAGCTGCTGTGAGCGGCCCGCCAGCCAGGGACCGACTGGCTTAGCTGGGAAGAGCACAAGGCTCATAGTACCAGCAAGGGCCAGTGAGCTGCGTCCTCCACAACTAGACTGATAGACTGAGAACAACGGCTTGACTGGGGGTTGGCGGCAGGGGGGAGGGAGAGAGAGGGGGTTAAAAAAGTAAAATTCAATGACCATTTGAGTTTCTTTATGATGTGTAGTAGTAGAATGGCAGGAAATGCAGAGATAGATAAGCACAGCCTGGCCTTCACTTGCTTACAGTGTAATAACATAAGAGCTTAGACAAATAAACCAGGTAAGGAAGAAAATGAGGAGCACTTTGGAAATGCACAAGAGGAGATCAGGAGAGGCTTCGTGGAAGAGGTAACATTTAAGATGAGCCTTGGAAGAGTGGTAGGAGTTTGACAAGCAGAAATTTGGGTGTTGTGAGGGGAATGTGGATAGGGGAAGAACAAAGGGGGCAAAACTAAAACATCTGAGCAAAGGCACAGTGTCAAATTGTAGCACGTGACGGGGAACTGGAAATGCTTTAATTTGGGGGGATAGGATGTTAGTAGGGAGGTCATATAAGGTCGGATTGAAATGGGCTATTTATGTTTAGGGACCTGAATTCCAAAGTAAGGAATGTGTACTGGGTAGGCATCAGGGGCCATGAAAGGTTTTGGAATGTGCTATTGGAATATTAATTTAGCAACAGTGTGTCCAGGGGCTTGGAGCAGAGACATTTCCAGGTGGTCAGTCAAGCAAGGTGACTGTCAGAGTCCCAGCCAGCGACAAGGAGGACCTGTGTTAGTGGGACAATAGGCTGGAAAAAGGAGGGGGTTTGTGGACATCCACAAGAAGCAGACAAGAAGTAGGCAGCACATGAACACAGTTCCCCTCATCCTAGTAAGGTGACAAAACCTAGCTGCTAGGGCTTTGACAGTGCTACTTGGAGCATATGAAACTTGCTTAGTTCCACTTCTGCTTTGCTGTGAAATTTTGGCTCCTTCCTCCAGTGTTTTCCAAGCTTTGTGAAGTAGGAAGAATAATTCCCGCCATCCCACTGCATTTGGTCCATGAGCTCACAGTGTGTTTCTCTCTTCCTCCCCCGGGCCAGGCCCCCAGCGCCTCCCTGTGCATTGCCATCCTCAGTCTGCATCGTGACAGCACCGCCTGTGGCCACCAGCTGATTGAACACTGCTGCAGGCTGTCCCAGGGCCTCAGCAACCCAGAGGTGGATGCAGGGCTGCTCACAGACATCATGAAGCAGCTGCTCTTCAGTGCCAAGATGATGTTTGTCAAGGCCGGCCAGAGCCAGGACCTGGCTCTTTGTGACAGGTAAATGGGAATGAGCCTCTGGTCTGGTCCATGGCAGTCATTTCTATCCAGCTTCTTTTTCTGACCCCACTATGAGTTTTCACTTCACCGTCTTCTCTGATAAGATACACTGAAGTGTTTGCCTCTCAGTTTGAAGTTACTGTCATGCTGTTCCAGATCACAAGTGGTCTTCCTCACGTTCCTGTGACAGCCTGTATCCTTCTCTTTCCCTAAGTGGGTCCTCAAAGCATAGTGTTCTATAGCTACACCCAGTCAGAAAGAAAGTAAAGACTCTGGTTAATCTGTAATTAAAATCAATTTAAGGGAGCACCTTTCATCTCTGTAAAACTTTCTGATTTTTAAAGAAGTGTCTTCCCTGAATGTCCAGTGCTTAGCCTTGACCAAAACTCGACCCCAATCTTGACCAAATTCAGACTGTGGCCTCAGGGAGTTCTGGGTAACAGCTCTATAAATCATGTTGGAGACTGGCGTGTCCCTGTGTCACAGGTAGGCACCTGAGGCATAAAGTAGAAGTATCTTTAGAAAAGATGTTATTAGGCTTCAGGTCCCTGCACAACTTGCTCTGCCTCCATTCATTAACTTAACAATGAAAACTCCCAATTCCTAGCTTATCCACCCAGACGTGTGACTCGTGCTCCCAGCACTCAGTCCTAGCCAGATTTGGGTGTAGAGAGCGTAATTTTCTTTGAAGTGTAAGTAGCTCAGGCACTTGCTCAGCATACTTGCCTAGAGACTCATCAGATAGCAGAGAGTGCAGTGAATCGCACCTTTACCACGTCCCAGCTCTGTAACCTTGGCCAACTCTGTTAACTGCTCTGGGCCTCAGTTTCCTCCACTGTAAAACAGGAATAATAACACTTATCTCATGGGGCTGTTATGAGGATAAAATGAGAGCACCCGTGTAAAGGGCTATGAACTGAGCCTGTATACTCCAAAAATGTTAGTTTTCTTATTTTTATTAACAAAAACCAGAAGGTTGAGAAAGACAGAAGATGGTAGGACAGAAAATGGAAGGAAATATAAAGGAGTTATATCAAGAGGCAACATCAGCGTCTACATCATATTTCAAGTTTATAAATGAAGAAATAGATGTAGCATATGTTAAGTAAAGTTTTTAAAACAACCATGAAAAGAGCCCGAAACCTACCAATTTTCCAGAAGTGGAGAAGATGAGGGGAAAAGAACAGAAACCCCTCCGTTTAGCAGAAGGTACAATTTAAGGCAAAAATAAAAATATGTCAAATTTCAGTAATGTAAATGAGATAAAGTTTTATTAAAAGAAAAAGACACTGAGATTGGAGGGGTGGGTAGAACAAATTTAACATCAAACCCTACGCTTCCTTCAAATATACGCGGTCAGACAATTAAGTTTGCAAATTCATCCTAGAAAAAGTGCTCTATACCTCATTGCTGAGTATCACTATGGTCACCTTCAAAGTACTCCCCTTGGGAAGCTATGCACCAATGCCAGCAACTAGTCCACTCTTCAAAGCAATTTTGGAACTCTTTTTCTGGAATGCCATCAGAGCTGTCGTCGTATTACCCTTGATGTCCTGAATGTCGTCAAAATGTCTTCTTTTCAATATTTCATTTATCTTCGGGTAAAGAAAGAAGTCACTGGGGGCCAGGTCAGGTGATTAGGGAGGGAGTTCCAATACAGTTGTTTGTTTACTGGCTAAAAGCTCCCTCACAGACAGTGCCGTGTGAGCTGGTGCATTGTTGTGATGCAAGAGCCATGAATTATTGGTGAAAAATTCAGGTCGTCTCACTTTTTCATGCAGCTTTTCAGCACTTCCAAACAGTAAACTTGGTTAACTACCCAGTTGGTACAAATTCATAATGAATAATCCCTCTGATATCAAAAAAGGTTAGCAACATCATTGCAACACGTTCACAAACTTAATTGTGAGACCTCTTAGATGGAGGAACTACCTGCTTTAGGCTGAGGCAGCAGAAATGAAGGGAGTCCTTTCTTCAGTAGGATTCTCACCCACCCCAGGTGCCTTGGGTTTTAGCAGTGGCTGCAAATTACACACTCTTTCTTCCCCACCCGGGATTCAGATACACCCACTCTGGAGAATCCCTACCTTTGTGCCTTTTTGCTGATGGCAGTGGATTCATCTCTCTTGTGTGTTTGCACTTCCACTTTGCAGAGTATTTTTCTACTGTTTTTATCTCATACTTCCTTCTGATAGACATTTAAATAAGTAAGTAAATGTTTAAAAACAAGGCTCACACCATCTATTATAAATGTACAATACGTTATGAAACTGAATGTGCTTTTACACACTATACTCTCCTACCCCATCCCCACTAGCTTGAGAATCACCGATGTACTGAATCCCTTTTCAGGGACATCAGCGGACAAGTCAGGACCCACAGAGGTTTTTGCTAGAATTATGAGATAAGATTTAAGAACCTTGAGTGGATACCTGTTGCAGGCAGCACTAGGCAGAATGATCCAGCTCTCTGGGCTCTCTGCCATTATGAGGTTTCTGCAATCATCAGCTGTCAAGAATAGATCAAAGGTGGCAGTCCTAGTAGGCTGTAATGAGAGTCCACCCTTAGCCCGGGGCAAAAATGTCAAGTCCAGGAGACTAGAATCAAGTGAGGGACCAGGATGCCCCTGCACAGCAGCACCTGCAGGGAATGGTGGTGATGTGACCTCTACACTGACTGGAAGTGCAGGCCAGCAATACAAGCTGTCCCCCAAACAAGCAGGGTTCAAAAGGACCAAAAAGTAGACGGGTAACTTGTGAGCCTTCAACATTCAACTAGAGGCTTTGCCTCAAATAGAAGACCTGAGAGTCTCTATTCTGCATATTAATATCTAACATTTAATGAGTACCTACAAAGTTCCAGACACTATCCTAAGCCCTTTTATTTGGGTTATTTCCTTTTGTATTCATTTTACAGATGAGTACATTGAGGCAAAGAAAGGTTAACTAACTTGCCAGAGATCATGGAACTGCTAAGTGATGGCATCGGGATTCAGAGCGTCAGACTCCAGAGCCTTCTCTCATAGTGTCTGTGTATCTCTCAATTCTCGTTATCACATTTCACATTGGAAATGAAATGGAAAACCTTTAAGCATCAACTATTCTTAGTAAGACTGTTGAGCCTCATTGCCTTGCCCTTGTCCTCCCTGTAGCTACATCAGCAAGGTAGACGTACTGAATATTTTAGTTGCTGCTGCCTATCGCCACGTGCCATCTCTGGATCAGATCTTGCAGCCAGCTGCAGTCACCAGGCTAAGGAACCAGCTTTTGGAAGCTGAGTACTACCAACTGGGCGTTGAGGTGAGACAAAGAAAAGGCTGACTTCCACCCCACTGTAATGAGTTGCCTTTGCCTGGCCTTGCAAACAGGTATTGTCACCTCTCAGTTGTCCTTGGCCATTGGGAAGTGTCTAGGGCATGACCAGTTTGCCAGAGTGGGAGTAATGGCAAATGTGAGTGGTGGGGGGCGGGGGGAGATGATTGGCAACAAGGGAATAGAATAGGTCTTGGGGACCCTCAGGCCTTGATGTAGGGACCTCTCACTAAAAGGAGCGATTTTTCCTCCAGGTCTCCACAAAGACTGGGCTTGATACCAGTGGTGCATGGCATGCTTGGGGCATGGCCTGCCTCAAAGCTGGGAACCTCACTGCTGCACGGGAGAAGTTCAGTCGCTGTCTGAAGCCTCCTTTTGACCTCAATCAGCTGAGTCATGGCTCAAGACTGGTGCAGGATGTGGTGGAGTATCTCGAGTCCATGGTGAAGCCACTCCTATCCTTGGTAAGAGCACAGTAGGCAGAGGGTCAGCTCAGGGTGGGGAGCCTAGGAGCAGTAATGACCTGCGGAAAGGATTAGCTTCCACTCAGCTGACAGTGGCCATCCAGGCTCAGAGCTGCCAAGACTGGATTTTGTTCTTTCCATTACATATAATTAAATAAATAACTACATATGGTTACATAAGTAATACAGTCAATTTTTTAAAACAAACTGTAGAAAACTGTTTTTTAAATGATAAAAATCACATATAATCTCGTACTCAGACTTACATAGTGTTTAGATTTTAGCGAATGTTCTGTTATGTTTTTGAATGAAATTGGTGCTATACAGTATTATAATATATAGAGTTTTCTATCCTGCCTGTTTTTCTACTCTTAAAACTATATTCTGAGCATTTTTCTACATTGTTAAATATTCTTTGAAAACAGTAGTTTCAAAGAACTTACTGAGTTCCATTTTTCCTTCCCATTCTCTCCTTTCCTGTCAGCAAGATGATGATTACTTGGCCACCTTGAAAGAACTGGAAGCTACCCTTCGGACCCAGAGCCTCTCTCTGGCGGTGATTCCCGAAGGGAAGATCATGAACAACACCTACTACCAAGAATGCCTCTTCTACCTGCATAACTATAGCACCAACCTGGCCCTCATCAGCTTCTATGTGAGGCACAGCTGCCTGCGGGAAGCCCTGCTGCACCTCCTCAACAAGGTGGGCCACGCAGACATAGCTCTCTAAGGGCACCACCTGCTTTGACCACCAAGGGTGGCCCACTCAGCTCTCAGCGGGGTGATGATGCCCTTAAACGTAACCCAGTGTGGAGCTGTGAGATCACCTCTGGCAGAGCCAGGTCAAATGGAAAATTCTGTCTACACAAATCATTATTTGATGAGTGTGCAACAAGTCTTTACCCTGGATCTCAAATTGCCGTTCTGACTGGCAATGACAGATTTCATCGCTGTTCCCAAAACATACAGCAGAATCAAATAGTAGTTGAGAGCATGATCTCTGGAATAAGATATTTGATATAAGTGAGTTGACCTTAGGCAAATTGCTTAGCCTGTCTCTGCTTCCATATTCCTCCCACCTATGCTGGGACTGTGTCCCATTTCTAACCCAACTGTTCATCCATTTGGAGTTGTTACCACAAGGCCCACGAAGCACCCATGGTACAAATCCTGTATTTGGTCTCCAGATATCTCATGGAAGGAGAGTGTGCTCTCCTTTTTTACCCTCTCACGTCCTCTGCCCTCCTCCCACAGGAGGAGGCAAAGTCACCACTGAAGTGCATTATTTCTTTGAAGCTGTTAGGCGACATCAGGACTCTGTTTCATCATGACCCTTTGGTATTCCCTTTTTTATCTGATTGTTACATGAAAACTTTATAAGGAATTGACTGATTTGTACCAAATTTCACATAAAATTAAAAGATCTCAAGGTATACTTTAATTTCAGTCTGTCGCCCTAATTCAAGATGGAAGCCAACTGAAGTTTGCAAGTAGACCTATCTTGTAGAATTGCTGCAAGTGAAATCAATAGTTCACAATGTCATAATAACCATAGCCATACAGAACAGCGAAAGGGAAATGTTTTCACTGCTGCTTTAGCTACTAATTGTGCCTTAGCTACTCACCACGTCTCAAGGATAGTGTGAAAGTTATATTATTGGGAGTTTAATTGCTAACTTTTATTTTTCCTCAGTTTCCAAATGAGTTTTGAGGTAAACCTGCTTCTCCCAAGCACAAATTGAGAATGGAAATCATCCAGTCCTGTTTATTCTAACTAATGACTAGTCTAGAAAGTTAAGCTGCTTATTTACTTATCTTATAAGCTGATGACAGCATTACCCCTGTTTTACATTTGTCAGAGCTAGAATAGAAGCCTTTTTGTCTCCTGTAATCACAATTACACTTCAACTGAAATATCTTGCCTTAATTCTCAAGCAGGTAGGGAGCAACAGAAAAAAAGAGGAAGAAGAAAAAGAAAAAAAAATGATGAAAACTATGACAATGCCTAGAGCATGGAATATGTTGTGTTTCTAGTGTATTCCCTATCCTTTCACCCCTTTACCTAGCACTCCACCCCAGAGTGAGCTTTCTAGAACATAAATAAGTGCTATTTATGGTATTCATCATTCATGCTATTTCCCTCTTTAAAAGGCATTCAGTGGCTCCCCGTGAAGTCCAAAGGCCGTAGCATGCATGCAGGATCCACCAGGATCAGGCTCCTTTATTTTTCCAGTTTATTTTCACCACAAATCCTACTTATACCCCACCTTCCAGATTTATCAAATTACTTAAATTTCCCAATTTTAATGTGCTTTCTTACCTCCATGAGTCTGCATGTGCTATTTTCCCTACGTAGAATGCCCTGCCCCTCCTTGTTTTCTTGGAAAACTCTTTGTATTCTTTCAGACACCCTTTATTGAGTTTTCACAGAACATGCAAGCAACATTAATCACCTCTACCTGTATACCACCATTATACCTAGGACATAGTCTGTTGCTGCATTTATCCCACTGGATTGCAACTATTTGTTTATGGTTTTGTCTTCCCATCTGGACTGAGAAGGCCTATATTTTACTAATCTGTGTCTTCAAGCACCTGACCTAGTGCCAGTTGTGAATGAATGAGTGGATAGCTGAATGGATGAAATGGAAGTTCGTAAGAAAGCCACCTTTCCTATGGAGCTGATGCCCCTGCTTCTTAAAGTCTGGCCTGCGACATCTAGGTTAGGTCTAGGTTCTCAGTTAGGGACAGCCAGGATCAGGAAAGGAGCACCCACCCACTGTGGAGGTTCTCAAAGCTCAGATCCTCTCCACTTCCAAACAGCTCGTGCCCAGTGGTACTAGGCTGGCATGGCTCTACTATCACGAGTTTATAGCCACCCTTTACTCTCCATTAGTTACTCCTAATCTAAAAGCGAAATGCCAAAATGGTTTTCTTTCCTATGACGATGGAATAGGGGTTTATAACTTAAGGTCTCAGAACCTCAGATGAGCGTCAGCAGTAAGGCAATTAATATATGTGTGCACTTTCCTAAGGACTTCCATGATGTTTATCATTTAGTCATTCATCTAAGAAATATTTATTAAATAGCCAAGGACTATTCTAGACATTAAAGATACAGCAGTGAAAAAAACAGACAAAAATATCTGCCCTCATAAAACTTACGTTACAGTAGGGAGAGACACAATAAACCAGGTAAATAAAATATGTAGCGTAGGTAGTGAATATAATAAAAATAAAGCGGGGTCAGGGACACGGGTGGCTTGTGCACTTTTCGATAGGATACCCAGGGAAGATGATATCGGAGTAAAGGCCTAATGGAGGCAGTAGTGAGCCCTGCAGACTGTGGACGAAGCACAGTCCAGGCAGAGAGAGTAGCGAGTGCAAAAGTTCAGGGTGGCGAGAGCCAAGTGAGCTGGGGACAGGGAGTAGCAGATGAGGTCGGAAAGGTAACGGGCCAGATCATACAGGGAGGGCCTGGTAAGCATTGTGAGGCCTTGGGCTTTGTGCTGACTGAGGGCGAGAACCATGGGAGGATTCTGAGCAGAGGAGTAATGTGACGTCTTACAGAATTACTCGGGTTGAATTGGTGGCATTAGGATAAAAGAGGCAGGAATGGAAAACGGGAGACATCAGAGGAAGCGATTGCAATAATCCAAGCAAGTGGTGATGATGTCTTGGGCCAGGGTGGTACAGTGAAGGTGGTGAGAAGGAGTCAGACATACAGGTGCTGTATGTGTTTTGCTAGCAGAACCAGTAGAATTTGCTGATGAACGTGATGTTGGGGTGTGAAGGAGAGAGAGATGACTGAGGTTTTTGACCTGAACAGCTAGAAGAATGAAATTGCCGTCTGAGAATGGGAAGACTGCAGAAAGAGCATATTTAGTAGGAACAATCACGAGCACAGTTTTAGATGTAGCAGGTTTACTAGGTACCCGAAAGGACATGTTGGATAGGCAATTGGAGATAGAGTTGGATATACAGTTCTGGAATTTGGAAGGAATGGTCAGGCTAGAAATAGGGATTTAGGCATAGTCAGCAAATAGATACTATTTAAAGCAAGGAGTCTACATGAAATCACCAAAAGAGTGATTATAGATAGAAGAGAGAACAGGTTCCTCCTAAGGCCTGGAGAGATTAGGAGAATCAGCAAAGGAGATTGCAAAGCAGTAGCTAGAGAAGGAAAATAAAACCTGCAGAGGGTGGCATCCTGGAGCCAAATAAAATATTTCAAGGAGGAGGAAGCCATTGGCTGTATCAAAAGCTATTGATAGATCAGGTGGAAAACAAGAACCGATTATTAACTTTTAGATTTAATACTATAGAGATCATTGGTGACCTAAGGGACAGTTTCAATGGGGTTGTGGGTGTGAAAGCTAGATAAGAGTGGGTTCAAGAGAAAAATCACAGGACATAAATAGGAAACAATGAGCGTAGATAACTCTGCCAAGGATCTTTCTATAAAGGGAAGGAGAGAGTGGAGCAGTCACAAGAGTGGGATTTTCAAAGGCACCTGTGACACGCAAAAGTTTAAGAAACACCACTCTAGGAGGATGCTGAAGGAAATTCAGACTGGATCCCAGACAGTGTGAGACCCAGGCTCAAGACTTCTGACTTTCTGCTTTATCCTGCTCTAGGAGAGTCCTCCAGAAGTCTTCATAGAAGGCATTTTCCAGCCAAGCTATAAAAGTGGAAAGCTACACGTTTTGGAAAACTTGCTAGAATCCATCGATCCAAGCTTGGAGAGCTGGGGAGAATACTTGCTTGCTGCCTGCCAACATTTACAGAAGAAGAACTACTACCACATTCTGTATGAGCTGCAGCAGTTTATGAAGGTAAGCGCAGCCCTAGCCTGCCTTCAGTCTCTGTCGCTGACGCCCTACCACGTATAAGATGAGGAAACAAAGACTTGTCATTCTTCCCCTGGCCTTGCGATGTGGCTAATGCTAGAGCAAATCCATGTTGCTATGTAGCATTGTTAAGGAATATGAGGATCTCCATCCTCATCCTAAAGAGGCAAACTGAATCTTGTCAGTAATGGCATTCTTCAGAATTCAAGAAATGTAAAGGTAAAGGGGTAGGTGGTAGTTTCAAGATAAACGTGAGTCATGAATGCAGAATTCAGAAGGACTGATGGAGAAATAGGTGTTTTTAGAAAAGATGCATGAAGGGAGAGGGAACGAATTTCTTCCAGTCTGTCTGAGGGTTGCCAGTACTAAATTCGCAGAGAAATGGAATTACGTATTCAGTGCCAAATAAGAGGGAAGACAAGTGGAACAGAGAATAACAAGTATCCTTTCTAAGATCTCTTCTGTGGTAGAGTAATGTCCTACCCAGGAGCTTAGCCAGTCAGTTCACTGTAGGATCTATTGGGCCTGGGAGTGTCTGATTCAAAGTCGCACTAGAGCTGGTGATGTGAATGGGTGCTGGCAACGCTGCTCATGGGTGGGAATCAGATCAGAATTCCCCTCACACACCCACCCTCCGATATCCCTGACCTCCTTTGACCTAAACTTTAGTTTGTCTCTTCTAGGACCAAGTCCGGGCTGCCATGACCTGTATTCGGTTCTTCAGTCACAAAGCAAAAACATATACGGAACTGGGAGAGAAGCTCTCATGGCTGCTTAAGGCCAAAGACCACCTGAAGACCTACCTCCAGGAAACGTCCCGCAGCTCTAAAAGGAAGAAAACCGCCTTCTTCCGAAAGAAGATGACTGCAGCTGATGTGTCAAGGTAGCTCGGGGTTCAGGGAACAAGTAGGGCGGTGCCGAAAGGCTAGAACTAAGTGTCTGTTGGTGATGAAGCTGCCCTTGCCCACACCTAAACCCTTAGGGGATGGGGGAGAGGAGGGCGGAGGGGGCAGGGAACCACACATCTAAAAGGAATTTTTCCTTTTTACTCGGCCATAAAAAAGGATGAAATCTTATCATTTGTGACAACATGGATGGACCTAGAGGATATTATGCTGAGCGAAATAAGTCAGAAATAAGACGGAGAAAGACAAATGCCATATGATCTCATTTACATGTGGAATCTAAAGAACAGAATAAACAAACAAACAAAACAGAAACAGACTCATACAGAGAACAAACTGATGGTTGCCAGATGGGAAGGGGGTCGGGGGACTGGGTGAAAAAGGTGAAGGGATTAAGAAGTACAAATTGGGATTTATAGATGATGTAATACAGAATTGTACACCTGAAATCTATGTAATTTTACTAACAATTGTCACCCCAATAAATTTAAAAAAAAAAAAGAAGTACAAATTGGCAGTTACAAATTAGTCACAGAGATGTAAAAGTACAGCATAGGGAATATAGTCAATACATTGTAAACACTATGTATAGTGCCAGATGGGTACTAGACTAGTCAGGTGGATCATTTCATAAAGTATATAAATGTCTAACCACTAGGCTATACACCTAAAACTACTATAAAATAATGGTGATTGTCAAGTGTAATTGAAAAATGAAAAAGTGTTTTGAACACTCAATCAATAAATAAATAAGGGATTATTCCACAACAGTGTCTCGTGCAAGGTTGGAAAGCCTGCAGAGGAGCTAGTAGGGGAAGAGCAGAGTGGGGGGAGATTGGAATCCCATGTTACAATTACACTAAACTGCGCATCCCGTACAGAAGAGGTCCTGTGTGATGTGGCCCCTGCCTGTGTCTCCATCTCATCTCCCAGCCACTCTCTTCTTCTTGGCTGAGCGTTGGTCACAGTGGCTTCCCAGGGTTCCTCAACACACCAAGTCTTTCCCTTCTCGCAGCCTTTATGCTCACTGCTCCCTCTGCTTAGAGCACAACATCTAAAGTAAATGCCCCCCCACTAACATTTTATTGCCTTCATAGACCCCGTCGCTAGACATGTATGTGTTTGCTCCTTGTTCACCTCTCCTCCGCCTATGAACTCGGAGCGCAGGGTGCATGTGTCTCTTGACCTCTACTGTTAGCAGCACATAGATGCTCTGTAAAAAGTGATTCAAGGCCTGGATCTCAACCAGTTCCACAAAGCCCTGAACTATTGTGAGTCTATACAGGGCACTAAGCCACCCATTTTTGTCTTGTCATAACTGCTCAGTAGGTATTTTGATCTCTTTTCTTTCCACATCATTTCTTCTGCCTTTTCCATTGCCATCTTATTATGATTCCTCAGTCACCCAGCCCTAGTTTTGTCATTCCTGAAGCCCTTCATGAGATTAGACCGTACATCTCCTGTCACCATAGGCACATGAACACACTTCAGCTGCAGATGGAAGTGACTAGATTCTTACATCGGTGTGAAAGTGCTGGGACCTCGCAAATCACCACCTTGCCTCTGCCAACCCTATTTGGAAACAACCACATGAAAATGGATGTTGCCTGCAAGGTATGTATGATGTTTCAGACCTCTGGCAGGCTGTTCTTCTCTTTCAGAACCCTTACCACAGTTGTAATCATCTAGTTATTATTTCAGCTATTTGTTTGATGGCTGCCTGCCCACTAGAATGTTAGCCACAGAAGGCTAGAGAGCAAGTCCATTTTGATAACCCTTCTATCCCTAGTGCCTGGCACTTAGTAGAGTTTCAACAAATATTTGTTGAATTGATGGGGGCCCTCATTTTTAGTTAAGGGGCTACTCCATTAATTATTGCTTCACTATGCACATTTCCCTCTCCTTTTCAGGTCATGCTTGGAGGGAAAAATGTAGAAGATGGTTTTGGAATTGCATTCCGTGTTCTGCAGGTACAACTTGAATTGCTCTAGATTATGCTGAGGGCCTTAGCACCTGATCACAGTCCCGTGAGAGATTATTCTTCAGAACATTTTTTTTTTTTTAAAGATTTTAGTGGGGAAGGGGAACAGGACTTTATTGGGGAACAATGTGTACTTCTAGGACTTTTTTTCCAAGTCAAGTTGTTGTCCTTTCAGTCTTAGTTGTGGAGGGCACAGCTCAGCTCCAGGTCCAGTTGCCATTGCTAGTTGCAGGGGGCGCTGCCCACCATCCCTTGCGGGAGTCGAACCGGTAACCTTGTGGTTGAGAGGACACGCTCCAACCAACTGAGCCATCCGGGAGCTTTGCAGGGGGTGCTGCCCACCATCCCTTGCGGGACTCGAGGAATTGAACTGGCAACCTTGCGGTTGAGAGCCCACTGGCCCATGTGGAGGAATCAAACCGGCAGCCTTTGGAGTTAGGAGCACGGAGCTCTAACCACCTGAGCCACCAGGCCGGCCCCTTCAGAACATTTTTATCCTAAGAAAAGCAGACTTACATGTACCTCAAGGATGAAATAAAGGAGGTGGCTGTTACACAACTGTGTGAAATTCAAGACTCCAAGCCACTTTGCCAAAAGCCAAGTAACCGATGACAGTTCACCAAAAGCTATCACCTAAATACCTGAAACCAGGTTTAGGACAGTTGCTCACAACTGTTTCCCTGCAGAGCCTCTGCGTACCCTTACAGGAGAGCGTGGCTAGGGGAGGCGGCCAACTGGGGGGAGGCGGTTTCTGTTGGGCAGGAGGGGCCCCTGGCAGCAAGGGCTGCCCCTCCACCCTCCGTCTGCCCTGAGCTAGCTCGAGGAGTACATTTTCTGTTGCTTTGATAAGAGGATGCAGGTGTGGCTATGGCACTGGAGCAGAGGCTAGAGAAGGGTGCTGAAACCACGAGGAGCAGTTTCTCCAGACCACCCCCCTCCACACAGTTACACACACACCCCCTGAGGACCGTCACTCCAGGCAGCCAGGGTCTTACACTTAAGCATTATGGTGTCTCAAGGCTTCACGAACAATCAGTGGCTTCACGAACAATCCATCAGATGTATGTCTTCCACCCATTTTCAGTGGTGGACAAAGCTCTCCACACACAGATACCTCTGATGGTCAGGCTGAGCAGCAGCTCCTTCCAGACCCTGTGGCAAGGAGTGTCCAAGACCAGACTTAAAGTGTTTACCTGGTAGTTGCCAGCAAATCAGTATTTGGTGAATTGGTCTATTTCCAAAAACTAAGGCACCTCTTACCAGAGCACCAAGTATCCAGGGCAGAAAATACCAGCCCCAACATCCACTTCTCAAGAAAAAATTTGGCTTGTTAGAGAATGAATTAGTCTTGGGAATTTGATTAGAAAATTTTCAGAAAGTGACACAGCAGCCAAGTGAGATGCACCAGTTTAGATATTCAGGTTACGATTTTTATGGTTGCTTCCTAAGTGTCTGCCTAACTCCACAAGAGGAACTTTTTGCTTGCTTTTTTATTTATTTGTTACATGTGCGTTTTCTATTGTGACTACAATAAATGTGGCTTATCTACACCAAGCACAGTGGGAGCGTTTTGAATGTTGCCTCCCTCCCCGCCGTGAATGACCCCGCCACCCTAAGCCCATCATTCCATGTTCCGTTCTAGGATTTCCAGCTGGATGCTGCCGCAACCTACTGCAGAGCTGCTCGGCAGTTGGTGGAAAGGGAGAAATACAGTGAGGTCCGGCAACTGCTCAAATGTGTCAGTGAGTCAGGCATGGCAGCCAAAAGTGACGGGGACACCATCCTCCTCAACTGCTTGGAAGCGTTTAAGAGAATTCCACCCCAGGTGCGCTCACTCCCATACCTCTTGGCTCTTCCCCTGTTTTGGTGCCTTCACATACCCCTCTTTATTTTCCTGTTCACCGTAATGCACCTGAAACTCTGTCCGATTCCTTCACCTTTCTGACCCCTTTGTAATGATGGCCTCACTCCGATCAAATCTTCTCTGGAAAGAAACTTCATGCTGACCACCGCTACACCCAGAACGTGGCCCTCACTCTGTTTCTAATGTTCTTTGCACCTGGAAGGCCTATGACGAAGAGAGTTGAGCTTCTCCCTGTGACTGGAGAGAAGGTCAAGGTGGGCCTGCAGATGGCCTTTGAAGCACGTGGTCCGTGAAATTGTCCCCCAGTGGCATCTTTGGGGGTGGCAGAGCCACATCCATTTGTGAGGGCCAAGTGGGAGCAGTTCCTTCTCCAGTCCCTGAGTTTAGTGTTACCATTGGCTTCCCTTTGGTGCTCTTATAGCAGGAGTTGAGTTTAAAAAGCAGGGTTGGGCAGGCATCCCCGCTGGAGTCAGAATAGGCGGAAACTGGATTGGGCCCAGCTCCCAGCCGGGGACTCTTCTTCCTCTCACGACTGCCGTGTCTCTGTTCTGCACAGGAGCTGGAGGGCCTGATCCAGGCGATACACAGTGATGACAACAAGGTAAGCAGAATTGCCTTCTCATCTTTATCCCTTGCTTCCCACGATGGTACCCTTCCACGGTATCTGAGCCTCTTTGCTGTCCACTGGTGGAGCTGGGAGCAGATAGGGGTATAGAAGGGAGGAATCGATGGGGAGCACGTGACTATTGCCCACAGGAGCCTTTACCTTCCCATTTCTTTATCCCCAAGTCAAACATGTCCTAGGCTGATCTTAACTCTCCATTCTCTAGGGAAGTCTTCTCGCAGAGTCCTAGGAAATCCCTCACTTCTGTCTGCAGGTGGCTGAATGGGGTTCTCAGAGTGGGCAGGCATTTCTTTATTCTGGAGGGAGAAAAGTACCCTCTGCAGTAAGAAAAAACCCCACCCAACCCTTGGGCAACAAATGCCTATGGTGCTCATTCTCTGGAACAGGCTTTTCTCCTGCAGCCTGTGAGCTCTTCCTGTTTAGTAAGAAATTGGTGAACCTTTGCTTCACGTTGCCTTTGCACAGACTGCAGCCAGAATGAAAGTATTCCCAGTTGCTCCTCTTTCTGGCTAACCACAAGATCTGTCCACCTGCCATCCAGAAGAAGGCCCATAGGACAGGCCTGGAGAAACCCAGCCATACTGCGCTGGCCACTCGCCGTGGCATGACCCAGCAGCTGAGTCGCTCCATAACAAAACGAGTGTCAGGCAAACGGATTCTTACACAACCACAGAGCTGCTCCCATGCCAATATTGCTAATCCCTGGAGTAGATTTTCAGGGCATTTTTTTTATTTGAGGTTAGAGAGAACATGTTCTTAACGTTGCTTCATTTATTTCTGCAACATCCTGATGAGATCCTATGGAAAGGATGGAATTCTGACATCCTGAAATGTGGAGAATTACTTTTCTAGAATCAAAATGAGAACCTGACAGCCAGGCCAGTCACCCAGCTTCCCTGATTCCCGGACTACGGTCCTTTTCCAAGCCTTCAGTGAGCCTCCCACTCAACGGGACAGGGGCTTTGTCCCTGGAGAAGACATGCACTAAAATCTAAACAGTTGTTATTACTTTTATGGGTTTTTTTTTTTCTTTCAGCAGCTGTACTTAAGTGATCTCAGGCCACAAAATCTTGCCAAAAACCAGCTTCATTCAGCATCCATTCCAGCCTTTCTGGCAAGTGCCCTCCTTCTCTTGGTAGGAATTCTACCTGCCAGCTTGTGTTATATATTTAACACACATAGGTGCTAAGTGGAGCTGAAGGCCCGGGGTGAGAGCTAATACCCAAACAATAGGACTTGATCACTTTAGTGAGCTCAGAAGATGCCAGACATCTTCCAGTTATCCGAGATTATCTGTAATTGAGCTAAGGAAACAAAGACCGTAGTGACCAAAACAAAAAAGAATCTGGAGCATTGAAACATAAAGAGAGGAGTCTCCTCCAATCACGAGGAGGGTTTGTCACAGCAGAAAGGCAGCTGCTAGAGGAAGCTCTGAGGCAGCTTATAGGGGCCTTACTGTTGGCTGGCCTGGAACCCTGGCCAATCAGGGTTCCCAACCAGGGAAGAATGGGGTTCTCGTCTCCATCAAGCTGGGGATTCTTGAGATGAAGGGTGTCCAGAGCGTAGGAGAGACACCCCCGTACACAAAACTGAGCCACCTCTGAACTAAACAACAGAAGTTAGACCTTTTCTAATTATGTGTATATGTTTTCTTCCCCAAAGTTCCTGTTAAAAAATTTTAAATTCAGCAGGTTGAAAACAGGAAAATCAAGAAGTGGCATCTGTGCGCCCATTGTAGGGGACAGGGATAATGGTTCATTCATGCATGCATTCATTCATTCACTGGATGCATCCTTACTGAACAGGCCCTGTGCGAGGCACCAGGAATACGAGGGTAATAGACAAAGCAGACACTGTTCCTGCCGTCGTGGAGCTTAAAGTCTAGTCAAGGAGACAGACATCAATCCAATCATCACCCAAATAACTAAAATTGCAACTTGGGGACAGTGAAGCCAGGAGGAAGCTGGAGAGTGCAGGAGAGAGAGGAGGAGGGCCTCCAGGGGAACGGAGGGAGGCCAGACTCTGCTCTCCTGCTTGCCTTATTCTCTTTGAAATTCTTCTTTGTGGTAACTTTTTACAATATAAAATAACCCAGTGCAATAGCCTAGCGTCCAGAATATTTAAAGAGTTGCTATAATGTAATAACAGGCAAGAACCCAATGATTGATTTGGTGGTGAGAAGTGATAGCTCCCTGAGCTCTGACGCAGCGCTGCGAGTTTGCTGGTGATTCATCGGTGATGTTTCCCCTCCGCTGTGTCTCATACCCATTCCAGGTTCAGGCCTACCTGACATGTTGCAAACTACGGTCTGCCTACCTGATTGCCGTGAAGCAAGAACACTCACGGGCCACGGCCCTCGTCCAGCAGGTGCAGCAGGCCGCCGAGAGCAGCGGGGACGCTGTAGTGCAAGACATCTGCACCCAGTGGCTTCTGACAAGCCGCACCCGGGGTGCCCACAGCTCGGGCTCCAGGAAGTAACCAGGGACAGCCGGGCCTGCGAACTGTGAGCCAGGCGTGATGGAGATGCCCTCCACCTCTTTCCTCCTGTGCAGTGAGACTTCCCCGGCTCTGCCCAGGTTGGAAAGAGCTCAACTGGACCCTACTTGCCATCTTGGGCAGGGATAGGACCTTTCACACAAGTGCCAGGTTTCTGTAAAGTCGTGGAATCGGTGTGTATTTGTCTGGAGCTGGCCGGTTCTTTCTACCTCAGAGTGAGTGAGTATGTATGCACGTTCCTGTGCACTCATGTTTACACACAGGCATTTCTGAACAAATGAAACTCTTCTCCCACTGAAAAGAGGCACTTTATTTTAGACTTCTGCCAGTCTAAAAACCTTCCCTGCGTTTTGGTTCTTAACCCGCGTCAAACCTGTTTGTACACAGTCCCCTCTGTGTGGAGACGTTCCAGTAGCTCCTCGTGACTACACGGGTTTTACAGAGAATTACAGAGCAGCACCAAAAGGATTGCCTCTTTTCCCTTTCTTCCCTTTCCAAAATTCAGAGATGGCTTTGGGGCAAGGGCTACCTGTCGAATAAAACTGCTCCCAGCGTCTCCTCTCACAAGCACAGGACTTACCCTGAGTCTTTGGATGGTAATCTGAGCAGAAGGTACTGTGGTGCTGGCCTCTGAAAGCTGCAGCTGCACATACAAGTGATTGGGTCTGGAACCCCAGCCACAGGCAGGAGGGGCACCACTGAATTCATCCAGCAGAGAGACAAAGGCAAGCATCTCCAAACAGGAATGCAGGAGGGTTGCTTACAAGTGCAGAGGACAGCACTGACTTTTATGAATATCCCTGCTGCAAAGTGACAGAATGTGGCTCTCTCTTTGAGAGTCTAAGGAGAAAAATGGTAGCCAGGATCCTAGGATGAGGGGCTAGACAGTGCCTATTTGCATTACATTCCTATTCGTGCCCTTTAAGTTGGTTAGGAAACCACTTCCTCTTCTCTCCTGCTTCTCTTCAGGACCAATGGATGGATATACAGAGACCCAGGGTCAGGGAGAAGGCAGTGCACTTCTTGTCTTAACAGAGGGAGCTGAGGGTCTGCTTTGGAAGTAGGCCTGCAGACAAGAGTCAGACAAGGGGACAATGACTAGGTCCCATCCAGTTGATGAAACTAGATGAAGTGCTCCTTTAATATGCACTGGCTTGTCTTCCCACCAGAGATATGACAATGTTTAGAGAAGGTCTGTCATGCTCAGCAACTTGGATTTCCAAATGAAGGGCCTAAGAAAAGCTCTGCAGCTCTGAGCCTCCCAACAGCCAGAGCTCAGTCTTGATCTTACATTTGCTGCTGAAACAAACAGGAACTACAAGCTGAAGTCAGTATCTCTGGTGCTTAGAACCCTGTGGATTTCCTTCTGAGCCAGGTTTTTTGATAGTAAAATAAACAAGTCTAACAGGCATCTGTAAGATTCAAAGTTTTGGTCCTCTTAGAGAGTGGAAAGACTGCGAAGAAAATACTAGATCTCTTTTGGGGGAAGTTTGACAAGTGGCTTTTCCTTCTTTAAGTCATAAAATATATCTGTTTCCAAGGAAATGTCATTCCCTGGCGTCTGCTTGCCTTTCTAAATCTGCCCTTTTTGCACTGAACATAAGCACTTTATAAGAATGGTTTGCAAATCTTGCAGGCCTTAATTTGGGATGTCAAACTAGATTTTCCTGACTTTTTCCTCTAACTAGTTGAGCTATAAAATAGGCAACCATTGACTAGACTGACATACGATGAGGCTACAGGCTTTTGAGCATCATGCTGTGGTCTCCACCAAAAAAAGAAGAAAAAGAAAAACTAATAAACACGTTGAAGGGTTGAATGTTTTACTATAAGCGGCCACAATAAAGTCTGTCCTACCAGTTTCTTGGCTTCTTGAGTTCTTTGTGCTGTCTTGCTCTTACCCTTCCCTTCCTTTTTGCTTCGTGTCCTGTATGGAGAGGAAAAGAAAGATCAGATGGCCTTCTCTAAATGAGTCCCATCATAACTAATGACTTTATCTCAAGTTTCCTATATGTTACAAACTGTTAGTGTCTTTGCTATCACCAGAAGACTTCTTTTGCTTCAGTTGGGGTAGTAGGTGGAGACCAGTGATACATGCATCAGATACAGAAGGTAAGAGAAAAGTCCCTCCCATCGTTCTCCCCTCTGCCCAGTCCCCTCCCAGAGGCCACCAGTGTCACCAGTTTCTAATGTGTAGTTCCAGAGCTATGTTATGCATAAACAGCAGTCATGACTAAAGTATACCCTGGTGAAGATACGCCATATTTATTTAACCAGTCTCTATTGATGGACGTGTTAGGTTGTTGCCCATCATTTGCCACTACAAATTATGTTACAGTGCGTTATGTTGTCCAGAATACCCCGGGTCAGAGGAGATGTGCATTTGGTAAGTATTGCCAGTTGCCTTCCAAGGAGGTCACAGCAAATAGATGTCTCACCAGCAGTGTAGGACAGTGCCTGCTTGCCCATACCCTTATCTCAATGGTTATCAAACTTTGTAGGTCTTTGCCAATCCAAAGAATGAGAAATGGTGCTCTGAAATATTTTTAAAGCTGTTTGTCTTTTTTAAAATTCTGTATGTCTTTTTAATATCAACCAAATTGTGAATCTTTGAAACCAAGTGTAGGGTCTTTGGGGAAGGTAGGACTCAGACTCAAACTTAGCTTAAGTTGTTTTCTTGCCAGCATGTGTTTGCAGTATGATACTTGAGCTGTGGAGAATAACATTGCTGCAATCATCTCCTTTCCCCAGAAACATGATCATAAAAAAGAACCAGTCAGAATACAATAACTGAAATAAAGAATACATTAGAGGGAATCAAAAGTAGACTAGATGAAGCAGAATCAGCAATTTGGAAGATAAGATATCAGAAAACACCCAATCAGAACAGCCAACAGAAAAAAGAATCCAAAAAATGAGGATAGTTCAGGGGCCTCTGGGACAACATCAAATCTACCAACATTCACATCATAGGGGTACCAGAAGGAGAAGAGAGAGAGAAAGGAATTGAAAACCTATTTGAAGAAATAATGACTGAAAATTTCCCTAACCTAGAGAAGGAAATAGACATAAAAGTCCAGGAAGCGCAGAGAGTCCCAAACAAGATGAATCAAAAGAGGCCCACACCAAGTCACATCGTAATTAAAATGCCAAAGGTTAAAGACAAGAGAGAATCTTAAAGCAGCAAGAAAAAAAGCAGTTAATTATCTATGAAAGATCTCCCCTAAGACTGTCAGCTGATTTCTCAACAGAAACCTTGCAGGCCAGAAGGGATTGGCACGAAATATTTAAAGTGATAAAAAGCAAGGACCTATAACCAAGATTACTCTACCAGCAAAGTTATCATTCAGAATCAAAGAACAGATATAAAGAGCTTCCCAGACAAGAAAAAGGTAATGGAGTTCATCACCACCAAACCAGTGTTACAAGAAGTTAAAGAAACTACTTTAAGAAGAAGAAGAAAATAAGGTAAAAAATATGAATAATAAAATGGTAATAACTACATACCTATCAATAATTACTTTAAGTGTAAATGTATTAAATGTCCCAATCAAAAGACATACGGTGGCCCAATGGATAACAAAACAAGACACTTACATGTGTGTATGCTGCCTGCAAGAGACATACTTCAGATTGAAAGACACACTAACTGAAAATAAAAGGATGGAAAAAAATATTTCATGCAAATAGAAACAAACAAACGAAAAAAGCTGGGGTAGCAATATTTATACCACACAAAATAGACTTTAAAACAAAGGTTATAACAAGAGACAAAGAAGTACCCAGCAATCCCACTCTGGGTATTTATCTGAAGAAACCCAAAACACTAATTCAAAAAGACATATGCATCCCTATGTTCAATGCAGCATTATTTACAATAGCCAAGATATGGAAGCAACCCAAGTGTCCATCAATGGTCCAATGGATAAAAAAGAGGTGATACACATATACAATGGACTATTCCTCAGCCATAAAAAAGAATGAAAATTTGCCATGTGCAACTATATGGATGGACCTAGGGGGTATTATCCTAAGTGAAAAAAATCAGACAGAGAAAGGTAAATACCATATCATTTCACTTATATATAGAATCTAAAAAAACAAAATAAATGAACAAACAAAACAGAAGCAAACTTAGAGATACAGACAAAATTTTGGTGGTTGCCAGGTGGGGAGGGGTGTTGGGAGGGAAGTTTGGCAAAGGGGAAGGGATTAAGAAGTACAAATTGCCAGTTATAAAAACAGTCATGGGGATGTAAAGTACAGCATAGGGAATATAGTCAATAATATTGTTATAATTATGTATGGTGTCAGATGGATGCTAGACTTGTTTGGATGATCACTTCGTAAGTTATGTAAATATCTAATCATAAAAATATCTGTGTTGTACACCTGAAACTAATACATTGAATGTCAACTGAAATTGAAAAATAATTATACAAAACAAAAATTTAGATAGTCTCAGTCAAGTCAAAGGGAAAGATTTTCCTCATCTGTGCTAGGCTAGCTAAGGGTCTCAGAGCCTAACAGAAGCCAGGAATAGTGAAGGCAGTGGGAACTGGAGCAGCTACAGAAGCCCCTAGGAGCAGAGAAGTCTAGAATGACTGTAATTCCCTGATCCCTTCTCATCCAAGTTCTTGCCTCCTAAGGGGCAGTCTGCCAGGCAGGAAGCCATATCATAGCACAAATAGACTGGTGTCATGGGAAAATCTAAGGATCAGAGAAGGGAAGGTTGAATAGTGACTCAGCCACCCAATTCCCACTGTCATTTATGCTGGGCAAAGGCATTTCTTTCCTGTGCTTGGTTGTGAACTTGGGGCAAGTCTCTTCTGGAAACATGACCAGAGGCCAAGGCTGGCACTTGTTCCTTGCCCAGGCTGAGCCGATTAGACAACAGAGGCAAGATGAAGCCCGAGCCACGAAATGATTCTGAAGGAGTAGTGCTGAGGGAGGCTGTCTCCTGAGGGCACCTGAAGGCCACCAGAAATGACAGTCTGGAATCTGAACAACGAGAACCACTATTGTTTAATATTCTGAAAATGCCAAAAACGTGTAAAGTCAATACCCACAATTTATTTATTTATTTGTTTGTTTGCATTCTTTGCCACTCAGCTCTCACTCATTTAGTGTCATTACTGTTAGGTATAAATGTGTCCAACAATTAAAGATAACAGAAAATTTCAGACTTTCTCTGACCAAATAATATTGCACACATTTCTTTAAATGAGGCTAGGAGTTGTTACAAGTAAGCTTTCCCAACCCTGAGCTACTTTGATCTGGCTGAGCTGTGCCATTTGCCAGTGAAGGCAAGAAATGACACGTGCTTCAAGTAGAGTTGTTCTTCAGGAAGGAAGGGGATCAACAGTATGGAAGTTATGATTAGGGAAGTAGAATTGGATCAATTTTCCAGGAACCAGGGTTAAGTGATAATTCAGGGAATGGCCCCCCCAAAAAAAATGGCGCCCCAAAAAAACTCAAGGGGAAGAATTACTCCACCAAACACCCTGACCTTAATGTCAGCCCTCAGCACCGAAAGTTCCTAACGCCATTAGTCTGTCAGGGAGCAAAGCCCTTCCCTCTTGGGTGTCAGATTCTCACTCACGTTGCTTTCCTCCGAGCATTTACAGACCCTCAGGATCCTACAGCTCCTGTCTTGGCCAGGACTCCAGGCCCTGCTCCCGTGCTGCTCCCCAGCCTCTACAGACTGAGGCTATCACGCCCCTGTCCCCAGCAATGAGCCCCCAAGGTCTGTGAGTCTTAGAGAATATGCAAAGAGATTTTTTTCAGATTTCAGATATTTGACCTAAATCAAGAATAGGATGACCTTTTTAGTAAGCCAATTGTACTAGCAAGTAGTCTGGCCAACATGAAAACTGATAAAATGTAATAGCCCAAAGGGTTCCAAGCACACGTAACATGAGGATTCCGTGTATTTTAAGGAACAATCTTTTGAATGTGTTAGCATTCTGTTCTCTCTGGGGGAAAAAATGTTCTGCAGAGAGAAGATTCCAATTCGATAAAAATGACTATTTGAATGTGTGGTAGAGGAGGAACCCAGCCTTGTGAGCAGATTTACTCAAGAACCCTGCACCACCAACACCAATACCAATACCAGTACCAATACCAGTACCAGTGTGCTGCTTGGATATGGCAGCTGGAGCCACTCCTTGCAGCCCATGCATGGCTTTGGTTCTTCTACCTCCAACCAGCCATCTCTGACAGGCACAAAGGCCCTCACCTCAAGCCCACCCCTCTCGCCTCAGTGTTTACACTGCTTATCCTTCAACTCCCACACTCATGGTCTGCTTGCTCTCCTTGATGCACAGACAGCAACCCTGCATGCATGCCTTACACATTTCACGCTCCTGGGTTTTGATTTATGCTTGTTCCTCCAGCCCAGAGGAGACATCCAGGATCATCAATGCCGTACGTGCTCTTCACCAGCC
This sequence comes from Rhinolophus ferrumequinum, assembly GCF_004115265.2. Classification (NCBI taxonomy): domain Eukaryota; kingdom Metazoa; phylum Chordata; class Mammalia; order Chiroptera; family Rhinolophidae; genus Rhinolophus; species Rhinolophus ferrumequinum. Next base: position 29,019,901 of record NC_046289.1, read on the forward strand.
CTGTCTCCGCACTCTTGCATGGCCTTTTCCTGGTTTTCTGTTGTTGTTCCCCATCCCCTCTTTTTTTCCCTTCATTCTTCACCAGGCTTTACACTGGACCCAACAACCTGTGAGGCACTGGGTCCCAAGAGTGAACATATGCGTATATTGGTTGCTTCCCCAGTATTACTCGCCTCAACCCTTCGCTCATTCATGTTCCCAAATTTTTCCTTGAGGGAATTTGTTGCTTCCTCCACCGTGGGAAGCAGTAGAGCATGGCTGTTAAGAATGCAGGTTCTAGAGTCTACCAGGGTCCACTCTACCACATATCAGCTGTGTAAACTTGGGCAAACTACTCAACTTCTCTGTGCTTCATCAGTAAAATGGAGATAACAATAGTACCTCCCCCAGGGGGTTCTTGTGAGGACAGCTTATCGTAACTAACATGGTGCTTTATGTTAGTTATAATAGTAGGTAACACTGGGGATAGGTGGGTGGGATGAACCCCAGTATTCATTCAGGCCAGTGAGACACAAGGAGATTTGCTGGGGTTCCTGCAAAGAAAAGCTTCCACTCTTTTTAGAAGGACTATTTCTCTTTCCCTGATTTGAACAAACCAGCAGTAAAAAGACATGAGACAACCATGGAAACTTGAATTCCATGTTTTAAGGAATGATCAGGAATTATTAATGTCGGTAGGAGTTATATGTCAACATAAGAAATGTCCAAACCTGTAGAGAATTTTTATGAGTTTATTTGAGACAAACTGATGATAATTTCCAGCAAGCAAAATATCAACTGATTGAGACAATGCTCCAGAGAATGGCAGTTTTGCAGCTTACTTTATACGTTAGAATCAAAGGAGGAGACATAAGGAGGGTTCCATGAAATCTATTGGTCGTAGGTTAAGGAGAGAGAAAGCAAAACAGAGAAATCTCTAAGACTGAATAAAAAGTAAAATGGAAGGACATATCTTTTACATTAGTGGGCACAGAATAGGTAATAATTAACATTTACAGCACATAGAGCTGGTATGCGGGGAACAAGATAACAGTGAGGGGTTCTGTGGTCTCCTGCTCTGGTGGTCTTGGGCTCTCGGGCTGGGGGTTGTGCCTACGAGGGGTCTAGAAAAGAAAATTACTCAGATATTTCAAAAGTATGTTATCCTAGATGCACGAGAACAATGGACGGAGCTCACTTAAGGTAAACATTGACCTTTGCTAAGGAAGCTATAAGCCTGAGATGTGTCAGCCAGGAGACCCAAATGACCTGCCCAGTTAGGACTTTGTGATCAGACCGTCCTGTGTTGTGGTTACTTTCGGCCTCTGAGTTTGTCAGGCCTGCCACGTGGCCCCCCTGAGCTTGTCCGGTTTATTGCATAGTCCCCTTTTTGTCCCCTTTTGTGATATTGTGGTTCTGTAAAACACAAATGTTCTTCTTTAGATATGCAAATTAAAGTATTTAGGGTTGAATGTGTGATGTCTGGAATGTGCTTTCAAATATCTCACTCCACCCCCCAAAAAATATCATGGGGGAAATATAGATGAAACAAGGTTGACAGAATATTAATGTTGAAGCTGGATGACAGGCAGGTACATGGGGATTCATGATACTATTTGCTCTACTTTTGTCTGTTTGAAATTTTCCATCAAAAAAAAGTTTTTGATTTTTTTTTTAAGTCTACTTGATATGAAAGGAAAGGGCAAAAAGATGCCCTTTGGCTGCTTTAGAACTGGAACCAATGACATGACTTCTTGGGTCTCCTGGCTGACACATTAGGCACATCTCCTCACCTCTTCTTGGTGACCTTCAGCACTTGAGGCAAGAAGCAGGTCACCTGGGGCCATAGCACATGAGAACAGAGAGGGCAGAAAAGAGAAGAGCTATGGTTTCAGGAAGAGAGTTTATCTAGGCTTAGTTTTTCTGGGTCTATGTACCAAATTAAATCCAGTCCCATACTACCTCTGGCCTTAATCTACAGTGGAGCTCAGCATCAATGCAACTAAGTCACTCCTATTACTTCTTAGATAATAAAATGTGAAAGCTGGAAGAAAATTTAGAAAATACACAGCTGAAACATCTTATTTTGATCCTCTTAATGCATTATAAGATGTGATGTAAATTATAAGAAGGTTATGGGTGGTGGGTAGGGTGAGATACTACTCACTAACTGGAAGGCGGACTTCCCTCTTTGTTCCATTTCTCTCTTGTTACCCTGAGAAAATAAATAAGGCAATGAGATGTATATGCAGTCCTTTATATTCTCTGAAAATTGAGGTAAAGGGAACCCTTTAGAAAAATAAACTATCTACATGATTGAAAATGGGAAGGTCCAAACATACACATTGTTATATGTCAAATATATCTCAATAAAGCTAAAAAAAATTTTTAATTTTTAAAAAAGAACTGGAAAAAGAAAATGGGAAGGTCCAGATTCATGCAATGTCTCCAGGGTACTTAGAGGAAGGAACCTAAGTTGGCCAAGGTTAAGCCAAGATTTTCCTGAGTTGGTCCAGACTCCAGAGTTGTAAATAGTATTTCAAACAGGAAAGTGATCAGTCAAGAGTTGGAGTCTACAGTCCCTAGAAATATGTAATACTGATGGTCCTGTCACCTGAGCTGAGCATGTAGCTGGCATTTCTGATACTGGTGAGGAAATTGACCCAATTTCCCAGCCTCTTTTGCAATTCCCGTGCCCAGCCTGGCATATGCCTACTCCTCTTGCCCCGAGAGGGTGGCCAACTCTTCAAGTCTCACAGAAGAATGCTCTGAGGGTATGAACATCTCACGCCATGAACCAGCCTCACAAGAGGGATTGGTTATGCAAAGGTTTCCAGAAGGGTCAGGAGAATCAGAGGAGGGCAGGATTCACAACAGCAGCCAGCCAGTAGGACAATCCGTCAAGGTTGGCCTTCTCCTTGGTCCCCTTTCATTATGATGTAGATTGGGCCTGATACAGCTATGGCTCTTCTACCAGCTCTACTTCCATTGGATTCCTAGAAGCTCACAGCTGACATTCCACAGGCGCTCAGCTGTTTTGTTATTTCGGGCCCTTGGAGACACCCAGGTCCTCGTGCAGTCACTGGAGGGCAGAGAAAGAGCGTGAACATCCAGGAGTGGAAATGGACAGTCTGGAAAAGTCTATGGCCTCTTTCTCAGACTCTGTTTCTCAATGTATAAAATCTAATACTGGATGAAAAGAAACTAATTGTATTGAAATGCAGTTCTTAAACATTGTCAAACCGAAATCTGTGATATATTCATAGTAATAGATAGGCTTCTTTATTAAATGTATTCTATAACAAGAGCTAGCACTGGGTCTAATAACCACCAATTTCAAAGTAGTGGTGAGCAGAAGTGACAATCTGAGAAATCTGCAACAACTGTAATATGACATGAAAATGTCACATGTGACATAAAAATATAGTTTTATTGGTGACAAAGTCACAGGTATCACTACTAACCCTGCGGTTCATAGCCTGTATTTATAAGTAAAGGAAAGGCCAGATTTCAGATAGAGGTTAGTGAAATTAAAGAGGAAATTACCTTCCCATCCGACTTTACACCGACCGACCCATGAACCCTAAACTAAGCGCCCCAGTTTTTGTTTTGGGGGAGTAGGAGATGGGGGACTAGAAGGATGAGGGGATGGGGGCAGAGCACAATGCTCATGATGTTTTTCTTTAAATAATACTGTTTCTAATTATAAATGTCCTGTATAACACCTGGAAAATACAATAATGATAAAAAAGAAAAGGTTATTATTTAATTACTTTTCCCTATACTCTCGTTTGCTTTGTGTACTATAAATAGATATATAGTCTTTCTCTCTTTCTTTTATATAAAACTAGAAGCATATTGTATCTAGTTTGGGGAGGATATCTCTCGTTAAAAATGTATATTTTAATTGTACAGTAATAAATAAATATACAATCTTTCAAGTTTTTTTAATAATAAATATCTGGAATAAAATGTTAAAATCCTTCACACTCCCTCTCATTCTTCCTCAAACTCTCTGGAAGTAACCATTACTACTGTTTGCTGTGCATCGTTCCAAACTGTTTTCTAGCTATTTACAATGAATAATTATATAGATCTGTATTGTAGTTTTTTTCTCACAATATTAGATCACCAACATTTTCCTGTTAAATATTATTTGAAAATATTGTATTTAGTGACTGTATAGTATCTTATCACATATTTAAGACTGTGATGTTAAACACCCAGACTGTAGGGTAGTATTATCTAATAGAAATATGATGTGAAATACAAATGTGAGCCACAGATGTATTTTTAAATTTCTAGTAAAATTTGTAGTGTATTTTAAAAGTAAAAAGAAATGGATGAAATTAATTTTAGTAATATATTTTATTTAACCCAATGTAGCCAAATCATTTCAGCATGTAATCACTGTAAAAAATTATTGAGATATTTTACATTTCTATTGTCATATTATATCTTCAAAATCTGGTACACATTTTACACTTACAGCACACCTTAATTTGGAGTAGCCATATTTCAGGTGCTCAATAGCCATATGTGGCTAGTGGCAACAATACTGAACAACACAGCACTAGAGACAGACTGCCTGGGTTTAAAACCCAGGTCTACCACTTTCAAGCTACATGACCTTGAGCAAGTTAATTATTCTGTGCCTCAGTTTACTCACCTGTAAATGGGGATAATAATATTATCTACCTCTTTGAGCTGTGATGATTATATGAATTTATACATGTACAACACTTAGAAGAGTGCCCAAACACTTTGTAAGAGCTCAAACAACATTAGCTGTTATCATTTATCAGTTCCCCTATTGTTGGACAGTGAGGTTGGTTCCAATGCTTCACTTAATAAATGGTGCACCAATGAACACCCTTGATTGAACAAAATAAAACAGAAGAGCAGACTAGGCTGAATCAAGTCATGGATAGGAAAGAGATTTAATCCTGGGCTTCCTTTTATTCCCAAACTCTGCTTGTATATTGAGTTTGTGATAAGACTCAACACTGAAATGTCTATTTCTATATTCTAACCGATAGTGCCAATCTTGGCAGCATTGGGAGATAGAGTCCACACTGGGGAGAGGTGACCTTGCCCTGGGCTTTGTGCTAAGTTGTATTAAAGAATTCATGGGGAAAAAAGTCAGCCAATAGCCTCACGGAGGAGAAAAAGGATCTAAAGGGCTTGCTAATGTTCTTTCCAAGGCATGACCAACAGGTACAGTCTTCGAACAGCTCTCAGAAAGCTATAAAGTTTTCCTGGAAACAGGTACAAAAACAGAGCCATAAAAGCAACTCTTGCCAAGTTTCTAATGTAACTTCCCTAGGAAAAGGAACAGCATTTGGTTTGCAGGCCCAACCTCAAACTTGGATTGTCCTATCAGGCACAAACTCGGCCACGTGGGGTGCACTCAGGTGGTGGAGAGAACCTGCACCGCCTCCACAAACCTGAAGTATTTGCCGCTCAGAGGCTCCAGGCCCTCAGCCAGGGCGCAGTGCAGGCTGGTCTGAGCCCCCTCCCATGCCGACTTGAGGAAGGGGGAGAAGAGCCGCCAGAGCAGGCACAGCAGGAACGAGTGCCGGACCAGCTGGGAGCGGACGATGCCTGGGTGCACCGCGTAGGTGGTGACCCCCGTGCCTACGGCAAAGAAAGCACAGTTAGACCAGGGACACACTTCTGAGCCCACTGACACAGCTCACCACCTGCCACAAAATGCACAAGTGAGAAGGGATTCAGGAACCCAGGTTCAGAAGGTGCATCTCCTAGCCAGGTGAACTCTGATTCGTAATTAATTGATCTTTTCCCGGAAGACATAGCCTTCTCAGCCTTCTGTGTTCCACAAGGAGTGCTTTCTTCGTGGAAGGTCCTTTTATTTCAATGTCACTTTTCTCTGTAGCTTAAGTATTAATAATAGAAACAATAGTTGTACAGCTAGTACTATTACTAATAGCAGTGGTAGTATCAATTACTGACAAGGGTGTCTTTGGAATTTCTATAGGAGGGGCTTACGGGAAGCAATCTGGTTGAAAGGTAGGAAGCTAGTGTTTTGTGCTGCGTTTGCCCGGCAAGCACATTTTACGAGGTGTAGGTTGAGGGTGCTGATGAGATGATGGGGGTTAACATGCCCGGAAGACACCAGGGGGTGCTTCCACTATGTTTAGTACTTATTATGTGCAAGGGGCGTGCTACATGCTTTACATACATTATCTCATTTCATTCTCAAAGAGGCTTGTGAGGTAAGTACCGTGTTTCCCCGAAAATAAGACCTAGCCAGACCATCAGCCCTAATGCGCCTTTTGGAGCAAAAATTAATGTAAGACGACCAGGTATTTATATATCATATCATATCATATCATATTATATAAGACCCGGTCTTACATTGTATTAAAATAAGACTGGGTCTTATATTAATTTTTGCTCCAAAAGACGCATTAGAGTGATGGTCTGGCTAGGTCTTATTTTCGGGGAAACACGGTAATGTTAAGTTGCCCATTTACAGCTGAGGAGACTGAGTTCTCATTACAGAGGGGTTAAGTAAATTGCCCAGGGTCATACACTAGCAGGCTGCAGGGCCAAGGTCTGAACTCTGATGTAAAGAGCATCAACTCTGGAGATAGACTATCTGGATTTGAATTCCGGCCCAGCTAGGATACTTACTTGGTCAACTTTCTTACTATATCTATGCCTATCTCTTCATTTGTAGCACAGGGAAAAACAGTAGCACCTCCCTCATAGGAATTGAATTAAATAAATTAAGACACATATAGTAAATGGCACCCATAAAACTCTTAATTATTATTGTCATTATTATTACTTCTTTTAGTGATTACCTTATTCTTCTACCTTCTGCGTTCTGATAGTAAATACCATTGTTCCCAAACTCGGGCTTACTCAGTGTAGCAAATGGTCCCCACAATTTGCAGATGTCAAAGCCAGCAGCTCATCAAAAATTCCAGCAAAGCACAGAATTATAGGACTAAGAGCAGCCTCACCTTTTTTAAAGTTGAGGGGTTGCTGTCAGAGGAGGGTAAAGGTCCATGCCTACATACAGACATGGCTAGAGTATGGTAGAGCAAGAACTCAGACCTGGGCTGACATCCAGCCCTAGCTCCCTGTCTCCAGGCAGTGGCAACTCCGGCGCTCAGCTAACCATGTGACCCTCAACAAATGGCACACAGAAGGTAGTACCCTGGATTTAAAGCAGAGTACCCACATTTCAATCCTGACTCCTTCACTTGCCATATAACTTTGGACTAGCAACTTCTTTAGACCTCAGTTTAGACCCATATAACAGTAATAATAATAATACCTTCTCTGCCTGTTGCAAGAAGTTGTTGTGAAAAATCAAATCAGATAATAAATATAAGATGTGACATAAATACAAGGTAACTATAGATTCCTAACTGCTATTCAATTTTAAGCTTCCTGAAAGCAAGCACTCATTATTCTGCTTATAACCTCATTCTCCTTAGTGCACAGAGATACCACTGGAATATACATGTTTGACATTCTAACTTCAGAAGTTTCTGTGAAGTTCTAATTTGGACTGAAGACCCTGCTTTTCCTACCTTAACCCTGGCCCTGTCTCCACACTTACCTTGGAGCCTCTTGGCCAGCTCACGAGTAAAGAGCACATTGGCCAACTTGCTGTGGCAATAAGCAAAACCCCGGCTGTAGCGCTTCTCACCCTGGAGGTCGTGGAAACGAATCTTGCCAACGTAGTGGACCACTGATGACAAGTTCACCACCCGTGCAGGGGCAGATTCCTTCAGCCGCTCCAGGAGCAAGTGGGTGAGAAGGAAGTGGCCTGCAAGGAGAGCCAGCAGGGAAGATTAAAGAGCGGAGTGGCTGCCCAGGTTCAGGGTGTGGGACCTAATGACAGGACTTCGGCCTTAGCTCACGATCTTTTGGGTGTGAACAAATTTTGATGTAACTCAGTGCTAATGATCAGTCTGAGTAAGTGGATTCCTTAAGACAAGAGCTAGAATATAGGTAAGGCGATATAGACTTGATCTGTACTTGTTTGCCCCTCTGTCTTTGCCCCCGTCAAGAGGAACAGAGGCCCCGTCAAGAGGCCCCTGCTGTGGCCAGTACCACACAACTATGGGTCCAGGTACACTCAAGTACAGAAGGAAGGATGGAATAGTTAGGGAAAGAACATTTTCCTAGGATCAGAAGACATGTTCTATGATCTCCTCACTGGAGCCATCACCTTAAACTCTGAACCCCAGCCTCTTTCATAACTCAAGTCCTCAAGGTTTGCCTCCTCCATGGTCCAACCTTTGGCTTGCTCGGCCCTCAGTTAGATGTGACCCTCCTGCACCCCCCACAAACCTTGCTTGGCAAACCTTGCGCTACCCCAACCCCATCCAAGAATGGCATTATTCCTCCTGGTATCTCCAAAGTTCGGGGGTTTCTTAATGTTATGAGTAGGAGGATCTCACTTTTGTGGACTGGTCAGGAAAGGGAGAGTGAGCAAAACACCAATATGTCCAATCCATTGGAAACCTGGGTTCTAACGAAGATCACTGGAGATTCTCAGCACTAGTGTAAGGTCATCTGTCTACAGAGAGCAAGGTGGGGTCAGCCTCATTGTTCAGTCACTCAAAGACACTTACCCAGGTGGTTGACTCCCAGGTGTGTTTCAAAGCCATCAGCCGTCTTAGAATATGGACACATCATCACTCCTGCATTGTTGATCAGAACGTGGAGCTGCTTTTCCTCTATAGCACAACCAAGGAGACCCGGTAGTTAGCAAGGAGTCTGCTAGCTGCCTGTCACAGTCCTGAGTATTTGCTCCTTGCCTTTGGACCTGTCTTAGTGATATTCAGTAACTGCTGTCACTTGGGTTTCTAACTCCAGTTACTGATATCTTCCTGGACACCACTCATTCATTCATCCATTCATTCAGCAAATATGTACTGACTACTGACTCTGGGGCAGGCCCACTCTGCCGGGCACTGGGCATACAATAGTGAAACAAGACAGACACGGTCCCTGTCCCTCACAGATTTCATTGTCATCGGTAAAAGCTAGTCATTTTCCAAGATACAGAAGAATTTTGGCAGCAGCACAACATCATTGGGTGTCTGTGGCCACAGGTTGATTTTCCAGATGAAAGAAGAGAGTGGCATCAGGACCACACCTTGATGCCAGGGTGCAAGCCCAGACAGGGAGCTCACACCTCCAACATTCCCATTGCTGAGGCAAAAAGATGATAAAGATCCTGCCCAACTTGTCCACCTACCATCCCTTTGCCAATTCCCTGCCCTTCTGGTTCATGTGGCAGAACCTGTCCAGTGGAATCAATGATGGTTCTGATATAAGAGTTAGAGGTGATCACAGGTGGAACAGCCCTGCCCACACCCAGCTTCCTGCTTTTCTAGCTACTCACCGGGATCTTACCTGCCAGAAAGCCCTCAGCAAAGGCCCGGATGGATTTGGTATCAGATAGATCCAGTTTCCGCACCAGCACCTGGGAGTTCTTTGTATCGGCTCGAATTTCACTGGCAGCAGACTCCCCCTTCAGTACATCTCGGCAGGCAATGTATACTCGTGCTCCTGGGGCCAAAACAAAGAAAGGGCAGTGTGTTTAGATCCTAAGCTGAAACAGAGTATAGTGAGCTTGGGACAGGTGGACAGAGCATTCTAGAGCCATCTCGAAAACCGTGAGAGGCTATATTGCCACGTCAGAATTCTCACTGCAGTACTTCTCAGGCTCTTTGCTATCAGCTTAACTCCAGGCTGGGAACCCTGTTCTTTACACTGATGTTTAACGTTGTTTAGCATGTCCTTTTAGAACAACGGACTTGACCAATACTATATGAACAGCCTTGTTTTCCTTACTTTATAAAATAGGAAGGGAGCAGGGAGGGAGGAAGGCTTGTTTAAGGGCACAGAGTTAGTTGGTGTCACAGCTGGACTTGAATCTCAGGCTCCTTGAATTCCTGGCCAGAGCCTCCAAGCTCAGGAGGAAAGACAAGGAAATGTGGGCAGAGCCCCAGTAAGGAAGGCAGGAGAGGCTGCGCTGTGGACACAGAAGTGGAAGGACTTGCCTCTGCGAGCGAGCTCTCTGGCCGTCTCCTTGCCAATGCCTGTGTTGGCTCCGGTGATCACCACTACCTTCCCAGGAAGCTGCACAGTTGTTCTACAGACCCCACCAGCAAAGAACTTCCTATAGGCGAGGGAAACAAAAGCATTCATGCACCATCCTTCCCCATCTGACTGAGACACATAAAATCCATCCAGCCTCAAAAGAGGGATTGCTTTCTGTTCTCATCAGGTGACCTAAAGAAGCTAGTCTTCTGGATGTTTTGCCACTGGGCAAAGGAGTCTCCTGCTTAGCAGCTCAAGTTGGAAGATCTTGTGCAGAAGCTACAAAGGGTCATCTGGACAAACAGAATAAGTGCTCTTTAGCCAGGGCCAATGGAGACCTTCCTTATTAGATAACAAAGATAACAAAGCTCTGATCTCTAGAGGTTTCCAGAGGTCAGCTTCCTCCTCTAACCTGCCTTAAAAACATATGGGTAACGAGCCTTAGTGGAGTCAGTGGTCCTGAGCCCTAGGTCTTCAAGAAGCATCAACGGTGAGTAACTGATGAATAGCTTCTTGAGAGGGCCCCACATGTAAATATGGCTCTTGGGCTGTCTCTCCAGTTTTAGGGAGACAGCACCTTCAGAGACTTTTTACCGTCCTCCTAGAGATGCCATTCTAGCCATCGGCACACACACACACACACACACACACACACACAGAGAGAGAGAGAGAAAACCATCCTTGTTCAGACCACTGTGCACAGAGCATCCTTTTACATCTAGTTGACTTGGCAAGTTCCAAAAAGAGGACGGAAGTGGGGACAGATGATTTCCCGAGCATCATTCAATGGCCACGCAGTAGGCTAGGCACTTTTCATAGGGAATTTATTTTAATCCTCTCAACCATTCTCTTATTATCCCCATATTACAGTGGAGAAAACTGAGGCACAAATAAGATCGAGTCACTTGCTAATGGTGGCAAAACTGAAATTTGAACCCAGGTTTCTATGCCAGGACGTAGAGCCACACTCTGTCCCTGATATGTCCACATAACCTTTATCATTGGCAATTTTAAATTCTCTACCCAGAACATAAATTTCTTTGACACCTCCAGAAATCCCACAACAAAAGAGCCATCCCAAAACTTTAGTTGAGAGAAGAGAGGTTGTTTCCTTCCTCCAATGCTTGGTCCTTAACAATGAGTCCCTCAGCAGTGACCACCCGTGGACACTCAGCAGGGCCACCTTGACTAGACACAGTGAACCCAAGGGAACACAGTGAAAGAGCAAAGACTCAAGCTAAGTTGTCTGTCAAGCTAATTAATAGAGTCATCCACTCAGCCTTCCACTAGCATCCTCTCCCGGCCTCAGGTGCTGCCTTCTCGTTTCCTACCCTGATATCGTAATCACCTCCTCCCTTCCTGCTTTTTCTGCCCTGACTTTCTCTCTTTTGGCCCCGATCCCTCTTTTTTCAGCAGCTGAGAATTCACCTACTTACAAGCTCCCTAGTTCCCAATTCAGAGCTTTGTAAAATATTGTATGAGTCACTGAATTAAGACAAACCTGATGGAAGGAGCTATCATGTACAGGAAAGAAAGGAAGGAGGCGAGCAGTCCCAAGATAACCAGCATCTTTTCAGCTTCTTTAGTTGCTGCTGCTTTAGCAAAAGCAACTTCGACTCCGACTCCGCTCGGGCTCCTGGCCTGGTTCCAACTCTTGGCTGCTTCTTGCTGCTTCTCCCTCCTCTAGCTCCTCTTGAGCTCTCAGCAACAGCCTGGCTCTAAGCATAGCCCAGAATTCTATTTAAATCCGAGAGCTGTCAGAGCACAGCCTGCTGGGAGATGTAGTCCTGGGGGAGGATGACGGAGGAAGTAGAACCTCACACTAGCAAAGAAAATGAGGGGAAATGGAGCAATTGCCCTCTACATCTCCCACCCTCGGTTATTTCTCTTATCTAGGGAATGTGTTCTCCCCAACAACCTCCACTTCTACTGCTGCAAGATAGAAAATTTTTAACTTCAGCATCAGACCCCATGATACTTGAAATCCAAATGTGATTGAGATAGGAAGACAAGAAACCCCCAAAAGAACGGTGAGAGAAGTCAGGATAGCGGTTTCCCTTGATGGTGAAAGAGTATAGATTGGGAGGATGCATGGTGGGGACTCCTGGTTTGGGGCTGGTAGTAGACCATTCTTTAAGGTGAGTGCTGGTTACACAAGTGTGCTCACTTGGTGAAAATTCATTGTCATACACTTGATCTGTGCACTTTTCTGTATTTTATGTTATACTTCAGTGAAATTAACACACTCATCAACAGGCCAAGGAAAAGGTAGAGTTTCATTGCATGGGCTTTAGAATGTACTTCCTGGTTCAAATCCCAACTGATCTACTGGCAAGCTCTATGACCCTGGGCAAGTTACTACACTTCTCTGTTAACTCAGTTTCCTCCCTTGTACAATGAGCATGCTAAAAAGTATATACCTACCTGTTTTAAGTATTTAACTGGTAAATAAATAGGTAGAAAATTTGAAACAGAGACTAGCACATAGGAAACACTGTGTAAGAGTTGGCTGTCATAATTAACTATATTGATTCTTCTCTTCCTTGCTATCCCACTTACTTTACTCAAGGGTTTCATGTAGAAAGGGGAGAGGTAGTGGACGAGGGTGCCATTTCAGTTGAATGCTATTAAAGAAGGGAAACACAACAAAAAATGTTAGCAGAAACTCTCAGAGGTGGATAAATAGGTTTCACAGCCCCTGCTCACGCAGCATTCCTCTCCTGGACAGGACCCCCAGGAGTCATGCCCCAGTTCTGTTCCTCCCTGTGAAGTTAGAGGAGGTGCCAGGAAGACATGTGTGATGAAAGAAGACTCCTGTGGCAGGCAGGTACTCACTCCCTCACTCATCAATTTATTCATCTAGTTAATGTATACTTATTGAGCCCATCTTGGCCCCAGGCATTGTGGCAAGTACTCCAAAGGCACAGTTGCTGCCCCTTGGTAATTCTATGGACCCAGAAACAGAACAAGCAGTAATCAGATAATTTCCAGGGGGAATCTCTCTTGACTTCCAGGTTGCCCCTCCCCTCTCTTCTCATTTCTCCCACTCTAGCCCAGTTCCCTGCTGTAATGTCAGCTGCAGAGGCCTGGGTGTCCTGGAAGCCCCTGACATCTTGTTACTGGAACTCTACAGTGCCTGCCTCCTAGAAGCTGAGGTCCCCTGGGCCAACACGGTTCTACCGATTGGACAGAGTCCTTTCCCTGAACACCTGGTGACCCTGTGTTTGCAACACCTCAGAGATTATATATAAAAACAAGCTCATATAATCAGGACTGTGGTCAAAAAGAGGGACAGACACAATGCTATCGCATGCAAGGGACAGGACATCTACTAACCTCAAATAAAGGTAACTTTGTACTAATGTCTTCTGGGCTCCACATTTCTGCTGAATCAAATCCAAGATCCCCTGCATTTGTGGAGATTATACTCATTTTATCCTGAGTTTGTCTGTGAGGCAGAGAACCCTAAGGAACCGCATGTAGTGCTCTAGAGCAACATAGAAAAGATATTAGAAGGCATATAAGGCATCTAGAATTATGGGAATACACCAATAGTTTGTTTAAAAACATGTTAAGTATTATAACCCAAAGACTACCATCAAGTGATTGATTAGTACTACCAAATGTTAAACTATATTGCTAAGCTTAAATAGTGTGATATGGGCAGGTGAATAGTCAGACAAATCAATAGAACAGAATGGAAAACCAAGAAATAGACCCAAATGCATATGAAAATTTAGATATGATAAAAACACCATTTTGAATCAGTGTTGGTGGGGAGATTAATTATTTAATAAATACCTTGGTATCCAGTTGGGAAAAAAGTAAACTTGATCCTTACCTTACTCTTTACACCAAAATTTCAAAGAAATCAAAGATATAAATATGAAAAATGAAACCATTAAAGTATTAATAAGACCCATTGGACAAATGTTAAAATAATTTTAGAGTGGTAAGTCTTTTCTAATAAGATAGGAAACACAGAAATTGAAAAAAGAAAATACAAATAAAATCCTCATGATAATCCTCATGATAAAATCCACTATACACAAAGCAAAACAAAAGAGAAATTGGGGTAGGGTAGTATATTCATAACATGTATCGTGACAAGAGTCTAATTTATTTAGCATATAAAGAACTCTTACAAATCACTAAAAAAACAAACAAACAAAAAAAAAACAATAAATAACCCAATTGAACTAACAGTTTACAGAAAAGAAAATATAAGGGACTCTTCAACCTAATTTAGAATCAGAGAGGTACAAATTAAAATTACACTGGGAGCCACTTATCAGATTGTCAAAAATCAAAAAGATTATAATATAGTCCATTGACAAGAGTGTGAAGAAATAATGACACATTGCTAGTGGGAAAGTTGATTGTTACAGCTGCCAGAGAGAAGTGTAGTAACACCTCATAAAGCTATGCACATACCTGTTGACCTGAACATTCCACTTCTATGTATTTATAAGGTTGTCACTGCACCATTGTGTGTAATAGCAAAAGTCTGGAAACCTTCTAAATGTCCATCAATAGCACAGCCACACAATGAATACTATACAGCTGTGAAAAAGAATATACTTTTTTAACATATTGATATGGAAGAATCTTTGAGATATTATAGGTGAAAAAACAAGGAGTACAACAGTGTTTATAATATGCTAGCATTTGTTGAAAAATGGAGGGAATAGATGGACATATTTGTATATGCATAGACTGTCTCAGAAAAGATAACAAGAAAGGGATAATAGCAATGGCTGCTTCTAGGAAAACAGGGGGACAGGCGTAGGAGGCTTTTCATTGAATGTACCCTTTTGTACCTTGCGAAGCAAAAAGACCCAGATCACTTTGAAACAACTTACTCCTTTTTGTTCATCATTGCAATATCACAAAATGAAGCTATTTCTCAAACCAGCATTGAGACATTCTTAAACGTGTGTTGCCACATAAGTAAAGCTAGGATCATGACTGATTCATCTTTGTAATCGATACCGAAAGGATCACAGACCAATCTGATACCTGATTTTTTAGGGACTTTCAACCTGAGACAGACATAGATATATACAATAGAGAGAAAGAGGTGAAAACACCAAAGGAACCAGTGCAGGAGCGGACCTGAATTTCAGCAATAAAGAAGCACTCATTTCTTGCAACAAAATTGAGAAGCGCCCTCTTCCTGACACATACATCACAGGTCTGACGGTAATGCCATCCTCTGAGGGGAGGACATGCTATGAAGAGATCAAGTGTTTTGAAGCTGAAAAGCTGCTCTGTGATTTGACCTGTGGCCTGAACTCAAGCGTAGTCATACTACACTGGCCACTTGATGATCCCTGTCCTGCTTACTCTAGAAAGGAGCTTCGTGAGAATTAGAACAGGAGGAAGAACTGTAAACCTCTCTTTCTCTCCCTCTCCTCCCCTACTCTTAAAATCATAGAGTGTTTACTAGACAAGACAAGAAAGTCACAGATCCAATCTTCCTACCGCAAACTGCTCTCCACTCCTCTAAAAGGGCTTATGCAGCACCATGTAAATATTTCCAGTTGCAGCATGAAAAAATTCCTGCCTCTTCCCATGTCCCTACCCAAACTTCACCAAAATGGAAGCACATTTTTTTTGTATTTGTTTTACTCAATAATTGATCATTATTCCGTTTTCTTGATTTTAAAAGGTGAAATACACACATTATCTTTCTCCTGAAAGGGGGAGGGGGATTGCTGCTAGCATGTAACTTCTAAATTTCTATTGATTTTCTTTTTATGGGTCAGTGACTCTTACCTACAATAGGCACTATTGACATTTTGGGCCCGTTAATTCTTTCTTGGGAGGGGCTGTCCTGTCCATTGGAGGATGTAGAGCAGCCTCCCTGGCCTCTACCCACTAGATGTAAGTAGCAGTACCATCCACTTATAACAACCAAAATGTCTTTAGACACTGCCAGCTACCCCCTGGGGGGAGGGCAGAATCACTTCATTTGAGAACCACTGCCTTCCACAATGTAGGGCCTTAAGAATAACAGGATGTACAACTTCAGTATATTATTAAAAAGAATTAGAGTCCAACAATGTTTTGGGCTCTATACTTTCTGTGCCTCTCTCTGACTCAGCGGAAGGCTAACCAAGCCACCTGCTTACTGCCGTGGTCAGTTATTAGAACCTTACAGGGCCTAGAGGTGTTGGCCACCTACTAATCCTTTTGTCTTCTTCCAGCTGAATGCTGTCTACCTCTGATCAATTCGCTAGTCTACCACTAGCTGGGATTTGTGCACACGTATACTTCACAAACCCCTCATGAGGGAACTTTCTGGGTGAAGGAAATGTCCTCTATCTTAATAAAGGGTTGGGTTACATGGATCTACGTGTTTGTTAAAGCCAGCGAATGTACACTTAAGATTTGTGCATTTCACTGTATGTCAATTTTACATCAGAAGAAGAAACTATAAGCAAATATTGAACTCTAGGTAATGATATATATCTGAAGATTTTAAAAAGATTTTAACTAAAAATATAACTAACATACAATATTAGATGAGTTTCAGAGATACACCATAGTTGTTCAACATTTATACATCTAAAGAAGTGATCACCATGGTAACTATAGAAATGATCGCTGAAAGTATAGTCTTTACATCTGAAGTTTTGGTGTGCTAATGCCTGCAATTTACTTAGAAGTGCATTAATAAAGATGGATGGATGGATAGAGGAAAGATGTTTTATTATACTTGTTTCATATATAAAACAAGTATAGTAAAATGTAAATGTAGAACCTAGGTGATGGATGTATGGACGTTTACTGTAAAATTCTTTAAACATTTATGAATGTGCATAATTTTTCACATTAAAATGTTGGAAATAAACCCCTTTTGTCATGAAACATCAAGAAACATAAAATTTCAGAATGAAAAGTTGGAATACTTTTCTATATTTTCTCTCTCTCTCTCTCTCTTTTTTTTTTTTAACTTTCTAACATCATGGAAGTTTTCTTCAGCTGAGGAAATCTTTGCTCATCTTTAAGGTCCAACTTTATCATCCTTAAGGTCCAAATAGCATCTCTTCTGTGAAGCTTTCCCCTGCCCTAATCTCATGCCCTTCTCTTGCTCCCATATACTGTATTTATCTCTCCCTTAAGGCAGCCGTCACAGTTTAATTTGTAGCTTAGTTAGACGAAGTCTTTTCTCCTTTACTCAGGGACAGAAACAGAGCCTTCATCTCTGTGTTCTCCCAGCACCTAGAACCAAGGCTCACGTGAAGCAGACATGCAGTAAATAGTGGTGAATACGGCTCTGTTTACAGTAATCTCTCTCTGGTTATAAAATTTTAGAATATTCTAATTTAAGTCTTTGCAGCTTTGTGAGTACTGCAAAGGTTTTGGTTCTAACAGAAGTGAACGGTAAGCCACTCCTATAGAGGATAATTAGATAAAGAACAAACTGGGGAATGAAACGGGATATAAAGCAGAAACAAAGCTAAGGGAGTTTTGCAATTAAATCTTTAGGAAATCTTTTTAAATCAAAGAGGGCCCAAATGCCCAGTCTGTAGACCTGCACTGTGGTGAGGTCCTCAAGGAGGGAGAAGGGAAAGCTGTCCAGAGCTTCTGCCTACTCAGGTGCCCACAGCAATTGGCGAGAGTCACAGCCGTCAAATGCCAGCAAGAGACAGACACAGGAAACAAATGCCTCCTACACTACTTAAAAATGCTTTCCCATTTTCCCATAAAGAATACTCACAGTTACTCACCACCCACCTTATGAAATAAAACCACATCGGAAGTGGATCTAGATAGATGTAGGGGGCCTGAAGTCTATTCAACTTAGGCGACTCTTTTAAAGAAAAAGAATACAATACTATGATTAAATATTGGGTGCAAAACAAAAACAAGAAGTTGATTATAAGAAAAAAATCCAATAATATATTACAAATTTTTAAAAATTTAATGATTGCCACAAATACCACAAAATCCAGAAAATGACCTTATATTTTTTGTTAACTGCCTGACACATTTAATGATACTTTTTTCTTATTTATTTTTTGTCTGCATACCTTTGATGGCCTCGTCTTGTGATAACGATTTTGTAAATATCATTTTCCATAGACAGAATAGAAAGATAATTGAGCCTTTCCTCTATCATGGGTGATAAAATTTGTTTTTTTTTGAAACATTTTATTTTTAAGTATCACAGAAAAGTTTCAAAACAGTGCAGAAAGATCCCTCACACCCTTTAGTCAGCTTCCCCTAATGTTAACATCTTAAATAACCCTAGTATGGTTGTCAAAACCAGGAAATTAACGGTGGTATAATACTCTTACCTAAACTGTAGCCTCACTCGAATTTCATGTTTACTCACTAATGATCTAGTTCTAGTCCAGGATCCCACATTGCATTTAGTTATATAACAATGGCACATTTGAAGAGTTCTGGTTCCGTTACTTTTTAGAATATCTCTAAATTTGGGTTTTCTGATGTTTTCTAATGCTTAGATTGAGATTCTATTCAAATTTAAATTATTGATAATTGTATATAAATTATGTGATTTCATACACAGTTATATACGCTTTTAGTTTGTAGTATTGCTGCCCTAGGAACACAGGAATTCTAATCAATTATTTTTCATTTATTCCCATCAAAAAAGTAAAAGGAACTGGTATATTTGTAATTGTATATTCTGTATATTCTGAATAATTTCCATTTTGACTAGGCACTGATGAGAACCAAGCATTCCACTTGCCTTTTACACTTCTTACGATTGGAAGACTTTCTACTGTTTAGCTTCTAGAGCCATACATTTCAAATCTTATTACTCATTTCCTATCCACATACTCCCAGTGCTGGGCTCCATTGGATCCATTTGTATGATACAACCTCTGACTAGCTCACACCCAGCTCCAAAAAATCAACATGGAGATTTCTTTCCAGAGCAGTGAAAAGCAAAACGTATGTTTCAGGTTTCAGGAAGTCACTCTACCATGTTTATTTTAACAATCCTTGGTCATTATGATATATTTTAATGATAAAGATGTAACCTCATGTCAGTGAAGTCACCTTATCTTTTGACTTTACGTAAAGTTGACTTAGACCCCTGTCCTGTATCTATTGGGAGGATCAATAATCCCCCTAAAATGTCTGTGAATTCCTGGGGGTTTACATTGTGTGTGTAGTAGACTTTCCAAGAAGGTTTCGGAAGATGGAGAGTGTTTACAATTTAACAACATAAATGACAATACTGAACTTTAAACAGCCCTCTTCTTAAAGTGCTTTGTTTACCCTGTCAGTGAACATTTTGCACTGATCACTATTATCTATACACTCTAGTTTCTGCTGGCATTTTTCTTTCTCTCTCTCACTCTCTCTCTCTCTCTCTCTCTTTTTTTCTTTTTTCAGCTTTATTGAGTTATAATTAACAAATGAAATTGTTCAAGATATTTAAAAAGTACAATGTGATGATTTGTTAACTGTCTTCTTTAAGGAGTCTTATCCCCCCTTTTCAATTGTTCATCCAAATTCCCTTATCTTCTCAAATGAGAAAATTCAGCCATGTCTTTATCCAACTATCTCCTCTTCCTATTCCTTCCTAACGGTGCTATAAACATATTTTCCCAAACCCAGACAGTTACCACTTCTAAGAGAAACAATGTTTTCCAGTATTTAAATGCCTTTTCACCCAACTTCATACATAGAATGAATAGCAAATCAGATAAAATGTGTACCACTTTGTAACCATGATGCATAGCAAGAAGCAGCAGAGCATTAGAGTTAGGCCTACAGGTAGTGGGGCCAGACTTCCTGGGTTCAAAATCCTGACTTTACTCAACAATAAAATAAATAAGGAAATTAAAAATGGGCAAAGGATCAGAACAGATGTATCGTCAAGGAAATGTTTCCAAAAATAAAATGGCCAATGAATACACAAAAAGATGCTCAGCATCCTTAGTCATCAAGGAAACGCCGATCAAAACTACAGTGAATTATCACTCACACTCATTAAGATGACTAACATCAATAGACAAACAAAAACAAATGTTGAGAAGGATGTAGACGAATTGGAGCTCCATACACTGCTGGTAGGAATATAAAATGGTGTAGCTTCTTTGGAAAACAGTCTGATAGTTCCTCAAACAAACATAGTGTTCATATATGATCTAGCAATTATATTCCTAGGTATACCTTCAAAATAAATGAAAACATATATCTACACAGAGACTTGTACATGAATGTTTATAGGTGACTTCATTATCTTTACAGATGAGACAGCAACTCCCTGGTCCCTCAAACCCTTGACCGCCTCATCTCCAGGAGCCTTCTCCCCTGCCTCATCCCTGCCCACCCTTCAGTCTGTCAGCACCTGGAACCACGCACTTCTAACGTCCTACATTCAGACCTCCCACCTTGCTACTCATCTAGCTCTCGTGTGGCATGAATTCCAACCAAGCAGTTGTTTAACCCCAGGAGAATCTCCAGACAACTGTAAGCCCCTCCATCATCACTTCCTTGAACTATCTGAGATTTCATACTCATCAATTCAGTCATTGTCTTGCCAATATCCTCAGCCTCCTGGCCCTCTTGTCTTTCTGCCTCAAGACCCTGAAAGAACGCTTCCATCTTCTTTGTGTAGCTGGCTGATGAGAGCGGCTAGAGAAACATCACATCACCCTGAGTGTTGAGGCCATTATAAATACAGAGCCACCAACATCACCCAGGGCCTCCAATAAAACTCTCCATCTTTTTTTTTTCTTTAATCTCCACAATGATTATTTCAAACATTCATTACCCTTCTTTAAGCTTCTTGCCTCCTCCCCTCAATTCCACCATGTTTCCTGACCTCTTAATACACACACACACACACACACACAAATAGGGACCATCAGAAGGAAAATTCTTCAATATCCTGGTACCAAGTTTATAAGTCTATTTGAATTTATGCTCATCATATCTTCCTTTCTTCCTAAGATGAATTTCTCTCTAGCCCATCCTCTTCTGCTTTCTCAGGGACCTTATTCTATCACTTTTTTCCTATCTCCCCTTTATCTTCAACTTTTTCCTCTGTGCTCTTTAAAAATGCTCCTACCATCTGCCCCTTCTCCTGATACTAACCTCCTCTCTCCTTCCTAGCTTGAAAGAGTTGGCTACACTTTCTTGCTTTCCACTCACTCCTCAGCCTACACCCCACCACTTCTCTGAATCTGTACCCCACAATGTCACCAACGACTTACATGATGCTAAATCTAGGGGATGCATTTCAGTTGTTGTGTTTCTTGATGTCTCAGTAGCATGGCACACTTGATCAGTATCTACTTCGCCAATTTTAACAGCTTTATTGAGGTAATATTGGCATGTAGTACTCTATACATTAAAAGTATACACTTTCATAAGTCTTGTCATTTGTACACACTCATGAAACTATCACCAGAGTCAAGACAACGAACATGTCCATCACCCCAAGTTTCCTCACTCCTCTGGTAAAACCCTCACATCCCTTTTCACTTTCTCCCATCCCCAGGAAGCCAGTGATCTGCTTTCTATCACCACAATCTATAATCCACAGTTTGCATTTTCTGAAATTTTATATAGATGGAATCACAGTATGCACTCTTTTTTTTTTTTTTTTTTGTCTGACTTCTTTCACTCATAACTACTTGGAGATTCACTCAGGCTGTTGAGTGCATCAGAACTCATTCCTTCTTATTGCTGAATTGTATTTCATTGAGTGGACATATCGCAATTTGTTTATTCATTCACCTGTTAATGGATATTTGACTGTTTCCTATTTTTTATTATAACAAATAAAGCTTCTATGATCATTCACATACAAGTCTTCATATGAATAAACTTTCATTTCTCTGGAAAATTACCTAGGAATCGTATGATAGGTGTATGTTTAACATATTTAATTTTTTTAGGAATTGCCAAACTGTTTTCCAAAGTGATTATACCATGTTAAATCGCCAAAAGCAGTGTATGAGAGTTCCACTTCCTCTGCATTCTTATCAACACTTGCTATGGTTAGTCTTTTTTATATTAGCCGTTATTGTAGGTGTATAGTGGTATTTTACTGTGGATTTAATTTGCATTTTCCTAATGACTAATGATATTGAGCATTTTTTTTTAAAGATTTTATTGGGGAAGGGGAACAGGACTTTATTGGGGAACAGTGTGTACTTCCAGGATTTTTTCCAAGTCAAGTTGTTGTCCTTTCAGTCTTAGTTGTGGAGGGCGCAGCTCAGCTCCAGGTCCAGTTGCCGTTGCTAGTTGCAGGGGGCGCAGCCCACCATCCCTTGCAGGATTCCAGGAATTGAACTGGCAACCTTGTGGTTGACAGCCCACTGGCCTATGTGGGAATCGAACCGGCAGCCTTTGTAGTTAGGAGCATGGAGCTCTAACTGCCTGAGCCACCGGTCCAGCCCTTGAGCATTTTTTTATGTGCTTATTTGCCATCTGTATATCTTCTTTGGTGAAGTATCTGTTTACATGACTTGACCATTTTACACTTGATCTTAGCCAAAAGGCCGAGAAGCGATCACTTGACCATTTTAAAAACTGGGTTGTTGTCTTAATCCTGAGTTCTGAGAGTTTTTAAAAATATATATTCTAACTACAAATCCTTTATCAGATACATGATTTGCAAATATTTTCTCCCAGTCTGTGGTTTCTTTTTATTATCTTTCAAAGAGTAGAAGTCCTTAATTTTGGTGAAGTGTAACTTATCAACATTCTTCTATGGATCACGCTTTGGGTGTTGTAAATACCTACTTCTTGAAGTACATTTTTCATACATCTTTCACACCACATTCCCTGGATTACCTCTGGCACCGGTTATTAGTTTATTGCCTCTCAGCTTTAATTCATCCTTTTTGCCTGTTCTGCCAAAGTGGATATGGGCCATTTAAATATTTTCTCTTTGCCATTTTTTCTTTGGCACAATGTTAAACTTTGTCAATAGATGTCACTGGGCAAACAGTGCAGAAGGAAAGGTTTTGCTCCCTGGTTCTGGTGTGCTAGCTCTGCAGGTTTCTGCAGCGTGCTTGGCTCGGGCAGCACTAGGCTCCTGCGGTGTACACAGCTTCTCCAGGGCCCTACTCCGTCAGCACCTAGTGGCCTTCAGCATCCCCCAGCAGCCTTCACCTCAGGTAGTTTTGTAGCAGAGTGCCTCCTCCAGTGAGACTCCTCCCTGGCACCCTAAGCAGTGGATTTCCAGCAAATTCCACTGGTGCAGCACCACAGCAACTTCTATGCTCATCAGGGCCCTAGACATGTTCCTCTCCAGCAAGGTCTAGACCTCAGCCCAGGAGTGGAAGGGGGGTCTCTTTCTTGGGAGCTCTATCTTAGCCCCAGGTAGTGGCTATATTACATTACATTACATTATATTATATTATATTTACTATACTATATTATTATATTATATCAATATATTTGTTATATGTCTGTTATTATATTTTCAAATTATATCTGCTATTATATTTTAATTATATCTGCTCGTTTTGTCATCTTTTGAATTCTTTTTACTTCTTACTAGCCCACAGGTTGACAAACCATGGCCCACAGGTCAAATTCAGCCCACTGCCTATTTTTGTAAATAAAGTTTTATTGGAACACACCAACGCTGATTCATGTATGTATTGGCTATGGCTGCTTTCAAGCTGCAACAGCCGAGTTTGCAACAGTGACCATACGCCCTGCCCCCTGCTAAACGTAAAATATTTATTTTCTTTATAGAAAAAGTTCAATAACCCCTGTACTAGCTCATTTCTCATGACTCCAGTCCCCTTTAGTTTTTTTGTGGTTAATAATTCTTTCAACGTTCCCTGTTCAAAGTACTATATGTTTTCTCTAACCTGATTGGATCCAGTCTAAAATACCTCCAATCTCTCTGTCCCCTTTTTCTCACTCTATTTTCAGGCTCACCTTCCTCTTTCTATCCCATGATGTTAGCATTCATCAAAGCCCTCCTCTCTGTTTGCTGTCATAGCCTCTCTAAGCAACAACTCTATTTACCCATTTTTAGTTATCAGGTAAACCAGTGGGTTTTAAACTGGATTCTATGGATGAAATTGCATACAAATTTCATTTGGATGTACAAACATGCCAATGTATGGGGAAATGCTCTCAAATCTCATCTTTTGACAACATTACTCAATAGTTATGGGCACAGACCCTGGATACAACCTGCTTAAGTTTGAATCTCCGCTTTGCTGCTATGACCTGGACTAACAACCTCGCTGTTGCCTCAGTTTCCTTTCTATAAAATAGGGAAAATTATATTAATAGTATCTATCTCAGAATTATTATGGGACTAAAGGGTGTATATATATATATACACACATATACCCTGTTTCTCTGAAAATAAGACCTAGCGGGACCATCAGCTCTAATGAATCTTTTGGAGCAAAAATTAATATAAGACCCAGTATTATATTATATTATATTATATTATATTATATTATATTATATTATATTATATTTAAAGATTCAGTCTTATATTATATTAAAATAAGACCAGGTCTTATATTATATAAGACCTTATGTTAATTTTTGCTCCAAAAGACGCATTACAGCTGATGGTCCGGCTAGGTCTTATTTTTGGGGAAACATGGTAGCATTTGGACAGGGCCCAGCATATAATAAATACTATATAAGTTTTAATATAAGCTACTATTGTCATTTCTGGCACTCCCCCTGGCCCCATGCCCCAGCAAGACCAATGTTCTCTATCTGAATCCTCAAGTGGGCTCTTTCCTCTGCTCAGAGCTCTTGCCTGTCAGGTTGCTTTCCCATTAATTCCTCAGCTCAAATGGTATTTCCTCAAAGAGGCCTTTCCTGATCTCAAGACCAGGAGGGGCCTTCTGCTATGCACTCTCAAAGCTTTCTCTTTTTTCCTTCATAACCTTCATCATGAATTACTTACCTGTTTAATGTCTTCCCCAACAGACCATAAGCTCTGAGTGGACAGAGGTCATTTTCTGCCTGGACCTCAGCACAGTGCCTAGTACACTGTAGGAGTACCATAAATATTTGTCAAATGAATGAGTGAATAAGAAACAAAACATGTGAAAGGCTTTCAATTAAAGGTGTAAACCCTGTACAAAATATTAGGTAACACAATAATGAGCATGTGACGAAATTAGATAAACTAATGTTAAATAAATAGAAACTTGTATTATGTGAAGGAAACCCTCTCCTCTCCAACTGATGTAAAATACTGGTTCAAATTGACCTTGAAACATGTGTCTTTCAATCAAATGGAAATGAATTATCCAGAAGAAAGAACCAGAGTACATTAGAGTGTGCTGTCAGGAATCACAGATAGATAAATACTCATATTAACTAGTTAAACATCCCTCACCTTCACTCCCTGGAAACCAGATCGGCCTCAGATAGCAGAGCTGAAAGGAATGACTGAACAGGGAACCTGCTTATTCCCAGAGAATTTTCATGGTCTTAATTCAAGACAGGATTAAACACTTTAATAAACTGGCAAAAACAACTGTGCTGCTAAATCTGAGAAATTCATTGCTACCCTGGAAGCTATTAAAACTCACCCAAGTCATCAAGGAAATTACATTCTATTATGAATTAACAAACACAGAAAAATTATGATAGTTACCATTATAATTCACACAATAAAGTGATTCTCCTGGTAATGGCTTCAGGGACCAAATGCTTCCACTCCATTGGTGAAGGAATCCCCAAGGAGGAAGGATGCTCACTCACCTCCCCCGCCTTACCCACTGTCAGACCCCAATCGCTCCTATCCTGTGTAATTGGCCTTAACGCATTTCCCAGATGCCAATATTTGATCTCCAGGTGAAACAATGTGGTAACTGCCTAACCACGATTGGGGAAAACTAAAAAGGGGTCTGGTTTAGGCACCGAGAGACAAGAGGTGTAGGGAGATTTCCCGAGAACCTCTGGTAGTCAGAAGGGCTGTGGCAGAGCTGTTGGATGATCCCAAAGGCCCTAGAGCCTAGATGGTTTGGGCTCTGTTGTGTGTCTGGCGCGCGGTTCAACTTCTCCAAGCGTCTGAGAACAGAACGCTCGCTCACTGCCGGTTAGTGGGCGTCAAGTTTTGGACTACATTTCCCAGCTGGTTTTGCTCCCCGGCTGCGCTGTAGTACTTTACTAGGGCGTGTCTGGGAAGGCAAGCCACAGTTAGTGAGCGCTTCTGGGGCTATTCCATCCGCCGCTGCCAACCCGCCGCCGCTGCCAACCCGCCAGATGATTGGGATCCTGCTCCTCCTTCTCCCCTTTCTCCTGTACATTGCTGCACCGCAAATCAGGTCTGTGCAAATGTAATGCCTTCTCTTGAGAAGTTTCGGGGGATGGCCATTAATCCTTACTGAAGCTCTGTTCTTCAAAAGAAGGAAAAGGAAATTCCCTGGGGAGGTAAAGGGTGGGGGGGTGGGAGGACTGCAAGTAGGCCAGGGCCGGGTTCCGTAGGTCGGAGGAGGCCGGGCTGCCCTGGATGCGGGCAGGGCGGCACCAGGAAACCACAGGCCGTAGGAAGGGGTTGCAGACCGGAGCGCCCTGTTTTGTTTCTCCTGTCCCATTTTTTTTCATCTAAGCATTCCTTGTTTCGGGGCTCCAGCGAACCCCGAGTGCAAGGCTACCTCAAACACTTCATTTTACAGCTTTGGGGGTTTCAGACCCTAAAATGCGGTGTGGACCTCAAGACTATTTCTGCCTTAGCTCTCACGTCTTCATCCTGCCCTGTCTAGCCTCTGGCTTCCAGTCTTGAAAGTACAATGGAACGCTTCAACTTTTTGCTTTTAAGAAACTGCCCCTTAATGAGAGTCATGACATCTGCAACCCTATGCTTGCTTTCTTGTCATTGTTAGATTCTTGCTTTCTCTTGGGTCATGTTGTGAAGGAGAGAAACGAAAGCGTCATGAGCCCTATCCTGCCTTCTTAGCAGGATTATCGGGATAGGAGTCATGCCGTGAGGTCTCAAGGTGAGGCTGAGAGGATGAAGTGAGTGGTCTCTTAACCAGGTGACATATCGGGCGATGACTGGCTGAGTGCCTCCAGAGAATCAGCAGCGAGCTGCAAAACAGGCAGCCTGCTGATTGGTTCTGAGGAAATCACCAGTAGTGACGGTGGACCAGTGGCTGAAGAGACATACTTCCTCCTGAGGGGCAGGGTGTATTATTTGAGATGGAGTGGCGGTATGGTCATAATTGTGTGTGTGTGTGTGTGTGTGTGTGTGTGTGTGCGCGCGCGCGCGCGCGCGCGCGCGCGGGGTTTTTGCTGTTTTGCCTCAGTTTTACAAGCTTTCATAATGTTAACATTTTATGTTGAATTACCTGTTTATCAACGTTGTAATGTGCCAGTTATAGACAGATGACATACCAGATCTGACAGTTAAGTTTGCGAACTTGTTGCCGCAATGTTGCTAACCTTTTTTGATATCAGAGGGATTAGTCATTATGAATTTGCACCAACTGGACAAATAGTTAACCAAGTTTACTATTTGGAAGTGCTGTAAAGGCTGTATGAAAAAGTTAGACGACCTGAACTTTTTACCAATAATTCATGTCTCTTGCATCACGACAATGCACCAGCTCACACGGCACTGTTTGTGAGGGAGTTTTTAGCCAGTAAACAAATAACTGTATTGGAACACCCTCCCTACTCACCTGATCTGGCCCCCAGTGACTTCTTTCTTTACCCCAAAATAAAGGAAATATTGAAAGGAAGGCATTTTGATGACATTCAGGACATCAAGGGTAATACAACAGCAGCTCTGATGGCCATTCCAGAAAAAGAGTTCCAAAATTGCTGTGAAGGGTGGACTAGGTGCTGGCATCGCTGCATAGCTTCCTAAGGGGAATACTTTGAAGATGACTGCAGTGATATTCAGCAACGAGGAATGGAGCACTTTTTCTAGGATGAGTTCGCAAACTTAATTTTCCAACCTGCTAAGAGCTCAAACTGAAGCCAGGTGCCTGGCTAATCAAGTATTTATCCAGTCTTTTACTGCAGTAAGTAGCTCTAAGCAATTATTATCACCCTTGTAATAAACTCACTTTTGTTCTTAAGTGAGCACAGAAAACGTTTGTTTCCTTTCCTTCAATCTTCCTTAAACCTATAAAAGAACAGCAGTAGAAGGAACCATAGCGAACTTCATCCTAGGGATCTGAAGACAGGGAGGTTGCAGGAACCTCTGGCTGAGACAGGCAGAATGAAGCACTGATGAGCTCTCTTTCTCTGTCTGCAGGAAAATGCTATCCAGTGGGGTGTGTACATCCACCATCCAGCTTCCTGGGAAGGTAGCTGTGGTCACTGGTGCCAACACAGGCATCGGGAAAGAGACAGCCAAAGAGCTGGCTCAAAGAGGCAAGTTTATCTGCTTGTAATTCCCTCCTGCTGCTGCCATTTTATCTCTCACATTGATGATCATTCTTATTATTGCCTCCCAATCTTGGAATTCAAGAACATTGCAAGTGCCCCACTAATTTGCTCATCTAAACCTAGCACAATGCTCTACATATAATGGACACTTAACGAATATTATTTATTTCTTTCCTGATTTGCTCATCAGATCCCTCTGTTGTGAAATAGGTGTAAAATAAATAAAACACTGGAAAATAACAGTCCACATTAGTATTGGGTCTATCATGCCGACTCAAAAACAGAGCTGACAATTTGTCTCTTATGTATTGTTTGACAGGAGCCCGCGTATATATAGCTTGCCGGGATGTGCATAAGGGGGAATTGGTGGCCAGAGAGATCCAGAACATGACAGGGAACCAACAGGTGCTGGTGCGGAAACTGGACTTGGCTGATACTAAATCTATTCGAACCTTTGCTAAGGGCTTCTTAGCAGGTAAGTATAGAACCTGAGACCGTATTGTGGGTCTTGAGATCAACATGGCAGACTTAGCTAAAAAGAAAAGATCCCTCTCCCTCTCGAATATATAGAAATGCTAGATAAAATATAACCAAAAACTATTGATTCGTAGCTGAACTCATTAGTAACAAAGGGAAATCCTTAAAAGGCAGACATAAAAAGTGAATTCAAAACCTTGTACTATCACATGAAAAGCAAATCCAAGAACACTTTGTAGGCACATCCCCTCATAACCCAGGGCCCTAGATCTCCCAAGAAAAGCAGCATCTGCTGAAATAAGCTTATAGTCAGAAATTACTAACCACATGAGAAAATGAACCATGAGAGAAAGCTGGCAGACGCAACAAAGAGGTAAAACCAGTATTTCTTTTGGTCCCTGAATCCCAGTGGTGGGGGAGCATGTACAACATCCTTTTTTTTCTTGCTTTGGAATATTCCCATTCAGCTTGGGAAGTCTTTCTGTTGGGAGAGGTGGCTGAAACACTTCCCAGAAGCAGTAAGTAAGTATCTCCTGAACTGGAAAGATTAGAAAGGCCATTTGGTAGTGTAAGGTGGAATTTTGCCCTCTAGTAAAAGTATGCAGGATTCAACTAAAGTCTTACAATGAAAACAATACAAAATAAGTATGAAGGGACAATGGAGGATAGCTTGAAGTCCTGCATCCCCACGCACAAAGCCTGGGTTTGAGGCAGATTTCTAAGATGTAACAGCTATGACTGGCCACTTGCATACTCCATGTCCTCCTCCCTGCAGAGGAAAAGCATCTCCACATTTTGATCAACAACGCAGGAGTGATGATGTGTCCCTACTCTAAGACAGCAGATGGCTTTGAGATGCACATAGGAGTCAACCACTTGGGTAAGAAATCTGGTTTCATCACAAAGCTAGAGGGAACCTAAGCTTCTTGGAAAAATTAGGGGTCAGACTGAGCCTTCTCTGGGGTATGATTGGACCTCTGGGCCATAACAGACTGTAAGTAAATAATAAATAGCATGGTCCTGCTAAAAAGCTCAGGGATAAACCTGAGGCCCACTTGAGGTTCTGCCCACTTTTTTTTAAGTGTGTTTTTCCAGGACCCATGAGCTCCAAGTCAAGTAGTTGTTTCAATGTAGTTGTGGAGGGCGCAGCTCACAGTGGCCCATGCGGGGATCGAACCCGCAACCTTGGTGTTAAGAGCACCGTGCTCGGCCACCCAGTGGCTCAGGTGGTTGGAGCACTGTGCTCCTAATGCCAAGGTCCCCGGTTCAATTCCCACATGGGCCAGTGAGCTGTGTCCTCTACAGCTAAGATTGTGAATAACAGCTCTCCCTGGAGCTGGGCTGCCATGAGCAGCTGGAGGTTGGTGAGGGCTGCTGTGTGCTTCCGTGGGCTGCTGAGTGCTGCCACGGGCTGCTGAGTGCTGCCACAAGCTACTGTGTGCCTCCATGAGCAGCTGACAGCCTGCATGAGTGGCTGGCAGCTGGCGAAAGCTGCCGTGAGCGGCCGACCGACAACCGGTGACTGACTGCCTCAGCCGGCGGGAGCACAAGGCACAAGTCCCCTGAAAAAAAAAAAAAAGAAGAAGAAGCACGGTGCTCTAACCAACTAAGCTCACTGGCCACCCCCCTTCCCCTTTTGTAATCTGTGATCAGATTCAGTTTACTTTGGAGCACTTTTGAACAGCCTAATTGTATAGGGGGTTGTATAGCTTTCTTCATAGTGATCCCTGTGGCCAGCATCAGGCAGAGACTGCCTGCTCTTAAAGAGTGATATTAATCCAATTTGGGATGAGAAGGGATTTCATGTTTGTGTTTAGATAATCCAGGCCTACCTCATAGAAGGCTGTGTCGTGTCTTTGACTGTTTCTATTTCCCTAAACCCTCACTGAACTTGTTCTGTAGTTGATCGTGAATTAATGAGGCAGAAAGCCTTATTCCTGAGTTCTCTGCTTCCCATAGCTGAGCCCTGCTCACCACCACTCCCTTTACCTCTGCATTGGCCCTGAACTCTGTTAATTCTGGTTTTCGTATAGGTCACTTCCTCCTGACCCATCTGCTGCTGGAGAAGCTGAAAGAATCAGCCCCGTCAAGGGTAGTGAATGTGTCTTCCTTAGCACATCACCTGGGAAGGATTAATTTCCATAACCTTCAGGGCGAGAAATTCTACTTTGCAGGTCTGGCCTACTGTCATAGCAAGTTAGCCAACATTCTCTTCACCCAGGAACTAGCCCGGAGGCTAAAAGGTAGGCTTAAAAGAAATGAGTGTGGAAACATGAGTTGGAAAGTAGCTAAAAGCCACAGGAATCGAAACTTTTCTGGAGCCTATTCCCTGGACAGGACCTGCTTCCCTGACTATAACTGGGTATAGTTTTAATACTGAATATTGAATATTTACAACTGAATACCACTGAATACCACAACTGAATATTGGGGATGGCTGGCAGGGAAAGGGCAATTCTGACTTTGAGTCTGAAGGCTTGGCTTTACCATTTACTAGCTGTGTGACCTGCAGCAAGTTACTTAACTTTTCAAGACTTATTTCCTCATATGTAAAATGGGATTATTTCACAGGTATTGTCATAATTAAGGCCTTGTGAGCAAGTCAAGGTTTTTTGCTCACAGTGATACTTAACTAGAATGGAGGCACCTGAACTGGCACTAGATACAACCGTTAAGATAAAACAAGTGCTGGGACTACAGGGTGAGGGAAGGTCTTCCCTAACAGCCAAGGGTCAAATAAGAGGGAAATACATACTTGAGGAGAGGGATCTCAAATAGAGTTCTTTAACATCATCTACTCTGGATTTCCAGTAAAGACAAAGGATATCCAGGGTGGACAATTGGAATTGCTTAGGGGTTGAGGCAGGTAGAATTCAGGCTCAGGGAATCAGACACAGGAGCCTCATTGTTGAAACAGGATCATCAAACCATGCGGACAGGTACGGTAAAAATCATTGCCGTAGATTTTTAATGGGGAGGAAGGAAGCTGGTGGTCAGCTCAGTTCATATGCCCAGGGCATGACATCATTTATCAGCTCAGGATGGATCAGGATCAGGATGGTGAAAACTATCCAAAGCTTTGGTTAGGGAGCTAGGGTGCTCTGGAGGTGTAAAGATGGGCCCAGCTGTGAGGATCAGAATAAAGCAGAGGATATACTAGTGAGGAAGCCTGGTAGATGTTGAGGATTTGGTGGGAAATCATTGTGATGCAATGAAAGAAATCTGGGCATGACAGAAGAGTGATTCATTCAACCATTCAACTCTATGCACTGGATTAGGGGTTTGGGGATGGACTGGTGCATAAGACAGGTACAGTCCCTTCCTTGATTTGGTTTACATCCAATGGGGGAGAGAGATAATTATCAAGTATTTATACAACTGTTGCATGTAAAATCAGTCTAGTAATGAATCATTTTCATTGTAAAATTTTCAAATAATATGGAAGTATATAGAGTTAAAGGTGGAAACCCCCTTCACTTGTTCCTCTCTCTCCCCCTTGTACTTTTCTCCTCTCAAGAATATACTGTCAACAACTTGATGTGCACCTT
This sequence comes from Rhinolophus ferrumequinum, assembly GCF_004115265.2. Classification (NCBI taxonomy): domain Eukaryota; kingdom Metazoa; phylum Chordata; class Mammalia; order Chiroptera; family Rhinolophidae; genus Rhinolophus; species Rhinolophus ferrumequinum. The sequence continues at coordinate 29,052,339 of NC_046289.1, forward strand.
TCCAATCATCTTCTTATGCATTTACATATGTATATATCATACACAAGGAATTGAAATTCCAACACAATATCTTGGAGATCTTTCCACGTAGTAGAGACTTACCCCATTCCTCTTGTTGGTTGCATTGTATTTCATAGTATAGATGTTAGTTTATTTATCTATTTCCTTAACAACATCTAGATTTTTTCCTTTTTGTTGTTCTTTCATTATCATTGTTGTAAATGCTATAAAGGGGAAGCACAAGGACCTTTAATGGATTTGGAAGGGACCTTACTCAGTCTGAGGGATCAGGGAAGACTTCTCTGGGGAAGTGAGTTGCAAGCTGAGCCCTTAGAGAATGATTAGAAGTTAAATGGGTTACAATGTGGTGGGGTGAGATGTCTGAGGAACATTCCAGGTAGAAGGAAGAGGCTACACGAAGGTCTGGGCTTAGTTTGAGAAACTAAGAGAAGGCCATCATGGTTAGAACATAGAATATGGAATATGGGTCATCTAGAGTAGACATTGAGTTGAAAATTATACAAGTCCTCAGTCCTTTATCTGCAATTTGTGAAATCCACAAAAGCCTGACAATTCAGTCTTTTAATAATCTTGACACCAAAACTCATTGGACAACAAAACCTCACCACTAGGAAGAATAGGTAATGGATAGTATATGTATATGCACCATATTAGCTTTATAAAATCAGAAAAAAATCTGGAAGCATTTCTGGCCCCAAGGTTTCCAGTGAAGAATTGGGGACCTGAAATAGCATATGTGTAGGTGTTATTTAATACTTGCCACACACCAGACACTATTCTAAGCTCTTTTACATATGAACTCATTTAATCCTTAGAACAATCCTGTGAAGTGCAAGTCTTGTGATTATCCCCATTGTACAAATGAAGAAACTGAGTCAACATCAGGATCTTGCCCAAGGTCACACAGCCAATGAGTGTTAGAACTGGGATTTGAAGCTGGGCAGTTTTTATTTATGTACTCTGCTCTCTTCGGCCGTTCAGCAACATCAAATTCTGTCTTCCCCTCTCTATATGTCACCCTCATCAGGCTCTGGCGTTACGACATATTCTGTACATCCTGGCACAGTACACTCTGAATTGGTTCGGCACTCCTTTTTCATGAGATGCATGTGGCAGCTTTTCTCCTTCTTCATCAAGACCCCTCAGCAGGGAGCCCAGACCAGCCTGTACTGTGCCATAACGGAAGGGCTTGAGACTCGAAGTGGGAATCACTTCAGGTATGAATGTATCTGTTTTTGAAGATACAATTTTAAAAGTATATTCTTTAACAAAGCTTTTGTCTCCAGGGAAAGCTTTTAATTTAATAGGGAAATTGGACTCATTCACATTTTTATGTGGTAACTGCTAGGTTTGATTTTATTCATGCCAGACTGATAATTATACTGATGCGTATGCTTTCTGGTTGTTTCTTTTCTTCCTACTTTTTGTTATGTCAGTCCAGTTTTTTGTTGTTGTTGTTCCCTTTTGGACTCCTAGTTCTATTTTTTTACATTAAAAAGAATTTGAATCTGTATTTCTCCGTTGGCTTCAGGATGAAAATAGTATCAGTGGACTCCCTCTTGAATAAGTGAAGACATTTAAAACTTTATTGTAGAGAATTTTGAATATACACAGCACACAGAACAGTATGTTGAATCCCCATATACCCATAATCCAGCCTCAACAACCATTAACCCATGGCCAGTCCTGCCCCGTCCCCGTTTACTAATCCTTCCCATATTTTCTTCATCCCATACTATTTTGAAGAAAATCCCAGATATCACATAAGATCACAGTCTTAACATGTTTTTAAGTCTGCCTTCAAGATTTTGTGAAAATAACGCAAAATTGTAGAGCAAAGGCTATAAATAAATCAAGATTTGAAGGAAAGGTAGACAGTCATCATGAAAGGCTATAATGTCAGACTTAGAGAGGAGCTACAGAAATTATTTCAGTAGAGGGAGATATAATCTGGTCTGTGCTTTAGAAAACATCCCTGGTTACTTTGTTTCATGAATGAGTAAGTACCCCAAGTGACAGAATGAGTGCCTGATTTAAGGTAATGACACTTAGAATGAAAAGAATGGGTAAGTGAGAGAGGCCCTGAAGAGGTAGAATTTTTACCACTTGATGAGCAATTGAGTGAGGAGATAGGGGAGGTTTGGTGATCTCAGTTCAAGCCTGAGTTATTAGGAGATTGATGGTAACATTAACTGAGACATCAGATATGGCAAAATAATGTGTATAACTTAGGTTTCTTTGATCCCAAAGCAGCAGAAATGGACTCTGGTTAATGTCAGCAAGAAGGGAATTTATTAAAATATGAGGTACTCCTAAATTCAAAGGGTAGACAGAAGAGCCAGGCTTAGAATAGAGTGGCCAGTCAGCTGGACTCTCTGATTGCTCTAAGCCTGTCTCTTGAGCTACTCTTTGGACCTGGGTAAACGCCAGCTATCTTCAGTCTGTTTTGTTGCTCACTCTCCACTCTCTAGGGAAGAAGCATTGGATCTCCTTCCCCCTGACCCCCACCTGCCATCCCTTCACCCCCATTGCCTTGGCTAGGGGGCGACAGGCAGGTACTTGATTAATGGGCTCTTCAAACCATATCCAAGGGGAAGAGGTAATTCCACAGAAAGAAATCAGGCTGCTATTGCCAAAAGAATGTGGAATAAATGTTCAACCAAAGCGTAACAATTGCCCACTGTTAATAAACCTGACTCTGTACATGTTGAGTGTGTTTTCCATAAGACATGTGAATAGAAATGTGTAGCAGATAGTTGGAAATGTGGTCTGAAGTACAAGAACACAGATTATTTCGTTTTGTACACTGGAATGATTTTCCAAGAGTGACTGGATTCTTCTTCCCTGGAGATTTTAAGAAAAGAAATACTCCTTTATCTTAGTTTTGGCTGAGTGGTTTAAAGAAAGCCAGCCTCAAAGCCATGATTACTGAATTGACTTTTGAAGAGCCTTTCCATTGCCGTAGATTTTTAATTTTAAGTACTTTGAAGATCAAACAGCAGCCACGTAGGCCGCTATCAAAAAACGACCAACATAAAAGTATCTTGAATGAAGCCTTAGGACCTTTGCACTGGTTGTTCTTTCTGCCTGAAACCACTAATCTACTTTTTTGTCTCTATGGATTTGCCTATACTGGACATTTCATATAAATGGAATCATATCATATATGGCCTTTTGTGACTGATTTTTTTTACTTAGCATAAAGTGTTGAAGGTATATCTATGCCAACGTATATATCGGTACTTCGTTTCTTTTTATTGCCAAATATCTCATTTTATTGATACACCACATTTATTTATCCATTCATCAGTTGATGGCCATTTGGATTGTTTCCACTTTTTGGCTATTTGAATAATACTGCTATCAACATTCGAGTACAATTTTATTTGGACGTTTCTCTTGGGTATATACCTAGAAGTGGAATTCCAGTAGAATATGAGTCCTATGTTAGTTCTGTGTTTAGCTGTTGAGGAACACTAGACTGTTTTTAAAAGTGGTTGCACCATTTTACATTGCCACAAGCATTTTATGAGGGTTCCAGTTTCTCCACATGCTTGTAAACACTTGTTATTTTCTGCTCTTTTGATTTTAGCCATCATAGTAAGAATGAAGTAGCATCTCATTGTGGTTTTCATTTATTTTCCTGCTAATGATGTTGAGCATATTTTCATGTGCTTAATGTACATTTATGTATCTTTGTTGGAGAAATGTTTGTTTAAATCCTTTGCCTATTTTTAAACTGGATTATTGTCTTTTTATTGTTTAGTTGTAACAGTTCTTTATATAGTCTAGATACAAATCTCTTATCAGATATATGATTTGCAAATATTTTCTTCCGTTATGTTGGTTTATCTTCACTTTCTTCATGGTGTCCTTAGAAGCACAAAAGTTTCTGATTTTGATGAAGTCTAATGTATCTGTTTTTTCTCTTGTCACTTGTGCTTTTGGTGTCATATCTTAGAAACCATTGCCTAACCCAAGGTCATTGCCAAGATTGCCGGCTCAAACCCTGCATGGGCCACTGCGAGCTACACCTTCCTTAAAAAAAGTAAAATAAAATAAAAAGATTATTCTTTCCCCATTAGGTTGGTAGCTGTATTAGTCCCCCTTGGGCTGCCACAACGGAAGTTTATTTTCTCAGTTCTAGAGGCTGGAAGTCTAAGGTGAATGTGCCGGCAGGGTTGGTGTATGGTGAGGCTTCTCTTCCTGTCTTGCTGACGGCTGCCTTCTTGTAGTGTCTTCACATGGTCTTTGCTCTGTGTGAGCACACTCCTGGTGTCTCTTCCTCTTCTTATAAGGACACCAGTCCTATTGGATTAGCACCCCACCTTTAGAACTCATTTAACCTTAAATCCCTTCCTTCAAGGCCTTATCTCTAAAGATTGTGGGTTAGAGCTTCAACATATGGATTCTGGGCAACACGAATCAGTCCATAATAGTAGCCTAATCAAAAACCAATTGATGTAAATGTAAGGGTTTGCTTCTGCACTTTTAATTCTGTTCCGTTCATTTCCCCCAGCCTTACCAGCTTGATGTCCTTAGGTGAATACCTCACTGTCTTGATTATTGTGGATTTGTAGTAAGTTTAGAAATTAGTCAGACGATCTTTTACCTACACTGATTAATACTTACCAAAATCGCACTGGAGATATCAGCATTGTGACCATGCCAATGCCTTAACCACACTGAAGTCGCTCTTACTGTAGTATTTGAATAGGTTTTACAGTATTTCGTAGCTTACAAGGCACTTTCCTGTTCATTGTGTCATTTGCTCGTCACAATAAACTTGAAAGGAGTGTAAGGCGTAGTGCAGTGCAGGCTGCAGAGGCTTACAGAGGCCAAGCCATTTCCAGAGTCATACAGAGCCTTTGGTTCTCAGTGATGAACTTTCCACTCAGAAATGGCAAGTTGTGCTGGTAAATTCCCTTAAACAGAAGTATGATACATATAAGGCTTGTTTATTAAATGGAAAGGTATCTTTAAGTGGTATTTCTCAATTTTTCATACATTTAAGAACCAACTAGAGAACTGGTTGTAAACAGATTCCTGGGCCTCAACCCCAGAGATTCTGATTCAGTAGATCTGGGGAGGGGCCCCGAGAATTGGCATTTCTAACAAGTTCCCAGATAGCGCTCCTGCTGCTAGTCCACAGCCCACACTTCGAATGGCACTGTCTGAATGGACCGAGTGTTAGGCGTTTGCCTCATGTGGTTATTTCAGACTTGTCAACTAACCTTTTCACCTTCAGAATTTGCTTCAAGTGTCCAGGAAGCAGTTTTCTTGAAATAGTATAGTTTTTAAAAGTACCTTTCACATGATTTCAAATGTTTTGATCTGTTTACTCAATCATTTTTTTAAACCATTCATTGAATACCTGCTGTGTACTAGATACAGAAAATATAAAAATGAGTAAAAGAATTATCCTTGAGAAAATTTCCTGGGCGGTGCAGAGTTGAGATCCCCCTTCTGTATTTAATAGGGACTTGAAACAATTAGAATTACAGCAATGAAGAGAAGGCATATGAATCATTGGGTACCTTGATATCATTTCTTTTCTGCTTTCATCTTTTCCTTTAGTTATTTATGAAGCTCATTTTGTTTTTCGAGTTTAAGGACAGTTATAACTGCAGGAAGACCAGAAATAAGTGTGTTGGGTTTTTTTTTTTGTTTGTTTTTTTCCACTCCAAACATTTGTGACCAATGTAAATAGCAGGATCTCAGTTCCATGACACTGTACAAAGCCTGAAGAAAGGACCTCAGAGATTTGTTTGAACAAGATGGACATATACAGGTGTCAGGCAGGCACTGATATCATAGTTAAATACTATATACATACAAAGGGGGATATAAAGACTAAATGATATGCATTTATATCAAACAAAGCATTCTGATCAGAGGTGGTCTAGTGAGATCTAAAATGTAATTACATTTTCTCTGGGGTAAAGATTGGAGAATGAAGAGATTAACGCTGGATTTGTGAAGAGCCTAAAGGACGTTATCCCTGGGTCATTTTTCTGTCATATTCGTTATCCCAGATGGAGAATGGACTCCATTCTTAACCCAGTTCTTTAAACCCCTCTTTCCCTTCCAGTGACTGCGATGTGGCCTGGGTCTCTGCGCAGGGTCGTAATGAGACGATAGCAAGGCGGCTATGGGATGTCAGCTGTGACCTGCTGGGCATCCCGATGGATTGACGGGTGGTGGCAGTTGGACCACTCAGTGCACCCTGCCAAAATGATTCTCCTTCAGGATGGCCAAAACCTTGAGCACAAATGGAACAAACCTTCCAGCCTTACCAGCATGATGTCCAGTAAAATCCAGGGTACACTGCCAGATTCACCGAGACACCTTGCACTTGTCCAGAATCACTTTGGTTCTGTTATTACCAGAGTTACTAGAGATATCATAGGATAAGTAGACCTTCATATGACCTGCAAATTCGTATTTTCCTTCTGAAACCTACTACCTAGGAGAACCAAAACTTTAGCAGGGTTGATTTGAGGCAGTCTGGACTAGTTTCTACCCTCTGTGTTCACAATGAAGTTCCAACCAACCAACTGACCAACCTTCACCTGAAGAAGACCGTGATGCAGCTTCCGCTGAACTCCAGGAGTCACAGTGGCTTTGCTCAAGAGCAGGGCTTGTCCCTCACCTCTTAAGAAAACCATCATGGCACCAACATCTGAATTCTTTCAAGAAATTTAGCTGAATCTGGACTGTGGCACAGCTTTCTCTCTGACAACCTAAATCCACTGCTAAGACATTTTCCCATGCCTTGACCATGAAAGAACTTTTCTAAACAGTCTGTGGAGTTTGTAGGATGGCAGAAATTCGGAGGAAGGCAGAAATAAAAATCAAGTTTAAACTGTCATTTTCCTACTGTTTCTCTGACCAGCAAGGGGATAGTGAAAGGAGCAGTTTGAGAAAGGAGGCTTCCTGACTTCAGTTACTGACCCCAGATCCACGGAGGCCTCCCTTTTTGCCTGAGATTCTCTTAAACCAGAAAAAGGGGAAAGGCTATTTGGTGATTGTTACCGAGTATATGTATTCTTGTGTATTTATGCAGTTGGGAGTATTTTCACAAAATTCAAAATAGCCACAAAGGAACAATCTTAAACTGGACCCTGGTGCAGGTAAATGATAAGAGTTGGAGCAAACCAGTGTCATCCAGTCTCTGATACAGATGGGTAGAGCTGCAAGCAGAAGCAGACTCTGTATGTTGATACCTACCCACTAAGAAGCACATGGGTAGCAGAAAAGAGGATAAGCCTGGAACATAATGCATGCAATGAAGGGACTACTTAAGGATTAAAAAAAACAAACTAACAAAAAAAACAACTAAAGATGGTAATATCCAGCTAAAGAAGAATTAAGGGTGAGCAGAGCACCTTAGTTACAAAGACTGCTAAGGCACTATCTTAACAAGCACCAGTTAACTAATATGGCAGGAAAAAAACAAACAAAAAAAAAAACACCTCAATTCGTTATTTAACAAAATTATCTTAAGGACTGATATTGGCAGTTACAGTCAATTTAATAATCTTTCAAGGCGTTTCCTTACATTATCTTGACAAGATTAAAATGTCTATTTGCTTAAAAAAAAAAACCTACATTTTATTTGGAGAGCTTTTACAAAAGTAATGCTGCCAAAGGAAGTCTAAGGAATTGGTAATGTTTCTATCACTTGTTTAGAGTATGTTATTTGTGATTTTCTTGAACTGACAATTATATATTTACTCAGTGGAGAAAAGAGTTATAGGACCCCAGTCTTCTCATATTTGTAAGTTAATAATCTTTTGTTGAACTTGTTTTGATCATTAAACTATATATTCAGAAACAGTCATTTTATGGAAAAATTGGAAAACTTCTGATAATAGTACAGTAGAATAACTGAATTAATATTTTACTTAATTTATATTGACCTGTCAATGACAAAGAAAATATTTTGATTGTTTATCATGTTTTTATTTTCCAGAATAAAAACTAAGAATTAAAGGAAAGTTTAGAGTCAACAGAAACAATTAAAGGAAAGTTTAATTATAGTCAAAAGAAGAAAACACTTCATTATTATGGTTATGCAATCATTTCTCATTCTAAGGATAATTTGTCCCAGATCATTTCTCATTCTATGGATAATATGTCCTAGAATCTAGCCACAGTACACTTGACTGAAATGCCATTCACTCAGTTGTGTGATGATTTGATTATTCATTCACCTTTTTTTTTTTTTAATTTATTGGGGTGACAATTGTTAGTGAAATTACATAGATTTCAGGTGTACAATTCTGTATTACATCATCTATAAATCCCATTGTGTGTTCACCACCCAGAGTCAGTTCTCCTTCCATCACCATATATTTGATCCCCCTTACCCTCATCTCCCACCCCCCACCCCCCTTACCCTCTGGTAACCACTAAACTATTGTGTCTATGAATTTTTGTTTCTCATTTGTTTGTCTTGTTCTTTTGTTGTTTATTCACCTATTTTCTACTTTTATGATGCTGTTCAAAGATCATTCTTTTTTCCCCCCTTCTTCCGCCTCCCCTCCCACTCTGGTTTAAGCTGTTATTTTTCAGTCTAGTTGTGTAGGACACAGTTCCTGGCCCATGCTGGTATTTATAGCCTTGCGCTCCTCTGGGCGGAAGCAGTTGGTCACCGGTTGTTAGTTGGCCGCTCACAGCAGCAGGCGGCAGTATGGGGCCTGGGAGGCACCCCATTGCTCGCGACAACCTCCAGCTGCTCACCTTAGCCCAGCTCCAGGGAGAGCTGCTGTTCACAATCTTAGCTGTAGAGGGCGCAGCTCCGGTAGGAATTCAACCTGGCCCCCTTAGCGTTAGGAGCTCCGCGCTCCAATCACCTGAGCCACCTGGCAGGCCCCTCAAAGGTCATTCTTTCGATCCCAGGGCATTTATCTCCTTTTTGTACCTGCTCCTGTTATAACATGCTATGGGACTTCTCAGTACACTGCCACTAACACTCAGACTTTGCTATCTCTCTATGCTTAATAGATATAAGGAGCTCAACAAAAGTTTGTTCCATCAATGGTCAGTGAACTCAATAAAAATAAGGGTCGGGTCCAGGAAACATAAATCACCAGATCTTTCCTCCTGAACAGTCATATATCTCTTAATATGAGTGGGCAGTTTAAAGTATAGGGCTGCCAAGCAAACATTTCAGAACGGGGTCCTTGGGCAAATCATGAAATCAGTAAAAATAGGAATTCCCTTTCACTGAATCATGAAAACCATGGAACGCAGGAAAGGACATTGTTAATACATCACACTTAGTGGGAAGGAGACTGGAAGCCGCGTCGCCTTGCCTACCACATTATAAATTACCCAAGGGCAGAGTGAATCTTTCATTCACCAACATATGCCAGACCCCTGCACAGTGATTACGCTTAACGTTAAACACCTGCTGAGCGAAGGATTGCACGAAGGCCAGCCCAGCTGCTAGAGGCTGAGTCTGTTTTGGGGATCACACCACCGGGGGACGAGTTCTGAAAGAATGTGACCCTGGTCACTTGACCTCCCCAGAAAAAGTGCTTTACCTAACGCTCGAGGAGAAGCAGGGACCGGGCCCCTCTACCTTTCGAGGCTGAAAGCCAACAGGTCGTGAACTAAGGAAGTTAGGGTGGCCAAACAGTGCGATTAGAATGAAGATGATGTTCGGGCGCATACTGATACCAAACCACTGCGTGTCAGCTTAACCCTTCGCTGCTACGGCGCTGGAGGAACCACCGACCCCCGCAAAGCTTGACCTCTGAGTCGGAGCGCTTTCCCCCGCCGAACTACAGCCCCCGGCATGCACTGCAGCGTAAGCCCGATGCCGGAAGCCAGGGCCCTAAAAAGAGGCGGCCGCGCTGCCGGTGCCACGGATCCCCACAGTCCTTTCCTCTGTGGCACACTCCCCTGCCATGGGATTGGTATTTCCGGGACTGCGGGACTGTCGCTCACTGCGGTGCGCCGTCGGTCCCACAGGAGTCGCCCCAGCAGCTCAGTCCTGTAGATTTTCCATCAGGCTTTCGCGCCCGGCGCTCCCTCAGTGACAGATGAAGGGGTGGGCGTTCCGGCTCTGGAGGACCCCGCCGCAGCCCCGGAAGCGCCTGGTCCAAGGTGGCGGTGGTGGTGGCTGTGGTTGCGGAGATGCCTGCGGGGCTAGGTGGCTGGCCGCCGGGTTAGGAGCGGGTCCCGGACCCAGGATCTCCGCGGCCGCTGCTGGAGCGCGGCCTGCGCCATGGCGACCTCCGCCGCCTCCTCCGAGCATTTCGAGAAATTACATGAGATCTTCCGCAGCCTCCATGAAGACTTACGAGCGGTGCCGGAGCGGCTCCTGGGGACTGCAGGGACAGGTGAGGCGGGGCGGGCCGAGCCGTGGGAAACTCGGCCCCGCGCGTTCAGGGAGGAAAAACTCCCACTCTTCTTCCAGACCTGGGTCCTCTTCTTTCCGCTCCTTATCTTCAAACACGCCCCCTAAAGTGGGCTGGGTCCCGGCGCCCAGCATCTCCCTGTTGCCTCTTAGGGTGCTCAGGGATGGACCTTGGAGTGTCGTTTCCTTGGAATTCTTGATCCTCCTATAGCCTGCAAAATTTTCTCGTCTTATTTTCACTTTGGCATGAAGAGCATAGGAGACTTTAAATCTGCGGTCCTGTATTTCAGTAAAAGTGTTTGCTTTTGTAGCTCTCTGTGTTTTGTTTTATGCATTTAGAAGATTATTCTCAGAAGAGGTCCATAGTTTTCACCAGACTGACAAAGGATCCGTAGCACTAAAAGGGTTAAGAACCCAAAGGAATCATAACTTTGGGGGTTGGTAAATATCAGTTTTGAGGAATTGGTCTTTAAAATCAGGATTGTAGTGTTTAGGTGTGGTCCTCTTACGTTCTGCTTAGACTGTTTCCTGCCCCTTGATTTCAAAATTCAGGTTGCTGCAGGGTTTGTCTGGAGTAGCTAGAGTCGTCCAGTTAAATCACGGGTGTCCAAACTTTTTTCAACGTTTTTCACCAAGGGCCATATGCAGTAAAATACACAAACAGCTGGGCCACTCACTGGAGGTGAAGTACGTATTGCCTCACCTGGTTTATTTAAGTAAACTAAATATATTTTTGGAATTTGCTGCGGGCCAATTAACAATGGATTGATTGCAGGCCGCAGTTGGCCCGCGGGCCGCAGTTTGGACACCCCTGAGTTAAATCCATAGGAAGCATACATAGTTCTTTGCCTCAGAACGAACTAGATCTTGATGGCAAGGCAGATAAGACTTTGTTTCATTGTTTTCATTTAAGGGTCAGAGCTTGAGTATTAGCTCTGTGAGTTACCCAAGGTCCTAGGACTTGAATGACTGGAAAATGAAATAGATAACGTTTTTTTAACGTGTATTTATTGGGAGAGGTTACTCTGTACCAGGCACTGCCCTACATGTTGTTCATACTGCAGATTACTTTTCAAAATATTGAAAAGACTTACAAATCCCCTTTTTAGTGGATTGATGATAATATATAAATATTAAGAGGCCGTGTTAATGACAACACAGGCATATCTCGTTTCATTGCACTTTACTGTGCTTCACAGATGTTGCGTTTTTTTGCAAACTGAAGGCAAGACCCTCCACCTGCAAAAAGATTATGACTCACTTTATTGTGATACTCTCTTTGTTGCGGTGGTCTGGAACCCAATCCGCAGTATCTCCATGGTACGCCTGTACAGGAAAATAAAGCAGGGCAAAGGAATAGAGGGAGGGGGCGTTCTAATTTTAAATAGGGTAGCCCTGAAAGGCCTCTTTGAAAAGATGTCATTTGAGCCGACTTGAATGAAGTAAGGGAGTAAACCATGCAAAAATCTGGGAGAAGTGAGTGTCAACAGGACGGAATAGCTCTTACAAAGCTCCTTAAGCAAAAATGAGCTTGGTATGTTCTAGGAAGAGCAAGAAGGCCAGTGTGTTTGAGGTGGAATGAGCAAAGGAGATAGTGCTAGTAGATGAGGCTGGAAAGAGGTAGGCAGGCCTGATCACGTGGGGCCTTGTAGACCATGGTGAAAGATTACATCTTTTTCGGAATGAGATGGGATGCAGTTAAAAGGTATGGAGCAGGAGAGTGATGCGATCTGATTTACATGGTTGAAAAATACTGTGTTTTCAACTTGGTGCTGAATTAAATTTTGCAATATCCATTTCTGCAAGGCTAAATGATGCATTCTGTTTGAAAAATAGAACACTGAGTTAGTTATATTCACCTGTGTCATCTACCTAGCCTTTTCTCATTTCTGCAAAGAGGACAATCAAAACGGTGTGAATTTTTACCCAAGCACAAAATACTCTAACACAAATTGATGGTAACAGACTTAGTTGTTCAGTGGGTAAGTAAATACAATGTACACATATCCCCAGGTTGTAGTAAGAATTTCAGCAACTTTCAATCTCCTTATTCATTACCTGTTCACACTGTTCAATAAATATTAAGCAAACACACTGGGCCTCACTTCTGAATCCTTTTTTCTAATTCTAGGACTACTTCATAGCTTTCCAGAGCTTTAATTTCCATCACGAATTATTAGCCACTGAATAATACCCATAACACAGTCCTTGCATTTAGCTTATGCATTGTAATTAAATTCAGTCATTTTTCAATAAACATTGAGAATTACTATGTGTCATTCACTCTCCTCGGCCCTAAGGAGGTCCGAGAGAGAGTTCTTGCCTTAAATAGGAGCAAATTTACAACAAAGTGTGTGGTGAGCCTCAAAATAAGAGACCTGAAAAAAAGGCTAACAACTTGGGTGTGGGGAGCGAGAGGGAAGCTTTGCGGAAAGGAGAACTTCGAACTGAGTGTAAGTGGCTGAATGGGAGTGTGCCCGACAAAGAGGAAATGGGAAGAGGCAACAAAAGAATAAAATATTGACTACTCATAACTGTGACTGGAGCTTAGGATATGTGGGAGAGTGGTCGTAGATGAGGAAAGTGAGACACAGCCAGATCTTGAAGGGACCTAAGTGTCACATTAAGACATGTATACTCGAGATGGAGAATCAGTTAAGGACTTTAAGTATCTGACTAGTATGGTCTTTATTTTAGAAGGAGAATGCTGGTGGCTGAGTAGAGGACAAAGGAGAGACACAGGAGCCTGGACACGGCATCGTGTTAGGAGCCTTTATGGCAGTTGTCTAGGTAACATGGGAATCTAGAGAGTCCTAAATCCAGGAGGTGATTCGGAGCGAAATTAACCAGACTGATTGGACCCTGGGAGTGAAGAAGAAATATTCAAGGGTGTCTGCTTTTTCTCATTTGGTCAATTGAGTGAACGAAGAACTTGAATAAATATAAGAGTAGAAGCCAGCTTGTTTAGGTTGTAGATAAGAACGTCAACGGTGCTTATAGAATAGAGAGCATAACGTATGTCCATTCTAGCCTGACAAGATATTTCTTCTCCTGCCATTACAAATAACCTTTATGAAGAAGATACCATGTGAATTGAGAGACAGTGTAGTGTAATATATAACAGCAAGGATTCTAGAGCCAGACTGCCTGGGTTGAAATCTTAGATCCTCTTCTTAGAGCTGTGTGACCTTGGGCAACTTACTTTACCCTAACTAGTTTCCCCTGCAAAATGAGGACAAATCACAGTATTTACTTCATAGGTGTTTTATGAGAATTAAATGAATTAATATATGTAAAGCCCTTTGAATACTGCCTGACAATAGTAAGAGCAGTTAACCATTGTTATTATTATACAGGAAATGGGATACTTTATTTAAATAACACATGCTATTCTCACTGTGCTCTACTTTCCCATTTTTTCTAGAGCACTTATGTTCTAACATACTAGAGACTTTACATATTTATGATGTAAATATGTATTATAATATATTATTTATCTTCCTTTCACTACCACAGTGGTTTTCAAAGGGTGGTCCCTGAACCAGCATCATCTGGGATCGTTAGAAATGCAGATTCTTGGGTCTCACCCAATCATTTAATTATTAACTGTTTTAAAACAGTCTGTTTTTAACAGCCCTCCAGAGGATTTCTGATGGTTATCAAGTTTGAAAGTCTGAGCTAGAACATACACTCCATATTTTCTCCATATCCTTACCAACACTTATTTCTCTTTCTGATGATAGCCATTCTAACAGGTGTGAGGTGATATCTTATTGTGGTTTTGATTTGCATTTCCCTGATGATTAGTGATGTTGAGCACGTTTTCATGTATCTGTTGGCCATCTGTATGTCTTCTTTGGGAAAATGTCTATTCAGATCCTCTGCCCATTTTTTAATTGGATTGTTTGGTTTTTTGCTATTGAGTTGTATGAGTTTTTTACATGTTTTGGATATTAATCCCTTGTCAGATATATGTTTTGCAAATATTTTCTTCCATTTGGTAAGTTGTCTTTTCATTTTGTTGTTCATTTCCTCTGTTGTGCAGAAGCTTTTTAGTTTGTTAATTTTTGCTTTTGTTGCCTTTATTTTTGGTATCTAATCCAAAAACCGTAGCCAGGACCGAGGTCAAGACCTGTTTTCTTCTAGGAGTTTCTAGGAGTTTTATGGTTTCAGGTCTTATGTTCAACTCTTTAATCTACTTTGAATTAATTTTTGTGTGTTGTGTTAGATAGTGATCTAGTTTCATCTTTTGCATGTGGCTGTCAAGATTTCCTAACACCATTTAGTGAAGAGACTGTCCTTTCCTGTGGGATAATAGAAAAATATATATATTGGTCTCTGCCCCAGTTCCCGGCACAGACCTAAAACCCTTGTGATTTCCTAAATGATAACAATATTGGGAGCATCTCTTGTTGTAATATTTGATCTTTGACACAGGGCTCCTAAAACCCTTGTAAATTCCTAAGTGATAAGAGCATTAGGAGTATCTTTTGGCAATTCTGGGTGAGCTCGTAGGTGGCTCCTGGATGGGGGCTGGTCACCAAAAAGACCAACCCATGATTAGAAGCTTGGATTTTTAGCCCTGCTGATCACTTCTCCAGACAGGGGAGTGGGGCTAGAGATGGAGTCAATACTTGATCATGTCTATGTGATCTAGAAATAGAACAAACCAATCCAAAAATTTGTATGGAACCTCAAAAGACCTTGATTAGCCAAAGAAATTTTGAGAAAGACAAAGCTGGAGACATCACACTTCCTGACTTCAAACTATATTACAAAACTGTAGTAATCAAAACGGTATGGTACTGGCATAAAAAACAGACACAAAGACCAATGAAAGAGAATAAAGAGCCCAGAAAGAAACCCACACATATGTAGTCAATTAATTTATGACAAAGAAGGCAAGAACATACAATGGGAAAATGTACATATTAGGAAAACCCAGTGTTTCCCCCTTATGTCTTTCTCTCCTGTATAGGGAAAAATCCAGTCCCTCTTCTTGTGTGTTTCTTTTCTGTGTGTCCTTCACTACTCACACAGCACCCTTCACTTCTAGTCACCAAATATCAAATGTGTGGTGAGAGTGGGCATCTGTATCTTGTTCCTGAAAGCTTTTCACTGTTGAGTATGATATTAACTATGGGCTTGTCATATGTGGCCTTTATTACATTGAGATACGTTCCCTCTAGATTCACTTTGTTAAAAGTTTTTAATCATAACTTTTTAATGGATGTTTAATTTTGTCA
This sequence comes from Rhinolophus ferrumequinum, assembly GCF_004115265.2. Lineage (NCBI taxonomy): Eukaryota > Metazoa > Chordata > Mammalia > Chiroptera > Rhinolophidae > Rhinolophus > Rhinolophus ferrumequinum. The sequence goes on from NC_046289.1 coordinate 29,067,975, forward strand.
AATGCTTTTCCGGTCTATTGAAATGATCATGTGATTTTTATCCTTCATTTTGTTAATGTGTATCACACTGATTGATTTGTGGATATTGAACCATCCTGGCTTGTCTGGAATAAATCCCACTTGATCATGATGTGTGATCCTTTTAATGTATTGTTGACTTCAGTTTGCTAATATTTTGTTGAGGATTTTTGCATCTGTGTTCAGGGATATTGGCCTGTAATTTCCTTTTCTGGTAGTGCCCTTGTCTAGTTTTGGTATCAATGTAATGCTTACCTCATAAAAGAGTTTGGAATTGTTCCCTCCTCTTCTGTCATAAACTCGATATTTTGTCTGATTTGTTTATTATGTATCCTAAGCACCTAGAACTAGGTGCTTCATAAATATTTGTTGAAAAAAAAATATTTGTTGAATGATCGTATAAGTACTGTGGATTGTTGGGAAGAAAATATTGATAATACAGTGATACTTTGGTTTTCGAACGTATTCCATTTCAGAAGACCATTCGAGTTTTGAAATGTTCAAAAACTGAGGCACGGTTTCCCCATAGAAAGTAATGCAAAATGGATTAATCTGTTCCAGACCTTTAAAATCAACCCCTAAAACTGCAAATTTAGCATGAATTTTACTATCTAATGATACCATAGATCTATGAAATTTATGGCGTTCCTACACTGAAATGTTCATCAACGGAGACGTTCGAAAACCGAGGTACCACTGAAGTATAAATATGATTGGGTGCTGAAAGGAGTGTGATTTTATTTGTGTTCTACCATGTTTTCCACGTTTTCATCACTTTTAAAGTGGATATATACACCTATTAAAACAAAGGATAGCTAACAGACACAGTTGTGCTGTTTTAGGACGTTTGTATAACAGTGACAATCCTTTAGCATATGTGATCATTATTAATCCATTTAATATTACATTAAGCACCTACAGCCATAATTTCTAGTCTTAGTTTTGCAGCATCTGAAAAAGTCTCTCCAGATACCTCAGATTGCTATAAATTCTTGTCCCAGTAACACTTCTAAGGACCTATAATTATGATTTTAGTTTTGGTTTTGTAGCACCTGGAAGGCATCTCTTCACATGTCTTCATAAGTATTGTAAAATTATTGAGTTTTCCATTTTGATTCATTTAAGTTTCAATATCTGTACATGAGATCGCATTATTTTGGGAACCAGAAAATAATCACTATGGAGGACCCTATGCAGCAGTTTGGTGAAAATCAATGACTGCAGAATTTTAATTTTTCCAACGCTCTTCATATTTTTTGGTGAATCTTAGTTTTTCCTACCTAAGAACTTACTTTAAAAAATAATGCTAGTTACTATTTATTGAACCTTTAATATACCTGGCATTTGCCAAGTGCTTGTTATGTTTATTATTTCTTTTAACCCTTTCAGACAACCCTACGAGGTCAAGTCAATGCTGTTATGTTTCCTAGTTACAGATGAGGAAACAGGCTTATAGGGATCTGATGCCTTTACCTCTTATATGGTATGAGATCTGGTAAACTACTGTGGTCTACAAATAGGGGATGTAGGTCCTAGAAATGGCACAGTGGGACGCCAACAGCAAATTAGCCACATATTTTAAAGATCCTGGTGAAACTAAAGTGATTTCCACAGCTCTAATTGGCCAAGGTTAGTCATTCTTGAGCTGGTAATACAACCCTATAAGAAAGAGAACTGTCACTGTTGAACATTAACGTAGGTTCCTTCTAGCTCTTTCCTTCAGAGCTGACTGCTTTTGTTTTGGTGCTGCCATCCACCCAGTTTACCAGTTGGTCAGTCTCAGGGTGAGTCACTCACATGTGACTGGTTTGGGAAGGTGTTGTTTGGAGTGGCTTACTCTTGTTTCTGGTGGCCATTCTACCCAATATGCAGACCTACTTGTTTGTAGTTGATTATAGCGTTAATTCTAACCCTCAAAAATAAAGAGGTCTGAACAGATACTACCTGTTGCTAAAGGCTATACCCTGGGAGCACAACAATGCCCCTGAGTGCTACCGTGTTTCCCCGAAAAGAAGACCTAGCTGGACAATCAGCTCTAATGCGTCTTTTGGAGCAAAATTAATATAAGACCTGGTCTTATAGTAAAATAAGACCCGGTCTTACATAATATAATGAGACCCAGTCTTACATTAATTTTTGCTCCAAAAGACACATTAGAGCTGATTGTCCAGCTAGGTCTTATTTTCAGGGAAACATGATATAATGTATAGAAACATTGGATTGGGAGTCAGACTTGCATTCTAAAACTGGTGTTGCCATACATTTACTCCTACTATGACCTTAGGGAAGGCATTTTCTCCAGGCTCTAATTTCCTCAACTGTAAAATGAGGTTAACCTGGATGGATGATCTTGGGGGTCCATCTGAGAGCCAGCATTCATTGGTTTCACAATTCTGTGACTGAAGTATAAAGACGCAGCTACTGATACCGCTCAGTTGGGTAGGATTCAGTCTCTCTTGAACCTTTAGATATCAGCCTCTCTGACTTCCTCAGAAGGGATGATTTCAAAGGATATTGTTCTTTTTTAATGTTAGGATTACGTAAAGGACCTCATAATGTGGTGAAGTTCTTCAAATTGTTTTCATAGGGCGTATGTTTCTTTTAAAAGTACATAAGCTATAACACTCTTAGGAGAATGTGTCTTGTGAAATCAGAGTAGATTATTCAAACTCCAAAAAGGCTAAGAATAACAGAATCATGCAGGTAAGTTAGTGAAAGGGTCACGATTGTGTGGGCTACCTCTTTTCATTCTACTCTTATTATGTGGCCCTTTCTTTGAATCATTCCAGAATTTGCTTTAGAATGCAGATTTTCATATCCTTTAACAAAGGAAGAGTATGGAGGGAGACTTTATGACTACCAGAGTTGTAGAAACATGGGCGCTAGGAAGGGGATGCACATTTATACAGACTTCTTCATCCTGCCTGGCTTGGATCAGGAGTGAGTGTGCTTGAGTTTGGAGGTGGGCCTGTACAGAGGAGCGATGACATTCAGCACTGTTATGACAGCTTGTTACAAAATAATATGACGCTTCTCCATGGAAGTAGCCATTCTTGATTGCAGATACTACTTCACTGCTGGTGGCTGAAAACACAGCCCAGTCAGGGACAGTAACTGCTGCTTTGGTGCTTATTTCAGTTACATCAGGATGGTCAAGATGCAGACCATTTGCCATGGCTGAACTTTCTTCTGTTTTTTTGTGCGTTTTTTTGTTTTTAACAACAAACCCTGGGCTGTGTGAAGTGAGAAATAGTTCACCTGGAGTGCCTTGTGTACATTAAGGGAATGTCACTTGACAATGAATGAGGCATAGTAAAGGGAGCATTGTGAGGTTTGAAGTTCTAGAAGTTATGGGACCTATAAAAGAAAAAGTAAATTTCCCTTTTCTGGAGGAGCTTGATCTCAGGTTGAGAATGTACATACCCAAAATGATTTATAATCATTAAAAAAGCAGCAGACAACTGATATACTAGGTGCTTCTGTGATTAACATAATGTAAATCAATGTAAAGCAAAATAGTGGTATTATATCAAATATAGATGGGATTAGGTTCGAAAGTCAAGGCTTAAGATGAAATCAAGATAAACAAAATTATCCAAGAAAATTTTAGGGCAGCATATTGAGTTCTCACATGCCATCCCTCCATGAGCCCAACTCAGCTGTTTTCTTTGGCATTAGAAAAAATTGCTCTTTCTTCTGTTGATGGAAGTGCTGGCTTATACTTAGGAGCCACGTTGAATGAAAAATACATAGCTTTAAAAGACCATGTCCCCACCCGAAACTAATAATAAAAAAATTTCTTTTTAATTGAAAAAGACTGTGCCCCCATACATGCTACAATATGATTGAGCCTTGGAGACATTATGCTAACTGAACTAAGCCAGACACTAAAGGACAAATATGATTCCTCTTAGATGAGGTGCCTGGAGTAGTAAAATTCACAGACACAGAAGGTAGAATGGTGGGCACCGGAGTCGGTGGGGGGGGGAGGGGAAAGGGAAATGGGAGTTAGTGTTTAATGAATACAGAGTTTCTGTTTGGGATGATGAAAAGGTTTTGGAGACAGAGAGTGGTGATGGTTGTACAACAGTGTGAATGTATTTAACGCCATTTAACTGTATACTTAAAAATGGTAAATTTTATGATATATGTGTGTGTATGTATTATATATATGTGTGTATATATATATGTTTTACCACAATTTAAAGAAGACTATTCTTAGATTGTGAAGGTAATTCCAAAGATGAGTTCAAAAAACAGTGTAAGCAATTGGTGACTACGTGGTAATAAGAGGATTCTGTATAGATTTCCAGGGTGAACGTTCGTTTGAATGTATGTATACATTATTAAAAATCAAGTTCCTCATAAATAGGGTTATTTTTGCTTTTAGATAATGAAGGGATGACCTACCTCCTCACTTTATAGACAAGGAAGGAGATCAGGTCAAAAGATGAAGAGAATTATCCAAGCTTACATGTTGATTCAAGCCTAAAGCTAGGACCAAAATCTAAACCACTTTACTCTCCAGGAGATCTCCCCTGTACACATGTTTACCTGGTGACAGCATGCCATTACTCCCTTCGTTATTTTTGCCATGTCCAAATACCATTTTTATTATTAATCATTTTATTTATATCAACTTATTTTATGTAAAATACAATTATTTAATACATGAAGTTATTTAAAAAGGAGGTTTTATATCCTACTTTATATGAAAAATCTGTAGAACTTATCTAAATAATCAGAAAACATACAGGGAAGGCAAAACAATGCTGTTTTAGTTAGATGTTAATTGCTTTGAAGCTGAAGCCTCTTCTATTTTGTTAAAAAGGGAGAGTAGTAATTTTTAGGTATTAAAGACATACTAGCACCAAAATGGGATGATGCGAAGGACTGAAAGAATTGAAGGGTAAGGGGGATCCAATATATGGTGATGGAAGGAGAACTGCCTCTGCGTGGTGAACACACAGTGGGATTTATAGATGATGTGATACAGAATTGTACACCTGAAATCTATGTAATTTCACTAACAATTGTCACCCCAATAAACTTTAATTAAAAAAAAAAGAGAGAATTGAAAGGGAGTGCTTTTCTTACCGTGTGAGTGAGTGGTATTTGCAGCATTTCTCGTGCCATTGCCAGTGGGTATGTCTGAGAAACATGTGCCATAGCATGCAGCCTCCCTGGCAAGCAGAGGAGGTGGGTTTTGAATTTGTTTTGCAGAAAAACAGTGGGTAAGGGTTAAAAAGAGAAGTGATTCATAGTGTGGGTGAAAGTGGGGACAAGGATTTCAGAGAACCAGTGTTGTTAAACATTCTTATTCACGAAAGTGTGCCTGGTCCCTCTGTTAGGATGGAGGAGGTATTGACAATGATTAACTGAGACTTGTAGTGTTTCTTAGTAGGTACACTATTTTGGGGCCAGATAACTCTTATGCAGGACGGTCCCAAGTATGGATATTCTTGTTCCCTGGGTACTAAATGCCAGTAGTAATACCCTGCCTCTCCCTTACCCTAGTCATTGTGGTAACAAGTTCCCATACATTTCTAAGTGCCTTTTGGAACGATTAAGTACTACCACTACCAACAGGAGAAGAGTGGAGAGTCTATTCTAAGCAGAGGGAATGGCCTCTACAAATGTATGGAAGCAGGACTGGTTTGAAACTTGTCTATCTTTTTCAGAAGAAAAGAAGAAGTTGATCAGAGATTTTGATGAAAAGCAACAGGAAGCAAATGAAACGGTGAGAACAGAGAGCAAGTCCTTATTTCTTCTCCTACCCGGTGTTCATCTTTTCCAAAAGTAATGCTTATGACCTGGTCACAGATGAACTGTTCCTGCCTGTGATCCTGATTTTGATTATTTCTTACCAAGTGAGGCCAGTTGATGGGGGTGGGTTTTGGGGGAGTTAACACACACAAATGGGTAAAGCTCAGATTCTCCTGAAGTGAGACTCTGATAGTCATTGCTGATGTGAGTCAGAAGGGCACCTTTACGTGGGTGGTCTTTCAAAATCTCATTTTAAAAGCTGGCCATTATATTCTTTGTTAAACTTCCTGTCACAGAAAATGCAGCTCAGAGGTGGTTCCAGCCACATTCCTTCTGTTTTGAAATACAGCATGGCTGGATTTGGTACCTTAGGCAAGACATGCATGGATGGATGAGTTCCCAGTCAGGACCCAAAGCTGTCAGAAGTGGGCCCAGGTTGCTGAGCAGTTTAACAGCTGCTTCTCTCTTAATCTTGGCTTTAAGAAAACAAACTTTGCTCTTACCTATTAGAAGAGTCCTTCTGTCTCCATTATGCTCTCAACCCATTTAGGAGATTGGGGCTAAAATCCACGTCCCCAGTAGTACTCTGCAGAAATAGTTGCCCCTAGTGTTTGCTATCCCAGAGTAGACAGAAGAAAAATTCTTTTTAAAAACCAGAGAACATCCTTCTTGTATGTTGAAAAACAACTTATTTTCGGGGAAACACGATATATCTAAATTGTTTTCACAATTTCTGAAACTAATGATTTTAAAGCAAAATTATTCTTTGGACTTATCTCCCCCATTTTGTTTTCAAGGTTTCTTTAGGTATAAATGACCAAAGTCACTTTACACCTCTCATCTCACTTAAATTCCACCTGCCTGCCTTTCCCCAGGCTTCCTTCACAGGAAGCCCATCCCAACGAAGTTCTGAGAAGTTAAGCTTGTCTGCAGCCGTTTCTCTTTGGTACATCTGTTTTAAGAAGGATCAGGCCACCAGGCTGTGGAAACCATCTCATTCATAATGGAAACTTTCTCATTCATAACTTTTTTTTTTTTTTTAATTGGGGAAGGAAAACAGGACTTTATTGGAAAACAGTATATGTTTTCAGGACTTTTTTCCAAGTCGTTGTCCTTTCAGTCTTAGTTGTGGAGGGTGCTGTTCAGCTTCACGTTGTTGTCCTTTCAGTCTTAGTTGTGGAGGGCGCAGCTCAGCTCCAGGTCCAGTTACCGTTGCTAGTTGCAAGGGGCGCAGCCCACCATCCCTTGCGGGAGTCGAACCAGCAACCTTGTGGTTGAGAGGACATGCTCCAACCAACTGAGCCATCAGGGAGTTCAGCAGCAGCTCAGCTCAAGGTGCTGTGTTCAATCTTAGTTGCAGGGGGTGGAGCCCACCATCCCTTGTGGGACTCGAGGAATTGAACTGGCAACCTTGTGGTTGAGAGCCCACTGGCCCATGTGGGAATCGAACCGGCAGCCTTCGGAGTTAGGAGCACGGAGCTCTAACCGCCTGAGCCACCGGGCTGGCCCCATAATGGAAACTTCTTAATTCCTGTGTACAGCTGGGCATATCCATACCTGTTACAAAGCCAGTCTTTTTTTTTGGTTAACATACTGGTAGCATTTAAAAAATTTGTTAGCTAATACTAATTTATTTGTTTGGTGCTTACTTTTTCTTTGAACTTAGCAAAATTAACCAATCCTACTCTGGCCATCCTAGGCAGATGAAAATAATTTATGGCTGCTTGTGAACATGTCTAGGTTTATATTTTACTTATCTCAGAAAAACGGAAATCTGATTTGGATCTATGGTTATCTCTGACGTGGAGACAAGCAGATATTTAGAGAGGAGGAGGAGGAAGGGACTAACCTTGATGCCAGACCCCTGTCATTTTTAGTACGGTAGCCTGAGTGCTTCGTGACGGCATTTGAACCATAACACGCTGAGAACTTGGTGTACTGAAAAGGGGAATTTGCAGATTTTGAATCCTGATTTCTTTTATGGTCTAAACTTGAGGTTTCTTCAAGTCTTATATATAAAATAGAAATACTGTGTTTCCCCAGAAATAAGACCTCGCCAGACAATCAGCTCTAATGCATCTTTTGGAGCAAAAATTATGAGACACGGTATTATATTAAATGTATTATATTGTATTATGTTATATTATATTATATTATAAAGACCTGGTCTTAAATAAGACTAGGTCTTATTTTGGGGGAAACAATAGTAGTATTACCTACCTTATTGATTTGTTATGAGGATTAAATGCAAATGCATATAAAAATGTTTTATAAGCTATAAGGTGCTTGTTAGTTTTTCACTCATTCAACACCTAAGTTTTGATGCCTGTTCTGTGCTTGCTGGGCACTGTGTAGACTGACAGACGCTCAGAGTAATGAATGTGTCACATGTGGTCCCTGCCCTTGGGGAGCATATGGTTGAGTACTTATTTGGGCTTGTTTGTGGTTTGATTAGTCCAAACTACACATATGCCCAATGAGACAGAAAAGAACCAGGATGTCTACTCACTGTTTTCTGTCTTCCTAGCTGGCAGAGATGGAAGAGGAACTACGTTATGCACCCCTATCTTTCCGTAACCCTATGATGTCTAAGCTTCGAACCTACCGGAAGGACCTTGCCAAGCTCCACCGGGAAGTGAGAAGCACACCTTTGACAGCCCCACCCGGGGGCCGAGGAGACATGAAATATGGTACATACACTGTAGAGAATGAGCATATGGTAAGCTTCAGCTGGAATTTTCCCCAGCCTGTGGTACAAGAATTAACCATATTGTGGTTGGTGTACAGTTCATGTTACAGTATAAATTAGAGTCATTTTTCCCACCTTATCCTCTTTCCTGAATGCAATTCCTCTTCTCCCCTTACCTCTACTGTATTTAATGCACATCTTTCCAAACCGTATGCTTATTTACATTTCTTTGTATCCTTTATATAAAAGCCAGTGCTGCGTATGCAGTGGTGGTACAAAAGTGCTACCTATTATTATTATACCTGTACTCTGTATTCTGACCCATAGATCCAGTTTCTCACATATGCCCACAAAATTCAGTTAGGTTTGTAATTTATCAGAGTATTGTTATCAAATTACCCAAGCTTTCCTTTACATTTGTATCAAGATGGCCCAACAGCCCAGATACAGTAGAGAAGGCAGGATGCTTCTTAAGAAGGGGCTAATGGCTCGCTCTGTGAAGTGAGCCAGACTGCCTCTCTAGCCTCCAGTAGTCTGATTTTAAAAATTTGACTAGATCGAAAATCTATATTCTGAAACTATCTGAGAAGCTAAATAGTTAAAGGAATAAAACTTCACAAAGATTAAATTTAATGTGTTGCATTTGGGGTTATAGCCCAAAGTACAAAGTAGAAATGGCCTGGAGAGCAGTGTGGGAGAGAAATGGAAGTACAGGATGCATGTATGTAGAAAGGCTGATGGTACAATTTCATGATGTATCCTGATGATCGTTTAAAGAGACATTCAGATGATACTGGCTTGACATTGCCTATGTCAAAACTAGAGTGTTTGAGAATGATGTAGAAGTCTCAGAATTCACCTGTGAAGGAAGCCTGGGAAAAGGCCGGCAGGTGGAGTTTGTTAAGTGAGATGAGATGTGTAAAGTGACTTTGGTCATTTATACCCAAAGAAACCTGGAAAACAAAGGAGAGATCAGTCCAAAGAATAATTTTGCTTTGAAATTATTAGTTTCAGAAATTGTAAAAACAATTTAGATCGTGTTTCCCCGAAAATAAGACCTAACTGGACAATCAGCTCTCATGTGTCTTTTGGAGCAAAAATTAATATAAGACCTGGTCTTACTTTACTATAAGATGGGGTCTTATCTAACATAAGACTGGGTCTTATATTAATTTTTGCTCCAAAAGATGCATGAGAGCTGATTGTCCGGCTAGGTCTTGTTTTCGGGGAAACACGGTACATAACCACCTGCAGTAGAATTGTTTTTGCAAATCTGGGGTTGAGTTATGTGATCTTACTGTCCTTTCTTTTCCTTTCTTAGCCCAATCAGTTGAAAATCCCCATCCTTTCTTTTTCAAAAATGCCTCATTCCTGCTTCTATCAAGCTAAAGTAACTAGGGTTTATGTCAACCTCATTCATTAGTCTCCTCACCCATTGGTCTATATGCCATATATGAAGTGAAAGGACTTGTTACTTCTGGTCTGGGAACCATCTTTGGGCTTCGTGGTGGTGGTGTCTAGTGCTAGTAGTCACCTGCTCAGTACGGCCCTGAGTGTGTATGTGTGCATGCATGCTTTGATTAGCTACGACCTTAGAGCTGCACCCGTCTGTCACTGGTTGTTAATTCTGGCCTGACAAAGGCTACTTCTGTCTCGTGCTTTCTGTGCTGAGGATTATAGGTGGAGTAAACCTTTGGTGGGGATTTAGAAAATTAGGGCACTTGGGAACTTAGGGCAATTTGGGCACCTTACTTGGGCCCCACATACCTCCTTCCTTAAGAGCAAATCACCAATGGGACAACTTCAGAGCTTTTGTTTTCTGTGTGTGGCCTGAAGTGAAATTGTTTTGGGGTTTACCAAGAGTGTAGCAACTTCAGTTTTTTCCAGAATGTGGCAGTGTCTCAGACTTCTAAATAATTTCTGTATGTGCTGCAAATGAATAGCTTATTCATGGTCTCTCAATCCTCAGTACCGGTGGTAGGAATCTTCGGTAAATTAATCTGTTTCTAGGGTTGTAGGGTTTAGTTGGTTTGCTTGTTGCACTATCAAAGTTACAGGCTTTGTGCATTTTTAGGTACTCGTGCACCCCAAATCTGGGCTACTGCCTCTCAGAAGTTGCTAGTTCAGAAAGCACATGAACCAGTTCTAATTCATCGCGAACATAGGGAAAATGCTGATGTTTTCAGTCCTGCGTGCCTTGCCTCACTTAAGTGTAACAAGCTGTGGAGACGGAGGTGTGGTGATCCTGTATTGGATTCCAGATTCTGCTTTTAGTCTGACCTTAAACAGGATCTTACAGTTCATTAGCATCTTTGGTTGTATTAAAATAATAAAAGTTATTGCACACTATATCCCTTCTTACGTAAGAATGGTCCTAAGGATTGTGCTGGTAATGAACTTAGAATGGAAGAAGTCAAACATTTCCCTTCCATACTCCTGTCAGAATCAGCTACAGTCTCAAAGGGCGTTGCTTCTGCAAGGCACTGACAGCCTGAACCGGGCCACCCAGAGTATTGAGCGTTCTCATCGGATTGCCACAGAGACTGACCAGATTGGCTCAGAAATCATAGAAGAGCTGGGGGAACAACGTGAGCAGTTGGAACGTACCAAGAATAGAGTAAGTCTGGGTGGACAGGGAAAGGGGCAGGAGTGGGCAAAGTAGGTGGGTCCATTAAACCCCGATGCCTTATTACTGCCAAAAGCGACAGCAGTTCTGAATCCTGGGCATATGACCTTTTAGGTTCTTAATGCTTTTTCTCAGTTTTAAGTTTGCATAGCTGAGAGATCTTCTGTGGAATTAATTTTACCCCTAAGATTTAGAAGTCATTGGAAAGGGGGTTAAAAGGAAAGACTGAAGAAACCCGATGACTGCATTTATTGAAGATTATTGAACATAAGATTGCAGCCTCTCCATCCTTTTATTCCTGTATTACCAATCTGAGATTTTTATTTCTCATACATCTAGTGCAACATTCTGCTATTCTTATGAAAGCATCACCTACTTAAAAGATCCTAGTTTCCTGTCATTTACAGCCAAGCCTGTATTCCACGTTATAAAATAGTACCACTGACAATTTATAGAGGTTCAATCCTATGCTGTAACTCTTTACTGTTCCCTAGGGTAAGCTGGATCATTGTGGGAAGAAAACAGTTAGGCCAAACGATAGCTATATTGGGGCCTCTGATCTACTATCACTCTACGAGGCTCTGAAAAACAACTCATTTCTTCCTTCTCATACATCTGCATAGAAATTTAAAAAATAGTATAACTTGCCAGTGGAATGCTGTATTCTTAACAGCATGAGGCAAACCCAAACTTAAAAACATACTGTGGGCAAGACTTGGATAGGAAACATTAATTCAGTGTGGGGATTTGAGATAATTTTCTCATACATCTTAATAGCTGCAATTCTCTATTCTTAAATCAGAACAGTGCCCTTCCCTGAGTGAAAATTCACAGTTAAGTACTGAATTCAAGGTAAACTATGGGGAAGGCAACTTAGAGATTCTGTGGCTTTTGACTTTTCAACATACCAGGTGGATTGGTCAAATTTAAAAGCCAAGGAATGAGCTGAGAGATCAACTTACCAAGGCCACTGGGGATTGGGGACAGATGGCATCTGTTGAATATCCTCCAGCTATCTAGATTAGTAACAGGCAACCAAAGAAAAAGGTTTTTCTTTTTTTTTTTTTAAAAAAAAAGGCTTTAAAAAGATTAATTCCTTTCACAGTTCAATGTAAGTATCTCTTAAAAGGGTAAAGAAAAAATAACCATATACCAAGAATGGAACTCCATCAGCCTACAAAAACAAACTGTAACTCAAGACTTTCCTGGAGTTTGGCTGATGAAATTCAAATCTTAAGTTGCTTCACAGTTATTGGCAAGGTACACTTGAAGCCTATCTCCTGTGAGTAGCCAAGGTGAAGGTCTAGCTCGGTCCCAGGAGTCCCCACAGCAACCTTGGGACATAATAATTCCTATGCCTACTTGACAAGTACTGAAGTATCTTATCTTTCCAGTTTCTTCCTCTTATACTGAGGCCATCGTTTAAATTGGTTTGATTTCTTGGAGTTTTTTAAACATATACCCCTCAATGCCCACTGTCAGTTTAGGAATGTTCAAATTCTAGAGAGTGTACTTTTGAAAGAAGGGGGAAATAATTTTTTATTTCCTGTTTTCTCTTCTCAGCTGGTAAACACAAGTGAAAACTTAAGCAAAAGTCGAAAGATTCTCCGGGCAATGTCCAGAAAGTAAGTTTTAAAAATAATTTCTCTTAACCCTAATGTCTTTCAACCAGAAATGTCAAAGCTTTAAACAGTGACTTGCAAAGGTCCTAATAAAAGTGAAAAACTGAAGACTATTGTCTTGTATAGTTAAATATCCTAAGACAAAATCTTTTGTTAAAAGTGTATATACTGCTCTGATTGGAGCAGTGGGAAAGTTGTCCTGGAAGCACTTTCAATCCTAGCTTACGTTTCTTAAAAAGACAGCACGTGGAAATAATAGAGCTTCATATTCCTTGAAATATATTTGTAAAAACTTGATTAGAAAATTGTTTTCCTGCTACTGCTTAGTTTTGGGCTCTGCCCTTCATGGGAGGCAACGGGAATTCTGTCTTGTTAGCAAGAAGTTAACTTTAACCATTCGGTTTCATGGGGGAAGAGAAAAAGAGGTACTACCCAGCTTCTGGTTTCTTAGGACCCATCCCGGCACTAAATTTCAACACTGGCAGTCTGCCACAAAAACTTCTCACAACATATGCTCACAGCTATAGCATATAACTGATGCAGCTCTACACGGTTAGATAATGATAATTGTACTTTGAAATATAATTCAACCTTATTTCTGAGATGGTATACTTTTTCATATTATAGTTACTACTGTTTTTCTAACAAGATCCTCCTAGAAAAGCTATTTTTAAAGTGAGGACGTAACTACTATTTGGAGACACTTTAAAATCAAAGAACATTTCTATCATTTGTATACAGTGGTACCTTGGTTTTCGAACATAATCCACGAGCTCTGAAACATTCGAAAACAGCCAACAGCTAGACCTCAGGATCTTGCACTCAGGGGAAGCTGTGTGACATATTCGACTTCTGAGTTGTGTTCGAAAACTGAAGCATTTACTTCCGGTTTACGGCATTCATAAACCAAAATGTTTGTCAACAGAGATGTTCGAAAGCCGAGGTACTACTGTATATTGTCCCAGTTTTGAACATTTCTGTGAGGTAGTGTTTTCTCTGAGTTACAGCTAAAGAAGCTTTCGAGTTGTCACTTACAAGCTAAAGAACCTTATACAGGTATACCTTGTATTACTGTACTTTGCAGATACTGCATTTTTTTACAAATCGAAGGTTTGTGTCAAGCAGTTCTGTTAGTACTGTTTTTCTAATGGACTCAGATGATGGTTAGCATTTTTTAGCAACAAAGTATTTTTAAATTGAGGTATATATATTTTTTTAGACATAATGCTATTGCATACTTAACAGACAGTTAAGTGTAAACCTGACTTTCATACGCACTGGGACACAAATCACTTCATGGGACTTGCTGTTGCAGTGCCATGGAAGCAGACGTGCTGGATCCGAGGTATGCCTGTATGTACTTACTGCTCAGTGCCCATGTGACCAAACAGAAATTCAGTTAGCCTTAGCCCCAAGGCAAACCTCTAAGTGTTAAGAATGGAAATAAGGTTATCCAGATTTCTGACTACTCACTTTGCTGTCTTTGTAGAGTGACAACCAACAAGCTGCTACTTTCCATCGTCATCTTACTGGAGCTAGCCATCCTGGGAGGCCTGGTTTACTACAAATTCTTTCACAAGCATTGAACTTCCAACTGGGAAGGGTTTGTGGACCAGAATTTTGACCCTGTGACTGAATGGTGTGGGAGACGTGGAATAAGCCTCTTGCTGCTGTGAGCTAACAGCTCCAGGACGCCCTGTGTGGCCAGACTGGGAGGCGGGGGGAGACGGAAAGCCAGTTAAATGTGAAGCAACAGCACCAAGGCGAGTGTGATATACCAAGGTAATAAATGTTCTTTATGACTTCTTTACATTGACATAGCAATACCCTGCGAACTACAAAAAGCAAGTACATTACAGCAGTATTATTGGTCACCAAAATGGAGAGGAAAAGAAACTTGACAATTGTGAGAACGCACAGATGTTCTTGTTAAGGCAGTACTGACCCACATGACCATGTGGTGTCTGTCCCCTCACACGCCCACAACGCTGGAATGCCCATTGAGACGGACCTGTGTCACCACACAGTGTTTCCTAAATTCTTACACGTTCTTCAGTTTCTGATTCATCTGGTGAACTGGGAGTAGGAAGTTGGTCATAGACATGATGCCCTCCTTCCCTTGTCTGACCAAAACTTGAAGCAATCACATCCACTGCCAGGCCGGCTGTAGCCTTGGCTTCTTCCTTTGAAGTGGCCAACTGAGGATTGACTTCAACAAGATCCAGTGCTGACAGCAACCCTGAAAGAACAAAGTATGACCATGGAACCTCAGAAAATTCCCTAGCTGCTACTTTCGATGAGGGTCACACCATCTAGACAGAATAAGCCAAGGTTAAAAGTCACTTTCTACTGTGAAATTATCCACTGTCAGGAAGCCCCTTACACCTCATCCTCTCGGGCATGAATTTATTAAAACACCGGTAGAGTAGGATTGAAAGAAACTCTTAATAAAATCAATCATCCCTGTTCAGCTAACATAAAAGGCATAGCTGTCAGGCTTTCTGGATAGAATAAGGAAAAGAGCTTGGGGTTGGTGGGGCAAGGAGTTTCCAACCTACTTGTTGGGAAAATACACGCCATTTCTAGTATTAAGGAAACTTCCAGATGCCTGCCTGCATGTATTGTGAAGAGGAGATCTCCCACTTATCACTAGCCAGAACTCTGTTTCCACTTTGAACTCGGGCACTGTATCTGTATCTCTTAACGCACTACGTGCCCTGAAGTAGTTATTACTGTGTATCTTACTCGCACCCCTTGCAGGTCTGAGCTGAGGGCAGCTTCCACGTCTGACAGTTTTTAGGACTCCCATCCGACTGACCCAATATCTTGTACTTGCTCAAGGGAAGAGTTAGCCATACTTTGTTTAACTTGGACTCCAGTTACCTTCTATGATGGTTTGAGAACTTCTGCCAAAGGGTATGAGGTCGGAAGATTAAACCAAAAGAACCTATCCAGACCTCCCCTCTACTGCCCACTCCCCCGAATCACGCTCCCACTTCTCTGGGGTAGTTAAGTTTGTAGTTGGTTATTCTGGGTGAAATTTACCTCTACAAGAGTTATCTGAACAAACTAGTATTTGAGAATATAAGTATCAGAATATTTAGAGTGGCCATGAAGCCTGGAAACGTGGGTGAATATACCTAATGGTTTATTGATATTTCATTATAGTACATGATATGTTCACTGCCATTACATTCATTTGGTGTGCCTTCTCTTACTAGCAATGCACAGTTCAGTGCACTGTGCAAAACTGGACAAGCAGGCACGTTACTGTCACATTTCCAATTCCTGCACATGCATCTGATTTGCACTGACTTAACCTGGGCCGTTAGCATAGCCCAGAAGTAATCAAGAGGGTTTGAGCTATTAAAAATACATATTACCCATGTTTCCAGATTCTTGGCACCCTTTAAATTAGTTTAAGCAAACAGCTATGTGTATCTAGTTGACAGTGTCATGACAGAGTCTTTGGGAATAGAGTAATAACTGCAGCAGGGGAGAGGGACAAGTTACAACCATTGCCATGTATTAAGTGCTAGACATTACTAACCCCTGGCTCCAGTGGTGTCACGGGAACCAAAATGAAGGATTGAACTCCCAGGTTCACTGGCCACTAATCTGAGGACAGTTAACAGCTGTCTGGGTCTGAGAATAAGACTGCCTTGCTACTGTCAGATCTGAGAGACAAGCATTCTTATACTTTCTGTACTGCCTAAGAGTCTAGTAGGCTCCAGAGCCAGGGAGACCATTTATTTCTCAATTTCCACGTCTATCCCAACTAGTCAAGGCTTTCCTATAGCCCTAGACCTTTCATTCTGGGGTCTCTATGCTATTTAGACCCCAGTTTCATGAGATGGTATTGAAGTATCATTTGATAGTTGTTTAAATTTTGCAATTAAAGATCATTTAAAGTAATCTTAAAACCAGAAGCTTTCTGACAATTGGAAACTGTTTGCAAGCAAGAATGCATTTTGGGACAGTAACCCATTGGTAGCCACTCTTGATAACTAGCATTCACCTTACTAATCTTTCTGTCAGCCATTTATCTTCCAGTATCCCTACATTAGAGCTCCTATAGATAAATGCTAGTATAAGACTTCTCCTATATGAAAGGACCCAAGATATTACAGCTTTGAAGTATCATTAAGAGAAGCTTTAACTCCACATTCCCAGCTCCCGGTGAACTAGCCTCTTAATGCCAGGGTAAAAATTATAGCTACTTGGCCTTGCCTTTTCATCTTACTCTGCTTTTAGACAATTCAGATGCAAAGAAGTACAGTGTGGCAGGTTATTCTTAATATTTAATAAGTGTTTAAGAAGACATAAACAATTTTTTATTAAATATTACCTTAGAATATTTTGGTATGAGCCAGATCCAAACATGCATCTAAATGACTATCCTTTATTAGTCTGACCGCATAACTGTTAGCTATAACAAGTTTAAGCAAAAACAATGTACAATGACATGGAATAGTAGAAAAGATCCCCTTGGCAGGTAAGAAGATTGAGCATATTTACTTATGTAATGAATAGGTTGATCACTACTTACCTGTATTGTGTATTTCCTCAGTAATATACATGCCTTCTCGATAGGTCAGTCCCCCAACAACAGGGGTTCCTGTGGCTGGAGCCAGTGTAGGGTCAAATGCATCAATATCAAAACTCAGATGGATTGGCCTCTGTCTTCTTGAAAGGAGAAGGATAAGAGTTATTTGGTTGTGCCTGAACACCGCCTTCCTACAGTAACAACTCCTTGATTTTGTTGCTGTTAATCCTGGTACTTTGTTAATACAGACTTCCGAGTTTCCTATTCTGGAACTTACTGAGTATTTGCGTATTAGCTTCCTATATACCACTTCTTTTGCCAGTTGTTTTCTGTGCCTCAGACAGACTAACTCAAGTTGTATTTCTGACTTACCCTGGGCATTAGAGCCTCTTACATGAACAAATGTCTATAGCGGGAAATTCATCGCTTCCACATGAACTTGGGTTCTGACATTCTAAGTTGGATTGATCTAGGTTACAGTTATTCTCTCAGAGTGTAACAGCAGCTGAACTTAACTCTGATTTTATGTCTCCAATCTTATCATCTGCCAATTCTAACTTCAGTTTAGCCCGGGTGTCCAATAGCTAACAAACTAACATACAACACCTGTATGCTAAATAACTAAATTTCTTAACAGCTTAAGAAATGACACTACCAGGTGGCAATTAGTTACATTAATCATTCAAAAATAAAGGCTCGGCACTGGGAAAATCTGCATTTGATTAGTATTCATCTGCCATCTTTCTGCACTAACAAGATTTGCTTAATATAAAACTCTTCAGGTGAAGCAATAGTGAGGCTGGTAAGAATGGGACCGTTGGAACAGACCCCTCAGCTCAAAAGATACACATTAAAAATGGAGCTAAAGAGAAATTCATGAGAAAGAGGACCTGGGCAATAACTTCAAGGAAACCCTCTCCCAACCCCAAAAGAAGTATAATCTCTCTGTTTCAAGTCTCCCTTTCTAAATTGTTTGAATTTTTTACATGTACATGTTTTGCTTTTATTTTAAAAGAAAAGCTACTATCCTCAGGAGCCAAGATAAAGTGTGCTGCCCACTGGGAGCTGCCCTATTCACTTTGGAACCTAGAAGTACATACTTACTTGCCAATCAGCAGATCAAATGTCTGTTCCATGACCTTCTGGATACCAAGTCGATCTATGTCTCTCATGGAAAAAAACTGGATATCATAATTCTTTAAAATAAAGCTGTAATGAGATATAAAAGAAGGAGTCCTTAGTTTAAACAACTAATTTTTAATCAAATCGTGTTTAGAGGGGATTTTCTCTCTATAGTGAGACCTATAAGTTAAGGCAAGGAACAACTTATCAAATGGAATGTAAGTGACCAGGATAGGCCCAGAGTTGAACCCTATGCATCAACTTACTGTTCAGGAGGGTCCACGTCTCTTAGACCAATGTACACGATACTTGGGGAAGAGATACAAGGTTTGATCCAAGAAAATCCTGGGAGCTGCGGTACCTAAGAAGAGAAGAGTAAACAGGATTCATCAAGGATTCTTGGTCTCACCAAGATAATCACCACGTGCTTCCCAATGTATGTAGTCTGCTTTCTCCTACCTAAAGGATATGCTTAACAACATAAGACACACTTGATCTTGGAAAGAGAATTGATACCGTGTTTCTCCGAAAATAAGACCTAACCGGAAGATAAGCCCTAGCATGATTTTTCAGGATGACATCCCCTGAACATAAGCCTTAATGCGTCTTTCAGAGCAAAAATTAATGTAAGACCCGGTCTTATTTTTGGGGAAACATGGTATAAGTGGAAATGATTCAGAAAGCAGCTGAGGAACACACTATAGCTTTCTCAAGAAGAATAAAAAAATCTCTTCTCCTAAGGTGGTCCCGGTTTCTCATTAACTTACCTGAATGGCAGGAATACTGCTGATTTAGCCCTTTTCCACCCGTTTCACCTTACTGAATTATTTACAGATTGGTTCTTGAAACAACCCAGTTGCTATCTCAAGTTGCTGACAGCCAAAACACAAATTCTGCCTAATGAATAACCTTTGTCACTCCTAGTTTAACTTGTTCCCTCACTGAGGGGAGGGATAAACAGATTCTAGTCTATGCCTGGACTCCCATGTCTTCTGAACAGTCTAGAAAAAGATTACCTTGAGGAAATCATGGTTTTACTTATATTCTAGACCAATGGGTCTGAGTGAAGCCTGGATCCTCAGGCTGCGGGTCTATCAATTACTAGTTACCCAGCACCACCTTCCTTTCTTACAAGATTAGGAACCCCTCAGAGCAGAGATCACGTCCTGGTCATCTTTATACTCCTAGCATGTAACACACTGCCTCGCCCATAATAATGTTTGATGAACAAATGAAGGATTGCCAAGCCATTTCTACTGCTGTCAACCCATCCTTCACAGAAATCTTAACGGAACCAGACCCTCAAAGCCCCAGGATTAACCCCTCTAAGCCATTCAACTTCCTTTTCATTTCGGCCCACTGACCTTATCCTGTAGTTCTCTGAGGAGAAATGAAACTGGCTGTCCATGTAGATTTCCAGATGAAGTGGTGAGGGGTGTATGGATGTCAGCGTGGGCATCAACCCAGATCACACAAAGGTCTGGGCAGTGCCGGGCGTGGCCAATAATGGTACCAATTGCCAGGCTGCAAAGAACAAACACAGCTGACCTTGAACAATACCGGTTTGAACTGCATGGGCCCACTTATACATGGATTTTTTTCAGTAAATACCTGTAACTGTTTTCTATCCATGGTTGGGAGTCCATGGATGCGGAGGGCCAACTGTATGCGTTGATTTATGCCATTTTAGATTGGGGCTTGAGCATCCATGGATTTTGGTATCCGCAGTGGGTCTGAAAACCAATTCCTTGGTTCCAAAATACCAAAGGACAACTTAAGTTTTTGATGAGTCAAGTTATACTTGGATTTTCGACTGCGCAGGGGGTTATTGCCCTTAACCCCTGAGTTAATTCAAGGGTCAACTGTATAATAATCTTCAATGTCTGCGTGGCAGACAGCACCAATAAGAAATATCCTCAGCCAAGGCAGTTCATACTTTGCCCTTAGGGCAAAGTCAGGGCCCCAGGCTAAGGCTGAATTTGGCTGAGACAGAGCCCCTAGGACTGTAGTTCCCAAAGATTAACCTTGAGTGAGTTAGTTATACATTACTGCCCCAAATCCCTATAATTTGATCAATTAGCCCTATCCTAGAAATGACCTTAAATATTTGTTTAAGAAAAAAATGCAGTTAAAGGATGTGGTCTATATGTAGCAACTTAACAAATATTGCTTAATATCTTTTTTTTTTTAAATTTGGTATTGGGGAATATTGGGGAACAGTGTGTTTCTCCAGAGCCCATCAGCTCCAAGTCATTGTCCTTCAATCTAATTGTGGAGGGCGCAGCTCAGTCCAAGTCCATTTGCCATCTTTTTTCAATCTCTAGTTGCAGGGGGCGCAGCCCACCATCCCACATGGGAATTGAACTGGCAGCCTTGTTAAGAGCTCGTGATCTAACCAACTAAGCCATCCGGCCGCCCCTCTAGCAGCTCAGCGGCAGCTCGTCTTCAGTCTAGACGTACAGGGTGCAGCTCACTGGCCCATGTGGGAATCGAACTGGCAACCCTGTTGTTCAGAGCTCGCGCTCCAACCAACTGAGCCATCCGGCTGCCCCTGTATTAACTTTTTAAGGATAAAAATTAGCATAGCTTTTAAAAAAGATGTGATACTTTTAGTCTAAAACAAAAAAAGTTGAAGACAGTAACAGGACAACCCAATTAATGACCTCATTTAGATCACTGAATAAAAACTTTATTTGCATGTTGTATACATTAGCATAGCCTTCAAATATCATTGTTTCTGTTTTTTGCCCTCCCTTGTCCTTGGTGTCTGCTTATATTAGCCAACTGTCCTGTCTCAACTGTAGGAATATAGCTGATGAAATCGTAGATGGAAAGCTGTCCAGCTTCCCAGTAACCAAAGAATTTGATATAGATGGGAAATGCAACTTAAGCATCTTAGGAACTAACTATAGCCATCCTTCTTGGTTGGTATAGCATGAGACAGCATTTTAGGCTCTATGCCCCACATAGGGCCTTTCTGAGGGATAGCGTGGTCTAGTGCTGAAAGCAGTGGGTTAAGTCAGAATGCTAGGGCTTTTTCCCCAGGGAGAGCTGTGTGATCTAGGACAAGTCATTACATTTCTCTAGACTTCAGTTTCCTTTTCTGTAAGATAGGGATAATAATCTTGGCCTGTTTAAGTCAGAGATGGTTTGATGATTTAGGCAATAATGTATGCTGTACTATGTATAAAAGGAGCAGAGTGACCTAAAAGTGCCTCTTCATTTAAAAAACATTCAACAGCTATTAAGGTTTTACACTCTTTCCTTCCTGTCTAGAATCTTCCAGATAGCCTAGATTTTAGCACTGAACAGGAAATTGGGACCAGTGATAGGGCTACAATATAGATAGCTACAGACAAAAGGAAAACCAAGGACTGTGATATTCACATTGATAAGCGGTCCCCAAATAGTGAGATGAGAAGAAAGACAATATAAATGAACTCTGAGAGCTAGCACTGAGCTAACAGGCAGGGGACACACACACACTTGTTGATTTAATTGAATCTCAAGTAGAGAACCTGGGACTACTTTGTATTCTATGTACAAATTTTATT
Source organism: Rhinolophus ferrumequinum (assembly GCF_004115265.2). NCBI lineage: Eukaryota > Metazoa > Chordata > Mammalia > Chiroptera > Rhinolophidae > Rhinolophus > Rhinolophus ferrumequinum. The sequence continues at coordinate 29,089,918 of NC_046289.1, forward strand.
CATAATGAGGAATCTACCTGCCTTTCCAGTTGTAACAAAGATTTAACTTCTGTTCAGTGATCTGAGAAGCGCTGTGAGCACCTGAGAGAGAGTTGCTAGATTGGATCTCAAAAGAAAAGTTAACTGCCTATACAAGTCACATTGGATTTGAATCCCAGCTCTGCTACTTCCTAGCTCTAGACTTTGGAAGTTATTTAACCTTTGTTCCCTCGGTGTTCCCAACAGTAAATTAGATAAAACTGTATTTGCCTCGTCGTTATTATGAGGTTTAACTGAGAAGGTATATAAAGTGCTCGACACTCCTAGTACTTAAATGCCATTTTTTTCTAACAAAAACCTTCATTGCTTAGCTCAAATCATAATCCCCTGTGAAATCTGACTACTCTAGCCCAGACTGATCTTCTCTGAAATTTTGTAGAATTCAATTTTTTTTCATTCCATGTGTATTTATTTCATTAAGGCCTAATAAATCACAAGTTTCCCACACTTCCTCGTGCTGCTTGAGAACACATCAGAACAGTGCTCAATAAAACAAAGTCCACGCTGATTCACTAAGAGAGGGAGGACTGACTGTATGTCACCCAGGGCCAGTTACTGGGGAGGTAGAGAATGTATTCACATGTCAAGTGGGGAATTTGGAATAAATCTATTGGCAGAAATGCTAAAACAACAACAAAAACAAGTTGAGCCTATGGGTGGAGCCTTCCCATTCTCCCAAACAGCCAAATGAAAGTCATAAGACAGATTCTCAAGACAGCTTTCCAAGAGGTAAGCATGAAACATTGCACTGTGTCTAAAAACTTTAGTCTACCTCTGAACTTGTCCCACTATACAGTGTGTCCTACAAAGAAAACCACATGTGCCTCTAGCAGCTCATGATCTTAGACATCAAAATGCTATTATGCATATTGTTGACCTTAAAACAAAAAGCCAGCCAGATATTTCTCCAGCAAAATAGGTTTATTCAGGAACAACAGAACTGTAATCTAGAACATACAACCTTGGCAGGCCACATGCAAGTCCACTAAAACAAAGGAGAGGAAATTCCTTTGTAGGAGAAAAGAAGTTGGGAGGGCTGTTAAAAAGAGTTCCTTCTGCTGTGTTTGGAGATCCACTGACAGGGTATGAGAGCTTCCTCTTCTGGCCTCCCTACTTCATTTTAAATGAAGTTTCTGTGTATTAATTTGTTTTTATAACATCATACCCTAACAATTCCTGAATGGTATTTTGACTTTAAGTGAGGAAGCTGAGACAAGCTAATTGATTAGCCCAAAGCACCACGCAATCCAGCCCCCCACCACCCCTGGCTCCCAGCTTACCTGTGGTCTCCTCCTACTGTGACACAGCTGTAGCCATCTGACACTGCTCTACTAACTACCTCAGCCAGTTCCTGGTTGGCAAGGCCCACTGAGCGAGGATTCACTATCAGGTTGTTGTAGAGATCATCTTTGGGGACTGGAGTGAAACTCAAATCTCCAAAGTCTTTTAGGCGGCAGCCTGGAAACATGGAGGATGACCAGATTAATTGGAAATGTCATTCGAACTCTTACTGGCGTGGGCCACAAATAATACCTTGTGACAAAGTATGCAACATAAACTCATTTTATCACAGTAAAATTCAAACCGTCACATGATTGGCAGGATTATTTCAGTCCTCCCAGCTATCCTGTGGGGTATATCCTATCAGGAGCACCATTTTGCAGGTAAAGAAGCTGGGGTTTGGAAAGTGAAGCCCAGAAATGATAACTGACTTAACGATCACAAAATTGGTAGCAATTAGGCCTCAGATATTCCAGAGTTATATAGAGTGGAAGTAAAATATCAAGGGGCACCAACAGGATATAAAGTAACTTAAATACCGCTAACTTAGGACAAAAATAGGTATACAGAAATTTTCATGTTATAAACCTAGGTCCCAAGGTCACACAGCTGCTACATGCCAGAATCAGGATCCAAATCCAGGCCATCAGCCCCCAATGTGTGTATTCTCGACGATGCAGTTTGTCTCCCCCCCAAGAATCCTTCTTGATTCAGACACTTTAAGAACTAGTGAGTCCTTTCTGAAGAACCGACAAAAGGGCTGACGTGGAGCAGAAGCCGCTGTGGACTTTCCGCAGGGTCACCTACCGCTGCGTGCACCTTGACCAGCTGCTGGACATGTCCTTGGAGCAGCTGTCGCAGTGACGCAGCTGCACAGCGCCGGGCAGTGGCGGCGGAAGCAGCACTTGCTGAAGCACCTGCGCAGCGCCAACCAGAAAGCGCCACCCACGGAGAAGCCAGAGGGCGAAGAGACATCTGCAGGGACAGGATGATCCTGCCGGAGACGATGGGCAGCATGATGGGCGTCTAGAACTGCAAGACCTTCCCCCATGTGGACATCAAGCCGGCGATGATCGGCCACTACCTGGGCGAGGTGTCCCTCGCCTCAAAGCCCATGAAGTACGTCTACCAGCCCGGCCTCGGGCCACCCACTCCTTCCTCTTCTTCCCCCCCTCAAATAGCCTGTTCTGCCAATAAAGGCACAGGCTTCTCTTTTAAAAAAAAAAAGTTTTTTAAATAAAAAAAGAACTAGTGGCGTATTCTGACAGTAAGCTGTAATATTTTCCCACCCGAGTTTCACATATTCCAGCAAATTATGAGAGCAGTCACTACACGTTAATTTTTATCTTTAGTGTAAGTACCAATCTTTGCATCTTAACCACTTATATATCATGTGGTTGGATGCCACATGGAGGGTGAGAACTAAATAATCCAACTCTAGGAGTTAGGGATGTGAACTCGCAGAGAATAGAACGTTACCGTAGCTTGTATCCTGAAGGCCCTGTTTCTCAAACTGGAGTCCAGGTATGCTGTGGGGTCGGGGGAAGTGGACACAGGGTAGTCGTGTTAATATTCACAGAGATTTGGGTTCAAGATTTGGATTAAGACCAGCACGGATCCATCTTGAATTTAAATTGTACAGTTTTGAGCTTAACCTCTTAAACCCAAACTCAATCCAAAGCCAAACTTCTGAGAGAATTTAAAAATTTGAGAAACAGTGGCCTGGAACACAAGCCCAACAGTGACCTGAACTTCATGCCACCCAAGGGATCAAACCAAAAAGGATTTTGGGAGCAAAACGGAACACCTTATCCTGGTCTCGATTAAAGGTAAATGCATCTGTAGCTAGAATGTTGTATATATCTTTTAGTCACTGAATTAAAAAAATAATTATATAAAAGGCCCAGAATCAGAGATGATCTGGACAACTAAGTTAGAAGAGGAAGAAGGGAGAAGGTGTTGAAGGTGGGAGAAGAACATAACAGGCCAAAGACATTTGGAACTAAGAGGGGAAAAAAATGACCAAATAAAACATCTACAAAAATCTTTTTAAAGAAAGGGGGGGAAAAGCCATGAATAAAGTCATGCACTTTATCAAATCTCAAAATATGGGAGGACATTTTAGATTTAAGAGAAATGAAGCTTTAACTAATGTTCCAGTCAAGGCCAGGTCTTAACCATTGTTGGCAACAGTCTTGGGCCAGGCAGATTCTTAGTGGCAGTGTCTATCCCTGGATGTTTCTACTTCCATGTCCGTGTTTACCTCAGCAGCAACTTAAATCTTATCAAGCATCTAGGTTCTTACTAAGAAGAAGACACCAGGGCATGTCTGGTGTTTTATATTAGGTGTATAATTATGAATAGAAAAGGTTTACAATCTAATTAAACACTATTAACTTTTGAAGACTACTTTAACTCATTTATCTTCACATGACCAAGAAGAAATATATGGGGAATTAAAGTGATCAACATGGTGCATAAGTGACAAAACCTGGGGGACCCTCTAATCCAATCATGGAAACTAGGATGTTGGCTCCAATAAGTGTGACAGAAAACAGTACTCAGCTCACTATTACTCACGTGGAAGAAAGCTGCAGAAAGCCTAAAGGGACCTAAGAGAATTTGGCAGTCTTACAGCGAGACAATTTCATTAAAGGATTTTGGTCATTAAATGTGTAATACTATGGAGTGGATCACTAGATTAATCCACAGCCTGGATGGTGGGTTCTCCAACATCGTCCGACTCCACCTGCTCTGACTCCTTGCTCACCAAACAGCACTCTGGTGATTCATTTAATTTCCCAGTTACCCTCCTACCAGCAAGAGCGCTTCCTGACAGTGGATACTGGAAGGGCTCCTGCTCACCATAATTTTGCATGGGCATTTGGGGTTATACATCATAGTTAGCATGAGTCTCTGGGCCTGAAAAGCCTGCTAAGCTCTGCACACATCAAGACTTCTATTCCTGGATCCATAAAGCTGACAGCCAGACCCCCCGAAGGGATTAATATCTTGAGAGGCCCTGCCTGAGTGACCCACCCCATATGACTCCCACCTCTGCTCTTTAATGTCCATGATAAGTTCCAGGGACAATGAGCGCTACAGGAGTATAAAAGGAAATTCAGTGAGGATTGGTGTAGTCAAGGAATGACTCCTATAACAAATTAACTTTGTACCAGCACTGTTTTTGCAAATGCTGTTGTTTACTGGCCATAGAAATTTTTGGTGAAGTTGATAAGAAAGTGTCTAATGGTGGAAGTCCCCTATCCCACTGTCTAGGCTTGCCTATGCTCTATCCTTGCTGACCTTTACGCATAAACACAATGCATAATACTCTTTTAAATAAGGTTGTTCGATAGAGCGGGCAGGCTAAACTGCTATAACAAACCCTCCTCAAAACAGTAGCTCAAACACAGTAAAGTGATTCCTGTTTATTTAACATCCAGGGTGGATATTCTAGGTAAGCAGGAGGCTTTCCTCATTGCAATGATTCAGAGGCAAAGCTCCTTCTGACTTGTGGCTCTGCTGTACCTGGGGCTTTGCCATCTGTGTAGCTAAGGTTAGGGCTCCCCAGGTTCAAGGCAGCGGGAGAGGAAGAACACACTGAGAAAAACACCTCTACTTTTAAAGGCCTTGGCCCAGAAGTGGCACAGCACTCCTGGTCCCATGGCACTGCCTGCAAATGCAGGTCTGAGTTATGTCCGGATGATTAGAGGATGAATTTGGGCAGATACCTAGCAACCTCTGCCAGAATGAGTACTTTTAACTTCTACTGCCAGAACCTTTAAGTGATTAAGAAAGAACTCAAATACTAAAGCTTACGTCGCTGATCCTATCGGTAATCCTAACTATTCCAGTGCAGTACAGAGCTCCATCAGTGAATATACTATACCATCCTGATCCAGCCTCTTAGGAGCCTTCTTGAATGCCTACTGTTCTGATAGCATTGCAGCAGCGCCCGAAGATCTAGTGGAATAGAGCCCAGCATTGGTTTCTAAAGAGTTAACAGTTAATGAGGGCCTGAAAGAAGAAATGGACATGCCATGTTTGGAAAACAGTTGAGCAATTTAATAAAAATGAGAAATTTGCACATTGGAGCAATGCAACAGGAGGTTGTAGGAAACATCAATTGTAGCACATAGGCCAGAGATTTGAGGAGTGGGGAGGATGATGGGAGGTTATTTTTTGGTAAGAGCAAGGTGAACTGAGTAATAATGAAGCTATTACTTTATCAGAGTGCTATGGCAAATTCTTCTAGTTCAAAAGGCACAAGAGATGGTCTCACTAATTTTTAAACAAACTTAGAGTAATAGTGGAAAGAGCAAATATTGTAATACAGAAGGAATATCTGCCTGTCATGCTTGAGGATACTGTCCCTTTCTTGAACTTTTTGTGCTTTAGGATAACTCATCTGCAAATCTAGATCAAATGAGACATAATGTTTCATTGCTGCTCTTTCCTCTCTTTTAAAAAGGCAGTGTGGGAAAGAATGAACCTGAAACTTCAAGGAAGCTCGCATGACAAACAGATTTGGAACCAACTTGAAAGGGCCCTCATGTTTGACTTGCAGTGGAAAAAACAAAGCTCTGTATATAATGACACAGCCTCACTGCTTCTCTCCTAGTGCTGATAATAAAAAATACACTGAAGATTATTTTGCTCTTTTCGGCCCAGATGTTACCTTTGGCCATAATAAACATCTCCGGGCTCCACTGGAGTGGAATGAGAACACAAACGCATCAACAGAATGATGCAACCAGCTGGTGGGGAAGAAATCAAAACAGTCCTACCTGACCTTAGCAATATCTGTAGACAGCACTTCTGTTTAGGGTCCTGATCGCTAGTGAATCCCTGAAAGAAGCCAGTTGACAGGAAAGAAAGAAAAGGTACAAAATTGTCTGCTTCCACACACACCATACTGTATGGATAGCTGCTAATCCTCACGTCCTCTGTATCACATACTTCAGAGGAAGAAATTCAGCCAAGTTAAATAGCTCCAACTGTTTAGAACAAGCCTGAATCACCCTTTGGTTGGCGACTCACATAAGACAATGTTATACTAAGCAGGCATTTTTCGATAGCATAAAGGTACCCAATTTTCCCTACGGCTCTGACTTCCTCTTGTGGGTAGCTCCAGCTGCTCCCAGGCTCCCAGGAAGACAAGAGAGATGGGTTGCAAAGTGGGCTGACACCTGGGAGAGTCCACCAAGTCCCATACAGCCTACTGGCAGAATAGCATTCGAGAAAAGCTAGGAACGCCTGAAAATATTTTTTTAATGTTAAATTGCATGGGAAGCATTATAAATCAGAGATTCAAAAAAACAAAACAAAACAACTTCTAGTGTATATTGTATGGGTAAACAGTGGTTGTAAATTAAACGAATAGTCAGGGCAATAGGAAACCCAAGACAGCCGCTTGGTTCTTCCAGACACCCTGGCAAACCCCATTTTTCGGTTTTTACAAACCTTCATACATCATAGTGCATTTAAGCTGGATTTAAATTAGAGGAAGGAACATATGAACTGACATTATTGAAAGGAGACATCTTACATAAATTCCAATGGTTTGATAAAGTCACTTTAAGAAAATGCCAAATAGGTAACTGCTTCCTGTCACAGAAAGCTTCCAGGATACAGACTTGAGAAATCACTGACTGTCACTTGGAGATTCTGTTTATTGGCAAGGACATCAAATAAAAGACACTCTGCAACCAAAAGAGACCTTATCAGGCACGGAACTATAAATGGACATCTACCCCATGTCTCTGACGCTCACCTTCTCCTACAGTGGGCACTGAAGACTCCTCAAGGATGAGAAGCCACTGCCATCAGAGGTAGACAGCTATCCCAAGACGTCAAGGCATTGTACCTACGGATAAATGCTGAGCTCAGAAACCAACTGTGTGATTTTCTTTACCTATCTGCTAATGATATTAGTCATAATAATAGTTATACTTATTCTTTGAGTTTTCCTATATATTCCAACTGTTAATAATTACTGAAGATGTGTAAGATAATTTTTAATACTCTTTATGGCTTATGTAAATGTTATACCAGATGCAAAATACAGAAGAATGAGAAAGATGGCAAAACGCTGATCATGATAGTTCACCCGGTATTATATTATATATTATATTATATTACATTACATTATATAAAACCCGGTCTTATATTAATTTTTGCTCCCAAAGACACATTAGAGTTGATTGTCCGGCTAGGTCTTATTTCCGGGGAAACAGGGTAGAAATAATCTAGCGCTTTTTGCACTGAAAGCTGTATGACCAATCTTCTCCATTTGACAGAATACTGCTTTGCTTCTTATCTAGCATCCTAATTCTCATTGTTCATATAAATAAATCTTTGTTTGCATTATGGAAAAAAAAAAGAACAAAAGAAAGCCGTAAGACCCGACTGCCTTCCATTTACGTGCCCTTCCCTTTTGGGAAAATTCAGTCTTAACTCACATCCCATAGTTACGATTTTGGTCCATCCCCAATGGTCCACTGTTTCAACAAGTCAACATCGATACTCAGACTCCATAGAAATGAGCCTTCCTAGTGCTAGGAGACCACACCATCCAACCGAAAGGTTGGTCATTGATGCATCCTTCGGATTGATTTATGATTACAAGGGGGAATTGTAGATAAAAAAGGAGGTCTGTAACAAAGCTGACCGAAAGTAACATCACAGGGTGATGTGATCATAAAGTCTTAACTGGGCAGGTCACGGAAGGTCGTCACGTCCCAGGCCTACAGGAGGTTTATCTCTGCCTTAAGCAAGCCCTGTCCATTGTTCTGGTGCGTCTAGGTTTACACTCTTCTGAAATGCCAGAAGTGATCCTCTTTTCCAGACCTCTTTTCCACCCTCAAGAGAGCATATAATCTGATCCCTGCCTTACTTTCTCCCATCTTCATGTAATCTTCCTTAGTTCCGTCTTAATTCCAAATGTATAAAAGAAAGTGTATAACTATCATTCTCCAGAGCATTTGAATTCTTGCTTCCTGGCAGTTGTCTCAGTTTGGCTCAAATAAACAACAACAAAATAAAAATCTCTACAGGTTTGGACTTTTCTTATGTTGACAGCTAGTTAAATCTTGGAATACCAATCCTCTGAAAGCCCTAACCACAGTGCCGCACCCTGCTGTGACTCAATTCTTGGGTCACACAGGAAGGTGTTATTTCTCTTCCTATTCATTGGTTCTGGCCTGTAGGGGTGAGTTGGGGAGCCAGGAAGATTCTGTCTTTTTTCTCTTCAAATCTGAGCATTACCACACCTATTATATTAACATGCACTCACTTCCAAGAGTTTGGTCCTTAATAGAAAGGAAGTAAATTTATTCAAGGATTAAACAATTTAAACCAACCACACTAATCCTTTAGGTTCTGGGCCTCTACACTGTGCTATTTTGGATATTGAAGGAATAATGCAACATCTGTCTAAAGTAACTAGAGGTCGGCGTTACTTGAAGCAGCAATCATTAGTAGCTACTCAGGTCATTGTTCAAAACCAAGTAAGTTTTAAAGGTGGGGAGGCAATAACTGGCTATTATCACCTACTAACATTTAGCTTGAATAAATTCATCAACTGGTAGCCAAACACTTCGTAAAAGGTAAACAATTTGATACATGCATTATTCTTTGAGTCACAGAGTCTTAAACACCTGGGAAACCAGATGGCTTCTGAAGTGCAAATCATTTTGAGATAAAGGAAACTGTAATCTGGGAAAATCCCATGGGTCACAATGTGAATGAATTGTGGACCAAAATGGGATTCCAATAAATCTGACAAGTCCAATGACTGACAGTAACCTCACAGGGTGATCTGATCATAAATTCCTAACTGGTAGTCATGCCCCAGGCACAGAACTTTTAGTAAAGACCTTATCTTTGCCTTAAGCAGCCCTGTCCATTCTTTCTGTGCATCTAGATTAACACACCTTTGTTAACAAAGTAATCCTCTTTTTCAGACACCTTGGAGGTATGACCACCTTCAAGAGAGCATATAATCTTTTTTTTTTTAATTAAAGTTTATTGGGGTGACAATTGTGAGAGCACATAATCTTAATTATTTTGTAATCCAACCCTTGCCTTTCATTCTCCCACCTTCATGTAATTTTCCTTATATTCCCTCCTTAATTCCAAATGTATACAAGAAACTGCAAAACTGTCATCCTCGGGAGCATTTTCTCAGTCTGTTGAGATCTTGCCTGCTCTATTTGGCTCTGTGGGGGTTCAGAACAAGCTATCCACCTTTTTTGAGCTAAAGGCAACTATAGCTGCACTCAAGAGAAAGTTCTGTCCCTCCCTTACCTACCTAGAATTTAAATTAGGGACCTTGCCCATAATAAGATATTATCAGAGATAACTTCTTTTGACCTATTTATAGGGAATGGCAAACTTCTATTTAAACATCTGCTCTTATCATCCTGGAATGACTCTTTGAAGTCCCCCAGGCACTTTACCTCATCCCTAGCTCAGAATGTCTTTTATATTCATTTCTCCTCTGTCTTTGAACTTCTCCTGTGTGTGGAGTCTCTCTCATTTATGTGGGTTCCCATACATATGTAAGTAATTAAATTTGGTTATTTTTTTCTTGCTAATCCGTCTCATGTCTATTTGATTATTAGAACAGCCGATATAACCTTGAGGGTATAGGAAAGTTTATTCTCCCCCACAGCTCAAATAAACTCATAAAAATGTTCTATAGGTTTGGACATTCTTGTGTCAACAGAAGTTACAGGAGAAACCTAGGATGTATGGGGAGAAAAAATTTCCTCTACCTTCAGGGTTCTTTTGACTGGTCTAATAATCAAACTGACATGATACAGATTAACAGGAGAAAAAACAAGTTTAATAACATGTATACCTTCTGTATACATGGGATAGATCCAGGAACACTGAGTCCTACCAACATGGCAGAAGCCATCACCTGAAATACCACCTTCAGCTAAAGACACAAGATGTTGGGGGTGGAGAGTCAGTTATGGGAGGAGACCAGAGAAAGCACAGTAAACAAGGATAAAATTGCTAAGAAGATTTAAGTCCCTACTTTCTACACTGATAATGAAGGAAGGCCTAGTGAGAGAAACACCCTTACAAATGGAGATTTCCTTTACAAATGTAAATGTCCTAAACAAAAGGTAACTTCTACTAAGCTTCTCCCATGCTTGCCATTTCTTTAAATTAACCAGCCTAAAATAATCAATAGCCCAGAGAGGCATTTTTTTTTTAAATGGCAAATTCTGCTCCCCTCCAGATGTTTTGTCCCCTTTCTTCCTTCAATAAAAGCTGACTCTGTGCTTACTGTGTGCCTAGCACTCTGCTAAATCCTAGGGATATAAAGTATGGCTGCAGACTTCAAGGAGGTCACAACCTGGTGAGAACACAGGCAGGGAAAGCACAATCCAGTGCTAACTGCTAGGATGCAGCTGCGCCCAAGGCATGGTGGGAACAGGGGAAGGTCCTGGAAGAGCCAGAAGGGCTTCTCAGAAGAGGCGATATCTGAATCTTGAAGGTTTGAGCCAGGAATCAAAGGATTACCAGGCAGAAGAGGTACATAATATCTTCCGTCCTCTCAGAACAATTTATAATCCCCCTAGGTTCATTCAGGAGAACTGTAGACAGATGAGTCAGGAAGAGGGAGAAGGGTACAGATCCTAAAAGTACTAGGGAGATCCTAAGGTTTTCAAGGCAGGAAGTGGCAAATCAAATCTTCACTGCAGATCTACTGCCCCGGTGTCCTTTGGGAAATAGACTGGCTTGGAGAAGAGCAGCCCCACATAGGGGCTATGGGAGAGAACTGAGATTCTAGCAATGCTTAAGGGGGATGTGGAGAGACAATGGGTCTGCCCTCCAGCTTTCTGGTTCTGTCACCAGATGAGAAAGACATGGGAAGGGAGTAGAGATCTTAAGTTCAGTTTTGGACATATTAGCATGTCAGTGTTAGAGACTATCCCGTTGAAAATACATGGAAACAAGTTTATGGATCAATTATTGACAATATTCAATGGCTGATAACATCACTTCTGATGGAAGTGTATACCGCTACGTATGAAGCAGAACTGCCAGGGAAAAAAAATAAACCTAAATCTGACCAAAGATCTATATCCAATTACCAATTTGCAGGAAATAGAGGACAAAAGAACATGTCATGACATGTGGATGCGACCTGCAAAATCCAAACTGAGAGATTCTGCAGACAAAATACGTAATTTTTTCCACACGTAAACTGCAAGGAAAAAGTAAATAACAAAGGAGGGAGCTATAAGGGACTTAAGAGATATCAATCAATTTAGACCCCAACTCAAACGGTAAAAAATAAATATAAAATGTTAAGTCAATGGGGCAGTGTGAACATTAACTGGTGTAGGGGCAGATAAAAATTGAAAATGGACTTAATTACTTGTCCTTATTGAAAATACGGGAATAGACTTCTCCCCTCCCTTTTGTTTCAGAATTCCTTTCTCTGTCCTTTTCAAATGTAAACCTTTGTAATGACTAAATAAGCCTCTAGCCATTCTCACAACTCAGGAATGTTTCCTCAAGGACCTGGGAACCACCTTTTTGAAATGCAGACATCTAGGGCTCTGACCTCCCAGTTCCTGTGGGAGAGTAAGAGACTGGCTGGCTTCTGTGGGCACAGGTAGTGGGTGCCTTGCTCCAATTTGCAAAACTACCTCCTGTGTTAAGAAGTGTTTCCCCTCCAGAACAAGCCAATCAACTAACACAGGTTGCCACTCCAATTTCCATGATAAAGTTAGGATGAGCTTTATGTGACTGTGACGCGACAAAAGGTACTGTCAAGTCCTCTTACTGGAGGACCAGTTATCATTGATCTTGAAAACGTGTAATGGGTTGCACCTGCATGGCTATATAAAAGGGTGAGATTTCTTTGTCTTTGCAATCTCTTAGCAGATTGCTTGATGGAATGCTTATTCAATAATAAACTGTTTTCTTTCTCTAACTTTGTGGACAGGTTTTCTCAGTTGGGAGATTTTTTTAAAAATTATATTTCTACAATACTGGGTATTAGATATTAACTTTTTTTTAGGTGTGAGAACAGCTTGGGAGCTGCTGGGAGCTTCAGGCCGTGAATTGATTATAGCCATTTGTGGGAAAGGAGTTGGTCCCCGCTCCCTTCAGAGCACGGGGTAATTCCTCCTCCAGTGCCCTTTTGTTTTGCACAAGGGGCATGGCTGCTTTGGAGGATTAGGACACTCCTTACTCGTGGTCTGGGCTCCTATATCCTGGTGTGTCTCTTCTGGGGTTTTAAGGGTGCCCTGAGGTGGCATTGGCCTGCAGCAAAGTCTGGCCTGTCTCTGGCCTGTCTCCAGTCTCACTGATCCTTTCTTTCCTCATCTTCCCTGTCTCGGTTGTAAAAGATGTTGTAACAAATTCCCTGGTCTTCTCTAGGATCTGTGCCTTTTCATTAAGATGTAACAATGGGTCAGAATTACTATAATATTCTGTCAGGGAAAATATTAGGCCAAGTTTAATTAATTTACCCTGACTTATCTAGGTTTTTGGTAAAAACGGTTAAATCGTTGTTATCTGACATGAGAAGGGCACATGAACTTCAGGAGTCCTAGAATATGGAAGCTTACATAATTATTAGCAAAACTTCATTCTTATATTGTAAAGATCTAGTTTTTTTTAGTAACCAAGGACCTGATTAGGGCAATATAAAACATAGAAATTCTGATGATGATACATACAATCTTTGCTTTTTAGGCAGAAATTTTTATAATATCAATAGCAGACCAATAGTCTAAGAAATTTGTCCTACTTAGAAGAGAGGAAAAAAACTCAACTCTACTAGCTTACCTTTGATATTCAAATTTCCTTAATTAATCATAGTTAGCTTAAGTATACATAAAACTCTCTCAAGGATTTTCAAACCTACAACTTTCCCAGTCCCTCTTAGTTTGTCTCTTACTCATTCAAAAATAATCATCTTTAGGACAACCTACTTTCTTTCAATTCCTTCAAAAATGTATTTCCATACCATATACCTTCCTTGAAAACACACATCATTTCCTTTCATATTAATTAGAATCTATAACCTTTAGAACCTCAATTTTTACTGACAACCAAAAGCAAGCAATTAGTATTTCCACTGGCAAATCCAGGAATATATTTTGCAACTTCAAAAGCATAGGCTTTTGTAATAAAATAAAGGATATATTTATTAACATATCTTAATTTATCTTTTAACGTTCCTGTGACAAGACAAAAATAGATGAACTCAGACCTATCTACTAATAATTAATATTTCAGCATTTCATTATCTTGAAATACCTATTCGATAATTTTTATCATTTAACATAACTTAGCAAAACTAAAATCTTAAGTTACCAACAGATGCTGGGAAATCACATCCAAGCATCCAGAATATATGATTATTACTGACAAGTTGCATCTAAAACCTTATTTTCGTCACTTATTAGTTCTTAACTCTGGCATTTTAAAGTTAATTATCCAAACTATTTTCTTGATAAATTTTATAACAGAGATAACATGAATTTATTTTAAAAGTAAGCTTATTCCGAATGCCAGCACTCTGGGAGGATGGCAGACTCGGGTCCAAAAGCCATCTCCCTTACAATGATTCCCAGTGCAGGTGGCCCCTGCAGGACTTAGAACGGGACCAGTGGAGTAAGAGGGAGTGGTCGCAGGAGACAGGGAAAGGAACAAGTCAGGAGGGGATGAGGCGGAAGAATCAGAGGGAGAGGAAGGAGAGGGTGCTGAAGCCTGGGGAGGAGGAAAGTCTAGAGGCTGTCTTGGCCATGGGGGAACTTGGGGTAAGAGAGGATCATCAAGGAGATGGGGGAGGTAGACTAAGGAAATGTAGCCAAGCACATGCGGCACTGTTCCCAGAGGTCCGGGCCTTGACTTAGGGCCATTAAGGCTTGGACACTGGGGGTCTCGGACTACTTTTGTAGCCCCCAGCAGAAAAGGCCTAGTTGTGTGGTGTTAAAGTTAAGAGTTCTGTTGGCCGGCCAGACGTCCTGATCATCTAGCTTATATTGTGGCCAGGCAATGGAATAAAAGAAAACTGTTAGAGATCTGAATCCCATACAGATGCAAAACCTCTCCCAAGTCACAGGGCCTGCATGGCCAAAGTAAACAGAACCATTGAAACTGCGTAGTAAATGTATAAGGTTTGGCAGGAGGGGAGGAAGGCAAAGAAAAGAAAGTTTTCAAAGCTAAATTACCCAAGCTAAATTACACTTGTTAAATCAAATTATACCAGAGATCCAAATCTCAAAAGATTTAGTGCCACCATTACAATCTCGTCTCACCAATAATGGTATTGTGGATACATTTTCAAAGAATTCTTGTATTTTGAAAATATATATTGAAATACGAGTATGTGGGATACTTGTATGAGTGAAATTATATGGTTCTTGTCCTTTTACATCTGACTTATTTCACTTAGCATGATACTCTCAAGATCCATTCATGTTGTCACAAATGGCAATATTTCATCACTTTTTATGGCTGAGTAGTATTCCATTATATTCATATAAAACAGAAAACAACAAATGAATAAAACAAACTCAATACACACACACAACAGTATGGTGGTTACCAGAGGGGACTGGGGTAAGGAGAGGATGAAGAAGGTAAAAGAGTCAAGTATATTGTGACAAAAGGAGACTAGACTGCGGGTGGTAAGCACACAATACACGTGTTGTATTATAGATAGTACTGTACTCCTGAAACTTGAATACAAGATGTTATTAACCAATGTTACCCCAATAAATTTAACTAAATTTTAAAAATTTAAAAATAAAAGTATGAAGCTTTAAAGCCAATTAAAAGAACACCAAAATAAATAATATGGCAAATTAGATAGCATAGGGCAAGAGTGAGAAGCATGGATACATGCAAAGAAAGCCAAGGAAAGACTTTAAGCTAAGTCTTGGAAAGATCACTCTGGTGGCAGTGAAGACTGTGAACTGAGAAAGGCAAAAATGGGACAAGAGAAACCATTGGAAAGTTACAGCCAGGAGTAAGGACAGAATTAGAGCAGTACCACCACAGAGAAGGACTCTGATGATTTAGAAGGGGAAATCAAGGAGACTTTGTGATCAACAGGTAAAAGGGACCAAAGGGAAGGAGAAAAGAATCGTGATGGTCTTGCAGTTTGACTTGAGTAACTAGATAATGAATGATACTGTGAAACAGACAATGGGAAGACAGCCGGAGAAGCAGATTTGAGGGAGAAGATAATTTTGTTTTGAACAAGTTGAGTTTGAGACATCTCTGAGAGTGAAATGAGGCTACTTAGCCCAAAGTTGGAGGAACACTGGAGAAATCAACATTTAGGGTTGGGAAGAGGAAGGACCAGTCAACGGGGAGAGGAGACTCAGGGGAGAGTAGAGTCTTGGCTAAGAGAATATTTCAAGAATAAAACGGTCAGTTGTGCAATAGGAACGTCCAGCAAAATAAAGGCTGACAAATCAGTGAGCTTCCTCAAGATGGTTTCAGTGAAATGGTAGGATGGGACCCAGGCTGAAGCATCACTAGCATACACCCAAGCTCTCATTACTAACATTCTTTACCAACCACTGAAAGCAAGTACAGACCCCTGAACTCACATATCGATCTGTTCCAGATAAACGGCTCTCACCCCTCAGATCCTTATGTTTAAACAATTCTCTCAGGCCCTCTATCAGTTCTTACTGAAGCAGACCAGATTCTTGGGGTCTCAAGCAAAGAGATTCCTGTTCTAATGGAGCACCAATGGAACAGAAAGAGTAAGTGTCCCAAATTGGGACAAATAAGTGGGAATAAATGTACCAAAAGGGTCAGAATAGCTCCAAAATGGCTTCCTGAACTCCAGGACACTTGGCCTGGTCACAGTGGCACATTAATTTAGACAGTTGTGCCAGAGGCTGTCACCTCTTTTCAATACCACAGCTGGGTCAAATTGCCATAATTACAATGAGAGAGAGCTCAAACTGTTCACCTCAGTTTAGAGCAGGGGTGTCAAAACTGCAGCCTGCAGGCCAACTGCAGTCCACTATCCATTGTTAATTGGCCCGCAGCAAATTCCAAAAATATATTTAGTTTACTTAAATAAACCAGGTGAGGCAATACGTACTTCACCTGAGTGAGTGGCCCGGCTGTTTGTGTATTTTACCGCGTATGGCCCTTGGTGAAAAACGTTGAAAAAAGTTTGGGCATCCCTGGTTTAGAGCTGTCTTTCCCCCAGACACTCATTCTACTTCTGAAGAAGACCGGGCAAATTACCATGACTATCAGAGCTACCAGAATCAGGAGCAGAGGTACTACATCTGAGCCTTGCCTGAGCAACTGCCTCTTTCTTTCTCTCAGGTTCTCTTTCTATACGAAAATTAACTGGTTACTTGAGAGAAGAATCACTGAATGTCCTTACTAAACCCAGATACCAGGTCAAATACATTCATCCAAGAAAACAGAAAGTTTAACTGATGCCATGGCAACATGGACAGCCTGTGACATCAGAGCAAAAGGCAAGAAAACAAAGGGATTTGTGAAATTTGCCTTTCCCTGGGTCTTCTTTCCCTTGAAATTTGACCCATCCTGCTTATTTGAAAGTGCTCAAAGGACTTAAGTTATTTTGGTACTATTTCAGAATAGAGCCATTGAAACTTCTCTGAATACTTTTCTCTAACATGTTCCTGGAGATTAGCCCAACCACATACTGGAAATCTGCTGAGTGCCACAATCTTATTAATATATAATGAGATTCTATTTTAGAGTGCTGGTAATATTGGGCGACCAATCAGCTACAGGGTAAGGATATAAATTGTAAAACAAAAAATATTTTTTAAAAGTGAAAAGGAAGACCAATAAACTGAAGCTTCACCATTACTTTAGGTTGAGAGTTTACAGAGGAGGTATTAGAAGGCATAGTATTTAAGGGAGAATGGCTGCCCCAGGTTGGAGTGGAAAAATACCATGAGCTGTGACAGGAAAGGAGGTCTACAAAGCATGAATAAGAGAGGCTGCTACAAATGTGCCCCTCCCCCTCAGTCAGCAGCCTGCGCTGAATATTATGTCTCCTGTGTAAGAGGCTGGAACTGATTCTTGTCAGGAGTCTCTTAAGGCAGAATCCAGCAGTGAGCAGGCAATTCAAGCAGTGCCAGGCCCAGTTCATCAGATGGGCTTTAGAAGTTTATCCAGGATTAAAAAACAGTGATTACCAGAGATTGTTTCCAGTGTAAAATAATGCTTTTTAAAAAGCAGAATGTGTCTAGCTGATTTAAAGGGACAGTATCCTCATTTATAAGTGGGAATAAAAACTTCCCTTTAAGTTACTTGTGACACATTAGACTAAACCTTAATTTATCTTTCATCTTTGGTGGTGAAATTAGAGAGTAATTAAAATGGTTAAGAGGCCCTATTGAAGAAGGTACTGCAATTGTTTAATAAGAAGTGTTTTGAACATTCAATCCAAGACACCATATCCATATGTAGCCAGAGGCATATGAAAGACACTAAACTCAAGGTGATTTCGGTGACTATTATTCCTCTGTGTTTTAGAAGATGATCCACCTCTGGAATGGAATCAATGATCAGGAGAGGAGGTTTCAAAGCAAGAATGAGGAAAAGACTTGTAGCTTACCTAGATTCTGTATTACTATCCCCAGGACCTACAGCTCCCTGCTTCTCACACCTTTTGCACTGATAGCTCCAGAAAAGATATATGAATGGTCCTAATATGAATAGAGGAAATGGCCTTGAACATCAATTCGAAACATCTGGATTAGACATAAGGAAAAAACTTCTTACCATAAAGGTAAGGAATTTGGTGCCCTGTTACTAAAAGAAGGGTTCTCCATTACTATATAAATGGCACTTATCTCTGGGTCAGATTTAATTCTGTTCTGTAAGTTTAGAGTACTATCCTAATTACAAGACTGCACCTTTACTGCAACTACCTGGGGTGTTTGTGAAAATATACTTGTCTGGGTCCTATCTCAGTGCCAATAAACCAGACTTCCATGTCGGAACCTAGGAATCTGTACTTTTAACAAGTAACCCAAGTGAGTTTCATAATCAGGCAAGTTTGAAAAACACTAACCTAACATAAAGCTATTAATCCTAGGGAAGAAATTAATGATTTGGAGAGAGGAAACTGAGTAGACTGATGAATCATAAGCACCGGATGATAGAGTTAGGGAAGCTAGAATTTCAAGGGGAAAGGTTGACCGTGCAGTTAGGACTGGAGCTCACTCTTAGCACACTTACAGTCAGTCGCAGCTTGTTCCAGGCCCTGGCTCACTCCACCTCCCTGCCTTCCACACACTCTTTATTGCAACAAGACTTTGCCTGAAGACGCTCACAGATGTTAACCTGCAGATGGAATCCAAAGGAGGAGAGACACTTCCCCAAGTCCGTGCACAGCTGACACTGTGCAGTCCCTGGATATAAGAGAGAAGACTCTGACCTGGTCTGTTACCACCCTGCACACAGATCTCAGATCCAGCCACTTACCCAAATTGGAGAGCCTTTTCAGCAATCCAGCTTCTCTTATAGCAGCAGGACCACATTCCACTCCTTTTCTTTTCTGTCACATAAATTACAGTGAGATGTGAGGGAAGACGATTGAAAATAAGACCACTATAGTTCACAAAAATACAGAAATCTGCTATACTATACAGCAGTCCCCCATCTGCAAGTGATACATTCCAAGACCCCCAGTGAATGCCTGAAATCGCAGATAGTACCAGACCCTATACATACCTATGATAAAGTTTAATTTATAAATTAGGCACAGGAAGAGAGTAATAACTAATAATAAAATGGAACAATTATAACAATAAAATAAGGGCTAGTTGAATTCAAGCACTTCGGTATCTCAACAGTCGATCTGATAACCAAGAAGGCTAAGTGACTAAAGGATGGGTAGTGCATACAGAGTGGATACACTGGACAAAGGGATGATTCCTGGCCCGCCAGGATGGAGGACTGCTTGAGATTTCATTACACTACTCCGAACAGCATGAAATTTAAAACTTACGAATTGTTTATTTCTGGAATTTTCTATTTAATATTTTCAGACCATAGTTGACCGTGGGTAACTGAAATCTCAGAAAGCAAAACCAAGGGAGGACTACTGTACTTAGTTCCCAGTAGATCCCTCTGAAAATCTGTGACATTATCATTTTCACATGAGTTCTGGTTATTTCACACACTTGCAGAGAAGGAGGGGAAAACAACAATCAGTGGCATCAAATCAACCTTCCAAACCCCTCGTGGGAAGGGTAAACGGAGACCAAGACAGGCTAGGCTGACCCAGGTCAGATCGGATGGTTGGGGCCAGATCTCGGGCTTCTCTACCAGTGAGGTCTCCACGACTGCAGGTTTTTCACTGAAGACAGAACAAAACAGCCGCTCCCATCCTCCCGCCGCTAGAGCCGACAGCGTCAATTTCCTTTACAGTTAATGCTATTTCTGAGAATGGACCCTGTATCCTTAGAGGTCGCTCTCTTTAACCTTCTCGCCCTCTTTTTTCCACCGGGGATTTATGCCGATTTCTCCTCCTTCAGCTCCTCTGTGGAATCCTCTTCCTCCTTCCCTCTCCTCCATCACCCCAAGCGGGACCCACCACTTTCCCGCTCCTCCGGGCGAAACCGCAGATATCCGCCAGCTTGCTGTTCCCCGTCCGAATCGCACACAAGGTGCCCTCCATCCCTCCCTCCTTCCCCATATTCTATCGGAGAAAATCCCGCAGCTCTGCCGATGCCGAATCGCGGGAACCCACCAGCTCGTCCGCTCTCCGTTTCTCCCCATCCTCTCCTCGCTTCTTCGTCCCTCCCACCCCGCCGCCGCTTTCTCTTTGGGGCGCGGTGGGGACCCTTCCCCACGGTGCCACGTCCTAGTTCTCACCTGTCCCTGTGAGAATGGGGCTCCGATCACAGCCACTGAATGGACCGACTTTTTCAGGACGAAATGCATTTGCGTCCGGAGGAGACGCGAGAGGCTGCTTCTTAGGGACATGATGGGCAGCGCGGGATGTCGCCAAGCGAGAGGCTGCTCCGAGGAGCTTGCCGCCTTCACTGAACACCGCTGCCCGCAGCGGCGCCTACCTACCCGCGCGCGAGCCGCACCGCGCAGCCCCGTGACGTCACAGCCCCCAGGCCCCGCCCCGAGCCCCCCACCAGCCCTCCGCACACCTTACCGCGGGCCCCGCCCACTGTTTATCGGGACCCGGACACGCCTTCGCTGACGTCAGCCCACTACAGAGCGGACTCACCCGTAAGGGACAAGCCCCTACGGCTAACGCCATGAAGCCAGTATCTGGGTCTGGACGGTAAGAGCGCGGTCACCGACAGGTGTGTCCCTTCGCGGGAAGCGGTCGGCCCCCGCGAAAGTCGCGAACTCCGCGAAGCAAGAGAACTGACACACCGGTTAGCTGATCGCGACTCTTCACACAAATGCACACCCAGCGGATGCCAACTCTGAGGAAGGGCTGGCTGGGCTGAGCTTCCTCTGGCCCGACCCGGTGTGAGTGCCCTGCCAAGCCCAAGTCGGCTTCCACCTGCTCCGTTCCATCTCAGAGCTCAAGGTTCAGGACATACGATACCTTTGGGAATTGAACGCTGAGAGATAAACTATAGATTAGAGGTCTCTGGACCAGGCATGCTAATAAAATCCCACCTATTTTAGGTATCGTGGGTAAGATTAGGATTTGCAAAACAATTAACTTCTAGACGTTTTCAATTCTTTACCTGAAAAACGGCGGCACTGGTTATTAAAAACCAAACACAGCAACATATCTGGACTATGTCTAAATTTTAGAGAGGCTAAAGAGCTGAAAGTAACTAAAGTATTAATATTTTAATAATGACCAACTCAAGTTCTAAGAACTTTTAGCCTTCTAACAATTCTGTTAAGCACAGTAGTCCCCCCTTATCTTCGGTTTTGCTTTCCCAGGTTTCAGTCATCCACAGTCAACTACAGTCCAAAAAGATAAAATGGAAAAATTCAAGAAATAAATACTTAAGGTTTAAATCGCATGCCACTATGAGTAGTGTGATGAAATCTCACACGGTCCTGCTCTGTCCTGTCTGGGGTGTGAATCATCCCCTTTGTCCAGCGGATCCACAGCTGCATATGATACCCACCTGTTAGTCCCTTAGCAGCTATCTTGGCCATCAGATCAACTGTAGCATTATTGCATTATTGCAGTGCTTGTGTTCAAGTAACCCTTATTTTATTTAATAGTGGCCCCCCAAATTCAAGAATAGTGATGTTGGCAATTCAGATATGCCAAAGAGAAGCCATAAAGTGCTTCGTTTAAGTGAAAGATACATGTGTATATGAAATAACATAGTATATTTAGGGTTTGGTACTATCCACACACAGGTTCAGGCGTGCACTGGGGGTTTTGAAACATATTCCTAAAGGGAAGCTATTTTAAAGAAAAGGCATCAGGATCAGAAAAGATAAGTAACTTTCCAAAGTCACATAGCATGTAAGTGGTAGAGCTCTGACTCCAGTATCCAAATTCTTAACCATGACACTATGACTTGTAGGAATCTGGATGTTAGTCAAACCAAAATAAATTTTTACATAAACACCTGAAAAATATTTCACCTGATGCCGACTTATATGCTGCTTTCCAAAATATTTCAGAATTTCCCATGGCAATATCATAACTCCAAGCAGCTTTGGTAGCATAAGGCAGTTTATTTTTAGAGGATAAATTTTATACCTGTTTCCCCCTGCTGGTTTAACAAAGAAATGTCTTTGAAGCCTTAGCAAAATAAGTAGGGTTTTACTGTAAGGCAGCGGTTCTGTGTGGTCCTAGACCAACAGGGTCAACCAGTACTTGCATACTTGTCAGAAATGCAAATTATTGGGCTCAACCTCCAAACTTAGAATATTTCTGCTTATCAGATTTGCTCTGTTTGTCCAGCCTGAAGAGATTTACAAAATAACCCATTTATCCCCAGAGCACATTGTTGCCCTGGAGCGAATGAGTCATTTCAGACCCTGGAGTTCCAAGATATGGCTGCCTTTGTTTATTTCTACCAGGGAATTCCCTGTTTACCTAACAACAGTCTAGCTATCCTGTCTCAATCCCCCCTCTGAAGAAGTAACCCTAACTGCTGTTAGGGCATAGATGACCCCTATGGCTGCTTCATGCTGAGGAGGGGCATAGAAGGAGCCGGCAGCTAGGGCTGGTCTAGAGGTCTATCTAAAGGTCACTGGTAGATGAGCAAATCCAAGTGAGTTTCCATATTCAGGACCATCTGGAGCTGGGTGATCTTTGTCCCTCGGTTCAGTTGTTGTGGTCGCTTGAACCGTTGCAGCCAGCTAGCAGGTAATTTGTAAACTGAGATACAGTGTAAGCAACAGCATGATATAATCCCTATAACAATGAACAAGAGAAAATTGAGAAATGCCTCCTTTAGCCCAGTTAGGCTGGGAAGCCAGGAAGTAAAGGAGGAGAGATCAATGCCGAAAAACCCTTCTCTCTGTTTAATATTGGACACTATGCCGTTAATCTGTTTAACTTTGCCTTCAATTAACTGTGAGCTGTCACAGAGATTAAAACAACATAATTCTTTAAATTCTTCATATCCATGGTTATACCTTTTTTTTTTTTTAAGGTTTTATTGGGGAAGGGGAATAGGACTTTATTAGGGAACAGTGTGTACTTCCAGGACTTTCTTTTTCCAAGTCAAGTTGTTGTCCTTTCAATCTTAGTTGTGGAGGGCACAGCCCAGCTCCCGTTGTTAGTTGCAGGGGGTGCAGCCCACCATCCCCATCTGCGGGAGTCGATCCAGCAACCTTGTGGTTGAGAGGACATGCTCCAACCAACTGAGCCATCTGGGAGCTCAGCAGGAGCTCAGCAGGAGCTCAGCAGTAGCTCAGTTTAAGGTTCCCTGTTCAACCTTAGTTGCAGGGGGCAGAGCCCACCATCCCTTGCGGGACTCAAGGAGTAGAA
Source organism: Rhinolophus ferrumequinum (assembly GCF_004115265.2). NCBI lineage: Eukaryota > Metazoa > Chordata > Mammalia > Chiroptera > Rhinolophidae > Rhinolophus > Rhinolophus ferrumequinum. The sequence continues at coordinate 29,113,187 of NC_046289.1, forward strand.
CCAGCAACCTTGTGATTGAGAGCCCACTGGCCCATGTGGGAATTGAACCGGCAGCCTTCAGAGTTAGGAGCACAGAGCTCCAACCGCCTGAGCCACCAGGCTGGCCCCCCATGGTTATGTCTTAAGAGTAAATAATCTATGGTAGCTCTGTTCTCAAGAACTGCTTCTCTGACCTGTCCTAACTCCTGCCCCAATGGTGTGGATGGCCTGTGAAGTAGCATTTAGGGCCTTTGCCATGGAATAGGCTATTTGGCCAATCTCCACATTTAGGGCAATACTTAGAGCTGGTACTACAAAAAGAGAATGATACACACTCAGCTGTGCTGAACAGATGTACATCACTGTTACAGCTGGAATCTAGAGCAAGTTCCCTGGGTGTCCAACCTGATGAGATTTTTGAGGTAAAAAGACAGTTAACCTCCCAAGAGAGTAAGGTTCTCCGGTGCAGTAAGCTGGAACATAAGAGTAAACAGTCTTTCCACAAATGAGAAACCATCCAGCAGGTAATTTGACATGTGCATTAGCATAACTCACAGAGGGAGCAGAGCTGCAGTTTAAGGTGATATCGGCTGAAAGATTAAAACAGTGGATAGAACAACCGGTGAACTTGACACATTTTTCTGCCGGGGTCACAGCTGTTACTTGTAAATGAAACATGCTCCTGAATCTTTTAGGGAACTAATGGGTCCCCTATATTTAAGTGACTGCTGAATCTTTCCCAAGCTAACAACATAGGAGATAACAGAATTGAGGTTAGAATCTAAAGCAGTGGGCAGCAGTTAGAGCCAGGGCTTTAAGGTCTTTTAATAAAACTTTTCCAGAGTCCTTTTTAAGTTTAGTTTGTTTATTTTACATTTCCTCTAAGGTATAGACCAATGATAAGGAACAGGCTGAGTAAAATGAACCCAAATCTGGGGGCTGTCTTTATCTTTACAACCAGCAGTCTTCAGAGGAAAAAGGTCGAGTGAGCAGTTGAGACAGAATAAATGGCTTCTATATTAATCAGGAAATTAACAGGCTTACCTGCCACATCAGGGTCACCCGCAGTTTTACCCCTGTGATGAGAATAGCTTGGGAGCCGCTGGGAACTTTAGGCCCAATAGTGATTACAGCTATTTTTGGGGAGAAGTTGGTCCCTGCTCCCTTCAGAACGGGGGGCAATTCCTCCTCCAGTGCCCTTTAGCTTGCACAGGAGGCACGGCTGCTTTGGAAGATTAGGACACTCCTTATTTCAGTGCTCTGGGCTTCCACATCCAAAGCAGGCTCCTTTATCTGGTGTTTTTTCCTCTGGGGCTTTTGGGGTGCCCTGAGGTGGTTTCAGCCCCGGGTTATTTATAACTGTGGCCAAAAGTCTGGCCTGTCTCTGGTCTTATCCTCAGGTTTCACTGTTCCTTAATTTCTCATTTTTTTCTGTCTCGGTTGTTAAAGACATTTAAACAAATTCCTGGCCTTCTTTAGGATCTCAGCCTCTTTATCAGGGATGTAACAGTGGGCTAGAACCATTAGAATATCCTGCCAGTTAGGGGAAAACATTAGGCTTATAATTTCCTAAGTGATAAGGGCACTAAGCACATCTTTTATTTTGATATTTGTTTTTTGACCCCAGTTCCTGACACAGGGTTCCTAAATCCCTTGGAATTTCCTGGGTGATAGCAGTGTCCTTTGTTCTAATGAGGCAACTCTAGGCGGACTCCTGGATGGCTCCTGGATGAGGGCTGGTCACTAGAAAGACCAAGACATGATTAGAAGCTTAGAATTTCAGCCCCGCTCCCCATTCTCCAGAGAGAAAATGGAGTTAATGATAGATCATGCCTACGTGATGAAACCTCCATAGAATCCCAAAAGTACGGGGTCTGGAGACCGTCCAGGTAGGTGAACACATCCAGGTACCGGGAGGGTGATGCAACCCAACTTCACAGGACAGAAGCTCCTGTGCTGGGGACACCCCTAAACCCCACCCACCTCTTCATTTGGCTGTTAATCTGTATCTTTTATCATATTCTTTATTATGTAACAAACGGGCAAACTTAAGTATTTCTCTGAGTTCTGTGAGGTGTTCTAGCTAATAATCTAATACAAGGGGGAGATCATGGGAACCTCTGATTTGTAGCCAAGTAGAGGGCAGTCTTATAGGATTGAGCCTTTAATCTGTAGGATCTCCAGGAAGATAGTGTCAGAATTGAGTTAAATTGTAGAACACCTACCCAGCTGGTGTCACAGAGAATTACGCTTGGTGTGGGGAAAGAAAACCCCACACATTTGGTGTCAGAAGTATTGTAAGTGTGGTAGTAGTGTGATAGTAAAGGAGAAACACAGGAGGAAGACTGAGTTTTTTTCTACAACAGTTGTGAATATATAATGTAATACCTAAAGCAACCACTAAAAAAACTATATAAAGATACACTCACGAACACTATATAGATAAAATGGAATTCTAAACAAGGAAAGATAAAATGTGTTATACTTATCTTTTCATGCAAAATAAATTAATTTATTGATCAATTTCACTAAATTGCAACGAGTTTTATAAGTTTGCATTTATTTTTTTTAAAAATTGAGGTATAATTGGCAATACTTATCTTTTTAAAAGCCTATTTGGGATTTCTTTTGATTTATATGGGCCTTTACTTTTCCTCTCCAATGGGTATGTGGCCCTATATAGAAGGAGACATATTCTCAGTTAAAACAGCAGGAATCATTAATGCTATATAATAAAAAAGTGAATAGAATAACAATTACAGTATGAGATACTATTTTTAGAACAACCTTTTACTCCATAAGTGTAAGCAGATACTAAAAAGTTCTATAGAAAGATTTTAAGAATCCAGCGTGGGCCATAAAAATTAAAAGTTAACTGAATTCTTTGATTAGATTTTTTCTTATTATTCATATTCATAGACACTCAGGTTCCAAGAAGAACTTCACAGTAGAAATAATTACCCATCTTATCAAAGGTAAATCAGATTAATCCTACCTACTGCCACCACGGTGCTCAATTCACTGAAATGTATTTCCTGATTCTTGTAGCCAAAACACTTTAGAAAGTATAACAAAGACTGTCTAGTTGTTCACCAAATCATTCTTTCTCTACTAGGCATACCGATAACATTAAGATGATGCTGTGATCTGACAGAGCAAACTGGTTATAGAGATTTGGGGATTCTATTACCACTATTTATCCCTAATAATTTAATATTTAAAAAATTAAGTACATTTAGGTGTCTTTTTTTCTATGACTCTATAGTTATGAAGCTTCTGAACCTGCGCAGGTTCTTAATCTTTTTGGTGCCACAGACCCTTTGTAAGTCTGGCAAATCTAATGGACCCCTTATTACAGTGTTTTAAAATGAATAAAATACGTAGGATTAAAGAAAAACAACTAAATGAAACTACAGTCACCAAAATATATTTTAAATATTATAGTAATGTGTGTCTCTAGTGACACATTAAATAACAAGATCTAGTAGTGGGTCTAATAATTATTGCAATTTTGAAGTACTAATGAGTGAAAATATTTTGAGAGAACTAACAATTGTGAAATGAAAATATCTGTGGTTTCTATCAGTGACAAAAATCACAAGTATACTAATACTAATTGGTTTGTTGCCTGTGTTTGTAATCAAAATAAATGTTAAATTTCAATTAGAAGTTAATAAAACTAAAGATGAAACTGCTTTTTATCCATGGAGCCCAGGTTAAAAACTCTAGGACTAGAGGTTTCCTCCAAACGTTGACAGTGTTTATTTCTGAGTGGTGGAAATATGAGTGGTTTAAATTTTTCTTCTTTTCTGTATTTTTCAAATTTTCCACAATAAGCAAACATCTTTTATAAAGCACATCATATGATATGTACCATGAGAGGGGTGTATTGGTTGGTAAGATTCAGAGTACAGAAACTGGAAATACGAAGCAATTATTGAAGAAATTCCTTTAGAAAAAAAAAGGAAACAAAATCCTCGTTATAGATGGAGAAACTAAACCTTTCATCAGAAACTTAAAGCTGGTGAGACCATTAAGCCATTTATCTTTATACATAAAGGGATCAATTAATACATGTTGCCTCAGGGCTCAAGTATCATAACTCTTAACAGGCCACACAGACACTCTTGGGCCACATTTGAAGGAGAAAGAGGGAAACCACAGGCCACAATTACAAGTTTAATTTTATTATCCATACTTTCTGCGTTTTCCACTCTTGCTTACCTCCCAGCTAGGACTTGTCTGCCTGTTCAATGCTCCACGCTGTGGTTTGGGAGAGAGAATTCCCAGGCAGTGATATTCAAACTCTTTAACAGGCCCTACAACTCTCAGGAATCTGACTCCTACCTACCTCCCCAACTTCCAACTGCGTTCCCCATGCGTCAGCTTCTCTGACCTTTTGATTCCTCCAATAAGCCAACTTTGTTCCAGCCTCTGGGTCTTTGCTTTTCCTGATCTTCCTTCCTGGCAAATTCCTCCTCCAGAGTTCCCCCAGACCAATCTGGCTCCTCATCCTTGTATCTCGAGAGGCTTTCCGGAATACCCTGTTGAAAAGTCCCCAAGCCATCCCTGCTGGTCATCTTATTGCCAACAGCACTCTCTGAAATTACTTCTATATTTTTTGTCTTACGAGGAAGGAAGCTACTTGAAGACAAGGACCTTGTCAATATTGGTCACCGCTGTATACTCAGCACCTGAAACTTCCTGGCCCAGAAATGAATGGATGAATGAGAATGAGCTGTCTCCTCCGGGCGTATTCTGCCTTAGAAATAGAAATCAGTTTATCGAGCACAAGCGCGTTAAGAGCGGTTTTTATCTGTCCGCTAAATTGTTAGTCCCCTACGAGTCTCTGGAGTAGATAATCCTAGAATTCCAGCCGAGTAGGAGTACGAAAAACCTAACCTCCTAAACAGCCCCATGGGCTCTCGGCGCAGAACTGAGGCTGCGCAGAGCTTGGGAAAGGGCGTGGCCAAGCCCGCTCTCCGGAAGTGGGTCCAGAGCGGGCGGCTAGAGCGGCGGGACCCGCGGGGTGGGACGGGCCGGCCATGGAGAACGAGCAGAGCTTCTCGGATATCTGCGGCGGCCGCCTGGCCCTGCAGCGTCGCTACTACTCCCCGTCCTGCCGGGAGTTCTGCCTCAGCTCCCCTCGGCTCTCGTTGCGCTCACTCACCGTGGTCACCAGCACCGTGTGGTTAGCGGCCTACGGACTCTTCACTGTCTGCGAGGTAGTGGAGGGTGGGCCCCTTCCCGTGGTTAGAGTCGGGGACTCAGGTTTAGAAGGATCTTTAGGGCCCTCGGATCTATCCCGGACCTCTCGCCGACCCTCCTACAGTCGTAGGGCCGGAGGGCGGGCACTCGCTTGCTCTGGAGACTCCATTCCGCTGCTGGACAGCTCTTTTCATTACGTTCAGTGAAGTTGGTACTCCTGTACTTTATCCCTCTCGTCCGTCGCTGCTCGGCTCTCTGGTTTCAGCCGGCATACATCTAGTCCTTGCACGACAGCCTAGAACTTTAACTTCCATGTGCTTTATGTAGTACATGCTTATAGTAATTCATTTCAAGGGTTTAGAGAACTAGTAAGTGGATCGTCTTCATCCATGACTTCCACACCTCGGAGGAATCACTGAGAACAATACCTTAAGTACATCTAGTCTTCCAGAAAGTGTCTTTGCCTCCACTGTGTGTGTGTGTAGCGTGTGTATATACACACACGTTATTGAAGACCTTGATAGTTCTTCCTAATCTCTGTTGTAACATGGCAATCTAACCCCACCTCCTCCCAACCGCTTTCCCAACTTCAAGAACTTTCTAAAGAATTATGAAATTTCAGAGATGGGTAGTTTCTATGCTCAGTTTACAGACTCATGCCTATTTTTTGAGCCTGTTTGTTAATCTCTAAAATGGAATTATCATCTGTCATACCAGCTTCACCGTATTGTGAGGGTCACGCAGTAGTTTTGTGATAGCCCTCAAATAAAAGGAATCGTCCTAATTGCCCTTTTCACGATGAGTTTAGTTTCGTATGTAGTGTCCTGAATTGAATATAATATTATTCCAGGAGTGATCTGATCAGCGCTATTTATTTCTGTAATTTTTTTTTTGACTTTATTGGGGAAAGGGAACAGGACTTTATTGGGGGAATAGTGTGTACTTCCAGGACTTTTTTCCAAGTCAAGTTGTCCTTTCAGTCGTAGTTGTGGAGGGTGCCGTTCAGCTTCAAGTTGTTGTCCTTTCAGTTTTAGTTGTGGAGGGCACAGCTCAGCTCCAGGTCCAGTTGCCGTTGCTAGTTGCAGGGGGTGCAGCCCACCATCTCTTGTGGGAGTTGAACCGGCAATTTTGTGGTTGAGAGGACGCGCGCTCCAACCAACTGAGCCATCCGGGAGCTCAGCGGCAGCTCAGCTCAAGGTGCCGTGTTCGGCAGCCTTCAGTTAGGAGCACGGAGCTCTAACAGACTGAGCCACCGGGCCGGCCCATATTTCTGTAATTTGATAGAACTTCCTTTGCTGCATCCATTAACTTGTTTTGCCATCAGAGCATATTTCACAGCATGGAATTTAGCATAGATGTATGCATAATTAAGACTGCCCTAATTTATACCAAACTGTATCTAAAAGTTTGTTCATAAGTCAGTCAAAATGGTTAATTTGCCAGGACAGTCCTTCCCCCTCCCCCAAAAAGATTTAATTCATAATGTAGTTGAATTTTAATACTAGCCTGGCCATGTGGTCATGTGAGGAAGAGGGAACAGATATTAAATGCCCACTGAGTGCCAGCTGCTTTACTGAATGTCTCTTTTCAACCTTAGAAGAAAACCAGGGCTCAGAAAGCAGAATAACTTCTCCAAAATCACAAAGCTAGTAAGTGGCATACCTGGGCTTCAAACCCTGGCCTGTCTGACTCTGACACCCTTTCATTTCCACTAAACTATGATGTCTCCTCCTTGGGGAGGGTTTGCTTCAGCAAAACTTTTAGATAGAGAAGTTTATTTTTAAGCTAGTTCCCTTGTGTACTTGTCTCTTTAATCCTGGTCTATACTACCACTTCCCCCCACCAAGTACCCAGGACTCAGTAACCGCATCTTCTTTTTCAACTCCACTGAAACACTTCTTAAGAGCTATGTGTACCAAAATTTCTTATTTTTCTTCCTAGTCAAAACTCTTCATCAGGATAATGAATCTCCGCTAGGAGTGAGAATTATGACGAAGGAATTCCTTAAAACATGGCTTAACTTCAACCTAAATGAATATTGAATTGTTAAACAGAAAAATGAAGTAGAAAAAAATGTAGGTAATGATGAAGTTTTAGATAGGGATTGCCTTCTTGAAAAGCTGATATGGATCAAATCCCCTAAGGATTTTCTGCTCTTCATCCCTTCTTTTCTTCCAGTTTTTGAATTCACATTTCTATTAAAATTCCAAGTTTTTCCCTTATTTATTCCAGCCTGGAATGTTGTTCTCCCGCCTCCCTTTTCTCAACTAAGTATATGTATCAATAACTACCACCTCTGCACCAATTAAATACTATTCCTTGGAAATCTTCATGGGACATTCTTGTGTGCTTTAATCCCTCCCCCGCCACAATCCTATTTTATACTTGTAGTCAGTATCATAATATTCATAAAAAATATTTTATATATGAATTAATTAATTTTGCCTCTAATAAATCTGTAAGGGCCAGTACTAAATTTTACTTCTCTCAATTCTTCTGTAATTATAGCTTTAGTGCAAACTCTGTACAAGGCACTGTGCTAGATATTAGGCATTTAATTAACTCAAATAGTAGATATTTGATATCAAATATCAAAGTAGATATTTCTGGAACATCAGACACCCAACACATAGATTTCTCCATTCTCCAATTGTTAATCAACAAATAATTATCTAGCATAAAGGTGAGCAAACTTTTTCTTTAAAAGGCCAAATAGTAACTATTTTAGACTTTACAGATCTGTCTAATATTCTTCTATTTCTTTTTCCTTCTTTTTTTTTAAAACAACCCTTTAAAAAATGTAAAACTCATTCTTAGCTCAAGGTGGACCAGACAAAAATAGACCACAGGCCCAAACAGTTTGCAGACCCCTGATCTAACCTCTAGATCCTTGTTAAGAAGAAAGTAGAAAGATACTTTCAAAGAAAACCAGAGCCGGTCAGTAAAGTGGTAAAAAGAGATTTTATTCAGAAACTATTGCAATAGGAGAAAAGAGACTTCGTATAGAACTGGGCTCAATTCTGAATATAGCATGAACAAGTGGTAATTTATAACCTTACCACTTGTAAGAGCAGAGTGGGGGGGTCAGTGGATAGAAAATTACTAAAAGGAAACATTAGGGGGAAAGAGGGATTCTTGCTAAATTGACAGGATGCTTGCTGAATGCAGGCCAGGGTGATCAGATACCAACGGTGGGGGTTCTCCCTAAATTGACTTAGGAAGATCCTTGCTACAACTGGGCAGTGCAGACCCAACAAGGATGGACACCAAGGCAGAGGGCTTAGAAGACCTTGAGTAGAGTTAGGTCAAGGAGGGCATCTTGTCAGTACTGAAGAATAATAAGACACTTCTGCCCTCAAGGAATGACAGTCATAAATTACTGAATCTCTTGATTCTAGTAATTCTATATAATAGCTCTTTAGAAAAAAGAAAACAATGTCACATGAAAGAAACACATCAATAGAAAAACACATTTCAACTTCTGAAATGACAATAGGTTGTAAATGTGTCTTAGAATCACAGGAATAAATACCATTTGTGAATTCTTAACACATCAGTTAGTCCTTTCAGCTAATCAGTCAGCCATAATACATCAGTTTGTCACAACCCAAAACAATTAAGAGAGCCCTAAATGATAATATCTTTATTATTTAACAAAACAAGAAGTCAGGAGGTAGGAGAGTTCTAAAGGGCATAAGCTCAGTAGATTTTGTTTCTTTTCCTCTTGGTGTACTTTACTTGTCCTCAGCCTAACTTTCTTTCCACATGGTCTGACAGAATCCATAGTAGCTCCAGGTATTAAAACCTCAGAATGAAGGGACCTATCTCATCTTCCTTAGATCCTTTTTAAGATGGACTTACTTGTGCAGGACCCCACCAGCCGACCTCCCCTCACATCTCATTGGCCAGTTATGTCATGTGACCATTTCTAAACCAATCATTGGCAGGAGTGGGAACCAGTCATGATTCACTCCCAAGTTCTATTAAGAAGGTGGAGCGGTTGTTGGGTTGTTGAGTAGTATCTATTACAACTGTGCTAAGCATTTTATTATTGTTCAGTCTATGATTTTGCACTATATATTCTGCTGAGGGAGTGTTTAGAGGAAAAGGTCTGAATCCTTAAGTTTCAATTTTGGAAGAAAAATCTCTGAGTAATGGGATGGTGAATATCTTGCTGATGGAGGTTGTCTTCCCCAGACCTATGTTATTTGTTGTCTAGATGTATTTCATCAGATGCTTATCTAGCACTACAGAGCACAAATAAAAGTGATTTCCTCTTCCTCTATGCATGTTCCTCTCATCTGTTCAACTCACACCAGAACCAAGGGTTTTTTCCCTAGAGCTGATTATTAAACAGCAGACGTGTACAGAGGACCACTTGGTAATCTTACCGCCTCTCTGGCTCTCTCTTCAGAACAGCGTGGTCCTCTCTGCTGCCATCTTCATCACCCTCTTAGGCCTGCTTGGATACCTCCATTTTGTGAAGATTGATCAGGAGACTCTGTTAATCATTGATTCCCTTGGCATCCAGATGACTTCATCCTATGCCTCTGGCAAAGAAAGTACCACCTTCATTGAGATGGACAAGGTGAAAGATGTTATTATTAATGAGGCTATTTACATGGTAAGTATGTAAGTGATAAGTATTACAGGCCTCTTTGGAGGCGGGAGCCCACGGAGTGTGCCTGGGTCTACATGTCTTAATGCCTAAAGTATTTGATGTCACAGAATTAAACTTGAGGACTCTCTGCTCCAGTACTTGTAGTGTTTCCTTTTTGGCTGGCAGGTTTATAAACCATAAAAGTGAAATTTATATTGAAAAGATATGTCCCTTTATTTTTAAAGAGACACAGCAGTTTTTCATGGATAGGGAGTCAGCGTTTCAACTTTATTTTCTGGCCCAGCTTCAGAATCATCTCTGGTTGTTGCTGTTGCTGTTATTTTGCCTTTTTTCATTTAAACAATGAGAATATACCTCTCCCTCACTTCAAAAGCTATCAGGTGTTATACTACTCAGAGAACCATTTATGAAACAGTTTTGAGTCTTCCCTTAAAGAAAAACAAAATAAGTTTCACTTAGATCTCTGCTGTCTGGTTTATTTTCTTACAGCAGAAGGTGATTTACTACCTCTGCATTTTATTGAAGGATCCGGTGGAACCACATGAAATATCCCAAGTAGTACCTGTCTTCCAGGTGAGCTCAGAATACTTTGCTCAAGTTTCTTCTCCAAAGAAATCCTCTACCTTTCCCTCCTTGCTGCGTATCCACTGCTACTTACGTTCAGTAGGAATGTAAATTTTTGTTGTCAGGAGTATTTGAGGATGCCTGATAAGCTATTTTTAGTGAGAATTAGGATTTAGTTATTTCAGCTGGGAGGGAACTCGCTCCGTCTAGCCTCCCCTGTGCTCTTCACATTATCTTTTCAGATCTCTCAAGCCTCAGCACCATGCAGGCTTGAGTTGGGTGCCCACTTCTGTTCTGCTTGCAGCAGGCCCAGTGCCAGGGCAGCTTCCTGATATGTCTACTTGTTCGAGGTAGAATTAGTTGTTTCAGAAGCTCCTTTCTGAGGCAACTATAGGCTTTCAGAAATACTATAAGTTTATACAAATTTTAGAGGAAAAATATATAGCAACTCCTGCTTATAAATCACCATTCATCTACTTTGTGTTAGTCTACCAATATATGCTTTTACATAGATGTTACTGATCTATACATACTGTTATATACTATTTTGTATCTTGCTTTTTAAATTTAACAGGCATATTTACATGCATCTACAAAGGCCATTATACTTTCTTTTTTAGGTAGTAATTATATCATTATGTCGAATATTAGTTTATTTAGCTACTCTGTTTCTAGCTTTTGAAATCACATCCAGGTTATTTTTTGTTTTGCTCTTACAAAAAACAAAACAAAACAAACCACTTATACAAACATGATTAGAATAAATTACTTTATAGGCATATAAAGTAATTTATGTATGCAGTTAACTCTGCCTCACTGCCCTTTTTCACAAAGGATATAAGGCAGCTAAGCTAAAATTCTTTTGCATTATAGTTCAAAATTATTTTATTAAAGCTTATGAGTGGTTCCATAGATTTTTTTTTTTTTACAGTATTTGAGATTTGGCTCCAGAGATTGGACAACTTTACCATACTTTAGAGAATTTGTGCTTGTTTTTCTATAGTTTTGGCTAACAGTGGGTTTAGCTATTTTTTAGTTTAGTATGTAGGTAAAGGAATTTAGTTATTAAATTTGTATCCCTTTAAATGACAGAAACTTTTCATTTTTCCTTGTTATTTACCTATTAGTATTTCCTCTTGTTTTAAACTATCCATATTTTCTCTATTAATCAAGTATAATCTAGATATTGATTATGCATTTGTAACAATGTATATATTTTGGTAGCAAACTTGTTAAATATGCTTTCCATATATATTTTTCCCTTTCTGTGGCTTTTAACTTTGGTTGTATTATATTTCATTATACAAAATATTTTTAAATATTTACATATTAAACTGCCCTTGTCGTGTCTGAGGACTGTCTCAGTTTGTGACACTTCCCAAGATGGTATGTCATTATTCCTCTTGCTTGCTCTTAGACAGAGATCATGAAATTTAGGCAGATTAAAAACTCTTTTGAGCTCCTGCTTTGCACAGTTCACAGGCTGGGCTATGGGCCTAGTTAGGGATTCCTTCCAGCAAGGTTTTGTGAGGCCCGAACTTCTGCCTTTCTGAGCCCATACCTGTGCCATGTAGACCACTTGGTGTGGGTGAGAGATTGAGGTTGCACATGAATGCAGCACTACTAAGCACTCTCTTACATTCATCTTGACTATGCATTTCTCCCCTTTGGAATTCAGAGTGCGAAGCCCCGGCTGGACTGCTTGATTGAAGTGTACAGAAGCTGCCAGGAGATCCTGGCACACCAGAAAGCCCCATCCACAAGCCCACAAGCACACCAGAAAGCCCCATCCACAAGTCCCAGCATTCAGAAGGCTAGTATTGTCTCCCGTGGGAAATGACTCCTAAGCCCTGGGGGCTGGTGTGTTTTCTGTATTCTAAACCATCAGGTGGACACTCTCCTAGAAACGTGGATGGATGCAGTGGATCTCAGCCATGAGCAGGTCACTGGAAACCCAACTCATTGTGTGACGTGAGCAAAGTATTTCTGTATATGTCATGGTCCCCTTGTAAGGTTTTGCCTACTTTACCAACTGAGGGGAGACCTTAAGAAACGATATGTCAAAAGTTATGTCAACAAAGAACACTGTGAAATTCCTAAGCACACTCAAGTTTACTTTTTGTTGAAATTTGTGGAGCAAGACAATGAGAAACTGACATCAGATCTCTTGAGAAAGACGATTTCCCACTGCTGTATAAAAGTTAAGAAATAAAGTCAAGCCTTTCAGATACTGGTTAGCAGGAAGAAATTTCCTACAAAAGACACTGTCCACTTAGCTCCTGTATCTGTACAGGGCTAATTTATGATAACTCTCTTATTAGGTTGGTGCAAAAGTAATTGTGAGGGTGGCCAGTTAGCTCAGTTGGTTAGAGCCTGCTGCTAATAATACCAAGGTTGCTGGTTCAATCCCCATACGGGCCACTGTGAGCTGCGCTCTCCTTAAAAAAAAAAAAGTAATTGTGATTTGAAAGGTTAAAAATTGCAAAAACCGCAATTACTTTTGCACCAACCTATTAATAAGTCTTCACAATAAAAACATACACAATAATTGCCTTGTTCACAGACAGATGCTTTTTATTGAAAAACATAAATGTGGCCTTTCAGTCATTGCTGTGAAATACATTAATACTCTTCTGTTACTCAGCATTGTCTATGGTTTCAAAAACTCCTTTTGCCAAGAGGGATGAGATAAAAGGCCTGACAGAAATTCAGCTTGGGTTTCTAAACATGTTAAAGAAGGATAAACACACAAACTTTTGGAACCTTTGTTTGTAAGGCAGTTTCTTCTGTATAAAATTCACAAGCTAAGGGAGGATTCCTGAAGGGTTGGAAAGGAGACAGGGTGGGAGAAATAGCTTGACCCCCAAATTCAGTATGAACACAGCTCCATTCTTGCTTACTTTTTGTTTGGGATCCTAATTTTTTTTGAACTCCCACGTAGGTAATATTATCCTCATTTGCCTTCGAGACATGTAAGATATTACAAAACCACAGCTGTAATTTCTGCCTTTTACACCAGCTCTGGAGAGGGGTTTTTCAGGAGCCTGTGGTACATGTGACATGTCGACTTGTTCGAGGTAGAAATGTCCCAGCTAGATCCCAATTCCTGGGGGAAAGGCAGGAACAGAAATGGGAGATGGCTGTAAAATTGCCAGTCTTGCAAAGTCAAGTTCATTGAAAAGAGGCAGACACTCTGATGTGCTTCTTTTTTTCACATGCTTATCAGTTTAAAGGATGAGCGAGGGGACGCTTACAACAGCTGAGGTGTTCACAGAAACTAGTTGTAACCTTGCAGTTGTGTAGTGTGCAACATACACACTTTGTTGCCTTGCAGTTGTATAGTGTGCAACATACACACTTTGTTGGGATTAAAGGCTAGGGTCTTGGATGCAACTGCTAAAACCATACAGTTTTCAGCACTTTATTGACAGATGGTAAGACTGCCTTTAGAGCTGTGAACTAAAACTCAGTTTCTCCAGTAGTGGAAAATCAGAGTACAAATAAACTCTTTCGTCTTGTTTTCTGTTAGGGGAGGGTGGAAACAAAGATCATCTGTGCACTCTACAGAAGGTCTCAGTTGGGGCTGTGGGAATACTGGTGTTAGGAAGGCAAAAGGTGAAAGAGACGTTCAGTTTCTTTCAGCTGACGCTCTTAGGCTAGGACAGATATCACACAGGGTATGTGCCCCCATCCTCAAACTAGTTCCCAGCGGAAGTTCGCCAGAAGTCTTCAGGAGCAAATCCAGGCCCATGAGTCCAGAGGGGTTCTTCCGTTTCTGACTCATCTTTAGTGGCCTCACAGAGCAGCAAAAAAGCAGAGTGCATTTGCTTGGCCTTGCAAAGAGTGAGGAAACAAGTGACGACCACCTTATCCTACAGTAGTGAGCACAGCCCTCACTGAGCCTTGTCCAGTCGTTAAAGTGAGACAGAGAGGTCAGGTTGGACCTACCCGCCTGCCCTTGCTTGCACTCAGTGGGCTTACAGTCCAGTGTGAGGGAGAACAGCTTCAATCTCAGCGGGGAGAGCTTGTCCTGCAAAGACAGGCGCTGCTGCCCCGAAGGGGCACTGCAAATGCCTCTTTTGCAGTAGGGGAAGGGGAAAGATGAGTCTACCTTTTTCTCTAGCCCTGTCAACACCTTTCCCATCTGGGAAAGGACGTCTAGTTTTAGTGAGTTCTAGGCTTTTGTCAGAGTTCAGGTGAATTGGACATTTTAGTCCTATCCTATGCAGGAATGTTGGGAAAACTTCAAGTATAAATCCCCACATAAGGACGGTATACAATACAAAAACTATTAGCGTCCCTGAGAGTATCAGTGGGGAAAGCCCTGACGCCCTCAGTACCAGTAACAGTAGACATCCATCCCTATCATCGATCTGGAAGCAGGCAGCATCCAGAGCTCAGTGTTCTTGTAAAAAAAATAAAAATAAAAAAGTGGTTTTTAAATTGGGTCTGGATTTTTAAAAGTTGGGCCCTGAAACATTATAAGGCACCTAGAAAGTAAAACTTCCGTGGATACTGAAATACACATTTCACAGAACAAACCGGGTGCAGGCTGGCGGAGGGCTGTTAGACCCATCACAGTAGTATGGCGCCCCAGGATACGTATCTGCAATCCCAGAGGCACCAGGTGGTGGCGGGAAAGGGCGGGGGAGGAGAAATAGTCACAGCAACGTTGGCCCCTTGGCGGCACATGGAACAGAAGCAAAAAACTGTCGTCCATCCTGTTCCCACGGCTTGCAGGCAGCAGGCAGGTTGGTGGGGGGGTTCACAGTTGCAGAGCAATGGTTCATGTAGCTGGCCATGATGAAAGTAGCCTCTGCAATCTTGAGACGACAGAAACAAAGGAATTGAAGTAGACTTGGCCTGAATCCTGGCTTTCACTTACTAGCTGTTATACTGAGTACATAACCTCCCTGGACTTCAGTTTCTTTGTCTCTTAAATACCCACCTGGAAGAAAATGTCCAAAGGGGATCATTATTACTGTGAGGTTCAGGGGCCCAATGAAATGGGTGCCTGTTGGTCTGGAGGTCCCCTGAGATGCACAGTACCCTCCTGAGAACAGGAGGGGTTGACATTCCACTTTGGTTAACTCCCAGCTAGGGAAGGGGGCCTCCCTGGAAGAAGGGGTCTGTATAGCCTCTCAGTTGGCAGGGGTGATATTAAAAGGAGAAGGTTTGGTAAACTCCAACTTTAGGATTAAAACAACAGTGTTTCCAGTTACTCTCAGAAGGGAGTCAGGAGCTATACATCAGGACTTCGGTTTCTAAGTCTTTGTAATAGTTATTTTTGCTAGTAACATTACTGAGTAGGAATAAAGCCCTTAAAGCAAAAGAGGTCTTTGGACGGTCTTCAGGACCACAAGGAAGGGGGAGCAGGTGCAGACTGTCCCACTTTGTGACTAGTGTTGGGACAGCAGAACCCAGGATAAGGTGAGAGCATCCTGAGGAGGAAGCTGCCCTGGCACTAGGCCTGCTGCAAGCAGAACAGAAGTGGGCACCCGATTCAAGCCTGCATGGTGCTGAGGCTTGAGAGAACTGAAAAGATAATGTGAAGAGCGCAGGGGAGGCTAGACGAGCGAGTTCCCTCCCAGCCAGCCGCTCACCTACAGCTCAGCAGTGACTACTGAGGTGCAACTCCACCTGGCTCCTTTGGAGTGCTGATTGAAGAAGATAAGGCCAAAAGTTCCATTGGAGCAGGGCCCTTCGAGAATAATGTCATCACTCCAGCTTCCTTTCTAAGCTCCCAGCCCACCTCTTCATACCAGATCAGAGTAAAATGTTTTAGCAGCTCTCAGACCCACCTCGGGAACAGCCATCCGGAAGATCAGCTTCTCACTGTGGCCTTTTCCAGAGCTCTGGTCTGGAATGGTTCTAATCACAAGCATGAAGTCATCGCGGCAGCCACCAAAGGTCATCAGTGAAGAGTAGGGGTAAGTGACGCGCATTTGCTGTGAGAAAGAGCCAATCAGTTCCGGGGAAACCTACCTGTCTCCTGAGCGAGGAACCAGCATCCCCTGTCTCTTCTAAGCACATGTGGCTTCAACCAAGAAGGGAGAGTTCTCCAAGAAGGGAGAACTCGAAGTGGTCATAACCTGGAGATCTACGTCTTCAGTGTCTACAATCTGTGTCTAGACTAGAGAGCAGCAGTGCTTGGGCAGGAAGTGGGGGGAGGGGACCATGGTCACTTAGCTCAGGCGGCTCCTGAGTCCAGAGAGAAGAACACCGTTCAGGAGGAGGTGGTCAGGGAGCCAGCCCCCATCCTTCCATACCATGGTGGTGTGGTCCAGGATGCTGACACCATCCTCATTCACAGCAATCCACACCAGAGTGCTCTCCTTGGAAGACAGCTGTACAGGCTGGGGAAACAGCAAAATCGCATCAGACATATCCACAGCTAGGGATTCTGAACTATGAGATCCTTCTGAGGAAGGAGACACATCCAGGGATCTGCCAAGCAGTGTTTCCCAACCTTTTTCTCATCTTGGAAAACACAAAAGGTGATATTTGTCCAGTATACTGGAGTAAACAGACAGGAAACATGTGGCCTTGGAGCTCTGGCTGCCTACAAACAATCCCCAGGAGAGGCGTTCACTCTCTTGCAGGTCCTACGTATCACCCTTCCTGCCACAGCACACTGGTTGGGAAGTTCTGTGCTGTACAGAGGCCAGCCCTGGCTGCTCTGTCATGGGCATGGAGAACAGCCTGTTTTCTCCTAGTTCTCAGAAACTGACAGCGTTCCACCCAGTCTCCCCAGCTGAGGTGCAATTGCTTCAACCAATTTCCTAGGGACCGTACAAGAGGAAAGCAAGAATGCAATCTTATGGGCTTTAGACCCTGCCCGTGAGAAAAGTAACTATTTGGTGGACAATTCCTAGAATGTTCACTGCCAGGGCTGCAGTAGGGCAATCCAGATTTCCTGTCTCTCCTACCCAAAAAGCTGGGGAGAGACAGACGTCACCTTTTCAGAAGCTTTCCCCAACTGCCCAGAGCAAGTGGGCCCCCTCTCATGTGCCTTTATAATTAGTTGACCCTATCTGTTTTTTAGGGGTAGCACTGAAAAAGAAGTCAATAAAGGAAAGATGAGGGTCACCCAGAAATAAACTTGGCCCCAAAGCAATGAATAACTGCTGTGGATCATGGAAATGGGAATAGGCCAGAAATGGATAGAGAGATAGCGACCCCTGGTGGTTTCTAGTGTGCAGGCAGGCGCTGCAGCCTGGACCGGCTCAAATGGGGCAAGAGGGAAACGACAGCTCCAGGAGACAGGGCATTCCTGAGGGCGCGCTAACCACTCCTTCCACTGGAAACCACCTGCATTTACCTGAGCAGCAAAGAGCTTAGCACCAAAGAAGGGCCACTTCCGGGCCACCGTCAGGAAGATGCGGATGCACTCAGGAGAGGAGCAGCCTTGCAGTGCTGCCCATTTTGTGGTCAGCTGATCTGCCAGGTGCCTGATTTGGACAGATGGAGAGGAATGGTGCCAGTGAAGTGCCGACATGTTTTCATCACAACTCTGAGGCCTTCCCTTAGTTTGCAGCCCATGCCTCCCCACAGCAATGCCCCACGAGACCTTGCAACCTACCTCAGCTGCTCAGAGGGTGCCCCGTGTCTGTAGCGCCTTGGGTAGAACCTGTCCATGACCTGTTGTAGGTGATGCTGAGCCTTGGAAGGGGGTGTACCCCCAGGGCCTGGTGGGACGGGCCTCTCCAAGTCCCCGTACTCTACCTATGGTAGAAGCACATGGACATGGAGGGACAAGTCAAGAATCTGGACATGGTAGGGGTGGGGTGGGGACGGGCTGTTGAGAGAGGTGAAAAAAAACATTACTTCATTACTTGATTGGTGAGGTGTGAATGGATGTGAAAAAACACTTCTTGTGAACAGACCCTTTAATTTCACATACACTAGAGAAACAACCTTAGGGTCCTAGAATATTAGAGATTATCTAGACCAATTTTCATTTTGCAGCTCAGGTTAACTGCTTTATCCAGACACAGTTAATGAGTGGCGGACAAAGGAAAGCAATGTAGAAATTCCAGCTTCCAATCCAAAAATATGGGATACAGGGTTGAAGATGCTATAGCCCCTAGAGTACAGCAGGTCCGTGAATAACGTTTCGTTCTGTCATTTCGTTATAACGTTGCTTTGCTGGAAGTCGCAGAACTGACTGACAGCATTAAGTGAGGACTGATTTACTGTAGCGCAGAGTGTTCCCAATGTGGCCTTTGGTGTCGGACACTTGGCTCAAATCCCAGCTCCGCCACTGACCAACTTTGTAACCCTGATCAAGTTACTTACACTCTATGAGCTTCAATTCCTCATCTATTACGTGGGGGGTGAGAACTTAATGGGATAATACACATAAAATATTTAGCACAGAGCCCTCTATAGATGATTCGATAAATGTTTATTAAAGATCAACTGTTATGATTTCCCCTTCCTCTCCAGCGTGTAGAACCAGACTCTTTCTTATGGGAACCATGAAGGTATCCCGGATGCCTTTGGCAAGATGGCCTCCTAAAGCTAACAGGAAGAAGAGTCAAAGTTTGGTTCTTTTCCTAATTCTAATGTTTGACAGCTGTAAGCACAGATCTTATCATATATATTGTGTGATATACATTATTTAAAAATCATACTTAGTACAACCCTGTAAGGGCGGCAGGGAGGTATTTTTGTTTTCAGTGTACAATAATGGAAACTAAAGCACAGACAAGTAAAATGACTTGGCCTAGATCTCATAACGGGAAGGTGGCTACAACTCAACCCCAGAACTGATTTCACATCCAGAGTTCTGCACGTAGCCTGTATCAGCAGTGAGGAGCTCTGCTGGGTAAGGAGTCAGCTTCTCTCCACAGCCAGGGACAGCAAAGCCACCCTCTCCTTTGGTACCAGAGGATCTACACAACCTTGTGTTTCATGCTGTGTGGTGCCTTCCATCTTGGAGTCCAAAGATGGTGTCCGAACCCTCCTGATCTCAAACAGAACCTTACCTGGGCCATTAGGGCAGCCATCTCAAGAGCCAGTTCCTTGTTGACAGGAAACCTCCCTGCCACTATCTCTCCACTAGTTTGGAAGGCGAGCAACAGCCGCTCTCGCTCCGTCTCCCCTTTGACTTGACTCCGAAAGTACAGCCTAGAGGGAAGAGTGTGAGAAGCCAGGTCAGCTGGGATCCCAAGTCGATGAGGCCGTCTCTGCATCTGTTTATTTTGATTTCCAAGGAAAGAAACGACTCTTTATACCATCTGTGAGCTTATGTTCAATTGCCTCCAGAAAAATTTAACCAAGCAAGACAGGGCCATCAGATCTTATAGCAACAGTAGCACGTGGTTAATTCTGGATATGTTAGACTTCCTGGATTTGGTGAAGGGAATCGGGTACCAGGAATCACAGCTTATTAGGGAAGTGGATGAGTAAAGATTCCAAGACACTAATGGAAATCATTTGCCTGGAGACATGTCTGGGATGGAATTTTCTTACTCAAATTGGTAAAAAGTCAGGATGTCTACTTCTGTATTTCCTGGAATTGGTATAGGAACAATTTATTCTTTAGCCTTAAATATCCAGTGCTCATACAACATTTCACTCTCCTAATGTAACACATGAAGCCATCTCATGAAGTTGGTTTGTTTTCTTGGCAGGTGTGTGTGTGTGTGTGTGTGTGTGTGTGTGTGTGTGTACACATGAGTGTGCACACACAGTATAGGGACTGAGAGCCTGAACTGTGCAGGGCCTCAGAGGATCAAATAGGCCCCCAGCTAATGACCACCATGTAGTATTATATCTGTGGGGCCCCTGCCTGTGCAGCACAAGCCATTTAGTGGGGGATGTGAGATGCTGACACCCCAGTGGCAGCCCTCATGCTTGGTCCCACCCTTGCAGGACTCAGCACCTGTTCTTGTACATCAGCTTCAGAACACGTGTGCCACCCTCAGACTTTCCAGAGTGCAGCTCCTTCAGGGCCTGTTCCCACTTGGAGATGGCATCACAGACCTTGAAGAGGCAAAAGAGAAAGTCAGAAAAGCCCCTGATGAGGGGAACCCAAGATGCCTGCAACTTCCTCATAGACAGAGGTGTAGCCCTGGGCATGGCGTGAGCAGCAAAGCGAAGCTGCCCGCACTGGCCTTAACATCTGAGGGGGCCTCCCAGAGGCAAGGCAGGCCCCCGTCAAAACCCCTAGCCTCCCATCACCAGCTCCATTTCTATTCTACCGACAGCCATCCTTCTCTTCGGTAAATATACCCAGAGGCCTACTAGGTAACAAAGTCTTACAGATACCCGGACGTTCACAAACAAGGTATTGTGGCAGAGTTTTTCCAGGCAATGGTAAAACACTACAGAAGCCTTTGTCCTGTTGCCATAAAGAAAGCAGACACTGGACCCAAAACACTCACACTCACCAAGTGCTATAGCACATGTCCACACCTACTAATGCCCCATGGTTCTGATCTCAGACCACAATACAAGATAGGTCTTAAATCCTATTTAAGGGCCTTTAATACAGAAGTTACATAAGGATCTACCTCCTTAAAATGTGGTAGAACCTAGAAGCATCACTTAGGCCCTGGCAGACAAGGTAAGAGTGAGGCGCCAGTATGTGACATGACATACGGCGGGTCCAGGCAGACAGTTGTCAGCCCATGTACGTGTATACGTCACTGGCAGCAGGCTCGGTTGGGGCTGCTGCTGAGAAATTCCTCCCTGTCCTCTCTACACCAGCTGAGAAGCAGCTTTTCCCCTGGATGCTGCACAGCCACTGAGGGGAGGGAGGGATATAGAGATCTCTCCAGCGACAAGGACAAAAACATCTTTTCTCTGCCTGTAATTTTAGGATGGCACAGAAATGCTTGCCCAAGGGGAGCACATTGCGCTCAGCACCAAACAGGCTGCAAAACAGCCAGGCCCTCCCCGCCAGATGGGTTTTTCCCCACCACCAAAACTCCGCTGGCTTAGAAGGGAGGCTATCACCTTGACACTCCCCTGAAGGCAGTGTTCCAGATCCCTGCCAGAAGGATCGTCCGTGAAGAGGGCAAAGCCAGAGTGGGATGACTTCCTCATGCCTGTCTCCTGGTTCAGCCGCTGGAGGAACTCATCAACTGTGGAGGAGCCGTCAAAACCGACCACCTGTAGGGGAGAGGTGGTAGTCCCAGAGTGGGTTTCCTGAGAAGAGCTTACTAGGGCTAGTGGAGGGGTCTGTGTCCAGGAGGTGCAAAGGCTTGGCTGCAGGGAGGAAGAGCAAACCCAAGAGCCAAAGAAAGATTCCGTATTCACCTGCAGAGGGTGCGTGCGTAAAGGACGAGCCTTCCCTGTGGAAACCGGAATGGGACATAAGCTCTGTTTCTCCTGTACTGTCACCCTTTTGGAGAAAGTCTTTTTGTGCCACTTTCTTGGTCAGTGTCTTAGCTTCCCAGTTCACACAGTAGGTTCAAAAGATTTACTTCCAGGACATCAAATAGTGGAGCCCTTTTGCGATTCAAGCTCCTTTCTCCCTCTACACTAACACTAACCACCCCCAACTCCCACTCCCAAATCCAGACCTGTCCCTTTGCTGGTTTGCAGTTAAGAATCTGCCAAGCCAAAGGAGGCTGAGCACCCACCTGGCCCTAAGGTAGTATGAGAATACTCAGGACAGGGCGCACACACACCTCCTCACCTGGTAAGTCCCATTGGCGAAGTGCACGGGGATGCTGAAGGGCAAGGAGTGGTGGAAGGGGTTCCGCAGCAAGATGGACACCACTTCCATGCGTGACGGCCTGGCTTCCCGCTCCCCAGTCTGCAGGGTCCGCTCCACTGCCCGCTGGCAGTAGGTGGCATACTGACCAGTTTCATTTCTAAAAAGACAGGTGAAGGAAGAAGGGAATAGAATCCACTCTTCCCTGCCACCTTGACACCCTGACTCCCTACCCAGGCCTGGCCAGGACCAAGTCTGCAGATGTGGCAGGCTGTGAAAAAAGCCCTGAAGACCGGCCTTAGGTGTTCATTTGCCATTCAGGGCCTATATGAACATGGCAACATAGAATGAAAATTTGGGGGCAACGTAGCTTCACATGAGCCCCCACAAAACATCCACGCGTGCCCAGATCCACATGCCCATCTGTGTACACAGCAATGGGTGAAGTTTCCATGACCTCTGAGCAAATCTCAGAGGGTGGGGGAGGGGGTGAGCTGATCCATCCTGCGTCCTTCCCCTGTGTCCTCTCAATCATGCCACAGCCAGGAGAGCGACAGTGGCAGAGGAAATGGCACTCACTCACCTGGGATCTGCATGGCGTTGGAGTTGCTGTTTGACATACCAGAGGAAGTGGTGCTGAGGCAGGAAAAGTGGGGCACACAGAGCCAGGAGCTGCCAGCACTGCCAGGGGACACAGGCAGCACGGGGTGAGTGCTGGGTCTGCAGTGCTGCCGGCCCTCACAGTCCTGAGCTACAGGGCCTTCAGCACTCTTTCCAAACCGGAGCCCCCAATTTCTCTGGGGATTAGGACGGCCAACTTGGTCAGGCTTTGCCCAGAATAACAATGCCACAATCTGACTGTACATAGACATCCAGAAGGGGCAAAGAGAGGGCAGCAGCTTTGAGCACTGAGGCTGCCCACTGGCTACCCGCTCAGAGAATATCTGCCCAGTCACCACCTTCTACGTTTCCCACCTTCTGGGCAGCCCTTACCAATGGCTCCTGTCAGCTGTTCCACCCCGGGGATGCCCACCTGCATGAGGGAGTACTTCTGAGGTGGGCGGCAGCTGGTCTGCTTCATGAGTTGGCAGTAGATCTCGCTCTGCAGCTCAGGGTGGACCAGGCAGACCTGCAGGGCCGTCTGGGCCAAGGACACGTGGTAATCCACCGAGGCGGCCTCCACAGGCACATTGATGAAGAGCTGGCAGGACTGGCAGGGAAACGAGAGTGGGCACAGGCAGCCCAACAGCCCCTCGATGAGCGTCCTCTGGGACAGTGGCTAGACTGGGCTGCCCCCCAGGGCTCAAGGAAGGCTCCAGTTCACTGCAGACGGCCCTTCTAAGAGGGAGCATTGTTGCTGCTTGAGAGAGAACATCTGTGCGGGCTGAGAAGGCTACTTTGGATTGAATCTTTCCTTCTTTAAATGTTTCCATTACATAAGCAAGACATATTCATTTTTTAAAAATATAGAATATTCAGACGGGCACCAAGAACATTCTAAAATAGGTCAGAATCTCACAGGTCCAGAAGCAACATAAATCTGGCCTTTCCTGCTGTGCCCTGCAGATGTAGGGGAGCTCCTCCAGGGGGAGTTTCACCGGCACCTCGGCAGGGCTCGTGAACAAAGTCCCAGGGCTTCCGGCCTCTGCCACACAGGATGTGGTGGGGACGCTGTGGGACTCTTTTCCTTTCTCTGCAGAGCCCTCTGTGGGCTACCCCCGAGCTGCATGGGTCTCCTCAACTTGAGGATCACCACAGTGGGCAGAGCTGCTCAAGGGAGAGCCTGGGCACATGGCAAGGGCACCTGCCACCAGTGGGTGGACCTGCGCCTGCTCCCACTTTACCTTGAAGAGCTTGAGGGCCTCCGTCTGCAGGGCCTCAGAGGGCAGGGTGGTGAGCGAGGTGTACAGCCCATCTTTGCTGTAACACAGCATGGGGTGCTTCCAGAGCGGGGAATCTGCCCAAAGCACAGCAGCGGAGAGCAGCAGCAGTTACCACTGACGAGGGAACTCGCCTCCACCCTCACCCCCACTCCTACGTAGATCGGTGGGGAAACACAAGGGTTTACCTGTCCGGGACACATGGCTTGAGCTGGGGTTCATAAACCCAGAGTGGGGGGTATGCAGCCGTGCACTGCATTTAGCACACTCACAAGCATGGCTCACAGGAAGGTGGCTACTGCTTTGCTAGTGGGGCTGCAACCGGAGTGAGTGTGTGAGGCTGTGGGCATCTGAATGCACGCAAGTGTGTGCAGGGGAAGCCCGCTCCCTGCAGGGTCGGGTCTGGATGGAGGAGTGTGTATCAGCCAGAAATAGACAAGCCGTGGAGCAGCAGGAAAGAAGTATGGTGGTGTGTGTGCTGTTAGTGCCTCTGGGTCCTAAGAATCAGCAGTGAAATAAAGACGCCCAAACATCCCAGGCTTTGTGGTTAGCCTGGTCCAATTTAGGCTTCCCTTGCTGATTAACAAATCCTAACTATAGATTAACTAGCTACCTCCTTTCCTCAAGCCTCTGCCCAGCCAGCAAAGCTGCAGGTTAATCAAAGTAAAACATTGACCCAGGCCACTGAAAAGTCTGCTTCCCAGATAAACTCCCCTACATAGAGTGGGTACCTCAGTAACTTCCCCAGCGACAGGGGCCCTGGAGCCTGGGGTGGGAATGTCCTTCTGCGGCTTTGACTGTGTTAAAACAGCTTTGGGGTACAGTAGTGCTTTCTTTGGGTTCTTGGCCAATAATTACCCAGCCGCCGCCCTCTAACCCAGGCCATGATGACCACCCTTGCCTTACCTGGGTCTCCCTCACCATCCATCAGTTTTCCAATGAGCTGCTCATAGGCAGTTCCCACCTTAGCACTGCTGCCACCTGCAGCCACCGTGAGGTGGTAAAGCCACGTCTCCTGAAAGAAGATGGAAAGCCATCTGATGGAACTGGGGTGGGAAGAAGGGAGGCAAGAGCTCCTAGGAGGCTTCCTTGAAGGGGCCAAGCCCAGGGTGGGTGGGGTTCAGCTTGTTTGGTTAGCACAAGTCAAGGCCACCAATCTCTAAAAGGAAAGACTCAGGATCAGGCGACCACGAACCCTAGTTTCTAAGCTTGTGGTTCTATCTCGTAGTCCCAGCGAAGAGATGCTGGCCACTGGGAGAGAATTCAATATAAGGGATATTCCCAATCAGGGAATATTAGTTGCCAAAATGTCTGGGAGGGAAATAAATGTGAATTTGGGGAAGCTCAGGGGAAAGAGAGAAGGGAAGATGAGAATCACAGGTCCCAGGTGGCCACGGGGCTCAGCTCCATCCCTTACCTTTTCATGCTTGGTGCCAATGAGGAGGTAGGTGGGGCTGTGCTCTGGGGGGTGGATCACCAGGGTGCAGTGGGAGGAAAGCAACTGCCGGGTTCCTCCAGCCTCATAATCCTCGTCTGAGTCACAGGACCGATCTACTTCCTCTATGCGTGCATCCCGCACAGGCAGGTGGCCCAGGGGTCGCTGCGAACATGAGCCTTCCGTGAATGGGAGAGCTAGCAGGGGACAGGGGTTAGGCCCTGTTGGGTTAGAAATCATGGATGTGGACAGATGACAGGATGGAAAGGGGCGACTCCTTGGCTGAGGCCTGCTTGGAGAAGTGCAGACAGATCCCTCAGGCAGTCTGTGCGACATGCACACTGGCCATGCACTCTAGAGGGAGCCAGGCAGCTGGCTTTGTGTTTGTGGGGTTAGGTGGGGTCGAGGATAAAGCTGGGGCTTTCCATCAAGACATGGAGCCACAGGAATGGGGGCTGCGGCGAGACAGAGCAGGTGCTGTCGGGAGGCCGGGGAAGTACCTTGTCCTCATGGCTCCGATAGTAGTAGAAGGTTCTGCCAACGAGAGCACACCAGACCAGCTTGGAGTGACCGTGCTTTACCTGTCAGACAGAAAGGAACCGGCATTACTAGAACCAGGGGACCCTAGAAGTAAAACCAGCACTGGCAAAGAGAAGCCACAGGGAGGCAGATCTCAAAACCCCTGGTCAAACGCAGGTCCTTAGTGGAGATGCCACCCAGACTCCCTACTAACTGAAGCAGCCTTTTCACAGCAAGGGGCCATGGTGTGTACCATATGACACCCCATCCATCCTTGTGCGACTTGCCAATAAAAGATTAACCAGGCCAATCAGATGTCCTGTCTCAGGAATGTGAACATGGGAAAAATGTGCGAGTCAGCAGAGGCTGGAGTTATAAGGCTGATGAGAGGAAGGGAAGGGCCTTGACAGGCAAGTGTAAATCGTGAGGGGACAGCAGCTGCACACAGGCAGAGGAGACTGAAGTCAACACAGACTGAATGGGGCAGTGGAAGCAGAGAGAGAGCGAGCCCGCAAGTACCGAGCTTGCTCCTACAAGCAGCTTTGCTTCCTGAAGGTGTTTGGGCCTAGTTAATGTGCTTCCTTGCTAACCTCCCTTTTCTTGGGGTTGACGTGCTTCTCTGCTCCTTGCAACCAGAAGAGCCCTAACTAGAAAGTCTTTAGGGCAGGCCTGGGATAGTATGTCTTTGAGTGGCCACACCTACCTCCCCTAGGTAGCACTATTCCTCCTCACTATTCATACTGGTGGGTACAGGTGGAGATGCCAGGCAACCCCTAAGGATCTCCAAATGGGTACGAGACATTCCTTTCCTCCCTCTGTCTTGAGAATAGCTGATCTGTTTCCAGGGAATCATTCACCATGATCTGAGTGGTCAGACCATGTTTGAGGCCAATCAGCTAATCCTTGTGAGGAAATGACTAGAGAAAGGAGCTGTGTGTAAGGAGGGGACCCACTGCCCCTTGCCACTCCTGTTGCTGGCTCCCCAGACTCTCAGGAGGCCCGCATGCCTCCCCCACTAGCCCTACCACACCTTGGTCAGCCAGCCCTTCACGGTGGGCTTGGTGCCACCCTGAGGCAGGGCTGGAGGCCCAATGGCCTGGACCTTCAGCAGGCTCTGTAGTATTCGGATCCACTCCTCCAGCAGGCTGGGTGAGTCAGCCGTCAGGTAATAGGTTTTCTTCTCAGAGATGAGCTGTGGAGGAGTAAGGGATTAGGGAGGGGGGCCAGGGAGACAGGAGGATAGAATAACAGAAACATAGCTCTGAGGTGGCACAAATCCCTGAACGCCTTGGGCCTTCCTTCTTCCTACTGTGGTACTCCCTCCCTTCTTTTCCTCATCTTGTTCTCCCTGTCTCTTCTGCCTTCTCTCTATCTTTCACATTCTGTCTCCTCTTCTTTCCCCATACTCACAAATTAGGATCAGACCCAAATGTTGATGTGGAATGTCTTGCACATATGCCCATTTTGCCCCATTTTTATCTCTATCATAGCTATATCCAAACCCAGAACCTCTTCTGTCTAAAATTCTAGCTGCCAGGACCATGCTCACCTGGAATGTCTGTGCACCCTCTCCTCGAACAATTTGGCAACGGGAGTTCAGTTCCACTTGACCTTGAGGTTTCCGGATGACATCACTCTGTAAAGAAAGGAATGGGAAGGAAAGAGGTTGGAGCCTTCCCAGAGTACATCATTTCCCCTCAGATCTTACTCCAGGTCACAGGCAAAGGGGAAAGTGGTTCCTAAGCTTTCCTGGGGTACGGTAGGATGGGTAATTTGTTCTGGATCCTGGTTCCAGCTAACATGGAGCAATGATTAGAGACAGGGGCCCTGCTGACCCAGGCCTCAAAAAGTATGGATTGAGCCTTTAAAATTTGGGCAGAAGCCACCAGGTTATTACTGAGCTATAAAGCCCTTAAATTCTTTCCACTACACCTTTTAATACCAAGTATGGCAAATAAGTGGCATATATATCACTATTACCATTTCCAGTGCCATTGCAGGCATTACTAATCAATCAGAGCATGCCTGCTTATGGAGTGATACAGGCCCAGGATCCTTGACGTGGTGTTTGACACAGCCACTACCAATCAACTAGAGTTGCACAAGAGACTCCTTTTGCCCTCTTTTAAACATTAACATCGGTTATCCAGGGAGGGCCTCTCAAACTAGGTCCCAATATCCAAGGCTCCCTAATTCCAAAGAGTGTAGGAAAGAGATGGAGGAAGCAATGGGCACTCCAGCTGGAACAGTTCTTTTATAGGACCAGGCAAAAGAAGAACTCAGCTTCTAAAGAAAGAAAGAATCTCCGAGTCAACTCATGTAGAACTGCCTTTGCCTGCTCAGTGCCTGATTTCACTGTGAGAACTAGTGACCAGCCTCTTGGTACACGTGTAGTTCAAAGCCTCAGCTGTCCAGCCAAGCTGCCTCTCCCCACCTGCCAGACCTTTGCCCTCTGACCGTGGGCCACACTGCCCCTCTTCTAGCACCCCTGTCACACAGTCCTAGGCCTGGGGTGGAGTCCTAGACTCCAGTCCTGGGGAAGGAGGGTCTCACCGGGGACTTGTAGTACAGAATCTGTCCCTGTCTCAGGACAAACCAGCGCCTCTTCCATGTCTTTACCCGGCTCCCCATTTTCAGCAGGTACCCCGACTTCTCCAGTGACTCCTGCAGTGGTGGAAGGGTGCAGAGAAGAGGGGTGAATAGAGGGGAAATCACTGAGGTTCCTGGACATCACACAGGCCAAAATGACCCAGGTGAATCACTGCTTTGTCATTAGAAAAATAATTATTGATATTTACAGGGCACCATGCTAAGGGTTCAGAGAGGACTAAATAAAGCATGGATGGCCCTGCTATGGAAGGGTCCTACTGGCTCGGGAATACACCTGACCATGAGAAGATGGCAGATCAGGGGCTGCGTAAGGGAGAGGCCGGCCAGGGAGGGCTTTCGGGAAAGAGCTAAACCGGCCTTGGAATGAGAGGTCAGCCTTTCCTTCAAAGATGAGCGGGAGGAGGAAGAAGGCCATGCAGGCAGCAGGGAAGGGAGAGAGAGGTTTGGGGAACAATGTGCACATCAGCCAGGCTTGGCCAGAAGGTTCATGGAGCAGGAGAGGGGAAGACAACAGTGGCACGGAGTGGGGGTGGGGAGTGGAGCAAAGGCTGGGAGTGACACATCTTGCTTTACTGCTGGCTCCGGTGTGGAATAGCACATCTCTGTGCCGCAGGCCCACTCATCCATAAAATGGGGTAATAATCCTCAGAGGATTGTGAGGACAAATGAGATAGTGCTTGAAAAAGCATAGAGCATGGTGCCTGGTGCACTGTAAGAACTCAATTAATGTTAGTTCCTAGAATTCCAGGGTCGGCGTGGAGCTAAAACGAGGTAACATGTGTAAACTCCCGGGGCTTGGTGGGCCACAGTAGGCTTTTGAACTGGCCATTCCCGGTTTGATGAGGAAGGCTCCCTCTCCTTCCTCATGGGGTCTGTGTGTACCCAGCTCCATAACTGCACCCCTCATCCCACATCAGAGGCAGCCTCCGGCCCCCTCCTGCCCCCCACCAATACCAGGGACCCCTCCTCTCACTGCTGCTACTGGTGTCTTGTGCTGAGGGCACCAGGCAGGCAGCTCCCACCCTGTCCTGCCCCAGCCCCAGTGGGGCCACGCTCCCAGCTCACCCCGCCAAGGCCCAGCCCGTCTATGGAGTAGGACGAGGTGCGCTGTAGTTTGTGCTCAGGCTCTGAGTAGTCACTGTCCAGGGAGCAGGCGTCCGGAGGGATGGCATAGTCGCCCTCAGAGCTTAGCGAGGACATGGAGACACCTGGCCGGGGCGAGGAGTCAAGGCCCGGGTGCCATGCCTGGCCCAGAAACTCATCCACCCGAGACCCCTGAGTCTGGGGCTGAGGGTCATGGCAGAGATCAAGCAAGGACCCCACCACCACCACCACCATGGATGACTGCCTGTGGGAGGAGGTGAGGGGTCTCTTGTTGTCCTGCATCCCTTCCTGCTTCCCTTCTCCATACCTCTCTTGATGGCCCGGGGGCTGCCCAGTCCGCTGGTCTTCCTGGACTCAGAGCAGGGGACTGAAGTTCGGAAACTTGCCTGAGAGCTACAGTCGTCGTCGGACCCAGAGGACTCGTCCACAAAGGGCACGGTGCTGATCTGTGTGGCTCTCTGCAAGACAGGCCCCCTCCCCACTGCGGCTCGTGCTGCAAACCAAGCCCCATCCCACCTGCACTTGCACTGGCTCCAGGTACCCAGGGTGTGGCCAACAGAGCCTGTCTGGGGCACATGGATGCCACCACCCGGCCAGGGCACCCAACACACAACCGTCCCTTCCTGACCTTACTCCTGTGTCCTCACCTCCATGCTTCTCCTCAGGCCTCCCTCCCCCCACACCATCCTCTGTGCTCTCCAAAGCAGCAGCCCATCCCAGCTGAATACCTGACCACTGTGACCCCTACTCCCTGCCACTAGGGGGCCAGAAAGCCACATCACAGGTCAAGTGTGAAAAGGGAGCTTTAAAAATGTGTGGGGATAACAAAAGGAGAACTCATCTCACTGACAGACATTTACAAAGACTGATTATCTCCAGGTAGGAGAAATTGTGGAGAAACGGGTACCGTGTAGTGTGATAAAGTTTTTTAGAAGATAATTTGCCATTAACTGTCAAAATTTAAAACATGCCTATCTTTTGCCCAGAAAGTCCAGCTCTAGAACTCTGTCCTACAGAACTATGTATATATGTGCACAGAGATGTACTTGCACAATGTTCATCACACCATTGATTTTAAAGTAAACAGAGACATGGCCTAAACTGTCAATCAGTGGAGGACAGGTTAAGGTAGTTATGCCTCTACACTGGCGGGGACTGGACCGACCTAAAGGGGAGGCAGAGCCGTGGGCGGAGGTATGGCAGGAAGACCTGGCACATGTTTGGGTGAACAAGCCAGGGGTAGAATGACATGTATAACGTGATCCCTTTTGTGTGCATGTGTGCGTGTGCACCTGTGTGAGAAAGACAGAGTATGTGTAATGCATTTGTAGAGGCAGCAGGGGGCCTTACAGAATAGTCACCAAACCATCACTGACAGTTACTTCTGGGGTTAGAAATTAGGGAAAAGCAATAAGAGAAGAAACTTTACTTCTGGCTTTTTTGTTCTTCCATAAAAAGTTTTACAAAGTAGAACAGCTATGATTTCAAAAACCAATATTAAAAGGAGACAAAAATGTGCATGAAAACATCATGTTGCAGATATACCTGATTTTTGTTTTAAAAAATGTAGGGATGTTATGGACGTATATGTAGGAACACATAAAAAATTCTGGAAGAGGCCCCACTGCCCTTTGGGCCATACACGTGACAAGATGGGGAGGACAGGTGGAGCAGCTATAGGTTTAACTTCTTGCTTTGCGCACAATCAAATTTTTGTACCTGCATAGCTTTTCTAATAGTAATCTAATAAAGACAAACAATAAAAATGACGTGATGCCTGGTGAGCTGAGCTCCCTGCCAGAGTCATGTGTATGCGGAAACCTGACCCTGGAGCTCCATTCCAGCCACTGCACCGTCAGGGACCTCTTTGGATGGGGACTCCCCTTCCTAGGCTAGCAAGCAGCTTCTTACCCCCTTCAGGGCTGTGTAGACAGGCGCGGTGCCATTCTTGTAGACGAGGCCAGAGAAAGGCCCAGGGGATGCAAGGGCAGGAGGCCTTGAACCTGGATGGGCAAGGAAGAGGGATGAGATTAATTTAAGAGCCATAGCCCAGTGTGGGGGCAGCAGAGACCTGGGGTGAGTGAAGAAGGAAGTCACAGACAGTGCTCCCTGTAACAGCACTCTGAGTGACAGACCAGGTGACAGATGTCAGGATGGGGGCCAAAGCCTTCTTCAGTCCCACTCTTGCAAGGGTGAGTAACCAATCATGCACCCGGGGGCTCTCACATCACCGTGGGGATTCTGTGGCTGGCACGTGACTTAGGAGTCAGTGGGTAGGGAGGGGGCTCCTTCAGGGGACTCC
Organism: Rhinolophus ferrumequinum; assembly: GCF_004115265.2. Lineage (NCBI taxonomy): Eukaryota > Metazoa > Chordata > Mammalia > Chiroptera > Rhinolophidae > Rhinolophus > Rhinolophus ferrumequinum. The sequence goes on from NC_046289.1 coordinate 29,145,077, forward strand.
TCCCAGCCTTTGTACTGCAGAAGGGAAGCCAGGGCAGGTGGGAGGCTGGGCGGGAGGACCCCTTCTCTAAAGTCCTTTCCAGCTGGGTAACTGACTATAACCCTGTTCAAGGCCACTCCCACCCAGCAGGTGATACATTAAAACCTGCACAGCTTCCTTTTCTCTCCAAGGTAGCCCTAGCTGTGTGATTTCACCTGAACGTCACCTGTTGGGGGAAGGAACAGGGTGCCAGGTGACCCTAGCCGTGGGTGTTGCTCACAGATATCTCCCCTGCATGCCCTCCCTGCCCACGATGGGCTTTCCACTTGGGACTCACCACACCACGTGGTATTACTTCTGGGAGACACATCCGAGAGATGCATGCCTGACGTGGCTACAGCATAGATCCGGCTCTCCTGGAATGAGAGGCCCCAGGAGGTCAGGGCCCAGCACTGTGACCACCCCCGCCCCCCTGGGGTGTGGAAAAAAGCACAGCTTTGGAGGCAGGCAGAACTGCGCCCACGTCTAGGCTCGGCCGCTTACCGGGAGAGGGGAATCTTGGGCAAGTTACATCATTTCTGGGCCTCATTTTCCTCAACTCCAAAATGGGCGGAATAATACTCACCTTTCGGGCTGTTGTGAGAACCGAAATTACTAATGTAAACATCTTAACACCTGGACTATCATCAGTGCCCAACAGACATTCTCTCTCTCACCACCACTGTTCCCTTGGGTCATGAAGTTCAAGAAGAGAGGGATCAGTGTGACCTGTTTCTCTGAATTACCCACTTTACCGCTCTTGGGTCTCAGGCTCTCACCCCTAGAAGTGCGGTGTTGGTAATGAGGAAGTCAGAGCATGCCCTCTTGTAAGCCAGTTGTTTGGAAGTAGGGACACATTTTTTTTTTCCTACAGTAATAATGTTACATCATGGCTAGGCTTCTGTCCAACCCACACAGCCTGTCTAGCTCACCCAGGCCTGAGAACCCGACTGTACAAGACACATGGATGGGGAACGGCCACCCTTCACGGTTCCCTCACCCCTGGGTGTCCCTGGGTCTGAAGTAGGCCCACAGGCCTGGGGAGATTTTCTAATGGTTTCTAATGGTTCCCAAACAATCCAGAGGCCCTGCCTATATTTCTTTTTACCCATATCTATTTTCTCCACTCAAGATAAAGGGATAACAAAGACCCCCTCAGGTGACTGGTGAGTCACAAGACCAGAGAAGGTCAGCCTGTCTCAGCCCAGGGGGCACCTGGGGGAGAGAGGGAGATAGAAGCGTCCCAGATCCTGAGATAGCAGCAGGGATGGGCAGGGAAGAGACATGGGGCAGTGAGGGTGTCCCAGGAGGGGAACTGTTGTGGGGCCGGGAATTCCTGCACTTACGTGGGGCATAGAAATGGAGTCCAAGTAGTAAAATTAGGCATAAAAAAGATTATTACGGCCAGCCGTGGTGGTGGAATTCCACTAAGAACAGGCCTCACACTTCCCGGGGAGAATGAAAGTGAAGTTTGAGGAATTTAGGTTCACTATCATTTAGGGATTTAGGCAACTGTCATTAACAAACAGGAGTGTCTTCCAAAAGGTCATCTAGTGCCTAACTCACCTAAGGTTATTTTGAAGGTCAACAGAAAAAGGACTCTGTGAACTCTAAGTTGGCAAGTCAGTATATATCCAACTCCCTCCAATGGAAAATGTCCTTAGTATTTATTCTCCATCTTGGTTTTCCTCCCAGATGCTGACTGCCCAGTCGGTCCCACCTGAGAAGAAAGGCTGAGCTGTCTGGCCACTGTGGTTTCCTAAGCTGACAGGAGAGATCCTGTCTCAGGGACCAGACGAGCTGAGCCCTCCTGCTGCATCCCTTGCTGAGTGCTCCCTCACTGCCCACCTCTGCTTTACGATTCCGGAGCATTTGTGTTTACAAGACAACAACAGACAAGAGGAGGGGTAGTTCTGATGGCATTCCAACTCCTGCTGGCCATCCCTCCCCCAACCCCCACCCCATTTTCAAAGCCTCTTTGCCTTCGCCCCACCTGCCCCTTTGTTCCCTGTCTGCCAGCTGCTCTCCTACCTTACACTTCCTTACACTTCCTCTCTGCAGGCAGCACACAGTGGCCCTCCCATGATTCTGGGGCTTCAGGGAATGCCAGCAACCCATGGCCTGAAGACTGGCTGGCCTTGGAGACCTCCTAGCCCTCCCCCCTGGCATAGTTGTGTCTCAGGTCATCCAGGTCCCCTTGTAACAATCACTGATAAGGACGTGACCCATAAGCCTGGGGTTGGTGAGGCTTCCCAGACTAACAGCATTTCAAAAGGAGACCCTAGAAGCTGGGCCTCCCACACAGTGGCGTGGGGTGGTACTGCTCCCCCAGTGCTGCCAGGACTGCTAATACTCAGATGTCCAGCTCTCTGATGTCCCCTAAGAGGCAGGACAGCTGGAGAGCTAGAGCCAGGCTCTGGGGACAGCTGGGCCTATATTTAAAGCCTGGCCCCTCACTAACTACTACATGACCCTGGGCAAGTAACTAAGTCTGTGGAGACAGCAGTTTCCTAATCTGTAAAGCAAAACAGCACATAACTCCTTGCACAGGCAAGGAGTCCTGCCCTTACGGCAGGCTCTGCACTAAGCTCTCCACATCCGTTATCTCATCTTACCCTCATCACTGATCTGTGCTACCAAAGTAATGCCCAGCCCCCCCCCCCCCATTTCATTCTAACTTTTTGTCATGGAAAATGTCAAACAGACACAAAAGTAGAGAGAACAGAATAAAGAACGACCTCATGTGCCCATCATACAGCTCTACAAAGATTAAGCATGGCTGGTTTGGTTTCATCGGTATCCCTGCCCCAGATCAATCCACCAGACAGCACGTCATTTTATGCAGTAAGGAAGCTATGGCTCAGAAATAATAACAACAGCCAATGATGACGTGCCACTGCCTATGACCCACTACTGCAAGTACCTATTACATATTAACCCTGTAAAGGAGGTACTACTATCCCCATTTTACAGATAGGGAAACCAAGGCACAGAGGTTTAGTAACTTGCCCAGGGTCACAGAGTCAGCAATTCTATCTTAGTGGTTTGGCTGTGGGACCTGTGCTCTTAGCTACCACACATACACAGCCCACATCAATGAACCGCTTAACAAAGGATGCGAAAATGAATACTCATGTGACCACCACCCAGGTTAAGGAATTTGCCGACACTCCCAACAGCTCCAGACTTGCCCCTTCCCATCACACATCCTTCCCGCCCCACAGAGGCAGCTGCTCTTCTAAGTTTACCAGACTCACTTCCTTGCTTTCTGAGTTTTACCACCTCAGCGTCGTGAAGATTAAACAAGACAACATGCATCCAGCACCCAGCCTGGTGTGTGGCACATGGCGAGTGCTTGCTCAGGACATGACTGCCAGCTACCACCCAATCGTTCCAAATCCTGGCTCTGCCCCTCGCTGGTTGGGTGGTCTGGGCAGGTTCGGTGGAACCCAGCTCCCAGAGGCACCATGGAGATGACAGCTTGGTCTCATGCTCAGCACGTGGCTGTGCTCGATGGACAGTGATTGCATCTTCAGCTCTGCCCCTCTGCCCAGCCCCCAGGTGGCCTCTTACCCAGGATGGAAACCGGTGCAGGGGGGGTGTGGGTGGTTTGCTCCCCAATTCCACTTCCTCCAGCTCAGCTCCAGGCCCTTTTGGGTTCTTTCTTTCCTCCTTCCTCCCCGCAGGGGGTTGCTCTTCCATTTCCATTTTCTCTGGTTCCTCCCGGAGTTCAACTCGGGCCTTCACCTTGGGAAGGTCAGAGGGCTGGAGGGCTGGGAGGGTCCCAATCTCAATGCTTACCACGTGGCTGAAGTGCCCAGGGCCCACATGGGGCTGGCTGTGGTGCCGCTTGGCCAGTTGGACACTGTCCCGTGGGGTGCTGGGAGTCCGCACGTTCGGTAGGGTCAGGCTGCAGCCCGCGCCACCTTCCCTGGCCGGGGTCTTTGTCCCAGGGAGTATGCCTCCCTGAGCAGCGACCAGGCTCTCATCCCAGGAAGCCAAACCACGTCTGGGGGTGTGAGTCTTCCCACACTGCTGGCCAGGAGAGCCTTCTCTTCCCAGACGAGTTGGAAGGGTCCTGGCCCCCGATATTTCCCCAGGATGCACCATCATGGAACTGCACTTTTCCAAGTGGCTTCCTACTTTAGGGGCAGAGTCCTTATTCCACAGAGAACCTGGAGAAGGTACAGGCAGAACGACCTTCAGGGCACAGTGGGCCTGAGGACCACTGTCCTGCCCCACTGGCTGGGCTCCTGGCCCTGAATGGACAGAATCCTGCTCTGGGGTTTCCTGGGGGGCCACCAGCAGCTTCCCTGAAGGCGCCATCTGAAGAGCTATGGTTAGAGCAAAAACAGGCATATTGAGAGCTCCCTCAATTCAGTCCCACAGCCCAGCACACATAGACACAGATACACCTGTACACAGACACTGACCCACCTACCTTCTAGAGCGTCTTGAAGAGCTCCCACCTGTTCCACTAGGCACTGATTATAGCTTCTCAGGTGCTGATTCTCCAACTCAAGCTAGGCAAAAAAAAAAAAGAGGGAGATTTAGAACACTCAACTTCTACTAGGTTTAGACATATAATTCAAAATCAGATGAAAATCCTTTTTAAAGATCAAATCTTTGAAAAAGAACACATGCTAACCCTGACCCCTCCCTCCCTCCCTCTGTGCTAACCAGTTTTGGTCGGGATAGAATTCCATTTGGCAAGCCCTGAACTTTTTTTTCCTAGTTATTTTTAAGCTGTTTAAAATTGTGAAATATAACACATACACAGAAATGAACCGCTTAACAAGTGATGCTAAAATGAATACTCACGTGACCACCACCAGGTTAAGAAATTTGCCGGCACTCCCGACAGCCCCCACTTGCCCCTTTCCAATCACGCGTTCTTCCTGCCTCGCAGAGGCAGCTGCTCTTCCAAGTTTACCAGACTTACTTCCTTGCTTTCTTTTTATTTTATTTTTTTTTATTGGGGAAGGGGAACAGGACTTTATTGGGGAACAGTGTGTACTTCCAGGACTTTTTTTCCAAGTCAAGTTGTTGTCCTTTCAGTCTTAGTTGTGGAGGGCACAGCTCAGCTCCAGGTCCAGTTGCTGTTGCTAGTTGCAGGGCGTGCAACCCATCATCCCTTGCGGGAGTCGAGGAATTGAACTGGCAACCTTGTGGTTGAGAGCACACTGGCCCATGTGGGAATTGAACCGGCAGCCCTCGGAGTTAGGAGCATGGAGCTCCAATCGCCTGAGCCACTGGGCCTGCCCCTTCCTTGCTTTCTGAGTTTTACCATTTAAGTATGAATCCCTACACACATTGGTTTAGTTGTGCTCATTTGTGAACTTTATGGAAATGGAGTTAGACAGTGTGTACTTCTGTGTCCTGGCTTCTTTTCATCAACGTAGTGTCCATGAGAACCATCCTCACGGTTGCTGCATTTTCTTTTATATGCAGTCCAACACACCTTTTAGCAAGAGGTCAAGGCTGTGCAATAAGGAGGCATCAGCTCTGTCCCCAAGAACTTGTAACCTGAGGTGTGTATCCACAGAAGGGGATGGGAGGGAGGCAAAATAAGCCTGCAGGTGTGAGCCACTTGTGTAAGGACAGAGGAAGAAAAGATGAGTGTCTGTCCTTTTCCAAACTTCCAATTCCCTTTCTTTGTATTTAGAAAGAGGTTGTTTTTTTTGTTTTTCTGCTAGCAACACCGTAGCTTCTAGTCCCAAGTTTCCTAAGCAAAGCTGTAGCAAGCGATGAACTATGAAAATGAATGAATAGAGGTAAGAGTAGACCAGAGCTTGTCAGGACTGGGGGTCCGGGGGAAGAGAATGGGAGTTCGTGTTCAATGGGTACTGAGTTTCTACTTGGGGTGATGAAATGTTTTGAAAATGGACAGTGCAGATGGTTGTGAAAAGTACTTCATGCCACTAAAAAAATAGCTAAAAGGGTACATTTTATGTATATTTTTAAAAAGTTAAAAAGAATGCAGAGGATAGAGAAGAAAGTGGAGAGAGTGGACAGTAAGGACTGTGTGTGCTCCTCGGAAGGAAAGCGATGGGACTTTTCAGAAGCGAGACTCATGCCTTTGCCCCGAACATAAATATAGCACAAAGCTAATCAGGAGCTCTAAAGACACCCAACCACGACCAAAGGAAGGGAAAAGTAAAGCGAAGTGTCTCAGTGTTTAAGCGGAATGAAGGACGAATGGTCAACAAAATGAAGGTCAGTCAAGGCCCCTCCCACAGGAGGCAGACAAATGCTGGGGGATGGGAGCAACTCATTCCAGGCTCCCAGAGAAGAGGGTGTGACTTACCTCTGCTAACTTGAGTGTCACCCATTCCTTGATCTTTGCAGCTTTTTCTTGAACGATTTTAGCTTCCTCAGCTCTCATCTGCTTCTGCAAGAAAGGGAGGGCCTTTAGTGAATCACAGCAGTCACTACTTTAGTGAATAATTGGAAGTGGGAAGCCTTGAGAAAAAATATCAGGCAACTGGATGGGCTGGCCTGACAGAAAAAAATTAAATTCATTTATGAATTTAAAAAAAATATTCCTAAAGTGAGAAAGGCCTTCCTAAGTAAAACACAAATCCCAAAAAATCATGAAGGAAATGACTAATGAACCTATATATCATCCCTGTAAATTATGATATGACCAGAAAAAAAAAAAAAAAGAATCCCTGAAACAAAATTAAAAGACTAATTGGGGGATGATTTGCAACATAAATGATATGCATACAAAGGGTTAACTTGAAATGAATAATCCAATAAATATATGTAAGTGATATGAACAGGAAATCAATAGAAAAAGAAATAAAGGGAAAGAAACTCACAGAAAGCAGTCTGACCTCAATCATAATTTTAAGAATGCTGATAAACATGAGACATCATTTTCTTCTATCAGACTAACACAATTTAAAAGTTTGATATCCCAAATTGTCAAGAATGTTGGAAAACAACCCCTCTGACATAAACTGAGGGGTGGGGAGCAATTTGATAGTATCTGTCAACATTTGAAATGTACATACCATTGAACTAATAAAACCACTCACTGCTTAGGAATTGTTATTTGCAATTTGATAAAGCAACAAAAACCTCAAACTGGAAATCACCTAAACATCCACAAATAAGGGCTTGGCTAAATAAACAACAAGAAAACGAAATGCTGGGCTTGGATACATAACAGGAAACATGAACTGAGGTTGACAGTGAGGAGTGAAAATGAATGAGTGGTGAGAGGAAAAAATGGTATCTGGCCTTTTTGTATTTTTTACTGTGAGCATGTATTACCTTTACAGTGAAAAAACAGAAAATAAAGCTACATTAGCACAGGAGAGCAGCAATTCCTTCAAAAAATCAAAAGAGGTTTTATCTAAATAGCAGCCTAGGATAGAAAGAAATGCAGGCTTTGGGGCTTCGATTCTGCCCAAGTCTTATCTGTGTAGGGACACCTACCCCTCTGCACCTGCACAGTCCTCTCTAGAATGGGGGATGATATACCTCCCTCCTGGGTCATTGTGGAGATGGAGATGAAGTGACAAAGTACACAGCACAATGCTAGAGGCACAGGTAATCAACCAGTTCTACAACCTGTACAAGTTCCCTGGTCTACAGAGCATGGAGACACAGGTATATTTTGGAGTAACTTAGAGACCAGCGATAACGATTTGGGTTACAGCTCTAGGGAAAACTGCTTCATAATTGTAAGATGACGGACATAAGCTCCAAATAAGGGCGTCTGTGCAAATGAGACTCAGTATTTCAGTTGGAAGGACCTTAAAGTGATCTAAGTTTAGGGGTTTGCCAACAGGCCCACAGGCCAAATCCAGCCTTCCACCCTGTGTTTTCCCTGCCTATTTTTGGAAATAAAGTTTTATTGGAACATACATTGGAAAATACATTCATTTATGTATTGTCAAGGACTGCTTTCATGCTGTAACAGCAGAGTTGAGTAGTTGTGACAGAGACCCTGTGGGCAGCAAAGCCAAAAATGTTTACTACCTGGCCCTTTACAGAAAGTTTGCCCTGACGTAGTGTAACACCCTCTTTATGTGGCTGCGAAAACTGAGGCCCAGAGGGATGAAATGCCTTGCTTGTCTGCTCCTGGCACAACTGGGACTAAAACCAGGTCTATTACAAAACAGCATTCTTTCTATTCTGATCTAGATCTATTATTATTGTAAAATGATTTTTTTTCGGACTTAAGCTTTAGCAGGAGTCATTTTGCCTACCAATCCTCAGATGCTGCTACTTCTAACTATGAACCACTCAAAAGACAAGGTATCTCTGAAATCCACAGAAAACTGATTAGAGATTCCATGTGTCAGAATTCCATTTTCCCATGATTTTTCAGGAACACAAGGTGCCCCACAGATTATAAAGCCACCTCCCACAAAGGAAATGTCAGTGAATGCTGATGAATGATTATGAATTTGCTCGTGATGGTGTGAAGGTCCTACCAGGATGAGCTGGGATCTTATAGGACAGTGCATATATGGAAAATTAAAAGTCATCTGGCCACACTGTGGGGTCCTTTGTTGGCAACGATGGAGTTCTGGCACCAGGGAAAAGTTGGGTAGGTAAGGCCAATGACAGAGGGAAGGGACAGAATCAGGATGAAGTCAATGAGACTGTAAAGGGGAGACAGCTGGCCACAGGAAACTGGTGGGGGACGTTCCAGATGTCCTCTCCAGAGCAAAAGTGCCAGCTGGAGCTGGAATGCTGGGCAGTGGTCTCTCCTGGGCTCCCATGTGCTCAGGACACGACGCCCCACTTTTAAGAGGAGGCAGCCATATTGGTCTCTGCCGACTCCGGTTCACTGAGAAACTTTGGCCAACCAGCTGACCAAGGCTGACGGGCCAGCTCTGTGCTGCTCTGATCCTCCAGGCAAGTGTGACATTCCACGGCTGGCAGAGCACAAGGTCAGGGTGGAGAAGGAAAAGCTCTCCTTACCAAATAGCAACCTCATGTCTGATACACAGACTACCTGAGTTCATTCTCCCAACGCAGCTATGACATAGTATAACCCCTCTTTTATCAATATGTAAAATGAGAATCAGTGATGTATGTCATTTGCCCAGAGAGCAGCAGGTGCTAGAGGTAGGATTCAAACCAGATCAGTCTGCCTCCAAGGTCCTTTTCCCACTGTATCCCCTGCATGGCTCCTAATGTACCTTCCAATACTGAAATCTCCACGTGAAGAATAGTCCGCAGAGGGAGTGAGCACGCCACCACGGGAGGGTCAAGCCGAGGGGCTCTGCTCAAGAAGTTGGGGCCAGTGGATACAGACGCAGCAGAGGGCACTGGCGCTCTGCTGCATGGTAGCCCTTACCTGCTTCTCCAGCTGTGCCTCCAGCTGGCCAATGAGCTCATCTTTGTCCTGCGTGGCTTTCAGCAAGTCTTGGTACTTCCGATGCAGGCTGCCTGCTGAGTCCACATTCTTCAGATTGGACAGTTTCACCTTCTCTTCCATCACACCCACCTGAAAAGGACCAATCAACTCATAAGGTTGGGATGTGGTGTGTGAGATGGCCAAAAACATGGAATGGGACATTTCCTGATGCCCTCGTCTGTGACTCCCCAGCAGAGCCCTTACCTAGGGCAGTTGGGCCAATGAATTCAATGACCATTTATTAAGTCTCAACTGGGCAAAAGAAGGAATTGACAAGGAAGAAATAGCTGGGTGTTGGGTCTTCTAACTCTGGGGACACCAGTAGGGGATGAGCTGAGCAGGACAAACAGCCCTGGAGAGGAACTGCTCCAGCAGCCTCCCTGTGGCAGAGACGTTTGCTGCTCACTGCATGTCCATGAATTCCTCATATTTCCCAGCCTTCTGTAATTGGATGGGCATGGGGTTCCCTCCAGCCAATGGGCCTGAGTGGAATGACACGATATTTCTGGGCTGAAGTGTTTAAGTGCTGGTGCACGAGCACCCAGCTCTCTTCCCTGCCATGGCAACCAAGCAGGCCATGCGTTCCAGATGGTCCAGCTAGAAGATAGTGGACTCCATTAGCCTAGATCTTTGAATCACTGTGTGAAGCAGAATCCCCACAAATCCTCAATGGAGAGGTACCCACGAGTGAGAATGAAATGTGTTAAACTGCTGAGGCGCCAGACTTAACTTGCTACCTCAACATAACCTAGCCTATTTGGACAAATCCCCTCACCGGCTCACTGCACTGCCTTAGCCAAAGACTCCTTTATGCCCTTAGAAAGCTCCATGCACCTTAATTTGTTCCGAAGTTCTAACCCATGACCGCTGGTTTTCGTTGTCCCTGAAAGGAGCTCAGCAGTGTGATGAGTGTGCCCACATGAGTCCATGGGCAGGGGCAGCAAAAGCCAACAGTCACTTCCCCTGCACACTCTCGTCAATCCTCTCCCCTGGTTACCTGGGTCTCCGCGTTCTCTGCTCTCTGTTCTGCCTCCAGCAGCCTCTGCTCCAGCTCCTGCATCTGCTCAACCAGAGACAAAGAGGAGACATAGGTGTGCTGTCCCGACTGGGGGACATCAAGACTATGCAAGCACATCGTGCAGACGCTCCTCACGGGCCAGGCTTCAACTGCCCGTCTCAGGCGGCTCAAGGGTGTCAGGGTAAAGATTTTTGTGGTAACTCTTTGTTCTCTCACCCTAAACTTACGGTTAGGTGAAAAGCCCATGGAGCTGTCCTCTCTGCTGAGGGAGCGAGAGCCTCGTTCTTTCTTCCTGTGCATTGTGAGGAACCCAGGGAGGGGCAGCAGTACTGGCGTCATTGTTCCAAAGGCATTGCCACCCCAGTCTCAGTCCTGCCGCCAGTCTCCGCTCCCTGAGGCCTCTCTCCTCTCAGCACTGGGTCACGGGCAGTGTCCTGCCACTGTTTGCTCATGGGTCTGTCATGGAACATGTTCCCACATGAGCTGCCATCATATCATCAATGAGAGAGATGTTCCTTCCCACCCTGGAATAGCTCACGGGCTGGGGATAAATTCTTCCTCATCCCATCAAGGATGCCTCTGACTGTAAATGGCATTCACAGGTATCACCTTATTTGATTTCTTTAATCTTAAAGAAATAGAGGGGCTTAAGACACATTTTAAAAAATTCTATCTTGCTACCAGTAAAGGTGTATCATTCAGGTCTGAGGAGCTTGGCAATCCTGGAATCTTAAGCGAACTGGCCCAAGCAAAACGACCACTGTTCTTACACATGGAGGCTCATCAGGGACCAGAACTAAGCTCAAGCCTAAGTTGCTGCTCACCAGCCCACGACCCACATAGCATCTCTGCAGCTTCCCAAGTTCATGGCTTGGTGAGTGAAGTGTGGGCTGGATTTCAGCTTCCCCCCTTCCCCTGGTCAGGACTCGACCCTGCACTGCCCAAACCATACGCCATCACACAAAGGTCTTGCAGAAGCAGAGTTGAGTCATACATGGATGTATCCAACTCTCCTGTCAAATGTCATGTGCCAAGGTCTCATCAAGTCAACAGCTTCCTTCCCCACCCTGCCTGGCCCCAGGGCAACACATATAAATGAAACATACATCAAAGGCCCAATATCATAGCCTCGTCCTCCATGAGGCTAGACAGGCCTAGCTTTGCAAGCTCTAGCCCAACCCTTGCCCACCTCATCTCTGCAGGTGTTGCCTTTGCTCCAGCTACTCAACCTTCTCCCTTTGGCCTGGACACTGGCTTGATATTTACTGGTAAACTAAGCAATTCCTTCTCTTTCCCAATCTCTCACCTTCTCAGCTAAAGTTCTGCTTTCTCTGCCTGGTGGAAAATGATGTGCCCCCAGCCTGGTGCTAGACAGCAAAAGGAGAGGTACCCAGAAATAGTTCGTGTTTGAGAACCTGGGGCCACTCTTTTCTCAGGGTAGCCCTTCCTCATCCATTTCCCCCGCCCCTGGTTGTGGGAAGACACAGTACACATTCCATGCGAAAGGATCTGAGGTTCCCAAGTAAAACTCAAGATTTAAAACAAAAATGCCCCTTGGGCTCCCAACAGACAGGACCACTTTTGACAGGCATTCAGGCGCTCGGGCTCAGGATGCTTGCATCTCTTCCTTCCTCTCCTGGGTTTAATAATCATGATCAAACTTCTCAGCTGAAGCCTGAGAGGGTGGGATGGTTCGCTTCGCAGCTACAGGAAGATAAGAGCATAGTATAAACCAACATTATGATTATAGGGTGGCGGCCCAGCACAAAAAGAATCCTACTGAGGGGGGGACACACATAGTGGTGGCCCTCAGTGACACGGTTCGTATTAAATAACCCTTCCACCTTTGACACCAGACCTGACTGGGCCAATCAGGTTCTCTCTCCCCAAAAATCTAAAATCTGGGATGGAGAGACAAGAGCCAGGGGGCTACATTGTAAAACATACACAAACTTCACCAAGTTGTAATTGTTTGGTAGTTCCTTCAGTTCTGTGAGCTCTCCCAGGATCCTAATAAATTGCCTGTTTGCTTACGCTAGCCAGAGTTGAAGTATTTGCCCACATCAGAAACAACTCTAAATAATGCAATTACTGGGAGTATTTCATTTCTTAAGAACACAATGAAATACTGAATGGGAAGGCTTTGGATTCTTGACAAGTCTCTTAGATTGACCGTTAGCTGGACCATTTAGATCTACCATCTCCGTGACCTACTGCAATGACTATCTGACATTTTCTAACTTCATCTGATGGAAAAACTTGGCTTTCTCTTTTACAGATAGAGAAACCAAAGTAGAATGAAGAATAGAATGTGTGTGAGTCCTACCTTCTGGCTGGGCCAGTGACACTGGTCAGAGCCAGAAATCACTCCGTTATTGACAACATGGAAGCATTTTTTCCCTCAAGATTGGAATACCCCTTCAAGGTACGCTATCACCAAAGCAGATGGAAAGGAAGGTCTCCTCCCAGCCCTGGGCCAGCTGCCACAGGGTCCTCATGCTGCTGACGCTCCCAGCTGTTCTTATCTTCCCGCAAGGACACTCAAGACTCAAAGCATTTTGTACCCACCTTTATGCTGGACTCTTCTTTTTTAATGAAACTAATTTCTGAACAGTGAAAACATTTTAAACATCTGGAAATTTTTAAAAAGAGAATAGTGACCATTTATGTGTTCATCACTGTGCTCCAACTATTATCAACATTCTGTCACCCTCGTTGGAAGAGAATATTTTTAATATCATGTTTCCCTCCTTTCTTATGAAAATACATGTTCTCCACTGCTGCCGAAATATTCCCAGGTGTGTCTATGCTGGAATGTCATTTTTATAGTTCTTGAACTCTTCTCTTAATCCCAGCATCAACACTTTTCACGATGCCACACCATTCTTCTTTACACTTATTTAAAGGGCCACACCGGGAGCTCTGGAAAGCTGGCGCTACAGGTGGGACACCCCCTTTTTGGGTACTGTTTCTCCTCTCAGAGGGTTCCTTAGGACCGTGTCCTCAGCTGTCCTTCTAATCTGCGGGCCTGAGGTGACCTGCCAGCCAAGAAGGTGTCAGGTTAAGGCAGCTGACTTTTAGGCGGGATCCACTTTCACCAGCTGCAACTTGCACGTGAGACTCATAAGCTGCCTGAGAACTGGCTGCAGTGAACTGATGAAATGTACTTGGCACCAACCTGGTATTTAAGCCCAGTGTCCACAGCTCCTTATAACACTCAGTGCGGCCGGGAAATATCAGCCCCACGGCGGGGGGAGCAGTGGGTGCTCTCCTGCGCTCCCAGCACAGTCCAGCGTGCTGAGCAGTGCCTGAGCCAAGAACCATGCCATCCTGGGTCTTAGCTGCCCCTTTGAAAAAGGGGCCCAGCATTCTGGCTACTGCCTTGCACACACTGAATGATACAGGTAAGCACTAAGGCTCTGGAACCCGAATGGCTCTGCCACAGTGTGGCTTTAGATAAATCCCTTAATCTCTCTGTGCCTTAAGTTTCCTCACCAATAAAGAGAGTGATGAGTCTTCACTTCCTAGGGTTGTTCTGAGGATGACACAGGATGCCTCACGTAATCTCATGTGCACAACCTAGCCCTTGCTAAGAAGTGTACGGGTAGAAGTTACTTGTTGGTTTTCCAGATGGCACTTGGGACCAGGGATACCAGTTTGCTGGGACAGTCTGGTGTTCACCTGTCATCTGAAATAATTAGTAATAGGGCCTCCTCTCGCTCTCCAAAGTGTCCCAGTTCAGATGATAAACTATAGGGTCATCATAGTTTATGACGACCTACATAGAATCCATCTACAGAAAGAATGTCTTTAAGCCAGAGGTTGCCAGCTATTAGCCTACAGCATGTGGCGTAAGACCTACAGCATGTGGGCATTTAGCCGACACAGATATAACTAAACAAGGCCACTTCTATGTGTATGGCACTGCCTTAAGCACTTTACATGTATTAACTTGTTTAATCCTCATCTCAGTCCTAGGAGACAGGTACTATTATTATCCCTGTTGTCCAGATAAGAAACGGCCACAGAGCTGTTACGTAACTTGCCTAAGGTCACACAGCTAAGAGACAGAGCCAGGATTCAAACTCAGGAGTATTGGCTCCAGAGTCTACTGTACTGTCATCTATTGTGCCTCTAACATGTCACGTAAAAACCCAGATTCCACAAACAATCCCTGACTTCAGCTTCTCTTGAAAACTCAGAAGATCTGGATACACGAGGGTTACATTTCTTATGTCAATAACCACATCCTCCTCTAGCTGTAGCACGTTCCCTTGAATTCTCCCCAGAATCCACCTTTGTCATTTATATATCTGCAAGCATTTGAGTTTGCAAACCCCAATTTTAGCAATTAAATGGTTCTAAATCTGTTGTCATCAAAGACAGTGGTTTTCAACTTTATTTTTTTAGTATCTTTTGTTCCACTGAAATCATATGCTTATTCCCAAGTATATAAAATACAGTGGAGCTGCCCTGGTGTCTGACTGCAGAAGCAGCAGGAGAGAAAGAGTTCTAAGTCTTGTCTGTGGATTTCACTGGACCCCCACAGTCCAGACCTCCTCTGGGCACATGGGGCTCAAGGCATCCATGAGAAGAGCAGCTGAACGGAGCCCTGGGAAAAGGCCGTGGCAGGAGTTTGTGGTAGTAGATCTCAGACTTCCAGGTGTGTGTTAGGATCCACGTGGACCCTGTTACAGGCAGATTCCTGGGCCTTGTCCACAGAGGTTTTTATTTAGCAAGTCTAAGACACAGGCCCAGTAAGGTGCTTGGAAAAAAAAAAAAAATCCCAGGTGATACAGATACAGGTGGTTCAGAGATCACAATGTGAAAAACACTAGACTGGCCACAGAATACAAAGCAAAGCTAGTTGATTCCTTTGGGGATGCATCAGGGCCAAGTCCCAACAGCAAAGGGCTTCTTGAATGGCTTTACAGGAGTACAGAGCTCTATCAATGCTTGTTTCCTGAGAAATACTGTAGAGGACCTTATAAAAAATGGGGAGTTAGAAAAACAATAAACCCCTCCCCCTCTATCCTTTCTTTCTTTCTCTCTCTCTCTCTCTCTCTCTCTCTCTCTCTCTCTCTCTCTCTCTCTCTCAGTCTCTCTCTCATACACAGTGAATAAAAGTTCTAGAAGGCACCTGCTCCTAAAGCAAATTGGATCTGTCAGCGCAGAGATCTGCTAAGTCCGATTCTGTGATGACTTCATGCAGACTTCAACGTATTTCCAACTAGTCCTGACAGCCCTAGTATTCTCCTTTTATAGTACCTGGCCTTTTCACAAATTCTGAGGTATTTAAAGAGATTGTACTGGGCCTCGTGCTCTATCCACACATTGTGAAGCTGGTGCCTGTACTAAATCACCGCCTCTGTATAATCCATGGTCTGAGGGGGGAGGAGCAATAGTCATTGTTCTTTTGTTTAAGGAAACTAAACTGAGCCATTTATACATTCCCCCAAAAAGTCCTGAATGACAAATTGTTGGTATATAAATATGAAACTGAGTTACTGTATGTCAAACTTTGGTTGGCGAAACTAGTAAGGGATTCTAGAAAAGAGAAAGTGCACACAGCCCCATTGGGACGGGAGTTGGGAAAAGCTACTTCAGTTAAAAATATTCAAGCTAAAAAAAGAGGGTTGTTTTATTATATTGTTTCTTCTTTTTAATAAATCCACTCAAATCCCTTTGGAAGCAGATAGGGAGTAAATAAATAAAAAATTGTAAACCTGTATCAGTTCTAATATTGATGCCATGTTCATCATGGCGATTCCAACAAAATTCTTTTGTGGATAAATTCCCACTTTTCTGATGGGATAATTGAGGCACAAATTTAGCAAAAATGAAAAAAGTCCAAGGGATTTTCAATATGCATCTATCCGGCCTCTTAGACCAGTATCAAATTTTAAAGTGATCTGCTAGCCTTTGTGACTTCAGCACATCAAGGAAGAGAGCTGGGGAAATAGCTCCCAGGGAGCAGAGCAAATGTGAACTCCAACACAGTAGCCATTTCCTCAACTCCTGTACCGGATGGAAGTGAACCCACAATTCATCTGGCTCCAGAATGGGGTGGCCCTGGCAATCTGGGTGTCCATGAGAGGGACACACCAGACCTTGAGAGGTGTTAGCAGAAACAAGGTCTCCTACTGTCTCCTCTCCAAACCCTTCCTCTCCTCTCTCACCCTTAGGTGAGGGATTATCCGGTAGCCTTGACATTTTTTCTTTAAAAAAATGTTTTTTGTAGTACAGATTATTCCATGTGTAGAATGGCAATTCTGCAAGAGGGAGTCAGGGACGAGTAGGCTGTGTGGTGGGGAAGGAGGAAAGACATGCTTCCAAGCCTTAGCAGCCAGTGGGTGGAACCTGACTCCATGCAGGGCCAGTCCCCTGGCAGACACCCAGGCTTCGCTTGCCCTGTGCCATGGCCAGCAATGAGTTAGTGGCCATCAGTCATCCAGGCTCTGCATCTTGTCTGCACTGGCGAGCAAGCTGTGTAGAGAGGTAGAGGGGGCAGGCAAGTAAGAGGGCTAGCCAGCGGCCTCAGCTGACCTGGCTCACCCAGGTGCCGGTCGGTACTGATGGTGACTGACAAGTAAGTTCTAAGAGAAGTGACAGAGACTGGTGCAGGGCTCAGCCCCAGAAGGAGCTATCCTGAGAAACCAGAGTCATCTCGTCCTGGGAGCTGAAACTTACCTTGATGTACGGGGGATATTCTCTAGTGAACTGTTGAACCTATCCTGTTAGTTTGGGGATGATTGCAGGTGACAGACACAGCACCAACACTGAGCAACACGGTCTTTATGTCCATAAGGATTCCTGCCAAGAGGTCCAGCACCTCTTCCAGAAGTCTCAGCCCTCTTCCTTAACCTTTTCATTATGTTCATTGATTTCAAGTTTGTTCTCCAAAATGTGTCAAAAATCCACAGAAAATAATTACAGTATTTATATTTTTAAGTAAATACAGTTGAGGTGCTACATTTTATTAAAATAAATGATTACTTTGAAGTATAAAAATTTCCTAATTGCTCTTCATTCTCGAAAAACACAAAAATATGGGAAAAATGTACATCTGCTTTCCTAAACTTCCTTTCTGGAACACTGAGCTTGTGGTCAAGCCGAACGCCGCAGTCGACGGCATAGAAATATCATTCGACTACAGACAACATCGCAGCAAAAATGTTAAGTCTCTCAGCCCATGACCCTTAGTCAAAATTTCTTTCTCTCTCTTTTTCCCTCCCACACCCAGTCTCCTGCCCTGTGTCTGTATGCTTCCTTTTTCTTTACCCAAGTTACACTCTGAGCTCCCAACATTTGCATGGAAGGGCATTCCGGTTACCTGATGATCAAAGACAGCCTAGAAGAGAACCTACCCAGAGCCAAGAAGCTGTGGAGAGAAAAGGTGTTTATTAATAATGTGTTTAAGGCCCCTGGGGAATAGGGGAGGGAGGCACTTTAACACACATCTTATTACGAAATATTTCAGGAACATGGAGAGAATAATTTTTAAAAAAAACATGTATCCACCATTCAGCTCTATCAAATCTTAACTTTTGTCGTATCTGCTTCTGATGTTTTTAAGAAATGAACCACTACAGAGAGTTGAGGCCACCTGTGTACTTCCCCCCAGTGTTACTCCTCTCCTTCTGGTGTTTACTCTATACTTGGTTGTGTTTACATTTTTATCTTATTTGTATATACCCCTAAACAACAGATAGCACCATTTTGTATGTTTCCAAACTTTACAGAAAATGTACTGTTCTATATATATGCTTCTGACCTTTTTTGTTCAATGTTGTTTTTTGAGATTTACTGATCGTACACATGTAGCGCCACTTGATTTATTTTTAACTGCAGTGTAGTACTCCATTGCACAAATACATGCAATCTGTTTACCCATCTCCCATTGATAGACATTTAAAATATTTCCAATTTTTCATACGTCAATGCTGCAATATACATTCTTGTATATGTCTGCTTGTGATCAACATATTTGGATTTATTTCTACGGTTGCATTTTGTGCTTTCTCCTCTTTTTAAATACTCCTCTTTTTCTATACTCTTTTTTTTTCCCCTCTCACTGCCTAGATTTAATAGACTTTCTTTATTCCATTTCCCTGCTCTCCTGATTTGAAAGTCATATACTCTATTTATTATTACCATTATTCTAGACTTAAAGACTGCTTATTGTTCCCCAATTCTGCTGCCTGTTTTGTTCTCCCCTTCTCTCTCATATAAAACAGAACTTCCAACTCAGCAGAACACATTGTTATCCAAAATAAAAACTACACTTTACAATATTCCCTGCGGCTGGGTATAACCAAATTTTGCCCACTGGACTATGAATAAAAGGAATAAACATAACCTCCAGATCATGCACTTAAAAAGGGAAGGGGTTAGGTTGATATCAGGATGAACTGTCTTCAAACACGCAGCAGGCATCACTCTAGAATTAGATTGCTTAAGTCCAGGATACTACATGGTTTAAGCCATTGTTACTTTGGGTTCTTTCTTGCAGCAGTCAAACTATTAATATGATCTAGCTAATGTAGTAGGCATGGATTTAAAAACAGAATTTATCCTGCTTAGGCTCTTCTATTTCCTGAATCTGAGGCTTCATGCCTTTCACCAAGTTTGGAAACTTTAAACCCATTATCTCTTTGAGTAATGCCTCTTCTTCATTCTCTTCTCCACTTCTGTAATCTAATATAAAATCTTGTCATTTTAGAACCCATGTCTCAGCCTCTGTGTCTGTCTCTGTGTGGCATTCTGGATTGTTTCCTCAGGTCCCTCTTTCCATTCACTAAGTCTGCCTTCAGTGGGGCCTAATCTGATATTTAATCTAACCACTGAACATTTAATTTCAATGAGAACATTCTTCACTTCTAGCAGTTCTAGTTGGTTCTTTTTCAAGACTACCTGATCCTTTTGAAGAGTGTCTTGTTTTTGTCTCATGTTTTCAATTACTTCATTATGTCTTCAATAGTTTTGAACTAATTTATTTTATAGGATCTCACCAACACTTCTATTTTAAATTCTTAGGGGGTGTAATCCAGTTGTTTCCTGTGTATGTGGACTCTTACTTACTGTAGATTATTCTCTCAGTATTTAGTCATTTTGGATCATATATTCACCTTCACTAATGTTTTTCTTTTTTCCTGTGGAGATCCTGTATGATCTGGGTTGAGGTCTAGTTTCTCCAGAGACGTTCTGTGTCTGTTCCTACAAGGTCTCCCAGGGGTGTCGCAGGCCCAGAACATAGGGCTCCCAGTCCACACAGCTACCGTGTTTCCCCAAAAATAAGACCCAGCCGCACAATCAGCTCTAATGCGTCTTTTAGAGCAAAAGTTAATGTAAGACCGGTCTTATTTTACTATAAGACCCGGTATAATATGATATAAAATAAAATATAATATAATATAATACCAGCTCTTAGATTAATTTTTGCTCCAAAAGACGCATTAGAGCTGATTGTCTGGAAGGTTTTATATTGTCTGGCTAGGTCTTATTTTCAGGGAAACACAGTGGTATAAATTCTAATGTTAAACCAATATAATCAGGTTCTCAGTGAACATTTTTTTTTTCTTTCTTTCTTCCTTTTTTTTTTTTTTTTTTTTTTTTTGCCCAGAGCCTCAGCTAAGTTTGAGAAGCTGTTCCATTATCTCCCTTTGCTGGTGGATGATTTTCTCTTCTTTCTCTACCTTTTCATTTAGGGTAAAGCCCTTTGAGAGTCCTGAGTTTACATGGAAGTTTCAGTTTCAGGTCCAGTTTCCAACGTGGCCAGACCTCATTTCTGTCTCCACAGATGTTAAAACTCAAACCTCAAGCCTTTCATTATTAAAAGAAGGCCAGCCACATACCCCATCCCAATCAGCTGCCAGAGCTGAGTACCACTCAGGGTTTTCCTCTTTGTTTTGCCCACTCAGGATTCCTCTTACTTTTTTCAGTGTACAGCTCTGCACTGAGAAGGATATTTTAAATATTTAATTCAGCAGTTTTTCTAGGTGTTTCATAGTGGTCTTCTTCTTCTTCTTCTTCTTCTTCTTCTTCTTCTTCTTCTTTTTTAGGTTATGTTGTGGCTCATATTACTAGAAACAGAAGTCTCTTCCCTCTGAAATGTGTTCAGATCAGCTGGCTGATCCCCACTTATCCTTTGCTTCTCTCGCACATCATCCCCAATACCATATCCTAAGGCAAGGTTCTCACATTTTATAGGGTATGAAACCAATTTCTGGGAGCCTGTTAAACATGCAGAGTATGAGCAGCACCCCAGGAGACCTGGATGAGGAGGACTGGGGTGGGGCCCAGGAATGTACATGCTTAACAAGTACCCCAGGACCACCCTTGGAGAACCACTGTCTAGGGCCTGCTTCCCTTTCCCTGAGGTGATGGAATCCTACCCTTCCTATTAGCAGTGCCTGAACCACATCCATGCCTCCCAGTCTGTTCTGCAAAGTCTGAACTGGAAGACAGCAATCCCAACAGACCCAACATTCATGAGTTCTAGTCCAGGCTAGTCAAGGGCCACACCCCTCAGCAGTGGAAGTGCAGAGGTGACACCAATAACTTGTCTTCCTGAAATCCAGGTTGTGGGCCTGTCACTAAAACAGGTCACTTATTCAGGCGTTACTAATCAAGACTTTGACATTACTTGAGAGGGGTGGACTGAATTTTACTTTTGTACTATGAAAGAAGGGTTTGCTAATGAATCGATAGCAGATGGATACTATAAACAAAACTATAGAGAGAATGGTTGATTCAGTTAAGACACACACACACACACACACACACACACACTCACACACACACAGTGCAGGTCTCCACTCTCTAGTCAGCCATTCAGAATGTATCTTTCCATAGAAACATTATGAATGGTGGTTATTTTCCCAGACCAGCCCACCCAAGCCTGTAAAGATAAAAATTGCCCCCATTTAAGATCTATTCTATGCCAGAACCTTTATATATGTGATCTGACATAATTCTCAAAATACCTCAGAAAGGGAGACATTTGTGTTCCTGCCTTAGAGGTGAAGGGACTTGCCCAAGATCAGATAGCTAGTAGTGGCAGAGCCAGGTGGGTCTGGCTCCAAAGCCTGTGCCCTTGTCACCAGGAAACCAGGCTGCCTTCCATAGTTCCTATGCTTAATAGAGGGTGAGCAGGAGGATGGGGATTTCCATTCTTCTCTCCTAAAACATCTTCCTCCCCACACTGAAGAAGAGCTATTAAAGGAATAATAGAACCTCCACTGTAGCCACACATGACTGAACAGGTGATGGAGAACCAATAGGTTTGTGCATTTCTTTGGTGTGCCGCATGAAGCAGCACAGCAAGGAAGAATGCGGGATGACAGCTTAATAAACTGCTTTTATTTTGGTCTTAAAAAAAAAACAAACAAAAAAACTACCACGGGTGAGTTTCATTTTGCATGTGTGGGAAGCATCTTTTAAAAGTTTACCTTCCTGGGCCGGCCAGGTGGCTCAGGCGGTTGGAGTTCCATGCTCTTAACTCCGGTTCGATTCCCACATGGGCCAGTGGGCTCTCAACCACAAGGTTGCTGGTTCGACTCCTACAAAGGATGGTGGGCTGCGCCCCCTGCAACTAGCTAACGGCAATTGGACCTGGAGCTGAGCTGCGCCCACACAACTAAGGCTGAAAGGACAACAACTTGAAGCTGAACGGCACCCTCCACAACTAAGATTGAAAGGACAACAACTTGACTTGGAAAAATGTCCTGGAAGTACACACTGTTCCCCAATAAAGTCCTGTTCTCCTTCCCCAATAAAATCTTTAAAAAAAAAAGTTCACCTTCCTGCAACGTGTAATAAATAAGCTCTACAGATCTAATGCACAGTATAGTGAATATAGACAACAATATTGTATTATAATCATCAAACTTGCTAAAATTTAATTATTCCAACCACTAAATTATTTATTCCAACTACTAAGACACATGCACACTAAGAAGAAATTGTAATTATGTAATATGATAGAGGTGCTATTTATGACTACAATGGCAACTATATTATTATACATTAATATATCAAATGTATCAACATTTGAACACCTTAAATTATATAACATTATATGTCAGGTATATTTTAATTAAAAATAAATACATACATACATACATACACACCTAAAGAAAAAAGAAAAGAAAGTTCACCTTCCCCAACTCTCCCGCTCTAACTCTGGGCCCTCTTGACACTGACCCCTGCAGTGAGGTTAGGCAGCTACCTGCTCTCCAGGACTCACCTTGTCCGCCAGCAGCTCCCTTATCTTGCTGGCCTGTAGGCGGAACCGGAAAAGTTGGGTTTCTAGGGCCAGGCAGCGCTTCTGCCAGTCCATACTGGTCCGGGTCTCCACCTTGAGTTCCGCCATGATGGAATCAACTTCTGGATATTCCAGGGAGCCATGAGAACCGGCACACAGAGAGAGGAAAAGATAGGTAAATGTTGGAGGAAGAGTTATATGGGGAAAGGAGGAGAAGGAGACCAAATGAGGACAGAGGAAACAGGTCTAGGGCGGTAAGTTAGTCACTGCTCTCCCTCGGTCCCATTGCCACCTTTCTTAGCTCAGTGTGTCCCATTCCATTGCAAGTTAGCTGAACAACCTCAGGAGATCACAAAACCTAGAAACCACAGTGAGAACCTAGTCTCATTTTGACAAAAGTGAAAAGTAGGGCTCATTTGTTTTTCATCAATTATCCACTTAACAAATTTTTATCCATGCAACAAACATTTTTATGCCAGATACTGTTCTAAGCACTGGAGATGGAAAGATAAATAAGAGAGATTCCCTTGAATTTGAGTTTTTCAAGGACGTCTAATTGCAAAATTACAATGCAGTCACAATAGCTAATCAATATACAGATAAACAGGAGGAGGGAAATGGGCAGACTATGCAGGGTGGGTGAGGTTTAGGAAGGCTTAAAGTGGACTCACACAGATCACTGGAGCAGAATCCTGGTTTCCAGTTTAGTTCTGATTCTACTACAGCTATATAGATTTCAGATGGGAACAAAAGGAAAGAAAATGTAATGCTTGACAATTTTCTGTACAGTTCGGATTCTGTCAATTGTCATTAAATCATCCTGCTTTGGAACAGATACTCAGTCTTTCCTTTAAGCTATAAAATGCAATGAAAAATTGGTGTGTGTGTGTGTGTGTGTGTGTGTGTGTGTGTGTACACACGTGTATTTATTTATTTATTGCTGCAGCCTCTGGAGAAAGCCACAAGTCTTTGGAAAACACTTTATACAAATTCAGAACAAATCAAGTAGACACCTATAATTTCCCCAGCCAGGAGAAGTTACCCAGATGTCTCCTAGACATATTTTAGAGAGGAAAAATGGGGTTGGGATGAGAAAATGCAGAAGGATGTATGAGTGTACATGAGACGGAAGACACAGGCATAGAGTGAGCACAGAAGAGAGAAGGGCTGGAAGACACATCCATCACCAGGACTTTGAAATCCTCCAGCTAGGGGTTGTAATAATTATGCTTGGCAACAAGCATAAATTTGGTCTGTCCCAAACCATGACATACGCTCACCCTAGTATTAGCTGACTTTAAGGAATGATTATTAATTTTTAGATTGATACTTTTTAAAATGTCATCTGTCAGAAATACACATGACTTACAGGTGAAATAATATATCTGGGATTTGCTTTAAAATACTTTATGGTAGGGGGTGAAGAGTGGCAGGGAGGGAGACATATAAGATTTGTCAGGGTGGCCGGTTAGCTCAGTTGGTTAGAGCGTGGTGCTAGTAACACCAAGGTTGCCGGTTTGATCCCCACATGGGCCACTGTGAGCTGCGAGCTCCTTAAAAAAAAAAAAAAAAGATTTGAAATAAGATTTGTCAAAATGTTGATAATGTTTGCAGCTGGATGATGGGTAAATATGGGTTTTTTTTTTTACTGGTCTCTCTATTTGAATACATGCCTGGAATTTTCCATTATGCTAATTTGTTACTTTTTAAAAAATCCCTTCCCTTTCTCGGGAGCAACATGGCCTCAGAAAACCCAGCTACCTCCTATACTGTCACTAAATATCACCCTGGAGCATCAATAAGCCTGCCCTTGATGGGTTAACCGCTAATGTCACTTCCCATCTCACATTTGACCTTTATAAGTATCTTTCTCCCATGACAAACCACAAATAGCTATCGTTTATTGAGTTCTTGCTGTATGGAGGCGTGTGTGGCCTCTTTAATCTCACAACAACCCCTGAGTTAAGGGGCAGGCACTAGTTCCACACGCTCACATAAGGACACTGAGGAACTGAGAGACTGGTTACCTCACACAGAGGGTTCACAGTGAGCAAGTAGTGGGGCTGGATTCTCATTCCAAAGCCCCTGTTCTTAGCCACTGTGCTCTTTACTCATCCAGGAACTGGAAAGAAGTCTGATTTCACAAAGAGTGGGGTGGACTGTTAAGAATAAAAGAAATATTTTATAGGATCTTCCAGGTGAGCCTATATTTCAGATTACCCAGGGCATTCTGGTCTCATATATTCTGACACCATAAATACCATAAGCACAGACATTTATCATGTGTCCCGAGTTTTCGCTTAAAAAAGAGGGTCAGTCGACCTGTAGAGAAAGGTCCAACAATGAAACCACTGATGGGTCTGGTGTCTGAGTCTTTCGGTTCTGGGCTGCTCAGAACACTGGACAGATGACCTCAGCCCTGCTCTCCCAGAACGGTCATCCCAAACAATCCTGACATTGTGACCTCTCAGCAATCCCCACCTCAAAGGACTGGGACCAACTGGAACGGGCAGGAAGACAAAAGACAAAAACAAAACATGACCTTTTCTGAGCTAAGATCACAGCTGAAAAGACCAAACAGAACCTTGTGGGGCCTCCAGAGAAGGCCCCCAGGCTTAGTGTTGGATTTGCTTTGTCCTTTAAGAGGCTTTTGCTTTTCCTTAAACAAAAAAAAGCAGATCTGAAACTAGGACTTGAAAGTCTTGCAACCTAGCCCAGGGCTAAAAATTAGCGGTGAAAGCACCCAAGTAAAACCAAGGGGCAGGGGAAACTTAATCCTTCTGTGGTGTTGAAAGAGTTTGGTGAATTTTAATTCCCTCTTATTGACTGTCAAAGCTGTGGCTCAGATTCCATGGGGGAGAGTAGAAACCCAAATTATCAAAATCTCCAGGGACTTTGGAAATAAAATATGTCATTGGCCTCTGCCTAACCCTGATATCTGAGATTATACTTAGGCTATAGGGAGTGCTTTCCCCAATCAAGCATCTTCATGATGTCATGGTTTTGAACCAATCAGGTGCATGCATAATACTCTCCCTGCCTTAGGGATGCTAGTGAGAGGGCAGGCATCATGCTAGACTTGTCTCGGCACGCGAGGAGAGCTAAGAGGGCTCTGGGGCAAGGTGCCTGCTGCCAAGCACGAGGCCCAGAGGCTCTTCCGACAGAAGCAGGTGGTTGGAGCAGCAGCTATAAAACACAGGCTGTTAAGGGAACATAGCAGTAAGTGGAATCTCTCCTTCTAAGTCACTTGCTCTTGTACCTCCCACAAAGATGCCCAAGGATGAGCAGAAATGAATTTACAGAATGGTTTTTAACCTTTCAAAGCACTGCGACCGGTGTTATTTCTCCCCTTATCTTCATATCCCTGAGATGCAGGACAAGTGATACTATTCACAACGAACAGATGAGGAAATTGATCACATCTGTGACTTGCTTAGAGACACAGACTTAAGCTGCATTACAGCTGGGCTAGGATTCTTGATCTCCCAACATATAGAATGTCTTCTTTCCATGAAGATGCTTCAGTAGTGGTGGGAGAGTCTCATGCTACCAGGCTAGCCTAACACAAATACAACATTAATGGCAAAACAAAAATAGATGGGGAAACGAGAGAAGGGTCTCGGGCTGCGGGCAACACCAAGTTCAATTTTTTTTTTTTCATTTTTAATTCTAGAAATCTTCAAATACATGTAGGAAGTAGGGCGAACAGTAGACTAAATCCCCATGTTCCCTCCACCCAGCTGTAATTATCACCAACTCAGGGCCATTCTTGTGAAATCCAGTTCTCTTGACTCCCACTAGTGCCCAGTATGCTAAACTGCTTGGCAGATGAGAGTCAAATGATTGCCATGGGCTTGACACCTGCTCTGGAACTCCCTAAGTCCTCCAGCACCCTGGACTGACAGGGCCACAGAAGTCAGTGGAGAGATGCCTTGGAAGGAGGGGCTGCAGGTAGGACGCATCGTGAAAAGAGGGCACAGGTAGTGGTTAGGTGACTTCACACTCTGGGCTCATATCAGGGAAAATAAAAACTTGACCTGAGAGGCTCTGGCAAGTTTAGGAATTTAACCAGACATTGACAAAATACTGAGATTAAATTTAATTCAACAAACGTTTTGTTAAGTTATTCCTACGTGCAAAGTTGGGGACATAAAGATGAATAAAGCCTGGTGGCTTGCAAGGCTCAGGTCTATAGTCTGAATATCCTGGAACTTCCCTGCAAAGGGGGCCAATCAATACAAGAGCCTAGGTGGGAGGTGGGAGATGAGGGTAAGAGGGATCAAATATATGGTGATGGAAGGAGAACTGACTCTGGGTGGTGAACACACAATGGGATTTATAGATGATGTAATACAGAATTGTACACCTGAAATCTATGTAATTTCACTAACAATTGTCACCCCAATAAATTAAAAAAAACACAACAAACAAACAAACAAACAAACAAATACAAGAGCCTAAAAGAGAGAGGTCAGAGTTCACTGCAAAAGGTAGCAGAAGATAACGCAGAGACTGTTCTGGGTACAATTTCCACTGGGCTTTCCCGTGTCACCTCACTATGGTTCACTCCCTGGTGATTTCTACTTGCTAGTGAAGGGCCACCACCATCTTCTGAAAGTGCTCTATTAGACTAGGCTGGCCACCTGCCCACCTATGGGACAGAAAGAGCTCTGTGACCCCTTTCTGAGGATAGAGCTGGGGGGAGGGTGAGTGGACACAGGGGTATAGCTCCCTCTGATCTTGCATTGTCATCTGATCAAACCAACAACATGCACTTGACCTCTGTTGGGTGCTGAGCATCACATTTCACAATGTCGAGGGAGACAGGTAAAGGTAAGCAAGTTCCAGCCCTCAGGGGTCTAAATATCAGAAGAAGGCACTAGGACAACCCTGAGTAGCAGCCCCATGAGAACAAAAATCAGTAAAGAGAAACAGCAGAGCATAGTGGTTGAGATCCTGCATTCTGGCACCAAAGAGGCCTGGGTTTGAATACTGGCTCAGGCACTAATTAATC
This sequence comes from Rhinolophus ferrumequinum, assembly GCF_004115265.2. Taxonomy (NCBI): domain Eukaryota; kingdom Metazoa; phylum Chordata; class Mammalia; order Chiroptera; family Rhinolophidae; genus Rhinolophus; species Rhinolophus ferrumequinum. The sequence goes on from NC_046289.1 coordinate 29,172,774, forward strand.
TGTGACCTTAAACCTTTTGCTTAACTTCTCCGAGCCCCAGTTCCATTTTGAAATTGAGGCCAATAATATTTGGAGAGGAAGGCAAAAATATTAGGCTGAATCATACAAAACTGTCAACATTTAACCAATTTTTGATCTTTAAAAATGGCAATATCATAGACCACACTACGTTGGATTTTTTTTTTTTGAGAATTAAGGGAGATATTACAAAAGCCTGGCACACAGTAAGCACTCAATAAATGACCACTACTATCAACAAACAAGGCAAGTCGACAGTGCCATGGACCCACGAAGAGATGTGGCCCACAGAGGTGCTTACCACCACATCCACCTCATAGAGGTCGGGGGAGTTTTAAAAATGACTTTCTCTCTTTATGTTGAACCAAAAAGTATATAATGCAAAGTGAGGCTTCTTTCTACTCCTGTCCTTCATCCCAGAAGCAACCACTGTTATGGGTTTCTGTGTCTTTCAGAGATAGTATATATACAAGCATTCACATATATGTTGTGCGCGTGCACACACACACACACACGTGGCACACTAAACACACCGGTGCATAACTTAGAAATATTCCTATATCAATGTACACATCTGCCCCATTTTCCTTGCATGCTTCTTAACAGCTTTATTATATTTTATTGCATGGCTACTACATGATTTTACATTCACGTGCCATGTAATGTTTCGGTCAATGACGAACCCAAATATGGAATGGTCCCATAAGATAATGGAGCTGAAAAACTCCTATTATGGTGACGTTGTAGCTGTCATAATGTCATAACACAATGCATTACTCACATGTCTGTGGTGATGCTGGTATAAACAAACCTGCACTACCAGTTGTATACAAGTATAACACATAACCATGTACAGTACATAATAATTAATAATAAATGACTAGGTTACTGGTTTATGGATTTACTATACTTTTTATCATTATTTTAGCATCTACCCTTTCTACTTATTAAAAAAAAAAGTTTGCTGTAAAACAATACACCATGTTATGCCGGCTACCGTGTCTCTTGATTGCACCATTTTGTCTTGTGCTTGATTTAATCTCATGTTGTTTTGTACAGTCACATGCTGTACAGGTTTCTATCCTAGGAGCAATAGGCTACACCATATAGCCTAGTGTGTAGTCAGCTATACCATCTAGGTGTGTGAAAGTGCACTCTATGAAGTTTTGCGCAACAACGAAATCAACCTAACGATTTCTCAGAACACATCCCCATCGTTAAGCGGTTCACGACTGTATTTAAGAGTCCCTTATTGACAGACATTTGGGTTGTCTAAAACCTTTTGCTAAAATAAACAATGCTACAATGAATATTCAATGAATATATATCATTTCATACACATCAGAGTATATATAGCTGAAGGATAAAGTCTCAGAAATAGAATTGTAGGATTAAGTGACATACATTTTTAAATGGCCAAATGGTCCAAATTGCCCTCCCCTGAGGCTATTCTCATTCACAATCCAGCCAGCAATAAGTGCGTTTCCCCACAGAACAGGTCAGTTTTGAATTAGTTTTTGACAGAAGGAAAAAAAGATGGTTCTGCTGGGCTGGCCAGAGAATGCAGGATGGTGGCTCAGTAGCCAGCCTGCTGTGAAGTGACAGAGGTCAGGAGTGAGGGAATTCTGGCACCGAACCGTCCGCATGTATAAAGCCCGCTGCAACCCACGAGGAGCACAGATCCCACACTCAGAGACACAGCCTCATAGAGAGGAGGACAGCACCAGAGGCATGAGCGGGAGAGGAGAATGGGAGGTACATCTCCACCTTCTCTCTTGACTCCTGAAGAGGGCAAAAGGGGCACGACATTTTGTCAGTTGTTAGTTTCAGTGAGTTTGGGAGCACAGGGTGTATCCCACCACAACCCATCTCTGAGCAGATCCTCTCAACCACCTGTGGGAGGGAGGGTGCAGATAGTGGACCAAACCCCACATCTGGAATTTAGGAGGTTTGGGTTTCAGTGTTGCCTTTCCACCTTTTAGCTGTATGAACTTGGGCAAATCACAATTTTTCTGAGTCTGTTTCCTCTTTTGTAAAACGGAGATAATATGCAGAAACACTGGAATTGATGTTTTATCAAGTGTTAAGTAACGTTACCATATGCAGTGTCCGGCGCATAGAAGACAATCCAAAAAGTCAGATGAAGGAACCGAGGACTTTTCCAGTGAGATTGTTATTTAAATGATCTCTCAAGCAGAAGTTTTAGCTTGAAACATTTTAAGAACTAAAGTTCTGTCGGGAAGAGTTCTGTGAGGTGGAGTCATAGTAAAAGCTTATGGAGATGTCCTGGCAGGGAGAACTCCAACAGGGAGCGGATTCTTCTCCCAGATGAGGGTCATCATTGCCTCTGCCACCCCCATTAAGGTCCCCTGGTCCCTGGGGACTGACTCCTCTCTGAGGTTCCTAGGACACAAAGCTCCTGCTGTCTTGTCATTTGGCGCCCAACTTGTTTTCTTTTCCGCACGGCTGACCTGCCTCTAGGAGTGGAGCCTGATCCATTAGGAGTCCTACAGAACCACCGAGAGAAATCACACTAGAAGCGATAATCTGACCTAAGGTGGAAAGGGGAGAGGGAGGGATGAAAGCGAACGAGAGCACTGGCAACGCCGTGGAAAGCCTCTGCAAGGACGCTCCGAGGCCCCTTCCCGAGAACAACTGGATCGAGTCGGTCCCCAACTCACCGTCCTCCCCAGACAGGATACTCCTCGCCTCCCGGTGCGGGTTCCCGGGTCGGACCCGCGGCTCCCGGAGCTTCCAGCTACCGAGAGCTCGGTTCCAGGTGAGGAGGCACCTGCTCGGGAATTGCCCTCCGGCCGGAGGGAGCAGGTCCTTTTGGCCGAGCCAGCGCACATCCCCCAGTCCATCCCTGCCCGCGGGGCGCACGGTGCCACTCACCTCCAACGAGCTCCCTGGACACCCCGCCGTGCACTCCGCACCCTGGCGTCCTCCGCGCCCGTCCGCCGCTGACCTTGTGTGTCGTTCTCGTCCGAGTCCGCAGCGGCCGCCGGGTCTCCGCTCCCGGGCAGCAGGGGTCGGGGTGGGCGGGGCGGGGAGAGGTTGGGGCCGGGAGGGGTGCCCTCAGGCTGGCCGCACAAAGGCGAGCCTCGCCTGGCTGCGCCCCATTCAACGCTCCGCCGCGTTCCCTTCGCCCCTCCCGCTCCCCGCCCGCTCCTTAAAGGCAGAGCGCCAGGCTGCGCTGTCGGGCGGCTCGCGGAGAGGCACAGGAAATGACCTCAGCAGGCTCCAGCCTCCCACCTCTCCGCAGCGCTGGGCCAGTCCCTGAGGCCGAGGGGCCCTGCGGGCCGTGGGGTCTCCTCGGTCCCTACCGGGCTCTTTGCGGAGGCCGCACCAGCTACCACAAGGGCACCCCGGGATCTGCTCAGCCCCCAGCCTAGCGTGGGATCCTCGCAGGATGGGACTTAAGAGCGGACCCTCTTCCCCTTCCAGAGTTTGGCGACCTGTAAAACTTTAACGCCCGGATATTTGAAGCAGAAGTTCTTATTCCAAACACTCCTCTGTCCCACTGACAGATCAACGTTCTGATTTGTAATTTGGAAAAAAAAAGAAAAAGTCATCACAGCCCAAAGGGTAATTTGCTTGCGTATGTATGTATGTATGTATGTATGTATGTATGCCTGCATGCATTACTTATTTGAAGGAACCGGCCAAGGAGTCAGGCAAACGGGATACTGCCTGCTGCGCAGTTTGCAGGGCCGTCTTCAGTGTACCCTTGTTCTTGAAGGGCTTATAGTCCCTCACCTCACCAGTATAATCTTACACTCAGTGGGGTTGGAACATTCAACTTTTGGTTAGGTGCGTATGGGGTAGAAGCGTTCTTCCCCGAAGGACTGAACAGAGGCAAACACCACGGGAACCCAGTTCTCCAGGCGGTAGTGAAGGATCCCCTGGCTCCATCCCAGGTTTGAATCTGAATCTCTGGAGTTGAGGCTGGGAAATAGTCCAGCTAACAAGCTCCCCAGGTGATTCTCATGAACAATTTTGAGAGTCCAGAGACTATGGAAAACGTCCCAGTAGGGCAGAAGGCCAATGGTGAAAGTTCAGCTGGGCCAGTGGGATTCCAGAGACTGAATCTGAATGAAAATGGATTGATAGCTACTGGGGTTGGGATAGATCATCCCCAGACTGTGGGACCCTGGCCTCTGCTGTACCCTTCAACACTCTGGAAATTGCCTAAGGAAACCCAAAAGCAAATCCTCTGGAGTTTGTAAGGGAGATTCATCCATCCATCCATCCATCCATTCATTCATGCATTCACTTTGAATAGGTAATCATGCACAGAGTATAATTTAAAATAATACAGAAGAGCTAACAATGAAAAGTAAGTCTTCCTCCCGACCTGTCCCTTGTTCCCCGGATCACTCCTCCCCAAACACAACTGCTATTGTTTGTGTGTGTGTCCTTTCAAGACATTTTATGCATATATAAGTATTCATGTATTCTTAAATACATATATATTCACGTATCTAGTCATATATATGTATTCATATCCCTCTTTCAACACTAAGGAACCATCCCTTACTTTTTTCTCTTGACATTACGATTTGTCAACTCTAAGTGTGACATCAGCACACTGAGAGATGCCTTACATATTTTTAATGCTTCCCTAGTATTCCTAATGATGGATATTTAGGATGCTTCCAATCTTTGGTTATTAAGTACCTTACTACAATGATTATATTTATACGTACTTCTTGCTTGGTCCACAGGTATGACCATCTTTATGGTTTATTACTTAGAGGTGGAATTACTGGTTCTAAACACAACGCGAATTTTAAATTCCAATCGATGTTGCCAAATGGCCCTCAAAAGAAACTGCACCAACCTATACCTCTATCAATGGTTTAAGTGCCCCTTCATTCCCTCCCACCCATGCCAATGAAGTGATTTATCACAAAGTACAAAGCTTTCAGAAGGGAAGGCTTACATGAGTTAATAGGCACAGATGATTTGAGAACACTGCTAGTACACAGAAAGCCTTATTAAACTGTTAGCCATTAGTCTCCCAACTGCACTCCTCTGTGTGACCTCGCCCTGTTTTGGGCTCTGTTTCAATCCCAGCTCTGTAAACTTGGGCAAGTTCCTTAGCCTCTCTGGGACTCAGTTTCCTTATCTTTAATATGAGAATCGTAATGTCTCTCTCTGGAGTTGGTTTGAGGATTAAATCAGATAATAGAATTACATAAAAATTGGGATCCAATTTTTATTGTTCAATAAGTGATAGCTATTCCTCTCCCCTCAAATTTCCCCCCAACTTTTTATTTTGAAAATTTCAAATCTACAGAAGTTACAAACATACCATCTTAAATACCTCTATACTCTTCACCTAGATGTACCAATTGTTAATATATTGCTACATTTACTCTTTCTCTCTCAACCAGTTGTACACAACATTTTTACCCTCTTTTTTACATAGCTTTCTGATCTTTCACCCCTGACTACTGCAGCATGTACCTTCCTAAGAACAAGGGTGTTCTAATATTATCACACTTAGGAAATTTAACATCAACACAATATCATCTACTACACAAGAAATATTCTAATTTCCCCAGTTGTCCTAATAATGTCCTTTATAGCTGAGTCTTATAGCTCTTCTATTTATTACTATTTATCTACTTATTATATATTATCTTTTATTTATAATAGTATTACCTAGTACGCACCAGAATGGATGGGTGATTAGAGGACAATGAGCTCATTCCTTGCTCCCCTCCAGGGGAGAGAGTGACTCCCACAGCCCTAGACCCTGGCATTCTTTGGGGACTGTAGGTAATCAATGACCAGGCCACCAGGGATACTCACAAGCAGAGCAGAGTTTCCCATCTAATGCCGGGGATTGTCTCCCCAGCCACTTTTGCCGATGTTACCTCCTCTGCCTGCCCCCAGCCACCCCATGCTGGCTGTCCAGGTAGTTCCTGTCCACCTCCTCTAGCAACTCTGGCTGGGATTCTGGTGTCCCCTCCACCTTCCCCACTGCTCCGCAATCAGCAGAGGCAGCTTTTCTGGCTCCAGTGAGGCTTGGCTCCTACTTCACGCTGAACTAGCCCCATGCCACCTCACGTAAGGAATAAATCCCTATGGACCTCCAGGCTGGCATATCCCAACTTAATCCTGAGATTAAGGGTTGGGATGACTGAGTCACTGTCTTTATCCCACAATCTTTCTGTCTTAAGGCACTTTCTATGTAGTTCTCTGTGCAACTGAAACTGAGAGTCAAACTGTGGCCGCTGGTCAAATGCAGACAATGAGAGCTGATGCAGACATCCCTCTCTTCTTCCCTCCTACCCTTCCCTTCATTTATTCATTCATTTATGTAGCTGCCTTTTAAGTGTTCCAGGTATGCTATTAGATGCCCAACTATAAATTTGGATAAACCATCGCTTTGCTTCCTGTCTCAGTTTGTCCTGTTGTAAAGTGGAGAAATTATTTCCTGAGCACAGCTACCCTTCAGGTCAGAGTATTTGAGAGTTGGAGGAAAAGGCAGGATTATGAGGGAGTCACCACAGCAGAGGGGAACTTTGTAAAACTGAAGTAAAGAAAAAGCCATCATGGGTACCACCTTTGGCTGGTGCTGCAGTAGGAGAGGGATGAGAGCAGAAAGGGCTGGGGTGGGAACTGGGAACCTCAGAAGCTTGCTGGAAAGGCTCTGACCTCCAGACCCCTTTAAGGACCAATGGAGAAATAGTATCCAACACACCTACAGCTTATTTCTGATTGATGTTAGCTTATAATTACAAGTGGCCTGACAGCAGAGAAGGGACGAAAGCCATAAAGTTCCCAGAGTCAAAGAGTCAGTTGGGTCACTGAAACTGAGGGCCTCCCTTTCTCTTCTGAGTGGAGGATGAGGCCTGGATGGGCACCCATTGTGAACAGGTCTGGACCAATTTGTCTCTGCGGTGATCGTCATGTTCTTATATTCGCCGCCATGGGAGATGAGAGGTGAATGGAGGCCGTTTGTCCCCTCTTCTATAACCTCCTACAGAGGCATAGTAAAATGGCCAAGGCCAAAGTCTGCCAAATACACAAAAACGTTTATTAGCAAGCAGGCACAAAAAGTCTCACAACCTGCCTCAAGGGATTCGTGAAGTTGGCCTCTCTGGTTCTTACGTGGCATCCATGTGAGGGCCCAGGTCATCGCCTGGCTAACTCTGTATTTTGGAAACCACTCATTTTGCCAGTGAAAGATTATTTCTAGCATCTCTCAAGCACTTTCAGCCCGCTGGTGTAGATTTGATGGCAGTTGGAGTGTTTATGTAACTACCTTCTAGAGCTCGGATTCCTGATTACAGTGCTTGAGATGCTAACTAACTACTTTAGGGGTGAGAGGAGAGGCGGTGTATATATACACACACCAAATAGTTTAGACTGAAATAGTTAAAAAATAAATTCTTACAGTCAATATAGCAGCCTTCTAGTCTGTGCTTGGTTCCTTGAGTAGCACAATGGGAAAGAATGGGGACCTTGGAATTGGCCAGACATTAGTTCACTTTACCACTTACATGCTGCTGTAACCTTCGGGCAGTTGCTTAAGTTTTCTGAGTTAATTCCTCATTTGTAAAATGGTGATAAATAGTAATTCTTGACTTTTAAGGTTGTCGAAAGGATTCACGTAATAAGTTCTGTATAAATGGTAGCTTTTTAAAAATTCGTTTCAGGTGTACAGAATAATGTAGTAGTTAGAAATTTCCACCCCTCACAAACTGATAACCCCCCTCCCCAAGCTACTACCCCTCTGACATTGTATACAGCTGTTACAATTCCACTGACTCTATTCCCTATGCTGTCCTCCACATCCTGTGACTATATATATATATATAATTATAGTTGACATTCGGTATTATTCAGCTTTAGCTTCAGGTGTACACTGCAGTGGTCAGGCATCTACACCGTCCATGAAGTGTTCTCCCTAATAAGACAAGTACCCATTTGACACCCAACAAAATCTTCATAATGTCATTGATTATGTTCCCCAAAATGTCTTTCGTATCCCCGTGGCAATCCTGTGGTTACCAATTTGTGCTTCCTAATCCTCTCACCTTCTCCCTCATCCCCACAATGGTAGCTTTTGTTATTGACTCTTTGAACAAATATTTGCTGGAAGTCTAATGTTTACCAGATACTCTGCTGGGTCCCCAGGTATCTGCTCTACGAGGTCAGAAGTGGTATCTGTTCCCAAGGAGTTCTCTTTGTTGCAAGATTACAATAGATAGGCAAGTGTGGGGACAGAGCCCCAAAAAGCAGTTTCCAGGCTCTCGGCCTCACATAGAAAGGTGCTGGCTCAGGTAGCAAATGGCCATCGACTGTGATCAAATGGCCATCAGCTGTGGCTAGTTGGCCGTCAGCTGTAACCAGTGAGCCATTGGCCACTAATATAACTGCCGTGGCTAGGCTAGCAGAAAAAATGGGGGCTAGCAAGAAGATGGGGGCTGAGCCTGCAAGCGGCACAGTGAGGGTTGGGAATTGTGTGGCTCCTGTTTCCTGTTTCTCCAACCCAGCCGCCAGCAAGAGTATAGTGGTATGACTCCCCTACCTATGGCTCCGTGGGTGTTCCTTTTGGCCTAGCCATATCCTGCGTTCTTGTGTGGGGAGCGGGACCAGAGACCCTGCAGGCCGTCCTGCATGACACTTGGCGTAGTCGACAGGATGCCCCGCACGACAAATGGCGCAGCAAGCAGGGTCCCCCGCACGACAAATGGCACAGCGAGTAGGGTCTCCTGCATGACACATGGCGCAACGAGCAGGGTACGGTGCCGGCCAAAGCCCTCCGAAGGGGGTGGCACAGTTTGTGTGTATGAACACTCAGTCCCAGGAAGACCAGGAGGAGCAGCTGCCAGAGCGCTGGACCCCTGCGGAGGGGTGGGAAGACGTGGACGGTTCCCCAACCAGCAGAGGCCGGAGAAAGCGAAGGTTGTGGCGGCCCTGTGGGCTGGAAAGTGCTTGCTGAGACAGCCCGGATGCAGGACTTGTAGTCCCAGGAGAAAAGGCTTGCTGAGTCCTCCGTGGGAGATGAGGGTGAGGTCAAGGTCGACCCTCATCCCTAGGACAGCCCTGGCGAACTATGGACTATGGGGAATTGCCTTCCATCCCTAATTTAATGGACCACTTGACTGTTTGGGAACATACCACCTTGTAGTGGAACCAGCAGATGTTTGCTTTTGTGTCTTGACCGGCCACCATTGAGAATATGTAAGCACCTTGACTGTGAGCCGCTGTTGTTCCAGCACGGTACCCTGAGAGGCCCAGAGAGAGTGGCAGTGCCCTGAGAGCCCTGGCTGTGTCCAGGAAGTCTGGCTGAGCCCAGAGAGAGTGGCAGTGCCCTGAGAACCCTGGCTGTGTCCAGGAAGTCTGGCTGTGCCCAGAGAGTGGTAGTGCCCTGAGAGCCCTGGCTGAGTCCAGGAAGTCTGGCTGCGCCTAGAGAGAGTGGCAGTGCCCTGAGAGGCCCTCGTGTGCCCGGGGAGACTAGTGGTACCCTAAGAAGTCCAGGAAGTCTGGCTGTGCCCAGAAGTACTGGTGGTGCCCTGAGAAACCCTGGCTGTGACCAGAGAGTTTGGCTGTGTCCAGAAAATAGCATTCACCTCCAGGCTCCTCGCACAGGGCCCCTCGCGGAAGACACTTGTCGCGTAGATTGTGAGGCGAGACCCTGTAGGGGTGGAGTGTGGGGACAGAGCCCCAAAAAGCAGTTTCCAGGCTCTCGGCCTCACATAGAAAGGTGCTGGCTCAGGTAGTAAATGGCCATCGACTGTGATCAAATGGCCATCAGCTGTGGCTAGTTGGCCATCAGCTGTAACCAGTGAGCCATTGGCCACTAATATAACTGCTGTGGCTACACTAGCAGCAAATGGGGGCTAGCAAGAAGATGGTGGCTGAGCCTGCAAGCGGCGCAGTGAGGGTTGGGAATTGTGTGGCTCCTGTTTCCTGTTTCTCCAACCCAGCCGCCAGCGAGAGTATAGTGGTATGACTCCCCTACTTATGTCTCTGTGGGTGTTCCTTTTTGGCCTAGCCATATCCTGCGTTCTTGTGTGGGGAGCGGGACCAGAGACCCTACAGGCCGTCCTACATGACAGCAAGATAGCTTTGAGAGACAGGAATAACTACCTTGTATCCCCGAAAATAAGACCTTGCCGGACAATCAGCTCTAATGCGTCTTTTGGAGCAAAAATTAATATAAGACCTGGTATTATATTATCTTATATCTGGTCTTAAAATAAGACTGGGTCTTATATTAATTTTTGCTTCAAAAGGCACTTTACTGCTGATTTCCGGCTAGGTGTTATTTTCGGGGAAACATGGCAGGACAACTGGTGAAATATTTGACAATTCATCTTCCCTAGGTCCTGGGCTTTCCAGGGACCTCAATTCCCAACCTCACTTGTTTTCTCTGAGCAGGGCCCTGGGCTCCAAAGAGACCCGTCTTGCTTCACTGAAACCCTCCCAAATCAAGCACCCCTTCTTCTGCCTTCAGGACCTGGTTCTCAGTTGCTGTAGGGAGGAAAGAAGAGAAAGGGAGGGGGAGCCTCATATTCCCAGGAGCCCTGGGGCCAGTCCTGGTTCAGCCTCTGCCTCAGGAGCCAGGGGCAGAGCTCAGTAGCTCTTAGGTTGCAGAGAAGTCAGGAGTTTATTTCTACTGCTGACTCTCTGGGAATAGCCAGGGCAAGCACAGGCTGGGTCAGAGAGGCTCAGAGTCACCATCCAAGCAGGCCTGGGAGGGCAAAGATTGGACGTGCAGAGAAGCGCAGGATACAAGGTAGGAAGGAAATGAGGTGGCCCAGAGGTAGAACTCTGAGTGTGTGTGTGTGTGTGTGTGTGTGTGTGTGTGTGTTGGGGGTGTCCTAACTTTGAGCTTGAACTCTTTCATTTATTCATTCAGTTACTCAGTAACAAATATTTATGGAGTACTTACTATTTTCCAGACACTGTGCAAGGAAACAAAGTGTGACAAGTGTGACCATAAACTCAAGGCACAGGCTTCAGAACCAGACATGCCTGCCATTGAATCCTGGCTCTTCCCAGTGGGAATTACAGAGAAGAACTGATGTAGTTACCACATATAGCACTGCAAGTGATCTGTCCAGTGTAGCTGTGGACTCTGGAATCAGAGAGCCGGGTGGAGGGTGGGGCGGTGGTTCTTCATGTGTGAAACAGGAATCAGAATTCTTCCCTTAGAGGGTGATTGTAAAGGTGGAGATAAAGGTTCTGGCCCAGTGCCTCACATATTATAGGCACTTAGAAAGTGTTATTAAATGAACGTATAAAGGGTTTAAAGGACTAGTAAGATGAGATGCCCAAAGACGAGGGACTTGGAAACTAACAAAGAAGAGTGGGTGGAAGAAGGGCCTGGTGGAGAAAGACTCCATAGAAAAGGTAGGCAGTGATTCCGCATCTAACTTCATGGTATAAAATCCTGGGAGCACTGATTAAAATACGGATGCAGGCCCTGAGCTTTGGGATCAGCAGGCCCAGGGCTCTGTATTTTCTTGCTCCTTAGGACTGGTAGGGTGCCTGGTAGTGACTGGTTTGTCATAGATCATAGTCCAACACTCCAGTGATCTTCTCAGAGAGCAACAATAGCCCCAGAGAGGAACACAGGGTAGAGCTGATGTAATTATAACATATATCAGTACAAAATGATCTGTCCAGTGCAGCTGTGGGCTCCCCAAGCAAGAGATAGCCAGAAGGAGGGGGGCTCAGTAGGATGGAGGTGGAGAGGGGGAGAGGAGATGGCAGGCAGAGAGAAATGGGAGTAAAGCTGGGAGCTGGAGGAACTCAGGGAATGAGAACGGGGTAAATCCAAACGTCTGACTGGGATTCTAGATCATTTTACAACTTACATCATCATGGTTTGTTTTAAACCAGCTGTCTTATCTCCTTCAGCTTTCACCACAGATGAAAACAATGGCTGCTCACATCAGGGGCTGGGCAGGAACCAGCTCCGAGTAGGTGGCTGGCTCTACAGCAGCCTGGAGAGCTCCTGTGGGAAGAGACTCTGGGGTTCTAAGAAGCCAAGGAAACTCAAGCCAGTCAGGGAGCTGGTTATGGCACGGTGGCTTCTTTTCTGCAGCATATGTGGAGCAGCTCCAGACACTTGAGTTCTCAAGGTGACAGAGTGTGGTTTTTGGGGTCCTAGAGTTCAAAACCCACCTCTGGCACTTAGCTCAATACCGGCATTTAGTAAGTTCTCAGTAGATGCTGGCCATTATTGTTCATATTATCTCTTCAGGTGATGACAGACCCGAGCTGAGAGACATAAAAGTCTTCCTCCCACCTCTACCTCATGCTCCAGATTGATTCTGCCTGAGTCCCCCACTAGATCATCTCAGAGTTGAACTAACAGAGTGAGAGGTCTGGTGAGCTAAGGTTCTGCTTTCATGCAATTACTACACGTTTGGGGAGTGCCAACTGTGGGCCAGGATATAGGGGAAGGAGAGTGTGGAGGAAAAGGTGGCTCACTCCTGGGCAAACCACACATTGTAGGGCCTCTTTGTGCCCCTTGGTCTCCCCTCCTTGAAGCAGCTGCTTCACCTGACAGAATGTGGCCTAGAGTCTGGGGTGCAGACCTGCACACAAGGCTGTGTGAGTTTTCTTTGCTTCTGGGATACCTGCATTGCCCTGCAAGGTGCTTTCCAGGCTGAGTGGTTGCTATGAGTGCACAACAAGTGCTTCAGGAGTCACAGAGAAGGGAAGCCGCGAAACACCTGAACAGATCAGGGAGACATCGCCATTGCAGCTCTTCCAGCCTCCTTCCCTCTGGTTTGGCATGAAACCAGTAGGTCTGTTATCTCTTTTGACTAATCAGGCCCTCACCTCTTGCTTCTGATCATCATGCTCAGGCTTGTGGGTTTTACAAGAGTCAGGACTCATATTCTATTGGAAGCTCCCTTTGCCAACTCCTTTTTGTGAAGGAGGGTTAGTTAGTTCAGATGACATAACCTGTCTTCCCTCTCATAGTCTCTTGGTCAAGACCATTGACCTTCCAGGACCTCCGACGCTATCTCTCAGCACCATCTAGTGGTCAAGATGGCTTGTTTTCTTAAAAAATTCAATTATAGTTGACAAAATATTACATTAGTTTCAGGTATACAACATAGTGATTAGACATTTATATAACTTACAAATTGATCACCCTGATAAGTCTAGTAACTATATGACTCCTGGGATGCCTTGTTTTCTTAAAGGACCCTGAGCCCCAGCATTTCTACTCCTATCCACACCCAAGACCAGATCTGCTCCCTTCTGATCGGACCACTGCATGTTTTAGTCGCCTCAGAAGGTGTGGTGAATGGGCTTTAAGCTCTGCTTAAGGTGGAGATTTTAAACTCTGCCTGCTTTGTTCCTGTTCAATTTTGCATAGTTTCAGGGAAGGGGATTGGAAAACTTAGTGGTATTAAAAGATTAAGGTGAAGTAAGGAAAGATAGAAAGAACATTCCCCCCCTTTCCAGCTCTGGATGCGTGTCTCCAGCAGTGCACAGACCATCAGCATATCCCAGACATCTCTCGCCGAGTCACGCCATAAGAGCGATGGACAGGAAGACTCTTCTGTACAAAATCCAAGCTGTGGGTCAAGTATCATCTTTGTCCCTCCACAGGTAAAGTGATAGGACATGGGACAGGAACCAGACTGTGGATTCAGAGTACTGAGGGAGGCCACATATTGCGAGCTTTGCTCACGTAGAAGTGAACTTTGGAGTTTTCAGAGAGGTGGTATAGACAATCACCTTTCCAAAAAGAAATTTCCACATTTCCAAGTTCTGAATACCCTGATCCTTTTCCCTTTACAGAGTGGGGCCCACCCAAAGGAATAAGGTAGAGCCAATAGGCAGTTCTCATACATAAGAAGGATGGTAGGCGATGAAGCAGAACACACAGATCCCTAGGATAGGAAACTGGTAGGCATTGCTGCGTGAGGCCGCTTCTCCTCCGAACACTACACAGTGCCCCATGGGCCATGAGAGAGACTCTCAAATGTCTTCTGAATGGTCTGATCCCGAAAGCAGGAATTTCCCTGCAGCGTACTGGGGATCGTTCCTGTGTGGACCCAGGATCTCTGGGGGGAAAAAACACTCTTGGCAAGAGCATGTTCTTTTTGGGAAGCAAAATGCTAGTGTTGAAATAAATCCATTGGAATATTCAGAATAAAAAATTTCTCTAAATACACTTGCCACTCAAGCCAGTGAGATAGTAGTGTACATATATGTAGTAATGGCCATAAGATTAGAAGCCATTTATAAACGGTAAGGATCACTAAAATTTTTCTCGGGCCTTTTCCTCCATTCTAAATTTTTGCTTTCGCGGACACGGTTTTATGATTTTTGTGTCCTTTCTTGAGCTAAATCATTCACTATTTCTCTCAATTTGTGTCAGGAGAAGGATGCTTGAAAGGACTGTATTGTCCTCAGTATTTATAGCAGCAATACTAACAAAACAAAGAAAAAAACACAACCTAAATATCCATCAGTTGTGACCTACTAATTATTATTATGATTCATTTAGAAAATAGAATACTATGCAGCCATTAAAATTTATGTTGAAGAATTATATTGAGTAACATGGAAATATATTCATTACTTAATTTCATGTGAAACAATTTCTAGAAAAATATGTATAATATGACTTATTTGATTATTTGATGCAAAAGTGTGTATATATATATATATATATATGATTTTTTTCCCAAACATTAAAAGTGATTTATCTTTGGGTGTAGAAATTCAGTGTAATGTTTTTAGTTTTTGCTTTATTCTTTTCTATGTTATATAAATATTTTACAAGGAATATGAATCATTTTTCTAATGATGCTATTAAAATGTTTTAAAAGTATTGATCTCATCTCATCAGTAAAGTAGAAAGCTGAGATTCAGAGTTGAGAAATAACTCAATAAAGCCACAATCTGTCAGTCAAAGAGCCAGAATTTACCCTCATATCTTCCCATCCCTCAAGTTTCATGCTAACCCCTCTGAATAACTGCTTCTGACTGGTTAAGATCCTGGGAAGCGATATGGCCTGGTTCAGGAGTGGGGGACCTGGAGGAATGGGGGACCAATGTTCAGATCAGAGGGGACTCACATGCTTTTGATATTGCCTGGATCTCTGTTACCTCTTCAGAGCAATTAAGCTATGACCACAGCAGCGTTACTGGATTCCTGCTATACACTATGTTCTTGTGGTCTGGCAGTTGTCCAGGTTTTGAAGGAGCAGACACAAGTCTGGGAACAGAGTTAAGTTGGGCCTAGTTTCTAATCCAAACCCATTTTACATCCTGCAAGGGAAATGATGTGTTTGTTCGGCCATGCTCTCCTCTTGAGGAAAGAAGAAACATGAAACTAGTTGGGTGTAGTCCAGTGGCTTGACTTCATGAGGTTCTGGGCGGGAGCAGCATGGTAAATGATTTCAAAGAGAAAGTCTGGAGTCCCTCTTCCCTCCCTCTTACGCCTTTCCTCCACACCCACCCATGTTCCTCCACACTCCTTCACTGCAGCACCGGAGACCATCATGACACTTCCTTTGACATTCTTAGAGTTCTGGAACATCATCCAGCTCTATTCAGCCTGGTGGGCAAGTAGCAGTTAGGACAGGGAGTGGGACCCACTGGGCCCAGCGTCTTCCTAGAACATGAATTGGGATTTAAATAGTAAAAGCTCAAGGACATGCTATAGTATTTATCATGCAGATGCCCACAAGGACACCTATTGGGTCAAGATGAGGCCCTGAGCAATCAGTTTCATTCTTAGGTTATGCACTCTGAATAGAGACATGTAGCTCCAGAACAAAGCACTCAGCACTTCTGGGTTCTTTCTTTGTGTCATTGGAAGCCCCAGTATTCTTCCCTTCCTGTCTCTAGACTCTTCTACTGAATTCCCTGAGAGGTCACCACCTGACATTACTGCCCACAGATATGGAAAAATCCACCAAAGATGGCATTGCCTCCTTCCCAGGTCTGTGTTCTGACCTAAGCTGTGGGCAAGAAAGAAGGTCAAAGAGTCTTTTGACAGAAAGAAATGTGTAAATTGGCAAATACTGGTCAATTTTGAGCCAAAACCTGAGCGTTTACTTTACAAATAGAGTATGGTAGATATAAAGCCAGGTCATGGAAACAGCTCCATCCTAGAACACAAATAATCATACACTATCCACAACATGGGAGGTGCAGCATTTAAAGCAGTCATTCGGAGAGTGGGGTAATGCTTTGTTATAGACCAGTGTGGATTGTTCTCATATCCACATGCTCAAGTCTCAATCTTTTTACCTGTATGACCCTAATCACAGTACATGGCACATTAATGGTTGTTGAATTGAGTAACAAGTTCCTTGAAGTCAGGAGTTCAGTCCTCACAATGGTGCAGTGCTAGGGAAGAGAAGACACGAAATACATACTTAATAATTAATTAGCATCTGAGACTAATAGGACACCTCAAGTGAATTAATTCCCCAGATAAAATAGAGTCCTTGGGATCATCAATCCTTCGGGTTTATGCAGCCTTTCCTGAAGGTGGCAGTTTTCCTAGAAGGACCAAGATGAGGAGGCTACAAAGATTTGAAACAGGTTTTATCCTACCCTCTGTGATGCAATCTGCCCCTGGCCCCCCACGCCCGTCCCCCCACCCCAAGCTTGGCTGCCTCTCAGCCAGCTCCTGTGGGAGAAAACTTTCGACTCAGATCTACAAAAAGAAAGATGTTTTCACTCTAACCCATCCCAGGACCTAGTGGGCCAGGAATTGGGACTTGGATGAGATGTTGTGATAGAAATTCTTAACCTATTAATGTCGCCAAATCCCCAGCTATCCTTCTGCAATCACTGCGTCTGTCTGAAATTTTTCTTTGAACTGATATAGTGAAGTTGGGACAGTCACGCAGTGTCCCCCACCCCCACCCCACCCCCACCCCCAGGGCAGAATGGCTTAGATAGCAGCATAAAAGCTTTTAGTTGCAAAGCCTTCTCATAACCAGGCTCGCCTTAACAATACCCCTTTGTCCCTCCTCAGACCACTAAGCTCCTTGTATCCTGGCAAAGGGAGGCACAGAGGGGAGGTGACCAGCCTGGAGTTTGGTTTCTAATCTCCAGGGCAGAAATTCTTTCAAATTTGCCCAGCACCTGGGCTGACTGCTGAGTTGGAAATGAGAGCAGCTGGGGAGTGGGGGTGGCTCTCCCCGTGATTCCCAAGTTTCATAATCAACTCTACCCCCATTCCCAAATTTACAACCTTCACAGTTAAACTCACATTTAGAAGTATGAAGTAGTGTAGTTTCAATGTATGTTCATATTTTCACTTTGATTTCTTTTAGCATTGGCTCCCCCCACTCCCTTAATTTACCACTTGTCTCTTGAAACTGCACTAACTTTCTGGGCTGCCTTAGTGCACACACATCGATGTCTCAATACTTTATGGATGAATTCACATCATCACAGAATGGTGAGTTCATCATTTTTAGGCCCAAGGTGTTCACGAATACTGCATAGTCCTAATCTACTGCATTCACCTTTTAAGGCCAAAAAATCGAGCGGACGTTACTTTCAAATATTCCCAGAATAGGAATACACACCTTCTTTTGTGAGGTCGGTGAAAGTACGTTCCCCTTTACCCTATAGACAGATGGACAGCGAAGCTTCTGATAAACCTGCAGTCAACGTGACTATTTCCCCAGGGCCTAACACCTCTTTCCCCTCCGCTGGTACCTTTTATCGCTCCTCAGAGGAAGAATATCCTTGGTGCCCTCGTAAACATCCAAGAACTTCCTTAACAACCTTTTGCACTTGCTTTCCATATCATGGTTCACCTGTTCCTGAGCACAGCTCAATGCTGTGCAAAGTTCATAAAACGTCTACCTCTCTCCAGCTCTGTACAGGTCCCAGCACCAGCAGTGATTCTCTCCACCCATTTATGCCTTCCTCTCCGGTGTTTTTCAGCGCTTCCTGCTACTTTCTCAAGGCTTTTGTGTTTCTCCCTTCATCTTCTCTCATAGCCAAGTACCTTACAGGGACACTGAGTCAGGGATACACTCTCTGTGCTGCCTGCTTCCCCCATGTCATGGACATTCGCTTTTGGGGGGCTGCGTAGCAGTCTTTCTCTTCCTTTGGTAACAGCATTTTTTTTTTCCCCAAGAAGTTTATTCGGGCAGCCCAGGGAACAGGGAGGCCCTGAATCTAAAAGAAGGTGTTGGGCCTCTTGGTGGTGAAGCGTGGCTTGTGCTGGCGACGGAGGACCCGGTGGGGCAGCGGGAACTTGATCTTGGAGTCATGGAACTGCTTTACTGCCGGCCGGCGGCACTTGCTGACCGCGATCTCTTCCACCTTCATGATCTGGATGGAGTGGGCACGGGCACGATGCCGGGCCCCCATGTCTCGGTAGCACTGGGTGACGGCACCAGCGGTGGTCAGGTCCCGGTACTCCCGGTACATGTTGTGGGTGCCACTGCGGGAGTCATAGCGCAGCCAGATGCCAAAGTTCTTCACCCGCAGAGGGGATTTCTCAAACACCTGCCCACACTAGACAATTTCCCCGGAAGACTTCTTCATCTTCTTCAGCTGAGACACGAAGTACCAGAAGCGAGACTTGGCAACAACGTGGTTAGGCGCGAAGATGCGCATACGGTAGAGGGGCGGTGTATGGCACTTGGGGGTGGGCAGGCAGCGCCCCACCACCTTGTATTCTCGCAGCGTGCCGGACGCCTTCATTGCGTTGCCTTCGCTCTCGCCGCCACCCACAAAAGGAAGTAGTCGGTAACAGCATTTTGATTTCTTTTTCACTGTTTCCCTTTCGATAGTGATATGGGGTGCTAGTAGAGCTTATGTCGGGGTATCCTGCCAGCCTTTCCCTGGCCAAGGTAGATGCATGACTCAACTTAGGCAAATTTGAGTTTTACATTACCTGGGCTCCCAAAACTATTGTGGTCCTACCCTTTCCAAGTCTGTTTTGCCAGCATTCCCTTGAAAGCCATGAGTCACCTGATCATATCCTTCCTTGTAGACTTTTAGAAATAAATTCCTTTTAGACTTACAATAGCTAAAGTTGGTTTCTGTTGTTCACAACCAAAGAATCCTAAATGAAACAGATTCACACTCCTTAGGCTCTTTATGTCTGTTTCCTTCCTATTCCCAAGGAAGGGGCTGTTACAAAGAGACTCCCCCATTTTCAAACTCCAGCAGACGACCTTGACCTACTCTCTTACCGCTAAGACTATGCCTATATTTTCTGAAAGACAAGAACTTTTCTGCTCCTCTACGAAGCAAACCACCCATAAAGAGGTCACTCTTGTCCACCATAAGTGATTTTCTTGATGACTTTCAAGGGAAACAAAGATTTCTGTATGCTTGTTAGAGAGGATTGGTTTCCTGGGGATTCACCCAGTTCTCTCTCACCAGTTTGTTTCCCTATAAACATGGTCCAAATGGTTCCAAATGGTTCCAAATTCAAGATTGACTTTGACTTCAATACTTCCTCTTTTACCTCACTTCTTCTTTTCCTATCACAGCATCTGGGCAGACTATACATAGTTCTGTCTTGGCCCCCAAATTCCATGCTCCAGCTCCCCACCAGGTCCTTCCTGATCCGGCTGCAGGCCCAGTGCCTCCACTGAAATCGCCCTCATGACCTACATCTTCCCTGACTTGTGGTCAGAAGGCAACCTCCAGGGAACCAATTACAGTGGACAAGAGCACCCCTTTATGGATGGTTTGCTTTGTAGAAGGGCAGGAAAGTTCTTGCCTTTCAGAAAATATGGCTAAGAACTTAACATATTCAAGGCATTTTGGAGACTACAGAGACACTTGAAAGACTCTCTTTTTCCCTGCTTGGTAGTAGAAGAGAGATGTGAAGAGGATTACCACTAACTGCCTCCTGTGGCAGGGACTTTTCACTATGTCTGTGTGCCTGGCACTATGCTAAAGACCTAACATGAATCATCTTATTTATGCTTCAAACAGCCATGGGGTTGGGTATTATTGCCATTTCCATTGTGGAGATGAGAAATAGGCTCAGACAGGTTAAATAAACTACCTCAGCCATCTGGCTAGTATGTGCCATCTGAACTCAAATCCAGGTTGCTTTCATAAGACAAGAAGGTAAAGGAGGGGCTGGCTTCCTTAGGCGTGTATTAGTACAACAGGGCTTGGTTTGTCCCATGGCTCTTCACCTTGAGCCTGTACTTGAATTACTAAAGCACTTTTACTGTGCCTACCTTTGCCCAGGGTCACCCTCCCCACCCATTCTCACAACACTGTATGCATATCTCAGCGTTCCTTGAGTGAAAAGCCAGGGGACCACTCATTGCTACAGGTGCTATTTTTAGTTCTGCTTCTGCTGCAGACTGCTCTGCCCTGCACACACTTGATCTTATTTGAAATCTTCTAGGTGCAGTTGGAAAGGACGTTGGATGGAGTGCCAGAAGACGTGAGTTTGAACTGCATTCTGCCTTTACTAGCGATATAACCTTGATCAAACCATACAATCTCTCTGATTTCCTCATTTATAAAATGGGGTTAAAAATAGCTGTCTTATCCAAAGAGAGAAGACGTGTCAGTTGTAAGGCATTATATAAATTTTTGTTATGAAAAAATGATTCCTAATTTAGGAATGAGGAAAACTCAGATCATGGAGTTAAGTCCATGGGAAAGCTGGATAAAGTGGAGACTGGCTGAGGCCAAGTCCTGTGCTTCTTAACTTCCTTCTTTCTGATTCTGTAACTGGCACCTTGGCTTCTGTATGTTATGGCTTCTATATTAAGGATGGAAATACTAATATTATATATAGGAAAGTATTTTCCTAGACCTTAAAATTTATTCTTTGTCTCTAATTTTAAAAGAAATTCAAACATTTTTGTGGACCTTAAAAAGACTGTGGACACTAGGAACTGAACCTACTGTGCCTAGTGGGTAAGTCTCCCTGAATTCAGATCTTCTGCCTTTCCAGCCCATTATGCTTTCCTCTATACAATGCTGCCTCCCACAGTCAGGGAGGGAGCCAAGTTAGCTGCCAGCCACAGATTGAGAACCAGAGCTGGAAAACTGGGCCTCCAAGACAAGGGGGCACAGGGGTTCCTCTTCCACAGGTGGGCTTTGTTGCCAGACTAAGTGAAGCCACTTCTTGCCAAGGTGTTCTTGAGAGGGGGCTATCTCCCCCCTGTTTGACAGTGTTCTAGGGACAGCCCAACTGCTTCCCTGTAGCCCTGAGTTTTTCTCTCCACTCCTTGCCTTACCCCAATAGGAAACACTTACCTGTTATGGAAGGCCGACTATGAACTGAGAACTTTATATGTATTATATCACTGGGTCTACAAAATATACTTACGAAATGGGCAATGTTATCTCCATCTTACAGAGGAGGAAACTGACTCAGGAAAGCTAAGAAATTTTGCTCCTGGCACTACATGGCTGTGTACTTCCTATACTGGTTCGTACAGCATAACGCCTTCTGCCCCCATTGAACCCCAGTGCTTTCCTTCTGGAAAGAATGACTCAGCTGCCCTCAGAACAGGGTGTGTATGGGATGGGCTTAGAACTCCTCGTCCACATTGTTCATCGCTAATTTGGGATGCACCTTTGAATATCCCGCCAGGATAGGAGGTTGGTGGAAGACCCATGGCCCCCTCAGCAGGAAAGCAGCTCAGCCTCTCACCCAGAGTGGGGCAAGACCAGCTGGATGAACCTCAGGTTCCTTTTCTTAGAAGACTCCGTGCTTCTTTGGACCTCTGAGAACTCTTTGTTAGTGGGGCATGTGATAAAAAGGAGAGAAGCAGCCATCACACCTCTCAGATCAAGCCTAGGCACACAGCGTTTGTGTGAGAAGTAGAAAAGGGCGCCCCACTCTGGACGGATTATTTACAAAAGGACACCTCCAGGGGGCATTACAAATTGTTAAAATGTCCTTTCCTCTTGGCTGTGACACCCAGTGCAGGACCCAGGCTTGGCGTGGGGGTAGGGGTTGGATTGCATTCCCACTCCCTGAGTAACCTTTCTGCAGGACCTAGGACCCGTCTTAGGGGCCTCGGTCAGGGATTTCCCACCTTCCATATTCCAGAATCTCCAGGCTTTCCAGATGACATCCAATATTTTCCACCTCCCAACAGAAGAATCTAGATTGACCTCATAAAGAACATCTGTTTAATCTTTGCGGTATAAACCAAGTTGTGGGCGTTGAAGGTTCAGGCTTTGCCTTAGGCGAATTCCTTAACTTCCATAGGCCTCAGTTTCTCCACCTTGAAAATGAGGCTACTGAAAACAATCTTGCAGGGCAGTTTCAATGGATAGACCGCACAGAACACCATGCTGGCACATAGTTGGTCTGCAACACCATGTGGCCCATGGCCCTCAGTTAGCCGGAACCTGCAGGATACCCACAGTGGATGCTGTACACGCAGTCCCCACAACTCCTACAAGCGCGGAGGTGAGGGGACCCGGCTAGCCCTCTCCTCCCGGCTCCTGCAGACCCCTCAAATGCAGGTAGTTTGGCAGGGGCCGGGAGGGCCTAGGAGCTCTGCACTGCAGCCACCTGCGCAGCGGCTCTGGCAGAGGGCGCGCTTCCAGGCGCCCGGGGCAGGGCAGACTCCCGGCTGCGGGAGGCTTGGGGGTCAACGGGGTAGCGCACGCGGCGAGCGAGAGGGCAAGCAAGGAGTTAAGCAGGGCGGGAGGCTGGGCGCCTGTCAGACGCGAGCATGTGCAGTTTGCACCGCATCCGTACTATGGGTGAGTGCCGCCGCCGCCGCCGCCGCCGCCGCTGCCGCCGGGGACTCTGTCCGGCCCGGGCAGCGGCGGCTGCAGTCCCCTGGCCCCCGCGCCACCGTGGCGGGCGCCGACTCACAATGCTGTACTAGAAGCGGCAGGGGAGGCCCGGCGATGTGGGGGAGGCACGGCTGGCAACTCCGGGAGGGGGGAGCCTGAGCGCCGGGCGTGGGGGCGGGGAGCAGGCGGCGCAGGAGAGCGCCCGGAGTCCCGGCGCGGGAGGAGCAGCGGGAGCGAGGCCGGTTGACGGCGCTCCTGGCCGCACCTGCGCCCGGCAGGCGGCCGGCCCTGCCCTGCCGCTGCCGGCGGCCGCGACCCCGCACTGGTAGGTGCCCCCGATGCCCGCAGAGAGGCCTTTCCGCCGCCCGGAGAGGTGGCTCCGCGGGGCGGGCAGCGCCGAGTGCGGGGGTCGCGGGCGATGGTGGTGATGGGGAACACAGGCGACCGGGATGGGGCCCCTGCCCCATCCCGCTTCCTCTTTGCTTTCGGTTTCGAAGCGGCTGCCCCGGCTCCAGATCTAGCCGCTGATTAGATGGTGTGCCCGCGCTTGGATTCCCTGAGGGGGATGGGCGCACAGGGGGGCGTGTTGGGGAAGGGGTGCTCGTTGGCAACTTTCCCCGCCTGAAACAAAGGGGTGTCGGGGACACGCGAGGGGAAGGGACCAACCTGGGATCTCCGGCAGCAGAAGGTTGACAACTCCCTTCCTCCAGGCAGAGAGCAACCCTTAGGAGCCTCCGGAGGGTGAAGCGGGGCGCCAGTCTGGGTGGAAACTAGGGAGCCAGGGCTTGGGAGTGGGAACCACAGACCCTCCCTCCTGAGTTTGAGGCTGAGGACTTTCCAGAAGGGGAGGGAACCGTGCAAAGATGACCCTGCTGCCTTTCTCTCCTGGGTGTATGGAAAAACTAGGTGATGGTGGACTAGGTGATGGCATACCCTAGGGCCCGGCCCAGCCCCCTGGCTCCCACCCCTCCATCTGCCCTCCCTGATCTCCAGTCCTCAGTGGGAGAGGCAGGGCTGGGATGGGGACCATTACATCCCTGTTCACCGGCCAGGCAAGGAGACACTGGCCTCTTTTCCAGGTGTCTTCCTTTCCCTCTTTCTATGTCCAGTCAGAAACTGACCCCTTCTCTTCCCTCTCAGGACTGTCTCCCTCTTTCTCTGCAGTTTCCTTGGGGTGATGTTTGGTTACAGAGCCTAGGGGGCAAGTTGTTCACATGCCGCTTCATGCCCTCCCAGGAGGAAAAGAGCAGGACCCAGAGAAGCTGGACAAGTGTAACCTTGGGGGCTCTGCTCCTCAATTCTCATGTGTTCTCAGCACATAGTAACAAATTAGCTGTTACTCTGGCCTTCAGACTCTGGTCATCAGGAGGCCTGGGTTTTCTCTTTGCTATAACCAGGAAGAAGGGTCAAACGGAGGGCTGAATGGCCTGCCCTGTGGGTAGTACAGTGTCTTTCTCTTTAGAAAACAATTGGGCTAGGTCCCAGCTCCCAGCACCTTGTGTCTCCAGGAATGAGGTACCTCCAGATCTAAGCCATTTGTATGTGACCACCAGATTCCATCCTGTGGTAGGACTGCCCATTGCCTTTCTTTCTCTTAGAAAGGACAGCCCTTTTAAGAGTTGGTTTTTCCCCCGGTTGCAAGGCAGAGTTACATCTGCTTGCCTGTGGAGACAGAAGGTACTGGGGCGGGGGTGGGAGTGGGGTAACTGGACTGCTGGGTGACTCTCCTGCCTGTTCCTGTGGATGAGCTAATGACACAGTGGTTGGGCCAGGGGTGGGTATGCAGGACACCTTGCTGTAGAAGCATGGAGGGGTGGGCTGAGATGAGGCTTGGCCCTCCTCCCTAAGGCTTTGTATTTGGGGACAGAGTTGGGTAACTGGGGAGACAGTGGCTGGACCAACTTATATATCTGGCTCGTGGAGGGACATGGCAAGCTGACTTAGTGTTGACTTTGACCACTGAAAGGTACAGGAGTGAGGGAGGTTCCAGGACTACTAAGGGGTAGCAGGAGAAAAAGAAACACCTGAGTTGTAGAGCTGTGTTCCTGGAACTTGTGGTTGAAGTCAGATGCAGGTGCTCGACCAGAGAGCACCATCAGCCCTACTTCTAAATGGGCAGAGATGAATGGTTATTGCTCAGCCCCTACTGGGTTTATCCCAAGCTATTCATTCAGAGCTGAGCATAAAGATACGGACGGCTCACCTCTCCACCCCCAATGGTGTGACAAGGGGATTTTCCATGGATTGTTCCTCAAATGTGCTGACTGTAAGATGGGAAAATAATACTCCTTTTGAATTCCTCTTTGAAAGTGATGAGGCATGACTTTTTATATTTGTAAGGTGATTTTAAGAGCCTCAGGTCCTTGAATAAAAGATGTTAAATGAGTTAGGAAGTCTTACACTGTGTTTGTTTCTCTTGTATCAGATTTACGTATTGTTTCTAAAGAGAAAGGTGTCATTTTTGGGGAAAGGGCTAAATTACAGCTTGTGTGACTAGGAAAATTCAGTGTTGGTTTTAAAAGTATGTGTTTTAATCAGAAAGGCCCTTGCTGCAGCACCTGGGCAGCAAGTGTCTTTCTGCCTCTGCTCTCCTGATGTCTTAGAGCTCCTTCCCAGTAAGATTTTCCTGGTAGACGGTGTCCAGTCTGGATGTTAGTGATGGTCACCCTGCAAGCTCTGAGAAGGGTCTCTGATGATGTTGGGGACACTGATGTTATAAGTTGAGACCTGGGTGAGGGTAGTAAAGTGAAGCTGCTTGGTCTTATCAGAAGCCATATCAGATCTGGCTGTCCTTGAGCGAAGGGAAATCTAACCCTCACATAGCCTGGCTGTTTTTAAATTTGTATCCCTTTCCTTTCCTCCTCCCTCCTCCCCTCACCCCCAATTTACAGACAAGATAGTTTGGGTTTTATTTTTTTCATTGCAGGAACATTCCTTTTAAGGTGTGGATAATTTCTGACTTGGCAAACTCTCAGCTCCCTTTGTGGCAACACCTGGCTAAGGAGGGAATGTTGGAAGGGATTCTGATGTTCTGAGTAAGAAGACATTTAGCCTTTCTGGTCAGGTCTTCTGTTGACTCCACCATTACCTCTCAGAAACCAGAGGCTTTGTATTTGAAAACTAAAGTGTAAGCTGATTTCTGGGGAAAGACAAAGAGGTGGCACGTTTGGTTATGAGTTTCCTTGAAGGAAACTGAGTCACATTGAGAGTTGGCACACTGGCTGTGGTGTGTGTGAATGTCTGTGCTGGGGAAGTTTTCCTTTCCTGGGATTTAAGAGTGTTTAGACACAGGAGACCCAGGGGTTATACTTTTTCATTATGAGATAAAGATGTGCTGTCAGAATTTAGGCACCCATGTGCTTGGTTTCAGATGTACATTTGCCTCAGACTTTGAGCTGTGGAATGCTTCATGCTGATGTGATTCAAGGAAAAGGAAGTGGTTTTCACCCCTGCAACTCACATCCATAGATAGAACTGAGGCTGCGTATGTAATTTTGTCACATTTCCAGATAAAAAAGATGGCCTGCTCCCTTCCTTTTGCTCACATCCATCCTGCAGGTGTGGACTCTCGCTCTCCTCTGCCCTAAGGCTGTCCTCAGTGTTCATTTTAACCTCAGTTCCCCTCTGTATAAATTTAGTGGGGTAAAGGTCACAGAATGATTTTGGTCCTTAGCTCCTCTGAAGGATGGTTCCACCCTCTACTGATGTTGTTGCTTCTACCTTTGGGGTCGGTTACCATCCAGTGTGGCCATTTGAGGAGGAACCAAAGTCATTGCCAATTCTTGTTTCTGAACATCCAGCTCTCCATTATCCTTCGCTGTGCTGGATCCCCAACAGGGAGCCTGATATGCTTTCAGGGCCGATGGCGCCCAATGTAGCGGGTATTGTAGAAGGGACAGTGTCCTTGAAATTAGGGCACACAGTCCACATGGGCCAGACTTGGGTTCTCAGATGGCTCCTTCCTGCTGCTTCATCCTCTAGAAGCCCAGCAGTTTAAAAAAATAAGACTTGCATTGTCAAATCCTAACTTAATGTAGGGAAATCTAATAGATAAGAGGGCCTAATCAGAGTGCACTTTCTGCCATTCCCTTCACTCCAGAAGCCCTGCATTCAGAACGCACTGGATTAGCCATTTCTGACTGCTTCTGCAGTTAGACTTGAATGATGAATGCCTTCTAGCTGGTTCATTCATACGTTGTTTCCTTTCAGTTTTTAAGAGGCACCCCATCACATGAGTTTCTGAAATGGTCTGTTTTCATCAGAAAGGGCACTCACCCTGAGTTTTCGTAAGGCCTTGACACCAGCCCCGAGGAGCTAGGGATGCCAGCCAAGAAGGAGACTGAAGGGCCACAAAGAGAGGATTCTTTGCTGGGCTTCTGAGCGATGATTCATGCTTCGAGATAAAATGTGCTTCCTGGGGCTCCATGGTTTCGTTGCTTGTACCGTCAGTGGAGGGACAGGCCCTGGTGCAACAGGAAGTCCACCTTGTAGACAATAACTGCCATTCTTTGGAGCAATGGTAAGGACCTATTTTTTAGCTTAACCCTGGTCTTCTTTTTCACAGCTATCCTTGGCCAGACCCCATTTTAGTCCCTATCCTCTAGGACCCTCCCTCCCTCTCATTCCTAATCAAAACGCCTTTCCACAGCTAGGAATAAGGCATCCAGGGCATTTGTATTACTTTCATCTACCTTCTTAAATATGGACCAGAAATATTAATCACCACTGGACGACACAGCAGCGACTCCACATTTTTGTTTTGTACTTGGATTTTTGCCAGCCATAAAAAGGGAGATTACTGTCCTATGCTGATCTGGACATGCCTTAAAGCTTACATATAGCCTGCACAGTTTCTAGCACATGGTGATTGTTTATTAAATCATCAGCAGTGGTACTTGGATATGATCAGAGACCCAGATTTCTAGGTCATTGGGCAATGATGTCATTTGCATAGGAACTGATGATTGGCAAAAGCTTCTGGAATCAGGAAATCTGGGATCACTTCCTGACTTGCTGTGTGACCTTGGACAACCCATTTCGGCTCTCTGAGCCTTAATTCCACAAATGGAGCTTCAGCAGTCTTCAGTGATCATAGCAATAATAACAATGACAACCATCATTTATTGAATACTTACTGTATGCCAGGCATTGGTCTAGACACTTCACATATATTCTCCTTCTCTCACAGCAATGAGGTAGCTACTATTAATTATCCCCATTTTACAGCTGGAAAAACTGAGGCTCTGAAAGCTAAAGTGATTGCACACGTCACACAGCTAGCAGGTGTCCAAGTTGCAATTTGACCTGAGATCTGTCTGATTCTATTGTGTTCTATGTATTACATGATG
This sequence comes from Rhinolophus ferrumequinum, assembly GCF_004115265.2. NCBI lineage: Eukaryota > Metazoa > Chordata > Mammalia > Chiroptera > Rhinolophidae > Rhinolophus > Rhinolophus ferrumequinum. The sequence goes on from NC_046289.1 coordinate 29,200,868, forward strand.
GGGCAAATGTTGGCGAGAAGGTAAAAGTGGAGGTACTATTATTAGTTAAGCTACAAGAAGGAGAGCTGCTGTGGATTAAATACAGCTAGTGAAAAAGGAGGTGGAAGTCCAGATTCTTATTTGAAAAACATTCCAGTGAATGTTTGGGAAGAAGAAAAAGGTCGGTACCCTGCATTGGGGAAGTAGACCAGATGGCCTGGGAGTTACTGTAAGGAGAACAGACTTTCTGCTTGGCATAGGATGTATCTCATAAACCCCATTTCCTTTTGATGCCAGTTTTTTTCTCATGCTTAACAGGCTTTCTGGGCAGCATTTTTTTCTTTCTGTTACCCTATTGCCACTAGTCATAGTAGCTTATCTTTTCAGATTCTTGACTCCAGTCCTCATCTTCCAACCTAGTTTCGGGGCCTTCCCCTGCCCATAATTACAGTCCATCTGTGGAGACCTGATCATGACTCTGGGTCCTAGGTACACTCTGCAAAGTAGAGCAATTATTATACTCTCCCGTTCTTCTGTGAAAGTATTTGTGGCCATTGATTACTCCATTCAAAGGTGACCAGTTAGTTCGTTGAGATGATTCTCATCTCTTCCAACCTTGTTTGTTCCAGGCAAGTTAAACCTGATGAAGCTCTTCTACCATTTTGAGGTGTCTGTGAAAGAAGAATGAAGGTTGAGGTGGTGGCTTGGAAAAAGGGAGCTGACACACTTTAAAAGTTAGCACGATGGCATATAATGGAGCATTGTGCTAGGGGTCAGGTAACTTGGATTCTTGTCTCAGCTCAGTGACTCTGGGCATGTCACATGAGTCCTTGGGCCTTTAGTTTCCTTATCTGTAAAATAAGAATGTTGGAAGAGATTCTCTAATATCTCTTCCAGTGATAATGCTGGATGATCCAACAAAATCTATTTAATTTGGTCCCTTCTCAGGGCATAACTCAGCTGGTCTGGAACTGTAGGAAGTCAGAGCTGGGAGAGCAGAGACTGAAGGAGAAACCCCAGAAGAAAGAAGCCAAATTGGAAGCTAAGGGGTAAAGCCAGAGCTGGAGTAAATCCCTTCTTGTGAGGGGGCCTGGGTCGGGTCATCCTACCTTTGACTGTTCAAAGGGGGCAGCTGAGAGGTCTGTACTCTTCATATCCTAAACCATGGGGAGCACCCGTTATATCTTGTCTTAAAACTTAAGCTTCATACTCCCCTAGCTTTCCCCAGTTGTCCCCAAGTGAAGGCAGCAGAGAAGTTGTACTTTGGTGTTTTATGTTCTGCACTTGGATTTGGCAGATTCCGGGGCCTGGTCCAGCCCAGGATCCCCCCAGGGCTCCAGGACTTGAGAATGTTGGCTGATGCTTTCCACGTGACTCAGTGCTACTGAGAGCAAGCCTGCTCTTTGCTGCTCTTGCTCTACCTGAAAAGCGAGCTCATACCCTAAGCTCAGCTTAGGAACTCAGGGAGTCACAGCTTCTCAGTTCATGGAAGTGGGTCATCTGGATTTCCCTTTGAACAAAGCCATTTATCCAAGGACCCTCGGCTATCCATTGATACAATCTCCTATTTTCATTTTATCATATTCAAAGTTGAGGAGCAAATGAGTTCCCACTGACCACCCCCACAACCAATCTTTTCTGTCCCTGCCTGCCTTGCTTTTTTCCCTTAGTTCCTTATTGCCCCATACTAGTTATTTCTGATGGTAGTTATCATACCAATGGGAATATGAGAGATGATTTTAGTTGGTATAGGGACAAACATTCCATTTTAATAGCCATGTTTCTAATGAGTGTAAAGAAACATGACTCATTGGGATGTGCTCGTAAAGCGACTTAATTTTGTCTCCCACTGTCCCTTAATGTTTATTAGGTGGGATTAGCTCTTTTCTTGCCCTAGGATGAAAACTCAGGCTCCATACCTTCTTGGGTCATTCTTAGGTAGTAGCAGTTTCTGTGGTCACTTTAAGTCACAATTAAGTATTGAATATGTCTAGTCCTTTGTCACTGGGATGGGGAGGACAGGAAAATGCTCACTTGGCCAGCACTGTTGTTTTCCAGCTTCCTGGGCCTGGCAGGTATTTAATGCTGATTCTTTCTCTTGTGGTCATGGTTTCTCAGAGACTCCCCTGCTCTGCCCTCAGTTGCTGGGATCATTCACTTCTAGTTGTCTCGAAAAGAGCAAATTATCCTCTATTCTAGATTATAATTCTTTCCTCAGCCCCTAAAATCCAGTGATGCACCTTCAGCCAGTTTTGGCTAAGGTCCTTCAGTCTGACCGAGGGGCCCTCTTGGACAAGATGTGCTCTGACCTTATGTTAATACCAACAGTCTCTTGCATGTGGCCATATTAGTCCAAGGAAACAATCCCATATTTTTTGGTGCAGTGAACCTGGCAGTGCTTGCTGACGCCCTTCTGCCCCCACAGCTCAGCCATCTTCTGTGGCTCCTCGGATAGCAGACGGGCAGCCTGTGTCTCACACCGTGGACGTCTTGGGTGGGGGTCAGAGGCCAGTCCACGCTGTCCTCCCATGTGCAGGGTCAGACATCAAATTTCCAGAGTGGTCCTGTTGAAGCCTCTCTCATTGCTGGGGAACATCAGCTCTGTTGTACTTGGTGCCTTAGTTAAGACTTTAGATTTAACATCTGGTTATATGTGTATCATTAAAACCATGACTGTCATCCATGATTTCCACGGATATTATTACTTAGGACAAGGCTATGGTATATACGGGGGCTGCCAAAAAAATGTATACAAGTGGACACTTAGGTCTATGTTGCCCAAGCAGTAGTTCACTGTAATCAGAAGGGTCTGGACACTGATGGTAACCACTTTGAGCACCTCTTGTGAGTGTAGAAGTCAAACGTGACTTGTATTCATCTTTTGTTGTTGGTATATATTGAGTATTACAATTTCATTTTTCCCACAGGACCCATCAGCTCCAAGTCAAGTTGTTGTCCTTTCAGTCTTAGTTGTGGAGGGCGCAGCTCAGCTCCAAGTCCAGTTGCTGTTGTTCAATCTTAGTTGCACGCGCTCTAACCAACTGAGCCATCTGGCCGCCCAGGAGTTCAGCGGCAGCTCCTTGTCTTCATGCTAGTTGCGGAGGGTGCAGCTCGCTGGCCCATGTGGGAATCGAACCGGCAACCCTATTGCCCAGAGCTCACACTCTAACCAACTGAGCCAACTGTCCACTGAGTATTACAATTTTAATACAGTTTTCCTTTCATAAAATGTGTATACAATTTTTTGGCACCCTCATATCTAACTAAAAATTTAACTTCAATAAAAATGTTAACAACATCTAACACATATTGAGTACTTATACTACCAGGTACCGTTTTCAGTGCAGTAAGCATGCTCTTTCATTTAACCCTCATGAGGGAGGTACTTGTATTATCTCTATTTTGCAAATGAGTAAACTGAGTCTAAAAGAGAGGTTAAGCAGCTTGTTCAAGGTACACAGTTGGCATCTGAGCTGGATACAAAGTGGGAAGATCTGACCCTATGGTGTACACTTTTAAACCACTAGGCTGTGTCTCTTCCACAGGGTAAAAGGCAGCCACGGCAAGCCATGCAGTCAGAAGGCAAAAGATTGGGAAATGCTGCCTCAGGACATAATTTTTGCGTCTTCACTCTGGCATTCAAGCTCTCCACGCATCGCTTTTAGCTGCTTTTCCAAGGACTCCTCCTGTATCCTAACCAGAGCCTAATCCACATGGCCGGCTAACCGGCCATCAACACGCCCACCCCGTACCTCATTTATTTCCTTGCCTGGAGGGCCCTTATCTGCTTTGCTGGCTCCCCAAGCCAAAGTCCGTTTAAAAGTCAGCGTTCATCTTTGTTGCAAAGATGTATTTGACCCAAACCACTTCAGCTGGGATCTTTTACTCCTCTTGTAATTTCATCACTAAATTGGCAACGATTATGTGCTTTTATGCAAGGAGCATTGCAGAACAGTTAGCAAACCCAGATTGTGATCTCTGCCTGCCGTTAACCGCCTGCCTGTTACTAACTTATACAGGGCCTTCGACTTCTCTGAACCTTGTTTCCATCATTTCTAAAGTATGGTATGGATTAGCTTCTGAAAACTGAAAACCCTTCAGTTTTCAATATTCTGTGATTTATGTTTACCTTCTTGCCCCCATTGACTTTTAAGTTCTTGAGGGCTGGAATTGTGTCTTGTATGTCTTACTACCTCCCTAGGACTCTGCACAAGGCTTTATACACAGACGGTGTTTAATATTATGTGGGTGCAAACGTAATTGTGGTTTAAAAGATTAAAAATAATTACAAAAACCACAATTACTTTTGTACCAACCTAATATTATTAGTTGGTTGGCTGGTGGGAAATGCTGCTTGTGTCTGCTCTGGGCTTGATTGACTTTCAGAAATCACCTTCTGCTGGGAGATCACCAGTGAAGACTTTGCGATTCTCTTTTCTGCATAAGTTTATAACAAACATTTGGGGTCCAATTTGCTGCTTTTTTTCAATAAGAAAGCTATGTAATACTATTAAGACTCACCATTTCAAAATCTGAAACATTCTAAAACTGAAAGCTTTTATTTAACTCGTGTGATAGCAAAACCTGACTTGGCCACTGGTTGTCTATCTGCTCTGCAGAGTATGGATATTCAGAGATGTAGCTGCAGAAATGTTCATGTATTTGATGTGGGGAGGGGTGCTGCCTCAGACCCTCAGACCCAAAGAGACTTGTAATCAGGTTCCTGGATGTGCTTCCTACTTGTAGGTGTTTCTTTGGAATCCCTAAACCCAAGTGAAATTTAGGTGTACAGCTACTCGTTTGAGAGTCAGTCTGTTAACTCCTATAGCTGCTTTGACCTGATGTTTAAACATTTCAAAAAAATTTACAAAGGCTCCTATAAAAACATGAAAATTGTAGAAAAATGTACAATGATGGAATCTAACGTGTCCCATTCATTTTTCTGGTGAGGAAACTGAGAGGAGAGGTGGCAGAGTGTTCGTGGAAGAGCCAGGCTCAGAGAGCCCCGTTCCTGGACTTGCCGTTAACATTCCAAGCCAGCAGGCTGCTTGCTCCCTTCCTTTCTCCCTGGGCTTCAGGGTCCTTAGGTTGGGGAGGACACGTTCGCTACCACCTCTTGATTGAAAGCTACATCTTTTGTTTTTCTTTTCTCTTTGTCCTTGATTGGCAGTCATGGGCACTCCCGTGGGAATTTAGGCCTCCTTTCCCCCACCATTAAATAACCAGCCCCTCTCAGAGTCTGGGCCCTGAGGATATCTGGCCTGCCTATTTAACCTACTGGAGGTCCTCTGAGATCATTTCTCTCTACCTATTGCTGTCCACAATTCCTTGCACTATAGCGTTTTCCATAAATACATACATATCCTTAAGCATCCTCTTACAAACTGTTTACTCATCTTCTCATCCATTAAGATGATACTCTCCAGACCAAGCCTGGCACCCGTGTCTTTGATGTCTACGTATCTTTGCCTCTGGATGTTGAACCATTTATTATTTCCCATGGCCCTTACAGATGACTTGTGGTCTTCTACTTATTGTCATTATGCTGGAAAATGCTAAGATAAGGTATAATTTAAATTCATCGTAGAAATGAAATTTCCCACAGGTGCCCAATTGAATAGTTTTCTTAAGCCCTATAGATTTACCACATTGTCCGTATACCCCTCACTCACAAGCTTCATGTAGATACCTGTAAAAGACCATTGAATTTATTGTGTGGGATTGATCATTTGAAGCCACCCCGATTCTGCTCACCCCTTCGTTCCCCTTAGCACTACAGTTTCTCTTGCTTCTAGGGGCACACGATATAGAATGGTGCCCCCTTTTTATTTAGCAAATATTTGTAATCCCTCCTAATTACCTTGAATAAAATTTATAGGTAATATGACCTACCTATTTGTATAAGTTTAAAAATATCAGTAAAATGCCTTAACTGCAATAAAAAAGAGAAACAAGGGACAAGTTAGTTATAATACAATATCACATTTTCTAAGCAGTAATTGCTTGGGCATGACTACACAGAAGACAGAAGGAAGGGGTCTGATGCTTGAACCTATACATAGAGTTCCTGAGAACGTAACAGCCACAAATACCTACAAGATACAGGTGTGTGGTGTGAGTGACTCCAATACCAGGAGAGGTGCTGCTGAGGTTGATGGGATTTTCCAAAATGGTGAACCACTCTCGGTAAAATTCCAAAGAACATAAAGTATAGTATCCCTTGATTTGTACTCCAGTGGCATTCCTGGACAATTCAGTATATGTTAAAACCGTACAAAAATCTTCTGTGTTTATTTCTAGATGCAGATAATTACAAATGGACTTTTCACCTCTGAATGTTCGGTGGACCATTCTAAAGTCACTTGGGAGAGTTCTTTTGTGGGCTGTTGTGGAAATTGTAGGATGTCTGGCAGTGCCTGTGGTACTCCCTACCCACCGTGGTGCTGATAGAGAGCCCCCTACCCCGGGGGGGGGCCCATTGAGAACTACTGGTCTGGAAGAGGGACCAGAACCAAGAACTGGGAGACCTGTGTCCTAGGTCTGGGTTAGAGAGCCTTGATATTTGTGTGACCTTAACTCCCGATGTCACGGTCTCCTCTCTGTAAAGAGGATTTAATGCCACACATGTTCTGCTGGCCGTCAGGACTGTGGCTCATTGTGCGCCCCTCCACGGCCTCAGGACAGCCAGAGCATCCATGTGTACCCCATAACGTGTATCCCACTGACAAACTCTCCCTCACTGTGATTGTTCTTAGCATTTAAACAACCTGAGGTCTCTCTAATTAGGAAAGAAGGAAGGGAAGGAGGGGGAAAGTACACCCTCCTCAACGCTGCTTCTCCAGCAGCTTTCTTTCTCCTTCACAAGCAAATTTCTCAAGAGTTATCCCTATACCCTATCTCAGTCACCTACCTATGCAGTCACTCCTCCTCCTTAAATGGTCCCCAGTGACCTCCGTGCTGCTAAATCTCTTTAGTCCCTGTCTGACTTGCCTCTGCAATTGACCACCTCTCCGCCAAACTCTCCTGCCTCACTTCCTTGCCAGGGTCCTTTCCTGGGTGTCCTCCTGCCTCCCTGGCCCTTCCTCAGGGCTCTTCACAGCCATGGATGTCACCCCTCCCACCTTCTGCCAGCATGCTCCTCCTCTGTGCTGCTCCGTCCAGCTGGGGTCCCAGACCTGCCCCCACAGGGTCCCGCAGGCATCTCAGACTTAGAACATCTAAAACGCAGCAGCTCACTGTGCATACCTCCATCTCGAGTCTCGTCTGGTATCCTCTCCTCTCAGGGAATGACACCACCATTGCCCAAGTGAGAAGTCTGGGTGTCACCCTTCCTCCTTCCTCTCTCTCACCCCCACCCAATAAATCCCTCACCCAGTACTGATTGTCCTGCTTTCTCAATAGTTCTCCCATCTTCACTAATTTGAGTTGCCTGCCTGACCCTTGTTGGCATTTAGGACTGTAACCTTTACTTACTGTTTGTGCCCGATTAAAACCTTTAGAGGCCCTCAGCACTGACCAGTTTACGGTCCTACAAGTAATGAAAAATAAATTCATGTAGTTCTCAGTGATAATATAAAATCATGATTTTAAAAACAACATTTACTTGTGCAATGAAGCCACAATAGCTTCTTTTTGCTTCCCTCTCATTATTTTCTCTGCTTTAAAATTATTTAAAATCATGGGCCGTACCCTATGCATGTGTCCAGTGGGCGGGCCAGTGGGGCAATCCAGGACCACTTAGAATGTCAGCCTCCTGTGGCCAGGGCTTGGGTCTTTGCCTCTGTGGTCTTTGCATATACCTGGAGGCATGATGTAGACACTGAGTAGTTGTTTAATGAACATATTAATGAATGCATAAAAAATGAGATGAACTTGAAAGGGCTCACTTAAGTAAAAAGCACCATCAGAATATAAGTTATTATTATTAGTTTTCTGGTATTTGGTATTACAGTAGAATTTCCAAGATTTTTTTGTTCGTTTGTTTTTAGTTTTTAATTTTATTGGGGAATATTGGAGAACAGCGTGCTTCTCCAGGGCCCATCAGCTCCAAGTCGTTGTTCTTCAATCTAGTTGTGGAGGGCGCAGCTCAGCTCCAAGTCCAGTCGCCGTTTTCAATCTTAGTTGCAGGGGGCGCAGCCCGCTATCCCATGTGGGAATTGAACCTACAACCTTGTTGGTGAGAGCTTGCACTCTCACCAACTGAGCCATCCGGCCGCCCCTCCGGTAGGTCAGTGGCAGATTGGTGTCTTCAATCTAGTTGTGGAGGGCGCAGCTCACTGGCCCATGTAGGAATCGAACCCGCAACCCTGTTGTTCAGAGCTCACGCTCTAACCAACTGAGCCATCTGGCCACCCTGAATTTCCAAGATTTTATATTACCAGTGTTTTAAAAACAACCAGCCCCACTGTTGTTATGCTTCAGCTTTCATATTCCAACATAGTTAGCATTGCGGAGTCTGCACATGAAAAATGCATGTAAGGATTTCTGAATTAATAAGTAAATGAATTTGTACAATATGATGGTTTGCTTGATTCCCTTTAGCCTGCAGTGAGGCTGCTTAAAGAGTCTCTGTCTGGCTGTGAGTTATTGAAAGTGACTACACCCAGCTGTGACAGACAGTGAACCTGGGGAGGGAACTGTGCCTGTGTGTGGGGTAGGGAAGGGGGGTTCCTTTGGAGTAACACCGGTGATGGTGATAGTGGTGTGGGAAATGGGGCATCCAGCCTAGAAAGCCTGCGTGAGATCTCAGAAGGGAGGAATGGGGCCTAAAGCCTAAGTTAGGCAGTATGAATAGGACTACCCACAACATTTTGGGGGGAAATGAAATACCTTATAAAACCCCGAGGAGGCTGAACAAATCTAACTTGCCTCATTATTATGGGCTCGTGAACAAAATAGATGTCAAAACATTTTCAGAAAATATTAATTACTTACAAGAATAGACCCCAAAGGTTAATTAATCCTGTCCTCTGGCATTAGTAGGGAGGCTTCCTAGAAGATTGCTGATCTTATGAGAGGAAGATTAAGTCCATGAAAAAGTTATTAAGAGGGAAGGGCCAAACTGGGAGAGGAAATGAGGGATATTTGGGCAAAGCTGGAATTTTTGTGCCCATTGCAGACGTGTGATGACCAATGCCCTCCCTGGATTCACCCTCGCTGTTTTCTCCATCCACCCTCTCCCTAATGGAAGGGTGCCCCTTGTTATTTTTTTCTCAAAACTTATTTGAAAAGTAATTTCAGACTTACAGAAAAGTTGCCAGAATAGTACAAAATACCCGTGTACTCTTTATCCAGATTCACTGTTTTTAACATTTTATCTCATTTGCTTTATCATTATGTTCTCTGTCTCTCTCTCTCTCTCTCTCTCTTATTTTCTTAACTATTTAAGAGTAAGTTGCCTACATCATGGCCCTTTAACTCTAAATGTTTCAGTGTGGTTTTCTTAGGAATAAGGATATTGTTTTATAATCATCTGCTGGTTGTATTCCAGTTTTGTCAATTGACCCAGTAATGTCCTTTATGTCATTTTTCCCTCTCCCGTACAGGATCCAGTCTAGGATCCCATACTGCATTTTGTTGTCATGTCTCCTTTAATCTAGTTTCTCTGCCTTTCTTTGCCTTTCATGACATTGGCATTTTTGAAGAATATAGCCTCCTCCTTCCCCTTTAAATTAAAGACACAGAATGTTCTCCCTTTGGATTTGTCTGATGTTGCCTCATGTTTAGACTCTCGCTTATACATTCCCAGCTGGGATATACCACATCCTTTTTAGTATATTACATCCAGAAGCACTGGATGTCCATCTGCCCCTTATGTGTGAGATGAAATTTGATCACACTCAGTCAAGATTTTGTCCAGTTTCCTCACTGTGCATTTATTATTTTCCCTTTCTACTAATAAGCGGTCTGTGGGGAGATACCTTAAGACCATATAAACATCCTGCTCTTTATCAGCATTTCATCCTGGATATACCAACCATCCTCTCTGGGTTTGCAGGTATTTCTGGATCCCACCATGGTGTGGGAGTTCAAAGCTGTCTGGGACCAGGTGGCCTATTTCTGAGGGCCTTGCCCATGTTCTGTGCGGGGCCCAGCCCTGTTGAATAACCACATCTTCACAATAGTTTTCCTCTTCTTACTCCCACCAGGAACAGAAGCTCAGTCGTCATTCACTCAACTGACATGAGAATGTTCTTGCAAAAGCCTCTGAGCTTTATAGGACACAGTGGGGTATGAAGAGAAGGTTGAGCCCACTTGGTCTCTTTAATGAGCCTAGTATAGAGTTGGGGAGACAAGACTTGGACTTACTGAAATGTAAAGGGCATAAAAGTTGTCAGTACTGTGACCCCCACAGGACAACTCAACCAGAGCTGTTCTATGACCTGAAGAATCAGGTGCCCTTCAGAGTTTGGAGGAGGAGGGATGGGGTGGGTAAAACAGGATGCAGGGACATTTCCTTAATGAGGCTAATCTTTGAGTGCGCACTGAAGAACAGGCAAATATGGATAAACAGAGAGGAGAGATAAGGGCATTCTAGGAGGGGAGCTGTGTGTGCAGAGACTCAGAGGTGAGAGCATGGATGGTGCAATTGAGGGACAATGAGTTATGGACCAGCCTGGATAGGGCCAAGGTCTGTTGCGTGCGTGTGTGTGTGTGTGTGTGTGTGTGTGTGTGTGCGAGTGAGTGAATCTACTTCCTTTTGTTTTGCAAAGTAACTGCTTTGCAACCAAATCTTATTGAGCACCTAACTCAGGCCAGGCATTTAAAAAAATAAAGTTTCTGATTCTAAAAGTAATACATGTTCAGTAGAAGAAGTTTAGAAACATAGAAATCTATAAAGAAAAATTGTAATGACGTCACTCTATTCTTTGATTCAGAGATAACTAACCATGGTGTGTTTCTATCATTTCTAAGATCTTTAATGTTTTCCTGCTAACAGCCTTATTTTGTTTCATGGATTCAGTAGCCCCTCTTTACGCCTCAGAGGATATTAATCACACCTTTAAAAACATTTCATTCTGTTGACTTCATTGATTTTGTTTTCTAGCTAGAACTTTAGTTCTTAAATTTGGTGCTTCTTTCACGGTTTGGTTTTTGTGAAATGTTTGGTGAGTCTTGGTTATGTGCTCCTCTCTCTGTATTTTGAGGTTTTTCAGTGACCTCCATGTGAATGCCGATTCTGTGCTCCACAGCCAGATGCCACTGCTTGTGGCCAGGAGGGGCTGGGGACTGGCAGGAGCTGGTGCAAGTGTCCTTTTGCCTCCCTCCCAGTGTCCAGGACACAAGCATGGATGGAGAGGTGGGAGGGGCCTACCTGCCCAGCTGCTCCAAATCCAATCTCCAACCACTCAGGGCCTCTCCTTGGCCCCCAATCTGCTGGCTCCAAACTTAGAGCCTCCAGAGCTGCTCCTCAGAGCATAGAATCCTCAGCTCCACTGCTTGCGTTCAAATCCTAGTCCTGGCACTTGCTAGCACTGTGACCTTGGGAAAGCTGTGTACCTCAGTGTCTTATTTATAAAGTAGGAATAATAATAGTCTCTATCTCAAAGGATTTTCGTGAGGGTTAAATGAGATAATACAGGCCCAAATTCGTAGAACAATGTCTGACATATAAATGTGCTCTATTAGTGAAAGTTATTATTATTATTAATATCATGGTTTTATTTTGGGGGGTTTTAGTTTTTCTATATGTTGATTCCCGTCTGCCTTCCATCTTTAGGAAACCCATATAATTCCTTCTTGTTTTTCAGCACTGTAAGAGATTTATTCTTGCTAGAAAATGCCTTTTCTGTCATTTTCTAGGGCCTTGGGGGAGATAGGCCCATGCCCCTGGCTGCCATCTTGATACAGTCATGCATTTACTTCAAGTTCTTTTTCTCTGAGTGTGTACACGTGTGCAATTGTGCTTTGTAATGTATACATCAGGGCCCCATTGTCATGTGCATCAGCATGCCCCAGAGCTGGTCTCTGGGCTGGTCTCGCCTTGGTTTGAATTACCGGGTGCTGACTCTGTCCTCCACGGGACTGGGACGTGATGAGTTCTCTTGCTGGCCTTGCTCAGGCTGGTTTGAGGCTGTCCTAATGAATGTAATGGGTCCTCTGTTTCCTTTGTCAAAAGGAATGTTAATTATTTTCAGCAGTCTAATTACGAGGCTAATGAGAGACTGACTGAGATAACATTCCCTTTAATTACTCTTGCCCAAGTGCTGTTTGAAGCCATATTTTGAGCACGTTGCAATGCTTAGTACTTTCGAGGTAGATGGAGATGTCTAGTGAGAGACCGAGGAGCCAGGGTTTCTGAATTTAAGGCTCACGGTGGAAGCGCCTGGCTGCATTTGGTGCTCAGCCCGGTGTATGCTGACCTTTTCTCTGCAGGACAGATTGGGTCAGGTGGAGAGCCCACAGCGTCCGTCACAGCTCCTCCAGAACAAACCTCCTTCCTCGGTCTTTCACCCAGTTCCCCTGCCTTCACACCTCTTGGTCAGGTTCCCTAACTCTTGGACGACTTGCATTCTGCCTTTTCCCTGTTGGATATTCAGTCCCTACTGTATATCGAGTTTTACCCAGGCCGTGGATGCACAGATAAGGAACTCACGGCCCAGATCTCTTTCTAAAACAAAATGTTGATCATGCCCCTCGTCTCTTTGCACAGGAGAAATGCCATAGGTCTGTGTTCTGACCCCTACCACCTTCCCAGGTTGACCTGTGCTATGGTCTTCCTGTCTTCCTGATGTGATGTCTTTCAATAACTGGGCCTTCATGGGCAGACCCTTGGAAGGTGGTTCTCCCAAGCCCTTGGGTGGACTCGAGTAGGCTGGAAAGGGCAGCTCACATGAGACTGTCTGCCATGACAATCTATTGACAACTGTAAGTGGCCCATTGCCATAGGTAAATTAAGTCTCTTAGTTCCTGTCCACACGTCCCCATCTCTTATGTGTGGAATAGGGGGGAAAGTGCTTGCCTTCTCATTAACCTCTGAATTTCTCGTGCCACCTGTGTAAATCAGAGTTAGTGCCCACCTCTGAGACTTGGGGAGAGGTCTTGAGATGACCAGTGTGAAATCTGCCTGGCACATAGAGGGTGCCCAATAAATGGTTAGGAATTTTTAAACATTCCAAGCAGCACCCATAGACTGAATTAAAGCCAGAGACCGAGGAGCTGGCCTCATCTGCCAGTAGCCAGGGCCCTCTCCTGGCCTCTTGGATGTGAGTCACCCTTCAGACTCTGGACAGTAACTTTCATGGAACAGGGGTTAACCCTCCCTTCATCTCACAGTGGCAGACCTTTTTAACGTGGCCTGAGCCCAAGGAAGAGGCAGGGCAGGGGCTGTCTGTTCAGAAGGAAAGGATTTTGAAGAGCAAGAAAATGGAGCTCAGCTTTAGGTCTGTGTGTTTAGCCGCCTTCCAATCACCCTTGGTAAATGCTGAAGCATATAGTCCAATAGAACTTTCTATGATGGACATGTTCTCTGTCTGCACTGTCCAACTGGTAGACACCAGCCACATGTAGCTACTGAGCACTTGAAGGCCGCCTGTGCAACTGAGGAGCAGAATGTTTTATTTTATTCATTCATTGCCAATTAAAATTTAAATAGCCACATGTAGATAGTGGCTATCAAACTGCATAGTGTAATTCTGGAGTTTGTAGAAAAATAATCTATTCGTGCGCTACCTGGCCTTGGCAGGTGCCTTGTCTCCAAGCTACTAGTTTTCACATGTGCTGTTTGCAGAAGACAGTCAAGGTATGCTAAGTTGATGGCAAGAGTCAGGGGAGTCATCCCCTCTATCAGTCAAGGCAGCAGGACAAAGTTGGGGCAGTGACCAGAAGGGAGATTGGGAGCCCCCAAAGCTAGAGCCGTCCTGCTGAGATTGACCCACCTTGTTAGGCCTCTGGCCCATCTTATTCTCATTCTGCCCTTTCCTATGTGCCCGGGGCAGAGCCTCTGGTTTTGACAGCAGCAGAGGTGGGTAGGTGGAGCTCAAATATGTGATCCTCGTGCTAACTAGGAGTGCTCCAGATGAGGGGAAATCACTAGTGTTTGTCAAGATTTTCTGGATTGCAAGTGACAGAAAACCCAACAAACTAGCTGGAATGAAAAGGCATATTTACTTTCCTGTTAAAGTGAAGCATCCAGGCTAGAGAGGGCCTGGTAAAGTTACTTAGATTCTTTTGATCAGAAGCCATCAGTCATAGGATTTCACTTTCCCTTTATTTGTTGATAAATACGGTGCCACACAATAGCTGACTAGGACCCACAGTTCCCAGCCCCTGCCTGCAGTGGGAATCTTCAGTTGACTGGTCATGTTCACTTGGCAACTAGGAGCTTTGCCTCGGCTCTGCTGGCATCGTAGGGACCACCAGGGGACTTTTGCAATAAGGGGTAGGGAATGAATTATCTGACCCCTTAATTACACCAACTCTAGCTCCTCGGGTCTTGCTCTTTCTCTACTTTGTTTAGCTTGCTCCTACCTCAGGGTCTTTTCACAGACTGCCGTTCCCTGTGCCTGGAATGCCTTTTCCAAAACTCTTTGCGTAGTCTCTTTACATCGTTCTGATCTGTGCCCAAATGCTACCTCTTAGAGGGGTTTAAGATTTGCTCTCTGACATCCAGTTTCTTTCTGTCTCCTACCAGGCCTTTCCCCTTCTTCGTGGCCATACTGTAATCAGAAATTACAGTATGCATTGGCTGGTTTAGTCATTCTCTGTCTCCCCACCAGTCTGTGAGCTCCAAGGGGCAGGAACACTGTCCTGTTCACACCGAGTACAGTGCTTGGCCTTCAGCGGGTACTCAATAAATATTTGTTGACTACTGGAATATAATACCTCGAATAAACAAACCAGCCTCCATAGGACTTCTTGGACTAGGTCTCCTGGTTGTTTAGAAATCTCTGGGATGACTTGGCTATGAAAAGTAGGGCACTGGGTGTCACACCCTTGAAGCAGTCCTGGCTTGTCCTCTGAAAGACCCACTGGACTTCTTTCTGCCTCCACTGGTGAGGCAACAGAAGGGGAGGGTCCCCATTTCTCCAAAGGCATGGTGTGGTGCGGTAACCTGTGGGACACCCTAAGAGTGTGGCAGTAATAGGGAAAACCCCGATAAATAAAATGCTTGGTTACTTTGTCGGTGAGGTTGTGAGACCACTCTATCCCTTTCCAGCTGACAGGAGGAGCGTTGCTGGTCTCATGTGACAAAGATTCTAGGGCCCCTCAGCTGCTGCCTGATGGGATCTGCATAGGGGATTATTGAGGAAGGGGAGGGGAGGCAGCTCTTTACAGTAACACATGCCTGGCTCTGGGATAGCAGCCAGGCAGCTGATTAGAGAGCCCAGCAGCTGTCCAGCCTTTCAGGCAGCAAGCAGTCGCTACCCAGTGCCAGGAGGTGGGATGGGAGTGAAAGGAGAGGGGCCTGGGGCCAGAGACCACCCTCCGAGGTCTAGGGGATGGGCAGGCAGTGTTTGTGCAGACGGGACATTGGGAGGGACATGCCAAGTAGAGTGGGCTGGATGGGGAGGAGGAAGGGAGAAGAAGAGGGTGACAGGACAGGGTGGCCTCCAGGTGAGACGGAAGACAGGGTGGTGAGATGTCTGGGGGGCAGGGAAACCCAGATTCCAAACCCTGAGCCAGGGGGTCACAGAGTAAGGGACAAGGCCAAGTGGAGTGGGCGGGGGTGTCTGTGGGTTCATCCCCTGTCTCCACCCACCTGCCCCATGCCAGCCAGGTCCCCAGGGCCTGGTTTCCTTGCTCCCCAGGGGAAGCTGACCATACACAGCCTTTCTTCTGGGGGACTTGGAATTCCAAATGCATTTGTAGATGAGCGTGGTCACTTCTTGGTTTGGAAAGTTGCCAAATCCACTTGTGTTCAGGGCTGGTCTCACTGCTGGACAAGTAAAAGCACTTCTTCTGTGTCACATGGGAAGAACTGGGGGACTTTGAGTAACCAGAGGGATCCCCAATACATCTTTGGGACATCTTCTCTTTACTTTGTGGGTAACTGGGGTGAGGGGGATTTAGGGAGAGTTAAGGAAGAGGAGAGTGGGAAAGAAAAAGGGACAGTGCTATGCCTGCTGCTTTCTGGCTCCTGTCTTAGGTTCCGGGCCACAGAAATGAGGGTGGGAGTTGGGGGTCGATTTGGTTTTTAGGTTCTGGTCAGAGAAGCAGAGATTCAAACCTACAAGCCCAGCTTACCCTAAGTAGTTATAAGGGAGGAGAGAGAATGATGCAGAGGGAATTTCCTGCCAGCAGCTGCTGGTTAAACCTCTTTGGGAAATGCATCCTACTTGCATGGAAACTGGATGTGCCTTTTGAGAGTGCCAGCACATTGTAGAAATAACAGAATGGGCATTGTATTCTCTGGCCTGAGCCTGAGGTTGGCTCCTTGCTCATATAGGAGCCTGCTGTGTCTCCCGGGATGGCTGGGATCCTCTGTTCCTGCCCCAGACCTCTGCGTGTGACATGTCTTCTGTCTTGTCCAGACCCAAGACACCTACCCCACCTCTCAACCCAGGTGATGGCTCTTAGAGGTGGGAGAAAGGAGAGAGAGCAGCCTCCTTTCTTCCCTTGTCTGCAGAGATAGTCCTGACCATTGTAAACCAATGTTTACGGTGCTTTGTGGGAGAAAGCCCCTCCAAGATGAGCATGAAAATTAGAGAAGATTCCCCATCATTGTTGAGTTAATAACACTGGATGGTGCAGTCACCTAAGAATTTAGCTGGATCCTTCTCTGCCTTGCTTGTCCATCCGTCCAACAGAAATTCTATGGTCTCAAGGAATTCATAATATGGAGGGGGAAGCACACATAATAATTTTAAGATGGGACAATATATTTCAATAGAAGGATGTTCAAAGTCCTGTGGGACCATCCATGATAGAATAACGGGGGAGGGGGTGCTGTGGAGGATGGCTCCATCATCAAAGGAATGAGAACGAAGCAGGGTCTTGAAGGAAGAGCAGGTGTGATGGGCTGCAGAGGATGACAGGTAGAGGGGGCTTGACACCATGTGGTGGTCTCCCTACTCCGTCAAGCTTCCAGCAGCACTTGGCACGTTGATGGAGAAGTTGGATGGAGAGAATTGGCTGTATGTTTATAAATAAGCAGCTCACAGAATGTACTAAATAGATTACACTGAATGAAGTGTGTGTGTGCAGACATGTGCCTGAAGAATGAGATTAGGATGGGAAGCAGTTTGAAGGAGTGCTGTATAAGGAGAGGGGTGACTCTGGAGCCTGAGGTCCTAGGTTTGCATCAAATGTATAGATTTGGCCTAATCTCTTAATGCCTTGAGACTCTGTTTGTCATCTCTAAAATGGGGGTAGTGGTAGTGATAATTCCAGCCCTCCCTGCAGGAGTCTTGGAAGAATCATAAGAGATGATAGAAAAAGTATAAGTTTTACCCACATGTTAGTTGCTATAAGGGCTCTTCACACATTCATATGCTCTAAAAACTTCTGGTTCAGGCCATGCAGTCCACAGAGGAGCCTCCTGCCCTCTGTAGCCTGGAACCTTCTCTAAGGGGGCAGGGAGTATTGGAAGGGGCTGGGGATAGCTTGTTGCTTGGAGGCAGAGGTAGGACCCCTGCTGTACCATCATCTCCTCCTCTGCCCCCACCAGCTTCCTGGGGGAAGAGCCTGCAGACCAGGAAGCAGGATGTCCACTGAGAGGCTGGTCCTGGAGGAGACTGTTCTGACTATTGCGGCTTCATCTGCCAGGGAGGCACCTCCGCCAGCCACGGGCTCCTGGGGCTGACTGCAGCGAGCCACCGACTGGCAGGCTGTGCTGCCAGGATGTGGGTTTTGGTTTCTGTTCCTGTTTTGGTTTTGATTTGTGCTATTGATATGGTCTGCTTAGGGCCCATGGGTGGGATTAAACTGCCCAGGCACAGGTGGTGCTGGGGTGGTGGGGGTGGCAGATATGCCCCATTAAAGCCCTTTTCTCAAGGTGACAGGTACGTGCCAGGGTGACCATCAGGCAGGCTGGGGGAAGGCAAGAGGATGGAGGATGGACGGGTGGGGCAGTGTTGGAGGCTCCTTGTAGCGGAGCGGGGGAAGGACAAGGCAAGGCAGAGCACAGCCGCCCACTGCCCGTCATACTCTGTGCCCTTTGCTTCTGTCAGGGCAGAGGTCCCAGCAAGAGACCCAGGGCATGCTCACACTCCTTCCCCACAAGCACATGTGCACACAGCGAATTTCAGCTTTCCAACCTCTGACCTTTTACTTCTCCTCGGCTCCCCTGCTGCCTTGCAAGTTGTCAGTTTAGGGAGAAAAGGTCTGAGTCACCCCTGCTTAGAGAGCCTGGCGTGGGTGAGGGAGGAAGGTGGCCATGTCAGCACAGGGTGGCCCCTCTGTGTTCCACCCTGCTTGCCCATCCATGCGGGACTGGTGCCAGCTCCCACCCCCAGTCACATACGGCTTCCGGGTGGCTGGTGTGTCTTTCCACAGGGCCGAGCTAGACGTGACCTCTGTTCTCGGGTTTGTGTACATGGTATCCAAGGGGCTTTAGGGAAGCGTCAGTACCTTCATATTAAGACAAAAAATGTCAGAATCTCTGTCAAATGGTCAAGTCTTTGGGATATGTTAAAAGTATGTATGTGGCAAGGGGCGTTATGAAGTCAGATTTCTGTCAGCTTGCAGCCAGTTGTGGTGTTAACAGGACGGGCCTCAACAACAACACTGATAAAATAATAGCATGAAGTGAACATTAGTGTGGTGGGATTGCGGGGAGGGGGATCGAGCACATTGTTTTTATTGGCGGTGGTGTGCTGCTTTTTCTGTGTCGCTATGCTTAACTCCCCAAATGCTCAAACAAATGTCCGACTATGCCTGCCTTTCGCCCTTGAGAACAGACGTACCTACTACAGGTGAAGGTGAGAGAGTAATTTGAAGCTAGATGAGAATGGAGCTGGGTTCTAAAATTATATCCCCTCTCAGGTTTACCTGTGCACACATTCATTCGTGGTGTGAGAAGACTGAAGTCCTAGCCCCACGTGTGAATTAGGGTGGGTCCTAGGCTCTCACTCTGGATTAACCAGACCTGAGCAAACAGGATGGCTAAGAGGAGGTGGCAAGTTCCAGCAGAGGGGCCTGGGTGGCCTGGGCAGGATGTGTCTGGTGCTGAGTCCGGAGCCAGGGCCCTTGTGATGTTTGCCTTGAGGCTTCCTCTCCGGCTGGCCTAGTAGCTTGAAGCTGGGGACAGTTTAAACCAATGAACATTTCCTCTTTTATTCCCAGGGACACAGGGAAGCTGCCTGCCCACTAGCTGAGGACCAGCTGGGCCCTGGGACTGATGCTGGCCCACACTGCTGAGAATGGCACTGAGGCCCAGCCAGGCACCAGGACAAAGGTTAACTCGGGACACGCCTGGACAGTGACCCTGATGTCTGTTCTGAGCTGCGCACTCAAGGGTGAGATAAGTGAGTATGCCAGAGGCTCACTGGGCATCACCCGCCCTCCCTGACTCAGTAGCATGGGCCCAGGTCTGGAAGTCCCTGTTCCGAGCCTCTTTTCTGTCTGAGGGCCTGCCAGAGGGCAGGAATGGGAGGGGAGCGTCCAGCAGTTTCAGGCCATGTCCTGTGCTGGAGCCATGTTATAGCCACATGACATCTAAAAACTGGGCCAGACCCAGATTGGCTGACGTGAGTGATGTGAGATACCTAGCACATAGGGGGTGGCATATTCCCAAATTCTCTTTCTTGTCTGTAGGCTCATGGATGCTTTGGACCTTGGGCTCTGCCTCTGTGCCCCGTAGGAACTGCTCCTCACCTGGGACTTGGACTCTGCTCACATGCCATGAGCCGTTTCCGTGACCCTGGCTAGAGCATCCAGGGCACCAGGAGATGAGGGATTTGTGGCACCTGAGCTGCCATAATAGTGGGCACCGGGGGGGGGGGTCAAGAGGAGCAAGTCCTGTGCTGCTTTTGTCTTGTTTCAGCTGCATCTCCTCCTCAGACCGGACCAGCTCCATGTAGGGCGAGAGGGCCCCAACTGTAGAGTCTCACCTGTCCTCGCGTGGCCTGTTTTTCCAGACTTGGCCTCTGGATTTTCCTAGATCGTGCTTTAAAAAAATGAGAGTTGGCTGCTTTCCCAAGCCCCAGAGCCTGTCCGACCTACAGGCTGTTCTGTCTATACAGGGCAGACAGTCCCCCTGGGAGCTGGGGGACCAGCAGGCAGACAGCTCCCCTGGAAGGCAGGGCAGGGAGGGCTGCTGCTTCTGCATTCCTGACTGGACAAGCTTTTAGGAGTGGCTAGACTGGTCCACAGGAGCCCAGAGCCTTAGAATCCACGGAGGAGTTTGCAGGGAGGGAAACAACTAACGAGGTATTCCTCAGCTTTAGGTAGCACTCTACTCGACTGCCAGTTGAGAGTTTAAAACTCAGGGCTGGAGTCCATTTCACTGAGCTTGGGCTTGCAACATCCGTTTGTGATTGGAGGGTCTTTCAGGAAGTGTGTTCTTGGATTGATCTGTAGATGGGGTGGTGTGAGCACGCCTGGCCCAGGGGAGTGGTGTGGGAGTGGAGGGATGGCTCTGGAGGCCACTGTGGGTACACGCTGACTCAGACAGGAGACCTCTTCCCCACAGAGTACAGGATTCCCCAGAGCAATCTACATCATCAGCCTCGAAACTCTTCTACCCTCTGTCCAGTGACCCCACTTCTGGAATTATTTAAGAAATCTTTCATTAGAAAATAGTCCCAGAGAAGGAAAGGGCTGAATTCTTTAATTATAGGCATAACAAATGTAACAGTGGAAATGAGAAACAATTATTCTCCCTTTGTTGAACATCTATGTTAAGTAAATTATAGTTTTATACTTGGTAGAATAGTACTCAGCCATTATAATAACGAGAACATAGGCGATATAACAACTTGGAAAAACGATTATGATACAATAAGTGAAAATGTCAGGTTACAGAATAAGTACATTATGGTAACTTGAAAAATAAACACAGGAGAAAAGATTGCAAAGGAGAAATGATAATGGCTGCTAGTTTAGTGGAATTATGAATCTTTTTCCTTCTATGATGCATGGATTTGCTTCTTTTAAAACTAAATTTAGTCTGGATAAATATACAACACACCATTAATAGTGGCTTTCTCTAAGCTGTGGGATAATGGGGGACTCTGCTTTCTAAACTGTTCCTTTCCGTAACGTTTACATTTCAGCTGTGAGCACGTGTTACTTTTGTAATCAGAAAAAATAATGAAGATATTTTTTAAATGCTAGAATTAAAATTTTTTAAAAGAATGTGTTTCCCAAGAAAGAGGAGAAGAGAAAGGCTGAGCTGACCAGCTGTTTCTACCTGCCCTCATCAGGGGTTAAGGGCCTGTGCCTGTTTGGGCTCATTCATTCATTCATCCCAAAAGTATTCGTGGGTCTTATTGCCAGGCACCATTCTAGGCACTGGTTACGCAGCAGTGAACAAGACAGAGTCCTTGCCCTTGTGGAGCTTTTATTCTAATTGGAGCTAGGCAATGGGCAAGTAGCAAAATATCAGAAAGGGAAAGTGCCACGAAGAAAATAAAATGGGATAATGTGAGTGGTGGGGAGGCTATTTTGGTCTGGAGATCAGAGGTCTCCAAAGAGTGACGGTTGAGCTGAGACCTGAGCGACAACAGGGAGGCAGCCACTGAGGTCTGGGAAGAGCAGGCAACACACAAGATGCCCAGCCTACGGTCCCCGTCCACAGATTGCCCTTTGCTGCTTGAGCCCTGGGGAACCTCTGTGCCAGGCTGACTCTGTTCCCCAACCCACTTGCCCCCGCTGCACCTGCCAGCTGGGATTTGCTTAGCATCCGAGGCCCTTTAACATCCTACCCTGCCTGCTGCCCTGTGTGGAATGGTTGTTCCTGACAGTGTCTGCTGCTGTTCTGAGCACAGGGCTTCTCCGGGCAGCCTGCATGCTGGCCACTGCTCTTGGCTGGCAGGTCTGGGTCATTTGAGATTCCCAGCAGCATTGGTGCAGGCTGGCAGTCAGAGAGGCTCTGGGTAATATGTGTCCTGGTGAGGTGTCTTTGAATGGCACATGCCTTGAAGCCCAGAGAGGTGGCTGCTGCCATGGTCATAAGGGGGTCAGCTTGTGACCCTGAAGGACCTCTGTGTGCATCCTGCTAGAGCTTGGCCCAGAATAGAACTTGGTCTCTCAGAATAGGCTGAAAGACTTTGGTAGCTCTGACACCCATTTCTGAGCTTCATTGATAATTTATCTACCTAGAAGCTCGCATCCTTCTTGCTTTCTGTTGTCTCTCCGTATACCATCCCAACCTTCCAGAAGCAGAAACTCAGAAAATGGTAGTCGCCTCAGAGGAGCCTGTAGTCAGCCTCAAGCAGGGCAATGTGCTTGTTGGAAGTGAAAGCACTGGAGCTGGGTTTGAATTCCAGCTCTCCTTTTATAGCTGTAAGAACTTAGGCTAATTATTTAGCCTTTCTCTGCCTCAATCTCCCCATCTGTGAAGTGGGCTTGAGGGTTTTCTGAGTTAGTACATGGAAAGCGCTGAGAAGACTGCCTGATTATTATTACTGTGACTTGGGAGGTGGAGAGAGAGCCATCCCAAGGGCCTTTCCTGGGGGATGCCCCAGCAAGAGAGGGTGGAACTCTGGATCCCCAGTGACTAGGGGCCGGCCAGTGACCACAGGTCTTTTCCCTCACTTGCTTCCTTCTGGCCCTGAAGCAAGCCCATGTTTTCCTTTCCCCTCCTCAACTTGATAACCACAGGGGAACTCAGGATAGTTTCAGACCTTGTGCCTTGCACCCAGATGCAAGAACAGCTGCCGACCCCTCCTTGATTCCACTCACCTCCAGCACAGGACTCGGGTTACTGAAGCTGTCCCCCCACTGCCTTGCCCTCAGGATTCCCCTAAAAGAGCTGTGCATCTCCGCAGAGCATAGAACTGCAGTGATTTTGGTGTCTGGGGATGGGAAGTAAGATGTGGGAAATAAATGGGGTGAAAGAGGAAGGCCTGCCCAGCCTGGCTGCATGGAACGGGAAGCCCTGTTTTCTAGCAAGATGCTCTTCTGGACAAAAATTCCCAGAGTCATTGTGTTGTGGAGCCTCAGCTTCCTGGAACAAAGTGGGAGTTTTTGCCAAAACCAAGGACAGTCATCTATCTGGTTTTGCCTCCTGCCTGTCTTGGGCTCCTTTGGCGTTTTCTTTGTCCCTCTCAACTGCTCACTGTACTCTCTGCCACCCTGAGGGATAGCTTAGTAGGTGAGCTAGTCCTAGGGAGTAGGGCTCTGAAAGCCAGCCCACTGCCTTCCAATCACCTGTCCCCTTGGTGGGGCAGTACCCTGCCCTGACAAGTCTCCTTGAGTTCTGGTCCTTGATGGAACTGTGTGTTCCCAGGCCGTTTCATCAACAAGCATGAGGAGTTTTATCAACACTTGTACTTGAGTGTTGTTCCCCAAAATCCCTCTTGTGAAATTGTCCACTGCTCTCCAAATTTTTTCTCCTGCCTTCAGTCTTGCCCATGCTCTCCTCCCCTTTCCTCCCCTTTAAATTTTCTCTCCTGGGCTGTACCATTTTTGTGTCATGGTCCTCAGGATACTGCGTTTGTCACCAGGAGAAAGAGGCCAACATCCAGCGTGCTGCTGGTTCTTCCTGATGCCGGCTTTTCCCGGGCTCTGATCCCAGGGCTGAGCAAGGAGGTACTGGAAGGGTCCAGGGCCAAGGGCTCGGATGGGGGAGGCCAGAGCAGGGATAGGTGTCTGTTGGGCCCAGCAGAGGGTGGGAGAGCCTGTCCTAGCTCAAAGTGTAAGCACAGCTCCTTTGGTTATTAGACATGGGTTTGGGGAGTGGAGTTCTGAAATCCACCCAAGCTAATGCCTGCCTCTAATCTTAGCGTCTGTCCCAACACGTGTGAACTGCCATCCCAGCTGACGACACTATCTCATATCTCTGTTCCCTGTCTTCACCCTCATCTCCTGGCCTCAGCCAGGACTTCTGGGTTCCCCCGTTTGTCTAGTGTAGACCAGATGTGTTCTCCTGGCACGACCTCTCAGACGTGGTCTGACCTTGCCTAGGCATGCTTCTCCTCCACCTATCTATGTTCTTCCAGGTATGGAAGATTCCAGAAATGGAATCCAGGCCTTGGGTTCACCCTGGTTTCTCCCCCATCCTCTCTTCTGCCCAGCACCTTGCCCTCTCTCTCCCTCTGACAGCTACCTCTTCAATCTTGCTTCTGCTCCTAGAGTTTGGGACTCCAGCTCTTCCAAGTCACTTGCTCCAGGGGTGATTGGAGCGTCTAATTTATTATTGACTGGACAACCATTCTTGGGAGTCCCAAAAGTTGAGACTAAGAGGCAAGGAGAGCAGGGCTTTAAAATCAGCATCAAGGTCGGGGGCTTACCTGAGTGATGAATCCACTAGTTATGTCAAGCTGCTGCATGGCTGAATGGAAAGCCCATTTCCTGGATCCCGTGGGAACGAGGTGCTAAGGGTGTAAGTGCAGGTCAAGTGGACAGACCCAAGTTCAGAGGGGCCTGAATGGGGTGGGAGACAGAGTGGTCTGTCAGGGGTTCAGGGTGAAATAAAGGTGTGAGAAGCTGTGCCAGGAAGGCTGGCCCTTTCATTCCACCCTTCTTTTCTTTTTTTTTTTTAAAGATTTTTATTGGGGAAGGGGAACAGGACTTTGCTGGGGAACAGTGTGTCAATCTTAGT
Source organism: Rhinolophus ferrumequinum (assembly GCF_004115265.2). Lineage (NCBI taxonomy): Eukaryota > Metazoa > Chordata > Mammalia > Chiroptera > Rhinolophidae > Rhinolophus > Rhinolophus ferrumequinum. The sequence continues at coordinate 29,225,493 of NC_046289.1, forward strand.
TTTGGAGAGTGTGGAGAGCTTCAAGTTGTTGTCCTTTCAGTCTTAGTTGTGGAGGGCGCAGCTCAGCTCCAGGTCCAGTTGCGTTGCTAGTTGCAGGGGGCGCAGCCCACCATCCCTTGCGGGAGTCAAACCCGCAACTTTGTGGTTGAGAGCCCATGCTCCAACCAACTGAGCCATCCAGGAGGCAGCTCAGCTCAAGGTGCCGTGTTCAATCTTAGTTGCAGGGGGCAGAGCCCACCATCCCTTGCGGGACTCAAGGAATTGAACAGGCAGCCTTGTGGTTGAGAGCCCACTGGCCCATGTGGGAATCGACCCGGCAGCCTTCGGAGTTAGGAGAATGGAGCTCTAACCGCCTGAGCCACCGGGCCGGCCCCCACCCTTCTTTTCAAGCCTCGCCTTCAGAGGGCTGGTTCTGAGACCCCCTCCTCGCTCAGCCTCATGAAAGCTAGCCGCTCATGCTGATTCTCAGCTGAGTTTTTGTTTTCCCTCAGGCTGTATATGTAAATACTGTTTTCACGGGGTTATTTGGCTGCCAGGTTAGTGCTCTGGGTAAAGGTGAAGATCTGACCTGCTTGGCAAGGAACCGCCCAGCCGCCAGTGAAGGCAGGAGCAAAATGACCCTGCCTCAAGTGGGAGGGCGCATGCTAAGCAAAGAAGCCAACCAGGAAGCCTGGCTCTGGGCCAGAAATGATAGCATCCTGTCATGCAGGGACTCTGGTCCCACTCCCTGCACAAGAACGCAGGATATGGTGAGGCCAAAAAGGAACATCAACAGAGCCATAGATAGGGGAGTCATACCACTATATTCTCGCTGGCGGCTAGTTGGGACACAAAAGCAAACATCTGCCAGTACCCCAATAAGGGGTCTTCCAGCACCCCAGTCTCACTGGCGGCCGGGCGAGACACAGAAAATAGGACCCACATGATCCGCAGTCCGCCATCTGCACTTGTTAACCCCACTTGCTACCTGCAACCTGCCATCTGCTTCACTGCCAACCAACCAACCCCCTAGTGTAGCCATGGAAGTTATGTTAGTGGCTAATGGCTAACCGGTAACAGCTGATAGCCATCTAATAACCAAGCCAGCACCTTTTCACGTGAGGCTGAGAGCCTGGAAACTGCTTTCTGGGACTCTGTCCCCACAAACCCTTTCTTGAGCATTGGCTGTATTCTTAGTAGTGTGTATCTATTAAGATAGCTCATTTATGCTTGCAATAACTCTCAGAAGTAGGTACTTTTATTATCCTCCTTTACCTATAAGGAAACTGAGGCACAGAGAGGTCAGGTAAGATGCCCTAAGTCCTGCACGGGGTGGTTATCAGCCAGGATGCAAATCCCCGCAGTTAGGATCTAGATCCCCTGTGCTTAACCATGACACCCTGTGCAAACCTGTGAGTCACGCTTTGCTGTTGGGAATGGCTCAGGAGGAAGAACCTGTGTGAGGGGTGGACAGCTCTGGAGATGGAGGTGCTTAGGACAGTCTTCAGAGGAGGAGCTGGCTCTTGAAGGCTTATGGGTTCATGGGCCATGGGTGGGGGTGGGGGTAGCAGTGTTAGCAGTTGGGAAGGGCAGCCCAGGTAGCGAAAACAGCAGTGTGAAGATCTGGAAGTCAGAATCTGAGGCAGAGGTGGGTCCCCAATGGGCTTTGCCAACCATCCCTAGGGGGTTAAGCCTTACGCTGTAGATGTTAAAGATCCACTAAGGGGCTTCAAGTGGGGAGAAACATTGGATTTGCATTTTAGAAAGATTGCTGTTTCTACACACTCTTTCATAGTGTGATGAATAAAATGGAAAGGAGCAAGGCAAGGATGGAGATGAGTGGGGAGATGATTGGAGTCATCCAGATAAGAGATGCCGAGGGCTTGAACCAGAGTTGCAGCAACGAGAAAGAGGAATGAAGAGGAGATGAATTTCAAAGATATATAAGAGGTAGAAAGGACAGGAGCTAATGGGTGACTTGGTGCTTTGCCATGTGACTTGCTTCAGCCAAGATGTCAGTGGGCGTGACTTAACCAGAGTCTTGAAAGGTGCTGGTGCAGTCAGGCTTGCTCACTCTGGTGCCTCTGCCCTTGCCATGAGAAGAACATGCTGGGGTTAGTCCCCTGGGCCCAGGAGCAGGATGAGAGACAAGTGGAGCAGAGCCACACCAACCAAGCATAGGACAGAGCCTCCAGAGGACTCGTCGTCTCACGGTGGAAGTCTCGAGTTCCAAGATCTGCCAACCCACAGACACGTGAGCTGTGATAATAAATGAAGGTAGATTTAAGCTACTGAGTTTTGGGATGATTTGTTAGGTAGCAAATGAAAACTGATAAAGAAATGTCTTTGTTATTGAATTGAATGTGTGCCAGGCACTATTTTAGTCACTGGGATGCAGTGTTCAATCAGACAGACAAGGTCCTTACTCTCAGGGAGCTCCTGTTAGAGTGCGGGTAGGCAGAGAAAGCTGGAACGATGCCAGGGCCTCTGGGGGCGTGGTCGTACCAGTAATCAGGATGGGTCATAGGAAGAAAACAGGTTTGGGGGAAAAGATAATGAGTTTGATTTAGGAAAGGAATTTGAGGTGCCTATGGGACATTCACGTGGAGGTGTCCAGCAAGGAGTGGGATACGCAGGAAAGATGTCTAGTTGGAGACTAAAAGTTATCAACATAATAAGAGAGAAAATCATCTGTACGAGAAAGAGACAGAGTAAGTGCTGCGGGTATTCAGAGGAAGAAGAGAAGACTTGTGGCTGGGAGGATGGAAAAGATTTTATTCTGAAGGTAACCTGTCAGCTGGGTTTGTACTTGTGGTGAGAGGAGAGGGGCACAGTAAACACAGTGGATAGCATCTGCAAAGGCGTGAAGACAGAGAGAGCTGGACTGTGAGAATAAGGCTGAAACAGCAGACTGGAGTGAGATCGGGGAGAGTCTTTTGTGCCAGGCCAAGGATGCTATAGGGTTTCATTAGGAAATGAGCAGCCAGCCATTGGATGTTTGTGAGCAGTGGGTGACGTTTGGCACTCACATCTAAGAGATGAGCAGCGCTATACAGTAGGATGAGTTTTGAAGTAGAAATCAAGAGCTATGGACGCTAGTCTCAGCTCTTCTATTCGCTGGCGCTGGGATATGGGACAAATGACTTCTCTCTGAGCCCCAACTCTCTCTCTTAAAAAATGGGAGTAAAACTACCTGCCCTTTCACATGAATCTTAATTGTGTAAGAACCAATGACAAAATGTGAAGGAGAGTGCTTGGAAGACCTCAGAGGAACGCACAAGGGCAGGTATTATTGTGATGATGCCCGCGGTAGCTGAAAGATGAGACTGGGGTTCCCAGACAGACAGGAGGACTGCAGATGTCATCATTTTAAAAAAATGTTTTAATTACAGTTGACATACCATATTATATTATTTTCAGGTGTATGACGCAGTGATTACACATTTATATAACTTACGAATTGATCGCCCTGATAAACCCAGTACACATCTGACACCATACATAGTTATTATAATGCTACTGACTATATTCCCCATGCCAGACTCTGCATCCCCATGACTGTTTTGTAACTACCAATTTGTACCTCTTAATCCCCTCCCCCATCCCCCATCCTCCTAAGCCCCTCATCCAGCAACAGTCAAAATGCTTTCTGCATCTATGAGTTTGTTTCTGTTTGAATTGTTCATTTATCCTGTTCTCTAGATTCCACATACAAGTGATCATATAACATTTGTCTTTCTCTGCCTGACTTACTCCACTCAGCACAATACCTACTAGATCCATCCAAGTTGTTGCAGATTTCATTCTTTTTTATGGCTGAGTTGCAATATCATATTACAATATCATATATATATAGATAGATATAGATATAGATATATATCACTTCCTCTTTATCCATTCATCCATTGATAGACACTAGGCTGAGTCTAGATCTTGGCCATTGTAAACAATGCTGCAATGAACATATGGATGTACATGTTCCTTCAAAATAGTGTTTTGGATTTTTTCAGATAAATACCCACAAGTGGGATTACTGCGTCCTTCTTTGTCTCTTATTATAGACTTTGGTTTAAAGTTTATTTTGTGTGCGTATTCTACCTCAGCTTTTTGTTTTTGTTTCCATTTTCATGAAATATCTTTTTCCATCCCTTTAGTTTCAGTCTGTGTGTGTCTTTCGATCTGAAGTGAGTCTCTGAAGTAGGCAGCATATGTAAGGGTTTTGTTTTCTTATCCATTCAGTGACTCTATCTTTTGATTGGAGCATTTAATCCATTTACATATAAAGTAATTGTTGGTAGGTATGTAGTTAGTGCAATTTTATTATTCATATTTTTTATCTTTTTCTTCTTCTTAAAGAAGTCCCTTTAACATTTCTTGTAATGTTGGCTTGGTGGTGATGAACTCCTTTAGCTTTTTCTGGTCTGGGAAGCTCTTTATCTTCCTTTCCTTCTAAATGATAGCTTTGCAGGTAGAATAATCTTGTTGTAGGTTCTTGCTTTTCATCACTTTGAATATTTCGTGCCAATCCCTTCTGGCCTGCAAAGTTTCTGTTGAGAAATCAGCTGACAGTCTTAGGGGAGTTCCCTCAGAGGTAACTAACTGCTTTTCTCTCGCTGCTTTTAAGATTCTCTCGTTGTCTTTAACCTTTGGCATTTTCATTATGATGTGTCTTGGTGTTGGCCTCTGGGTTCATCTTGTTTGGGACTCTGCATTTCCCAGGCTTGTATGTCTATTTCCTTCACTAGGTTAGGGAAGTTTTCTGTCATTATTTCTTCAAATAGGTTTTCAATTCCCTGCTCTCTCTCTTCTCCTTCTGGTCCCCCCATGATGCAAATGTTGGTATGCTTGACGTTGTCCCAGAGGCCCCTTAAACTATCCTCATTTTTGGGGGTTCTTTTTTCTTTTTGCTGTTCTGATTGGGTGTTTTCTACTACCTTATCTTCTAAATCGCTGATTTGATTCTCTGCTTCATCTAATCTACTTTTGATTCCTTCTAATATAGTCTTCATTTCAGTTATTGTATTCTTTATATCTGACTGGTTCTTTTTTATATTTTCTATCTCCATTTTTATATTTCTTACCTCTTTGTTGAAGTTCTCCTTGAGATCATTGAACATCTCTATAATTAGTGTCGTGAACTCTGCATCTAGTAGATTGCTTGTCTCCATTTTGTTTAGTTCTTTTTCTGGAGCTTGGTTTTTTTGTTCTTCCATTTAGGACATGTTTCTTTGTCTCCCCGTTTTGGCTGCCTCCCTGTGTTTGTTTCTACGTATTAGGTAGACCATCTCCCAGTCTTAGTAGAGTGGCCTTATGTAGTAGGTATCCTGTGGGACCCAGTGGCACAGTCTACCTAGTCACCAGAGCCAGGTGCTCCACGTGTATCCCTTGTGTGGGCTGTGTGTGCCCTTCTATTGTAGTTGAGCCTTGGTTGCTGTTTGCACCCCAAGGGGAGGGATTGACCCTCAGGCTGATTGGTTGTGAGGACTGGTCGTGTCTACAGTGGAGGAGCTGTTGTGCAGGGACTGACCCTATGGAGAAGGATTCACTTTAGCAGGGCTCTGATGCCTTCCTAGTCTGCCCTTTGGGTGTTTCATTTTGTGGATGTGGTTGTTTGGTGCACTGGTGTGGTCTGAAGCTGGCCACCAGGTGTGGGTTCTGGGGCCTCGTGGGAGGGGCTCTGTTGCTGGCCAAGTTCAACCACTGCGTGTACTCTGCTTGGGGCCACTTGGTAGGAGCTACAAAGTGAGCTGCAGATGGTTGCCACTTGTGCTGGGCTTGGAGGTGTCTGGGAGAACTTAAGCTGTGAACTGAGGCTGGTTGCCACTAGTTCCAGACTTGGGGATGCTTAGCAAGAGGTACGGGGCATGCTAAGGCCAGATGCTGCTTGTTTGGGGTTCGTGGACCTTTGAGAAATTTTAGGAAAGTCTGCAGCATGAGCCAAGACAGGCTGTTGGTATGAACAGGACACTGGAAGTGGCTTGGGTAGGCCCACAAGTTGGGTGGGATGAGGTCTCGCGGAATCACCAGGGCGGTGTGAATGGTGTTAGCCAGGTTAATGGAGATTCAGATGTATCGCTAGTTCTGTCTGCATGGTAGGTGGGAGAGGGCTCAACAAAGGAACTATGGCTCCTGTCAGCATTTCTGTCTGGGAGAAAGCTGCCCCTCCTGCCCTTGCAACGAAGCCACACAATTCAGTTCCTCTTCATACATCCCTGGCACCTTTTGAGCTGCTACCCAAGTGCTGGAGCTCAGAACAAGTGATTCCATCAGCAAATAAGTCCATGCACAGGCCCTTTAAGAGGAACTCCTGGGACTTTAGCTGCCCACTATCTCACTCAGCCACAGTCTCCACTGGTTTTCACAGCCAGAAGTTGTGGGGACTTCTTTTCCTGGGCTGGGGAGTCTGGTATGGTGCTGGGATCCCTCACTCCTCAGGAGGGATCTCTACAACGGAGATAACCCTCCAATTTTTAACCACCACATGTGGGTATAAGGACCAACACATTCCACGTTTCCACCCCTCCTACCTAGATGTCATATTGTTAACCTCTAACCCACCTTTGAGAGGGTATTGACAGTGATGTCAAATCTGGTGTCCACTGGCATCTGGCAGAGCTGGGATTCATGTTCTCCTGCTCTGCCTTCCTATTCTTGCTATAGCCCTGAACTCTCTTACCCAACCCTCTGCATAAACAACATGTGTCATTTAGAGAATGTCTGCTCAGGAGGGGCCTCTGCCACATCTGCAGAATAGAAGACTGGAAACAGTTGCTGCCCTCAAGGAAGGAGTACACAGGCTAGTTGGATCAAAAGGGCATGTGCCTCAAAATAGTAAATAGGGTGACATTTGATAAAGTGCCAAATTAGTGGTCCAGACAGTTGCTGGTGAAGAGTGAGGAGAAATTGGAGAGGCCCATTGGCTGGGCCAGTCTTCAGGGAAGCAGGACAGGGCCTTGAAGACTGGACAGGTTTAAAAGAGAGAAGGGGGAGAGGAACAAGAAGTGGAGGGAGGACTCTCTCCTGTGTCAGCCCACTGGTTTCCTCTCAACGTTGAAACTAAACACCAAACCTCCACTTAATGGAGCAGTTAAAGACAAATGTGACCACAAGGAGCTACCACTTCACATCCATTAGGATGGCCATCATCAGAAAACCAGAAAATAACAAGTGCTGGCAAGGATATGGAGAAATTGGAACCCTTGTGCATTGCTGGTGGGAATGTAAAACGATATAGCCTCTATGGAAAACAGCAAGGCCATTCCTCAAAAAATAAAACTAGAATGATCATATGATCCAGCAATTCTACTTCTGGGTATATACCCAAAAAAGTTGAAAGCAGGGACTCAAGCAGATATTTGCACACCCATGTTTATAGCAGCATTATTCACAATAGCCAAAGGTGGGCACAACCTATTAATGGATGAATGAATAAGCAAAATGTGATATATCGAGATAGACAAATCACAATGGAATATTATTCAGCCTTAAAAAGGCAAAGAAATTCTGACACATGCTACAATATAGATGAACCTTGAAGACATAATGCTAAGTGAAATAAGCAAGCCATAAAAGGACAAATATTGTATGATTCCACTTAAATTAGGTACCTAGAGTAATTAACTTTATAGACAGAAAGTAGACTGGTGATTGCCAGGAGCTGGAGAGGGAATGGGAGTTAGTTTTTAATGAACACAGAGTTTGAGTTTGGGATGATGAAAAAGATTTGCAGATGGATGGTGGTGGTTGTTGCACAACAGTGTGAATATACTTAATGTCACTTAACTGTATACTTCAAAATGGTTGAAATGGTAAATTTTACGTTGTGTATTTGTGAACACACACACACAGAAAAGACAAATGTGATAGCTTGCTTAGAAAGATATCAGAAATATGATGTGGAACTGCTAAAGAAGTGGGGGGAGAGATGGTGACCCCACTGGATGGGCCTGGTGAGAAATCAGCTAGTCGCCTAGAAATGAGGGTGATTGGTGGGCCAGGACACCGGACTCACTGATCACAGATAATCCAAAGAATTTATTATAGGGAGTGTACTAGACATTTCCTTCCAAGTAACATTTGAGTGGAGTTACTCAGAGGCAGCCAGTGAGGTTGTTTGTTTTCTTCCTTTTATTTCTCATGCCCACATGGCTAAGGTAAGGAATATGGAATAAAGCAATGAACAGGGGATAAGGTCAAGACTATGGCTGGTAACCCAAGAGAACGGTCGAGGCAGGTTTGAAATCCATTGCACCCTAGTCGCATCAGAGACTTGCACTAGAGCGGGGGAAAGCAGCAGGAGGGGCTCGCTCCTCTCTACGTCCCTCTCTCCTCACCTGTCTCCTTTGTATTCCCAGTAGCTGGCCCAGGTCTGAGCCATGGCTTCCGCGGAGCCCCTGACAGCGCTGTCTCGCTGGTACCTGTATGCCATCCACGGCTACTTCTGCGAGGTGATGTTCACGGCAGCCTGGGAGTTCGTGGTGAACTTTAACTGGAAGTTTCCAGGGGTCACGAGTGTGTGGGCGCTCTTCATCTACGGCACCTCCATCCTGATCGTGGAGCGCATGTACCTGCGCCTGCGGGGCCGCTGCCCGCTGCTGGTACGCTGCCTCATCTACACGCTCTGGACCTACCTGTGGGAGTTCACCACCGGCTTCATCCTGCGCCAGTTCAACGCTTGCCCCTGGGACTACTCGCAGTTCGACTTTGACTTCATGGGCCTCATCACCCTGGAGTACGCCGTGCCCTGGTTCTGCGGGTCCCTCATCATGGAGCAGTTTATCATCCGCAATACCCTCCGCCTCCGCTTTGACAAGGACGCAGAGCCCGGGCTGCATGGAGGCCCCCTGGCCCTGGCCAATGGCCACATCAAGACTGACTGAGTGGGGGGCTTGTGGGCGGGCTGTGGGGGGTCTCTCAGGGACCCTGTGGAGAAAGGTACCAAGCTGGTGGCATTGCCCCTTGTGTACAGCACAAGCCCTGCCCCATCCCGGCCTCACCCCTGTAGGGCACACACTGCCCCCATTACCTCCATTGAGGACGGGTTGTGGGGGTGTGGTGTTGAGGCACAGAAGGGCTTTGGAAATGGTCCATGGATCTCTACCCAGCTCAGAGGCAGGCGGCAGGAGACCTATGGCTTAGCAGCGACTAGGCTACATGGGTGACTTTGGAAGCAGCAGGCCATGTCCTGGCTAAGGGACACAGAAGTGGGGCAAAAGGTGGGAGGCCAGGTCTGAGGAGGCTTTGGGCTGCTGCCTCGGCCACCTGGTGCCCTCTCACCTGGGTTCGTTGGGCTTTGGCTGGTTCCATTAGGCAATATTCAGGTGCTTGCTTGCAACCAATACCTCCCCGGGGGCCTGCTGAGCTGCAGCGTAAGGAGAGACTGGGCAACCAGGAGGCTGCTTGGCAGCCATGCTGGTCTGCATGGGCTGGGTGGCCTTCCCTTGGCTCCTCTCCCTTCCCCCAGGGCCCACGCTGCTTTCTTGGCCTTCTGGGGGCCCCCTGGTGCTGGATACCCACCAACCTTGGGCTTTTGGAGGTTTCAATCCCTGTGTGTTTGGTGGTGTTTCCCCTTTTTCTCTCTTATTTTCAAGGCCTTTATCCATGTCAATCACCCCACCTACCCCCAACCCCAACTACCTAACCAACACAGCAGCTGCCAGAGGTAGAACCCTGAGACAGACCCTGCCTGCCCTCTGCAGCCTTCCCTCCACTACTACCCCAGTCTGGTGGGCTGTGGCAGTACCCCTGGTGCTCTTCTCCATCCATGCCCCCTCCCCACAGTGGCCCAGCTGAAAAACGAATGATATCCACAACACATAGTCAGGCCAACATGGGCCTCACAGATCCACAATGGGGACCTACAGACAAATCAGTGTGTATGTTTGGTGGGGGGTGGTAAAGGCGCACCGGACTGGTTTATTTCAAGCCAGTCGGGGGCAATCTAGCATTCTAGGGGTTGGAAGAACAGTATCCGTTGTTGGAGACCCATGGAGAATGAGTGAGGGAGAAAAAGATGAAGGCCTCTCAGCTTTGGGAGGGTCTTTGGAGCATCCTTGGTGGGAAGGGGTCAGTTCTGGTTCTGCCATAGCCCCAGCCCTGCAGCAAAACCTCCTCAGGGCTACCCCTCCCCACCCCTCCCCGCAATGCTGACACTTTGGGCTTGCTCCTTAAACAGTGTTACCCTGCCACGCTCATGAGCATTGTCATCTTGATTGCCCTGCCTTCCTGGTGACAGGTATGTTGCTGGCAGTGGATAGGACAATCCTCATTCCAGCCCACTTCCAGCTCGGGCCCCTACTCCCCAAGAGGAGGGGTCCATCAGAATGCAGCCTGTCCCATGGTACACGGTCGCTTCTTGACCACACTAGGACTCCTAGGTAGAAAGTAGCCTTTCCCTTTTTATAGAACATTAAAAAGTGATAATACCACCTGTGAAGAGAATCTCCTCTTCCTTGTTACGTTGTTCCACCTAGATCATGCAGATAACACCAGGCCAGGACAGCTGGGATGGGTGTGGGCAGGAGTCGTGTCTCGGAGTGGGAGAAAGGCTGGGAGACTCTGTCTTTGGCAGGGTCTGACCCTGCCCAGGACAGGATGAAGAGCATTTCCCAGACTCTGTGTCCTGGGCAGGCTCCTCAAGTCCAGGCACTAACTACATCCTGCAGGGGCCAGCCCTACCTTTGATTTTACAGTGGCCCCAATTCCAAGGCTTTGGGGCTTCCAGGGATCCAGGCTTCCAGGGATCTGTGAACAGATGGAGGGGATTCCAGAGCAAGAATATTGTCCGGCTTCCCTGTTCCCTCTCAGTAATTGTTTCCTTGGTACTCTCCCCCAACCAGGGGGATCTCAGGCTCCTGGATCCCAACACCCCTGCAGGCCCCCATGTGAGCCTCTAGACCACACTGCCCACCTTTGCTCTCTTCTTCCATGACAGAATCTGGTGGTCAGCTTGGTGATGTCTCCCAGCATAAAGCCTCCAGAATTCTCAGCCTGACCAAGCCCTTAGATGGCCCACCAGGTCTGGCCACTCCAGATATTGCCCTATGGGCATTCCTTGGCACCATCTTCTCTCTGGATCCTATAAACTTCCAAATATGGGAGGTTCCAGAGTACACCTGCCTGGCTGGCAATGTGTTTCTGCTTCATTCAGGTTCCCCATGGTTCTTATTGTCCCTCATAGGGCACAGAGCCCCCCAGCAAAGGGAGGCAATGAGCCAGGGCTTGACCACAGGATTTGTAGGTTCAGAGCTCAGTGGTGATAGCCCAGAATTCAACTCTTCTTTTTTGGGTATCCTCAGGGTCCCAAATACCTTAGTGCCCAGGGACTAGAAATTTGGAGTAATCCCAGACCTGCTGAGCAGTGGGGGTGCTGGGAGGGAGAGTCAGCTTGCTGTTTGTGAACGTCTGGTATCCTGGGCCTCTCTCCACTGGCCATGGCAGCATTGCGAGTTACAGATCACCATGTGTGCTGCCTTGCATGGTTGAACCGCTTCTGATGTCTGCTAGGCATCCTGTCCCTTGTGCCCTGTTCCCTCTGATGCCAGTGAGTCCTAATGGCCTCACAAAAGCCTATGCTTATTCTCAGCAATAATACCTAGGGAGTACCCAGGAGTCCTATTGTCCTGCTCCCTTGCCTTCTGCATGGGTCTCCTGGGGAGGCAGCCACTGAGTGGGTCAGTCCATGAGAACCTGTGTTTATGAAGTTCTGGGCTGTACAGACATAATTGCAGGGGATGCAAAGAGAGGCCCAGCCCCAGAGGAGCGATGGCTAAGGCAGGGAGAGCACCTTTCACCCTGCGGCCATCCTAGACTTATTCCTGGCTCTGCAAAGGGTTGTTGAGGTGGGTGGGACTGTCTCCCAACTGCGGCAGCTCTTCAGAAGGACACACGACTGGTTTGTGCACCCATTGCCTGCTCTGTCTCCATTGATCTCTTTGTCTCTTTCTTTTCACATTCGTGCACATAAAATATACTGGTGTTTGTGTTCCAGGACTGGCTCTGACCCATCTCTGTTTCTTCTATTTTGGAGTCTCTTTTACAGCCCGGTATCACACTGTCCTGAGCCAAAGGACTGCTGGGGGGAGCCACCCTGTGAGGAGGGCAGGTGGTACTTCTTGCCAGTCTTTTTCATTGTGTCTGCTCTGACCCTCTCTGGTAACCTGAGTTCTCCACCCAACCCCCCATACCCCACCAGCCGCATAATCTGGTCCAGAACTTACTTTGGTCCCAGGATGCAAGGCAGATGGGGAGTCCTGGGCAATTTTTGCATTTTCTCCCATCAGACGTAGGCACGTTCCCTATTTTACAGCAGAGGTCTGGTGGCAACCAGCTTGCAAACCCAATGTACTACATCATGTGTTTGTTTCAGTGTAAGCAGAAGACACTTTGGGAAGGATTCGTGTTGAATCAGGTATCCTTTTGGACTTTGATGAGATTTGGATGTCCTTAGAGTCCAGCCCATCCAAATGATATTCATAAAGAGAAATTAGTGAGTGGGAGAGTTGGGGGAGAGACGGGGTTATAAGGAAGGAGGGATGAGATGCCATTTGTAGCCAAGACAAACAATTGGCACAAGGATCCCTCTTTGTGGAGGGAGGGTTGTGAAATTTTGGCCTCTTGCAACCCTGGGTTTAAGGATGACACCACTCCTTCCTAGTACATTTTGTTTATGCCCTGGGCCTTTTCCCTTTGATCCTATTTCCTTCTCTTGAGATTAAGCCTGGGCCCCTAAAGGTAGGTGTTCTCAGAGGGTTTGAAACTACCAGATGATATCTTTCTCTTTCTGAAAACTCAGATGGGCCTGAGAATTGACCTGGTTAGTTCTTCAGTTTCTTATTGGACAGCTACAGTGAGTGAGCCCTGGACCAGGCTAGATACTGGGGTGCTAGTCAAGGAGAAAGACGTTGCACGGATGCTCACGCAGATTGTTATATCACTATGATGTTGATAGTCCTCCAAAGAAAAAGCCCCCAACAGAGGAATATGACTCATCTACAGGGAAGGGAAGGGCTCCCCAGGGAAGGGACACGGCAGAACTGAAGGCCGAGTACCGGTGCTTTCAGAGGTGGGCTGGCTTCTCGTTGTCTGGAAATGCAGATGGTGACTGTACAGAAGAAAACAAAGCCAGCACACAGTGGGTGCTTTAAAGAACTCTTGATAACTGAAGTCTTATCGATGGTCAGCCTCAGTAAGCCTACCCTAAAGGCAAGGCTAAATGTTCTAGAGCACCAAACCTCTTTTGGGAACCTGAAGCTAGGAATCCTGTTTGAATAACAACCATCCCTGCCATAACTGTGCCCACTACCATAAAGCAACTCACTGTCCTACTTCTCTTTTCCAACTTATTAGTCCCTGCAGAGGCCTGCCCGCATCCCAGCTTCACTCTCAGAGTCTTTGGACCTTGGCCAAAGACCCAGCTCCATTGATCTGTCTGTCTGTCGCTTCACGCTGGGGATACACTTTCTTGATGTGGGAAAAAGTGTCCTTTCAGTGCTAAACAGTGCAGAGAAGAGTCCACTGATAGCCTAGTCTGGCTCCTTGCCTGTCACAATAACACCTTCCAAACAGAAAGGAAGCTTTCTGGTTTATAAGGGTCCACTGATGACAAAAGGTCTGGAGGCGGAAGCTTCTTAATTTTAGAATGGGGTTGTATTCGTTTTCTAAGGCTACCATAACAAAGTACCACAGACGGGGTGGCTTAAAACAACAGAAATGGAGGCCAGAAGTCCAAAATCAAGGTGTCAACAGGAAGCTCTGGAGGCTTTAGGGGAGAACTGTTCTTTGTCTCGTCCAGCGTCTGCGGCATTTCTCAGCTTTCTAGGCTTATGGCAGCATTACTCCAAGTTCTGTTCCGTGGCCACACGGACTCATCCTCTTCTGTCTCTGTCTTCTCTTCTGCCTCTTATAAGGACACTTGCCATTGGATTTAAGGCTCATCTAGGTAATCCAGGATGATCTCATCTCAAAATCCTTAATTACACCTGCAAAGACCCTTTTTCCAAATAAAGTCACATTCACATGTCCCAGTGATTTGGATGTGTTATTTATCTTTTGGGGGGCCCACCATTCAATCCATCATGGAGGTTAAGGGAGATTTCTGTTGAAGCCCTTGCACCCTGTACCCATTTAGGAATTCATTAAGAGAGAGAGAGAGCTAGAATATAGTGTGGGGTAACCCAGGAGAGAACTCAAGGAGTTAGGTTGAGGATTGAGGAGCTCCATCCCAAGACACATCCTGTAGCCACTGTGATTTTTGGATGTAGATCTGAAGATTTCACCCCCTCCTGCAGACGCTTGAGTGATTTCCCAATACCTTTAGGATCAAGCTCACCGTCCCAGCAAGGTTTACACAGCCCTTTGTGGTCTGGCTTCATTTCTCGCCTCCCGCTCAATCCCATGCAATCCAGGGAGAATGACTTGTAGTTTCCCCAGCAGCTCCCTGATCACTGCCTCTGGGCCTCCAGCCCTGTGTTCCTCGCCCTGGAACACTTACTCCTCCTCTTAGCCCAACGACAGACAGATGAGCTCACTTACAGCCAGTGACATTGGGCTCTGTTTGCTTTGAGCTCTCCCTTGCCCCAGCTCTCAATTTAGTTCAGGCAAACTCAGGACGGGAGCTGTCTCCCTGGCAACTACCCATGTGTGGCCCGCCAGCAGCAGTAGCTAAGTTCTTCCAGTGCTGTCAGTAGCAGACTTTCATTTGCCCATTCACCCTACCATGTGTCAGGTTTGAAGCGAAGCTTGTGGGTCAATGGTGAACAAAGCAGACTCGGTCTCTGCCATCCCTGCATGATGCCCTCACCTGAATTACAGGTTGCTGAGAACTCTGCTGGGCTGACTTAGGGGAAAAGGAATTAGCTTGATTTAGGGGGTCAGGAAATATTTGTATGTCTGATATAGCCAGCCAGGGGAGGGGGTGAAGTGGGAGGAAAGGTGAAGAGAAGGCCTCCAGGTAGAAAAAACATGTGTGAAAGCTGGAAACCCAGAGAGAGCAGGGTGCCCATGGGTCTGCAGAAGCAACCAGGGATGAATGTTGGAGTCCACAGGAAGCCAGGCCTGGATCACGAAATGTCTGTCAACCAAGGCAGGGAGAGACATGACAGACAGACAAGAAAGAACAGGTTGTAATACATTCAAACTGAGTGTTTTACAAGTGAATGGGGGAGCTCCTTTAGATTGGGTGGCCCCAAAAGTTCTTTGGGAGGAGATGATATTTGGGTTGAGACCTGGATAATAAGGAGCGACAGCCATGTGAACATGAGGAAAGAGTGTTTCATGCAGAGGAAACAGCGAGGACAAAAGCCCAAAGACGGGAAAGAATTTAGGTAGTTTGAGGAGCTGATGAAAGGCCGGTTGGCTGGAGCTTGGTGAGAAAGGGGGTGAGGAGGAGGATAGCATGCAGGTGAGAGAGGGGTGGGGGTCAGAGTGTGTAGGGCTCTGGAGACCTGGGTTGGGGGAGGAGCTGGGGAGGAGAGGTGGACGTGAGATCTCTTAAGAACGGAGGATTGGGGGGCCTGGCCCAGCCCCTTCCAGGGAACCCCTCCTGAGGGGCAGGACCAGGCATGGAAAAACTGTAGGCAGAGCCTGAGGTCTCATATGCCAATAGAACCTGTCCTTTTAGAAGCTTGGAATCAACGTAACTAAAAGATGGATCTGTTTGGTTTCTGCAAACCCTTCTCTCTACCTGTTATGTAATATCTCTCTCTCTCTCTCTCTCTCTCTCTCTCTCTCTCTCTCTGTCTCTCTCTCTCTCTCTCTCTCTCTCTCTCTCTCTCTCTCTCTCTCTCTCTCACACACACACACACACACACACACACATACACACACACACACACACGCCACCTTGAACACTCTAACGTTTGCGAGCTGGGCCTGCAGAGACCCTCTGGGAGCTCCCTTGGAGTCTCTGTGGCCTTGGCAGTATTAGGACATCCCAGAGCAGGTCAAGGGTAGGGGAACAGCACAGGTATTGATTGAATCACGCAGACTAATTCTAACCCTGCCTCTGCCACTTGCTCTCTGTATGACTTTTGACAAGACACTGAACCACTCTGAGATTTAGCTCAGTGGGTTTAGTGCAGATTTAGTCAGTTTAGTTTAATTCACTAGGAGCACATTCTAGCCCCTTCTCCCTGCCCCTGCCCCACCAAGGCTGAGTGTAGAAGTACCTGTTTTGAAGGTTTAGAGCAACCAGAGGGGGCATGACATTCCAGTTCAGCATAGCAAATATCTTTAAATGGAATGTTAGACATCCTTGTTATTAAAAGTCTTAGCATTAACCTCGGGGGAGTTTTCTCTGGCCGGCTCTGCCTACCACCCTGCCAGTTGTAGGGTGACCAGCTGCACCCGGACTAAAGGGTTTTCCCAGGATGTGGGACTTTTCCATGCCAGAACCGGGGTCAATCTGATTTAGGAGCTATCCTTTTCTGCAGTAAGGCCCCCAGGGGTCCTTTAGAGGCAGACAGTCTGCCGAGCATCTCTGGGTGGACAGTCAAGGACGGCAGGTGCCCGCTGCCTCCCTGGCTGGTCCGGCCTCTCCCGCTGAACCAAAGGCAGGAGGCAAGGCAGGGGGCAGAACCTTGTCTGGACCTCTTCTACACCAAACGGCAAACCTCCTCCTTGGATCACTTTAGAAGTGAAAACACAATGATGTTAGGTGTTATTTTGCTGACTTTGACTCAATCTGTTCCCCGAGGATCTCAGGCCTGCTGACCAGCAGGACCAGATGGCACCTTTGCAGGAATATCTCATCATTTCTGCCTTTGTGTAGGCCCTGAATATCCTAAGAAACAACTTTTTTCTCCTTCTAATTGACATACCTGTGAATCCCTTCTAGTTATTTTTCTTTCCGTTGACTCTGCTGAAAGCACTTGACACCCAATCCTGGCTTACATTTCATGTCCCTGAGATGATAGCTAACTTTGTTGTCCAGGAGGAGGAAGGGTAAGGGCAAGAGAGGGGGAAGGGAAGGGGAAGGACCAGGAAATGGAAGGGGCCAGATTGCTCCACATTCATAACTCTGTTTGCAACCATCCCTTTTCTTAGTCTTTCCAGAATGTGGCTATCTACACTCCGTGTTCCCCTAGGAACTTCCTGATTGGCCAACAAAAGATGCAACATGCCAGGCTTTGGAGTCATTCGATCTAAACTTGAATCCCAGCTCCCCGACTCACTTGAGGGTGTTACATAGCAGTCTAAGCCTCAGTTTCCTCATCTGAAAAAATGGGGCTAATAATAGTCCATACTTCCGAGAGTTGTGGAGATCAGATGAGACAATGCTTCTCAACCATTTAGCATGCAATCAATGTCAGATATTAGGAGAAATATTCTCCTTTGTAAGTCTCACAAGTCAAAAGTAGATATCACTCCAGCAAGCATTTCTGGACTCGGGCCACTTATTACTAATATGAAGGCAAATTATTTAACCTCTATGCACACAAGTTTCTTCACCTGTAAAATGGGAATGACAAGACCTACTCTATAGGATTATTATGAAAGTTACGTATAATAATATGTGTAATATGCTTGCCACAGGTCCATGATTCCTTACCCCCAACACATGGGACTTTGCAAGACTTTTTGGATTGAAGGAAAATAATAAAATTTATATGCTGTATATTTTGTAATTCCTGAGCCAGGTGTGAGTCAGCACCCCATAGTCAAACATTATTATTTCTACAGGGAAACCTATGATTATCATACTAAATGGGGTTAAAAAAAAAGACTCTAAATGGCCTTGCATCCTTACCCTATGAGACAGGCAGAGTAAGTATTAAAATTCCCACTTGACAGATAACAAACAGATCAGGATAGTGGGCTGTTCAAGATCACATGGTCCCATAACTGGCAGCACGAGGATCCCTGGGTCATCTTGTCATCTGGCCCAGGGACTCTTCCCATCATGTCACGCAGTGTGGTAGACACGACCCTGTTACAACAATTCCCTCTGTTTAATGAATTTAAAACAGAGGAGGAAGAAGAAGAAAAAGGAGGAGGAGGAGGAAGAGGAGGAAGAGGAGAAGGAGGAAAAGAACCTACTAAATAGTCAAGTTTTCTTCTTGTCTTTCTAAATGTATTATGTATCTTTCTACATTCTTTTTGTATTTGCTATTTCCACTCTGGTAACTGGTACACATTTCTCTGTATTGTATTGCATTGTATTGTCATGTCTTAAATCTATAGAACCTTCTAGAATCCTCATATAACCCAGTTAGCTTAGCTAGCCCCTATCCCTGGATATTTGCATGTTTCCAATTTTGCACTATTCTAAAATAATGCTCAGTCACTCACTTTAAACTTTGCCTCAGAGATGAGCAAGCAGATTGATCTGAAAACACCTGTCCCTTGAGCTTCTGGCTGGCTGGCAGCCTTTGGGAGATTGTATTTCCAGGCACTTTGACTACATATTTCATATTTGTTGTTCCTAATCAACTAATCAATTAGGTTTTATCGAGTGCCTACGTGGGGAACAGGGTGCTTTGGTGTTTGGAGGAGGCACAGAAGCATAAGCTGTCTCACTGACCCTTAAGAAGTTTATGTCACTTGGGACGCCTTTCAACTTCAAATTAAGCTGAGTTAGCATCCAGCCAGTGGTCAAGACAGGCACCAAGGTGTGACATGAGTGGTGAAAGCAAGAACTTTAAATAGGTGTGATGTATCCCCTTGCCTGTCAAGGTCCTTGGTTATGCCCAGGAGGAAGGTGCTAAAAATGAAATAGGGAATAAGGGAAACAAGGTCAGGGGTTCCATGAAGCCTTCCCTAACTCATTAAGTTATAGTTTTTTAATGGTCAGGGTGAACCATGACAAATCAGTATAATGTACCACTTCCCTGACTCCCCTTGGTGGGGCAGTCAGCAAAGGGCTAAACGAGACCAGGATGCTGGTCCTATCTAACTTCCCCTTAAGCAAATTACTTAACCCTTCTCTGCCTCCTCTTGCCCATCCATCAGATGGGAACAGCAGTGATGCTCTCGTGGGACTCACAAGACTGTAACGAGCAGCACTTGAGATGCTGGCAAGTGCTTTAGAAAGAACAAAGTGTTTCTCAAATGATCTGAGGAGGGCTGGGGACCACATCTCACTCATTGCTGCATCCCAAGCACCCAGCAGTGTGGTCCCAGCACATAGTAGGAGCTCAATAAGCATTTGAGTGAATGAAAAGACCATGGTAGGTGTTATTGTGAGTCTCTAAAAGGCAGAGAACTGCACAGCATTCCATCAACTCTGAGCCTGAGGAGGAGGCTTGCTCCACTCCAGCTCCACTCCCATCCTCTCTAGAGCAGTCCCCACCCTCATTCGGTCACCCTTCAATCCACCACAAGGAGTCCCTCATTCAGGGCAGCAAAGGTCTAAAGTTCACCCTCAGTGGGGGAGCAGAGGCAAGTGCTGACCTCAGCTCCTTTCCTCAGGTTTCAAGGGCTGCAGGAACCCCCGTTACAAGGGACTGGCCAGTTCTGCCCTCACCTCCCACTCCTGGCTGCTGAGTCAGCGAAATGTCACGCCATAGGGGTCAGCAGCCGATAGCCGCTCTCTGGCTGCTGAGAAGGACACCTGGCACGAGGGAGCAGCTGTGCCCTCATGCACCCCCAGCCAGGGCTTCAGGTGTTCTCTCATCTCCTGGCCCAGTCAGCCTGCTGCTCCTGGCATTTGGTGCCAGCAACAGAGATTCCCTGGCCAGCCTACACTAGGGAGACAGTTCAAAGTGGCTCAAGCCTGGCTCACTGGATGGACTTTCCCAAGGAGGTTTCCTATATTTTTTGAGTCCGTGTCATCTTTCACACTGTCCTAGAGGACAAGACAAGCTGTGAAGGTCTGCAGCTGTGGGGTTGTGACAACCGGTCCCTTTCCAAAGTCTGATTTCTTTCCTTATGCATTTATTTGTCTTTTTATTCCCTGTCTTCTCCACCCAAATGTAAGCTCCAGAGGGCAGGACATATGTCTAACTCATCCCAGTACTGAGAACTGTACCTGACCCAAAGCAGATGCTGAATGAATGAATGAATGAACAAATGAACTCTTTTGCATGTTTATTATATGTAAGTGACAATTATTATAAATAAGTGACATTAAAAGGAGGCAGCAATTTCTATAGTCTCTAAGAATTAACATACACATTGTCCTGCCTTATTCATTGATTATTCATTCATTCATTCATTTATTCATTCAACCTGTGTTTGATCTATAGGAGAGATGAGGATGAAATAGTCACATAATGTGTTATGTCAGGGCTACAAAATAGGGGTTCAAAGTTCTACAAGCATCTCTGAGGAGCGATTTGACCTAGTCAGGGAGGTCCGGGGAAATTAGCTAGAGGAGGTTCCATCTGAGCCGAGATCTAAAAGAGAAAAGTCATTTACTAGGAGCCAAAGTGGGGATGGAAGCATACTGCAGTAAGAGCGGATGGCATGTGAAAGGTGCGGTGGTAGGAGGGAGTGTGCAAGGAGGAGAAACTGAGGGACAGCCAGGAAGTGAGGAGGGCCGGATGAGACTGGGTCAGCCCCCTTGGAGGGGCCAGAGCAGCAGCAGATGCCAGCAGCATCCACACGTGTGGAATAGGTGCCCTGGGCAGAGGAGGGTGCCCTTTAAAAGAGGTCACCTCCTCAGCTCCCTCTAGCCTAGGGTTGAGCCCCTCTTTTGTGTTCCCATGGGACCCAGGGCTTCCCCTTGTCCTTTAACTTATAAAAGTCTACTTTAATGATCTGTTTTCTTACTTTTTGATCTTCCTGTCGCTCACTTTGTGAGCTCCTTGGCGGCAGAGACCTTGGCTATTCATCCTATGTCACCAGTGCCTAACACAGTGCCTGGGACATTATAGGTGCCCCATTAGTGTGAAAGGAAGGAGAGAAGGAGGGCAAGGAGGGAGGAAGGAAGTGACCTCTGCTCATGCAGTGCATTGGACCGATGTTTGAATTTCTACATGCCCAGCTGAGTTCTGTGCTACAAACAGGAGAGTGGGGACAGGGGCCACTGCTGACTTTTCGAGAAGGGACCCAGAAGGCTGGAAAAAAGAAAGGTCATGAATTACTGTGCATTTAGTGTCACATGATGGAAAAAAGGATTGACAGTACCATTTTTTTTGTTGTTTTGTTTTGTTTTAATATTGTTTATTAGCACAGTAACAAATGCAGACTTAAGCAGTCCACAACATATAACCAATCCACTGAGCAACTCCTACTCACGCCTTACAGTTAACTGCTTAAGGTATTTCACTACAGGTTTTCACGAGTCCTGATTCAAACCTCTAATCTTTTCACAATAAAGTAGATTGGCATATAAAATAAAATACGTAACTACTAATTTCCTATATGGTGTCTTATAGCCACGTGCCCATTATATATATATGAGATGACAATCTCTAAAAACTGTTAAATATCAATGTTCCCTTCCAAGAAGGGAAAACAAGTTCCAATTTTTTAAACATAAAAGTATGTAATCTTGGAAGGACTTCACATAAATGGCCATGTGTGTAACCTGTACAAAATTAAGCTGTTTTAAATTTACAGACTACAAGCAACTGAACCCAAATGTCTATTTTTCTCAGTACTACACTTCAGCTAATATTGCAGAACTAATGACAATTTAAAATGTTGCTATTACCAATTCTGTCTACTGTAGCAAGATACCTTACGTTACAACAAAATCTTAGGAAATAAGACTGAATAATATCTGTTATAGAAATACCCTACTTTTTACCAACTCCCACCCTCCCCCACCCCTTCAAAATCATGAGCAGCTCTCTCTGTGACAAATAATGTAAGAATTGTGAAAACCCAATTTATGTAGCGTATCTCTTGGTCCACTGTCTGGCCATTCTGTCATGTTCTGCTCTGTTGGTCATATACTGAGTGGCAATACTTCCCACCAAGGGGTCGGCAGGATTACAGTCTGTAAGAAGTGAGCAGATAGAAAGGAGGACTTTAGAAATGGTTAGTGCTGGACTCCAATTATCTTTCAATATGTCCAAGCAAATAACTCCTTGACTGTTAATATTACAGTGATAGATTCTTGTCCGAAATGTAACCTTTGGAGGCTTGAAGGGATATTCTGGTGTAAATGTGATATCAAGGAAGAATACGCCACCCTCATATACGGATCCTGGCGGCCCCAGAATGGTTGGCCTCCATTCATAGATGTTATCACCTTTGGGACCAGCACTGCAGTTAGGTGGAGGGTCTAAAGTGATATCTGCCAGTTCCTTCTGAATCCTCTTGGCGCTGGTGGAGAGGAGTTTGGAGTTTTTGCTCATGCTGACTTTACTCTCCTTCTTCTTGGGGGTGTTTGTTTCTTTCTTGGTTTGCTGGTTGGAGAACGAAGATGAGGAGGAGCTGGTGCTGGCCCTCAAATCGTCATCCGACATAGCGAACCCCCCACCCCACCCCGCAAACAGCCCATCTCTGTGTCTGGCTGCTCCGTGCCGCCGCGGCGGCTGCTGCTGCGGCTGCGGCTGGGCCTGGCCACTCGTGTCTCTCTCAACAGTACCATTCTTAAAAGGAGGCAGGGTGGACAGTTTCAAGGAGGATTTGTTTACCAGACATTTAAAGGGAATTTCAACAGGTAAAATTGCATGCATTTATAAGAATGAACAAGAATATCCGCTGAGGAGTATTTAGCAGACTCTTGTGTATTATGTGCCAAGCACTGTTAAACCATTTAAATCCTCACAACAATTGGCATGAAGCATTTAACTATGACGACATCTATTTTACAGATGAGGAAACTGAGGATCCGAGCAGCCAAGAAGTGACAGAACCAGGCTCTGAACTCAAGCACTTTGGCCTGGAAGTCAGGCTCTTACTCCCACCCCAGGTTCCCCTCAAGCCACCCCTGGCTCTGCCGTGTAACTGAAGAATTGGTATCTTGTTTAAGATCCTCCTGAGAGAGAGGTATGATTCTTCCCCATTTTGTAAATTAAAAAACTGAAGCTCAAAGAGGTTAACTCGCTAAAGATCAACGAGTGGGTAAGTGGATCTGTGATCACAACCACCCTCACTGTCGTCCACGTTCCCCTGATGCTCTCAGATGAGCTCCAAACCTGGCATCTTCTACATCCCTCCCTCCATAGCTTGGGAACCTCAGCCAAGGCCTGCCAGATGGCCGTGCTCCTGGGCACTTTTCTGATTCAGCAGCCTCTTCTCTACTCCCCAGCTTCCAGTTCTGAGCCTCTAACCCACCATGCCTGAGACAGAGACACCATCCTGACCTGGCACGGGATTAGGAAAAGCTAAGTCTGTCAGCAACTTTGGGGGTGGAGGCAATATGTGCAGCTAACAGCCATTTATATATCTCTGATCAGGAGGAAGGTGACAGCCTGACCTAAGGGAAGGTGGTTAAGGATTCAGCAAGTCAGCATCCCACCCCGGAGACCTGCTGGCTGATGGGAAGCCTCCCAGGCAGGGCTTGGAGCCCCAAGCAGACCCTCTGTCTAACTATAAGGATGCCAGGATGCTTTTCCTGGTGATGCCCATCCTTGTTCTCCTGTTTCATCCCTCAGGGGCTGCCTTTGCACAATGGCTGACAGGCTCATGATACACCTGAAACCAGAGAAGGGGGCAGTTAGATCCAACCCAGCCTTTTAGACAGAGAGCCCTAGGGCTAAGCAGACACCCGGGCCTGCCAGGATTATCTGAGCAGCTTGTGAGCACACTGGTTACTTTCACATCAAGAACCTGACTCAAAGGAGCATCTGATGCAGGTTTTACTACTCAGGTCCCCTTCCTAGAGGTGACATGTCAGTGTGACCATCAGTGCTTCAGTGTCCCCATGTGGGACAATAGAAGCTTTTTAATGTTCTGGCACACACAAGCTTGACCAAGGGAGCCCTCCCTGAGATGATAACAGAAAATATTTCAATTTGTGGGCTCAGGAAGGCAGCATGGTGAGGGTAGGAAGCAGGAGAAGCTTGATTTTCAGGATCAGGCAGATCTAGGTTCAAATCCTGGATCTGCCTCTTCCTGTCTATGTAGCTCTCTGAGCCTTAGAAATGATAACCAATCCAACCCTCAAAACAGCCCTCTGAGGTAGGTGCTATCTCTAGTTACATCTTATAATTGAGGAACTGGGGCACAGAGAGGTAAATTAACTTGCTCAAGATCACACAGCAGGGAAGTAGCAGAGTCAGGTGGCCTTGCTCTGGTTTGCACTCCTAACACCCGCTCTATACTGCCCTTTTTCCTATAAGACCTTGAAGAGCAGAATTCTAGTGTTGGCTCTGCCAGTGACTTAAGTCACACCATCACTTGGGCTTCATTTATAAAATGAGGGGAGAAGACCCCTGGTTCTACACCATGTGGCGCTGTCTTAGCCTCTAAGCTCTGTGAGTGTGTTGTCTCTGCCCATTGGCCCACAAAGTGTTGGGACAGTTGCTGGGAGATCTCGCCTCCTTGCCCCCCATATGGCCATGCCCTGCCTTCTAGCCGTGGCCTCAAGGATCCGCAACAGGGGGGCGGTGGAAGAGTGTCTTTACAGGGTCTCCTGAGCGTCCACAGCAGCCCTCTTCCAAAACTCCAGAGCACTACGAGGGCAGTGGCTGGCTTCTGGACCATGCGGACCACGCCAATAGGTTGTATCCTCCCTCACACCAGCGTTTACTTGTCTTGGTCACACTGGGACCGATTTAAGGGAATTCTCAGAATCTCAGTATTGGAGGGGAATGTGCAGACAGGACAGGATCACCAAAATCTCGTCTTGGGCAGTTCTAACCGAGCTGGCTGGTATGCCCTCCTGACAGACAGCTCAACCCGTGCTAAGAGAGTCTGAGCCCTTCCTGGTTGGCCAAAACAGTTAGGACTTCTCCTGGAGGTGGGCTGCAATCTGACCTTTCTGTCAGGTCCACTTTCTGGGCCTTGTGTGGTCCTTTGGAGGAGCGCAGGGTCCCTCTCGTGGGGCAGTCCTTTACCAACTCGAAGAGAGTCCCTGTGTTCCTTCCAAGTCTATCTGCTAGATTAAATATCCCCCACTTCCTTCAGTTCTACCTTTTAGGTCAGGGCTCTTTAGGCCTCTTCCTCACTGTTCCACTCCCTTTCTTCCCAATTTGTTCAATGGTTTTGTCAGGAATCCTGACTCAGCATCCCTTTCAAAATATAGTAATCAGAGTACAATACTCCAGCGCTGAGTAAGCCAGCACTGTGTCTACTGTCTCCCTTTGCCACCTCTCCTCCACCCCTTACAACTCTCCAGGCTTTCTTCTGGAAACCGCACCCCCCGAAACTCCATCCATGTGGTCCTTGTAGGGGCTGCCCTGTTCACCTACGATTCTGCCCCCAAGGACAGTTGATTGGCCAAGAGGTTGGCACTGCATTTAAGCTGCTCCAATCAATTCATTGCCTGAGATTTGGGGGCTTGAGTGTCTCTTTGGTAACTGAAACTGTGAGCTATAAAACTCAGTGGTTCCCTGACCTGGGTAGAGTGGCATCTGGTTTTGTGGCGCTTGTCATACATCAGCTAAGGACAAAGTAACTCCTTGCTTACCCCGGTTGGCTTTTGGTCTGTGCCCATGCCTGGTTCATACCCTGGAACATGGAAAAGAAAGAACAAACAAACAAACAAATAACTCAGTGGCTATTGGCAGGTAGACTGACCAGGATAGAGTAGGCTATGTTATCAACCCTGAAATGTTAGTAGCTTAATCAAATAAAAATGTATTTCCTTTTCATGCAAAGTTTAATAGAGTTGGGTACTTCTTTGGGGAAGCGCTCCTCCAACTGGTGATTCAGGGATCCAAGATCCTTCTATACTGAGGCTCCATCCTCTTAAGAGTCTTTCACTTCGAGCTCCAAAGAAGAGGGTGAGGGTAATGGAGGGGTGGGGGAAGGGTGTGGAGAATGGCTGCTCTGATGGCTTCTGCCTAAAAGTGACGTACATCACTTCTATCCACATTTCCCAG
Organism: Rhinolophus ferrumequinum; assembly: GCF_004115265.2. Classification (NCBI taxonomy): domain Eukaryota; kingdom Metazoa; phylum Chordata; class Mammalia; order Chiroptera; family Rhinolophidae; genus Rhinolophus; species Rhinolophus ferrumequinum. The sequence goes on from NC_046289.1 coordinate 29,251,352, forward strand.
TCAGACTTCCACCTGTAGCCTCACTTCACTAACTGCAGGGGAGGCTGGGAGATGGAGATGTCATCTTTCTATGTGCTGAGAAAGAAGACAAAAAACAAAGATTGGTGAAAACTAGCCAACTACGGATAGGAAGCTTGCCGTAGCCATGTTTTTTTTTGCCATGCACAGAAAGCTGGTTTGTACTGAGGGAAGCAATTATAGGCAGAAGAGGTGAGAGGTGGAGAGAAATTTCCTGATTAGACCGTTTTTGAGGCTCACTGCCTTCTCTGAGGCTTGGTCATCTGTGAGATACCACAGCGTCCCTCTGATATATTCCCCCTGTGCTGAGATAATTTTGTGTTACTTTTGGTTACTTACATCTAAAGGAGACCTATCTATCTAATACATTCCTTGTCTTAACATTATAATCCTATTAATGCAGACTAAATAATCACACACTTTAAAAACAAAAACAAAAAACCTTTTCACTTGAGCTACAATAAATTCAAATCTCCCCACCTGGACTTCCTTGTCAAGTTCAGGGGTCAGCCAGATAGTAAATATTTTAGACTTTGTGGACCATACGATCCCCGTGCAACTATTCAACTCTGCCGTTGCAACATGAAAGCAGACATAGAAGAAAAGTAGCTGTGTTCCAATAAAACCTAATTTTATAAAACCTACTGCTGGCTTGATTTAGCACACAGGCCAGAGTTTGCCAATCCCTGACCTAGTTGGTCTTTTTGATCTGAGCTTGGGATTCTCCTTGCTCCCTATTAAATAAACAGTCTCTTTAGGTTCAACCCGTCTTTTAAGTCAGCAGACGTATTTTTGAATCCAGATTCTACCATTCAGCAGAGCAGCTCTCCCTCCCTTCTCTGTCATGTGCATAGCAAATGAGCTTCCAGCATCTTAATGGATCATCAGGTGAGCAGGCGCTGGAACGTGTGGTGGGTGGTGACCGTACTGTCCCTGCCTGGGAAAGAACATGCTGGGGAGAAGCCAGGACAGCGGAGAATGGGGGTTGCTCAACAGGACACCTTCCAATCACTTGGAGCATGGCCTCTGCTGACCTGGGGCCAGCATCCTGTCTATTTCTCTGATTTCATGGAGAGCTTCTGGTTCAGGGGTAGGGCAGAAGTAATCTGGTTCGGGGTAGTTTGCTTCTCTGAAGAATTCCTTTACTCATCAGTCATTGTCATTCAATGTGACAAGCCCCCATGTCCATTCTTTTACTGTATCCTCCAGCCATCTGGGGCTCCTTCCCTGAGTTAGAGCCATGGAATCCCATGCTTCGGGCTGGATGGGCCTTAGCGTCATCAAATCCAGTACCGCTCTTTCTAGAGATGAGAAAACTGAGGCCCAAGATGGGAACAACTTGCCCAAAGGCATGGGGGTTGGGGGACATCTGTGGAAGAGCCAGGCTGGAGCCCAGAGTCCGGCTGCTTCCTTCCGCGTCTTTCCAGAGGGAAGTGCCTCCAGTGAGCTTCCAGGCCCTGAAGCCCCAGGAAGCCTCCTCTTATACCAGTTCAGTGACAGAGGGCAGGGACCTGGCAAACTTGTGTAATCCAGGGCCTCCTTCTCGGCCTCCTCGCTTGCCATTAAAACAAACAGAAGATCTAGTTTTTCCTTGGAAGCCCTGTTTTTGGGAACTGATTCTCATAGGCTTGGCTTTAAAGACAAAAGGACTTTGCAAAAGCCAAAAGCAAACTGTGAAGTGTGTGAGCCTCTTTGTAAATTGTCTCTCTTAAACCAGGTTGCTGATGTTTGCTTGTGAATTACCATCTCTATATGCATTTTTTTCTGACTCCAAATGTGTTGTCTTTTTTTTTTTTTTTGAAATCACCAATATGTACTGGTTTTCCACATGAATTCTCTGATTCTCCATCACCAACTAGGTGTCCAACAATTCAGTTCAATTCTGACACTATCTACCTGGGGTTAGCATCACAGCCCACAAGTTAAAGGACTCAGTCCCACAAGACTGACCTTACTTTAGATGCCAGCTGCAAGTGGGGTCCCCAGATGACCCTTACTTCTGCCTGACCAATTGCAAATGGGGCGTTTCCACAACTCTTCCCCCTCAAGTTCAATAATTCACTGGAATGACTCCCAGAACTCAGGAAAATGCTCTATTTACGATTGTCATAAAGGATACGACTCAGTCAGGAACAGCCACATGGACGAGATGCATAGGGCAAAGCATGGAGGTGAAGGGGAGGGGAGCTTCCATGACCTCCCAAAGCGTGTCACCCACTTAGCCCCTGATGTGTTCACCACCCAGGAAGTTCGCCACATCTCCTTGTTCCAGAATATTTGTAACTCAATCTCCAGCCCTTTTCCCTTCCTCAGAGGTTGGGAGGTGGGGCTGAAAATTCCTACTCTCTAATCATGTGTTTGGTCTTTCTGGTGATCAACCCCCATCCTGAAGTTATCTAAGGAGCCCCATCCTGAGTCACCTCATTAGTATAAAGTCCAGTGTGTCCAGAAGGGCTCGTTATGAATAGCAAAAGACACTTATCAAGAAATCCTAAGGGTTGGGCCGGCCCAGTGGCTCAGGCGGTTAGAGCTCCATGCTCCTCGCTCCGAGGGCTGCCGGTTTGATTCCCACATGGGCCAGTGGGCTCTCAACCACAAGGTTGCCAGTTCAATTCCTCTAGTCCCGCAAGGGATGGTGGGCAGCGCCCCCTGCAACTAGCAACGGCAACTGGACCCAGAGCTGAGCTGTGCCCTCCACAACTAAGATTGAAGGGACAGCAACTTGACTTGGAAAAAGGTCCTGGAAGTAACACACTGTCCCCCAATAAAATCCTGTACCCCTTCCGCAATTAAAAAAAAATCTTTAAAAAAAAAAAAGAAATCCTAAGGGTTTTAGGAGCTCTATGCCAGGAACCAAGGACAAAGACCAATTTTTTTTTTTGATTATACCACACTATGCCACATATTAGTTTCTAGCTCTAAATCGGGATGTTTAGAACTAGAGTCCTAAAATTACAACTCTAGACACATACTTTATCATGCTCATCATTAAGAGGGCACCCTCCTCCCACAAAAGGCAAGGATACCCCTTTTCTTAGTACCAGTTTCCTCCTTTAGGGTAAGCGTCTTGACAGGGCCGTGCCATTCTTACACTCCCATTTCTGACTAGACAGGACTACTAGCCATTCCAGAACACTGGGCCTTCTTGCCTTGCCTTGCAATGCTGTCTGCTTGAAAGGTCCTTTTCCCCTTCGTTTTCTGTGAAAGTGCCGGTGAGTAAAAAGGTTTCGTGGCACAGAATACTTGGTGGCGGTAGTGGTAGGTCTTCTAAGAAAAGGTGCTCTTAATTTACATTTGTTTCTATTTGGGGTGGGAGGACTGGAATAAATCATTTTATACTGTCCCAGAACAAATAGAGCTGTCCTTTTTGGCTCACAACTTACAGAACCCACTTAATGTAACTTTTGTTGCTTCTATCACATTTCTGACCATCGCCAACAAATTCTTCCCCGTGGGAGGTTGGTAAGACACATGCCTGCTCTCCCCTTTTCCCTGGGGCTACATTTGTGGCCAAAATCATATCCATTTTTCCAAGCCCTGACCACGTACTCCCTCTGTGAAGCCTTTGTAGTTCATCCCACAGCACTGTGTACTCTGCTCTAACTGCTCATTTACAGGCTGTTTGCCTGGGAAGGCTGCAAGTATCTAATTGTTTATCTCTGCCATGAGCAGTATCCGACACATCGTGTAGCCTTACTAAACATTTATCCTGGTCTATAAGACAGAGAGGCCCACCTGATTAGACAAACTTCAGGACAGGACACAGGAAATCTGGTGACAAAAGCATGGAGGGATGCTTCTCCATAGTCGTCCTCTTTCAGAGGAGAAGCTTTACTATCGCATGCCTGGTTGGACTCTACTCTGTTTTCTGCCCTGCTAGACCCATCCCCCATTAGATACACATAGTTCTATTAATAGATATGACTCCAGACGACAGCTCTCAAAATAACCTCTTCTTCAAGGTCCGTGCAAGGCCATGGAAACACCATCCTAGTCAACCCATGGTGTGGACATTGGGTCCCCGGTAAAATGGCTCCCAACCCTCAAAGATGGGACACTGGAGAGTGTTAATAGGTCACATTAGGACTTTCAGGGGCCTTAGGCACTTGTGCCTTCACGGGCCCATTCCTCTATAAAAACATATTAAAAATTATATTTTAAGACTACATGTAATCCAGCCTTGACTGATTTTTATATATTCATCTTCTTCTGATTTTAAAGGAAATTAAAATCAAAACACTTCCATGTGCCCCTAAAAGTGTTGTGGGACTGTATTAGTTGGTTCTCCAGAAAAACAGAACCAATAGAAGACATATAGATATGGATATATATATATATATATATATATATATATATATATATATATATATACATACATACAGAGAGAGAGAGAGAGAGAGAGAGAGAGAGAGAGATTTATTATAAGGAATTGGCTCAAGTGGTATTGGAGGCTAAGAAGTTCCACAGTCTGCACTCAGAAAGCTGAAGCCCCAGGACAGCCGATGGTATAGTTCTAGTTCAAATCTGAAAGGCTGAGTAACACCGGGGTGGGGGGCGGGGGGCCCAATGTGTAAGTCCCAGTCCAACACTGAAGACAGGAGAAGATCAATGCCCTGCTTGAAGGCAGTCAAACAGTGAGTTTGAATTCTCCCTTATTCTGCCTTTTGTGTTCTATTCAGGCCTCCAACAGATGGGAGAGGCCCACTCACATTAGCAGGGCAATCTGCTCTACCTGGTCTACCAATTCAAATGTTAATTTTATCTAGAAACACACTCACAGACACACCCAGAATAATATTTAACCAAGTGTCTGGGTACCTCCTGGCCAGGTCAAACTAACACATAAAATTAACCATGACAGGACCTTAGGCAGCGTCTACTGAGCCTATTAGAGAAGTGTGCCCTGAGTGTTAGGGAATAGTTACACAGCCTTTTTGTGCAGTTACCACTTTAGAACCGGGACCCACAGGAGAGACGGTTCTCACACCGTGGGTACCTCGGCTCACTGCCAGCAGTCTTGCGCTTGGGGGTCGGTACCCATGCGTTTCAATCTCTAGTGGGGAGGAATGGGACAGGAGTAGGGTCTAGACTTTTCCTCTATGTGCCACAAACCATCTCTCTCCCTTGCCAAATATCTCTGGCCTATGCCGAGCCCCCAGGAGATGAAGTTTGTTGAGCAGATCCTGGTGGAGCAGAGCTTCCCCTAGGCCGGAGGAACACGACCTTGGACCTCAGGTTGGTTTGCTGGCCCTACAGCAGCAGCTACAACTGGGAAATTTCAACAGAGTTTAATATTTTATTTAACAAAATTTCATCAAAATTTTGCATTCTACCCCATATTAGATTCATATGATGCCCTGTTTTTATCCTGTGGCTTTGTCATTCCTGGAATACTGGCCCCTCTACTTGTAGAAAAGGGGATTAGAAAGAAGGGCCAGCTGTGAGGCTTTTTGTCACGGACTAACGACACTAGAAAATCAATATTCTGCTAACTTTCCCTGCCCTCTCTTCCATCTGCCCTTTGGCAGATGGGAAAGGCCTAGGGAAGGGTACCCATTTGTTCAGTGTGTCAAGGCAGGGGGTGAAATAGAATCAGAGCAGCACCAGGGCAAACTGGGTGATCTGCCAAGTGTGTCTTCCATGTTCTAGGCGTGATCTGGCCGCAGGGCAAGGCAAGAGAGACAGAGAGTTTACGGCTAAGATTTTCATTGCCAATCCTACCCACCTGTATATTCGGACCACAGACCACGTCCAGGCACAGGCCCATTTCACGTAACCTTACATCCATGTCAAGGAGGTTCGACCTTTCAGAAAATAAGCACTGACCCAGCTTCAAACAAATCAGCCCTCCTGCTGTTTATTTTCAGTTCTTTGGATGTGTGCAGATCATCACCAACACAATAAAGAAAATGCAGATGCTTCCCGTAATTACCCAAGTAATACATAACGGCTGAGTCTGCTCAGGACAGCATGTTCTGATGACCTTTGCCTGGGCGGTGGCTCTGTCCCTGAGGAACAAGTAAGATGGATTGGATGTGGAAGGTGGATTGGACACTCCTGGCCACTGTATCCTAAGAGGTTATCTCGGTGTTATCTTGGCTCCTTGGTGTTATGTCTCAGCCCTGAGTCTTAGCTCACCGTGCTCAAGCAATTTTCTCAGCCCATAGAATGGGGTTAACAGGCCTAGCGGGAGAAGCTATGAAGGAACAGGAGATAATAACTTCCTTGACTTTGGAGTCAGGACAAGCCTGCAGACCTTGTCCTGTTGCCACCCTGTACTCTCTGTCCCCCTCCCTCCCACCAGCCGTTCCCACCATGGTAAATGGCACTGCCCATAGAAGACATATAGATAAGTCTGCTCAAGCTGGAAGTCAGAAATTCAATCTCAATTCCTCCTTTCTCCTCAGTCCAGTCCATCAGCTAGTCCTTTAGGTCCAACCTCCCAATTATGTCTCAAATCCCTCACCTCCATCTCCACTCCACCCGTGAGTCCAAGCCAGTGTCCATCCTCACCTAGACACTGCAGGGGCTTCTAAATGCTCACCTTTCTCCGAGTCCTGCCCCAAAAGCCTATTCCCACAACTACAGCCACAGTGATACTTGAACATTTAAAGCAGGTCATGTCACTTGCTTAAAACCCTTCAATGATTTCCCATTCTACTCGGACAAAAACCAAAATCCCTAAACTCGGCCTGACTGGCCTGGCCCCTGCTCACCCCTCCAACCATCTCAGGCCTTGCCTCACTCACTGAACCCCAACCCTAATGAACTTACGGTTCCTAGAACACGAGCTCATTTCCTGCATAGGGCTTTTGTAATTGTCCGTTCCTCAGCCTAATGCTATTCCCTGTCAACAGCTTCCTGCCACCCAGGCTCAGCTCAAAGAGGCCTTCCCTGACCATCGATCTGAAGTCAAGTTCCACTTATTTTCTGTCACAGCACCTGTTAATTTCCTTCTGAACACTGTTTATAATATAAATATGTCACTTCGTGACTTTGCTTCCTTGTTTAGTTTTTGCCTCCTCCATTGGACTGTCATTGCCATGAGGGCAGGGTCGTGTCTGTCTGTTCATGTTTGTAGCTTCCTAGCACAGCACTGGGCACATAGTAGGCATTCAAGAAATACTTTTGGATCAAAGGTCCATTCCGTAGTCACAACAGGATCCCAGGTGGCTGCCCAGGGTCTCTCCCTGCCTCTCCTCCTTCTGCTCTTCTTTCTTCCTCCAGAGGGAAGGTCACTGCACAGGAGGCTGGGAGAGTGCCAAATCTGCTCTCTGGGCTGGTTTTTGACCCCAAAGGAAGGACTCGAGAAAGGGCTGAAGGTAGCAGTTAGATTATGGGGTGACAGATGGACGCCAGGAGCAGAGTGACAATTTCCAAGGTCCCACTGTGGTGTCCTGAGGGAACTGTTTCCCCTGCTGGGTCTCCCTTATAGAAAAGGGGCCCCGTCTGCTGGACCCTGCAAGGCTGCCAAAGCTGGGTGTCACATGAAGGAAGCAGCTATGAGATAGCCAGGAAGGGGTGCAATCTGCTATTTCAGGGCCAGGGAACAGGGGTGCTAGTTTGTAAGGAGGTGTTTGTACCCTCCCTCAGGGCTGCAGAACATCAAGAATGAAATCTTGGGTATGTTGCTGGGCAAGGCCTGGTGACCCCACTCTCCCTTGGCTACTTCATGGTAGAGAGTGGACTCTTCCCTCTTGCACAGGCACATCCTGGCTTGGCACCCTGGGCATTTACCCAGCCTTCTTGGGGTGGTTGGCCAACCTTGACTAGATGGTAATATCTTGTGACATCCACAGATTCTGGCAAAGAGCCCCCTTTCCTGGTTACAGGAAAGAGGTTTCTGTGGGAAGCAGAGCTCTGGTGGCATTTCTGTGCCTCGGGGGTCAGCCCGCAGGGAAGTAAGCCCTCTGGGAGCCAGGGAAGATCAGAGTTGCATTAGCAACATACCCCGTCAGACCTGTCTCCCCTCCTCGTCCTGAAAAGCAAATACTCAACAGTCTCCAGGATGATGCCTGCTAAGCTCCGCCCACCCACAATTCGGTGCAAAAATGTACGGTCAGTAAAATGGCCTTACGAGTGGACTACATCCCACACAGCAGCTCCAACACCAGACATGGCCAAGAACGCACTGGCATAATGCATAATGGGGTGCCAGGCCTTGGATCAAATCCAAGGCAAAAAGGACCTGCTCTCACCAGGGAAATGGGGGTCCAACGGAGGAACAGGGCAGGGGGACACATCTAAGCAGGTATGGCTTGAGTCAGGAATCCTGGAGTTTCTTTGTAAGTGTTCTGCTAACTCTTCAAGTGACCTTCCTGGGAGTGTGACAAATAAATGAAAACTTGTATGACCATGATGAACTTTTAAAACGATCTATAGAACAAAGTACAACATGATGAACACCCAAGAACTTTATCCTGTTATGGCCACTGGCCATGCCATGCCATGGGCTTTGTTGTTCTCTCTGAGGTCATCGTAATTCTCTCTTCTAATTTCTGTGTATGCACTGGGTCTGTCATTCAAAACACAGTTTAGTGCTCCAAATGCTCCCACAGTCTGCAGTGTGCATAGAGTTTAGTGGCGAGCCAATTTTAGTGCAATTCTGAGTCATCTGGCCTGCTTGATAAAATGAATATTTCCAGGCTCCTTTCAGAGATTCTGATCTACCAGGTCTGAAGTGTGGCCCGAGAATCTGCGTTTCTATAAGCTTCCCAGGTGATTCTGACATAGAGGAAACTAAGACCCCACTCTGAGACACACTGATATAGAAATCATCGTGCAAGTGGTTGGTTTTTATTTTAAAAAATAATATTGCAATGGAGACTTTGTAGAAATCATTTTTTCATTTACATTATTTTCTTTAGACATTTCCTTAAAAGTAGGATTATGGGATCAAAGGATAGGAATTGTTTTGTAGTTCTTGCCAAATTAGTCTCCAGGGAATTTGAATAATTGAATATTAACTTTTAACATTTAAATTGATTTTTATAACAATATAAAAGTTGCTCAAATTGCAAGTTCAAGATATAGAGTGGGGCTGCTCATTTTTCTATGTAAAGCTTTGTGTGTAAACTATCTGCTCATTTCCTCTGACTATTTATCAAAAAAGGAGCAGGATACTAGTCTTTTATAGTTTTATCAGTTCCTTAGCTATTTTGGATAAAAAGCTTTATTTGCCACATGTATTTCTTCCCCTTCTGTGGCTTTCATTTTTGTGTTTGCTTTATTACATCTGTGGCACGAAAGGCTTTTAAAAACACATTTGGTTTCATCCATCCTGTCCCTGATATCTATTTCATCAATAGTCAAAATGTTTTCTCCTCATCATAGTTGAAACACATTTGCTTTTCCATTTCCTTCTCTGGCTTTTTAAAATCCATTTGAAATGCAGCGCACGGTATGAAATATGGATATAAGCTAATTCTGATCCATGCTGATGTCCCACCATTTAGATGATATTTGTTATAGTGACTCTTGAAGCATTGTGTTGATGCTTATTCCTCTTACATCAAGTCCTTAAATAAGTTGAATCTGTTTCTGTAGAGTCTATTCTATTCTCCTAGCCCATTTTTCTTGTCTTCAACCCAATAAAATATAGTGAGGCTATCTGGTTATTCTGTTTCCCCAAAACATTTTTTGTCATTTCGCCCACTCATACTCCAGATGAGTTTTACTATTTATTTGTTAAACCCTGCGATGCAGCTCATTATAGCTTTAATTTACATTCCATTGTAATTTTAACTCTATTTAGTTTCACAATCAGGAGCCGAGTGAAGCTCTTCATTCCTTCCTGTTTTCCTTCCCTCTTCCTACTTTAAAATTTTCTTTGAAAAAATTTCATTTCTTCCAGGTTAAATTAATTCCCAACTATTTACTTGTGTGGGGGGAAGGGGAGAGCATGTTTAATTTTTAAGAAGAAACCAGCTCTCCTCCTCCCTTCTTCCTTCCCTCAGTCCCACTGTTATGCTCATTAAAATACAAGCATTTTGACCCAAAAGCCATGCAGGTAAAATGACGCCCTCCCCCCACCCGCACCCCAGGCCCAGCACATGCTGTCTCTGGGCTTCAGCCAGCCGCAGTCTGTGAGCTGCTCTGAAGATACCTCCATTTGTCTTACTCCCTTTTCCTTTCCTCCCCTGTCAGATGGGCAGAGTTGTCCCAGCACCACCTTCCTGGGTTAGGACACGGCTGGTTAAGGAAGGCGCAGAGTATTCTAGAAGTGCCAACCTTATTTACTGAACAAAACAGGAAGCTATCATGTACTAAGTTGAATAAGTATCCTCTCCAAACTCATGTCCACACAGAACCTCAGAAGGTGACCTTATTTGGAAGTAGGGTCTTTGCAGCTGTAATTAGTTAGGATGAGGTCATCCGGGATTAGGGTGGGCCCTAAACCCGATGACTGGTGTCTTTACAAAAGAGAACGCGCACGCGCGCGCGCACACACACACACACGAAGAATACTGTGTGACAATGGAGGCGGAGATTGGGGTGATGCCTCTACAGACCTAGCAACGCCAAGGATGGCCAGCAGCCACCAGAAGCTGGGAGAGAGGCCTGGAACAGATTCCCCCTCAGGGCCTCCAGAAGGAACCGACCCTGCCAATACCTTGATTTCAGACTTCTGGCCTCCAGAACTGTGAGAGAATCCATTTCTGTTGATTTGTAAGCCACCCAGTTTGTGGTACTGTGTTAGGCAGCCCTAGGAAACCAGCCCACGCAGGATGCCGAAAAGCTTCCCCAACGCTGACTTTTAATTGTAGGATTATCTAAAACACAGACGTAAACCTGCCTCAAAGCAGAGAATGAACAGTCCCCTCTGGAATGTAAATACTCAAGAAATGATGAGAGTTTTCCTGTTTCCTGACCAACAACAAGTCTCTCTTTGTAGAAGGCGAACTATTTATGGCAGATTCCAAGTTTTGAGAACCCAGAACTCTTTTACCGAGGGAGGCAGCGTGGTGTAATTCAAAGGGCTCAGAAGCTGGGCTCAGACCACCAGGGTCTAAATCTTGGCTCTGCCGTTTACTAGAAGCATAACTCTGAGTAGGTCACTTAATCTCCCTCAGCTGGACTCCCAGTCTGTACAAGGAGGCAATAAAAGTTTATCCCTAACATATTTTAGGGCGTTATTGCTGGGATCCGATGAGCTAATTTATGGGAAATCATTGTTTAAACTGTAAAACATTGGGCAGATGTTACTGTCAACAGTGATTGACTGTGGGGTGGGAGGGACAGGGTGAAAGGGTAAGAGGGACACTGCTCCTCACCGTACCCCTTTTTGTTCCATGTATATTTTGAAAATAATGTGTTAAAAACAAAACAAAACATTTTTATGTGCAATGAAGGGGAAAAGGTAAATCAAACTGCGTGCCTGGTTCCGACGTCACCCAAAGAGGACATCTAGAGTGTGCGTCCTGATGGTCCTCTAGTGGGAACCTCTGTCTGCCCCTGATCATCTGGTGTGACAGCTCACACCTCCTGGACCTTTTTTTCTCTCCTGTTAACCCAGAGTTTGGAACCTAGAATTCGGTGTCCAGCCTTGCCATGGATTTCACATTGTCTGATTTATCTTTCTGAAATCTAGAGAGATTAGGGACCCTCTTGCCACGTGGTTGGGGCAACTTATAGGGTTATATGTAAAGACAAAGGCATATAGGGGATGGCATATTCCCAGAGCACGTTGAGGTCTGAGGCATAGCTAGAAGGGACTGCTTTGATCTGAGTCCCCACGGAATCAGAATGGGAAGCTGAGACATACGGTCCACTGAATGACGCTCTTTGCACCACCAGTGGCTAGGTGCTAAGCAGGCCCTCCAAGGTGCTGAGGTCTTATCTCGTTCCTTCCCCTTGATTCTATGTCTTGGGGCCACAGCTGAGAGTTGCACCAGCCCACTCACTGCTAAGATTCCAGCTCTTCCCGTTGTCACCACTGGCCTCCTGAGCTCTATCCCCTTGACACCACTGACACTAGTTGGTCAATATGACACCCCACTTAGGTTGCCAGTCTGCCAATAGAGAAAGCACCCCCCTTCCTTCTTTCGGGTGGAGGGCTTACAGCAAAGTCACCTGCATTCCCAATGAGAAGGCCCTTTCAGCTTTGCCTTATAGCCCTCTCCTTTGGAGCACTCAGACATTCCAGTCTGGGCACCAGGCGCGGGCCATGCATGCTTTCACCAGAACCAGGGTTGCTTTGGCTTTGTTTTTGTCAGAGCCACCAGGCCAGGATCCTGCCTCACCTACATCAGCTTCCCCCCACGCTGTGTCCTGGTGTTATCAACCCCTGTAACCTACCTTTCCCCAGCCCCAACTATATAGAGATAAATCTAACTTGCACACAGGATTCAGGTTCGGTCCCAGGCAGTTCTGGGTTCATGTCATCCAAGGTGTGTGGTTTTGCCAAGCGTAAGAGGGGCCTGGAATGTATGATTGTGGCCTGTCTCCATGTGCTGTTATATCTGAGCCTTGGCTCCCACCAAGACACAACCAGGCTTGCTCTCCTCTTGCAAGAGTTTAATAAGGATGCTGACTCCCTTTACTCCATAATAGTTCTGAGCAGCAACTTTGGAGTCCAAGACAAACCTGGGTTCAATCCCAGTTCCACAGTTTATAAGCCATGTGATTTTTGAGCAAGTTGAGTTTTGAAGTCTCAATTTCTTCATTTGTAAAAGGAAGATAGAGCAGAGCTAGGTTACAGGGCTGCTGAAGGAATTAAATAAGACAGTGCACATAAAGGGCTTAGTGTTGGCATCTGGCATGCAGTAAGTGCTTAATAAATGTTACATATTGTTGCTGTTATTAACAGAATGATCTAGTTTCTAGCCCAGTTGAGCTTTGTGAACTTGACCAAGTTATTTTACCTCTGTGGGCTCTTTTTTGATATAAAATGAGAGGATGGGTCTTAGCTTTGCTATTCCTTCTAGCTCTATGGTCCTATGATTCCTTTGACCCAAAAGGGATCATTCCACTTGCCATGAGGACCATCACACGAGGTGGCTGCCTACAGGGTAAGGTAAGAGAGGCTGCCAAAAGTCCACTTGCCTTCTCCAAGCCTGTCTGTCTCCTGGTCTAGATCTCCAGAGCAGCAGTGGGGAGGGGTTGCAGGGAGCTTGTCGGTAGAAGCAGCCTGGTAGATAACTAATACTAAAGAAGGAATGCCAGGCCCTGAAGTCTACCTGAAAAACAGAGATTCTGAGGTCAGAGGAAGGGGCAGTGCTGAGTAGGGCAAGAGTCTGTCTCAGATTCAGTCCTAGTGAGAAAGGAGGTTGTGTGTAGAGGCTGAACATGCAGTTTCCCAAGCTCTCTGAGGAGGCAGTGTGTGCACTGGTTAAAAACCTGGTTGCAGAGACTGACTGCCTGGGTTTGAATCTTGGCTCTTCCATTTACCAGCTGTGTGACCTTGGTCAAAGTACTTAACCTCTCTGGTTTTCTCAAATTTATCATTTGTAGGGTAATAACAAATTTCCCCTACTGGTTGTTATGAAGACTAAATGTATATAAGTACGTGCTTAGGAAAGTGCCAGGCATATGATAAGTGCTATATAAGTGTCAATTGTATTATTATAATAATGGGGAGTAAGATACTACTTTGGGTTTTGTGTGGGGGACACGTGGGTCACCTCAATGTTGTAGTAGAAACTTGGAGTTCTGGCACGTAAGTGGAACTCCTGTACGACACCCTCCGGGAAGTCTCAGAAATTGGTGCAAGAGACTTTTGGATGATTCCATAACAGTGGCAGAATATGCCAGAAAAATATGTTGTCTTACAGTTACTACCCCTCAATGCAGTGGCCTGAGGAAACTAAAGTTACATAACCATTATTAGGGATCAAATCCCCTGGATGGGCTAAAATGCGAATTGTCATCTGCCATTAGCTCCTCAGTGCAAATGATTTTCTCAGATCAGCCAACATTTTAGCAGAACTCAAGGGACTAAAAACTAAAATTGGATGAGGCAGGTCAGTCCTAGCACAAGCTGTGTGGAACAGCAGGTGGGTGGGACCACAGGCAACAGACAAGAAGCTCAGTCTGAGTATGTTTTGGGTGTAGTATGGGGATTCCAGAGAGGAAGGAAAGAAGCACCCAACAAAGGTGACCTGCTTCAGCTTTGCCTGGGGGCCACAGGGTGCACTGATGGCTGGATGTCCATGGCCACAGTCCACTAGGATTGCTCCCTCTTTCCCTCCTCCCCTTGGTAAACCAAGGTCGACCTTACTAACCAGCTAGGGACCATGTCAACCATGTGGGACTTGGCTGCCCCCTAGTGGCCACTGGGCAGAAGTTCTTCTCTTAAAATTGGAGCTGACATTGAGATTTTATAATAGCGTTTGGATAGCGCTTCACAATTCTAAGCCACTGTCACAAATATTAGAGTACAGATTTTTTGCTTGAGTATGTTCCCCAGCCCTCCACAGTCTTCAGCCACCTTGAGCATATCTCCCCCTACTTTCCCCAGACACCTCCGACGCCCAGGTCCCTTTCAGATTTCTTTGGCTCATCTAATTTCTCCTAATGGGTGGAAGAAAGGGTCCTGGAGCCTGGAGACACCTGGGGAGGACTGGGTTAGTTCTGACTCCTTTGGGGCCTTGGGGCCTTGCTCCAGCCAGAGAACCGGAAAGTGCGCTGAGAATGTGACAGCCCATTGCACTCAGCTTGCCCACACCCTCCCCTCTTCACACAGTGGTCCTGGCTCCCTGGACATGTCCCAGGCCTACAGCTGCTTGGAGTTGCCTTTGCTTCTAAGCTACACACCCTGGAAGTCTTCACACTTTCAGTTCCCCTTAAAACCAGACACTATCCCCAAAGCAGCATACGTCTCCCCTTTCTCTGCCACTACGGAAGGTAACCACACTTGCTCATTTGAGAGGCTTATCATTTGTCCCTATAGTGAAGGTCGTGGAAGATAATGAAACCCCCAACAGAACAAGTTACAGAGGTTCCCATACTTTCAAATGTCTCACAGCCATGGTCCCTAGTCTTTGGTTCCTAACTCCTTTGCTGAGATCACTGAAAACCCAGAGGGTGAGGCTCAAATACTCTTCCCACCTCGGTAGCTTGGCTGAGATGCTATCAGACCCAACAATACTCTCCCTTGTGTGGAAAATATCTGAGAGACTGTTGCTCTGATTATCTTTCTGCAGGAAAAGGTAATCTGAGAGTCATACTGAATATTTTAAATGTTTGCTATTGAGTGTGTTTTGGGTTCTGATGTGTTATTTTAAGAAACCACTTTGAGATGTTTTGTTTGGGGCGGCATAAGCCAGCCATTAAGATGATTCCATTCCCGGAATTAAACTTTGTTTCTTCAGGCAAGAAAAAGCAGTTGAGCCAGTGGGGATAATGTCCTTTCTTTCCAAGTAGAACGTGGGAAGAAATAAGGCAATGAGAGGGAGGATGCACTGGTGGGGAGCTGGGCTAGGACCACGGGGGAACCAACTTCCAGCAAAAGGTGCAATCACACCAGTGAGCCTGTCCTTCCCCATCTGATGGTGCCTTGAGAGCCAGCCCCACCCTGTCGGCTTTATCCTCTCATGGAAGCCTCAGCAGGGACCCTGTTCAGGCAGGTCATGACCCAGGGTTAAGGAGAATGCCATATGGACAGGAGAGGGAAGATGGGGGAGAAAGAGGGGATCGGTTCCACTTCCTTCTCTCTTAACTACCCCAATATTATAGCTTCTCTCCCTCCACTTTTTAAAAAAGGGCCTGGTGTTGAGCATTCAATTCCATTGGACCATAAGAGGTAAGAAGAGGGAGGTGAATCTAAAATCCAACTATTGTAAGAAACATCAGAAATATCCACCCAAGGGCTCACTTGCACTATACACTTCTGAGTAGGGTGACAGCCACACATTCGCCTTCTCTGGGAGGAAAACGCAGCCATTGAGATGGAAGGAACACTTGGGATCCACAGGAAGATGCGTTGGCACAAACCTCGGGGGTTACGCCCTTCCCTTTTTTGCAGCTCCCTCCCACTTGTGCCAGTGTTTGCCACAACTCTCTCCCATCTTTTCTCAGATTTACCATTTCCTCTTTGCTGTGCTACAAGCATCCTGATGCCTAGTTTCCTTCTGAGTTCCCCACTCCTAGCAACAACACAGCCTCTCCCCACTGTGTGGTCCCTCCCCACCTCTTATTCTTGCCTCCCTGAAGGGCTCCCTCTTCTGGAAGCACCGTGGGTCCCTAGGCTGTGCAAGGGGCTGATAAAGAAGATTCCCCAAATACAGTCTCTGTTATGAAGAAGATGGTTCGGAGGATACTGGAGAGGGGTGGTCATAGCTAAAGAAATAACTGTAGGGCAATAGCATAAGTACTATCCTAAAGGTTTATACAGACGGCCACTTTCCTCTTTTAATTCAATCTTGCACACAACTACCCTCCCAATCCCCTTTTTGCTTCTTTTCTTCCTGTTTGGGATACTGTTTTGAGAGAATGTAATGTTTGTTGCTGTGGCAACAAACACACTGATGATGACGGCAGAAAAATGGGAAAAGCCCGGTTTTTTATGGCAGCATTGAAGCAATGAATCCTCTCTGGAATCCCTTACATCCAGACCTCTTGTGAGTTAAATAAAAACATCTTCCTAGGGTTTAAGCCTCTATTGGTTGCTGTTTTGGTTACTTGCAGCCCAAAACACTGTAACTGATTTTCTTCCATGTATGAGTGAAGGAAGGGGGACTTGAGGATGGACAAACCACAGTTCTGGTACCTGGTCTGGACAAACTCAAGTTCTCTGTGGAAAGGGGCAGGAAGTCCGGGGTGGATGGACGCACTTCACCTTTATTTATTTAACTCCAATTTTTACAAAGTGGCACCGATGTGCCAGGCATTACAGTGAGTTGCAATGGCGAAAATCAAGAGCAAAACCACACATGGCCCTAGTTCTCATGAAGCTTAACATCCAGTGAGGCAATAAGACATTAGTCCAATAGTAATCCTAACAGGTAAATCATTAGAAGCTGAGCTAAACACATGGAGGAAAGGAGCAGATGCTGTGAGAACATACAACATTCAATATAAAGCCTGGGAGGCAGAAAGACCTCCCTGAGAAAGTGATCTTTAAGCTGGGAGCTGAAGGAGGGAGAAAGGGGTGAACAAAGCAGAAGCTAGAGAGGATTGGAGGTACAGGGAGCTGTGCATGCAAAGGCCCTGGGGCAGGAGGGAACCAGGCTGGCTTGAGAGCCTGAAACAGTTTGAATGGGTTGAAAAGTTTGCCTTCAGTGCCTCCCCAAAATCTGGCCAACCAGTGTTCCTCTCTCTCTCTCTCCCCTGCTTCCTTGCTCATTCCACACTGCCCACCAGGAACCCTGTGCCAAGGCTCTTTGATTCAAGTTCACCCATTCTGGGGTTCTACACAGGCCTGCCCTTCCCTCTATTCCACCCTTCAGAGGACTCTCTCTCCTATCAAAACCTCCTTTTCCTCTCCAGGAACCAAGCTATTTTCTCCCATATTTTCTTCTGACAGGGGGATAGAGAGAGGGAGAGAAAGAGAGAACCTGCTTGTCATTGGTGGAATTCAAACAGCAAGCAAAGAATTTTGGGCAGGAGGAGGGGCCTGGACACCACCGCCCACACAGCAGTCTCCTGGCTTCTTCCTTAAGAAACCTGTGGGCTCTTCCTGGGAGATATCTGGGGAGCAGGCTGGGCTCTGTGGGTGGGCCAGCCACGCCCTTCCTCCCAGTTTCTCACAGAGGTGCCCCCGGGCTTTGTGGGAGGGCTGGGCCACCCTCCAGATGAACTGACTTCAAAAGGCAGGAGAGGCAGTGTCCTCCAGTGGGAGGAGCCCAGCTTTGGAACCAGTCAGCTCTGGGGCCTGGGGGCAAGCACTTAGTTTTCTGAGCCTCAGTCGCCTCATCTGCATAAAGGGAGTAAGATGATCTTTACAGAGTTGCTGTGAGGATTAGAAATAAAAATGTATGAAAGAGGGACAAAGATGAAGTTATTAAACCTGAGCTAGGGCTCAAGCACAGATCTAGCGTCCAGGAATTAGCAGTCTAGTCTCAATTTTAAACAGTTTGTCCTACACATCCCCTTCCACTTATCAGGCCCTGGGTCTGGCGTTTTTATATGGAATGTATGCTAATCCCTACCAGTCTAGATCTGTGTTGTCCAATTTGCTAGCCACATGTGGCCGTATAAATTCTAATTAAAATGAAATAAAATTTAAACTTTAGTTCTTCATACTGGCCACATTTTAAGTGCTCAATAGTCATTAATGATATTGGACAGAGCAGATACAGAATATTTCCATCAGCAAAGAAAATTCTATTGGACAATGCAGGCTTAGAGAAAAGGGCCACATGTAAACAGAAGGTCTGTTTATTTTACTTGTCACCTCATTCCTGGACCAAGACAATGGTTGGAACGAATTGCCAGTTAGAGACTCACTGGGAGGTTGGCATGTGAGCATGTGCCTGTGTGAGTGTGTGCCTGTGTGTGTACCTGTGAGTGTGTGCTTGTGTGTGTCTGCCTGTGTGTGAGCATGTGCCTGTGTGAGCGTGTGCCTGTGTGTGTGTACCTGTGTGTGTGTGCCTGTGTGTAAGCGTGTGCCTGTGTTTGTGTCTGCTGTGTGTGCCTGTGTGTGTGCCTGTGTGTGCGCCTGTGTGTGTGTGCATGTGCCTGTGTGTGTATACCTGTGTGTGTGTGCCTGTGTGAGTGTGCCTGTGTTTCTGCCTGTGTGTGTGTGCCTGTGAGCGTGTACTTGTGTGAGCATGTGTCTGTGTGCATGTGTGCACATGCATACATATGAGTGGTAGGCAGGCCAGGGGTCCAGCCTTTCAGGCTTTCTAGATGAGCTCATCAAAACTTACCATTTGCAGGGCTGGACCTGGGTGTAAAGACACAAAGGCAGAGCCCATCAGAGAGATCCCAAACCTGCTCCATCCATGAGACAGCATGGCCAGGGGCAGTCCACAATCCTGGAATCCAGTCCTACTCAGGACCCCCAGGGGAAAGGCTCCCCTGGTGTTGCTTCTGAGACAGAAGGGGAAGAAGGTTCATGTGATGCTACAAGAAGAAAGTGTGCAGCCTTTGGGGCAGAGGGACATGCAACCCTGATTGCTCCCTTGATTCAGGGGCTAAGACAAGGACTTGGTGGGCAAAACAAATGGGCTTCCTGGGGAATCTGCTCTACAAAGGCACATGGCGGGGACTGCGCCGTTCCAGGCCCAGGTCTGCCCTCCCCAAGCATCTCTGGGTCTCTCACTCATGAATACTGCATTCCCTCAAGTTGTCCCTGGTCATGAGGGAAATATGGACTGTTCTCCACCAGGCCTACTTCCCAGAGACCTCGGCATCTAGGTGACAGGCTTCCTACCCAAGTCCACTTCCAAGAGCCAGCGATGTCCTGAGCAGGCCACGGCCACAGGAAAAGCAGAGCACTTCAGCCCTGCATCCCAGGCAGCTCCCTGGAATTGGGCTGCGGAGATGACTGCCCTCCAAAATGCCTCCATCTCCTTCCTTCCTTCCTTCCTTCCTTCCTTCCTTCCTTCCTTCCTTCCTTCCTTCCTTCCTTCCTTCCTTCCTTCCGGGAGTGACTGGAGCCCCAGGCCTCTGCTGGTCTATTCCTCAGGAGTTATTCCATAGAATAAGATACACTACATCAGTATACCTCTGAGGTTAAGGCCCAGATTTTGGAATCAGCTCTGTACAACCCAGACAAGTTACTTCTGTTTCTTCAACTGCAAATGCAAACAATAATGGCACCTACCCTCGTAGGGCTGTTGAGATTAATGGACGGCTTAGCACAGTGCCCCAAATATGGCAGCTTACTATTGTGATTACTATTAAGCTGTGGTGACAACAGGGCTGAGCTACAATTCTGGGGGTAGCTGGAGGGGCTTCAGAAGAGGGGCCACAGAGGTGGGTCTGACAGACAAGAAGGGTCAGGCTAGAGAGGAAAGTGGGGAGGACCACTGGGAGGAGGACGGTTGCCTTGCTCAGTCCTTTGTGCTAACTGGCTTGAGCCTCACCCATTTCTCATTTCCTAAGCCAATCACAAGACACCTTGAGGGGTTAGAGGGAGGGAGGGAAGAAGCAGCCATGGTATGCGCCTTGGTTCAGGGTAGACACAAATCTGAGGGTTGGATAGCTTCTCCACCCCATCTTCACATCTCTGGCCACAGTACACCCCCATCCCTGGGAAAGTGCAATTGGGGTCAAGTGCAAAGCATGGTCTTCAATATAAACTGACTGATGGTGGCCTCTAGAGAGAGAAGGGACAACTGCCATTGTAGCATGGATTTCCCTGATTTGTACTAGAAAGTGAAGAGCTGCTCCAGTTCTCAGAATGACCATGGAAAGTCGCTATCAATCTTCTTATCCTAATAATGACAATTAAAATACTAATAATGGCAATACTTTTTAAAACCTGTGACTTTTCTGTTATCAGTTTCCTCATTCCTACAATAATAACTCAATCATCCAGAATTCAATATATGGCAACCTCACTCATGTGCAAAAGAAAGCACAGAATCAGAAATCAGCTGAAAAAAATAAAAGCCTGGAGAAGCTGAAATAGTTGTCTCATGATGAAAGCACTAATGCTTTCCGATGTCATGTGTCCTTATTTTAACCACCATTATAATAGCCTGAGTTATTTGTTGGATTCTAATCAGATTTTAAGGAATTTAGACAGTAGCTGCTGGAGACCGGCACCCTGACAGCAAAGAGAAGTGGCAATAGGGAAGAGATAGAGAAACTTTGGAAAGTACACCAGGAACCCACTAAGCACACAGCAGCCTGGATCTGTTTCAGAGGCAATGTGTTTGAGGGCATCTCTGAAGTTTCTGCAGAATTTCATGCTCTTGGTGAGGGGCTCAGAACATACATCTCTAGAAGTCCAACAGGTGAGTGATCCAATGGTTAGGACTGTATTCGTACAGGGCCAACCCTCAGCGAACTAGACAGTCTCACACTCACCTCAGCATTTCTGGGAGATGCTGTGCTACCTCCCGGCTATCATCACCTCCTCCCACCCCCGCACTGAGAAGCCCAGAAGGAAAAGCCCTGGCCTGGCAGACTGGAGGCCTACGTGTGACTCTCAACAAACCACCCCATTCACCCAACATTTATTCTTTGAGCTCCTGTTTTGGGGCTCAGTTTCCTCGTCTGTAAAATGAAGGTTGGTCTACATAAGCTCCCAGTCTGACAGTCCATGTGTTCAGGGAGATGCTGTCCTGGGCTGGGCAATGATCACTAACTTATCAGGAATTACCATGCACAGGTGCCAGGTGTTTTCCACAGCTAACTAACCTTCTTTAATCTTCTCAACCTTATGAGGCTCAGACAGCGGCACAGGGCCCCATCACTGAATACTCTGCTGAAATTCTAATTTTTTAAACCGGGAACCTACCTTTTCATTTTGTACTGGGCCCTGCAAATGAGGCAGCCAGTCCTGGGTTCAAGGAGCGGGTTCCCTTTAGAGGAGCTGTGCTAACTCTTGTGGGCCTAACCAATAGCATTCATGTCGTCTGAGCGCCAGTTAGAAATGCAGAGTCCCAGGCCCGGCATAACCCTTCAGAGTCAGATCTGTACTCTAACAAGGTCACATCCAGAGCCTGCAATCTCAATCATTATTTGCTATATTCTTCCATGTCTGCATTTACTGGAAACGTATTCTTAATTGCACAGGAAAGACCTCAATGTCTGATCTTCAAGTCAGAGGAGATTCACCCTGCTTGTAGGAGGTGGGGTTCTAGGGGCCCCAATCCTAGAAAAGCGTGGACGGAGGCACCATAGGCTGTCAGAAACACTAGCTAATTCAGATGCTGCACCCACATTGGGTCCTCACTTTGCCGGGACTAGGGCGGGGCAAGCATAAGCCTAGGGCGCAAGATTTAAAGAGACACGCACTTTCAGGTGTCGACCCTGCACCTGCACGACTCGGAGAGTCGGTGGTGCTCGTCGGACGTCACAATTAGCTGGCGCTTGGGACCGCCACGCTGTATTTGCTCTCGCTATCTGCGCTTGGGGTGCTTGGGAGCGCCCGGGTCCAGCCCTGGGAATTTCTGGTCAGGGCATCTCCTGTACAGGGAACTCCAAAACAAGGCGTGATTGCTAAGAATCAAAATTCAATCCTCCCACCTTCTCTTACCATTTTTAACCCCAGGAAGACCGCAGCGACCCTTTACCTCTCGCTTGTCTCTAAATTCACGGCTCTGCATTGGAGAGTGTTGGGGCTGGTTTCACCCTCTTCTCATCTCCCAGGCAAACTGCTCCACCTAGCAACAGAGAGCTCCTCCCGTGGGCAGAGTTGGGCGCTAGGACGCTTTTATGCCAGCCTCAGAGAGCAGATGGGCGACTAGGCAGGAGATTGCCTGCTCACCTGAGTTCAGCTGGAGCCACTGGCTGAGGCAGGAAGAGGCAGGACTCCTGGGTCAGGACCTAGTTGGGACTCCCCTTAGCAAGGGAGCTGATTTTCAGCTGGCAACCGATGTCGTTGGAGTTCTGAGGACCTTTCCCAGAGGAGGCCAGAGAAGCTCAGAGATTCTCCAGGGCTGGGGTTCCCAGAACCTACTCACCTTCTGAGATTCTTTTCCTACCTGGCAAGATTTCTAAAACGAGGATTCCTCAACCCTAGAAGCAGGATCTGTTGGGAATGGACATGGTCCCTCCTACGTTTTTAGAAAATAGAAAAAGGCGCATGGCCTCTGGGCAGATGTAGTCCTGCCGGGATGTGGCTAGGCAAGTAGAGAGAGCCTTTAGGTGAAAAATCTTTGCTCCCTCAGGGTAATGCAGCCTCAGATGGGGCTCATGCTGTGGACTGTGGAGCGTGGACCTCTCTGTGCAGTGTTGTGCGCGGTGGCCCGGGCTGGGCTAGGAAGAGACCGGCAGGTTATTCTGATAAGCAGCCAGACGGGAGCCTCTGAGACCTGGAGAGAGGATGTGACCAGATGTGACATGGTGGCCAGCACATGGCACCATGGTCACCCCCCTTCCTCACCCAATCTTGGCTGGGGTTCCTCACACATTCCCAGGCCAAGGCATGCCCCTTTCTTTTTTACCCACACAAAATAAGCAAAAAGAAAGCCTACCTTCTAGGAGTAACATTTAGGAAGAGGAGTGCAGGGGGGATGGGTAGGGAAGGGGGAAGAGATGGAGGGAAGGGCCCTTATCTGTGTTAAACAGGTCCCGCTCTGCCAGCCTGCACAGCTGAGTCATGCTATGAATCCTGCTCTACCCCCAACCCCTCCTGGCCATGAGACAGCTGCCAATGGGCATGTCTCTTTCAGGGCTGGGTTCTGGGGTGTAAGCAAGGTGATGGCACCGGTGGTTTCCCACCAGTGAGTCTAGGCTCTCCCCCACCAAAGGCTGGCTGAGCATCCTGGAAAGAGTGACACCACTTTCAAGGTATTCCAGCTTTTCCTGTGGAAGAGGAAGGTGAGTTTCAGGATGTTAATGAAAGGGCACTTTACCTCTACATGTCAGGGAAATGCTCCCAGCCATATAGTTCTTCTGGCATTGCCCTGTAGTGTCCATTATGGTGTGATGGGGCAGCTGAAATGGAGAAGAGTGTGTATCAGTTAGCTTTCACTAAGTTGCACTGTGGTAACAAACAACTCTTCAAATCTCAATGTTTGCAACAAAAAGGCTTACTTCTCACTTGGCACTTGAAGCTCTGTTTTCAAGTCATCTTCATTTCTGGACCCAAGCTGTAGGAGCAGCCCCTTATCTGGGCCATGCTGGGCTGTGGCCCAGGAAAAGAACAATGGTGGAACCAAGTGATTGTGCTTAAAGCTTCGGCTGGGATACTCAGGTGATGTTCCATTGGTCAAAGCAAGTCACACAACCCATTCAAGTCACTGGCAAGTGACTTGGGGCAGGGATATATAATTCTTTCACAAGGATAGGACAATGAATAATCAGGAACAATAATGCAATCTACCATAGTGAGCCCCCTGACTTAGCCTGAGGGGATTCCTCCTAAGGAAGATAGAACTCCCGTTGGCCAAAGGAGATAAGTGTGAAGTAGTGGAAGACTTGGAATCAGACAGGTCTACATTTTAACCTGGCCTCAGCCACGTACTAGCTGTGTGATGTTGGCCAAGGAATTTAATTCCTCTGAATCTTCATTTCCATCTACAGAATGGGTATAATGTCTAGTTCACAGGGGAATTTTGAGGATTAAATGACATAACATATGTTAAGTCTTTGGCGCATAGGAGGAACATAGTAAATATAGACTCCCTTCTTTACCCCATGCTCAGCTTTGGTATTTTATCCATAACTTGTAAGTACTTATCATCAATAGTTCTACTAGCCTCACAAGGTTGGGCTCAGAAGGAATTGAGAAAATTTATTGTGTATCTAGACTAGACACACAGCTTAGACTCATTGGTGGGGAACCACCAGTAACATTATAAAATGCAGTGACTTACTTTGTGTCAGGTACTGCATTATATAATTAACTTCCATGAGCTCATTTACTTTGCCCAATAACTCTGTAAGATACGTATTATTATTATTATTACCCCATTTTACAGATGAGGAAAATAAGGATCAGAGATAATAAGTCACTTGCCAAAGGTCATGCAATAGCAGAGGCAAGATTTGAAACCATGCTTTAGATTCCAGAACCCACTCTCTAGAGCAATGCTTCTCAAGAGTGATTTGTTTAGTACAAGATAGAACAGAAATTGAGAGTAAGTTTGGAAACTTATGGCAACTGGGCATTGCCAAGTGCATGACTGAGGCCTTGTTTCATTGAACAGAATATGGACCAGTCTGGGTGATGTAGAAGTCTCTGGTAGGTTGCATAAGGTGGCGGCTGTGTTCTAGTCATGCACAGTGGGACACGCAACTGTCCATGACTCAGGGGAAATGAAAAACACTGGTCTTCACCACAGATGGTGTGAGAAGCACTGCTGTGGAACCCGCACTCGGTGTTGGTGGGCCTGCCCTGTCAGCTGGGCAGACCAGGGTGATACAATTGGCCCCTGTATCTGCAGGTTCAGCATCACGACACAACTAACCTCTGATCAAAATATTAAAAAAACAACAACACATGTTCTGTAGTTGCTGATGTGCACTGTGTAGTTTGGCCCACGCTGGTCGTGTCTGTACTGCACACGTGCAGACTGTTTTCTTGTCATTATCTCTAAACAATACAGCATAACAACTATTTACCTAGCGTTTACATTGTAGCTATTAGCATTAATCTAGAGATGATTTTAAATGTATGGGAGGATGTAATTAGGTTATATGCAAATGCTACCCCATTTTATATACAGGACTCGAGCATCCCAGGGTTTGGTATCCACAGGGATCCTGGAGCCAATTCCCTATGGATACCAAAACACGATTGTATTCCTGGTCAATCAAAATGTGTGAGGCCTCAGAGTAGGGCCTGTGTATTGCCCATGGCACTTGGTTTGTGTTTTGTACATAGGACATACTCAATACAAGTCTCCTGCTCCAGGGAGTGAGTGAGTGAATGAACGAATGAATGAACGAATGAATGAACGAACGAACGAATGAATGAATGAATGAATGAATGAATGAATTGATGGATGAATGAATGGGTGTGTTTCTGGCTGTAACAGGGTAATTTGATGACCTTGGGCAAAGCCATGAATTGAGCAAAATTTCTCTTCCAGCTTTTCCTGCTGCCTCCACTTCTAACTCCTCTCTCCTCCCCCCTTTTGTCTCTTCCCAAGCTTTTAAGTGCCTTTAGAGTGCTCTCCTGCCCTGTTCAGGACCCCACACACCCTCCTTTTCTAGTAGTTGTGCCTTACTTTAGGCCTCTCACTGCCCTCTTGCCCAGCAAGTTCTCCGTTCTGAGTCACTTCCAGGGGAACCTCCTCCAGTTGGCTGACTCTTAAGGATTCCCTAGGGGTCTACCCTGACAGATATAACACAACACATGTGCAGCTGGGATGGTCTCTGTTGATTCTGATCAAATCAACAAAGGTTTCTAGAAATACGACACTTAAGGCAGTGTAGACACCTGAGACTTGCCTTATCATACACTTCTGGTGAAGGCATCATATGGCACATTTCTAGAAAGCAATTTGCTGATATGCATCTAGAATTTTAAAAATGTATACCCTTCAACCTAAAATTATGCTCTAGATATTTATCTGAAATTATTAGGGATGTGGCAAAATGTTTATGTACAGAGATATTTATTGTAGCATCCTTTACACAGAGAAACAGGAAATCCAACCTAAATGGAAATGAATAAATATGTTACAATCCAGACATGATAAAATATTGAACAGCTATTAAGTTATTTTTTGAATTATTTTTAATGATTTGATAAGATGCTTATTAGCTATTATAAATGAAAAAAGGCAGGGCTCAAAACTTTAAAAATTTAATAAAAAAATACATGTACATGTAAAAATACTCATCATCTGTTTAGGTGATGGCTTTGAGTGGTTTTCTCCTTTTTGGTGCTTTCTATAATGAGCAGGAATTTTTTTTTTTTTTCAGAAAAAGAAACATTGTTTAAAATCTTTTCTGGTTCTGCAGACAGAGCTCTTTCTGGCCTGCACAGTCACTCCCTCTCTGCAATCGTGTCTGATGCACAACACTGCTGGGGGAAGTGCCTGCATTTGCTGGGAGCAAGCCTTGAAGTACTTACACTTTAAGCCTATATGTTTGTCCTCTCTTTGCCTCACTAACTGGCTGTGGGACTGTGGACAAGTCATTTTACTTATCTAGGTTTTAGAGGTCCTCATTTATAAAAACAAAGTACCTAGATTAGATGATTTAAGGGTTAGGTTCTGATTCTGTGATTCTGATAAACTCACTGAGTCAAGGTAGTCACTGTGAAGAAGGCTCTATGATTTACCCTTCTCTACGGTAAGTATTTTAAACGGGGGGTTTCTTATCTGTAGCTAAAGAAGTGGCTCTCTAATGGTAGAATTTCATATCAGACTGAATCATGTACACCCAAACACTGAACTTATAGTTCTCTACAACTTAACACATCCTAGACATTATTTGGCCCTTCTGAGACAGGCAGGATCCCTTGCACATCAGTCTTTGGCCCTGAGAGGGAGAGAGGAGAAGCGTCTGCCTGGAAGAGCAAGACAAGTTCCTGGGTCCTGAGTTTCCTTCTTTTTGACGCTCCCTTCCCCCCAGACACAGCTGTTCACCACTGTCTGTCTGCTTCCTCTGTCTCCATCCTCTTCCCTGTGGTGAGTCGGGCTTATGTCAATGTGGTTCCCTGGTAGATCAGTGGCTTAGCCACCAGAGCCAGGGGAAGACGGGTGTGATTCATGCCCTGGGTCCAGTGAGTCAGACATAGGGTGGGCTGGACCAGGGGCTTCCCTAGGATGGGAAGCAGGTT
This sequence comes from Rhinolophus ferrumequinum, assembly GCF_004115265.2. Classification (NCBI taxonomy): domain Eukaryota; kingdom Metazoa; phylum Chordata; class Mammalia; order Chiroptera; family Rhinolophidae; genus Rhinolophus; species Rhinolophus ferrumequinum. The sequence goes on from NC_046289.1 coordinate 29,278,665, forward strand.
CTAAGTATTCAGAGGCTTTAGCTCCCTCCTGGTAGGGGCACAACCAAATCCTTCTCCCTTTCCATTTCTGTGAACTCATTCAGGAACCCCTCTGGCCAAAACAAACAAACAAACAAAAAACAAAAACAAAAACAACCCCCCCACCACCACTTCTAAGCCTCAGAAGATTGTGTCTGGGTAAGGCCTCTGTGCCAATTATCTGCTTCCCTGGCATCTGGGAGGAAGAAGAATAACTGACCGTGGTTAGAGCCCAAGAGAATAAACATTTTCCACTTCAGCCTCTCATGTCCTAGGTTTAAGCCCAGCGAGGTTTCAGACCTCAGATTGTTTTTCGCCCTTCTTCTCCACTCATGAACTGAGTAGCAAGTGCATTCACACTGCCCTACAGTGAAAATCTGAGCGTGGTGACCTTTAACTGCTTCAAGTTTCAGTTTCCTTGGCTGGAAAGAAAGGGATAATAAACTCACCTCAAGGGATTGTGGTGCGTTAAATAAAACCTGGCACCCACTACTGGCCTGGCTTCAGAAGGTCCTGGCTTCAGAAGGTCCTGAACCAATGTTCATTCTGAAATGGAGTGGAAGCCCCATTGCTTTTGGACTCACTGGGATATCTGAAAGTCAGTCTGTGCAGAAGGCTGAAGTGGGCCATTTCCAGGGCAAGGGTGCCTGACGTGGTTTAGGGGCTGCTCCAGGCTGGTTCTGAAAGGCACAGCTGGCTTTCCACAGCCTGGGACACCTTCTCCCCATCAAGAGCCTTCTCTTCCCTTTTAGGCATCAGGGGCCTTTTCCTCTCCCTGGTGAACCATTCTAATAGTGTGCTTCACCCTGCAGTGCAAATAATGGTTAAACTGTGTCCTAAGGATGACTAGACAGAATCAGTATTACTGATGTTTCCTTTTGTTTCAGGCTTGATATGGCCTGTCCTTGATCCAGTTGTCACTTAAAATTTTGATATATTTTGTTCATCATGGATTTTTTAAAATATAGAATTATATTTTAATGTTTAAAAATATTGCCTGAAAATGTTACTTACCTAGATTACTGAGTTCCTTGGTACTCCCTTAAATTTTGCCCCAATGATGGAATCTTTCGTTCCAGACTTTTTTGAGGAAGGGTCTATTTGGGGGGCAGGAAGCCCCTGCTGCTTCCTGAAACCTGTGACCTTACTAATGGAAACTTTTCTCTGCTCTCACCAGAGGCTTCGAAAAGAAAAAGTTCCTAGATTAGTTGCACCCGATTCACTCTCCCAGCCCCATTTCCATTGAACTCAGGGATGACTCCAAATATTTGAAATCCTTTCAGTTCCTTTTAATTCCGTAAGTATTACTCAAGGGCAATATACTAAGTGCCAGGCAGGCACCTGGTTAAGACTGGGAGAGGAGGAAGATGGGTAAAGACCGGAATAGTAAGAGGTGCAGAGCAGCCGGGGGCACTGGATGGGGCGCCCTGTTCAGTCGGAGAGAGCAGGGGGCGGATAGGCTCCAGGAGGCAACACCAGGGCGGGACTCTTGAGTTGGCAGACTCTGTACCCTGAGGACTAACCAGGGCACCTTCGGGGGTGGGGTGGGGACCACGTCAGAAATGCCAACCTGGTCCGACTTCCTGCCGGGAGGCCCGGCGGCCTCGGCTCTGGACGCGGGCCAGGGAGGCCTCGCTGGCGCGGAGCCGGAGGCGCTTCCTGGGCGCAGCGGGCGCGGAGGAGCTCGCGGAGAAGCGGGCGCAGGAACGGCGCACTTGGAGGGCCGCGCGGGCGGGGACATGGAGGACGGCGTGCTCAAGGAGGGCTTCCTCGTCAAGAGGGTGAGCGCGCCGGAGCATCCCCGGACTTTGCCCGCTGCGGGCGGGTGCCGGCTCACCTGAGCAGGGCCCCCAGTCCCAGCGCCGCGGCGGATCGCGCGGCCTGGGGCTCTGCTGGGCAGAGCGCCTGTCGGTGAGGAGAGCAGGTGGACGGGGGTTGCAGGTGGGCTTTCGATAGGAAAGAGGGGCCAGGGCACAGGCAAGGAGGAGAATCCCGCCTGGCTGGTGCGTAAGGGCTATGGGTGGCGGCTCCCGACCGAAGTAGTATCTTAATTAAAACAACTTATTAAAATGTGAACAGTATAGTATTTAAATATGATCTATTAACTAACGTAAGTGTGCTCTGTGGTTCACAGTGCCGGTTCTTGTAATGCATCCTCCCCTATACTCCTCACGATAACCTGTGAGCAAGAAGGAAGCCTGTGCGTCTTACGCATGTACTGTGCACCAGTCCTGGACATCGTCTCCTTTAATCCTCCCAACTGTCTTATAGATGCAGTACCACAAACCCCCTTTCTCCGGGGGGAAAATAGAGCTGAAAGAGGTGAAGCAGCTTGCTCTGGATCTGGGCCCTAGTGGGTGATGCGGCAGATCAAACCCACTCCAAAACTTGACTCCAAACCTTTTCCTGTCCCCCACAGGGTGGACATAGTTATCACTGTTACATGTGAGGAAACAGGGTCAGACAGATGAAATCGCCTGCCCAGAGCCCCAGGCTCATAACAGCTGGGACTGGAACCTCTGTCCTCAGTTCCCCATCACCCCACAGTGGCCTTTCCCACAGCAAGCAAGAGTCAGTACAGACAAAAACGCAATACGTGGGATCCAGGTAGGAAATGAACCAAAGAGCAGGTGCAAGAGGAAGTTTCATATTTAAAAGTTCTTTTAACATTGATGTTCACACCCCACATTTATGCTAACATAGTAATAGCAGAACCTAAAACCCGGGAATGAGCCTTTTGGCTCTTCTGTTGAGTTTATAGCTTTGGAAGAGGAATGAAGGGGCGCTCCCTTCCATTGCCTCCTATGGTGACCAGATCAGCCCTGAAGTCTCAAATCACTCTCAGGTCTGTAGGTAACATAGCCAAGTTATGTTACACTTTGTTTGATATAGGAGGGCGGGTGTGTTTGCTCAAAACTGTAAGCAAGGGGAGTGCTGGGAAGCTGATGCTGGATCAAGGGTCAGACTGGATACAAGAAAGTACAGTACAAAATTCCACACATGCTTCATGCCACTGTGATTAAAGTAATAGGTTAATCCCTCATGGTTTGTGGAGGCAAACCAATACACCGCCACCACACAGGGTCAGGGGAGGATGAGAGGGAAAGAAGGACGTGAGTTCTCTTCTGGACAGGCTGCCCAGTCCTGAGTGACAGGCTTAGGGAGTCCAGGGTGCAGAGAAGTGAAGACAGTCAATAGTTCTGACCCCAAAAAACCACAGAAGGGGCTTGGCTGAAATACCAAGAGCTCATTCCAGCCAAACCCAAAGACAAAGGAGTTTGGAGCCTGACCCTGAGGCAAATGGAAGCCACACCCTTTCCTGCCAGGTGAGGGATGTGGCCCCATGCCCCGGCTACTACTGATCAATCTCCACTTTTTTTCTCCCCCGTATCTTCTTTCCTCCTGGGTGGCAAAAGCAGCCCCTGTATTCACTGGAGAAGTTGCAGGGCTGTAGGTGGGATCCCATAGATTTAGGAGGTTTACAGCTCAGACGTGGGGCAGGGCCCCAGGTAGAAGCCTAGAACAGTCTTCACGGGTGAGAGTGAAGCAGGAGACGGGCAGGGACATGAAGGATTTGGCTCCTAATTCCGCCCAGACAAGAAAAACGCGGAGCTTCAGGCGAAACGCAGGGCGCTCACTTGGCCTGGCTTTAAAGGAGGGTGAGAAGGAAGGAAGCACGGATCAACCAGGGCAGGACTGCTTTTCCTTTAAGAAGAGGCTGAGGCACTTCATGTATTGCTGCTGGTTCATACCTGGAATAGCGCTCTTAGAAACTGACATGGCAATGTTAACACGCTTTGGCCTAGACATTTCATTTCTAGAACTCTATCCCAAGGAAACACCCTCAAAGGTTTCTGAACAAAGTGTTATTTATGTAGTGAAAAATTAGAAACGACTTGTGTATCCCCCAAATAAGCAAATGATTAAGTCAATTATGGTTATGCAGATGTTAAAAATGTTTATAATCTTATAACTTAAAGAGTAAAAATATAAAAAGTGTAAGTAAAGAAAAGTATGCATAGAAGAAACAAGTCTAGAAGGAGTTCTGGAGGCTAAAAGTGTGAAATCTAGGGTTTGGCAGGGCTGTGTTCCGCCTGAAACCCTTACGGGAGAATCCTTCTTTGCCTCTTTTGCTTGTGGTATTTGCAGGCTGTAAAGGAAAAACCCAGAGTTTCCCTTCCTGTGTAAGAAAAAACCCAGTTCTTCCCGTATGTGTGTGTGTGTGGGTGTGGGTGTGGGTGTGTGTGTGTGTGTTTACCTTGTGAGTCTCCTTTACTTTTACACAGAACACTTCACTTCTGACAGTCTGGCCACCAAGTGTGGAGGTTTCCCCCCCACACCAAGCGCTTCTCTGTGTCACCAGCTGGGTGTCCTACAATTTCACTCAATTCTGACACTATCTACCCAGAGATCGCATCAGATTCCACAGGTTAAGGGCTCAGTCTTCCAAGACTGCTCCCCCTCCCACACACACTTCAGACACTAGTGGAAAGCCTGGGTTACCCACCTGGGTTTCTGACCAAACAGCTATAGATGGGAGGTTCCAATGACCCCCTCCTTGGGTTCAATTAATTTGCTAGAGCAGCTCACAGAACTCAAGGAAACACTCATATTTACGTTTTTTTTTTTTTAAAGAATATGCTAATGGATACAGATAAACAGCTAGATGGAAGCCAGCGTAAGGAAGGGTATGTGGGAAATGTAGCTTCTACATTCTCTCCGGTGCACCACTCTCCCAGGACCTCCACGTGTTCACCAACCCAGAAGTTTTCCGAACCCTGTACTTTTAGGATCTTGTGGAGGCTTCATCACATAGGAATGATTATTCATTAACTCCCTTTTCAGCCCTTCTCTCTTCTCAAGAAAAGTTGGCAGCGGGTGTGTGTATGTGTGTGTGAAAATTCTAAGCTTCTAATCATGGCTTCATCTTTCTGGTGATCAGCCTCCGTCCAGGAGCCGTCCAGGAGCCCACCCAGAGTCCCCTTATTAGAACAAAACACTCTGACACTACATGGGAACTTACATGGGTTTCAGGAGATCTGGTCAGAAACAATGTATGTGTTTTCTTTTATCTCCCACAGGTGACCCTTGGTGTCCCTTGGCTTGTAGGTGCATCACTCCATCTTCTTCCTGCGTATCTCTCAATGCCCACATTTTCCTCTTCATATCAGGACACCCGTCCTATTAGTGTTATTAGGGCCACTCTAATCCAGTATGATTTTATCTTAACCTATTACCTCTGCAAAGACCCTACTTCCAAAGAAGATCACATTTAGAGGTACCAGGGGTTAAGACTTCAGCGTACCTTTTGGGGGGACATAATCAACCCATAATAAGTAACATCTCTGCTTTGGGGTTGTAAAGGGTCTTGGAAAGATCTTCCTGGGCCTGTTTCTTCATCATTGCAATTAGGGGGTAGCGTAGGCTTTTTCAAAGGTTCCCTCCAGCTGTAACATTCTGTGCCTCTTCAGCCCACCCCTAGGTTGCCCTCCCAGCTGATGCACTCTCCCCCTTCCCCCAGAAGGGGCTAGGGACTCTCAACTGCATATGGTTCATTGGGCTTCTGGCCCTAGCCAGCCACCTACAGACAAGGAGCCTGGAGAGGGAGGAAAATGCCCAGGTGGAAGGAGGCCTGAGTTCTTGTTCAGCTTCTACCACTGTGTTTTTGGCCTCTGACCCCCCTTTGCCTGGTGACTTTGGACCGGTCCTTTACACCCTCTGAGCATGGCATGGCGTATCTGTACAGCAGGGATAACGGTGGTCTCTTTCCGTTTTGTGAATTATTATAACAGCCTCCAGCTGAGCTGTCCACTCCAGCCTGGCCTACTTCATGTAGCTGTTCTGTCCCAGTGTGGTCAGGATGATCTTTTTAACATCAGAACGTAATCCCGTCCTCCTGCTTAAAAGCCTGAAAGGACTCCCCTCTGGTCACAGAGATCAAACTCTGCAGCATGGAACCTGAAGCCAACTGGGCCCCATCACTTCCCTCATCCCTTCCCCCCCGCCTCTGAGCCCCATCCATATAGAACTATTTGGAGTTTTCCAAAAGTGGCAGCGGTTTTACGTTCTTCCTTCTGTGCCTTCTGAACTTGGCCAACTCCACACAATCTTCAAGACTCAGCCCCAGTGTCAGGCTCCTAAGAGCCTGCCTAACTCCACTCTCCTCTTCTGAGCTCCCTCCTCCATCTGAACTCCTTGGAGTTCACAGCACACTCTGTATTAGTTATCTATTGTTGTGTAACAATTAACCCAAAGCTTAACAACAAATATTTACTATCTCACACAGTTTCTGAGAGTCAGGTATCCAGGTACAGCTCAGCTATAAGATTCTGGCTCAGAGACTCTCATGAGGTTGTAACCAAATTGTTACCCAGTGTGGCAATCTCTTGAAGGTGTGGGCGGTGGCTGGAGGTCTCTGGTCCTCACCTCTCCATAGGGGCTACTCATGCTGTGGCAGCTTGCTTTCCCCAGAGTGCATGATCAGGAAGAGAGAGAGACAGAGAGAGAGAGAGAGAGAAACCCACCCAAGACTGAAGCTGCAGTCTTTTATAATGTAATGTTAGAGCTGACAAACCATCATTCGGCCATATTCTCTCCATCACACAGACCAACCCTTGTACAATGTGGAAAGAGACTATACAGGGTGTGAATACCAAAAGGTGGGGGTCATGGGGGGGCCCTGCCAATGATCTGTGCTGGAGCTTAACACCTGGGAGGGGTCATCATCTGTCTCTCCCGCTGTCTTGGGTCAGAATCTTATGTATTTTTGTCTCCCTGCTGCTGGCCCAGTGCCTGGTGCAGTAGTGTTTAGCCACTGATTGTTGAATGAGTAGATACATGAATGAGTGATTTCCCTAATCATCTCATCAGGATGTTTGTTTATTTGAATTTAAATACATTTTCCATTATATTATTTTTAAAAACTAGAAAAATACTCAAGGACATGAAATGAAAACTAGGTTTTTGCTCTTATCACACCAAATCCAGTCTTAGTGCCTTAGAGGTGACAACTGTTAACATCTCCTTCCAGAAAGTTTCTGAAATAACCACTAGAGTTATTTTTAGGTATCATTTATTCTTTATAATAGTGAAAAGAATGAAACAACCGCAGTGACAAACAACAGGAGATTGACAAGTAAATAATGAATCCACCTATTAGTCAGGAAAACACATGCTTTAAAAAAATTTAATGGTGTGAGAAGATGATCAGCAAAGCTCAACAAAACAAAAACTAGAAAATAAAAGTATATGTAATATGGTCCTGATTTTAAAGACAACAAGAAAACAAACTAGAAAGTAAAAACTAAGAAGAGAAAAGACCGGAAAGAAATACATGTTAAAAATGGTTGCCTCTTTGTAATAAGATTTTATCTTCTGTATACTTTGCAGTGTCTTTCGAGGTTTATAACCAGAAAAAAGGCCAAATGGGAACGAGAAGGCCAATGTCAAAGGTCTTTGTTGCATACTCAAAAGAAATGGCAAAGAGATCCAAACAAAGATAATGCTTTGCTCATGAAAATAAAAATAAAACATAAGATTCTGAACTGGATCCTTTGGCCACTAAGGATATTATTGAGGCAATTGGTGAAACTTGAAAGGGGTTTATGGAATAGCTGAAAACAATATATTAATGTAAATTTCCTGATGTTGATGATTGTACTGTGGTTATGTTAGAAATATCACCTTTTTTTTTTGGTAGGAGATATATAATAAAATATTCAGAAGTGATGGAGCATTATGTTCAAAATTTACTCTTAAATGGTTCTGTAAAGAAATTCTTTATGCTATTCTTCAACTTTTCTCTGAATTGAAATTATTTCAAAATTAAAAAATAAAATTAAGCTAAAAAAAAAAAAGAATGCCATCCCCCTTGTTGGAGAGTTGATTTCATGGCACAGACTGTCTACCGGTGCCATGGGACACCTCTCCCTGCACACACCTCACCTGACAGGCTCTCCTATCTGTCCTCAGGGTCACATTGTCCACAACTGGAAGGTGCGATGGTTTATCCTTCAGCAGAATACGCTGCTGTACTACAAGCTCGAGGGGGGTCGGAAGGTGACCCCTCCCAAGGGCCAGATCCTTCTGGATGGCTGCACCATCACCTGCCCCTGCTTGGAGTATGAAAACCGACCTGTAAGTAAAGGCCCTGGCTTCCCAGCTCCTTCCTACCCTGGACCCTTCCACCTCTGGCCTCTTTGGCAAAGGCGTGTAGGTAACGGGAAGAGCTGAGTTATTGTTGAAAAACCTAGTTCAAATCCTGGCTGCACCATATACTGGGTATATGACCTTGGGCAAGTAATTAAACCTACTGAGCCTTAGTTCCTTATTTATAAAATGGGATAAAATAATAACATCTGATTATCTCCTATGACTGTGACGAGAGTCATGAAGGTAATGGTCTGTGAAAACACTGTAGGCTGGGAGGCACTACACAAATGTGAGTAATTCCTGCTATCTTGGGGCTCACTCAATATGATGCCTTTTCTCCCTGGAGGGTGCATATTACAAAAGTCAGGGGAAGCTTTAACCCGACCATCAAAAAAATGTCTGACTCAGTCACTTACTGTGGGCCCATTACGTGCCAAGAAATTTGCTAGGTTGGAGGAATCAAGGAAGAAAATGGTAAGATCACTTCTTCTTGAGATAATAACCTTATTATGAAAGCAAGTGGTTCACTGAAAAACATTTAGAGTTCCAAATGTTGTACAAACATTATTAGCCATAGAGGAAACTATATTCCTGAAGAAGAGGAAGAGGTCATTACAGGATGCATGAGTCAGGTCCAGCTTTGTGAGGAATTGAGATTTGGGCAAAGATCTAAAAAAGGAGAGAGGTAGAAGTTCCAGGCAGGTGGAAGGTCTTGAGTAAAAGCAAAAGGAGAGAGAAGGATAGATTCGGAGATGAAGATGGCCGATGTGGCCTAAGGGGAATGTTCACTGAGGGAGCAGTGGGAGAATGGCTGTGGCCAGATGGAGGTAATGGGGAGCCATTGAAGGTTTTGAGTGAGAGAATGGACTGATGAAAACTCTATTAGTAAGACTAAAATGAGTAATGAAGCTCAGTTCCTAATAAGATGACTAGATCCATAGAGAAGGTACCTTATCTCTGAGTGCTGGTCTGACTGGCTATCTCTTTCCACAGTTCCTGATTAAGCTGAAGACGCGAACAGCCACAGAATATTTCCTGGAAGCCTGTTCTCGAGAGGAGAGGGACGCCTGGGCCTTTGAGATAACGGGGGCTATTCACGCTGGGCAGCCAGGGAAAGTCCAACAACTCCATTTATTAAAGAATTCCTTCAAGCTGCCCCCTCACCTCAGCCTGCAGTGAGTGCCTGATCCCCTGTGCCTCGCTCTGTCTGGCTTTGCTGCAGCCTCTTCTGTCTGCTGTGACGCAGGCCTGACTCGTACCACCATTGTCCTTCCGCTGTCTCTGTCCTGTTTGTATTGTTTTCTCTGCCTGAGAATGGCTCTGCCTACCTGCCCTGCTCCCACGTAATCTCCTGGGGCCTCTTGTTTCTGCTCATTGAGACCCTCCCTTCAGTTTCAGCCTGGGTGCTCAGGGCTCTGTCACAGCTCTTCAGGAGTCCCCACTCACCAAGTCATGGGTCTTGTTTGCAGCCTGGTGGCAAAAATAACGTGTTCTGGTAGCAGTTGCCTTCTTGCCCTGTGGCCTTCCTTCCTTCCTTCTGTCCTACCAAGAAACAGTTATTGGGTGCCTCTTGCGTGCCATACACTGCGCTTAGATGCTCAGGAGATGCAAATGGGAATAAACAAGGTCACATCTCAGGGACTTTCTGGCCCAAGGACATAAATAGAAAATGAGAAAAGATCTTCCATTGGTGGCAGGAATGGCCTCACAGAACAGAAGGAAAGCAGGTCAGTGGTGGAGGAGATACTATAAAGTAGGGATATATGCAAGGAGTTCCCATTATGGAAACTGTTGCAACAGCCCACCTGCAGAAAACACCCCTAACTTCCTAGGTGGCAGAAGTGTTATACCCATCAAAGATACAGTCTGAGTCCATTCCTGGGCTCACAAAAAACTCCGTTCCAGGCCCTAATATCTTAAGGGCACTGCTAACCCATGGTGAGTACAGGGAGGAGCAGTAGCCGATCAGTGGATTCAAGTGATGGACGACTGAGAAGTAGCTGGAGAATCACGTCTGTACATTCTTTGTTTGGAAATTAAAAGGCACAGCTCTTTAGTTTTACTACAAAAGCCATGCCTGTCTAGTATAGGAATGAGAACATTTAGAGGAACAAGGAAAGAAATGATCTAAAACCGTACCTCTCAAATTCTGACACATAACAGAATACCCCTTTCTTTGTAGTGTGTATAGCACCATTTGTTTAATACCCTTAGCAGTGACCCTTTCTCATACCTGTTAGTGTGACGAGGGTCCCCTCTCCTTTGCCTACCTTCCGTGTAGTCGCATCGTGGACAAGATGCACGACAGCGGCAGTGGAATCCGGCCATGCCTCAATATGGAGCAGGGAAGCACCTACAAAAAGACCTTCATAGGTGAGCCTTTCCTCCCATGGGTGGGGCCAGGCAGTGGAAACCTGGGGCATGGTGATCTGGGACTCAACTGTGCTTGGCCAACCTGTGGTGAGGACAGAGCTGCCTGCTGGCCTACAGGCTGGCCTGAGATGGCCACATGTGGGGGCAACCACAGGTCCGTGTAGCAGGTGTGGCCTTCAGTCTTTTCTTGGGTAGAGCTCCAACGCGGCCCAGGTGGTCAAGGTCAATGAGGTCACAGCCAGGCCCCCCTGAGGAAGTTGGTCTATAGCCTGTCATCTGACTGGTGCTGCCCTTGCCCTGATGCAGGCTCCTCCCTGGTGGACTGGCTCATCTCTAACAGCTTTGCAGCCAACCGTCTGGAGGCTGTGACCCTGGCCTCTGTACTGATGGAGGAGAACTTCCTCAGGCCTGTCGGCGCCCGGAGCACGGGAGCCATTCGCTCTGGGGATCTGGCCGAGCAGTTCCTGGATGACTCCACGGCCCTGTACACTTTTGTAAGTCACAGAGCATGTTCCTCTTGCCACCAGCCCAGAGGGAAGGAAGAGGCCAGAGGGTCCACAATCCTGGGTCAGAGGCCTAGGGTTTGGGGGACAGCTTCACCTCAGGGGACTGGGTTTCTGTACGGAGGATTTTCCTTTCCCCTGTGGTAGCCCCCATAGCCCGACACTGGGACTTTTGGTAAGAGTCCTTGCTTTCCTTCCCACTAGGCTGAGAGCTACAAGAAGAAGACAAGTCCCAAGGAAGAAATAAGTCTCAGCACCATGGAGTTAAGTGGCACGGTGGTGAAACAAGGCTATCTGGCCAAGCAGGTGTGGCTGCCTGGGAGCAGGGAGGAGACGGGCTGTTCTGAAACCCGGGGTGGCGGGTAGGCAGGAACGCTCCCAAAAGGGTGGGAAGGGCTGAGACTGCTAGAGGGCACTAATTATCAGCAGAATCATCCAAAGCAGGAGCCCAGTGGCAGCCACACACACACTCACACTTACACACACACACACATAGCCCCAGACGCAGGGGTGTTCAAGGTACAAGCCATCATCCCAACATTAAGACAATGTCTAGGTCACTGCCCAATTCCCTTATTTGTCTAGAAGGGGGCATTGTCTACTGGGTTGGTGTTTTGCATCTGCTGGACTTCTCTTCCCTGAGGCTTCCTGGGGTCACTGCCCTCTTTTGTGGGAATTTACATGCCCCCTTGATATACTTTCTGAACAAAAAAATAAGTATTTTCTGAGGTTGAAGATGGGATGCTGCAGGGTAATCTCAATGTTTACAAACTGACCGTGGCCACTGCTCGTAACCATGTTTGGGAGAGCAGCCATGTTACAGGGACACCTGCGGCATTTCCGCCTGTACCTAACAAAAAGGCTATTCTGTGAACAAAATCACCACGTCCCGCATGTGAGGTGTAAGCAGACCGTCTGCACTCTCCTCGTGTTTGTGGGCATCTTATATACTGTGTGAACGTGCGTGTCTGCACAATGGACGTGTATGCTGCTCAGCGCATTCCTGTTCTTATTCAGAGCACGTGTTGTTGTTACCTGTTTCTTGCATACCGTTTCCCCAAAAATAAGACCCAGCCAGACAATCAGCTCTACTGTGTCTTTTGGAGCAAAAATTAATGTAAGACCCGGTCTTATATTATGTTAGATAGTAAAAATATTTTACTTATAGTAAAATAAGACCAGGTCTTATATTAATTTTTGCTCCAAAAGATGCATTAGAGCTGATTGTCCAGCGAGGTCTTATTTTGGGGGAAACATGGTATCAGGATCCCCGTCTGCTCTCAGATTACTTACGGTCCATGATGGGAGTCTAGTGAGGGAAGGAAGTGAGATCCTGGAAGACCACAGGAGTGTGTGGGAAGGACGTGGGTGTTCCAGACTAGAGGGCTAAGGAAGGTTTGGCACCTAGTGGGTGATGCCAAAGAGAGTCATACATTCATTAGTAGCTTACACATTAAGATTTTAACATATAATTGATCATTTCTTACCCTAATGCAGAAAGTTAAAGTGGTTTTTACTTTAACATGCACGCATGTGTGCATGCCCGTGCGTGCACACACACATATGCATGTATGTATACACATGCGCATATATACAGGCAGCTGTAAGTTTGTTTTTGTAATGAGTCGACACTTAAAAAGTTCATGCCCTTGGGTTCAAGTTTGCCTGTGAGCTCTCAGTCCAGCTGATACCTGCTGCCTCCCTGTCCTCCTTATGTCCTGAGTGGTGTTGGGTAATGAGTGTCCTTTCCTTCAGCGCTGACCCTCTTTGGTTCTGTCAACTCCACCGAATGTGACAGTGTTTTTGCTCAAGTCTCACTGAGCAGGGCAGCCCATGACACATCACTGCAATCCTTGGTTCTCCAGCAAGCTCTTCTTAGAAACTAGTCCCATTGGAGCAGGCTGGCTTGGAGGTTTGGCTTTTGGTACTGAGAAGTGGGAGGAACTAACAGCTGTCATCAATGAGCCTTGAATCCTTTCTTTGCCTCAGGGCCACAAGAGGAAAAACTGGAAGGTGCGGCGCTTTGTTCTGAGGAAGGACCCGGCTTTCCTGCATTACTACGACCCTTCCAAAGTGAGTGCTGCATGTTCCCTCGGTAACTGTGTGTGAGGCTTCCGGACACTGCTCTCCGGAGCATAGCAGGCAGCTGGCTCCACTTCCGTTCTCTCAGCATCCCTGCCATAACTTCCCCGTACTGTGCCTCTCCTTCCACAATCCAAGCTACTCTTAACAGTGTGATCACTCCTTTCTTTCATCACGTTGTTGCCTGCTCAGTGGATCTTCATTATTTTGAGAGGAAAAGCAAAGCATCTTTCAGTTTCTCCAAAGCCTGCTGTGTGGCTAGGGAGGGTGAGGTGGGCTGATAAACAGACTCCTAGCTGGTGTTTCCCAGGCTATTCAACCCTTTCTATCCATAGATCACATGAATTCTGCCCCCTCAACCTCTTGTCCTCACCGATGCTTTGAAAAGTTCCTTTCACTATATAACATTTAAGCCATAATTTACTTTTTTCCTAATTGATCAAAGAATTGCTCTTCTAAGTTTCAGGTAGGTGTCACTACAAGCTGAGTTGATCTAATTCCAGTCAAAAGAAAAGAAAAATGGTCTTTTAGTTGCCCGTTCAGCCTTTTTTTGGTAGATGTGTGTTTTTGAAAGAGTGAAGACTGGGCAGTCCCTCCCTCACTGAGCTTCACTCAGGAACCCCCACCCGAAGCCGAGAACGTGAAGGAGCCTGAAGGAGCCCCTGGGGCCCTGCCAGACAGCAGGGAGGGCTGGGGGCCAGGATGGGTGTGGCACTCTTGCTGCTGGCTGTGAAAGGAAGAAGCCCCAACTTCCTCACTGGTGCACATAACTTGAGCATATGATGTCCAAGTTCAGCTTCATCTTCTATTACAAGTGGCTCTCACTTGACTTCTTTGGCTGGCGTGACTGAGGGTGGTTACAGGCAAGAGTGCAGCTCTTCCCTTTCGTGCCTTCACATGATTCCTCATCAAGTCTCCTTTTGTCTGCAGGATGAGAACCGGCCAGTGGGTGGGTTTTCTCTTCGTGGTTCACTTGTGTCTGCTTTGGAGGATAATGGTGTTCCCACTGGTAAGGGGCAATTTCAGCCTGAAGATCTCAGGGGCCTCCCTCCGGCCCTCTCAATGATACTCTGCTGTCAAAGGACTGAGCTATGGGAACCCAGGAGGGTTTTCTTAATGAGATGGTGAATGGTGTGAGTTTTAAAGCCAATTTCAGAATTAGAGAAAAGGGCATGTGGGGTGCCCTTAGTGTTTTAACAATACAGCTAAATGATCCTTGTCTTTAATATTCTTTCCCTCCATTTCTATGCTTACTGGCCCATAAATTTCCACCTAAGAGTAATAGCTCACACAATGTTTAAGGGTTAGCAACACACTTTGATATCTATTATCCCACTAATTTCATAATAGCCAGCCAGCTAGGGTAAGAAGATGGTATTATTTCCATTTTATGGATGTGGAAATTGAAGTTCAAAGAAGTTCAAGTCAAATCCCAAATCTGTGCCTGCTTTTCACATAATCATACTGGATTCTTTGATGTGAATGAAATTGTAGATCTATGGTTAGCATAGGGCAAAGGCCCAGAGGGCTTCCAAAAATGTCCAGCCATACCTTTGGCAGACCTTAAGGCACAGGTGAGGAAGAGGGAAAGAAAGGAAGAGGGAAGTCTGCATCTGGTGGGATTCCCTATTTGTATTTAAGAAATCCTCTCTTTTTTTGTCTGTGTCTCAGTTGACTTTCAGCTAGTTTCAGTTGAAAGCAGACATGTTTATTCACTGATTTTTTTTCTGTCTAGGGGTGAAAGGGAATGTCCAGGGAAATCTCTTCAAAGTGATTACCAAGGATGACACACACTATTATATCCAGGCCAGCACCAAGGCTGAGCGAGCAGAGTGGATTGAAGCTATCAAAAAGGTAACATGACAAGGACCACAGACAGAACAGGACCAGGATTCCTCTCTCCTACCAGGTGATACAGACAGGATTTCCTGGAAAATGGGAGTTTGTGAAGACTTGACTTCTTCGCATATTTTGTACTGCTTTGGAGACTGGTGGAGTTCCTCAGATTACATCAGCAGTGGTGGGATTTCCTTCCCCACCTTCATGTTAACAACCTGGAAATGCTAGAACAGCCATTAGGCATCAGCATCTTGACTTTCACTCATTATGCAGCCAGCCATCCCTCAGGCACCTACTTGGTTCCCCTTGTAACACTAACTGGCGACTCTTGGCAGCTCTCTCCGAAATGCTGTCAACAACTTTTAACTCTTCTTTGGAATAAAAAATTATATTTGTTTCTGGCTAATAGAATTCCTGTACAAAGTTTTACAGTTTTCAAGGGTTTCTTACGCTTGAGTCTCTATGAATTACATAAGCTGATTATGAAGACATCTCAAGTGATCTGTCACTAAGGTGTCCATCATCTTAAAGTGGGAATGGTGGCAAAATGGTTGAACATTCAGAGAATATTGTTTTGCTTTGAAAAATAAGCTTGCTGTAAGTATTATATATCACAGAAATCATGGACTCAGTTGGAGTGATTAGTCACACATACCAAAAAAAAAAAGGTAGAATTACAGCTCTACTATGGAAAATAGCAGTTATAAAGAGGTAGAGCAGGAGAGCTGCTAAAAGGACGGGGGCAGGAGCTTACTAAAGGACACAAAAAGATGTTAATGGGAAATGAGTTCAATCAAGGTATGAAATTTTGATTTTAAAGTGAACATTAACTGAGACAAATCGGTACCAAGAAGCTTCACCAGTTGGAAGGTTAATCTGAAGTAGTGAAAAGTCTGTATCATACAGTATCTTTAAAAACATTTTTATTACTTTCAAGTTTATACAGTAATCTGGCACAAGCTACTGCCAGCATTCTTGCTAAGTACAAGTGGTTAGACTTCCTTTAATGAATAGATGAAATATGTAACTTACATTTAAGGGGAGCAGATACTTCCAAAATGTTTAAGTAAAAATTTGTCCATAGTTTGAGCTGTCTCTTTATCTCATCTAGAATACCTGACCTGATCAGGAATTCCAAGCTAATGAGGTTTTACTTCATTCCTTACATTTTAAGAGACTGCCTTTTAAAGCACCATTTTCCATTTGGCATTTTACCAAGGTCTGTCTCTGGAATGTTTCTTTATTGCTTTTTGAATATCAACAAGTGTTTATCTAAATTCAACTGCATCTGGTTTGATGGCTTGACTCCAAATTGGCACAACTGCACCCTACTCTGTATAGGTATCAGAATCCTCATGAATTGAGAAATTGATGGTCGCCTTGAGACAAACCAGGAAACAGCTCTTACCAAAGTACTAGCATTTGAATTTTTAAAAACTCCATACAATTTTAGTTCAATTGTTCTTGATGTAGAAGTAGCTAAATCAAGGTGTCTGGAAGTATGGCAGCTGAGTAATAACTGTACTGCTTATCATTATGTAGTGCTAAGCATCTCTCTCTGGAGGTTCCCACTAAATGTCTGAGCATTATCCATATCAAGTATTGGTTTGTCTTGTTTTGCTATAAAACATTACCAAAAGGGTTTGAATGTTCATACTTTTTGTCAGTCATTTTCAATTATTTCAATTAATTATGTATAAGACCCAAGCTATTGCTAATTTTGTTGAGTTGATAACCACTTGACCTCAAAGGCAGAATGGGGACATGAAATTATCATTTTTAATGAAGAGACTTTTGGGGGAAGAGATCCAAGATTTGGATAAATTGGTCAATTGTCTGTCAATCTATTCCTCAAGTTGTTTGGAGCTGGCTGTGTATCTTTTCCTCATATTTGAAAGAGATACTTTTTGGTCAGCAGGGCATGTGTACGCTTTAAGTTTAGTTAGTTCTCCCTTCAAGGTAGCACTGAGGTACTGATCTTTTCTCTGGCAAGGGTCATGAATTTGCAAAACTGTGTGGAACTGAGCAAAAGGCCTGCATGGGAAAAATCACTCACCATGAAGGCCACCAATATTTCTTAAGTTATGGCTTTTGAAGTATAAAAATACTCAGTAAACAAAATTCAATTCCCCTGCCTACAGCAAGCATTTAAGGAGCACCCATTATATATTTTGATGATATCTTGATGCTGAGCTTTAGACTTGTTTTTTTGACTCCTCAGAAAGACCGAGGTGAAAATTATGTACCAATTTTGAGTACATCAATTCTCTTCTAAATATTCCCAGTATGGCATGCTAGCTAGCAATCATGGCTCCCTTGCAGAAATGGCAGTCAGGCTTGTGGATTCAAACAGCTAGTAAAGGCTGCTAACATAAAAAAGGGACACCCGTCACATATGGCACAAACTGTCTCACCAACACACTCTTCTGCTTTCCAGTCCCTTTAATATTAAGTCTAGTCCTGGACAAAAGGTGGGTAGGTTTGTAAGTATTTAAATAGCTATTCTTAGCAATTAAAATTAATATATCCAGTGTAAAATTAATATATCCAGTACTTCATGTATCCTAAGAGATTAAATCTATAAAGACCAAAGTAACTCAAGACTTTCTACACTCTGGCTGCTGTAGCTGTAACTTCAAACCATAAATTTTACTTACCTTCCTATTTGTTATTTACCTTTAAACTTATATACCTTTAAGATAATTAGTTCTTAAATATAAAAATGATGGAAATGTTGAAAGATCATTGTAATTGTGTTCAAAAAGATCCCTACTCTGTTACAATGAGAACTGAAGCTCTAGGTGGCATCTAGTGAATATTTTAATGGAAAAAAAAATCAAGTTGGACGATGATACTAAAATAACTATAAAGCAGCAGCATATTAAAAAACAAAACAAAGCAAAAACACTTTACCACCCTGAATTACAAACTCAAGGCAAGCAGCTTAGTACACCAACTAGGACCAGTGTGATAAATTCTCCCTCATACATGCTTTCATCAGTCTCAAACACGTAAGAGGCAAACAACCAATGTAGTTCTTTAATTGCATTTTAAGGTTTTTTCCCTCTAAGAGTCAGCTTTCACTATGGTTAAAATTATTTTCTCTAAGCCCTCTCCTCCTGAAAGGATCTGATGTATAGATCCTTTGGTCACCTAACTGCCCTTACAGTTCTACATCTAGACTAAAATGAACAGAATTAGGGTCTTAGTAATCATAATGCTTTTACTGGTGACAAGAAGGAAGAAGCCTATAGTTAAATATCCCAGAAATTTATTTAATGTTTGTTTGATACATTTTATATAGAAAGGTTGGGATTGTTTGCTTTGGGTGCCCCTGGTAAATTTCATGGGAGGCAAAGGGGTATCAATCTGGAGACATCAGAAATGGCAATCACAAACCCAATTTTATGACTGTTCTTAACCTGAAGATTTGTCTCCAGTGAAATTAGGCCACTCCCTTAAAAAATGCTCAATGTGCTGGAGCTACTGTGTGAGGACAGCTGACATTTAGGAGGGCATTGCACGTTTTGGTCTGTTGGAACCTTTAAATACTTGGAAATAAAAAATATTCAGCTTTGACGTTTTCAATACTGGAAAACTTTTAAGTCTAGGGTTTCCAGCCAGCAAGGGCTGCTCTGTGTTCCTTAAACTGGACTCTTGTTTCCCATAAAATTAATCTTCGGCTTTGGCTTCCATTTCTTCTGCATCATCATCTCCATCCACTTCTGCATTTTCTCTCTCAAGCCTCTCCATCTGCCTTGCAAGTTCAGTCTCATCTGTATCTGTGACCACTTTGGGCTGTGGAAGCAGAGGCATAATTTCAAAGTAAAGTCGTTAAATAGTACACAAAACTCACTTTCAATACTATCATTGCCCAGCATATTAACTCTTAAAGAAACATTTTTCTTTCTAACAACTCTGCCATTATCTATTCACTTTTGAGTGATGACATATCACTGATAAATTCCATTAGATCAATAACGGAAGAAATTTATGAGAATAATACAGAAAAAAGAAATACGTGTGCATTAAAATCAAATACTAGTCATTTTTACAGGCTAATAATGAAGATATATGAAAATCTCAGTGGCTATTATCTTTCAAACCCATAAAAAGACTTCTTGTAAAAATGCATCTTCTAGGTTCAAAGTAAATTATTTACTATTTCTTTTCACAGAAGGAATTATATGTATATATGTATTTACACAAATATTTTTATGTGAAAATTAGGTTTCATTTTTGTTGAGATGAGGGAAATATAGGCAACTACTCCTGTTTCTAATCCTGAGGTCAAATTTTAAGTATTTCACATTAATTTCTGACAATAACTAATCACTCATTTTCATTGTCTATTTTTTCACCTCAGGGGTGGGGGTGGGGGGTGGACTCTAACAACACCAGTGACCACAGTTTAATACCCGTCCTATGATATAGTTCTTATTTACTTATAAAATGCCCTTTCAGAAACCCTCTAAGTCAATAATTATTTTATGGGTAGCAGAATAGTAATCCTAAATGTATCCTATGTTTTAAGATTTTAGAATGCAAATCATTCAGATGATTTAATTTTCTTAAAAACTTCGGTAAGAATAAGGCAAAAACAGTAATGCTCTCACCTCCATTTGCACATTGAAGACGCCCCTCTTTTCCTCAATCTTTTCTTTTATAACAGCCATAGCCTGATTGAGGACAGAGAGACCTTCTGTTCTCTCCAGGGTTGTTGTTGTCATCACATACCGAGGAGGGGCTATTAGATTAATCTACGAAGACAAAACGTCATTTACGAGTATACCGAAAGAACTCACAACTATTAGGATGTTCAAGACTTATTTTGCTAATCTGCTGCCTTAGCAAATCACCCCAAAACTTAACTCCCAATTCTATAGGCCAGCCATTTGGGGTGGTTTGTTATTATAGCAAAAGTTGATACAGTGATCTAATCAAGCCCACTGCAATACTGCATATGAAGAATCACAACTTTTGGGTGTCTTTGGTGGCTAAACTAACTACAGCCATCATCAGCATAATGGATGATTTATCTTTAAAACAAACAAAAATTCCTATTTGGTTCTACACTAAACTGACAGAAATTCTTACAATGAGTAACCACCATTGAGTTAATTTGATTGCTAATGAAAGACCAAACCTCCTAAAAGTTGTATGTGAATATGAGAGAATATGTTGCCCTTTCCAAGATTCTATGAGTATTATGGGTATGTAAAGGAGTCCTCTGGCACTAAATAGCAATTGGAATCTCCACCCTTGTAACAGTAATTAGTAGCTACAACAAAAACCCTATACATGATTTTAACATCCCCTGGAAATACTGTATCACCAAGAACCACTTTTCATAATAATAGTTCCGAAACATGATCAAAAATAAAACCTGATTTGGTTTAGGTGGGTATTTCAGCAGGGAGGGAGAAAACTGGCTACTTACCTTGATGGGCATGGTTTCTGTAGAACAATTCAAACCTGCTCTCAAGGCTTCTTTTACGGCATCAATGCCTTCATAACCATAACAAGCCACTTCAATATCTAAAATTATAAAAATTCAAAAGCTTATACCAAAAAATGCAAAAAAATAAAATAAAAATTTAAAGGCGTAAAAGAAATCAGAGATGGGGCAAATATATGAGTATTTAAACACTTATGAAAGCTTTCATCATCTTTTCAATTACAGACCAATCCTGGCTATTAACTTTTATAATTAAAGACTATATGAATATGGGGGTGGCTGGTTAGCTCAGTTGGTTAGAGCACGGTGCTCTTAACAACAAGGTCGCCGGTTCGATCCCCACATGGGCAATGGTGAGCTGCTCCCTCCACAACTAGATTGAAACAACTACTGGACTTAGAGCTGACGGGTCCTGGAAAAACACACTTAAAATAATAAATAAAAAGTTAAGGACCGGCCTGGTGGCTCAGGTGGTTGGAGCACTATGCTCCTAACGCCGAGGTCTCTGGTTTGATTCCCACATGAGCCAGTGAGCTGCGCCCTACAGCTAAAATTGTGAACAACAGCTCTCCCTGGAGCTGGGCTGCTGTGAGCCGGAGGTTGGCATGAGCTGCTGAGTGCTGTAGTTGGCTACCATGTGCTGCCATGAATCATGATTCCAACCTCTCTGTACCTCAGTTTCTTGTTTATAAAATGGAGAGTATTTTAAAGACTGAATGAAACAATAATTGCAAATTGTTTAGAACAATTCAGAAGTTGCATACACTTTCACCTAGCAATTTTTCTTTTAGGAATTTGCCTTACAGAACACTTACATAAATGGGTTAGTATATATGTATAAGGGTATTAATTTATAGGGTTTTTCCAGTAATTAAAAACTTGGGGGGACTGGCCCGGTGGCTCAGGCAGTTAGAGCTCCATGCTCCTAACTCGAAGGCTGCCGGTTCGATTCCCACATGGGCCAGTGGGCTCTCAACCACAAGGTTGCCAGTTCAATTCCTCGAGTCTGCAAGGGATGGTGGGCAGCGCCCCCTGCAACTAAGATTGAACACAGCACCTTGAGCTGAGCTGCCGCTGAGCTCCTGGATGGCTCAGTTGGTTGGAGCGTGTTCTCTCAACCAGAAGGTTGCCGGTTCGACTCCCACAAGGGATGGTGGGCTGTGCCCCGTGCAACTAGTAACGGCAACTGGACCTGGGGCTGAGCTGCACCCTTTACAACTAAGACTGAAAGGACAACAACTTGAAGCTGAACGGCACCCTCCACAACTAAGATTGAAAGGACAATAACTTGACTTGGAAGAAAGTCCTGGAAGTACACACTGTTCCCCAATCCAATAAAATAAATAAATAAATAAATATGGAAAGGGTTGCTTTTAAAAAAAAAAAAAACAAAAACTTGGCACAACCTACACATTCTGCAAGAGAGGGCTGGTTTCTGTTAAGGTTTATCATTCTATGGAGTGTTACCAGCAATTAAAAAGAATGAAAAGTATTCCAATGTTCTACATGGAAGGGCAGCCATGATATACCAAGTGGAAAAAGCTAGTTGGAGAAAACTTTGCATAGTATGATCCCATCTTTGTGAAAACAAAAGTTATATCTGAGTGTAAACAGCATACATTTCTACACAGTATATAAGTTAGGAAAAATGTCTGAAAGAAAATATTCCAAACTATTAATCCAGGGACATGGGAGGATATTACTGTATTGTTAGAATATTTTAAAGCATGCAACTAGCCCCCTTAAAAAAAAGGGCTAACTTAAGGTTAGCTAAACTTATATATGGCAGTTTCAATTTGTGTCAATACATACATTTTAGGATGATTCAGTAGAAGCAAAAATAATTTCTTAAACTTTTTTTATGAAAAATACACATTTAGAAGAACTTGCAGATGTTGATGTAACACACTGTTTGGTAAGGCTCATTATTTAACAGCCTTTTTTCAAACATGTAAAATCTTTTAACATAATTAAAAAAATTATTTACCTGCTCGAATTTTGACAGCCTGTGGTGTCAAACGCCTATTAATATTCTTAATGAGTACTTCCCGTTCACGTTCATTCAAATCTAAACTATCCAAAATAGATGGGTCTCTGATTTAAAAAACAAACAAAAAACCCAACAAAAGGTCAAGGTTATTTTCCTGATAATTGCAGTAGCAAACATAATACCACAGAATGCACAGAATGTTTAAGAGTACAGGCTTTAGTGTCAGAATTAGAGTTCAAATCCTAGCTTTGCACTTTAATAACTATATGTTTTTGGGCCTTTCCAAACCTCAGTTTCCAAATGTGTAAAATGAGGATGAAACTATATCTCACTGGATTGTGGTATTAAATGAGCTAATCTAGCTTGAAAAGAACGAAAACATGGAAAAAATTTAAAAATAAAACTGCATCCTTGGAAATCAGGAGAGGAAGATATTACTTCCAGTTACTGAGTCAGGAAAGGCTTCATGGATAAAGAAGCATTTTCACCTGATCCTCTTAAATGCCACAAGACAGCGACCAGAGTCTGAGTCAATGGCACGGTTGAAAAAATGAAAAAAATAAAATGAGTAAAAGAATGCTAGGACTTTAACAAGCAAAGATAGAACTGTTTTAAGAAAGGTATGATATATTAGAAAAGGAATGGCATGAGCAAGCACCAGGCTTAAAAAGCCTGGGTTAAGGAATGAAAAGCAGAAGAATTTGGATAGAGGGAACTTTCATTCAACTAATACCTACAAAGCAAAAGAAGACAAACCAACAGAAAATGGGCAAATGAGATGAACAGATGTTTCACAGAAGAAATATATAAACGGTCAATAAACATATGAAAGACTGTTCAATTCACCAACAACCAAGAGAATGCAAATCAAAACAAGATACTACTGTACATCCATCAATTTGGCAAAAGGAAAAAAAAATCTGAGACCTACACCAAACGTTGGAGAGGATGAAGAGAAATAGGAATGCTCATACAATTGCTAGAGGGATTATAAATTACAGAACCAATTTGGAGAGTATTTTGCTAAAACTGAGTAAATTTAAAGATGCATATAATTAATGCTACGACCCAACCATTGTATTCCTAGGTATATACCTTAGAAACTCCCAAACGTGTACACACAGACATGTATTCGTCATAGCATTGTTTGAAAAATGGGGAGGAGGAGCGGGGGAAGCGGGATTACCTACGTATCTCTCAATAGAG
Source organism: Rhinolophus ferrumequinum (assembly GCF_004115265.2). Classification (NCBI taxonomy): domain Eukaryota; kingdom Metazoa; phylum Chordata; class Mammalia; order Chiroptera; family Rhinolophidae; genus Rhinolophus; species Rhinolophus ferrumequinum. The sequence goes on from NC_046289.1 coordinate 29,302,285, forward strand.
AAACAGACAAACATATTCTCACAATAAAATACTATATAGAAATTAATGTGAAGTAGGCATACGCACATCAATTTGGAGAAATTCTAAATACAAAAATGATTCTATATGTACTTTATGAATACACATATTAAAACCATAAAAACATAAATTATAATGATCCAAACTAATTTCAAAATAGTAGTTACCACTGATGAGTCAAGGGAATGGGTTGGGAAGGGTAAAACATTATTTCCAACTATCTCAGAAACTATTTCTTATTTAAAAGAAAAATGTGAAGCACATGCGGCAAAGAATCAGCATTACTTAAATTCGGATAGTCGCTACATGACTGATGAAGCAAGAGAAGCAAGTGAAGGGAAAGGGAATATATATTAAGGAGGAGCGGGAATGCAGGGAGTGCTGGAGGTGGACGCTAGAGAGGTAAGCCAGGGCCAGATGACAACAAGCCACGTTAAGACATGTACGGATTAAAGAGTGCAGGACAGAAGTCAGGGAGGACAGGAATATAAAGCAGTGCTTAATGGTTAATAGCATACACTCTGGACGCAGCCAGAATGTCAGGGTTTGAATCCTGGCTCTACCATTTGCTGTATGAATTTGGACAAATTATTTACTCTGCCTCAATTTCCTCCTCTGTAAGGATTAATAGCACTTACACCATAGGTTGCTGGGAGAATTATATAAATGTTAGCTATTATAATTATTACTATTCTCACCTCTCCCACAACGTATTAAAAAAAAAAAAATCACATGTGGGGCTAAACTGGAAGGTATTTAGAGAACCAAATGAGCCGGGCCGCTGCAGGTTTTAACAGTCGCCACCCCACTAGGCCATTCTGAGAGCTAAGGGGACCATCACCTCTGGGCAGCACAAGGATGGGAAAGTAACCTTAGTGCAATGAGGAGGCTGCCTGTGGAGCAAGAACATTCAGGAAGAAGTGGGAGGTGCAGATGTGGAGACAGTTAAGTACAGAGAACTGAAGGAGTCTGGCTGTTAAGAGGAGGACACAGTGCTTGCTACAGGAGAAAGTAGAGAGAAGGTTGAGAAGTTTGTTTTTTAGTGTACATGGGAGAAATTAGTCTTTTCTATGCTGATGGAGCAAAACCAATAAAGGGAAAGAATAAGAGATAGAAAGAGGTCCCTGAGTCGTAGCTGGGCATAGGTGGTAAGATCAGTCTGAGCAGGAAGGATATGAATTCCAGTGTCAGGAGCATAGGAGGTAATGACAGGTGGGATGGAGATAAGTTTGCTGAGGTAATGGGAAGATCCTGTGTAATGGATTCTAATTTCTTTATAAAACAGGCAGTGAGTGCACCAGGTCAAAGTGAGGGAAGAGTGGGAGAGTGGCTATCTGAGGAAGAGAATGGAAAAGCTCTGAAATACTCTTCTAAGAATAGGAGGAAGAACTGACCAGGAGCAGAGAGAATGTGGGGCAGCAGTGAAGGCCCAGCAGAGGTTGGAGAGCACAAATATGCAGGGGCACCAACCTGCAAGGCTGTGGTTTTTCCCTAGCAGCACCCATCCAGCAGTCTACAAGTGCAGAAAAGGCTGGAACATCGATCGAAAGCTGGATTTAACAGAGGGAAAAACGGGGCAAAAGCTCATGGTATTGGCAAGACAGTTGTTGAAATGATGGATCTTGGTGCATCTATGCTGAGTAAGAAAGGAAAAGCAGGAAAGGGTGAAAATATAGGGAGAAAAGAAGGTTTGGAATCAGAGCATGACATAAGAATTAAGACACAGAGTAGGACTGTCGGAGATGTAAGGACGGAGTCTGTGGTAAAAAAAAAAAAAAAAAAAAGAATGTGTGAATTAAAGGTTTTAGAGGCAGAGTAAATCCTGGTGATAACAAACCCAGGGTGAGGCTATATGCAAGACTGGCTGAAGTGGCATGGGCTAAGGTCTACAGAATTGTGAGGCAAAGGAAACAAGAGGTTAGAGTTTTAGATGAGACATCTACCTTGGCCCTGAAGTCACCTAAGACAATAAAAAAACTAGGAGAAGGAAAAGTGTAGGGAGTAGTGTTTATGAAACTATATAACTACCGTGTTTCCCCGAAAATAAGACCTAGCCGGACAATCAGCTCTAATGCATCTTTTGGAGCAAAAATTAATATAAGTCCCGGGACTTATATTAATTTTTGCTCCAAAAGATGCATTAGAGCTGATTGTCCGGCTAGGTCTTATTTTTGGGGAAACGGTATAATATACAAAATTATATAGGGTCTATATAGGATTGGCCCATATCATGGGCCTTTTATACTGAAATATTTTAATCTAAATTTCGCAAGGATTTAAGACATAGATGTGCTATTCAATATTAGGCTCTCAACCCAGCAGCTGGGATATGAAGATAGGAGCAAAGCTAAAAAAGTGTTCTTACGAGACTGCATGTTTAAATGCATCATAGGCACCATAACCAGGTCTCTTGTACTTGTCATCAAAGACCCAAGCAGTTCTCTGGAACAGGCTTTCCAGCTGTTCATCCTTGGTGTATTCTAACATTTCAGCAACATGACGAAGAATGCTGTAAACCTAGAAACAAAATGAAGAGTTCAACAATTCAGAGGAAAGGGAGCTATTTAAAAAATAGATATTTTTACACTTTAGTAGACAACATCTAAAAACCTTAAGTTAATGTGACTACAATAATTCCTTAATAAAGGAATGCCGTCCAACAAATTCTTTCTCCATACAGAAATACTTGTTTTCCCATAATAAACTCAAGTGGGTACAACAAGTAGAAATAGTACAGAATTTAGAATTCCAAGACCCAGATCGAGTCTTGGCTGGGATCAATTAAGCTCTCTGAATTTGTTTCCTCATCTGGAAAATGGAGATACTAGTATCTCTTCTTTTTACTGCACAAAGCTCTTAGATAGATCAAATACATACAAATGCACACTATAAATTAAAAACTATACAAATGATTTATACAAATGCATAAAATTTTATATTATACAAATCCTGTTAAACAAATATAAACTACTATTACTACTACTCCCTATGAGATAATGGAATCAGGATTGAGATTTTAGTATCGTTTGCTCTGTTATCATTTAACAGTTATCCTTCAGTCTTACCCACTGCTGCCAAACTTTTTCTAAAATACTAAGAATAAAAGGGCTGATGAAGAGAAAGAGTATAAGGAAGGAGGTTTTCGTGTTAATTACAGAATTGTGAGGCAAAGGAAACAAGAGGTTAGTTTTAGATGAAACTGAGCGAGGAGAGGTACTAACATAGTACCTGTTCATTCTATCATCTTATCATCCTGATAAAATTTACTAACATATTTATTTTACAATATCCTCAGGTGATAAAACAAAATGGATGTTTTCCTAGAGCAGTGCTTCTCAAACTTGGATTCTCAAACTTGGTGGGATCCAAGCCCCTGCATTTCTCATGAACAGTCCGATGATGCCAATCTGTTGGCTCAGAGACTATATTCTGAGCGGCACGGTCCTAGAGTTCACTACAAAGGGATTTCACCGAGAGTACTACTGAATGTGTAAACCACACTGCAGTGATAGTAAACACACCAGTTTTAAAACAAAGGGAAAGATTGGGTAATGATCTGATGGCTTTTAGATTTTTATTCTCTTTTACTAGATTAAGCAAGATTTTAAAAATCTTCTAAACATTGTTTTCTTGGCATTTTATCTTGAGGACAGAAACATGTGGCAGAAGAGAACAAAAGACACAAGAGAAGGGCAAAGAAAACAGAAACAATGGAAATAGTGCCATTAAGAACTGAGGAGCTAGGGAATGAAGGACAATAAATAGGACCAGAGAATAGAAGAACACAGAGAGAAGATAAGATGAAGAATATAGAAATGAGAAGATGAAGAATATAGAAATGGCTGTTCTTGCTTTATTCATGCTGACTATGGAGAAGTAGAAAATTACAGCAAAAATAACAAAAAAGGAAGAAAAATAACCTGGATTCAAATACATTTTACAAACCTTTGTTCATTCTTACATACAACAGCTAGCTGTCTCTGTGACTCTTACCCAGAATAGGGACGAAACTCAAGAACTAAATGTATGACAAGCCAAATCAGCTGAAATCACACATAGTTAATTTATTCCTAAAAAAGCTTAAAAACACGAATGTCCAGTACTGTTTTGAGACTATTAGCTCATAAGCAACACCACGAAACTAAAACAGTATAGTCAAAATCATTTGAAATTAAGTCTTTTAAATTATTTTTCTATGTAACATGTAACTCAAAATGAAAATATACAGTTACAAAAAATGTAGGTTTTGTTTTTTGTTCTTTTGCCAGGAACATGGCATGCTGATTATTTATTAAGCACATCCAAATAGTGGATTGATCTGACTCAAAAATCAACTTACAGTTTTGGATTTGGTGAATTTATCTTCACATTTGATTGCTTCCTCTGGAGAAACTCTTCTTTTTGACAAATCAATATACCCTGTAAGAAAGTTTTGAAAAAGTGATCTTTGTTCAGGTGTCAGCATATCACTGCGACATATTTTCACAACCCGCTTGTTTGGTTGTCATCTTTGCACTTACTCCCCACTAAAATCGCACCAACAAAATAATGCATAAGATGAGAAAGTTTTTGTTTTCAGAAATGCATGTCTTTATTATCATGTAATTGTATACTCTCTATTACCTCAGTGGAGGGACCTAATAAAGACTCGATATTTGTCTATCTGGCATCCATTTATCATAGTGTCAATTGCATTAACTGTGTTTTCAGTATTCTTGATGCTATGACATTTGCAGCCTGGATGACTAGGTGGGGAGAGACTCCCCATCCTAGAGCTAGACAATTCTTAGAGACAGCTAAGGGCTCACCTGCGACAGCCTTTCATATGCAAACTAAAAAACCCAGAGCCCACACCCCCAACTATCTCATCAAAGTCTCACACACCAAACCAATATTCCCCCTACCCTAAATCAGCCAAGGCCAGGTACCAGACAACCAGAATAGCCTGATGCCCCAATGCCTGAACAAACTATTCAAACTAGCCAACCCTAAACTGTTTACCCTGACCTGCCTTGCCTTTTCTGTGGACATCTCAATACACGCTCTGGCCTAGACTTTCCCACGGCTCCTTCCGCCTCCTGACCACATGTGGAGCTTCATGTGGCCCTGCATGGCACATGGTGTCCTTCTCTTAAGTGAGAAAAAAATCTTCTTTCAATGGCATTGGCCTCTCCATGTCATCAGTCACCTCCATAAATTACGATCCCACGGGTACAAAATGAGACAAACAGTTACGTGTATTTTAAAGAATTTAGGAGGAAAAAAGTGATCATTAAAATTTACCTACATATTTTCGATTTTAGGCATCACATCTCTTTGACCTGAACAACTTCCTCTCCCATTTCCTATAATGTAGGTCTATTTGATAATAAATCCTCTTAGTTTCTATTTACCTGAAGATGTCTCATTTTGATCTTTATTGTTGAAATATTTTCTTCAGTTACAGAATTCTGGTTTGACAGTTTTTTCTTTTAGTGCTTTAAAGGTGTCATTCAATGTGCTGACCTCCATTCCTTCCAATAAGAATGCCACTGTAATTTGTATTACTGCTCCCCTGTAAATAATGTGCAATCTTCCTTTGGCTACTTTCAAGATTTCTCTGTCTCTGTTTTTCAATAGTCTGATGTGCCTAGATGCGGTCTTATTAGTATTAATCCTGCTTGAGGTTAGCTGAGCTTTTCCAATTTGTAAATTTATGTTTTTTCCGCAAATAGGAGAAACTTTTGGCCATGATTTCTTCTGCTCTTTCTCTCCTTTTCTTTTGGAGCAGAGCTTTGATATTTGACAGGTTGCTTTTTTACTGTTCTTCAGATTGGTTCTTTTTAAATGAACTATCTTCAGGTTTCACTGAGACTTCTGTAATCTTTAATCTGTTAGCCCCACCCAGTGAATTTTTTAGATATTACATTTCTGATTTGTAGAATTTATATTTAGTGCTTTGTGCGAGTTTCTAATTTCTCTACTGAGATTTCATTTTGTTCGTTACAAGCAAAAATATGATTGTAATGATTAGGAAAATATCTAATATCCTTGAGCAGTTGTAGTATCTGCTTTAAAATCCTTATCTGCTAATTCCAACATAAGGGATACTCTAGGTCACTCTCCATTGATTGTCTTTTCTCTTCTGTATGGGTCATAATTTCTTGTTTCTTCAAATGTTTAGTAGTTGGATTGTATCCTGATCATTGTGAATTCCTTTATGTTTTTATTAAGGATACTTATTTTGTTTTAGCAGGCAGTTATTTGTCTGGTTTCAAAACTATAAGCTCTGTTTCAAGTGGAAAGCCACCAAGATCTATTTAGATTTTTACCCTGTTGGATTGCTTGCAGTCTACCCTCTCTGTATTAGTAGTTCAGGGGTCAGCCAGAGATTTGAGTAGATTTTATATATAAATTTAGGGTTTCTCCCTCTGTGTCTCTCCTTTCTCTAATCTCTATCACTTCTATGGCTGTCCAGAACTGTTCTCAAGTCATTAAGACTGTAGGTCTACCATTAGCTGCCCTGCTTGAAGCCACCTGCAACATTCATTCAGACAAAAAGCTGTAAAACTTAGCCAGTGAAATTCCTTTCTTCCTTTAGTTTCGGCCTGCTTTTGATTATGCCCATTGTCTTTAGGTAGTTTTAAAAATATTTGTTCAGGGTTTATAGCTGTTATTTTTAAAGGTTTTTCCAATAGGACCTAATCTTCTAGTATCAGACATGAATCCCCTCTATGGGATCTTCTGCACTTTGGTTTTTTTCTTATCTCAACCCCAATCATCTTTCCACAACAGAATATTCAGATCTTCTATATAAAACTGCATTGCATGGATGTGCCATGATTTATTTTACGATTTTGACTGTTGTTTCCTGTTTTTAATTAATACTGTACAAATAATGCAGCTATAGAAATTATTCTTATATGTATCTATTGTGTTTAAGCAAGTATTTTTTCTGATTACAGTTAAAAATATATTTGATTCCTTTTTGTTATATATTTTATATAATAGAAAAGAAATGCAAGATAAGACACCATTCTAGGTCCTTCTGGGGCAGTGATATGAAGACTTACTCAAATTTAAGGAACACAGTTGTCCCCCCCTTATCCGCAGGGTACATTCCAAGACTCCCGGGGGATGCCTGTAACTGTGGGTCATACTGAACCCTACAGAGAATATTTTTTTCCCTATCCATACATTCCATTTCACTTAAAGGAAGCACTTTATGGCTTCTCTTTGGTACATCCAAATGCCAGCATCACTACTTTGTACATTGGGGACATTATTAAGTAAAATAAGGGTTATCGGAACACAGGCACTGTAATATCTTAACAGTCAATCTGATAACTGAGATGATAACCAGGTGACTAATGGGCAGGCAGTATATAGTGTGGACACGCTGGACAAAGGGATGATTCATGTCCTGGGCAGGACAATGAGAGATTTCACCATGTTACCCAGACTGCCATGCAATTTAAAACTTATAAATTGTTTAATTACCATGGCCTGAAAATATTAAATGGAAAATTCCTCTGGAAATAAAATTCAAGTTATCTGACCAATAATAAAAACTAGTCCTGGGATGCACTAATTAAACCATTACTAAGAGATCTTGCTTAGATGGCTAATTGGCATCCTTCTCTAACAACTTTGTACGTAAAAGAGTTTAGGTATAAAAGGAGGAGTTTGTTTTTTTACGGCCGTAGGCAATTTACAAATAATATATTTTACTGTAAACCAATTTAAATCTGAAATTTGTATTTTAGATACTTTTCTCACTTACCTTTTTCTTTGTCCACTCTAATGACAACCACACATTCATTCCTGCCAATTCGGATGAGTTTGTTTATAGAACGAATACGCCTTCTGGACAACTCACTAAGAAGAATCATGCCTTCGATATTGTTGTATTCCAGAAGGCTGACATAAGCCCCCATTTCAGCAATGGACCTTACATTCACCATCACTACATCTTCCACCTCAGGAAATTTGTGTTGATAAAATCTACAACTTAGACCCGGCATTCTGAAATTTAAACAAAAGAATAAAGTAAGTGCTCAGTTAAAGTCAAAATAAAGAAATGTCCATTTTCTACATCTTGCCAGAAGGTGAGCAGTTGTTAGTCTTCTCACCTCTTTAAACTTCTTAAATGGTATCAGAAAACAGATAATGTTCAGGAACCAAGCTTTAATTTTTATTTTGCTCCACACTTTTGTAAGGCTTGGATGATTCTCTACCATCAGTTTCAGAGGAATCATAAAAAGTAATGACCATCTATAAAGTACAACTAACCTCTGAGACCTAAAGATTAAAGGTACACCTTAAGAGTAAAATACCATTTTAATACCACCACTTCAAGAAATAACAAATGATGGGAAGCATCACTACTATTATAAACCTATCAGAAAATTCTAAAGCTGTTCTTTCTCCAAATCAGCTAGGACTGTAATGCTACTACCCATTACATAAAGGGAAGAATCTTCTGATTACTTAAACCCTAACCATATATTAAAGGATACACCCTATAAGTAAGTATAGCCAAAATTACAGTATCATATGACAGGACAAAAACTAAAAGTTTATTAATCAGGAAAGGTATTAAATTTAACCAAAACGTATTCTCAGATTTTTTTCCCCCTCTTAAAACAAACTTGAATTTAATTCACAATTACCATAATTTCTAGTTTCTACTTTTCCCATTACTCCCAAATATTCTTTTCTTTTGTTGAATAAGTATACTAAATCTTGAGAATAGCTTTATAGATCTACATTACTATAAAGTTCAAGTTTCTCTTAACTGCCAAGTATATATATATTTAAAACTATTCCCTTTGATCCACCCAACCTACTTTCAGCACCACTCCTTTTATGATCCACAATCCTGAAATCATACCATAAGTAGAAATATATTTTTAAAGGGAAGCTCTCAAACTAATCATAGTTGATGATTTTCATGTTTTTCTGCTAACCGTAACCAGTTTACTGTTGTCAAAGCTCAGAAGACAGGCAATAGGATCTAAAGGCCTATGAAAAATTTGTGAAAAATCACTAACTTATTTTTTTCTTAATAATTGGGAAATAAAGATAAAACATCCACACCCAGTTCACAGAACCCTGGAATTCTGCTGCAGTGTGATTTGAGAACTGCTAACTGCATCCGTATGTAACTTCCCAGTGGCTTCTGATTTATACATCTTTTTATGACCTACAGGGTCTTATATGATCTGGCCACTGCCTGTCTCCCTGAGGTACCACTTTCTCCCTAGTTCTCCCCATTTTATATTTGAAGAAAATGAAGCACAGGTTAAGCAACTTGTTCTGTTATATACTGCTAAAAAGTGATAGTGTCAGAATTTGAACCTATGAAGAACCATAGTGTACTATTCATCAGGCTATATTTTCTCTCAATATTATAAATATATTACAATCAGAAAATCTTAAACAAAAAGCAACATTAACATACATATCCAATGCTGGAGCAATGAATACCACAGTTAGTGAAAACTTTCAGTACTAATCTATCCTGTTTAACCAAAAAATAAAATAAAATAAAATAAAATAAAGCAGCGTATTAGTAACAGTGACAGAGATGTATTTCTCTTGTAGCTTGACAAAATAGAAATTTAGCAAATAAAGGAAAGTAGACAATGGCCAGAATGACCCACCAAGAAACAGCTGAGCTGGTTGTTTCATTTTTAAACAGGGCTTTTTTTTAAAAAAAAAAGCTCGTCGAATATCTGTAAAGTACTAAAATTTGAGAGCTAAAAATGTTTTAAACTGAGTATCAAAATAAATGATGCCATGAAAATGTGTGAAATAGTTTTAAGAGCTTTAACATGTGTTAACCACATTTACTTATCAAGTTTCTTCAAATAGTAAAGCTGATGATTTTGGGGAAGGCAGGCTTAATTTGATGGTTAAAGAAAACAGACAATAGTGTAAAAGAACCCTGTAGGGAGCTATAAATGTTACAGCTTTAGGAAGTATAAGTCTCTTTGTAATATGTAGGGTAAATAAAGGAATACTGCTGATGTTATTTACAGTAAAGACAGAAAATAGCCGGTAAGTACAAAAAGAATACATTTCACAAACAACCTGCCTGTTGATTGATAGATTTTGAACATATCTCTTTATTTATGGTAATAATTACACTAACTTTTAAAAAATCAGTCAGGAAAATAGAAGCCACAAGCTAGGTATACATTGGCCATTTATATAACTTTCAAAGCACTTTGACTTATTTTATTTGGCTCTCAGTAAGTCCTCGTCAAGACTCAGTGAACTTTGGGAATAGCTATAGATGTGGGTACCAGTCCTGGCTCTGACTACGTAGCTGTGGTTGCTTGGGAAATGTATTCCCATTGAAGTGTAGTTTCTAGTCTGTGGCATGTACCTCACAGATTTGTGGAGAGCATCACATGAAACAAAAATGCATGTAAAAACAGTTAGAAAGTATAATGTGCTACACAAATATAAGAAATTAAAAGGCAAAGGAAGTATTATTTCCATTTGTTACTTGATTTGTTAAAAAATCATTTTTTAGTATCTACTATGCACTAAGCACTACTGATACAATTAAGACTACTACCTAAAAAATTTAAGTAAAGACTGGGAAACAAACTAATAAGCAAATAATTGCAATATAAGGTATTATGAAAGGAACACAGTGAAATGATCAATTAACTGGGAACCAAGGACCAGAATTAAGTGACTTCCTTAAGGACAAATCTTTAAGTATGAGAACAGGAACTAAAACCAAGTCTTCTGACATTAAATACAGAATATTTTTAACCCTCAGAGCCTCAATATGTCAGAGTACTACAATGCAGTATGTGTTCTTTGGTAAAGAACACCTATTTTTCAGAATACACTAACTGAACTCCAAGTTAATTTCAAATAACCTGCATTGTCAGTAATTTTGCCTTGTCAGATGGTAGGTAGGACTTCTTTCTTAAACCAGTGCATGGTCTGGGGTGGCTGGATGACTCAGTTGGTCAGAGCAGGAGCTCTGAAAAACAGGGTTGCGGGTTCAATTCCCTCATGGGATGGTGGGCTGCTCCCCCTGCAACCAAAGATTGAAAACCATGGCTGGACTTGGAGCTGAGCTGCACCCTCCACAATCAGATTGAAGGACAATGACTTGGAGCTGATGGGCCCTGGAGAAACACAGTTTCCCAATAGTCCCCAATTAAAAAAAAAAACAAAAAAAACAACCAGCAAAAAAACAACCAGCGCATGGTCAAGTCACCACAATGGATACAGGAAATCCACATCCCTTTCCAAAGTAAAGCATTATGTGATAGAAACAATTCTTGCAATAACTGTAATTAAGCTCTAACACTTAAGCTCTCTGCATCCTAGTTTTTAGTATAGGAGTGCTACACAACAAAGCTTTCAAACTATTTCACTGTAGTTGAAATAGGAAACACCAATATCTACAAACATTACTGTGCACCTTTTTGAGATGTTTTGAGAATTAGTAATTGTCATTTGGCATCAGATGAACTGAGAATTGGCAGTAAAGTTCTACTCATATAAGTAATTTCCACACCGTTGAAAGACAGAGTTACAACTTTTTTCCCTTAAATAACAACTTCAATCGGGAGAAAAAACAGACTTTTCTGTTACATCTTTTCTCCAAGAAACAATGTTTCCTGTTTAATCAACATTAAAGTAGCCTAAGTTTTGGGGGGGGGGTAACAAAAAAGACCTCAGGCTGAATATTAGTATTTAACCCCAAAATTCCCCCATCTTTTCAGTTTTGCATAACTGTAAGACCACACCATGTAATACTACAAGTCTGTTCTCACCGGTGCTGAAATACAGCAAACCGACGCGAAGCGTAATAAACTCTTTAAAAGTATGTTTTAGTTTCAATTCAAGGAGTGACTCATTCCACAGAAATGCCCAACTCGAGCGCTAAGGTAAAACGAACTTCAATTTTTAAAAATAAAGTATCGAATAAACTGCTCTTGGGCCCTTTGTGAGACAGCTTTTGTCAACACTGTGATCCATCCTACTGGTCCCTTGCAGTGTACGGTCTGGTTTCCACGGAGAGGTAGTATTTGCTGGAGCGCAAGAGGAAAAAACAAAAAACAAAACCAAAAAAACGATGGATGGAATTCTCAGGCCGGGAAGGAGCAGCGCTCGGCCCTGGTGCAGGAGTGTCACAGCGTTCTCCCGAGGCCGCCCCACCGCAAGGAGTCCTCAACTTTAAGCATATTGAAGAGGCTGTACAGTCACTTGGCCCATTTTCCTTCACGAGGTGCCTCCGCTCGTACAACGCCACCTGCAACTCGGGAAGACCGACACGGAGCCCGCCAGGGGTGTCGGTGGTGTCCAGACACTTCTCGCCCAGGGACGGGAGAGGTGTTAGCCCGGGGCCTACCCTCTCTCGACCACCCATGTCACTACACACAACCAAAGTGAGTTCTTCGAGAAACCGATCTAGGGGACTAGTTACCCGAGGTATGTCTGTGGATCCCGCAGTGGGGTCCCGCGCCGCGCTCTTTAATCCGAGAGATCAGACTTGATCCACCCGCAGCAGCCGCCGATCCTCCTCAGCGTGCGCTTCGCTCAACCCTACCGCGCATGCGGAACCACCTCGTCTCACGCAAGCGCCAACAGAATAGAGGCCCTCTTCGTCACTGACCATAGAGTCCGGGTCCTCCGGGAACAAGGAAGAAGGAAGATCCCAGGAGAACCTGAAAAGTACGTTTTTTTCGCTACCGTTAGTTGTCGGTAAGTAACCCTTCAAGGCGCAGGGAGAAGTAGAACTCTCATTCTTTGTTCCTGAAGAATAAATCCTCTCTCAAAGCTTCTGCCAACCATGAGGTGGCGCTGTGACCAAAAATGACAAGCGCAGGAAGAGAAAGAGTATACTCTTCTCTCTCGTTCTCTCGTCCCACGCGCAGAGCCTTGCGCAGCCGCCGGGGAGCTGGAGCGGGAGGGGCTAGGAAGCTGACCGGAATTGAGGTGCCGTTGGGTGGTGCGCGCGCCTGAACATCCGGGCATCGCCGGCTTTAGGCCTTTTTCCCTCCTCCCACGCCCACCCCCAAACCCACGTACCAACAGGAAGCGGAAGTGGCGGGTGCATATCCCAGCTGCCTCTTAGCAACGCGCGGGGTGTCAAGTGACACAGCCAGCTGACTCCGGTAAAGGAAGACGCTGTGGCTGGGTCTGTTGCAGCTACGATTGCCCGGCCGGGGACCCGAGCCACAGAGTCATCGTCAGAATGTCGGGCAAAGATCGAATTGAAATCTTTCCTTCGCGAATGTAAGTAAAAGAACGGGACGAGCATCCGTCATAGGCTCAGGAACGCCGGGTCCGAGCCGCGGTTCCTTCGTACCCGGGACCAGCAGCGAGGTTCCTGGTTTTCTGGGCGGATCCTGAGCTTCCCAGTCTCTCTTCGTGAGTTTAGGGCGAGGCTCTGTGACGGCCCCCTCACACATTCCTCTGAGTGAACCAGACTGGTCCCAGCCCATAGGAACAGACACCCGGCCTGCTGGCTTTTGTGGAGGTCCGCTGACTTTACTCTTCAATCGAGCCATTCATTCCACACTCCCTATTGAACCGGGCACTGGATGTATGTAACCGAATCGTCACCACTCGTGCCCTGACCAGAACTCAATTTAGCGGAGAGATGGATAAGCCAACGAGGTTTGATAAATGGATCGAGAAGGGAAGTTTTCTGCAGGGGGAAGTGTATAGAAGAGACTTCTAAGCCATATGGGGGTTGAATCGAAATGCTGTAGCGTAGACGTTAGATTCAATCGTGGATCCCCTTATTTTCCAAGATCTCATGAAATGTCACCTGCGGTGGGAAGATACCCCTCAGTTTCTCAGGCACTTCTTTTGCTCTCTTACCACCGTGCACCTTGTTCAGACCTCTGTTAATATCACCCATTAATCACTTTGTAAAAATGAATAGTATTTGTTTACATGCCTTTCCCCCTGGACTGTGAGGTTTCTGCAGGATCGGAGCGTCTTGATCATGATTCCATAGACTGTCCACAAAAAAAATGTTCCTTGAATGAACTCTTGTCTTGGAATCTGCTCCGACGTGGGCTGTCTTTCGTTTTTGGACTGAATTTTTTGGCAGGAGAAATAGCATGTCGCCCTAGGTGTTTGAAGAATATTTTGAGGTTTTCTCTAAAGAGAAAGTCTCTAAAGAATATTTTGAGGTTTTCTCAAATGTACCTAACAATGTGTGGAAAGAAAAGATTGTTCTTATTTGCCCCCTCCTCCTTTTTCCTCTTTTTTATTTCCCCCAGTGAAGAGCAGAAAATCAGTTTTGGCTCTGACATTTAGATCTTTTGATTGTGGTCCTATCTCTTTGGGAGTATTGTTGTTTTTCTTCATGCTGACCTTTTTCTCAGAGAATCTGAGGACTTTTAAAATGAAAGAAGTATATTCAAAGCCCAAACCTTAATTTCTGTCTCTGCCTACGTGGCTACAGCTATTAATTAAATGAAGGGGTTTGGGCTTTTGGTTTATTTTTTAACTTTACCTACTGACTTTCTAATAGCAGTTTGTAGTAGGTGGGAATCAAGGCAGTAGTGGAGAAAGGTAATGCCTGTAAAATAGATAAGGGTCAGGACTACCCTGGGGTAGTGAGAACTGCAGAATTTCCAGCCCTTAATGATTGAGTCCTGCCAGACCTCTGCACCAGAGACAGCCAAACTCCAGCGTTGCTTCTAGGAAGCTTAAGCTGTGTTCTTAGGATGACCCAGCCTCCAGTAATATGTCTGCCTGAGAAAGCTCAGCTGCTGTCAGAAGTTACTGTTCTAGCCAACACCTGACGATAGGCCCCTTTCTTAGGGCATTTACTGAAAAGGACTTACAATTATGAATTCTTCATTTTCCCTTTGAGATGTATATACCTCTCCTACAATTTAGAAGTGTCTTTCTCAAGGACCTGAAAACGATTTCTTTGAAATGTAGTCATCAGGAAGGATAGGGCCTTCATCTCCCATTCTCTGTGGGAGGAAGGAATCCTACCTTCCATAATGGCCAGCTAGTGGACACAGCTGGCCTAATCCCGTTTCCACTGACCAACCCTTCGTAATTTTTCACTTCTGACTCCCCTTGAGTGCCTTCTAGCTCCCCTCCCTCACTCTTCCTTTAACATGCCCAGTCTTCTCTGCACAAATTGGAATGGAGTGCAGTTCTTTTCCCCCTACTGTCAGTGGTTACTGAATAAAACCTGTTTTCAACGCTTTAACTAATATTTGGCTGTGTTTGTAGTCAGAATGTTAACAGTTTTTTGTTTTCACTTGGAGACTGAGAGGTGAAAATAAATTTATTTGGCCTTAGACAAGAAGAATGATAGGTTTGTGAAGGTGGAAATTGCTATTTGAGTGCACTCAGCTTGCTGTTTGAGAGGAAAATCAGGTGCAGGAAGTAACCCGCTTCTCTAAATATTTTCTGCTTCTCTAAATATTTTCCAGAGGCTTAGCAGCAGGTACTTTGTCATGCAGTCAGATGTCTTTGATTCAGCTGGAAACAAAGTTATTATCCTAGCTGAAGGTCAAACACTTTTCAGTAGGATTTAGCAGTTCTGAAACTTGTGAAAGAACAGATGTTTTAAGAGCTAGGCTAGAAAATACATTAGTGACTTCTGTTTCAGACAGTTCCAGTGTTATCCTGTGAAATGAGGCTGACACCTCCTTAGGCACCAGAGAGAGCAAAACAAGTTTAGGGGGGAATCAAATAGAGTCAACAGAAGTCAGTCAAATCCAGGTTATACTTACAAGGGCTGTAAGTATAGTATGTCAAGTTGTTTTTCTTCAAGTCTCAAGAATGAAAATTGACCTATTTCGCAGAGATGCCATTACCTAGGAGAAAATCAAAATTAGCATGTTAAATTCAATTTCATCAACCAGTTTGCCTTTTTACTATGAACTTGCTGGAATCTGCAGTACTAGGGTTAGACTTAAATTTGATTCGACTCCTTGAGCCCAAATTCTGGTGGTTAGTGTCAACAATACGGTGTGTTTAAATGTACACATTGGGGTGGCTAGCTCCTGCTTAGGCTGGAAACTGAACCAGCTTCACTTGGTCCAGTCAGTGCAGAGTCAGTCACTGACAGCTAGAGAGACAACTATTCATCTGATGGTATTTTTAATCTGTAGGGGAGGCAGTGTGGCATGTTGGGGTACAGTGGACTTAAGTTTGAGCCTTAGTATGAGCCTTGGGCAATCACTGGAGTCAAAAATCCGGTTCAAGTTCTGCTCTGCCTTTTCTTCACTAAGTAGCTGTGGCAAAGTTGTTTCACTTTTCTGAGCCTCATTTTCCTAACTTTCAGGATAATGTCTGAAGTCCTTTCCAGCTATAGAATTATCTCAGTAACCTTTGCCCAGTGGTAAAAGATTTCAATATAATCTAAGAATTTAGCCAAAAAGTCCATTAATATGTACTGTTTTGCAGTTGGTTGTAACACTAGTCGTATGAAATTAAATCTCTTTAAACAAATCACTTTAAGTATTTATGTTACACGATCTATTGTTGAATCTTATTACCCATTTTTCCCCCCCATTATTAAATTTTATCTGGCATATGGTAGCAAGAAGAGAAATGTCAATTTCTGCTGTTGCTTTCTCGACTTTGGTATTGGGGTTTCTGATGGGAAAGACTGAAATAAGGAGGTAAGGAGATATGAGTTTCTTGTCACTTCTCAGGAGTCATTACTTATATATGTCATTGACAAGTTACCTAAAGTCATTTGTTACCTAATTTGTTATATCAAGTCATTTGCAAATTAATAAAATGATTGGTAGTAGAGTCTTGACTGATATCAAAAATACTATAATGCCCTGCTCTTTAAAATAACATTTACATAATCCATGAAAAGTATTAAGTTATACTTGTTGAGGAATCATAAATAGTTGGACTATATAGAAAAACCCAAAAAACAAGTATAACTATTATTATGGCTCTCATTTCATTAGCAAACAGGTAAATACACTCAAACAGAACTGATTCTGAGTTCAGCATCTATCTGTAGGTACACAGGCCTTGTCAGTGACTTGGGACAGCTGTCTACCTCTGGTGTCGGTGGTTTCTCGTCCTTGAGGAGTCTGATTTCCGTAGACAGGAGTAAATGACTCTTCGCAGTCAGGTGCCTGATAAGGTCCCTTCCAGTGAGGTTGGAGAGTGTCTTATTAGATGTTCCTTCCAATAAAAAAAAATCTCCAGGTGTTTAATGCCACACTTTTAACAGAAAAAGTAGTAACTGGCTGTGGAATAAAATGCCAAAGGTACAAAACAATATAATAAAAAGCAAATCTATTTTTTCTCAGTCAGCCCCCTTTCTCAAAGGAAACTGTTAGCAGTTTCTGTGAATCCTTTCGAGAACAGGTCTCTGTATCTGTGTAAGCATATTTACCCCTTACTTTGCATAGCTAAGACAATAAATATAATAGAAAGAGCACATGGAGATCTGCCTTCCTCTTTTTTTATGGCTGCATATCCATTTTATAATGAACCATGATTTATGGAACTTTTAACATGTATCCACTCTTTAGCTATTACAAATAAGGCTGGAATACACCGTGTATTGTTTTTGTACACATGCAGGAGTAAATCTGTAGGATAAATTCCTCAAAGTGGAATTGTTGGTCCTGAAGGTAAGAACATTTCAAATTTTAATATATATTAGTGGACAGATTATTTTTTAAATCTTTAATATGCCTCTAATGGAAATACAGGTGTTGTTTTAACTTACACATCAAATAAGTAAACTATGCCGACATCATAAAATAGGGCTCATGATAGATTTTATTATAATTTAATAAATACTTATTCCATATATTGATTAAAAAATTGTTTCTGTTTTAAATAACCTTCTCATTTATGAAACACTGAGAGTGGAATTCCACGGTATTGAGAAATCAGTGAAGCCTGTCAGGTACAAAGGCTATATATATTCTTATTCTCGTGACATCAAAGAACAAAGCATAATTTTAACATTGTATTGGGCAGGTATTTTTATTTCTGTTAAACAAGGGGAGTAAATGCCTTTAACTGTTTATATAGGGCACAGACCATCATGAAGGCTCGATTAAAAGGAGCACAGACAGGTCGAAATCTCCTAAAGAAGAAATCTGATGCCTTAACTCTTCGATTTCGACAGATCCTAAAGAAGATCATAGAGGTAGAGTGAACTCTGCTTAGAACAGTATTTATTTTAGAAATATCTCAGGAAAATCCAACATGGCTTGTTGACATTTTAATTTTCCTTTAAGTTATTTTAATGAATTTTTTTTCTTTCAAAAGTAAAAATAACCATTATAAAGTACCAAGTTGCACATAGCTTAATACAATAAAATCCAAACTCCTTCCTCTTAATTTTTTTTTGTTGCCAATTTGTCGGGCTAAAATTGGTATCTTATTTTAATTTGCACTATTGATTTTTTGTGAGGTTGAGCATCTTGTTGTGCTTACGGGTAATTTGATTTTCTTGGTGAATTTACTTTTTTGTAGAAGTTCTATATATTTCAAGTTAGTATATAAAATGCTAAAAATATTGTCTCCAAGTCTTTTGCTTATCTTTTAACTTTAAAAAAAATGTTATCTTAATTTTTATTTGGTCAAATCTCTTCGTCTTTTATATAACTTTTGGGTTACATACAATGCTTAGAAAGGCCTAAAAAGATTAGGATCATGTTCTACTATATTTTCTTTTGTTACTTTATAGCTTTAAAAATAATTATCTTTAATACGTTCTGATTTTTTTTTTTTTGGTGTGATGTGAGGGGGTAGGGATTTAACTTTGTCATTTTGTAAGTAAATGGCCAGTTAAATGATTTCTATACATTACCAAATTCCCATACAGATCTGGGGCTGTTTCTGACCTCTCCATTCCATTTTATTGACTTATCTGACCAGATTTATTTCCTTATTGGAGCTGTACATTTTTAATACTTGGTAAGATAACTCTCTGCCCAACCTGTCCTAGTGTTTCTTTTCTTTCAAAAAATTAATGGATATTCTTACACATTAAATATTCCAGATTTATTTTAGAATCACTATGCTATTAGGATTTTGACTGCATTGCAGTGAGTGAATTAAGGACATTAATTTGAGCAAATCACCATGGGCCCATTCAGGAATAACAGTACCTGCAGTAAAGGTTCAGTTTTCTATTTCTTAGTGCCTTTATTTTGATGTTTTGATTATAAAACTCATGGTTTTGCAACATTGTTAGTAACCATAATCAAAACTGTTGAAATTTGGAAATTTTTATTGTGTTTTATCATTATCACAGTGATATTTACATGCACATCTGATATAAAATACTGATGGTTATTAAAGGAATACAATTATGACATGATGTTTTTCTTGTAAAAAACTTAGTTGAACTAGCTGTTGGTTTATGCTTTTACAGACTAAAATGTTAATGGGTGAAGTGATGAGAGAAGCTGCCTTTTCACTTGCTGAGGCCAAGTTCACAGCAGGGGACTTCAGGTAAGAAGACTAAATAGGATGTTTTAAAAAATCAAAGTTCTTTCATCTTCATACTTGCATTTAAAAGCCATTTTAAATTTAAACATGTATAAGCTTTAAAGACAACTGATATACTGTAATAATAAGGAAGAACATTTTTAACCCCATCTTCTTAACACTACTGTCTTTCTTACTACCCACATGTATCTGTTAGAGTTGCATGCACAGGATACTGAATATTTCATAGTCCGTTTTCATTTAACATTGTATTATGAATGTTTTTCCTTGTTTTCACTTAGCTGCATAATCTTTCTCTAGATGTACCATCATTTATTAAAATTTTCTCCTAATAGTGGACATTTGGGATGATTTTCAGATTTTTGGAATATCAGAAAAGGTACCATGAACATTTTCATGCATATATATTTTTGTTTCTATTGAATTATTTCCTTAGGATAAATTTTGAGAATGGAATTGGTTGTTTAAAGGGCATGAATTATATGGCTTTTGTCATATCAGTATATGCTTTACAAAGCATACAAAATGGTTTAGTTATTGCTTTACAAAGGAGTTTCATCAGTTTACATGTTATGTAATTCTCCAAATAAGCCTGTGAGGTAGACAAGGTAAGCACTATTACTGTTATTTTAAGTCCAGTGCCTTCCTGAGTCACGGCTATTTAGGGGCAGAGGTGGAAGTTGTTTTTTTCAGGGGTTTCTTTACCCAGTGACATAATGCCTTCATTCTCAGTTTGTGTTATCTAGGAGAATGACCTGGTGGGAGGTCAGTAGGAGGGCACAAGGCCTTTTGAAGTAGTAGACAGACTTTAGTTTTTGTCAGTGTCAGTAGGATAACAACTTGCATTGACTTTTGCAGCAGAGGGAGGGAATAGTGTGTAAGTGGTATGTGAATGTGTTTTATGATGGTTTGGGGGAAAACACTTTTATGATAATAATAGATGGAGAATCAGACAAAGCCAGATGGAAGTTAGATAGTTCCAGGATAAAGGAATTGAATACTTGCTTAGCCAAACCTAGAAGTGAGGAAAATTTCCTCCAAATTACATTAGCAGAATAAGAATCCTTCAAGTCACATCTGTGTACTACATGTCTGACTGAAAACTCAAGCAATCCATGTATTTTAAAATCATTCTGTGTTGTTTTCTTATGGTTAATGTTTTGAATATTGTTCATTCTTTGCTCTCTGAGGCCTTCCTCTGGAAGCAGTGCTTGTTTTCCTTTTCTGGAAAAAGACAATTATCAAAACATACTTGTGACATCTCACTCTTGTTGAAATTACCCGATGGGTCCGTTTTATTTCCTCACTCTAAAAACTCAACCTAAATTAAGGCCTTTTTCCCCCCTGCAGCACCACGGTTATCCAAAATGTAAATAAAGCCCAAGTGAAGATTCGAGCGAAGAAAGATAATGTAGCAGGTAACTTTTCTACCCTAAGGGACCATTGTGGGAGAAAAGATAACATTTTAACATTAACCTGTTTTTACAGAAAGATCTTGATATCCCAGTTAATCTTTTCTACTTAGGACAAGTTGATTGGCTTTACATGTTAAATTCATTGTAACTGGTGGTTGCCATGGGATTGAGGTCGGGGAATCAGGGAGTTCAGTGGATATAAAATTATAGTTATACAAGATGAATGCATTGTAGAGATATGCTATACTGTACAGTGCCAACAGAATAATATGTGTTGTGCACTTGAAAACTTGTTAAGGGGGTAGATCTTATGTGAGTGTTCTTAAAACACACACACACACACACACACACACACACACACACAAAAAGGGACACAAAAAAATCTTTTGGAGATGATGGATATGTTTATTACCTTGAATGTGGTGGTGGTGTCATGGGTGTATGCATATGTCCAAACTCATCAAGATGTATACATTAATATGTGCAATCTTTTGTAGATTAAGTATACCTCAAAGCTGAAAGGAAAGAAAAACCGCCGTAACAGCCAGATCCCTCATTACGCAGGATAATTTGATTTTTGAATAGGAATGAACACTTAAGGCTGGATCCTAAATTCATTCCTTGAAACCAGTTACAAGTCCAGACAATCTCTTGACTTTTTCTGTTGAACAGGTGTTACTTTGCCAGTATTTGAACATTACCATGAAGGAACTGACAGTAAGTGTGAAACTTTTTATTAGTGTGTGTCTCTGGCTTCTCCTGATTCCTCCTCTTTAAATGAACCTTGTTCTGGAAAATGGTGCTAGAGTTCCAGCATTAGAGCCTTCGTAATCTGTTCCAGTCAGGACATAGTTCACCAGATAATCAAAAAAGTGTGTCATTAAAGTTTGTCATTGTACGTGTCTTAAAATATATATAAAATATTATATACAAACGTATATAGTATTTATATATATTATATATATATGTGCAGTCATTTACCTTTTCAAAAATATAAGGTCAGGGCCTTTGAGTATGAATCCACTGAGTAGACTTCCATGTTGTCTTTCTGCATAAACCACACCCCTAATGCATTGTTTATCATTTCCAGTTTGGATTTCTCTAAAGTAGAATAAGATCTTAGACACTGTGATGCAATGAGCTGAATCTTCCTAGATTTTTATAGCTTTCAATTTTTTATAATTATCTGATCTTTTCTTAATTTGACAGCATTTTTTTGGGTAGTAGTAACACATCTTTGTTCGGTCTTTCCAAAGTAATCAACTTTTAAAAAAACAGAAACAACAGTATTCTTCCTTAGGCACTCATCTTTCATTGGTTCACATGAAATACTTAGTACAACTCAAATAAAGAAGTAGAACATTCTAGAGAGTCATCTGTTAATAGAGTGTGTCACTGTCCTGGAGCATCAGACAGTGTGAGCTACAAAGGGAAGGGGGTGCTGCATTGGTTAATCCAGCAATCTGGTGAAGTGAAGGTTAGAAATGTCTCCTGTAGTTAGAATAATATCCTTTTGGAAAACTATTGAGCAGCGTGGCCTGCTGTTTGGGGAGTGACATGGGCACTTCATGTTTAACAGGGATAGTGAATTTGTTTTCCCATTTTGTTCTGACTTATCTTTTGGGGAATTTTATGGGGAAGATTATTACTCTGTAATTACAAATGTTGTCTGACTGGTTCTTTCAGGTTATGAACTGACTGGTTTAGCCAGAGGTGGGGAACAATTGGCTAAATTAAAGAGGAATTACGCCAAAGCAGTGGAACTACTGGTGGAACTAGCCTCGCTACAGGTAAGGGGCAGAATGGCTGGAGAACTGCAGCTGGATTTCTGAGTGCAGGAGACTCAGATCTTGAATCAGAGCCTATGTACTTAGTACTTTAGACTGTTTCCATGACCCCACGTAAAACAAGCCAAGGATGTTCTGATTCCTGAAATGGGAGCTTCTGCATTGTCCTTACTTTTATTACTAACAAAATGTTTGTGCAATGGTATAGTTCACTCCGCTAGATGACAACAGCAATAGTGTTAGATTTAAATGCAACAGGAACATGCTTCACAACATGATTTATAAAAGACATGTTGTTTCCTTTGTGGCCAGTTAATATATATCTAGGTCATTAGTGCATGATTCTTTTGTCATTTTATAATTTCAGATGAGTCTGAAATAAATTATAATAGCATGGAGATAGTGTTAGCTCTGTGGGCATCACTCAAATTTCCTTTTTTAACATGTTGAAAAGTAGTAGTCTTGGTTTCCAAATGTTCTGTGCAAGTACAGTCTGCGTGGAGCCAAGTGAGCCAGGCCTGATTAGGAAGACTTTGTGCTTACATGAATAATTTGTCCTCTTATTTTAGACTTCCTTTGTTACTTTGGATGAAGCTATTAAGATAACCAACAGGCGTGTAAATGCCATTGAACATGGTGAGTGCAAGCTGCTGGAAGCCCTTTGTTCATCCACTTGTCCATCCCTCCACATTTGTTATGTACCTGCTAGGAATCAGGCACTGACCGCCAGGTGGGTGAGCCTGCCCAGAGCAGGGAGGGCAGTGAGTCACCCGTGCAGTAAAGTGTTAAGTGCTTTGCTAGGAGAACGTGTATGATGTGGGGGAAGTTACAGCGGAGAATGGTGAGTTAAAAATTATGGGATATTTTATTCATTTCTGGTTATACATGAATAAAGGGTGGAAACTTATTTGTGAAGAGCTCTAGTGTTTTCTTTAGTTCTTTCTAATGATTGAGTGAATGATACATCTTTTTGAACACATTAAATATATCTTTAAATCCGTTCTCCCTTAGGCCTTATATCCTGTTCTTGTGCGGTTGATTTCTAAAAACAAAGTTTCCCATTTGATACATTTATTTCCCATCACATTTCATTATTTTAAAACTATGACTGCTTAGTGTTGATATAATAGTTTTTGCTCAAGAAGCTCAGTTTTCATTAAAGGAACACATTCAATTTTGTGGTTAAGAAAGCAAAATCAAATAGCAAGGAAATTATTTTGCTTGGGATCTATTAGTTTTAAAGAGGAAGTTGTCATTTTTTAAAAACTTAGAAGACATTTCCTAACTGCTTGCTAGTGCCAGGTGTTGTACATGGAATTGCAAGCAAAACAAAATGGATAATAGTTCCAACTCTCAAGGAGCTCACATTGTAGAAAAAGAATAGGCAAATTCTATGTAAAGTAGAACCTAATGACTGACATAAAACTTACTGCATTCTTTCTGCTTCAGCGCTCCTCTACTTTTTAACAGTGGATTGCTATTATATTTAAACTAACATTTGTGGTTCAGTGTTACATATTCATATAAATTTAGTATATTCAGTGTTGTACATATCATGGTCCAATGTTATCTGTCCATAGAAAGGACACTGGAAGGGCATATAACAAAATATTTACAATAGTTACTTCAGGGTGGTTGGATTATACTTCATTTTTTCCCCGTTTTTGTTTTCTAAGTTTCCTGCATGAAATGTACATTAATTTTACAATTAGAAAAAATAAGTTTTATACAAATGAGCACTGGCAATTTCAAAAAAGTTTTGAAATTTTCAATTGAATGTATTTTTTTAAACCCTAGTCATCATTCCCCGGATTGAACGTACCCTTGCTTACATCATCACAGAGCTGGATGAGAGAGAGCGGGAAGAGTTCTATAGGTTTGTTGGAATTGGCAGTTATTGATCATTTTGTTTTCCATAGTCCAGAGTCTCAATTTGCTGAGAAACTTGTTGGTTTATGTTCTTTGGAATTAATTAACACAACTTGTATTTTATTCTGATAAGAAATAATATCGCCAAAGGCTGTGAAGACAGATCTTTGCCAAGTTTTGCACATACCTAAAACATGGCAGTTCCAAAAACTTTGGCCCTTCATAGAAACTATTAATAGACTTGATTACTCTTTAAAATGAAAGTGATTTAGATTGGGTGTCTCCCACATAAAAAGAAACTGGAATTAATCAGTCCACCAATATGTACTGCATGTTGAATATGTTCCAGGAGAAAGTATAAATTACTTGGGGGCATTATGTAATAGTATAACTCATACCATTAGAGAATTAACACAGTATTTGGAGAGAAATGATACATGTATATAATTGGTTATGAACATTTAGAACTAGTAGGGACAATAAATACTAAATAGGTGTGCCAGGTTCAGAGAAGTGGGGGACAGGCAAAGGCAGATGTATTCAGGGAAGACGTGACCGTCTTGCACCTTGAGTGGTGTCAGAATACGATTTATCATCTTGATTATCAAAGGTTATTTAGTTTCTGTCCTCAGTGACATTCAGGGTTGTAGTGATCTAAATGAAGTGATCCAAAATTTTAATAAATGTCTAAATGCTCAAAGTCTGTTTCATTATCAGGAAATGGATTTCAGCATTTTATTAACTCTAGGATAGGAGCTTTTGAAATCAGTTATTAGCTTAAAATGTGTGTATTCTACCTCAGATCTTTTTTTAAATGGGTTATAAATGATTGAAATTAACCAATTTTGTTCTAGTTTTATGTGTTTATTATCCTTGTTAAAAAACTAGAAGCAAATCTACTTAGTATTCAAAACAGCATTCAGAAAATTCCTTTATTTTATAGGTTAAAGAAAATACAGGAGAAGAAAAAGATTCTCAAGGAAAAATCTGAGAAGGAGTTGGAGCAACGGAAGGCAGCTGGTGAGGTGCTGGAGCCTGCGAATCTTCTGGCTGAAGAGAAGGATGAGGACCTTCTGTTTGAATAATCTTTCCTGCTCTGGTTCTTTCCAAGGCCCTGACATGGCACCATTTTAGTTCAGTGTGTAGGTTTGGTATGTGCCGCTGTTTGTTTTTTGGCCTAAATTTCACTGGTTGTAAAATTTCCCCGGATACCCATTAATGGGATTACCTTTGCAGAATCTTAATTCAGCAACCATTTATCACAGATGAGAGTTATAGAACCTGTCCATGAACTTGTAGAACTTATTCTGCAGAAGTGTCACCCTATTCCATTTATATCTGTTACAAGTTATGGGCTTACCGAGCATATTAGGAACCTCCCCTTAGGAAACAGCAGTGATCTCAGGCCTGCTGCTACTGGCGTCCCCTTTGCTCCTACCCTCTCGCACACCTGGGTGCAGCTGAGATGACTGCAGCTGTCCCTGTGCTGTTACTGTGGTACCATCGATGCTTCCTTGTGTTGTTACTGTGGTGCTTCTCTCCTCAAGCTCTATGAAAATCTTTTTCTTTGCATGACAGGTCTCTGTCCTGTCTGTCATGGGAGCAGTTTTGCCAATTTAAATGTGACTATGGTATAAACAGTAAAATGATTAAAAAAAAGAGTTGTTCTTTTTTAAAAAAACAAAAAACAATTAAGGAACCAGAATCTGTATCAGTGCCAGTAGGGGGCTTTCCCCTATGGTGAAGAATAAATTAAAAGATATTTTGTGTTTCACCCAGAGGTTCCAATGGACTTACTTCTGATAGAAATTTGAAGACAGGATGGTTGGTAGATGTGTTGAAACCTTGAATGGCAGAGGATATAAACACAGCAAAAGAAAAAGTACTCGGTGGCTTTTTTATTTGAAATATATTTTACTTTTCATTTTTACAATACAGTGTGCAGTATGACATCTCAAAATAACAGAGTGCAGATATAGGATAAGAGAGTACAAAGGATTAACAACAGATGTCAGAAAGGTTACCTTTATTAAGGCTAAATCCCTGGTTCGTATTTTCCACACACATTCACAGAATTACATTCAAATTATTCCTTATCAATACTTATTCCTTAGGCCACGAGAAAAGGAAAAACAAGAAAATCCAGACATTAGATTTTCATAGAAAGCAAATCTGGATTTGTCTACTATTCTCCTTTCCGTTTGTTCCGACTTAAGAAAATTTAGTAAAGGAAGATATTTCCTTATTTGAACTAGCATGTACATTTCATTAGCTATTGGTATCATTCCTATAAGTGGTTAAGACCTCCCCCACACTGGGGTCTCCAATCAGAACCACAGAGGGACAGGAAATGGAACTGGCCAGAGTGGCTTGACAAGTAGGTGTATAGCAAGGCTTTTCTCCTATTTTCTTTCAAGGAAGTCAGCAGCAACTCAGTTTTCACTTTGTTTAGGGATTGTGTTGAATATCACTATGAGAAAAGTTTGGGACATAGACATTTCTATCTACCAAGGCTGATGAACGGACTGTAAGACTTTACCGACCCCCAAAATACCTTGTGTCACCTTAGACTTCCTACAGTATACTATGACATGGCATGTGCCTGGTAGGGGATTTGCTCATTTAAGCAAATCTGCGTCTTGATAGCACATGGCCCGTGTGGCCCAGCAGTCTACAGGCTAACTCGGAATGGCGTAATAGCCACTTACTGACGCTACCTGAAATCTCAGTCTAACTTCAAACTGCCAACATTTTAAAACTTAGGGTTGAAAATAGTTGTCAGTTATGATAAGCAGCTCACAAAACTCCACTGTCTACCATAGACTACCTTTCATTCCTGAGGAGAAAGTAAATGGAAAACTGAAAAGATTAAGTGCTTATATTCCTTGGTTTTCAATGCTGAAAAATCAGTGTGAGCTTTGCATTTCCTGCCATAAGCTAGGAGTGTTTCAGACCTGAAGAGACAGTATGTGTGACATTCCTTCCCTTAACCCAGGAATGTTTCCTCCTAAGGAATATTATCTTGAAAATATTTCCACATAAGACACACTTCACAGCCAACCTCGAGGCCACACAAATTTGAAAAGGCAAATTATAAACTGTTTACATGTCCTCAAATAAAATTATGTGGAAGAGAAAAAAATCAATTACATACATGACACCAAGACAAACTACTCATTAAAAACAACTGCTTATATTAAATTAAGTGACAATATTATTCCAGTGTTTAGCTTTGAGAACAGGAAATACTGTAACTAAAGTCTTAAAAAATAAAACCAAGACATTCACATTTGAGGTTCTTTGTCACACATCACACCATCCCTAAAGCCTTGAAAAGACTACAAATAAACTTTCCATGCCAGTACGAAAATCCCATTAGCTTACACATGATTAGCAAGCTGTTGCATTCTGGTCATAAGAGGCAGACTTTGTTAAGATAAAAACCTCTTTATACCGTGTTTCCCCGAAAATAAGACCTAGCCGGACCATCAGCTCTAATGTGTCTTTGGTCCCAAATTGCTCCCAAAGACGCATTAGAGCTGATGGTCCGGCTAGGTCTTATTTTCGGGGAAACACGATATGTGCTCCCCCCCCCCCATTTTCTTTTCCTAAAATGTTCAAATGACTTTCAGGTCATCCTTTTTGACCTCAAAAGTCAATTATCATAGTATTTCCCTCGGATATATATATAATTTTATTCCAATGTTGAAGAAGTGTTATCAATGATCATTTGTCAGTCTTAAATATTAGTATATAGTACAGCAGCTATATTCATTACAGAATTCCAGTTTATTACCTATATATAGCACAGTCATCAAATTCTGCGCTCCTATATAAAAATGCAAAAAATGTCAAATGTGCTATGTCCTCTCATGTATATAAAAAACTATCTGTATCATGAGAAACTTTAACAATCAACAATTTATATGAACATCTTCCATTCATAAAAATGTAACTTACATAGTCTATTGTACTATGCAGCTCAGAGAAAGGAAGCAATGTTATCAAATCAGGTGAGACAATTTAAGAAAAAAACTAAGAAAATCTTACCTTTCAAAAGATCAGCATATGTTGTATGCGCGTTTAACTAGATCAGAGTCTGCTCAGTGAGCAGTGAAGTCTAATCCACAAAGTTGGAGCTAGAAAATGGGTGCTTCTAACGGAATGTTTTTCAAGAATTAAAAGACATACACATGAATTCAAGGCTAACAGTAGCTCCAGACCCAAGTGGCACCTTCAAAAAAAAATTTTTTTAGGAAAGTATTTCTGAGGACTAAAGCAGTCTTCTAACCAAATACTGTTTTGCCCAGTGCACAGAAGTACAGTGCCTCCCCCCCACAAATTCCCATGAAGTTATTTAAGTTAACTGTTAAATAACTTCAATATTTATAACTACGTGAGACATGGACTGCTGTGTATATATACACGCACATTTTTGTCATGGAAATATGACTGGGCAGAAAGGATAGGTGAAAAGAAAAGGTCTTTACATAGATTAAACAGAACTTCTGTTGAAAGCTTCCATTTAGAATCTCCCAATGAGGCAAGACCATCCAAAGCCATAGGGAACAAAGACTGCTGTGCACAATGGCCTACGGGGATTTTCTTCTCCCTAGTTGGAGATCTAAGAACGTTTATGTTGCCTGCCACCTTATCCTCAGTCTTGCTGAAGTATCAGGGCTACCTTCGTGCTGGCCGTTTGCCAGATCAAGTCCAATCAGGCCACAGGGTGGATATTTCCTTCACCTCAGCCAAGTGGACGGCACCCACTGAGGTTCAGTGTCAAGTTTGTTAATTAACCTAAGCAGTTCCTGATAGGCTTTATCAAGATCTGAATTCACAATTGCTGTGTCAAAGTAGTGACCGTTGTTCTGCTCCATCTCTCTTGTCTTCTCAATGATTTCCCTCAGCTCTTCAGGCTGCAAAGAATAGATGAAAATTGAGAGGTTAACTCCATTCCTTACCAAAACACATGAGTCCAAGATGGCCAAAGAAGAAGAAATAACCTTACATGTTTCCTTCTGTCCCTCAAAACACTCAGCCTCCAGAGCTCCGCCCCACCTTGACGGCCCCGGGATTTCCTTTGCTCTGGCATCTGCAGGACTCACGGTATGAATCACTGGGGACTCAATATAATCTGTTTATACTGCTATTTAGGTTTTCACATCTTTGTCTTATCTCACCCACAAAACTAAAGGTTTCAAGGTCCCAGACTATTTCTTTGAATTCTCTACATTCATTTTTAAACATTTTAAGACATCATAACCTCTTCCTAAAACTAATATTCTGTAACACAGAGCTACTCTTGGCTTTTAGGAAGAGCCCCTGCCCGTTATGTCTGTTGCAGAGTTAGGCAAAGTAAACACTGAAAAAGCAAAGGATCAATAGAATGGGTATCTTTCTATGAAAATATTTGCTGATAAACCCAAGATTTAATCATCAAATACAGCTGATCCATGAACAATAGGGGTTTGAACAGCTCGGGTCCATTAATACACAGATTTTTTTCAGTAAAAACCTGTAATGGTTTTCAACCCCCAATTGGGAATGTATGCATTGATCTACGCCATTTTATATAGGGAACTTGAGCATCGTAGATTGTGGTATCTGTGAGGGGTCCTGGAACAAATAAATCCCCGAGGATACAAAGGGTGGTTAAGTTTTTGGGGAGTCAAAGTTATATGTGATATTCGATTGCATGGGGATAAGTGCCCCAACCCTTGTTTATTCAAGAGTTACCTGTATATGTTGTTTTGGGAAATACTCAGCTTAATACGTCAAATTGTTACTCTGTTTTCAATACATGAAGAAGGTCTCAAAGGTACAAAGAGTATCCTAAGAAGAGTGTGAGAAAGATACAGGGCAGGCTACTTTGAAATCTGGGTAATGGGAAACAACTGCTTCATGTACACAGCAGCTGGCCAGGATCTGTGCAAAACTTATCCAGAACCCTCTGATTCTCAGGTATGCGTGTTCAAGAAAGTAAAATTGCCCCCAAATCACCCTTGTCAATGAAGAGATTCAACTCAAGTCCAAATGTCTCAGATATAAAAGTCACGTGTCAGTACTATATTGGACCCACAACACAAAACAATTCGTATCGTTCAACTGGTTGAACTTCTGTAACAGTAGGAAAACAGTAAACATAGGACAGCTCTGGCTTGTCCTGAGGGAGTTCCTGTGTGGCTGGCTAATTTTCATTCTGGAATGTTGTGCATCTGGCTATCATACACAGGATCCTTTGTTCCCCAAGAGGATCTCTACTACACCACTGTAACCAAACACACTGACATTCTTGATAAAACTTATGTCTACTCAAAGTTCAAGATTATTGAAAGAACATTCCAGAACTCAAAATAGAATCTAAACTTTGTGGTGCTAGAGTTGAAATGTAAATGTTAAACCCCACATCTTACACAGATTCACATGAATATCCAATCCACCTAGTTTTTCTTTATCAAATTTAAGGTACTACTTCATGTTTTGCCAAAATGGTTTATAGCTTTTATTTTGTTTTAATTTCTTATTTTCCAAATTATAATTCACAACTAAGATGAAACAAAATATTTTTGCTCAAAAATTTTTGAACTGAAAAAAATGAGCTTGTAGGGAAAACTGACCATATCAGTTCATACTATCAAATTACCACTCTCAAGACCCCGTTTTAACAGGAAAGATTCCGAGATTCAGATAACTGTTCCAATAAGGAACACCATCACTTTCTTAGCTAGCACGTTCCACTGACTTAAAACTGAGGATTTGTTTTCATTCAACACTTCTATTGTGTGAGTGATAAAGCACTCGTGGAAGTACCAAAGGAGATACAACATAAGTGGAATTAGAAGGCAATCACATACACCACCCTCTCCCGAACAACTGCAGAATAGACGTTCTTACTGATGTGCATGAAACATGCACCAAGATAAAACAGATGCTGGGCGATAAAATAGGGTTCAAGAAATTGTGAAAGATTGACATCTTGCAGAGTATGTTCTCTGACCACGATGGAATTACAAAAATTTTTTTTAAATCTCACAATAGGTGGAAATTATTACTTCTAAATAACCCATGAGTTAGAGAAGAAAATGACATAGGGAATTAGAAAATATTTCTTACAAAATAATGAAAAATATAACCTCAAAATTTGTAGGATGCAACTAAAAAATTGCTTAGAGAAATTTATAGCTTCCTATTAGAAAAGAAGAAAGGTTTAAAAATCATCTAAGCTTTCTTCAGAGAGTAGAGCAAGTATAAATCAAAGCAGAAGTAATTATAAGGAAAGAATAAAAATAAGTCAAACAGAAAACAGACAAAAAATACAGAAAAATTAATAAAGACAAAAGTCCTCTTAGTTCTTTTTCTAAAGTGTTTTGGTTATTCCTTTTAATTTCCATATAAATTTTAAAACCATCTTTTCAATTTGTATAGTAAAGCCTGGTGGTAATTTTTTAAATCAGTAACAGTTTTCTGACATATAATTCATTTATAATTCACCTATTTAAAACATACAATTCAACAGTTTTTATTTAGTACAGTCATAGAGTTGTGGCATCAACATCACAATCAGTTTTAGAATATTTTCACTCCCTGTCCTCCCTCGAAAAAACCACCTCTACCCATTAGCAGCCACTCCCCATTTTCTACCAACCCCCAGCCCTAGGCAACCACTAATCTACTTTAGGTCTCTACAGATTTGCCTAGCCTGGACATTCCATATAATGGCATCATACAATATACGGTCTTTTGTGACTGGCTTCTTTCACTCATTATGTTTCCAAGGTTCATCCATGTGGTACCATGTATCAGTACTTCATTCCTTTTTATGACTGTTTTCAAGACTTAAATACAATAAAGCTACAGTAATCAAGATGGTGTGATGTTAGCGTAACTACAGAACAGAGTTCAGAAATAATTCACCCCGTAACTGCTACTGCATATTTGGTCAGGTCATTTTTTATAAAGGTGCCAATAGGAGAAAGGACAGTCTTTTTCAAGAAATGTTTCTAGAGCAACTGGATATCTACATGTGATTAAAAAACAAAATAAAAAAAACCCTTTTAGAAGAAAACATAGGATAAAATCTTTATAATCTTGAAGCAGACAAATGTTTTTAGACTACATGAATAACTGTAAGAAAAATTTTTAAAAGTCTACTTCATTAAAATTAAACATTTCTGATCTTCAAAAAATACCATTAAAAAAGATACAAAGACTCTGATAAAATATCTATATCCAGAATAAAGAATTTTCACAACTGAGAAAAGATCTAATTAAAAAAAATTAAATTTGAGACATTTTACCAAAAAACATGCCTAAATGTCCACATGAAAAGATGCTATCATTAGTCATCAGAACAATGCAAATGAAAACCATAATGGTAACATTTCACACCTATTAGAACTAAAAAAAAACTGATATAAACAAACAACAGCGAAAGTTGGTAAGGATGTGGAGCAAATGAAACCAAAGTGGGAACATAAAATAGCAACCTGTTTTTTAAAGTTTGGTAGTTTTTATACAGTTAAACATACACTTAGCATTTGATCTAGCAATTCAAAAGAATGAAAACATATCTACCAAAAGACTATGAATGTTTACAGCAGCTTTAATCACACTAGCTAAAATGGATTAACTGGTGAATGGGCAAACTGTGATATATTTAGATCATGGTATATAACTTAGCAATCAGAAGGTATGAACTACTGTTAGATGTAACAGATGAATCTCAAAACATTATGCTGATCAAAAGCCAGATGTAAACTTAAACATACTGTATAGTTCCATTTGTAGTATCTTCTAGAACAGACAAATCTATAGTGACAGAAAGCAGATTAGTGGCTGCCTGGGGAAGAATTGGAGGGGTACTAACTTCAAAGGGGCCTAAGAGAATTTTTTGGAGTGATAAAAATGTTCTAAATCTTGACTGAGATGGTTGTTACGCAGGTATAGAGTTTGCCAGAACTTACTGAATTACATAACTAAAATGCATGCATTTTATTTATGTAAAGTAACCTCAATGAAGTTAATTTTTAAAAATTAGAAAATTCTAATTAGAAAATCAAGCATATTGTATACCATTAAAACACTTTGAGACTGATTAAGTGCCTGCTTTAAAAATATGTATAATTGGTATCCTAGACCTCATTCAACTTGGGATGGCTAATTCAAAATAAAGTGCATAAAAAATTCTATGAGAGCACTGCCTGAGATCACCGACCAAAAAAAAGTTGCTTAACATGTTTTCAAAAGGTATTATTAGGGCCCTTGGCATGATACTGAATCCTTGTTGAAGAATAACCTAACTAAAAAAAGTGTGCATGTTAGAAAATAGAAATTAGGCTGAAGAAGCAGAATGAAGTCTACTCTGGGCCTTAAGGTGTATCCCTCTCCTTGAACAACCATGTTATTTCTTGTTTATCAAAGTAGTTGCTGGGAGTTAATCTTGTTCTCCTTATTATGTGTGATCTTCCTCAAGAACCTTTCCTTTGTATCATTCCAAGTGTTAAGGACAACACATAATGTGACCTCACTTATTTATGAACTTACAATAGCGCTGCAAAAATGAAGAAGGGCTAAAACACTACTTTACCCAGCTAGCAGACTTAGCCTAAACATTACACTCAATATGAGGGTGGGAAAGCCCCCGATGTCGACAGCCTAAGACATGGAAAAATACCACTTTCCCATATATGTAGACTGAATAAGAAATGTAGACCTACAGTGAAAAAGGGAATCTTGGGGTGGAAGGGAATCTTCCTTGGTGGCTGTGGCGAACAGTCAAGAATCAAATGACAGGAGTGTTGTTATGCTTTTAAGGACTTTGAAAGGAGCTTTCAAGGAAGTGTGTTTTACTTGTTTTCCTGGCTTTTAAGGAGATTTAGAGGTACAACAAATGAAATCAGATCTGAGGATTTCTCAAATAGAAATATTTTAAAAATTCAGCAAAAACCAAGGAAAAGTATTTGTTACTTTGATATAGCAAGTCACGTGACGGCTTTTATTTCACACATTTAATAAAAAGTCAATGCTTTCTAATTAATATGTGAGTAAATGATCATTTAATGATTAATAACATTTAGTATAACATGAACTGCCTCAACCATGTCCAGCATCTAAGATAATTTGAAAAACGTTTCCATTTCAGACCAAAGGGAGAAGACAAACAGAACATAAAATTTCAGTGAGAAAAAGGAAGAGAAAAAGAAGAGCATTTAATGTTGGCTCCCTGCATAGATGGAATATCTACAGAGAAAAGTGGGTAATCCCTAAGAATCTGCTGAGACCTTTTTTATGTGTGGAGTGTCACATAATCCCTGTTGGAAATAACATATATTCACGTGAAGGAGATTAAGGGGGCGTTAAGGAATGTCAAAGCTTACCATACATTTAGGATAACAAAAGGGAATGTGTGGGGAACAAGAGAAGCCCCCTTCTTTGGAGAGCTGCCACAGTACAACCAGAGGCAACCATGGCAGTTTTGGGAAAAGTGACATGGCAGAAAGAGTAATCAGTTTGAAAGCTCAAGCTGATGTAGCTTTTAAGCATTGTGACATATTAGGCCATGACATTAGGTTTCATGTTTATTTTCAATAGAACAGTACAACGGTATAATAACTTTACCTTTGGATTCTTGCCCTCTTTGGCCAGTAAAGCCCGAAGTCTTTCTTGTGAAGGAGGTGCAATGAAAATAATATATGGTTTCAAGTCTGAATTCCGGAGAGTCTTCAATGACTGAAAGAAATTTTTTTTTTATTAGTTTCAGGTGTACAAAACAATGTAATAGACATTTACACCCCTCACAAAGTGATAACCTCCCTCCCCCCTGAAAAGAAATTTTGGATCTTTAAAATAATTTTCATCATTTAACTGTTTCCCAGCGATATACTTGGAATATAATAATGTCATTTAAAAAAAAAAAAACATTACCTATGAGTATTTCCAAACATCTTCAAAACAAAAAATTCACACTATTTTAAGATCCTACCGTTCACAGTAAAAATATATTGTATACCTATAAAACCTCTCTCACTCTCTTTCTCTCTCTCTCACACACACAGGCTTGCTCTTTTTATGTAATGAAATAAAAATGAATGACATTGAAGGTTTACAATTATGTGATGCAGGTTTACAACCTGCTAATAAGATCACATACAGATTATAATAACCATGTTAAAAATCCATTTTGGAGGAATTAGAAATGAAGAGTCACCTCCATGTGCCAGGGTATAAATGCAAGCATAACCAGAGAGAAAAATTTCACATACACATACAAAAAGGAAAACATTCTGGAAAAGCAGATCCAAAAACACCAGCCTGTTTGAATTAAGAGATTGTGGTTTTCACCTCGCCTTTGCCACTGCGTGCCCGCGTATCACTAAACTGTCAAATAATGTAAAGTTCTGAAGGAATTCAGTAAAAACATACTTAGGTGTTTATAATTGAAATAGTACAGATTAAACTCTGACCACTAAGAAACCAAAGAAAACCTAATTACTATTTCAAGGGAGCCACTGTAAAATCAATTCTCTCTCACATCCATCTCCCTAATGACACTGCCTACGTTTCCTGAGCTGACATACGCAGTAGATTCCACCACAGTAAGGAAAGTTTTATACCAAAGCTGTCTAGCCTAGAAGAAGAAAAAAATTTCCACAACAAATAATTTAAAAATCCTAAATTTCTATAATTATTTCACTTTTTAATGGAAATCTAAGAAGTGATTATTAGTAATTTTTAAAGTTTTTGCTTAGTCTGCCAAATAACAGAAACCAATGGAGATTTCATTATTTAATACAGCCAAACATTATGATGCCTGCTAATACTTAAACTATGGGAAAAACTACCTCTATTCTGATTTTTCTCAGATCAAAATCAGAAAAGGGAAATTCTCATATAAGCTCTAAAATACTTAAAGTAGTTCCAGTACTACAGTTACTGTATTTTAAGTTTTAGAAAATATGTACATGTCTATACTCATATGTATGTATTTGACTGAGGAAATTGAAAGAGATTTAGCAACCTGATTTCACATAGGTAATCAGTGGGAGAAAGCTGTAAGAGAACTTATTATTAGGTCCTGTGGTTCTTGGACCACAATACAGTTTCCACTAAATTACTCTGCAAAAAATGTCCTCAAGTTCAACATCCTAAACCAAAATAGCTTTACCTGTGTACGAAGACTTAAGAGACATATTTTCCCAGAGTTGATCACTTGCCGTACAGAATCTATGCTGGTTCCATACAAATTTTTTTCAAATTCACCATGTTCAATGAACTTCCCAGCTGCTATGTCTGCCTCGAATGCTTGCCGTGAAACAAAGTGGTAATCTCTACCGGCTACTTCGTGGTCTCGCCTATTCCGAGTTGTATCTAGACAAACAAAATCAAGTAAAAATAATGGGCATGGTCAGGGTAAGGATGGGGGATAATTCTACAAGCCAGAAAAATTTTTTATTTATAATAAAATGAATTGAGGAAATTTTAAGAGGTCATGTGTTTAACATTGACTAGTTTTATTTCTAGATTGAGAAATGAGCAAAAATGTTTTTAGTATCTTCCTAGTTACATTTAATTACCTTAATACAGTTTATGCTTACACTTTATATTACTTCATCTTGCATTTAAAACACGACCACTCATCTTTTCCTAAAGTTTATTTTCATAATAAACTTTAGGTGCCATATCATTTTTAAACAGAACTTTTGTGTTCAGAGATTGCCAAAATTTTTCTCTTCTGCATCGGTTTAAAAAAACTAGAAGCTGATCCATATTGAACAGGAATTGTAAGGAGCACCAAATGAAATTCATGTAGAAAGTAATTAGCACCATATTCTTAGAAAAATTAAAATTTCTCAAGAATGACTATTTTTAGCAACAAATTCTCAAAAAATTTGGTTAAAACAATTCCTCTTTCTTGGACGATACTGTTTTTGATGGAATGGATGAAAGGTTTCCCTACATAAGAATTAGGTTCTAAGGTGATCAACAGGAAAGCACAGAAAAATGGGAATGCATTCAAACTTACGAGGAACTGCAGATGCAAAGCGGTCTTTTTCTTTGTTCATGAGCCTCTGACGCAATTCATTCTGGCCACAGTTCTGTGGACCAATCAAAATGATAGGTCTTTTCCTATTTGCTGGCTGATGATAAAGTGACATTTCCTCATAAGTTAAGATTTCTTCATTGTCATAGTCTTTAGAAAAAGAAAAAGTTAAGCCCTTCAGACAGAATTATTTCTGTGTAATAAATATATACTCATAGATCTTCCAAAAAAATTGGAAAGCACAATTTACTATTAAAAATGCTTAACCTTTTGGATCAAGATAGTATTACATCATGAGTATTCTCCTATGTCATTAAATCCTTGCCAGGATACTATGAAAATAAATCAGATAATATATTAATCCTTCTAGAAATGTTTATTGCTTCACTTATTTCATATTGTGTTTAAATGTTTGACACAATGTAACTATACTGATTCTTAAATAAAACAACTAGTTTGCAGCCAATACTTTGACAGAGAGAAGTGCACCACGGGATAAACTAATGAGAATAATATCTATCATTTTTGTAAAACGGGGATACTAACACTTTAGAGGGTTGGTTTAAGGATCAGACATAATGTATATGCTGAGCACAATCCCTGGCACAGACAGATATTCACAAATAATGGCTATAACTAGTGTTTCCGTGATTATGTAACTTGAAAACCTGTCATACCTGTGCCATTCACACTTCCTACATTTATGTTTACTTTATTATGGGATACTAACCTGCGGTCATGATTCAAGAAGGGGTATAACTTATTATAAGTAAGGTAACATTCCTAAAGCCTGTAATTCACATGAAATAAGAGCTGTCAAGTGGTAAGAACAAAGGCAGACAAGCAGCAGCCTGCCATCTTCTCACTCATATTATGTCACCTGATTGGGAAAGGGCATCAAATATGTTAGTCAGACTCTCTCAGCTAGAAGTTCCATGGGGGCAGGGGAACATCTCAATCTTGCCAGAGCTTGGCACACTGTAGGAACTTAAGCTGTATTTATTTACATTTTAGCTCAACCATACATTAGCTGTAAGAACTTAAGCAGGTCACTTTAACATCTGAACTTGCATTTATTGATCTGTAATCTCAAGGAATTTATTGTGAAAAATTAAATGACTGAAGGCATCTAAAGCATACAGTTACTGCCCCTGAAGTAGAACAGTTATTATAAATGAGTTATTATTATTAAAAATATTAATTAGATGACACCATTATGAACAGAAATGTAATTCTTTCCCTTCCCAAAATGCTTTTCCCTCTGAAAAGTCTGAGTTCCTTCTAAACACGTACAATCAGACTGTGGCAGCACTGTGATTTACAGACTTAGTTCCTGTAGACTTCAGGTTTGTAAGTTTTCTATAGCTATTAGAGTTGAATCAGTTAATTTTAGTGTGTTTCAAAGAAGAAAGAGAAATATTAATCACTTACCCAAGTACCCAAGTACAGAGGAAAGGATTAAAAATTCAATAAATCTTAGTTACATAATGTATCAATTAGCATTAAGGATGTTTATTTTAGAAAAAACTTATTAAAGTAGATGGAATCTCAGATTTAGTTTTATATGGAATTTTTAAATAATCTATAAAATTTTATTTTCATTAGTTTAATTTATGCTGCCTAAAAAAAATTCAAGGTATTGAGAAAATAGCTTTATAAATTATATAAGTTAAGGATTGCCTTTACTTTATTATTTGGTTTGTTTCTAACATGAACCAGAGCAGAGGCAGCAAATTCTAATGCCCATAAGGACCAACCAAGAAGGTAATGAAAGCAGTAAATCAGGTTGTGTTCATAAAAAACTGGAGGTGGTGGAGACAGCTGCACTAAGACAGCAGGCGCCCAATATAAAGGCAACAGCCATCACTCAGTTCCAGCACCGTGTTGTCACCTGGGAGTATGAGCCAAGTGTTATTAGAGCTTTCAGTTTTAAGAGAAGCTACAACTTAAAAAAAAAAAATGAATCTTAGCAATAAATTAAAGCAACAAAACTCGCCTGTGGGCCTGAATCAGCCAGCAGGTAGCAGGCACTGTAGAAAGGGCTGCCTTGGTGACAGGAGTTACTATAGCCAAATTATTCATCATTTACTTAAAATACAGCTATATTGTTATAAGCAGGTATTAATTTCTCAAGTAAAGAGATTAAAGAAAGGAATTTCAATTCAATTTCCTCAAAATTAGAGGAATATCAATATAATACTACATATGTGTTAATTGTATTTTAATTTTTATACCAGTTTTTCTCAGAATTCAAAATACTGTATTACTCATAGGATTCCAAAAGAAAATAATTTCTGCTAAACGACTTTCTTAAGCACATCTGTCACATTAAGGGGCAAAACAGGACTAGAACCAAAACATCCTGAAAATATCAGTTTAATTTCTTTCAAATGTTAGATATTGGACCTCTTTCAGATATAAATCCATCTCTGTGAGTGGAACTTACCGTCATTTTTATTGGCATTATATAAAACCTTTTTCCTCTTCTTTTTATTCTTCTTTGCACACCATAGTTTTCCTGTTGAATAATCATAAACATAACTATAGATGTGGTATTCGTTTCCTTGAACAAAGCTATATATTTCAAATTGAAGAACTGAAATAGTTTTTAATTTAAATTTATAAACACTTATTATATTGTTAATAGGAGAATTATTTTTCATGGAAGTATTTACAATTTTCCATTCATCTTACATCTTTAATGCTTAAATCCTGTCCTTTCTTTACAGTCCCAAGAATCAGTTTTGCCTCTCACATCACTCTTGCTATGAACACATCTTGACAGTTCTAATATGTAACTTTAAACATAGTTCCAGATGGAGACACAAGAAACCCTTTACTGTCAAATAAAAGTGTCCAACCTGATTTTTCTGGCTCCTTATCTTCTTCTATAGTTTGCTTCATGGCTTCCCTTTGTTGCTGAAAGCTTTTCCCTTAATAGCAGAAAGGAAAAAGAGTAAAATATTTAAAACAAAAGAACAGAAGTATTTTTTTTAAAATCAAGGGAAAACACTAGAAGTAACTCTTCATTTATATTTTCTTCCAATTCCGTCTGTCACCTATGAGAGTGTGTCAGCTATGATTGATTATAAGCCTCCAAATGTTTCAAGTATTAAGTTTCAACTTCACTCTCAACCAATCCTAGGACAGACATTAGTAGGATATATCACCTATTAGAAAAGATAAATAAACCAGTGATAGAAAATTTAATAGTTCAATTTTTACAAAGCTTTCATGAGCATTTACTATGTGGAAAGTACTATGCTGGATCTTACAACAGTCCTGCCCATTTAGATTTATCTGAAATCAAGTAAATTCATTCTAAGCATTAACTTTCCAAAATAATATGTGAACATTCATCACTTTTCAATTCTAAGACACCACTCAACATATTCCCTTGCATTTATTATTCTCAATCCCTCTTTTTCTTTGTATGTATGTATATACATGCATGTAAATGTTTTAATGATTTCTTTATTTCTACCTTTAAACTGCCAATGATACAAATAAATGAAAAATTTTGTTTTTCTTCTCAGGATTAAGCTTTTAATATAGGAGGCTTTCAAGGTTTCTGACCTTCATCTTCTTTTCAGACATCTATCTTAAAATCAAATGTATTTTTTTCTGAAGGATAAAAGTGGTTTTACTTAGAAAATTCTGGATTAGAGTTCTACTTTTATGTTTAATTTTTATATCTAATTCTTTCCATTTCAAGCCAGGGATTCTTAAAAATCAATAAGCAATTTCCATCTATGTTGGGCTAATCTGTAGAATGTAGTATATTTCATAAGAGCACAAGCAAAACCATTAATATGAGTTCGACACACATAAGAAGCATGAAAGGAAACCAGGTTATTTCTAGAAGCTATACAGATTGCACTCTTAGTGAAACAAGTAACTGGAGGGAAAATTTTAAGAGCATTACAATTTAAAAGTAAGTACCTTCAATGGATTAAAAAATAAGGAATAAAATAATTTTAATCACTTACATATTGAAATGTTTTAAAACACTACGTTATTTCTATGGCACATTTTTTTTTTTAATTTATTGGGGTGACAATTGTTAGTAAAATTACATAGATTTCAGGTGTACAATTCTGTATTATATCATCTATAAATCCCATTGTGTGTTCACCACCCGGAGTCAGTTCTCCTTCCATCACCATATATTTGATCCCCCTTACCCTCATCTCCCACCCCCTACCCCCCTTACCCTCTGGTAACCACTTAACTATTGTCTGTGTCTATGAGTTCTTGTTTCTCATTTGTTTGTCTTGTTCTCTTGTTGTTTGGCACATTTTTATAGTACACAAATAATTAGACTATTTTTAAAATAGAAGCAGACATCAATGGGAGATGGACATTATGGCTGCATAAAAATCCTTCTAATTCTATCAGAAAACCATCATCAAACTCAAAGTAAGGTGGGTCTATAAAAAGACTTGCAGATGGTATCACTGAAGTCTCCTTGACTCACCTATATACTTTCAGAAACTCAATGTAATCAATCAGTCAATAAACACCAGTGCTAAGTATTTATGGGCTAAGGCTGGCATGGTAAGATATCAAATTGGTATTTGGCAGAAGCATTGGGCAGAGAACCGTGATGGCTGTCTAATACTCCAGGATTCTAGAGGAATGTCCTGTAACTGCTACTGTGAAGAATCAAGGGTGTAGCATCACCCTCTACATGTAATATAAGAAGTTCATTCCTCCTTCCTTGAAATATGACCAAGTAGAGACAAAATTTGTTTCCAGCTTTTGGGTTTAAAAGTAATGTGTTGTGGCTTTCTGTGACCTTATTATACACATAAAGAACAAATGTAAGTATTATAATTTCATTCTAAAGCCTAACAAATTAGTCACAATTATATTTAAGATACTTATGCTACAAAAATAACATAAAAACCCAACTACATGAAAAGTAATTACATCATTTCATCATTTTTAAAAGTGAGTTTTTCTCTGTGAAGGCTTGCGTTTTATATGTTCTTTTAACTATGTACTTTCTACTATATTGTCCTTACCTGGAATAAGACCAGCTAGAGGTTGATTATCTTCATCCCCTTCCCTGTAGGCTTGCCACCAATTTGGATCTTCTTGACTGATTACATGAAGTATATCCCCCTTTTGGAAAGACAGACCTAATTCTCGACATGGAACATAAGGGTCATCTGAGGGGTCATAGTCAAAATGAGCTTTTACATGGATCTAAAAGATAAAAAGGGGGAAAAAATGATGATAAAATGGCAACACAAAATATTTAGCATGAATATAATTACAATGTTATAATTTTTCATTAGTGCAAAGAAATTATGAGTTGAAAGAAGGAAAGTTTAGTTAGGTAACAGTATTTGGGGGGCAGTATTTTCTCAGGCTCATCTGTTTTCTTTCACGCCTCTGTTGACTGAAAACATTAACTAGAGTATGCGAAACACTGTACTGTTAAGCCGCGAACAAGCCGAGGTACTAAGAGGCCTCAAAGGCTTATGAGAAGCGGAAGGAATGTAATAAAGACCCTTCTCCATTCCTGACCTGTGAAAACACTAACTCTGCAAGAAGGCAAGCATTTTATAAACCACTACCACTAGGAAAGGCAGGCTAACCTCAGCATATGTGTCGTCTAAGCAGGTGAGCTTCAGTCCCGTGGTGCCACTATCCCTCTTGCGACGCTATCAGTGTGAACGTGCCTTAATCTCTTTCAGTGTTTCTTCGAAAGGACATGTTTACGTTCACAAATAATCACACCACAAACTTCTAAAGTTATCTAAATCAAGTTTATAAACTATACATAGGCTTGGAAATATGATAGTGGTATAAGTTAAAACTTTTTACTAACAGTGTGTTTGCTTATCAAAAAACTGTTATGCCTTTGAGCATTAAAAGGTAAGTCAGAATTCACAGAAACTTTTTTGAAAGCTAAGTTGATTTCCTGTGCCATTTCCTCCAATATACCTCTATAAGATATAACAAGGTACTCCTCCTTCTAAGAAGGAATAAAGGAATATTAATAATCTCTTTAACTTCTCTATCTGTAATTTTTACCCAACCTGGGCAAGTGGCATGGGGCATTTCCAAAATCTGTAAAAAGCCAACTTTGATCTAATGAAATTCAACCTCTATATCCAATGAATGTTTCTGCCCCACGTAGGTTACATTTCAGGTTTGCCTCAATGAGCCAAATTGACAGCATAAGAATTTTATAATTCTGAGTCCTTTTCTATCCAAT
Source organism: Rhinolophus ferrumequinum (assembly GCF_004115265.2). NCBI lineage: Eukaryota > Metazoa > Chordata > Mammalia > Chiroptera > Rhinolophidae > Rhinolophus > Rhinolophus ferrumequinum. Next base: position 29,346,088 of record NC_046289.1, read on the forward strand.
TGTTATTTGGCTTTCCTTAACTCTTTTACCCTGACCATAATTGAGGCCACCTATTATAAAGATAGGGTTCTCCTCAAAAATTGTTTTATTAATAGATAGTACCTTTTTTCAGCTTCTGAAACACTAAAAATACTGACTATCCTCAATCAACGATGATGGACTCTATGAAATTTGATAAAATACTTTCTAAGTGATAAATATATACGGTGTGATCAAACAATATGGTGAATATTTAAATTAAAAAAAATTTATTATACTACAAGATACATTGCCATTAATCCCTCAAAATACTCCCCCTCGCTTTGAACACGCTCATCCTATTGTTCTTGCCACTTTCTGAAGCAGTTCTCGAAGTCCTCTTTCATGTGTTCAATTGCGTTGTCATGCCTGTCTCTATGCCCTGAAATCGATTCAAAACGTTTACTTTTCATGGTCATTTTGACTTTGGGGAAAAGCCAGAAGTCACACAGTGCCAAATCCAGTGAATAAGGTGGATGAGGACACCCTGTAATGTTTTGGACAGAAATTGCCACACCAGAAGCTATGTGAGACACGAAGCCTTTCCATCATGATCACAAAATATGGTGAATGCTGCTGCTGAGTGCCATCGAACAGAAAAGCAGGGATCTTCAATACAGGAAGCGGTGCATCGAATCTTAGTAACTGTGTGTGACAAGTTTTAATTTGTTCGGTGCAGTCAGTCGGGTGTGAGCTACGATTGAGAGAAGGTGTGTTTTAAAAAGTGCTGTAAATCATCCTCTATCATGACAATGCTCTGTGTCACACACTGATTCTGGTATACAGCAATTTCTGTCAAATAAAAACATTATGGTGTGTCCTCATCCACCTTATTCACCGGATCTGGCACCATGTGACTTCTGGCTCTTCCCCAAAGTCAAAATGATTCAGAACATTGAGGCAACTACAGCAGCACAACCAAAGATACTCATGAAAGAGGACTTCCAGAACTGCTTCAGAAAGTGGCAAGAACAATGGGATAAGTGTGTTCAAAGAGGGGGGGTATTTTGAGGGGGATGAATGGCAATGTGTCTTCTACTGTAATAAATTTTTTATTTAAAATTCACCATATTGTTTGATCACACCATATATATAGATAGATAGCTAGCTAGATATAGATAGATAGATATATCTATATCCCTCCATTATAAGGCATACTAATGAAGAATCCTCCTGAAAGCAACAGCCTCTTTCAGAAATTGTACATGAGGATATTAGATAAAAAAAATTTATTTTAATTTCAGGAAAATATTTTACTAACTTCTGTAAACAGGAAATGAGGAAATCTAAGTCCCAATATAGAAATAGCAACACTGAGATAAAGGAAGTGATCTAGTTCAAAATATAGAACTTATATGCTAGTCTGCTTTCTTTGAGGTAGCTTTTCATTGATGTATTACATAAGTTCAAACAGTACACAAAATCATTAATTGTATATATCAATGAATTTTCATAAATGAAAGACATCTGTGTAACCAGCATCAAAATCAAGAACCAGAATATCTCCAGTGTCTCAGAAGCCCTGCCTCATGTTCCTTTCAATCACTAACCACCGTATGCCCTCCAAGGGTAAACATTATACTGATTTTAGAAGCACAAATTAGTTCCCCCTGTATTTTACTTCATTTAAATGGAATCACACAGCACATACCCTTGGATTAAATACAATTTAAGATACCCCACACAATTTGATAGCATTCTGCTGCATTCCAACTAGAGCGCTTGAAAGAGTCTTGTTCTTGATATGAAAACAGTGTTGATTAAAATCTTGAAAACTTTGTTAGTTAAAACCAAAAATGAATTTTTTACAAAGTTATGCAGGATAGCAGTAATCAAAACACAGCTGAGCTGTTGGGTAAAAATATTATATGTACAATTTTATAATCCTGGCATGAGATGTCGCTAATACGTAGGATGATCTAAAAAACCTCTCGAGTACCATCCCTCTCAAATGCTTCCAAAAATCTGTTTAAATTGTGCCTTTTAGCCAAAAAAAACTTGAAAATCTAAATATGGAATTATAAGCATTATTTTAGGTGATGGAGAGATCACTTTTATCAGGCTTTTCCGAGATCTACGCAATCATACCACTTGTCAGCCTGATTAATGATTTTATGAAATCACTTTCTAAAAGTAATATCCAGCATGTTGTTTTGAAGTGTTTTGCTCAGATCACCTGCCTGGGATGTTTATTAAAATACTTAATTCTTATGCCACATCTCAGACTTTCAGACTCTGCATTTTTATTAGGTTCTTGGATAATTGTTACATGCTGTTTAAAATGTACCCTAAAATCTTAGAGTACTACTACCCTGAGGGAAACTAAATAGTGTCTGTATCTAGGTATATGGCCTTTGCCAGAGGCCAACAAAATCACCCCAAGATGCTTTTCTCTCTTCTCTTGCCTAAGTCTGACCCCTTCACTATTTGGATTTAGCTGGTTTGGAATGGAGTCCCTCTTTGTTTAGGCTGGGAAGAAGAGTACAGAGAATATTCTATGCTTATGTGACAAGTTTATCTAGTGCTATTTAAAATGTACCCTAAAATTAAGAGCAAAGTTTATTTCATATCAGAGAAATTAACCATTGGTTGAGTTAAAATCTGAGCATGCCTTGACATGTACTATGTGACTTTTATCCATATAGTCCAAGATCAATTATTTTCAGTTCTAGAAATTATCTTCACCAAGCTTTCCTCCCCAGCTGTTAGCGGCTAATTTGTTTCCCACACAAAGGAAAACAGAGCCCTTTTTAAATGGAGAGACGCTGACCTCTATAGAAAAGCTCTAGGACTTAATAATGGTGTAATATCAATATACTGTATCTGATCAAAACAGTGTTTGGTTTCTAAACCAAACAAAATATTCATAAACTTTTAAATTTAAAATTTAAATTATAGGATTGTTTAATCACAATTATCTTCCAGCATTTTTCTCTTTGCCTTTTTTTTTTTTTGAAGATTTTATTGGGGAACGGGAACAGGACTTTATTGGGGAACAGTGTGTACTTCCAGGCCTTTTTTCCAAGTCAAGTTGTTGTCCTTTCAGTCTTAGTTGTGGAGGGCGCAGCTCAGCTCCAGGTCTAGTTGCCGTTTTTCTAGTTGCAGGGGGCGCAGCCCACCAATCCTTGTGGGAGTCGAACCGGCAACCTTGTGGTTGAGAGGATGCGCTCCAACCAACTGAGCCATCCGGGAGTTCAGCGGCAGCTCAGCTCAAGGTGCTGTGTTCAATTTTAGTTGCAGGGAGCGCTGCCCACCATCCCTTGTGGGAGTCGAGAAATCCAACTGGCAACCTTGTGGTTGAGGATGTGCTCCAACCAACTGAGCCATCCGAAAGCTCAGCGGCAGCTCAGCAAGGTGCTGTGTTCAATCTTAGTTGCAGGGGGCGGAACCCACCATCCCTTGCAGGACTCGAGGAGTTGAACCGGCAACCTTGTGGTTGAGAGCCCAGTAGCCGAAGTGGGAATCGAACCGGCGCATGGAGCTCTAACCACCTAAACCACCGGGCCGGCCCCGCCTTTTTTTAATAACACTTGTAAGCTATTCACATTTCAATCCTAATGATGGGCATATGGTAAAGGGATAATGATTTGTCAGTTTATTTACATCTTTCCTAAGGGATTCAATGCTCTAAAATAATTTTTCTTTGTAATTTTTATTTCTGTTTATTTCTTATTATAGCAGACTTATTTTTAACTTTTAAAATTGTGGAAGAGAAAATAGTGAAAGAGAAAATAGTGAAAGTGTGTTCTTCCTTTATCTTGGGCCTAAACTTTACCGCTAAGGCAGACTGTAAAATTAAGAGCAGCATGAAGAAAAGCTTTTGCAGTGTCCAGCAAGTTATCAAATTCTTCCCCAAGATTCCTCCTCCCTGACCCAAGAAGGAATATCTTTATTATTCGTTCTCTTCCACTTTTTATGTGAAGTTTCGAGTATCTGTGGGACATCTGACTGATGTTTAGTAGTAGGCAGCCAGAAATGTGAACCTTAGGGTAACAGCAAACTTAACAGAGCAACTGCCCTAACTTGAAAAGGGATACCCATCTAATATACACTGAAATTTTCTGTATTTTTTGCATCTTCTGATAAAATATGTATTTATGAAAATCTTAGTATATGATAAAATTCTAGGTTTTCTTCCAAATGAGAAAAAACTAAGATGCAAATTATATAATACAGTTTATACCTACTACAGAAAAGTAAATACATCTGACAGCAATGGTTCTCAACTTTTCCATCCAACCCAGTTATCTTTATAGACTGTGAACATCATTAAACAATCATTTTTTAAAAATCTGTAGAATTTCGGGAGGCCGGTGGCTCAGTTGGTTAGAGTGTAGTGCTCATAACACCAAGGTTGCTGGTTCGATTCCCACATGGGCCAGTAAGCTGCGCCCTCCACAATGAGGTTGAAAACAATGACTTGACTTGGAGGTGATGGGTCCTGGAAAAGCACACTGTTCCCCAATATTCCCTAATAAAAAAATTTTTTAAAAAAATCTGTAAAATTTCTTTGCAAACACGAAGTATATAAAATACAGTGCTCCCTGCTCTCCCCACAACACATTAAAACTACAGCCCAAATCTCTTCTTAGAATTCCAGATTAATATGTTCAATTCTACCTACTCAGTATCTCCACCTGAATGCCCCTCAGCATCTCAAACCTGTAGAATGGACCTCTTGATTTTTCTCCCCAAATCTGTTTTTCCTCCAGATTTTCCTTTAGTAAGCAGCATCACTACACGACCCAGTTGTTCAAGCATCGTTGCTTCCTCCCTTAACTTTCTCTCCACATTCATTACAAGGTCCTGTCATTTCTACTTCCAAAACAGCCTGATTTTCTCCATTGCCACTGCCATCATCCAAGTGTAAGCCAGTATCATACTTCATAATGACTTCAGCAAGTTTCCTAAATCTCCCTGCTTCCATTATTGGCTCTACTAATTCAATTTCCACACAGCAGCCAGAAGTGTTTTTTAAATACAAATCATATCATGTTACCGTATTTAAAATCCAAATTTCCTGCCACGGCCAAGGAGACCTACTTGACCTGGCCCTACCTACCTCTCTGGCCTCAGCTCTTAGAATTCTCTCCCCACCTTTCTACTCCCCTACTTTGCTCCATGCCCACAGGCTTTCCAAAGTTTTCTAGAAATTACACCTGAAAGCTCCTCTGGCCTGGCTGCATCTCATCCTACAGGTCTCAGCTTCATGTCGCCTTCTCTAAGAGCCCTTTCCTACCCATCTTACATAATTAATCCCACCTCTTTTTATTCTTCACATTCACATTTCGCTTAGTCTTATCCTTTGCCACTAGCTGTAATTATTTTGTCATGTTCATTATTATAAACCCAGTGCTTAGCATAGTGCCTAGTAGACAAAAGGGATCTAATAAATATTCATTGTAAGGAAAACATTATTTGGGACCAGTAAGTAAGAATATTTTCCAGTTATTAATACCACTGAGCAAGTGGTTACTTCTATGGTTTGTATCCCTGAACTACAGTTTATTTTTATTTTTTTAATATCCTGGCTGATTATTTCATTTTTATTTTTCCATGATTACTTATTCCTTTTATAACAAAAGTAGTTTATATTTTATTAAGTATCTACTGGTGGTCCATTAGTTACAAATCTTATTTTTATTATTTTTAGTAATTTTACTTTTCAATTACAGCTGACATACAATATTATATTAGTGTCAGGTGTACCTTGAACTACAATTTAAGCATCCTCCTATTCTCAGGCTTTAAGTTCCCCTTAAACCACTTCTCTCTCCTACCCTCCCAGCCCAGACCCCACAAGTCAAGTTCACGCTCCCAGGCTTATTAGAGCTGTTAGTCTTCTATAGGCAAAAGAGGCTCCACAGCAATTTCAAATACTAAAGTCTCAGAATATGTTTTTGTTGTACTCAGAATCCAGACTATCACGTACATAGCTACTAAGAGGTTAACTCATCTATAGTTACAATTTTCTATCATGGTATTCGAATTCTTTTCTTTGGACTGGCAATAAAAGTAATGAAGAAACCTAATATTTAGTGGGTTTGTGGGACATTACCTGTTATACTACACAGTAGTTAAGAGCATAGATTCTGGAATAAACATGGGTTCTAGTCCTGATCCAGTCACTTCCCAGTAGTGGGCGTGGACAATTAACTTGATCTTTCTAAGTTCTAGTTTCAATGCCTGTCAAATGGGAATAATAAAGATACCTGTATTTCATAGGAATGCTGTGAGGACTAAATGAGATAAAACACATAAAACAATTAGTATCATAGCACTGTGCCTGTCATGGGGTAAAAATCATAATAGCTAACATTTATTGGACAATCAGTAATCTGAATTTTCTAGTGTACCTTCCATCACTAATAAGTATTGTGATCCTGCTACATTTCAATTTACTCCTCTGTTAGATCAGGGCATTGGACTAGATAAAAAAAGAAAAAAGTGCCGTCAGCTCAAATATTTTTTTTCCTCCCTCCATATTATTTCAACTATATTGTGTAGCAATTTAAAGTTTTATACACTTGTCTAAGAACTCCATCTTTTTTCTTTTTAAGTCAATGTGGAGAGAAGAAAACTGCATGATTTAAACAATGTATACGTTTGCTGGGATAAATATGTCATTCGTCCTGGAAGTGAACTACAAAGATGCCGAGACTCTTGCCTTCTGCAACTGGTGGAGCAGCCACTGGTTGCTATGTATGATGTAAAAGAAACTTAACGAATAAGGGAGTACTTCTCCTAACAGAGTTTACTCTTGCCATTTGTGATGTTATAATTCAGCAAGTGATTATAGTGTGGTTTCAGATAATACCTGTTTGGTTTATCTATCTCAAATATGTGTTTCTTTCTAACATCACAAAACATACATCAGAAAGATACCTTTTGTTGCTCTCACTAGCTCCTGACCTGTACCATAATGATGCTCAATAAATTGGTTTTAATTTCTTAAAATCACTAATCTCACAAATAATTATTCTGCATATGCCAACTAAAATTATGATTTCCTATCACTGTTTTCTTTGTGGAAACCTTCAGTGCAAACTCTAATAATAGAAGTTAATTTTAAACCAGTTAGGTTTGATTGAAACTTTGCAAGAGATATTGCAGTTGAGAGTTCTTCACAACAAAAGGAAGAAGTGAAAGAAATGAAAAGTATTGCACAACATCGTTTTTATTTTTAAAAGATCTCTACTCATCACATGCTCTATTTTAAAGGGGTTAAACCTAGCATTGTTTCTTTTCCTTTTTCTCTCCCTTTCTCTCTCTGTAAAGCCATACAAGTAAGGGCATATTGCAACCCTTTGTTGTCTCCCCTCAGTGCAGAGCTATTTTTGAAGTCCAGAGCTTGTTCACAGGAGGGAAATGTGGAAAAGCACTGTGCATAGAGAATCGGGCTGCTGGAATATCCCCATTTCTCCTCCTACAAAGAACTTTAAACAGAAAGAATCCTGCAGATGCAACATCAATCTCAATATGTTCCATGAAGAATAAAGGGAAAACATAGAATGACAGCCAAAATATACAGTATAACTGTGACTGAGAAAAAAAAAAGAAACTGTATTGTATTCCCTTTCACACCGCTATGCTTTTATAAAAGTTAAGAATAACAGATGTAATACATCAGGCTTCCATGTTAATCCAGTACTTTGAAGTCTATAATTTTTTAAGTTTTATTGAGATGTGAAATTCATACACTATACAAGTAACCCGTGCACACAACTGGATGGTTTTTAGTAAATACAGAGCTGTGTAACCGCAAACAATTTTAGAATATTTTTATCTCTCCCAAAAGAAACCCCATACTGATTAGGAATCCCCCTTCCATTCCCTGCTATCTCCCCACTCCTCCACCTAAGGAACGACTAATCTACTTTCTGTCTCTATGGATTTACCTATTCTGCACATTTCGTATAAATGAACCAACATACATCCTTCTGTGACTGGCTTCTTTCACTTAGCATAATTTTATTAACATTCATCACGTTGAAGCATATTATATCAGTACTTTATTTCCTTTTATTGCCAAATAATATCCCATTCTATGGATATACCATATTTCATTGCCTATTCATTAGCTGGCAGACACTCGGGGTTGTTTCTACTTTCTGGCTATTATTAATAACGCTGCTGTGAACACTCACGTACAAGTTTTTGTGAGGATGTATGTTTTCAATTCTCTTGGATATACTCCTAGGAGTGGAACTGCTGGGTCATAAGGTAATAAACTCTATCTTTTAATATTGCTAGTTGAGGAAATGTTTTAACACAAAGAGCAATACACATTCTAAAATAAGAGTTGTGCATACTTTGTAAAAGCACTTTATCCCCCTACAATAAGTATATTTAAGTTAAATAAATACATCTATAACAGGAAAAGACAAACTTCAGTGTTACAAGTCATAAAAATTCTGAAAGAAAAGTATTTTCTACTTTTCACTTTTCTGGGTTTTCTCAATATGAAATATTGGTATTTCTTATTTAAATAAAATCTACTGAATTTCCTTGTTTTTACTTAAGTGCAAGAAATATTTGGAGTGACATTTCTGATACTCAAACAACAAACATCCATGTGCAAGTTTTTGTGTTGACATAAGTTATGTGTGTGTGTATATAATGTATTTTAATAATACATACTTGTAAAAACTAAAAAGAAAGTAAAAACCATCTGGATATTCTCATTTGTAAATAAGCATTGTCAATACTCAATGCTAATCTTCTTTCTATGCATATTCTGTCATCTTGACCATAAATCTCTGGATGTAAGTTTTTAATTCCTTAATATTTACACAAATGAACTGGAAAACTTATATCCACACAAAAACCTGCCCAGGGATGTTTACAGTAGTGTAACTTATAACTACCAAAACTTGGAAGCAACCAAAATGTTATTCCATAGGTGAGTGGATAAAATATTGTATATCCAGACAATGGAATATTATTCAGCACTAAAAAGAAATTAGCTATCAAGCTATGAAAAGATATGGAAGAAACTTAAATGTTTATCACTGAGAAAAGCTAATCTGAAATGGCTATATACTGTAAGATTCTAACCATACGACATTCTGGAAAAGGAAAAACTATGGAGATCAGTGGTTGCCACGGGTTGGGATGGGGGAGTGATGAATAGACAGAACAAAGAGGAGTTTTAGGGTAGTGGAACTATTCCGTACAATACAATGATGAATACGTGTAATTATACATTTGTCAAAACCCACAGGATGTACAACATCAAAAGTGAATTCTAATGTAAACTATGAACTTTGGGTAATAACAAAATCATCAATTCATTGATGTAACACATGTACCATTCTGGTGCAAGATGTTGGTAGTGGGGAAGATTATGCCTGTGTGCAGGCAAAGAGGTATGTGAAACTCTGGACTTTCTGCTCCATTTTGCTGTGAACTGAAAACTACTCTAAAAAAATAAAGTTTATTAATGAAAAATAAATAAATAAACAGTAGCCATCAGACAATAAATAATGAACAATAAAGAATCACTTACTACAGTTTCCTTGGCAGGAGGAGGCTTGATCTGTTGACTGGGAATCAGAACAAATGTCAAAGTACCATGCATATCGGACTGTAATAGAGAGATTACATAGTTTTTAAAATCTGTATTTATGAAAATCATTCTATGATCTTATGATCAATTTTCCCTAAACTGGACTATTCTGGAACCTTTAGGAGACAAAAAAAAAAATCTATAAAGATGATTCATTTCATCAGGAAACACAAATTATGCCTTTCATAGTCTCCATCATATTAGAGCTACCCCATAATATGGTATTCTGCAATTCTGGTCCACTGGGGAAAGGGAAAGCCACTTAGCCCGTAAGTCTTCAGTTTTTGTCTTGTATTTAGTGTAAGTTTAGGAAGACTCCACAGTGAAGGGTTGAATTATACCACAGTGCTATAACAATTCTGAGTTATCTATTCTGCCACACATCAATTTTAGCACAGTAGAATTTGAAACAGTAATTGTGACTAGATTTAGAAAAGTGATGTAAATATACAAATATTCTCACTTCCCAGATGCCGTATCTCTGTCACCCATTCTATTTACCTGTCTAGTCTTACTGCTAGGTTCACTATTATTTCCAGGTACAACACTGACTGCATTGTTCAGATACCTCCAGCATAGACAGTAATCACAATTTGTGGTGCTGAGATAGCAGGGAACACTGCTCTACCTAGAGATAGCAGCCGATAAAACAAGGGCTAAAAACAATGACCACTGGCACTTTGCTCTACCAAAGCAATGAAGGGAGTTGGGTGATAATAAGGACATAAGGATGTTTTCTAGGTTCTTCAAGATACATCAGCAGATAGGAGAGATTCTATTGTAACAACTGATGTTAAGTCACTAAGACCATAAATCTGGTTTGTGGTATATACAAAGTGATCATAAATTGCTCTCAAAAGTTGTCTACAAATGTTGTCTACAAATGTTGTCAAAAGTTGTCTACAAATGGCTTCCTGATTATACCTGCAATATCTAACAGACTTTACATGATGATGGAAATGTTCTGTATCTACACCTTAATATGGGAGCCATTAGCTACACACTGCTCTTGAGCACCGGAAATGCAGATAGGTGGAATGATAAACTGAATTTTAAATTTTACTTCATTTATATTGAAATAACTAACATATGTAGCCAGTGGCTATTATATTGGACAGCAAAGATGTATACCACTGCTATTATCTAATATTGTTAAGGAAACAACAATCAATTGTAGATAATAAAATAACAATATAAACATAAAAATCAGGAGTGCATGGACTTTGTTACTGTTTGCCTAGCAGATAGCACATAGAAGGCACTCAATAAATGGATGTTGAAAGAATTAATGAGTTATATTAGTGATTTCAGAGGCAAATAAAATATATCTAGTAGTAATAAAGCTCAAAATAAAAACTATCAATGGTACCCACCCCCAACTAAAGCTCTACTAATAAATATTGTGGAAATAATAATGTCATGTGAAAATTAAGCTAAAAATTATCTAGTGCTCTAAACAATTATTTTTAAAATGCTTTAAAAAATTTTTACTATTAAGTCTAATAACAAAAAACACAGCTTTTGAAAACCTACAATCATCCTGTGCCAACTTACCAACAAGTCAAAAACCTCATTGACATCTTTCCCCCGAATTTCAATACCATTAATTTCGAGAACTTCATCTCCTTCATGCAACAGACCACTTTTCTCTGCAGCACCTCCTTTTACTATCCGACTAATGATGACAGAATCCATTTCATTACGAACTGTAGCACCCTTAAAAAAAAAACAAAAAAAAAACAACTCAACGTCCAATTTTAAAATAAAAATGCAAATTTTTTGTTAAATATTTCCTCATTTTTAAGATCTCATTTTCTTCTATTCAACAATACTAGCCTTCAGTTATCTTGAGAAAAAAAATTTACTTACACAGCTAAAGTAATCATGATAATTAGGTTTGAAAGCTGACCATTTTCCCCACATTTTCTGCTTCAGAAACATTCCATTCATTAGAACTCAAAAATCAAGCAGACTTTTGAAGCATTCAACAGAAAGATTGCTTAAAAACAATGTGAAGACCTATAATCAAATTTGCTCTCTATATGCTGGATGCTATTCAAAATGGTTATATTATATTTTGGTGTAATTAGTGAACATGATATAACTATAAAAGTTCTTTTTCAAAATTCAATATATAATTAAGGAATGAATAATAATCTGTTTGATTATTCAAATGTTAAATATTACAGCTTCATCTAATCCATATTAAAATATATTAAACATTAATATTTATTACACAAATTGGAAGCACACTGAAATATATACATTCAAGAAATGGAAAGAGAGAATACAAGAAAAGCTTCAAAATAGTTTGTAACTTTTTAAAATTAAAGTTTATTGGGGTGACAGTGGCTAGTAAAATTACATAGATTTCAAGTGTACAATTCTGTAATACATCATCTATATATCACAGTGTGTGTTCACCACCGAGTCAGTTCTCCTTCAATCACCATATATTTGATCCCATTTATCCTCATCTACCAACCCCTAACGCTGTACCCCCTGATAACCACTAAACTATTGTTTATGTCTATCAGTTTTTGTTTCTTTGTCTTGTTTCTTTGTTGTTTTCAGTTTTATATGCCATATATCAGTGAAATCATATGGTTCTCAACTATTCTGTCTGACTTATTTTGTTGAGCATGATAATCTCAAGATACATCCATGCTGTCGCAAATGGCACTATTTCATACTATTTCTCTCCTAAACTTTTGTCATAACTTTCCCATTTTCTTTTCTATGGTAGGGGAAAAAAATCTAGTTACATAAACTGCCCATAAAATACAGTCCCCATTTTATGTATTACACTATTCAAGACACAATTTGAGACGTCAGAATTCAAGAATTTTCTCTGAAATTAAAGGAAAGATAATTAAGGCAATAATAGCAGATTAAGAGATTGAAAAAAGTTTTACATATAAAAACTATAAAACAAATATTAACATTAAGGAATACATACTTCTAAGTATATAAGTAATTGTGTTTCAATGGATTTAAATGATAAAAGATCAGATTTTCTAATTATTGTTAAAAAAAAAAAAAGCTGGCAGAATAATGAAGCAGATTACTTTTCTCTTTGTTCCTCAACAATTATTTCACAAGCTACTATTTTCATCAAATTATGGGTCAGAAAAGAACAAATTTTTCTCAGCTGAATAAGGAGTATGAGGAAGAACATAAAAGAATTCCAACAAATTAACCTCAAAAGAGATAAACTACCAGAAACATAAAGGGGTCTTCAACTAACTGCCGTACAAAAGATCCGTGTAGAGAGGACCTCAGAGCAGAGATGAGGAGCACTTACCAATGGAATATCTCGAGCCTTTTCTATACGAACTATTTTTACAGTTTCTCCTCCATACTGACCAATGCTTTCATAAACTCTCTCATCTGTAATGGGTTCGAGCTGCATTTCCTGCTCAGCCACCTTGTCATGGGCCAGTAAAAGTGCCTGTTTCAAAGAAATCCATCGCATTTAAGGTAATAGCATGATTTATCTCTATAGAGATTTTAACCTAATCATTACATAGTATTCTGATCATTAAACCGTTAAAAGAAATGTTATAAGTAATTACACAAGTATATTCAGATGTTTCCAAACTTTCCAATTGAAATACAGATGCAACCCTACATCTTTTATAGCAAATAATAACTAAAGATGTGTTAGGAATAACAGAGCATAATCTGCAATGGATGATGGAAGTCTAAAATGCTTATAAAATCAAAATCAATTTAAAGGTTCAACACAATAGATAATTTAAATTTACAGAAAATATAACCACAAAACAGAGAGGAATTTTTGTAAAATATAAGCTGTTAATTTAAAAAATAATGCAGTTAATTTTAAATATGAAAATATATAATCCAACAATTATTTTGCAGTGGGAGTTGTAAACAATCAAAACAGTCTAGATACCGCTGGAGGTCTCTTATAGTCCTAAGAGACTTTGATTCAGAGACTCTGAATATTGGAAAAACCACATATATAGTGCCCTGTCCATTTCCTACCTGAATATGTGGAGCATTCAGCAAAGCAGTTAATTCTTGCCCTTCCTTCTGGTGGATTGGCTTCAAAACAGTTTGTACCTAAGAAACAAAAAGAGGTCATTCTTCCGAGGTTGCAGAGACTACTACCAGCTCTATACAGTTATTTTTAAAAAGATACAATTTAAAATTGCAAAACCTACTTATAAGAAAGCGCTACAAAGAATTACAAGAAAAAATGTATTTGTTCTTCTCACAGTTTTCAATCTTGTTATCATGGTTAACAATAGCGTTCTTTATTTTTTAAAAATGCTAGGTAAGATTTTGGTATTCTACAAATGAACTACTTCCTTCTTGAAAGTTTCTCCCACCATACCATAAAACAGACTAACAACAATTACATAAGGGAAGAAAAACTGTTCTAACAGTTATCTTGCTATTTTATAGTTTTTTAAATCCTATGTTTATACCACTATATTTTAAATCAGAGATGGCATTTTCAAGAGTTACAGACTAACAAGATAAATTTATATGAAGAGTAAGGGAAAAACCATCAGGCTATAGTGAATTACATTTAAAAAATTCCCAATGTTGAGCAATTCTCACATGTCTAGAATAAACTCCACTTGATTATGGTTTTATTTTAGACTTTGTTCCTTATCTGTAGAATGGCACCTACCATTTAAGGTTCTTAAAAGATTGAAGTAATCCATCTGAACTGCTTAACACAGTATCTAGCACATAATAAATTATTACTTGAAATATTTCTAGATGTGAGTTATTCATATTTTAAGATTTCTACATTAATGTTCACAAATTGTTTTGATCCTTCGGTGAGCTGGTCATGTACACTGTTTTAGAAAAGTACTGTTTGGTTTTACTATCTAGGTCATACTATCTTAGTACAATGAGTTGGGAAATAGTGTAAGAACAGTTTGTTTAACATAAAATTTATGTGTAAGAACAGTTTGTTTAACATAAAATTGTACGTTCCTGAATGTTTTGATAGAGCCTATACATAAAAATCAGCAGGGTCTGGTAGATTTTTTTAGGGGTGGATTTCTGACTAACTTTAAATTTTATCAATAGTTACTGGTCTACTTTTTTTGGCTACCTTTTCAGTCACTTTTGGCAGTTTTTATTTTCTTAGAAAACTACCCACTTGATAGCACTTTCACATTTAGTAACATTAAGCTGTAACTGTATTATGTTATAAAAAATTTTTTTAATCTTCTGCATGCTTTTCTCTTTCCTAATGCTACTGATATTTTTTCTTCATCTAATTTGTTAAAGGTTTCTTATACCTTGTTACGCTTTTCAAAAAACCAGCTTCTAATGTTGAATCTATTGTTCTATTTAAATAATTTAATTCCTTTCTTCTGTTTCAGTTTATTTCCTTTTTCAATTTCTAATTACTTGAGCTATATGTTCAGTTCATTTACTTTCAATCTCTTTTCTTCTACCATAAATATTTAAAGGTACAATTTTGCTCTGCGGACTACTTTCCCCAAAAGATTATACTATACATGTTCTCATTGTCAATACCTCTGATTTTCTTCCCTTTTCTATTTCCAAACTCAATTACTCACCAAAAAGAGTATTTCACAATGCAGATAACAAAAATTATCACCATTAATGAATGAAAACATATAAAAGTAAATTTCTACAGAGAATTTTTTTTTTACAAAAGTAACTCATGATTTAAACAGGAATCCAGTAATTCTCTAATACCTCTTATGGCTATTTTAAATCATTTTATTAGTAATTCCCCTATCAAACTAAAAGACGATAATTTGGGGATTAACTAATTTGACCACAACAAGTGGATCAAAGTAATGACAATAACAAACCCAGGCAGTCCACTGGTTTTGGTACCTAGAAAAACATGTTTCTAATTGTAGAGTTCTATATGTATACACGGGATGGCATAGCAATTATCTTCTTCAAGAATTCCATTAAAGTCTTACTAATGGACAGGCACAGCAATACAAAACTATGGGTAATTAAATGCTGATTTTTTTAAATGAGGGTTCTTCTTTTTCAAATATAGCAAATCTAAGATTAATTTAAATTAAAATTTATAGTCTCAGATCATATACCTTTTGGTAGAGAAAGCTAGAGAAACCAATTCTGAGGGAGAAAGAAAATTTTGGATTAAAAATATACCAGAGGTATATAAAACATACCAAGTCAGCACAATAATTTTGTGTACAGGCATTGTTTCCTATTTTTTATTTTTAAATCAGTTCCTAAATTTCTCCGAGATCTTCCCTTCTAAAGAAATTTAAAACTCCTGTTAACTGTTTATTTCCTTCCCCTATTAATCCAGCTGTTACCTATTTTACTGTCAACACACATCATCAGCTACTTTCTACAAAGGCCTGAGGAATTAAATGGCTAGTCTTACATCATACTGGCTCCTTTCCATTGGCCTATAAAGATGCTCTAATCTCTTATCTTTAGAAAGAAAATACTCTCTTCCTGATCTTGTACTCCTCTCTAGCTACACTACTTTTCTTTATTTTCCTTCAGAGCCAGATATTTTACAAAAGAAGATAGGAAAACAGCCTATGAAAAAATGTTCAACATCAAACTAAAACAAGACACCAGTTACACAACTGCTAGAATGATAAACAGGAAAGAATCCAAACATCCACCAATAGGTAAGTGATTAAACAAATTGTGAGATATGCATACAATGAAATACTACTCAGCAAGAAGTTACAAACTACTGATGCATGGATGAATTTGAAAAACATTATGCTGAGCAAAAGAAGTTAGACACGAAAGACTATGTACTCCATTTATATGAGATGTCCAGAAAAGACAAATCTGTAAAAACAGAAAACAAATCAGTGATGCCTAGGGCTCACTCCCTGGGGAGTGGGAGGGAGGTGGTCATTGTCTGCAAAGGGTCGTGAGGGAGCTTTGTGGCGGTGTGGACGATTCTGTAACTTGACTGTGGCAGCAGATTACACAGGTGTATACATGAGTCAAAATATACTGAGCTATACAATAAAAACACACCAATTTTGTGTAAGTAAATTATATCTCAACAAAGTTGGTTACCAAAAAAAAGGAAAAAAAGAAAATGTCCATAACCTCAAAACTATGACTCTCTATACATATATATCCTTTACACTTACTTTTACCCTAATGAAATCATGCTACTTATACTGTTTCATAAGTTTTATAACTATTTCAGTTTGATACTAATTAAAATATTTTATTTTTCTATGTCACTAAATATCCTTTTCAATTTTAAAACAAATATAACCATTCTAGTTCTCGTTGGTATATACCTCAACGTCTCAAAATCAAATACCATTTCCTAGTCTGTTGGCTTGCATTTTTGCTGGATAAGCAAAAGTTAATTAAATGAAACCCAGTTCTCAACCTTTTCTTTATAAAACCATTTTAATGACCAAAAAAAACTGTTTTGCATTTATTAATAAATATTCTAGATTGTCAAAGATTTAATCTGGATCTCAAAATCTGAAGTTTTCATAGGCTTTATTATATATTTCATGTTTAACTGATATTTTAAATTATAAAAAACAAAGAACACTTCCTACTGGCTTAAGAAATTTTTTCACTAAATTCATTGAGTTGTTTTTTTACTTACTCAAATTAAATTTCCACTAAAAAATAATACAGCTGAGGCATAGATAATTTCTTCTAAACACTGAATATTAAAATAACTGGAATTTAAAAAAAAAATAGATGGAATTATGAATACTAAAAAGCAAAACTTTAGGCAATGGGCACATTTAACACCCTAGTCTTTGCCAGTCACAAAAACCTCATTTGGCCTCAATATTCAGCAATATAAAACAGAAAGGTGATTAGGTGACTGCTAAGGTTTTTCCAACTGTAACATAAAGGCAAGGAGTGCATTTAACCTTCAGAGTTGTATTATCAGATTTACACTCTTCTTTGATGAGCTCTGAGTATGTACTTTTCTTGACTGCCATGCATTGTAAATCAGGGCTGTCACACAGCTGTGCGCACTCCAGGGTAAGTCATTCACATGCAGCACAACCATACATGGTGGCTGACGAGGTTCCTCATCATGCACTCATTTTAAGACCAGTCTCGCCCCAAGGTCACTATCACCCACACATCCCACCACTACCAAAGCAACACAATTCTCAAGTATTACTGAAGAGATTTTAAGAAAGTGAAAGTAAACTTTCAGAGTATCTCCTTGATACGGTACTTTGAAAATTGTGAACCATGTAAATATGTTAACCATCCTAAAACTAACATTCAAAATTGATTTTTTGAGTCCTTTTCAACCATGTCTTTCTCTCCCAAAGCTTTTCCTCTTCAAGCCACGTCTAGCTCTTTGCTCCTCTCAATCCTTAAACCCTTTAAACTATGCTGCTGCTTTTATCCTTTCTGTTGTCTGTTATGTTCTTCAACTGGAACAATTTTCTCTCTCTCGCTTATCTCACTTTTTTTCCCATCCATTGTTCTATTCAACAAAACAGAGGCCCAGGAGCTAGCTGAACAAACCTTCCTCCTAAAAATAGGGAAGAGAATTATAATGATTTATTATGTATCCCTCCCAACCCTATACAATAGAAGTTACATTATATTTGTAAATAAATAAGATCAAACTAATGTCTGTTACTCCAATCTCTGTAAGGAAAGTAATTTTCAGAAAAACCATTTAAACTATGATAAATAAAACTACAGGGAAAATTTTTTTAAAAAAGTTTTGCATACTTAAGTTTAATAATAAAGATGAGTACTAAAAAAAGGTTTCAACTAGCTCTTTTAAACTCTAGTAGATGGAAAATTTCCTTCCTGCGAACAGGTCCTTAGGTCACACTTTCTTATCATGGGCAACACTAGACTTTTCACAGCCACTCTTACACATAGGATCTTTGCCCACAGTTGGTATCTAAATGAAGAAAATACACTCTGTACTATCTGAAAAGTGCCTCCTAACCCATTATATAGGTCTGTAGCTCTGGAGGTCCTCCTCTTCCTCCTAGCCCATCTTCTGTCTTGTGTCTGGGTTCAATGAAATAGATTTACTTGACGGGATTCCAGAATTTAATTAGTTTACATAACATCAAAATAACTTAAAATCCTATAATAATGACAGAATATCCACCCCCACCCCCCCAAAATAGGAGATGGCTTATTTAGATCCTTTTAAAACTTTCAATTTAAAAATATCTGCAGAATACAATAAACACTGAACATCAACAAGCAGCAGAAACTGGAACTTACAAAGTCAGCATGTTAACAAGAGAAACTCTCACTGCAGATTAAAATTTAATCATTTTGGACCTTCTACAGATTTTATAGGGGAAAAACTTCAAAATACAGTCATGCTACCACATAACGACAATACCTTTTGAGAAATGCATCATTAGGTGATTTCATCATGCAAATATCATAGAGTGCACTTACATAAATACAGATGGTACAGCCTACTACACACCTGGGTTATATGGTGTAGCCTATTGCTCCTAGATTACAAGCCTGTATAACATGTTACTATACTGAATACAGCAGGTAATTGTAACACAATGGTATACTTTTATAGGACTAGCAGTGCAGGTTTATTTACACCAGCATCACCATAAACAAATAATGCATTGTGTTAGGACAGCTGTAACGTCACTGGGCAACAGAAATTTTTCAACTCCCTTATAATCTTATAAGACCAGTTGTGTATGTGGTGTCATTGACTGAAACATCCGTAGCAGCACATGACTGTATCTACAAGTAACAAATCTTAGAAGTTATATATTTATGATACCTGATTATCAGATATAATTTTACCTCATCTGTATTCTAATATATAGTGCTTAATATATAGTGCTTAATATAAAACTATACCAAAAACATTTTAAAAAACTTTCCCCTTTAGTAATTTAGACATATTATTTCTCTTACCATGTAAACATGAAATTTTACATACAAAACTAACTCTCTTCTTTCATGAAACAGAGTCCTGACTCTGAAACAAGCATGTATTTTTTAGGATAAAATGTATATGGCAAATTTTTCCTAACACAATAAATTATTACGTTATCAGTAGTAATCAATTCCAACAAGCCTATATTCACATCAGTATTTTCTAATAATACTGCCTTAGTATTGCTAACAATTACCTTGTATATGTCAATGAGATCTTTAGAATACATACCTCTTGTGCAAGATCTTGTGCATTGGAGATAAGAGGAAAGGGAGGACTGGCTCGGTTCATGTGTACTGTGACAGCGTTGTGTATCTTAAATGCATTCTGGAAATCTTTATTTTGCACAAGTTGTAAAAGCAGTGAAATATCCTCCTGGCTCTGAGAATCTACCAAAGTATGTTGGATATGTTTAAGAGAAGAAAACAAGTCTTCCACTTCTAGTAGGAGGAGGAAAAGGTACCCAAAATTAATTTTCTGTCTAAATTCAACATTTAAGACAAAATTTCTTGAATAACAATTTAAGTTTCCAAAAAACCCCCAAAACCTGCATATATTTTTGATTGTCAAATCACTATCATTTTACTGATTTTTACATAAAACTCTTTAAAAATTATACAATAGGACATTTTCAAGTGTTTTAATTATAAAACTAATACTATGAAAATACAGAAATGAATAAAAAAATTTAAAATCATTAATAGTCTCATCACCTAGAAGCAACTTTATTTTTAAACATCTTACAGCATCTCCTTTTTTCATTTAACAGTACATTTTAATTGTTTTCCCAAATCACCAGTCTTTAAAAAAATTATATATAATGGCTTCATGATATTCTATTACATGGCTAAACCACAACTTATAACCATTACACTAAAGTTGAGCACTCAAGCTGCTTTCATGTTTGCTATTATAAGTAATAATAAACATTTCAGTACATAATGATCATTTCTGCATAAAAATTTGTCTGAGATAAATAGAATTCTAAAATAAGACTGACATTTAAGAAGTTGAAAGGCTTTCCAGGGAGGTTTTACTAATTTACATCCTATTAGCAATATTTTCACCAATATTTAACATTACCATTTACTGGAAATGGTTTTCTAATTTTTCCATTTGTCTCTTAGTTATTTTTATGGTAGCTTTCATTGCTGGTGTTTTTAACTTATGGGTTAAGAATGATACACCTTTCCCTGCGTGATTTCTTTCACTGTTTCCTTGCTTATAAACTCCTTCCCCTAGGTCATTAAATATTGACCTACATTTCTTTGAGCTTCTTATGGCTTCTATTTCATAATAAACTTTAATCCATCTGGAATTTATTTTGTTATAGATTTGAAGGAAAATTTTAACTTCATTTCTTTTTTTCTGAGTAATTAACCAATTATTCTAAC
Organism: Rhinolophus ferrumequinum; assembly: GCF_004115265.2. Lineage (NCBI taxonomy): Eukaryota > Metazoa > Chordata > Mammalia > Chiroptera > Rhinolophidae > Rhinolophus > Rhinolophus ferrumequinum. Next base: position 29,366,990 of record NC_046289.1, read on the forward strand.
ACGGTTTGTTGAATAACCCTTCCTTTTCTACTTATCTATAATACCACATATATCAGGGTCTGTCTTTAGCTCGTTGGCCTATCAGAATGACAATGTCTTATTATTGTAGCATTATAGTCTGCTCATATTGATATAAGTACCTGCTCATTTATTTTTCAAAAATGTCGACTATTCAAAATAAGTTACAGAATAATTTTTTGAGGTATCTCCCACTTTCTCTTTCATATTCTTCCAAAAACAAAAATCCTAATGAGATTTTGACTGAAATCAAACTTGTAAATGGGAAACTTAATAGTGGATACTGTCTTATATATAGTCTCATGGGAAAACCCTCTGGGTTTAAGGTTTTTGGTGGTCTTCTTCACATAAGGTCTTTAAAAAGCTATTGATTCTTGTATATGTATCTTGTATCCCACTACTTAACAGTAGTTCATTTTTTTTTATAGCTTTGAATAGTTCTTCAGTTGTTTCTTGAGGATCCCTATCTTTTACCCCCCAAATCAAAACAGCTTTAGTCTTTCTTATTTTATTTATATATAAACATATAAACATGTATATATACATATATAAACATATATATATAACATATATATAAAGAACATATACATGTTCTTTAGTAAACTGCAGCAAAAAAACTGAAAAAAAATAGAAAGTGAAATTGTCATTAGAATGACTTAACAAGCTGTGATCCAGAGCTAAATAAAACTTGATAAATAGCCAGAATTTAACCATAAGCTGGTATCGACAAGAGTAGATAGAATACAGATAAAGGAAATTGGGAGATACTGGTCAAAGTATACAAACTGTCAATTTTATGGGAAGAAGTTTTGAGGATCTAATGTATAGTCACCAATACTGCAAATATATATTTGATAATAATATACCTTCTGGTTAAGAACCACTGACTCAAAGGCTTTATTAACATCAGTTATTGTAATACTTTAAGAGATGATATACTTGGGATTAAGATGCTCAAAACTATTTTCTTCTGTATTAAATAGCGTTGATTGCTACATTGAGTGTTTGTGTCTGATTTAAGTTACTCTATTTGACAACTATTTTCTTTTGTTGCCCTCTTCTTGCTTCTGTTATAAACACAGTATATAATTTTCATATTTAGAATATTTTAAATATAAATAAGATACTGCAGTCATAAGCCAGCAAGAAAAACTAGGGAAAATAAGGTAGGGTAACTTAAAGTAGGAATGGCTTAATGCGAGATACAACTTGAGATCAAAGACCTTATTTCAGGAGATCAGTTAACAGGTGAGACACTGCTCAGACAGGAAACGGGAAATTTTGTGGTTAGTCCAAAAGGAATAATAGCTTAAAGTTCTAAGAAATAAGTAGGCTTCTCATGTTGACAGAAACTGAGGTAAGGAATACAGGTTCCAGAGAAAAGATGAAATCTGGTCAATTTATTCATATTGTGTTCATACTGAAGAATTCTAAAGCCATACAGATCACCTAGGACAGTTCAAAATCCAGAAGAAAAAAAATCTCAGGGTCAAACCGGAAATGACTTTCTCTCCGGAGGTCAGAGACCAAGATAAGATCTGTAGGAACAGGAAGGCTGTAAAGCAGAACAAATGCTACAACCAAATCCCAAAGAGGCTGATGACCGAGTACATAATAATGGGTTCCTGGAGAACATAAGGACCATGCCAATGCTAGAAATATCAACAAATTTAACCTAGCTTAAGGTTCAAGTTTTTTAGGTTAGCATCAAGACCAATTTAAACTTGTTAACTATCATCTTTTAGAACTTCATTTACCTCTATTAATTCCTATTCACGTTTCTATGGTTTAATTAGTAAAAACTTTTCACTGAAATTATCTTTTTTTTAGGTGTTGTCTCCAAACTTATGTCAATCAATGTTGCCAGACTAAATTGAAATCACTTGCACTTTTACAATTACAATTAAATATTACCATTATTGAAAAACTACAGGTGTGTATTTGCCCCAAATCACATTAGTCATTGCCATTATTGAATACTAAGATATAGAACAATACCATATTATATGCATATACCTTATGTTATGTATAAAATAAAAACCCTGAAAACTTTTCCCAATAAAAATAAAAACAAAATAACACTAAAACCTGAGACATACATAATTCAGGCCAAATCTTTACACAGGGAGAAAATAATGCCATAGACAAAAATGGCACGTGCATGAAGAACCCATTTCTTCAACTTCTAAGCCAGTGCTTTCTCTGCCACTCCAAGGAAATGATAAAAAAAATAAACTTTTTTTTTTTTGGGGGGGGGCAGGTTCTAGTGTTTGATTGTGATATGTATGCTGTTTTGTTTTGGGAAAGCTGTCCTGAGATTTCTTTTCACTCAATACAGCAGCATGTGATGTATACTGACTAGTATTTAGAGGAGCCTTCTACTTATGTTATGTTACCATGTATGTGTAGGAAGAATTTCCTCTAGTTAACTATGTTTGTGCATGTTTATACATATAATGCATGCGTTTTAATCGTTCACACATTTTTTATAATATTGTTGCATTTTACTTTGGCTATTTTAACCAAGTGTCTTATGCTTTAAATATTTTCTCGGAGTATTTTATTTCATCTCTAACATTACAATAGTATGCTAGGTAGTACACTGGGAAAAAGTTCAGCAAAAGAAACCAAAACTGCGATTTCTATGAATGGAGAAGCTATTTATCTTTTTGAGAAATGTTGTAAAGCATCTTTGATAGTGTTGCACTAGCCTGGTAGCCAAGTAGTATAGCAAAATTGACAACTATGATTTACATGGACAGTTTTCAGATAAATTCCCTATCTACTTTCATGACCAATTTAGCTGGGAAAGTTTCCAGACAGCATTCTTATGCTGGAAAACTGCCCAAATTTCTCTCATCCCATTTGAACTTGAGTTCAAATGTTTCCATCAAAAATATTTAATGAATAAGCAGAACAGATTAAGTTACCAGACTCAAAGAGTCTTAACTTCATTAAATATACGTAGCTTGACAATATATGGACTAAACCATATGCAGCTGAAACAAATGAGTATTTCAGAGAAAATATGAAATATCAAATGATACAAACCCTCTTCTGAAATTAGTATGTACTTACAAGTAAGTTTATCAATTTAAAGGACATTAAAAATGATGTTCCCTCTGTCCAATAACAGTTTTAAGAGCACACAAAGAGCAACAAACATCTACAGCATTAGTCTTAAAATACTGATTATGATGTATGAGTTCACTCTCTTTACTCAGCTCTTTATTAGAAAATTAGGAATAGAATTCTGACAAGGGGTCTTTTCTTTGATATTATGTATGATGTCATAATAAAAAATAATTGTTGGCAACATCAACTCAGAGATTCTCATTTTGATATTCTCATTTATATTTTAGTTTCATATAAAAACTCTTAATTTCAAAGGTTAGAATATTTAGTTGTAGGCTGAAAAAAAAACTTTTGTTTCTATACAGTACATCTTTAAAAGCACTTGACAAATACCTACTATTCAAGAATTTTCTACACATTTAAATGTCTCCCGTTTTCTACGTAACATTTAATTGTCGGATGCAGCAATTACGTTATATGTTACTTATAACAAAAAGCCACCTAAGTTCTTCAATATTCTGTGTAATTCCAGAGGGAATTTAAAAAATCTAATCAGATGTAACTAAATCAGTCCTGACAATTATGTACCCTCTTCTGTGATAACAAAGAAGAGAGACAACAAAGAGGACAGAATACAGAAAGGACTTCCCATACACAGAAATCACAGGCTCCCTTCCCACTCCCATACACAGAGACACAACAGACACAAGGAGAAAGAACCACAGAGAAAAACAGAGGTAAATGAAGAATCACAGAGCTAGCGAGAAAGAATGACACAAGTGCCGAGTGGGAGTGGACAAAGAAGGCAGTACTGAGCTAGACTGGTACCTCAAGCAAGGTAGGATGGAGGGAGGGCAGAAATGGGGACACTATGCAAAGGGGAGGGCAAAACCAGGCATAGCAAATCTGGCTTTGGTGATAAATTCTAATCTGTAACAACTTTCCTTCTAGGATGTTCTTTATATCTAGTTTATATTCCTTGTCGTACGTTTTGATCTATTTCCTCTAACCTGATGTCCAGTAGAAATTGTTTTAAGTTCCCATCATCTTCTCTAACATTTCACACAACACTTACATGGTGATTATTTATGTTAAAAGGCAGGACATATTATCTATTAGGTTGGTACAAAAGTAATTGTGGTTTTTGCAATTATCAACCTGTTAAACCGCAATTACTTTTGTACCAACCTACTAAAAGTAAGAAAAATAACTTACATTTGATTTTGGGATACAATTAAACAGACAAATACAGACATACACGTTAAGTCCATAAATCTACCCCTGAACTCTCTCCTCTCCCTTTGGCCTCTTCCGGCTGCCTAAAACGAAGTAAAAGAATGAAGACTAAAATAGGCAACAGAAAGCATTACCAAGACTGGCTCTATCTGAGAATTCCATCTTCAAATACCCAAGTCTCTGGGCAGCCATCTGGGAAAATTTTTTGGCTGTAAGGGTAAACACTAAAATTACCCAAGGAAGCTAAGGAATCTCCACCTCTGGAAATCTTTCAAAGCAATGGAGATAACCATCCACCCTGGATTAGCTTTGCTTAGGTTTACTTATTGCTATTATTTACCCCACATGAAAACAGAGACTGTCTAGAGAGCTCTTCAGCATTAAGATTCTTCCATTTCATTGTTTCAATAATACCAGTTCTTTTAACTTCTCCTCAGAAATTTCTAGATTTCAACCAACTTCATCACTTTTATCTGAAGATTTTTAAGATGTCTTTTTTCCCTAAACTTTACAGTCAAAATGAATATTGAAAAGAGCATTTATCTCAATATTCCATTTTTTTTTGAGTATGAGCAAATTATACCAGGTTCCAGTATATCTATCTGCTAAATCACAATTAGAACTTTCATTCAAGAAATCTTTGCTTAAATCAAAATAGTCTTTTCTTTTTTTCTTTTTAAATTTAAGAACATAAAATTTAGATCTCTGAACTTTGGTTTTCAGTGGACTAGGTCAAAATGAATTTATTAAAAACAATCAGAAGCTCAGGAAAGATCCTGAACAATAATGACTCATTAACAAATTGGATTACAAATTAAAAACAAATACTAGACAAGTACATAAGCAAAGGTAGTCGAGAGAGACAGCAGAGCAAGAACCTTACCCCTAAATATGTGAAGACAATGAAAAACTGTCACTGAAGTACAAAAACTTTGTGATTTTTCTCTGGATGAAACTGAAAGAGGTTTGGAGAGGAAAAAAAAGAAGCTCCAAAATTTGGAGTCAGAATACCTGGGTCCTAGTTTATGGCTTGACCACTTATCAGTTGCATTACATGTCACTGGACAGCCTACTTCAAGTCTCTGGGCCTTTTTATAAAATAAGTGGGTTTAACTATAATAGTATTTCTCAAACCTTTGTTGGTGATCCATTAAAAATATATATATTTTATTTCTCAACCCAGTATTATACACATACCTATTTGAAATAAAAGATTTATGAATACTTATGTGCAATACAATATACTTTAATAGTTTCGAATTGTTCTTAAAAAATTACTGGTTGATAGGATAGCTAAAATTAAAAGACCTATAATAATACGTAGAAGCAAGGATGTACAGAAACTTGAACCCTCCCATATTGCTGGTGAGAATGTAAAACAATGCAGATACTGTGGAAGATATAGCAGTTCATCAATAAATTAAAGACAGAATTACTGTAGGACCCAGCAATTCCACTCCTGAGTGTATATCCAAAAGAATTAAAAACAGGTGTTCAAACAAAAACTTGTACATGAATTTTACAACAGTACTATTCACAATAGTCAGAGGATGGAAACAACCCAAATATTTCATCAACAGATAAATGGATACATAAAATGTGGTATATATCCAAACAATGGACAATTATCCAGCCATAAAAAGTAATTAAGTACTGCTTCATGCTACAACAAGAATGAACCTTGAAAACATCATGCTATGCGGAAAAAAGCCAGTCACAAAAGGCCACACACTGTATGATTCAGTTATTTGAATGACCTGAATAAACAACAGACAGAAGGTAGATTAGGGTTATAGGGAGGGGAGTATAGGAAATGATTGCTAATGGGTATAGTTTTTCTTTCTGGAGTAAGGAAAACACTCTAGAATTATATAGTGGTGATGGTTGCACAATTTTGTGAACATACTAAAAACTCACGAACTGTACACTTTAAAAGAGTGAATTTTATGATATGTGAATATTTTAATAAAACTGTTATTTTTAAAAATAAAATTTAAAAAATCGCTGTTTAAGGTCCACAGATTAATTTAATGCACTAGAAAATTAGATGATCTCTCTGGTGGCTTCTGGTTCTTATAGAAGTCAGATTTTAGTCACACCTACATTGTACCAAATGCTTATAAAACATTTTTCCCCTCGGTCCTCCAGAAAATCCTGAAACTAAGGCTCAAAAAAGTTAAGTAACTTGTCCAAGGTCAATAGCAATTAAGTTAAAAAGTATTTAAACTCTACATCTGATTCCAGATATTCTGCACTTTTCAATATGCAATGATGTTAATGCATTTCTGAACATATCATAATGATGCAAGTCTTGCAAGAAGGAAAAAGTTAAAATGTATTATTACTTAATAGGTGAAATGAAGTTTTGACGCATTGTGTCACAGGCTGAATGGTGTAGCAATTAATTACTTTTCAATAGAATTATGCGTATTTAACAACCGAATATTACATGACTATATCCATACTCTAATGAATTTTTTAAATCTTTATTTTAGGTTAGTCCTAGTTTTAGCAACCTTGACAAATTAGAAAATTTTCAAATGGTCCCAACATTTTAAACATTAAACCTAGTACCAATAGGTCTAATCGTTTCACTTCCAGGGAAAAAAAAGAAAAAGTCCCTCAAAGAATGGCTAATGAAGTTTGGAAATATCTAAAGCAATTGAGCATAAATTTAATAGCAAGAATAATTAACTTCTCAGAAGTCGGCTGACCTCAAGGTTTACCGGCACTGGAATTTTGTTTGTTGGCTTACATAAACTATATTTTAAAAGCCAGTCTTAAAATAAGATCACCACAATCTAGCAATATTCCAGAATTTCCCATGATCAATCAAAAGTCAAAGATCGTCAGAAATAAATGTGGAAGAGATATTTTACTTTACAACATCAACTACAGAAGTACTCGACTTAATAATTTGAATATTCAGAGACATCTGGCAAAAAAATATGTAGACACTAACAAAGATTAAAACATGCTATTATTAATATTATAAAAATATTTTATTTACCCTAGTTTTCTTCCCCTTGGTATGTCTTTATTTATTTTCTTCACACTAAAAGCATCTGGTGTAAATTAGAAAGCCCCTAATCACAAATTTGAGGAGTCTCCTTATTAAACGCAAAACAGCTCACCATGGGTGTAGGTGAGTGAGTGTAACTTTCATAAGGTCTTTTCAAAGATACAACAATCATATAGTCACATACTTGTATATGATAGATTGCAGTGCTTTCTAGTTTATTCCCTTTAAATATTCTGTCTACTATATTTACTTGTCTACAACCGTGGCCCAAAATTACTTATCTGTGAATACAAAAACCAAAACAGTGAAATCTATAATCTAGAGATATCTGAAAAGAATCCTGTATCTACCTCATCCCATTCTAACTTGCATTCTGTTTTTTTCCTCAAGATTTCTCTCACAAGGTAGTTTGCTTTGCTTATGAAAGAGAACTAGACAATATTTTATTTGTAGCAAAGCAAGTTTTAATAACCATGTCAATTTTAAGGAAAGCCTTCCTAATGCATCAAAATTCTGATAATTTATAATACTAATATTAATTATTCATTTAGAGTTAAGTTCCCACATCACTATTTTCTAATTTTCAACAAGGATCTGACTGCTTTTAAACAAGAAAATTTAGTTCATCCTTTCTGAATATTTTCTATCAATTCCATCCCTGTACTGTTATTACTATAGTGCCAAATTTATAAATACACAGGGTGCCAAAAAATGTATACACATTTTTAAAAAGGAAAAAGTTGTATTAGAATTGTAATACTCAATATATACCGACAACAAAAGATGAATACAAGTCATGTGTATACATTTTTTCCACACCCCTGGTACTTTCATTAAAAACTACCACCCAGACAATTAAAGTATCTAAACTTCCGATTACATTTTCAATTCCTAAAGAGTATTTTCTCTACTCACAGATAAATGATGCTGCATCATTTGGAAACTGAAGGCTCCCTCTGAAAGAAAGAAATCAGCTGCTCCATCCTTTTCTCATTTAAAACAAGGTTGCTGTTTCTGGCTATGAAAAAGGCTGAGAAGTTTTCTCCTGGTATGTGTATATTAATCAAAATACTGGCAGGGAGACACAACTTTAGGGGAGTGCTGGTGTTGCAGTACAATGTATTAGCAAATTATGAACAGGAAAAAATGTTTTTGGTACAAGGCCAGTTCATTTTAAAATGAAAACTTAAAACTGACTATATCTAAAAATTGAAGCTTTGACTGACAATAACAACTTTGTAACACTAACTTTTCATGTTTCCTTCAATTAACACATTTGTGTTGAGTGTAGTAACAATAAATCTATCACTTATTTCTCAACATATTACATATTCTCCTATCCAAAAACTGCATTATAGATACCTGGCACTACATTTCAAATTACTTTATGTAAAACAGTCTTAAGTTCAAGGATTGCACAAAACTATTTTTGGAAACCACAGTGGATTGCAAGTTGGAAGAAAATAGAGCTGTACTTTAATCTATACTTGTAGACAAGTTAGCCCCACAACATAAAAACAGAAATAGGAAAATGCAAAAAAATTAAGAGAAATAGTCTTCAATTTTCTGTGCTTAGGATAAATTATTTAATTAATTAATTCCCTAAGTGAATCTGGCTTAAGCTGTATTTGTTTCTTTACTGGGATTACATGAATACTACCTATTAGATGGACATTTATGCCTGCTCTAAGTAAAGCAAATGGACAAATACATTAATCTTAAAAAAACGTAAACAAAAAAAACAGAAGAACCATTCAGGCTTCGGCTGGATATACTATAATGTAAACTTTTCCAAGTCATAAAGAATATTCATAGAATATTTTAATTTAAAAAAATCGGATGGTGGGAGATGAGGGCCAGTAAGAGGCAAATGGGAATGAAATATTTTTACTCTAACAAAACTCTCAGGAAAAAAGAGCATAAATTCCTTCAGATAAATGTATTAAAAAATATGTAATCTTTCCGCTTTCATTGTAACATCTGAAGGCATTTAGCAGATGTACTGTCACTGAATACGTCTATGGTTTCTTAAAATACTAGACAAGCATGCATATTGCTTTCTGTCAAGAAATGTGGATCCTGGGCCAGCCCGGTGGCTCAGGCAGTTGGAGCTCCGTGCTCCTAACGCCGAAGGCTGCCGGTTGGATTCCCACATGAGCCAGTGGGCTCTCAACCATAAGGGTGCCGATTCGACTCCCGCAAGGGATGGTGGGCTGCGCCCCTTGCAACTAGCAATGGCAACGGGATCTGGAGCTGAGCTGACCCTTCACCACTAAGATTAAAGGACAACAACTTGACTTGGAAAAAGACTTGGAAGTACATACTCTTCCCCAATAAAGTCCTGTTTCCCTTCCCCAATAATAATAAAAAAAAAGAAATGTGGATCCTTAATAAATTTATAACAAAAAAGCAGATGATATGATGTAGCAGAAACGGCTCATGGCTTAGAATACAGACTTAGCAAATCTAGGATATAGGGTACCTTTGGGCAAACTAGCAAAAGGTGTTCCACTCTTGGTAGCCAGAGCTCTGGTCCAGTGAATGAAGAACAGGTTGGATGCCAGTCTCCACTCAAACCCTCTGCTCTGTGCAGTATACCAACTGTATATCGAGATCAGGCAAATTCAAACTTGGCTCTACCACTTATTAGCTTGGAGACTTAAAACAAATGATTTAACTGAGGTTCAATTTCTTTATCTCCAAAATGGAGACTGTAGACCCCTGTTAACAGGATTATTGTGGCTATCACATTGAATGGTGTTTGCTATAGCATCTAGCACAGAGCTCAGTAGACAAATGAATGGCAAAACAACAAAAACTCTCTCCTTCATAGAAAGTGGAAGTCTCTCTCCTTTCACATCTATAAATAATAAACTGCCAAGAAATAAAATACTTCATTTGAGTTAGCCCAGTTTTAAGGGAACACAAATTATCGTATTATATATTCCTAACAATAGTTCAGTGATCACTCGTGTGTGTGTGAAGGAAAAAAAAGTCAGTAAGTTCAATGATCAAATATTCTAAGTTTGAAAATTTACACTTGACATCAATCTCTATTATAGATTTATAATGCCTATCAGTATTTTAAGACTCTAAGAAAACCTGTAATAAGAAGCTGTTTAACTTATTTAACCTACTCTTACCAAAATATATTTGATAACAGAACTTTTTTTTTGTTTATATCTATTAAAGTCTCATGGCACTAGTTTTTTGTTTGTTTTTCTTTTCACAGAATGAATAGATATAGAGAATTTGGAGCCATTTTTATGTATATGATGCCATATAAACAGCACCAGTTCTTCTTAATGACATTCAAGAAAGTCAGTTAGGTTTTAAGCTACAGATATTAATTTTATTACTAGTTTACAAACCTAAACAAAATCAGAAATCCAAAATCTGAAAATCGCTTTTGAGTAATTTTAATGTAAGTTTGAGTTTGAAATAAAAGGTGAATTTCAAGGCTTTAAATGTTAGGCCATACATAGAAATTTTTAATTCGAAGATTTTATCTAAAAACCATGTTGTAGAAACTGGAACATTTAAGCCATACGCTTTGCTCCACATAGCTAATAGTAAATAACAATGGTTATATGACCTTTCTAAGAAAAGAACTGATCTTGGTCTGAATTCAAAATGCTATTATTTACATTCTCTCATACCCCTCTTCTTTCCTATACACATTTATATTAAGGCAAGAAAAACAAAAGCAAAACATTTTCTATTATTCTGCTGTTTTTACTTACCTAATATTTTCACAGCATAATGAGGACTTTCTAAGACAACTCCTTCCTCTGTATCAAATATAGGGTTATCTATTCCAGTCTTTGGAGGAATTTGGGCTAGTTTCTTAAGTCTCATGGAAGAATTAAGGTCAAGTTCTTGTTTTTTTCCTTCTTCTTCTCGCCTACGCCTCATGTCTTCCTGTTGTTGCCGAATACGCTCCAACTGTGCACTTCGACGAACTGGCATCATCCTGGTGCCCAAATCTCCCGGGCAGTCAACAGCCATCTCTCGGTGCTTCTGATGCTCCTCTGGTGATGCAAGACCAACATTTTTTACTTCGCTGTCTGATTCCTCAGTAACATGCCCATTCATATGGGATGTTGTCATGGTTATCTATAAAAACCTGTACCACTTTTTATAAATCAATTTTTTTCTATAAAGCCAATCTCTTGATTCTGTAGTATAAAATCCATGTTACTTCAAAAAACACAAAACTTCTCACATCACATAATAATGCTATGAAAATGTATCCATGAAGGAAATCTAAGAGGAAAGATGGGGAGAAAAAGTGTAAGAATTACAATATAAAAGATTTTACACAGCCCACTTCTAATGTCTACACAATAAATATCCCATACGTATATAACATTATTTTACTACAGAGATAAGTATAAGTACTTTCCTTTCATTTTAGAGACAATGGAGAGGAAATCAAGCTGTCCCCCACCACCACCAGCAACCAAAAAAAAAAAAAAAGTCCCCTCCCAAGAATTTCAAGCTTAGGGGTTATGTTACAGCTGACAAAAAATTATGTATTGGAAGGTTTAGCGAAATGGGAAAGTGAAAAAGTTTTGGATACTAGTTTTGTAGAGAATAGGTTGTTTAAGGTATAAAGATGTTTTAATCATCTTTGTATAGTTGTCTCAACACAGTACTTTATACTCAATTCATACACGAGATTGAAGTAACTTCCTAGTTAACTGCTAAAGAAACTATACACAGCATGCCATGTTGGTAGCTCACTTGAGGTAAAAGGTAGTATTCTGGGGACAATTCACTTTTAGGAGTTTTTAAGAAGAAGAAGATACCCAATGAAAAAGAAACTTTAATTAGCAGCTAAGGCATCTATAGGATAAAACTCCATTATGTGAGAAAAAGACTACATGGGTTATCAGTCTCTATAACTAGTCACATTAACAAAATAATTAGGGTTAATTCCCTGAGATTCATTCAGAGAAAATAGTACCTGTTACCACTCAAAAAAAATTTAAAGTCATACTATACAGCAAAAAAGAACATACTGGACTTGGAGACCAGAAAACTGAACGTGAATTCTGGCTCTGACACTTCCCCTAGCTTTATGATTTAAGACTAGTCAGTTTCTCTCTCTGAACATCAGATTCCTTTGGAAAAATTATTCATAGTATTGTTCTGAGTTTTAAATGAGATAATGTATGCAAGTCTTAAAACTAAAAAATACATACTTATATTAATTCTTAGTATTAATTTGATTCTCATATTTTAAAAATCCTTCAACATATATAGTAGATGGGGAAAAAAGGCAGATTGTTTATATATGTGAAAACCCACACATTAAATCTAATTAGTCTTCTTTTGCTCAAGACTTTAAAAATATTTATAATAATAAACCTATTACCTCCTTGAGTTGAGCACCACTTCAGTAAATAGGCTTGTTAGAGCACACGCCAACTAAGCAAAAACTGAGTTTTCTGACCACATTCCTAATGCCACCCAACCTTCTCTGAAAGAAACATCCTGTCACACACTACTTAACAGAAACCCACCCAGACAACAAGGAAAACCTACACTAGACCAACAATCAGGAAAAGAGATGCGAACTACATAAGCCACTAGAATTACATTTCACAAGAATTTTGGGAGATTTTTCTCTTCTATCCAAATCTTACCTTCTCTATTTACAACTATGTGAGCTACACATAAATATCTTATTTATCATTAGACTGCCTTCTTTTTCATTAAAATAACAGCTATTAGAATTACATTAGGCAATTCCTAAGTTTTATATGTTATTTATATGCAAATGCAAATTCAGCTTATTTGATGTTTTCATTACAAGTAAGCAGAAATTTGTGTAGGAGTTACTGTAGTGCTGTGCTTAATTTTAATTTGAAAAACCTAGGAGTGTACATATTTGCAGAACATTAAAACTCATTAAAACTCTCAACTTTCTCTATTTACAATATTCACTGAATATTAAAAATCAAATTTAATGATGAATAATGTATTTTTTACTTTATATGATAGTCTACAAAAAAATATGACCTGAAATTAAAACTGTCAGCTTAAAAACTGTAAGGCGATGCCCTATTCACTATACTAGATCACGGGGGGAGGAGGGGGGGAATTACACATCATGCAGGAGAGATTGAGCCAGGCAATCTGGGTAAGAGTCCTCATGCTTGGACTATTATCATGCTTACCTATCTGAATATAGTCTTTTACTCTCACAAAAATTTCTGCAACCCGGTATTAATCCTCTTAAAATTCCATTTTGGTCATCTCCCCTGGAGTGTTCATAGTCTACTGGCAGAGACAGTAAAGAAAATGATTATTCTTCCCCAGTTGGTTCCTCCTCATTAGATTCTAAACTTGTTAAAGACAGGGGTCATGTCTTACTTTTATAGGCCCCAGTGCTTAACACAACACATGTAATATAGGAAATGCCCAATAAATATTTGTTCAACTAAACTTAGAAATGTCATACATTCAGAGGATGCACAGACGATGGACTCCAAAACTTAGTGTGTAGTCAAGAGTCATAGCAAAAACTCAAAACACAAGGATGCATTTATTTGAGAGGCACTTCAAAGAAGTAAATATTAGCCAGAGAGAGAGAAGTCTGTTCCAGGCAGAGGGAATCACAAGACCAATAGGAAGGAAGAATATGAGAGTATGGCACTTCCAACAAACAGAACAGAATGCAATAAGGCTGGATGGGACAATGAGAGCATGTCATACACGAATAATGATAAAACTGGAAAGGCAAGCAGGGGGCCAGACTGAGAACAGCTAACAACTTTGACCTTTAGCCCGAGAGTGTAAGAATCATTACAAGAATTAAGGCAACGGATGGCATGATCGCATTCTACCAGAGAAACACCACTCTGGTAGAAGTGTAGAGAATTGACTGAAGGGTGGCAATGAGACCAGTTTGAAGACAACTGTAAGAATTATGGTCCTGAACTAAGATAGTGAAATGAAAGTTATACTAAAGAAATACATAGGTTACAGGACTAGAACTTGGTGTCCGTATTTCATATAGCGGGACAAAAAGAGAAGAGGAGGAAGAGGAGATGGAGGAAGTAGTAGCAGCAGTAGTAGTAACAACTACAACATTTACTGAGACTTATGTGCCACACAATATTGCAAACACTTCACAGTATTCACTCATTTAATGTTTATTACAACTCTAAAAGTTGTCGAGTAGTCCAGTATGTCCAAATATGCCTGTCTTGTAGGTGAGGAATGAGGATTGAAGTAGGCCTGAAGACAGAATGGAGGAATGAGGAAGAGGCTGCATGAAACAAAAGGCAGGAAGATAACAGGTGTGAGAAAAGTACGAGTAAAGCCAGTTGAAATAAAGCAGTCAACTCGTATAATAATGGAAGTCAGCTTATACAACAGGACAGTAGCTATAAAGTTTGACTGGATCCAACTTACGAAAAATCTTAAATATAAGTCCTTAATTCCCAAGGCAGTAGGAAAGCGATCAAACATTAGAAAAGAGGGGTGATTTGCACATAAATTTCATTGAACATTTACCCCTGGCTAGGTACTAGGGTTTATAGAGGTAGGATCCTGGCCTATTAGTCTATGTAAATGTCTACCAAAATGTCCTATAGGGATCTAGAAATTAATGTGTCCATAACTAAATTCATGTTTCCCTTTAATCCCTTCATGTTTTCCTTGATCCTCTTCTTCTTCTAGTGTCAATTCCAATTAATGCCACTATATCTACCCAGTTATCCAAAGCAACATAATACTTAAGAGAACAGGTTCCAGAATCAGATTGCAATTGCATAGGATCGAAGGATCTAATCCTTGCCTACTCTCCTTTTAAGTCCCTGCTCAAAAACATCCTCCTCTGGATTTCCCTGACTTCTCAAACTGGGTATGTGGCTCCTCTGGAATCCCACAGGCCCTGTCATATCTCTGATCAAACTGGACTACAATGATCTGTACTCCTGCCTGTCTGCCCCATCAGACTACAAGCCTTGGAGGTCAGGAACTAGGCTGACTCATCATCTCTGGACCTTTGACACTGCCCAGCACAGGGCCAAGCAAACAAGGGGCTTCAGAATGTGAACCCAGGCAGTGTGACTCCAGGGCCACTATTTTTGGGTCACTAAATGGATGGCAATGTCATTAATTAAGATGGAGAATATAGGAAGAGAATTAGAAGGGGCGAGAAATTATATGGGTTTAGTTTTGGACACATTAATTGCAAGGTGACTATAGATCATATATGCAAATAGTCTAATCAGCAGGGCTCCGTCTTACTCATCTCTCTGGCCCTGTTATCGAGCAAGACAAATGCTTAATTAAGTATATGAACAAATCACTCCTGTTCAGAATCTTTGATGGCTTTCATATTGCCTAGAGAATAGAGCCCAAACTCCTGCGGTAAACCCAGACTTTCTAACGTATCTTTTACCACTTTCCTGTACTAGCCTTCCAAGTTAGCTCCCTCATTGGTACCGATCCCAGACCATTCTTCTTCCTGCCCAAATGCCTTATGAACTAAGACGTATGAACTGCTCCTCCTTTCCTCTTCTACGTTCAAAATCTACCATAAGTCCCTATTCCTTCAAGTTTTTCCAGACCACCTCGGTTAAATAACATCACTAAACAATACTCTGAAAGATGTTATAATGCTCACAAGTTAATTCATGAGGGCCATGAAAGAGTCAAAAGTCCTTCCAGAATCAGAAACATTATGCTGTGTCCTACAGTTTTAGCATTAAGATCATTATAATTTTTAAACAGGCAAACCAAGAATACTCTAGCTTATATATGTAGTCAATACATATCAATAAAAAGTGAGAGTCCCAGTCCAAAAGAATTATATTGTCCTTCTCCAAAAAAGAAAAAAGACATTTGTCTAACAATTCATAAACTGGTAAATAACTGAACTAGAGAATTATCTCCTTAACCGTATATAAATAAAAGACCACCTTATGCTGATAATCTAGTTACAAGTTGCTGGCCCTAAGAATATTCTTTTCTCAATCCTCTTATTATAAATAAATTATTTTTTAAATGCCTCAAAAGCCCACATTTCAAATCCTCATTAAAGTCCAGCTCATACCTCTCACTAGTACGAAAAAAAAACAAACTAAATAAAATTAAAAAATAAATCAATGAAAACTCTACTCATACATAGTCCACAAAGCAAGAAAATTAATTTTCAGGTTGGCAGGCCAAAGCTGTTTCAAAGCTAATTTCAAAGTAGTGGGGGAGAAAGGGCTTTGCTTATGTGAACTGGCTCTAGGAAAAGGGGTTAAAGGAAGCTAAATAAACTTTAATAAGTACAAATGATTGAGATTGGGGGACCTGAAATAGCCTAAGGAATAGACGCCCACTGAAAACTCCACAACAAGAAACAGAATCATTTGTGTGAGAGCTGGGGAATATTACAGGTTAGCAGGAAGACAATGTCTTATATAATAAGTATCCTAATTTTTAGACAGAGGAATATGTAAAACTTACACTTCATATGCACAAACATGGTTGATCTACACTAGTTTTCAGAACTCCAGATTTTTTTTTTCAATTCATCCTTCCTTCTCACACAAGTAATGCCCTTTGAGCAGCAGCTGTGAAGTCTCATTTTAAGTGATCAACATTCCTTTGACATTCTAAGAAGTTGGACTATTTGTTTCCATAGAAACAGCTTTGTCAGCTAACAGAAGATTCAGGCCAAGAATAGTGAAAAGAACTTACATTATGCAAATCAGAAAGACCTTGTCTACTATCCTCTTAGTTTCTCTTCTCTCGTTTTGCACAGAACTCAGGCTAACTTTCTTACTCTGTAAAACAGAAAAGAGACAATTAATCCAGTGTAAAAGTCTGCAGTGTTTTTTAGAGGGAGGGAGTAGGAGAGAATGGTTAATTCAATATGATATACAATTCTCTTTGCAAATGGCTAGGATTTCTTAGTATGAAGTAGTAAAAATGCACACCCCCAATTTCTAATAGACATCAATTAAAATCAAAACAAATTACCTAAAATCAGTGACGAGAAAGAGGTAAACATAACTGGTTTAAAAGCTTTTCAAAAAGGATTAAGATCCTTTTGCAGATTATTTTTAATAATACTTTTTGACCTTTAGGTTAAGGTTCAAACAAAAATGCAGGGTTTTTTCTTTATTTTAATTACAATTTCTGGATCAATTTTAAACATTATGAATAGTTTATGATGCCGAGACAATGAAAGTTTAGGATTCAAACAGATCCAAAACGAATTTGGTAAGACAGGAACCACAGTTCATTCAAAGGGGGAAATGCTGATGCTACATTGGAGACCAAGACAGAAGTGCACCCTGCCCCGATGGAGCTCCATTCCACAGATAGGGTAACAGATAAGAAGAAGATGACTTCACACAAAGGGCTACAGAGAAAGTACAACAGGAAACTATAAGAGGCAGTGATGTTTGGAAGGGGCAACATTAGACAAGATGGTTAGGGAAGCCCTATGTTAGGAGCTGAGAGTTGAGCTGACTTTTGAGACTTGAAGGACAAAAAATGAGTGAGCTGTGGAAAGATCCAGAAATAAAAGGTTTCAGGTTGAGGGAACAGGAAGTACATTTCTATAGGGCTGTCACCAGGAATCTCAATTTCAATACACAGATGCTCCTTGACTTACAATGGGATTACGTACTGACAAACCCATCAAAAGTTGAAAATGCAGTAAGTCAAAAATGCATTTAATACTATGGAATATCAGGTGTTTACCCTCGTGATTGTGTGGCTGACTGTAGCTGCGGCTCGCTGCCACTGCCCACAAGAGAGGATAGTACTGCATAAATCTCTAGCCTGGGAAAAAAAATCAAAATTCAAAATTTGAAGTACAGTTTCTACTAAACGCATATCGCTTTTGCACCATTGTAAAGTTGAAAAATCATATGTTGAACCATCATTAGTTGGGGACTGTCTGCATCCCAAAGTACCTCAACTTCTTCCCTACTACTGTTAATTATATATACCACTACCTCCAAGATCGTGAAATGGATGAATTGTATGGTATGTGAATTATATCTCAATAAAGCTGTTAAAAAAACAAAATACTAAACAATAAAATGTTTAGTAAACATTTTAAAATTAAATGAAAAATGTCTGACTTTAAATGTTTCATTTAAAATGAAATGAAAAATAAAATGAAAAAGACTGACAATACTAAGCGTTGGAAAGGATGTGGAGAAACTGAAACTCTCAAATAACACTGGTGAGAATGTAAAATGGTAGTCAGTGTGACAGTTTCTTAAAAAGTTAAACATACACATAATATAATCCAGCAATTCTGCATGACAGAAATAAAAACACATTTTTATTTGTAAAAGTCAGGAAGATTTATATGGAATGTTCAAAGAATAATTATTAATAATAACTTAAAATTGGATACAATCCAAATGTCCTTCAGCAGGTGATAAATATGGAATACTATACAATAATGAAAAAAGGAATGAACTACCGATATATGCAACAATGTGGATAGCCTGAAAAACATAATGCCAAACACAAGAGTACATATTGCATGATTCCATTTATATGAAATTTCTAGGAAAGGCAAAACTAGTGCTATGGGTGGGAGCAGAAAGTGACTACAAAAGGACATTAAGGGAATTTTCTTAGGTGATGGAAATATAATAAAACTAGATTTCAGTGGTATCTGCGTGATGATATAAACTTAGTAAAACTCAAATTGTACCCACAAAACATGAATTTTTATGCAATTTAAATTATACCAAAATAAAGTTGTTTTAAAATTCATCACATTGAACACTTAAAATTAGTAAATCTTAATGTAAGTTATATCTACTGAGCTGATTTAAATTATGCACTTAAAATTGCATCTTATTACATGTAAATTATATCTCAACAAAACCAATTTTTAAAAAAGACCTTTGTATGTTCCATAAACAAGTCATATACTGACATCACACAATAAATGTTTAACTCAATGCATAAATTTCAGTTTCCAACAATGAATGGTACAACACACCATCTGCAGAGAAGGGACTTAGTATATCTAAAACTAAGTAAATACAAGTCAAAACCAAACATATTTGGGTTAGTCATGCAAGGTCTTAGCTCAGAAATTATTACTCACAACAATTTAAACAAAAATATATAGACTTACCAAAAATCTAATTGAAAAACTAGTTTTTTCAATTCCTTAAAATATAGAGAACTAAAAAAACTGTAAAAGCGTTTTAAATTAAAAAAATCATACATATTTGAAGTATCTGAACTTGTTTAACTCAATAGAGCAATGTAAAAAAAAATTTACACTATTAAACAAATTTATGCAACAGACAAATCAAGTTCTTTAAATTAAGAAAAATCATGTGCAAATGTCCTGAGTTCACTTTAATGAAATATCCTGATAAGACCTATAATAAGGGCATTTCTAAAATTCTACCTGGTTCATGGTTTAGGTTTCAGACAGAAGTACCTTTATTTATCATCCAGATAACTGAATTCCAAAGAAGCCACTGCTATCTTCGTAACTTTAAAACTAACTGCACTTAGAATGTACTATGCCAGATAAATTTGTAAAGAATGGAAGCAAAATTCGCTTAATCGAAAAAAACTTCAAAGTAAAAATCAGATATGTAAATATTTCAAAGGGAAACAGGGATAACATACATTATAACTTAAAGCCACGTAACTAATGTGCCCCATAGACATAGAATGATTCCTGATGCTCAATTCCATTGGCTATCAATAGGGCAACGCCATTAGCTTAGAAGACACACCTTTATCAGATGTACACTTTCATAGACAGAGCCGCTTTGAATATTCCTGGCAAAAATGCATATATATAAAACATATCTGCAACAGAAAGATTTAATTGACAAGTTCTTATTCTCAACCCCATGTTTCTAGGCCATACAATTGTCTTGAGACCAAAAAAAAGACAACATGGAAAAAACAGCTGGAAAAACACTGCTGGTTTATAATATTAAACATCTGTATCCTACAGTGTCCATTTACCAAAGCTAATCAAATATTTATTTACAAATATCACCTTGAATCTTCTTAAACATTTTGGATTCTAGTGGTTCTCAATCAAGGGTGAGTCAGCATTCCACTCATCCCCGCCAGGAGAACTTCCACAATGTGTGGACATATTTTTATAGTCAGGACTGGGTAGAGCGGAGCTACTGGCATCTCCTTAGCAGAGGCCAGGGAAGCTGCTAACCACGCATAGGACTGCCTTTCACAAGGAAGTCTAAAATGTCAATAACGCCCAAGTTGAGACACCCTGAGTTAAACAAAGCCAACCCTGGAATATTATTACCTAACTCCAAATTGAGGCATTCACTCATTAAATAATATTCAGTAAGTTTCTCACACATGCAAGACAAAACTTTAAATAGCCAAGCTTCCTTGTTAACCACCTAATGGTATTTTTGCTTTTTGTGTTTCAACTCTTTTTCAAGTGCTCTTGTTGTCCTAATAATTAAAAAAAAGATATTGAGGCTGAAAGATCCTTAAATATCATCTAATCCAGTATTTTTCAAAATGTTCAGGAAGGAACTTCAAATCTTGGCAGTGGGTGAGAAGGTAAGAGCAGAAGCTCACTTTTACATTTCTTTTTAAGGTTCAAGGAAAAAACAGTTCTGCTAACTTAAATGTTTAAATGATAAAACTTTGATCTGATGAATTCCTCTTATTTTACAAATGACAAAGCAATGTCCTGAAAATTTAAGTCACTTGCTATGGTTATATACATACTTAGTGGCAGAGATCAATAAACCCAGAAATTCAACAAGGTTAAGATCACCAACAGAATAGCAACAGAGTAAACGGAATAAAAGCTATTGCCAAAAAATTGTCTTATACTGTATAGTGGAACCTAAGTGGTAAAGCAAACCCAATTTTAGTAATATATTCCAGCATATGATACATTCCCCTCCATCAAACGCTTACAATATGGCCGGAGAACAAAACATGCATATAAAATGATAAATACATTAAGAGTGATGCAAACAAGACAAGACATAAAATGTATAGACAAAGCGTATTTAATGGTCGTATTATTTACTGACCCTGTATGCTGAACACTGTGCTACTGTACTTTCCGTAGTTAATCCTCAAACAATCCTGTATGTCTAAGTGGTACTGTTATCCCCAAGGACAAATGAGAAGACAGATTTAAAGGAACAAAGTAAGAGCACATCAAAATAAAAATTCAACAGTTATAATAGATACTCACATCCATTATATCACATAATCCTTACAACATCCTTACATGGTATTTTACAGAGGACATAAGTAGAATGACTATTTAAACGGGTTGAATAAGCAGTAATGGTGATAGTGGTTAGAAGTAAAAGCAATAGCACTACCTGCCAGGCAGAGAGCCAAGAATTTCATATACGTCATCTCATTCAATCCTTTCAACTCCTCAAAGTTATCCTCTGTTTATAGATAGATGTGGAAAACAAGTATGGAGAGGTGAAGATGCTTCCCAAGGTCACAAATCGAAATGGCAGAGCCAAGACTCGTACCAAGTCTGTAAGACTTCAGAATAGAAGCTCTTCACTTCATCCTTGCCATTATTTTTATTCACCATAGTCTTATCCAATACTAAGAGAAGAGAAAGAAAAACCTCTATTGATTATGATGATTCATTCTCAGTTTAGTGTTTTGAAGGATACCTTCCTAAGATTTTTCTTCACTTGTCCATAGATAATTTCTCTTTTAAATAATGAAATTCTATGAAAAACACATTTGCAAATCCAAATACATAATAGCATTCTCTTGCCTTTTTATGCCTAAAATTTAGCTTTAGCTGTAAGTATTCCCAGGGACCAATGGGACTGCATAATGAATCATCATTCACCGTTTTCCTTTACAAATCTGGATATTTTTCTGTTATAGAAGTACCTTGCGATATAAAGAAGGGGAACAAGAGATCATCATTTTTAAAAACCAGACAATTAAGCTCTCTATGTATTATATGTAATATTCTCTGAAGTGAAAAGTATTGTGTTTTGTTTGTTTTTTAGTTCAGTGGGAAAATTCTCCATTTGCTTATATCAAACACAAAGTTGAAGGTCTTTGGAGATATTCAAGACCGCACACTCATAGTACTAGGAATTGATTAAAAGCCAAACAGTATCAAAGATATCAAATGGTTGGTTACTTGAACTGCCCCATTATCACCTTCAACAACTTAGTAATAAAAGATTAAATGCATCCAAAGGGTTAGTTCTGAAAAAGGCACTAGGACAAAAGGTAATTTACAACATTTCAAACTGACTAGAACTGGATTTTTAAACATGTGGGATAAAATTACTTGCAATATGGCTTTTCAGTATATTGGTACCAATCAAGAATATATATGGCCTAGCTGGAGAACAAGAACAGTCCTGATAAGGAACAGAGCCAATGAAAGAGATAGAAGATAAAGCCACAGTAGACTCTGAATAGTAAACTAAATTGTTTGAATTTTCTCTTGCAAGCAATGGGAGACTATGCGTTTCAGGTTTTTTTTTTTTTTAAAGAACAACAAAAAAATGGCTTTTTAGAAAGTTAAATCTACTCCATACTGTAACCAGAGTTGACTAGGGGAAACTTAAGTAGAGCAGCAAAGAGAGACAATGTTTTAATACTTTATGCATGGAAAGATAAAGGAAGTAGCAGAAGGAATGAAAAGGGATCATTTCAAACAATGGTTATTACAAAGGATGATTTGACAAGATTTAGAGATCAAGAGCCAAATATAATTCTAAAATATTGAGCACGACAATTGAACCTGGGAGAAATTACAGGACCTTAAAATAGGAAAATTCAGAGAATGAGGTTTTTCTCCCTGGGAGGTAGGGGAGGAGAATGGGAGAACTGGAAAGATGATAAATTCCACTTTAGAAGTGTTGTATTTAAAGTGAGAATGTTGGCAGGCTGTTAATTGCCAGACAGGGAAACCAAAGAGGACAGGCTAGAAATGAAAACTTGTAGGTAATTTACATATTCGTATCTTACATTTGTAAAGCTTTTCAGTTTCTACAGTAAATTCAAGCACATTATCTCACGTGAACTCCACAGTTGCCTCGAAAGGTAAATAGGTCAGATATCCCCATTTTCCAGGAGATACGTAGGCATTGCAAGTTAAGTCACAGAGCTAGAAGTTAATAGGACAAGAACTAAAATACAGCTCAAGGAACCCTTATGAGGACTCAGTGCTACGTTACTTACATCTCTACACAATGATACCACGCAGACTACACGCTTCTTTTTAAAAAATCACATAACTACAGTTGGCCCTTGAACAGGGTTTGAACTGAGCAGTTCCACTTATATGCAGACTGTTTTCAAGAAATACCTGTACTGTTTTAGATTTGCAGTGTCCGTGGGTACAGAGGGCAAACTGTATGTATTATGGATCTATGCTTTTTCTATAAGGGACTCGTGCATCACAATATTTGGGTATCCACAGGGGTCCTGGAACCAATTCCCTGCAGGTATTAGGGACAACTTAAGTTTCTGGGAAGACAAGTTACACAAGCATTTTCGACTGCCCGGGGAGGGGTAAAGGGGAGGGGTTGGTGCCCCAACCGCTGCATTGTTCAAGGGTCAACATCCTTCTTTTACCATTAAAATATGATAAGAGAAAATTCATCTTTTCTCAGCTTACTGCTTCATAAAATGATCTTTAATACAATAATTAATTTCACTGTTATATATGTTAACAGACTACAAGTTGACTATAGCACCACATTGTGGTAGCATGGTATCCATTCATCAAAATTTCTAAATACTCAGTTGGCCAAGCAGCAGATACAGTAGAAATAGCAGAATGCCTGTGAATTTTCCTTCTAATATGAAAAGTAAATCTGAGTTGCCAACATTCCAGTTTCCTGGTAACATTTAAAAACTGTTACTCTCTACTCTGTATTGCTCCAGTTTCGGTATGTGCTGCCAAAGTGAGCTGCATGTCCTACCTTGACAAACATTTAAATAAAACATTAATTTATACCTTAAAAATGAATACAATATAATAGACTAGATCCTATAAGATAATCAGTTATCCCCTTGGGGTCAAATTCAAGTATTGAAAAATAGTAACTGTAATATCCTTAAATATGTTAAAAACTAATTACGTCAATTCCCATCAATTCTCCCTCCACATCTCACATATACCCCGTTTCTCCCTTTTCATACCACTACCTTAAATTACGTACACATTATCTTTTGCATGGGTTTTCCTATGCACTTCCTGATAGTCACCCACCCTCGGTCTCTCTAGTTGTCAATTATTTTACACAATACGACCAGATTAACTTTCCTGAACCACACCTAATAAATATCATGACGGTGTCTCTTTTCAAAAGTTTTTGTTCTCATTTTCTTCTCTTAAGTTACTGTTTACGAAGGGATTACTATGTACCATTCATTCACGGTACTAGTAAGCACCCAGCATGGATTCTCATTAATCCTCACAACCATCTCCTTTTTCAATTTTGTAACTTAGCTTAGCAAAGACAAGAGACTTGCCCAATGTCAAAAGCCAAATGGCACAGATGGGCCTCAAACTGAAGTCTGTTTTTTAAGACCTGGACTTGTACTAGGGCAGACCGTATCCAATTTGAGTTATTCTTTTGCATCCTTGGCCCCAACCTTAACTCCTCCCAGCTTCTCATGACTCCTGGCTCTGCCTTTTTGTTGCTCTCCCAAGAAAATACAGTGAGAGTACCCCTTTTCTTCTTCCAATTAGAGTAAGGGGGGAAAAGGTAGCATAAAGATGTAAAAATATTTACTTTGGTATAAGGCGTTTGGATGTCTGTGTGAGCGACCAATGACGTCCAGTGCTTAGAAGTAGCACCGGGAAACAGACATTATGTACTGTTTGGTTTTTTTAGTTTCAGGTGTAAGACATTATGTACTGTTGACTAAAAATCAGTACAATGTCATATACTGATTTATATCTACCAAAAATTTAAACTAAAGCTTTGATCTATCAATTCCTTTTCTAGAAATTTATCCCATAAAGTATGTTTGGAACAATTTAAGTATGTTAATCTACTTTTTCAACTGTAAATTTAATAAAATCTAAATACAGATCAAGTATTTCCAATGAAAGTTTATCATTCTAATTCAGATGTGCCATGAGTGTAAAATACACATGGAATTTCAAAGACTCGGTCGGAATGGAAAAAAAATCAATGCAAAACATCTGATTATTTTTTGTATCTAATACATGTGGATATTGTAATATATTTTACATATTGTGTTACACAAAATATACTATTAAAATGAATTTCACCTGTTTATTTAAAAACAATTTATATGGCTACTAGAGCATGGAGCTCTATGTGAACTGACATAAAACAAAAGGCAAGTAAATAAAGCAAGCTTTGCAATGGTATTTATATATCATTCCATTTTTACAAATGCACATAAAAGTTATGTTTATAAAGTTATTAACAAAAAATCTGGAAGAATATACACAATACTGTTTTCATTTAATATGAAAAGTAAGAATAACAGACCTCTTAGGTCTTATTTTCTACTTATACTTCTGTATTATTTGGGTATCTCACAAAATATTGACCAAAAAAGATGTTACTTTTATAATCTGGGGGAAACACAAAGATATTATTACTGTTTTGAAAGAAAAAAAGTAGAAACTTTACATTACAATTACCTTCTAAAAGTCTGTAAAAATTAGCAGCATCAACAAAGCCCTTTCAAGAGTGCTAGAACCTTACTTAAGTATTCAAAAATATTATCCCTAAGGCCCTAAACAATTTCATAAACAGTGCAACAATAAGAATTTCTAAATAAAGCACTTAAGCAATCATTAGAATGATGACTCTTAAGTAGTCCGGACTTCCTCTACCACACAAAAATGAATATATTATATCTTTAATTTAAAAATGAGAGGAAATCAGTTCACTAAAGGAATAAGGGCATTAAGTATAAGAAAAATTCCAAAAGAGATCACCGACACTTTAAAATCTAGCAACGAAACTGCTGCCTTTGAGCCCTTCCTGTAGAAGTTCCAGAGGAGGCTTGTCATAATTCTGATTGCCTCTGTTCTTTCATCATGTTAATAACTCACAATTACAACTCTCAAAGAATTCTAATTACAAACTCATGTAGCTTTGCTTTCTAGACGCCGATTTCTATGCCTAGTCCATATAGATTTTCTCCATCCCCTTTAATCTTGGGTGTCAATCCTTTAGTGAATTACTTGTCACAAGTTTCAGGTCTCTAAAACCATATTATAAGAGATTCCAACTTTTGACCTCAAGTGAGTTACAGCTTACTAGAGAAAAAATTTGCTCCAAAGGTCAGTAAATTAGTAGATGGTTACCTCTATCTACATGGCTTATTGGTATGCAATTCAACTGGCCATAAAAAAAAAAAAAGAGTGAATAGTTTGCCTTGTCACTGAAGAAACACCAAATAACCATTTCAGAGTTATTAAGCAAAATTAATAGTCAAGATTTATATCTATTGTTATCTATAAATCAGACTAAAGAAGTGACAGGAGAGTATGTTCAGGACCAGAAGCAGGGCTGTGTCATCCGAACAGGAAAGGAGCAGAAGCTGAGAAGACTGAGGAGGATACAAGCATCACCAAGTTGAGAAGCCACTGAACTTTTAGTGCTGCAGGATTGCTGACTTGAGGGTATGAGCCATGTTCTGATTTCGACCAGATAGTCTTAGAAGGAAGAAAAACATACTGGGGCATATTATGCAACAAGAAATGGGAACAAAAGGTCAATTTTAAAGATTACTGTACAATAGATCTCCCTGATCCGTGGGGTATATATTCTAATACCCCCCCCCATGGATGCCTGAAACTACACATAGCACCCAACCTTATAGATACACTGTTTTTTCCTATACATATATACCTGCGACAAAGTTTTTAAATTAGGCATAGTAAGAGATTAACAACAATAACTAATAACAAAACAGGACAATTATAACAACTGCAATAAAAATTATGTGAATGTGGTGTCTCAAAATATCTTATACTATACTCACCTTTTCACTTAAAGGAAGGACTTTATGGCTTCTCTTTGGGATATCCAAATTGCCAGCATCACTACTCATCCACTTTGGGACCATTATTAAGTAAAATAAGGGTTACCTGAACACAAACACTGTGATACTCTAATACTTGATCTGAAAACGGAAAAGGCTACTAAGTGACCAGTAGGCAGATAGCATATACAGCATGGATAGGATGGACAAAGGGATAATTTATGTCCTGGGTGGGAACTTGAATCATGCTACTCAGAACGATGGACAATTTAAAACTTATGAATTGTTTATTTCTGGAATTTTCCATTTAATTTTTTCGAACCACAGTTGACCACAGGTAACTGAAACTGCGCAAAGTGAAACCGTGGATAAGAGGGACTACTATACTGCAAATTCTACAGTTAAAAAGGCTACTAAATTATACTTCACTCAACAGTGTAAGTACCCACTTGACACAAAAACTTGGATAGTCCTTGGCAAGAAAAAGAAATTTAAAATCTAGTATAGAAATTAAGTAAACAAGCAAACGAACAAAACCCCTGTACAACTGCAAAGCTATTAGATAAGTGCTATACTACAACTACAGAAAATGCCATAGGAGTTACCTGAAGAGGAAGAAAATCCTAAGAAAACTTGTAAATAGGAAAGAGTATTTGAAATGCAGCCATTACACAAAAGGGGGAAAAAAGTAAGCACAATATTAATACAAGCACATTAATATCAGTAAAATTAAACAAATGCTTTATCTGAACGTAACATTTTAAATCACCATAATACAACTCAAGTCTGCAAACTATTGTCACTTTTTAAGTCTGTTAGGTTGGTGCAAAAGTAACTGCGGTTTTTGCAATTGTTTTTAACCTTTTAAACCACAATTAATTTTGCACCAATCTAATATTTGAAAATGTGTAGTAAAAACAACGTAGTGAAAAACACCCTAAAGCAATGCTTGAGAGTCACTAAGAGAAACTGACAAAGCTGAGAACTGGATCTCACTACACATGTAAGCTGTTTTTTAAGTCGGGCAACAAAAATTATTGTCCCCACTGACTTGCACTATTTCAGAGATAAAAAAACTACCTCAACACACAATTACAATCATTCATCACTGACTCAGCCTAATGACAACCAATTCACACAATTCCTGCAAAATGGCTTAATAAAATTATTGATAATCACATCATCTATTCAAAACACATTTATTAAAACATAATGCAGTTTATTGCCATCCCAGGTGAATGTAACCGATTAGGTTTGTATTCTACCCACTTCTTATCTAACATCTCTGGAGTACTTAATATATACCAGGCATTACTCTGACCATTCTTCATCTGTCATCTCAATCCTCAAAATAAGGCTCTGAAGGGGACCAGAATATGTTACCCCAAAATGTGACACTTTGGCATAAGGATTATTTTGAGATAAAGGCAATTAAGAAACTGCAGAAGCCCACACACAAAAACTCTGTCCTCCCCCTACCTGGCTAAAAGGCAAAGCATAAGTTTCCCTTTGTAAAGGTAACATAAATTTCCATTTACTCCTATACAAGGAAAATGACCCTTAATCCTGAGAGTTGACTCTTACCAATGGAGAAGGCACAGACTTACATCTGGATAACAAACCTTACTAAAATAACTATTATCTTCCATTAGTTTCCTCCACATATTTACCTTCCCACAATTTAGTAACCCCTAAAAGCCTAAACCTCTTTTCCTTCGTCCTGTCACTTTGTCTTGTCCCACAATTTATTGCCCAATCTCACTGCTTCTTTGGGTCTTTAATTCTTTTCTATGAAGGCCTCCATACACGTATTTCTCTTGTTAATCTGTCTTTTGTCAGTTTAATTTGTAGGGCCCCAAATAATAAACTTAAGAGGATGGAGAAAAAGGTTTTTCCTCCCCTATAACCCTCTCAATCAGGCACTAACACAATCTCCATTCTGCAGATAAGGAGTCTTTGATAAATTAACTTGCTCAGACTCACACAAAAGCCAAGAAGGTATTTCAGAACGAGTCTGACTCTATAGCCCGAGTACTTAATGGGTGCAAAGACTGTAGGTGCATGCACTATAATGCCAGTCAGGGAGGGCCTGGAGAAAAGCAAGAAAAAGCCATTAGCAAATTCCTGTTTGTATTTATATCATCATAGGGAAAATTAATCAAGAACATGTTATACACCCCCCCTCAACCCACCACTAAATACATTTATGGCCGACGCAAGATAAATGGAATTGTTTTAAATCTCAAATTCAAACAGGTTGTAGGAGGGTACTAGGTTAGAAAAGCCTGATATTAAGCTCACAAGCAAGACTAAAGAGTAAACAAGTAAATGATAAAAGCACAAATTGATAATATGCACCTACTACGTATGTACCACATGAAGCAGTGAGACACTAAGATAAAAAGATATGGCCCCTACCGTTGAGGAGCTTACAGATTGAAGGTTCTTCATCTGAATTCAAGTACATCTTAAATATTAAATCAAAGACGGCTTTCTCAAAAATATTTTAATCTTACCAAAAAGACAGTGTTAAACAAAGTAAGTCTTAAGGCACGCTAAAATACAGAGTAGGAAAGTCCAAGGACTTTGTAGTCAAATAAATAGAATTCAAATCCTTGCTACTTACAGCCCCTAAAAGTCTAAACCTCTTTTCCTTCGTCTTGTCACTTTGGATAAAATACTTAATCTCTCTGAACCTCTATTTTCTCATTTGTAAAAGGGAGAATACTGATAAAAAACACCACCACCCTTGCAATGTAGTTGTTAATATTTAGAAATACATACAAAGGATACAGCAGACTGCATACCACAGTAAGAGATGGAGCAAGGAATGGAGTTCTGGGTAGGAATTAGGGGAAAGCACAAAGAACTGTGATTTAGCCAAACGAGCTGCTATAAAATTTAAGTATAAAAGAATAAGGTGTAAAGTATAAAAGGGTAAAATATGAAAGGAACACTATTCCTTTAAGATGCCTGCAAATAATTATAAAATTTCCTTTCATAAACTCTTAAGTATCTACTGATTACTCTTAAGTGAATCATTATTTTGAAAAACAGCTGCAGGTTACTTGTACAGTACTCAGATAAATTACATGGGTTACAGATGTAGACCTGGGGTTCATGACCTACTTTCCACGAATCCCAATACTATATGCACAACAGTGTTTCAGGGGAAGGACTCAAAGGACCATCAGACCAACAGAAGATTATTAATATACAGTTAAATTTGCATGTCCAGTATTGATAAAGTGAAATGTGTAGTTGTCGATGTGAGGCAATTTGAAGAAATAACAGTTTGCAGCTGGAAGTATAAAATGAATCACACTGAAAAAGACTTGGGCTGTCTATTACATTGTTTTGTACACCTGAAACTAATAATAAAGAAAAAAGAAAAGAAAGAGACTTTGGCATTATCTAGTAAGTTGACCAGGCCCACACCCTGTCAGCCAGTAATCTTATTCCTCATTATATACTTTAGAGCAGTGATGTCCAACAGAAACTTCTGAAATAATGGAAATATTCTGTACCTACATTGTGTAGTAACATAGCCACCATCAATACATGGCTATCAAGCACTTGAAATACGGCTACAGCAAATAGGGACTGAATTTCCAATTTTAGTTAATTTTACTTAATTTAAATAGTCCTATGTGGCTAGTGGCTCCCATACTGGAGACTGCAGCCCTAGAGAAACACAAGTACACACACACCATGATAAGTGTATAGGAACCATCATGGTAACATTATTTAAAATAACCCAAAACCAGAAACCACTCAAAGATCCACCAACTGTATTAAATAAATTGTGGCATATTATTTTTTAAATAAACGGTTACAATTCTATAACATTATAAATAGTCCTATAATTTATTTGCATATTATTTGAGCAATTCTGTGATTCTGCTCAAACAACTAATAAACTGTCTTAATACAGCCTAATCTCTAGGGGACTGTCATCCACTCTTACTTCGAAGGCAGACCTCTGAGGGCAGTGACTTCATCCAATACTTCTCTATATCGCCCCCCAATTCAATATATAGTTTTCTCTGTGAACTAGTTAGGAAAACTGGGGCAGACAAAACTATGCTAAAGTGAATGATAATTACTTGTAGAACAAAGAAAAACCAATTCCTTACACATAAATATCATACAAATAATATAACCAATGTAAAGTAGAATTTTTAAGATCTGCTTAAAAATAGCAAGTTTTCTTTTCACATTGAGTATAATACACTTATATTCTAAGTTCTAACTGTATTTGAAAATAATACAAAATTTTATCAGTAAAATTTGATAAGACTTTGCAACAGCTTCTGTTTAAACTTTAGGGGGAAAAAAATGGAGAGCGTGGGACAAGAAAAGTAGATTTCTGAGAAGCCCGAGGCAGGTAATAACGAGCTAACAAACCAGGCAATGGTGTACTGGAAAAAGTACCGAAAAAATTATGAATCTGGTACTTGAGATCCAACCCTAGCCCTGCTAAACTACCAGGGCAAGATTATTCCAATAGCCACCTATCCCTGCCTCTGACCTGTGAAGGAGTATAGATTTCTCTTTTTCTTTTTGGAGGGGAGTTAAATATCTCGAATCCACCTCTATGACAAAAATTCAGAAAGGCAGAAAAATAACTTTCTGAAGCTTCACTTATACCCCAAACATTACACAAAAACCAGGACCTAAACATAGGCACTCTTTATGTGCAACTAAACCTAGTAGCACACAGCCTAGTTCAGTGCACTCACAAATGGCAGTCAATTATTTTAAATGAATGCTGTCTTAAAGGCACGCCTGAAGCAACAAGCAAAATATAGAAACCCTAGTTGTTAGGTCAAATCAAAGTATTCTAATACATTTTAAGTGACATCAAACATTTTCTGGTACAATGTAAAACCCTCAAAATATGAAACTATATTTCAACACGAAGTCGCAGTTTTTTTGATGTCAAGTTTCTGATACTATTGTGAAGCCAAGGAGTTATAACTTTCATCAAAAGAAGCATAGTTCAAAGGACAATTTAGCTTTAAATATAAATAGTTATAATTTCTAAAATTCGGAATAACTAATTAGGTATACTAAAAACTGTCAAAAACTTGAATGAATCTTCTTAATTATTTCACATCTGTTGATTTGTCACAAAGTATTGTGCAGCCATAAAACAAAAGGGGGGGAGGAAGCAAATACTTATTAAGTATTTACTATGTGTCAGAATATTTTGCTCAGTGTCTTCCAAACCTTATTTTAACCTTTTCAATCATCTTCCGAGGTGGCTACATATTATAGATAAGGAAAGTAAAGGTGTGGCAGGGAATTACCTCATGAAGAACTTCCCAACTCAGCTGACGACATTACTACAATTATTTTCATTTCTCCTGCTGACTTTTTGCCTAAAACAAAAGTAGGCAAACTAAACCCACAAGCCAAATCAAGCACACCCTGTTTTTATAAATAAAGTTTTATTAGAACATAGTCACATTCATTTGCACTTTGCACTGTAAGAGCAAAGTTGAAAACTTGCAACAAAAATGATATAGCCTACAAAGCTTAAAATATTTAGTATGTCTCCCTTTACTGAAAGTTGTCAACCCCTGCCTTAAAGGCTCAAAAACGTCAAGAACCTTAGTGGTCTCAAAACTTCAATGTTTAGGGTCTTTCAGACAACTGCTAGCCCAAGAAGGAACTTTAAAATTATATGAGACAAAAGGCCAAATTGCTTGAATTTTTATAATGGTTAAATCATATGATAAGCCCAAATATATAAAAATGATATAATTAAAGAGCTTGATGATAAGGTTACTAAACCCTTATTCCTCTTAAACTGTCTTCTGTAGTCCGAATTGATGGAAGAAAAACCTCACAATTCACAATATTAAATATATTTAATGAAGATGCATCTTTTTACAATGCACCCACACTTTTCATTGTAGCAAAACCGAGCGTGGCTTTTTCTTACAAGTACTTTATTTCATATTTTCACTTAACACATTTTGATCTAATATATTCACTGAGTTGATTCTATTCTGATCAAGCCAAACATTTATCTGATTACTCAAGGATCTACATATTTTCTGGTGTGAGGAAGTCTGTTTTTGTTGTTGTGTTTTTAAAACTCTACTATTGTTATTCCAAGCAAAAAATCCAATTATATTATTTTATCTTCAATTAAAATATACTTTACGATCCAAATACATTTAAACAACTTGCTTAAATTAACCCAGAATGAAGAATGTGTAATTACAGTGACAAAAATAACATTTTCTTTCTTCACTTAGTAATTAATTTTAAACAAGAGTTTTCTAGTGGTATAGTCTACAATCTCTAGTATAACTCTATAAACTCTAGTATAACTCAAGAAAACTTAAGTCTACCAATATGTAAAATTTACATAATTGTTAGTGAATATCTTGACTTCTCTGACTTTATAGTTTAGTTCACAAAATCTTACATTCAATATCCTTCATTTTTAAGCATACATGTTAATGTATATTAGTCAAAGAAAAATAATTCAATTTGATTTTTGTTTGAAACAACTCTGGAGTTATTCTCAGAAACATACAAGGCTGGTTCAACATTTGAAAATTAGTCAGTACACTAACTAATTACACAGTTAACACCCTATTAACAGAATAAAGAAAAAAATCCACATGATCACCTCAATAGATACATTTGACAAATAGATACATTTGACAAAATTCAATGTCCATTTATGATTAAACAGCAACAAAAAACTTCTCAGCAACCTCAGAACAGAAGGAAACTTCCTTAACCTGATTCAGAGAATCTACAAAATGACCTACAGCTAACATATCTTAAAGATGAAAGATTGAAATCTTTCCCTTTAAAATTATGGACAAGGCAAGGATGTTCCCTTTCACCACTCCTATTCAGCATCTCACTAGAAGTCCTATCCAGTGCAATAAGTCAAGAAAAATAAAAGCCATACAGATGAGAATGATATAAACATTTCTGTATTCACAGATACATGACTGCTTAGAAAATCCAAGGAATACACACACACACACACACACACACACACACACACAAATTCATAATAAACTCAGGATATGAAGTCAATATACAAAAATCAATAAAAATCAATTGTATTTCTATATCTTGGCAATAACTAATTAGAAACACAAGTTTTTTTTAACGACAATTTACAATAGAACCAAAAAACTGAAATACTTAGGTACAGGTCTAATAAAATATTTACAGGAACTATATGTTGAAAATTCAAAAACACTTATGAAAGAAATCAAACACTTAAATAAATGGAAAGAACACCATGTTCACAGATTGGAAAACTCAATTTTGTTAAGATATCAATTATCCCCAAATTGAACTATATATTAAACACAATTCCAATCAAAATCCTAGCAGAACTTTTTGTGGATATCGGCAAGCTGATTCAAAAATTTATGTGGAAAGGCAAAAGAACTAAAATACGTAAAAGAATTTTGAAAAAGAATAAAGTTGGAGAACTCACACAAATCTGATTTCAAGACTTATTTTAAAGCTCTAGTAATCAAGACACTGTGATATTGTCCAAGGATAGACACATAGATCAGTAGAACACAAGAGCCAAGAAATAGACCCACACAAATGTAGTCAAATGGTTTTAGAAAGAGACAAAGGCAATTCAATGGAGAAGAGGTAGTCTTTTCAACAAATGGTCATGGAACAACAAAACAAATGAAACTCAACCCATACAAAAATTTCTCTCTTCATACAAAAATTTACTGATAATGGGACATAAATCTAAATGTAAAATATAAAATCATAAAACTTGTAGAAGAAAACACAGGAGAAAATCTTTGTGACTTTGAGTTAGCAGAGTTCCTAGATACAATACCAAAAGTAAGATCTATAAAAGAAAATACTGGACTTCTATAAAAGAAAATACTGGACTTCATCAAAATTTCAAACTTCTGTACTTCAAAAGACACTGTTAAGAGAATGGAAAAGGCAAGCCACAACTGGGAGAAAAATCTCTGCAAATCACATGTCTGACAAAGAACTATACAGAAATCTCTAAACTTGACAATAAGAAAATCCAATTTTAAAATGGGCAAAAGATTTGGACATTTCAACAAAGAAGATATATATAGTAGTAGATGGCAAATAAGCACATGAAAAGATGCTAAACATCATTAGTCATGAGAAAAATACAAATAAAACCACAATTAGATACTGTCACATACCTATTAGTATGACTAACATTAAAAAAGATTTACCATACCAAGTGTTGATGACGATGTAAAGTGACCGTAATACTCACACACTGCTGATGGAAATACAAAGTGGTTCAGCCTCTTTGGAAAACAGCTTCACAGCATATAGAGGGTGCCAAAAAAATGTATACACATTTTAAGAAAGGAAAACTGTGTTGAAACTGTAACACTCAATATATCCCAATAACAAAAGATGAATACAAGTCACGTTTGACTTCTGCAGTTACAAGAGGTGCTCAAAGTGTTTACCATCAGTGTCCAGACACTTCTGATGATGGCGAACTACTGCTTGAACAATGTTGACCAAAGTGTCCACTTGTATACATTTTTTTTTTGGCACCCCCCCCCCCAGTAGTTTCCTATGCTGCTGTAACAAATTACCACAAACTCAGTGGCTTAAAACAACACAAATTTATTACTTTACATTTCTGTTAGTTAAAATTCTGACTCAGGACTCCTGGGCTAAAATCAAGGTGTTGGCAGGGATCCATTCTTTTCTGGGGGCTCTAAAAGTTAATCCATTTCCTAGCTTTTCCAGCTTCTACAAACCACCACATTCCTTAGCTTATGTGTCCCCCCCGGCCCCTCCTCCCCCATCCTCAAAACCAAAAACTGCATCTCTCTGGCCCTGCTTCTGTTGTTACATCTTTTTATCTCACTCTACTGCTTCTCTCTTTCCCTTTTAAGGACCTTTGTGATACACTGCATCCACCTGGATAATCCAGGATAATCTCCGTGTTTTAAAGTCGGTTGATCAGCAACCTTAATATGGAATATAATAGCTAAAACAATTTTGAAAAAGAATAAAGTTGGAGAACTCACATTATCTGATTTCAAGAGCTTATTTTGCAGATGGCTGCAACTTTAATTCACCTTTGCCGTGTAATCTAATTTATTCACAGGTTCCAGGGATTAGGACATCTCTTTGGGCCATTATTCTGCCTACCACAGAGTTTTAATAAAGTTAAACATACACTTACCATATGACCCAGCAATTCCACTTCAAAGTGCTTACCCAAGAGAAAGAAGACTTATGTTCACACAAAAAAAGTTCACAAAGATTTATAGCAGCTTTTTTCATAGTAATAAAAAAAAACTGAAAATAACTCAAATGTCCTTCAATTGGTGGATGAATAAACAAACTGTGGTACATCCATACAATGGAATACTATATTCAGCAATAAAACAGAAGGAACTGCTGATACACTCAACAATATGGATGAACACTCAAATGTATTATGCTAAATGAAAGAAATCAGACTCAAAACGCTAAATACTGTGTGATTTCATTATATGATATTCCAGAAAAACAACCTGCAGAGAAAGACAACAGATTAGTTGCCAGGGATTAAGGATGGAGGGAAGATTGACTACAAAGAGCAGCTCAAGGGAATTGTGGTGCTGGAACTGTTCTGTATCTTGATTTTGGTAGCTGCGCAGCTTTATGCATTTGTCAAAACAACTGTATAACGAAAAGAGTTAATTTCATTTCACGTAAATGAAAAATAAAGTCTTTTTGAGAAAAGAACACAAATACATCATTTCTCACTCATCAGATTGGCAGAGATTTTAAAATCTGATAATGCCAATCTGACAATTCCAAGTGTGGCAAGGATGACTCAGCTACTGTTGGCAGGAATGTAAATTGTTACAACTTTAGAGGATAATTTGGCTGCAGCTAGTAAAATTGAAAATGCACATCAACCCATAGGCCAGCAATTCCACTTACAGGTAAGTTTACATTCTAGGGAAACCTTCACACATATGCTCAAGGAGACATGCATAGGATAGTCACTGAATATTGTTTGAAATATTGAAAAAACTGAAAGAAACCCTCCAGCAGGGGAATGAATTAATTGTGGCTAGTGGTTATTCAAACAAGAAAGAAAAAAAATGAGTAAAGGAAAAAATCAACCCCGTTGGCTACATATAGATGATTTTGAGAGGGGTAACTTACTGGTTTATTTAACAACAGTGTAGAGTGAAAAAGAGCACCATCCTTGGAATCTGGAGACAAGCGTTTTAGTTCCAACCCTGCCAACTAACTAGCAGTCATACTACAGACTGCTTAACTCTTTTCCTGGAAAACGAAGAGGTTAGGCTATACAACCACTAAGATTATTTCTAACTCAACAATTCTATGATTCAGTAAGTATATAATTAAAAATTACATTCTAAAGCATCTATGTCAAGAAATTTTTCCCCAGAAACCCTGAAATCAGAAACTATCAGAGAAATAGGACATCTTAGTATATTGATAAATAAAATGAACCAAATTTTTTGGTATATCTTTGATGAGCTTCTTAATCAAGATCGTAATTCAGAAAACACAGAAACAGTTAATTCCACTCTATTGACTTGGGTCACCCTCAGGTAAAACATTTCCTGTCCCATTTTAACTTTCTAAAACAAGTTACTATTATAGAGGCCCTTGTTAAGTCCAGCTCTGTCTAGCCAAAAGTTATTCAAGTACATAACACTCACTTGCTTTTTTAAAACAAAGATAAAATGATGAATTGCTTTTCGTATTTTTGCCTATTTCAGCTATAAAGACCTTACATTACAATTTAATAGCTTCAGCCTGCTACAATAAAGATCCTTTAAAAACGTGTAATAAGCCATGTCCACAGGGATCTAGTAAAAAATATTAGTTCATAACCCAAAAACAGCTTATTTAACAACTTCATTACCACCAATACTTATATTTCAAAGAGACCAATAACCAACATGTCATTTGTTCCTACTGCAGAATTTAATAGATTATTAACTTCTGGTATAATCCAAAAGCATAATACGATCATTAAAACATGATTATTACTTTAAAAGTTAGAAATATTAATGCCTTTCACATTGTCTGGAAATGTAAAAGTTCAAAATTCTTGTTCTAGAAGCTTTCCAAATCTAAATTCTTACAATTCTAAACAAGCACGGAGACAAAACACACACTATATACCACTTCTAAAAAGCTCCCAGCTATCAGATTTTAAGTTTAGCGCCAACTGCCAACAAAAACCTTTCGACCGAAACCTAAATTCCTTACACATTACTGTATGTCAATCAACTAAACATAAGGTGAGTTATTATTATTAGGAAGTTACATAATTTGCACCAAAGATTGTTCAAAGCGCCTTTCATTAAATGCAGCTTACAACAATTTACTGGCTTCAAAGTCCACCTTGAAAATTTAGAGTAAATTATCAGAAACTACTTACGAGATGAGGCTTCTCTTATTAAAAGTGGTGACAAGGAAGTAAGAACTGTTTGTTTATTTGTTTAAAGAACGCAACCAGCCAGCTGAATACCAGGAGCTGAGTCAGGCAGAGGAACGCTGACTACATTCCGTCTTCTAAAGGAAAGTGTTCGCCCCGCCGATTTTCCCGACCTGGCCTGGAGGGAGTCCTGGGAGTAACGAACTCGGGGACCAGGGTACCGAGGACAGGCGCGACCCTGCCGCGCCCCCTACAACTCGGCCCGGACGGGCAGGAGCCCCGCCAAGGTGGGTCCCTCGCCAAGACAGAGGGAGTGGGCACCGCCAGGCAGCGTTCCTCCAGGGGACAAAGGTTAAGCTCACACCCCCCGCGGCCGGCGGCCGCTCCCGCTGCCTGGGGCAGTCCGCAGAGCAGCCTCGGGTCTTGCCGGGCCCTGCGCGCAGCGTGTGGGGGAGGGGGCAAGCCCGGCCGCCCCTCCCCCGCCGCGCTCCGGGAGACCTGTTGATTAAGACCTCCACACCAAGCCGCCGCTGGTCCGCCTCTTACCTCTGTACCACAGCGGCCACCTCTCCTCCCGCCGCGGCCGTTCCTAAACACTGCAGAAACGACAGCTCCCCGGCGGCACTTAAAATACCGGATAAAGAATCCAGAAACTCCCGATTCCCCACCTCACAATCCTTAGTCCCCGCCCCTGCCCCACCGCCAGTCGCCGCCGTCGCCGCCGCCAGCGACTCCACCTCGAGACCGCGCGAGACCGGCCCCCGCGGCCGCCGCGAGACCGCGCACGCGCCCCCGGGACTCTGGCGCAGCGGCGCGCCTATCCCAGTCTCTCCTGCGCGCGCCCCGCCCGCTGCTAGGCAGAGAGGCTGGCGCGGTTCTCCCAATCCGGAGCCGGCTGGGAGAGAGGGCTCACTCATTGGTCGGCTCTACAGCTCCCGAGCGGCCGGTCGCGCGCACTTGCGCGCCTCGAAGTATAAAAGGCGACCTGCTTCGGGCTCTGAGGCACTAGAGAATTGCTTTGTGTTCGAGCCTGCTGGCTAGGTTGTGTGGAGTCCGAGGTTTCCCTGAGAGGTAGTCGGGAGCCGGCTAACGTTCTCCAGTCCTTGACTCTTACCTCGGTGGATGACTGTCCACTCCTGAAGAAACTCCAGTTCCCCATGAGGCGATTCCTCTAGTCCTGTGAAGCACGGCACACAATCTAACACTTGTTTTAGAAAGAACCATGACATATTTAAACACCTGAACATGTGTCGTGTCCCACAGAATAATTCTCTGCTATCGCAGAAGACTCCAAAAAGCTAGCCAGCTAGGACTGAGTTCTGAAAACAGAAAGTGGATGCCAAGGGCCACAGCTCTTTCACAAAACTCGAGTGAATGGACTTAGAGTTACCTGGGCCAACCCCCATCCAGTGCAAGGAAATCCACATAAACAATCTCCAGAATTCCCTAGAAACTGTTGGCTATATCCAAAATGGGGGCAAAAGGTTAATGTGTGACCTTTTCTAAGTTCTAAAATGCATAAAATAATAATTCAAGAAGCGTCCTCTAGCTGCTCAATGAATTTTTCTTTCTCTAGCTCAGGATTTCTCGACCTCAGGGTTATTGACGTTTGAACCACATTGTTGTGGGGGCTGTCCTGTGCATTACAGGATGTTTAACAGCATCCCTGATCTCTCTGCGGTACCTTCTAGATGCCAATAACACCACTACTCCCATTTATGACCATCAAAAATGTCACTACACCTTGCCAAGAGTCCCGTAGGGGGCAAAGTCACCTCCAGTTAAGAACCACTGATCTAGCTGTTCAAAGAAATGGCTTCTTTAAAAAGAGTCTCTCATTACCCATACATTCCAATTGCCTAATCCCAAGCAATTTTGCGTAACACCCCTACCTAAATGAACCCTCTAGCTACCGAGCCTTGCTCCTCCAGCTGCTTGGACTGCACCCTAATAAAAAAGATCACTATCTGTGATCATTTGAGATCTGAGATAGCAGCTACTGATTTCAAAACATGTGGAAATTATTTTGTAAAGTGCTATACAAATGCTAGTTATTATTTTTATTTCCTAAAGGTATTTTCACTTTAAAAGAGGGCAGACCCTCTAGCAAATAAAAAGTTTATTCTCTGATGAAGCTTATTCTCATTCTCAGAATCCCCAAATCACTCAAATTACTGGCCTTGTATGCAAAAAATGAAGGTAGCTGGAAGAGTGGAAGATATAGAAACTGGATGTAAAGTGATTAGATTTGAGTTTTAGCTTTGATGCTAACTAGTTCTGTGATTTAGATGTGTGACCCAGGTCTCTGGGGCCTAAATTTTCTCATCCGTAACAGGTTAACTACGTTTTTAATTTTTTTTCTAGTTTTAAGATTCTGGTAGCCTCTTCATGTGAAATCTAA
Organism: Rhinolophus ferrumequinum; assembly: GCF_004115265.2. Classification (NCBI taxonomy): domain Eukaryota; kingdom Metazoa; phylum Chordata; class Mammalia; order Chiroptera; family Rhinolophidae; genus Rhinolophus; species Rhinolophus ferrumequinum. The sequence goes on from NC_046289.1 coordinate 29,408,171, forward strand.
CATGATAGCATAGGGAGTTTAAAAAATATGATATGCATCCCAAAATAGAATGAAATAGGTCATCTGTAGTTTAAAACCCCCCGTCAGAAGAGTTGTTCATTCTTATCACAAAGCAGTTCACCAACTGAGTCACCCTGGTAAATTTGTAACTAAGTATTTTGGGCGAGTAGTGAAAGCCACACTGTAAAATCAAGTGTAGGGTGGAGAGTAACCATAGTAAATATGCTTCCTCCTTCCTCATCTTGGCATATGCTTAACCCATCATCTGCCAGTAGCCTCTATTACATGTTTACCGGTATGTAATACAATCTTGTGTTATTTCATTAAAGGCTTGGGGGAAATATATTAATATTGTGTTTCATCCATTTGCAACAGGTCTGAAATCTCAGTTTTCAAGAGTATACCATTTACTATTATATGTGAAATCCTTAACTAAGTCTATTATATCCCTTTGGTTTTATCATCTCTATGTACTAGTGAAAGCCAAAGATTTCATAACTGAATTGGTAGCCTAATCGCTGATAGTTATATGAACCAGATGATCAGAAATAATGTAAATTAAAAGAAGAATACTGACTGATTCAGGTATAAGAGAAGTTATGAAACAAGTTAGTAGGTACATTAATTATTAAGTATTTAAATTTTTTTAAAAACCAAAAAGACAAAAAGCAAATCAACAAACCATGAACTTTTCTAATTTAATTGGGCTTAGTTATTATTATGATGATGATGTTTTGTAGCACTTCTTAACCTTTCATAACGCTAGCTGAAATGATTTTGTCCCTAAGCTAAGAACATTATGCAGTTGTTGCCAGGTGCAATGGGAGGTCCCACCGTCTGTGGTTAGCATCAGTAACCATCCATACAGGCCAGTATCATTCAACTCAATTAACGTTAATATATAGTCACGCATTAATTCAAAAAATAATATACTGAGTACTTCCTATGTGCTTAGTACATGCTGCAGGGAACTGAAACATGTGGCAATCCCTATCCTGGAGGAATTAAGTAAGGTGGGGAAAGGACAAGATGAGACAAGTCCATATAACTAAAATATAATATAGTAAATGAAAATAAGGTGCCCTGTGGACTCAAAGAAAGGTAAAGTCTTATACTAGGAGAAGCTTTACTATCTAATGAGGAAGGAGAGGGAAGGGACAGAGAATAAATTATTATGAAAATACCCACAATAAAAGGAAAACCAAGATATTATGCATGGCTTTAAAAGATAGACATAAAACTTTTTATCAGTTTGAATGACTGAGGGGTGTACACAGAGAAAAGCATGGGCTTATTATGGGAACAGCAAGTAGTCAAAATAACTTCAGAATATCATATTCAATATTTAGGATGTTAGTCATTTATCACACTTTTATTTGGACCCATCTTAGGTGGTCCTCTGCTAGGCTGGGGATGTGTAGACAAATAAAATATGGTCCAGGATAATTTTTATTTTGGAGAGAGAAGGTAGGCAAACTTGGAGCTTGGAAAATTTTCTAATGAAGAAAAGGCCTAGACTGAATGCCAAGAGAAATGAAGTTAAGTTTGTTCTCTTAAAAAGGGCTATAAAATTACCCATGTCTTTTCCTCACTAAGCTCCCAATCAAATCTTTATTTTGTTTGTGTAACAAATCTCAGCTGCTGCTTTAATTCATATCCATATGTGAATATCTGTGACTTGGTCGGGAGTGGTATCTGTGCTGAACTCCAAAGAGTTGAACTCTGATGTCATTTCTATGTTGTCTTGGACTAACTCTGATTAAGATTTAACTCCACCACTGCTTCAAAGCAGGCCTTTATCAATGTCATCTATTAGAGCCACTTTGCTAAATGCAAAAGGTCAATGTTCAGTCCTCGTCTTCCTTGACCTGCCAGCAAGCATTTGGTGCCATTGAGCATTTTCTCCATTTTGCCTTCTGGGTGCCTAAAACACCACCGTAGCTTTTCTTTCTATCCTCTGGAACCTCCTTCTCAGGCTCCTTCCCTGAATGCTAAAAGTTGGATTGTCCCAGGGCTCTAACATTCAACATTTTACTTCTCTCTGCCTGGATTTGAATCCCAACTCTACCACTTGATAGTTGTTTGATCAGAAGAAAATCTTTGAATTTCTCCAAGATTCAATTTCCTCATCTATAAATTGCAGATAATAGAAATAGCTACCTCTTACAGTGATTGTGAAGACTAAATATATCTATATATGTAAAGTGCTAACGTGCCAGGCATTATATACATTATTTGTCCTTATTCTTTTCATCATGTTCTTTATTACTCATTCCCTACAGGATTGCATCTGGGCTCAGTGGCTTTGAATTTCATCTACACACCGTCAACTCTAAATTTATCTCTAGCCTGAACTTCTGCCATAACTCCAGAATCATATATTCAACTGTTGGCTCAACATCTCCATTTGAATTCCTAATGAGCATTAAAACTTTAACATGTCAGAACTTTTTGTTTCTCTAGTTTTATTCATTTTAGTATATGGTAATGCCACTATTCCAGTTGCTCAGGTTTTCTTCCACACTGTACATCCAGTCTGTAAAGAAATCCTTTTATTTCTACCTTCAAAACATATCCAGAATCTAACGACTTCTCACCAACCCTACTGCTACCACCATACTCCAAGATAGCATCTTTTGCCTGGATTACTGCAATAGGCTCTCTTCCACCCATATTTTCTCTTTTCAGTACTACAACCAGTGATCATACACACAGACACACACACACACACACACACACACACACAAAATTAAGTTCGTGAACTCATCCTAGAAGAAGTGCTACATATGCTACATACCTCATTGCTGACTATCACTATGGTCACCTTCAAAGTACTCCCCTTGGGAAGCTATGCATCGATGCCTAGTCCACTCTTCAAAGCAATTTTGGAACTTTTTTTCTGGAATGGCCATCAGAGCTGTCAACGTATTACCTTTGATGTCCTGAATGCCATCAAAATGTCTTCCTTTCCATATTTCCTTTATCTTGGGGTAAAGAAAGAAGTTGTTGGGGGCCAGATGAGGTGAGTAGGGAGGGTTGCAACACAGTTGTTTACTGGCTAAAAACTCCCTCACAGAGAGTGCCATAGGAGCTGGTGCATTGTCTTAATGCAAGAGCCATGAATTGTTGGCGAAAAGTTCAGGTTGTCTAACTTTTTCACACAGCCTTTTCAGCATTTCCAAATAGTCAACTTGGTTAACTGTTTGTCTAGTTGGTACAAATTCATAATGAATAATCCCTCTGGTGTCAAAAAAGGTTAGCAACATCATGGCAACAAGTTCACAAACTTAATTGTCAGACCGTGTGAGTATAAAATACAATTTTTTTTCCTAGCTATAGGATTTTTGAACAAGTAACCTCACTAAGCTTCACTTTCATTATCTGTCTGTAAAACAGGAAAGTAATAATACCTGTCAGATTATTATTGTGAAGATTGAGAATGCATGCAAAGCACATTGTAGAATGGCTGGCAGCTTTATGAGAATGAGTAAGTGGTGGCTTTTAAAATTCAAACTATTCTTTGGATGGGGACTATCTGTAGTTTCTTTATTATTTTTTAAAGTATGGGGATTTTTTTAAAAAAAACCTGTTTGAAAATGGCGTTCACTGATTCCATAAATACTGTCTCTCAGTCCAGGTGCTCAGCTAGAAATAAAAGACAGAAAGAACGAGGTCCATCAAGGACCATCCAGGACCCCACAATGCCCAGTGTTAGAATCAACATAGAGTTGGGCTAATGTCCGAAAAGAAAAGTAAAACCAAAGAGGATAACAACTTTCTTCAACAACAGCAAAATAAAGAAGCCCTACAACTGAGTTTATGAATCGAAAACCTTATTGTTTTGTATTGTTCTCTACCTTCTTTCATAATCGACATCCACAGTAATTAAGATTTAAGAAATTAGACTGACATGGATTTAAATGCTTAATGATCAGTAGTAGCCTTTATTTCTGCCACATGGAAGATGCTGCTTTGTTATTCCCTTGTGTTGGTTATTATTTCTTGAGCTGTGCTTGTTTTTTAGGTTAGTAGTTTGTGTTTATCTGGAAAAAAAAGATGGAGAAGTCCGTTCAATTAATTCAAAAGTCTGAAGTACAGAATAAGATTATTTCTGTTAAGTTAAAAACTTTAAAAAACTAAAAATGAGTAAAATAAGTAAAATTACATTTATAATACTGCTTTTCTTCTTAATGTAACAATAAAGATCCTTTGGACAGATTAAGTTCTCATTTTTTAAACCTAGAGCTTGAAGCAATATTAAAGGAACCTCTTAATTTCTTAAAACTTTTGTTTTAAGCTACTTCTACCCATGTAAGAATCTAATAAATCAAGATGTCAAGATTAAGATTATGGGCTTTTATTTTTTAAGACTTAGAGGCATGTCATCGAATTATTTTCAACTTCTTGATCTATGCTAAACTGAGTCCTAAAATAAGTCATATTTGTGTGAGATTTACATACACATCATGTATACTCATTGAAATAAGAGGCCAAGTTACTTTCACATGACTTCAGTTGTAATAATATGCTTTTTGTTAGTAACAAACTTTTATTCACCATTTAAAAAAAAAAACTCACCTACCTTTTCCCATATATAAGCAATTCACAGTTTGAATATTTGGGAGCCACTTTTTAAAGTTTCGGAAGTCAAGATTTAAATATGGTATATATATCATCACTTTTGCCCTTCTTTGCACATCAATTCCATCATCAGAGCCCTGAGGAGAGGAGCATGTCATTCCTGCCAAGGCTACTCCTGGTTCTTCAACCTTCCCTTCAATTCTGCAAACTCAGCCCCAAGGAACGCGTGTGCGCGCGTGCACACACACACACACACACACACACACACACACAGCATTAGTTATGTTAGGAGAGGAAGCTGAATTCTAAGTAACTCACGCCCAAGCTAGTGTCTCAAAGAAATTTACAATAGAGTGGGCCAGGGCCACCATGTACAGCTATGCAGGTTAGACTGCAATGCGAATGGGGTCCCCAGCACTGTGCAGTGTACAGTCTGCACAACGGTACATGGCAGCCCTGTAGGTACTCTATGAGTATTTATGTGATTTTGGTATGAAAGAAAGAAGCCTTGGCTGTGTTGGCTAATCTAAGAAAGCAGGTTGGGAAAGAGTAAGATGAGAGAGCAAAAGGGAAGAGTAGGAATGAGAATGAAAGGAATCACTTGTAAAAGCAGCAGCAAGTCATTCTCTTCCAGTGCCTTATCTGAAGCTTCCTTTTCTCCCTCTGCTGTTACATTTTGACCCATGATGGATTCTAGAGTGGAAACCACAACAAACCCTCCACATTCCAGTTCATCTCTATTGTTACTACAATAGAAGTAGTAAGATTCAGTGTTAAAAGACTCAATATTGACAACTTTTTGTGGAAGTGTCATGTCTGCCCTTTATATCTATAGAGATTTATAATTTTAAAAAATTACCTTTAGGTTGTCTTACAATGTTTTTTTCCATTGGCCTTTGCTTTTTCTGTTTTCCTTTCCTTTCCTCACATCCATTCCCCTGAGAAAAGGGGAGACAGATAAGGCACAAGATTGAGGAAATTAGAAGAGGATTCAAGGGAAGAGAGCCAGAGGGCAAAAGGAAAAACAGGGAAAGTGAAAGAGAGAAGGCAAGAGAGAAGGCAAGTGAGGAAGAAAGGAAAAAGCCAAAAGCAAGAGATAAAAAAAGCACGGAAGGAGAGAGAACTTATTTTGGGTCTCAAATTCAAATCATGTTTCTTAGCCACCTCAGCAAAAATGTCTTTTATTTACCAGTGGAGCCCATTGTTAAATTTCACAAACAGGTTCCCTTTAGGGTCCTCCCACCTGTTCTCTTGTTAGCCTGGGTTCCATAAACATAGAAAAAAATCTGGCTGTTTAGGATTCCAAGAAATTTAATTGGCATTCAGAAAAGAAAGATGGGTTGGAGTGGGAGGATACTCCCAGTATTTCACAGGTATTTTCTCCTCTCTTCTTTTCTTGAATCTCTATTGTTTGTGTCCTTTCTTTCCATCTTGGAAAAATACCGTAGGATCAGAGATAAGCCTATTGTTTGGGCTCACTGTAAAGACATCAGCAAAGTGAAGGGGAATAAAGCCTAGAAAAATAAGCAATTGAAAAGTCAAGAAGGAAGAAAGAGGGACTGAGATCCAGAGAGAGAGGTTTAGCCTGGCCCTGCCATAGCCTTTTCGTAAAAACAGTACGTTTGAAGTGCCACTTTACCCAGAATCCTATTCAGGAAGGAGAAAAACGTATGATTCTTTCAAACTGCTGAGAGTTGTGAGAGATGAATCAGAGACCATGCCCCCAACTAGCATTGCCCAGGAGTTGGGTTAATGTGAATCTGACAAGGTTAATAGTACCAGGGGTTTGTTTTATTGCCGTGGGATAGCTTATTATCCTGGTTTCTGTCTAGAATAGAAATCAGATTTACAGACTCATTTTTAGTCTACACTCAGTGTAAATTCAATGGAACAAGGGATTAGGATTCTATTAATCTTTGCTTTTCTTGGGGTAAAGAGTGTTAAGCGTAAGAGAGTGTGAAAGGGGAAAAAGGAGTGTTTCAGAGGAGTGTGAAAAGGGGAAAAGAAATGCTAATCAGAGGGAAAATTGAAAAACTATACAGTCCTAAGAGGGATGGGGAGATACAGGAGAGAAAAATGGAAAGGATGAGAAAGTGAAAGAAAACAAATAGGGAAATAATTAATACTTTTGTGAAAACCGCATGCCAAATTTGTATCTTGTACCATCCTTGAAATCTAAGACTCGCAGAGTGGAACTTGGGTGTATGTTTGCTGTTCGCTGCTTTGCTCCTTATTTCCAGAGCCCCCCTTCAAGCTGCCTGCTACATTTAGAAAGATGGGCCACCAGGACCACAAACATATCCCAGCTTGTTTCAGGGACTCCCTACTCCCTAGTCACGAGCCTCCCAAACTCGGTCATCTTCAGTTTTTTTTCTCTTGTCCCCACAGGAAGACAGTCAATAAATCTTGTTGACTACGTACCGTGTTTCCCCCAAAATAAGACGGGGCTGGACAATCAGCTCTAATACATCTTTTGGAGCAAAAATTACTCTAAGACCCGGTCTTATTTTACTATAATATAAGACCGGGTCTTATATAATATATATACAGTATATTGTTTCCATCTGACTGCTTCTTACCTGCTTGAAGACTTGGGCACCATTCCCCTGGACTATTATAATGACTTCTTATCTCTAGCCTCCTCCAGCTTCTCTTAGAGATTGCAGTCAGAGTAATGATCCTAAAACGCAACACTAATTTTGTCATTTCTCTCTTTCAGTGGCTCCTTCTTTCCTACCAAACAGTATTATCCAGACTCCTTAGCATGGCCCATGACCTCCGTAGTCTGGCTTTGTCTTGTTTCTGGCTGCATCACTCACTACTCCTAAACTGAGCGTGCCCAGCACTGTGCCACCCCTTTGATTTTGCTCACACTATTCCTTATATCCAAGATATTTTTGTTTCCCCTTTCCTAACTCAAAGACTGCCTCCTTCATTGAATTTTTCATTTTCTCTCTTGAGCTAAAATGAGGTCCTCCACTTTTCTCTTAAAGCAGCTCTACCATTACCATTTGTGTTATTTGTGCTCAGAGGGGAACATTGATGCATGTTTGCTCTTCGTTGTCTTGAGGCCAGATAATATGTCGTGTTATTTATTTATTTTTAATCTCTCCCAGAGCCTGCCAGGGCCTCATCTATAATAGATAGGCATGGAATGCTTGTCCAGTTGAACAAAATTGAGTTTGTGCCAGTAGACAGGTGAAAGAATCAGTCACATATAGGATGAAGATAAAAGTATCAGTGTCCTACGTTAATTTTAAATTTCCATGGCTTAATGAGTGCTTCAGAATATATGTACAATATACTAATTATGTCCTAATGTACTATGCATTAGTGATAAGGCTGTTGCTTGATTGATCCTTGCCTTTAGAAAATGAGAGGAAAATATTTGCCTGTTGGACATCTCTGGAATTTCTTCAAATTCACTTTGATTTCTTTATGAAATAAAATTTGCTGTGGAAATGGATAGATGAAAATTCTCTATATTGCAAAGGAGGCTTTGCATTTTTCTTATAAACTTACAATAGCATTTCCCTAGAATATTTGCAGGTTCAAAACTGCAGATTGGAAAATAGGTAAAACCACATGACAGTGAAGCTCATCTGGTAATTTTGGACACTAAAGCTCAGTGGGAAGGCCCAAAGACAAATCCCATTTGTATAAACACCTATCTGCTAATCATTCGCTTTTTTTTTTTTTTTTGGAGGACTCTTGCAAAAACAAGTATGATTTAAAATATCTTTAAGTGTTGCTTTTTAAAATAGAAGTATTTTTTTTCTCTCCACTTAGGTCCAGAGAAATGTGCCTCTAACGCTCCTTCCATGACATTCTTTCTGTGCGTGACTGGAGCTGAGGCCTATTCCACGCCCCCCACCTTCCCACACTGTCTTGCCCCAGGTACAGTAACTCAGAAATGGGTTAGCAAGCAAGGGGAAAGATCTCCACTGGTGCCTATAAGATAACCTCCACATCGAAAGCTTGTTAAATGTTACAATCCCGAGACATGGGAACATGTAAAGAAAAAACTGCCAAAAACCAAAAAAGTTAAATCGTATCATCTAGCAGCAAAGCAGAGGCCAAAGATGCACGCAGGAAGAAAAGAAGGGCCAGACGATTTTAGATTTACCAAGAAATTTAGCTGTGGACCATTCCCCTTCCAAATCAGCAAGGACAAGCAGCTCTATTGTTTGGGTTCTGCCTGCATAGCTGGCCTGAAGTGGTTCGTGCCCAGGGAGTGAGATTCTGGGAAATAGGAAACTGAACTCTACCAGCACAGAAAAATGTGAAGTGATGCCTCCCGCCTGAACAGCCGCATGAGGATAGAGAGTTTCTGCAGTATGGGACTCTTAAGAATCGAGCAAAGGCAGAAAAGGGAATACATCAAAACATCTCTCTAGATTCCTTTGTTCTTAACGACTCTGTTCCAGGACCCAGAGGTGACTACCAGATACCAAGGATCACTAAGAAACGTAATGGAATTTGTTCCATACCTGAAGTGTCTGAAACAGTTCTCATGCCCCTATAAAAATAAACAACACATTTCAAAAATTTTGCCAGTGTAACCACAAATATTTAGAAAAGAATTATTGGGTATGAGATAACTGGCCATTCTCTAAATGCTTGGTAGGTAGTAAGGACACGTGTAGCAAGCCTAGGGTATTACTGATTATAACACATATTAGAGTAAAATTACCTAAATTTCTCTAACATGCAAGCTATCCAACTTGAAAAAGCCATAAAAGTGAATTGTATATAATACATTAGAATTGTATCTATTACCTGTCTCTCCATGAGGCTGGGGCACCCCTATCCTGCTGCCTCTCCAGTCCCTGAAAACTGGTTTGGCGTTGAGACTGAGAGCAGCTCAGCAGCTTACATAAATAGAGGCAGTTAACTGTGTTGGCAATATCAGCTCCCTGTGGGTCAATTCTGGAATGTATGGGTTCCTGGGGTTAGAAGGTGCCCCCACCTCTGCTAGATTCTTCTTCAGTCTCCATGGCCCTGTTGGGGGCAACAGTGCTTGAGAATCTTGCAGGTGAAGGGAAGCAGAGTTTGTCACCCCAAAATATGCCTTTTTAGATATTTTTAACTACTGGCTCTTTTAAGAAATGAAAGATTCAGCAAGGGACTGTAACCCCCCACCCCCAACCTTTACCTTTCTAAAACAATTCAGATTAAAAAAAATCCTGTTTAAAGGGAGGGAGCTATCACCTTAGTGTCATAATAAAACCTAAGGGTGGCAGACAGGGAGAAGCCAAGCAAAATCTGTTTGTTAGACTGACTCCCCACTGCGTTCCATTGTTTCTGGGTGGCCAGACAAAAATTTGTTTTCTAAATGTTTGCTCTTTCTCATCTCCCTGTGAATTGCCTGCTTCCCCTGTGAAGGGCCAGACCCCTGCCGCCCTCTTCTTAGTCCAGAAGGGCTCATAGGCCTCAACTGTTCAATGTATTCTTGGTTGCCCCGAGTCGTACGGAACCCCCGTATGTACATATGTAATAGTTCGGTTATGTTTTCTCTTGCTAATCTGTGTCATGTTAATGTGATTATTAGACCAGCCAGATGAATGTGAAGGGTAGAAGGAACATTATTTTTCCTCCCCCAAACAGGTGAGTAACGTACCCAAGTATTTGCCCAAGTTACTACATTTCTCATGATGTGGTGGATAAAACAGGAGACAAACTATCAGCTTTTCAGAATATTTTACTTTCAGAAGTGTCTTTAGATAAAGAAGTTTGTTTTCTGCATTCCTGAGTTTCAAAATTAATAATAATTACAATACTTAATTTCTTAATCTCATTTGCATGCTAAAACATAAACTTAAGTGACTTAATTTTCACCAAATCTTTGTTTCTTCACCACATTGTCAATACATATTTTGGAAGTATTGTTGTTTAAGGCAAAGAAAGTATTTGGGAAAAATGATTACCCTTAGATAATATCTTCCCAGATAAGTACAAAGGCATAACAGTGATTTATTTTAAGGATTCTAGCAAATACATCCTGTTCGAGTTCTACTAATGGATCTTTCTAAAGTAAAGGTTAAATTAGTAATTTTCTGAGGAGTTTGCAAATAAATGTTCATGTAGCCTTCACTAAATAGGTCTGGTGATTTAAATGAAGGTTAAGCTTAATGGTAAAAGTTTTTAAGAGACTGAGAAATATCAAGTAAATGTACTTTAAATGGGTGCTAATTAAACTACAGGCTGCCATTATCCTCTTTAAAACAAAGGGAAGAGGCACAGGTATGAGAAGGAATATAAATGCTTTATAAAGTAAATCCTTCACTTCTAAAGGACCTAAAGTGACATAGATGTCTCCACAGTCTTTCACTCATCTAGATAAAAATTGCTAAATTTACATTTTAAAGAGTAATGAATTTGAGAATAAAATATTTAAGAAGGTCACTGAATTTTTTTCATTATTCCAAAGTACATGGTTATAAAGTGCCACTGAAATCCATGGTCCTGGAGAAGAAAAATATATAGTACTTACTTATCACACTCACAGTGTCCTGACTTAATCCTACAAAATCCTACAAACGTCCCAGGAATAAAGCACCAGTGAGTTCCATTCTGTTCTTTGATATTACATCTATCATTCATAACGAACATTTTCAAATTAGGCTCTAGCTAGTAATTATGTGCCTGATGCAAACTGGCAATAAAAAAAGAATCCATGCTTGATTAAATTGGGCTAAAGAGGATTACTTTAGAATCAAATTTGTTTTCTGCTTTGCTTTTTAAAATGTATCTATTTATTCTTCTCCGTAGTAGAATCTTCAGTTAAATGACACAGGAAGCTGAGAGGCGGGACGGCAGGGCCTTGAAGCATTTGGGATTTGCTAACCTTCAAGATCCTTTTTATCTTTAACATGCTATGATGTTTGCTATTTATATAGGGATTCATTATTCTCCACATTTCTAACAGTGATCATAATAGTGAGACTAACAAAACTTTGCACCTGCAGAGCATTTTTCATCCTAAAAGTTTTTTATCCCCACGATTTTAATGTTTTAAAAAGCCATTAAGAGCTAATGTAATGCTCAGAGGACTTTTAGGGTAGTGAGACTATTCTGTATGTAGTGGTGGATACACGTCACTACGCATGTGTCAAAACCCATAGAACTGTACAACATAAAAAGGAAACCTTAAACTAGGGACTATAGTTAATAATAATGTATCAATATTATTTATTGATTATAACAATGTACCACACAAATGTATAGTGTTAATAATAGGGAAACTGGGGGTGGGAAGAATGAGGTGGCAGTGGGGTGGGTGTATGGAGCTTTATCTGCTCAGTTATTCTGTAAATCTAAAACTGCATTTAAAAAAAGTCAAGTCTAGGGGTGGCTGGTTAGCTCAGCTGTTTAGAGCGCGGTGCTCTTAACAACAAGGTTGCTGGTTTGATCCCCACATGGGCCACTGTGAGCTGCGTCCTCCACAACTAGACTGAAACAACTACTTGGTTTGGAGCTGATGGGTCCTGGAAAAACACACTTAAAGGTTTGTTTGTTTGTTTTTGTTTTGTTTTTTAAATCAAGTCTATTAATTATTTTTTAACGTTTTATTAAAAGACACTGAAAGCTAATCTAATGCTTTAGGGCATTCATTATGGGCCAAGGGCAAGGAAAGAAGTTGAAATGATTTGAACAGTTAACCTTGCGAGATTTTGAATTGTAGTGTTTCTCAGGCCTTAGACAAGGGATTTGAGACATATGAATGCCATGAAGCCAAAAGAAGATATCAGAATGATCAGATCTGATCAATTATTTGTCCTATTGTTTAGGACAAATTGCTAAATTGGACGAATTCATTTCCATCTTGTTTTTTGTTTGTTTGTGTGTTTGTTTGTTTTAGCAATCTTATTATGCTTTTCTGTGAAAGCCATACTGATGCCTAGTAGCAAAAGGTATCTTTTCTACTGAGTGGCATTTACTTCTATCCCTCTGCATCTTACGTTTCTTTCTCCCGTCTCTCACTACTTCTGACTTATGGTTGCTGTTTCTATCTCCCTTCCTTGTTCTCCCTCTCTCCTGTTTTGTTTGTTTGTTTGTTTTTCCCCCTTTATCTTTGTCCTTCTTTCTCCTCTAACACATCAGATTTACCAATAGCCCTACTGGTCATTGTTTAGTCCCACTGAAAGAACTCAGTGGTTACCAGCAAGGAATAATAGATCAGTGCTCTTGGGAGAAATTTCTCTATTTCAGCTACTTCTCTACCCTCAATATGAATCAGGAAAATTTCTTGAACACTGAACCAATTTTATATATATTTTTTCTTCTTTTTCGAATCCAAATTTCAGAGCTCCTGGTCACATCGGAAAAATCCTTGAAGGAATCTCCCTTGAGTTTGAGCCAATAGTTCGCCCTATGGCTATAAAGCGGAAGACATTAAGTAACCTACCCAAGATAACACAGCTACTAAGAACAGAAGAGCCAGGATTTGGAACCAGTGTTGTCTGACTGCAAAACTCATTCTCTAGCTGCTATGTCTTCCAGTTAATGCATCCAATTAATGCATTCTAGCATCAGTTTAATTTTTAAGTTATGTGTAATCAGTTGTATAATAAAACTGTAATAGACACATCTGTTAATAACTACAACAAATTTCAATTTTTTTATTCACCAACTATGCCTAAACTCTGTGGTTGCTTACCATTCTCTTTGTAGAAATAAAATACCATTGTATATAATTTTTGGAAATCTTACTTTTCTAGCTTATAATTCCTTTTTAGTCATATTGCTCTTTTCATTGACATCCTCCAATTGCGTTTCCTAATAGGGATCTGCTGTTTCACTAAATTAACATACAATTACCCTGGTAGCCACTCTTCCACCCCTGGTCCTTTGGATTACTTACAGGTTTTAACTACAAAACACTATGTCCAAATATGTTATTTTCTTGTTTCAATTATGTCTATAAGTCAAGGGGTATAATCATCTGTAGTGTGAATTACCACATCACTCTGCACCATTTACAGTGACACTTTCAGTGTTGGTAACATTTAATAAAAACCCAACTGGTAATTGCTTACCTTGGATTTTTTAAATTATTAGTGAGATTGATCCCTCTTCAAATATGTGTTTTTATGTCTTCTGGAGTAAATTTTCCATTCATAACCTTAAACCATTTGTTAATTGGATCCTTTACAAATTCCCATTAGCGACCTATATATATATGGGAGGTAAAACCTTAATAGATTATCTATTGCTCTTATTTTCCCATTGTGTCATTATGTATTTATTTATTTGGCAGATATTTAAAACTGTTACACAATCAATCAGCTTGGAACTCTATCTCCCCAGAGCTCCACATTTCCTTCAGATCTCAGCTCAAATCAGATTTCTGCCCTTCCTCAGAGAAGCCATCCCTCACCGCTTATAAAAAAATCTCTCTCCTCCCTCTTCAAATCACGCTCTATTCTATTACTTTATTTTTGTTTTCATCACAGCACATTCCAGCTCGCATGATATATTTTATTATTTGTATCCTCCACTACCATAATCAAACAATCCATGGGATAGGGACTTGCTTATTTTCACTGCTATGTCTCCAGTGCCTAGCACATAGAAGGTGCTCAGTAAATATTATTGAATGAATGAACCAAACTTTGCCATTGAAAATTTCTTCTGGTTGTTTCAGTGCCCAAGAAATGATCTTTCTTCTGAGACTAAGGTAATGCTGCCATTCCATTTTCTTCTTGTTTATTTTAGTTTTAAAATATTTCACTCTTTCCCATCTGAATTTTTTTTGGTGTGTGGTACAGCATAAATCTTTGACTAATATTTTCTAGAACATTGCTTTCTCATGCTTGTTTTGAACCAATATCAGTTTGAATTTGTTTTTCTGTTTTTATTTTTATATTCTAAACTTAGCACTGGTGTTTCTGATGGTCATTTAATTACAATATAACTTAAGACTTTATAGGACCAAGCTCCTCTAGAAATTTTCTATCCCCGATAGTTTACTTGATATTCTTACCACTATCTTTTCTACATACTTTTTATAATTTTGAAGTTTCTATGAGATAGCCTATTGCGATAACTGGTATTGTATTAAATCTATAAATCAATTTAGGAGGTCCTGTCCTTTTTGCTGTCTTAAATCTACCAGCCCAGAAAAAGATCTGATTTTTCCTTATTTCAGTTGTCTTTTAATTCTGCCATTAAAGTTTTAAAATTCCCTGTATATAGCTCTCTTGTTACTCTCACTAAATATTTGATTTTTATTGTTGTTTTTGAAAAATACATTCTCTTTTTTCAATGCATTTTTTGGTTTGTTAAAATCATGAACAAAATTATTTTTCATGACTTTATCTTATGATCTGTGACCTTCCTAAACTTGTTTACAAACTAATATTTTGATGATTCTCAAATTTTCTAAATGTCAATTTCCATTTGCAGAGTGATTTTTTTTTTAAAAAAAAATCTCACATTTATTCTTTCATTCCTTTGTCGTATTGCATTTGCTAGAACCTCTTAAATTTTATTTCATAGAAATATAAATGGGAGCATCCTTAATTTGTTCTAAATTTTAAAAGAACATTTCTAGAATTTCCTATTTGGAGTGAATATTCTTTACTGTGCTAAAAGAAACTTTTCTATATTTTGTGGGTGTTTATCAGGAATATAAAAATCTCTCAAATGTATTTAAAGTATCATGATTTTTCTGTTCTTCTATATTCAAATGATGACTTCTATTGACAGTTTCATTAATTTTAAATTGTTTGCTATTTTTCACCTGCTATGATTTTATGACTTTAGCATTTATTGTCACAAGTAGGATTAATCTAGAATTTTATTTTTTGTGTTTTCTTTGTCAGGCTTTACAATCCAAATTATTGGCTTCATAAAATTAGGAAAATGAAACATAATTTTTCTACATTTTAAAGAAAACATAACAAACATTTAAGAGATAATTTTCAGAGCATCTGAAAAACTGTCTAGTAAAAGTCACAACTATGTCATTTTCTTTTGCGGGAGCTCTTTGGTAATTTTTGTCTCTTTTCAAGCTCTGATTGGGCCAGTTTTGCCTATTTGTATGTTTGTTCAAGTCATTTATTTAATTTAGGGTTTCCAAGTTATTAAAGCAAAGTTGTGTATAATCTTTCTTAATAACTTTTTACTATTCTTCCTATTAGTTGATGTAACACCTTTTAAGTTTCCAATTTTACCCTTTAAAATATAATAAGTTGTACAAGGGTTTGCCAGTTTTGTTGTTCTCTTTGAAGAACCAACCAAACTGTTTTTAGCACTTCAAATGATTTAAACATTTTTAGTTTCTTTTTTTAAGGTGTGTTTTCCTGTTTCCCCATTCCTTTTTTATATTTAAAAAGAATTTAGATACTATTTATTACATTCCTCATTTTCATTCTTGCTAATATAAGCATTTACAGCTATATTTTTCTCTGGTTTCTTTTTAAGTGTTACTCCAGAATGATTAGATTAACTTTTGTCTTTATAATAATACTGCAGTGCTCTCTCACATTCATCTTGCAATTGAGTATGAAAATAGTTTTTTCAGATTAGTTATGAGTTGGAAATGTAGAAAAGAGTAAGGGGTACGTAGAGGAGAAAATAAAGTATAAAGATAAAAGAAAAAGTACCCATCATTACTCTAGAAATCAAGTCCCCTAACTCTAAAATGTGGACCCTGTAATTCTACTCTATTTTCTTCAGCACACACAGTTGATACCAGGCAGACAGCCCAGAATGCAAAATGAATGGTGTCAGAAGTGGGGGTGAAAATAAAAATCAGACGAGGTTGAACCAAATGTGCATAATTAAGAGTTAATTATATCATCATTCGATTACATTGTATCTATATCTGAGCATCTTTAGCAACAAATGCGGGACTTTCAAAGCATACACTTATTTATATTACCTTACGTCTTAGCATCTCTCGGCATTTCCCTGACTCACATACCTGGATTCTTCAGCCTTGAGAGCAGTGCTTTTAATATCAGTTGTACATATTTCAGAGGTTCTATCACTCATCTCTTTGAAGGTATTTGTCTCACTTTCTTCTGGAGCCAAGGTAGTCTGAAAACATCTTTCACCTTCAAAAGTCAGTGTTATATTTGAGATGGTGACGCGTTTTGAGCATTCTTTTAGCTCACTCTTTCTTTTTGTATCTTGTAGACACCCAGGCTTCAGCATGTTTTCCATTTTTTCCTTTGAAAAGAATAAGCAGCAGCAAATCAGGTAACAGACGAGCATCATACAGAAAGATTATTTGTGGGGCAGTATCTAAAACCGTGATTATCTCATTCATATTTCCTGAGTGCCCTCGAGTGCACAGGAGCAGTAACGAGCAAAGGAGGCTTGGTGTTGCATAGCCATGGAGGAGGCCAGTGGGTGCCGGAGGCTGGCCCTGGGCTGTGGGGACCTGACACAGGACATTCCAACGCTCATGCGGTCATGTATGGTGAAGTCACCTCACACAAGAAAACAGTACTTAAACACAGAACTTCCTCTCCCTGAATTGTCAGGGAAAGGCAGGTGTTCTAGAAATGCCTTGCCACCCACTCCCCAGTCTGAGATTGCTTTTGATTTAAGAGCATCTAAAAGGTGATAAGAGTTGGAGATTCATTATAATACTAAAGAGTTTGTCTTTCAAAAGACTTAGGACCTATCCCTAAAACCTATACCTACCCTGAAATCGCTCCCGTTCTCCTAATTTCCTGGTGTCTGTTAGTGCACCACCTCTCCCAGCCGCTCACTGCTTTGGAGCAATGGGTGGGGGATTCTAAAGACTGTGTCTCCCTCATATCCTTTGCTTCTGTACCTAACTAGTCCACTCACTAGCCCGTCACCTCTGTTACCTTTCCTTGCAAATAATGCAAAAATTTTCTTCCTTAAAGATAAAACTTCATTTTGTCTGACAATGAAAGTAATACACATTTATTATAGAATAATTTTTAAAATCCTATAAGATATAAAGTGAAAGGAAGAAAA
This sequence comes from Rhinolophus ferrumequinum, assembly GCF_004115265.2. Lineage (NCBI taxonomy): Eukaryota > Metazoa > Chordata > Mammalia > Chiroptera > Rhinolophidae > Rhinolophus > Rhinolophus ferrumequinum. Next base: position 29,425,712 of record NC_046289.1, read on the forward strand.
TTATTGCTTGCTTGATGCCACTGGCCAGAAATAACTACTCCTATGGCACACTTCATTTGATCTTTTGGTCTGTTTATTTTGTATGTGACTACTTTGTGATTATATTTCCGTTTCATAGCATACATTTTTCACTTAACTATTTTTATAAGGATTTTCCTCATGTCATTAAAAATTAAATTCTTCTAGTTAAAAATAAATTATTTTTATTGTAGGAAACAGAAAATCCAGAAAAGTATAAAGAAGAAAACATGAATTGCCTATAATCCCCAAATCTAGAAATAAACTGCTGTTTAACAATATGCCATTTCCCCCTTCTATTGTCTGTGAGTATAAATGTATTTTTAGAAAGTACGGATCATATTTTTCATTTTCACTCAACTTTATATCATGAAAATTTCTCCAAGTAAAGAAAATTTTTTCAATGATTTTAATAGCTACAGAGTTGTCATTCATTTAACAAATGTTTACCAAGGGCCTATGAGCTTGCCAGATACATACAATGGTCAGTCCTAAATAAGATAAATAAGATTATCTTGCCAGATACATACTATGGTCAGTCCTAAATAAGATAAATAAGGGCCTGCCCTTTGTGAATTTAAATTTGTTTAACTGTTTAGCTATTTAGCTCAATAGCTAAATTTGTTTAGCTATTTAAATTTGTTCAGCTATTTAGTATTTGATTACTAAACAGGTTACACTGTTTAGTAATCTAAACAGTGGATATTTAGATTACTTCCTTATTTTCATTATTTCATTTTTTTATAAACAGTATAGATGTAGCACGATTAACATCTTTATAGCTAAATCCTAATTTCTATTTCTGATTAATTTCTTTAAAAAGATTTCTAGAAGTAGAATCAGGGTCAAAGAGTATAAACATTTTTAGGTTCTTGATTCATAATGATTTCAAGAAAGTTTGTACTAATTCTCATCCCTACCATGAATCTATACGAATTCCAAGCTGACCACACTTAAACTACCATTTACAGTTTTTCTTTTAATTACAGCTTTCTAGGTAAATTTTTCCCCTAAGTTTACATTTCTTTGATTACTAGTGAGGTTAAACTTTTCCCACTGTATTTATTGGAAGCTTCTTCTATGAAATGTCTCTCCTTGCCCTTTACCATTTTTTTTTTATTGTGGGCCCCGTGGAGATTTTCAGCAGTAGCCTTCAAACTGATCTCTTTATCTACAATCCATTCTGCCATCAGATTAATCTTTTAAAAACAGAGCTCCTTCACACCCTTACAGAAAGGGCTATTATGGCTAAGGTTTGCCCAAAGACTGAAGTCCACACTTCTTATTTTGGCATTCAAGGTTTGCAAGTAACCTTGTAAATCCTATATTCTATTATTCTCCACATATATTATACTCCAGCCAAACTGAACTAACTATTCTTGGATGAGGCTCTGTGTTTTTCCTCTTTCTGGCCTTTTCTACAGCCACTCACTTCTTTTGGTATTTTAGTTTTCTATTTCCAGCTTCACTTTTACCTGTTGAAGATTCACCACACCCCATCCTTCAAGGTACTGTGTACTTTTATATATATGTTTAAATCCTAAAAGAGCCCTTACATGATATATTACCCTCATTTTACAGATGAGGAAATGGGGGCTCCTGCAGACACCTGCCAAACTCCTCTGCAGCAGGGCTAGATTCCCACCCAGGTCTCTGACTCTGATCCCAAAGTTCATTCCATCCCACCATAGCTTTCTGATCCTGGGTTAAATATGGTGGCAAGGATTGTCACTGCCTATTTTGGGAGACATCTGTCAACTCCTTTACAGCAGGGTTCAGGGACCAGACCTCAGTCTTAAAATTAGGTTACTCAGAGTAAGTTCCGTAGCATTTTGATAATCAATGTCACGTAGCTAACCAAGAAGAGTGATCTGGGTTATCATTCTTGTTCTTGATTATGAAAGATGAAAGTCTTCCATGTCACTTACCTTTTCCTCTTGCTTGGCCCTTAGTATGTCATCATTTTCAAACACCACTCTGACCCCCGAGCTGTTTGTGACATGATGGAGGTCTGTGACTTCTGTGACTTCTGTGAAAATGTTTACATCTGGGGCCTCCACGGCTTCCTTTTCTGGAACATCTGTGACGTCGGTGATGTCAGTGATGTCTGTTAATTCTGAGAAATCAATGCTTTCTATAGCACTTACGGGGTCTGTGTACACCTGTGAGGTCTGTACAGCAGCGACTGCTGCAATATTCATGATGTCCACTGAGCCTCTGATGTCTGTCCTATTTGTGATTTGCGAGAGGCTTGAGACTTCTGACATTTTAGAGGCTTTGGCTTTCTCCTGATTCAAGAGGGAGATGCATTCCACCCATTGAGAAAATAACGTGTCCTGTTTGCAAGCAGGGGCACAGAGCTGTAGGTAGTAGGATCGGCCACTCACCAGCTTTACTTTGAGGAGCATATTCTCAGCATCGTGCACAGAAAGAGTCACAAACTGCAGAGGGAGAAACCTGCAAACGCATGCAAAGGTCATCTGGAGGCCTATGGGAGATCTATCAAAAGGCCTTTCCTTTTATGTTTTATAGCAATTTGAAGAGTGACACTTAGGACAACAGGCTTGTCTTCCACACAGGCCTGGGGAGGGGCAGGCATGGGTCAGGGCAGTGCCTTCTCGTGGGCACCATGTTCCCGAGTCTTGTCCTCAGCCTCAGCTCATGACTTTCATTTTTAGTACCTGTAATCAGGCTCCTGGGGGCCATCTCACCTGAATCACAATCCTAAAACTGATGTACTAAAACATCAGAGTACCAACTACTTGCCATGAGAAGCTGCCCTATTTAATCCTGAAAAGTTGAGACTTACAGGAGGTGAGTGATTTGCTCTAGATCATAAAGCAAGTTGGTGGCTTGAGACAAGACCAGAGCAAATTCTGATGGAAGTTGGGATGGGGGTGGGGGGACATGTTCTAGAGAGGCAGTTTGAGTCTTCAGTTCTTGTTACTTAAGTTAAATATATATTTTAAATTAACCTCCTGTTTGACTGCCAGGTTGTCGTAAACGATTCTCCCCGACTTTGAGGATGCAATTCTATCATTTGCAGCAGGGAGTGTAAGTGAGACGCTCCCTTGGAGCAACTGTCTTCCTGTTTCCATGTTCAGCTCCTCAGGGGTAAAGCCTACTTTCTGAGAGACCCTTAACCTCTTCCCTTTGTAACTCACCTGGTGAGCACCAGTTTCTCTGGAGAAGGAGAGGTCAGGAGACTTTGAAACACGGATTCTGTATCTTTCTGGGCAGCGGGTGTCAGATGCGCCAGCAGCATCACGTCCGGGGTCTTGTGGGTGCGACTGAAAGAGCAAATGCCTACAGTCACCCAGTTGGCTCGGTTATGAAGGTAAATGGATTCACCTCTCCTGTTGACCTAAGACAGAGAACAGGAAGAGGAGTTTTCTGATCAAGTGCACGGTCCCGCCAACCTTGTTACCTGAGCAGTGTAGGAAATAAAGGAGAAATAAACCATATGATCGATTTGTTCCCTCACTTGTTCACGTGAATTCCTGGGGATATCACAGTGAAAAGACAGACACATCCCTGACCCGTGAGGTACCAGGGAGGTGAACATTAGCGAGGTACATCACTAATTATTAGTATAAGAAGTGTTATCAAGTACAAGTTCAGGGTGCTGTGCTGTGGGGACACATAAGGGGGACATGTAGAGGCGGGTGTAGGTAGTCGTTTGCTGGTAAAATGTTCACAACTGCCTTTCAGAAGGCACATATACATACATTTATTATAAATTTTACTGATTAAAATATGAGTAGCACACAGTTTACAAATAATGACATACAATACTCTTTATTTCAAATTCCATTGAGTCAATTTATTCTCACAAAACTCTTCCTTGACCATGGCAAACTCTTGTATCTGTAACCTCAAGAGCATAGATAATAGTAAAATGTACTGAAATAACAGAAATGATGAGTTTTGAGTATTTGTTGCCTTTGTTTTGAATATAATTTATTTGATTATAAAAGTTTATACAATTAATTTTTTAATAATGGTTGTGTTTAACAACTGACTTGCAAACTTCCTACACACTTGCCAATCCATCACTTCCAGACATCCTGGACGTAGAGTCAGAGAAGTCTCCCCTGAAGAAGGGACCTCTAGCTGAGATCTGAACAATGTGGGAGCTAAACTGGCTGTGTGTGTAGGAGAACTTTCTAAGCAGGGGAACTGCCTGTGCAAAAACCCCAAAGCCCAAGAATCTTGGCCAGTAAAATCTCTGCCAATTGGAAGAGGAGGAGGCTGGAAAGTGGAGAGACAGGGATGTGAAGGAAGCCAGAGAGGATCCAAGCAATACTTGGTTTCTCAGCTGTACAATTACTGGTTCAAAAAAAAAAAATCACTTAAAAACAAATAAACTCAGAAAGAGGTTGTAGCACACACTATCGATTATCTACCCAACGCCATTCCCGTCTTCTTCCTGATTAACAGAATTCTCGTTTTGTCCAGTACCCACCCCTCAAGGATGGAGTTCCAACTCAGGGTTAAATCCTGACTGACCTAAAGCAATCACAGTGACCTTATCCCCTTTCAGCACAGGCCTGTGACCCAGCCCTGGCCAATGAGACATTAACTAGTTGGGGCCTCTTTGTGGCTGTGGGAAAGGATCCTGAGCCCTCAGCGTTGTGAGGCCGAGAGGCATCTCATTTTTTGCTGGCAGCAGTCACCGCCCTGTTTACACGAGATGGCCTGAGGGGGTACCAACCGGAGGGTGACAGAGCAAAAAGAGGCTGAGCGGATGCCCTGTGGATCTCGCACTGTATTTGAGATAATTGTTCTTTTTCATTTCAACTTGTTGAGTCAGAACCTTAGTAACTTGCTGTCAAAGACATGCTAACCACAAGAGGTTGTGCATGGTAAAGGGAATAACTTATCCAATTACGGAGCTATGGGGCCAGGTCTGGTGTACAGAATGCTAATGACCTCCCCCAGTGTTCATTACAGTATACAAAGGTTATTTGAAAAGTGTGCAGGAAGAAGAGTGAAAAATTAAAAGATTATTAACAGGAAAGGAGCATCTGAACGGTAAACTGTATAAAATTTTGACTTATGCCATGTGTTCTGGGGCATCACTTAAACACGAGTGGCACTTCCTGCCTATAGTGTCTGGAGGTGAGGAGCTCTCCCTCGTACCCAAACATCAGTGCAGAAAACGTGCTGTTGGAAGATGAAGATGTGCCCCTGGTCTTCCCTGTCGCCCCCTCTGTGGAATCAGCCGAGTTGCTGCTTGAACGGGTGTGTTTCACGTTAGACTTGGTTATGGCTTTTCTACGAAGTTGCGGGGTATGGCTCACACCACTGAACTCATTTCCCCATTACTTTGTCTGAATATTTTAATGGTGAATGTTCAGAGGAAAGTTAGAACTATTTCCAAATGCATTGACATGTCGCTTCATTCATAATGCAGGTACATTTTTATGAGAAGGAAAATTTCCTCCCTGACACCATTTGACAATTATATTTTACCTTCAGAACTAAGAGCCAAAATTCAGTTTAAACCCTAGTTGTGTCATAGATGTTATTCTTTAAAATGTCTTCCATGTCTAAGAAAAGAGTTACGTGAATGCTTTCCTGTGGCAGGGTATCCTAAAAATGGCTATAATCTCGTCATGTAATTTTGGGACGATTATGATAGAATGACAATCGCGGTAGAGTTAGGACAGGATTCCTAGGTTAGAGTTGGGAAAATTTGAAATGAATTTTTCTATAACATTATAATTATTTTAGGTTGTTTAAAGCTCCAACACTGTTCCCTTTAATCTTATCATATATTCCTTTGCAACATTTAAAACAATTCTCTTCCCAACCTTTTCAGTCATCTTTGAGAAAGTTAATGACTGAAGTTATGTAACATAATTCAGGGCTCACATGTTTACCTGGATAAAAGTGCTCTCTAACATGGGAAGAGATACAAAAGGGGCATACTCTCCTCCATCCAACATATTCTGAAGATCTCTTGGACTGTGGGAGGGTGGGGCGCAGGGGGCACCTTGCTCACTGATCCTCGTGGCAGGCTTCCTGTCAGTCTTCTTCATTGCGCTTACACACCGACGTCAGAAAGTTGAGGAAGTGGAAACATAAGGAACGGATACAGAGAGAATTTAGTATAACACTTAACTAGTCTCACTCGTTCATTCATTCATTCATTCATTCATTCATTCATTCATTCATTCAACAAATTTTATCAACATCTGTGATACACGAGGTACTGCCGTGGGCACTGGAGATACATGGGAACAGGACTGGTAAGATCCCTGGCCTCATGCAGCTTACACTCTATGGGGGAACAGAGAGTAAGCAAGTTTTAAAAAAAGATGTTGGATGATAAGGGCTTCCAAAGTCTCTAGAACAGATACACAGAACATAAAGTGCCTGGGTGTGGGGCTGGAAATACTAATACTAATTAATTAGGGGGGTTTGGAAAGGCCTTGCAACATGGGCCCTGTGTCCCCCAAACCATTATTTTTCTGTCTTCCTAATGAATGGTACCAGTATCCTTTCCATCGTGCAGGGTTCTCAAGTCCTTTTTTATAAGTAGGGTATCAAGATTATGCTAAACTGAGACCATTTCTTCCCGATCATTCACCCCTGACTGAGGTTTAGCTTGTGGTTGGGAGCTAAATAGTGGGTATCAGTGTAATCAACGACAGCATTCATCTCTAGCCCTCTCTCTGGAAACCGCTTCGACAGACAACAATGGCTCTATGTCACTGGATTTTATCTTTCATCTACCAGAAATCACAGAATTCTAAGAGGGCAACGAGGCTCCAGAATATAATTCTGTTCAAATGTTCAAAAGATCTCCCTTCCGTCTTCACAAACTTCATGCCAGTTAGAGGAAGAGTCCTTAACTGGCAAGCAGTGGCTCCTGTATACATATTTCCACCTCAGTCCTTTCTCTGAGACTCTTTTTTTAACCCCTAACCCAAGCTACTGGGTAAGTAGTGCACACGTCTCGTTGCCGTCCCAGCCAGGGCCGTGGGGCAGAGACCACCCCTGCCTGACATCCTATGAGCAGGTGACTGGGCAAGACAGGTGTGGATATTCCCCACCAGACCTTCTGCTGGTGGTGACTCAGTGAATACCCCCCTTTTGCGCATCTTACGTATAAACACACGGAAAGTAAATGAGTTAAGATCACCAAAAAAGTAAAATAGTCTAGAGAAGCCAAAAGGTAAAAAGAATGAGACAACAGAAACAGCATTTGGGAGAAAAGAAAAAAAGGAAAAAAGGGAAGGATAAAACAACAACAGTCACCTAAAACAGAGGGGATGAAAAATAACAATCAACAGAATTTATTTGGTGCTTGTTTATGTGGCAGGCAATAAAGGCTTTCCATGCCCTATCTCATTTCATTCTGGTAACACTATGAAGTAGCATTAGTAAGACCTTCATTTTATACACCATACCAATTAATGCTTGGAGAGGGAAAGGAAATTATCCAAGGTCACACAGCTTGCAAGTCCCCACACCAGGAGTCAGGCCCTTATAACCTGACTAGAGAAGCGTTTGTCATTGCTCAAGGTTCAATCCTGCCTTGAGTGCTTGGAAAAGGGGTGTGAGTTGGCAAGGGTAGGAGGGGTCAGGATAGCTCAGGATGGATGGGAAGGAGGAAAAAGGAGGAGAACCAAAGAATACAGAAGACGTCCTTCCCTTCTTTTTCCTATTGCTGTCCCTTCCCGAACAATTTAGTCCTTAAATCCATTTGCTGGACAAGAGGCTGGAATCTGTAGTGGGGAGAATGGGGAGTCACGGATCAGAACCCAAGGGAGGCAAGAAGAGGGCACTATTGCCAGGGGAAGGGGGGTGCAGCCCAGTGTAAGAACCTGGGTGAGAAGGGCACCCAAAAAAGAGAGAGGCTGGTGGAAGAGCTCGGTAATTGGTTACCTACAGGGGAACTGATCTAATAAAACAGGAGACCGTGAGCCTCTATACTGATTTAAATAAGTGAATAAATTAAAAGTTTGATGAGGAACAGAATATTTATAGTTCAAAGTATTTCCCACCAGTATATTTATTAATTTCAAAGGGGAAAAAAGTAGCTTTACTGTGAAGAAGCCAGGCAGACACAGCTAATGAAGTGATTAGCGGACACTATCAGGAAAGCGGCAAATCAGAACAGTACAGCACCCCAGAGGATGAAGTGAGAAGCACGTGGCACCCTTCGGTGATACTCCTCCCAAAGATGCACAACCTGAATTCCATCATTAGGAAACATCAGACAGATCCAAAGTGACGGACACTCTACAAAATAACTGGCTGTGATCTTAAAAAATGTCAAGGTCATGAAAGTCAAAGACAGACTGCAGCACTGTCCCAGACTGAAGTAGACTGAAGAGACGTAACAATGAAATGCAGTGTGTGATTCTGAATTGGATCCTTAGCTGTGCAGCCATTATTGGGACAACTGGCAAAATCTGAACGGTCTCAGGATCAGAGGGTTGTAACAGGCAACGTTCGTGTCCTGATTTTGATGTTTCGGCTATGCAGAAAAACATCCTTGATTTCAGGAAACACAAACTAAAGTATTTCGGGATAACAGGGCATTGAGTTGTAAAATTACTCTCACAAGATTGAAGGAATATTTCTGTCAATTTGTGATTGTTTAAAAAATTAATGGGAATACTAATACAAGGAAACAGAGAGAGGAGAGAAGAGGAGAAGAGAAGAGACGAGAGGAGAGGGAAGGGAAGGAAGATGGATGAATTTTGAAGTTCAGGCCATGAGTGCAAAAAGCTCTATTTAGCTACTTCAGGTTTCCAAGGAGAGAGCTTTGCAATAGCAATGGAAGGATTTTCATAGTGATTGCATGGTTAGAAAAAAGCACATAATGGCCCATTCTCATTTATGTATTGTCTCCTCCGTAACTCATCCAGTAGGACAAGGTATTTATTCCATCATCACTCAGTGGTTGAGAGACACTCAACTGCCTTAGAGAACCAGAGGACACAACACAGCAAGTACTCAAAATGTCAATTGGATTCTTTGTGGGCTCAAACATATGAGGATCTTCTGGAATAGGACAAGAAATCATTAGAAAATGGCACTTTTTGATGAGAGCAAGGTGTAAATGAGGACGAAAAGCAGAAGTCAGCAACCTTTTGGGTCAGGCTTACAAACAATATCATAGCAACTGTTCACCCTTCATTTTCCAGAACAGCTGTGATTTCTCACACGTTTGTCTCTCTCAGCTCAGGCTCTCATATTAGTTCATGTGTTTCCTACTGAGATCTAGCAAAGTTGATCATTACAAGCAGCATCTTGGGTACACTGAGGTCCCAGAAGAAGGAAAGGGGAAAAGAAAGCCTGGAAAGTGAAGAAAGTAGAAAAGAAGGGAGAGAGAAAGGAGGAGAGAGAGAGAAAGGGAGAGAGAGAAAGAGAGGGAGGGAGACTGAGAGAGGGAGGAAGGAACAGAGAGAGAGAGAGAAAGTGAAGGAGAGGGCGACGGTGTAGTTCAATATCATCTCACCCGTGTGTACCACCGTTTCTTACCTAAATTCAGGGCCAAGCCACGATCCTCTCTTGGAGACAATGTTTTTAACTCACTTTAGTTTGGGTTTCCTCCTTTTCCTGATGAAGTCTTTTGTGAAAGAAACAAAAATAGAAAATAAAGTGCATACAAAGGAAGAAAATTCCAATACTAATCCTTGCTTTTATTTCAAACGTGGGGTCCATGGCTGAGAAAGAATGCTTCTAGCTAAACTAGGTGGGGAAGTGGTCAGCGAGCTTTCATCTGTATGTGAGCTGAGCTGAGCTGTTGGCTATGATCTTAATCAGGGTCTTTTGTGAGTGGAACCAGGCACTCATGAGGCCACAGCTCATAGCTGACCTGAAACTGCCAAACAGTGAAATCCTGGGCTGCTGTGGCCAACGAGGATACGGATTAATGTGCAAAGGAAGTAATGTAGACTCAAATAACCTTTGTGCAATGGAGGGTTGTGAGAAGCCTGAGAGTTATTTTCTTTCTATACATAAGCCAGAGTAGCCTAAACAATGCTCTGACTTCCCAGCTGCTAGTTGTTGTATGCTTGTACGTACTTACATATGCTTACGCTCACTGTTTTGTCACTTGTGGATAGTTCTCACATCATATTGTGATTACAGTCACTATTGACATTCTTTCTCCTCTCCATAAAATTCTCACTTAACATCTTCAGGAATATCTTGACCAGGTGAACTACAACTATAGTTGCCATTAGAACTCAAGTGACATAGGCCAGGATGGAAACTGGTATAGTGGGGATATAATGGATTCTGGAGTCAGACACATCCAGGTTTCTATTTTGGTCTCTTGTGACCTTGGACCATGCTACTAAACATCTCTGAGCTCAATTTCCTCATCTATAAAATGAGGATAAAACTACCCAACTCAATGCAGTGTTGGGATGACTGAATGCGCTGATGTGTAGAAAGTACCAAACTCTGTGGCTATCACAGTGAGCACCTAAATGGTGCTTGTATTGGCAGGGTCCTACCACACCGGACCCTGTGTCAAAAAGTATAATCTACCCAGTATTTGCGGGGCTGAGTTCCCTCTTGATCACAGCGTTTCATATTCCCCAGATTTCATCCATTTTAAGAAACGTTATTCCTCTGCTGAACAACTCTGAAATGGAATGTAGTTGTCATTTGGCTGCACACACACAAACCTAATCATGGTGGTTCATAGTAAATTGTTTACATCGATTGTACTACATGGGTTGCATTTAATTACTATTTCAAATGTGTTCCCAATGGGTACCTGGAAACCTTTTGTTCACACCTTCTGGTGAGATTAAGAAAATTCCAGGACAAAACTTGCAGAATGTATGTCCGAGGCTCGGAAGAAGGTCCCAGAGACTAGAGGGGAGCATTCCTTTAAGAAATGCACAGAGGACTGTGGCACAGAGGCCGACAGGCAGATAATGTGTAGACAAATTCTAATAAGAAAGCATTGAATTATAAAATTAGAAGCTTTTTTCTTTCTCAGTTGTTCATAAAATAATGGTATATCTTATAATTAATGGATCTTAGATTTGATGAAATGCAGTAGTCAACTCTTGCTCATCCAGAAGTGGGTGCTAAAGCAGTTTTGAAAAAAAAAAATTACTCTGATACACTGACAACATCCACACATCGGACGGTATGTCTAGTGTTTACAAACACATGGCGATCAGTAGATGCCTCACCGCCACCGGGAAGAGAGAACACCCCTTTCCAGCACGGTGCTTATGTGGCTTCCAGGGTCCCTTGGATATGAGAACATCCCCCCAGAGAGCAATCAGTGGATGATCTCCCAGGGCAGCAGACGCAGCTGTGGATTTAGGGCCATGAACAGGGAGGAGGAAATGAGAGGAAAGGAAGGGCTTCGGCAGATTTGCAGCTACGGCTGGACCGTGCCCCTCTCATCCCCTTTGAACCCCGAAACAAAGGGGAGGTCAGCTAAGGAACAGAAAATGTAACAGAATCTTTTATCGTCTCTGGAGTCATTGTATTTTTGCTTTTAAACATTTGTTCTGGAATTATTTTGACACCTTTGGATTATGTGTATAGATGATAAATGTGTGCTGAATTTTAGCTAGTTTTGTTTTAACTGTGACTTGAGATTATCAATCTGTACATTGCAAGGCCCCCCCCCCCATCCCACCAATTATCCTGGTTAATTAGTCAAGACTGTACCATTCCTAAGACATACAAATTGTTCTGTGGAACCAATCTTGGCCACACACATACACAACACCACAAATTTTGTCAATGGTCCAAAAGCAGGGTCAGCTCTTAAATGAACTATATTAGGTTAGTTCTCAATACCTAGGGACGGTATTAAAAGTTTTGGTATATATATATATATATATATATACACACACATATATATATATACATGTCTTTCCAGTCTTACAAACATATGTACATAAATGTGTATTACATATTGCCTATAACAGATACTCATATTTTCCCATAACATTAAATCAATAGTTATGATGAAGACCTATTTGGAATATCACAATCTGTTGTAAGATGTGCCAAAATTAATTGTGCCCCATGGCTAACAGATGTTTGAGAAATTACTTTTTCTCAAAAAGCAGATGATTCCAGGTTCTCACTCAGAGCTCCCTGTGCTCTGCTGTGCTCTCCGTGGGAGATCAGAGGAGAGCAGCCAATGGCCAGCCGGCTCACAGCCCTCCCCCTGCCCACACCCCATAAACAGCCCTTACTGTGTTGTTGTTAGTTTTGGTGATTCAGAATAACTCCAATTCGTGTGTGCAGGACTTTCACAGATAGTTCTCTCTTTCTAATAATTTTATCTATGGATCAGTTTTTAATATAGGCTTACTGAGATATAATTTACATATCATCAACTTCATTCATTTAAAGGGTATAGTTCAGTGATTTTTAGCATATCTACATAATGGTGTAACCATCACTATGATCTAACGAGAATGTTTTCACCATTATGCATGGATAACTTTTTAATAAGGGTACATTTATGTCTCTCTTCTGTCACCTTGTGACTGTTGCGTATCAGAGAATGGTATGACCATAGCCTTTATGAAGAAAAGTCAGAGCAGTGAGATGTCGCAAGTGAAATTTGCAATAATGTTATTCATATTAATAAGCTGAACATTTGTAGGTTCTATATAAATATTTTCCAAATAAAGCAAGGCTTATTTTTGCAAATTCTCTATGAAAGTTCATATGGTCTTGCTTTATATTGCATGTGCAGTATAGGTCTACAATATAAAACTCATAAATAAAAACTAAAATTTAGTGTTAAAAATAGATTAATCACATTCAAGAACCAAAGACTGTATATATTATGGAATGACAATAAATACGTGTTGAGTGAATGTGTGAATTAAAGCAGAGAAGAAAGGAGGACTGCTTTAGGTCATTGTGGGAACACAAAGCTAGCTTCATTTCACGAATACACAGAATCTTTTGTTGTAATTTATTCTACCAGGACTGTGTATCGGTTTTCACAATCACAGTTTGTATTTTTCCAATAATTTATGCCTTTCACTAGGCCCATTAAATGTCCTATACATCTAATTCAGCAAGCAAAATGCAGAGCAATACTATAGGTAGGGCTTTAGCTGTGCTGCCAGGCAAGGAGGGTGGAAAGGAATCCGGTTCTACTTGAGATGGACTCCAACTTATCTTACCACTTGCAGAATCTTTACATTCTTTGCTATTTCTCCTAATTAGTGCTCTTTTCTTCTTGTTAATCCTCCTTTTTTTCTTTTTCAACTCTGACTGCAGATTAATTTAGCAGATATCTACACCAGGGTTCACTTTTCTGCTGAATTATAGCATAATTTTCATTTGAAAAAGCACTGGCAGCTACTTTTAGTTAAAAGATAGATTCCATATTAAGTCTGACTACAGACCAGAAGCCAATGCCAGTGGTTTAATGGGGAATCTAAGCAGAGAAGCCGTGAGCTGTATACACTTCAGGGTGGAACTACTTCAGCTTTGCTCTGGACTTTCCATGATGTCACCAGGACTTCCCCATCTGGGTACGGTTCCAAGGATGACCAAGGGAGGCTCCATTAGGGCTAAGAACAGAGTCAATGTGAGGAACGCTCACCCAGTGGTGGTGGGATGTCTTCATTTTCCCAGGAATAAATAGAGTCTTGGGGAATTTTTTGGAATCCTGACAGCTTGGGTTTTAATGGAAATTGGGAATGGGAGGGAGTGAGAGTCCAGGAGCCAGCCTGAAAGTGTTTCCGTCAGCTTTTCTGACTGCCTAATTCAGAGGAGTGTCTATAAAAGCCCATAAAATGTTCCCTGTATTTGCTATTTACCATTCCCATGAGGTCTTTTCCCCAGATATTTTATTATAAAAAATTTTCAAACCTATTGCAAAATTGAAAGTATCCTATAGTGACCACCCATATACTGACCAGCTAGAATCTCGTCTTTTTTCTTTCACGTGTGTTATTTCTGGAATTACATGAAAGCTTTTAAATGGTGCTTCTTACCCGTCACCTGTTCAAGCTGTTCTCTGTGATACTCGGTGCTTTGAGGGTAGTTCTTCATAGCACTTTGAAGCATAATAGCATTTCCTTAGATGATTTTTTTCTAAGCTACTTAACACACTAATAAACAATTCTAGGTTGCAATCCTGATGACACCTTTGAGAAGCTCTGACTATTGTGGCCTCTTCTCTCTTGACAATTGGGACGTGCAACTAAACTTTCAGCTTTAAACAGGAAATCTGTTCTCGATTTTCTCTCCCATTTGAACAATTAAAAACGACTGTCTTCCCAAAAATTCATTCAATTCTCAGTCACTTATGGAAGAAAATTGGGGTAACAGTTTGAAAAATCAAAATTTGAAGATAATTTGGAAAACTTGTTTTTATTTCCATCTCAAACTCTCAATGAAATTATTTTTAAGAAATTCAGTAACCAGATGTTGTCTCTGAGTTTTGGTTAGGGTACAAATGAAACTAGAAGGAAGAGAGGAAGATAAAAAAGAAAATAGACATCTTGTCCTTGACGCATTAGAAATTCATTGAACTATCCACTTCCTTCTCCCTCAGGTTCACACCCAAGTTGCAGTAACCAGAGATTCACTTACATAGAGGCGAGGCTGAAATAGACCTCTGGAGGTCTCCTGCATGGATACTAGAACATTAGTCTCTGAATAGCATCTTTCCGGCTCTTAACATTTCTTTGGCAGAACGAGTTTGTCTACATAACCACAGGGCAGGCCACTAACCACTTAGTACAGAAGCACAGAGGCCAGGCTGCTCTGTGCATTGTTCTATTGCTCCTGCATCACAATGGGCTGGCAGAGTCTCTGAAGTAAGAGATGAGCCCTGCCTGGGAAGGAGCAGCCTGAAGGTCTGTCTCTGAGAGGCAGCATGGCCCGATTTCCAGTGGAGTCCAGATGGCTCAGGAGAGGTAGTTCTGAAGTGTGACGCTTCCTTGGAGAGAAAAGTCAGTTTAGCAGTAGAATCACCATGGAAAAGATACCATGCTGAGAGAGTCGAAAACACTTTACATCATTTATTATTCAACTAATAATTTATCATGCAATCTCCCTATAGCCCGATTTTCAGAGACTTAAAGGGAAAAACTTCAAAAGAATGTGGCTTTCTTAGAGCGCAGAGGCCTCTTTATCTTCGTACCTCCAGCGTCTCATGTATCCTGGACACAGTCTGTAGTAGGCACTCAGGAATAGTCGGGTGACTGTAAATACATCGTATTCTCTCTGAAGGTATTTTCTCTTGACCTTATGTGATTAGGTAGTTGTCTTTGTGGCTTTTCTGTGTGGTTATGCGGTTCTTCCCTATCATATCATCCTTTCCCTTTTGTGTTGTAGTCTAGGGCTGGAGACACCCACTTGTGCAGCTACCTTCTCACCTGCTCATGAGGATGGGAGAGCACGCGGGCGCCTGGGGGGCGTGTATCACCTGAGTGAATTCACTTCCTTTGAGTCAGCATATTCCAGACTGAAACACTTGCTTTTGACCAGGCCTAGAGAATATTCAGTATCTCAGAATAAACATGAACTCTCCGAATTTTTGAGAGGATGATTGTGTTCTTATTTTCTCGAGAACTATAACTTCCATTTGGGATCAGGTGTTGGTGTGAGGGAGACCCCCTCATCCTTTCTCATAGGGTGCATAGCAGGCAGTTTTCCCAGAAGCAGGGTCGCATGCCAGATATATAACTTGACCATTTAATGGCACCAAGCTCTGGTGATAGCTCTCCACGAATAACTGGCTCCGCCTGCAGGCCTCTCTTTGCAGTCTCCTTACTTTTGCCTCAGACATTGCTTTCCTGTCTTGTATCCTGAATGCCCTTTCGGATGGATACATTCGTCCTCTAGTCATCTGATTGCCACGGACTGGACTTCCGGTCACCCATTTCCTCAGTTAGTACATATATTGCATGATCGTCACTTGCTGTGTCCCTGTTCTTCCTCGTTCAGGGCCTGGAAACATTTTTGCATAAATCTGAATTTCATTTCTTTTAAGGTGATGGTATTAATTTTATTAGCATGATGAAAATCTTTGATATTCTCTTCCTTTCATTTTTGTTGAGGCTATTGGTATATTAAAAAGTAAAGAAATAGCAAAAGGAGGAAATAAAATTCATGGTATATTTTAAACATTTACTTTTAAAATATCAATGCTTTTAAACATGCACAGAATATAAAACCTTATATACGACTTCATTTGGAGATGTTGCCACAAGTCGGCACTTGAGGCTCTCTGTCGAAGTGAAAAGTCCATGACCAATTAGCATTCTGTCCTTGTCCTTTATGAGACAGGCCCGCTTGCTCGTGCCTGCATGGGGTCTGCTCTGCTGCTGGTACTAAGCTTGTGGTAAGAATTTTCCTGTCAGGATCTGTCTCTGGTGAGTCAAGGTCAGTTCTGTTGGTCAGTTCAGTTCCGAGTACCTATTATTTACTGGGCACCATGCCATGCTGGGGCTACAAAGTAAACAATCTCTGTCTCAAGGAATTTACTGTCAAGTGGGGGGAGGGGTCATGTAAGCAGATTATTCCAACGAGATGCAATGATAAGTGGGAGCATAGATGAGGGCCACTTAGTCCAATTTGGGGATTTAGGGAAGGGTTCCTGGAGTAGTTAATACCCAAGATAAATCTTGAAAGATGAGGCAGCCTGAGCGAAGGCACTGAGGCATAAAATGACATGGTTTGAAGGGGTGCTTGCAAATGGTCTGGCGTTACATCAAGCTGAAGAGGGAAAAAATGAAGTCGGAGGAGGGGAGGTGCTTGAAGAGGGCTTTGAGTGCCCTAGTGGGGGCTTGGACCTCATCTGTTACAGCAGTTTCCTAATGAAGAATTTTATGCAGAGATTTATGACCTGGATCGATTATTCTGGTAGCAGCATGAAGGATGGATTTGGACAGGGCAACAGTGGAGGCACAGAGACCAAGGTGGTAGCAGCAGGAATGGAAAATAAAGGGTTAATTTAGGTACTATTAGTGGATAGAATTTGGTGACTAACTGGATATGGGGAGTGATGAGAAAGAATGACTCAGAGTTTCCGGTTTGGAACGTGGGTAAATGGTGGTGTCGTTAACCAGAAAAGAAAATATAGGCAGAGGAACAGGTGTAGGAGGCAGAGAGAACGAGTTCCTTGTTTGTTGGAACACTTGTGTAGCATGTTGCCTTGTATTCAATGGGTGTTTAGTAAATATCTTAAAACTTCACTGGCTTCCCAATGCTCTTAGAATGTGTAACATATAAGTTGTGTGTGTGTGTGTGTGTGTGTGTGTGTGTGTGTGTATTTAGTATTACACCCAAAAGCCTATACATTTGTGAGCACGATCTGGTTCCCCCCCTCCCTCATCATACTTCTGGCTCCTTTCTGATGTCGTCTTCTTTAAGCCCTATCCTTTGTCTGAAATGCAGCTCTCTCTACTCTTAACACGTGGGGCTTGTTTTCATTCTTCAGATCTGGGTTTAAAAGTTACCTGTTTAGAGAGCCCTTCCATCGTCACTTGACAAGTGATTCTCTCTCAGCTTCAAATACGCCATCGCATTCTGCATTGCGGTGCTGGGGCAGGAACTCTGCAAACTACATTTCTTTCGCCAGCTGACTTTCCTGTTAGGTTCAATAGTAGGTTGCATTAGACGACAGGGAGCTTTGAAAGCAGGGGGAGCGAAGAAGGGACTTGTGTCCCTTCCTCTTTACTTTTTGTTTCTGTCAGTATCACCCTGGCAATAGCAATTGGTTCTAGACTTTTTCTCCCCCTCTCAGAATCAGCAGCTGGGCAGTGCCCTCTCCTTAGATGATCGAGTCCCAGCTCCAAAAGGTCCAAACTCTGAGTTAGTTTCTGATTAATCGAACTTCTTCCGCCCACCTCCCCAGTCCTAGTTGTGGTAGTTGCTTTCTATAGTTATTACCTCTGACATCTTAATGTTTCCTTTGTGCTTTCCCAGGTCTCCAACACCTATTTAACGTATTCTTACATTAAAGTCCCTTAGTGTGATTTCTGCCTTTTTAAATAGCTGGACCCTGACACAATAACTGAGTATGATTTAGGCCTCCACCCAGTTACTCTCTAACATATCATTGCATTTCTGCATAGACTTTTCATAATCTGTACATACACAAAATTTTATTTCCTTTCTCATAATCTTTCTCCTCCAGTTGGATAGCAGAGTCTGTCTCATTCATCACTGTATGTCCTCAGTGCCTCGCATGGAGACTGGCATATTGTAGGAACTTAAAAAATGCTTGTTTAATACATTACTGGTTTATTACAGAAGACTACAGGCGAAATATTGGTAACTCACCATACAAAATGGCCAGAATTGAGCAATTCTTTAATCGTTTGGTTCTAGGCCAAGTTATTGATGAACTCTGTAACATGTAACTCTCTGCTATAGAGAATCGGGTTTAATACTTCTTGTAAGCATGTTAAAATGCAATGTATTATTTAACTTAGATCCATCATCATTGGAATAACAAGACACATAATTTATTTGCTTTAAATTCTGCATTTACATAAATCTCCACTTTCTGTAATTGGCAATAATAATGACTTACCTTGTTAGGATTTCATGAAGATCAAGTGTTGGTTATGGGTTAGAGCCACAGTTTTGTTGGTTAACAAATAATTTAAAAAATGAAAGCCATCCAAAGAATTCACTTTCTGTAACATACAACATCACTTAATAAATTTACTTGGTAAGCAATCTGCTTATGCTCTTTTCTTCATTGTGTGATATGATTTAAAAGAACCCAAACATAGAACCAAAAAAGCAGGTTAAAGGGAACTCCTTAACTTCCACACACCTATAAGCAAGAATCCAAAAACATCTTCTATAGTGTTTTATTTAAGCATCAACTATAAGACAAAGAATTGTAACACATCATACATGTGCAATACTAAAATAATCTTGTTCAAATAAATGCAAATAGATTGGATGACATTGACTTCTATTGTGCCAAATAGAACCATTTCATTGAACCTTAACTTTTAAAGTTAATTTCCTTTGTATCTACTTCAAATGTGTTTGTATTTTTTCCCCTTTTCTAATTCAGAAGGAAAAAATGTTTTTTTTTTCCTCCAGGCTAATTAGGCCACCGTGGTCCTTAAATCCAAACCTTCCTTCTTCTTCTTTCTCTATCTGGAACCTCATTCTTGCATTTTTAACATGCCACTACTGTTCTCTTCTCTCAAAACTCACAAACAAAACGTTTCCTCCACCTTGTTATCGGTGAAGCTATCATTCTGTGTCTTTTTTTATACACAAGTTCCAAAGAATTCATATTCACGGCTTCTGTTTTGCAATCTGGCTTTTGCCCTCAACCCCTACTGAAATCGCACTCTTCCAGCTCATGAACGATTGCCTAATCAGTAAATCTTTTGAGCCTTCATCTCTCTTGACATTTCTTTCTTACAGTTGATTATTATCCTTCCTTCTTGAAACTCTCCTCCTCGGTTTTTGGGACATTGCTCTACTTGGTTTCTTATCTTTTACAAAATGCTCTTCCTTTCATTCCGTTCATGGCCCTTTTCTTCCAACATTCCAAACTAAGATGCTCCCAAAGACCCTGCCCTCTTCTCTTGGCAAGCCCTTCCTTGACAACCTTTCCATTCACATTTATAGTTCAAACACCCACTTTATGTGAATGACCCCCAGGGTTACATCCAGCCAGTACCACTTTTGTGAAATCCTAACTTGTCCTTTCAAACGCCAACAGGTCATGTCTACCTTAATATTCTGGCATCTCAAACACATGTCCAAACTCATCAGCTCCTCCACGAAACCCATTTTTCTGACTTTCTTTTCTTTATTAATGGCTTAACATTTTCTCAATGAGCCAAGACTGAAGACTTTGAATCATCTTTTACTGGTTGAACTCCCTTTCGAAAACTTGAAATCTGTCATAAAATTCTTTTCACGCTTTCATTCGTCATGACCTTCCCGTCACCATCACCTCTACCACTACGGTTAAGGCTGTCACCACACCTCACCTGCACAACCACAATCACTTTATAACTGGTGTCTCATTCAGTTTCCCCTCAATCCAATCTATCCTACTCAATGCTGCCAGAGCATTTTCCCTAACGGGACAGCTCTGATCCTAACATTTCCCTGATCAAGAATCTCCAACAGTTTATCTCTAGAATAAATCTAGACTCCTTAACCTGGTATTTAAGAACTTCATAGTTTGGGCCTCAAATATATACGTTTTTGGTCTTATAAATATATCCATTTTCTGTTTCTAGAGCTTAGTGTTTAAGAGTATGGGATCTGAAGCCAGATTGCTAAGTTTGAATCCTGGCTCCTCCTCTTACTAGCTGTATAATCACAGACAAATTGCTTAATGTTTCTGTGCCTCAGTTTCCTCATCTGTAATACAGAAATAATAACCCTTATAGGATTATTGTGAAAATTAAACAAATGAAAAGAGCCTGGCATATAGTAAGCGCTACATGTTTCATTGAACAAATACTTACTGATGCCTACAAATATACACATATGCCAGGAACTTTTCTAAGGACTTGGGAATAATGTAAGTGAACAAAATAAACAAAAATCCTTGCCATTGTGGAGCTTATATTTTATAATAAAAATAATTATTAATTGTGCATAATTCTGTTTCTGCAGTATCTTTCTTCCTGCATCATCATCTTTAAAATTCTACACTTCCTTTAAGACCACTAAAATGCCATCTTACTCCTTGAAATCTTACCTTGTAGGAGGTTATCTTTCGAACTCCAACTCTCTAAATCTGAATTATGGCATTTATCACATTGTACACACTCTACCATGTATTTTCCAATTCATACGAGTACATATCAAATATTCTGGTTACTTGCATGTGTTTTTATTATCTCCATTGATGGAGAAAATAAATGTAATGTCATCTATTATCCCTACTCATCTTTGTAAATAGTAGCACGGTATACCTTGTACCCAAGCATATACTAGATGATTAATAAATATTTCTTGAATGAATGTAGGTAAAACACTATTCATGTCTTTGACTTGACCTCTATTAACTAACCTTATCTTCCTTAACTATAAATATAAAAGAAAATTTAAAACAAAGAACATTTCATTTTCAACTTTGGAAATAATCAATATTAGTATCAAATATTTGTTGTTTACAATTTGGCTTTATTCAGGATCATCATTTGGTACCTTGTTTACTAGGAGGCCAATTTTTGTTGTTTGCTTTACTAATTATACCCTACACCATATTTAATGTCCCCTGTTACCACCATTAGAAAAGTGCCCCTCAGTTATTATTCAAGGGGCCATGTGGATAGAGTATATTTCATTTGTTTCGTTTTCTGTGGTCAGCACAGATTTTTCCCATTTCTTACGTCCTTTCTAACATGATCAAAAAATTTCCAGGTACTCACCTGCGATTTTCTGGTTCATTTCTTACTTTCTTCCCCCCTCCATTCCAAAGAGCTGCAGATGTTTGAAATTTGTTTTTATGGCATCTAAAATAATCAACCTGGTATTTAAGATTATCGACTATGTTTCCTGTAAACTTGTTTGCTGTTCTCCAACTATGACTGGCAAGACCAGACCAACTGTGGTTCTCTCCTACTTTCTAATTTACATTTTCTCAATGCTACATAGTAAAATAGTTATATTATACCACATTTTAAATCTCCCTTATATCACTTAATCTTGTAAGTCATCTTAACTATGCTTTTTATCCAGGCAGAACCCCATCAGAATGGCATGATAATCTTCTCTTTTTTAATAACAAGGCCAACACAATGGATTTTTATATAATGATCAAGGATTTTTTTTTTATTCATTAAGTTTCAGTATCATTACAGAAAATGTTATGGTACAGAGTTTAACATTATTTTGTCTTTGCTCTTGATTTCCACATGAATGCTGGTAACACTAATATCTGTACAAGATCAGTCTTTGATTTTATTTTTTTGTTCTGTACAATTTTAAATGTATTGGTTAAAAAGGCTGTCAGCACTTAAGGAAGCATTTTTTTCCCCCAGTTTGTTTGTTCAAATAAAAGGTATCCAGTTACTGCCCAAGAGTACTGTGCCATGAGGCCACTGGGGTGAGAAACGTCCCTGGAAGCTCTGCGAGGGATGGTTCTCCTGGAGGCAGGGCAGGGCCTCCAGCCAGTCACTCTTCTTTTGGCACTGTGCACATAAACACGAGATACATGATAAAGAACAAGCAAAAGCTCTCTGTAAAGCAGTTATGAAGCATACTAAGAAGGGAAATTCAAGTGTTGCCTACGCTAGTATAAACAAGCAGACAGCCTTGATTTAAGAGCATAAGTAGTTGTATTTTTAAAGATGAGGAAAAACACAAGTTCTGCAGGCACCTACTGCTGTCTACTAAAAGCTATCGCTATCAGACCTAGCATTGAACACACAAAGCGATTTGCAGGAAAGGAAAAATTTGCTTTGATATAATCAGAATAGAGTTGTCTGTTAAGATTTAGTTTTAGGTGTTTTTTTTTCTTTAAAAGGTATTTAAATTCTTTTGAAATATAGTTCAAGATGTTGACTATACAGATCAACTTTTATCCAAATCAGAAAAACTAGCTGTGCCGTTGCATATTACAGGATACAGTCAATGATATGTGGACATGCATCAAAGCTTTCTCCCGCTGGGGACAATCATAGTCGTCCAATGACCATGACGTCCACCACCTCGCCCTTGTGGAGCTCCACGTACTGCTCTGTCTTTGGAGGTAGCATCAACAGTCCGTTGGCGCTGCGCATGCTCATCAGACGGCTGCTCATCTGATTACCTAGAAAAACACTCTCATTACAGCAGCACAGTGTACACACGCGAGGCCCTGTAGGTCTTTTCAAAATAAGAGCCCATGACTAGACACACAGGTCTTGGAGAAGAAGAGAGGTGATCAGACTTCCCAGTACCTTTTTTCAGGTGGCCTTGCTACGGTATCCTACTACCTTCTCACTAAACTTGAAAAATAAACATTAGAAATTATTGCTTGAAAGAATAAAACCAGGATTTTACAGCACGATGCAAAATGCCACAGACTTTCTCTCTTTAGGCTGAAACGTTATGAGTGTCTGAAAAGAGAGGCTTTTAAAACCTATAAAAATAATAATGATAACAATAGCAGCAGCGACCATTTCTTTAGTAGTGTCTACTAAGTGGCAACAAGGTGGTAGGCACTTTTCTTAACCATTGTACGTAAT
Organism: Rhinolophus ferrumequinum; assembly: GCF_004115265.2. NCBI lineage: Eukaryota > Metazoa > Chordata > Mammalia > Chiroptera > Rhinolophidae > Rhinolophus > Rhinolophus ferrumequinum. Next base: position 29,448,886 of record NC_046289.1, read on the forward strand.
TCTCAAAAGGCTCAAAAGAGATTAGGTAACTTGCCTAGGGTCCTACCAACTAGTTGGTGGCAATTTTGAATTCAAGTCTCTGATGGCAAAGCACATGTTACTGCGTTAGTTGATATTTGTAATCAATAGGACTTTTGTTTAAAGGGTAATACAATTTTACTGGAGTCTCATCAAAATTAGGTAAAATATGATTAGAGAAGTTTGGGGTAAAAGTTTAAAGTCTAGAGGAGGTAACTATAGAACTCTGACTTATCAATACTGATTTCTCAGTCCTTGAAATTACCAATATCTCGGATATAGTAGAGGCCACAGAGAATCACATTATAATTGGGCTTTCCTCTCCCATCTCAGGGTGGTAGAGCCAACAGTCCTTCCTTTTCCTACAAAGTTATGATCAGAACTTACTGGTTGAACAAAAAGATAAAAATCTTTTGTAATTCTAGATTTGTATTTCAATTGTTTATCTAGAAAATATGGCTTCATGGAATAACTAAACCTTTATTAACTTTTTTTTTTTACACTTGTTGTCGTGGTATGATGTACTGTTTAGGAATAAATTAATTCACCTAATATTTCAAAAAAGAAAATGTATAATAATTACAAACTTGGGGATACCCAAGGAAGGAAGTTATGTATGTGTGTTTTAGCAGGATGGGTACACAGACAGACCCACAGGTGTCAGTGACTAACCTGTACTTTGTGCCCAAGGCAGTGGTTCTTGGTGATGCCAAGTCAGTATACACCGATGGTATTCTGGGCGAGGATCCAGTTTTACATCACATGATAACTATAGAACAAAGAGGAGAAGAAGACAAACTTGATCACCTGACCATCTCTTAAAACTATAGGGTGGCAGAGGTTGTGCAATGAATAGAGTGGACATGGAAAAAATCTTGGCATTCTGTTGTTTCCACCACTGCCACCTTATGTTCTTAACACGGGAAGTCCAGAGGTTGGGATGCTCTGATGAAAAGAGAAAAGAAGGCTAAGAAGTTGATATTCATAGTGGGGAAAAGCGCAGATGAAAAAGATAAGGTCTATTTTTGAAGCCTAATATTATGGGTTGTGAGGATAGATACCTCTGATCTACGAATTCAGTTATAAAGGCAGATATTTTAACACTGAACAAACAAACTCAATATCCATTTATCTGTATACCATCCATCCATCCAGTAAATATTTACTGAGGTATTATTCAGCTACTCATTCATACACCTATCTTTAACATAAAAGGGATAGCTACTTTCTTTTTCTCTTGAATATGCCCCCAGTGTCCAATACTGATGATATACAATCTCATTGGGGCAATTAAAAGTAGTCCCTACTAAAAGTTATACCATTTTGGTTTAGCCACATCACTGGTACTAAAATAATTTTCTCTGAATGAGTGTTTGCTATGGAATGGCATCTTTCATATCCTTCTAACAAGGATAAAATCCTTTCTAACAGCAACTTCAGTTCACATTCATGACATAGAATGAGCAATCAGTCTTCAACCTGGAGCCGTTTTTTTTTTTTAATCTGTCATTAAATTCATACTGAAATATGATAAATTAAAGTGATGGTGTGCTGGTAGCAGGTGCCTAAGAGGTATTCCTTGAACAAGTTTATACAGTATATAATTATGGACTATAACCCATCAAAGATTAGCTCATGTTAGTGAAAACAAGACTTACTTCAGTGTATGAAAATCAACATTTTGTATAAGCATAATAATCATTTAAGTTACTGTACCATAAAATGGTCTAGAAAGCCTTTACTCAACTGACACAGCTATTGCTTAGATCAAATGATACAATTAAAACTGTAAATTTTGATTGAAGTAAGTCTATCTCCAATCCATCTGGTTACTATGTTCTTAAAAAATTTTTTTATTGGGGAATATTGGGGAACAGTGTGTTTCTCCAGGGCCCATCAGCTCCAAGTCGTTGTCCTTCAATCTAGTTGTGGAGGGTGCAGCTCAGCTCTAAGTCCAGTCACCGTTTTCAATCTTAGTTGCAAGGGGCACAGCCCACCATCCCATGTGGGAATTGAACCGGCAACCTTGTTGTTCAGAGCTCATGCACTAACTGAACCATCCTGGCGCCCCTGTGGAAGCTCAGTGGCAGCTTGTGGTCTTCAATCTAGTTGTGGAGGGTGCAGCTCACTGGCCCATGTGGGAATTGAATCGGCAACCCAGTTGTTCAGAGCTAGTGCTCCAACCAACTGAGCCATCCGGCCGCCCTGGTTACTATGTATTTATACGTTCTAATTTTTCTCTTTAACAATTCATGTGTTTCCTCTGGAACCCAGAATAAAATTTAATTCCAGGGTATTTTTACTTGATTGAATCACACTCCACTTTTTCACTTGATGTTTCCTATGTTTATAATCTATTTCATATTTATTGGGGGGTGACTTGCCATTATTCCTAAATTATTTTGTGCTTACTTACCTAAGGGCAAGACTCTCTTTCAATCTCTCTCTGTGTGTTGTGTTTTCCAGTACTAATCTACAAGAACTGTTCACCTGGTTGTGTTATTTGCTAAATATTTAAGCCAGGTTTCTCCCTAACAATGCACTGTCTGGCCATGGGAGTGCAGTGGAACAAACATTGGGCTGGGATGGTACCCCATACCGAGGTTCTACTCACAGGTTTACTGCTAACAGGTGGCTGTTCTAGCAAGTTATTTTGCTTTCCTATACCTGTTTGTTCATCTAAAAAATGGGGTTGTTGGTTTTACAGCAAGATATTTATGTTAACTTAAGAAACAAGAATCAGTTGCATCAAATTGAAATAACTTAATTTTTTTCATAGCTTCACAAACAGCTGTTCCTTTTGCAGCCAGAGATGACACTGATTAGATTTTTAGAGTATTTTACTGAAATGCAGAACATTTTATTAAGCAATGTTTAGTGGTACTGACATTATAGTTCTGGTATACCACATCATGTAAGCTTAAGAAAGCACCTATTTACTATAAGCTTCAATGCTTACAGGAATGATGCACCATAGGTAAACACAGAGACAATTTTTGGTGAAAAAGCATTGCAAATGGTTGACGTTTCACATCTGATGATTTCTTCTATTTTAAAATTGAGCAGTGGGCTGTGAACTAGGACTTTTCCCTCTGAATATTTTCCTGGCACACAGTAGTCACTCAACAGATAAAACTATTGTTTGGTGCAGTGCTATATGATATGTTCTACATGTAAATGTCTAAGGGAGAGAATTATATATATATATATATGTATATATATATACATATACATACATATACATATATATACGTATATATATATACATATACATATATATATATATATACATATATATATGTATATATATATATATGAAAAGAATCAAAAGATAAGCCACAGACTGGGAGAAAATATTTACAAAAGGCACACCTGATAAGGGCCTATTGTCCAAAATATACAAAGAAATCCTAAAACTCAACAACAAGAAAAAGAGCAACCTAATTTAAAAAATGGGCAAAAGACCTGGACAGATACCTCACCAAAGAAGATATATACAGATGACAAGTAAGCATATGAAATGCTATTCAACATCATATATCATTAGGGAACTGCAAATTAAAACAACAATGAGATATCATTGCACATCTACTGGAAAGACCAAGATCCAAAAGAAGGACCACACCAAATTCAGTGGCGAATAGGGAGGAACAGGAACTCTTACTCTTTGCTGGTGGGAATGTAAAGTGGTACAGCCACTTTGGAAGACAGTTTGGCAGTTTCTTACAAAATTAAACATACACTTACCATACAATCCAGTAATCGTGCTCCTTGGCATTTACCCAAATGAATTGAAAATTTACGTCTACACAAAAACCTACACACAGATGTTTATAGCAGCTTTATCCATAATTGCCCAAACTTGGAAGCAACCAAGATGTCCTTTAGTAGGTGAATGGATAAATAAACGGTGATAAAACTAGACAATGGAATACTTTTCAGCACTAAAAACAAATGAGCTATTAAGCCGTTAAGAGACATGAAGGAACGTTAAATGCATATTACTAAGTGTAAGAAGCCAATCTGAAAAGGCTACATACTGTATGATTCCAACTACATCACATTGTGGAAAAGGCAAAACTGGGGAATAAGTAAGAAGATTGAGGGTTAGCCGGGAGGGAAGGATGAATAGGCAGAACATAGGTTTTTAGGGCAGTGAAACTACGCTGTTTGGTACCACAATGGCAGATACATGTAATTACACATTTGTCAAGACCCGTGGAATGTACACCACCAAGAATGACCCCTACGGTAATCTATGGACTTTGGGTGATAACGATGCATCAAAGTAGGTTTACTAATTGTAACAAATATACTGCTCTGGTGCCGGATGTCAGCAGTAGGGGGTTGTGCGTGTGTGAGGACAGGAGGTACATGGCAACTCTGTACTTTCCACTTAATTTTGCTGTCAACTTAAAGGTGCTCTAAAAAATAATTTTTAAAAAAGGGGAGTATATTTTGTCCTTTCTTTTTTCCCTGCCCATACTATAGAGAAGTGACCTCAAAGAATTCTCAAATGGAGTAAATAATTGCAAATGCAGTATAATAATATTATCCCAGAGCTGTTTACATAGTATAAAAAAAGCACAAAGAAGTAAACAACAACCTTTCTTAGGAACATCGAGAAAGGCTTTGCAGGGGAAATGGTGCCTGAGTCTTCTGACTAAGGAATTTTCTAAGCTGAAAAAAGAGATAGTGGTGGCTAGGGGAGAACCTTTTAGGAAGGGGAATAAACAGGCACAGGCAGGGGATCGCAGGTCCATTGTGGAAGCAGCAATCAGCCTGGTGTGGTCAGAATGCAGGATGGGAAGCGGAGGAAGTTGGAGTGGAAAACAGGCCTACGGATGAAGGGCCTCTTGTGCTCAGTTGAGCAGTTTGTATTTAACCCAAGAGTCATGGGAAGCACTGAAGGATTTTAACTGGAGATGCTGACATGATTAGAGTACAACAGAAAAGGATACAAGAGGAGGCAAGATTAGAGGAAGGGAAACCATTAACTATGCCAAGGGTTATAATCTAGTACATATTAAAGCTATCATTCAAGAGCTATCCCCAGGCCTTTTTTTTTTAATTGGCTATAAAATTCAGGGGATGTGGGTGGTGCAGGGGGCTTTAGGAGAATGGTGAAGACTTGGAAGACCAGTAAGGAATGGAAGAAGCTGATCCATGTTGTACAAAAGGCTCACCAAGGGGAATTTTGGCCCCTGCTGAAATTTGTAAACTGACAGTGATAACCTGAACAGTTGGATACTCTTCTCTAGTTGTGTTTAGTGACCTGAGAATACAAGCGAAGGGCAAAGAAGGAAAGATTGATGCAAGTCTACGTATTCTTAGAGTGGGTTATAGTGGAAGGAAGAGGCAAAAAAAAGTTGAAAGTGTTGAAAAAAAGTTGAAGTGATATATCACAGGATTTAGGTTGGATGAGGAAAGTGGTTAAAGCCAGAAGGGGCTATGGACTGAGGGTAAAGGGTAAGTTATAGGAGTGTTTACACTCTTGTATCTACCGGTACTGATCAGTAATTTGCCATTTGTTCCTAATTGTATAACAGAGTTGGTGATTTTTGAGATGGAGCAGTTCAGGGTATTGAAAAGGATGTGTATGCAAATGGCTGAAGCAGAAAAAAAGGTACTTAGAATTATGGAAATAAAGCAATTGATGGTAATAAGTGATGTAGAGAGGAAGACTAGACAATTGCCCAAGACCTGAATATCTTTGGAAGGTTTGATAGCTGTTAATAAGGAGAAGCTGAAAGCTCTGAAAGATTCAGGGGGATAGGTTGGGACTAAGAGCTGCACAGATTGGGGAAGAGAGTTTGTGAGAAAACAGGTGATCAAAGGGTGGGGACCCCAGATGACATGGTGGGTGTTGGGGGCTTGGTCTCCGCTCAGGTCTAGTCAAAGCTTCCAAAGAGTGGTTAATGGAGCTTTACACTCAATTTTTTGGTAAATGCTATAGACGTTATGAGGCATCAGTTTACTAGAAAGGTCATTGAGGTTATTACCCTATAAATCATATGTCTAAAATTTATCATGTAACTTTAAAATCCTTGCACATGTGGGTATGGATCAATTTCAAATTCAGTTTTCCAAAGTTTTTATAACCTAGTTATAGTTTTCATTTCCTAATAATAAGCTAAAACTGATCTACATTTTTTATTGATCATAAACAGTTTTATAACTTTCAATATCTCTTTATCAATCCATAGACCATAATATTCTCATATAACAGGCATCTGATAATATCTTTTGATGATAAATGACTGATCTTGTCACAATAAACAATCACATTTCTCTCTACAGTTACAAACACCTTAGCAATCTCAAACAATATGAACATTGTGTTGCAATGCTTTGTATTTTACTGTTTATGACATCAGTCAGAAAGCATTAACCAAGTTCTTACAGCATGCAGGACACTAATGCTCGCGAGAAGAGGGAAGGTGGACAAATTACAATAGTCTAGTTAAATTCCAACAGGCTCGTACTCTCCTAGGACGTGCTGATCTGGTTCCATGGGAGATGAAAGTATTCCCTTTTCCTTCTCTTAATTAATGCCTGAGATGAGGTGAGCTGCTAATACTAACAGAAGTTACCTCAGGTATGTTTCTAGCAAAAACAGTTGAGAACAAGGGGCAGTAAAGGGTGCTTTGATGGGATATTAAGAAAACACATGATAGGATGTCCTTTTGTGGAAACATTAGGTCAATAACTCTATTCGACGAATTGTTAAGATTATATTTCTGATTGTCGACTGAAAATCAGAAGTATTTCAACTTCAACCATAACTGACCAAGGAAATAGGGCAAATGTTTATTCTACACTGACGTTCTTCAGAATGTGTTGCTATAAAAAGATGACATTTTTTTGTGCTGACATGTTAATATAATCCAGCATCGCCCTGCCCATGGGACAGCTACCTTACAGTCCAGCTGTGTGTTATCGACACCAGCATTTAATACCCACTCCACTTCCTCAAAGCAGCAAGAATTAAGAGAGGCTGTGTTTGTGGCAATCATTTTGAGAAACAGTAATAAGTGGCTGCATCTTGGATGGTCAGAAAAGAGAGACAATAAGCTTTACCATGTTTCAAGTAAGTGAATAGGGTTATGTTCTAAAGTGGCAGTTAAATCAGTGAAGGTGTGGGGTAAGCTGCAGAGTTAAAAACAAAAGAAGTAAACAGCCCAGCATGCTGATGACCCTTTCTGACGCTGCTTTGTGGGAGAAAGAAGTCTGACCGATTTTCAGAGTAGTTCTCATTCCACAGGAATGAGCAGCATCACGAACAATGTTCTAAGTTTCCCTTAGATTACAGAGCACTACCGTGGTTCCCCGAAAATAAGACCTAGCCAGACCATCAGCTCTAATGCGTCTTCTGGAGCAAAAATTAATATAAGACCCAGTCTTATTTTAATACAATATAAGAACAGGTATAATATAATATAATACTGGGTCTTATATTAATTTTTGCTCCAAAAGATGCATTAGAGCTGATGGTCTGGCTAGGTCTTGTTTTTGGGGAAATATGGTATCTAATCATTGTTGTCAGAACAAATGGCTGCCACATTGTCAGTTTTAAAGGAGAGATGGTGGATGTTAAAATGAGAAATAAATGAAAAGATTCATAAGAGCTTTGCAAAGTCAAAGAGAATTCCTCTTTCTCTTTCTTGTAACAATATGGGTTTTCCTTGTTTCCTAAATTTAGCAAATATGAAAATAATGGGCAAATTCAGAATTACTGGTTTTAATGTCTAAATCTAAGATTCATGACTCTGACCTTCTGACTTGATCAGAATCATTGCTAGCTTTTTTCTTCTTTTTCCACTTAATTTAAAATAAGTCCACCATGATTATTGAAAAAAAACAAAACAAAAAACCCCAAAACTTTGTTTTCATTAATATCTAGTTGAACTTTTATTGAAATTTTAAGGAGAATATCTCCTTTACATATTAGTCTACAAAGTCTCAATATATATTTTTAAATTTTTATTGAATTTATTGCGGTGACATTGGGTGTAAAATTAAATAGATTTCAAGTGTACATTTCTATAATACATCATCTATATATTGCATTGTGTGTTCACCACCTGGAGTCTCAGTATTTAGAAGATCAATGTTAAGAGTATCTGAAGCCTAAATATTCTTAATGTTTTATCTTATACATTCTCAGAGTAATATTTTATTAATATTTCCTATTACTATTTTATGCTTTATGTTCTTCTTGTGAACTAATTATAGCATTCTGTTAGGTCTGAATTTATTTCAGGGCTCCTAAAAAGTAATGGCTTGGGTATTGGAAAAACAATAAAAAAGAATAAAATTGGACTCTATCTTACACAATACAAAATATCAACTCAAAATGGATTAAAGACTTAAATATAAGATCTGAAACTGAAAACTCCTAGAAGAAAACATAGAGGAAAATCTTGATATTGATCTTGGCGATGATTTCTTGAATTTAACACCAAAAGCACAGGTAACAAAACCAAAAATAGACAAATGGGACTACATCACTTAAAAAAACCTACTGCACAGCAAAGGAAACATTAATAAAGTGAAAAGATAACTTACAGAATGGGAGAAAAGATTTGCAAACCATCAATCTAATAAGGAATTAATATTCAAAAAATATAAGAATCTTTTAAAACTCAACAAATGACCTAATTAAAAAATGGGCAAAGGACTTGAGTAGACCTTTCTCCAAAGAAGACATACAAATGGCCACCAGGTATATGAAAGGGTGCTCAACATCACTAATCATTAGCATTAGGGAAATGCAGATCAAAACAACAATGAGATATCATCTCAAACCTGTTAAGATGGCTAGTATCAAAAAAAAACAATCAACCAACCAACCAAAAAATAACAAACACTGGTGACGATGTAGATAAACTGGAACTCTTATACACTATTGGTAGAAATGCAGAATGGAAGAACCACTAAGGAAAACAGTATGGAGTTTCCTCAAAAAATTAAAAGTAGAACTACCATGTGATTCAACAATTCCACTTCTGGGTATAGTCCAAAAGAATTGAAATCAGGATGCCAAAGAGATATCTGTAACCCCATATTCACTGTAGCAGTATTCACAATAGCCAAGATGTGAAAACAACCCGAATGCCCATCAACAGATGAATAAGAAAAATTTCACATACACATACAATGAAATATTATCCAGTTTTAAGAGAGAATGAAAACCTACCATTTCTGGCAACATGGATAAACCTAGAGTACATTATACTAAGTGAAATAAGTCAGTCACAGAAAGACAAATACTGCATGATTCCACTTATATGTGGTATCTAAAGTAGTCAAATTCATAGAAGCAGAGAATAAAATGTTGGCTACAGAGCATTAGGGGAGGAGGAAATGGGGAATTCTTGCTCAATGTGCATAAAGTTTCCATTATGCAAGGTGAAAATGTTCTAGAGATCTGCTACGCAACATAGCGCCTATAGTTAATAATATGATATTGTGTACTTTAAAATACGTTAAGAGGATAATTCTCAAATGTTCGCATCACAAAACAAACAAAAAAAAACAAAACCACTAAGAACACAAAGAAATATTTGGAGGTGATAGATATGTTTAGTACCTTGACTGTGGTGATGACACTATAGGTGCATGCATATGTCCGAACTCATCAAAATGTATACATTAAACATGTACAATTTTTTGTATATCAATTATACCTCAATAAAGCTTAAAGAAAGTAATGGTTTGGTACTGTAGTTTATGTTGCCAAGAAAATTGTTCATTACTTATATGAAAAGTGTGTTACATAATTAGTTGCATAGTAGAAAATCAAATTGAAGTTAGTGTCGGTGGAGAAAGGGACACCAATTTCCAAGTGACTTTTACAGCAGGTATAATTCCTTGGCCTTAGTAGTTCTTTTCCAAACAAAATGGCCACCCTTTCTTTCTGATTTACCAGAGTCTCTTTTTAGTCCTTTTATTGACTTTTTTTTAACCTGTTTGAAATTTATCAGTGAGGTTACAGAAAAAGTGAGCAGGTAAATTGCGGTCCTCTGTGAGTTTACACAGGGGAAAGGGAATTCTTGTCCCTCCTTTCATATAGGTTTAGTGTTAGGGTGGTGCCAGCCATATCTATTGACCGTTTTAACATTACATATCCACTCCCATATGGACTTCTCACTGGAAAAAACTATTCACTTTAGAAGCCATGGAATAATGTGGGAGGGGAATAAAGGGACCCTTTCCCCTCCATTTTCCACCATGAAGGGGAGATTAAAACTGCATTTTCCCCTCAAAACTAATATAAAATTCTATGTTTCTAGATCTAGATCATATCCTTAACTGTTATTAGGCTTCGATTTTGGTTCCTGGTTATTAGAAAACATTACCCTGGCTTTGATGATGGTTGGCCGAGGATCCAAGATGCCCTGCATCTTTCTCAGTGCAGGCACAACAAAGAGATTGCAGGTGACCACGGCTGACACAGGATTCCCTGAAAGTCAACCAAGCAGTTATTTATAGTATACACATAAAAATTTGCCAAATAATTATGACTGTCTATGCCTTCAGGTATCACAGAGAGTGAAGTGACTACTAGTCTTTCTTTTCTGAATACCTTTGAATCCAAAAGGATGCCAGAATAGACCTACAGTCAACCAAATTCCAGAGAGGATGCAAACATTTGGGTCTACCAGTGAAACAGAGACTTCTGATGCCCAGAAGCTGTTTAACACCATTTATTTCTGCATTTCTGAGAACTATACATGGAAAGCCATTACTAATTTTGATAAGTTTTAAAGCGGTTTCTATTTGCTATTTTAAAAATGTTTTAAAATTTCCATAGTAATACATACTCAGTGTAAAAGAATTAGAAAGTAGAATAAGCATAAAAAAAATTTATCCATAATCCCCTTTACCAGACATTTCTCTCTCTCTCTCTCTCTCTCTCTCTCTCTCTCTCTCTCTCCTTTTAATTTTTTTCCATTTTATTAGGGAATACTGGGGAACAGTGTGTTTCTCCAGGGCCCATCAGCTCCAAGTCGTTGTCCTTCAATCTAGTTGTGAAGGGCACAGCTCAGATCCAAGTCCAGCCGCCGTTTTCAATCTTTAGTCGCAGGGGGCACAGCCCCCCATCCCATGTGGGAATTGAACCGGCAACCTTGTTGTTGAGAGCTAGCGCTCTAACCAACTGAGCCATCTGGTCGCCCCCACCAGACATTTCTTTAAGTTTAAAAAATAAAACCAAATGATTTAAGATGTGAAAGACTTGAAGAAAAATACTGTATGGACTGAATTGTGTCGCTCCTACCCCCCCATTCATTTATTGATGTCTTAACCTCCAATGTGACTGTATTTGGAGATTGGGCCTTTAGAGAGACAAGTAAAATGAACTGAGGTCATAAGGGTGAGACACTAATCCAGTAGGACTGGTGTCCTTATAAAAAGAGGAAGAAACATCAGGAGCGTGTGTGTACAGAAGAAAGGCCACATGAGGGCACAGTGAAAAGGTGGCCATCTGTAAGCCAGGAAGGAAAACCTCAATAGAAACCAAACTTGCTGGCATCTAGCTCTTAGATTTCCAGTCTCCAGGTGAACTGTAAGAAAATGATCCTGTCACCTAGTCTGTGGTATTCTGTTATGGCAGCCTGGGAAGACTAATACAAATACCAAGTTCTTTTAAAGTTAGAAGAAAAATTTGAGAAATTCAATTGTACTTCTCCAAGAAGAAATCTGGGTGTGTCATGTACTACAAAGAGAGGAAAGGTAGGTTGTGAAAAAAAAATGGCTGGGCTGAGAGTAACAGATTTAGTTTCTTGTGTGGTATGTAAACTAACCAAGCTGTGTGACCCTGGTGAGTTGCAAACCTTTTTGAGTCTAATTTAACTGATCCACAAAAGGAAAGGTTGGACTATATGATTCTCAATATCCTTTCTGGTTCTAAAATTCTAACTTAATTAATACTTCTATACAGTTGTGAGTATGTATGTATACACTGGGGGTAGATGATGGGCCATTAGAATCTTAGGTTCCTTTGGCCTGGCTATGTGCTCCTAATTCTATCATCAAAGTGAAAGATAATGGTCACTTTAGCCTATTATTACCTTAAACCATACCTTTAATTTTCTCCTACCCACAAAAGTAGTTAAGAATAGATTTGTTTTCAGTTGTAAGAAGAGATTATTGATACTTAGTATCTTAATAGAAAAATAAGTTGCCCAACAGAACAGCAGACTCTTAATAAGAATCAATTGCTTTTCCCTTGCTTCAAGACACAAACGTATGTAAACTTTCCTGGAAAAAAAACAAAGCTATTGTTCATTCAACTGTGATTACAGAATTCCTGTTCCTGTAATTGCTACTGCTTTATAAAATTACTCTTTAAAAAACGTTCTCTCTGAAAAAAAAGAATTGGAAGACTGATACCAAAAAATTGCAAATAGTGAGAAGGGGATTATGGATAACATTTCTTAATGCTTATCTGTATTTTCTAATGTTTTTATAGGGAACATGTGTTACTATAGTAATTTTAAAAAGTTACAAAAATAGCAACAAGATACACAAAACTTTTAAACTGCTTTACAACTTATCAAGATCAGTAATGACTTTAAATGCATGGCCCTCCAGAAAGCAGAAATACAATTTTGAATTTTAAAATCTTTGTAAAAGGAACCTCTTTGCTGGTTTTACAATCTGAATATGTGAGTTGTTGCTGCCCTCTTTTGGTTTATTCAGGCTGAGCAGAGAAAATTTCCAATTAAAGTAGCACTTTGAATATAGGTTATTTAATTATGACTTTGGGAGCAGAGCGATCCTTCCTTAGTAACGGTGAAATGGCTCCCATTTTAACGTTCTTTGTTATGCTGTCACTGATGGTCTGGAGGTTGAAAGTACTTCTGTAGACAAAGTAAATAGTGCCTTCTAGGGTCGTTAAAGCTAGAAAGAGGATCACATCTTTTTATAGAATGGTTTTTGGAACATCTAAAGATATATTAAAGGCGCTATGGAGTTCTGTACTTATAGATCCATCTTGAAGACTACTTTACCTTACATGTCCTCTCTCTTAAAATTTCCTATATGATAGAAATCTAATCTCTTTTATGCTTATAGATAGGGGCTTTAAAATCCTTTAAAGTTCTACATGTTCTGCCTCCTCTCTTTATATCTCGAGATTTATTTAGTATAAAAAGCATATAAATATTTCACAGTCACCAGATTCGTGCATCTGAAAGGCATAAGTAGATTATTTTCTGAAGGAACCTGTGCTAAAAAACAGAGAATGGGGCACTGTTACAGATTAGAGGATAATTTTTTTTTCAAGTTGAAAAAAATAACAAGGAGATACATAAAACTTCTAAACTACTTTAGAATTTATCAAGATTAGTAATGGCCTTAAAACCACATCTTTAAATACACTGCCCAAATCAATAAAAAACTGAATTTGAAAGTCTGTGTGAACCGAATCACTTTGCTTTTTCTACACTCGGAACATGTGAGTTTCTGCTCACCTGGGAGTGAGGGTGGGGACAGTGATGAGGTCAGACTGCTGATGCCTGAGATTAGGCTGAGAAGTCCCGGACTACCGGCAGCCATTCTAGTCACCCCCCGCCACCCCCCCCCAACCCAGTCCGACTCTGGCACGGACCAAAGGAAGTTTTGTATTTTTTGTTCTAGTATTTGCATGGATGATTCCAGGCCCTTTGGCCTCTTGAGCACAATACTTCTAGTGGGAGGTGATGAGACTGCTATCTTTGACCAATTTCCTATAAGGAAAAGCAGGTGCCCGGAAAGAACTAGTGACAGCTAACATTGGGTCATCATCTTAGGGTTTGGAATGTGCTTTGAAAGATACTATCTAATTTGACTTTCACACCAACCCTGTGAAATAGATACTAGCCCCATTTTCTAGATGAAGAAACAGTTTCAGTGAGGTTAAGTAATTTGTCCAGGTAAGTAAAGCTATGACTTGAACCCAGGTCTTTCGGATTCCAAGTCTAATGCTGATAGGGAACTGGTCACCTGGGATTCAAAAATTGTTCGGTCATTTTTTCCCCCAGAAAAAGCAAAAGACACTATTTCAATTAGTCTTACCTGGTAATGCAAAGATTATTTTTCTTACACCATCAATATCCAAAGTTGCAAATGTTGTTGGCAGGCTAGAGAAAAAAAGAGGTTGTTAGTGCAGAGTAACATGACGAGTCAACTAAGTGCTCCAGTTTTCTTGTTGCGGGGCTCCCCATACAGAAAGTTGATCGTATAAAAGTACTTTTCTGTTGACCCTTCTTAACCTCTATACCCTGAAGTGTTTCAAGAGCATTTAAATTAATTTGTTTTTAGCATCTTCTGTGTCCAAATAACCAAACTACCTGGTTTTCTGTAGTTTACGTTTTTTCCCTTCCTGCCAGTGCCATAGAAGTTATCCCAAATCCTGGAGTTTCTCCACCCATCCAGCTGATAATGTCTATACTATTGTTGGAGATTTATAACAATCATTCTTAATATCAGAAGACCACCTCGTAATACATGTCTATCAGATAACTGCCTATTGTTCAAGATGTATATTTTCCAACCCTTTAAAACTGTACTCAGCAATAAATATAAGAACCTCCCTCCTCTGAAGGGAGTGTATTGAAACGTCAAAATAAATAAAATACCATGACTAGAACAAAATTAAAGCAACAATAATTTAAAAATTTTTCAAAGTACACTTCAAGATTCTGACATGAACCCTTATCGTGGGGGTACAGAGAAGTGAATGTCAGTGGCATGGAGGAGGTGGGCAGTTAAGAATTGTGATTTTTTGTCTATCGACTACCCTTTATATAGAATTCCAGCAAAAATTTTCATTATATTAATGAAACTTGAGTGGTGTAGAATCCTTATGGAATGCTGAAATTTCCATACTGTCGACAAATCATCCTTTTAAGCACCCCCAATTTTTTTTTTTACAGTTTTTGCAGATTGGTCTTTCAAAAATAGGTCACTCATGAATTTTTGCAATAATATGATGAACATTAACATTTTTTGATAATTTACAGCCATCATGAACTTATTCTACTCTGCTGTAATACAGTGATGTTGAGTCACAAGAGTATTATGTGTTGTTTTTACTTATAAACCATAATCCCATATCATACACTGCTGTGTTTTCATAGTTTGTTTTTGTTTTCCTAGTGTTTTTCTGTGGTTCCCCTTAATGTTAGACCCTTAACGCTTGCTTTAGGTTTGAAAACCATAGAATAGTAATAATAGCTATATTGTTGGAATGACAATATTAGTAATAATAAAAGTTATTATTTTAAAAGAAACATCTATGCATACATCCATTATTTCATTTAATTTTCACAACAATCTCACGAGGTGACAATTATCATCCGTTTTATAGTTGAGGAAACAGATTCAGAGAGATTAAGCAATTTGGCCAGAAGCACTCAGCTACTAAGTGGGGAAACAAAGATTTGAACCCAGGTTTTTCTAACACTATGGCTCATAATTTGGTAAGGCTCTCATAGGGTTATGCTGTGAAGTGTTAGTGTATGGACTTTGTAACATCTGTTTTGGGCTACTGAGGTCTTTTTGGCTGACTTTCTGATTCTTTGCTGTATTTTAGAAACATGAGTTTAGACTGTTATGTAGATTTATGGATAGGTTACTTGGCAATGACTGTTACTGTGTGATGAAAATAATTTCCAAGATAAATTCTCAGAAACAGCTATGTTCACTATAGATGACTCATAAAAATGATGATTGGTAGATCTGGTTCAAAATACTCCAAATGCTTTTTTGAGGATCTCTGTATCGAAAGTGAAAGAGGTCAATTACATTCTGAGTGCACTGCATGCGGGAAGAGCAAAGCTAAATTGTTTTTGAGATTTTTATAGTTCTTCTATTTTACTATTAGGTAGCAATTACCTTTAAAATCTTCCTGTCTTTAGACAAATATAAAATTCTGGCCAAGTAAAGGAAGCCCATTTAAACTTCTAAACCACTTTATTATAGCAAACTAACACACATAATAAGAGAGAAGAGGAAATGCATAAAACCTTCCTTCTACTGTACGTAAAGCCAATTTAAATCATCTTTTGCATCTTGCAGACAGGTACCATGATTTCTCTAAAGGCACTCATTTTAAAAAAGATTCCATTACAAAAAATATTTTGTTATCATGCATCGCTATCATTAGTGTCCTGTTGCGAGACTGTGAAGTTTTTGTTTAGGCTCTGAGAGGCCATTTCCTTGAAACTCAACTCTTATTGTTCAATTCTCCTCTTGAGATCAGAACGCAACAGAATTTATACAATGACTAAGTCACAGAGTGTTGTGACTTTAATTGAAGGCAATTAACATTAGGAACTGACGAACTCCTAAAGTTGAGGTAGGTGGTAAATAAAAGACTGAAAATAAAAAGAACTGTACACCATAGGTGCTGAGATTAATTTAAATAACAGATATTACACAAATAATTCTCTAGCGGTGTGGGCAAGTGATGTCAGCCTCTTTCTCACTGCAAAGGGAATAACTGATTTAATTTTTAGGGTTAGTGAGAAGCATGTTGACATGCTTTTGGGATTTCCTCTGTATTCTAATCAAATTAGTATTGCCCATAGGGACAGGAAAATAAAAAAGCCTGTGTGTCCATACCATAGCAATATCTGCTTAAGACAAAATATTCTTAATAAGAATGATCCACTGGGTGGTGAACACACAGTGACTTATGGATGATGTGATACAGAATTGCACACCTGAAATCTATGTAATTATACTAACAATTGTCACCCCAATAAATTAAAAATAAATTAAAAAAAAAAAAAAAGAATGATCCAAATCCAACAATTTCAATAATGAAAGAGCCTTGTAAGCAGCAGCCATATTGGGGTAACCACAGAAATAAAATGCCAAGAATTCTAAATTCTATCAAGTTGTGAAGAAAGCTTTAGGGATAATCTTAACTTCATACTTAAGTATCAAAACCTGGAGGTAAAGCCTGATCTCTGTCCAAGAACTGACATGAGGTATCCAATAAATCAGGGAGATAAGGAGGGTTATATGACTTAACAAAGGCTTCTGGAATTTGCTGATAGTTCCCATTGCTCACTGTAAGAACTGGTAAGTCTCACCTCTGCACTTTCTTAGGGTTCACACGAGCACCCATCAGGGTAGAATCCTAACTAAAGCATCATCACTGCTGTCCCTAACAGCAAGGAAGTGTGCTGGAACACTCACCCACACGCTGAGCCTTTGAACAGGGAAGCAAAGGTTTATAAAGTAGCAGGGGTCTGAACAGGCAGACTTGCATGAAGACATGGCCACACATATTTCATCAGCACCAGTGTTGGCATTCTTTAAGGATTTACAACTGCTTACAGGACCTCCATCAGCCCTTCCTTAGAGAGTTATTAGTTTTCAGGAGATGTGCAAGATCTTGGTATGTGGTTATTTTTCTTTCCTCCTGGGAGGCAGTAAGAAGCAGTATGAAATACTACTTATGAAGTATTCTTGTAAAGGAAAAAAAGTTGACTCTGAATCTAATCAAGCTTTTAGACCTAACTTCCAGTCTACAGAATATATTGGAGAGAGTGGAGCAAATTAAACACCATCATAAGGAAACAATCGGCCAAATCCATTCATTAGGACAAATGATTTGGTTTCCTCAACAAGACAACAGCATGACCACAAAAGGAGGGGCAGGGAGTAAATATTCTTGTTTAACAAAGATTTAACAACCACATACAATGAGTGGACTGACTCGAATCCTAATTCAAGCAAAACAATTATAAGAAGGCATTCTTTCTCTTGACATCTCAGAGAATTTGAATATAGTCAGGGCATTAGATGATATTCAGATATTCTTATTTATTTTGTTAGGTGAGATAATACAATTATGATTACATAAGAAAATGCTGCTGTTGTCATTATTATTTGAGATGTATACCAAAATGACATATCTAGAATTTTCTTTAAAATAATCCAGCCCTCTGTCTCCCCAAAAAGGTGAGGGTTGGGGTTGATACAACAATTATGAAAAAATGTTGATAATTACTGAAGCTGGGTGATGGGTACATGAGGGTGTTCACTGCACTCTACTTTTGTGTGTGTTTGAGAATTTTTATACTAAAATGTTTTCAAAGAGAGACAAAAAAATCAGTATAGAGAAAAATAGAAAGAAGGAACTAGGAAATAGACATGAGAATCAAAGAAAGAAAGGTTTAGAAAGTTGCTTTGCTTTGTTTATGCCAAACTCAGTGATTCATAAGGAAGATGAATTTCCATTTCAGATAGAAGCTACACTTGTGCAAAGAATTCTGATATTATAGTATTTCTTTATTAGAATAGATAATCCATAAGAGAAAATATAAAAAGAAAGCATTTAAAACTGTTAGTCAAAGCAAGCCAAACCAACCCCATAT
The DNA here is from genome assembly GCF_004115265.2 of Rhinolophus ferrumequinum. Classification (NCBI taxonomy): domain Eukaryota; kingdom Metazoa; phylum Chordata; class Mammalia; order Chiroptera; family Rhinolophidae; genus Rhinolophus; species Rhinolophus ferrumequinum. Next base: position 29,467,281 of record NC_046289.1, read on the forward strand.
ATGAGATAAGATTATTTTCATACCCTGGTTTCATAAAAACCCTGCCAAAATGGATCTGAGCATGAAGATCAATGTCCAGCACCTGCTTGAGATAGTCCTGCAAATATGAAAAATAATCACTTTACTTTCAAACATTCTTATATCAGAGAATCAAAACTTTAAATGAAGATAAAATGAATTTATAAGACTAAAATGAAAACAACACCTTATTTTAGTGAAGTTGATTTTTTTAAGACAAATATTCCTTCACCCCTTCATTCCTCAGTCATTCATTTAATAAATATTTATTGAGTACTTGGTATATGCTGAGTACCAGTCTAAGTAAGGGGGATATAGCCTTGAACGAAAGAGACAATATCTCTATCCTCATAAAAATTACATCCTAGTAGGAGTACTTTGATAATGAACCAAATAACCACATTAACATATTAATTATTTCCAGATGGGTTATTGTCTGTCTTTTAAGACAGGCTTTTATGTCTGAGAAAGGATGTTAACAAATATGGCTTAAGAAGTTGTTCCTGGCCAGGGAAGCCACATATATATACCCTACACTATTCTGCTTAATGGATTTAAAATAATGTACATTCTTCAGGTGGGACTTGGATATTTGCCCATAGATTTCCAATTCTAAATAAGCCAACGAAAATAAAAAAGAAGGATGGAGTTTTAAACAGAAAGTCAAGGGAGTGTAATTGCTCCAACTTCATGTTGTGCTAACAAAACGCAACCAACCTAAGGTTATGACCCACCCAGAGTGATTTGACAAAACCTGATCTTTAGAAATGAAAGGCAACACTGCCCTGTAGTTGGTTTTGTGGACAAAAGAAAAAAAGCTGCAGTTCTTAAAATTTTTCAACTTCTTTCTTGGTCTGTTGTTTGTGTTGCCTTATTCACTAACCCAAGAGTGAGTCTAGTAACCTACTAAAATTTTAAATATTTCAAGAGCTATGGGACATTATATTTTTAAAATTGGTTCTCTTCTCTCTACCTCCACAGCTTCAGCCTACATCACCTCACTTGGATTACTGAAATAGGTCTCTGCCAGTAGTACTGCCCTCCTCCAATTCATGTCCCCCACAGAAATAAGAGATCTTCTGAAAATAACTCTCATCAAGTCACTATATAATACTTAAAGAACTTCCTGGTTTCCAGGAAAAAAGTCTCATCTTTTTAATATCATATCTATAATTCTTGTATTTTCTAACCCCCTTTTACCAATCATTGCTCTCATTAGGTAGTCTTCCCACCTACCCCGTTCCTCAATCTCTCTCTCTCTCTCTTTCTCTCTCTCTCTCCACCTTTCCCTCTCCCTCTCTTCTCCCACCCCACCTCCTCCCAGCAAGATTATGCTGCTTTCAGTTTTAAAAGCTTTCTTGCCTCTAGTCTTTGAAAACATTCTTCTTTCTGTCTGGAATACTTCTTTCTACCCTCTGCCCACCCCACCCTTCTCTCAGTCATCTCAGCCTGCTTTGCATTACCAGGGCTTGATGATAGATCAATTACTTATTTATGTTTATTGTGAGGCTATATTAATGGATGCAATAAATTTAGAAATGTTATATTTTCCTGATGAACTGATACATTTAAACATATGAACTGTCCCTCCTAATATCTAGTAATCCTTTTTACCTTAATTTTTCTCTGATATCAATACAGCCACACCAGCTATCTTTCATTGTAATTTTTTTATCTTTTACTTTCAATTAGCTGTGTCCTTAAATTTAAGGTGTGCTGCTTATAAGTATCATACTATTGTTGTTTATTTACACCCAGAATGACAATTTTTAAACTGATTTAGTCCATTTACATTTAAAATAATTACTGCTATATTTGGATTTAAAACTATTACCCTGTTATTTGTTTTCTATTTGTCACTTCTGTTTTTATTTCCTTTTTTCTTCTTTCACGCCTTCTTTTGGATTTACCTTTTTTTTTTTGTTGTTGTTGCTTTACTTTTCTTTTATTAGCTTGCTGGTTACACAAAAGTTCCTTTGTTATTATTTTAGTGGTTATTTTAGAGATTACAACATGCATTCTTGATTTATCACAGTCTACCATAATTTGATATTTTTATCAATTCCCAGACAATTCAAGAAACTTAAAACAACTTAACTCCATTTATTCCTCTCTGCTTTTTGTGCTATAATATGCCACAAATTCTATACACATTTTAAGGATGTGTGTATATGTGTATATATATATATTTTTTTTTCTACATATACTATACAGATGATATATACTCTATATTTATATCTCTACTAAATATTTATATATATTTTAAACCTCACAAGGCACTATTTTATACAGTCAACACTCATTTACATTTGCCCACATATTAACCCTTTCTTTTGCTCTTCAGTCCTTTGTGCATTTCCATGCTTCCATAATCTTTCTGCCTAAAAAACTCTCCCTTTAGTATATAGGTCTGCTCCATTTATATTTGGCTAAAAATGTCTTTATCTTAATTTTTGAAGAAAATTTTTGCTGAATACACAGTTTCACACTAGCAGTTATTTTCTTTCAGTACTTTACATATGTCATTCCAGTGTTTTCTGAGGTCCATCATTTCTGTTTAAGTCATTTCTGTCAGTCTCATTGTTGGTCCTTTAAAGGTAATGTGTCCTTCAGGTAAAATTTTCTCTTTGTCTTTGTCTTTCAGTAGTTTTGCTACAATTATTGAGGTATGGTTTCTTTGTATTTATCCTGTTTGAGATTAGCAGAGCTCCTTGAATTTCTGACTTGATGGTTTTTATTGGTTTTGGAAAACTCTGCCAATAGCTCTTAAATATTGCTTCTGCTTACTGTCTCTCACCTTTCCTTCTAGGACTCCAATTACACATATGTTAGACCTTCTATGATATCCTATATGTCTTTTATGCTTTTTTTTAAAAACATATTTCCATCCCTTTACTGAAAATTTCATTTGATTCTTATGAGTAGATTCTAGTGCAATTCTTCATTTTGTCATTTATTTTCCTTAAACATATTAGTTTTTTAAAGTCCATATTTTTAGGGCTGTTCTATTTTGTTTTCCTTTCTCAGTTTTTTAGTAATGTCGTCCTATCTGTGGTATGTCTGGTAATTGAAAAAACTGAAGCCCAAATATTATGTATGAAAAAAACTTGAAGAGGTTATGGATGATGATATAGTCTTCCATAAAGGATTTTTTTCTTCTGGCAGTCACTTAAGGTAAACTAAGATTACCTTGATCTAATCAGATATTGAGATAATTTGAGGCAAGATTTCAATCTTTGTGAAGGTTGGTTTATTTCCAGTTTGTCTTTATTCCTAGAGCACAGACTTTCAAGGGTTTACATGGAAAGCCTGAGATATTTGCCAAGGTCCCTCCTCCATGGCAGGCTCTGAACTCCTAAGTCTGTGGAAAATTCTGCATACTTTCTTAGCATCTTAGCTACTCTTTTATACTTGGCTTCTTGGCCTCCTGTGCCATTAAACCTCTCCTGTCCCACTGGCTTGGAATCAGTAAATGCCTTGAAAAACATAGAGAACAATTCCAGTTTTAATTCTCTGTGGTTCACTTTTCTCAGATCTTGGTGCTTGAATCTTGGCTGTCTTGGTTGTTCTCTTCAGATACCTGCTTTTTCTTTTCATTGTCTTCTTAAACTTTTTAAAAATATAGCTCTTATTGTTGTTCTTGGAGGGAAAATTGATCCAAATAAGCCACTCTATCAAGGCAGAAGCAGAAATTTCCAGCCCTTTCTTATGTGTTCTTATAATACTATGTCCATCAGACACCACACACTTAGGTTAGACTGCAATTGTCTGATAATGGATATGCATCTTTTATTGGACTATAGCGTCTGTGAGAACAGGAACCCTGTGTGTGTGTGTGTGTGTGTGTGTGTGTGTGTGTGTGTGTGTGTCTGCTGAATCCCAAGTGAACAGCACATGTCTTTCATTCATTCATTTGTTAGTTCTACAAATATTTTTGAATGTCTATTATGTATCAGAAATTCTATACGTGCTAGAGATTTAATGGTGAACAAGATAAACATGGTCATGCACACAAAGGTGTCCTGTTATATTGCACTGGAGAAGACAGCTTAAAATAAGTAAACCAACAAATAAACTTATTAATATAAAGTGTGGTACATGCTGTAAAGGAAATGAGAGATGCTGGGATAGAAAATAATGGGGTGGGGTGGAGAATAAGAAAAGGCCATTTTAAAAGAGGTGGTAAGGACGAGAAGGATATAGCCATGTGAAATGTAGAGGGATAAGGATTCCAGGCAGAGGGAAGTACATACAAAAGCTTCCAAAGCAGTAGAATGTGCCTAGAACTGAAAATACAATGGAAGGTAGTGAATGAGTAGAACAGAGCATAAGGTGAGGTTGGAGAGACAGGCAGAAGCCATACCTACAGGGTATTAAAGGTTATGAGACAGAGTTTGGAAAGCAGATATGCTAATTACCTATTTGCTAAATGAATGAAAGTATTTTATTTTTCTTGAAAAAAATCCTTTCTGTTGTTAAAAATGCCTTTTAATTCTTTTTGAACATGAAAGAATGCTTTGTGTTTCTTGTGACAGAGGGAAAGCTTATAACAGACATAGTAGTAAAGGCTGAGAATCATCATTGTTCATAAATTTTTGCCTACCTATAGAAACAGCAAGGAACTCTGTCTGATTTTCTGAACTAGAGTTAGATAGGAAGAAGAAAAATAAATGTATGAAGGAACAAGTTCTTTTCCTCAACCCAGGTAAGAACAACATCAGAGGAATTGTAAAAGCCATTGAAATGGGCAAAAAAGATTACTGGATGTCCAGCATAATACAACCTGGGTTATTTCGGCCCTTCATTATCTTTGGGCTATTTTACAAAAATTAAGGTGTAGAAAATTGAGAGGGAACATGATTATTATACAAAGAAATGCAAATTAGTTTTATCCATGGAGATGTAACTAATTATTTGCCTGTAAATATTGAACAGTTTTGCATCTATTAGCAAATTTATTTCAGCATTCCTGATTACCTATATGTGTGCATGCTCTGAATTCTCCTTTAAACCAGTTATATATCTTACTAGTTACTTCATTAATTAATGACTTAAATAAAACCTTTGACGCGTTCATTTTTTGTATTTATAAGATGCATAATTTTATCTTGAAAAATTATACTTTAATAATTGTGGAGGCTCCATCAAGCAGCCCCACTGATTTGCTTGACAGAGCCAGGTAAACCTGTTGCCGAAGAAGTGCACTTCATGGGTGGCTTAAAAATAACTTAAAATCCTGGGGGGTGGGGGTAGATTTTGGACAGGAGTCCACCATCCTAACAGAATGCTGGCATTTTGAATAAATCTGCTTTTCTTTCCACCGAAACAAAATAAAACAAAACAAAAACAAATACCTTAAAATCTTGAACTGATATTAAATTACTTAATAATCATCATATACCTAGATGATGTCTAAGTAAGATAGAACACTGGATCATTGATTACTAATCATGATTTTAAGTTAATATACTTTTGGTTTTCAGTTAATATATCATATTTTGCTTCTTTTTGAAAATATATTATAGAGAGACTATACCTTTGGGTTATGTCAATGGATGTGTTTTTTCATCTTTGCTACATTAAAAAGGTATAAAAGGCACGTGTGTGGCTGTAGAAAGTTGCATTCTGTGTGTTAATGAACTTTGCTAGTCTGCTAATATGCTTACATATGATTTCAAAATGATCTATATCCCCTATTTTTTGCTGTGAAATAGAAATTAATTTTTCCTTAAATGTTATAATGTATATGGGTGATTACAACTATGCTATGAGTTATAATGACACAGAAGTATAATTATGTGTGTTCTTCCATTTTTCAAGGAAAAATAATATTGTTAAAAAAAAGTTCAGTTCTCAAAATGTTTGTTCTTCGGACTCTTTAAATTATATTAAAATTTATTAAGAATCCCTATAGCTTTTATTTATGTGGGTTATGTCTATCCATATTACTGTATGAGAAACTAAAACTAAGAAATTAAAAAAAGTGTACTGTACACCTGAAGCTGAACAATAATGAATGTCGACTACAAGTCTTTACATATATATAAAGATATATATATAGTTACAAGAAGTGGAGTACAGCATTCGGAGTAGAGACAGTGGAAATGTAATGATTGTATGTGATGTCAGAGGGGTAGTAGATGGGGGGAGGAGGATTATCACTGTGTGAGGGATATAAATGATAAATGTTTAACTATTACATTGTTTTGTACACCTGAAACTAATAAAATATTTATTTGTGGGTTAATTTGTATATAGCAATGATGAAGCTATTTCATGTTAATATAAGTAATTTACTTTTTTGTGCACTGTTTTATAATTTTGAAAATCTCTTTAATGTTTGGCTTAATAGAAGTGAGTTGGATTCTTATTTGCTTCTGCATTCAGTCTGATGAGCTGTCACACATCATAAAGTCTCTGGAAAAACTCAGTGTACATTCACGAGAGAAGGAGAATAAAAATGCCAAATAAAGTCTTAGTTTTATTATGAAAATAGTTGTGACCTTGCAGACTAAAGGAAATTTACCTAAAGGATTTCAGGGACCCTCGTGGGTCTGGGGACCACTCTTTGTTCTAAAGTAAAGTGTAAGTTTGTTCAAAAATATAAAGCAGCAGGCCGGCCCGGTGGCTCAGGCGGTTAGAGCTCCATGCTCCTAACTCCGAAGGCTGCAGGTTCAATTCCCACATGGGCCAGTGGGCTCTCAACCACAAGGTTGCCGGTTCGAATCCTCGACTCCCATAAGGGATGGTGGGCTGCGCCCCCTGCAACTAGCAACAGCAACTGGACCTGGAGCTGAGCTGCGCCCTCCACAACTAAGACTGAAAGAACAACTTGAAGCTGAACGGCACCCTCCACAACTAAGATTGAAAGGACAACAACTTGACTTGGAAAAAAGTCCTGGAAGTACACACTGTTCCCCAATAAAGTTCTGTTCCCGTTCCCCAATAAAAATCTTAAAAAGAAAAGAAAAGAAAAAAAAGTTCTAAAAAAATATATAAAACAGCATAATAAAGGACAAAACTTTGAAAATGACTTTTATTTGCCTTGGTTTATGATACCTATGTCTGAGAAATAGGTATTACACCTATGAAGCTGAGAAATATATTAAAATTACAGTAAGTTCACTCAGGTTGGATGAGCTTATTTCTTTGGTTACTGATTAATACTTTCCTTACGATATGAAAGGTTATTTTCGTGTGTGTAATCTGCCTTTTTGTGCTTTATATTTGCTTTATTGTGTCTTTAATTATTTAAGACAATAAAAAAGTGAAGAACAAAGTTTACTCATTTATGAATAAGCCAAGATTATTCACAATCATGTTACTTTCTATGCCTATTTTCAAATATTTTATTGTTGCTTTAAAAAATTACGTAACCAAGTAGTGTTTCTCATATACCTATGATCCTATCTTAATTAGGTGCCCAATTCTTTTTTGACAACTCTTTTGATTTTGCCTTCTAAAGATCAGATCTAAAGAAAAAAAATCAATTTCAGAATATTTTTTACAAACAAAAATACCTTTTTTACAAACAAAGATACCTAAAACTATCTTTGAAATTTCCTAGATGGTCTCTAGAAAAATCATACAGGTTTGTTCTTTTATCTTATAAAAAGAGATGTTAGAAATAATTAAGTTTGTCTGATATGTTACCATTGTAACAGTTGCTGTCAAATCTGAGAAGAGACCTCAGTGTGCCTTAAGGTTAGATTCACATAAGTAAAATGTTACTAATATAACTATTTCAGAAATTGTATGCTTTAAGGGAAGGGCCTAGAGATTTGACAACATCCTTGCTGTCCATAATATGTTTTTACCATCAGGGAAAACACTGATAAAAATTTTTATGAAACAGTTACATACTGTATCCCAATGGAGAACTTTATTCATTTTCTATTCTGATATTACTGATTACAGTAATAAATTAAGTACAGCCATTAAGTATCTGTCATCTATGGCAATTTTCAGTTTTACTCTAATGCTTGCGTGAAGGCTCAGCTATAAGCTACAGTGACTAGTTTGTGTCTGCAACAAAGATTTGGAGCACTAGGAAGGAGGACTGCCACAGGTACTCTGAACTATTGACACTTGAAAGGAGAGTCTCCTGTGTACAGGCTTCTGAGATGATACAGCTGAGATAACTTTTATATAGTACCAGTGGACTGGGTCAGGAATCCCAGGACTCTACATTGGAAGCAGATGGCGTTTTGAAAGCAGACTGCTAACCCAAATCTAGCATAACAAGAAGGACATAGGACTGAATGACATGACAAGGAAAATTTTATTGTATTTATTTGTATGGCATATTGTTTATTAGTTTTAATATTCTATTGCTGTATAACTCCAGATTTGCAAAACAAACTCAAGAAGGCCTATATGGTTCATTACCACTCTTGCTGCTAAATAATCAGGGCAAGACTATGAGGCCAGCCTTTTTTTGTGCTCAATAATTATCTTTGTGATTATTTTGATCACATGAGGTGGGGGAGACATTCTCAGGAAAAATCAAGAGACTCTTAAATAGCAAAAAAAAAAAAAATAAAACAAATGAAAAACAAAACTGGGTGTCCAGTCTAAGTGTATCCTTCTCAGTTACATGCACCTTTCATTGTTTTTGAGCTATTTTACAGTTTGGCAGGTTGTAGAAAATTTATAGCAATGAATACAATTTTTCAGTTTTCAGGGCAAAATGTAGATACTGTTTACCTGAAACTTTCAGTGTTTTATAAAAATGAAAACTCTTTGAAACGTCTAAGTGGGGTAGGGGGAGGTGGAGCTGGGAGAGATTTTGAGGGAAGCCACAGTGGAAGTCATTTTTATTTGGCTGACAAGAGGATAGAGGTTTGTGGGTCCCACAAACAGCAGGTACCCCTTCCCCCACCCAGGCTCCCAGCGTCCCCATGCTCCCTGAATTGCTAGTAGAACCCAAAGAGCAAAGGCCTGAAGATCCAATGGCACTACAAGGACACTTCAGATGTATCCAGTACAGACTGGTGACCAGCTGTGTCTCCCTGATTACCTCTTACCTCTGTTACCTCTTAAGTCCCTCCCAGTCCTCAGGCATAATTCTTAGAGTGGGGTGAGCACCAGTAATGGCTTAAATAAAATTTCCTGCCAGTTCGGTAGCATGGGCGCTCATAGTAGGATTTAATTTGAATCGAGTAAATGAATTTCTTGCGTACTTGAGTTTCTGCACTTAAGATTCATCATGCCTGCTACATAATGCTTCTGGATCTTTCTTTGATGTCCCTGTCTTCCCAGTGACTGGTTTCTAGTCTCAGCCCTTGGGCTCTATCTCTTATGCTTTTCTTTCTTTCTGCTACTGAGGTACACTGGAATTCTTTTTAGGAGTAGAACTTGCAGGTTGGCAGGAGTTTGCTGCATGTATGCTTTATCTCTTTCTTCCTGGTTCCCTTTCTCTCATTCCCACTCAAGGAGGTATGAAGGACAATTATTAGCTCCTATTTGGAATACTAAGGGATGCCCAATGCCTAAAACTCCTTCCTACTAACTTTAAGGTTTAGTTTCTCTTACCACGCAGAGGGTGAAATAAAGAAAAACAATGTGCTTTGCTACATTGGCTCTGTTTACTTGTGACCAAATCCCTGGGATGAACGACATCGCTGTTAACACTAATAAAGACGATTAAGTTTGAGAGGTGTTCTGTCCTCACCACAGTTGAGCCACAATTGCCTACGTATGCTACAGACTTGTTGCTTCTTCAGAAGTATCAGAAAAGACAAACTTCAGGTCTGCCAACTATGAATAGGTACTGTCCCACAATTAAGTTCATTAGTATCCAACATAAATGATACATGACACACTCTTGGAAATAAGATTTTTAACATTTAAGTACTCTTAACTTCAGGGTTTGCTCTTGTGATACTCAGAATGCCACAGGCAGCCTGATGGTAATGAAAAGATGAGCTGCAATTACTGCCTATGGATCCGCTACACTGCAGACCTCAGCCCCGGCCTCTGTGATCTCAGGAGAGGTCAGTGGCGGTTTGCTCCACCGGGAATGAAAGACTTCTAGGAGACTGAGGGAAGACTAACCCAGCAATCTGCCTGCTGGAAGGAGAATACCTGCCTACACTTTAATACCTTCACTCCTGGATGTGACTTGAGATGACAGTCTTGGACTGAGAGTCTCTCTTGTCCTTCTATGGTTTTAGCAACCGAGGTGCTATTCTTAAACACACGGAAACTAACATTGTGATTGGGAGGCAGGCATTCTCTATTCAGGCTACCGAATTCTGACATTTGTTCTCAGAGCCAAAGAATTCACTGTCCAAAGAGTCAGGTTATAAATTTAGGCAGCTTTATAGCTAGAGAGTGCAGGGACCAAGAACAATTACATATATAAGATCTAGCTAAAAATCAATCAAGCTCTTGAAAAATATTAATTTTAGTAAAAACTGTTATTAAGACAATCTTTTTATAATTTTCAGTTCAGTCACTAATATGAGATAAAAGAAAACATGGAAAGAGATTATAGCCTGGCAAAACATTTTGTGACCTTAAATGTTATTGAGCCAAGACATAAGGTTGGTTATTGTAGTAAAGAATATTTTGCTTTTATAACATTATTCAGTGGACCCAATAATCATCATGAACAAACACATTTCATTAATATATATAAACTTAATGATACTGAGATATTCAAATTGTGATTTTATAGGACTAAGCATATACCATATGTAAAGAGTTAGTCTTATAAAATCCTATATATATTTATATATGTTTGTATTTTATTTTCATCACGCTTATGATTATGATTATTGTCAAGAGGAGCAAAGGAATATCCAATCCCCTCTTTCTTCCTTGTGGGGAGCTGAGGGTTCTTTACCAGGTTTGGAACACGTGGTGGGGAGGGTTATCAATAAATTTAAATTTAAGTGGAAGAAAGGAGCTTGGAGCTTTACCGCAGGGGTAAATAGTACACATAAAGGAAGTCCTAATGTAGTAAAGCTGAGTGAGCAAAAAGCCAGAAATCTCCAGGGGCAGATCGAACCCATTCTGCAAGTTGTGGGTTCTCCGTGATGCTCTTGAGGTAAGCTCTCTGATCTACCCACACTGCATCCCTTTTAGAATGCCCAGAAATTTCTGAAGCCTCATAGATTTTCAGCTTTGTGGAGGTCTGGTTGTGGATACCAGATGTTTACCAGGTCACAGGTAATGAACTATGCAAGGATATTGCAGTGGATACATTTTCATGAGCCCCAGTTTTTCATACCTTTTCCCCCATGGACACACCCCCTGATGTGATGATGACATCAGCACGACTGATACCCTCATTCAAGGCATTGAGTAAGTCATCTGGGCTGGAAGAAAATAAAGACAAATACTTTAACACACTAGGAAAAGATTTTAGATACAGCGCCAACTTAACGCTAAACAACGTTATTTACCGAGCAGGCATTAACATGACTACAGCACTACATTCTGTATGAAGTGGGAATCAACAGGGTCTCTGGCCAACAGGAGCGTAACTCTTACCATGGAGAAAGAATTGTAAGTGCGGACGTAGTGGCTATTAGTACTTCCACAGGGCTTTGTGCTCTGTCTAACAAAGCAACATAACAAGGGGAAACAGTGAGGTGTTGGTAGGCTTTCTAACCATCCTTGTTTGCCTAGGAATATCCCAAATTTAGTATAGAAAGTCACATGTCCTAGGAAATCCCAGACAAATCGGGACAGTTGGTCACCCTGTGCTGGAGAGCTCACATAAGACTCTTTAGAGGGAATATGACTTCCATTACTTAGGTCTTGAGAAATGGGCTGGATTATTACAGGAGGAAAGGAATGGGAAAGAGCCTTGTAAGCAAGAGGACCAGCCTGTGATGAAGCCTGTGGTGTTTCTAGATCATTGTGAACTATGTCGAGTGAAGGACTTGACTTGCAACAACTGGGATAGGTGGGGTAAGACACGATTTTGGAGGGCCCTCATGCTCGAGAATTTGGATTGCATCTAATAGGAAAAGGGTGTGGGGGTTCCCTAGAAATATGAGGAGGTGGCAGGTGTTTATTGGGAAAAGAAAGGGTAGAGAAAAAAGAAGGACGTCAGAGACCGTATGAAATATTCTGAGAGGGTAAAGGACAGGATGAATATTAGGGACTGAAACGAGGCAGATTCCTGACAGTCAACTAAAAAGACAAGTGCATCAGGCCGTTTGATTGCACAAGTCAAAGGCCTGGAAAGACGAGATGAAGCAAAGTCAAGGGTCTTATTCTCTGGATGTCAGAGGGTTGCAAAGGCCTGACTTGAGATTGATCAAGTAAGAAAAAAAATGCAAGGCATCGGGGCTTATGGAGGGACAGGAAGGCAGGCAGTAGCTGAAAGGGGCTGTTTAGTTACTATTTTAAATCCCTAAAAGCTACTGGGCAACGTGCACTATACTTTTACTTCCCTTCAGACGATAGAATACAGAAAAGGTGCCTTTTGAGGAATATTTGTCCAGCCTACACCCTTGTTTTCTGAGAACTTACTCTGTAGGGAAGGGGTGTGCTTCCCTTTCTCCCCCATGGATATTTAACACGTACATCTAAAAAGGGAGCAACTACAGCTTCTGGTTTACGAGTCCTTGCTTTCAGTCCCTCTTGAGGCCTATTTTGGCTCTTGGGTTCCATGAGATAACACTACATCTTCCCATAAATCTCTCCTTAGCTTAAATTAGCATCAGGAGGTTTTTGTTAACTTGATATCAAATGATGCTTCAATGAGATAGCATGTGTTCTCCCAGATCTCTTGTGGTAGTGAAGTTTGTTCATGTCCCTTTATATTATTTGATGGGAAGAGGGGGAGCATGAGGAAAAGGAGGAGAAAAAGAAGGAGAAAAAGAAAAAAAAAAATTGTACCTAGAACATCACTTTTTATCCAGGTGTGACAGAGGTAATGCGAGGAACTTGAGATTTGCCTGAGAGGCTACCTTCACAGGCTCTAAGAGAGAAGCTAGTTGGGAGGTGTATTAGCACAGAGATTAAGAGTGTGAACTCTGCAATCAGGCTGCTGAGGTTAAATTCTGTTTCTACACTTGCTAGATGTAGAACTTTGGACAAGTTGCTTAACTTCTCTTTATGTCAGTCAGTTTCTATCTATAAAGTAGGGACAATATAGGGTTGTTATGAGAATTAAGTGGCATAATATATATGAAACAGTTTATGGAATAGTACCTGGTACAAACTAAGTTTTCAAGAAGGGTTAGTTGTTGTTATTGCTGTGGTATTGACAGACTTTTATCATACAAACCCACCTAACAACCTGGCAAAGTCCAACTTTAGCATGCTTGGCAGGCTTCATTCAGGAGAATATCCATGATTAACACAGAAGAAAATCATAGACTGGGCCTCATGTACATTCACACAGCTCCATGTGTAAAGGCCAAATGGCTCAATAGCAAGCTAGGCCTGATTCCAACCTGAATAGCTTCATTTACTATTAGGTTCTCTTACTGGATCTGGATAAAATTCTCTTTCTCCTCAAGCACTGGTCTGTCCATGAGTGTACTGGGGGTTGCTTGACTCTGGGGGGTGAGTTTCCAAGAAGAAGAGACAAAACGAAAAGTTTGAAAAATGGCTCACATGAGGTTCAACCTACCAACATAGGGACCCTTTAAAGTCATCCTGTTAATTGCTTATGCAGCCAGAAAGGCACCCATGTATTCAACGAAGGTAAGATTTATGTGTAAAACATAGAAAAGTTTAAAAAAAGTACCTGACATGGATTCAAAGTTAAACTCGTTGGGCAAACATTTTAGAAGAATTATATTCAATAATGTTGTATTTAAAGTATTTTTGAACTAAATATTCTGAAAAGATATTTTACCAATCTTTTCCATTTTGCTTTAGGGAAAAAGTTACCAAATGATTCTTTTGTGTTGAAATACTATAAGATATGCATGTGATGGGGTCCCGATCACTGCATACTCAGAGTTCCAGGCCCCTTGCCTTGCTGGACCATGTTATCATTACACTGAGCCAAATGGCGGGCCTATGGAGTAGATGGGAAAGACATCACAAACACGGGACAATGTGGAATGAGGTTCAGGTGAATGGATAATGAATATTATCTACAAAACACATATCTGTGCTAGTATAAAGAGACATTAGCTAATTTCACCAATTTTATATAATTTGTAACATGTCGACTCTACAGGATTATGGTAAAGCCATTGGAAACAAAGCAGCAGTGACATGCGCATCATCATGGTATTCATCTTTGTAGGTGGATAAAGGTCTTGGGGACAGGCTAGCTGATGATTGCAAATACATGTACTCTTCAGTGATCTCTTTTCTTATTCATTGTTTTCATATTATCTGGGAGATTGTTTCTCCCACCCCCCGCAATTTTGTAAAACTACAGAGTCATCAACTCTCCACATGAAAATTTCTAGTTTTCAGAAATAAACTAAAAGGGATTTAATACTAAATCCTTACTATAATTTATCATGTTTCAAATAATATGCTCAATGCTACAGAATTTCTATTCTGGTGGATTCACAAAATCACCGAATGTCAAAGTTGAAAAGGTCTTTGGGGGTCATTATGTTCAGTATCACAGCTGGGTGCATTCTTTGGGTCCTGTCCTTCTCTATCTCCCTTGTTTCTCTCTTTGATTCTACTCTGTTGCATACTTCTAGTGTCTGGGATCTAGTGAGAGATCATGGTTTAGAAAAGGGACAGGTACCAATGTCTGACAATACTCAGAGGATCCCTAACTTCCTTATTGTGAGGGAACAAATGTTATAACTCCATTTGTTCCCTTACAATATGTGAGGTAGATAGAACAGGCATTATTATTATGATGATGCCCATTTTACAGAAAAGGAAAGTAATACCCAGAAAGGAAAAGTAGTAAATTAAAGGCAGGTAGAGCAGTAAGAGGCAGAGCTAGGACTAGACGCTCTGGCTCCTTGTTAAGTGTTTGCTCCATCCCATGACCTAATCAGAGTGACTGTCTAATATTTTTAGGCATATGACATGTTATACAAGGAAAATTCTCATGAGAATGGACCCTTGTTCAAAAGCATCAAATAGATGGTGAAACATTTCCAACATATGATAATAGCATATTAAACACCAATGTATCCATCTCTCAGATTTGACAAATGCTAATATTTTCCCATATTTACTTCATATTCCCTCTCCCCCACTTTTTTACTTTTAAGAAATAAAAACTGAGTTTGCTTTCTAAGACTAAGAGATTGCATTGAATAATGATAAAAGGAATAGGTAACAAGGATTATAAATCACGGATATTATAGTTGGATAGGAACAATTCATGATTTTCTAAGTTTTCTTAAGAAAATAGATTATAGTTATCAATTTTCTCCAAAAAAGGAGAGTAAAACTATAAAACATTATAATCTGACCTTGTTATATGAGCTTATATTATATAACATGACCTTACATATGACATTGCTTCTTATATATAAGACCAGTTGATATTTAAGAATAAAATTAATGACAATAGCACTCATGTTTTAAAAGAACAATATACTTTCACACCTATGTGTTAATTTTACAATTCTATGAGGCAAGAACACAGGGCAAGAGACGACACGGAGGTTCACAGGACATAGTGAGAGGTTCAAGATAACCCGATTCTTTTAAACTACAGTAATAGTCACATTTTGAAAGACACAGTTATACATAGTATACCTTCAGATACAAGCTGCTTATCATTATTTAAATATATAAATCATATTTGTGTATGCCAAATAATGATGATTTAAAAACAACAACTTGTACTTTTAAAATCTTACGTATCTTTTCACCATTGCCACTAGAGAGGATAAAGCTTTCTAAATATATATGAATAGCATCCCTTTTCTGAAAGAGCAGCAGATCTAAAGGGGTATTGTAATATTATTTAATTCTACCTTCATTAAAAACCAGTTTTAATTAGATTTGGATGCTGATTAACCATTTATTTAAAGACAAATTGAGTAATAGCATGAATCTTGATTTACTAATGTTTTGTATCCGTTTTCACTGAAATTATCAAGTACCTATGCATTGTTCTCTTAGAGTGCCAAATATTGTATGAAAGCATTCTGTAAGAGAGTTGATTTAGTACTAAATGGTAAAAATTTAAGTACTAGGTAACAGACCATTAATTGAAGGCCTAAGTGTCACAAGGTCTAGAATCTAATTTTGTCTCTATCGCTGAGGTGACTCTGAAAAACTACCATTTTTGGGGGCCTCATTATTCTTATTTGTAAAAGGAGAACCTGTGGACTAGGTCCTTTCCATCTCGAATACTCACTGATGTAAAAGCACTTGCAGCTAACTGGGATCCAGTTTAAGTACAAAGATGATCATTTTTAAGTCGACCCAGAAGTCTACCTAAAAATTACTAAGACTGCCCCATCCTAGAAGGCTGGGAAAGCTCAAACCTTTACAATTAAATGTCCAGGAAGCACAAAAGCTTTTTTCCCCTGTAATTCAACAGACGACTGGCAGCTTGCCTTTGGTGCTTTGCCAATTGAGGAGCTGTGACTTGGTGCCTTTTACCACTTGTAATCCTTTTTTCTACTATAACTTCATTCCTATTAAGTCCACGGTACCCTAGCAGCTTCCTGAGGGCTGAGGACAAATAAAGTCTCAGTAGGCCAGGAAAACACCAGTAATCTAAGAAGCCAGCAACTGGAGCTTGGAAGAATAAGCATAATATTTAGAACAGCTCATAGTGAAAAAAACTGCTGGGGAAATATAAAATTTTAACAACAACAATAACAACAACAACCAATTAAAGCACTAATGGAAATTCACTTACAACATTAAAAGGATGTTCTAACAAAAAACATGATTTTTCAAATTTTAAAATTTGAAAGTGAAGGTGAGTATAATCCCTGTTGAAAACTCAATCAATGGCCTAGAAGACCAAGTGGTAGAAATATCTCAAAGGAATGTACAAAAATACAAAATGATCAAAGTCATGTGGGAAATAATAAGAAACTTGAAGGACAGAGAAAGAGACTGACATTTTACCAGTAGGAATTCCATAAGGAGAAAAATGAACTAAAGGAAGGGGAAAATAGAGGAAAATTTCATTTAATTGAAAAGACAGGCTTGGAGATTGAAAAGATTTACTGAGTTCCAAGGAAGATTGATAAAATATATAAATACCTAAGAATGTCCTGGTAAAATTTTGAAATTTCAAGGATAAAGAGAAAATCTTACAAACTGTCATACAGAAAGATTGGATTTACTGATAAATAAAAAATATATTGGCTTTGGACTTCTTACCTACAATGCCAAAAACTATAAAATAGTAGATTAACATCAACATACTTTCAGAAAAAAGGTCTGTAACCCCCAAATCAGACAGCATTCACCCATCAGGATAGAAAAATGATATTTATGAAAACACAAAGATTCAGATAATAAATCAACAAGTAATGTTCTAGAAAAATGAATCAAATCATAGATCTCAAGAGAGGGGAAGATGAAGAGGAGAGGAAACACTAATGAAACACACACACACATTTATAAAACTATTAGCTAAATCTACAATTTAGATAAATGATCAAATAAACCAAGGAATTATAATATATGTACTAAATATTGATTTCCCCAGAAGTTGCAGAGACACATTGCAAAAGAAAACTTAATAATAGTCTAGAATTAAGAGCACAATTGTAGCAATCCTACCTAGAAGTTGACGGGGTGGGAGGAGATGCGGTACGTGAAAGTATTCTAAAGATCTCGCTGGTGTAGGGGATGTATGGAAAAAATGGGAATGCCTTGTAGGAGAAATATAGTTAGCACCTTTTTAAAAATGTAAGAACGGAGAAATGTATATTTGATTATGAGTATCAGAAATTGGAAGGAAAGTATGGGGGTGGGGGGTGGTGGTGTCGTAACTTCCCAAATAATAAAGAGGTAAAAGGGAACAAATAGCATCTGGATCGAACCAACAATAGGAAAAAGGACAAGGGAGAGGTAACAAAACTGTATAAAGAGTAACCATAAAGTTTAAGATAAACATAAACAAAGGAAAATAAATCAAGGGAATTAGTTATAGCAAACTTCATGGTAAAGCAAAATGAACTTTATGTCAGAATCAGGATTACAGTAATTTAAGGCAGATGCAAGATTGAGATTTTTTTCTTTAAGCTCAAATCCCACTTGAATGTCATTACCAAGGGATACACTTAAAGATGAAAGACTGAGAGTAAAAGGTAGGGCAAAAAAATACCAGGAGGCAAATGTAAATAAGCAAAAAAGTAGGAGTGATATATTCATGTCAAAGTGGAATTTAAAGTTAAAAGAACTAAAAGGTATAAAGAGAGGCAACAAACTGTGATCAAATTCAAATTTATAAAAATGATACAATAATATATGACTTTCACAAACAGGGTCTTATTTTATCTAAGCTTCTTGACTGCCCTGCCAAATCCCTGCACATGCAGGCACTCAATAAATGAGCTGAATGAACCCTGACCTCTACTCAAGCTCTCCAGGTTTGGGAATGAATGATGTACAATGATTATAACTATAACGATATTATGGACAAATAACACTGTCTCTGGATGGAAGAGAAGATACTACTTAACATTTCTATAATCATAAATAGTACTTTCTTTGAAAGGTTGTCACGTATAAGAGGGAGTCAATTTATTTGATGTTGCGCCAGAGGGCAGAATTAGGACTAATGGAAGAGACAGGGATAAAGACTTTGGCTCAGTGTAATGGAAAAACATCCTTATCATAACAGCCACCCAACAAGAAAATGGGCTGCCTCACGAGGCAAGTAATATCCTTCTCACTAAAAGCATCACACAAAAACCTAATGGTTGACTGTTAGAAATTTTCTCTAACATTTCCAATGGTGAAAGATGAGACTAGCTAACATCAGAAGTTCTTCCAATTCTAGGATATTGTGATTCTATGGAAATACTGAAAATTATTTCAATATAATGACTCTTTTCTCTTCACGCATAGACTGAAGCACAGAGGGAGAAACTGACTTGAGCACTGCAATATAATATTCATCTTGTAGAGCATACTTTTCACCCTCTCACTTTTTTTAACACCAGAAACATTCGACTATTTGAGTTGAGTGAAAAAAATACAATCATTTTTTTCTTCCCAAAGCTATGACATTCATATTTAACCTGGGAGATGGCTGCCAGAAATAATGACGACACTCTCTGTAGAGTTCTAACTTAATCAGATGCTAAAGAAGCTTAAACTTAAAAAGAAAAGCAGATGAAAGAGGAAGTAGAAGTATATCTCAAAATAAATCTGAGAATGAATGTGGCTTGCTCAAAACTTCATGTACTGATCAGTTTCTGTGAAGGAAGAATATGTCAATGATATCTTTTGACTGTTATATCTTTTCAGATTTCAGTGGGCTTTTTGGGGACCCACTTTCAGTTCAGGCTTTTTTGCTTTTCAGAATCTGTATCTGCCTTAAATTACTATAATCCTGATTCTGGCATAAGTATTTTTTTTTTTTTTTTTGCTTTACCATGAAGTCTACTATAAAATTCAAAACCAAGACAGAGCCTCTACCCAGGTTTAGATTTTATGTATCTCAGACACAGCATTGAGAATGCAAATGCAGTTTTATTGTAAAATATTTACTATAAACACACAGATGGACAACAGCTGCTAATTAGTTTCCTGTTTCATCTGTTACACCAACTGTGAGCTGTATCATTTTAAGCTGAGTGAAGATGACAGTGAGAGAGTGAGAACAAATTCTGGATTGGAAATTAAGGAATAATGGCAATTGACTATACCAAGATAACAGTAGTTCAGGACATATCCTAACTTGTTTAGAGGTCAAAGATAAATTCCTCAGCTACAAATATTTTCTTGTGTCTACTTCACGTGTGGAATCAGACTACATACTACATATAGCCATCACTCAGTCCTTCTTCAGTCCCACTGGGTATTCAGGCACCAGGGAGTCACATAAAGACGGAGAAAGCATGGTCTCTGCCCTTAAGTTCACAAGGTAGTGCAGAAAACATATGGCAAAATTTTAGGGAAATGAGTGAAATAAACAACGGAATTAATATCATTGATTGAATTCAAATATATTAATTAAAATAAAAATGCATATAAGGAAAAATAATACAAATGTTGAGTGGGACATAATGATAAAAATTGATTTGGGATAATTTGGAAAGGATTTCTGGAAAATATTAGGTTTTATGGGGGCAGTAAAAAACAATTTGTAAAAGTACAGTAAAACCTAGAGGTTATTCTTAGAAGAATCAATAGCATCAACTCTTAAGGATTAAGAAAGTCAACTGTATAGCCACTAAAAAGGTCTGTCACTGAGAGTGGAAAGAATCTTGTCATTCAACACGTTTGTTAAAGTAGAAAGAATATTTTTTGTTAATCAATAGAAAATGAGAGACCTCTGCTGATAAATGATCAGAAAGTAAATCTACTATGTTGATTTGAAAAATATTACTTGGCATTTTAAGCAAAGAAAGGGAAGCAGGCAGTTTATAAAGATGACAAGAACCCATTAAACTCAGACCACATTCTCCCTGATAATCAGAAATTTCCACTTTTAGAACATTAGGTAAGCAATAGGACGTTAGGATATGTTTTGTTCACAAATTGTAAGATGTAAGGCACTGGGTTTTGCCCAAACAATCACGGTACTGTTAACTCTATCTTGGTAATTCCTGCTAAATGTGTCAGTTTTATAAAAATCCAATTTGCTATCTCAGTGCTTATTCGCCTTCTGTTCATGCTTTAATGTGAAGAGGCAGCTTCACAAATTGGCAGCAGCAGGAGCAGGCAATTCAAATCCAAACACCATTTACGACAGAGCCAAGCAAGCTCAGCATGACTGGAGTACGGCAGGCTTCTGTGATGGCACTTTTCCAGAACGGGAACCCTTTCCTTAATTATGGGAATTTCCCAGCCCTTTAGGCCTTGACAGGCTAGGAGGTTCAAGTCAGCAGTCTGAAAGCTGTATTACCAAGCTGTTTTAAAGCTGGGGTAGAAGTGTGAACAGTTCAATAGTTAAAAGCAGTTTTAGGAATGATATAAATTCAATTAATGCTGAATTTTATTTTAAAAAATTTCCCCAAGTGGGTTCTTGTGTATTTGGATCATGATTACTGCTTGTTATTAATATATTCAAGAGGTAAATGTATAAGATCGTCTATTTAAGCCTGAGGGAACAGCTCCCTAACTTTTTAAATTAGAAGCTTTCTAAATCCATTTGGCATTCTGCCCTAGCCCCCATTTTATTTCTTTTTCTTCAGAAATATAAAATGAATCATCCTAGTTGTAGTGCTTTACACTACCTTTTATGAGGATGTGTCTTAGTGACTATGCGATTCTGTTGTCAGTGCTATACTTTCTGGTCTGCTACTATGGCTAAGGTTTTTTGACTAACTTTAAGGGACCGTGTAAGATTCTTCTGGACAATCACACAGTTGGAAGTTTTAAGTTCAATGGAAAGAGAGGGTGATAACAGGAAAAGATGGCAGGAGATGTACTTCCACTAAGTGCTATGGATATAGTTACCAAGACACACCTTGTCCTAGACTGCATGGACTTATAGTCTGGTGAGAAAGTAAACACCCTAGCTCAATATGAACAAATTCTTTTTCCACCCTGTTTAGACTACACAAAATAGCAATTTCTCTAAGAAACATTATCAGGAAACTGAGGAACAAAATGAAAAAACACAGAACCACATATGTGCCCAAATGAACAGTATCTTAACCAAGCCTGGCCACAATTGTCTTGGTTGGCACATATAATTTTCTGTACTTATTTACCTATCCAAATGTCCTCATTTGTCTTAGACTCTTTCCCTACAGCTGGGAAACAGTAGCTTCTGCTTCTTTAGGAGGACAAAAGGAGGCTAACAGGTTATTGCACCAGCACGGGGAAAAGAAAACTAGGACATCTATGGACCCGGACTCAAGGTACAAATAGGATGAAGCTTAGAAGTAGTCTATCCCTGTAAACTCACACTAATTGTGCCAATTTGAAACCTCTAGGCTTCACTAGTTTCATATTTAGGCCATACTCAGTATTCACCCCTTTCCTTTCCTGATACTTCCTGGCATTTACTGAGTAGCTACCATGTGCTGGCACTGTTCTAACTGCTGAGGATAAAACCATGAATAACTTGTTTTATATACCCACCAGTAGCTGAGGACAGCAGTTGTTTTATTTATCATTTTACCCCTCCTATCAACATAACTTTGCATATTGCAGATACTCAATAATGATTATAACATGAATAAAATAAACATTTAAAAACACTCAAATAATTGTGGGTATATGCTAAGATTTAGTTATAAAGATGTTCATCATTTACTTACACTTAGCAAAGTGAACAGAATACATTTAAACCAGTATGGAGGGTATTTGGGCTTAATAACACACATCTCCTAAATAGGCTGGATCTTGAGGGAACAAGGAGATTAACTGTCCCCTTGCTGTTGATGGCTTTTTCTCCCCTTTCATTTCTCAAAAACCTTTTTGTCCCTTCCTTTCTTTTAAAGCAGTGTCAGAGGAAGTTAGATAGTGTATAGGGGAAAGGTAAGAATAGAGTAGCCATTTGTGAATTGGGGTCATTTGTAAGTTGAATGAATGTAGGTCTGACTACCAAATTATCGTGTATTTACATTGTGTGCCTGCTCTCTTTTCCTTCTCTGTCTCTCCCTCCCCTCTACCCCCATAGAAGACACTATGAACTTGATATAACAAATTATCCAAAGGTAATAAATGCTGCAAAAGCAGCCCCAGCAATTGTGGGAGGAAAAATAAAGGAAGAGATTATATAAGGAAAGAGGCTTTTCTCTTTATGGAAGGGAGAGTTGTCTATTTTACAGTGAATAAAAACATTATTTAGGAATCTGGAAAGAAAACTTATGATAAATCGTCCTGCCATTTTTGCCCACTTGTATATCACCTAAAGAGCTCGTATTTTGCAACTCAAGTCCTTATAAATAATTTACATATACACAATCAATATTTAATTCAAAAATTTAAACTAAGTTATCCTCTATGGTTTTTGAAAAGTTCACAGCTACTACTTACTTAGGGGTTTAACTCATTTAAATGGATAAAACCTATTCAGTTTATTAACCTTACTATTCACGAATTATGGGTGCTAACCCCAGTTGAAAGAGCAGCAAGGTAGAACAAAAGGAGAAAGGACCCTGGCGTTAGACAGGCCGGGGGTGGAATTCTTAACTCTGCCTTTTACTTGTTGCATGACTCTGAACAGGCTATTTAATTTTTTTGAGCTTCAGTATTATTATCTACAAAATGGGGATGAAAGACTTATATGGCTCTGTTGTTCATTGAAGCTTAAATAAGATAAGCCAGTGAAAAAATGTAGTATGGTCCTACACATATAATATACTGGGTACTCAGTAAAGATTAGTGTCTCTTCCTAGGTAAAGACTGACATGTTTGTAGTGGGGAGGCTGGAGAAAATGGATATGGACTGGGTGTGGAGGAAACAGAGGAGTGGAATAGAACTGAAAACGTCTTTGTAGTTCTTAATAATAACTATTTTATTCATCTCTGTAGTACCAAAGACTGGTACAATGCCTGACATAGCATAACCCTTTATAAAAGTTTATTGAATTATTATAGTATGCCTACCCATATATAATAAAACCTCAATTCTGTCACAGGTATATAATTTGCACCTTAGAAAGATCATATTGGTAGCAGAATAAAGGTGAGTTAAGAGGGGAACAAGACTTGAAGCAGGGAGATGAGTTAAGAAGCTAGCTCATATATTCAGATAAAAAATAAATGGAGCTCCAAACTAAGCAAGGACGGTAAGGATGAAGAGATGGAATGCAGAAATACTGAGGATGGAAAATCTATAGGCTTTAAATATAGGGGTGAGTGAAAGGTAGGAGATATGATGACTTCCATTCAGGCTTCTTCTGGCTTGGGTCACTGCCTAGATGGTGGATGGTGGTAGCAGTCACTGAGATACATAATGAAAGGAAATGGAAGATGGTGGGGAAGGGCAGTGAGAGAGGTGGGAAATGATGAATTTAATTTTGGACATGCTAAGTTTGCAGTGCCTACTGAAATGAAAGAAGATGCACCTTGTATGCAGGTGGATCTAGTCATGAAACTCAAACAGAGATAAGGTTTGGGAGCCATTAGCATAAGGAATTAGAAGGCCAAGGGTGAGGGCACCTACATGGGGACACCTACATTTAGGGTATGAGCATAGGAAGAGGAGCTATAAAAGCCAACAAACGATAAACTACAAATGATGAATGAAGAAATGGAAATGGTGTATTGCTAGAGAGGGATGCATTTTCGTGGTAGAGAGACCTAGTAATTGGGGTTTGCCGGGATTTTATTTGATTAATCACATTGACATTCTTCTGTGTTTTTTTTTTAATTGTAAATAGTTTATTTGTAACAAGCATTTCCCGCTGCTAAAGACTTATGAGCACCCTGCAACACTCTTCTGTTCTATGTAATAGCTTTCACAGTGTCTTTGATTTAATCTCATTCTTTGTAATTCTACTTGCAAATCTGAGCTCTGGAACTTTCTAAAACAGTTTTATTACTAGACTGTAATTTATAATACATTTCTAGCAGATGTAATTTCAAGGGCAAGATCTATATGTTTTAGCATTGTATCTTCAATAGCCTTTGGCTTAAAATTCCTAGGAGATGCATTATTAAATTTACTATATCCTAGTTACTTTCTGTGATCCATGGATCAGCAGCTTGGCATCCTTGGGAACTTGTAGGAAATGCAAAATCTTGGCCCACTTGATTTGCTGAAGCAGAATCATCATTTTTAATAAGATCTCTAGGTGATTTACACAGGTACACAATACTTCCTGACTGAACAATGAATAAACAAATTGTATTGTTCTTATTTCTAGTCCATCTCCAACTTTAACTCATGTGATATATCTTGGTCAAATTACCTCTCCAACATAATTATTTTTTATGTCAATTCTGCTGCGGTGAAAAAAAGCTCCAAATTTAACTAAATTGGGTAGATCTGCCTGGGTTGCAAAGCCTTTCAAAAATCTGACCTCAAATTTCTAGGGAATTTGCCTCCATTATCCTCCTTACCTCCTGTTCCAATCAGTCTGGCCTGACCGGAGTGGCTGTTCATTTCTATTTCTTTATTTTATTTTCTGCTTCTCCATTTTTTTGTTTCCATGTTTCCTACTTAACACACTCTCTTTTTCTAACTATATGAGGTGTGACAATTAAGTTCGCGAACTTGTTGCAATGACGTTGCTAACTTTTTTTGATATCAGAAGGATTATTCATTATGAATTTGTACCAAGTGGACAAACAGTTAACCAACTTTACTATTTGGAAGTGCTGAAAAGACTGTGTAAAAAAGTTCGACGAGCTGAACTTTTCGCCAACAATTCATGGCTCCTGCATGACAACAATGCACTAGCTCACACGGTACTGTGAGGGAGTTTTTAGCCAGTAAATAAATAACTGTATTGGAACACCCTCCCTACTCACCTGACCTGGCCCCCAGTGACTTCTTTCTTTACCTGAAGACAAAGGAAATATTGAAAGGAAGACATTTTGATGACATTCAGGACATCAAGGTTAATACGATGACAGCTCTGGTGGCCAGTCCAGAAAAAGAGTTCCAAAATTGCTTTGAAGGGTGCACTAGGTGCTGGCATCGGTGCATAGCTTCCCAAGTGGAGTACCTCAAAGGTGACCGTAGTGATGATATTCAGCAATGAGGTATGGAGCACTTTTTCTAGGATGAGTTCGCGAACTTAACTGTCTGATCCTGTATAAACTATTCATCCTTCATGTTCTAGCTAAAATTGCACCTTTATAAAACTCTGACCACTCCAGTCAATATGATGCTTCTCTTCTGACATATTTATATTTATTTTCTTGTCTTCATCATGATAGTAGAGAATTGTGGACTGAAACAGGTTCTATTTACACCTCTGCCAGTAACTTGTATAATGTTGGACAAATTCACTTAATATCTCTGGGCTTCAGAATTTGTCTTTTTAAAGGAAAACACTAGGAAACCCAAAGTATTGTTCTCCACACAATGTGAGAAAATATGTGTCAGGGAATGTTATTTTAAGGTACACATAATATTATTTAAAATGAGTACTTTTAAAATATAGTTGTTAACTCTCAGCTATTTGAAATACCTCTCCCATAATCTTCACTGTACCCTCTTTTTAAATAAAATGTACAATAAGCAAAAGCAAAATTCAATCCAAGTATGTTACAGAGTCTTACTCTTCAATTTTAACATTGTTAAAATTATGGTTGGTGCTAAGAATAAGAGCTGAGAAGTAGAATCATACAGAACTTAAAAACCAGACTCAGGCCTTTTTTTTTTTTTTTAAATACAAGAATAAGGCTCTTACTCCCTACTCTCATCTGTCACAGCTGAGTAAAGGGCTCTGTGCTCGCTGACATTCTTGAGCTATTTCTCTCTCTACTTTAAACCCGGGGTAGTTTCTCCCATGACCCTGCTTGTTTCCCTGGAGAGTTTCACATAGAGGCTTCTGTATAACAACATCTGCTTTCTTTAGTAAACGGCTACATAGGAAAGAGAAGAATGAAGAGGGAGGCAACCTTCATAGGCCTGCAGATTAAATGTACCTTGTTTCCTTTGCTAAACTCCCAGCACAGATTTCCATTAGGACAGTTATAAATTCTTTCCTCCCACATTCTACCCTGCGTTCTCACCCATTACTCTGGGCCTCTTCAATAGAGCACTCTAAGACTGAAAAAGTCTAGATTTGCATCAATCATATTTTAAAAAACTGTTCTCAGTTTCACATAAGGTATTTCAATCTGAGAAAACTATATACACTGGAGATTTGTATAGTCTCAGAATTGCCCATATCTTGCTTATCGTTTTGTTGTTCTTTATGTGCTGTTTTCAAGATACATTTGGAATTCCATGTAATGTCTATATTGTTAGGAAATGTCTACCACAAATTAACAGTGTGGGCCACAGACAATTAAATATTAGCATATCAACGTGAGCCTTTCCATGGTGTTTGGCCTTTATAGTAAGGTAATGGCAGCATATATAGCAGTTTATAAAGTAACATTTTTTTAAATATACAAAAACACAACAATAAGAGGAGAAAATGAAACGAATTATACTCCAGAACAGTTTACAGTTAAAAATGACAAAGAAGAAAAAAAGAAGTTCCTTTTATTTTATAATAGTCTTTAGGGATCTTTGATGCACTTGGAGGCCAGGCTAGACAGTGGTGGGTAGGAAACAAACCCTGAACAATCTACTGAGTTTGTTTTCTAGAGTTTCAAGCCTGCTTCGTGTTTTTGGAACTCTTGGATTTATCCTATCTCTTCTCAGAAGTTAACTTTTGTCTTCTTTAGAGGTGTATCTGCATCAGGATAGTTTTTAGGTGAAGTTTAATTTGGACCTGGTCAGGTCCAAATTAAAATATTATTCCCCTTCTTTTATCTTCAGTGGGTTCTTTCTACTTCCTTACCTGGGCTAGGAAGCCTAAGTCAGGGTGATATTAGGTAACCTGTGACACTGGCTTCACTAGCATTGGTTCTATGTTGGCTGGTTACTTAGCTTTGGACTTCTCAAGAACTAAAGATTCAGGTAAATACAAGTGGTGAACTCTAATGTACTCAAAGGAAGAAAAAAAGTCAGGAGGAAAGAAGAGAACTTTAAAATGTGAGATGACATAAAAGCTACTACCTTTCAGGGTACTGGCAAGATGCTGTGTCCAAGTTTTGGACTGTGTTGTGTCCAGTTTGAGCCTAAGCTGGGGTTAACAGGTGTGAGAGCATACCCGGTGAATGGGAGGGCAGAGCCTGTCCTGGGAAAGCACTCATCTTAAGGGAAGAAAGGTCAAGGTATAACGAGCTTTACTCAGCGACAAATGAGAAGGGAGATTATGGGTGACAGATACATCACGTTATCCACCGTGTTATCAGATTTGTCTCCATCAGGCAGATGTTTCCGTATCACTAAAAGCAGGCACACCTCTGGTGAACTGGAAATAGTGCCTGGTGAAAGATGTCTGAGCAGCGGTGTGACATGGTAGTGGGATGCTCAGAAAGAGCAGATTTGCTTTTGGTCACATGTGAGACACAGCTGCAGGTTCACAGAAATACTTGGGGAATTTAGCAGAGGGTTGTGCTAGTTTAGTAAATACGCTGTTAGAAATGGGCAATTATAGTCAATGAACTTCCTTCTGAACTTACAAGTGGGTGAAGCCTGGAGAAACAGGTTATAAGGATACAAAAATAAATACAGAAGTCCTGAAAAACAGTTGTACTTAAACTTCAAGAATCAGTTAGTGCTGAATGGGCTGATTAGTGCTGATGTGACATTCTCTATTACTTACTCTTCTCACCTATGTCTTCCCTGGCTGTCTTGAAACAAAAGTGTGAATAGGAATAAAACACCATCGCCATTAGTTGCACTAGGATAAAGCCAACAGTATCAAAAAGATCCCTGTAAACGTAACATATCCATAGGAGACAAAAATACTTCTCATGTTGTAATAGGTATTCCAGAAAAATGTCTGTCCCTAAAGAACACAGATATCTCCAAAATTCTGTGGCTTCTGAAGAATAAAATAAGTGAAAATTATGGTATTTAATTTCTGTCTATTTAGCAACATTCCCACCTGGTTAGTATTCTACAAATTCAAATTTGTACAATAACAACTTCAAAATAAAATCCAGTACTTACTTGTCTCCCACAATTCCCAAGTTGATTGTGGGGTAACCATGTTCCTGAATTGTGGCTAAGAGGGTTGAACGATTGCTGTCTCGAATCTTTCCTGGTAAGAGGTCATCTTCAGGATTTAGCAGCTACCAAGCCAAAAAAAAAAAAAACACAAAAAACACCACAAATTATTCTCTTAGAATAATGTTGCCTATTGTTAATGGAAAAAAAAAAATAGATCTAGTAAACAGAGTTTAGCATATCTAGCACCTACAAGAGTATTTGGCATGTAGAAGATATATGCTCAAAGCGTCGTTGAATAAATACTGAAAGTATAAGAGAATGAGAAAACGGTCCTCCAGCAATTAAAATGTTGACTAAACAGCAGGCCAAATATCACACCAGCTTTGGCTACGATTTGACAATAGTGCTCTGGAGATGCTGGCCTTCCCAGGGCTTGCTACTGGGGCAAACTAAATAAAACAACTTTGATTTTAACTCCTAATATTATTTTCCAATTTGCCTTTCATTGAGAACATCTGAGGTAGAGACTACTCATATGTGACTTAATATTCTCAGGTCTGAAGAGAACGATTATTTATCTTTTCTTTGAAGCTTTTGATCTCTTTTCTGGAGTGGAATCAACAGTACCTAAGAAGTTAAACTTATCTGAAGGAGAAGGAGATGGACATCTTGTCTCTTTATTAGCAAACTTAAACAAGTAATACTTAACTACACATAGCCACAGTTCCATGACTCTGAATTGAATCACCCTTTAGAGATTTTATATCTACTATTTTATGTCTATGAAGAAAATTATAAGAAGCTTATTATTCTATGTTAGGATGTTCCAATGAGGCAGTGTGGTATAGTTGGAAGAGCTTGGGATTCAGACAAGGTTCAAAGTCCAGTTGCCAAACACGCCATACCTTAATTTTCTCATTTATAACTACCTTGGAATGTAGTTGTTAGGATTGATTGAGATAATGAATACTTAATTAATATAAATGTACAACAAATGAGATTCTCTTTGCTTTCTTTACATTATATGATATTGAAAGAACACCTGTTTTCCTGTCAATTGTTCTCATATTGTTACTCCTAGATGCTAGTACAGATGGAATTAGTTTATAATGTGAACACTGATTTAATTAGGTTTTAAAATATTTAAGAGTAGGGGGTCCTTAACACACACACACACACACACACACACACAGAGTATACAACTTTAATTTATATATTAATTTTAAGATGTACTTTGATTTCAGAAATACTATAAAACAAAAAATGTGCATCTTTGAAGTGAGAAATTCTGGAATATTATCTTAGGGGGTTGAAGGCAAGCCTGCACATTTTACATGCTTCCTCTGTTAATACCCAGGCTTCATATCTCAGTTCTCCCAAACAATAACCTCTAATCCCTTCGGTTTTCCTTCTGACTTATTAGCCATACCATGTGTCCTTACCCTTGGCTTTATGTTGGAAAAGTAGCAGCTTTGCAACCAACTGTCTGTCCCCTTACAATAGCTGGAGAAAAACTGATTGTCTTATTCAGTGTCATCTGGGAGTCTTCCCTTTAGATACTGTGCTAATTTAACTTAATCAGATGTCATGTGACATTGCAACCCACTTTCATCCTTAGTCACTGGCAGAGCTTTGAAAATTGCTATTGCAGTGTTAATATAGATTAATTTTCTGATCTTAATTAACACATGGTTATTGAAGTCATTATAATTTTATAAAGGTCAAGGCTTGCAGCTCTTTAACGTCATTAACTAGACAACTTGTTTCAGAAAGAAAACTGTGGGTTATATAATTTTTTTCCTCCCACAAAAGGGCACCCAACAGCAACTAAGTAAGAGTCCTCTATTATTATTGTGTTTTCTTTGCCATTCATGCTCCTTTCTGCTATTTTGCTGTAAGTTCCAGAAATTACAGTACAATTAGAGATCACTGGAAAATCAGTTATTTGTCTGTAAAACTGACATAATAAAATAATAGCTATTTAAATGAGGGTATGGGATTTATAGAGCATTTTAAGTATTTTCAAAGAAAGCATACAGAATTGAAGGATAACTATAGGGCTGAATATACTAGAATAAATCACAATATTTCCCTTTAAAACTGATCTTATATTCTGGTGTATGATACTTCTGGTCATCTCTAGAATGATGTCTGAAACATTACAGTTAATACACAAAAGAAAAAAACAATACGAAGACAAAACATAACCCATTATCTCTATACCTTGTTACTTTCTTATTTACCACATATTAAATTTCAATTTCCTGTTTCTGTTACTGTCAATAATACCACTGTCTTCCCAGCTTTCAAACATTTAACCTTTGGCTCTTTTTTTTTCCTTTGTAGTCCATCTTCCCAAAGGTTTCAATCATTAAGAACATCCTAATTCATCTTCTCCTTGATCCAATGTTTTCATTCACTCTCTTACCTATGGCCCCCAACCCCAATTTTAGGCATTCAATATGTCCAAATTTTCGGGTAAGCCATATAATTGGCTATCTTGCCTACAAACTCTTTCCTTCTGATAAATAACACAGAAATACAAACTTGTCAAACTGTACTATTACTTGCATAACAGATAAACTGTACCAAACCATGACATATAACTCAAACTATCTTAAGTCAAATTGTATTAACACAAGCTTGTTCAGACCTATATGCTTCAAGATAAGACCATGGACAAATGGAGACCATGGTAACTTGACCTGGACTCATTTGCTCCAAAGATAAGACTTACTTTCAGCAATTAGTCTATTGTATAGAATCTGAGGTCTCTGCCTAGATCTTACTTACTAACTTTTACCTTAAAGCCACCCACCATCAACTCGTCCTCAAAATCCCATAAGTATCCTTCTGTAACTTCCCCCTTTTGAGACACTACTGAGACTCTGTCAAGGTGATGCTCTCCCTTGCTCAGAAACTTTCATATATCCAGCTTTGTATAATCAACAGGTTTCCCTGATTGTCCTTGTAGTAGGATTTTGATAGTCACGGAGGTCCCGTCTAGACTCAGGCAAGACCACGTGCCACCAGTATTTTCATACTGGTTATATTGCACTTCACTGAGGTCTCCTGAGCTTCTTTTCTTGGGGGATTCTTTGTCTATGTTACTAAGTCCAGCACTTATGTTAAGCTCTGATCCTTTTTTGTTGAGCTCCCAAAGCTACCTGACATTTATTTTGTGTGTTGTAAGAGTCCCAGGACTTTTTGGTTGTCTGATCGAATTTGTACTAAATTTTGTTTTCCTGGTGAAGGTGTGCTAAAGCATTGATTTGATACCAACCATCTTGTTTGTCAATTGGCTACATTGTTGCGTGTCTATAAGAATTTTTCTTTGTTTGTTCATGTTTGAGAAATTGGCTTTGGGAGAGATTTTCTGCCTACCCTTTCTGGCCTGCTGATTTTTAGAGTTAGCTGTTAGGGGGTTCACCTTATTATTAAGGCCTTTAGACATAATACATAAGCAACATTTTCCCTCCCTTTTGACTGACCTTTAGCTAATGAATTCATGGATTCATTTAATAATAAACTTGTGCTACCGCTTGGCATAACTCTGACTTTATCTTTCTTGCATGTATATTTTTAAAAAGCATAATTTTATCAAGGACAATTTGGAACTGCAATGGTCATTTTGGAGTCTTTTTGACGTGACCAATTATTCACTTGAAAGAACTTTTAGAACAAAAGAGGAATACAATTCTGAATACTCAATGATGAGCATTTGTATTGTTATGCAAAGCTTCAAAATGAAATTTAAATAAAATATAAAAAATTTAAATGTTCTTTTGTTAAACCCTCATGAGGAGGCTCTCTGTCTTGTTCTCTAAAAGAGATCTCACTTAGTTTATTTTAGGAGACCTCCCACTTTATTTCTGTTCCTCAGAGATTTAATCGTATGTCCTCCTGATGGAACTGTCAGAGTGCCTAAGACTGGTTGTAATGACTCACTTTCTCTCTCTTTTATGTATTGAGATGGGTTTGTCTGCATTTAAGACTGTTGTCCTCTTTGCAAAGGGAAGATGATTAGACGCAAAGAGGGTCTAATCATCTTCCCTTTGCAAAGAGGACAACAGTGGTCAATAACCCTTTCCATACCCATTACAAACAGCTCCCTTATATAGCCTTACTTTTTTTCTCCCTCCTGGAAAACTTAATTTATTAATTGATTAAAAACCAATTCTGGTCATCATGGATACACGTTAGAAATACTGAAATAGTCCAGACAAACAGATCTAACACAGAGGGGAGAAAAGTCAGGTTATAAGCTCTAATGGAACATGTTCCTATTCTTAACGGTTTTTAATTAAATTCTGGAAAAAGTTTTAATTGCGAGTTAAACTAATTGCTTTGGTTACTGGGTTATAAGAAAAAAAAGGTATTTTCAGAGTTTTTAAACATAATTTAAGTAGTCTTTAAGAATTTGGTTTACAAATACAAAGGTTTACAAATTGTATTTGAAAAAAGTCCACCTTTTGTTTTTATTATGATTACTCTTTGTACAAATTAGAATCATTTAATAATTTTGGTTTTGAAACTGTCCAGTGTTTTCTTCCTGACTTTACCACCATGTAAGAAAATTATACTAGAACAATATTGTAGTTTTGCAAGTCTTGGGTTTATTCTCTCATTAAATAAATCAAATTCATACAGACAGAAAGTAGAATGGTGGCTGCCAGGAGCTGGGAGGGGGAAATGGAGAGTTGTTATTTAATGAGTACAGAATTTCAGTTTTACAAGATGAAAATAGTTCTGGAGATTGGTTGCACAACAATGTGAATGCACTTAATACTGCTGAACTGTATACCGAAAAATGGTTAAGATGGTAAATTTTATGTTATGTGTATTTTACCACAACTAAAAATAAAAAATTGTCGATCTCCTTCACCAGGTTATTATTACTTCAAATATGTTCTCGGTCCCTTGCTCCCTCTCTTCACCTTCTGGTATTCCTATAATGCATATGTTGTTGCGTTTGATGTTATCCCAGAGGTCTCTTAAACCATTTTTATTGTTTTTTATTCTTTTTTTTTGTTGTTGTTCCACTTGGGTGATCTCTGCTAACTTGTCTTCTAAATTGCTGATTGGATACTCTGCCTTATCTAACCTGCTGGTAATTCCTTCAAGTGTGTTCTTTATTTCAGTTATTATATTTTTTAGTTCTAACTGGTTGGTTATTCATTATGATTTCTCTATCCTTCTTTATGTCGTCACTAAGCTCCTTAAACATTCTTATCATCAGTGTTCTGAACTCTGTCTATGATAGGTTGGTTACCTCTATTTCATTTGGTTCCGATTCTGGAGGTTTCTTCTATTCTTTTATCTGGGACATGTTTCTTTATTTCCCCATTCTGGCTGACTCTCTGTGTTTGCTTCGTTGTATTAGGTAGATCCCCTAGGGTTCTTGGTCTTTGCTGGGTGATCTTATGTAGTATGTAGTATGATCTTATGTTAGTCCTTTATATTTGACTTGTACCACTTCCCTATTCTCCTGTGCGTGTGCTCCAAAGGTGACCCTTGTGTTGTGTGTATTCTCCTGTTAAAGTTGAGCTTTAATTGCTTTTGGCTTGTCAGTAGGTGGGATTGATTCCCAGGCTGACTAGCTGTGAGAATTGGCTCTGCCCACAATGTATGAGCTGGTGCATGAGGGTTGACCCCTCAGATGAGGCTTGGGCCCTATGGACTCTTGTGCCTGTAGAGAATTCCCTCTGGGTGTGTCACTTGTAGGTCAAACCTGGTAATGCTCTGGTTTGGTCTGGAGTTGGCCTCTGGGTGTGTTGAATCTTGTGCCTCTTTGGCTGGGCCCCGGTGTAGGGCAATTTCAGAACAAAACAAATCAATAAGCACAACAACAACAACAAAAAAACCCAAATACACTCACATGTAAAAACAACCAATAACCAATATTCAACACAGGCAAAAATATCAAAACTACAAAAAAAAAATTAGTACAGAAAAATGGAAAGAGGGAGGAAAAGTAGGGCAAGGAAAAGAAAAAAGAAAAGACGAGAGAGAGAAAGGGGAAAATGTGTATATGTGTGTGTGTGTGCGTGTGTGTGTACACACACACGCACACACACGCACATACACTAAATATGATAGTAATACTGAAAAAAAAAAAGGCAGCTCCAGTCTTGGCTTAAGCCCACCAAGCTATCTCCAGGTTGTCTCTGCTGTACAAAGACTCCTCTGCATCTTGTGGAGGCAGAGCCGGCCGCCTGGCGCCCAGCATGACCCTGGCACTGCAGTTCTAGAAGAGTGGGGCTATGGGGTTGGTTGGTAGTTTCTACAAAGTCAGTGCAGTTTCTGCTCTCGCCTGCACATACGTGCATGGACAGCACCGCTTATCTTATTAGGGAGACCACTTCAGGGACAGTATAGATGCCTGACTATTGCAATGTACACCTGAAGCTGAAGCTGAACAATAATTAATGTCAACTATAATTTAATATATATATATATATTCGCAAGAAGTGGAGTACAGATAAGGACTAAGAGTGGAAATGTAATGGCTGTATGCGATGTCAGAGGGGTAGTAGATTGGGGGAGGAAGGTTATTTTGTGAGGGGTATAAATGCCTAACTATTATGTACATTGTTTTGTACACCTGAAACTAATAAAAAAAAGAATAAAAGATTGTTTTAGAATGTCACTGATGATCTTGGCAAAACAGTTTCAAGGAACAGTGATGCCTTGAGAAAAAGAGTTAAGTTAGGAAGAAAGTATTCCACTCTTCTTGGTAGGAAGGGAGAGATGGTGAGTGAGGTCAGGTAATTGTGGCACATTGGGAAATGAAGGCTTGACCTTACAAAAGAGGTCAGACTGGGGCTACAGATATGGGACATTACCTGCATATATTTGACATGAGAGAAAAACTCCAAGGGAGAATTTAGAGAGAGTGGAGGACACAGCAGAGAACAGAATCTTGGGGGAATACTCCATTAGGGAATGGGAGAAAGATAAAGAAAATAGAAGGAGAAAAAGAAGTAATAGAGCATAAAGAGAGAACAGTCACAGAACACAAGGAAAGAGAGTTTCCAGATGGTGGGTGATGAAAGTGAAGGATGACTATCAGAGCAGAATTTGGAGATTAGAAGGTTATTAGTGTTCTCAGGTAAGCAGTTTCTGCACTAATTGTATCTAGGAGGTTTAAGAGAAAGTGGATAGTGAGGAAGGAAAGGCAGTGGGTACAGACCTCTCTTTCAACAAATCTAGTAGTGAATAGGAAGAGAATAGTGCAGTAGCTCAAGGACGCAACAGAGTGTTTGAGTATAGGTTTTTTTACGACAGTGGTAATCTTTGTTTATATACTTGGATGTGGAAGGGAGGCGAGCCAGTGGAGAGAACAATCAAAGACATAGAAGACACAGCAAATAATTTAGAAACCAAAGTTCTGAAGAAGGTGAGAAAGAATGGGCTTAAAGGTACACGTAGAAAGAAGTACCTTTTCATTGTAGATTGGAGGAAAGGAAAATAGCTAAAGGAATGGGAAAAATTTTGAGGTAAAGAGAAGGGAAGATGATGGAACCCTCACTTAGTTTGTTTTGATAAATATTGTTTAGCTTCATTTTTTTCCATAAAGGTGGTGAGGTCATCTTCCAAGAGTGAGAAAGCAGGGATACTACTGAGGTTTAAAAAGGGTGTAGAGTGTATGAATGAACTATCCACTGCAGGAATGTGCTAGGAAATCAAGAAGACAGTTACATCAGAATTCCCGAGCAACTTTAAGTGCCAGGTTGACAATGAATGGCAGAAATTTGTAATGGGCCAGGTTCTATGAATGTTTTCAGTAATGTTTTTCTGAGTGGGAGCAAAAAACGGAGGTGTAGGATGGAGTCATTCAGTTTTGGTATTAGCATGTGAGTAAAGGAACAGATGAAATAAGTGAAGCTATCTGAAGTGTTAGTGAGGGTAACTTTAAAGTGGTGAGCCACGGTCTTTCATCTGGACAAGAAGTATGATATGGCTAGAAGAAAGTAATGGACTAGGTAACCTGACAGATTTCAGAGACTGCCATCGAAAAACCGGAGAAATGAAATTTAAGAAAGCTCCAGTGGGAAGCATTGTGGCATAGTGGGGAAAAAAATCACTACAGCCAAAACACTTAGATATGAAACCAGGCTATATCACTTACACAAAATATATGTCAGGCTAGTTGCTTTGTATTTGAGTGTCAATTTTCTCTTACATAAAATGAAGCGTAATTATACTAACCTCAGAGTGTTGCTTTAATCACAAGCACATAGCACTACTGGGCATAGTAGGCACTCAGCTTCCCATTCATTCTCTTATTAGTGCGGATAAAGATTTTAAAGATTCTAGTTTTATAACAGCAGCTTCTTATAGAAGGCCCCAAAGAACATTACAGGAATACTGTAGGCAGGTTTTATGCATCTAAAGTTCAAACATGTTTGAACAGGCCTCCGCTATTGACAGTGGCCAAGACAGTTTTTTTTATATAAAAAAAAAAGGAACACAATAAGCAAAGACACAGTGGAGATAAGTACACTCAATTCTCTCTCTCGCTCTCTCTCTCTCTGTGCGTGTGT
The DNA here is from genome assembly GCF_004115265.2 of Rhinolophus ferrumequinum. Classification (NCBI taxonomy): domain Eukaryota; kingdom Metazoa; phylum Chordata; class Mammalia; order Chiroptera; family Rhinolophidae; genus Rhinolophus; species Rhinolophus ferrumequinum. Next base: position 29,504,535 of record NC_046289.1, read on the forward strand.
GTGAGAGAACATGAATGAATATGAGTTATGAAATATGGCTGAAGGTGACTGAAACAGTACCTTCAAAACTAGAAGACTCAGCATCTAATGAAGGAATAATTATTGCTAGTACTTTGGGTAACTAGACAGCAAGCATACAATCTTGACTTCCTAAAGATAATGGTAGCTGTCTGATTGATGTCCCGTCTAAAGACCTGTGGGTCACTATCTAAAGTTTCAAGGGGATCAGAATGTATTTAATGAAAAAAGAGATGACGCCATCAAGAGTCAAAATTAGAAAATGCCACTGGGAAATATAAAGGTTGGTAAAGAGGAGGAAGATAGAACTGCCTCCTAAGTGTAAAACTTGCATTTCCTGTCTTCTATTTATAGTCACTTCCTAGCTGACTTTATCTAGCCTCATAATATCTTCCAAATGTATGTCTTTAGCTCAGTTCTTTCTCCCAAGCTCCAGACTAATTTGTTCAATTGCCTACTTGATATTTCTAACTAAGATTTGTAATAAATATCTCAAATTTAACATGTCCAAAAAAGAATCCCTGATTTCTACTGCCTAATCTTTCTCACCTGGGTAAATAACTATCCTTAGAATTGCTCAGGCTAAAAAGTTTGGAGTTCATCTTGACTCTTCACTTTCTCTCATATTCTACTTTGAATTCACTAACAAATCCTATTGGCTTTACCTTCAAAATATATTGTGGATCTGATTATTTCGCATCATCTTCATTGCTACCATTCTGGTCCAAATCTCTCGCTGAAGCACTACGGATCCTTCTAACTAGTCTCCCTGCCTTTCCACCTTTTCCTTTCTACATACAGAAGCCAGAGTAAACACTGTCATATTCCATGTTGGTTCCCTTCCTCAAAACGGGCTATTTAGAATAAAATGGTCTTGCTTCTGTGACCACATCATCTCCTTTTACTTTGCTTCTTTCCCTCTGCACTTAGCCAACCTGACCTCCTGGCTGCTCCTCAAACAGGACAAGCATGCACCCTACCTCAGGGCTTTTCTGTTCGTTGTTCCTGTTGTATGGAACACAATTCCCTTCACATGACATACACCCTCAATGCCTTCTGATTTCCACTCTAATTTCACCTCATCAGTGAGATCTGATTATACTATACAAAATAGAAGACTCTATTAATCAGGTCCAGACAGGAAAACCAAAACTCCTCTAGGTGTTTCAAATGGAGGGGTGTGGGAGAAAGGAAGATTTAACACAGGGAATTGGTTACAAATGTGTTGGGAGGGTTGGAGAAACAAAAGGAGAAAAGTGTGTTGTTACCAAAGCTCTGTAATGGCAGGAAATCCCCGTCATCACCATCCCCGGGGCTGTTGGGGGAAAGATGTTACTGAGAGATAAGGAGCTTATACTTCTGGTAATTTCCTTCTGCTTTCTAATATCATGTTAATGCATACCCATGGCAAAACCTAACTGGACTACAGCTGGAAAGACAGCCTGGAAAATCGTTGTCAGGCTTTTAAACTTATTATTTAGGGGAGAGGTGATGTGGGGTAAGTATCAACAGATAACATCTGGCATATACCTCTTCTATTACCACTCTTTATCATCTGACTCTTCTTTATTTTTGTTTATATCATTTATCACTTTTTGTTTATTGACTACCTCCTCAAGGCCCCTCCCCCACCCCGTTAAAATATAAATTCAGAGCAGTGAATTTGTCTATCTTGCTTGCTGCTATATCCCCAGTAGTCAGAATAGCACCTGGCATCAGTATGGTAGTAAAATAAGTGAGAAGGGGTGGTAGGAGTGGTCTCCTCCAGTGGAGAGGAGAATTTTATCACTGACATTGTTTAGAATTGCAAGTGCATGGTGATAATAAAAAGCAGAATGACCTGTAGTCAGTTTTATTATTGTTTTCTAATTTTTTACAGATAACGCATCATCTTATGTGGGGGTAAAGGATTAACAAAACCCTTTGTTCATCTGTAAGGACAAATTGGACCTTGGGTTAACTTTCTAGCACTGTTCCCCTGGAAATTTGATAAAGATGAAATGCCAGGTTGGTATTAGGCAACATTTCTTATGGTAAAAATGATCTCTGATTGGTAATCTTGCATATGAACAGAAAGGAACTACAAATACATAGTGGAAAGCCATAGCTTTGGGCTTCCATGAATGTGGTAACACTTGTAACTGGGCGTTTCCCTTGTGGGCACCCTGGAAGTTGCCTAAGACTTACAAAAAGTACTGATTTTTATGTACAACATGGGTCTTCTAAGTTGGTGGCTCCCGTACTCTTCTAGTATAATTATTCCCTTGCACCTGAATGCCATTTGAAGAACAAAGAAAATACTCTTGGATGGCTGTGTGGACTGTTAAGAAGATGAGTCCCACTGAAGAAGAAACCCTGATGCTGCCCTGCTTGATGCTGAGTTTTTTGTTCAATATCTTTCTAAGTATACTGGTTCACAATGTAGTGTATTTACATCGTATTAAGTCTGATGTTTAGATAAGAGAACCCCTGGTGGGCATTCCAACATGTAATAGACACTCAAATATTTATTGAACAATTGCATGAGATTGGAAGCATATCCCTACAATTATGTACAATTACTGGACAGTATTAACTAAATTTTAACATACACAGTTTCTTGAAATCAGCAAATGTCTACATCAACTATACTGTATTAGTTGTAGCTCCCCAATTTTGAAATAATTCCTTCATCCTGAACAAGCTTACATGTTCACAAAATACGGGGCAAGTTTTAAATATAACATACATAGACATGTTGTATGACATTCTTTGAGTTGCCTCAGGCCACTCTTCTGCTTACAATATACCACACTGCATTCAAGAAGTGGATATATGTGAAGCCATATATATTAGGGGAAATCAGAACTAATACTCAAGGAGAACTGTGCTATGACTAAAATACAGACTTGTCACATTAATAGACAGGTGTAATTTCTTTTGGTTTCTCTGAGAATAAATGCATGATTTTTTTCTATTGTCTTCTGGCTATCTGAGGATCTCAAGCCTTCAGGAGAGATACTACATTTTATTTATCTCTTCTCTCCCCAGTTTCCAGTATAGTGCCACGCATAGAGGTACCCAATAAACATTTGCTGAACTAAACTACATGATCAAAGAAAATCATAATAACTACTAACTTTGGATGGAAGTAGGGGAGGAATGTTGAGCTATATCGAACTAGAGATTATAAAATTTAGAAGCACCATTCTCTTGGAAAACCATGGTAATACAGCAGGCTACAGAAAGTAGGGGCAGGGAGTCATACAGAATCTATCAAAGCCTCTCCAATGATTATCAAGTCTATGAGGGCAGGGAACTAGGACTACACATTCTTTCTTAGATTCCACAATGTAAATACTACCTCTATTCTCACCCCATCACTTTTCCCTACCACTAGTAAATAGCTTTAATGAAGAGTATAAAAAATCGCTTTTAAAAAATACTACGAATGTACTCAAGGGGATAACAGAATATTAGCCCAGCCCTACAAAGAATGTAAGAACTATACCTTGAACAAAGTTGCCTAATAATTAGTTATTTAGCTTTCTATTTAGTGGTCCCAAACTCCATGAACTCACTTAGATGTACAAAACATATAAATAAATCACAAATAAGAATAGATCATGAAGTCAACCAGTCTAAAATAAATTACTTTCTGATGCTAAACATCATGTCAGTTGATCCTAGGGATTTTAAAATCATCACTATGTAAATTAGTTGAAAAGAATGTTTTGGGTCAATCAATAGTTTTAGGGAATGACTAGTACGCATACACTGGGAAGTAAGCAAATCTAGAATGTTGATTTATCTCTCTATTAGCAAAACAAAGTATCCTATTCTTTTCTTTTGTTCTTTCCAAAGGAACTATTAGGGTAATAGAGAGACCCTTGAAAATGTTCATTTCCAAAACTAAGAAATTAAAAATTGGCTTATTTTCAGAACAAAGTTAGAGATTAAAAGAGAAAAAAAAAATCCTGTTAATCTTTTTATAAAAAATTCTAAAGGAATTCATTTGAAAAAAATTTCAATAATTTCAAATTCTGCTCTTAAGCTTTGAATTTCCAGCAGCTTCATGTTTCAATATTCCCAGTTTCACCTTAGAACTTCCAATTGAATATTTGTATAATCTAAGCAAAATGGGAATAGGAAGTTTTTCAAGAGTTCGCAGAAAAAAGACTGACTAACTTCCTAAATCAGGGCCGACGTGAAATTTTGACACATTCTGAACGGCATGCCACTGGATGCTATCTTTAGAGAAAAAACCAAACGGATTACCAAACACTTCCTGGTGAATAAAGACCGCATGGAAGTTTAGCAAGAAGGGCTCGCCATGGCATCCCAATTTATTGACTTACTGACCACACACAGGTGGCCTATCATCTCAGTAGCAGAGCGGGTAGAATTCATAGTCCTAATATAAAGTTGCCTAATAATTAGGTTGCATAGTTAAATATCTATAGCTACCAGTCAGTGTTCTTTGTTTACATGTACTGAGTATGTGGAAAGGTCAATACTTGTAATATTTCATTCTAATAAATGGAAGGGAAAATTTATTCATATGTAATTTCTGGTTCTTCCTTCTCATATTCTGTACTTGAACTATTCTGAGGCCAATTGATTATTTCCCTATTACAGGAATGTGGTAAGATCTATAATCCACAATGCTCTATTTACAGCACAGAACAGATGTCAGACATGCTTTTATCTGCAAGGCCCATTCTAACCACTCCCCACCCCCCCGTTTTTTTTTTACCTCATTCCCTGTTGACATGACTGCAACCACTGGAAACTTATTAACTTCAACCTCCGTGACACCTACAGTTGCCAGAAGACCAATCTCTGAGGGGCCCATGTGGGTTCCTTTGGCCAAAACGCATTCCCCTCTTTTAATGTCATGGCCAATGGGTCTGAAAGTCAAAGCAGAACCATAAACAGTATGAGTAAAATAATATTTTCTCAACTCAGAGGGAAGGAGGAGGACACTCAGGGAGAGAAAAAAGTCAACAGATGAGGCAGGAGCAGAATAACGAAATAAAGAGATTCTAAACTCTATGCTTGTTTAATTAAAAATGTTAAATCATACAACAGAAGACAGAAATAGGTTTGGTATCTATTACTACTAAACAGGAATATGTTACTTCATATTTGAAAATTATTTTACAAATTGCTTTGTACCACATTACTGTCAAAAATACCAATTGCAAACTTTCTTTGATATAAAGCAAGAAATTATATGGCATTAAGGATAAAAAGTCTATAGCTGTGGTAAGGAGAATAATGGTAATGAGGTTAGAATCATAGAGATGATTTCTATTTGGACCACTTAGGTTGGTCCAGTTATGTGGCAGGAGTCCATTCACCTTGGCCTCCTGCCATAGGGTTGGGAGAAGTATAGCTTTGCTACAAGGAGATTTGAGCAAATTAGTGTTAATGAAACCAGGGTAAATATACTCCATTGTAAAAAAAATAATGTAAAGTATATATGCACTATTTATGGTAGGACAGTGGTCTTATCTTTGCTTTTGACTATTTCATTTGCCTTTATCATCTTTGTGAAAAAGTAGGCAGGGCAGACATGGGATGTAGAGTTCAGAAATTTCATTTTCCTACTGTTAAAAGCTCTGAAAGGTAATGGTTAATTGACTGAATTGTGGATTGATAATAGCCATGCTCTCCTGAGTGTATGATCACGTAGAAACAAAAGCTGGTACACGTTCTATATGTTATGAACTTACCTGATATCTTGGCCTGGCCGAGCTTGCACCAGAATTCGTACTTCCAGTTCCTCAGTGCCCTGTAATAAGAGGGAGTCATGTAATTTCAGATAGAACAATCTAACAGAATTTCTGATCAATAGAATTTAGCTACTCGGATGCTTTATGATCAGATAGGCCCAGAATATATACAAATATAGAGAAACAGAAAACCATTTGCTAAACCCTTTGAACATGATGAATTTCCACCACAGGTTCTCAAAAAATTAGGTTGCAAAGGAATAAATAAATATTTTCACACTTAGAAAAACACATATATCAATTAAAATATTGAATCTTACTTTGTAAGTACATTTTGAAGGAAAAATTTGGCTACCCTAATAGACACAGTGAACATGCAAGGAGATAATCTGTCTCTTCTGTTCCCATGAATCATGGGTTCAATACTATGCCAAGGTTCCAAAATATCTGCAGATATTTCAGGGAAGGACTTATAGTTTGCCTGGTAGTAAATTTCTGTAAATTGATAGTGATCATCAATTTTACATTTATGGGCTGTGAATAATATTGTGACACTGGAACTGTGTCTTGTCATCCAGCAGAGACTGTAGATGCAAGTGTTCTGGATTTCAATGCTCTCTGCTGGCTTCCCTGATGCCAATAAATCTGTTGGACAGTTTTAACAGCAAGCAATGTGATCTGTACGCCAAGAGTTGAATTTTATAAGCCTTACATGTGGGAAGATGATTAAAAAAATCCCCAGATCAAGAAAAATGGCTGTCTCTCAGCACGGCCAAATTTTACTATATACCAGACTAGGAGAATATTATTTATTTTTAACTCCAGCTTTTAAAATATAACATATCTTAAGCTTCTTCATAAAACAAGTAAGACTGCTCGTCGTTAAAACCCTCAGTTGAAACTATTCTTTTATTAGTGGCTGATCCTCTGGTTTCAATAACTGGCACCCATTTCAGTGACATGAAGGCCTGCTTAGACCAAAAGAGATCTTAGGGGTCCTATATTTGAGGCAACAGACGGAAAACTAACATCCACTTAATATTTCTATGCTGTCATTTGGTGGCAAGGATTTTCCTGAATTATAGAAACCAGAGCTGAGTGTCATTTGGCTTAAATGCTTGGCTTAGGGTAATATTCAGGAACTTGCCCAAGTGTTCTTTATTAAATCCTTCTCTATGAAATTTTCCTTCAGATTTTATCAGAAGCTAGTCTCAATGAGCAAATTTCTCAGCTATAAGGTAAGTTAAAAATTAATATCTCTGCTCTTCTACCTTGAGGTAGTTTCTTTCCTTGTTTGCATGTGGAATTTCTTGGATCAAATGTAGCTCAAATTCTGCTATAACTACAGTACACACAAAGTCTCCTATAACAAAAGATTTTCAAGTCTAAGGCAATTTCTTATTTAGTGGAGACCCATACACTACAATGTAAGATCCTAATATAACCCTCCCCATCACCACCAAAATGGGCAAATCTCATAAACATTGCAAAAAAAGGGCATGACTTAAAATATTGCCACAGGAATGCAGCAGTAAGACCTGGTGATGACGTACATCGTCGGATTCCCTGATAAGTTCGGTATCTTCTACTTGTACTACTGCATCAGCACCGCAGGGGATTGGAGCACCTGTTGTAACCCGCATGACTTGTCCAGGCATCACTGTCTGAGTCGGCTGGAAATACAAATGCGTAAGAAAGAGTTGGTTTTCTTTACCAATGCAAAGGAAAAGTTTGCAGGAGATGTAACACGTTTAGAAACAAAGCATAGAAGGAAAGTCTTACAGTCTTACTCATTTTGGGCCGATGTAATGAAAGTTACCTACAAACAGGTACACATACACCAAGAGGCTTTAACTTGACTTAAAGTTACCCTACCTCAAATTAGTTGGGTTCAATGTACCATACTCTGTAAATGTACTTTAAGTTTTATTGTGGTTGTACCTGTAATTTTCTCTCCTTCTGCCTTTTTTTTTTAAAGTAAAATTTATTGGGGTGACAATTGTTAGTAAAATTACATAGATTTCAGGTGTACAATTCTGTATTACATCATCTGTATATCACATTGTGTGTTCACCACTCAGAGTCAGTTCTCTTTCCATCACCATATATTTGATCCCCTTTAGCCTCATCTACTCCTGTCTTAAACCAGCTCCTAAGTGTTTTTGTGTGGTGATTAAACAAAAAGTTCGGCTCCTCTCCAATAAAAGTAATTTTAAATGTTAGATCACTACCAGCTCACTTATAATTAAACCAATGTAAAAGATGTTATTGGATATATGAAGACATTAATATATCCATTTAGAGTAGACGTATAAACTGCAATTGAATCAACTGAAAAATTTTAGCAATATGTGCAGTACTTCCTTTAGATTGTTAAGACTAGTTACTAGTTCTTTTTTATTTTTATTGATACACATTATATGCTTTATATAAAGTAAAAACAGTTAAAATCCTGATTGTTTTCCTTAATGGAGGTATTGAGTTAGATTTCTTTTTCAGCTTTGTCCAAAGACAGCTCTGTGTAAGTACATGATATTTTCTTTGAAGGTCTCTAGTGCTAATCAATAGGACCAAACTTAAGCTATTTAAGGTAAGTATTATAGTACACCAAGAAATCATTTTGCAAATCACTGTCTCAGTGTATGTAATGGCACCCCGATGCTCAAGTGTATGTACTTTCAATAAGTGAGCAATTTGGCTCTTACAAGATCTCTGAAATTGCTGTGAAGTCTGTATGGTACATAAGTAAAAGCTATAGTACATCAGAGGATATTTGGGGGGAAAAAAACATTTTCTTGTAAAGTTTTGATCTTTTTTCCCATCAGACTTTTATAAGAACTTACAAGAAGTTGGCGATCTTTTAGTTTCACAACTTTCCTTGTGCTCCTAGTTCTCTAGTAGAAATGGAGATCTTAACTGGTAAATAAAGTTTAAGAGGTCCACAAGACCCTTAACAATCTGCCAAAACCAAACCTTGTATACTAGGTTGTGACTACAAAAATTATTTGCAGTTCCCTAAGCATTCCATGCAATTTTTAAAACACACTGAGTCTTGCCTTATACTGTGATCTCTGCCTGGCATGTCCCTTTTGTAAAACTCACTTAGGCCCAGCTGCAAAGCCATCTACCTAATTCTCCTAGGATGAGATGCTCAACCTCTCTATTGTGCTCCATAGCACATAACTGAGAACTAGTTTAATACTTAATATACTGTAGTATATTTAATACAATATATACTGTCTCCTCCACTGGATGTAAACTCCTTAGGTGTAGTGATCATGTTTTAACCTACTTTATATCCCTAGAAACTAGCATAGTGCCTGGTACACACAGTAGGTATGTTTGATAAATGTTGAATAGAGTCAATTGAAGATCAGAAATACTCCTTGAGTAACTGATATTTTGTGGCTTTGTTATAAAAATGGATGCTTTAGATATTCATTGCTGATAAAAATACGTACCAAGTAGTCAAATAAATTATGAAGTCACAATGCAAGTCATTTATAAAAAAGAGACCCAGACTTTGCTGTTCTTTTTGTCAGGAAAACAATCATATCAGCCTGTGTATAGCATGGACAAGGATCTAATCACTATAATGCCAGGCTTAGCTTCAGAAACCTGTACACAGTTTTCTTCAATGCTTGGATGTAAAGATGAGGGAGCTAGGGTCACCACCCTTCTTCTATACACTTCTTTAACCCCTCTCTATTTTCAGTACATATGGGAGTACATGTTAAGACAAGGAAGAAAAGGCATGGACATAGCTTTTGTCCAATCTGCCATTATCTATCTATCTATCTATCTATCTATCTATCTATCTATCTATCTATCTATCTATCTCCTTTATTTTTATATAATGCTTATGAGTGTTTAGTAGTAAGTAGCAAAAGAGAGAAGTGCCTTTATCTTCCTCTGGTTCTATATAATAAAGTTGGAGCTCTTTTAATCAACTTTCACAATTTACTGGATTAACATATATTGTCTATTTCCTACTAAACATAATGATGCCCACAGCACACTTCAAGTTTGAAGCTGTTAGACTCTTCTCTTGAATACCTGTAAGCTTCTGCTCTCTAAGACTCAATTGAGTTTGTTCCCAAATATTTGTGCCAGTTTGTAGCAACCGTTGCTATGTAATTATATAATTTAAATAAATATTACATAAACCAATGACATATGACTATGAAAACAGTTACTTTTTTTCTATAAAATTAAGTTAAACCTTTGGAAAAAATTGATTAAAAAGTATTGCTAACAAGAACTATCGTCAAGTTAGGTGTGGGTGAAACAACTGTAAAAAGTTGTAAAAATATGATTAAAATCTAGAAGGATTCTATACTTAGATCCTTTGCAAATGCCCCTACATTTTTCTCCACTTTAAAGAAACCAAAACTGGAAATCACATAAAAGGCCTTTTGGGTGTGATTTATGTAAGAAACACCAAGAAGAAATTCAAATAGCAGATACTTATTAAAAGAAAAGCCTTGTCTCTCCATCAAATTAAATGACAAATAAATGTTCATTTATTAAGTTAAAGTTATATTTACTTTAAAAACATAAAGTAAGTTCACACTTTAAGTTATTTCCAATTAAATGTTCAATTACTAGTCTTGAAAGCATTATATAAGAAGACTTCTGTTATACTTCCATTTTAGCCCATTAGCGCTTCATTTCTTAACAGAAATATATGTATAGCTGTTCCCTAGCTAGCTCCCTAATGAGAAAAATTAATCTAAATGATTAGCTAGAAAGGCAAAATAATCTGCTTCTTCTAAATTTCTGTTTGTAACACAAGTTGGGGAAAAGTCTGAGAAGACCACTTAGAAACTGTAGTTCTATTCAGAATATTGATGTTTATACAGGAAGAAAGAATCACCCAATCACAGGGCTGGAACAAGTCTGTGAGACAAACCAACACCATGCCATCTATACATAGATGCAGATTCTTTCAGTTAAGAAGTAACTGTTCTTTCTCATGGGAACTATCCTTTAATCTCTTTGATTACCTGTTTAATCCCTCTCCTCAGATTTCCCTTACAATGATGGTAGAAACTTAGAATTAGATCCTGAAAGTCCATGAAACTGAAATCTTTAGGGCCTTTCAGGCCTACGAATCTTACCTGTTCACCAGCTTGGGATTCCCCAATGATGAACCGATCTCCTGGGCCGTCAGCAGCTGTGAGATGAACAGAACCAAGAACAAACATCAGAATGGACCTATAGCAAGGAATAAAAACCTAGTATTGGAATTCTAAAATTTGACTCAAATCACCAGATAAGACTTCAGGAAAATGGAATACTTTTCTGATCTCCTAGACTAGACAATGGCTTTGTTACTACTGGTTTGATCTTTGGTATCCAAAACTCACAAGTACCAATAGAAGTGTTCCTAATTTGTGCTCTTTCTTGGTGTCACTTGAGATAATCTTCCTATTGCTCGATAATTTCCATACATGTACTTTTTAAATAGGAAGTTCTTTTAGCCTACCTTCCTAAATAAATACCACCTTATCCATGGGTGATGTGTGTGGATCACTATATATATATCCATATTTCTCCATTTTCTATACAATTTTTAACTGTTTCATACTATTTTGTTATTTACCATCCAGTATGATCTTCATAATAACCCAGTGAAGTAGGAAGAATATTTATTCTTTTCTTCATTTCACATTAGAAGGAAATGAGTTTCAGAAAGAAGGAACTCAGGTAGAAAAGTTTAAGTACCTTGAACAAGTTCTGGTTAATGGTAGAGCTAGGACTAAAACCCATACCTTAATTCACGTAATTGTGTGAGTGTGTGTATTTAATAATGGATCAAAATTCTATTTCTGAATCAGAATGCATACGCAGTGTCACATCACATTTTTCCATTGACTATTTTTTAAATTGGAAGAAACCCGTTCACAACTGAAATGGAAAAAAATTTTATCCATTTTTTTCCTACATACATATAGTAATGACTGGATGAAAAAAATGTTCCCAGAGATAAATGTATTCAAAAGGGTTTTCTTCACATCTGATGTGGATTTCAGACCAATACTACTGCCAAGGCAATGCCTATGTAATGAGTTTTATGTTCATGACCATAACTTCCACGTCATCTGCATACAGCAAGAGTTTGGGACACATACACAGAAAAGATAACACTTTCTACATGAGTATTTTAATTATATTTGCAATCATGCTGATAAATAATAAAAAGTATTTCCCTCTTTTAAAAAGAACATATGATTTTCATTGTTTCTTTGTGATTACAACGTAGTGTTTTTACTAAAGGCTTATAAACAATGCCATTTATAAGGAGCCACCCTTTCCCCACAAATGGCTCTGGTTAACCTGATGTGGAGAGAGAGAAAAATTAATGTTGGGTCTCTTCTATGTATCGGACGTTGTATCTGGTGCTTGTGCTTCATAGACATTATCTCAGTTAATAAACTCTCGGCTTTCTTGTGGTTTTTTGAATCTTATTGTATTTTCAGTGTTTGGTTATAAAAAAAGAGAATCATTTTCCTGTAATGCTATTCTTATTATACTGTTTTGATGGGTTCTTCTTCGTTTTATTAATTTTTAAGTGAACAATTTAAAACAAACATAAAAGTCATTGCTTCAACAATTATCAACATTTTACCAATCTTGTGTCATCTTTTCCCCCACTTATTTTTGCAGTATTTTGAAGAAAATCATGATTTTTCTCACTGTAGGAAATTAAAAAGTCAATTATCTTTCAGAGTTCTGCACTAACTACATCTCAAATGTGAATAAACTTATTTTTAATTATTTTCTACTAGAGATATTACCAGCTTGCCAACTCCCATTAGCAGCCTAAAGACTTTCTCTTTTTACTTCTGCACACAAGGGGAAATTAGCAACGGTTTCGGAGTAAAACAAAGCTGAATCTGAATCCTGGTTCTGCCTAGTATTAGCCTCAGGACTTTCAGCAATTATTAAACTTTTCTCTGACCTTCAGTTTTCTTGGTGATAAAAACGGGCATAATCATGCTTTTCATTCCTTTTACTCATTGACTAAATTTCTGCTGAGTGCCCCAAGTGTCATATTAAGTGCTGGGACAGAGTAGAGTAAAACCAGACATTGTTGCTATTCTAATGCGATGCCAGTCTGTTGCAATGTTTTTTAAACTCTGGATCACACACACACAAAGTAGGCTATGAAATCAACTTGTAAACAATCTTTTAAATGAAAAAGAATAGAAAATATGTTTTATCACACACGGTAAGGATAAATACAGTTTCATGAAACATATTTGAGTGTGCATATGCGTATTTGTATGTACTGTGTATATTATATATGTGTGTGTATATCATTGGCTTGGAATGTGTAACGTTTTTAATATGTGTCTTCGTATGGGTGTGGTTAAAACAAAACTCTTAAAGCTACTGATGTAGTAAGGAAGATACATATTAACCCAACAATCATATTAATGAATATATAAACACAAATTATGAAAACCACTGTAAAGGGAAGGAACATGGTTTTATGAGACTATACAATGAAAGTACCAGAACTACACCGGAGGGTCAGGGAAAGCCACCCTGATAAAACGATATGAAGGATGAAGAAAGTTAAGTAGGCAAAAAGTAGGCAGGTATGTGTGCGTGTGTGTGTGTGTGTGTGTGTGTGTGTGTGTGTGAGAGAGAGAGAGAGAGAGAGGTATGAAGTGGAAATGCTGAAACAGAGATAGATGCTAGATAGATAGGTTGGCAGATGATAAGTGGGAATGTTCCATCTAAAGATCATCACCTAAAGAAAGCAGTATGTGGAAGGGCTCCTGGTTCTATCTTACACTCCAGCCACTCTCATTTTCTAGTACTGTGCCTCCCTGCAAGCACCAAGATGACTGCCATTTTAGCTCCAGAACACATGCTACTTCTATTGCTTAGAGTACCTTTTCTTTACCCTTAATTTTGATTAAAGACTTCTTAGCTTTTAAGATTCAGTTCAAGTGTCGTATTCTCTATGCAGTCATATCTGACTCCCCTTCTCTCAAGAGGCACCTACTTCCTCTTTTGTTTCTCCAGTGTATTCTGGAAATAACTCTAATTATGGCATCCTAACGTATTTGCTATTATTTGCTTATTTGTCTCAGGGAGATCCCTACCACTTGCTGCATAATAGGTATTCAACAAATGTTCAATATGTGAAGTATTCAAAATGTTCTGTAAATAAAGGAGTTTGGCTCCTAACATTGTTTTCAGAAAGATGCATGCATGAATGAATAAACATTTTTTCAACACAAAATGCTGTATTTTGAATGTCTTTCATTTTCTGCTAGTCCATGTAAATTGTTTTCTTCAAAATGTGAGTCAATATTCACCATCTTTAGAATGTTTAGAAAGACTACTCTGATTAATTCTGCATAACTTAGGTTGTTATTCAGTCAAGCATAGTGCCCAGCTCATCACTGATAATAAATATTTGTTAAAAGAATGAGGAAATGAATTTGGCATCTATATAATACTTAGGTGGGAAGTTTGTAAACTGAGCTATACATGTTAGTATTGTGTTTTGTACGTCTTCTTAAATAACTTCATAATTGTGTATATATTCTCTCTTTAGCTAGCTTATGAGTTCCACAGAAGTAGGCATCACTTCCTTTGTTTCTTTTTTGAAACCCTCTGATCTTCAATCTTCCCCCACACATGCCAATGCATATGTACTCAAAATACTTCTATCAACGTTCTGCAGAAACGCTCTAAATAAATGTCATTGAAAAATAAGAGACTGGAGATCATCTGGGGCAAGCCTGGAATAGAGCATCAGGGAGGCCAAAATCTGCAAGTGCTTTGAGTGATTCTAAGCAGCAAGCCCCTCTGCCATTAAGGAAGGTGGAGAGAGTATATATGCCCACTTAATCTGTTCTCCACCTTGACCCAGGAAACATGCTGCTATATTGCTGGCCAAGGAAGGGTCAGGCAACCAACATTATATCGTGATTCCCTGCAAATAAGACCCAGCCGGACAATCAGCAATAATGTGTCTTTTGGAGCAAAATTTACTATAAGACCCGGTCTTATTTTACTATAAGACCGGGTCTTATATAATATTATAGTAATATAAGACCGGGTCTTATAGTAATTTTTGCTCCAAAAGACGCATTATTGCTGATTGTCCGGCTAGGTCTTATTTTTGGGGAAACATGGTAGAAGTCACTCGGAAGCAAGAGAGGCAACATTTTTTATTATTTTCCTTATAACAGTGCTTCCCAACCCTTAATGTGCATACAAATCACCTGGTGATCTTACTGAAGTACAGATTCTGATTCAGTGGGTCTGGGACAGGGCCTGAGGTTGGACATTTCTAACAAGCTGATGCTGCTGGTTCATGGACTACCCTTTTTGAGGAGCAGAGCACTATAAGACTGAACTGAATATAGACAAATGCAGACTAAGAGAAAGCGTAGGGAATAAAAAATTAGTGAACAACAACAGAAGTCCTGATTTTACATTAACACCAAGGTTCACTATTTCTTATAAAGACAGAAAAATTATGATCAATCTATCTAACTTGCTGATATTTATTTAAAAATATCTATTAAAGAGACAGGTAAAAGAAAAGTTGCCATTTTCAAGATGAATTCTACAAGCTTGGGTGGGAGGGGGCTGACGTGGAGAAAGAGTGGCATGTGAACCTAAAGCTTGAAAAAAAATTAAGTAAGCCACTTAGAAAAGATGGATGGATTCCAAGGATTTATGTGAAGGCTTAGAAGTTTTTTCCTCCCTAATCCTGATATTTCTGTTAATAAGTTTTCTGTTTTGTAATTGTAGAATTTAATTAGAAGGAAGTGATAAAAGCAATGTAAACCAAATCCTAACAGCAAATGCACTATGTAAGTAATTTATAATGCTTAATGCTAGACCCTGAAGCTACTCCCACGTCCACCATTTTGTTAATGTCCAGAAATATTTTTATAGTCTTGGTCACCTATTTATTTAAAGATTTCTGATTATATCATTTGATACAAAATTGGTACCATTAGATAACCACTCATTGTAGCAATGTATAGAAAATGATCTTCCCCAAGCCATTTGCCATAGAATTATTCCTCATTTTCATTTTCCAGCCATATGTGAGCTCTCTTTAATCCTCTTGAAACACTTCATAGCTATTCATTTGTATTCAATAATAAAGAGTCTCATTTCCATGTTAGGGCTGAATAAAGCAATGCTATAAAGATAGCATAACTTTCAGAGATCCTAGGAAATATCTTCAACAGAGGAAGAAGGCAGAGGAATTGAGAATTTGTTGACTTTGATAATGGAACCAAACTATCTAAGACCAGGCTGACAGGCAACAGGGTAATAGTGTTTATGTGTATACTAAAATAAGAGTATAGGAAGAGTTGCGGTGTGGGCAAGGAAGGTGACAAGACTAGCACAACAGGATTAATACTTGCTGCAATTATACTGAGGGGTTAAGTCAGGTGAGTTGTTTGGCTTTTTTTGTTTTGATAATTTTAGTAAAAATTTATTTGAGCCAACACAGGATATGTCTTGAAGCAAGATCTCAACAGACTGAGAAAAATGCTACTGAGTTATTCAGGATTTTAAATCTGCTGCCTTTTCTTATGGAAAGCAGAGAACTAAGAGTAAGACAGATGAGTGAAAAAGCATTTTATATCCTTTACCATCATCTTGGAAGACAAAAATGCCCATTTATTGTTAGTATTGGGAAAAAAGATATTACTTCCTTAAATACAGTATTAACTAAAATTAATTATTCCAAATGATCTCTCTGCACACGTGAGTAACATTCCCACATCATAAGGCTCTCTTGTTCATTCCAAGTGTCCTACAGTGGAAGGCAATAGGCTGTCGAGAGTTGGAGAGCCACCTGTGACCAAAGAGGTTTTGAATGGACAAAAGAGAAACCCTAGAACAAGACTTTTATTAAAGACTAAGAACTAGCTCTAAATCAAAAAAGTTATACTGAATTTTATGCACTTTAACCCACCGGACGGAAGTACAACAAAATGTTAACATGGCGAGGCAGGTGATAATGGGTAATTTATAAATGTTCTTTTTGATTTTCTGTATTTTCCATAAGCATGTATTTTAATCAGAATGTAAAAAAGAAAAATTTACCCAAATGGCAAGGATTCCTTTTAATATATCCTCCCAGAACTGTTTGCTACACATGGTTCCCAAAAAAATTACTGGCTTGTTCAGAATTTTCCCTTTTTCTAAATGATCCCGAAACAAGTTCTGAAGGGATAAATAAGCCTTTTAAATCGAACATTTTCAAGAAAGCTAAATTTGAAATTCTGAGATATTTTTGCCTGTATTAACATCTAAGAAGAAATTGTGAGACAACGGGCACCCACACGTCTACAGGAGGGTGTGAATGCATCAAGATGATTAATTAGCGTAAAGAAAGAAATTAACCTCAAAAATATGAAGAATAAAAATATTATATCAATTCTAATTGGTAATATGCTTTCATTTTCTTTTATCTTTCAATTTCACTTCCTCCTAAATGCAGTTTTAGGTTTATTAGTTTACAGCTCTTCCTATTATTTATATTATCACTTGATTCTTGCCTTCTTTACTTTCTATTTTTCTTTCTTTTTTTTTTTTTTAAAAAAGCTATTCTTATTTCTTGTTTCCTTAATCATTTCTTTAGTGTCTTGATTTTTCAACCCACATACCTTCAAGGAAGTGATCCTCCAACTGGTTTGGAGTTTTATGCCACATGTTTCTGAAGGATACTGGCTAATGTTTAGTGGTCCAGAGCAAGTTAGAAACCTCTTTACACCTAGAGGGTTAGCAATGCTCACAGGTGCCACTGGTTATTACTGGAAGGCCTAAGGCAAAGGCAGAGGAGAAGAAAAAAAGGGAGAATAAAGGGAGTGGGGAGAAAGGAACGGCAGTAAAGGAAGATAGGGGTGGAGAGAAGAAGGTACACGGAGTAGAGTGGTCGAGAGCCACAACAATAGCCTCAAGGATATTCTTCACCAAAACACTGACTGAGGGTGGTATTATAACACAGAAAAGACTAAAGCCATGCCGTTTTGTTCACTCGTGACTTTGAGTGCTTTAATTATGATATATATATATGATATATATATGTATATGTATATATAATGTTTTTTTTTTTTAAAGATATACCAACCATTCTCAGTTTGAGATTTAACCATATCCACAATGGTTATCTGTTATGTGCTATGTCTCTGTTATATGTTCCATATATTAGAGAACTATCAACATTTCACAGGAAAGAAATAATGTGAATCACCTGCATGGTACATAATCTGTTGAAACTTTTATACTGTGAGATGTCATTTTAGAAGTTTTTTTTTCCTGTGTGTGAAAGAACTACAACACCACCACTTCAAAACAAAAGAATAAACAAGATACTAAATGGCAACTTTACATAAAAATTTCTTTGACAGATTCTATGGTAACAGAAGGGCTTTTTTATGGCTCCTAGGGGCTAATCACTCTTGTTGGCAACTAGAAAAGCTAAGAGCAACAGTTTCTTTTTATTGAGCTGCTGCTACCTCATGCAAAAATCACAAAACAACATTTTGTTTGAGAATAATTCTGCCTCAAATAATTTAGTTTCTTACTTTCTCCTACTTTGTATTATAAGGAATGTGAAAAATAGACTTTCTTATCCCGTTGGTATTTCATCTGCTGTAGTTGTTTGTTCTATTCTAGAAGTAAGAATTCTTTGTGATTTTATAGTAGTCTATATAGCTACCAATTATAGGTTCAAAAGAGAATTTACATTTCAGATGGGGAATAAGAAACAAGAAGAGCCAATGAGGCTAACAGAAAATTAAAATAATTTTCTTCCCGGACAATATGCATTATATAATAAACTTGGTAGAAGGGATAAATCTGAAAAAGAAAAAAAACAAGAGCCATTGGGGATTTGTTATTTATGTTTTCAGAAATACTCTTATGTAGTGAGATCAAGCTGAATGAGGTACATCCAATATAGTGTTCCTGAGAAAGCATACACTAGTAGGAATTAATCTTCCCCACCATCTTATTTACAGAGAATATGAGATTAACAATTCAGACAAATGTTATCTTTTTTTCAGAAATGGTCTAAGTAAATGTGTTTATCATAATAATTGTAGTGATAGCAATAGTTACTACTATTAAACATTTTAAAAAACAATTATCAGGTGCTTTTTCTTTTCTTTTTCTTTTTTTTTGGTCCCAGGTATTTTACTAAGACGTTCTACCGTCTCATTCAATCCTCACAACAACCTGTTATAATTATCGCCATTTTACAGATGAGAAATTGAAACTCAAAAATGTTTAGGTGATTTGCTCAATGTTACAACGATGGAACTGGTCCTAGAACCCAGATCACTCTTCATTTGCTCAAAGCCCATATCCTTAACCATTTAGTGTACTGCCTCCAACATAAAAATTTACTGTTAAGAGATGGTGATGGAGCATGGAGATTAATGAATGTATTTAATTACAAAAAGAGAGAAAACTATTTTAATAGCTAGATAAGAAAATGACAAAAAAACAATTAAGAGACTCCATAAATGACCATTAAAAAGGAATTGGCCTTCTTAACAGCTCTGATAAACTGGGAAATGTTTTTAGACATTTCTTTAACAACATCAGCTTTGGGTTAGTAACCAATAATAGCTTCTAAGCAAGTCAGTTGCATTTTTATTTTGGGTTCTTAGATTGGACTTTAGGCAGGCAAATTCTATGTCGTATTTGCTTTTAAGTTTTATGCAATCTCAGGCAACTCCAAAGGTGCGAGCTGCTGATACCATCTGGGGCTTCACAGCTTTGAAACATGGCATCTTCCAGAGAATTAGAGGTTTCTCTCATGCTTGCTTTTTATAAAGGCTTTATCGATGTTTGAGTTTAAAGCAGGAGAAAAGACTACCCATTTTATCCCTGTGTTGGGAAGCTGCTCTTCTCTCTTGTACCATATAGAAAATATGTTGAAATCTTCCAGACCAAGATTCTCTACTATCTGGTATATGTAGAGGCTGGAAGAATAAATTATAATACAGTGTTTTTTTTTTAAATCAGTATCTACATACATATTTGTAAACAAGAATTTTCAAGTAACTATACTACTTTCACTGAAAAGTTTTAATCAGGATTGTGTGAGAAAGTACATTAAGTGTACATTAACATTGTTATCTGTGAATGAAATTATTTTGACAAGGTGGAAATAGATGTAACAACTGTTGGGTGCCTGGGTGGAGCCAAAAATCTGGGAAAAAAACAATAGTATGAGCTATGATGATATTCAAGAAAACCAAAATACTTACCTCGAACAGCATAGCCGTCTTTTACTGATGCTGGGAAGGGGGGTAGGTTATCTTTTGCATATACATCTTGAGCAAGGACTCGGCCCATTCCATCTGAAAGAAGAGAAAAGAAGCAAAATACGGTTGTTGAGAGTAAGTGGGAAAATAGGTAGGCATACACAAGATGAGCATGCTTGCTTGTCTGACAAGGCTTGTACATGGGCTCAGTCAGACCTCCTGATTTCTATCCTGATTCCCGGCAAAAATCCCAGAACTCCTGAAATCTATCCTGATTTCGAATATGAGAAAGAAGAGATGCATCCTACTGTCTGAAATGAAAGGTTAGATTCAATTAAGAGTAATGCATGCAGAGATTATTTGAATATGAGTAGCTACAAAGTCATCAAGATGTTTTAGAGTTGATGTGTCATTAATCCTTTAACAACCCAAAGATGACTTTTTTTAAAAAGCCAATTCTTAAACATTTTCAAATCCAATAATCTGACCCAGCAATTTCACTTCTAGAGAGCTATCTTAAAATAATGGCTAAAATATTTATGCACATCTTCATGTCAGAATTGCTTACATTATTGAGAAATGGAAAGAAATGAAGAGACCAATAATATAGAAATTTAAACAGACAATGATCTATCCTTATGAGAAAACATTATGCAGGCTGAAGTTAATATTTATGAAGAATATTCATTGACACAGGAAAATTCTTATGACATATACTTAACAACATGCAGAATTGCACCTGTAGTATACAATCTTAAGATATATCAATAGAAAAAGATGGGAAGGGCATACATGAAAATATAAAGCATTTGTTATTTTTATATGTTAAAATTATATATAATTTTTATTTTGCTACATTTTTCTGAAAATTTCCAGGTTTTTTACAAACATCACATGTTATTTTCTATAAGAAAGTTTTTTTTTTCCTTATGAAGAGAAAAGTAAAGAAAAAGAGCTTCCTTATTATTCCATTGAATTTTAGACTTGATTTTGGCTTTAGTAACTTAAAAAAAAAAAAAAAATTAGTGACTATAAGAAAAGGGCCAGTAACTTACTGTGTGAAGTGACTATTCAAACCACTCTAGATGAGAATTATTTTTGGCTAGACCTCAAGAATTTGAACTAGTGTCAATAAGAATAAAAGTTTCAAGAGTCATGACCGATTCCTTATATCCTCTAGTCAGAATCTTTATTATTATTATTACTATTTTAAAGAAGTAAAACAATAGTAAGTAGGAGGTGGAGAAAAAAGAAGAAGAGGAGGGAAAAAGAAATCAAGCTTCTCTTCATTGACTACAAGTAATACAGGACTTGATTTACATGAGATATTTGTTTAATTTAGGAAACCCCATTGTTTCCTGAGCTGGATGGGTGAATCTTTTTTTATTTGTTTGTTTCTGGCTTTGTCCTTCTTAGCAAGCTAGGGCCTGTGGTTTCCAGATCCCTGGACCAAGAAGTGAGTACAGAGGATTAGATACCGCTACTCTAATCCATAGCGATAGTGATATTGATGTTTTCCTTTTAGGCAAGTGACACCTGAATTGGAAGCAGATTCTAGCTTCCTACATTCTTTGGATGTTGAAGCTATTTTGGAGCTATCCTGGAGCTATGGACTATACTTTGTAAGAGCAGGGATGGGGTGGGACCAGAGGGTCTGGTTTGCATTCATACATACAACATTAACTCCCAAATGAACCTGAAACTATAAAGTAGTTCCTGGTGGTGAGTGAGCCCCATGGCATTTGACCAGGATTACAATTAACTTGCTGGGGGTGGCTCCTTATTTGCGTGGCTTGGGGTAGCAAATGAAAATGTGAGCTCTACACCAGCTCAAATCCTAAGAGAAGACTTTGCCAGGAATTGGAATAACTTAGTAATGGTGATTAATAATCAAAGATAGCACAAAGGCTGAGTTTTTCTGGAATCTGGTCCAATTAATCTAGTAAATGTTTATATAACATTTTATAAATTACTAAGCATCACATACATAATATCATTTAATCCTCACAAAAATCTAGTAAAGCATTATTATTTTCATTTTACAGATAAATAAAGAGAAGTTTTAACCAGGTAAGTTTTAACCAGGTAAGTCACTTACCCAAGATCATATATTTCATAGGTGGCTGAAAGGTAGAACTGAAATTTAGATCTTAGAACTTCAATCCTTACAATGCATACAACGGCAATTGCTACATTTATGTTCCCTCTACCTACTACTCTTCCTCTATTTTTCTGACATAAAAAGCTACAAGGTGATTCATCAAAATATTAAGCATAGAATTATCATATGATCCAGCAATTCCACATTTAGGTTTATATTGAAAGAACTGACAGCAGAGACTTGAACAGATATTTGTGCACCCATGTTGGTAGCAGCATTATTCACAATAGTCAAAAGGTAGAAGCAACCTAAGTGTCCATTGATGGATGAATGGATAAACAAAATGTGGTCTATACACATACATACAGGAATATTATTCAGTCTTAAAAAAGGAAGGAAATTCTAACATATGTTATAACATGAATGAAACCTGAAGACATAATTCTAAGTGAAATAAGCTAGTCACAAAAGGACAAATATTGTATGATTCCACTTATGTGAGGTAATCAGAATATTCAAAATCATATAGTCAGAAAGTAGAATGGTGGTTGCCAGCGGCTGGGAAGTTATCATCTAATGCGTATGGAGTTTCAGTTTGGGGAGATGAAAAAGTTTTGGAGATGGATGGTGGTGATAGTTGCAGAACAATGTGAATGTACTTAATGCCACAAAGTGTACAATTAATAATGGTTAAGGTGATAAATTTTACGTTATGTGTATTTTACTACTATAATAAAAAAAGGGAATGAGGTAGTGATACATGCCACAACATGAATGAACCTTGAAAAAATTATACTAAATAAAAGAAGCCAGTCACAAAAGATTACATATGATCCCATTATATGAAATGTCCAGAATAGATAAATCTCTAGAGATAGAAAATAGACCATTGTTTGCTTAGGGCTGATGGGGGAATGAAGGGATCAGAGGTAGATGACAGTGAAAGGGGACAAGGATTCTTTTTGAGTTGATGAAAATGTTCTAAAATTGACTATGGTGATGGTTGTACATATCTGTGAATATACTTAACAACACTGAATTGTATACTTTAAGTGGGTGAATTGTATGGCATATGAATTGTGTCTCAATATAGCTGTTATTGTTTTTAAAGGGTAAGGATAAGAAATTTTTTTTAAAAGAAGAATATTTCTCTCATTCCAACATATAATCATATTTACAAGAGTCAAGAAACATCATATTTGTAGCACACATACATTGTCTGGTCTTTATAGACCTTCTTCCAACATCATGGGAATAAAAATAAAACATTTAATCTGGAAAGAAAGAACTGCTTCATACTTGAGTTATTAATATAAATTTCATTAATTATATATATATATAATTGGCTAGCTTTTTATTTTGGACTTGTGCTAAATATAGGGTTGCTATCTTTAAGGTAAATTAGATTCCTACTGAATTAGTTGTGCTTTTGGAGCTGGTATCAAGTTAACTTACCAGCAGAGTTCAAATCTCTTCAAAGAGAAAAACATGCATTACCTCAAGTTTTGGTCTAAAAGCCTAAGGCAAGGGACAGAATTTGTAGAGAAATATGCAAATGATTGGAAAATGGTAAAACATCCCAGGTGGCAGCAGATACAAGAGTACTGAAGGAAAAAATGTCAGATACACCTCTCTGCTCCACAAGCCCCTAATATGTCTATGTCTATATCTGTATCTGTATCATCTATATCTATATATCTCCATATCTCTCAGTAGGGTTCAGGACTAAACAATGGATAACTCTTCTAAGCAGCCAATGTTAGGATTCATTCAGTGTCTGACCAGATAATCTATTTGGGGACTCAAAGAGTACCTAGGCAGTAGTGCTGCAAATTACTTTATCACATGGGACAGTTTCTCTTGCATACATACATATAGAAACTTACATAGATGTTAAAGCATCCCTTTTCTTTGCCCATAGGTGGAGCCCAAGAATTAGTGATGAGTAAACTTTGGGCATGTGATTTGAAATGGGAGCCTTAGCCTTCAAACTTGAATGGGAACCAGGCAAACTAGATATTATGATTGTTTTCGGTTTTGCATTTAGCAGAGAAACATCTGTGAGCAGCTGAAGCGGTGAGAGCCAAAGGTTTTATTATAATATCAGGAAAACATGAGCGAAATTCCTTTTTCAGTTGGTCCACTCCAAAGAAAACCCTATTTATAATAAGCAAAAGATGGTTTCCCCAATATATAAATAATGCAACTAATATGCTTTCGTAGGAATATTTGGTGGTGGGGGTTTAAAGCTCCTCAGTGAGAAGCAGTGAGCCTTTCAGTTGTAGAAAGTTAGGCTATGTGCCAAGAAGCTATGGTCCCACTTTCAGAGTCGGCGGAGATAGTGTCCATTCTATTCTACCTTTCCCCTCTCACTGTATGCTCTAAGTTCTGTATAATAAAGAGGTCTTCAATTTGATGAAGATGATGACAAATATGCATATTTCTAGATTCTGAGGAGGTCAGAAATCTTGAAGGCACAGCTGTGCATCACTGGGGACCCTGGGCTATATACTCGTATACAATTAAGTGCTCTGAAGAGGTAGACAAGAAGGAGTGGAAAAGATCGGCTGATGATTTACACTGTTTTGTGTGGTGTGCTTACTTGTATTGCAAGAAGACAGTGGCAGAGTGCTTGGTCAAAAGTTGGTAGCCTTTTTATGTTGTCAGCAGGAAACTCATATAAGAGTCAACTTCCCACAGATAACACTCATTAATGAATTCCCTACTCTCTGGAGTGAGCTTTTCTACACTGGGATGACTGGTCTAAAAAATATCTTCAGAAAAAGTCTCTACAGGTTCAAATGGCTGACAATGGAGACATACATAAAGAAAAATCAAGATAGTTATGTATAAAGTTGAGCATGATTTGTGAGCATTAAACACAAATGTAAAAGTAAATATTTAGTTTGTTTGTTTGGACATTTATTCTGGCCCAGATAATACTCTCTTCTTGCTGTCTAAATTAAGATGTTAGGAAGACTGAATGATCTTTGGATGTAAGAGGGAAAAGCAGGTTAATTTCTCAAAGTCACTTATTGAAACGATCCCACAGTTGTAAAGTTCCCTGTGTAGTTAGTTCTAAGAAGGCTTTGGAGGAAGCCAAGGGAAAACTCTGAGTTCAGTGGTCCAGGAAATTGATTCCTTGTCCTCACTCTCACTAACCAAGATACCATCAGTTATATATTTCAGGAGTGTGGGAAGAATGTGGTAGATAACAGAAGGTTGAAAAGAAAAGATACTATCCAAGACAAGTCAGTTTGCTATTGATTGTAAATCCCTCAAAAGTTTACTTACTTACTAGAACATTTAAAAACCGCCACCACAGATCTCTTTGACCTAACAGCTATATCCATTGTGCTCACCAAAAGAGCTGAGAAGGCAGTCTTTACACATATACTTACTCTGGACAAATGGCCATTGGTAGGAACAATATTAGCTAAGTCCAAAGGATTAAGAGGAAGGTGAAGCATGTACAGATTTTTAGGTCATTACAGTGTTAAAAAAAGTTTTAACATACTTACAGAAGCATAATATACTTACAGAAAACTTCATGATTATTTAACAGACACTACACATTTAATATGGTGAATGACCTCAATCCTATCCCAGTATAATTTATTCTCCACATATTCACTGTGAATTAGTAACTAGACAACATTTGGTACATTATCGATCTCACTTATGTATTACAGGCTTCACATAGGTGTAAAAAGAGAAAGACTGAATGATTTAGGGGTGAATATCCCTTTGGTGAAAACAAGTATATTAATTAATCTCTAGGTACTCCAGAAGTCATGTTTACGGCCTAGTACAACAAAATCCCTATACTTTTAAAATGAGTAGCATGTTCAAAGTGGTATTATGTTGTGTATTTGTATTTTTCCATCTAGGGACTTATTACCTGCCAATGTAATGAGTAAGGGCAAACATTATAGTTGTTACCTCATAATATAAAAATAAACTTTGTGCAAAGTCATAGAATTTGGAACACAAATGTTATGATTACCAGAAATGATTAAGTCATGATTTAACAATACAAAAAAATGCAATAGAATTGGTAATGAATTATGTTGTGTTGTGGTTTCATGATGTAAATATTCTTGAGTACTATAGCTTACATCTGTGTTATATATTCATTTCTATATATGAAACATTAAGCTTTAAAAATAACTGTAACTACAAAAATTATTTAACTTAATTAAAATGAAAGATACATTTTTTAGGGGAAATATTAGTTTAAAAAAATACCTAAAATGTTCTTGAGGTCACAGAAAATGTTTCAACTGAGAGGAAGTGTTCACTCCTTTTGGTACTTGATGATGAATAGGGTGTCACTGATAAATGGGTAGCACTTAGGTCCAAGGTGTGAATTTATTGGTCAAGATTTGGTACAAACAAACAAATAAGCAAAATGCTCTTTCTATAGTTTGAACAATTTAAACTCTTCTTTATTGGTAGTTTCTCAATCACTGTCCTATAAACTATAATATGCTCCATAAAAAAATATTTTCTTACTATAATTTCCATAATTTTGAACCGCATATCCTAGTATCCTAAAAGTAATTCCTAACTTTTCAACAATGATTGGCCCTACATTAGCATATTACTATGGCTATTAAAAAAAAGTTAATATGTAACAAGTATTTTATGAAAAGAAAAAAAAAAAAGGTATATGATGAAATAAAGCTCCTAGACGGGATGCAAGCAGAAATAAATATCAAACATACCATAATATTGACTTTGAAGTAATACTGGTGGCTTCTTTTCATATTGTTAATATCAAAATAAGGAATTATAGTCTCAAGGTTGCAACAGTATCACTGAATCATTCAGTGTTATTTCCAAATGATAAAACAAGATGTTAATAGTTGATTTTTTTTCTTTTTAGAGAGTTAGCTAATCAAGGACATTGGAGTTTATAGAAAGAGAAAATAACATTTTTAAGCACTTAAATTCTGTTTTTGAAAAGTTGAGTTAAAGTTTTAAAAATTATTGCAAATCTATTCCATGCTTCTACACATTCAGATACATTACGAAGAGTGTTGTTGATTATAGAAACTTTGTATCTCTGATTTTCTTCATATGCTTTTGTCTCACAATTAAATGAAAGGAAGACTTGAGTTTTCCTGGCACATAGCCCGTGCTGCTTGGGGTGCTGCAAAGTCTTTGCTTAAGAAAACAGTCAAAAAGGTAACTAACTACTGCAGCACTGGATGCTCCAATGGGAAAGATAGTCAATTCAAACTTAAAAAAAAAAAAAAAGCTATTGCCAAGTTTTCATTCCTGGTAATTGTCTTGCTGGTACTGGGAAATCCTTTACTGTCATTTAAGTTTATCTCTTCATTTGCACTAATTTTCTTCCCTATAGTTTGGAAAATCTTGTGTACTGGGGGTGCCAAAAAATGCATACAAGTGAACACTTTGATCAACGTTGCTCAAGCAGTAGTTCGCCATAATCAGAAGTGTCTGGACGCTGATGGTAACCACTTTGAGCACCTCTTGTAATTGCAGAAGTCAAACGTGACTAGTATTCATCTTTTGTTATTGGTATATATTGAGTATTACAATTTTAATAGATTTTTTCCTTTCTTAAAATGTGTATATGTTTTTTTGGCACCCTCTGTATTTACATAAACTTTCATAATTCTACCAATATAACAGTAAGAATGAAAAGGAATTTCTAAAAACCCGAGATAGTCCTTTGAAATTTTGAATAAGGTGTTTTGATGCTATTCCTTTGTAGAAATTTTCTATTTCTTTTTACATTTTAACTGCAATATTTTTTCCATTGCTTATATTCTGAATCCTAACCTAATACTATTAATATAGACTATGGTACCTCAAAATAGATACTGAAATAAAAAGATTTGCTAAATAAATTATACCAAATAAGACATATATATTTAAAATGTTAAAATATAATTAGGTACCCAAAAAAGAATGGAAAACTAAAAATCATATGTAAAGACTTGTTTTAATCTCAGACATATCCAATAAAAGCCATGTAAACTAACTTAAATCATATTGAAAAATTACTTCCTCCTTATTTTTTTGATTAAATATAGATTATTTTCTATCAAAATTACTTACAGTGAATACATTTATAATACGCTTTGTTTTTTACATGGAACTATGTAATAGTATGTATAGAAGGAAGTATGAAATAGGAAGATTTGTCCACCTGGTTGTGACATAGGGATGATTAGGCCAACACTATAGGTTCTGATTTCTATGTGAATGAGTTAATTTTACTCAGTTATATAACTATAAAAAATAACTCCCCCACACAAGGGGGCTTTGTGAGTACTGTGATAACAGCACATATGTGTATGCACAATATTGGGGGGAAAGAAGCACCTGAAGGCACATATATGGAGAGCAGATTGGTAACATAATCACAATTTTTGGATATGAAGACCAGCACAATTGCCTAGTGGTTATGATTATATACACAGACATACACATCATAAACAGAGAGAGAAATTTAATGAAATGTTGATATTTGAGGAATTCAGGGAGAAGTATAAAGGGA
Source organism: Rhinolophus ferrumequinum (assembly GCF_004115265.2). Lineage (NCBI taxonomy): Eukaryota > Metazoa > Chordata > Mammalia > Chiroptera > Rhinolophidae > Rhinolophus > Rhinolophus ferrumequinum. Next base: position 29,533,179 of record NC_046289.1, read on the forward strand.
ATGATGTAATAAGAAACATAAATAGAATGATACAATGAGCTGTGCATCTTTTAGAGGTATAATGAAGTTTATGGACTAAAGAGTAGAAGAGGTGAGACTACCTGAAGGGAATTATAAGTGAGTTCAAGCAGTCACATTCATGGAAAAATCTACTATAGCAAATGCCAGCACAGACCAATATGCCAAGAGATATTTGTAAATAAATGGCATCATCCTAGGTAAAGACCTTACTAGACTAGAGGTAGAAACTGGAGGGAGTAATTTGGATAATAAGAATACATGCTTTCACTTGAAATATCTGAATAACTACCTCGATTCTCTGCCACAATTTTGAAAAGTTAGACCAGAGATAAACTGAAAAACAGTGAAAACTGATAATTAGTTAAATTTTCTAATGAGATTGGGAGCACATGCCTGAAGGTCCTGGGTGTGGGAAGTATAAATTTCATTACAACAAAACGCTTGTGGATCAACAAATAGAGCTGAGCCAAGGAATTCTAGCTTTGACTCTCATTTACAAGTGCTTATCCTAGGGCTATGATCTCACAATCTCCACGTGGAGAAGCGAAGAGAACAATTTACTGAATTCTAAATATGGCAGTTTAGTGAAAACTAGATGATTCACATAGATTATTTCCTTTAATAGTATCTCATAATGACCTTATTGGGTAGACATTATTTCTATGTTTACATATGAAAGAAATAAGACTCAGAAAGTTTATGTATAATAGCGTGCCCAAGGTCTCTCAGCTAGTTAAAAGTAAAGACAGGTAAAGGGTATGTTTGATGGCAAAGCTCTTTCCAGTATACCTTACTACTTTTTTCATTTTTTTTTGACAGCTCCTGAAACCTCAGGAGCAGTTAATGAATTCCTAGCATGACTTTGAATCATTTTGGTGAGAACCTCCTACTGCTTCAAATCAGGAACTTCTGAATTTCTGCTAAGGGCAGTAATTTCAGCTGAAGAAAGCTGCCTGTCTTCAGGCAGTTATCTAACTATAAGTCAGAGACAGGGAGAAATGGCTCTGCTGTGGTCAATATTCTAAAAGAGATACCTCATTGCTTCAACCTGAGTTGTAACAGCAAAGCTTAAAGGTCCTTGACTAGAATTTCTTAAGTCTTTTGTGGAAAAACAACGAACCCAGGTCAGAGATGCTGAAGTCTCCGGTCATTTAATCTTAAATAAGAAAGCCTAGAGCTTGTAATCTAAAATAATGCTCCTAAGAAAGTAGAAACTTTTCTATTGAAAGCTCATAGTTTTTCCATTGTTAATGAAAGAGACTGGGGATTATAGGGAATGGTGCCAGATATTTTAGTCTGCTTTACAGTAGCTAGTACTGTACCATATGTGAAGTTGTAATTTATTCAAGTCATGCATTTTACAAGCATAGAAAATGAATCATAAATGGTAGTCTTACAAATATTATCATACATTGTTATGCCAGTTATGCCTTTCACAAGAATCCAAAGGGAGGTATTTATAATCTATGGAGCACTTGCTCCTTACAGGCCTTGCTTGCAGATAGAAGCTGAAAATAGTAGAAATGCTAGACAGATCAGTGATAATAGACAATTCATCTGTAGCCCAAACAGATTAAAACAAATAAATAAAAACCCCCAATACTTTATACATATATGCACATCTAGGCATTTGCTTTAGGAGAATAATTTTCAATATTCTGTTATGATAATCCAGGAAGTTAATAAAAACCTAAATTAAAATGATAGCTTTGGGAATGGAACAGAAGGGATGCATTCAAGAACAGATAAGAAACAAATATCGTAGAGGTAAGGAAAGTAAGTTTAGTACTGATTATGTTAAATATACTGGCAGCAGGTATACATTTGGTGTATGAGTCTGGAGCTTGGGCAAGGTCTGGGCAAAAACACAGATTTAGAAATCACTTAATAGGTAGTATTGGAAACCATGGGCAAGCATGAGGTTATCTGAAATGAATGTGCAAGATGTGAAAAGGATCAAAGTCAAAAACGCTAAAGAAAGTTTATATTCAAGGAATGGACAAACGAAGGCAAGCCTACAAAACAGCTGATTAAAGAAGAGAAGTACCACATTGTTTGCCTGTCTCTCTTGTGCAGTACACAGTGAGATTCACGGGGCAGAGTGTTGTTTTGTTCATCTTTGTATATCCAGGACGTAACATAGTACCTAACATTCCTATATGTTTAATAAATATTTGTTGAACAAACTGAATTATGTTTCTACGTATGTATGGTGGTGTTTTCAAAACACCTACCTAAAGTGCCTAGGAGGGTTAATTATAACATCCTTTTACATTACAGATTGAGTTTGAACTAATGCAAAGGTTGAATGCCAATCTCACTATTAATTTTCGTCATCATGGGTGGAAACAGTTGACAAGGAAGTTAACCATCCGTGAAGAGTTTGCTAACTTACAAGTGACAATTGATTTGATGAACAAATGAAGGGGAAAAAAGCACATAAAGGGAAAAGAGAATTCATCTTACAGATTTTCTTTTTTTTTTCCTAGAGGAAATATAGAAATGGCCATTTCCAATTCTGTTTCTTCCTTAAAAGGACTGGAATTTCTGTTTAAATGTGACTTGGCATGCACTGAGATTTTTCCAAGGCCTGATGTTAAGGGAAACGCCCCTGAAATTATAAGAGGCCAAGGATGGTTAATTTATGTTTATAATAGGTAAAGTATTATTTAAAATTTTTCCAACTTAAGTTTACATTCATACTTTCTGAATATGCCTTGGTGGTCACTGACATAAAATATATCTGAATAATCTGTGTTTATTAATAGAAAAAACCTATTTCATTAAAGTTGATTTTGAAATCACTTAATTTCTGACTATTTCCCTACTCTAGTGAGTTTTCTTATCTTTATGTCCTTTAATGAGGAGTAATACAAAAACAAAAGTTTAAGCCTACTGATACACATATTTAAAATAATGCAAGTCAAAGATATAAAATAATTGCAAAAAATATAAAAACAATTTTTGTCTATGTAGGGTCAGGGAACAAAGAGCTACAATTTGGCTTTTAAAATTTCACTAGTTTTAGGCCTTCTAATTTTAAAATAGTTTGTTTTGTTATCTACAGTCATATTTTTATATTTTAACAGTGGAAGAAGGACACTGTCACATAGTAAGGAGAAGAACGTTAAGTCTCGAGCCTTAATCCTATTCTTTTTCTGTTCTATTTGAATCTCAGTTTCCTTGCAGAAAAATTAGAGTGTTTGTATAGATACTCACTAATGTTCACTGAAGTTAGAATATTTTATGATATATGAATAAAGACATTTATTTGTAAAATAAAAGATAAAAGCATAACGAAAACAATTAAGAATTATATTTTATTCAGGTTGCACTACATACAACTTTTATGCTGAATTTTTAAGAAAGGGAAGTAGTTGCCTGACCACTGCGCTGTACACCTGAAGCTGAAGCTGAACAATATTGAGTGTCAATTATAATTAAATATACATATAGTCACGGGATATGGAGTATAGCATAGGGAATAGAGTCAATGGAATTGTAACAGCTATAGACAACGTTAGAGGGGTAGTAGGTTGGGGGAGGGTTATCACTTTGTGAGGGGTGTAAATGTCTAACTATGTAGTATATTGTTTTGTACACCTGCAACGAATAATAAATAAATAAATAAATGAAAGGGAAGTGGTTGATTAAAAATAGAAAACACTAGGGAACACCACTTTTCCACCATCTTTCCACAAGCTGGTTTCAATGTGCTACTTACTAAACTAAGAGCAGAAAATGAGTAGATAGATGAAGCAGAAAAACTGAGATTAGAATGGTTGCTCAGTGATCCACGGAAAAATTAATGTAGTTTTTACATTTTACCTTTAAAAACATATTTTCCACAAAGGAAAACATGAATGTGAGACAGATTAGTTACCTTCCATTTCTGACAGATAGGACATCAGGCAGAGTTGGAGTTCACTATTTTCCTCGTGTAGTGCTAATAGCCCTCTCTTTAGAGTATTGGTATTTTGATGGACAGAAGAAACACAGTTGATTTCTATCCATTTTAAAAAATTTTTATGAAAAAGAAAGCTTTATGGGTTCTTTACTCTGTATACCACGAGGCTGACCTTATAGTTGCACAGAACTAAGAAGTAAAAAGAATGACGATAGTAACTGTGATAATGATTAAAACCCTTTATCTTTCAGGAAAACTGTCCATCAATGTTCTACGAATCTTACTTGGAAAACAAATGAAAAGGTAACGGGCAAACATAAGAGTACCTCGGTAGTTGATGATTTCTGTCCCAAGCACCGGAGTCATCTCCAGGACTGTGATGAAGGCTTTGTCCATAGATGTTAGGGGAAAAGGAGACATGCGGTGTCTTCTAGCCACCTTGGTGATATCGACAGCACTGTGACCTAAACAGGAAGACAATTAACGAAGAATATGATGCTGGAACAGTGATTAAAAACTGGGAATGATACATATATATCAACAACTCTGTTTCTTATGTCTGCAAAAGATTACAAGGTGAGAAATCTTCTGCTTCCAAAATGTAGCCTGCTTTGGTGGAACTTGAAATCAATTAACAATTTTACATCATGTGTCAAAACTTGGTGAACTTTAATGATGATATTGCCTAATCCTTTTTTAGTGTTGCTATGTGTCACGGCATTGTTCTAATTTAACTTATTAATATTCACAACAACCTTATTGGGAGGCAGCATTATTATCTTTATTTACACATGAGGAAAGAGAGGTATAGAGATATTATATATCTTGGCCTCATCACAGAACTAGTAACAGAAGAGCCACAATTCAAAAGTAGGTAGCTGGCTTCAGAGTCCATGTCCTTAACCACTATATTAAACTTTATTTCACTTAATGAGCTAGTTAGTAAAATGAAATACCCAAACTTGAATTTTTTAGGATTTCACAGGAAATTTTCTTTCCCCTGAAGAAAGTCATAGAAAAAAGTTATTTAGCTATTCCCTACATAACCTCATTTAGTCCCACGGCATTAATATTACCCATACACTAAAACTCCTAATTTTATCTCTCTAATCCCAACCTCTATCCTCAACTCCAGATTTGTATGTAACCCAAATAGCTGCTGAATAAGAATATAAGTCTCCAAACCTATAAATTATCCAACATGCACTTGGATGTGTAACAGTCAATTCAAACCTTATTTGTACAAAACAAACTCTTGATTCCCTACTCTCCTATCTTACCCACACAACATGTTACTCTTGCAATTCCCACTTCAGTAAACACCAACTCCATTCTTCCTGTTATTAGTCTAAAACCTTGGAGACATTCTTGATTTTTCTCTTTTTCTCAGAACCATATCTAAACTACCTTTGAAATATCTCTAGAATCTGATCATTACTCACCATCTCCACCATTAGAATATTTGGAACGATCATTTCCTGGGAAACTGAATAGCCTCCTAACTGGTCTCCCTGCTTCTGTCCCTGTCCACTTAAATTTAGGATCAGTCACAGTGATCCTTTTAAATTGTAAACAGTCTTGTCCTAATCTCTGCTCACAATCTTCCAATGACTTTCCATTTCGCTCAGAATAAAAGCTTTGCTATGGCTTACAAAGCCCAACATATTATGGCTCCCACTGTTCTAAACTGTTATCCCCCCTTGTTAACTGTCCTCTAGCTATACTGGTTCCTTGTTTGTCTTTGATCATGCCAAATACATTTCTTTTTAGGGTCTTTGTATTTGTTGTTTTCTCTACGTGGACCTTTCTTCCCCAGATAATATGGCTCCATCTATCCCTCATTGTTTTCCTGTCTTTGCTAAAATATTACCTCATCAGAGGGCTTTTGTTAAATATCCTATATAGAATACACCTACCATCACTCTTTATTCTCCTTACCCTAGTTTACTTTCCTACATGGACACATACTCATGCACACACACAGATATGGATATCCATATATCTCTAATATATAATATATACTTGTATTTATTTGTTTATAGCCTTCTTCTTCTAAGTACAATGTAAGCTCCAAGAAAGCAACAACTTCATCTTTCTGTTCACTGTTGTTATATCCAAAACCTAGAATAGTTATTTGATATATCACAGGCAATAAAAAAATAAGTATTTGCTGAATTAGTAAATGAATCATACAAGGACAAAAAGGGACTTCCTAAAACACTATATGCTTATACATAAATAACTTGGCTTTTTCTTTGAAACCTTAAGGGTCTATAGCCCAAAGGGTAAACACACAAGGAGTAACTGCGAACACTGTTGTTTGGCTGTTCTCTCTCTCTCATTTGTAAATTGGAAATTGCAGTGTGCATATCTATCAGCCTGAAAAAAATTCTCCATCTTTAAAATAATATTTTATACTGTTTATATTTTTCTTATGGTACCTACCACCCTCTACCTTATGTTACAGACAGGCATTTAAATGTTTGTCTTACTTATGTTAGTGAACTGTAAACTCCTTGAAGGTAGGATTTATATCTTATTAATCTTTGCATCCTTTGCCACTTTTAGAACAGCGCTTTCCTTATACTTACAGTACCGGGAGTTACTGAAGAAATACTTGAGGTATGAATGAATAGCAAATCCTTCAAACAAAATCAAAAGTTGGGAAGGGAAAAACTATGGGTGTTTCCTGCTCTGTCCTTTTGCTTCTCTAAGCTCTTCAATATTTATAGACTCTCTGCCACAAAGAGATTGCCTCAGTGGATAAATAATCCAAACTTCGATGATAATGGGTTAATACTGGTCTCTGGCCAAACTATTTGTATGTTATCTCAAGAGCCTTCTGGATATATAACAAATTAACTGAAGGGAATGTCTCAAAGGAGGAAAATTTTAATTTTCTGGCACAGAGAGAGGTGTGTGTGTGTGTGTGTGTGTGTGTGTGTGTGTGTGTGTTTTCAACAAATATTTACTGAGCACTTTCTATATGCCAAGAGGCTTCTTCCCACTCAAGACCCACCCGAAATCACACAGTAGTAGCAGTCAGCTACTTCACCAATGAAGAAGGGTTACTTGGTCCTATAAATATGAGAAAAACAGTGTTTGTAACTGACCTTCTACACACAAGAATAAAATTAATGAAACAGATAATCGCTGCTCTTTTTCAGTAAAAGGAACAAGTAAAAAACATTAACACACCTAGTTCTGTTTTATCACACAATATGCAGGATGACTATTTATCCATATATGATTCAACAAAAGATTGTAGCCCAAATAGGTTAGAAAACCGTTGATCTATGTGATCCAGTACTCTCATTCTCAAGTCAAAGTGGTCAAACTGCTCCGGGACAGCACCAGGGATACACACTCAGAGGTGCCAGCAGTTGGAGGCCGAGGCTGAGGACACAGCAGCCACAAGCATCGCAGGGGCTCTTCTGCAGGCCTCACGAGGGCATCCCATTCTTAGAAAGCGTACACTCCCAAAAGAAATCTGGTGAGCAAATAGTTATGTTTCCTGGTTTGATTTGTTTCCATTTTTAAAAGAAATACAATTTCAACTGTTTTCTGATGTTGACACCAGTGATTTAGAAGAAGCTTCAAAATAAAGCTTCAGAAAATTTAGGAAGAGTTATCTCTGACTTCTCTTATTTTGCAAGTTACAACCCCAAAGCACTCAATCAGGCAGGAAAAAGGATCAAGAAATGGTTTCTCTCACACCCAAACCCTCTTTTTAATTCTGAGCCTAGTACAGAAATCTGATAGAAGAGAAAAAACTTGAGGAAAAAAAAGTATGCATCATGAAGGCCAGGTAGGTTATAACCTAGCATCCAACTTTCATTCAGTGGTCCATAAACTCCATTTAGGCAGAAGTAGGGATCGAAGAAAAGAATCATTTTTAAAAAAGAAGGTTATAATGAAAGGAAGTTTGGTTTCTGGATAGAGACAATATCCAAAATTTGATAGAAAATTTGGACAGAATTTTTTTCTACAAAGCAAAACCTATTTCATGGCCACAAATATATTCTGGTAGCTACCTTACAAATGAATACCAATTGTCACAAAGAGAATCTGTGAGGGCATTAGCTCCATTCAATACTACAAAACAAAACAAAACTAACATGTAAAAATACGCCCTACTGAGAAGATTATAGTGTTCAAGGGAATATTTATTTTAACTTACAACAGTAAAATTAGTGGGTGATGTACGGCTGTTAGTGATAATTTGTAGGAAGGCTAGCTACTTGAACAAAAATAAACTACAGAGTGCTTTAGGATATGGGATCTTTATATAGGAGTGGGAGTGTGGATGGGGAAAGGAAGTCTAGACATCCTCCCCACTAGTAGCTGTCCAAACTGAGCAAAGACTAACAGGTTGCGTATAACATCTACACTGAGAACATTTTTTTGCTATGGGTTTAATTTTCTGAACTAGATTTGTAGGATTAAGCGATTCAAAATTAGCCACACATTGATGATCTAAAGATTTCTCTAACAAGCCCAGGTTTCCATAAGTAAAACTGAATTTGTCTCTTATATTTTCTGGCGCATAAGTCTAGACATGGGTTGATTATATTAGTTCAGAATCTTTGCAGGTAAAGTACTCAAAATGTTATTGAGATTTCCTATCTTCTATGCAGCAGCTACAATCACTAAAAAGACTATAAAAGAAGTCAGTGTAAAAACAGTACAGGTCCACTCAGGATTGCATCATCACAGACATGTTTAAATACTAATGGTAATGTCTATAAGGTACAAGCCCTGCACAGAGACACAGAAATGGACTCCTTTATACTAAGTAGAGTAAACAGGGATCTTCGTTATGCAGCTGTAACATTTTTTTCTGTGGCATGGCCATCTTGAAATGGAGCTGCTTATACCAATGAAATTATTTTTCCCACTTCAATTGTATTCTTTTTAACCTGCCAATTCTTAATATACAATGTTTCATCTTGGCTTGAAAATCCATCTTCTAAATTAGAAGTAAATGAAGAAAAAATGCTTTCAGAAGACTGGACAGAATAGAAACAAGATGTTTATGCAGGTTCTTCTTGATTAAATTCAAAACCTCAAGAGAAAACTTTATTCAAAACAATCAGTAAGAGATTTCCCCAATTACCTAAAGTATGAGTCATTATTCATTCTTTGGATATAAAGAAAATCTCAAGGAAGAAGCTTGTTTTGCCCTATTAATATTACTGCCTCTATTTTCCCATAGTATTGGCACTGAATACTAGGTTTGAATTCCTCGTATTTCTACTTCCTGGATCTTTCTGTACAGCAAACCACGTAAGATAATGAATACCTTTCCCAGGAAACTTAAAGAGAGAAAATAATAGTAATTTTTTCAGGTTAAGTATCTAGCGACTTTGGAAATTCAAATAATGTGTGGTTCCGATATACAAAGCATTTAGTCTTTCGTATAAATCTCTCAAATTAAGTGAAATCAGGTACAAGATTCTCAGGAAATAATGGCAACAGTAGAATTCGTAGGCTCTGTATTACAGGGAATTTTGTACATGTGAAAAGAATTTCTTTTGTTGTTTTAAATTTTATTTTAATAGTTTCATAAATTTTGTACTTCTTGATTCAACATAACGAGCCTTGTAGCATTTCTGATAAAACCTAGAAACCATGGCTGAAAGGATTGTATTATTTTCTAGAGCTGTATAAAAATATTACCGGAAAGTACCTTTGACATTTCTGTGCATCAAGATTATAAACCGGCATTGTTGTCACAAATTTTTGCTGTCTAATTTATATCAATGGTTCACTATCACCCATAGGATAAAATTCAAACTCCTTAGAGGAGTATATAAAACCCTTCTTTGCTTCCTTTTCAGCCTCACCACTCATTACTCTATCACTTAGAAAACTGATTCCAGGGGAGGCCGGATGGCTCAGTTGGTTAGAGTGCGAGCTCTGAACAATAGGGTTGCCGGTTCCGTTCCCACATGGGCCAGTGAGCTGCGCCCTCCATAACTAGATTGAAGGCAACAAGCTGTCGCTGAGCTGCCAGAGGGGTGGCTGGATGGCTCAGTTGGTTAGAGTGTGAGCTCTCAACAAGGTTGCCGGTTCAATTCCCGCATGGGATGGTGGGCTGTGCCTCCTGCAACTAAGATTGAAAATGGTGAATGGACTTGGAGTTGAGCTGCGCCCTCCACAACTAGATTGAAGGACAACGATTTGGAGCTGATGGGCCTTGGAGAAACACACTGTCCCCCAATATTTCCCAATTAAAAAAAAAAAAGAAAATTCATTCCATTGTAGATATTGGAATACACCATACTATTTCATATTTTCCTACCTTAGTATGTATATGATGTTCTTTTTGCCTAGAATAAATTTTCTCTCATCTTTTTGTTTTCTGGGAAATTATTATTCTTCCTTCACAACTTTCTTTGGTAAGGAAATACTCAAATAATGATGGGAACATGTCAAAAGGATCTTGGAGTCAACTTGAAGAGATTCCCTTTGGCCAAACCTGAGACAACTTAAGAATCAAAATTAATTAGGAGAGTAGGAGATTATATAATGCATTTAATAAAACAAAAATAAGCACCCATTAGCTTATGCTAATATAAATAACATAAATAAATGATTAAATAAAATTCTTCCTTACAACAGAATGCCAACTGATAAATGAAGAAATGTTGGAATTAGAAAGTCACCACTTGGCGAATATCATAATAATAACTGGTTCAGGCAAAAATCATCAATGGATACTAAAACTAGAAAGTGAAAAACTTCAAGAAAAATAACATATTTATATGGTTTCAGTGTATATCCCCAGAAGATTCTTTAAAAAAAAATTTTTTTTGTATTAAAAATATAGCTACTGTATTTCCCTGAAAATAAGACAGGGTCTTACATTAATTTTTGCTCCGAAAGACACATTAGGGCTTATTTTCAGGGGATGTCTTATTTTTCCATGTACAACAATCTACATTTATTCATGTACAACAATCTACATTTATTCATTTATTCATGTACAAAAATCTACATTTAATCAAATACAGTCATGTCATCTTCTTCTGGAACATCGTCATAACTCTCTAAACTCCGAATTCCGGCTTGAATTTCTTGTGACTCCATTTCCTGTAAAACCATTGGCCCCAATCTCTCAGGTCCAGCCATAGAGCTCTCCTGAAATCAGCACTTCTTGTCCATGTAGCCTGCTCGTAGTGCATTGGCAACACAGCTGTCAGTGATTTGATCCCATGAATTCTTCACCCAAGTCACGACCTCTTGCAGTCTAGGCTTCACAAAGTTTCCATGCTGATTTCTCTCCATTATATTTTCAATGTAGTCATTGATTTCCATGCACAAATGGTCCTTGAAGGGCTTACTTATTGCAATAACAAGAGTCTGGAGATAGGCAGTCATTCCTGCGGGAATTATTATTTGATCTATTCTTCTCTCTGCAAGGAAGTTCTTCATGTCTTTAGCGCGCTGAGTGCTGGCTGAATCCCAGACTAGCAGACCTCTATGGCCACCTCACAAAACAAGTGGCAGCATTAAATTGACCCACTTCCTTGTAACTGCTTGTGTGCACCAGGTTTTTTGGTTTCAAGACATAAATATCTGAAACACGTTCAACCTTATCTTTCTTGCCCTTAGTGATGTTTAGAGGTGGGGCTTTCTTGCCATCCAGATGAATTGCCAAAATACAGGTAACACATGCACTTTCGTAACAATGGAGGGAATGTAGATTGACGAGGCACCCCTCTGATCAATTGTCGTTTAAGATCCTTGGCCCATAAACACTGCAGTTTCATCCACAGCAATCATGTTGGAGAGTTGGTATTTAGAAAAGTCGATGCCATCAACAACGGACTTGAATGCAAGTTCACATTTAATAATGTCAGTATCTTCCAGCCTGAACAGGGTTGTTGATTTTAAAGATAGTTCATATCAATGAAGGAAGCCATCCAGACAGTGTTGTGATGCTTTGAATTCTTCTGGGGAATATTTCTGTGGTGCCATTGCAAGAGCAAATGCTTGAATATCAGCCCTATGCACAATCAAAGCCTTTGCTGTTAGCAATCCATTCACAGATGATGTCTTCCAGCTCAGGAAATAATGGTTGCTGACCTGCTGACTTGCGCTTCTTAGCATTTCCCTCGTCCATCTGTTGACTGAGGTTATCGTACTCTGCTCGGCATTTTTGGACCATTCGGAGATCCAACTTTTTCTCTTTGAAGAAAGCCGTAAGGTTCTTGCCCCAGGAGTCCTCCACAATTCCTTTCTTGTACTCGAGGGAATAGCTCTTTCTTTTTGCACTCATCTTGTCTGGGGATCAAAATATTATTCCCTTTAAATCTACCATTAAATCAAGTGTTAATTGAAGACTTATGAAACAGGAGTGGCAACAAAAATGATGACAGTTAAGAATGATGGCCCACACAAAAGCAGTGAAAAATTGCAGGCACCAAAATTCAGAAAACGTTTCTTTATTTCACACGAGTGCATTAAGTACGTCTGTTACAATAAACGACCTACTGATTTATGAAGATTCATATTAGACACAACCACGTCTGTTCATTATTAAGTGTGTGTGTTATTCGTGCATTGTGTCTGTACTCCCATTGGTCATTCGGCAATAAGTCTCGAGTTCATCTGTTTACATAGGCATTTACCTCTTGTCCAAAGGCGCCCACTTGGGTATTTACAAATAATTATAATTTATATTATCATTTATTTTAAGTATTAATGTCAATAACATTATTTATTTATATTTCATATTAATATTATTTTATAATTCAATACATCTGTCATGTGTTGCAACGGACGTACTAAATGTGTCCGTCTGTCTGACGATCTTAACGGGGTCTTATTTTTGGGGTAGGGCTTATGTTATGAGCATCCTGAAAAATCATGCTAGGGCTTATTTTCCAGTGAGGTCTTATTTTTGGGGAAATACGTTAAATATTTTAGTTTCAGGGGTATACCATAATTATTCAACATTTATACAAGGTGTGATCAAACAATATGGTGAATGTTTAAATTTAAAAAAATTTATTACTGTGAAAGACACATTGTCATTAATCCCCCTCAAAATACTCGCCCTTGCTTTGAACACAGTTATCCCATCATTCTTACCACTTTTTGAAGTAGTTCTGGAAGTCCTCTTTCGTGAGTGTCTTTGGTTGTGCTGTCGTGGCTGCTTTGGTGCCCTGAATCAATTCAAAACATTTTCTTTTCACGGTCATTTTGATTTTGGGGAAGAGCCAGAAGTCGTATGGTGCCAGATCCGATGAATAAGGTGGACGAGGACACACTGCAATGTTTTTGACAAAAACTGCTGTATCAGAAGTGATGTGTGGCATGGAGCGTTGTCATGATGGAGGATGAAGTAAAGACACTCACAGGAGAGGATTTCCAGAACTGCTTCAGAAAGTGGCAAGAACGCTGGGATAAGTGTGTTTGAAGCGACGGGGAGTATTTTGAGGGGGATTAACAGCAATGTATCTTTTACTGTAATAATTTTTTATTATTTAAACATTGACCATATCTTTTAATCACACCTTATATACGTAAAGAAGTCATCACCATAAGTCCAACAACAATCTGACACCATACTATGCTATCACAATAGTATTGACTATATTCCTTATGCTGTATATTACATTCCTACAACGTATTTGTTTTATACCTGGAAATTTGGACTTCTTATTCCCTTTCACCTTCCCCCCCTTAAAAAATTTTTCAATTACAGTTGAACTTCAAATATTATTTTATATTAATTTCAGGTGTATAGCATAGTGGTTAGACATTTATATAATTTAAGAAGTGATTCCCCTGACTAGTCTAGTACCCACCTGGCACTATACATAGTTATTACAATATTATTGACTATATTCTCTATGCTTTACTTTACATCCTCAAGACTATTTTGTAACTACCAATTTGTACTTCTTAATCCCTTCACCTTTTTCACACTGCTCCCCAATCCCCTCCCATCTATCATCTCAACAAATCTAGTACCCAGAAGATTCTTAACTACAAAACAAAATAGTAATTTTACAGTGGAGAAACCTGACATACACCATCTTAATAAACTGATCAAAGTTAATATCACCAATAATGGGACAAAATTACCTCATGGGCATCCAGATATGATGCACTGAGAAGGACACTACATCACATATGAGGTATTACTGACAAAAATGCATAACCTGAATCAAACCATCAGGAAACATCAGAAAAATCTAAATTTGATGGACATTCTACAAAATCACTGACCTTTACTCTTAAAAAATGGCAAGGTTGTGAAAGACAAACAAAACCTCAGATATTGTTCCAGATAAATGAGCCTAAAGACAGATGATAGCTGAAAGTAATGCATGATTCTGGACTGGATCCCAGATCAGAAGAAGAGAATTTTTTTTTTCCTTTTGCTATAAAGAATATTATTAGGAAAACTGGCAAAATGTAATTTAAGTAAGATTATATAATAGTATTGTGGCAAGGTTCATTTTGCGATTTTGATAATTGTACTGTGGTTATGTAAGAACACTTTTCTTCCTTTCTTTTCTTCCTTTTTAAAAAAGGAAATATACATTTGAAGTAGGGGTAAAGAAGCATCATGTCTGTAATATATTCATAAATATTATAATTTAGGAAAATATGTATATTAATATATGTAGAGAAATGATAAAGCAAATGTGGCAAAATGCTAACATTTAGTGGCATTTGGGTGAAAGATATACAGGAATTATTTGTTCTATTCTTGCAACTTTTCTACAGTTTAAAATTATTTCTAAATAAAAAAGAACCCAAACCCTTTTTCAGTAGTCCCTCCTTTATGAAACAATGCAAAACTATTCCATTATTTTCTGCACAAAGGCACTATAAAATACTCTATTTTAGGGTTCTCATTGCATATTGTATTACTTTACAGTAATTACACTTATTTATATACATGTCTGTTTCTTAAGTAATTATCAGCTCTTTAAGAAAGAAAAAAGTGTCTTAACAGCAATGCCCAAAAATGCTGTGCACACAGTGGTCACAAAGAAAATTTCTGTTGAATGAGTTTCTAAATGCTTGATTTTAATCAGTCTAGAATATATATACTGACAAAAAGATGGATTTATAGATAAACACTACATACAATTTCAAACCTTATTCTGGTCAATAATTTCCATGTCCTTTTTACTATAATTATCCATTAAAAAAAATTGCAAACATCTTTTAACAATGAAAACAAAGGTTTTTCCTCTACCTTTTTGTTAAAAAGTGGTGAGAACAAATGTAGTAAGGAAAAGAAAAATAGATTAAGAAAATATGACAATAACCATTTTTAGCTAAGGTCAAGTAATCAGGGAAATGGAAAATTACCTTTGCTCAGTGTACTGTTTCCCCGAAAATAAGACCTAGCCGGACAATCAGCTCTAATGCATCTTTTTTTTTTTTTTTAAATGCATCTTTTGAAGCAAAGAATAACATAAGACCGGGTCTTATTTTACTATAAGACCGGGTCTTATATAATATGGTATAATACGGTATGTACTACCAAGTTTATGATTAAATGATAACACTGGAAACACTGTAAGTAAATTTTTATAGGTTATTTTTGAGGTCAGGAGGTTTAATCTACAGAAAAATTATAAAACCAAAAGGAGGGAAAAGTAATTTATTTCCCATGGTCAGGTGTGAACTTTTTTTATAGCTGTCTTCCTTTGGCTTTTATTTTCAATTTGTCACATATAAGTAAGCTAAAAATACAACATTAAAAGTAAATAGATAAAATTAGCTGAGAAAACAGGGTAAAAAGAGATGAAGTAAAAAAATGGTATTAAAAGAAATGATATCTTTTAAACGATAAAATAGATTTGCTAAAAATAACACTATAATATAAATTTACATTAAAAAGCTATAAATATAGGAGTCAAGTATGAATACTGCGAACAAAGAAAAACAAAGTCTTTTGGCTTGAGGTGGCTTCACATGATAAACAGTTTTTCATGACTATGAAAAGCTTTATGGGCTGGACTTCACTCCAGGTGTTATTAAGGTGCTCTTGAGGAAGGCCTCCCATCGGGATCCCTGGGTTCTTGCCCTTATAGCAGCACTAGTGATGTATATACATTAATAATTGTGGGTACTGGTTATCCACCATGGCAAAGAAAAGTTCCAGACACAATTGTCCCCTGTACCTGTATCCTTCTTTCATTAGATCTTTCTCCTCTCTGCTTACTAGTATACTATTGTGTATTTACCCTTTGTTTTGCCGTCATTTTGGTTCAGGAATATAAATCTCAGAGCTTGTATTTTATCTGATCTGGAATCTCTTGGTTCATTCCTGTCCTGTTATCTTATTTCTGGTTTGGAAACCTTTTTGGGTCTCTGAACTCCAGCTTGGTTTGTTACGCTAGTGGGATCCTTTTTTCTAACCCTAAATAGCCAAAAAGTTGACTAAGAAGTCTCTTATTTCCCAAAGGAAGAAGTTGTCAGGATACAATTTCAGAGGCATTAACATAAGTGTAAATTTACATATATATATATATATAATATATCAGCTTCTATTTGGAATGTTTTCATTCTAGGTGTCACTGGTATTAAAATGCAAAATTAGAATTTTGTTTTCTTTAGTAGGTCCTTGTTCTAAACATTCTCTAGACAAAGGTAGAGAAAAAGTAATGTTTCTTTAGAAATGATAAACTATTATATCTCTAAAAGTGGAATCTGACAAGTACCTTTTAAAGCCCTTTCTAAGCATTAATTAGTCTTTATAATGCCCTGGGAAAACAGACCAAGAGAAGTTCAGTCATCTTTGCAGTTAGAGGCATTTTATCAGTTCATAAAGTCACATTTCCCTTAGTTAATCTTCCTCCATGATGCTGTTTCTCATATTATTAGGTATAAAGCACATAATGCTTCAACTTCCAGAATGCCCACCCTATATATTAATTTCAAGGACTAATAAAAAAGTAAATTTCAGTTAATATCTTTTGTAAAATGTAAACTTTGTTAAACAAGATCTTTAAGCATGTGGTAGATATTAATTAGAACAGGTGATCATAGAGAACGAGTGGAATGCAAAAACTAAGTCAGTGTCATTGGTGAAAACAGAAATCTAGTTTTTAAGGTATTTTGCACATAGATAAGATATAAAACCTATGTGGTTTACTCTATTGGGCACTTGATGTGATCCCAATGGTCTTTCTATAGTCCTAAAAAGTAGGGTTAATTCACAGCTAATTCTGCTGATACGAGTGCTATCGATTTTTTTTTTTATGATTACAACTGAGTAACTAAAATACTATCCAATGTACCATAATTATATGTAGTAGTTGCACTTATCGTTAAGTAGTAGGACGATGGTGATTTTTTCTTTCCTACTTTTCTGTATTATTCAGATTCTTGACAATGATCATACATCACTTAAAAATATTTAATAAATGCTTTTTGATTTGAAATAATTATTTTTTTAGTCAACCCCAGCCAATATTTTCCAAAGTCAGGCCAAATTCTGGGGTTCTAGGGAAACTTCTCAACAGCATCTGATTTAATTGTGTTTTTAACCATCAAAAGCTTCCATTATCCTAGTGATAAAGTTCAGACTACCTAGAATAATGTGCTAGGCCTTTCATGATCTGTCCTTTGTCCTCAACTTTTTCTCACTTTGGTTCCACATACATTTATTCCAACTATAGAACATTTAGTAATTTCTAGTAAACAGCATGATTTTGTCACACACCTGTGTCAACTGCACTTCTCATTCCAGTCCAACTAGCAAACACCTGCTTATCTTTTAAGACTGAAAATGAGGTACGCAGCATATCAATGTAAGGTACTGTAATTTATATATCGCCCCAGTTAGAAATCGGGGGTCCTTCTTGCCTTTCTTACCTTTCACATCCAGTTCCCAATCCTGTCAACTGTCATTCCTTAATATTTCAAAAATCCTGCTTTATTTTTCTATTTCTATTTCTTCAGCTTTAATTCAAGCTCTTATCAGATTCCTGCTTCTCATCTCACCCTGACTCAACTCATTCCCCACACAGTAGTAAATGTTCTTTCAAAAGTTCAATTTGGTCATTTCGTTGTTTAAACTCCTTTACTGGCCTTTACAATAAAGTCCAAACCCGTTAGCAAGGCAATTAGGAGGTTCATCTGAAAAAACTATATGGCCAGTTGGAGGTTCTGATCTGGTAACTACTTCAGCCTCTTCCATCCCTTATTCTCCTCCACTTCCTCCCTCGTCTCCCCCTCCTCCTCCCTCCTCCAACTATACGCTCTCCTCCATTTGTGTGTCACAATGACCGGAGCATGGTAAACAATCCATAAGTGTTAGATACTTACATCAATATTATTTTTAATAGAGCCATTATCTGAGAGAAATGGACTTAAACTCAGGTGGGGAGAGTACTTTGAATAAAGCAGCTCCATTTGTGCCTGCACATCATGATCCACTCTTTTCTACCCTGCTCTGTGCTCCCAAGGGTCGAGCGTTTATGGATAGAACAGTCTCCCTGACCCTGTGGCTTCTGCTTGAGTTCAATGGGAAGCACTGGCGAAAGAATGGAGAACAGAAGAATAAATACAGACAAGGTATTTATTCCTTTGGTCTCTTGTCTGCTGGTTGGCATTGGCTATGTTCCTCTAATGAAAACCATCAATTCTGTGAGGCAGTCCTCACTAACACATTTGTTTTAGATTAGATAACTGCTCCCTTCCCTGGCTACTGGAGGCTTAGCGGCAATTCCCTGCTACTGCTAGCTCCCAAAGTTCTCAACTTCTCCTGTTTTTCCTTAATTCTGGCCATTCTGTTGTGACTTGTTCCTTCAATAAATTCTCCTTTATTATCCTGTGTGAGTGCGTCATCTAAACCTGCCAGGACTAAGTAATACAGCAAAGGTGAGACTGGACACAACATGTTTCAGAAAGAATGTAGAGATCAGTATGGTAAGAGCACTAAATTCTTAATGGAGGTCAGTGAGACTTGAGGCCAGAAAAGGAACTAAAACCAGACTGTGGAGGTCCCTGATTGCGAGGCTTTGGAGTTTGAATTTTTATCATGTAAGTTAATGGGAAACTATTTGCATAACTTTAGCATGTAAGTCAAGACTGTCAAGTTTTTAACCATGGGGGTGATACCCATAAAGATTTCGTGTCAGCAACAAGTTTTACCACAGAAAGGTTAAAAGACTAGCTCAAAGCCACATGCGTAAACAGACATAAGGCCAGGATGAAAGGACCAGATCTCCAGGTTATTAGCCTGGTGTGCTTCTTCCTATACCACACAAGGGCAACTTTCTTTCCTCCAACTTCATTCACTAAATAGGAACTGAATACTCTCTCTCTATAAAGTGCTTTGATGTTGAAATAAAGGAGATTCCTATTTTCCATGGTCTCATGGTACACATACATCAGGCTGTGTTTTAAGGAAAAAGTGAAAAATCCTATAAATGCTTATCTTCTAATGTAAAAACAAAATACTATGTCTGAATAACACAGAAAAATGAATAACTTTCTGACGGAACAAACTGTAAAACTTCATAGAGGAGGTGACAACTGAGTTGAGCTTTAAACAGTAAGAAAAAGGGAGAAACATTTGAAACAGAATGAGCAAAATAACAGCGATTTCAAAGTACACATTTTTGTAGAATGAGGAATTGCCTAATGAGGGTAGAGGTTGGAGGTGGAGAGGATGAAATATGTGTAAGGCATAATGCTGGTTAATTCAGCTAAGGACAAATTTTGAAGACACTTGCTACTGTAGAAAACAGAGAGCCATTCCAGATTTGTTTTATAGAGAAGTGATACATACTTAAAGATGTAATACTTGGCTGATGGTAGATTGGAAGGAATAGAGACTGCAGATAGACAGAGCAGTTAGTATGCTACTACAATCTTAAGGGTGAAAGATAAAGAAGGCCTGAACTGATACAATATGAATTGGAAAAGGGATATTTGAAGAACCATAAAAAAGGGCTCTATGACTGTGCTTTGGGAAAGAGAAGGTAAATATTATGGTGAGATTTCAAGTTTGGTAAATAGTGTAGGTGTGAGTGTCATTAATTAGGGAGCATTACAGAAAGAATATAGAGGTAAGGGTACTAAATTTGGTTTCTGATGAGGAAAATGTGAGAAGCCAGGAAGACATCAAGGGGAGAGTCCAGTATGTAACAGCAAGGGGAGTCTGGAGTTTGCGAAAGAAGGAGGACTATATTTGATAGTTGTTAATAAGCAGCTGATAAGTCTAATAATATACATTTCCTTTTTTATCTTCTCAACAATTTATAGGCATACAGTCCAATTTTGTTAACTATATGCACACTGTTGTACAACAGATCTCTAGAAATTTTTCATCTTGTGTAACTGAAAGTCTATCCCTATGGAACAATAATGCCCCATTTTACTCCTCCCTCCAGCCTCTGGTAACCACCATTTTATTTTCTGTTTCTATGAGTTTGATTACTTTAGATACCTCGGATAAGTCAAATCATGTAGTATTTGCCTTTTTGTGATTGGCTCATTTCATTTAGCATAATGTCTCAAAGTTCATTCATGCTGTAGCATATGACAGGATTTCCTTGCTGATTCCCTCAGATTTGGGAAGTTTTCTGCCATTATTTCTTCAAATAAGCTATTTCTTTGTCTCTCTCCTCTCCTGGGACTCTCATGATGAATATATTGGTTTGTTTGATGTTGTGCTATAAGTCCCTTCGGCTTTCTTCACTTGGCTTCATTTTTTTTTGTTGTTTTTTTTTTGTTCCTTTGACTTGATAATTTCAAATGATCTCTTTTCAAGTTCTTGCTTCTGCTTGAATGTTTCTAGTAAATTTTTCCATTCAGTGATTGTAGTATTTAGTTCCAAAACTTCTGTTTGGTTCTCTTCTGTTATAGTTTCTATCTCTATGTTGATATTCTCATTTTGATCATGCATTGTTTTTCTGATAGTTTTCTATGTTTGTTCTCCCATTGAAAATTTAGCTTCAAGAAAATTACTTTGAATTCTTTGTGAAGAAATTTGTAGATTTCTGCTTATTTGGGGTTGGTTTCTGGAGATTAATTTGTTCATTTGATTGGACTATGTTTCTCTGTTTCTTCACGTGTCTTGTAATTTGTTTGCTGAATTTGTGCATTTGGAAAAATAGCCATATCTCCCAGTCTTTATGGTCTGGTTTCACATAGGAGAAGACTTTCACCAGTCAGCCTGGCTAGAGGTTTGGGGGCCTATGAAACCTTTTTTGGGTGATGTAACTTCCATGTGTAATTTCCTAACCAGAGGTTTGCTGGTTTCTTTTTCAGGAGCCCATAATCTCTTACACTCTCCCTACTTCAAGATCTCAAGTGCTGCCTCTGCAAACCACTCTGCTCTCCATTATTCTCAGTGGCTTCCAGACATCTACAGTATGCTGGCTCACATTCCCAAAGTCAGTTGAGACAGAAACCAGTCCTTTGGGCAGTCCCCCCAAAAAATTGACCTGTAGGATATATATACTCCACTCTTTTCCCTTCTTCCCAAGGGAGAGAAGCTGTGAGTTGGGTGCCTTCTCCCTATCACACTGAGCCATGCTGGCCTTCACACCATTTCAGGCTCTCTGGTGTCACTGCAAGCTGCCCCTGCTCTCCCCTGCTTTCAGGGGCCTTACAGGCACCAAACTATGCCATCAGTGCTCCAAGTCAGGTAGGACAGAAACCAGTTCCTCAGGCACCCTTCTGAAAAGCTGAAGTGTTGGATGCATATTCCATTCTTCTCTCTCATTCTCTCTTCAGCAACAGACTGCAAGCCTGGTGTTCTCTGCTGATCATGGTGACCTGTGCTGGCTTGGGGGAAGACAGATCATAGATAAAGTGAAAAGGCTCTTCTTCCCATTTTAATGCTATTGTTCTTGGTTTGCTCTTGGCTTTGTGTTCACCTGGGGTATGGCAAACTCTTAACTGGTTTTTGGAATTCTCATAAAGGTATTTTGGTCCATATATTGTTATTAAGTTGGTGTCTCTGTGGGAAAAAGAGACACCAACTTTCTATTTCATGATCTATTAAAGTTTTTAGCTATACCAGATACAATATTGACAATGAAGAGGCCAAAAAGGTTGACTACTTGTCTCTCCTCCCACCCCCATATATATATTCTCACAACTTCTTTATCCATTTATTTGTCAATGGACACTTAGGTCCTCCTTTCTTTGTCTTGGGTATTGTAAACAATACTGCTATGAACATGGGGATGCAGATATCTTTGCAAGATGATTTTGTTTCCTTTGGATAAATACCCAGAGGTACAACAGCTAGCATATAGTAATTTTATTTTAATTTTTTTGAGGAATGTCCATACTGTTTTCCATAATGGCGGTACCAATTTACAACCCCACAAACAATGCATAAGCTTTCCCTTTCCTCCAATTCTTGTCAACATGTTATCTCTAGTGTTTTTGATGACAGCCATTCTAACAGGCATTAGGTGATATCCCATTGTGGTTTTGATTTGCATTTCTCTTAAGATTAATGAGGCTGAGAGTTTTTTCATGTACCTGTGGTCCATTCATATATCTTCTTTGAAAAAATGTTTATTCAGGACCTTTGCCCATTTTTAATTGGATTATGTGGGGTTTTTTGCTATGGAGTTACATGAGTTTATATATTTTCGATACTAACCTCTTATCAGATATATGGTTTGCAAATATTTTTTCCCCATTCCCTATACTATCTTTTCATTTTTGTGATAGTTTCTTTTGCTGTGCAGAAGCTTTTTAGTTTGATGTAATCCCACTTGTTGAGTTTTGATTTTGTTGCTTGTCCTTTGTGTTATATCCCCCCGCCCCCCCCCCAAAAAAAAATCATGTAATGGAGCTTTTCCCCTATGTTTTCTTCTAGGAATTTTATGGTTTCTGGTCTTACAGTTAAGTTCTTAATCCATTTCGAGTTAATTTTTGTGAGTGATATAAAATAAGTGTTTAGTTTCATTTTTTTTTCCCTTTTTAAAATTTATTGGGTGACATTAGTTAATAAAATTATATTTTACGCGTGGATATCCTGTTTCCCAGAACCATTTATGGAATAGACTGTCCATTCTCTATTGAGTAACCTTGGCTCTTCTGTCAAATATTAGTTGACCACATATGCATGGGTTAATTTCTGGGCGGCTCTTAATTCTGTTCCACTGGTCTATGTGTCTTTTTTTTATGCCAATACCATATTGTTTTGATTACTGTAGCTTTATAATGTAAATTGAAAACAGGAAGTGTGATGCCTTCCTTTGTTCTTTCTCAGGATAGCTTTGGGTATTTGGAGTCTTCTGTGGTTCCATATAAATTCTAGAATTTTGTTTTCTATTTCTGTAAAATGTGCCATTGGAATCTTGACAGGGAGTGCATTTGAGTTGGTAGATGGCTTTGGGTAGTATCGACATTTTAACAATAATTGTTGCAATCCACGAACATAGCATACTTTTCCATTTATTTATTTCCTCTTCAATTTTTTTCATCAATGTCATATTTTTCAGTGTCGAGATCTTTTACCTATGGGTTAAAGTTATTATTAAGCATTTGATTGTTTTTGATGCTATAATAAATGGGACCATTTCTTTTATTTCTTTCTCAGATAATTCACCGTCAGTGTATGCTACTAATCAGAAGTGCTACTGATTTTTATGTGTTTATTTTGTATCCTGCAACTTTACTGAATTTTTCGGTTGCTTCTAACAGTTTCTTGGCATATTCTTTAGGATTTTCTCTATATAAAATCATGTCATCTGCAAAGAGACAATTTTACTTCTTTGTCTCCAATTTTGATGCCTTTTATTTCTTTTTCTTGCCTAATTGCTCTGGCTAGGACTTCCAGTACTATGCTGAATAGGAGTGGTGAGAGTGGAAACCTTTGTCCTGATCTTAGAGGAAAAGCTTTCAATTTTTCACCACTGAGTATAATGTTAGCCGTTGGCTTGCTATATATTGTCTTTATTATGTTGAGGTATATTCCTTCTATACCTAATTATTAAGAATTTTTTCAAAAATCATGAACAGATGTTAAACTTTGTCAAATGCTTTTTCTATGTCTATTGAGATGATCATATAATTTTTTCTCTCATTCTATTAATGTGATGTATCACATTTATTTACTTGTGTATATTGAACCATCCTTGTACCCCAGGGATAAATTCCACTCGATCATGGTGCATAATCATTTTAATGTGCTACTAAAATCAATTTGCTAGTATTTTACTGAACTTTTTACATCTCTATTCATCAGGGATATTGGCCTGTAGTTTTCTTTCCTCATAGTGTCCTTTTTTGGCTTTGATATCGGGGTAAGGCTGGCCTGGTAAAATGAGTTTGGGAGTGTTCCCTTCTCTTCAGTTTTTTGGAAGGGTTTGAAAAGAACTGGTGCTAAGTCTTATTTAAGTGTTTGGTGAAATTCACCATTGAAACCATCTGGTCCTCATTTTTCTTTTTTGGAAGATTGATTTTTTTAAAGATTTTATTGGGGAATATTGAGGCACAGTGTGTTTCTCCAGGGCCCGCTAACTGCAAGTCATTGTCCTTCAATCTAGTAATGGAGGGCGCAGCACAGTTCCAAGTCCAGTCACCATTTTCAATCTTTAGTTGCAGGGGGGGGCAGTCCACCATCTCATGTGGGAATTGAACCAGCAACCTTTTTGTTGAGACCTGAGAGCTCATGCTCCAACATGCTGAGCCATCTGGCCACCCCTCTGACAGTTCAGCAGCAGCTCGTTGTCTTCAATCTAATTGTGGAAGGCTCAGCTCACTGGCCCATGTGGGAATTAAACTGGCAACCGTGTTGTTCAGAACTCACGATCTAACAAGCTGAACCATCCGGCCGTCCCTGTTGGGAGATTTTTGATAACTAATTCAATCTCCTTACTAGTAATTGGTCTGTTCATAGTTTTTCTTTCTTCCTGATTCAGTCTTGGTAAGTTGTATTTTTCTAAGAACTTTTCCATTTCTTCTAGGTTGTCCAGTTTCTAGTTATATAGTTGTTATTGGCTAATTTTGGACACTCTTGGTTCCTGGCTGAGAAAAGGACTATAAACGTGATAACAATCCTCCTCACATTTGTGCAACAGGGTTCAGATGAGATCTCCACAGTTCTAAATGCTATTTATTGTACAGTCACTGTCTCATCAAATGGTTCAGTAAATGATAATCCAACAAAAACAAACACAGAAAAATTTGACACTTATGAGTATGAAGGTTGAAACAACTTCCCCAGATAGTTGATACACTATTGTGATTCACTAAGTAGGGGTGAAGGTCTGGATTGATTGATTGATCAAATCCTTAGATATTAATGGTCTATCTTTCAGCTCAGGCTGAGTACTGACCACAAGGGGAACCATGATATCTGAAACCATCTGTAACTACACAGCTACTGTCTTCATTAGCATAACATTACTATTCCACTATCTTTATCAATATAACCTTATTATTCCAGAAAACTCTTCCCTGGAAGATAAAAGTTGTAAATAACTTTATTGCTCATCACAGAAAGTTCTTAAATAGACAGTATCAAAAGGCAGTTTACACACTAAGACTCTCAGAACCCCTTGCCTTGCTGTGTCTGTAATTCCTAAGTGATCATATCATGATCCTTCTTTAATTCTAATCAAGCTCCCACATTAAAAGATCTTCTTTAAATCAAACTTCAAGATTTCATAAATATCCTGAGTTTGCTCTTGCCTTTCTGAGTCTCTGACTCTGAGGCTAAGATTTGGTTGAAGTGGCATTCTCCCTTACCATCGTTAAGAATAAACTCGGCTTTATTAGCAATAGGTTGTTTTGATGATATTTTTTGAGGAGACAAAGAAAAGTTATCTCTTACATGGACAAAGTTACAAAGTTTAACTCTTCCTTGGATAATTCTAGACAAGCTCTCTTAAGTTCTAACTCTTCTTTTTTCTCTGGGATCCACTGACACATTTTTATATATTCTAAAATAGAAGATGATTACAGGCATATCTGAGATAAACATCACAATAAAGGGAGTCACACAAATTTTCTGGTTTCCTAGTGAATATAAAAGTTATGTTTACACTACACTGTAGTCTATTAAACGTGCAATAGCATTTTTCCTCAAAAACTGTACATAGCTTAATTAAAAAATGTTATTGCTAAAAAATGCTAACCATCATATGAACCTTTAGCGAGCCATAATCTTTTTGCTGCTGGAGGGCCTTATCTTGATGTTGATGGCTGCTGACTGATCAGGGTGGTGGTTGGTGGAGGTTGGGGTGGCTGTGGCAATTTCTTAAAATCAGACAAAAATGAAGTTTGCCACATTTATTGACTCTTCCTTTCATGAACGATTTCTCTGCAGAATGTGGTGCTATTTAATAGCATTTTATCCACAGAACTTCTATCAAAATTGGAGTCAATCCTTTCAAACCCTGCTACTGCTTTATCAACTAAGTTTACGTAGTATTTTACTTTATTTTTTTAATGTAGTATTTTAAATCCTTTCTTGTCATTTCAACAATCTTCACAGCATCTTCACCAGAAGTATATTCCATCAAAGAAACCACTTTCTTTGCTCATCCACAGGAAGCAGTTCCTTATCTTTTCAAGTTTATTATGCGATTGTAGCAATTCTGTCACATCTTCAGGCTCCACTTCTAATTCTAGTTCTCTTGCTATTTCCATCACATCTGAACTTACTTCCTCCACTGGAGTCTTCAATCCCTTCAACCCCTCAAGGGTTGGACTCAACTTCCTCCAAACTCCTGGTATTTTGACCCCTTATCATGAATGTTCTTAATTGCATATAATGGTGAATCCTTTCCAAAAGGTTTTCAATTTACTTTTCCGAGACACATCAGAAGAATCACTATGTATGGGCGCTATAGCCTTATGAAATGTATTTCTTAACTAGTAAGATTTGAAGTTGAAATTACTCCTTGACTCATGGACTGCAGAATGAATGTTGTGCTAGCAGGCATGCAAACAACCTTAAGAGCTCTTGGGTGACCAGGTGCATTGTCAGTGAGCTGTACTATTTTGAAAGGAATCTTTCTTTCTGAGCAGTAGTTTCTCAACAAGAGACTTAAAATATTCAGTAAACCATGTTGTAAACACATGTGCTGTCATCTAGGCTTTGTTGTTCCATTTATAGAGCACAGGCAGAGTAGATTTAACATAATTCTTAAGGGCACTAGGAGTTTTGAAATGGTATAGGAGCATTGGCTTCAACTTAAAGTCACCAGCTACACTGGCCACTAACAAGAAAGGCAGCCTGTCCTTTTAAGCTTTGAGTCCAGGCATTGACTTCTCCTCTCTAGCAATGAAAGTGCTAGATGGCACCTTCTTCAAATAGAAGGTTGTTTGTCTACATTGCAAATCTGTTGTTTAATGTAGCCATCTTCATTAATTATCTTAGCTAGTTCATCTGGATAACTTGCTGCGACTTCTACATGAGCACTTGCTGCTTCAGCATACACTTTTATGTGATGGAGACAAGCTTCTTTCCTTAAACCTCATAAATCAACCTTTGCAAGCTTCAAACTTTTTTTCTGCAGCTTCCTCACATCTGTCAGCCTTGGTGAATTGAGGAGAGTTAGGGCCTTGCTCTGAATTAAGCTTTGGCTCAAGGGAATGTGGTAGTTGGTGTTATCTTCTATCCATACCACTATAACTTTCTCCACATCAGTGATAAGGCTGTTTTGCTTTCTTATCATTCATGCATTCACTGGAATAGCACTTTTAAACTCCTTCAAAAACTTTTCCTTTGCATTCACAACTTGGCTAACGATTTGGCTCAAGAGGCCTAGCTTTCATCCTGTCTCAGCTTTTGACATGCCTTCCTCATAAGCTGAATAATTTCTAGCATTTCATTTCAAGTGAGAGATGTGTGACTCTTCCTTTTACTTGAACATTTAGAGGCCATGTTGGCCTAATTTCAATATTTTTGTGTCTCAGGGAATGGGGAAGCCCAAGAAGAGGGAGAGAGATAGGGGAATGGCCAGTCGGTGGAGTAATCAGTACACACACATATTAATCAATTAAGTTTGTTGTCTCATATGCATGTGGTTTGTGGCACCCCAAAACAATTACAACAGTAACATCAAACATCACTGATCACAGATCACTATAATAAATATAATAATAATGAAAAAGTTTGAAATATTGTGAGAATTACCAAAATGTGACACAAAGACATAAAGTGAGCAAATACTGTTGTAATAATGCACCGATAAACGTGCTCAATGCAGGATACTATAAGCCTTCAGTCTATAAATAACACAGTATCTGTAAAGCACAATAAAATGAGGCATACCTGTATAGTTTTATGTTGCCTCCATTTTAGAAATGTTTTCTTTGAGGATAGTTAATTCAGTAAATAAATGAAAAAATGATTCAAGTAGAAGGAACGGTAGGAGTATAAAAGAAGGATTAGTCACCTTGCTTGGGGAGAAGGCATCACAGAGGAAATCACCCTTGAACTGAGTCTCGAAAGATAAGAATTTTGTAGTAAAATAAGGGGAATGAGTATTTCATGCAGCGGGGCAAAGGGTCCAAAGGAATAGAGGCAGGACATAGCATCAAGAGATGGGGAACTGCTAATAGGGGCTATATGACTGCAGTATAGTAGTACATAACAAAGGAAGAAAAAACAGGGAGAGAAAAAGTTGACCAAATACGCGAAGAGATATTGATATTAAGAAGTTCAGATGTGGTGATGAAAGAGTTCTGGGTGTGGCTATCGGCATGAGTATGGGTTACTCAAGTGGTGTTGAGATGAAAGATCTTAAACTTATTGAAGTCACAGAACTATGAGGCAATGACGTTAGATGGGTTCTCTACCTGGATCTAAATGGCTATAGGGACCATCTACATGACTATTCCATTCTAAGAAAACATGATCATAAACACTTGGACCATCATGATGTCCAGCCAAAGTGATTAATAGCCAACGAGCCAGTAAGAGCATATCTAAATTGAAAGACAGTCCTAACAACAGAAAGATCCATGAGAGAGGAGAAACAGAAGTCTGTTCTCCATATTAAATTACTCTTGTTCCTAATCATCATAATCTCTATCAGTTATCCATCATCATCTCAGGATCAACAATAAATGGAAATCATACAGTAATCATCATAAAATGTAATTTTTAAAGTTCATTTATCTCTATTATTTTATTCTAGTGAATATTCAACCATTATTCCCTTGACTCTTAGGTTTCTGAACATTAGGTCTTAGTAAGGGATTATAGGACTTTACATCTCTTACAATTGAAGAGCTTCCCTCAGATTCACGTCTGTCAAATGTTATGGAAACTCACAAAAGTATACAGGTTAAACACGGCTGTTTGCATATATTTTTGTATAACTCTAATATATAGGTCCTGGGCAAACAATTGCAGTGTGCTTGCCTATTAACTCAAGGGTTTCAGGCTAAGGTAACAGATTTACAACACAGAAATGGGAAAAATGTACATTAAAAAAATAAAATGAAAGATGAATTTTTACCTATTTGAAATTCTCCAATTATTTTTTGATAGTTAAATAATATTGACAGTCTACTGGAAATATTTTTAAAAATCTCATTTACTAAAACTCCCAGTGGTATAAATATGCAACAGACCCATTTCGGTATGATCCACTTGTACTTCTTCTCTTGATAAAGATTAGGAAGAGGAAAGGATGACATCATTAATATTAAGTGAAAGAGAGCAATATTAAAATAATTAGCATTTATACAGCACTTTTCTCATAGGATCCCAAAGCTTTTAAGGCACAACCTTCAATGTCACATCATTTCAAGGATACAGGTAAGGAAAAGCTAATCAGAGTTCCTTTTCAATTAGTAATAATCGCGCCTCGGATAAACCTCATTGGCTACGATACTGCCACTGCACAAAGCTTATAGTTCCTTTTCATAAGACAGAAAAATGAATGATACATAAAGTTAAATGACTTCCAAGTTAATATTATTAGTAATCAAACAAAAAATAAAATTAAGGGTTCTTCATCCTTGGTACAGAGCACTATGTTCTAAAACAAGCTGCCTGTAAAGTAAGATCTTTCAGGACTTCACATTCACAAAATAATGATGGCGCATCCTCTTGGAAGTCACTTCCTTTTAGTTCGATTCCTTTAGTGGATTTATATTATTATTTTCAGTTTGTTTGTTTTCAAATAATTTTTTGTCAGTGGGGCAGTTAAAGAGAGTTCTCATCGTAGACTCACAGAGGAGTTCATTACTACCCTAACTAGGAGTGCTATCAAAGTTTTGCTGTTAGCTTGCAAAAACAATTACAATAAGGGAAACATCCATTAATATAATTTTTAGAATAAAATAAATTTTATGGGTACCAATAAATAAATAAATAAATAAATTTTAGTGGTACCAATAATTTTAAAAGGTAAAAGCCCTAGTATTCATATTCTTGATATTAACTTTCCCTATTACCTTCTTCATCCTTTCACCAAAATGTCATTTTCAGCTCTCTTTCCTGTTGAACTACAAGTTCTAATTCAGTAGTCCACTGAAATAATGATATACTTACTGGCTCTGAGAATGTTCTCCTTGCTGCTGCACCTGGACTGGACCTGCAGAGAAAGCATAAGCTCAGTAATTTAGGGCTTATAACATAGATAGCCATATATGTATGCATACTTATTGGGCAAGCTCCTGAGGTCTAGGAGCAAGGCTTTATATATCTCAGATATCCTAACATGTTATTATAATGTGACATTTGTTCCATATATATTTTTTTTATTATCCTTTCCTTACTTTAAATCACTGACTTCTAGAAAAAAATTGGGAGTGTAATATTATGTGATATAGGTAAAATCAAAGGCAATTTTTTTATTGATGTGTATTTGAAATTAGTATATGGAAATAAAGTCAAGTTACTACCTATTCAGTTGTGAAAACAGATCCTTAATCTTAAGGCACTATGCATATCTCTTGACTAGACTAATAATGCAATTCAACTAATAAAGTTATAATCAAATATTCTACTGTAGTGATTTTTGGTTATATATGTTAATGAGAGGAAAAATCCTCATATACAATACTTACATGTGATTCTAATGGTCTTTGTTATTTATTAATATTGGTTATGAAAGATGCTTCTGTTGAAAACCAATGAATTTGAACACATTTATTTACCAGTTCTTAGGTGTATATATAGTTTACCAATCAGAAAACCTCATGCTTTGATTCAAATATTTTAGGTTAGGGTGGAACATTCTTTAAAATGTTGCAAAACTGTTGAATTCAAGGGCTATATTAGATGACATTACCACTTGTTAATTTCAGAGGAAACTATTTAAACTCTGCACCTCTTCTTCCCAATCCACAGTAGCTTGCCCCAAATGGATATATACACAACAAATTAATTTCTATCGCTTAACACAATCTACTATTGTAATGAAACAACTTATGAAAGGAATGTTGCAACTTAGGGTGGGTTATGGTTGTCCTTCCCTGAAAAAAACAATTGTTAATGTTTAAAGAAAAAACAATAATAGAAAAATCACAAACATACACACAACACACACACACACACACACACACACACACACGCCAAAAAAAAGAAAAAAAAGGGAGAAATAATTCCAGATGTTAAAGTTATTTATTCTCTTTTGGCCCAGATTGTTTAATTAGTTTTAAATATACTAGAATGAAGCAGCTAATCTGGAAGATAATATTCTTATATTCCTTTACTCAGAAGTTTTATTAAGGAACAATTCTGGACCAAATGGGAAAGAAATTAATGACTACTTAAAGAAAACAAAACAGGGAGGAAGACACTAGAGTGAGGAAAAGAAAAGGAAGAGAGAGGGATTTGAGGGGGTAAATCTAATAGATAGAAAACAAAGTATGGGTTTATAGAAGGGGAGAATATGTAAATGCAGAATATTCTGCTATTCCTTATTGAAAATTCATACCAAGAGGGTAAGGATGACTAATGAACTTGCTGCAAGATAAACAAGCAAGTTGGCATACCATGGAATGAAAATAAGTATAACTAAACCACTACAGCCTTGAAGGAGTGAAGAAAAAAACACCAATAGACAAATTAATAGACAAGCTTAATAAAGAGATAAACTACATTTTGAAAAGTGATTCAAAGAACACAAGAAAAAGCTAAAGAGTGAGAGAAAAATCTGGGAGAGAGAAGAAAAAGAAAAGGGAAAATGTTGAAAGACAAAAACAGAGTTCAAAGAAGTCAAATGGAAGTCAAGAAAGTCTTCAACAAGATGTAGAAACAGAAGGAGTCCAAACCCATAGCGCAAAGCAATGTTTGCGAATGGAAAGCAGCTCCTTTGATCAGTAATAGTTACTCTTAAGTCGTAGCCTCTATTCCTCCAGAGTTCATCTTTAAGCCCTTCCAATCTAGAGTGGAGCTAGTGTATGGATAGAAAGAAGAGATTTATAATGAACACAGCAGTTTAGATGAGTAGTTCAAAATGTCTCATCAAATGTTTCAACAGATTTATATAATGACTAAATGGAAATGGTGATGAAGAACTAGCTGTCTTTACCAAGAATAACAACAACAACAAACAACAACAACAACAACAAAAACCAAAAACAATAATAAAAGAACACCCTCTCCCTTCCAGAGGTGGCTTAAAGAATTAACAAAAAATTCATTCATAGCATAAATTTAATAAAGAAACCCAAGTCTTGCTTTGTGGCACCTCAATTTAGAACTATATATTTCAAACAGTTCTGGAAGAGAAATATAGATAATGAGAACAATTCAATTCCCTGACTCTGAGTATTTAGGTTCACAAATTGCCAACAGCAGTATAACCAATGTTTCCGCATTTATATATCACATTGGCTATTTGCTGTAGATTTGAGGGAAATCACTTTTAAAATCAATAATTACATAAACTTCTTTAGTGACCTTGAGTATATATGTTAAAAAAGTGAGGAAAATAGTTTTAAAAGTTTAAAAATATTTACGCATATAGAGGATGCCCCACTCTCTTGCACCATGAACTGGTCATAATATTTACTTCATTTTATAAAATCCTAGAATGAAGATTTTTACCTAACTCACAATGCAATGGAATTTACTTGAAAGAATAAAGTTGAAAAACAACTATTGTTGTTGTTCTTACACATATGAACTGTAAAGAAGGAAACAAGGGTCTGTCTCAAGTTTTATGCTGTTTTTTTCTTTGTCTTACCCTGGCTTTTTACTCAGTGGGAAAAAAAAATAAATAAAAGGAAAGCCTGAAACACAAAATAAAACCAAGATTTTGGCCTAATACCAAATTTGTCAGGGACTACAAATGAAAGGTATGGTACTGAATTATCTATTACTTTATTCTATTGGATTACAATATTTTACCACAATCAACATCTGACTTTATGGTGTTGACAATTCCCCTTTCAACTGGAATCAAAACTAAAATAATGTGTACAAACAGGATATTAAAGTCAATGGAGAAAATGAAATATACAAGAGACTTATTGAAAATATAAACATTCATTTACTAATCAAGAATGTTTCAGACATTAAATAATTCATTTAATCTGTTGCAACATGTTTTTACATGTGTAATATAATTTTTGCAGAAGAATCACATTGTTTATTAACAAATCTTAAAGCCATGAAACAGAAAACAAAAGGGGGAGAGCACATAATAAAATGGTAAGGGAAAAAGCAAAAATGCTTTAAACAAAGCTGAGAAAATTTTAACAAACAATCACAATCTTTAGATACAGTTAGAGAAGTGACTTACCTTATGCTTAGGTCATAACAAGAATAGCACAGTGTTTAAAGTCAGCTCTTCATTATGGGAGGTACAATTGAAAGCCATAGGTTATAATAACATGAATTGCTACACAGAAATGAAGAGTTTTTCAGCCCAACATGAAAAGCTAACTCTTATGGGAGAACATTTCAACTTGTGTTTAATGCAACATGAAGAACAATTGAGGGTGTAAACATTAAAACACATGAATCTCACACCAATAAGAGAGAGACGGCCCAGTCTCTCAGGAACACAGAAGATTTCATCTGTGACCATATCTGTGACACATAAGGGAAGGCACATCACTCTAACATTGAAGATGCATGCATAATGTATCCATCAACAACTAGCGCCCCTCATCCCCCATCCCACTCATACACACACAAGCCCACTGAGATACAGGGAAAGAATGTAGTGCCAAGCTGTTATGAAGAAAGCAGGACACACAGAAGCGTAGCAGTGGTCATGTGATTTGAGAGGTGTTCTTCCCTTAAACCATCCCATCACCATGCTTATTTTAAAGAAGCCAGGAAAAGACCCTCTTCAATGCTGCAGTAGCTACGAGCCCCCAGCTTGAAGCTAGAGTGTAGAATTTTGATCACCGTTCCCTGCGATGTCAGGGGCTCTCCAGTGGAAGCCAGATGTGTAACACCAGTTAGTGGGGTACAAATGTGTGAATAACAAACATCTTTTCCCTTCTGCATTTCACAGAAGTAAAGGAAGAGAGATACAAATAAAATAAAACCCACGTTAAGAATAGGTTCATAACAATATAAAGATTAAAATGAAGATTACATTTGATTGCATGTTAACACAACTCAGGTTTCATAAAAACTGCCTTTATTTTGCTGCTCACCAGGCTAATTTGTATTTCTTTCCTGTAAACATTTGGAATAAATCAACATAATATGATTTGAAAAATTCTGAGCAGTTGGTCAAATGGGGTTAAAGTCAAGAACAAAAGAAGTCATCTTTGATGGGCATTAAGAAAGCCCTCTCTTTCTATTTTTAGCATGACTTTTAGCCAGCAGTCACATTTAAACTTAGAAAATAATTAAGCTTCTGTAGATCTGCTTACTTATGTAATCTGAGAAATTCTATGGCAATGGTTTGGAAACACCTAATTTAAATTTTATTCTTTTTACATTTTAAAAAGCAAACAACAAAAAGGCTACCTATTTTGAAATTGTTAGTAACTTTCCTATGTACTTTTCTCTACTGTCAATAAAACATGGGCTGTTCCTGCCAATAATAGGGTCATATCAGCTCAGTAGAAAAAATTTCAAATTTGCTTTCCTATAATTGATGATGGTAGTTAACTCAGTCTATTTTATTTTTTGTACGAGATGAGTTTTGAGTCATGTGTGGCATGCGATTTAGTTAGCAGATTCTTAACTGTTCAAAGATCATTTGCTTTTATTATCATTTTCTCTCCCTCATCCTATTCTTAGCAGGCCAGAATATATTGACCTTTCCGTTAATATGTCTTTATTAATTTAGGCTCTAGGCCCTCATGTAATCTTGGTGCCTTCATGGGGAAAACAAAAACTACGGGGCTCAAAGGAGACAATCAAGTATCAGTGATTTTAGCTATAAATGTGGAAACAAATGTTAGCAGTTGTTATGATCAGTGGAGCCACTAACAGTTGTGAAATAATTCTGTAATTACACATACTCTCATTGTAACTGCCTCACCAGCTCAAAAATGGAGGTGAAAAAATGCTTATTTTTGACTCAAAGAAAAAATGGAGGTGAAAAAATTCTTATTTTTGACTCAAAGAAAGAAAAAAAAAATCCATGTACAGTTATATGTTTTTCAATAATAGGGATTGACCAAAACTTTTTGGAAATGTCATAGCCATATGGCTATATGTACTTGTGAGAATGCAAACAATATAATCTAAGGCATGGAGCAAAGTCTGAACTAGCTCCTCTAGAATATTCCTTGTTATTCTTGAGCTTTTAGACCTTAGGCAAGCTGTTTCCTCTCTCTGGAATACCCTGTTGCTTATTTTCTGTTCCAAATACTACTTGTCCTTTAAGATCCAGGTTAAATTGCACCAGGTGCAAAAAATACCCCCAAGTTCCCTAATCAGAAATAATTTTGTCTTTCCCTAAATTCTTTTAACAGTCTTTTTGAAATATAATGTAACTACCATAAAATTCACTCATTTTAGGTATATAATTTTATGACTTCCAATAAATTTATATGGCAGTATAACCATCACCACAATCTAGTTTTAGGTTTACCAAAATTCTTAAGGCCTCTATCTGAACTTCCATTATAAGAGTCATCACAGTTACTCATATTCCAATTATTGGTGCAGGTCCCCAAATATACTGGAGGTTCTTGGAGGAAAAGGACAATGAGTTTAATTCTCTTTATATTTTTTACTATGTCAAACATAGTGCTTCACACAGAGTACAGAGTAAACATTTGCTAAATCGTAATGTTTATTTTGTAGTAATTACAGTTTTTCAATTTATATTGAACTAATTTTTACTTATTTGAGTCTGCGAATATTAAGAGACATAATATGAAAAGTATGTGGATTATAGTTAAGAAATATCTGGGTACCCTATAGAATGATCTTAAAAGTTTAGAAAATACATTACTATTAATACTACTTAAGGTTAATCAAATAGTGACATTTGGAGTCCAATAAAGGTTATTCTATACCAAAGGTTTCAAATCAGGTTAAGAAGGTCCCTTATTTTCTAAGAGAAAAGGATCTTCTGTATCTCATATGGTCAGGTCACTAGAATGACAAAGATAATAGAGATTTTTGAAGCAACATGGCCCTTTTCACTTTAATTATTCTACCTTACTAAAATTATTAAAGAATAATCTATGAAAGAACAAACATTACTGAATACCATTTACTCATAAAACTATAACTTAAGAGGAGAAAAAGAACCTCATTGGCATTTACTCAGATTATTTGCCTCTGTAGCCCACCCAGAAACAGAAGGAAAGAAAGGTTTTATTTAAACAACATTAAGCCACCAGCTCTACAATCTCAGACTCTTAAATTCTATTTCTTTCCTCACTTCTTATAGCAAAAATGGATAATTGGTCTAGGAAAGCTCTCTTCCATAGTTCCATTTATTTATCATTTTGTCTGGAGAAATTAAGATACAAGTATTTGGCTAATCTGAGCCAAATAACAACTCATTTGTGTTTAATTAGATTTATTATCTCACAATACACACTCAACTAAAGAACTGAGAGTTTTGGTTTATTTATGACATGAAAGGCAGCATGATAAAGGCAATGTCCAGTGGAATGGTTTCTAATATTGGTTTTTCCTTTTCCTAGCTGTGTGGTCTTAGACATGACATTCAACATCTCAAAGTTTTAATTTCCTTATCCATAAAAATGGGGAAAATTAAGTAGGATAATGTATATGAAAGTGAAAACTATAGAAAATGAAAGAGAACAATACAAATCTAAGTCATTATTATTATCCTCATGTAGATTTTAAGTCACCTACATTTTATATAGGTAGAATCTGAGGCACGGTGAGAATAAAGAATTTGCTCCAGATCATGCCGGGAATCAGTGACAATATACTTGCCAATTTCTAAACTAAAGCTTCAGAAAAAGGCTGAGTTAAGGTCTGAGGTTACCTCTGCAAGGATTAATCTAACTCCGTGTTGCATGGTTTTAGTCTACTTATCTCATTTCTATGGGACTTAAGTTTCCTCATCTGCAAAACGAGGATGTTTCCAGGGATTTCAACTGAGGTTGATATACCCCTTGGAAGAATCTGTGGATAAAAAGTCGGGCGTCCATGTACTGGAATGGAGAAAAAAAAAATACCATTTTTATATTCACCAACCCAAATAAATTTTAGTATTTCCTTTCACTGAGATTAGGTGACAAGCAACAGCAAGATTAGCAGAACATATTGCTTCAAATTATTATGAATATCTTAAAACATTGTCACGTTCACAGAGATTTCAAATTACAGTAGTCTGACTTGCTGTTAGATTTTGTTATTTAATGAATTTAAAAAGTGATACATAATTTGTTTTTGCACATATTTTGATAATTATTTCAATTTAATCAATTTACTCTGTAATCATACATATTTTATTTCATATATTTAAAAATATTTTTCGGAAAAGAAGAGTGTAGGCTTTGCCAGATTCTCAAGTGGGTCCATGGGGAAAAAAAGGTTAAAAAAACTCTGAACTAGATAAATTCCAAACTTCCTTTTATGTCTAGGATTTTGTGGCTCTAAGAAACCTTTTCCACCTCATTTGCCCTTCATCAAATCATATGTAAAAGAAGTCCTTCTTTTTTTGAGAAAATTATATAAAATTGGTTATTGAGTTAACCAATTGCCCATTTAATAGACCATCTAAGAAAGAAAAAAAGAACATGGTTATCAAAAAGTTATAAAGACCTCAGACTTAAAAAAAAAATATTCTGTTTCACTTGCTCTTTTACCATTGATTTAATTAATTAAAAGGAATAATTGTTTAACAATCATCACATTGAAAACTCTCTAACCAAAGGTGAACTTCCACACACACACACACACATATCCATAACTAATTATTCTCTGAACTCTTGATCGTATGTTCATCACACATAGAGAGCAACAATGCTATTATCTATGTACAACATAAACTTTTGCAGGCACACAGACAATATTTATAAGCAATACAATTTTACAAATCTTTTCCAGAGGACTATTCTTAAATGTTGTCCCACTGTTATATAAATTATTATTGTCTTAAATTCCCCTGAGCTTTCTTAAGTCCTGGGTAAATGTGAAGAATTCTTCTTCCCCCCAGTATTGACCTCTTCTAAAAAAGCTAGAAATATGACAGGTTATGTTACATAGTTGGTGAAGTGAATTATAATAATTAGCATTGTAAATCAAAGGCCTATTTATGCTGTTTTATAGTTAACTTGTGAGTTCCTTATTTCTAAAGCGAATAGTATAATAAATAGAACATATCTAAGAATAGAACTGGTTATCACCATGATTCAAGGTAATATGAATTCGAGCATCAACGATGAATATTCTTAATGTATTTCCTATACATTATAAGTTCCTATAAGTTGAGTCACTCTCAATGGTGTCTACAAAATTTGTAATCCCCAAGCTGGTGTCCCCTTGGCACCAACATTTTTGAGTTGATTTTTGTTCTGAGAATTTTAATGTTGATCATAAATATGAGGAAAATGCACTACCTAATTATATATATATAAAACAAAGCTAAATAAAATATCTTTTGACTAATAGGGATATCGGATTATTCATGACACCATTTCCCAATCTTCTGATGAATAACTGATTATTTTACAGAGAAATTTATCTCCATTCTAGAGATCAAAAAGCAGGGATTGTTACTGGCTTTAGATCACACAGTAAAGTAGTGAAGAGGAGCAGAATATACCACCCCAAAGTGTTCTGCTTTGTTATGTGGATTATTTTGAGCTGAGACAATCGAGACCCAGAAGACTCAAGAAAAACTTTTATCTCTACCTTAACTACCTAAATTTAGACAGGGGGGCCTGACTCAGGGAGAGTGTTATTACCAGAGATAACTTTCATAAGAATGATTTATCTCTATGGCAGGGCAAACATCTAATTACCAAATACCTGCTCTTTTTATTGTCCCATGAATTACCTTCCCCATTCTGAAGCCTCAGGCCCCTATCCCATTCCTTAGCTGTGGCATATAAGCCTCAACCGCTTGACTTGCTGTTGGGTCTCATTACGGTTTGGTTTCATATTTTTATGGGATTCCTATATGTACAAAATTAAAAATTTGTTTTTCTCCTATTAATCTGTCTTATGTCAATTTAATTATTAGACCAGCCAAAGAACTTTGAAGGGTAGAAGTTAATTTTTTTCTTCCCAATAGAACGGAATTTGGCGCTCTTAACTTCCAAATTTATTTCTCTGTACACTAGCAAATGACCCTTTCTTTCTAACCTAACCATCGCATTCCTCATCAGACTATGAACTTTCATTGCTGTTTTACTGTTGACTATTTCTCTCAGCCTTGAGAACCACTTGGAATAGGCATATGGATGTAGGAGTGAAGGAAAACTGATGTAATGAAAGGCAGTTTGGGCAGTAGCATTCGAGCCAGATTGCCTGAATTTGAATCTTGGTTCTATCATTATTAGCTGTACAACACTGAATAAGTCACAATCTCTTTATACCTTGTTTTCTTATGTATAAAACGAGAATAATAGCAATACCTATCTCATAAGGTTGTTGTGAAGAAAATAAGATAATATTTGTCAGGTACTTGCTCAGAAGAATACCCCGCCCATGGTGAACAGTGTATGGGTATTAGCCATTAGTGTGTTTCTTGTTGTTACTACAGTCATTCTTTTGTTTGGATGATATTCTGGACCTGTAATAAAGAATGTTGACTACAGTAATTTCTTTTATGATTTTAACAGTTCTCAGTAGTTAAGATTAGTTTAGATTAGATTAGGTAAGTATTTGTGAAGAAAGTTTTAAAAAACACTGATAAATTTTATGAACTAGAGATTAAGAGACAGATATAGTCAAGAATATGAAAACCTGAATTATTGAGCATTTGTAATTATTACCATTTTTTTGGGCACTTTTGGAAGAAAGTCACATTGGTTTTCATTAAACTTGAGTTTTGAAATACTGAGTTTCTAAGTAGATTTAATATTCTCCTTGGTTTTCATTGAAGGGTAGCAGAATATGCCGCCCCAAAATGTATCTCAAGATTATTTGGAGAAACAGCAGACACAGAAGAAGCTCTGAAAAAAGAGGAGAAGTTACCCTTTCGTTAGAAAAATTTATATTTATAAAAGAAATCTCCAATTATGAGAGTATCTCCCTCTGTACCTGGAAGAGCAGGAAGATTTAAAATCACAAGAGAATTTTATCGATGGAATAGGCACTGATTTAAATCTACATAACAAATCTTACTCTTGTTTACTGTGCTTTTCCTGGTAACCTCTCCCACCTGTCTTTTGTCTTTAGCTGAATGGCATTTAAGTTGGTAGTTTAGGCTATCTCGTGAAGTTACGCATTTTCCCTGGGTATCTCCCAAGTACACATGAGGTATACATGTTAATAAACTTTTAACATGTTTGTTTTTTCCCTTATCCATCTTTTATCACAGGGGGTCTCAGGTAAGAACTCAAAAAGGTAGATGGAAAATTATTTTCCTCTCCTATACATTAAGTGTCATATCATATCACTTATTTATTCATTACAAAACAAACAACTAGTGCTTCTACTGAATATAATATGCCATGTAAGAGTATGGCTGAATTGTTTTCCTTTCTAAACCAAAGGCAAGTATATTGCAGTATTGGTTTAAGAGTTGTGACTTATTTCTCTAAATGCTTAACTAGCATTCATAAGGCACGTGGAAGATTTACACATAAAGAAAAGACATTTCTATACTGTACTAGTAAAGTAGCAAAGATTTAAAAACGTTTAGGAAGTTCCTTTGAGGTATGGAGGTAAGAGCTCAGTTTTCTGAGGCTTTATATCACAATCCATTTGTGGTATATATCATGTTGTTATTGAAGCCTCTCATGATCTAACCAAGTAAACAGTTAACAGATATAGTTTGATATTATTATTAGATTCTCGTTTATATTATATATGTCCTCTCCATATTCTCTGTAGTCTCAAGTTTTAGATGTTCGAGCTAAATCAAATGGAAAGGGAGGAAATCTACTGCCATTAAAATTGAACTTTCAGCTTTCAAAGAAGGGATAACTGTGGTAAAGTTAAATTTTTTTTTAAAAGTTAAACTCACGACTCTCATACAAATGTAAAATGAATGTGTCAAAGATTATTTTATCAAAATTGTTAATTAATGAAAGAACTAGGAAAAGGTTCCAATTGGTTGAAAAAGGAGTTAGGAAAACATACATACATGAACCATCAGGAATAATGAAATGAATTTTCAGATCAGTTGAGCAAAAATCAATTGCTTCTCCAATTGGATGCAATGCGCATTTCCATGCATTAGGATCATTTGCATTACTATTAATATGTTACAACTTAGTGTTATACAATAGCGCAGACAATGAAAAGAGATGACTCAATGGGTTGCCCTGGATAAGAAAGTCAATATTTTTGTCTGTTTCAAAGACTTCACAATTTTACTGAGAACTTTATGGCCTAGGAGCACCTATAATACAATTTATGTCTGTTAATTGAATACTAGTTTATTTTTGAGTGTTTGTCCCCTAGTGTATACCTTCAGTTTCTAAGATTGTATGAAATACCTACTGTACTCACTTTTAAATTGACTGTAGTTTTTGTTTTGACTGTAACATTAAAATAGTAGTTTTATTGAGAAAACATATTGAGAAAAATGGAAAAAATTTATACGAAATATACAGTTTCTATTAAAAATTTGACTTAAAACATAATTTCCAAGGATTAATCTGAAACAAAATTTTGTAGTTTTCTTTTTCACTCAAGTCCAATGAAAACTCAGTGTGAATATAAACAGTATCTTGTCAAGATTCAATCATGAAAAATTCCCAAGAACAACCTATTAAAATCAAACAAATGCAATGTAATGTAATATATAAGCTAAATACAGTGACCATGGACTACTACGTAGTTAGGCATCATATTTTATGGATGAAGTTTCATTTTAGATTTTTTGTTTTTTAAAGAAAAAGCTAAATAAACGTGTAAGAAAAAGTCTGAATTAGAAGGGACCATTTATTCTAACAACATTGTTAAGTTTAGGTTTATAGGTAATTTGAGTTGTTTCAGCCCACTTTAATTACGTTGAAAAATATGCATTTGTTCCATCTACATTACCGTTCTGTTCCTTCCTCTCAGTGTAAGTTCACATTCACATAACTCATTTCAGGATGAAGACAGGTAAAGTTATTTTAGATGTGTGTAAATTTTTTAACGTAAGCCCTACAGCCCTACAGCTGTAGGTCCAGGCACACATTCTAATTTGACCTGTTAAAGCTAGAGACTTATGTATGCAACATCCTTCTTGAAGCAGACAAAAAGCAGAAAGTTATGCTAGCTACATGACCTTGACTAAATTATTTAACTTTTTAAGCATTAGTTTCCACATGTACAAGAGTAAGGATAATTACGTCACGCATTTACTGAACAAATACTTCTTGAGCACCTACCCAGTGCCAGGCTCTGATCTAGGTACAGGGGAGTAAAACATGAACAAGATGGACAGGAACCTTGTTACCTCGCAGCTTACATTCTAATAGGAGCAGACAGATAATAAGCACTTTAAACTAATAGGTAAATCAGTAAGATAGTTCAGATAGCATTTTTTGTTTATTGAAGTTTTACTATACATTTCTGCATAAAAGCTCTTATGATACCATATTGTTATTAACCCACTATAGCTACTATACTTATTAGTATTCTCCAGACTGTGGATCTGTACTAAATTGGAAGTACTGAGGCATTTTCAAAGTGTACAGAAAAACGCATCACATGGGATATAATAATCATGAAACTAGTGAAAGCTGTTATAAAGAATTTCTAT
The DNA here is from genome assembly GCF_004115265.2 of Rhinolophus ferrumequinum. Taxonomy (NCBI): domain Eukaryota; kingdom Metazoa; phylum Chordata; class Mammalia; order Chiroptera; family Rhinolophidae; genus Rhinolophus; species Rhinolophus ferrumequinum. The sequence continues at coordinate 29,576,310 of NC_046289.1, forward strand.
TCTTAGCACTCTTCAATACCGATGTCCAAAATACATTAAGCTTCATTTAGAACAGAATGATGTTATTCATTATGCAAGGGAGTGTTTTAGTTCAGTGTTAGTACTTTTTGTTTCTTTTGGATTTCTGTTGTGTTCCTTTTGATTTCCTATGTATTTCTAGTATTGACCTATGGCACTGTGGCTTGGTGGGGGTAGTAAGAGCAGTTTTTGAGATACGTTGCCCACTTCTGCTAAGTTAATTTTATTTCTGTTTTAGCACAACAAACTGGAAAATGATCAATCTGTGGGTGTGTGATATGAAATATATTTAAAAAATATATAGTTATTTATGGGTCTATATCGCATATATATGCATATAGTACCATTTGTGTGTGTATTCTATCTCCACTAGCACATACCAAAAATGAGTAAAATCATGCTACTAAACAAAAGTTATTCTACAAATAAATATGAGCAGAAATATATCAGGATGTCACAAAAGCAAAATGGATCCTGAGAAATATGGTACCATTCAAATGCAGGGTCAAAATATGCCCTACATGTTGAAAAAATATATTTCTAATTTTCTATCATATAAAGCATTATTCTTATATAATGATATTTCAAACAAAGAGAACTTGAGCTTTGTCATAACTTTAGTTATTAAAAAATGTTAAAATATCAAGAGATTACAATAAAACATTAATATTTGTTAAATCTAGGTGGCCAGTGTATGGGTGTTTGTTATATTATTTATTCTTTGCTATGTATTTGAAATACTTCATTAAAAAATGAGAACTGTTAAAAAAAAGACAAAAGGGAACTGATTCATCAAAGGACATTTAAATGAGGCTTCCAATACCTATAAACTCTTAAGGTTTCTTGAATTTAAAATTTGGGAACATCTGGATACTCTTTTGCCCTGTGTATTTTAAGAACAAACACATCCCCAATGTTTTCAAAGCATATATTTTTCATTATTTATTCCCTTGGCTAAGTATACATTGAACTGAGAATGCTGTTAAATTGTAACCGCTGTCCTTGACAGTTTTACCATTAACCAATTTACCCCCTCTACTCTTCTCAGGGTTGTTTCAGGTAGCTTTGCTATGCCTTACATTGCTCAGTTGTTACATGAGGAATACAATCAGGTCATCCACCAGAGCTTTCCAACTCTTAAATCTCTTATATACTAGTTGTTGTTAAAATTTTTCCACATAGGGTATTCTTTAAAAATAATTCTTCCTTCTATATATGTTTCTTAATTCTTTATTTACATTGTTTATAGAATTCTCTACTTTCTCCTCTTTTCTTCAATTCACCATCCTTATTATTTCTTTCTATTAAATGCTAATAGCAATTAATATGGGAGAGTTCAAAGATAATTTTTTTTCTTGCTTATCCATATTTCTCACTGAATATGTGAAAAACAAGACAAACGTTACTGAAAATGAAAGAACCGAAATTGCTGTTGAAAATGAGACATTTGATTTTTTTTAAAAAAATTGTAAAAGTCAAACCTCTTAGTATAATATAGAGTAACCATTATATTATTTGTTCAAATCAGTCTTAATTGTTGACAGATTTCTTTTGAACCATCAACACATCCTTCCTCAGTCCTTGCCCTGCATACATATCCACAATAATATTTAGGATTGGTTTACAGTCTATAATCATAGAACAGCTGTGAAGCTAACTGATTTTACAAATCTGTAACCCTGGACTCATTAGTATTAAGTTTTAACTCAACTAAGATTGAAAAGGTACATATTTATAAATAGTCTTTTCACAGGGTCACCATACGAATTAAAAATTTTACAGGTAGAAATGTTATACTTAATTCATTTATGTTACTTTCATCCAGGTTATCTCTCCCATATTCCTGTGAGTTAGTTGGGCTAGAATGTAGGCACAATATATATTGCTTAGTTGCCATATTTAAACACTACATAAGCTATATTCATCCCATTTTGTTTCTTTATAAAGCAAACTGAGATTCACATATTCATTTTAACAATTATTAAGGTTCATACTCTTTCTCATTGGCTGAGATGGGTTGAATTTTTATTCACTGAAGAGGGAAAGGCAAATAAGAAACAGGTAGAGATAACGAAGACAGCTTGTTTCTATTTAAAAAACACATACACACACAAGGAAAGGGAAAAGAAGCACAAAAAGAGTGAACTATAGGGAACTGCAGTAAGAAAGTAGGTGAATGTACATGAGGTAATAAATAACAGAATGGGGATTTTTACAGATTATTTTCCTCTTTACACTTTTTACTTCAACTTTCAAAACTCATGGCAGACCATAAAAACACCAATATCATCTGATCTGAAATTAATAACGTAGGAATATAAAGATTAAACACCCAATTTCAGGACCATTCAGTTTCTTCCTAGCTTTTCAAGATAAAGCTGTAAAGTGGAAGGAAAAAGGAAGATTTTTTTTTTCACTTGGAAAACAGTATCTAGTTTAATTTATTTTATAGTAAACAAAAAAATGCATACATGAAACAAGATGATTGCTTAGTGGAACTAATGAAGGGTACTGATCACTTGATCTTTAAACCAATGCGTCTAATAAACATTTAAAATATTGAAGGCAATTGAAAAGTTTGTTTAAAAAACAGTTTGGAACGGTCATGATATGAAGGAGTTTGATATATCATGTTTGATATATTTAAAGTTGTATGAGTAGGCTGTGAAATTTGATGATAAGGCAATTAAAATCCGTCTTAATTTGACCCAAACTACCTCAGATTCTGTGTCAAATATTTGAAATTGAAGATTGATTCAACATTTCCTCACACAACCTCTTTCAGGTCTCGATGACCTCCTTTTTTCTCTTTCCTACTCTTCCACTTATGTACATTCTTTGATGCCTACCTCCACAACAGAGAAGTACCAGCGACTAATTTAGCATCTGATCGCAGAAGACCAGTTGTGTCTCAGTTTCCACTTTTATTCGTGGGAATTCCCTTCTCTGTCAGGCACAGTACAGAGCTCATCACGGATTTCTGCAGCTTCCATACTAAGTTCAAAGTGCTAGACTGCTATAGGAATTTTTCTTTCAGTGCAGATACACACAGCAGTCTTCTCAAAGAGCCACACATTAGTTCATGCCATGCTTCTTAACAAGAATAGTTAGGTATGGTAGCCCAAACAATCAGATTTAATTGCTGAGTGCTGGTATAGCAGCAAGTTGCCAAAGGAAACAAAACAAAACCAAAAAAAACCCAGCAAGCCCCATTTTTATGACTCTAGGCAATACTGAGTGCAGAATGGCATGGACAAAATTTCAATAGACCCTTCTTTTCTTATCCTAAGGCAGACTTAGAAATAGCACAAGGAAAATTGTTAATATAATTGAAAACTATGGCTATAAAAGTCCATGTGAATCTGAATTCCATTCAGGGTTTCATGGAATACGAATCCAAAAATATCTTTAAGGTCTTTCTGAATTCGCCCTTGTTCCATAAGTTGCTGCTTATGCTCTGCAACTATTTAATAGGAGAAATTCAGGGTAAGTGATGCATTCTTTAAATACTGAAGCAGAAACCAAAATGAAAAACCAGGGCTTGTTTCCTTTTTCCTCCCTTCTCTTTTCCTCCCCCCTCCTCTGTCTTTCATTCTTTTTTCACCCCTTAAAATGCAAAATATTTGGGTGTCAACAGAACTACTTTTTCTCCCTTCTCAATTCCAGGATATACATTCAATATTAGTTTTCCTATGTATAATACACAGCTAGCTGTTTTATTATAAAATAATATTTTACATAATAATCGTAAACTGGTTTCATAATTCTTCGCTTTCTGTAGTAACAAGTCACATGGATATTAAGTCAAAAGCACTTTAAAAGGTATTTTCATAAATGGTGCAAGCACATACATTTCAAAGGCTATATGTGATTTCAATTTATCATCCAATGCTGACACTTACTCCTGGATATAAAATATCTCACTAAAAACTAAACACGAGTCTGGGTCCCCAGAATATTTAAGCTGAAGTCAGTATAATAAAATGAGCATACCTGTAAAGTATTCAGACATCATATACACGTAATTATACAAGTTGAACTTTTCAAAGCTAATGGAAAACATTAACATACATTCTCCATTTTTATTTCTAGCTTAGCCTATTAACGACGATAGGGTACCTTGTGGAAAAACTCTCAACAGTTCTCTGTAATTCTTACTTCTGTAATTCTTGTTAAAAATGAGAATAAAATGAAAATTCTGTATTAGATACTGCAAAAAGATAAAGATAAAAAAGTTAAAAAACTCTTGAATAATAGGCATAGCATACAGAGGACTATTAAGACTGTAAATATCATAATCTACATTGGAGAATGAGAGCTGCGATTGTGAAATAGGGCAAGAAGCGTTCATTAGACAATGCAAGTAAGAGGCTAACAATACATGGGAAAGACTATCCGTATGATTAAAATGGATTGCACAGGGATTCAATGTATTCCCTTAAATTCAAGTGAGTGGACTTAAAAAATTATTTATCCAATTCCTTTTCATAAACATATCTCTTTTGCATATGCTATGTATTCTGACCTGTAATGTTCACTGCGTTCTTTTTCAGTGTCTCCTGTATCATTCAAATGTATTAGACAACATAGCAGAGCAGAGGAGAGCAGTAATTTCAATAAATAGTAGTATCACGCTTTGCCTTTATCTCTCCTTTCGAAAGCGGTCTGTACTTGGCAAATCAATTAAATAAGTCTTACCATCAAGTTAGAATAAATGACACCATCTCTGTATAGAGAAAAATGCGGCCTAAAGAAATATTACAGCATATTTAAAGTTATATAACAAGGCCCCAAAAACTCAAATCTATTCTAGGAAAATTTGCCCTAAGCAAGTTCTTTTTTTGGGACTTAAGAATAATTTGGTGAATTTTAAAATAACTCTCCCATGACTATTCTATGAACATAGGACCCAAGAATGGTGCTTTTCCTGTAGACACTTTTGACGGTAGCACTAAATAGCTTTAATTTTCAGAGCCAAAGGCATTTCTTCTAGTAATGGTTTTGAACACTACAGCCTGAATACATAGGATGTGATTTAAAAAACAGAAAACAAAAACAGAATTCCAACTTGTAAAATCCTTAAGTGAGGCCCCATTTAAAATTTTTGCTACATTCTCTATGTAGGTACATATGGCAATGGCTTCCTTTGGTGTAGATGCTCAATAGATACTTGATGATTAATCATGACCTATTGGTAGTGTGAGCAAAACCGAGGTATAAACGATCAAGTAGAAATCACACAATCATATCCATTCAATTTTTACATTCACTCAGGACATCAAAATCCATTACAGATTTTCAAGCTCAAAGCATGTTTTGTTATCTGCATTTGGCACCGAGTAGAAAGGAAAATGCATAGAGGATAATCAAGATCCAATTCCTTTAAAATTGTACCATTCATATTTTAAGAGGATTAAAAATCCTGTTTGCTACATTCATGATAAATGAGCTTTCTCATGAACAGACCAGGCAGTAGAAATAACCTCTTTTAATTCAGCCATATATAAATCTCTGTTTTATTTTCTCAGCTGGCTTAAACACCTCTGTCTTGTTGAGAACATACTAAGGACACAGAAGGCATTTAGGAAGTCAGAAAAATGAGCATTCACTACTAGGAAGCGGTGTTAGAAATAACATCACACTAGAAAGCTTATTGAAATTTAACTATATAGGCATAAACCCTTAATATAAATGTCCAATTTATAAATTCATTCAACAAACACTGATTGACGATGCTGTGAAGTCCTTGCCCCAAATTGCCAGAGTTTCCATCTCCCTTTACCTTCCACCATAATAAGTAGTGTAAGGAAGGTGTCTCATTTGAGCTGTTGGAGGAAGAACACAGAATGTAAGATCCTGTTTTGCCATTCAGAATTTGTCAGGGTAAAAATGCCTCAGAGTAGGCTGGATTCTGTTAATGCGTTTTCCCAAGAAAAAAATGTTGCAAATAGTATATAGATTCCTACATTAATCAATTTGACACTCAATTAAACTAAACTATAGTGCTATTTCAACTTATTAAGAGTAATATAAACTTTTGAGCCCTAGCCTAGACGTCTGGTCACCATTTATAGTTAGTTTCATGGCAAAGTGCTTTGCCTCACTTATAAGTTGGGAGTGCCTGTAGAGTTTGAAATACAATGGAATTCAAGGGCAATATATGTAATGATGGGGTTCAGGACATGCTACCCCAAAGTATGGCACCTTGGCATACTGAAAATTGTGAACTGAAGAAATTTGAGAAAAAGGAAGAAGCAAGAAGGTCTTTCTGTCCTTCCCCTACCCTTCTCCCCTGAAATAGGTCCTAGACCCTCATGTGACAGGTGCCCTGTCTATACCCCGCGGAGAGGAGCATCCTCATTTCCAAGCTGGAGGGACACAGAGGATCAGAACAAACAGGCCTTGCTAAGTTTCTTTGAGTTTACTACCCTTAGCTCATACTCTTTTCCCTATCCTATTTTTTCATGACTGTCTACTCATCACCAAAACTAGCATAAAAACACTTGTTTCTTTGGGTCTTTATTTTCTGTGTCATGTGAAATTTATATAAATACATTTGTATGATTCTCTCCTATTAATCTTTGTCAGGTTAATTTTCAGACCCAACCAGGGACCCGAACAGGGTCAAGGAAAACTTCTTCCTGCCCTACAATAATAATTATAATAAAAAAGCACTATTCTTATTAGCCATAATCTTCAGTGAGGTGGGGTGTGTGTGCGCTAAGTAATCCAGACAATACACAGGAAAGTAATTTTGGAGAAGACACAAGAAAAACTGGAGAAGATAGTCAACTGGCCAAATGAAAAGAAGGCTGTATCTCATCAATAGATGTTCATACATATCTTATTCAATACACTTGACCATGATTAGGCAAAAGAAGCAAGCAGGAATGGTACAAGTGTTGACGTCAAGTTAGGTCAAGTTGATAGTAGAGTTAATAATACTTGATTTTTCAATCAGACTATGGCTAATAACCATATGTAAAACATTTTACAGCATGAAAAGGAGCAGATACTATGTATGACAGAGTTAGTTCAAACTGAAAATAACATTACCTTTTGACCTTTAGTAATTGTTAATATTTACTGAGTACTTATCAGGTACTATACCAAGCAGTATTAAATGATTTAATATTTAAGTACCCTAAAAAGGTGGTATCATTCTCATTTTATAGGAATATGAAGTGCAGACAAGTCAACTTGCCTAGGGTTACAAAGCTAGTGAGAGCAGGGTTGCAAATCCAGCCCAAACTCTACTGTCAGCATTATGTTGCATTGGTCTTCAGTAAGTTTACTTCAACATTGTGAGAAAACCAATAAATATTAACTGCCAAAGCATGAACATCTTCAGAATACGATAAGAAGCTGGTTCAACTTGATGCTTTCCGAAAAATAGCTTATTTAAAAATTTTTTCAAATAAATACATGCCCCAAACTCTCAAATTTTATATTCACATGGTAACCATGAGGCTATTTAGAAATTTTTAGTACGTAAAGAAAAAAGCAATAAGGAGATTTCCCAAAGAAGAAATTTTAAGTGTGGCTTTAAATAACAAATGGTTTCAAGAAGTACTGAATTACTTAAAAGCAGAGAAAGAATTACTATATCTTTCTCAACTCTGGGAGAGAAATAAGCCTTGATACACTATACATCCATTGTATGTAATAAATTAGCTTCTCTTTTATGAATCTAGAATGGCACCACCTTCGTAGGAGCTTGAGAAAACAGCCACACAAATCACTCCTTGTTCTGTGGTTTAGATGAGGAATTCTGGTTGAGAACGGAAGTGTTTTTGAAAGGGGGGGAAAAAGGTGACCAGAGGAAACTCATAATTCTATTTACTGAAGTCTGTCTAGTCTGCACATTTCATTGCATCCAAATCCATGTTAGTGTGAACAAGCAAAAGAAAATTTCCATGGTGGTCGAGTAGATACTTCTCTGAATCTTTAAAAAGTAGATTCAACCAAACCTGTCTGTAAATCTATGGGTGTGAACCACAGCAGGTTAGACCATTAAGCTGCTTAGTATTCATTAAACCTCTGTGAGTTACAGGAAGCAGTGCAGACAGACACTGGAACTACCTTCCATATAGAATAGACAATTGGGTTAATTAAGAAAGAAGAAAAATGGAGACAAAATGCTGTGGAGCATTAAGGGCACAGCAAGGAAATGATGGGCATCAGCCAGTGAGGCGTGAAAATCACGTTGATGTCCATTTCCCTCACTATTGGATAGAGAGCAATAAACAAAAGATACTGGAAATTTAATGCTGATCCTTCTTTTGATTTAAATTGCCTACCAATGCTGCCTTTGTATCTTGGCAATAGATAACAAAGCTTTAACCAGGGGCCTATATACGACTTATTTATCAAATAATAACACTGGATTCTGACTTCAATTCTATTGAAAGCTAACTGAAGAATACTTCTACTGGCTTAACGATAAATCTCAGCTTTTATATTTTTTTGTTTGTGTACTAATTCTGATTCCCATATGAATTCCTACATGAATTTATGAAAGCACGATTTTTCAAAGACTTTTAGTTGTCAGTGTTTTCCAAACAGGATGTCAAGGAGACTGATTGGGGTCACAGAGTAGAAAGCTGCACGGCTCTAGGTAAACTTCAGGTTTCAACAATAGGGCAAGAAAGTCAATTCTATAGTTTGAGACTCTTCTTCCCTCCTATTACGTCCAAGGTCAATAGGAGCTAGACTTGTAGAGACTGGAATAACTATTTGATATTGATGGAGCCTACACTCAAGAAAAATCGAGATAGCTACCCGTTATTGAATTATTTTGAAAAAATAGAGTATCAGAATATACTGTAGGAAGTCAGTAAGGCAGTATAGAATTAAAACGTTTTAGAAGCACTGACCTAGATTAATATATGCTTCAGGGAATTAGAAAAAATGCATGCAAATTTTAGAGACATTTGACACATACATAATGGGATGTTTGGGTTTTAACTCATCATCTGGTCAATATGTGTTTATTAAATGCTTACTGTGTGCTAGATGGGGGAAGGGAGTATAAGACCCCAAAGGAGTGAAGCCAATGTCTTTACCCAATCAAGTTTCATAACGTAATAACAGAGTAAATACTTTTATGCTCCTAACTCTGATGTGGGTGGGGGTTTGGGGAAGATTATCAGGGAAGGCTTCTTGGAGCTAGGATATGTGAGCAGAATTTTAAGGGACAATTATAAATTAGTCAGGTGAAGAAAAGGCAGAAAAGCCAGAGAAAAAGGCAAGTGTAATTCACAGATGTTAGGGACCCTGGCCATTGGGAAATTGCAAAAAATATGGCTGACGCTAATTTTAACCATGATAGAGTGGTCAGAGAAGTAGTTGATGAGGTAGGTAAGGACCAATTCCTAAGGGTTGTAGAGAGCCATTGCAAGATTTTAAGCAGGGGAATTTCATGATTACATTAACATTTTAATACATTCATTCTGGTGAGCAATGTGAAGATGGATTAAAAATATTTATGGGATAAATGATGAGGGTAGAGGAACTAATTTGGAGATTAATCTCTTAATCCAAATGAGAAATTCAACTAAAATCATTGAAAGTAGTTATGAAGGGAAGGGTGCAGATTCTAGAGATACAAAATCTGTAGGACGTAGGTCATGAGGGATATAACTCCTAGATTTACTGTCTGAATAATTGGATAGTGTCATATATTGTAATGGAGGATAAAGGAACAAATTTTGGGGCTGAGTTATATTCAAGGTGCTTTTAACTCTGGAGAGAGATGTGAGCTATAGATAATTGATGCCAAGGTAGTTACTACATAGTAATATGATGGTAGTATATGTGAAGTTCTTAGAATGATCCCTGACCAAACTAAGTGCTATATAAGTAGAAGTAATAATGATGATGGATGGTGATGACCATAATAATAATGGTTGATTATGAGATGAACCCAGAAGTATACAGAGCATTACTGTCCAATAGAACTTTCTATGATGAAGAGAATGTACTGTACCTGTACTTTCTAATATGGTAGCTACTAGCCACATGCGACTATGAGAACTTGGAATGTGGCTGCTGCAACTGAGAAACTCAATTTTGAATTTTATTTAATTTGAATGAATTTAAATTGAAAGGCCACATGTGGTTACTGGCTATTATATTGGACAGTGCAGATATATAGTGAGAAATGAAACAGAGACTCTGGGAGTGAATCAAGTTGATCACCAACATGAAAGGAATCGTAGAAAAATAATCAAATAGGCAGGATGAAAAACAATATAGGGTTATACTGTCTATAAACACAATTGAAATTCCCTTGAGAGGATGATCTGGGTGAATGGGAGCTGGTAGGGGAGGTTTCCTGGAGGAAGATGGGCTGCAGCTATGAAGTAGAAGAGAGCACTTCAGGAAGACAGAATAGCACGAACAATGGCCAATAAGAAAGAAGAAACAATATGACAAGAAGTTTCACCTTGGCTGGATAAGGAATAAGAGGTGAATTGTCTTTATCAGGGACTGAGAGGGTTCTGGAATGTAGAACTTTCAGTTTAAAACTGGGACAATCCCAGGATGTGGTACTTTAAATGTTAAAATCAGGAATAGTCCTGGGCAAACTGGGAGGAATTGGTCACTAAAAATGTTAGCTAAATAATGGCTGGTCAAAGTATGAAGGACTTTGACAGAGAGGCATTTACTCTTGATACAATGACTTAGAGGTAGGCTATTGTAGCTTTTTTGGAGAATTGAAAGAAATTAAAGTAGCCTTGGGAAAATTAGTCTGACATAAGAGAAAAGAAGAATTATAAAAAGGCTATCCAATTATTTAGCTACTCTTGTAAACTGAGTGTGAAGTTATTAGGGCTTAAACATCGAAGTTAGAGAAGAAAAAAAAACTTATGTTTATTTAATGCTTACTATGCCCCACGTACTCTATCAGAGTTTACATAAATTATCAATTCTCCCTGAAACCCAGATGTGGAAACTTTATAAACTTTAGAAAAGTTGATTGATTTATTTAAGCACTCACCATTTTCCAAATATTTTGTGAGTGCCTGCTATATGACATACAAAGTTCATAATTTATCTTACTAAAGTCAGGGTTTAAAAGTAGATCTGGCTACAAAGTTCATTGTTCATGTTATGTTTTGGAAGTAAGAATTAAAAGGAGGTAATTCAAAGGAATAACAAAAGTGACAAAATTTAATAACACACTGTCAAAATAAAAAATAAGTAAGAGTGAAAAATAATTGGAAGATTTCTACGTTGGGAAACTTTAGGAACATGACCTAAGAAACTTGAGAACACGAAAGAGAGAGAAGGAATTTAGATAGCAAAGTTGGATATACTGAGTTTGAGATCATAAAAGGACATTCAAACAGCAGCTGGAAATACAGATATGAATGCAAGCAAGGTATGCCATTTTAGTGCATATTATAATGTGCTAACAGTTATTTGGCCTCTAATATATTTTAATTAATCTATTTTATTTATAAAATGAAACATCACATGAAAATGCTAATCTGTATATGTATGAGGCTGAATTTCCATAGAAGTATTTTATAGACTTTATTAATTTCTATTTCCATGAAGAAGAGATTATTTCGAGCAGGAGTGGGTTAATTGTATTTAGGTGCTCTTCTTCCTCGCAAAGACAATAACGGAACATAATCTTTACGACATGAGCTCAAGAACGGCCGAATACGTGTGTATCCAGGCATTAAAGGGGGCGCATCGGAAATTTGTAAAAGGTTGCAGTGCTTATTTTCACTGATGACCTCTTTTTGATTGTCAGATGCTCACAGTACGAGGCAGTAAGTAATGAGGGTTAAGCAGAACTTCACTAGTGTCAATTACATAGTGTGAAAAAATCTTTTTATTATGGAAATTAAAAATGTATGCCCAGGCTAGACAGAGACCCAGCATCTTTTTCAAAAAGTACTACCAATTCTTTTCAAGAATTTTTTTGATTAGATAGATTTACCAACTATCCCTGTCAAAAAGAAAGTCATGTGCTTTCCCATTATTTATATGTCTGGTCATGTATTGGACGTCAGAGAGAGGTATGTACTTAATTTTCTCATTTTGACCCAATTTATTACAGTCTAACTCATTTTTTAAAAATTCAAAATGAGGCAGGAGTCAAGAAACTTTAGTAGTAGTCGTTGTAGTGTTTTAAAAGGATACTATTTTAACAGATTTCTTTACTACCTCCAAATTCCCAACTTTATACAAACAGCATGAAAGTAATACATATAAAATGAAAAAGAGTGGAACATTACAGAAAAATATATTGAAATAAACAGTAAATCAACTATTAAAGATTGCTAAGTGAGAGTTTATATAATAGAAAAACTTAAGGGATTATCTGAGTAGAATATTCATTTTATGAATCTTTATTTTATTACAGTTTCTTCTAGTTTAAATAATTTGTGGTCCTGTTGGTGTTTTAAAAAGGGAAGAACTTTATAAACAGGAAATGCTGCAGTGTTTAAAGTCCAGTTTTCTTCGGTCCCTTCTTTCCTTCCTCCCTTCCTTCCTTGAATATGTAGATCTACTATTATCTGCAATTCAACTGAAACTTCCATTTGCAGAAGCTCTACTCTGTCATCCAGTTGAGGTTTACTTCGATCAGCATTGGTGTTTTACTAGTGTGTTAAGAGTTCAAAGGCAACTGTGTTGTATGGTATAACTTAAAAAAGCCACTGTTTTCTTTAGGTAGCTAAAAGTTCTTAAGCATTAAATAAAAATATAATTAAGTTTCAGTCTTTGTCCACTCAATAGGAAAAATCAATTTAGCTTCAAAATTTCAAATGATCTAAATCAACCTTGATACTGGGAAATCTAAGATATTAAAGATCAGTGTTCAAGGTCCAAGGTAAATTAATTTGGGGGTATCTAGACACTGTTACAAATCTCTAAAGATTTATATCTAGTGCATATTCCAGCTTTTCAAGTAAGTCAGAAAAGACCACTATTTCTACAAGAAATAACTAATAAAACCAGTTCTGGTTTTTGTTTAAACTAAGAAGGAATTCTGAAGCAATTTTTTTTCCCGAAGGATTTTAAAAAATGAACACTGCTGGAACAAGTTGAAGATTGGTAAAAATTTGGAAAGTGAGTTTCTTCCCTTTTTTCACTTGGTTTGAAGGGATGAACAATAGTGTACAACCTGAGGTACTGATCTCATTATATTTATACTTTATGCATTCTAAATGTGAAGCCAATCCCATAGATCAAGAAATAGTTAGCAGATTATAATTATATTTAAATAAGGCATTACCAGGTGCTCAAAAAATATATTGAATATATTGAACTAAAATACAAAATAAGAATAATAAATTACACAAAGGAATGTCTAATATTTCCTTGAATTAAAGTTTTCTACCTTATGAATACATCTACATCCTCTCCTAAAATAATACCCAAAACTATATAATCAACCTAATCCAGATGAATATATACTGTGAAAATAAGGCTACTTCATGCCATTCAGAGAACTAATGACTTTTAACAACTCTGAACAACAGAAACCATGGTGTTTAAAAAAACATTTTCTGCAACTCACTCGGCAGCTTTATGACTTTGGACAAGATATCTAACGTCTTTGAGCCTCAGTTTCCTCATCTGTAAAATGAGGATGATAATATCTTTTGCAAACAGAACTGTAACGAAGATTAATTAAGATAAAATAAATGAGATGTCAAACTAAGATGGTGATATAGTAAAAAAAAAATTGTATTTTTTACAAAGGGGCCATCAACTACAAGGAGTAATATTTACTGTGCAGTATTAGCCAGGTAAGGTTAGAAATTATCTTGTTCTTGTACAATTCATTGATAGATTTACTTTTGAACAAAGCTTAATTTATTTTTTGGTCTTATGAATGTCACAGAAGACAGTGACATGAAATTGGTAAAGCCAACGTGTTACACTGGGGTTGGAGAATTTATTTCTACAGTTGTGGGAGTAAGTGAAAATGATGTAAATGTGAGAGAAGGAAGAGAACTAGCCACAGAGGGTTGGCTATCTCTAAAGTGATGCTATAAAATAAATAATGCACTTTACTGACAGTCCCATCAAGAAGCTTCCATATGAAAAACTGAAACATGAGGGCATTCCCTGAAATTCTCATTATTTAGGATTAGAGTCTAAAATTTTATGAAACAATCATTTACCAATTTAAGATGAAATAGAAAACAATTACCAAAGGCTATTTTTGTCTAGATGATTATCATGAATATTAGGCTCCCTAAGGAGTTCTTTATGACATTGGTCTTTATAGCATTATAAATTAAACAGAACACCACCTATAGAGTCCACAGAGATGTGGCATTGAATGGAATATAGAAAACCTACCACAAGTGACAAAAAGAGAAACACACTTCATGACAAATAAATAAAGCTCATGTGTCACAATGAAAGAAACAAACTCAGATAAAGCCAGAGCTCAAATAAGAGCTGAGTGCTATGGAGCAAATGCCACAGCATACACAATCCCATCCCCCAGAAGCCAGTTCCACATTCCAACCTGAGAGCCCTCCTGTACACATGCTGTCACAGAGAAAGTAATACCCTGATGGATGCTGTAGGCTGTGATTGGAGATGATGCCAATGGTAGACTTCTTATACACTCTCATGGGAAATGGAGAATTGCCTGGATGAAGTGGCAGAAAGAAATGGGTTATATATTTTTTACACTGGGAATCATAATCCTGGGAAATTAAGAAAAGACCTATGAAAAATGTGGTGACGAGATGATAATCTATCTTCTTCCAAAAGTCTATGATGATATCACAATTCATTTGCCTTTCATTACTTTGCTTCTCCTTACAAATATACATATTTCAAGTAGAAATTAATTCTCCACAAAATCAGTTTTAAGAGAAAAAAATCTGTTACAGCTGCAACTTGTAAAAAAAAAAATCAAAGAAGGCAGCTGTAATTCTATTGACTCAATAAATTCAACTTGGTGAAACTATGGGTTCAGTCATGCTATTCTTTCAAGGCTTTTTCTTAAATTTTAAAGTGAAAAGATGATATTCTACCTGCGGTCTGCATATACCACCCGTTATTTTAGATAGTGTCATCTTTCTGTTTTTTGTATAACATTATAATATTTCTGGGGTCAGAATTAAGCTGACAATACTGGCCTGCACATATTAGCTATAGTTGCCTGCACAAAGCAAATACATGTTGAAATATGTTATGTCTCTAAAGTAACAAATTAAGATTTTAAAATTCATAGGCTATTAAAGTCCTTTTATTTACTAGTCATATTTTGAGGTACATATACTCCTTCTTAGTTACTCAACAGTGCCCCTGTTTTGGAAAGAATATTCAAAGTCTGTTAATAATATTTCAATGAATCTGAATGAATCTTATTCAATGAATAAGATTCAATGAATCTGGTTTATAAAAACAGAAAACCAATTTATGCTCTGGTTTAACACAGTAAAAATAAGAAATGAAACCCCTAAAAAGGTAAAGAACATAGATGTCAAACTTCATGTAAAACATTTTGTTAAAAAAACACGAATTTCAGAGTGATAAGCTCTTCTAGATTATAAACACCTTATAAAAATACAAGTATCAAAGAAACTATCTTCCTGAGTAACCTAATTAATTTTTTAAAAAGGGAGTCAATCTTCTGTTTTACATAAAAATAGGGGAATCACATTAACTTTTCATTTAATAACCAATTTTGGATACTTCCCTGCGTCTGTGGTTAATGGGACAGAATTGTCACTAATGTAATGTAAATATTCAGCTACCAGAGACAGGTCTGCAAAATGGAATCTTTGACTTTGGCTAATATGAGTTTAGCTAATTAACAAATTACCTGGTTCAAAGGAATCTTTATGGAATTAAGGTGGTGGTAACAATCAAGTTGGCTATTTGGGCTTTAAGAATTTTGATGCGATACAGTGACTACCAGAAAAATGTTACTCAGAAACAGTGCAATATGAAAATATAGAAATTTCCCTCTAAAACAGCTAACTTTCCCCCTTCGGTACCCTCATCCCTTTCAGCCAAATGCGAAGTGCAAGGCAAAATAAATTAAGGCAAAAGGAAAATAAAATAAGAAAAATGGTGAGGGCGAGCATGTTATTGACCATGTAATAAAACACGTGCAAAGTATACCTCAGATACACTATAGGTAGATGAGCACGAGGGAAGCCGAGCCTGGTTTTGCAGTGGGGAAAAGAAACACTGTTAAAGAGGAATGATAGTATAGTAAGGGTCTCAGAAGTTTAGATGGCTCTTTCACCAACACATTCGTCAGGTAATAAAGTAGCCTTAGAAGCAGACACTTGAGTTTGAAATGTCAAGGTTCAAGCTATTTGAGACCTCATGATAAAAAAAATATCCGCTTATTAAAAAAAAATCCATGACGGAGATGACTCCCTCTGATCAGAATGTGGTATGATCTTGCTGAAAAGATGTTCATTTAAGTTAATAGAAAAGCAGAATGCTAGTCTATGGCATCACACTGATCTTCACTGGCTTAACACTAGCAAAGTACATGTGACATCATTTATAGGATGACTCTACTGTACATCTGCCTATTATTCTTTAAAGAGGGCACTAAAGCCAGCTCAGAATTACTGAATCCATATATATATATGTATATATATATATGTATATATGTATATATATATATACATATATATATATCAATAGACACCAAAAAAGATATAAAAACTTAAACACAAAACTCTTCTCCAGACTTATCTTTTATCAGAATGTTTCACTGATTTTTTTATACAGATATTTTATATTTAAAACCATGTTTAATTTTGATGACTTTAAATTGATAATTTTCTGGCCTGTTCTTTCTTTCTAGGTTGTCACACTGCCATGTTCAATTCCAGGGCCTCTTCTTTTATTAGGCTGTCACAATGTCATGTGAGCTAAATTTTAAGTGTGCATTCTCTGCTTACAAAATTCTTCATGAAGTTCCAAAATACAAAGTTAGGGTGGGAAAATGAGGGTATAGGACAAAATGGCACAGTGAAGGAATCAGAAGTGCCCTTATTATTTGATTTGTTCTTTAATTGTATTTCAAGAACCCAGCACAGCTGAATGTAGTAGGCACTCAATAAGTGTTTATTGAATGAATATAAAAACTTTTTTTCTATCCTTAAAAAAATTGAACCATGTTACATAATATTCAGAAGGTTTTACACTTACCATCACAAAGATTTGTGAGAAAATGTATGACTGCCTCTTAATGGGTTACTTTGAGATAGTTTCCAAAATATGGTCAATTCTCTACATATTAAGAAATTATACCTTTTTTTCCAAACACATACACATGTGATTTTCTTTAGCAGGATGCCATTTCTAAGAAAACCTTGCGCTGCATGTTTGTTCTGTTTCTGTAACTATACCCATAAAACTGAAAAACGTTATCTTTCAAAACAGTGTGAGTCTTGTCTTTTTTTTCCTTCTCTGTTCTTCATTTTCTATTACTAGGGAAATTTACTTGTCAAGGAGATCTTTTATTAGTACCTTATTTTTGTATTACTCAGTTCTGAGAAAGGCAATTCTGCAGTAAGCATTACTTCACAGACTTGCTACTCCCACTCTAAATGATGTTTTAGGCTATTGTAGGTGATTTTTGTAAGTCTCAGATGAGAATTTTGAGTTTGAAGCACAAAATAGATTTCTGTTATTTTTCAGTAGAACGGAAACATCAGAATTATGTTAACTTTACATGTTAAGCGAATTCTGATAAAGTGAAAGGTAGCAAAATTTGCCTATTTTCCACAGAGATAATCTTAAAATTGATTTACTGCCATCTTTATCATTACTGTAGTCTGATCATAAGACATCATCTATCAAGGTACTCAGAATATTACATATAATAAAATAAATGCATATTATTAATATGAGTAAATGCCAAAATGTCCAAAAATGAAGACTTAAAAGGCTCAAATAATATTCTACATACAAAACAAAAAGACACAGAAATTTGCCTAAAAAAGGAGACTATACAAACTGATGTTTACTCATTGAAAAGGTACTGAATGTTTATTTACCTAAGGACTAATGTTCTAGCTGTTCTACTTCACCTCAAAGTTGGCTGATTCAATGCAGATACCTTCTAGATTTTTAAGTGCTGTATATCAAGGTAATATATATTACGTGTTCCTATCTCGTATCTTTTCCATTTGTACGAAATTTCTTATAGAAGGTATGATTTTAGATGAGGTCAAATAGGACATTCAACAGAAATCAAAAGTTGATCATGGTCTTCAGGGGAACTATTTTTATTTACTGAGAAGTAATGAAGTAATAAGCAGAAAAATGCAATGGATACAGCAAAAATACTTTAAAAACACAATTTGAAAAAAGGTTAAGAGAGCAAAAATGGAATGTATTGTTATATATTAAGGGGTCCCCAAAGAAGATAAATTTACAATCTATATTTTATCCATATGACAGTTTTATATTTGAAGGGCTTAATGATAATTCCACAGTGAGTTTACTTTGTGTGCATGTGTGTATGTGTGTGTGTATGTGTGTGGCATGTAAAGAAAGAGTAGCTAGGGGAAAAAAAGGCAATGTAAAAGGGAAGAATAAAAATGTAATGGTAGATTATAGAGGATCAACTCTTAAACACATGCTTCCATGAAGAATAATCTGAAACCATCCCCGAAAAATGAGCTCTCCTTTTCTCAAGCTCTAAAATGAAGATAATTTCATATAGCCTCTACTATAACCATTTCTTTATCAATGTCATTTTGACACACTAAAAAGTTATAGCAGTTCTTGGCAAACTTTTTCTATAAATGGTGAGATAGCAAATATTGTAGGTTTTGCCTGCCACGTGGTCTTTGCTGCAACTGTTCAGCTCTGCTGTTGTACTGCAAAAACAACCAGACTATATGTAAATAAGTAAGTGTAGCTGTGTTTCAATAAAACTTTATTTTTGGACACTAAAATTTGAATTTTATGTAATTTGCACATGCCACGAAATGTTCTTTTGGTTCTCCCCCCATCATTTAAAAATGCAAAAATCATTACTAGCTGTGGCCCACAGAAGAAAAACAGGGTTTGGTCCAAGGGCTATAGTTTGCTGACCCGAGTTACAGCATTAATTTGATGAATAAAAGTGCAAAAAACCCACCAAAGACAATACATCAAAAATATAAGTGGTGATTGAGAACTAAGGCTGAAACGAAAATACTGATCTTAAAAGATCTATAAAATCAGAACCATCTAATTCATCATTAACATTAGCCCTATTTTATACCAGTCTTATTTTGGCATTCAGGAAATTGTTAAACATTTAAAAACCATTATTGAAAAGAAATTGCTTTCTGACTTAATTCAGATATTTTTCTGAACTTGTTAAAAATACATGTAGTCCTTAGTTAAGTGATAATTCCTCCCCTAACTTTTCCCACTTCAAATAATACCTTCTTTTTATTTGTTAGCATAACAAGTACCTATAATTATCGTAATCCTTCTACCTTATCACCTTTCTTTTAAGTTCACTTATGTGCCAATAAGCTGTCTTTATAAGTCATCTTCTCTTTTACTGTTTGTGAAGGCCTTTAAAAATTAACACATTTGATTACTTATCTGTATATACTTATAACTAAAAAAAATTTATCATCATATTACATAAACTGAATGAAAACACAAAATTTTGTAGCTGTGAGGTATTTTTACTCCTCTCCTTTCTTTCCTTTCTACGTGTCATTATTTCATGAGCATTTATCTACCTTTTTTCCTGAATATTTTAACATTTAAGCTTTCCAGGACCCAATTTTCCTTAACTAATTAACTTCGATTTTGTAAATTTACCTTGATTTATATTATCTAAACAAAGAATTAGCTTGCATTAACTTACCTATGTTATCTAGTTTTCAACACTGCTTGAGTTGTTCTTCATCTTGTGCATTACTTTTAATATCTCTTCCTATTAGATTCATGCATTTGATTAACTGAAAATTGTTTACCTTTATGTGGTTTATTCTTGTCATTATTCTCAACAGATATCAGTCTAAGGATTTGTAGTAATTTTTGTAATCATTAAATTAGGAAAAACTCGGTCTTAGGTACAAAAATGATAAATTTATTATTAATATTACTAAAAAACCCACTTGGGGTTCAGAATACTACTTCAGCTTCGTACATTGTACAGAAAAAGATGATACATTCTTACTTTATAATTCAACAATAATACATCTTACTTTTTGCTATAGAAGAGTAAATGTGGGATAAAGAACTATATAAATAAAATTTAATATCATTGATTATCCAAAATAAACAATATGCAGGGCTCTTTCCTCTCTAAAAAAGTAATATATTGTATAGATGATACCAATTGAAGCATAAATGATTTAATTAAATCCTTATCCCAACTTCTGAATGATGTCTTACCTTCTACAAATATTAAATATTTAAGTGGCAACATGGTTTTGAATTTTCCATCTTATTGAAAAGGCACCCATGGATTTGCTCTTGTGTATGAACACCTACAATAAATTTTCACAAAACTGAATGATGACTATATGCCAATTTAACCTCATTTTAGAAACAAAATCTGTGTATATAGCCTATAGTACTGAGAATAACTTCATTCTGCTTCTAAGCAACATTTTTTAAATATACAAGACATATTTTAAGGCATTCTGGGGTAATAAAAATTAAAGGGGAAGGAGAGAAACTGAACATTCAGCTAAGCATTTGATTTGCATCTTTTCTTAGCTGTACTCTCTAGAGAAGTTACTATTTGCTGATAGTTTTTATCCCCATACTTTTCTAATTAACAGGAATCTTAGAATGATATATCTCAGTATCAATCTTTTTAGAATAAAAAGTAATCAGAACAAAATGTGACCCTGTGAAATGAAACAAAAGATGAAGATACTGAGATTAGTCATTATGTCCTGTACCATATAGCATATGTATAGAAAAAAAAGAAATCGAAGAGTAGCATGAGATACACTAATTTGCAAAGCACCAAATTTTTAATTTAACTCAAGTCTAACAGTAACTCCCTATCATATTACCTGAGCAAGTCTCAACTTTCTAGTCTTGGTTTCATTGAAAGAAAAATAATACCAATTCTCATGATTGGTTAGGGAAAGTATGGCACTAAATACTTATATTAATTAATATTATCAGAATCTTTTTAATGGTTCTAGAACAATATCCAGGTAATGTTTAGACTGATGCAATCATAAAATTCATGCTAATCTTGTATTTTTAAAAATGACAGAATAGATTCTGAGGGTGATTATGGATGATCTTTTAAATTCTCTAAGAATATGCACAGAAAAGAAGGGCTGACTCAAAAGAAAATAGAAAAATGAGACACCTGTTGTATTTTCCTTCTCTGTTTAGCTAATAGAATTTAGTGTTTGGTATTAATAAAAACAACTTTTGACTCTAGTAATGAGAAATTTAATATAGACATATACATAACTATGTATAGTATATAATTAAAAACAAGCTGAGAAACCAGAGAATTATCATATCAGTATTACTTTTTACTCTACCCTTTGTAACAAAACTATTATAGCAATATGAATTGAATGTATGGCAATAATCTTGGGAGAAGTAAATCAGGGCTAGGATTCATAGGGACTTTTAAAAAAGGCTCAGGAATGGAAGGTCAGGGCTAAATAGAGCCAGAAATTATTTATTATAATAATTTAACTTCTCTTCTGCATATTTATGCCATTTTAGAGATTTATTTCCATTTATCTTGAAAAGATATATTCAGTAGAAAGACCAAGTATTCCAAGTCTGAACTATCGGTCACAAAAACTCTTTTTGCCTATATGATTATATCATGTATGTACAGTACTGAGTGGCTATATGGTATTGTTCTCCTTCACAGTGCTGTACTGTGTATATTAGCCTTCATCTCAAGTGTCTGAAAGATGTTACATGATTGTGTTCTCGTGAAGATGCTTACTTTATTTTTAAACAAAAAGTGATATAGTTAATCCAAAAGAATCTGAGTTGAGAGAAGTCTATTAATGCCAGAATACCTATGATGACACTCTAACATTGATCATTTTCCTTGACCACTGAAATTGAATCATGAAGGCTCTAGCACTTGGATCTAGCCCTTCATTTATTATCCTGCTGACACAACCAACAAGGGGCAGAAGACCCGGTCAATGGAAAAGCTCCAAATGAAGTCTCATGAAAAGATCCTTGGAAAAGAAACACAGATTTTGAAAAGAAAGTTTTTTTTGTAATGGAGCCAGAATGTTATTAAATCAATCACAATGTTAGTTTAGGGGTCCTCTACTCTGCCAATTTAATCTATGTGAGCATGAAGCTGCAGCTAGAAAAGAAAGAAAAGATATAGGGAGAAAAGAGACAGAAAGTAAAAAATATGGAGATGAGAGGACAAACCAATCAGATTTGGAATTACCAGTCAGCAGAAGTTTAGGAAAAAAAAAATCACCAAGTGAAATCGTACATTTACTCTGAGAGAGTATCCTTTCACATTGCCTTCTAGGTGATCTCTGAGCTCCTCCAGCTTTCGATGGAGCTACATGTAAACATCAGAAAATGAATTGAAAAAGCAACTTGTTCTCTTTTCAGTTTTCCTTTTTCCTTTTAAAAATAAGATCATAGCATTATACATTTCTCACTGCCTTTGGCAATCATTTTAACACATCAAAGATCTTTGTATAACAAGAATACATGCTCAACAAACCCGTGACTAGGAAGCTAACATTTTATTTTAATTATTGCATCTTGTCTCCCCAAAGCATTAGAGAAAATAAACATTATAACTATCTTTATAATCCCCTAGAGATTCACTTTAACATTTTCTATTAGGTAAAAATATGGAGTAAATATATTTAAAAATTATGAAATTTGCCTTTTTTTCCCAAACACATTTTGATTTAAGGCTGCATCCATATTAAACTGATTGAACCCTAAAATGTATCTTTTGTTCTTATATATAATGTATGTATGCACATAATCATACTGTATATATATTTAAAAACAATAAATGTACAATTATAACTTGAAGTTCTATATACCCAAAAGTTGAACTCAGAGATAAATAAACACACGCGCACTCACACACACAATCCAATTTATAGCAGATGGTTATAAACTGCAGTTATGGATGCCATTTGATCTTTATTTCACTATCAGTATTTTCCAGAAGTTATGTCACTCTGCACGTTTTCGCTTGAATCTGAGTCATAATCCATAGTCTAAACAATAATAGATTTACCTTTCCTTAAAGACACAGGCAAGATATGAAACCTCACAGGTAGACAGTGAGGAATGCTTACTGATATGTCTCAGGATACATAAACTAATATTTTTCTGATTAATTTTAACTTGCCTCTTTTTTGAAATAGGCATATAATCAACACTTCCCATTCCTTCTGATTATCCTTAGCGAAATAACAGTTAAAAAAAAAAATGCTACCCGGTATATAGCAGTGTTAGAGAACAGAGAGGATGGCTTGTCTGGAATAAAGGACACAAACATACAGACACACCTTCATCCATGTGCACTCATATGCGTGCACACACACAAAAACAAAAAAGTAAAATTAAGAAGGCAGAAGAGGCAAGGAGAGGAAAGAGTGCAGAAATTAGTGCTTCATAAATTGTTAAATGGAAATAAATTGGAAGTACATAAAATTTTGAAATGATTTAATATTAGGCCTCAAGGTAGTTATTGAATTTGGGGACATTCCAGCGTAGTGAATTATGTCATTTTGATTAATTTAACAGTTACTACTGTTGTAATAATAAGTGGGATTGAGGTATGAAAAATGGTTAATTTGGGGGTAGAATCGTCTGTGTATTTTAAAAATTCAAATTTTCTAACTTGCATTTATGGTGGCAGCATTAAAAGTTATCAATGGCTATGTCTGTGTTTCTTAAGGGTGATAACTTGTTTATCTTTTTCATGGTGATTAAATGTTAGAGGATCGAGTGCCCACGATATATTGACCCAAGATATTTAACAACTAGCAAATGGGACCATCAGATCAGAAATCTTTAAGTTGTACATTAAGAGATCACTACACAAATGGGCAAACGTTTAGATATATATCGGTCTCTGTTGATTGTTATATCAATTTTTAACTTTAAAATAATAAAACAAAGGGGAGTAACAGTGCTTACATACTGTTAGCTATATGTGAGCCCATTATACTAGCATCATATAAAATTCCTTTTTTCTAATTATTAAGATTTATATATATAAAATACATGTTATTAACTCATAGTAATTGTTTTTATGGAATAAACTATAGATAGTAATGACACAAACAAAATTTAATTACTTTTTATAAAAAACGTAAAAAGGGGAGATAATATTCTGAAAGTAAATATTAGTTCTCTGTGTAACGGGAACGTAACACATAGTGACATCAGTCAGAGGAACGGTTTACTCTAGAACCCCAAATTATAGGCACCTAAAATAAGGCAGTTGCCCTTTTTGTTTGTGGTGCCATTCAAAGCTAGTTACTTGGCAGCTTGCCTTCAGCTGGTTGCTCTATGTGTAGCTGAAACAAACAAAAAAAAATATGACCCAACAGCCAATAAAAATATTAAAATAAAAAAAATGGGATGGTGAAAAATGGAAAAAGCCCCCTTCCTCCCTCCACCCTCCAAAAAGGAAGAAGTGTAGGCTATAGACAAAATCTTGCCAAAAAATGTTAGAAACATATTTACTTTGAGGGATCCAACTCTACTAGCAACTCCTTTGCTTTCATCCGGCCGTCTAATTTGCTACAATGAGGGAAGATGGGTAAAAAAGACAGAATAAAGAAAAAGTGAACTTAAAAAATTTTCTACGCATTAGTAAATAATACATGCAAAAACATCAATTGACTCTTGAGGTACCTCTTACGAGGTCAAGAAGTTAACTAACCCAGAGGCCATTATGACATGCTCTGCAAATATGCTAGTCACTAGAATTCAATCTTTGTCACTATTCCTGAGATGAAGAAATGGGCACTTACTTTCAGTTATCTTGGGGATTTCTGATGAAGCAGAATCTGGAGTAGTGTTACATTTGCATTTGGCTTATGAAAAACAAAGAATTACAAATATTCCTATGCATATAACTTTGTCTCTTTCAGTGGTCTAGTGTCTATTCCATTGTATTATGAGAAAACATCAATGATATGACTAGAAACATGAATGTTCCCCAAGTGGAAAGATCAGTCCTGACAAGCATCATTCTTGACAGGTGACAGAGTGAATCTCCTCTGCTTGCTGATCCAAGCATTGAGGTTGTTCAGCTGTCACTGAGATTCCCAATTAAACAATTGTGCTGCCCAACCAGAAAATTTTAATGCCAGACCAACGTTAGATACAGTCACTCCCTCAAAGCTATCTGTATTTCAGCTGAATTTTCCTCTTAGGTAAGACTGTGGAAAAAGTTAAACTGCTATTTTAAAAACTTGTTTCATATCACTATATAAATGAGAAAAGGAAGATTCTTAAAATAAGGTGTTTGTTTTATTAGATGAGGGGTGAACTAGAAATTCCTTTGCTTTTTAATAGAGCTGTAACAAGAACGAATATTTTGTCTAAAGAGTAAGACAAAAAAATAAAGGGGGACAGGAAGGTAACTTCAGACCAAGTGGATTCCTACATGTTCAGGATGACGGTCTCCATTCAGACCAGTGGAGGTCAAGTTGGCTGTGATGTTCCTGCTTGTTGGAGACAGTAGGGAAGTATCAATGTGATGCCATGTTCTGAGTGTTCAAGTCCTCAGGAAAAATAAGAAAACCTGACCATGCTACAAAACTGTATTTCCTGAAGGCAAGCTATAGATTGTCTGTCTTATCCCTTTTAGGACATCTCTGATAATATATGAATATTGCTTAGGAATAAAAATCGAGAAAACTGAGAAAAATTGAATTTTCATTTTGAAAAAAAGCATCTTGACATATAAGGTGTCAATTTCTGGTTTTATGTGATACAAAGTTATTTACATATTTTTTATTAAATTTATTGGGGTGACATTGGTTAGTAAAATTATATAGGTTTCAAATGTACAATTCTATAATATATCATCTATATCTTGCATTGTGTTCACCACCCAGAGTCAGTTCTTCTGTCACCATATATATGACCCCCTTTACCCTCTTCTACCACCCACCTTCCCCCTTACCCTCTGGAAACCACTAAACTGTTGTCTGTGTCTATGAGTTTCTGTTTGTCTTGTTCGTTTGTTGCTTTCAGTTTTATATCCCATATGAGTGAAATCACCTGGTTCTAGACCTTTTCTGTCTGACTCCTTTCACTTAGCATGATAATCTCAAGATCCATCCATGTCATTACAAATGGCAGTGTTTCATCTTTTCTTATGGCTGAGCAATATTCCATTGTATATGTACCGCATATTTTTTATCTGATATAGTTTTTACTAATTCTTCTGCATTAACTAAACATTATGCTCAAACGATAATCACCAATTCTCATTCTTCTTAGCCAAACAGAATTCTCAAATTTGAAACAATGGATACATTAGAACAGCTACCCTCTTAAAGAGAGGGCCTCGGGATAGACAGCGAGTTCCTAATATCTAGTTATTCTCCTGTGCTATTATCTTTGACCTCAGAGAACACCTTTATATCAAAATAAAGGTGTTTCCCATTTTAAATGGAAACTCACAATATTTTGATCACAAAGATAAATTATGTAGTTTCCTCTAAAAAATTTAGCATAATGCTTCCTGCTGCTTTCTGAAAACTTTCAGAAACTGAAGACGGTCAGAACTGTTATATTGTAACAAGTGAACACTAATTTCTACATTGTCTTTTATTTCTAGAAGGCTTAAAGTTACATCAACTCCAATGACATGAGCTTTTTCAAGGCTACATAGGATGTTAATGACAGATCTAGGAACAACATCCACAGTTCCTGATTTCTAGCTTGAAGTTGTATTCCTATAATGGGCCTAGGAATAAATGGGTTGGACAAAAATTGATGTTTGTAAGAGGAGATATATATATATATATCCATCTATGGAAGAAATTTTATGTTACTATATTTAATTATGTAAAAAAGTTTTCCTAAACCATTTCAGTTCCAAATGTAAGTGCAAGTACAAAAATTTGAAGAATGAATTATAAGAAAAGACAGCCACCATTGAAAACTAAACATGAAAAATAGACTATAATACTAATTTAAAAAAGATTTTTGAAGCAGATAGCTCATTTGTCAATTCTTGATATCAATTTTATGTACATAAATATGACTTTGTAAATTTGTAACTATCATAAGAGGAAGACTTTAGAAAACCAATACGGTTATCAAAGCCAGAAGTGGTTGTAATGCAAGTGTCATGTGACTTTTTTTGGCTCCTGAAATAGGCAATACCTAATACTGAAAACCTACAGAGAGAATTTGGAAAAGATTTGTCTTCTAAACTAAAATTTGATTAATAAGGTCGAACCAATAGATTTTAAAATGTAATGTTCTCATTTATTCTAGCTGACCCTTAATCATCAATTATGATGGATTAGAACAGAAATTCACAGCTAATACAAATGCCTGTATTATTTTTCTTTGATAAGAACTTAAAAGAAATTAAACAAATTAGCATTTGAATAAGACGCATTAATTTACCCTTGATGATATTATAAAAGCCTCACATTGTTAGCTAATTTTATACATATTTTTCTGTGGACTAAATATTCTCTATCAGTAACTAAGAAAAGTTAAACTGCAAATGTTTATATTACACATAGGATCACTGCAATATAAATGAAGTTTGAGAATAGGATGTAAAGAATGGTAGGGATTACGAGTTGGTTTAAATTACGAATATATTTACATATATTGAAAATTAAAAGGTTAGCTGCAAAACAAAAAATGTTATCACTAGTAATTTTTCTACCCTGAAGAAATCCTTTCACAATTATTTCACTGAGATTGTAAATGATATAAACCAGAGGATCAAAACAATTTCAATCTTCTATTGAGCCTCTCAGCTAGAATATTTAACAAAATATTCATTAAAAATAGTCTGAAAATACTGCACTGTATTATTACTTCTTTTGCAACATTCTGGGAATCTTTCTTCAGGGATTAATTACTGGGCAATCTGTCCTTAGGAATTAATTACCAGGATGTGGCCTGTAGAGCAGTGAAATCATTCCGCTATTTGTATTCACCTTTTTAATAAGAGTTTGGATTCTAGAAATATGCAACAAAAGAGATTGTCTGAAGTTAGTACAATATGGGTTGTTGATTCCCTTTGATTTAGCCCAATTCTCTAAAACAGAGCTCACTATAAAATCATTTCCACTGCTAACAAGGTAAAGACTTATCTCATCCCATCCTCCCCTTTCTTGCTAATAATAATTAGTTGTGTTATTTTTTTTTTATAGCAAACATACAGATTTTGGAGTAGGAAGTCAACTTTATATTAATTTCAAAAATATGAAATTTCAAAGAAATTTTAGGCTTGTAGAAGCTTGTAGTGCCTATAACACTGAATGTATGCATTCACACTTTAGTTACAAGATCTTCGGTGAAAACATTTGAGAAAAGGTTGTGTATTTTGTGTGTTTGTTTTATTCATGAGAGAACTCAGGTCTACAGAAGTTCAGTGGCTTTCCGGAGACTTATTGATAAAAGAAAAGCACAGCTGGTATTAAATTCTCTGACGCTAAGGTCTTTTCATTAAACTTAGGCGCTCACCCATGGAATGACTAATGTAGAGCTCTCCTTCTACCATGATATATTTTCTATTGATTTAGATTAAGATTATGTAGATTAAACAAACACTTCTGTTTGTTTGCCCTAGGGGCTGAACTATTTTGTTTTTAGAATTATCTAACTTATGTTTAGAATTACCCTGAGAGACAAATATTTTTAACCCTATATTATTATGCCTTTTTTTTTTTTTTTTAGTATGGGCATCAATGACAAGAAATAAAGATTTTTCTTAGAAATTATTTATCTTCCAACCACTATCACTCATTGTATTTTGGTATAGCTATAGATTGTTTCTGGTAGTTATGATTTGGAAAAGGACATTTTAAAAGAAAGTTTTCCTTGAGACCTCAAAATTTAAACAAATTCATGTAAATATAAAAAAATATTCTTTAGGAACTAGTTAATATTTCAATTCACTATATTTCAGCCCTTTCAATAAAACTAATGCTTCACTGTAAAACAATTCTGTTTCATTTGTGGTTTATTAAGGCAAAGTAAAACAAAATATCAGACATAATATGCACTAAAAATATCCATTGAATGAATTTCTGAATTAATGTGTGTTTTGTCTTTAATGAAATAGAATGAGTGTAGAGAACAGATAATCCTGAAGTTTTGGGTGAGAAAATACACGACCAATTTTAGAATATGTATCATCTTAAAATATAGAGATCAAGAGAATAGTTTAGTTTCAAATATGCTCTTTATTAAAGTCATGAATGAAACATGACTAGTTAATTATACAGATTTAAATCATGGCTCTGTCTAATAAATTCTGCGGCTGAAATAATGATGGCACAGGTTATTTTTGTTGAGCTGCTTTTGCACAAAACATGCCCCAAACAATTAAAAAGAAGTTTATAGGAATCAAAGCTATTAAACTGAAAGATAGTATTCCTAATTTCATGATTCCTGGCATTTCTACAGCACTCACTTCCCTATCTTCCTATAACTTGAACAAACTGTAGTGGATACCAAGAGAAATCATTGTTTTATTTAACAGAGATAGGATTGACCTAAATAAGAAAGATCTTAAATGAAGATAGGACATTTTTTAGACGATAATCTCTAACTTTATGTAGTAACATGGAACTCAAAGGCTTAATAAATAAATGTAAATTATTTTATATTAATTGGACATTGATATAATATCAGAGAGGAGGGCTGAACAGAATGATAATATTTATTCAGTCAGTATGCAAATTTATTTCAAAGAAACAGCTTTATAGGCCTACAAGGGACTTTACAGGTTACTTAATTTAATACCACGGTGTTACAGATATAGAAACTGAGGTCTATTAGTTCTCAAAATGTTATAAAGGGCAGACTGGGGCTGATCCTCAATATTTAGTGCCTCATAGTGCAATACTTTTACATACTCAATGTTGTTAAAAGTTTTCAAACAACTTTGGATCCATAATTTTTAAATGTCTGCCAGTAACTAAGTCAAATGCAAATGCTAAAACTGCTTCTTCCAGAATATCATTAAAATGAATTCATCAAGATGCAAAAATGATCTCTACTTGGTATCCATCTAAATTATAGGAATCAATGACCTTAAAGTTCTGCATATACTTTTAACAAAGGTAGAATTAATACAAGTTGCTAAGTTCAATTAAGATAAGACTCTAAAACATTTAACTTCCAGAAGATTATCACAGCACTGTTTTTAAAACATATGAAATACGAAACAATTAAAATATCCAAAACAGGGGTTGGTAAAAAAAAACTATGCTACATCCACAAATTAGAACAGCTAACAATATGAATAATAAAGTTGCATAAGATTATTTAAAAACATGTAATATGAACATATTACTAGATTAACGAGACAGGTTAAAATATTAGTTTAATAATTATAACTAACATTTAGTGAGCATTTCTTATATTTCAAAGACTGTGATAGTGATTTATATGAATTTTAAAATTTAAATTTTAAAACAACTCAATGAGGCAAATGGTGTTATTATTTTTCATTTTACAGATGAGATAATTAAGTTTATAGAAGTGAAGTAACTTTCCGAAGGCCATTCATCTAGTAGTGATAAAGCTGAGATTCATCATCAGGCCTGTCAAACTCCAGAACCTGAGCTCTTATTCCTTGCCTTCCCATTATGATCCATTTATATAAAATATTTGAATGCATAGAAAAAATAACAGTATGATATACAGCAAAATTTTGACAGTCATTATTAAGGGTAGTCTTACAGGAAGTTTTTTTTCTTATATGAGTTTTCTAGATTTTCTAAAATGAGCAGGCATTTTTTTTTGTTTTTGTTTTTTAAATAAAAGAAGAATCTTGCTATTTATAGACTGTTTAAGCTATAAAACTGTTAACTCTATAGCTAATAATTTCTGGTGAGCTATATCTTCTCATGCTAATTAATCAAATGTTATTTGCAAGTTCAGATTTCAGAGCGGCAATTACACATTTCACAGTTAAGTTATACTTAGCTTCAATGATAAATATAATTCTGTGAACACTAAATAATTAGAAAATGATGGGGAATTCCATTTTCAATTATCATTATATATAAAGGCAGAAGGGACACTTAATCAGATGAACGAAGAAATAAAAACCAATTTAAAATCATATATAGTTAGAAGAATGTCATAGAGCAACCATTTAAAATGATTTGTAAGTTCAAAACTAATAGCTAAAATATATTATTATTATCTAATTTCAGTTTCATCAAAATATGAAATACTTTACTATACTGGGTAGTGCCTTTCTCATTAAAAAAGTACATGAGATCCATCCTTTATTCGAAAGTCTCAAAAATCTGTTTTGCTATCAAATCACAATTAGCAAAACAAATATGTTGTTATAAAGGAGGAGAAACTAGACAATAATGAACAAGAGTAGAAATCAGTGACTCAAAAATCTACAGGAGCCAGTCATTTAATGCAAATGAGTAAAGTAGCCAGAAGGGTGTAAAGAATGCCAGCTGAGTATTGATATATGTCAGTGCTGGCCCAGTACTGTCCATCCGATTTTTTCAGGAAAAGCTGAAAAACTGTATTTTTATTTAAAAGCTCACCAATTTTAAATATTCGAAACTGATTTTTAAAAAAGAGCCACCCCCAATTATATCCCTAATAAAATGTTCTTCCAACAACTAGGTTATGACTCAAAAGAGGGCCCTCGGGGTATTTATTAGTGGACAGAATAACCTGGGGAAACATTAGCTGTTATCCAATTGCAGAAGTAGTATCACATTGGAAATGAGTAGTTAGCTGGGAATTACAATTTCTGATTTAGTATCTTCAAAAGACTTCGTAAAGTCACTCATTTTGAATCAGCGAGGAGAAACTGTTCCCTGCTGGATCACAGCGTGATGGTGATTCGTTTATAATGTTTATGCATGGTACTGGTGGTCATTTATATAAAGGATAATATCTCTGGACTGAGAATATCACCATAAAATGTTTGAATAGAAAATGAGGAAAAATAAGATTCAAAATATACAATTTTGACCCAGGATAGTTTTAAGAAACATAAGCCAGTTGGTCCACAGTCCCATGAGGGTCCCCAAGACCCTTTCAGGAGTCCGCAGGGCCAAATTATTTTAATAACAGTACTGAGACATTATTTGCCTTTTTCACTATGTTGACAGTCTCACTGATGGTACAAAAGCAGTAGTGGGTTGGCACTTTAGTGCAAATCAAGGCAGTGGATACAAATAATATGAATAATCATGGTATTATCCACTACCATGTACCAACAGTTAAATATATCTACATTTCAAACGAGGAAAGCTAGTTCCATTTAACATTGTCCTCAATGAAACAATAAATACTAATTTAACTTAACAAAAAATTGTCTCTTGAATGTGGCAAAATGAGAAGTACGAATAAAATACTTTTGCTGCATACAAAAAGATGACTGTCTCAAGGAAAAGCACTTATACAATTGTTTGAGTTGCAAGCTGAACTAGCCACGTTTTGCACAGAACACTATTTCTACTTGAAAGAATGAAAAAATACTGACAAACTGATATTTCAGACTTACATATTTGGTAGATATATTCTTGAAAATGAATGGAATGAGCCTATCAATTCAAGAAAAACAGACAGGAATTGTTGTTTTGCCAAAGATTAAATTCTAGCTTTTAAGCAAAAATTAGAATTCTGAAAACATATATTACTGTAAGCTTGACAGCTTTCAGTACTTCCAAGTCTTTTTTGATGAGCTTGGTAGTTACATTAATGAAAAATTTTTTGATATAATATAATGAAATATGTCAATACTTGGAAGAATT
The DNA here is from genome assembly GCF_004115265.2 of Rhinolophus ferrumequinum. Classification (NCBI taxonomy): domain Eukaryota; kingdom Metazoa; phylum Chordata; class Mammalia; order Chiroptera; family Rhinolophidae; genus Rhinolophus; species Rhinolophus ferrumequinum. The sequence goes on from NC_046289.1 coordinate 29,609,258, forward strand.
TACATTTTCCAAGTGACCAAGAAAAGTGTTCCAAAATCATGCATGGGTTTAAGATCCACTCAAAGTTCAAGGGAGACCAGTGGATTTTAATATATAAGAATATGGAATGGTCCTTATTAGGGATTAGGTTCCACACTTCAAGTAACGTTTGATAGACTATCTATAGATTGCAAATTTTAGGTGTAGTTTCAAAGAATATTCAAAATTATCTGGAAATTCTATTAAAATAGTCCTTCCTTTTCTAACTACATAATTGTGCAAGGCTGATTTGTTTCTTCATATTTTTCAACCAAAACAAAGTATCACAAGAGACTGAGTACAGAAGCAGATGTGAGAATCCAGCTGTCTTTTATTAAACCAAACATTGAAATACATTTTAAAAAATATAAAACAATGCCATCTTTTTCAATGGAATGTTTTGGAAAATATTTTTCCATAACAATGTTATTTATATTGACATATAAAATCTTATTATTCTTATTTTGAAGCAAATAAGAATTTAAAAACTTCTCAGTTTTAATTTCTAGTACCGTAAATATTGCTAGATACACCCCATATAAACAGAAGCTACTTGGGGTCCTTAATAATTTTTATTTGTGTGAAGGAGTCCTGAGACCATTATATCTGAGAACTGCTGGATTTGACAAATTCAGAATATTGCTCGATACCCCTCACATGGGCATTTAGCTTTGCACAAAATAACTAAAATTTTTATGTTCAGAGAATGTACTTTTGATATCACTAATTCAATGTTTTTAAATCTTTCTGGTGTCTGTTGACTCTACATGTAGAACAGCACTTCTACAATGTCATAAACAGCTGAACAGATGCTGATATAACAATGTCGATATAATTTCAGAAAAAAGCAAAGAAAGTGTAGTCTTACTGATTTTTTTTAGGCTAATAAAAATAGTGGAAAATAATTTGCAGGTCCCAGTTAGTACCTTAATCCTGGCTAGAATTTCAGCAATTTTATGAGATTCTCCAGAGACTTGGGAACCTCAGGTTTAGAACCAATGAACTAGCCATGTAAGAAAATCACCATGGTGTTCACAAAAGAAAGTGAGGATAATATGGAATAGTATGTAAAAACTAATATCCCTAGGAAAAAAATCTCAGAGGAAATATTTTCCTGATACTGGATTAATAATGCCATTTTTATATGTAAAGGAAATCACATTGCTGTCTAGACATACACATCAAAAACTGTGAGTTAAGAAAATACTTTATTCTTTATCCTCAGTAATCTAAATTCTTATATTTAAAGGATAATAACAGAAACCAATAGAGAAGTCATAATTCTGCATTGTGTTTGAATACAAGATTAGACATGAGTGTATAAATGAACATACTGTTCATATATATTTCAACACATATACTTTTTAATCATTTTATAAACTTTAGTGCAATTACATTTGCATTTACATTTTCTTCCCATGAGGAAAAAAAATAACTTTCTGGCTAGTATGCACAAAAATTCCATTCTAACCTTTAAGGTACAAGAGAATATGTGACAACAGACTACATTAATTAATTTATTTTTAAGGTCAAACTTCAGATGCTTAGGGAATAAAAGGATAAGTGAATTGGTCCTTAAAAATAATCTCTATTTTAATAACATCTATAGGGAATGATGAATTGATTGAAAGTTTGGATATTATTTCTTTTTTGCGATGGTTATTATTCTCTGCCTCAAGCCTCTTGATATTTAATAGAGATGCTTCTGCCTTTCATAATTGAAAATCAGCACTCATTAAGTGGTGAATCATGCACACTTTAAAACAGAATTTATCTGTTATAAAATTACTCTTTTAGCAAACCAATTTGGGGAGACTATCACCATTTTAGAACTTGAGTTTTCTACACGTTGCCCACTTCTTATTTTAAATACAATCTACATACTATTCGACTTTTTTTTGGCTTAGGCACTATTTCACTTAGGGAAATGAAAAATTAAAATCCCAAGTTTGTTCTTAAAAGGTATTTCACTATGTCATAAAGCAAGAGGAGTGAAAATCATTCATTATTTCAGTCAGATCTCATTAAAAGAAAATATGATATAAAAGAGAAATGAGTTTTTCCCCCCAATACAGTAAAATTTTATGTCAGCAAATAAATATTTGCTGGAGACAATGCCTTTCAATGAACAAGTGTTTAGACTATATTTTAACTAAAATAAACCAAAAAATGATAATTCATAGCTGTCTTCATTAGATTGTAATGAGTGTACTAAAAATGAAATCCAAAATTGGTATGTTTTATAGATCTTGTTCTCACCATAGCTGGAGAATCTTAAAGGATCAAAGCACAATCTAGGATATTATATTGCAGTGAACATATAAAATGTGTATCCAAAATAATGATTACAGTTGTTGATATTAAGAGAAATAGATGCACACATTCAAGTAGATATGAAGTCTTTAAGCTTAAATTCTGCCCAGTGATAAAAAGCTACAGAGGGAAAGGTTGGAACTGTCAGTTTTTAATCATAATTTGGTTATTTAACCCTTTTGTGTTTTTACAAAGACTAGGTTAAGTGCTTCTCATAGATATTTGCAGATTATTCTGTATTCTGATGATAAATCATAGCACTTACTATACTTCGTTTTATTTTGTAGTTTCCTGTATCGTCTGTTTGAAAGAGCAACGTCTACTTGCTCATGACTGCTTTCCTACTACCATGTGAAGACTTACTTAATAAATGAATAAACCATGTTGGGGAAGCAAGGATTATCAGTTTCATCATAAACATGAAGCTCAGAAAAACTGAGCCAATTGTTTAATATAGTGTAGTTATTAAGTGGAGAACCCAGCAATTGAATCCAGGTCTTCCATTATCAAGTCAAGTGCTCTTTCTAGTGCTGTTCATTGAAGGCTGTATTGTGTATCTGATGTAAAAAAGTATATATTTGCACATATATTATGTGCGTGACAGACTGCATGCCTAATCTGCAATGTAGAAGGGGAATTTCTGTGGGGATTGGCCAACACTAAAATCAACTGAATTATAAAAATCACAATCAAGATGCAGTAACAATAAAAATGTCAATCTCAACTTGTGTTCTAATTTTGTGCTGGATATCACTCCTGGGATGTCTCATACATATTTCAAATTGAACACATTCAAAATCAAAATGTATAAATTCTCTCCTTTTTACCCTCAAAACTTGCTTCTTCTCTTTTATTCCTTATATAGTTACTAACATCATCATTTGCCCATATCTCAAATAAAAAACCTGAGTTTCTTTTTGACTTTTTCTCTGCCCTTAATTTTTGTGCTAAAAACTAAAGTAAATAACTTACCTAGAACAGATTTCAGTGTGAAAACCTATGTCCTTGAAATTTGATTCAGTAGACAAAAGCAAACAACAACAACAACAACAACAACAACAACAACAACAACCACTTCATGATTTAAAATAGAAAAGAACATGTTATTCTGTGTATGACAGACTGCATTGCATGCCTAACCTGAAATGTAGAAGGGGAATTTCTAGGGGTTTGGCCAACACTAAAATCAACTAAATTATAAATATCACAATGAAGATTTTGGATTTTGAAGTCACTGAATTAGACTATTCACGTATTATACTAATGAAGTTTTTGTCTCAGAATTCTTGACTGGTGATGACGATCTTTGAAGTGGTCATTATTTCGGAATATAATTCCCCAAACCTCCACACAGCACAAAAGCTTTGTTTTAGTTTTATTTATCCTTCATGTCCTTGGTAAAACGTTACTCCTTAGAGAGGCATTTCTGATCATACTATCTAAATACGGTTTCCCTCCTATTATATTCTATCACTACAACTTTTTTATTTCTTCTTGCATGAATTTCAATTTATAATTATTAACTAATTGTAAGAATACAATTATTAGAATTATTTATGTTTACCTATTTGTTTTGATATACCATGGACTAAACTGTAAACTCCATGAGGGCAGATATTAGTATGTCTGTCACTGATATAAAAGTTTATATAAGAGCATTTAATTTAGATTCAATCAAGCAGTCTTTTAATTTGAGACATTTAACAGAAAGATATATTGACTTTCTTCACTCCTTCAAAATAAAAATCAATATTCAAACTAGTTTTTTATTATGTTAGTATTCTGATTCAGACTTAATAGTTTAATTCTAAAATTATATCAAAGCAACAATTTTATCTTTGAGGTATGTTTCTGGTGCTGGTAAAAATTATCTCAAAGAAACAGAATCATATTCCTAGATTTAAAAAAAAATCCTAGAAAAAAAGTTATTCAAATACACTGTTTTATTCGAATTCATTGTCAGTTTAAACATCTAAGTGTTAACTAAAGAAAAAACATCAAGAGAAGCCACTTGCTTCTCTACAGTTTTGCAATAAACAAATTAATGAATATTAACATTTTTATGGTTTCACTTCTGTAAATTTGGAAATATCATTGATTTTTAAAACAGGATTTAATATTCCTGTTGTAATTATGTTTTTAAAAACTCAAGAACTACTATGTATGATTAAATTATGCTTAAAATATTTATGTTCACAGTATATTGTTAAGGGAAAAAAATGATATGTTTTGGATAGTTCTGTTCATCCCAGATTTAGGTCTTAATATTTGGTAAATGGGAACATTAATATAGTGACCTTAACTTTCAGCTTTTATTATTTCCCATACTTTATAAATGAGTATAGCTTGTACAATTAGAATTTAAAGCAGTCAAACAAATGATTTTGTTTAAAGAATTCAAAAGACAGGGATGAGATTCATCTATCCAATTTAAGTCTCGAGAACTTCATATTTCATTCAGTTGAAGATATATGCTGACTGGCACCCAAATGGCATCAGAATACATTTTATGTCTAGAATGTCATTACAATTTTTCTTCATTAAAGATTTAGAACCTCAATTTTTTTAAACTATAAAATTAGTATCAATTATTTTGATACAAGTCTAAAAACAATGATGAACAACAATAACACTCTGAAGACTTTGCTGAGAATGTTGTACCATGGAATGTAAAAGCAACTGCACTACACATAGCAAGAACTGCTTAAGATTACTTCTAGTTAAATCCAATTACAACATTCATAAAACTCACAGAAAAGTTGGAATTGAGGAAGACAGACAGCTATGTAAGTCCTTAAAGTTTATGACAGAGAAAAAGTCACAGTTTGAAAAATTACCTGAAAATCCCTAGAATAAATTTAGTGTATAACCAGCTATCTAACATCATATCTTATTAATTAAGAAGGAATGTTACTGTTAACCTTTTGATGCCAATATCGAATCCATCACATAGAAAACTTGAAAGCATAAACAACTAACTTAACCAAGGAAGGGACATTTCAGAAGAAAGCAGTCACAGCCATAATTAAGTGTGCTACTTAATTTATTATATACATGACGATGTGAGGCATAAAATAAATGTCTAATCCTTATTTCCCCCATACATGATTCAGTACTTGGGAAAATTATAAAATATAAATACTAAGATACTTCTTCCCTCTCCCAAAGGTTGGCATTAAAACTTTCTTTCTAATCAATTTAGATTTGTTTCCAAATATTAGGCAGCAACATTCCAAGTTGAACATGTTTGAAAAAAATTTGGAATGATACTAGAGCAAGGAGCTACCCCAGCCTGGACAAGTTTTTTAAAAAAATCCCTTTGGTGACATTATTTTATTTTGTTAATCTTGCTGTTCATTGGCCAGAAATACATTAATCTTCTGCATAAACAAACAACTTCACATCTATACTGATAAGTATGCTAAAAAATAAGTCTACAACAAAGAAACAGGAACTACAGAAAATGATACCTGCAGCTGTAATGTAGAAGTAGACATTTTCCATGAAATTTTTATTGTCCTACTGTTGGCCAAATATGACAATTTGTGAAACAGTAGGTGGTAACTATCTTATAGTCCATTAATTTTTCATTGTATTATCATGCATGCAATCCAACCTTGACAATCAGAGGGAAATAATGGTTAGTTTTCCCAGATTCACATAGTAGAGGAAGGTGCCAAGGAACTGCACTTACTTTTGGTGTTGGGCAGGAAGCTGTAGAAAGGCGAGATGTAGCCTGAGCACGAGGCGATTCAGAAGGAGTAGTGCTGAGGGAAGCTGTGTCTCGTGGGAGCACCTGAACACCACGAGAAATGATGGAGTCTGGAATCTGAAAAAGGGGAGTAAGCTTGGTTTAATATTCTGAAAATACAAACTGTATGTACAATCAATACCCCCATCTAACTTTGTGTGTGTGTGTGTGTGGGGGGGGAATTCTTTGCTGCTCTACGCTCATGTATTTGGTTTCCTGTACTGTTAGTTATAAATGCATCCAACAATTTGGGATAGAATAGAAACCTTCAGATTTAAAATATTTTCCCTGGCCAAATAACATTTCTTTAAGCTTTTAAAAAAATTTTTATTGGGGAATATTGGGGAGCAGTGTGTTTCTCCAGGGCCCATCAGCTCCAAGTTGTTGTCCTTCAATCTAGTTGTGGAGGACGCAGATCAGCTCTTAGTCCAGTTGCCGTTTTTCAATCTTTAGTTGCAGGGGGCGCAGCTCAGCATCCCATGTGGGAATTGAACCAGAAACCCTGTTATTGAGAGCTCGTGCTCTGACCAACTGAGCCATCTGGCCACACCTCCAGAAGCTCAGCAGCAGCTCGTTGTCCGGAAGCTCAGCGGTCTAGTGGTGGAGGGCACAGCTCACTCACTGGCCCATGTGGGAATTACACTGGCAAACCTGTTGTTCAGAGCTTGCGCTCTAACCAATTGAACCACCCAGCTGCGCTCTTTAAACATTTTTATGAGAGCTCCTAACCATTGTGTTTAGAGGCAAAGTGTTTGGCATTCATATACTGGCCATACCATTTAATAATTATTTTCTAGATATTTTCTATTTTCCTTTCAGATTCATTTTCCACCGTTCTTCACGCTCTCTGCTCCAAGCTGACCTGTATAGATAGAATCAACAAGCTATTTTGTGTTGTCTGGTTTCCAGTTGGGTTCAGCCAGTGGGAGGCACTACCAGGAAACTGAAGGGTTGGAGGAGAGTAAGGTCTGGTGTTTATTCCCCTGGCTTCGTCTCTATCAGGTCATCATAGGTTGGCTAGGATCAGAACCCATCAGATGACACTTTCTTATAGCTCTTTTCTGGATTCTACTAGCAGCTCCCTCCCTTTGCCCTATTCGGACTAGGAGTATTAATAGTTTCCACTATCACTAATCCAAGGGCACTGTATTATTATGTCTGGTTGCTTTCATCAACATTTTCCCAAACCTTTGTAAACACCATACTTTTTTATTAAATTCTTCTCAGTTATCCATTTAGTATGCTATGACTTCTGCTGGGACACCGATGGATATATTTTTGTAATCACCATTTCCTTTATCTAAAAAATGAGGATAATGATAGCATCTACCTCACTGGATTACTGCTGAAGGTTAAATAAGATAATGTACATAAATTCTAGCACTTCTAAGTAGTAAATACTTAATACATGTGGGCTATTATTATTATTATTTTATTCCTATCAAAATGGTAAAGACTAATGCAATTAAGTATCACTCAATATCCAAAAATATACAGACGTAAGGAGAAATAATGTAGATTACTTATTTTTAAAATCATTAATATTTATGTTCATTATGAAATTTATTATTTTGAGCTATGCATAATTTAGTTCATATTCTGGGCTACTGCTAATAGACATAGGTCTTCTAATCTCAAAGTGAGAACTTGACCACTTTCAAGTTTTGTGCAGAAGAGGGGGAAACACGTGATAAAAGAATAGGCAATTAACATTCATAACAAATATCACTTACTACTGGAAAAAAAAGAAGCAGTAGCCAGATTTTGTGACTAGAAAGGTGCTCCTGATCTTATGCATCATCTCTTTCTCACAAAGGACATAATACTATTTCCACAGAAGCTCTTTTATTTTTTCCATACCAACATCCTCAGTACCAATGGTACTGTCACCATTTCAGGGCTTGACAATTTATGTGATTTATGAAAAATATCCCCATAACTAGGATGAAAAGCAATAGGAATTCTGAGAAGAAATATGGCTCCATCTGCCAGTAAATTTGGGTACTAAATTGTGATAAATATTTTAAAGAAATTGAGGTAGTCTAATTTAGAGGAGCTATATATTGCCACTGATTTTTGTATATATCGCCAGAAAAGTTAATCAACAAATAAACAACAATTATAAAAAGCAGCAATAACATACTCTTGGGAAGGGGAAGAATCTGATTTCCAGAGTTGCCACTTAAAATATTCAAAGCATTCAGGTTTCAACAAAAATTATAAGGTATGCAAAAAAAACAAAAAAGTATGTACCATACATAAGGGAAAAAAGAAGAAATAAACAGAAATTGTTCTTAAGAAAGTCCAGACATTGGACTGAATAAATGACAATTTTAAATGAAGTATTTAAAATATACTCAAAGTGCTAAAGGAAACCATGGGCAAAGAACTAAAGAAAACATAGGAATGATGTCTTAGCAATAGGGTATATCAATAAAAAGACAGAAATCCTAAAAGGGAACCAAATAGAAATTCAAAAGTTGAAAAGTATGACCAAAACTTAAAAATTCACTTGGGGAGTTAGGTTCAGCACAATATTTAAACAAGAATAAAAAAGAATTAATGAATCATGAAGATAAATCAATTTAGTATAGCGAGTTTTAGGAAAAGTAAAAGGAATGAAGAAAAATAAATAGGGCTTAAGAAACCTATGGGACATGAATAAGTATACCAAAATATGTATAATGGGAGTTCCAGAAGCGGAAGAAAGAGGAAGAGATAATATTTGAAAAAATAATGCCAGAAAACTTTCCAAATTTGAAGAAGACATAAATCTACACATTCAAAAAGCTCAACAATCACAAGATGAAAAAAACTCAGAGATCTATATGAAGACACATTATAATCAAGCTGTCAAGAATGAAAGACAAAATCCTGAAATCAGCAAAAGAGAAGCAACTCATTCATATAAGGGATCCTCAATAAGAATAACAGATGATTTCTCAAGAGAAACCCTAGGCATCAGTAGGCAGTGCGATGACATAGAAAGAAAAATAATCTGTGAACCAAAAATTTTATATCTGGCAAAATATTTTTTTAAAAAAGAAGAAATCAAGACATTTTCATAAACAAAAACTGAGAGAGTTCAATGCTAGTAGACCCACCCTACAATAAATGCTAAAGGGATTCCATGCTGAAATGAAAAAAACACTACACAGTAATTTGGAATTCACATGAAGAAATAAACAACATTGGTACTGTGCATAGGTAAATATAAAAGTCAGTACTGTATATTTTGGATTGTAAATCTGCATTTTTCTTATATGATTTAAAAAGAAAAGAACATAAAACAATAATTATAAATCTGTGTTCATGGGCATACAATGTATAAGTATATAATTTGTGAAAATAACATAAGTGAGGGAGATGGAGCAAAGTTTTTGTATAATATTTAAACTAACTTGGTATTAATTCAAATTTAACAATTTGTTAAAAATTAAGATGTTAATTGTAACTCCAGTTATCTGCTAAGAAAATAACTAAAACACATTTGGCAAAAGAAATAAGAGGAATATCAAAATTGTACACTAGAAAATATCTATTAATCAAAAAACAAGGAAGTAATGAAGGAAATGAAGAACAAAAAATATAAAAGACATATAGAAAACAAACTGGAAACTGGAAGAAACCTCACCTTAACAGTTATTACATTAAATGTAAATGGATTAAACGATCCAATTAAAAGGCAGAGACTGACTAAAGTGGGTTAAAAAAATGATCCAAGTATGTCTGAGATCCAAAGACACAAATAGGTTGAAGGTGAAATAATATAAAAAGATATTCCATGCAAAAAATAACCAGATGGCTTCACTAAAGAATTCTATCAAACATTTATAGCAGGGTTAAATCCTTCATAAACTCTTCCATAAAACAGAAGAGGAGGGAATATGTCCTAAACTCATTTTGGGGGCCAGTAATACCCTGGCACCAAACACCTATGAAGACAACACAGGAAAAGGAAACTACAGACCAATATCACTTTTGACTATAGATGCATACATCCTAAACAAGATACTAGGAAACTGAATCCAACAGCAAATTAAAAGGATTATATACCATGACCAAGTGGGATTTATTCCATGAATGTAAGAGTGGTTCAATGTAAGAATTTATAAAACACAACAAATTAATAGAATGAAAAAAATGATTATTTCAATTGATGTAGAAAAAGCATTTTACAAAGTAGAACACCCTTTCATGATAAAAACATTAAGAAAACTAGGGATAGAAGGTAACTTTCCCAACCTGATTAAAGGGCATCTATGAAAAACCCACAGTTAACATTCTACTTAATGGTGAAAGACTGAAACCTTCCCCCCAAGATCAGGATCAAGGATGTTACTCCAACACTTTTTTTCCAACATTGTACTGGAAGTTCTAGCCAGGGAAATTAGGCAAGAAAAGGATATAAAAGGCATCCAATTTGGAAAGGAAGGAGTCAAACTATCTCTACTTGTAGATGATATGATCATATTGACCAGGGGTGCCAAAAAAATGTATACACATGACTTGTATTCATCTTTTGTTATTAGTAGACATTGAGTTTTACAATTTTAATATAGTTTTTTCCTTTTTTAAAATGTATATATAGAGGGTGCCAAAAATACACATTTTAAGAAAAAAAAAGTGAATTAAAATTGTAATACTTAATATATACCAGTAAGAAAAGATGAATACAAGTCATGTAATACATTTTTTTTAGCACCCTCTGTATATAAAATCTTAAAGAATCCACAGAACTGTTAGAGCTAATAAATTCAGCAAAGTTGCAGGATATGAAGAGCACACAAAAATCGGCTGTATTTTTATACACTAACACTGAAAAATTTTAAAAGAAAAAAATTGAGAAAGTAATCACATTTACAATAGCATCAAAGACAATAAAATACTAAGGAATAAATGTAACCAAGGAGGTCCAAGACTTGAACACTGAAAATTACAAAACATAAAAGACATAAATAAGAAAACATATATTGTTAAGAAGGCAATACTACCTAAAAGGATCCGCAGATTCAATGCAATCCCTATCAAATCCCAATAGAATTTTTTGCAGAAACAGAAAAACTGATCTGAAACAGAAAGTTGAAGAACTCAGACTTTCCAATCTCAAAACTTACTTCTAAGATACAGTAATCAAAACAGTGTAGTGTTGGCATAAGAAGAGACATATAATTAAATGGAATAGAATTAAAAGCCAGAAATAAATCCTCTTACCTGTATGGGTAACTGATTTTTAACAAAGGTGCCAAGACAATTAATGGGAAAGAATAGTCTTTTCAATAAATTGTGCCAGAACAACTGGATATCCACATTCAAAATATGAAGCTGAACTCTTACCTCACACCATATAAAAAAATTATTTCAAAATAAACAAAGGCTAAATGTGAGAGCTAAAATGATGAAGTTCTTAGAAGAAAACATAGAGGTAAATATTTATTACCTTGGATTTGGTAATGATTCTTAGATATGATACTAAAAAGCATAAGAAACAAACGAAAATTTGGATAAATTGGACTTCATCAAAATTAAAAACTTCTGTTCATCAAAGAACACATTATTAAGAAAGGTTGAAAAGACAACCTATAGAATGGGAGAAAATGTTTGCAAATCATATACATGACATGGGTCTAGTACCCAGAATATATAAAGAATACTTACAACTCAACAATAGAAGACAAATAACCACCCACCCCCCCAAAAAAAAGCCTCCTTTTAAAAATATAGGCAAAAGAATCGAATAGACATTTCTCCAAAGAAAGTATACAAATAGCCAACAAAGGAAACGAAAAGATGTTCATTATCATTATTCATCAGGGAAACGCAAATCAATCAAAACCACAATGAGATACCAATTCACATCCACTCAATGGCTATAATTCTTAACAAAAGGAAAATAACAAATGTTGTCGAGCATGTAGAGAAACTGGAAACCTCATACACTATTGTTGGTATGTAAAATGGTGCAGCTACACGGAAAAGAGCTTGGTAATTCTTCAAAAAGTTAAACAGAATTACCATATGACCTAACAATTCTACTCTTAGGTGTATATCCAAGAGAATTAAAATAAAAACTTGTACATGGATGCTCATAACAGCATTATTTTAATACCCAAAAAGTGGAAACAACCCAAATACCCATCAATTGATCAATGGCTAAACAACATGTGGTTTATCTATACAAGGGAATATTGTGGGGCCATACAAAGGAGTACTGATACATGCTACAATACGGATGAAACACTGAAAACATGATGATAAGCGAAAGAAGCCACATATGAAAAGCCACATTTTGTATGATTCCATTTATATAAAATGTCCAGAGAAGGCAAATCTATAGAGACAGAAAGTAAACTGGTGGTTGCCAGGGGATAAAGAGGATACGCAGAGCGACGGCTTAATGGGTATGCCATTTTGGGGGGAGAGGGGGTTTGATTAAATATTCTGGAATTAGATAGAAGTGATGGTTGTACAACATTGTGAATATACTAAAAGCCACTGAATTGTACATTTTAAAATGGTTAAAATGATTAATTTTATGTCAATTTAATTCAATAAATTTAAGAAAGAAGGCTTCCCTATTCTAGCATAATGAAATAATTGTCATATATCAACATACAAAGACTTTATAGTTTTGCCTTTCATATTTAGGCCTCTACTAAACTTAGAATTAAATTTTGTATGTTGTATGAGAGAGGGGGACCAATTTCATTTTTTTCATATGTACAGCCTGTTGTCCCAGCATCATTCATTTAAAAAAGACCTTCTCCATTAATGTGTAGTACAAACTCTGTCACATACAAAATGTCGATATGTGTGTTGGTCTTGTATTCCATTGTTCCAAGTGTTGATTCTTGTACCAATAGCGCTCTATTTTAATTATATCATTTTAAGTCTTGATATTTATAGACCAGGTCTCCCTAATTTGTTCGCTTTCTTTATTCAAGAGTATCTTGGGTTTTTTTGACCCTTTGCATTTCCAGTCTATAAAATTTTAGAAGCAGCTTGTTAAGAATCTCTCTCCTCTTAATTACACACACACACACACACACACACCCCACTTATAAACTGTTAGGATTTTATTTACTACATTTGTACAGAAAAGTATAGAAAAGTTTTGAAGGATAACCCTCTAACTAATTAAAAAGTGTTTGCTTCTGGGAGAATGTAAAGGCAAATGACGATGACATGAGAGGGTGGTTCAAATGAATGTTAATCTTACCTATGTTTCATTTTCCTTTTTAAATAAGGAGAATGTATTCATGTATTACATATTCATTTTTTAAAAATTTTGTAGTGAAAACCATGTGAGAGATGGTTTCAAAAATTGAGAAGTGGTCAGTATACTCAGCAGCTAGAGAAACTTAAAAGAATGAGCACAATGTCTTGTACACAGTTGTTAATAATAAAATAGTAAAAGCAGTCCTTAACTTGAGAATTACAAGCTCTCTTTGAGATAGAAAGAATGACACAAAGTATTAACTCAGAAAAATAGTTTACAGAGGATAGTTGTTTAACCCTGATGGTCTTTATTTTAACATAACAAGAAGCAAGAAGAGAGAAGAGGGGAATGAGTAGGTGAAAAAAGGTAAAGGTCTGAAAATTGCAACTCATCAATGTACATAAGAAATGAACCAAAGACTTGCCAGGAGTAGTGAGAATCTATCTATAGTAAGCAGAATTTGTAGTGGGTTAAGTCAGCACAAATGAAAAGGAAACGTGACAAATCACTTCCAAAAGAAATAATATTCCTACTTTTAGAGCTAATCTGTATTCCTATAATCTTATGCAACTGATAGCATGGAGAAAACAATTTGTCCCAGTTGATCTAAAACTCTCTGTAGATATGCAATGTAATTTCAAGTGTGAATTAATAAACAATAGAATTTTCCTCATTAAGGGAAATTATAATGGGAATACATACGTTCTTGGGAACAGTGCTGATTCTTTCTACTTACACTGCTCTTACTGTCCTAAGGATAATTTTGATTGATTGGACGAACACTTCTAAAAGAAGAAATGGAGAGTTATACTATCAAAATCAGAATATATAGCCAAAGTATCATTTTCCTTTTTGAACTCCGTAGTCTATTGAAATGTCAGTAAGAATGTCAATAGTGAAAGCACACAAATTTGTATTGTGAGGCAAAGGAAATTAAGGAAAGTAAACGAGCATGCATTTCTCCTTCAAATCATTATTTTTACCACTTCAATTTTTTTGTGTGTCAAAAATGTTTAAACTTATAGAAAAAGTAGCAAGGCTAATACAGTTGAAGATCTATCTGTTATTTGGATTTAATTTTATGTAGCTAGAGAACAAACTAAGTCAACCTGCAACAAATTGGAGTCAGCCTCCTAAAGCAGCCATATATGAAGTATGGTTTCCAGTCATGATGTGTCAGTCTCCATTGGTAAGGCTTTTGGAATGCTTGTCTAGTTTGGTGGTTAGCTTCATCACGTGTACTCTCTCCTAATAACTTCTTCGATTAAAGATTTTTAAGGTAGGTTGCATTTTCTAAAAATTCTACTAGATATCTCAGTATGCAATCAATATAGGATCTGAATAATAAAAATAGATGACTTATGAATACTTAAATGGTGTCTTTCAGAAAATGTACATCATGTATCCTCCCATAGCTTCTGGTACTAATCCATTGGAGGCTATGGTTAAGTATAATTAAAATTTTATTAAATAACAAAACTATCAAACCAGTGTATCTTGAGTTCAGTAAGGTATCTGACCAACTATTCCTAAAAACCTTGTGGACAAGATAAAGTTGGTTTGAAGGGTTGGAAGAGAAATACATGTTAGCTGGTTAAGCAATTATAATAACCAGTAGGGTTTCTCGTAGTATGTGCACTAGCCTATCTGAAAAACAAGGTTCTATCAGTGACTTGAATGAAAGCATGGTTAACATACGCGTATCTGTAAGTGACAGAGCTAGCAAAGACAGGTAGTATACTGAACGGCCAATAGAGATTTTAAAAACATCTCTTTAGGGTAGAGTGATTAACTAGAAGTAGCAAAATGAAATTTCACAAGAATAAATGTGAAGACCCGAATTTAGATTAAAATCAATGATACAAAAAAGATCTACAAGAATTTATGATTCATATATATATAAACAAAATCCACACTTTATGATTTTGGCTAGAGAGTAACCATATATGATTATCTTTTTCTACAAATGTAAAATTTTAAATATGAGTTTGTTTACAAGGACTATTTATAATTATTAAAATTATTCTCCCAATGCTTAAAATTATTCAGAATATTGGTTGTTCTCAATGGTACTAACCAGATTCCTTATTATGATTTGTTTTCCCATATAAATTTGCCTTCCAGGAAAATGAAAAGGTATAATCTTGCTGATGATATCTGCATTCCAGTATCAATTTCTGATGGTATAAATAAAACATTTGGAATAGTGTCTGTTATAGAGTTAGCATTCAAAAATTATCTATTATCATTATTGCTAGTCGCTTAAAATATTGGCTTACTATAGGGAGAGAATACGCTGATTATTTGTGTATTTCATGGAGGAGTCCTTATACATCATGGCATTACTAAATATATCTTAGTTTATTTATTTATGTTTATTATAGTTGGCATACAATATTAATTTCAGGGATACAACATAGTGATTTGACATTTATATACTTTACAATGTGATCTCCAAACTAAGTCTAGTAACCATCTGTTACTGTGCAAAGTTATCACACTATTATCGATTAAATTCCCCTTATTTTGTTTTTTTATAACTGTCTTGTGAAATTACTTAATGAACACCTATTCCTTAGAGATGGATGATGCACTGCATTTTTTCATGGAACATATTTAACAAATATTTATATAGTATATACTATGTGCCAAACTCTGCTAGATGTTAGACAAGCATATAAAGTAAGAGATGTGACAATTATTTGAGCTTACAGTCTACATACATACATAGAAGTCAACTACATGAATAAGCATGTAATTGTAAATTGTGATAAATTCTATAAAGGAAAAGAACAAGGTGCTATGAGAGAGAATAAGTGCAAGAATAATTAAGGTTGGAGGAGGTAGATCTGACAAGTCTTTCTGTGAGAGATACTTAAATTGGGACAGAAAGAATAAATAGAAATCAGCCAGGGAAAAAGTGGGGTTAAGAACATTTATACTCAATTTTGTGTGTATGGGCCTTTGGAGAGGGGCAGCAACATTAATCACATTCCCGAAGGAGGTCACCATTTATAAAAATGTAAGAACGTCTCACTCTGCTAGGCTCTAAAAAAATGACTAAATGTTGAACAGGAAAGAAAAAGAACGGACTGTTCAGTTGGGCAAAGGAAAGAGGTGTGAACAGAGAACTGTATAAGTAACATTTGAAGGTTAAGTTGTTAGTATCAGTGAGGATATCAACCCCTCTAATATTGAATGTTTACTTTTATCCAGATACTATGTTAAGTGCTTTTACATCCATTTTCTTATTTGAATATTCACACATTACTCATGAAGTATTAATGAAGTTAATATCATTATTATTCCTATTTTAGAGAAGACTGGGGTTTATAAAGGAGAAGCAATTCACCCAATGTCAGAGCTAATAACTGACAGAACTATCAGATGCCAAAGCTCATGTTAAGTAAAGTATGATGCATACTGCTTCCCATATTTGAAAAAGGTCTATGTAGTTTATTTCAATACAGCTTCCTATTTATTTTATTGATAAAATAATAGTAAGTTCTGTGAAAAACTTATCACAATATATATTTGCCCACATAATAATTACTACTAGTTCATCACACATACATACATAATTAGTCCACAATATTACTCAAAGGTCAATATTAGGAAAAAATATCCTAACAAGTCAATTCCTTTATTAACAACTATGGTAGTAATATAAAAATTTTCTGGCTTTTCTAATTCAGATTTTGAGAAAACAAAACATTCATTTATTATAAAAGATCATATAGTTGTCTCCAAAATCCTGCTATGTGGCATCCATATAAGTAGAAACAAACAAATAATAGTATAAACAACAAAATGCACATTAGGCACATGGACATCTTGAACAAAATTTTACCATTTTTTGTATACATCCATGCATCATTATATTCCTTTTGTGTTAGGAAAAATTGTGAAAGACTTTGAAACGGACAAAAAATTACTACTAGGTGTCCTGTGCAGGGGATCATTCTGGATTTGTACCGTTCAGTCTTCCAGCTATTTTACAAATCTAAATTGTAAACACCAATAGTAAGTAATGTAAATGGTTTTTGTCCAAATCTTTTGTTCCATGGAAGTGCAGTGGACTGCCTTGTAGATAATGACCAAGTATTGCATCTATCTGTAAATTCATTTCAGCATTCCTAATGTCTCTATAGAAAGGGAAAACTGTATTAAAATTGTAATACTCAATATATTCCGATAATGAAAGAATACAAGTCACGTTTGACTTCTGCAATTACAACAGGTGCTCAAAGTGGTTACCATCAGCATCCAGACACTTCTGATTACAGCAAACTACTGCTTGAACAACGTTGACCAAAGTGTCACATATACATTTTTTTGGCACCCCCGGTATTTGAATTTTCCTGTGAACCAGTTGTAACACATTTCTGGTTCCCTCATTAATTAATGATTGATCTAACATACTTGATATGTAGTTACTTGGCATTTGTAATAAAATTTTACCTTTAAAAAATTATTTTTTTAACAATTTTAGAGATCATCCACTGAGAGGCCCAGTGGATTCATCTTATAGAACCAGATTTACTGTACTGCTAGAGGAGTGCACTTTTAAAGCAATCGCTGAAGCCCATAGGTATTATTTTTCTTGGCAACCATAGCTGAATCCCAAATGCCAACAGAATTTTACTTAAATAACTGTCTGCTTCTCTAGGTTTTAAAAAAACTTTAAAATACCCCATTATATTGACTTGTGTTTTGTCTTTGTTTCTAGTCTGTGTACTGCCAGGAAATTATTGCTCATTGGTGGTAGCAATGCTTGAGACTTTGGTTTTATAGTCTGACCATTTGGTGACCTCTGTAAATAGATTACAAATTTGTATTCTCTGTTGGGTGAAAGATGACAGAGTATCCTGTTTCTAGCCCTTTTTATTTGTCTACTTCTTCATTTTGAGTTCAAAACAGTTAAGAATTTGGTGCCCTCTAGGAAGAACAGGTCTTTGACTATTTTTTTCTTTTGGTGGGGATGAATTTTTGTGTTTCTGTGTTTATTCTGGACCTATGGCTGAAGTTATAGAATTGAAACCATAAACGCTCTGTGTTTGTGTGTCTGCAATTCAGAAAGGCTCTTACCTATAGTGTGAGTGTGAAATGTTTCCCAATCTCTGGAAATTAGTAATTAAACTATATTGTCTATTAAAGGAGCTTTGTTCTGATTGGCTTGTGTTTCTGTGTTTATTCTGGACCTATGGCTGAAGTTATAGAATTGAAACCATAAACGCTCTGTGTTTGTGTGTCTGCAATTCAGAAAGGCTCTTACCTATAGTGTGAGTGTGAAATGTTTCCCAATCTCTGGAAATTAGTAATTAAACTATATTGTCTATTAAAGGAGCTTTGTTCTGATTGGCTTATAGATAAAAATATATACCTAAATAAGTTAATTATTCCTGAAATTCCCTAATATAAGGAAATTGAATTTCTAACATTTCAAATATGCTAGCTTAAAAAAAAATCTTCTCAAAACTAACTCATAAATATTTTAAGAATCCAAGTTCATACAATTATGGTTAAATCTTTCGCAAACAATACTAGCTTAATAATTTTGGTTTAAAAATTATTCTAAAAAATTTTTCCATGTCAAATATAATACAATTACATGTTTTGTTTTTCTTGGGTTGTAAACATATACAGGTTTACTAATTAAACAAGTTAGCATTACTTTTGCATAGTACTTAGAATTATGAAAAATATATTTATGTTTGACTACATTGAATCATCCTGACAATTTTGTTTAAACAATATTTATGTTTTTAGCATGTCAGTTTGAAGATGATTTCCATGATCTTTAGGTAATTTAAATTTGCACTGACATTAAGCTGAGTAAATTAATGGATGAACATTAGATGCCTAGATAATTTTTAAGTAAGATAAAATTGGGAAACATTGATCACTAATCCTAATTAAATTTTTTCATTGTGGTGAAATATATGTAACATGAAATTTACCATTTTAACCACTTTTTTTTTTTTTTTTAAGATTTTACTGGGGAAGGGGAACAGGACTTTATTGGGGGAACAGTGTGTATTTCCAGGACTTTTTTTTTCCAAGTCAAGTTGTTGTCCTTTCAGTCTTAGTTGTGGAGGGCGCAGCTCAGCTCCAGGTCCAGTTGCTGGGCGCGCAGCCCACCATCCCTTGCGGGACTCGAGGAATCAAACCGGCAACCTAGTGGTTGAGAGCCTGCGCTCCAACCAACTGAGCCATCTGGGAGGCAGCTCAGCTCAAGGTGCCGTGTTCAATCTTAGGTGCAGGGGGCGGAGCCCACCATCCCTTGCGGGACTCGAGGAATTGAACTGGCAACCTTGTGGTTGAGAGCCCACTGGCCCATGTGGGAATAGAACTGGCAGCCTTCGGAGTTAGGAGCATGGAGCTCTAACTGCCTGAGCCACCGGGCCGGCCCCTTAACCACTTTTAAGTATACAATTCAATGGCATTAAGTAAACTCACAATGTAATGCAAACACATCAGCACTATCCATTTCTAGAACTTTTCCATCATCCCTAAGAGAAACTCTATACCCTTTACACTATAACTCCCAATCCCTCACTTTCTCCAGCCGCTGATGACCTCTATCTTATCTTCTGTTTCTATGAATTTGATTATTCTGGGTATTGCGTGTAAGTAGAACCATACAATATTTGTCGTTTTTTGTCTGGCTTATTTAACTCAGAGTAATGTTTTCAAGGTTCATCCATGTTGTAGTATGTATCAGAACTCAATTTCTTCTTATGGCTGCATAATAAACCATTGTGGGTATATGCCACATTTTGTTTATCCATCACTGGACATTTGGGTTTCCATCTTTTGGCCATTGTGAATAATGCTGCTATGAACACTGGTGTACTAGTCCTTGCTTTCTACTCTTTTTGGTTTATTACCTAGAAGTGGAATTGCTGGATCATATATTTAACTTTTAGACCAACCACAAAAGTGTTTCTCACAGTAGCTGCACCATTTTACATTTCCTTCAGCAATGTACAAGGGTTCTAGTTTCTCCACATCCTTTGCCAACACATTTGTGTGTGTGTGCGCGTGCGTTTGATAATAACCATCCTAATGGATGTAAAGTGGTATTTCCTTATGGTTTAGATTTGCAGTTCCTTAATAAATAGTGATGTTGAGTATCCTTTCATGTACATATTTTTATTTGTTTACCTTATTTGGAGAAATACCTATTCAAATCCATTGCCCCTTTTTGAATTCAGTTCTTTGTTTCACTTTGTTACTGAATTGCAGGAGTTCTTCATGTATTCCAGTTATTAATCCTCACCAGATACATGATTTGCAAACATTTTCTTCCATTTTGTGGGTTGTCTTTTCAATTTCTTGATAGTGTTCTTTGATATGCAAAAGTTGTTAATTTTGATCAAGTCCAAATAGTCTCTTTTTTCTTTTGTTGCATCTATTAATCATAATTTTAAGTGTATATACTTTTCCTTATTTTTATTTGCTAGATAGATGCTAGGGTTTTGTGTCATGTTTGTGAACATGTTCCTTTTTGCTACTTTAACAAGCAGTCAAAGGATTGTATGTAGAAAATTGTATTATGTATGTTCTTGAGCTTTTCTGTCTGCTAAAATTACATATATGTAATTTTAGTTACCTATCCTCAGGTATTCTCTGTGAAATAGAAATGATTTATTTTCATTAAAAGTTATAATTAATATGAGTAGCTGAGACTATTCTAAGAGCAATAGTGATAGAGAATATAAAAGTTTTGTCCTAAAGCAGCAGTTTCCAAACTTTTGGTCTCTGGATGCTTTACACATTTAAAATGTATTTAGAACTCCTACAGGTTTTGTACATGTGGGTTATAACTATCAATACTTAAGTTATAAATCAAAACAAAAATTATAAATACTTATTAATTCATTTTAAAAAACAATGATTAACACAGTGCATGTTAAATAAATTATATCACCATGTTATTATAAAGATTTTTTTTTCATCTTGTGGATCATCTGAGAAAGAACTGCAGTCTTAAAGTAAAGTTTATTCAAGAATATCTGAAAGAGGGTCGGACAGGTGGCTCAGTTGGTTAGAGCGCAAGCTCTGGGCAATGGGGCTGCCAGTTCAATTCCCACCCACATGGGCCAGCGAGCTGCACCCTCCGCAACTAGAATGAAGTCAATGAGCTGCCGCTCAGCTCACAGGAGGCGAGATGACTCAGTTGGTTGGAACCCGGGCTCTCAACCATAAGGTTGCTGGTTCGACTCCCGCAAGAGATGGTGGGCTGCACTCCCGGCAACTAGCAACGGCAACTGGACCTGGAGCTGAGCTGCGCCCTCCACAACTAAGACTGAAAGGACAACAACTTGAAGCTGAACGGGACCCTCCACAACTAAGATTGAAAGGACAACAACTTGACTTGGAAAAAGTCCCGGAAGTGCACACTGTTCCCCAATAAAGTCCTGTTCTCCTTCCCCACTAAAATCTTTAAAAAAAAAAAAAAAAAAAATCTGAAAGAAGATAATAAAGAATAAAACCTGAAAAATGAAGCTTTTTCCCTTTGATTTTTAATACCTGAGACTGAAAATAAGTTATCAAATGGGGTAAATATCAACAAAATTCACTTAATTTTGATTGGCTTTTTTCCTTACCTTACTAGTTAGTGCCTTTAACTCTATATAATCTGCATAGATAGCAGAGATGCTATGTTTTACCAGAATAATTTTCTGTGCTCTATGTTAACTTTATTATATACTTGAGTATAAGGAAAAAAAACAAAAATCAAAAGTTCCTCACTTATGAAAGAGCTAATTCTTAACAACCGTGCTACCTCTTATGCTTTTAAAAATGTTTTAACTAAAGAGGCAACCAAAAATTATTTCTCAAGCATCCATGATCCTATCGTAAATCAAGTGCTCAAAATTGAATTCTAAATATAGAACAAATTTAAAAAAAATACCTTTCCTGTGGAAAGGATACCTTTCCACATAAAATTATTTTTGAGTTTTCCCAGCAGGCTCCTAGAAATTATAAAAATTTGTTCTTTCAGCATAGAAAAAGAATGATGAAAGATGTAATTAGATTTGTTTGATGACTTAAAATTATAAATATCATAGGAAGCTAGCATATCAAAAGATATGCCTTCTCTAGGTCAAATTTATATACGTAATATGTTATTAATATGCATTACTGTTTCAGAAACTGTAAGCTTTGTGTAAAGTCCCTGGAAAACTGTCAATTCCCCCCTGTCCATAATGGCTTTACACTAAGGGGAAAACCTGCTCAAAACTCTTGAAATAGTTATATTTTATCCCCAACAGAGAATTTTACTCTCTTCCATTCTGATATTATTGGTTACAGTAAATAACCACAGCTATAAAGTCTCTGTCATCTACAGATGGATTTTGATGCTTGCCTGAAAGTTATGCTATACTCGTAAAC
This sequence comes from Rhinolophus ferrumequinum, assembly GCF_004115265.2. Classification (NCBI taxonomy): domain Eukaryota; kingdom Metazoa; phylum Chordata; class Mammalia; order Chiroptera; family Rhinolophidae; genus Rhinolophus; species Rhinolophus ferrumequinum. Next base: position 29,631,961 of record NC_046289.1, read on the forward strand.
TACAGTGCAGAGCTGTGTATTCAATAAAGAACTGTACCAGACAGATACTTCAAACAACTGATACTTCAAAGAATATACTCTTGGGTACAGACCTCTGAAGTGACACTGCTTCGACAACTTTTAGACTATAAAGGTGGACGGAGTATTTCTAAAACCCTTTTTAGTCCAGAAGCTGGAAGCTTCATGAAAGCAGACTGCTAAGCTAAGATCCACTGGAATGAGAACTAACTACATAGGACTGAATAAATTGAAGAATTTTTTTTCAGGCTATTTGTTTGGAATATTACTGATGTTGTTTCAAATGTTTTATTTTCTGGTATGTGAGGAAGCTCTTTTTCTTTCCTCTTAAGCTATATATAACCCGCACAATTTAGTAAATCTTGATTTCTTAAAACTAAAATGAAACATTAAAAATGATATTTGAGTCTCACTGACTCCCTCAGAATTCAGAAATTCTCACTTTCTCATATATTTTCTTGACAATACAGTGATTACCACAGATTTAATAAGAAAGTCTTCCTTTTTAATAGGACGTAATTAGACAAATTGATGGTGGCACCAAGGACTTATCTGGACTGCCAAATTTGAAAATGGTCCACTTAATCAGACAGGACTGCCACTTTCGAACAAATATTGGCTGTACTCATGAAGCCAGTCTCTACAAAGCCCTCCCAGGAGAAATGACCTGGTACCTGGAATAGAGGGTCTCAGCCTTATATGTGATAAGGAAGGTCACCTATACACGGTAATGAAATTTTGGTGACTTGAAGAAGAGAGGAACTCACCTAAATGACAGGTACTTGTAGGTAAAACAGGGTGAGGAGAATTTCTAGGGCTTGGTTTCCTAATCTTGGGATGGCACAAAATGGAGACTTTTAAAAGTCAAATCTGAGATTTCCCATGAAGACTTCCAGATAAAAGTTAATTTTGTGGTCTCTGTATTTGCAAAGCGAACTCACTGAAGCTACATGGTTATTTAATATCTTGTTGCACCTATATAAATAAAATGGCCAAAAACTAATGAGACCAACTATTCTTTTGTGTTCAAAAATCATCTCTGAGATTATTATGATCATGGGGGGTGGAAGGGGTAGGTGGGAGAGTGGTCAGGAAAATGGGCAAGAAAGGTTATTAAATATTCTGATTTGTATGCCTCTCTGGAGTAGCTGTACTTTTCATTGTTTTTCGGTATTTTACAACTCTGCAAGTTATAGGAAACTGATACTAATGCAAATCATTCTTTTTTCTTTCAACTCCCAGTATCATTTATTTTTCCTAGAATCTGGATACAATTAACTTTAGCGAGACAGTGCTCAATACTATTTAAGCCTCATTTTAGGTTCTTTGAACTACTTCATTCTTTGTAAATGTAAGAATTCACATTCTAATAACCGGATAACTAACATTTGACATACCAAAAAGTTTACTCAATGTTGATGTAACTACACAAAATTTATATGCAATACATGGACTTTAATATTACAGAATTGGCCTTTGTAAACTAGCTTACACATAAACAAAGTTACTCTTTGCTTATCTGTCCTAACTTACGAAGTGCTGCACCAAAAAGACCCCTCCCATAGCTTTTTACTATGTAAAGAGATGATTCTTCCCCTTAAGACAGGGGAAAAAATCCTCAGTTCCCACCCAGAAAAAAAATGTTAACCCAGAATTATCAAATTCTAAAGTTTCAGCAGATGTAACACCAGAAGCAGGCTATGGGCAACTCTTTTTTTTAAAGTATTTTACCTAAGTAGTAAAGAAGTTACAGTGTTGACCAAAACAACACACAGGTTTCTCATTAAACTTTGTTTTAATGGGTCTCAAAACTCAGTGATAGATTTTTGGTCAATTTGTTTCCATTAAAAAGTACTGATTTTAAAAACTAGTAACTTATAAACCGCCACACACACACACACACAAACCCAAATGGTCCACAAAACATTTTTTCTTTCTAAAGGTCTTACAATGTATTGTAATCACAAACCAGCCTTTTACTATTAAACTTAAATGGCCAATTGAGACAAACAGTTCTGAGACCGTTCTTCCACCACTGATTAAGACTGGGGTGGCAGGTATTGGGGATAACACTCATTTAGCTTTCTGAGCTTTCTGGGCAGACTTGGTGACCTTGCCAGCTCCTTATCTTCTTGTCCACTGCTTTGATGACACCCACAGCAACTGTCTCATGTCACGTGGAGCAGCAAAACGGCCCAGAGGAGGGTAGTCAGAGAAGCTCGTAACACATATGGGCTTGCCAGGAACCACATCAACGATGGCAGCAGCATCACCAGATTTCGGAAACTTCGACCATCTTCCAACATTTTCCCTGAACGACAATCAATCTTCTTCAGCTCAGCAAATTTGTAAACAATGTGAGCTGTGTGACAGTCTAGCACAGGTGCGTATCCTGCACTGATTTGGCCTGTGTGGTTCAGGATAATCACCTGAACCGTGAAACCAGCTGCCTCCACTGGTGGGTCATTTTTGCTGTCAGCGGCCACACTGCCACGACAAACATCTTTGACAGACATATTCTTGACATTGAAGCCCACATTGTCCCCAAGAAGAGCTTCACTCAGAGCTTCATGGTGCATTTCAACAGACTTTACTTCAGCTGTAGCAGTGACTGGAGCCAAGGTGACCACCACGCCGGGTTTGAGAAGTCTCCACTCAGCCCGCAGGGACAGTAGCAATACCACCAATTTTGTAGACACTCTGGAGAGGCAGACGCAAAGACTTGTCAGTTGGACACGTTGGTGACAGGATGCAATGCAGAGCTTCAAGCAGCATGGTTCCACTGGCATCACCATCTTTAAGGGTGACTTTCCACCTTTGAACCAAAGCATGTTAACACTTGGTTCCCGCATGTTGTCACCATTCTATCCAGAAATTGGCACAAATGCTACCATGTCAGGGTTGTAGCCAATTTCCTTAATGTACGTGTTGACTTCCTTAATGATTTCCTCATAACTTTTCTGGCTATAAGGTGGCTCAGTGGAATCCATTTTGTTAACACCTTCAGTTAGCTGTTTCACACCCAGTGTGTAAGCCAGAAAGGCATGCTCATGGGTCTGCCCATTCTGGGAGATACCTGCTTCAAATTCACCAGCACCAGCAGCAAAAATCAGCACAGCATAGGCAGTCTGAGATGAGCCTGCAACCATGTTTATGATAAAGTCTCTGTGTCCTGGGGCATCAGCGATGGTCACATAATACTTGCTGGTCTTGAATCTCCACAGGGAGGTATCAGTGGTGATCCCACGCTCACGTTCAGCTTTCCGTTTATCCAAGACACAGGCAGACTGGAAGGAGCCCTTTCCCATCTCAGCAGCCTCCTTCTCAAATTTTTCGATGGTCCTTTTGTGGATTCCACATTTGTAGATCAGATGCCCAGGAGTGGTATGTCCAACGACAACGACGTTGATACGAGTCTTTTCCTTTTCCATTCTGGCTTAGATTCAGCGATGGTTTTCATGACACCTGTGTTCTGGCGACAAACCCATTGCGAAAAAGCAAGGGAAATTATTCTTGTCTATAGAAACACCAATAAATTTGTCCTGAGAAGAAACGATTATTGCCCTGTGTATATTAAGTTTCATATCTATTTATAAATTCACGCTAGCCTTCGTGACTATTGATGCATGTGTGAGTCCTTTGAATTTTTCTTTGAACTGGTTTAAGAACTTACTGTTCTCTCATTAATTAATTAGTTAAATGAAAATCTTTCACACAGATTAATTTTATTGCTGTGTTATGGCTCACCCTTTAAAAATATTAACCTCCAACACATATCACACTGTGTTCTCCAAAGTATTCAGCTTCATGGATTTATCTAAATATACTTCTGACTCCACTGGTGCTTATAACTTAAATAAGCTGTGAGCACCAGTGGAACTTGGTCCAGTAAAACTTCAACAGTACAAACACTCTGTTGTTTATAATTCTTAGGCTCTGTAATGCATTTTATCATTCAAGTATTTTAAACCAAGGTCCAAATATCCCAATTCTCATTTTTGAGAGAAATTTATAACTAGCTAGTCATCTCCCAGAATTTTACCGTTTCTTTCTTTCTTGTGCTGAGAGGTACTGTAGCCTCAGAAACGCCAATTCAGGAGCCAAACCGTCTGGACTTGAATACCAGTTGAGCACTAGCTAGAGGTCTTTAAACTGCTTGTGCTTCCATTTTCTCGTAAGTAAAATGACAATGTATGTAAAGTGTTGATACATGTAAGATCTTTAGAAAAATGACTGAAACATAATTATTTTAATATACCAAAATCCTCATGGATAGAAAGAAATTATGTGTGTGTGTGTGTGTGTGTGTGTGTGTGTGCGCGTGTGTGTGTATTCTTCAATTTTCTTATCAAAATTTAATAAGTATCTCTGGATGTTTGTAATGGTGTTTTTTTCCCCCAGGCAAATTTATAGGAGTGGAAGGTTGCTAATTATTAACATTTTATTTCTTAAGTTCCAAATAAATGTTCCAGGAAGATAGACTCTTCTTGACTGGCCATTTGAATTCAACATACTGTTTTTTCCATATCCTTTAGCAAAAGGAAATCAGCAACTCTTTTTCTTCCCAGGGCAAGCAGCAGATTTTCTTGTATCCAGTAGAGCTTGGGGAACATCATTATTGTGCTGAACTTCTCTAGAAGATTTAATTTCTGTCAGTGAGACAAGATTTCCTATTATGTATCTCCATGGGTATCTTCCCTGTTTGTCTCAAATTCCTCCTTGCCTGTCATTATGACTTGGATTTTTGAACCTATCAGCTGCTTTGAGGCTGAAAAGCAAAAGTTGTAATTTCTTCAGATTTGGATCCATCTTCCTTGAAAAGACCTTCAAACTTATTTAGTAACTACAGAGGGGTAGGATTTATTTTCCTTCTTTTTCTCCTTTGTGTCACATTCCCCTACTCTCTACCCTTTTGAATCAGGATTCACACTCAAATATGAAACTTCAGGGATTCCTATTAGATGTATTTCAGTCATTATAAGAAAGACTTTTCAACTCTTTGACAAGACAGTATACTAGTTAATATGCTATCTGGGTACAGACAACAGTATACCCGTTTCTATTTCAAATTAGTTTTTTTTTTTTAAAGTAATTTATTGGTTCATGTAACTGAGAAGTCAAGAGATAGGTTTAGTTCAACAGGGGCTTGAGTAAGTGGTTAGTACCATGTGAACAGGACCCAACACCTCTCTTTCTCTTCCATTTCTCAGCATTGTTTCTTTACTGTTGGTACCATTATTGACAGGCATTCCTTTCATGGTTCCAAGATGGTAATTTTTGAGATTGTATAATAATACCCAGTAAGAAACAGAGTCTGTGTAGTAGAGTAGTTTAAATAAAACCTAAGAGATGAGCCCCACTCACTCCCATTGGCCTGAATTATGTATTCTTTTTTTTTTTAATTTATTTTTAATTTATTGTGGTGACAATTGTTAGTAAAATTACATAGATTTCAGGTGCGCAATTCTGTATCACATCATCCATAAATCACACTGTGTGTTCACCACCCAGAGTCAGCTCCCCTTCCATCACCATACACTTGATCCTCCTCACCCTCATCCCCCACCCCCCAACCCCTTTACCTTCTGGTAACCACCAAATTACGTTCCCCAGATTAATTTTCAAACCCGTGGCCATCCCGTGGTCACCGACTGCCCTCCAATCCCCTCACCCTCCCCCCCATCCCCCACCCCTCCCGCCCATCTAGCAACCCTCAGTTTTTTGGTCCGAAGGGTGTGGGTTATTGTTAAGCTGAATTATGTATTCTTTTAACTAAAAGCTGGCTATGTGAAATGAACATACTGATTATATTAAGCAAACATATCCTGGAGGTTTAGTCAACTATTTAGGTTTAGTCAACAGTCCCCAACTATTATGACTGGAAACGCAGTACAGTGTTAGAAAGAGGAAGTGGGAAATGGCTGCTGGTGAGTCAACTAAAGGAATATCCTTTATAAGAGGCATTCCTCAAGCCTCTTGTTTCCTAAAAAAGCAAGTTGATTAGTTTGGCAAATGGTAATCAGATCTCTAGCAACTAACTATTGATGAGTCAATACACTGATCAGGGTTCATTTTCTGATCATAAGAAGTGGATAATTGGGTTAGAAAAGTAAAGAAGTAGTAAAAAGAACTCCCTAGTTAGATTGTAAACTCTTCATGGGTAGGAACAAGCCATTTATATTTGCATCTTGAACACCAAGCATAGTGTTTGGCATCTGGAAAGAATTCTATAAATATTAAACTCTGAATTTATAATTTCCCCCCTTATGCATTATTAGGTACGAATAAATAACCCTTGTGACATATAGGGAAATTATTATTTCCACGTTATAGATGAGAAACTGAAACTTAAATCTGCCCCAAATGTTAAGTGGCAAAGTCAGGGCTTATGTCCAGTTCTTCTGATTTTAACTTGCATAATTTCACATTATTCCACATCGTTCCACATTATTCCACATGCCTCAGAATTCAAACCAGCTAAGGGAAATGATTTTTCTCTTCAGTAGGTTATTTAGACTCTCCCTTTCAAAAATTAATTTAAAAACTTCACATTTGTAAAGCTTGTAAAAACCAGCCAAAGAGTTCATAGAGATATTGCAAATGACTATTCTCATGTAGAGATCTAAGATACTGACAACAAACCAGGGCATTCAGAACCAACGAAGCTCATTAATTAAATTAATGCCAAATAAGCAGTCACAGACTAAACTTCTTTAAGAGCACTAAGAACATTATAGGCTGTCCTTTTCATTATTTTCTGGTACCTATTTCTTCTTCATTCTTTTCTGTGGATGCTAGGTCTAAAGAACTAGAACATTATATTCTTTGATGTATAGCTCTGATTATCATTTGTCAAAGGAAGCAGAAAAATATAAGTCTACTTACAAAACTGAATTATCTGTCAAAAAGACCATAAACATGACTTACAAAGGATTATTAAATATCAATAAATGAGAAGTTTCTGGGTGGTGCCACATGAAGATATCCAGTTAGAACATTTAAATACCTGTTCTCAATTAGTTCCTCCAGAGAATGAAACCGCAATAACATAAGGATTCTATTGCATGTGATAATTAATTTCTTTCTCATGAAACTAGAATGGTACTAGTTATGTGCAACTAACTCTTGGGAGAACTAAAAAAAAAAGTCACTAAAGTTATTTTCCATGTAATAATATGAAACTCAGGATATAACTTAAAAGTTTGGTTATGAACAAAAAATTTCCAAATATTTTAATTTGAAAATGAGGATGATTATATAGTTGTTGTGGTTGCTTTATGAGAATACAAGGGACAGTCCTGTTTCAAGTTTGGTACATTTTCGAATATTATAACAAAGCTATATCTGGAGAATTCACATACTAGTTGTCAACTGAAACTCTAATAATTTTACTAATCAATACATAAATTTTCTACTTGGCCTTTGATTAACCCAAGTTTATTTCCAACCAAGCATGCCTTGTTGAATATAAGAGTTAGAGTCTTCATTTGATAGTATACCTCCCAAGAAACTACGGATACTAGCCCCCCGGACCCATCCATATGACCCCCAAATTCTGGGTGCTTGTTCTTCCTAAGTATTTACAGTCAAATTTTACATTATTATTTCCTTTTCCTTCTCATTTTATATCCATATAAGATATTGAGATGTATTTTTTTTTGTAGTCATATTCTAAATTATCACTGCTTAGTCAGTTATACTTATCAGTTTAATCTTTTCTAGCCTGGCGCTTTTTACAAACTATCATTCAGTGACCGAAAGAAATGATATGTGTCCTTAAAAGTTTCTATCTGAAGATTAGTACCTCAAAATTTGTATCAAGACTCAACTCTCTAAATACCGTGTTTCCTCGAAAATAAGACTGGGTCTTATACTAATTTTTTCTCCAAAAGACACATTAGGGCTTATGGTCAGGGGCTTATCATGCTAGGGCTTATTTTCCACTTAGGTCTTATTTTAGGGGAAACACAGTAGCTGTAATGAGAACACAGTGAAGGGAAAAAAAATAAAATGTAAAATCATGAGCAAATTAAAACCCAAGGTTTATACAAATGAAATATTAGCTTGACCAATCTGTTTAGATTTTAAGACATAAAGTGATCCTCGTAAAGGGATTATTTCAATTAAGCCAGGTAATTTATTTAAAAGTATGAGATGAAACTGCTAAAAAAAAAATAACTTCTGAGCAATGAATTTCTTGGAAGTCCTGTGATGAAAGCTTGTTGCTGCATACTACCGAATCTTAATGATATCATAGTAGTTTAAGTATAGGAGAAACGCTATTAAATTCCTTGATAGAATATACTCAGTTGCACCTACACTTTCACAAAAAAGCACTGCGGAAGATCTTTCAGAATAAAACACATAATATGTTATTCCCTACCTCCAAGGATAGGAGGTAGGCTGTATGCTTGCAAAATCATTAATGCAAAGCCTCTTTGTCTTACCCGTTCATCTGCACTGCCTGTTGCATGATGGGAATAATTGATGAGACCAGGGATGGGCTGTTCACCGTGTGCCATGATAACAGCAGGACTGGTGTAGAATGGATGCTTCTAATGCACAACACATAACAACTATGAATATAGTGACAAGAAAACATGAAACAATACAAGCAAAATGACTGGAAAGGAAAAAGGGTGAAAACAAATGGAACAATGAAATGTCAAATCAGCTCAGATTTCAAATGTTATAAGCTTTTTTATAAAGATTGAAATTGATGGTACTTTTTACTCTTTTATTTAAGAGTAAAAGAGAAAGAACATATAATGATTTTAAAATGTACCTATTTCACTAACTGGTTCCATAAAAAAACAAAACAAAACAAACCTCACACACAACTTAAATACTTACTAGCCTTAAGTAAGAACTTAATGGGTCATTAAGTATATCTGGAGACAAAATCATCTGGTCTTCAATGAAAGAGCCACCTACTGGTTGTCTGAATGGACACTTCAAAAGAATCTCTATGATCCTTTTTAATCTATTAATATAAGTTGCCAAAAAAACCCCTCTCATGCTAAGCTCATAGCCAAAATATCTGGATGATCCATAAAACTTTAGGAATTATTTCACAGTGATTAGATTTTCAATCTTTATGCTTTTAATCAGTGAACAATCATTATTCCCAGAAAGTGATACGTTACTTTCTGAAGATTTTAAAGCATACTGGGTAGATTATACTAAATATGGACAACACTGTAAACCATATTCTGTGACTTTAAGATGACAAAATTTACTCAACTACCTCATGGTTGGTACTTCATTTACTCCCAGAATTTTCCCAAAAGTATTTTTAATACTTTGGTACTGTCCTAATATTATTTTATTAAATTAAAAATGCAAATACATTATATCCACTTCCTCTTTATATGACTAGGGTAATTTGTGTCAAGTTATATTTAAATAAGTGCTTAGTTAATTGCTGAAAAGCTTTGTATTGAAAAATATTTATTAAACTTTTCAACTAATTTCTTGAATCATCTAAGGTCTCTTATCTTCAGTTTTCTGTTCCTTTGTGGTGTGTGTTGTATTTGATGTTTTGAATATATGAACACTGTATATATTTAGTATGAGAACAAAAATGACATCTCCAAAGAGTCCTTAAATGTCACATTATTTATCACTGCAGCTATTACTTCGGTAGGTAACAGCAGTATCTGTAATGCCTCAGAACTAAGAACAAACTTCAAAGGTTTCAAGGACTCAACATTATGTAGGAACAGCTACGGAGTGTCATGAGTGTCCCAGTTCTTTTTTAAGGAAGCCTTGAAGACGTATTAACTTACAGAATGATAGGATGGAAAGAGGGATGAAATCAGTACATTTACCTGTGGGTCCTTTAGATCTTTGGGTCTCTCTCAGCAGGCTTACCTTGGCAGCAATGGCTGCTGCAGTTATATGTGATGAAGAACTGTCTTCCGTTGAAGCAACACCACTGTCTTTCTTCTCTTCTTCCTCTTCCTCACATTGAACCCCTTTGTCTTCTGTCTGTTTATGTGGGCTAGTTGTGGGAGGAGGGGAAAGAGGAGGTGGTGGGGAAGGTAAATCTTCAAGTTCATCATGTACTTCCTTTACTTTTACAATGGCATCACGTAAAAGGTCAATGGCATGAGGTAGAGCTGGCAGTATGAACTGAAAGCATTCCTGTATGCAAGAAAAAGAAAAAAATGAAGATGAAGCACTTTTAGAGGCATATAAAATGGAAGCAATCAAGTTCATTTGTGATTTTGGATCTGTCTCTCCATCAGTTTTAAGAATGAATCATATTTAAAGCATTATCTTTGTAATATGAAATATGAAGTAAGCATGGCATATATTCCAGTATTCTCCATAAGCTGAAGAACTACAGTACTATATAAGCACACAGTACATTTAAAAAACAATAAAATTTCTATACAACTTTGGGGTTTAAAGATATATTATGGGAAAAGGAGGAAACAGTTCACCTTTCTAGTTAGAGCAGAGCACTAGAACTAACAAACCAACTGAGGACTGAACTAGTTTATTTAGAGAGCTAAAGTTCTGACTACCATCATAAAGTGTAGCTCGGCAATGTGGTACAATATGTAAAAATATATGTTTGTACACTGCATTAAAGCCAATAGTTTTCTGCTCAAGTGCCCACTATTACCATTAATGGGTCACCAAAAGAGAATAAGTGAGAACTTTAACATCAGAATATAAGGCCAGACATATTTGGGGAAAGTGTTTGGGCAGGTGTCTTTCTCTTTTACATTTAAAGTAACTTACCTTAAAATGTAAGATATATAGAAATACCTTAAAATTTATGGAGGGTTACTGGAATACCTGAAATGGTGCCTAATCTTTTGATCTCTCTTTGTATGGCTCACTCACTTTTCTGATAAAGACTGTATAGTAAAGAATTTAACCTTGACCAAAGTGAGGTCTGGCCTTACTCTCAGCTTTTGGGAGGTGATGTCTAGTTCCTTGGAATGTCATGCCTGATAGAATGTCTTTGTTTGCCTGGGACCTTTGGCCACTCAGTCTAACAGTGCGGTTTATTATGAGGTCTTCGCCTCTGGAAGGAAATAGAGACTAAAGGTATCAGTCTCCTCTCTGGAAAGGGATAAAATAAAGGTCAACCATGCAGGCAGTATGTGACTGAGTCCCAATAAAAACTCTGGACACCAAAGGCAAAGGTGAGGGCACCTCACTAGCAATACTGTGTGTATTGTCTCATATCATGGCCGAGAGGAAGTAATGCTGTCATGACTCCATGGGGGAGGATGACCAGAAGGTCTTCATTCAGTACCTCTCTTAGACTCTGCCCTATCTGCTTCTTCCCTTGGCTGGTTTCAATCTGTATTCTTTCCCTGTAATATACCACATCCATGAGTATAGCAGCCTTCAGTGAGTTTTGTGAGTCCTTCTAGTGAATCATTAAAACTGAGGGTGGTTTTAGAAATCCTCTGAATTTCAATTGGTGTCAGAAGTGAGGGCAGTCTTGCAGAGTGCTCCAACTTTGTAAATGGCTAACTTTTTGCAGTTGGCCCAAACTCCTTATAGTTGGTGTTAGACGAGGGATTTGCTACAAAGACCCTGATGCATGACACATGTGACTTGGGAGGAGGAAGGAAGAGAGGGTGAGGAATAATGAATCTTTAGAGCCTGAAGAAACACAGGGTCACCCACAATATTGAAATGCAACTGTGCTGTGATTAGTAATTGAAGATAAAAGTTAGCAATGGAATTTCGAAATGAAATATTCAACTCCTAAGGAGTTATATGTCATTGGATGCATAAAGAAATGCAAAACAATAAGAAGCAAGGTAAATATACAATCCTTTGGTTATTGTTTTCTGTGCTAGCTAAAAGGAATGTAAGGGAGACTGCTGGGGTGGAACCTGAGGTTGAGCCAAGCTTGGATTCTGGCTGGTTGGACGTATAGCTGCTGGCCTCAGAGTTGCTTCCAAAGGAAGTAAGTTATGCTGAAGCAATAAACAGTGGATAACGTTAGACTGATTCATAAGAAAACGAGGAAAGAGAAATGAGAGGTTCAAGGGACTTGTACTAGCAGGGTGGAAATATTTAAATGATTATTAAGAAATGGATGAATAAAGTAAGCATTAACGGGGACAAAACAAAGGTCTTAATGTAGCACTGCTGTGGGTTCAGTAGACAGGAGAGAGTACTTGCTGGTTTCGTGATAGTAGTGTCTTTTGTTTGCCTGGTGGCTTTGGCTATTGGACAGTCTAACAATGTGGCTTATTATGAGGGCTTTGGGTCCTAAACAAATCCCTACTGAAGGGTCCTAAACAAAAAACAAATCTCTGTTTACCCGAGTCTGAAAAATTAAAAAAGCTAGATGACAAAGATGAATATAAGAAACCTCACCTTGACTCACCTTAAGTGATGGTCCCATAATCTAATCAAGATAAGGCCTGACAAAGGGGTCTGGATCCCTTGGCCCAACTCAGGCCTGGAAATCTAAGGCCATACGCGCATAAATGGGTAAAATGGTCGGTGGATAGAGAAGAGATTTTGGGGGGTACTTCTTGACATGGAAGTGCCATGTACTGTGATTCTAAAACCCATTGAAGTTCTAATGGGGGGCACTATTAGATTAGGAGGATATAGGAATACAATAGTTAATGGGATTAAAGTGAAAAGTTTGGATGAAAATTAGAATATTTGTACAGTGAACTTTATGTGAAGTGGTGAGTCTCCTTTACCTGACTTGTACTATGGAGATGGATATTGTGTTTGACTGGAGAGTTCTTCTCCTACCCAGTATTATAAACAGAAGACATGTTAAGTCTTCTTCTCCTACCCAGTATTATAAACAGAAGACATGTAAGACTCTTCCACCAATATAGATTGGATATTCTAAGTGGGAATCAATAAGTTTGCGTGAGCCCACACAGGTCATTAATTTGCTGTATGATAGCCCCATGTGGAGTACAGATTTGGACTTATGGCAAAAAACCTCTGAGTGCCAACCAGAAACAACTGCTGGGATTTCTGACCAGAAAATTTCTATTTGAGAGACAATTTCTAGCTTGCTATTGGATTTGGAGACTGCCCTTATGACCGAAGGACATAAAATAACCTTGAAACCTGAAATATCCATAATGTCTTAGGTAATGCCAGAGAAATGCCCTAAAGGGGAAGGCAATGCCCAGGACAGTTCCATAATAAAATGGAAATGGTGGATATAGCATCATGCTACCAGGAGAATGCAAGGAGGTACTCACGAGCAGGTAGCCTCTTTTCACCTAAGGCCGACTTCGGAACCACCTGAGGAGCTGCTGGATCCTATGGCCACTTGGGCCACTTGGGCGGTGCCCTATAAACAGCTTTCTATTGATCAACAAAGAGCTGCTTGGTTTATGGATGGCAATTCCAAGGTGAAGGGACAGCATCCTGTTTGGAAGGCCGCCACTCTGATTGAAGAAGGTAAAAACAAATCAGCTCGATAGGCTGAACTACATGATGTTTGGCCCTATGTTTGGGTTTTTACCAATTCATGGGACTTGTCCAATGGCCTGGCCAGATGGTCAGGCAGAAGGACGATGGAATTGGTCTACTAAAGGGATCCCTGTATGGGGCATGGCCCTGGGAATGCAAGGGGGTTTATTAAAGTAGAACATGTTAATGCTCATCAGAAGAACCCCCTTCCAGAATTGGAAATTGATTGGAACTGGTGAGCAGATATTGTTGTTCTTGTCTGATGTGGCTAACTGGGCCCATGAGATGAGTGGACACTAGGGGGCTGCAGAGATGGCCAGAATGTAGATATATTTCTCTTGCACCAAGGAACAAAATACTAATAAGAACTGTTCTGTCTGCTAACAAGAGAGACAGAGACAGCAGAGGGCTATGCAGCAGATTCCACAGGAGGAAGGTCCTGCACATAGCTGGCAAGCCGGACTGATGCCAGTTGCCCCTGGAGGCTACGAATGGGTCCTAACAGGAATAGACACTTACTCTGGCCTGGGCTTTGCTTACCCAGTGGTAGATCCAACTGCTCAGTATACTATAAAAGGACCAGAACAGAAGATATTGTATCAACGACCATAGAGTCACTTCTTTTTTATATCAAGAACACACTTTCATCTACAGAGCAATGATTTGGTAGAAAATTGGAATGGGGAAATGAAACATTTGTTGTCTCAATGGGGGGGGGAGATAAAAACATGAGGGGCTGGCGTACACACTTTCATTGGTGTGGGATCACACTCAACATGAGGGAGGCCAAGGGATGGTCCACACTAGATAGATTCCTCTACAGTTCTGGGGAAAAGAGGGCTGGGGGAGGATGCTGTTATGACTATACTTTTTCCTTTAGGACTCTATTTTTTCTTTTTCCCCCACATCATCTCAACTTTTTTTTCCCTACCGGATGTAGTGGTCCTAGTACCAGGGCTGAAACTGTGGGTGCCCACTAGTTCTATACATTTGTAACCCTACCCTACATGAATGGAAATGAACTGAGCGGGAAGCACTTGCTAAACTAGTATTACTAATGGTAATCTGAATGGCATAGTGGCCAAATCAACTGTGTCATTCAAAGATTTTCAAAGGAAAAGTGTGGGTATAAAAGGAGAGGAGAAAAGGTAAAGGAATGAATAAATGGGTTATGCAGTGAGAAAAATCCAATATTACACTGGTGTATCAAAAGGGGTTTAGAACAAGAGATGATACTGTTTCTTAGCTTAGGTGTAACAGATGCCAGAAGGGTAAAGCCATATGTTGCTGAGAATACTCCTGCTTTTGGAACCTGACAAGCCTTAAACCTGAGTAGCATCACTCTGTGAGACCTTTTTGTCATATGATATGATGACAGACTAGGTTAACTGTTAATGTGTGTGTAGGAATCCAATAATGTGTCAGTATCTTCTGACTTATTTTTCAGGTTATATCTACCACTGGACTGTGATATGTTATGATATTGGCATTTTAGTAAGATTATAATACTGATATTGATGGTCATATGTATTGGGAAACTGAGTTAAACACCTCCTCAAAATGTAATACCAATGGAAAATGACTGGCCTGAGCAAGAGAACCAATTTCTATGGTAAATAGTTCTATGCGGATGTATCATAGAGTACAAATAGTAGTAGATCAAAGTGGAAAATTAGAAAATGTATACAATGGCTATAGAGGATGGATCAGTTGTTTCTCTAAATCTTTCCCAATCCCATACTGGCTTCTCTAAAGCTTAGTCATATTCACACTTGTACTGTTGTTGTGTCTGTAAATATGAATGCTATAGTAAATACACAGAGGGTGCCAAAAAAAAGTATACACATTTTAAGAAAGGAAAAAACTGTATTAAAAGTGTAATACTCAACATATACTAATAACCAAAGATGAATACATGTCACATTTGACTTCTGTTAATTACAAGAGGTGCTCAAAGCAGTTACCATCAGCGTAATTTTAATAGTGTTTTCCTTTCTTAAAATGTGTACACATTTTTTTTGGCACCCTCTGTAGATGTACAGTCAAAGGCCAGGGGTTAGCTGTGTAATAAAAAATTAACTTTATTCAAAAGAGAGTCTGGCCTTTGACCTCAGTTACCAGGAAGTGATAGGCATATCTTTGTACTAGGGACTTTGGCTACCAGACATTCTAATAGTGTGATTTATTATGGGTGCTTTGGGCAATATGGTATTTGTTTTGCCTCTGGAAAGTGTTGGATACTAAAGGTATCAGTCCAACTTCTGGGAAGGGCTAGAAACTAAAAGTCAGCCATCTGAGCAGTATGTGATGAGCCCCATTAAAAACTTGGGACACCAAAGGGCTTGAAGCTTCCATGATTGGCAATACTCCCTATGTTGTTACATATTGATGCCAGGAGATCAATGCATTCATGACTCCACAAAAAGAGGATAATAATGGAAGCTACCCATTCGGTAACTCTCCTTAACTCTGTCGAATGCAACTTCTTCACTTGGTCTGTATCCTTTCCCTGTAATAAGCCATAACCAGGGGTATACCATCTTTCAGTGAGGTCTGTGAGTCTTTCTAGTGAATAATTGAAACTTAGAGTGGCTTTTGAAATGCACTGTATTGCAATTGGTGTCAGAAGTGAGGGCAGTCTTGTGGAGTGCTCCAACTTTTTGGTTGGCTAACTCAGCTGGTCAAAACTTTGTACACTAAACCATACAAATCTCAAGGTTGCTTACCTGAGATCCTTTCTTGCTACCTGGCAGGTTAATTATGAGTGTTTTCCCTCTGATTCCACACACAGGCCTGAAAGGAAAGAGAAAATGGATGAATACTAAATTGCAATGAAAGGTGGTTTAAATACATTCAACAACAAATATCAATCACTATACTTTACATGTGAACAACTGTTTTATAAATAAAATTGTTGTGGCTAGAGATTCACCAATTGCTATACAAATCAAGCATCCTGACTGGGGGTTTTACAATAATGGTTACTTTGGTGGATGGGAAAAATGTGTTGAACATGGAATCAGAATAAATTAGCCACTTTAAATAAACAATGTCCTGATTATCTTCTTTCTCTAATTTCAGGTTCTTTATATCTCATATAGTTGTAAGATTTCATTGAGAGAGTGTATTAAAAAATGCCTAGCATAGTAATACTTATGTTCAAAAGTGTAACACATAAGGCACTCAGAGTTCAGTGAGACATGAGCTCTTTTAAAAAAATCAGCCAATTTTAAAGTAAAATAAGGTGTCTCACAAATGAATGGCAGTGGGGAGACTTTGGAGAGCTCAGTTAACAGATCCACTGATAAACAAGTCAATTTAAAGTAAAAGGTCTTTCAGAAAGCATTGTAAATTTCCAGGCCACTTTTAAATCAAGTGGCTAGATAAGAAACATAAACAGCAGAAAAGCACTGGAAGCCTGAGATAAGAATTGAAGGCCTGGATTTCATGAGAGTTGGAATCTTGCTCTGCCAGTAAGTGGCTGTGTTACTTTCACCTGGCAACATTTCATTTTCATCATTTGAAAACAAGGCAATTGATTAAATTAGTCTATTTCTAAAATTGTGCAGCTCGATTGAAAGACATGTAAAAACGTTTTTGCAGAACTTCTTTCTATGATTGAGTTTATTTTGTACTCACACTCTCTGAAATAATCTAAAATTGTCTTCTATTTTTTTTCTATTCCCATTTATAAAGAGAAGAGTTGATACCGTGTTTCCCTGAAAATAAGACCTAACCAGAAAATAAGACCTAACTGGAAAATAAGCCCTAGCACGCTTTTTCAGGATGACATCCCCTAAACATAAAATTAATATAAGACCCGGTCTTATTTTCGGGGAAACACGGTAGGTATTTATTTAAAACTTTCCATTTTCTTTTCTTTCCAATTGCAATATAGCTGACAAACAATGTATTAGTTTTAGGTGTACAACCTAATGATTTAGGTATGTAGTATGATATGATCACCACAATAAGTTTAGTTAACATCCATCACTACATAGTTACAATTTTTTTTCTTGTGTTGAGAACTCTTAACAATCTACTCTCTTAGAAACTTTCAAATATACAACATGGTATTAACTATAGTCACCATGCTGTAATTTACACCCCCAGGATTTATTCATCTTATAAAAGTGGAAGTTTGTACCTTTTAATCACCTTCACCCATTTTACCCACTCCTCCATCCCCCCCTCTGGCAACCACCAATCTGTTCTCTGTGTTTACGAGTCTGGATATTTTTTAGAGATTATACAGTATTTGTCTTTGTCTGTCTGACATATTTAACTCAGCATAATGCACTCAAGGTCAATCCATATTGTTGCAAGTGACAGGATTTCCATCTTTTTTTTATGGCTTAATATTTCATTGGAGATATATATATATATATATAATATATATATACATACATATATATATATATTATATATATATATATATATAATATATATATATCAGGGATTGCACTGAACGTGTAGATTGCTTTAGGAAATATATATATATATATATATATATATATTTTTTTTTTTTTTTCCCCCCTTTTTTCATTCATCCATCAATAGATACTTAGGTTATTTCCATGTCTTGGCTATTGTAAATAAATAATGCTCCAATGAACACGAAGGTACAGATATCTTTTCCAAACAGTGATTTCACTTCCTTTGGATAAATACCCAGAAGTGGAATTGCTGGATCATATCGTACTTCTATTTTTAATTTTTTGAGGGACCTCCAATTTTCCATAGTGGCTAAACTAATTTACATTCCCACCAACAGCGTACAAGGATTCCCTTTTCTCCATATTGTCCTGTTATTTCTTGTATTTTGATAATACCCATTCCAACAGGTGTGAGGTGATAGCTCATTGTGGTTTTGGTTTGTATGTCCCTGATGATGAGTGATACTGACCATCTCTTCATGTACCTACTAGCCATTTGGATGTTTTCTTTAGAAAAATGTTTATTCAGATCTTCTGCCATTTTAAAATCAGATTGTTTACTTTATTGAGTTATATGACTTCTTAAATATATTTTGGATATTAACCCCTTATCAGATATATTATCTGGGAATATTTTCTCCCATTCAGTAGGTTCCCTTTTCATTTTGTTGATGGTTTCCTTTGCTATACAGAAGCGTTTTAGCTTGATGTTGTCCCACTTGTTTATTTTTGCTTTTGTTGCCTTTGCTTTTGAAGCCAATTCCAGAAAAGCACTGCCAAGAATGGTGTCCAGGAGCTAACTCCCTATGTTTTCTTCTAGTTTTATAGCTTTACGTCTTACATTCAAGTCTTTAATCCATATTGAGTTGGTTTGGGTATAAGATGTAAGATAGTGGCCCTATTTCATTCTTTTGCATGTGGCTGTCCAGCTTTCCCAACACCATTTTTCAAAGAAACTATCTTTTCCTCATT
Source organism: Rhinolophus ferrumequinum (assembly GCF_004115265.2). Taxonomy (NCBI): domain Eukaryota; kingdom Metazoa; phylum Chordata; class Mammalia; order Chiroptera; family Rhinolophidae; genus Rhinolophus; species Rhinolophus ferrumequinum. Next base: position 29,650,818 of record NC_046289.1, read on the forward strand.
GTATATTCTTGGCTCCATTGTCGTAAAGTAATAGACCATAGATATGTGGGTTTATTTATGGGATCTTATATTTGTTTCCACTTATCTGTGTGTTTGTTTTTATGCCAATACCATACTGTCATGATTACTATAGCTTTGTAATATAGTTTTAAAATCAGGAGGTGTGACGCCTCCCTCTTTTTATTTTTCTAAAGATGCTTTGGCTATTTGGGGTCTTTTATGGTTCAGTTAGGATTATTTGTTCTATTTCTGTGAATACCATTGGAATACTGAAAGGGATTGCACTGAATGTGTAGATTGCTTTAGGAAATATGTAAATTTTAACAATATTAATTCTTCCAAACCATGAGCACAATGTATCTTTCTCTTTGAGGCTTTAATTTCTTTCATCAGTGTCTTAATAGTTTTCAGTGTACAGATCTTTCACTTCCTTCATTAAATTTATTCCTAGGCATTCTATCCTTTTTGATGCAATTGTAAATGGGATTGTTTTCTTAATTTCTCTTTCTGATATTTCATTATTAGTGTATATAAATGCAAGTAATTTTTATATACTGATTTTGTATACTGCAACTTTATTGACTAAATTTGTTTATTAGTTCTAACATTTTTGGTAGTCTTTATGGTTTACTATATGCATATATATCATGTTATCTGCAAATAGAAACAGTTTTATTTCTTCCTTTCTGATTTGGGTGACTTTTTTCTTTTCTTTGTCCAATTGCTCTGGCTAGGACTTCCAGTACTATGTTGACTAAAAGTGGCAGAGGAGTAGTTATCCTTGTTTTGTTCCTAATCTTAAAGGAAAAACTTTCAGTTTTTCACCACTAAATATGATATTAGTGGTGGGCTTGTCACATATGACCTTTCTTATATTGAGATACATTCTGTCTATACTCACTTTGTTGATAGTTTTCATCACGAATGGATGAACTATGTCAAATGCGTTTTCTCCATCACTGAGATGATCATATATTTGTTCTGTATTTTGTTAACGTAGTCTTTCACATTGATTGATTAGTGGATTTTGGATCATCCATGGACTAAATCCCACTTCATCATGGTATATGATCCGTTTAATGTATTCTAATCAGTTTGATAATATTTTGTTGAGGATTTTTGCATCTATGTTCATCAGGCCTATTAACCTGTGCTTCTGTTTTCTTGTAGTGCCCTTATTTAGTTTTGCTAGCAGGATAATGCTGACCTTGTAAATTATTTTGGAAATATTCCATCCTCTTTTATTTCTGGAGGAATTGGTATTAATTTTGAGAAGGACTGGTATTAATTCTTCTTTAAATGTTTGGTGGAATTTACCAATGAAGCCGTCTGGTCCTGCACTTTGTGTTTTGGGAGGTTTTAGGTTACTAATTCAATCTCTTTACTGGGAATTGGTCTGTTGGCATTTCCTATTTTTAAATTCTAAGTTTTAACTATATATTTATCTTTACCAGTGAACTGTATACGTTCATACAGTTTTCCTGTTACTGATTAGTATTCTTTTCTTTCAGCTTAATGAATTCCTCTAACATTGCTTATAAGGCCAGTTCAGTTGTGCTGAAATCCTTCAGCTATTTTTGTCTTGAATAATTTTTCTCTCCTTCAATTCTGGATTCACTGTGTTAATATTTTATTTTTGAAGTTTTTTCATCCATGTTCACCATGATATTAGTGTATACTTTTCTATTATTTTACTGTCCTTTTCTGGTTTTGGTAAAAAGATTTCCCTAGTCTTACAACATGAATTAGGAAATGTTTATATTTCTACTGTTCTCAGGAACAATTATGTAAGATAGGAATTATTTATTCCTTGAAAGTTGTATAGAATATGCCTCTAAAATAAACTGAACTTACCATTCTTTAAAAATACAATTTATTTTTTAGAACATTTTTAAATTTATAGAAAAATTGAGAGGCTAGTATAGAGAGTTGACATATACCTGTACCCAGTTTCCCCTATATTTAACATCTTACATTAGTAGGATACATTCTTTAAAATTAATGAAACAATATTGATGCATTATTATTAATTAAAGTTCATACTTTATTTATATTCCCTAGTGTCCTTTTTCTGTTCCAGGATCCCATTCAGACTACCATATTACATTTCGTTGGCATATCTCTTTATGCTCCTCTTGGCTGTGACAGTTTCTCAGACTTGCCTTGGTTTTTGATGGCCTTGACAGTTTTAAGGAGTACTGCTCGAGTATTTTGTATTGTTCTCCATTAATAGAGTTTGTCCTATATTTTTCTCATAAGACTAAACTTATGAGATTTTTGGGAGGAAAACTTACTATCAAGCCACTGTAATTAAGACAGTATGGCACTGGTGAAACAATAGAAAAATATGTATTGAGTGTGCTTTTGGTGTCAAGTATACAAACTTGTCACCTAACCCAAAGTCTGAAGATTTTCTATTTTTCCTTAAATGTTTAGTTTTATATATATTTTAAGTCCATGATACATTTTGAGTTAATTTTTATGTAAGATGTGAAATTTGGGTTGAGGTTTGTTGTTACTCTTATTTTGTCTATGAATGTCCAATTACTCCACCATTTGTTGAAAAGGCTATTTTTCCTGTTGAATGGTTTTTGACCTTTGTAAAAAAAACATTTGGGCATGTTTGTGCAAGTCTATTTCTGGCTTCTTTATTCTGTTCTATGTGCCTTTCTCTCCAGCAGTACCTCACATTCTTGATTACTGTAGGTATACAATAAGCCTTGAATTGGGTAAACTTATTCCTCCCACTTTATTACTCTTTTTCAGAAATTTTTTTATTTGTTCTAGTTCCTTTTACTTTCCATATAAATTTTTAGAATAAGTTTGTTTATATCTACACAAATCTTGCTAGTGTTTTTGTAAGAATAGCATTAAACCTGTATATTAATTTGGAGAGAACTGGCGTCTTTTATTGGCATTGTCTTTGATTGCTTTCAACAGTATATTTTAGTTTTAGCATACAAATTCTATACATGCTAGATTTACACATAAGTAATTCATTTTGCATCATTATAAAGGTATTTTTTAAGATTTTTATTCTTTAGAGCAGTGCAGATTCCTAGCAAAAGTGGGAAGTTACAGAGATTTCCCATATACCCCTTGTCCCTACGTATGCATCACGTTCCTTATTATCAGCATCCCTCTCAAGAGTGGCACATTTGTTAAAATTGATGAACCTGCACTGACACATCATAATCGCCCAAAGTCCATAGTTTGCATTATGGTTTACTCTGGTGGTGTACATTCTATGTCTTTGGGTAAGGGTATAATGATATGTATTTATTTTTATGGTATCAGACAGAGGATTTTCACTATCCTGAAAATCATTTGCGCTTTACTTATTCATCCCTCCTTCCCTGTCAACCCCTGCCAACCACTGATCTTTTTACTATGCCCATAGTTTTGCCTTCTCCAGAATGTCATACAGTTGGAATCACACAGTATGTAACTTTCCAGATTGGCTTCTTTCAATTAGTAATATGCACTTAATGTTCCTGCATGTCTATATTCCATTGTCTGGATGTACCTTTGTTTATTTACCTATTTACATCCTGAAGGACATCTTGGTTACCTCCAAGTTTTGGCAGTTATGAATAAAGCTGCTATAAACATCCATGCGCAGGTTTTTGTATAGACATAAATTTTCAACTTCTTTTGGGTAAATACCAAGGAGCACAGTTGCTGGATTATACGGTCAGAGTATGTTTAGTTTTCTAAGAAACTGCCAAACTATCTTCCAAAGTCACTGTACCATTTTGCATTCCCACCAACAAAGAATGAGAATTCCTGTTGCTCTCTGGTGTGTAGATCAGCATTTAGTATTGTCATTCTTAGACGTTTTGACCATTATAATAGGAGAGTGATGGTGTCTAATTATTGTTTTAATTTGCATTTCCCTGATGACATATGATGTTGAGCATCTTCTCATATACTTATTTATTACTTTTTAGATAGAACACCAAGGGCACAATCCATGAATAAAATCATTGATAAGCTGGACTTCATTAAAATTAAAAACTTCTGTTCTGAAAAAGACAATGTCCAGAAAATGAGAAGAGAAGACACACACTGGGAGAAAATATTTGCAAAGGTCACATCTGGTAAAGGAATATTAATCCAAATACACAAAGAATTCTTAAAACTCAACAATAAGAAAACAATCTGATTTTAAAGGGGGCTGAAGACCTTAATAGACACTTCATCAAAGATATACAGATGGCAAATAAGTATATAATATCAATATAAGAAATTGCACATTTTTTACAACTACAAGGTCTGAAAATCATGTTCACAAACTCATCCTAGAAAATGTGCTACATGCCTCATTGCTGAATATCACTATGGTCACCTTTGAAATATTCCCCTTGGCAAGCTATGCACTGATGCCAGTGCCTAGTCCACCCTTCAAAGCAATTTTGGAACTCTTTTTCTGGAATAGCCATCAGAGCTGTTATCTTATTACCCTTGATGTCCTGAATGTCATCAGAATGTTTTCCTTTCAATATTTCCTTTATCTTCATGTAAAGAGAAAAGTCATTGGGGGTCAGACCAGGTGAGTAGGGAGGGTGTTCCAATACAGTCATTTGTTTACTAGCTAAAAACTCCCTCATAGACAGTGCCATGTGAGCAGGTGCATTACTGTAATGCAAGAGCCATGAATTGTAGGTGAAAAGTTCAGAACTCTAACTTTGTCACGCAGCCTTTTCAGCACTTCAAAATAATAAACTTGGTTAACTGTCCATTCACAATGAATAATCCCTCTGATATCAAAAAAGATTAGCAGCATCATTTTGATTCTTAATTTGGACTGATGGAACTTTTTTGGTGGTGGAGAACAGGCTGACTTCCATTGTGCACTTTGATGCTTTGTTTCAGGGTCGTATGGGTACACCCATGTTTCTTCACCAGTGATAACACAGCCCAACACATCATCTTGTCTCTCCAAAAGGTCTTGGCAAACTTTGACTCTCCTTTGCTTTTGTTCATCAGTGAGTTTCTTCAGAACCATTTTTGCACACACCTTTCTCATCCCAAGATTTTCAGTTAAGATTTTCCTAACTGTTTCTCTATTGATGTTTTACTTGGTCTGCTATGCTTCTCAGATGATTTTGACGCACAGTCAGCCGATGATTTTGACGCACAATTCGATGAAAGTTTGCAATGTTTTCATAAGTTCTGCTCGTTATTGGCTGTCTTGACCTCTCTTCAACAGTTACACATTCTCTGCCCTCAGAAAATGTTTAATCCATTTGTACATTGCCATTTTCTTCACGGCCTTAACTTGGACTAACATATCCCTGATTTCACTTCCACTCTTGCCAAGTTTCAGAGAAATTTAATGTTTGTTTGTTGCTTTAATTTAAGCTCAGACATTCTCCCGACAGCACACAAAAACGCCCAACAACAATAATGAACGTGACTCAGCAAGACACTGCCACATGTCAACACGAACATGGCTGTGAGACACTGATACACCAAGGTTATGAAACCTTACCGAGCTGTTTGTACAGTGCTGCCAATATAAGTGCAGGTGGCAAGTTCGTTAACTTAATTGTCAGACCTTGTATATTGAAACTTAATTTACATACTATAAATTTCATTTTCTGGCAGTTTGTAAGATGTCTTTTTCTGTGGTTATGTTACTATGATGTTTTAAGTATAGATTTCTTTTTATTCATCCTGTTAAGGATTTGTTTCAGTTCCTGAGTTCACGATTGATATCTTTAAAGATTTTGAGATTATTTTTGGTATCATATTTCAAACATTTCTTTCCCTTCATTCTTTATTATCTCCTTCTAAACTCCAATTATATTTTATATATTCTCACTCTATCCTCCACGCTTCTTAACTTCGTCATTTTTATATCTCTGTCAATCTGAGCTGCTTCCAGATAATTTCTTCAAATACTTTCCCCTAGTTCCCTAAATTCTCTCTTCAATTGTGTATAATATGCAGTCTATTCTATCAAGTTTTAAAATTTTCATTATTATATTTCACATATCTAAATGTATGTTTCATTCTTTTTCAAACTATTTGTTCCTTGCATATAATTTTCAAGTTTCTTTTTTTAGTTCTCTTAAATATATTACATTTATTTATTTTTATTCTGTCTGATAACATAAGGATTTTGTCCTTCAGTCTCTGATTCCTTGATGGTAGCTTAATTCTTATGTTTGTCTTTGTGTGTGTGTGTGTCCTGCTAATTTCCATAGAACTTCATTTGTGACAAATCTTTGAGATCTAGGTTGAAGTATAATTCTTCGAGAGAAGATTTACTTCAGTCCATTGCTTGGGACACTTCCAATCCAGAGCCACTGTAAATTAAATTCTCCCTTGCTTTATACATATTTTTAAGACTGCACAAGTAGTCCATACCTGAGCCATCGTGTGGTTATGATACAGAGGGTGTAACAGCTAGACTCAACTCCCTTCCAGAACCAAAGAGGTACCTGAAGAGATAATTTTGATTCAAAATTGTTTCCTTAAAAATACGTACTAAACTGATCCTGTGCTCTAGATGCTCTGAATTATATACAACTATCAAAAAACTCTTACAGGGCTATAATCTGTAGCAAAATATATTAGCTGAGTGGGAGAAGAAGAAAGGTGCCAGTTTTTCTGTACTGAGGTAATCATTCACCCCAGGTCTGTCTCATTTGTCTTTTGGAACCTGTGGTACTTCCTGTGATGCTGAGTGGAAACTGTGCCTGAAGTACTGTAGAAATGTCCCAAGAAAATGCACATGCTGTGTATGTTGTTATTTTCTGCCCTAAATCATTTTTGTAAATTGTGGTAAAATATACATACTATAAAATTGAGCATTTTAACCAATTTTAAGTGTTCAGTTCATTGGCATTAAGTATATTCCCATTGTTGTGTGATCATCATTACTGTCCATCTCCCAAACTTTTTAATCAACCTATACTGAAACTCTGCCTATTAAACAATAACTCCCTGTTCCGCCCTTCCCTGCTCCTGGTATTGTACAATATTTGTCCTTTTGTGTCTGGCTTATTTCACTTAGCACATCTCCAAGGTCACCCATGTTGTATAATGTATCAGAAGAAGTTCATTCCTTTTTAAGGCTGGCTAATATTTCATTGTGTATATAACACATTTTCTCTATCCATCCATCATCAATGGACATGTAAGTTGCTTCTACCTTTTGGCTACTGTGAATAATGCTATGAACGTTGGTATACAAGTATCTTTTCTAGTCTCTGGTTTCAGTTATTTTGGCTATATACTCAGAAGTGGAATTGCTGGTAATTCTAATTTTTTGAGGAATGGCCACACTGTTTTAAACAACAGTTGCATCATTTTACATTCCTACTAGCAATATACAGGGGTTCTAACTTCTCCACATCCTCACCAACGCTTGTTATTTTCTGGTTTTTTTTGAAAATAGAAATCCTAATAGGTGTGAAGTGCTATCTCATTGTAGTCTTGATTTGCATTTCTCTAATGATTACTGATGTTGAGCATCTTTCCATGTGCTTATTGGCCATCTGTATATCTTCTTTGGAGAAATATCTATTCAAGTCCACTGTCCATTTTTAAATTGGGTTTTGTTTTGTTTTTGAGTTGCAGTACTTTATAAATTCTGGATATTAGACCCTTATCAGATATATGACTTGCAAATATTTTCTCCCATTTGGTGGTTGCTATTTTACTTTGTTGATAATGTCCTTTGAGGGACAAAGTTTTAATATTGATGAAGTCCAATTTATCTACTTTTTCTTTTGTTGCCTCTACTTTTGGTGTTACATTCAAGAAAACACTGCCAAACCTAAAGTCACAAAATTTTTCCCTGAGGTTTTTTTCTACAAGTTTATAATTTTAGCTCTTAGATTCTTTTAATTTTATGTATGGTATTGGGTATGGGTCCAACTTTATTCATTTGCATGTGGATATACAATTTTCCCTGCACCATTTATGGAAGACTGTCCTTACCAAATTGAATTGTCTTGGTACCCTTCTTGAGAATCATTTAACCCTATAAGCAAGTTATTTTTGGCCTTTCTATTCTATTCCATTGGTCTAAAAGTGTGACTTAATGCCAGTACCACTGTTTTGATTATTGTAGCTTTGCATTAAGTTTGATATCAGAGAGTGTGAGTCCTTTAACTCTGTTGTTCTTTTTCAAGATAGTTTTGGCTATTTGGGGACCCTTGAGTTTCCATATGAATTTCAGAATGGATTTTCATAATTCTGCAAATCTGTGTTGCTGTATTTTGACAGGATTGCATTAAATCTGCAGATTGTTTTGGGTAGTATTGACATCTTAATAATATTATGTCTTCCAATCCAGAAATATGGGGTGAATTTCCATTCATTTAGGTCTTTAATTTCTTTAAGCAATGTTTTGTAGTTTTCATTGTACAAGTCTTTCACCATCTTGATCAAGTTAATGACTAAGAATTTTATTCTTTTTGATATTGTTAATGGAATTGTTTTCATAATATCCTCTTAGCATAATTCATTGTTAATGTATAGAAACACAACTGATTTTTGCATGTTGATTACGCACCTTGGTTGGATATATTAATTAGTTCTAATGGGTTTTTGGTTTTGTGGAATCTTCAGTGTTTTCTACATATAGAAAGGGTCTTGTTAAATAGAGACAAATTTACTTCTTTCTTCCCAATTTGGATACCTTTTATTCCTTTTTCTGGTCTAATGCTCTGGCTACAACTTCCAATAATATGTTTAATAAAAGTGGCAAAAACAAGCATCCTGGTCGTGTTCCTGCTTTAGAGGAAAAACTCAGTTTTTCACCATTGAGTATGATGTCAGCTGTGTGTTTTTTAGTATATGGCCTTTATTATATTAAGGTATTTTTCCTCTATTTGCAGCCTGTTGAGTGTCATTAACATGAAAGCATGCTGAATTTGTCAATTGAAATTCTCATGTGTTTTTTTATCTTTTATTCTGTTACTGTGGTATATTACATTGATTGCTTTTTGTATGATAAACTATCTTTGTTTTTTAGGGATAAATTCCACTTGGCCATGGTGCATAATTCTTTTAATATGCTGCTGAATTCAGTTTACTAGGATATTGTTGAAGATTTTTGCATCAATGTTCATAAGGAATATTGGTCTGTAGTTTTCTTGCAGTTTTTTTTTCTTTTTTTCTGTCTTTGACATCAGAGTAGTGCTGGCCTCACAGAATTAGTTAGGAAGTATTCCCTTCTCTTCAACTTTTTGGAAGCATTTGAGAAGCATTGGTGTCCTTTTTTTTATAGGGGAATATTGGGGAACAGTGTGTTTCTCCAGGGCCTATCAGGTCCAAGTCATTGCCCTTCAATCTAGTTGTGGAGGGCGCAGCTCAGCTCCAAGTCCAGTTGCTGTTTTCAATCCTTGTTGCAGGGGGCGCAGCCAACCTTCCCATGCAGGAAATGAACTATCAACCTTGTTGTTGAGAGCTCGTGCTCTAACCAACTGAGCCATTCAGTCTCCCCTCCGGAAGCTCAGTGGCAGCTTGGTGTCTTCAATCTAGTCGTGGAGAGCACACCTCACTGGTCCATATGGGAATCGATCTGGGAACCCTGTTGTTTAGAGCTCGCGCTCTAACCAACTGAGCCACCCGGCTGCCCAAGATGTCCATTTTTTTTTTTTTAAATGTTTGGTAGAATTATTCAGTGAAGCCATCTGGCGGCATTTTATTTGTAGGTATATTTTTGATTACTGATTCACTCTCTTTACTAGTTACAGATACTGTGTTTCCCCGAAAATAAGACCTAACCGGAAAATAAGCCCTAGCATGATTTTTCTGGATGACATCCCCTGAACATAAGCCCTAATGCATCTTTTGGAGCAAACATTAATATAAGACCTGGTCTTATTTTCGGGGAAACACGGTATATTTAGAGTTTCTATGTCTTTGTGATTCAATCTGGTAGGCTTTGTATTTGTAGGAATTTCTCCATTTTATCTAGATTACACAATATATTGGCATACAATTGTTCATAGTACTCTCTTATTCCTTTTTATTTCTGTAGAATCGGTAGTAATGTCCTCACTTTCATTTCTGATTTTAGTAGTTTTGAGTTATATCTCTTTTTCTTCTTATTCAATATAGCAAACATTTATCAATTTCATTGACCTTTTTGAAGAATCAATATCTGGTTTAGTAGATTTATCTGTATTGTTTTTCCATTTTCTATTTTATTTATTTTTGCTTTAATCTTTATTATTTTCTTCATTCTGCTAGCTTTGGGTTTTGTTTGTTCTTTGTTTTCTAGTCCCTTAAGTTGTAACATTAGGTGGTTGTTTCGAGATCTTTCTTCTTTAATGCACGTATTTACAGCTATAACTTTCCCTCTTAGCACTGCTTTCTCTGAATCACTTAGGTTTTGGTAGGAATCATGGAACCAGAGAACACTGGAATAACATTTTTTTTATGTGTTGAAAGAAAAGAACTGTCAATCCGGAATTCTCTACCTAGTGAAAATATCCTTCAAGAATGAAGATAAGATAAAGGCATTTTCAGATAAAGGAAAGTTACTAGAAGGTGTTGCCAGCAGATTGCTCTAAGAAGAGGAACTCTCACCTAGTAACAACACAACAACAATGATCAACACTTAAATAAGACTTATTATAAGCCAGTTGTTGTTCTCAGCACCTTACATAGACTAACTCACTTAATCCAAGAAGGTTGGTATTATTAACATCCTCATTATACACGTGAGAACACAAAAACAAAAAAAGATGTTAAGTAGCTACTAAGTAGTAGAGCCATAATAGAACACAAGCAATCTGCCTTCAGAGATAATACTCTTAACCATTACTTGATACTATCTTTCAACTTGTACAAAACAACCTGTAGGAAATTAAGCTAACCAAGTAGATGAAAACGATTAGAAACAGATTTAGTGATTTTCAAAATTATTTTATTTAATTCTGCTCTCTACAGATAGAAACAGGAATGCAAGGTACCAACTTGATGCATTACTTTACCTTGAAAAAATTCTACTAGAACTAAGATGAAATACTGATTTATCAGCAGTAACCGTAACAATAAACATTTTTTGAGGACTTACTATGTGTCAGAAGTTGTTTTGGGGGCTGAGGATGTAAACATGAATGAGATAGAGCTCTTTTTCTTAAAGATTTTATACAAATTAGGTAATACAGACAAGTAAATAAATGATTAGGACATAGCATGTGTTATAACAGGAGCATGTACAAAGTCCAAAGTACATAACAGGTAAAAATGCTATAAAGAAAGCAATCATCAATCTACTCATGGCTGTTTTAAAAATAGCAATTTAAAAAAAGGCTTTGAAAACACAAAAAAATGAACATTCATGGAAATAGTTCATAATTCCCTTTTCCATAACTCATGTAGATCATTATCTGTTTCTAATCTGTGAATAAACTCCCAGTTAAGTCAGCAATGAACAGAAAGAAAAATCAGAAGGATCTGTTACCCTGCTGTGTGTATGTTTTAATTTCCAAAGCCTTCATCATAAAGATGATGAGCTTATTTCAAAGTACTTATAATCAGCTCCTGCTGATTAATTTGTATTTATTCAGTAGTCCAGTGCTCAGTAATTATGTTCATTCAAAAGGTAAAGGAGGATTAACCCAGAAAAATCTTTCAATAAGACAAAAAGTGATATTTCTATATTGAATCAAAAAAGCTATACTCAATTTAAAGAGTTACCTTAACAGTTGCAAAGAACAAGTTCTCCAGGTAAACTATAGGATCTTTAAGGTGCAGACCTTAACTTATTTTTCTTTCTATCCTTAGTATCCCTAATGGTTACTATGAGGCCTGGCAAATAATTATTATGTTTGCTGAAATAGAATTGTTATTATAAAAGAATTAATGAGAGATGAAATATAGTTCTTTCTTGACTATATTCCTTGCATGCTAATAAAGAGTTCTTTTATATTCAAAGATCACTACACTTAATTCCATAGAGAAAAGGGATCAAATGTAACCCTTGACCTCCTATGTGTAAGTAATATAAAAGTTAAAAAATAAAACAAAACAGAACAAAAGAATCAACGTGAGTTCCTTAAAGATCAGCATGAAAATTTACATTTAAAATCTTTATCATGATACTTTAATTCTATTTTTGCTCTTACTGAAATGAAATGTTATAATATAGTAAATGTGACAGCAAAGGGAATACAATATCTAATGACCCTTTCACATTTCCCTGTAGCTACATTTCAAGTGGCTGCCATTAATGGGATATAAACTTAGTCTAAGTAACAGAAGGGCATTATGACTCATATTCCATGTATTAAATAAGTATTTTTACTTTTATATTCATATTGTACACAGGATCAGTAATAAATGGCTATAAATAATTGTGAAACTCTTAAATTACAAGTTGCTGTGTATTTTTAGATTGCTCTGAGATCAACTGTCTTTTTAATCAATAGTCATTAAATCAACAGATTCTCACTAAGTTGATACTTCTGTCTTAACTTAAATGATATATGTTGTCTTCATTAAAGGGAATTTTATTCTAAAAGTTGCTAAAATAATAAATAAATAACTAAACCATAAGACAGAGGATGGATAACAATGGCATGGTTTTGAATATACTAATTTAATATAATAATAATATATTATTAACATATTAATATGTTGTTATTAATTTTTAAAATAATAATCAATAGTTAACTAATAATATATTATTATTAATTAAGGTTTTTTTTAATGACCAAACATCAATATGCCTATTTAAAAACTGGAATAAAAGTTCCTAACTTTTGAGAACTTTTAAAAAACTCTGCTGTTTAATTTTATTAAATTAGTATTTAATGACAATTAATGAATATTAAATGATTATAAATAATTACAAAAAAGTATAATTTTACATCTTAATAAACTGGATTATGCTCTGGGTTAGGACTGACAACTTTAAAAGTAATATAATATTTCTAAAACTTTAAATATAATAGGCAAAACAAAAAAGAACTTGAAGGAAACTGGCTAAGATTTAACTAGACAGGACACTAAGACTTTAAGTTCTGGGAATAAAGGGGCAAACTCAAGTGTTAGCACTCAAGTTTCTTAGGTTTATCAGTTTACTGTAGTGACTAATGGTATGGAATTAATTTTCTTTGCAACATGTTGGTGACTTTCTTACCTAGAGAGCATGCCCAGAGGTGTAACATTAAGTGATCCCATCAGCATTGCCAGGGCCATCCCTGGTGCTTCCCGTTCTATTACTTCTTTTGTGGCCTGTAATTAAAGATTAAATAGCAGACTGAGTGAAATTAGCCAAAAAAGAAGGAAGAGTAGTAATTAACTTAAAAATAAGTATAAACCACGCTTTCTATAAATCATACTTTGTAGTTCCCCAAACATTTTTTTTAAGGTATCAAGACTCAGTTCTTTGGGCCCACTGAATAAAAGCTGAGGACCAGGACATCCAGGGAACTTTTATGTTAGCAGGCCTTCCTTATTATCCCTTACACCTCAGAAGTATTTGATAATCGTCTCATCATGCCTAATAACCTCAACTTTAAAATTAAGTTTCAGATCGCCATAATAGTACAGTAGATTCCAATAGGGTAAGAAATCTGGGTATTTTTCTTTATCTATTACTTTTGAAATGATGAGTCCCTGAAAACCTGAGATCACTTGTATCTCCTAGGCTCTATGATTTTATGGTATAATTAAAAGGAACTCAAGAAGTCACCAAGTCAACTTTTCCCATATGTTGAGTAGAAGAAAAACTCTAGATTACTATCTCCCATATCTTCAATATAAATTAACTATTTGATTGTTTTAAACAAGAATTAATGAAGTGATAGGCTTTAACTATATAATAGAAGTTTTAAGATAGGACATTCTTAAGACAAGTATGGTTAAACTTGGAATAAGCTAATGAAGAAGACAGGAAAATTTCATTTTCTAAAGGTCAATCAAAATAGGTATATATTTATCATTCTGTAATAGTAAAGATATGTTTTAGATTAAAAGTTGGGTGTGAAATACATGATTCAATCCATTTCTAATTCTGTTTCTACAAATATAGTAGATTACAATGCTTGGGGGCAATATAGGAATAAAACCAGCAAAAGAAAGTATTCCAGTAAATAAGAAAAAATGCGAATGAAACAAAAAGTAAATTATGGAGTAATATATGGAAGGTTGATATTTCAGTATTCATTTGAAGTAGAGAGTCCTAAATAAGACTGCTGCTCTGGGTAAAAGTTAGGTTGAGGACTTGGCAAAGCAGTTAAAATACACCAACTATGTGTTAGATACCAGTTGACATTATAAATACATTTTTAAGATGCATATAAATTAGTTAACCCCTTGTAACTATACAGAATAAAGGACTATTAGAATTGAGGTAATGTACTGGTCCACTGAACCCCAGCATAACGCAATACTAAACAATGACAGAAATTTTAAAGGAAAACGAACACTACCATAATGCTTTTCAATAAAACCTGTTTTCAAAATAGAGCGCCAGCAGGTAAAAGGAAATTCTTAAGTTCCCAAACTTAGGAGTTAATTATTTTCATTTAAATACATAGCTAAAAATTGTCTAGTTGGCATTACCTAGCATCTAGGCCTTATTTTCCAAATTCAATCTATGTGGTACGATTTTGAGGCCTCTGGAGAAGAAACACTATTTCCACGTTATAATGATGTACTCCAAAGTATAGTAGCACGTTTTATTTAAGGACAAGAGAAGAAAATATCAACAGATAGCTGAGCGGATGTCTTTTACTTAAACAGATACTTTAAAGCACAACATTTACCCATCTATAAGTTATTTATTAAGCACCTACTGTATACTAGATAGTATTGTAAGCATTAGTGAAAAAACTTATAAGAATGTGTAAACTCATTGTCACCTAGTACATGAGAAATTCAACTGACAAATTACATATGAGAATTACCTAAAAGATGTGCAATTCATTAATTTTTCTAGATCCGCTAAAATACACAACTGGCTTTGACCAGATCACAGTAGTCTACCTGGAATGCTTCCTTTCACTTTTCAAGAATTGCTTTACTGGACTTTGCTTCTGTAGTATGCAATTGGATCCAATGAAATGGCTCAGTGAAATTCATATTATATTAGAAAGTATTTGAGGCCATTGTTCACCACATTGCACTGTGGTCCTCTTTAGGAGAACCTGTAGGAAAAATTTCCTCTTAAGTGTCATAACTAAGAATGGGTACTTTTCCGTGTGACCAGTTTATTTTTAAATTATGATGTTTGTGAATCAAGTTACCCTTGAGAACAGAGACAAATTTGTTGGTTACCTTTTTAGTAGGCTTACTGAACACAACCTAATCCATCTTATTTTTCCTTGCCCTATTTTTCCACATTTATCTTATTAAAAGTTCTGCTGTATTTTATGTATTTGGGTAAATCACCTTAAATACTTTTAGGGTATTAATAAATATATCGATAAAGGATGGATGTATGAACGAATGCTTGTATTCTTTAAATAAAGGTCTTCATATTTTTGCAAACATAATTTAGGAAGGACAGTTAATTCTTTCTGTGGACCTTCTAGAGAATTTGGGCTTATAGATACAAATCTTGTATATTTTAAAACAGAAAAGGGAAACACATATTGTGATGATATCACTAAAGGCATTGGTGCTCTCTAGGAATAGACACAAACCTTTTCAATAGGGTATTCCTAAATAATGCACATGGTCTTTCTTACATCAGTATTAAATATATCTTTTCCATAAAACATCAGAATCTTGTATTTCCATTTTATTTTCTCTTTCTCTTAAGTTGTTTGGTATAGCAGAAAGATCATAATCTATGAGGTGAGACACAGTTATAGTCCATGAGAGTAAGGGCTGGACTTGTTGCAGCACCTAGCACAATACCCAACATATAATATGTGTACTCAATAAATTTTTGTTGAATAAAAGAATGAATGAATAAGTGAAACCTGGCTTTAGTTGTTCTATGCACTTAGTTGTTCTGTGCATTAGAACAAATTGTTTATGCTCTCTGAGCATCAGTGTATCTATGAATAAAATGGAGATAATAAAACATACCTATGTCTTATGAGAACTAAATGATATAAAGAAACCACCTAGCATAGAGTAGGTATTCAATACATGTCAATTCTCTCTATGCCTCTATTTTCTAATTCTCCTTACATCCTTGCAGTTTTGATTTTACCAGTTAGAGAACAGGAATAATACAAAAGTCAGAAACCAAACCTAGAAACAGTGGTTGAGAATGAAAATTGAAGAAAAAGAGAATGGAGAACAAGAACCTAAATAGTAGGTTGGCAAGTGGGGGGGTGACCCATGGGGGCAGAAAGCAGAATATTGAAATAGTAAGATCTAAAGGAACAAGTGGTCAAATGAAGTGGGAAGTGGAAGGTGGTCAGGAAGGTAAGAGCTAGGTGAAAACATCTATAGACCATGAGTGGGGAGGCACAAGTAGAGGAAAGAGCAAGAGAACAAAACTTGATTTAGGACAAAACAAGAAAAGGCTATCTAAAGTATTAAAAAATCCAAACAGAAGAATGATTTTAACAAATGTAGCTTTATCCTTTCAGTCATATATACTAGTATGAGATAGATAAATGATGGTTATCCATGCTTGTTAACAAGTAGATAACAAGTATTCATTATGAATAAACTATTCCTAATCAATGGCAAAAGGATGCCGTTAAAAGTTGGAAACCGTTTTTTCTTCATTAGCTTAACTTTCTGTTTCCCACTTTCTTATACAGAAGTGCCAAAAAAAATGGACCCACATTTTAAGAAAGGAAAACTGTATTAAAATTGTAATACTCAATATATACTGATAACAAAAGATGAATACAAGTCATTTAGTTTGACTTCTGCACTTGCAAGAGGTGTTCAAAGTGGTTACCATCGGCATAATTTTAATAGTTTTTTTCCTTTCTTAAAATGTGTATACTTTTTTTTGCACCCTCTGTGTTATTAATTTGATTATCAAATTCTTTTTTTCCTTGAGCCATAGTAGAAATTTGTATTCCTACTTCATATATAACCTTTTCTGAATAGTCGAGTCCAAAATAATGAGGTTTAATTGGATTTAGCTATTCTCTTTAAATAAAAGACATTTCATCTTTAACTTCTAAATACTTTCTAAACTATTTCTAAACTATGAAAGTTGCAATCTCCTATGGAAAACCTCTTATTGTGATCTTTTTCTTTTACCCTTGACACTTTGAAGATAACATTAAAGTCAGAAAGATGCTTCAAAGATGGCTCAAGTTGCAAAAAGGGTGTCATAAACAATGATTCTACAGCCCAGGGAACTTGTGAATGAAATTCAGGTCCATTTTTAAACTTCACAGGAAAAATGACTTTAAAAAAATGTTATTGCTAAGAAGCAGTGATGTTTAAATATGTAAAAAACACACAATAGCTACATGTACGTATGCATGTACATGTATATTACATAAGACCTGGTCTTATAGTAAAATAAGACTGGGTATTATTATGTTATGTTATGTTATGTTGTGTTGTGTTGTGATGTGATGTGATGTTATATTATATTATATTAAAGACCCGGTCTTATATTATAGTAAAATAAGACCAGGTCTTGTATTAATTTTTGCTCTAAAAGACATATTAGAGCTGATTGTCGGGCTAGGTCTTATTTTCGGGGAAACATGGTAGATGTAGACCTAGGGCTAGATCTAGGAACAAGGTCAAAGAACCAAGCTTTTGCCATGTTCTTATGAACAAGTCCCTGACATATATTCTATCTTTAGGCTTGAATCTTATCTTTTGCTCTTTTGAAGCTTTAGAGTCCTGTCCCCAAAGTGGGAATGGTCTTGGATTTTTTTTTTTCTTACAGCCCACCTCCAACTATTCTGTGATGTTGGCCCTGATTACAATTCATATTGCTTCCAGGTGACTTCAGAGAAAGTGTCAGCAATGAGCAATGCACTTTTCTTACCATGTTTCTCCGAAAATAAGACCGCGTCTTATATTAAGGTTTGCTCCAAAAGACGCTTTAGGGCTTATGTTCAGGGGATGTCATCCTGAAAAATCACGCTAAGGCTTATTTTCTGGTTAGGTCTTATTTTCGGGGAAACATTGTAGATCATCTAGAGTTTTTCAGGTTCAAATTGAACAATGAAATAGATGCCCTTCCGATCCCTTCTATCTTTTTATCTTTCCCTTCATGAAACACTATTTTGTCAGATTCTTTAGATGAAAGTCATAGCTCCTATCTTCAAGATAGTTTATATTACAATGGGACAAAAGAGAATTATAATATGACATGCATCATAAGAATACGATAAACAGTGATACATGAAATTCTGAGGAAAAAAAAACAACCCAAAACAGCTTTGAGCCAAAGGGTCCAAGAAGCCAGGGATTCGAGCTGGGTCCTGATGGATGGTGATGGCCCCCACAGGACAGCCATTCTCAATTTCTGTTATAGGCCTTTGAGAATCTGATAAAACAGAAGGGAAAAAGGCTAAAAGGTCTTTGAGAGCTGTCGTAAAACCAGCTCAGAATTAAAAGTTAAGGCCCTGGATTGCAAATTCCTTATATGCATGGTGACTATTTCTCATATGCATGAAAAATTACTTAGTATAGTGCTTTTATGTTTTTTTATAGACATTTAGTAACAGAGCATAATTTGTATTAATATTAAGTAATTCATGATTGTTACTTGACTATGTAGATTTAATAAAATTTCCTCTTAGCTGTTACTGCACTGCCCTCTGCTGATTAAATAATCTTAAGTAACAAAGGATATCTTTGAAACACCATCTAATAATGTTGTTAACCTATCAAGGGGGGATATGATTAGAGCAGTGGTTCTCAAACTTAGTGTGTATCAAATCTCCCAGAGCCCTTGTTTAATAAACACTGAGTGCTGGGCCCACCCAGAGATTTGGATTCAGAATGTCTGATTGGGGCCTCACAATTTGCATTCCTAGTATATGTGCTGCTGAATAGAGCACCAAATTTGTCCCCCTAATAAGTTGCAGGTGATGCCTATGACGCTGGTCAAAGGACCATACTATAAAAAACACACTGCGATGGAAGTAATGAGGTGGATGAATAGCGGGTACTGCTTGACCCAATCTTCATGGTCACCTTATATTCACCTTGGTAAAGGAGACTGAAATAAATGTGAGGATCCTTCATAAGAGCGAAATGTAGACCTAGTGACAAGATAAATTAGGTAAAAATAGGGAGTTTAATGCCAGCCAATTAAATTTTCCTGACTAGCCAATAAAGGGCAAATACATTAATTTTATTTTACACTTTAAAAAAGGGTTCTAATAAACTAACAATTCAGAGCCTGCCCCTATAAGTATCCTATGGTACAGAGAAGCTCTGTTTAACATATTTTTTCTCAGGACTACATAGACATGATGTGTAAAATTTACATACATGCATACGAAAAAATGTTCAACATCACTAATCATCAGAGAAATGCAAATAAAAACCACAATGAGATATCACCTCACCCCAGTCAGAATGGCTATCATCAACAAGACAAATAATAACAAGTGTTGGAGAGGTTGTGGAGAAAAAGGAACCCTCATACACTGTTGGTGGGAATACAGATTGGTGCAGCTGCTATGGAAGGCAGTTTGGAGGTTCCTCAAAAAATTAAGAATAGAATTACCATAAGACCCAGCAATCCCTCTCCTGGGTATCTACCCAAAAAATCTGAAAACATCTATACATAAAGACACGTATGCTCCAATATTCATTGCAGCTTTATTTACGGTGGCCAAGACATTTAAACAACCAAAGTGTCCTTTGATAGATGAATGGATAAAGAAGTTGTGGTATATATACACAACGGAATACTGTTTGGTGGTAAGAAAAGATAAATTAGTATCATTTGCGACAACATGGATGGATCTCCCTTATAACATGGAGATTATAATGCTAAATGAAATAAGTCAGAAAAAGTAGAGAACGATATGATTTCACTAATAAAACTGAAAACAACAAAAGAGCAAGACAAACAAATGAAGAAACAAAAACTCATAGACATAGACAATAGGGGTTACCAGAGGGTAAGGGGAACGGAGGATTCTAGAAGAGGGTAAACGGGGTCAAATACGTGGTGATGGAAGGCGAACTGACTCTAGGTAGTGAACACACAATGTGATATGTAGATGATGTTTTACAGAATTGTACACCTGAAATCTATATAACTTTGCTGACAATTGTCACCCCAATAAACTTTAATTAAAAAAAAAAGCAAACACCGCAATTATTTTCGCATCAAAAAAAAAATTTACATACATGACTAACTCCTAGGGATGTTCAAGGAGCATCAGATATAAATCTACTCCTTTCTCCTTTCACTTAAGAAACAGAGCAGAATGAAAGTAAGAGCAGCCTCAAATTTATTCTAATTAATTAAAAACATTCATTTGCAGATTTTGTTAATTTTATGTTAGTTGCAAACACCTTTCAACCAATGATGAACTCATCAGTGTATATAACAGTGTGACTAAGTGGTGAAAGACTACTGCTACAAGGAGAAGCTGCAACCAAGGAATAAAGGTAGTTATCTCAGTTTTACTTGGGAGATATGATCTGATTGATATTTCTTTGGAGTTTTAGCCTTCTTAAATAGTTACATCTTCCACCACTCCTGGAAGAAGCAGAAAGCTTTTCAAAATGGATATACTTCATTTTGTTTTTCAGTTAAAGCTGTACAATATTTAAATAAGATCTCGTTAAGCTGAATAAGATCAAAGGAGACAGCATAATTATACAGAGAAAGCAAGAAAAAAAAGCGTAAAACTTTAAGTACTGCAGGCAATTTCATCTTCCATTCTATTTAATGAACATACAATTTGCAGTGAGCATGAGATGCTGAATTAAGCCTGCTGTTCGAACAGTTCATCTCAGTTCCCAAAGCATCACTGAGTTAACATATCACCACGCTAAGTAAGGTTCTAATGTTTAAAAGTAAATATTTCTTGTATAACACGGCCCCTAAAGCAAGCCAACCAATTTATCTGGCTCAACAAAAGGATTTGTTTCAATGTTAGAGTAAAAACCAGTTGTTGGGCTACTGAGAATATGTCGTTCTACAATACATCATAGTTACTTTAACTATGAAAAACCTCACCCTATTTGTTAATATTTAAATCTCAACCCTTGTTAAATAACCAACTTGAGTACTCCTTAGTTTTAAAACTTTTCTCTTTACACAATTATTTTTCACATTATTTTTCTCTTCTTTCTAAAAATGAATTTGACAATCAAATTATCAAACAAAAAATCAGGGAACTCAGGTGAGCAAATTATATTTTGTAAGAGATTTTCACAAGAATACTTATTTTCTAGTCTACTTATATAACTAGTATTACTCTATATCTCATTCCAGGTAAAGGTGAAAGAATAGTGATATTTCTACAGGTTTTTAGCATTTTTATACCTGCAATATACATTTATTCATTTTGGCATTATGTGAAAAATAGTAAAGTTCCCTCTTATGGTAGGGTGTTGTTGATTACATATGTCTTTCAATTTATATAGAAAAAAATGTCATTCATTCATTCTCCTCAAAAGTTGTTATATAGATATGGGAAAATATCCTGTTTCTCAAATCTGAAGAAAGATTGATCCAACTTGAAATTGTACTGAAAGTCTGCTGACTGGTCAGTGAACTGGTGAATATATAACCTAGCCTATTTACTCCAGCTCCTTTGGACTTTTGCTT
This sequence comes from Rhinolophus ferrumequinum, assembly GCF_004115265.2. Classification (NCBI taxonomy): domain Eukaryota; kingdom Metazoa; phylum Chordata; class Mammalia; order Chiroptera; family Rhinolophidae; genus Rhinolophus; species Rhinolophus ferrumequinum. Next base: position 29,672,482 of record NC_046289.1, read on the forward strand.
TTTTAATACGGTTAGTAGTGTATAAGCAGAAAAATAACAGCTTCCTAAAAAATATCTGTACATAGGATTTCCAAATTATTAATGACCACACAAAATTACTTGGTTTACTTAAAGCTGTGCAAGTATTTAATTTTTATATAACAACATAACTTAAGACTGTACTTAAATATCCTAACTGAGAATAAAAGAAACAAGCTCCTACTTTAGGCTTGTAAGTGCTATTTGCAAATGGCTCACTGCCAAATGATTTTAGAGGGTCTAAAACTTTGGTCGTTTGCTCTGAGATGTGAAAATTCTCACTGGTGGCATCTTTAGAAACATTAGAAACATGTAACTATTGTGTAAAGTTCTCTTTCTGCAAAACTAAATTCTCATCAAAACAGACATATATGACAAAGTAAGAGGAACAAGAAATAGGTGAGGTAAAAGATGTGGAATGAGTGCAAGAACTGCTGAGGAGAAAGAAAAAAACAAAAACAGCTCCTTTCTATTTTAATTATTATAAGATGTTGCCTTTTGTCATCTCATACCACCCTCAGATTTAAAATTAGTGGTCAACTGGGAAAGAAGAAAATGAGTAGTACTTTCTAAAAGAAAGAAATCCAACCTATCTGTTGTCTTGAGACAAGCCTAACTAAGTAGAAGTTCCTAGTAAAGATGAAAGAAAAATATATACACATATACGTGTTTGAAGGCTATGACATGCTGCAGCTAGAATTAAGTAACTTGCTCTCTACAGTTTTGCTTGTCTAAAGATTGATTTTAAAGCTACTAACTTCTCACTTTACGATGAAGCTTTTTATTCATCATCTGTAACCTAACAGTCCTTCATTATTCACATATGAAATGAATATCAGGTTTTGTTTTATGCCTCCAGAAATTTATCTATCTCTGTTTTCAATTTGTTAAAAGGGGTAATGATATTTGTTCTCCTGCTTATAAAACTAAAGTTTAACACTACATATACAGTATTTTTAGTTAACTAAAAGGATGTCACAACTTTTATAATGCTAGTATTATAACATTATACACCACATAAATTTATAATGCTCCGAAAAAGCTCTTATTTCTTATTTATTACATTGGAGACCTAAACATGAATACTATTATTTAGCTATATATCTCAAAAATAGAAGAAATATCCACATTAGAAGTTATCTATGGTGACTTTCTTACAAAACACCTACATTTTCTATTTAAATGGTTAACATATTCCTGTATTACATAATGTAGAAGACAGTCTCTTCTTGTAAGTGAAGAAATAGACACAAAAATAAATTCTATGATTAATCCAAAGCCACAGAGTAAATCAACAGAAAACTCCAGAATGGAATTCAGGACTGTAGACCAATTCTGAACTTAATCTATTATTATGTGCTTTCAGTTTATAAGGCAATATACCCTATAAGGACATAGGAAGGATCTTTGTACTCTGTTTAAATGAGAGAGACCATATAAAATGCTCAATATCATTCCTAACACATAGCAAGTGTTTAACAAGTGTTGGGTACTATTATTTGTTTTTTTTTTTTTAGAGGTCTTTTATTTTTTTACACTTATGCCATGAATTCATAGGGAATGGGTTCCAGCAGCTCAGGCTCCTTTCCATTGGTTCTCACAAAGTGTGCTTCTCTGGGTGGGGCAGGCTGGCGTTTCAGTTGAACCCAGGTACCTTTCTCTTTGGCTTCCTTCTTTTTCTGATCATTTTCCTTCACCCGTTTCAGGAAGCTATCTCGGCTCTTAGAGTGCTTAATATGTTCAATACGAACATTAATTCTCTTGGCAAGAATCTTGCCCTTGACTTGTTTGTTAACAACAATGCCAACTGCATGCTGAGTAACATTGTAGACCCTTCCCGTTTTGCCATGGTAACATTTGTGGGGCATTCCTTTTTGAACAGTGCCCATTCCCTTGATGTCTACAATATCACCTTTCTTGTAGATTCGCATGTACGTGGCCAAAGGAACAACTCCATGTTTTCTAAAAGGCCTAGAGAACATATAGCGGGTGCCTCTCCTCTTTCCCTTTGTGTTGGTCATTTTGACGAATTACTGGAAGATGGCGGTCCGGGTACTATTATTTGTACTAAAGCACAGATCTAAAGTCACCTATATTGTAGAAGTTGTTGTTACAGACTATAGTCAAAGCAATTATGAAAACTGAATAGTTCTATCAGAAACAGTATAGAAGCTATGAGTATGTCTGTTTTAAATGTATACGAATTACAAGATGTTTGAAGAATGCAACATGACAGGAACAATCTTGAAAACTTAATAAAGATTTATCAAGAAGTAGCAGTTTGGAGACACCAATTACCAGGACTATAATTATCATAAAACCTCTAAAGTAGATTGGGAATAAAAAGAACTAAACAGCACCTCCTGGATTTATGCTTTCACCTAAGTCCAATAGAAAACAGCAATGTAATTATGTACCTAAGCAAAGATGAAAAAATATAAGTAAGTGTTCATAACTACTTGTGGGAAATAAATTCTTCAAATTGGTAACTCAAATAAGTTTATATCATTTTTAAAATTTCCATAACAAACATATACTAAAAACTAAAACTATGAAAAACAACAGTAGTCTAGGCCTTTTCTCTTGTCAGGATGGGAATTAGACTCAGGGTGGTGTAAAATTGGGGAACACAAAGAGGTAATGTTCCATTCAACTCAAGTTAATGCTCCGCTGCTCACACTAGAGGGTCTTACCGCAGTCATTTTAAATAAACCATTATTATATTTCACAGTATAATAATGTAACAGTCTCTACAAATGTAAGAAGGGATTTAAAAATTCAGTGAGCTATAATCTAGAAGAAATATAAAAGAACACATTATTTATTAAATAACATTGACATATTAGATCAAAGAAAATCTTTACCTTTATTATATTAGAAATTTCTTAAGAAGGGACTTAAAAATAATCTAAGGTCTAATTTTTAAAAACTGTTTTAAAAAGAGGTGCAGCTACCCTTTGCCACTGAAAAAGGTAAAACTGCAGGAATGCAAAAAAGATCATAAAAATTTCTAAATTTAAATTACAGTTCTTATACATACTCTAATTTGAAAACTAAAAGAAATATTTTATTCTGTAACTATGAGATTCTTCCAAGGAATCATCATCATCAACACACACACACACACACACACACACACACACACAAACACACACACACAGTTTTTTATGGTTTGAAATTTGGGGCTGATAATTCAGAATCAAGATCTGTAATTTAAGATCTAAAGACCCCAGAGTCTTTCAGAACATCCAGACTATGGTGTTTAAAATAAGGTAGTTCACTACCCCAAAAAAGCCTATGTTACCTTCAAGTTTGAGATTTAAAAGAAGTCAAAATAGAGCTCATCCTTGAACAACAAAAAAAGTTGCACTTCATAAAACTAAGGATAATGTACATGCATGTATGTGCACATACGCACACATATCCTAGGATTGGGACTGAATTCTTCACGGCTATAAGCAACTGAAAAGCTGCTTTGTTAGGGCAGCTGGTGGGAATGGGGAGAAAGACGTTGGCTGAATCTACTGGCACTCAACAAATCCCATCACCTTGTCAGAATGGGTGGAAATGGACATCCCTACTAATATACACACACAAATATACACATACACTTCTGAGGCTGCTCATTTATAGCATTTCCTCTTTCAATGCTACCTTGATGTTCATTTCAGCTCAATGATATGCTCTTGAAATTGTACCCTTAAGTGCGGCGCAGGATATGCAAGAGCCAAACCAAATTCACAAGAATCAACCAACAAAGGCTATCTAAAAATCCAGATTTATAAAACAAACCTGAAAGATTTGATAACCAGGCAATATTATTTTATATGAAGATAATTATCAACAGTGTTAACTCAGGTGCTGTCTTCACACAATAAAAATGAAGTATCCAAGAGCAGAGGGTGCCCAAAGCAGGAATATTAAGTGGGGCAGATGGAAATTGACATTTCGCTCAACACTGCAATAGGAAGGGCAGAATTCTATACCTAACCAAGTTTGCCTCTAGGGAAAGAACAGAAAACAAAGAAATAGGTGGGGATGTGGAGAATGGCAAAACTAGATTCATGTCCTGGTTTCCCAGAGGAGTTTTTTCTCTTCTTTCTTCTATTAACAAAAATTGCCCAGAAGCTATCAGACTTTGGTAATTTTCTCTGAATGAATAATTTTCATATACCACAGTTTCGGCAAATTTTCTATTTTTAAAAGCTTTTTCTATTATAAAATGATGAGTCTATTTAAGGAATATTTTCCTTAATCTTCCTCACCTGTCTCTGATAGGAGTAATGACAAGAAAACATAAAAGAGAAACAGCAGTTATTTCAAAAGGAAGGAATCAGGAAAAAAAAAGAATAAAATTATTACAGTATTCATTTCCAGCATCTCAAAATAAATCTGGCCTAAACCAATTACGGAAAATGTATATCTACTCTTAATGTTATTCACAAAAATGTTCTTGTGTTATTCAGATGGGTAGGTCAGAAAACTAAATAGTATAGTAATTAATAGAAATCCCAAACAATGTGTTAAAAGCAGTAAAGATTATTTAAAGCAAAGGACAAATGGATCGTTATCATAACTGAAAAGTAACCTCACAATTACTCAGGTGTGATCTCAGAGCAATATGAGACACTATAATGTTTTAAATCTAATATGATATATTCTGGGCACAAATCTTGAAAGATAAAAGGACACTTTTTTTGGTTAAACTATGGATAACTATGACATGTGGCTCAAAAATTAGTGAGTTTTCAATCTTGACATATTAAGATCATTCTATGGATTGCACTCAATATTTTCCAGTTTTTCAATTAAGTGGAACAGTTAAATTATTGTCAGAGACAAAATACTGTGAGAGAAGCAAAACTTTTAATACATTATTTTTATATTAAAATGTACTACTTTTATTATGTGATAGAAAATTTTAAAAACTTGCACCCCAAAATATCAAAGTGAGAAGGCAGGCAGCATTAGAAAAATTGAAAGTATTGAATCCATTAGAAAGAGAAAATAAGATAATACTTAGATATTTAACTCATTTAAAAATATATAATTATTTTATTTAAATATTAGTAAATAAAGTCAAACATGATAACTAGGTTTAAAGCATCTAAGATACTTAGGAACTATCAATTCTTCTCTGTATCTAAATCAAAATACTACATTAAGGTAAAAAAAAATTATAACTTTTAATATAAACCACAAATGTAATGGGTGTATGGTATCCTAAGATTTGATATTATTATTGTCCTGAACTAATGAAAATGGTCTAAGTGTTCTCTATCCAAAATTTTAGAACAAGTTTCTGTATTATATTGTGAACCTCAAAGTAAATGCTTCACACATGTATATCACAAAATTAAAAAAAAAACCTGTACAGAATAATTTCCAATATAACTTTTTCAATATTTTGAATACTTTATTATTCTGTTTTATTCCAATGTTGTTTAAAAGCCTGATGTCATTCCTATATAGTGATCTGTCTTTTCTCTCTAGTTACTTTTAAGATCATTGCCTTTTGTCTGTTCTTTCCTTTTAGAGTTTTGATGTCATATGTTTTGGACTTTATCATTTCTTTCTCCGTATCTTATGTCAACCTCGTATTTCCACTAAATCATAGCTCTATGTAATATGAGGTAATTTTCTCACATATATACTTCAGTATACTAATTCTCTCTGGTCTAATCTGTTTTACCTGTTCACTGATTTTTAAATGTTAACTTATGAGTATTTTCTCATTTCTAACAGTCCCATTTCCCCCCATATTTGCTCATTCATAAATGATGGTCTCTTGTTATGTCTTTATCTTTATTAGACTTTGTTCTTTTGCACATTTCACCATAGGCATGTAAACCGTACATCCTGGCTTGACAGGGACAGTTTGATATACTTCTGTTGTGCCTGCATCCTGTGTGGTTTAGTATTTGTCCTAAACAAAAGCTCCCCAGTATGAACAATAAGCGGTAACAGTTACGTAGTTCTTAGATGTCCTGTATTTGGTATTTGACAGTTCTATTTATTTTCAGTCCATCTATTAAATAATGGTTTTGATGATTTACTAGTGGTTGGTGAGTTTTGGGTAGTGCATTCATTACTTGATCTTAATCTGTTGGAAGTATGTCTGAACCAAACTGGGGAAATTTTTTTTTGGAGAACACTTATTTCTGCTTCTACTTTTAGCTAGAACGTACCACTGACTGCTTCCACTTCAGCCTCCCACAAGGGTCTCATAGTCTCAGGGAATCCCCGGCTGAACTTTATACACTGCTACTTGTGAAAGGAGAAGTGTCTCACCAGCAGTGCTGCTGCAGGCATCTGTCCTCAGAACCTCTTCTGTCTCTCCCAAGTCCCGGCTTCCCATAGTTCTGGCTCCTGTTCCCTGATGCTCTGACCTCCAACTAATGGTATGTTTTGGGAGAGAGTGAATATAAAGCTGACAGTGTATGTCCTTTTATAGGGTATGTTTCATAGAGCATGTCCTTTTACTGGGTCAAGGTTTCCTACAGTGGGAAGATTTTTCAAGTACCAAATCAACAATTACTTCAGGCCATAGACTATTTGTAAACTGTTTTATTCCCCTATGAAACGGATATCTTTTATATCATTACTCTGAAATTTTTGACACATTGCAGACTGCCCTATATAGAGATGGTACCAATTTATCATCCAAACAACAATGCACTTTTCACCCAAACCTTGCCAATTTCTGGCAATCTCTGTTTTAAATAGTTATTTAACTGATGTGTACAAAGTACTAGACAGAATATTTTTAAAATTCAGATTTCTTTCCAGTTATAATAAGTACATATTTAACAGCAAATTGCATCTTTCCCTTTGCAAATTACCTGTATATATGCATATCTTTTGCCTACTATTCTAATATTGATGCATGTGTTCTTCCTATTGAATTATTAGAAAACTTTACATATTGAAAATATTAAACTGTTGGGAGTTAAATCTATTACAAATACTAATTTTTAACTTTGACATTTGTAGCAATTTTTGCTTAGCTGATATTTCCATTAAGAGGTTTCGAATGCTTATAGAGGGAGTTCTATCAATATTTTTACTCTGTTTTGTAGGCTTAATATCTCATCTAGAAAGGTTTCTCTTACCTAGAGATCATAAGCACAATCTACTAATTTTGAAATCATAAACTTATAGTGTTTTGTACTTAAATATTTAATCCATCTGTAGTTTAATTTTGTGTTGCATGATCAATCTTCACCAAAATAGACAGTCAATTTTCTCAATGCTTTTTATTGAACGATTCTTCTTTCCTCCAATGTCTTGCAATGTCACATTTATAATATATTAAATTACATTTTTATATGTATATTAATGAAATATCATTTTGTTGGATTTATCTCTGAGTTTGTTTTTGTGTAATGTACCAAATATTTTAATTTATGTGACTTATGATTTAATATCTGATCGAGTAAGGCCCTCTCATTTTACTTAAGAAAAAAAGTCGCTAGCTATTTTCATACATCTGTTCTTTTAAAATGACATTTAGACTCAACTTGGTATATTCCACTAAAGATCAATTGGGAATTATATCACATTTATCAATTTTAGGTAAATTGACAATTTCACAAAAACATTTGCATCTAAGAACATGGCATGACTTCCTCATCATTCAAGCTATTATTTTATGTCCTTTAATAAAGTTTTCTTTATTCAGAGCTGGCAAATTTCTTAAGTTTATTCTTAAGTATTAGGAAGCTTCTTTTTTCTCCTATTGCAAATGAGGTATTTTTCCATTACGTTTACTCGTAGGTTGTTTGTAATATGAGTCTATAATTTTTTATAAAATACTCTTGTATTCAGTCACCATGCTGAACTCTGTTTGATTCTAATACTTTTTCAATTGATCCTTCTGGGTTTTCTAGGTGAATAATCATATTTATAAATAAAGGGTTTACAACTTAAAAAAGTTATTAAAAAAAAGTTGATAGGCAGAGCTCCGTTATTACATGCTAACTGCACTCATTCTCTAGGTCATCAGAGACAACTAGCTTAACCACTGTCTCAAATAGCAATCAGTAAATCTTTGAAGTGATGTTACTGCCTGGTGACTATGAAGAACTTGCTGACTCACTACCTTTATTCTCTTAAGGAATGCATTCCCAAACAATCGTCCCACCTACAGATATCAACTGGGGAATCTATTAATTCTACTTCAACAATTTCCTTCTTATTCATACAGATGCAATATTTTACTCCTTTCCTCCTTTCTTCTCTCAACTCTTGCTATTAGCATATACGCATGCACACACATACCTCTCTCTCTCATTTTTCCTTCATGAGCTGAAAACAACCTTATCCGTGACTATTTCTGGTCAAGATGGCAGAGTTGGTAAATGCTGGTTGCTTGCCTCCTCTCACAACCATATCAAACTTATAAATAAACTACTGAACAACCATCACTGAGAATCTCTTGAAGTCTATCTGAACAGAAGCCCTCAATTAAGGATATACAAAAGAAGCCACCTCAAGATGGGTAGGAGGGGTGAAGACAAGGAACAGACTTGTCCCATTCCCACATGTGGCAGTTAAAAATCAGGAGGGATACTTTGGCTGTGGAGGTCCCACCTGGGGAGCAAGGAGTCCCAGGCCCACATCAGGCTCCCCAGCCCAGGGTGGGAAGATAAGTCCCCATAACTTCTAGCTGTGAAAACCAGCAGGGATTGTGGCTGAGTGAGACGAAGGGCAAGTGGAGTCCCAGATGTTCCTCTTAAAGGGCCCATTCATGGACCTACTAACTGAGGGACTCACTGGCTCTGAGTTCCAGCTGGGGCAGCAGCTAGAAAGGCACCAGCAACGCACAGGGAGGAACTGAATTGTCTGGCTCAGGACGAAGGCTGGAAAAGCAGCTTTTTCCCAGACATAAGTGCTGGCAGAAACTATTGTTTCTTCATTGAGCCCTTCCTCGACCCAGCTTCTAGATGTAGGCAGGTGCCATATATGAGTCATTATAAATCTAACTAACACAGTTTTCCCTGTCCTGGTGATTCCCTGAGATCCTACCTCACCTAACTAGCATGCCCACCCACGCCACTTCCAGTGGCTTTTCATACAAACTGCCTGTCTTGGGTCATGCTGAGGATTTCCTAGAATCTCTCAAAGGTTCACAAACACCAAACAAGCAGTATCTGGCCTCAGTATGTTCTCTATCCCTTTCTAAGCATTCCCCAAGCCCAGCAGCTGACCTCAGTTCACAGCTTAGCCTCTTGCAGGTACCACCAAGCCCAGCACAAGTGGCAATCACCTGCAGATCACTTTGTAGCTCATACTAAGTGGCCCCAGGCAGGGATGACTGTGGCCTGGAACATGGCCCCTCCCAAAAGGCCCCAGAATCAACACACCAGGTAGCTAGTTTCAGACCACACCAGAGCACCAAACAACCACATCCACAAAAGACACACCTAAAAAGCAGACTGGGCAGGCACGAGAGCCCTGCTAAAGTGAATCCTGCCCTGTAGGGTCAGTCCCTGCACAACAACTCCTCCACTGTAGTCACCACCGGTCCTCACAACCCATCAGGCTGAGAGTCTATCCTTCCCACTGATGTGCAAACAGAAACCAAAGCTCAACTACAATAGGAGGGCGTATATAACCCACACAAGAGACACACCTAGAGCACCTGGTTCAGATGACCAGGAAGACTGCATCACTGGGCCTCATACAACAACTACTATATAAGGAGACTCTACCAAGATCCGGAGAAGTAGCACCTCTATCTAATACATAGAAACAAACATAGGGAGGCAGCCAAAATGGGGAGACAAAGAAACATATCCCAAATGAAAGAACAGAACAAAGCTCCAGAAAAACAAAATGGACCTAAGCAATCTACCAGATGCAGAGTTCAAAACAATGGTTATAATGATGCTCAATGATCTCAATGAGAACTTCAACAAAGAGATAGAAAACATTAAAATGGAGATAAAAAATAAATAAAAAAGAACCAGCCAGAAATGAAGACTACAATAACTGAAATGAAGACTACATGAGAGGGAATCAACAGATTAGATAGAGCAGAAGATCAAATCAGTGATTTGAAAGATAAAGTTGCAGAAAAGACCCAATCAGAACCGCAAAAAGAATTTAAAAAAAATAAGGATAGTTTAAGGGACCTCTGAGACAATATCAAGTGTAACAACATTCACATCATAAAGGTACCAGAAGGAGAAGAGGGAAAGCAAAGAATTGAAAACTTATTTGAAGAAATAATGATGGTGGAAGCAAGAATTTACATTGGGGTAAAGATACTCTATTCAATAAATGGTGCTGGGAAACCTGGACAGACACATGCGAAAAAATAAAGCTGGACCACCTCCTTACACCATATACAAGAATAAATTCAAAATGGATTAAAGACTTAAATGTAAGCTCTGAAACAATAAAACTCCTAGAAGAAAATACAGAAAGAAAGTTTGCAGGAATTACCCTTAGTAATGTTTTACTGATATATCCCCTCGGGCAAGGGAAGTAAGAGAAAAAATAAACATATGGGATTACGTCAAACTAAAAAGTGTTTTCACAGCAAAGGAAACCATCAATAAAACAAAAAGGCATCCTATTGAATGGGAGAAGATATTTGTCAATGAAACATCTAATAAGAGGTTAATATCCAAAATTTATTAAAAACTCATTCAACTCAACACTAAAAAAACAAACAACCCAATTAAAAAATGGGCAGAGGACATGAAGAGACATTTTTCTAGAGGATATACAGATGGCAAACACACATATGAAAAAATGCTCAACGTCACTAATCGTTAGAGAAATGCAAATAAAAACCACAATGAGATACCACCTGATCCCAGTTGGAATGGCTATCATCAATAAATCAACAGATAACAAATGCTGGCGAGGATGTGGAGAAAAGGGATCCCTCGTGCACTGCTGATGGGATTGCAGGTTGGTGCAGCCACTATGGAAATCAGTATGGAGGTATCGCAAAACACTGAAAATGGAATTACCTTATGACCCAGCAATTCCATTCCTAGTTATCTATCCAGAGAAATCCAAAACCCTAATTAGAAAAAATGTATGTACCTCTATGTTTATTGCAGTGCTATGCACAATAACCAAGACATGGAAACAACCGAAATGCTCATCGGTAGATGACTGGATCAAGAAACTGTGGTACAATGGAGTATTACACAGCCACAAAGAAGAATGAAATCTTACCATTTGCAACGATATGGATGGACCTAGAGAACATTATGCTAAGTGAAATAAGTCAGATGGAAAAAGACAAATACCTTATGATCTCACTTATATGTGAAATCTAAAAAACAGAATAAATGAACAAACTAATCAGAAACAGTCTCAGAGAAATAGAGGAAAAACTGAGGGTTGCTAGATGGGGGGGGTGGGGATGAGGGAGACGGTGAGGGGATTAGAAAGCACAATCAGTAACCACAATATGGCCACGGGGATACGAAAGACAGTTTGGGAAATATAATCAATAATGTTGTAAAGACTTTGTAGGATAACTGATGGACACTTGTCTTATTAGGGAGACCACTCAGGGACAGTGTAGATGCCTGCCCATGGTGCTGTACACCTAAAGCTGAATAATAATGAACGAAAACTATTATTTAATATATATATATGTGTATATACACATATATATATATTAAGAAGTGGAGTACAGCATAAGGAATAGAGACAGTGGAAATGTAACGTCTGTGTACGATGTCAGAGGGGTAGTAGATTGGGAGAGGGGGTTATCACTTTGTGAGGGGTATAAATGTCTATTACATTGCTTTGTACACCTGAAACCAATAATAAGAAAGGAAGGAAGGAAGGAAGGAAAGAAGGAAGGAAGAAAGGAAGAAAGGAAGAAAGGAGGAAAGAGGCAGATATACAAAAAAAGGAGAAGAAATAATGATGGAAAATTTCCCTAACCCAGTGAAGGAAATAGACATACAAGCCCAGGAGCACAGAGAGTCCCAAATAAGATGAACTTAAGAGGCCCACATCAAGACACATCATATTTAAAATGCCAAAGTTAAAGACAAAGATAGAATCTTAAAAGCAGCAAGAGAAAAGCAATTAGTTACCTACAAGGGAGCTCCCCTAAGACTGTCAGCTGATTTCTCAACAGAAACTTTGTAGGTCTAGAGGGATTGGCACGAAATATTGAAAGTGATGAAAAGCAAGACCTACAACCAAGATTACTCTACCCAGGAAGGCTATCATTTAAAATCAAAGGACAGATAAAGAGCTTCCAGAGCAGAAAAAGCTAAAGGAGTTTATTACCACCAAACCAGTACTACAAAATGTTATAGGGACTTCTTTAAGAAGAAGAAGAAGAGGGGTGGCTCATTGGCTCAGTTGGTTAAAGCACAGCGCTCATAACACCAACGTCACCGGTTCGATTCTCACATGGGCCAGTGAGCTGCGCCCTCCACAACTAGAGTGAAAACAACAGCTTAACTTGGAGCTGAGCTTCACCCTCCACAGCTAGACTGAAAACAACTTGACTTGGAGCTGATGGGTCCTGGAAAAACACTCTGTTCCCCAATATTTCCCAATAAAAAATTTTAAAAAAAGAAGAAAAAAGATAAAAAATACAAATAATAAAATGGCAATAACTACATATCTATCAACAATTGCTTTAATTGTTATGGATTAAATGCTCCAATCAAAAGATATAGGGTGGCTGAATGGATAAGAAAACAAAACCCTTACACACGCTGTCTACAAGAGACACACACAGATTGAAAGGGATGGAAAAAACTATTTCATGAAAATGGAAACGGAAAAAAAAAAAGCTGGGGTATCAATACTTATACCAGACAAAACAGACTTTAAATGAAAGGCTATAACAAGACACAAAGAAGGACCGAGTAATCCCACTTTTGGGTATTTTCCGAAGAAACCCAAAACACTACTTCAAAGGGACATGTGCATCCATATGTTCATTGCAGTATTATTTACAATACCCAAGATATGAGGAGAACCTGAGTGTCCATCAATAGATGAGTGGATAAAGAAGAAGTGATACATATATATAATACAATGGAATATTACTCAGCCATAAATAAGAATGAAATCTTGCCATCTGCAACAACATGGATGGACCCAGAGAGTACTGTGCTGAGTGAAATCAGACAAAGACAACTGTCATATGGTTTCAGTTATATGTGGAATCTAAAGAATAAGATAAACGAACAAAACAGAAACTCATAGATACAGAGAACACTTTGATGGCTGCCAGATGGGAGGGGCGTTGGGGGGAAGAGTGAAGGAGGAGAAGGGATTAAGAGGTTCTAATTGGTAATTGCAAAACAGTCATGGGGATGTAAAGTGTAGCATAGGGAATATAGTCAATTATATTTAATAACTATATATGTTGTCATATGGATACTAAATTTATTGGGATGATCATTTTGCCAGTTATACAAATGTCTAATCACTATGTTGTACACCTGAAACTAATAAAAATTGTATATCAACTGTAATTGAAAAATAATTATTAAAAAAATGAAAACAAATAAAGGGCCAATACCATTAGCCTCAGTCTAGACTGTTACCAATTTCCCTATAGATTCTCCATAAAGATTTCCATCAATTTATTCATTTTCAACTAATGAGATCTATTTTTCTACAAGTTTGAACACTAAATATAAATTTGGACATTATTTGAATTTAATTTTAATTACCGACATCAAATTCTATTTTTTTCTTCATTGTTCACATTTTTTATTTCAGTAACACACAGAGGCCTTTGAAGGTTGGCTCAGGAAACTACCCTCTGCAATCCCCACAGTCAATTAGTCAAAAAGTGCCATAATTCTATCTTGAGAGAATCTCTATCCCTTTTTACCTTCACCTGCATTTAGGTTCTCAGCATCTGCTGTTTGAATATTCCAATAACCTCCTGATTGTTGTTATAGCTAAGTTTTTTCATTCAACCCATTCTCTATTCTGCTGTCAAGGTGGTCTTTCTAAAATTCAAATCTCATTAAATTCATCGCTGTTTAACATCTTTCAAAAAAAATATTCATTTCCTACTAGAAAAATATCCAAATGCCTTTTATATAACAGAGAGCTTCCGTCATTTGACACTACCTACCTCTCTAGATTCTCTCCTAACACTTCCCTTCAAAACTCATTCTGCAGCCAGACTAACTTACTGGTATGATTTCAACCATGGTGCCTTTACTGTAGAATTGACAAATTCTTTACAGTAGATTAACAAATATTGGCACAGTCCTACAATGGACTACTACTAGGTTGAAGCAAAAGTAATTGTGGTTTAAAAGGTTAAAAAAAAAATTACAAAACCCGCAATTACTTTTGCACCAACCTAATACAAATGAGGGTTTCTCAATTGCTGCACTGTTAATATTTTGGATCAGAGAATTCTTTGTTGTAGGGACTGTCCAGTACATTGTAGGATGTTTAGAAACATCCCTATCCTCTACTCACATGACGTCAGTAGCAGCCCAACAGATGTGACAACCAAAAACACCACCAGGCATTGCCAAATGTCCCCTGGGGACCAAAAATGCCCATGATTGAGAACCACTTACATAAGTGAATGTTTCTATGGAAAAATACAAGCCAAGTGTTAAACAATTCTCTTAGTAAAGAACTTTGGGCTTGAAATGGTTTGCATGTTAGGGGAGACTAAAAAATAGGCTCTTTTGAACAGTGGAGGGGAAAATAGGCTCTACTTATCAGAAAAAGTTTATAAAATACTTTAAATGGTGATAATCAAATGCAAGTCACATTAATTGCATGCTAGAATACTGTTTTCCTTGGAATTCCTGTCCAGAAAAATGATTTGTGCAAAATAATTTGCAAACAAATTATATATATGGTATTTTAAAAAATGACCGCTGATAGTAGCTTTCTGTATTCAATGTCCTACTTATAAATTATTTTCCAAGGTTTGTATCTATGAACAAGCCATTCATTCTAAAAATACTAAGGTTCAGTTATTTTCTGTCCGTAAAGTATTTAACAGGAACATTCCATAATAGTTAGAAAATAAACTATTCTGCATCAGCTACTAAAAAATGGCATAATTAGCTTGTTAGAAAATCGTGTGTTTGTATTTTATTAACTGCATGTCTTTGATTCAGTGTTTTGAGCTTGACCTCTGTTGCAAGAAAGTGAATAATGAAATAGTTGAGTACTATTACTTTAATGGAGTTTGAGAAAAGAGAAAATGAATTGGTGTATATGTATGTATCAAAATGATATAGTCAAAATATAAATATGACTGTGCCATAAGTATTTCCTGACAAGCAATTCCTTACTTGAACTTCTCTTTGTAATCAGCATCAGTCTTTAAGAACAGGCTATTGAGCAGAAAGAAAACTGAACAAAGAAAGCAGGCAGTTCATAAAAGAAGAAACAAAACTGTTCAAATATAAGAAATATGATTAATCTCATTATTAGTCTACAATAGGCCAATAGAGGCACATTTTCTCCTATAGAATTCTTAAGATTAAAAATGATAATGGATATGCACTCATAAACTGGTAATATCAATATATAAATTTGTATATATATTCTAGAGGGCAATTTTGATTGTTACTCTACTTTAACGAAAATTTCTAAAGTGATAACCAGAGATGTACATGACAATTCACATAAAGAGAATGTTTATATAGGAAATAAGAAAGAACCTAAATAATTAATGACAGAAAAATTACTTATAGCTTGTTTATACTCTGTAGTGATTAACATGTCCCTTTTTTTTTTTTTTTGGTACAACAGCGATTACATGGAAAAAGCTTAATTTATATGAAAAGGAGAGTGATTAAGCGTCAGGATTCTGGAGTAAAACTATCTATTTCAAATTCTAGTTTTGGGTTTAACTGATTTAATCTTTCTAAATGCAACTTTCTTATCTGTTAAACGGTACCTATTGTGTAGGTTTGTTGTGAAGATGAAATAAGATCAAATAAAATGCTTATCACAATACCTATCACAAAATAAGTATACAATAAATTTTAGTAGCTATGGTAACAATTGAGATGATGTTATTAAGAAACCCAAACCTGTATATATGCTGGGTTCCCAATTGTACAAATTAATCAGTTAGTCCTAGCCAATAATTATGTGCATAAATTATTGGTTTTTATTTACTTCATAAATAAATCTATATTCATAAAAAAGGAATTTTTAAAGCTATTAATAAAAGGCAAGATACACAGCAAAAAATCTTTTTCTTCTCCTAAATGAACATATACTTTCTGGTTAAAATCTCATCTTTAACACTATGTCGCAATAAAAGGTCACCACTTTATGCTCTTATTGAATACCTATGGTACACTAGCTGCTGTGATCCTAATATTCCAATACTAAACCAGAAACTATGGGAATTTGAAGACAGATTTTCTTTTTAATAAAATAGGGGCTTTCTGCAGATGGTCTTAAGTTTTATTTTTAAATTACTAATCATCATGAGAAGCAGAATATCTCAAAAGGCTTTGCCTTTTACCCCTCTAACAAGATTGATTTTATTTTTGACCAGAAGGCATTGAATTGGAAATGAGAAAATAATTTAACTTAAAAGAGACATTTTCTTTCAGAATATTTGCTTAAGATCTCTATAATGGGATTATTACCTCTGATTACAAAGTAAACATCTACTACTGTAACATGGCTATGAACAACAACAAAAAAGACTCCTGAACATCTGAGATATTTTATGCTGATGATGTGAACAGCGAATAATCTCTAGTTCTTCATAGTAACTAAATATTACAACACATCTAAAAGCACTGAGAAATAGATACAGAAAGTTTGAGAGTGCTTTGTATTTTATGAACATCCAAATGTCTAAGAAGTGCATTTTTCATGTAAAGATTTCGATTTTCCTGAAATTAAAGACCAAAATATATGAGTTTATAAAGGAGCTTTGAACTAAATAGTTTCGGTGTCTGAGCAATTAGCTTTCCCTTAAGGATCTCTCTCACTCACTCTTGTGCCACAGGTGTAATGTGTGGGTTTTTTCCAGCCACACTATAATACTTGACGGTAGGAGGGCAAAAGGGAGAAAAAGAGATTAGGGGATATCGACACTGGTTATTAGTGCCTGTTATTGTCAATGTGTATATTCAAAACCAAAGGAGTGAAACTGCAACCACAAAATGTTCAACCAAGGAAGCTACATCTTCCTTTGCAAGGTCCTGAATATGTTCTACTGTTCTTCAGGAGAGAAAGGGAACAAAAGAAAAAGAAAAATTAGATGACAACCTATTTGTTTGGAGTAGTTGCCTATAAAGAATCTCACTATTGCAAGGAAATTTAGAGGATTTTCTTGTTATTAAATATAAAAAGGACTTGAAGACTAATAAAAGAGTGATAGAGATATTGCCTTTTCAGGTACCTTTCACAAAAAAAAGAAACACATTAAACAACTCTATTTTCAATTTAGCATTCCTCAAAATAAAAATGGGATTTTAGAGGGCCGGCCTGGTGGCTCAGGCAGTTAGAGCTCCATGCTCCTAACTCAGAAGGCTGCTGGCTCTATTCCCACATGGGCCAGTGGGCTCTCAACCACAAGGTTGCCAGTTCAATCCCTCAAGTCCTGCAAGGGATGGTGGGCAGCACCCCCTGCACCTAAGATTGAACATGGTACCTTGAGCTGAGCTGCCGCTGAGCAACCGGATGGCTCAGTTGGTTGGAGCGCGTCCTCTCAACCACAAGGTTGCCGGTTCGACTCTTGGAAGGGATGGTGGGCTGCGGCCCCTGCAACTAGCAACTGCAACTGGACCTGGACCTGGAGCTGAGCTTCGCCCTCCACAACTAAGACTGAAAAAGGACAACAACTTGAAGCTGAACGGCACCCTCCACAACTAAGATGGAAGGACAACAACTTGACTTGGAAAAAAGTCCTGGAAGTACACACTGTTCCCCAATAAAGTCCTGTTCCCTTTCCCTAATAAAAATCTTAAAAAAAAAAAAAAAAAAAAGTTTTTCAGAATGAATACAAGTGAAGCAAAATCTTTAAAAGTTATTTATTATTGTTAAGAAAACAAGTTATATCTGGATGTAATTTCTTTTTTAGTGCTTTTCTCCTGACATGAGAACTTTGATCTTTACATAGCTGTGCTGTTAAAATAAATAACTTTAGTAGGATGGGAGGAAAAATAGGTTACTAAACCATGTTTTAAGTGTAACACTTTAAAGAGATTCCTTTAAAACAAAATCAGCGTGAAGCACTGAACAATAGGAATGAAGCTAATTGCTGTCAAGTAGGAAGGCACACGTCAATTTCAGGAGGACAAATAAATTCCTAGTTCAAATGACTAATTAACCAAGTCCATAATAAGAACTAATGAATATGACTGAACTTCATGACACACCAGGAATTCAAGTGAGAGCTTTAGATGATAGTGAGGATAAATTAAATTCCCAAATATTTTCAGTATTAGTATGTAGCTATACTTCTGGGGTGGAATCCCATACTGTGCATGTAATTACATTCACGAACAACCTACTAACTAACCATTAGTTATCGACTTATCTCTAGTCATTCTCTATTCTTCCACTATAAAACTAACAACCATGGTTTTAGGTAATACTGTTTATTAACAGCTACCAGTGAAATCACTAAACTGTCACTAAATGCTCTAGGTTTTAAAATTAAAGAGATTCTTATTGGCATTTAAACTATTACCAGAATCCTTCAGCTGTGATGAGGCATTAATATAGAAGGACATTCTTATTTCTGAATCAATGATGCTTAGAAGAGGTAAAAGGATTTCCTTATATACAATTCTTTTCCTTATATACAATTACTCTGACTTTGAACATTTTTTCCTGAAGAATTAGAAGAAAATAAAATTTTGCAGATGATATTAGAAATGCATTTACTGTTAAGTGTCCTTTTCCCTCTCTTGGAATGTAAGCTCCTTGAGAGGAAAGCCTTATCTTTGTGTCACACACACCTAAGAGACTACATGGCATAGAGCAAGGCTTTTTAAATAGGCTCTGACAGAATTATTTGATGTAATGTATTAACTTCTTTCCTATGCATGCAGAATAGTACAAGTTTATGTACCACCAGGGGAAAATTGAGAAGATAACCACTGAAATAATTTTCTGTGTTTGACAGTATAGATGAGGAACCTTAGCTGAGAAAGCCTGGATAGAGTATGTAAAATCACCAAAATCTTGAGTTAAGAAGTGAAAACATTATCAACTAATGAACTGAAAGTCTTCTTTCCTAAGTCTATTATTACTGCATATTTAACTACTCCAGTCTTAAACTCCTTGAAGACAAAGACCAATTCTTTCCAATTTAACTCCTGTAGTGTTTAGGATACTATGCTACCCAGTTCAACTTAACAAATATTATGTTTTACCAGTGGATTAAAACACACACATGCACGAACACATTGCGTAAACAATATCCCTAACCTACTGACATGTAATCTCTGGCGGTTGGGCCCAGGAATATTTTTAGAAAAATCTCTATAGGTAGAAGGGATATCCAGGATTGTGGACCACTGAATTGTTGGTTCCCATTGTTGGTTCCTCTAAATACAACCTGGTTGCCTCATCTCAATCCCAGTATCTTCATTAAACTTTGCCTTTCAAGTGCCTACTTCTTCCCTTCTTTAAAAGTCTGCATATTCCATTTCAAAGACATGCCATCATTCTATCCTGAGGTTGGTATAGTTTTTAATTCAACTTCCTTCAGAATTATTTTTGCTGTTCTTTAACCATCGAGCATCTATGTAATTTCACTTAATTTTCCCTTTCGTTCTTAGAATGTAGGGTCTTGTAAATCTCACTTGGCCTTCTGCAGCCTTTCTAAAAGGTTATAATTTCTTCTGCTCCTAATACAACACCTCGGACTTACCCATCTATCATGTTAATTATTTAGTTTCATTTACATCTTTGCTATTAATTTCCTCGTAGGCAAAAATATTAAAAACTTGGAGTCCACTTTTAGTTAAATATGCAAAATAATGGAAAGAAAAACAAATACTTGCATACCAATGTCCATAGCAGCATTATTCATAACAGCCAAAAGATGGAATCAACTCAAGTGTCCAAATGAATGGATAAACAAATTGTGGTATATACATAAAATGGAATATTAGACTTAAAAAGGAATGAAATTCTGATACATACTACAGTATCAATGAACCTTGAAAATATTGTTAAGTAAAATAAGTCAGACACAGAAGGACAAAAATTGTATGATTTCATTTATATGAGATACCTATAGAGGCAGAAAGTAAAATAGAGGTTACCAGGGGCTTGGAGAGGAAGGAATGGGGAATTATTGTTTAATGGGTACAGAGTTTCTGTTGCGATGACAAAAAAGGTCTGGAAACAGATAGCGGTGATAGGTGCACAACACTGAATTGTACCCTTAAAAATGGTATATTTTATGTTATATTTATTTTACCATAATAATAAAAAAGCTACTGAAATGATTTTCTTGACTTTCCTCGAGCAGTCTTTTTCTTCATACTAATTTATCTCTATTGTTAGAAGAAAATAAATAAATTTTTAAAACACTGTCCACGCCATTTTTTATATTCCTTAAATTTATCGCTTTCAATTTAGCTTTTACTTTTCCCCTTTCATTTTTAGTAAAAATAAAATAGAATTTAATATGGATACTCAGCATTTTCCACACTTCAAGCACAATGTTGTGGATACGTACACACATAGATACTTCAAATTTACACACAGGCACACAGACACAGACACACAGACACACACACACAACACACCCCACTTTAAATCTCCTTAGACTTAAAATTGTTTGCACATTTCACCAAAATTCACTTCTTCTTTGATCTTGTCTTTCATTTAATTATCAGTGAATAAGACAAGCTTTAGAGTGCAGATAATTTTTTATTCCAAGTACTTTTTAGATGCCAAGTACTTAGCAAATAATGGAAAAATGTCAATTTAAAAGTTTACCCACACACAAGAAAAAATAGCCTAAAAAGAGGGAAAGATAATACATCAAAAGGATCTCTAAAGAACTGATATTACATAAATTATGGGGCAGCTGAGAAATGATAATCTCAAAGGAAAAAAATGGAGCGACTTTAATTATAACTACAAAGAACTACAACTAAATTTATTATTTTTAGAGATGATACTTTTAAGTTTTAAATAAAATTGGTAGGAGTAATTTGTCCTGATAAAGCCCTGGAAAAATCAGGCAAATAAATTAGGGAATAAATTTAGCATATGGAGAATTATTGAAAGATCCCATACAGAAGGAACAAAAGTACATAATATATGATGTGAAAAGGCAACTGAAGCAAAGATGATAAATGATTAGGAAAAAAAATCAATTCCTAAATAAAGAGAAAATGTGGATTTGTATAAAAAAAGCAGAAAGGATGGGTAGTAGTGAGTTTAAAAGTCAGTTTAGGAGTAAACTGGACTGAACTGTTAAATAGTGAAGCATTTTTCTACTTCTAAGATATGTTTGGACACTATGTAGGCAACACTTTTCTTGGAAATAAAATCTGATCAGGGTTACAAGACAACAGAGGAACAATGCCAGTGATTTATCAGATGGAGAGAAGTATAAAGAAGGCAATATGGATCAATCAGCAAGTTGAAAGGCCGAGTACATAGATGAACGCAATATCTCAAGGTAATTAATAGGGCAACCATGTGCAGCAAATAGTTAGAGGAGACAGTAACCAAGCAAACTCAGTCAGCAGTCCAACTTAGTGGCACAAAGCAAGTAGAGAGAGGTAGCAGAAGTGCTAAACAATCTGAACCTACTTATAATATTACAGGCATAGATTGGGCAGGGCAAGATCAGGCAGGCAGATAGCATAGCACTTGGAAGGTCCGTGGTGGAGGAATATGGTAGAAGAGCCAAAAGACAATGCTGGGCAGTCTAAAATGCTACAACAGCAGATGGATAGGGCAGTACCAGGCCATTTGCTGATGGACAAAGCACCAGTGAGTGAAGAATGCAAATCAATCAGCAGATGAGTAAAGAGGGGCACAAAATAGAGAAAAAAAATCAAAAGCAGTCAAAGCAGGAAGACAGAAGAGCAGAAAAGCAATGACAGATTATCAGAAACAGTTGGTTAGGGTAGTGAAAAGCTGTCAGCAGGGGAGCAAAACACCATTCAGGAAACAATGACACTGCGAGTGAAGCAGGCTCCTGAATTTGGTGTCTTCCGTCTAGGAAACAGTCACTGATAAACTGCATATGAGAATCCACAAGAGAATAGCACACAAATGGAAATAGCAGATGGATCTGAACTCTACTGCCCAGGTATACAGAATGACCCTAGAACATAGATACATAACAATCCACAAGAAAATTAAACAGATGAGAAAAATGGGTCCAAGCATTTTTTTATGATGATAAAAAAACCAAAACACTAAAAAATATTAATCTGGAAATGATTGGCTGGGATTGAAGTCTTCGCTTACCCCTTTCTGGAGCCCACAAAATGGGAATGTTGGGAATTTCTGCAGCAGAAAAACAGAAGAGAAAAGGGATTTCTGACTCCCAGTTTGAGGAAAGTAGCTCAAATTTAGGGCTGTATGAACTGGTTCGGGGAAATAAGAACCAGCCTGAACCTTCTCCCTTCCTCAGAATCAAGCCATTTCTGAGGTTTGGGAAAGGTTTACAAAGCCCTCACCCCATCATTTCCCACAACCTCCCCTTTCACACTTACCTCCAGTGCAAACAGTTTCCAGCAAGGAGGTACTTGGGAAAATTCACTCCTATATTTACACCATGGCAAAATTTGAGGATAGCTAACTAATGGTACTTCCTGTGTAGGTCAGGTTTCTGATTCAGTGGGATCCCTTCCGGTGGGAGCAGAGGGGGTCGGTTACTAGAAACTACCTACCTCTTTCAAAGTAGATGAGAAAGGAAACAGGGGCAGTAATACCAATAAATAAATAGTAATACTAGTAAATACCTTGGTGATGTCATCAATTGTCATGGATTTTAATTCCATTAAGATGCTGATGACTCTAAAAAATAATATCTCTAGCCTAGACTTCTCTGAACTGCAGATGCATATCTCTAACTGCCAATTTAACATCTCTGCTTAGATATCTTAGACAGCTCAGGTTTCCAAGACCAAAGGAAAACTCTTGATCTTCCTCCTCAAACCTCCTTTTCCCACAGTCTTCTTCATTTCAGTCAATGGCAACTCCATCCTTCCAATTGCCCAAGTCGAAATCCCGGGTCTTATATTTGACTTCTCTCTTTCTCTTATTCCATCTCCTTCCTCTACCTTTAAAATATATCAATAATGTGTTTCTCACTACTTCTACCTCTAACACTAAGTCACTGTCATTTTTCACCTGGATTAACTCAATGGCCTTGCAAATGGTTTCCCTGTTAAAATATAAGTCAGCTCATGCAACACCTCTGCTCAAAATTCTCCATTCTACTAATGGTGACATACAGGTTCTATTTGGTCCATGGATTATTTTCTCTCCTCCTTTAGGTGCTTGCTCAAATGTCACCCTATCAATGAAGCCTTCCTTGGTGGCCTTATTTAGAATTACAATTCTCATTCCCGCCTGCATTACCTAGCCATCTTCCCTGGTTTATTTTTAACCATAGTACATATCACCATCTCTAATTCTCCACATTTTACTTGTTTACTTAGATTTGGGTCACCCCACTAAAACGTAAATTCCACAGAGCAGGGACTTTTGCCTTCTTTGTTAATTGCTGTATCTCCAATATCTTGGACAGTGCCTGGTATACACACAGTAGGCATTCAGGACATATTTGAACCTTGAAGTATTAATTTCCAGTGGGGCATTTCCTTTCTCTGTCTTAAATCCTCAGAGCATTCTTCTGAAAGCTCACATACCGTATTTTGCCATGTATAATGGTGCACTTTTTTGTTCAAAATTGTGAAGGAAAAACAAGAATACGCATTATACATGGGTAGTACTAATTACATATCTATGTAAATGCTTTTAATGTTTTAATTTATGCTTATGAGTTAAAAGTGTAAATCAAGAAATCAATAATGATATCCATATGCAAAACAATACCCTGGAATATGATAATCAGTTTTGTTGAACTTACAACAACTTGCAACGATGAAAAGTTCTTGGCCTTCTATGATGGGTAAATATGATAAATTTGTTACTGGTACATAAAATTTCTTGTACCTTGTTTCTGTTCTTGTGTTTTGTAATTATTTGTTACATAAAATTTCTTGTACCATGTTAAAAAATAAATGCTAAAATTCCTTTATAATACAAAAAACAAGTACCTAAATGTGAACAAATAAAAATTTGAATTAAAAAAAGAAAATGAAAGGTTTTTTTCCCTGAAATCTTGGGCCAAAAACTTGGGTGTGCATTATACACTGGAGCACATTACACATGGTAAAATATGGACTACAAGTTTTTTATTAAAAGAGCGGATGTTGGTACACTATAGGTAAGAGAGGAAAGTACTAAAATAGGGGCTGGCAAACCACAGCCAATGGGACAAATCGTGCCTGCTGCCTGGTTTTTTGCATGACCTACAATGTAAGAGTGATCTTTACATTTTTTAATGATTGGAAAAAAAAAAGAAAAAGAAAAATTTATTTCATGACATGTGAAATCCAATTTTGATGTCTATAAATAAAGTTCTATTGGGGCACAACAAAGCCTATTCATTTATACCCTCTTGTGGTGGTTTTTATGCTATTGGGCTGGCAGAGGTGAGTAGTAATGGTAGACACCATATAGCCTAAAATATTTCCTATCTAGACCTTTAAAGAATAAGTTTGCTGACCTGTCCTAAGGTATTTTTTGTTTAGAAGGCAGAATCATAACTAAAGTTTGAACAACAATAAACTGGAGCATTATTGTGAATACTGTTGCTGTTGTTGCTCAAGATACACCGACAAGGGAAGGTGCATTTATATTAGGATTTGCTCTCAATGTTGTATGAAAGCAATCCTCTCATTTACCTAAATGTTAATTAATACTGATGGTGATATTCACTCATCAGTCTACCACACAGAGCAGGCCCATCTTAACGGACAGGGTACAATATAGGTAAGTCTTGAAAATGGCAAAAAGGGAGGGAATGAAAAAGGAAAGTAAATAGGACCCACAAATAGAACTTATATCAAAGTATCACATAATTAACCAAACCTCTAAATACCTATTTAATACCACCCTGTGGGAAACTGGTGTCATGTGAATCTTTTGAACCTCATTAATGAGGTTATACTAACGTGACCTCATGACAATGGGGGTCTCATATACAATGTAGTCTTGAATCATAGCAAACAAGAGACACATTATAATGAGACTCCATTATATTTATACAGTATTCAAACCTGACAGCTGTCTTCTTGGTTCAAATGCCTACATTTTGTAGAAAAGCATTTTAAAAATTTGCAAAATCCTACTCAAAATCACCTCTTAATCAAACTGACTTATCTTCTTGGTACATAAAGTTTTATCCTGAGAATTATTACATGAAAGGATATATCATATGCTGCAATCAAAATTATGGAAAGGGATGAAGAAGGTGAGGGGAAAACACACGTAAATTACCCCACTGACATCTATCACTATAATGCTATCTTTAAGCTTCATAGAGTAGTATAATTTATTTCCTCTATTATCAATTGGTCCGTCCAGCCCCATCAACTGCTTCTTCTGCATTGTTGCCTTTGACTTTTGGTCTCTGTTTCTTTCAGTGAAACTGACAACAGTTCATTTTTAGACTCCATACTTCCAACAGGTTTACTGCTTCTTTCTTCTCAGCAACTTTTGAAAGAACTTGGCTTCTCCCTGTAAATTCTCATCTGTCTGTCATTAATGATTATCTGAAATGGTTACTCCCTCCACTGGATGTTCGTCCTCCATTCTTTAACAGCAGCCATGTTCTTTCTAAGTTCCAATAGGAGGAAATAGCACTTGTAAAATGATTAGAAAAATTCCAAACAGTGTATTTTGTTATTTGAATCCATTTTCTGACTCCCTATCAGTTTCCTTTTTTGGCAGGCAACAACATAAAGTTACAAAAATTCTGCCCTACTTATCCAGTGATATCATTCTAAAAAGTTCAGAGGATTTGACAGATAAATTTGTTGTCATTTTATTACATTTTGTGTAAAAAAACAACATTAAGTCCATTTTATAGAAGGAGATCTAACATAGAGAGATGAGTACACATTCTTATTTTCAGACAATAATAAATATCCTGAAATCTTCATTCCTGCAACTATATCTCTAGATAAATATGCTTTTAGCACTTGTATTTGCAAAATATTTAATGATATTTAGTTGTCAATGTCTTAGCATGTATTTTGCAAAACTAAAGTATTATGGTCTGTCAACCTCTGTTTATTTTATGAGAGTAGGCTTCTAAGGGTGAGCTGGAAAAGAGATTTCAAGATTTTTATCTCTGACAGATTCAAGGTAAAAAAAAAATCAATATTTAGCATGTCATCTTTTTTTTTTTTTTACTTTTCCACAACTATATTAGTGTATATTATAGGTCCTATCCTGCTTGATTTTTTTTCCCCCAGAGAAAAATTCTTCCAATATTTATTCAACCATTATCTACTTATTTTCTAAGCTAAAGCTCTACTTATATTGCAGGTAATAATAGCAAATATTTATGTAGCAAATAAATTATTGTTTTTGTGTTTTATTTACATTAACTCCTAACTACCCATGATGTAAGTACTCTTACTCTCTCCATTTTCCACATAAATAAACTGAGGTATAGGAAGTTAAGTAGTTGTGTGAGGTCACACACTACTAAGAAGTGAATCTAGTATTCAAACCCAAGTAGTCTGTGTTCTTAATAATTATGTTATGCTGCCTCATAAACATTAAATGGCCAACACTACTTTTCTAGTAAGAGCTCCATTTAGACATAGAATTTATCATAATAAGTATATCTGTGTGTATTTGTACATTTACTGATAAGCTCTCTCTTCCCCATAAGAGCCCCGGTACAGTGTAGGCATGCAATTAAGAAATATACTTAAAGGAAAATGAAGACAGCCTTTTATTTATGGGTTTTTCATATACAAAACTTTTGTTTATACCTTAGGCTCAAAATTCCAAAATTTCGACCTTGAGGAGCAATGTGCTTTTTCCCTCTTTAGTGTGGCTATGTGGAATAGGAGCCTTTCGACATAGTTTTAAATGCAATGTCACTTATTAACCTAATTACACGTACTTCACCTAAATGGTTTAATTTTGTACCTGTAACTTTTCCACTAAGCAGATTTTCTTTTTAATGCATAGAGGGTGAATGTCTTTGGAAGTCTGTGGCTGGTGGTAAAAAATGAGTACAAAAAAATATATAAAAGTAAGTGGACCTAAGGGGAAAATGTAATATTTATCTTTAAATATTAGGAGAACTTTCATGTAAAAGAAGAATTTATCTCCTTTCGTAAATTGCAAAGGGCAGAATTAGGATGACTGAGTAGATATTATATGACATCAGGTTTCAGGTTGATATGATTGGACTTTCAAACAATTAGAGCTGCATAAGCACGAACTCCCAGATGGAAGAAGCAGTGATTGAGATGTTAAGGCAACGGCTGGGAATGATGAAAAGGGCATGCTAGGACTTTCAGCATGCTAGGTCTTTCAATTCTCCTCAAACTCGTAATTTCTCTATTATTATATAGTTTGTAATTTTATATAAAATGCTAAGCTAACTTGAGATTCAACCTTGACAAAAACAATAATATATTCCTTGATTGTCTTGACTGTAAGGTTAATATTAACTGAAAACGTTTCCAGACAACAAATCAACAAAATTGTAACTTGGTACTTCACAGCAGTTTAAATTTTATACACAAATAATGGTGTGGATAGTTACTAGGTTTGCAGATTACAACAGGACTTAAAAAAAAAAATCAAACAGGGCATAAAAATATTCTTCAAAAAGAATGATGTTAGTCCTCCTAGGGAGTGCATTGATGTGCTTTAAATAAACGCCAATGCTCAAAAGGGTCTATTTTCAGACAGCCTTAATGTCATGACTTTACTGTGTGTGCTGGTTGATAGTAGACTTACGAATTCTGGCTTCTAAGGAATCTCTGAATAATGACAGTTGCTGTTTTTCATCTCTACAGATGGCACTACTATAGCTGTTCTAAGAAAGATTAAAATAACACAGGTCTAGTTTATCCATCCTTCTATGTAAGGAGAATCCTCTGCTCTAGCCAGGAAAATTTTCTTAATTTTGTCTTTCTGGTAGCTTGATATACATTTCCTCTTCTTCCTTACGCCTATCGGTAACGTTCTCTTCTCGATCCTAACCTGAATCCTGTTTGTTTGCTTTTTCTTTCAATTACAGCTTAAATTCTACTTGTATAAAAATTTCCCTGATGACTCGGCTCTCTCTGAATCTTTCCCTTTAAAAAAATCTTTTGGCCTGAATTCGCCGAACACTTTCAGTACCCCGTTTATATTGTCTTGATGTCAAGTGACTATTTTAGGAGTATATATACTTTCGCATTTGTTTAATAAAGCTCAAGGTTCTTGGTAAATACTCGTTACATGGAACAAAGACTATAAATGTTGTTGTTAACAAATAGGTAGGTCCTAAGTGTGCCTATACTTTGAGACACAAACTGATTTTCAATGGAAAATGCAAAGTAATTATAAACCCCAATGTAAAGTGAACTATTACTAAAAAGCTACCTCAAATATCACATATTCAAGCTGTTTAAAGCCATAGTCCAAGAATTTTGAACTACATAGGAATTAGAAACCTATAAAAAAATAAATAGGTTCAGGTAAGATAACTGGAGGTACTTAATGCAACTGCACTAATAATCCACATTCCTCATATCATATAGATTATAGAAATTCTTATTATTGTTCTTTTGCCCCATGCCTTAACATAGTAGTGGGGAAATGTTGACTTAACATCTTTATTTTTTAAACATATCTACCAGGTATGTTAGTAGCTAATAATAGATACCAGAAATACAATGGTTATTAGCAGAAATATTTGGGGCTACCATGTTTAATTAGAAGTAATAGGTACTAATATTAATTAAACGAGGGAGAAAAGGTAAAGGAAAAAAAACAGCGAACATTTACTAAGCATCTACAAAGGTGCCAGGCATTATACTAGATCCTTTTACATGCATTATTGCCACTTACTAGCTTGCATAATCTTGGCCAAGTCAATTAATTGATCTGTCTCTCAGTATCTCCATCTTTAAAATAGATATAACAATATACCTGCCACATATGGTTGTTTGTAAAGCTAAATGAATTAACATATGCTTAAAATAGCATCTGACACATAGTAAATGTATATAAGTGTTAGTTATTATTTTTGGCTACTTTTATAATCTCAATTATTAGAAAAAACAACCTTGAGAGGCATTAGCTAATTTAGCAGATGAGAAAAATGAACTTTGAAGAGGTTAATTTGCCTTAATTTCATAGTGGTAGAGTTGGGATTCAAATTCAGGTCTGTCTGACTCTATTGCTTGAGTTTCCATTCTATCATATGTATTGTATCCCAGCATATTTCCACAAAGATAAGATGTGGAAACATATTTCCCATGTCCAGGACTATTTCATAAAAATTACAGAAAGAGCTCCTTAAAATAGTATAAAATATAACTTTATCTGACCATAGAGGAGTGGTGTATTTTATTCAATCTAGTTTTAAATATCTCAAGTATAAGGGTTTATTGTATTGTTTTGTTACCAATTTCATTTTGTTAGTTATCCTACTTATACAGAACAATTTTAAGATACTCAAAATTCTAGCTCAATACAGTTTTTAACTTTACCATGTATAACAGTGATTTTTAGTCAAAACAATCCTAGAACTATAAAATAAATATTCATAGAGTTCTAGAGTACCAGTATGTGGATATTTTGCCAAGGAAGTAATCAATGTTTTCTAGAGAATATTGATATATACTTGAAAACAACTGCCTAATTTAAATGACCTGTTAGACATCAAATTTTCTCTCAAAAATTATTGAACACGGTGTTTTTGTTATGCTTATGCTATAATGCAGGAGAATTTTTCTGATTATTAAAATGTCAAATATGAACTTTTAGGTGAAGCTGTTAAATGTCAATTTTCACTGATTTTCACAAGAGTCACAAATGAAGGACCATTAAAATATAGTCAGTAATTTAGGTCTATTATGTCTCCTTCCTTCTACTTACACAACATTCTTGTTTTTGAAGCATTATTACGTTATAATGAAAAATGGTTAATGACTGCATAAAATGATACCTGACTTATAGTACATTCACTCCTAAAATTATGAAAATATATAAATTTTAACTAATTGATTATAAACCAATTTTATAAAATAAATAAACTTTTCTGTGATTTGGTATTTAAAAAAAAAATTCCTAATAAGTGCAGTGGAAAATATTTGTAGAAAGGCTTAGATAGTAATCTCTTCCAAAGAAATGTAAATGTTATAAGCTATAAACATAATATGCCTTCTGGAATTACTAATAATCTTTTCCTAGCAATTCATCCTTTGTACCAGATTTTGAGTATTCTACCCTTTTCAGCACTGGCCATTTTGTCAGAATGTCTCTCCATTTTCATAATGAACTATAAGAATGCTTTTAAATGAATATCCTTTATATCAAGTTTACAGTTTCCTGAAATTTTTGCTATTCCTCCCTTTGTTTGACTATTTCATAATGACCAGTTATTATCAGGACACTTTTGTTAGAAGGTACAGTTTGAATGACCAATGCACTGTACAACTGAAGCTGAAGTAGAATAAGATCGAATGTCAACTATAAGAAAATAGATAGATAGATAGATAGACAGATAGATAGATAGATAGATAAGTAGACAGACACAGGAGGTGGAGTATAGCATAAGAATGATATAGTCAATGGTATTGTAACAGCTAAATAAGATGTCAGAGGGGTAATAGCTTAGAGGAGGGGGTTTATGACTTTGTGAGGGGTGTAAATGTCTAACTATTATTGCTTTGTACACCTGAAACTAATAAAAAAAAAAAGATTCATAATTTGAAAATTTTTTAAGAGTGAGATTTTACTTAATGTATAATAAATCCATTATTTGACCAAAATTTTATGTATTATTTAGAATAAATGATGTTTCATTTTTGTTATGCTATGCTGTCTATTGAGACAATGGGGCAATATATTTCATTATGGCAGAAAAGTGAGGGTTTTTTGCTCCTTCTAAAATTAAAAAATTTAAAAATGAAGCTCAACATCATTTCAGATTACTAAAAACCACAGGTCAAACTCAATAAAAAAGTCAATAAAAAATGTGAGTAAAGATGACTTACTGTCATCCAACAGACCAGGGTTGACAAACTTTTTCTGCAAAGGGTCAGATGGTAAATATTATAGGCTTTGCAGGCTATAAGGTTTTGGTTGCACCTACTCAATTCTGCCTTTGTAGCCATAGGGAATATGTGAATGAATCCAATAAAACTTCATCTATGGACACTGAAACTTGAATTTCAAATAACTTTTATGTGTCACAAAACATTATATTCTTTTTGATTTTTTTTCATCCATCTAAAAGTGCAAAATGCATTCTTAGCTCACAAGCCATATAAAAAAGATGACAGGCTAGATTTGGACTACAAGTCATAATTTTCTGATCCCTGTAATAAATTAACAGTTGCTTGAAGATGAGGACCACGCTTTACTCATTTTTTTTAACTCTAGCACCTAGTATGGCACTGGATATATATTAAGGACTAAAAATACAAAACCTGATGAATGAATGAGTGAGTGTATGAGACCTAAAATGTATGTTAGACTTTTACGTAACTCTTTAATTCATGATCAAAATAATATATTAATTTACAACTCCTTATTCTGATGTAGCCTGGTGTTCTAAAAGTGCTGAAAGTTATTTTACCTTATAAATATTAGTTTATTATTTTCTAATTTACCATATTACTAAACATTTCTTTGTCATTAGATAGATTTTTTTTAAAATGCTTCTTTATCCTTTCTTCTAGAATTTATGTCTAAAGGGCTTTCACTTCACCTCATTTATGTCCTTAATTATACTTCTTTTTAAGAATAATAACAAATGCATGATGTAATAATACCTATTTTGGAAATACATTGTTAAGTGATAATGGGACATGAAGAGATAATAATTTGTAAAGCAATGAGTTCTTATGTTCTACAGAGTATTATAATTACAAGTATTTCACCAATGCCAACAGATTATTCAACCTTTTTATAAGATCAGAGAAAACGCAATCTATTTTTAAAAAGTAAAGCTTTTCTTATAAAAATAAAACTCTACAGAGTTGAAGAGCGTGGATTATTATGCTATTTTATGTAAGCTTTGATAGTATCTCATGTTTAGAGGAAGGGAGTGACCCAGCAGGCATGCAACTATCAAATTAACTCTATTCTAAGGTACAGGGCCTAAAAATAGAAATAAATTACTAATTTAGGAAAATAAATTCTGATTGCCTTATTCCTAAAAAAATAAGTAAACAGGATACACTTTTCTAAACTTGCTATTTCTTCTTTTTTTTTTTTATTAGACCTGGGAAGAAATCTAAGTCTATTAAACTTTTCATTTTCTCCAGGGTCCATACCCATTGATAATAACTTTTGAATGCTTTATTTCATTCATGCAATTTGTTGTTCCCCCTTCGTGTTTTTTCTAACAACACACATATCCCACAAACAATTGTCCTTTATGATTGTAGACCAACTAATTATTGGAAATTATTCACTGTACAATATTAGTATGTTAGGGGAGAAGTTTCATATTATTTTATCTTTATCATTAACATTGTGTTTTCTATCAATAACTTCTGAATCTATTTAAAAATATTTGCAACCCTAAGTTGTATATAGGTAAATGTAGTCTAGAAATAGTTTCCTCTCTTTTCAGGCATAATTGTCTAACAAGACAGACAAGTTAAAGACAAATAACTGTATTATTATAGGCCCAAAATTATATTTCTGGATTCCTACCTGATATCCCAGTGTTATTTTTAGATATTGTAAAAATTGCAACTATTTAAGGATATAGAAAGAATTGGAAATTATAATTATTTTTGGGTGGCCCTAAGTTGCTTTTACGTTTATTTAATTTTTCAAAGGCTAACAGTCCTATGGACTTCTTCTGTAGATACATATATATATATATATATATATATATATATATATATATACACGTACACATCATATATATATGATATAAAGTGAATCTGTTAAAGATCAAGATCAGGTAAATCACCTGTTGTCAAAAATAGATATTAGAGAAGAAATATTTATGTTTATTTTTAAATCATTGGGGAAAAAAAAAACAAAACCAAAAGCAATTTTACCCAGTTAGTTGCTATAGGCATACATGAATGTAAGAATATAAGAGTACCTCTAAGGTTTTCAGGTAACTGAACAACTTCATTTAAGAATAAAGAACTTCTCGCCTGACCAATGTGCTATACACCTGAAGAGCTGAAGTAGAATAATACTGAATGTCAACTATAACTAAATATATAGGTATATATAGTCATGGGATGTGGAGTACAACATAGGGAACAGCTATATAAGATGTCACAGGGGTAGTAGCTTGCGGGGGGGTTATCATTTTATGAGGAGTTTAAATGTCTAACTATTATGTTGCTTTGTACACCTGATACTAAAAACAAAGAATAAAGAACTTCTCAATTTCTGATATAATGAAACATACAAGGTCAGGGAAGGAGATACTCTTGCTAACTAACAGTACCAAAAAAAGGGGCCAGGGGATAAACAGATATTAGAATCGCAGAAATTCAAGATTTCTGATTTATATGGAGCTAGAAACAGTGAAATATGAAGCTTACTATATCAAAATTAAAAATAATGTAATAAAATTGTGATGATTTCATGGGTATAATTTAAATATAGTATAAGACTTTGTCCATTTGGTAGTTACATACAAAAAATACTATCAAATTTGTCCACTTGATAGTTATATAGCAACTAATAAAAAATACATACTCTTTCTAAGTTACCCCTTAAATAGCACTTACTAACATACCATCAATAGTTCTGAGTCCTCACAGTCACCCTGGCCGACGGGCACTTTTGTTTCCTTCATTTCATAGGAAACTGAGGCACTGAGCAGATTAATGACTAGTCTATAGTCACCTTGTTAGTAGGTAGCAGAGCCAGAATTCAAAGGTTTGAATTTGCAACCTAGCATTATTAACGTGAAGCTCCACAGAATACAAAATACTAAACATTGTGATGTAAATTATTTCCCCACAATTAAAAATAATGTTGTTATCTGGTTATGAATGAATTCTGTCAGAACTTTTTTTGTATTTTTCTGATATACAAATAAGAATTATTATGAAAGTATCAAACCATCACACAAGAAATAGTGAGAAACATAATTTCATTTACTTCAGACACTTATCACCTGACTCCTAAAATCAATGCCTTTACATATGTAGACAATTTTCTTACAAACAGAACAAAACAAAACAAAACACAAATATACCTCTACAGGAGATGGCTTCCCTCCAATTGTACCTTTTAAGTTAGTCTCATAGTTTAAAAGAAATGTAAAAATTGGCCAAGGACTATTTTCCCTTAGGAACCAGAAACTGAATAAATTATGTAAAGATGACTTCTCTTTTTTTAAGCAGTTGAAGTTAACAATTTCCTGAAACAACTCTATTCTGATTGATTTAAAAACAAAACCATTTTATTTATAAGCTGAATTATAGTAATAGCCAAAAAATGTGTGTTGCGACCTTTACATAGAATAGAAAATGTTTTACAACTTGTTTAAAAAGTTTGCATTTTCATATACTAGAACAGTAGTTCTCAAAGTTTGAAAGTATGATCTATGGGCCAGCAACATCTGCATCACCTGAGGCCTTGATAGAAATACCAATTCTTGCACCCTTTGCAGATTTTACTGAATCAGAAACTCTGTGGGTGGGTGGGGCCCAGCAATTTGAACAAGCCCTCTGACTGTGGTGCAGCCTAAAGTTTGAAAAGAAGGTAATAATTATTTAAAAGATGCAGAGCAAAAGTATCTTGCTGTTAACAAGATAGTAGACACAATAGTGTGCACTGATTTGAAAATACAAACATATAGTTAACATCAAATTAAAATTCAGCCAAGAAACACTTTTATGGGAGATTAAGGAAACAACGTCAAAAGTGGGAATATAAGTTTGCATATGGTTTTGAAAGCGACACCTGGTTTATAGCTTCCTTAAAAAGAAAAACTTTTTCCTCTGTATCAATGAGCTCTGCTTACTCTTCTTTCCCCAATTCCCCCCCTGTGCAAAGGTTGAGGTGATTCTTGTGGCATGAAGCCTAGATAGTAATTCTGCTTTTTGGCTTATTAAATTCTGCATTTAAATTCACATTAAAAATGGTGGAATATACAATACTTTCTCACCAAAAGTACTGTGAAATTGGCATAAATATTCTGTTGCAGTCATCCTACTGTGCTTTGAGACGAGTGACAAGGTTATCAAAAGAAAAGAGAAATCAAATATATTTCGAATTATATTAACAAAGACCAGATGCCACACTAAGAGTCCGAGTTCTGCTGTCACCTCTTTGGCAATACGCCTCAAGTTCAGCTGATACCACAGACCCAAAACAACTGCAGCATTACCTTCTAGACCAGCTTACTCTTCCTTATACTATATCATTTCTAGTTTAAGTCCAAAGAAAGAAAGAAGCATATTTTTAGATAGTAAGTCTTCCACAGCAAAATGTTCACATTCTTAGAACCACACATCTCCTGTTCAGCCTAGCAGAATTAACAAAAATATTATAAAAATATTTAAAAGAATTAAAATAACATGAATAGTTTAATCCTTGAATATGAGAATGGCATATTTTAACTCACCTCTGGAGTGACATCTCGTGGTGCAAACCCTGTTCCTCCAGTTGTTAATATCAAATTAAGTTCCTTTTCATCACACCAATCTATCAGAGTTTCCTAAAAGAAAACAGTAATAATGTCATATGCAGAATGACTTGCCTGCGTGCTCAAAACATCCATATGCTCAAATACTTTATATACAGTAAGGAAAACAGATTGTTTTCAACAATCAACATGAAAATTTTGAAGCATAATTCATGGAACAATTTCACTGTTGATCAAAATATACTGTAGTTTTGGGTATTTATTTTACCTATTATAGAAAGTTACGAAGCAAGCATCAAATTCTTGAAAGTAAATGAAACACAGGAAATACCACAAAGAGTTTATAATTAATGTTTTTGTACTTACATGGCATACCTGAAGTTCTTTTCAGCCATTCAAAATATATTCAGGTTAAAAAAAAAAAGTGAGCACTTAAGCAGGGGGAGGAAGGTGGTCGATGAGGGTAAAAGAGATCAAATATATGGTGATGGAAGGAGGACTGACTCTGGGTGGTGAACACACAGTGTGATATGTAGATGATGTAATACAGAATTGTACCCCTGAAACCTATCTAACTTTACTAATCATTGTCACCCCAATAAACTTTAATTTTAAAAAAAGAGCGCTATCTATGTGTTAATTGTACAACTCATTATTAAAAACTATACCAATCTTACCAGGTAAATAGTCAGACTTCAATTTATACTGAAAGAAACAGACTCATTCATTTTTTCATTAATGGATTCTGAGCGATCATGAAACTTGCTTGCTCATGGGTTCACAAACTAGGAGGAAGAGGTAGGATTCAAACCAGATCTGTGGGATCCTCAACATGTGTTCCCCTACATTTTGTCTGTGATCGAGTCAATATTTTCTGCTAAGTTTCAAGTTGTTTAGAAAAGTTTTACATTTTTTCAAGATTTATTTTACATGGTTGCCTTAAAAGAAAGGTACAGGAATAAATTATTGCTTAAAGTTTTTTTCTCCATACCAATACTATGATACTTATAGATTAGAATTACACACCATAAAATTTTAGAGTTAGTAGAGACCTTAGAAGATTTGCCTCTTCATTTTCCAGATAAGACAACTGAAGTATAAAGTGGTTAAATAATTTACTCAAAGGTACCCAGCTAGTTTGTAAAGAAGTTTATCTAGGATCTCTGTCTGCTTACACTATTGGTAATTCCATTCATCCATCCTACATTTTAGCTATTTATTAAAAAGAAGTATGAAGTGCTCATTTAAATTGTAATCCAATATTTGCTTTGGTAGTATGTTGCTTCATTATCTTTTTAAAATTCAGGTCCAAAATTTAATGATACAATTATATTATTTAACTGCTGATAACTAGATGTTAAACACAAGTAGTGGACTAATACCTAGATGTAAAATACAATTCCCACAGTTGTCAAATTCATCTGTGGCACAAAATGCAGGATAATTAGAAGGACAAATTCAGGAACTAAAAATGATTTTTTCCCTATCGCACATTTCTATTTCATCCTCGTACTATAGAAATAGAGAGCTCAAAGCTCCAAACGAAGCGGATTTTCCCCTGTTGATGGCAACAAATTATTTTTAAACAATATAAATTCTAGAGAGTCCCACTGAAGAACTTTCATCTGTGACATAGTTATAATTTTGTAATGAGGAAAGCACACAGACATACACACACAAAATCAATGAGTATTATAATAAAGGTTATTATGAAGTGGTTTCACAAACCAAACTTAAAATTTCCAATGTCCTGTGCTTCTGTTTAAAAAGTTGAAAAGTGTAGATACTCATCATTCTAAGTAGCTATTATTTCTAGTCTATAAAACAACAAGTTGACGTCACAACTCAGCAATGAAATTGATCTTGTTCTCCCACTAATGAATCCTAGAACACTTTAGATTTCTTTAACATTCCTAAATACTGCATCCCAGTACTGGAGTGCCTGTGTCACAGCTTTCTCATCTCTGACCACACTCCATTTACATCAGATCTTCAGAAAAAGTGACATGATATCAAAGTTTTATCAACAAAATACTTAAACACACAAAAATATCTAATGCCAAAATTCAGTATTGTCAGTACCAAGAGGGCATTCAAAATTTTCAAATTTCAAGATGCTAATAAAGTTAAAATAGTCACTTTTTACTGAAGAATGCTACTGTGGCAATAGGCAACACTTCCTCATCACATAATTTACCCAATGATTAAGTAAATATTTACTGAGTACCTACACCAAGTATTAGGTATTAAGAGTTGAAAAAATAAATGAAAGACTAACCGTGGGTTCAAAGAGTTCACAGTCAAATAATAGTTCTCAACCTTGATAATACACGGGAATCATCTGTGGAGCTTGAAAAAATACTGATGCTTGGGTCCCTTCTCTGGGGTGCAACCTGGTCATTTAAAAGCTTCCTTAAAAGGTAATATTTAAAATGTAGCCAGGCAATTAAGAACTAATAGTCTAAAGTGAGAATCAGTTCAGTTACCTGAAGGTGAATTTCACAGCTGACTCAACTGAGTAGGCCCACAAAAATGTTATACAGCTTAAGATTAGTTGCACCACAGGAATATTACTTGTTTTTCTACTCCCAGGATGGATAACTGGTAACACCTACTATTACAGACTTCTTTCATTTAAGTAATATTTGATATCTTGAGCTCAATTAAAGAGTGGTCAAAGGAACTCATACAACTCAACAACAAAAAGACAAACAATCCAATTAAAAAATGGGCAGAGGACATTAACAGAAACTTCTTCCAACAAGACATACAAACGGCCAACAGACACATGAAAAAATGTTCAACTTCACTAGCTATTAGGGAAATGCAAATCAAAACCACAATGAGATAGCACCTCAAACCTGTTAGAATGGATGGCTATCATCAACAAGACAAATAATAAGTGCTGCAGAGGCTGTGGAGAAAAAGGAATCCTCATACACTGTTGGTGGGAATGTAAATTGGTACAGCGCTATGGAAGACAGTTTGGAGGTTCCTCAAAATATTAAGAATAGAATTACCTTATGACCCAGCAATCCCTCTCCTGGGTATCTACCCAAAAAATCTGAAACTATTTACCCGTAAAGATATATGTGCTCCAATGTTCATTGCAGCTTTATTTACAGTGGCCAAGACAAGAAAGTGACCAAAGTGTCTTTTGATAGATGAAAGGATAAAGAAGTTGTGGTATATATACACAATGGAATATTATTTTGCCATAAGAAAAGATGAAACAGTACCATTTGCAAAAACACAGATGGATCTTGAGATTATTATGCTGAATGAAACAGACAGAAAAAGTCGAGAACCATATGATTTCACTCATATGTTGGATATAAAAACTGAAGGCAACAAAGGAACAAGCAAGCAAATAAAGAAACGAAAACTCATACACACAGACTACAGTTTAGAGGGTAAGTGGTGAGGGGGAGTGGTAGCAGAGAGTAAAGGAGGTCAAATATATGGTGATGGAAGGAGAACTGACTCTGGGTAGTGAACACATAATGAAATATACAGAAATGCAATATACAGATGATGTAATACATAATTGTACACTTGAAACCTATGTAGTTTTGTTGACCATTGTCACCCCAATAAATTTAATTTAAAAAAAGACAAAATAAAAAGATTGTTCAAGTATTTGAGAAGTAATACTTTGTTATCTGATATTTAGTTGTGTAATGTGCACGTGTTTTTCATACAAGCAAAAACTAGTTAGGCTTTGGACTTTTAAAACAAAATAGCAAGCCTATCATTTACTAAGTTGGTTTCCAAAACATAAGGATTCTTCTTCAACCACCAATATAGAATACAAGTATTCTAGGCACCTAGTAGTCGTAGAATTATTTAACAAGAAATTATTTCAGGGCATACTTTTATTCAGGTACTTCATTAGGTAACAGGGGTACAAAGATGATAAGGCACAGTCCTTTGTCTCAGGAGTCCTGAGTCTAGAACCTTGCTACTAAAAGTATCATCTGAAGATTAACAGCATTTGCATCACATGGGAAATACAGAATCTAAGGTCCCATCCAAGACCGACTGAATCAGAATCTGCATCTTTAGAAAGATTCCTCAAGGTGATATATATACATACATACATACATACATACATATATTATTACACACACATTTATATCCCATATATATATATATATATATGCACATTAAACTGGACTAAATATGCTTTCTAACTATGTATGACTCTAGATGATCTGAGTCTATTCTTCTATCATATTAGGTCACCTAAAAGCAATTTATCTTCTATTTGTTTCTGCACCCGTAAGACCCCTTTATTCTGAGAGATAACTTAATATTTGGCTGCCTCTACCAGATAGAATGTCACTGAGATTTCCGCGTAAGTCGCCTTTATGAAAAATTCCTTTGCATCTGTTGCAAAATTGAGGTTAAAGGCATTGTTTATTTTAATGATTAATTTTCCCTTATGTTGAAGGTATTTCTTTAAAAATGTATTGCCTTGAGCTTCCAGGTTAGCATAGTAGAATGAAGTTTTATCACAAAATTTCCCTCTCATCATTTAACAAAAAAGAACAAAAAAGAGTAAAAACTAGAGAAGAAAACCTCCACCAACAACAATGCAAAAAGAAAAAGATTCATGTCATAAATCTTAAAAGTTGGACAGTCAGGGAAAGACATGAAGAAACTTTGAGAAGCATAATGCGGATGGTGAGGCTCCTAAAGCTGCTTTGGCTCCCAAAGAGTCATGTGGTGAATTATGAAAATTCTGAAAATTCTCACTAATACTATCAAATCAAGAGAGATGCAAACTGAAAGAGGCTCCTCATCTTTTTCATCTTGTAAGCAACTGCTCGGTGAAACAGATGAAACAAGGGGCTGACTCTGTGACCAAGATGAAGGTTCCAGGAACAAATGCACACTGAATTAGAGAACTGATCTGAAACCTAATGATACCCCCACATAATAGTACGTTAAACACTTATCTAGACGGAGAGACTCTAGTATTGGACATTTAATAAAATCTCAAAGAGAAAAGCCGAATATTCCAAGAAAGATTATATATTGTCTCTGGTCTCTTACTTCCTCCACTTTTTCTCTGTACAA
This sequence comes from Rhinolophus ferrumequinum, assembly GCF_004115265.2. Taxonomy (NCBI): domain Eukaryota; kingdom Metazoa; phylum Chordata; class Mammalia; order Chiroptera; family Rhinolophidae; genus Rhinolophus; species Rhinolophus ferrumequinum. Next base: position 29,713,427 of record NC_046289.1, read on the forward strand.
GTCTGTCCGGATCTGATATAGTCCAGGCTGACTTTATCTTTCTTCTTGTATCTATGTAATGATTCGTGAAATAAGCTCAATTTGAGGACTGGATATTTTTCAATCAGGTTTTCAGGTGTGCGTGTGTGTGTGTGTTTAATAATCATATATTAAAACAAAATTTGAAGGTAAACAGACGGTTGGTAGAAGGAAATTTAATAGTGCTCATATTCTTACCTTTCACAGCAGGGATTCAGCCAATTCTGTCTAAGATTTAAAAGGGCAGTTAAAACATATGACTGCAATCTATTAATGACTTTCCTAATTTTTTTTAACTTTAGAGAGATGTATGTTTAGCACATAATATCTCTTGTAATATGCTCTTTTATTCACTTTCCTTTTCTCCTGTTTAAATGAAATAAAATGCTATTCTGTATTAGCTTCAAAGAATTATCCTAATTTTGTATAGCTATGTCTTTCACTCAATTAAGCATCCATGCAATCTTCAATCTGTAAAATAGGTATAGAAAGATGTTGGAATGTTTTACAACTAATCTTAATAATGGTTATTTCTGGGTAATTAGATGAAGTGCATTTTATTTTTTACTTCATTTTTTGCATTTTTGGAATTCTTTATAATGTGCATGTATTATTAAAAATAAAGGGATTTTAAAAATGGAATTTTCTGGTATTTGTACTTCATTCTGATAGTCAGTACCTTAACGTCTCCTTTCCCCTCATTCTCATTCAGCTCAGAAAAAAAATTTGTACCCTACAACTATGCATATACTACTATTGTAGATTATATATGGCCATATATTCTTTATAAATCCTCCTGTCGAGAGGTGGAATCTATTTTCCACAACCTTTGCATCTTGGCAGTACTTGTGACTTTGACCAATAAAATGGGGCAGAAGTCATGGTGTGTATGTGTGTGTGTTCTGATACCTGGGTCTCAAAAAGCCTCACAGCTTCTGCCTTCATTCTGTTGGTAAACTTCTATGAAAGGAAGCCCAGGCTAAATAATAGAATGATGAGAGATCATGTGGAGAGAAAAGCCTAGCAAAACAGACACCACCAAGGCCCCAGACATCTGAGTGAGGTCATCTTAGATTCTTCAGCCCCAGTTGAGCTGACAAATTATTTCTGACACATGAGCGATTCTAGGTAAGACCAGAAGAAGATACAGCCAGCTGGGCTCAGCAAACCTACAGATTTGTGAGAAATAATAAATCATTGTGTTTTTTTAAGTCACTAGGCTATGTGATGGTTTTTAATGCAACAATACAATATAGATATAACTACTTTCATAGTTAGCATCTTTGTATCCTTCTCATTTTATGGTTATTTCCAATTTGTATTTTGTTAGTCAGATGTTTACACATCCTTTATAATAAACTTCCAAATAGCTCTGAAAGTAAAGTTGATGTGAGTTACATTTAAATAAATTGGCCTAAAGTCTCAAGAACAGATTATATCATTTAATCACTGAGTTTAAGAAATAAACAAACAAACAAACAAACAAACAAAAAAACGGCATGACAAATGTCCTTGACATCAGGGCTCACAGGTATGAACAAATTAATATAATATGGTATAACAATCAATCATGGTTAGTGCTATGAAAGCGGTATGCCCATCTTAAGAAAACTGTTTTACAGATATATGCATTTATTAATATATAACATTTTTTACCATGATCAGAATGAAAACCATCAATACAAAGATTTTTAGCAATTTTTTTCTCTTGCCCAGGAGTAGAGAACCCAACAAAGAGAAAACTAGGACAGAAACAGAGCTAAGGGGAAGTGAGCTTAGAAAAGCCATCACTCTCTACATCTACCTGTAGTCACATACACATCTGTTCTTAACAGATTTTTTTCTTTCGCCTACATTGGTAGAAACATGAATCAATAAATTAAGCTGACCTCACCAATATAAAATCATTTATGAAATCTCACACTTTTCTTTGGTCCATTATAGAGTTGATATAACCACCTAACAAATTCCTATCTATGCTTAATGAGGCACAATTTTAGAGTAATCTCTGTAAAGTTTCCTCCGACTCCTCTGGGCAATTTGTTCTCCATGCATGTGTTCTCTGTTATTTCTTTGGAATAGCACTTGACATACTTTATTAAAATTTATTTATTTACATGTCTCCTCCTCTCTATGAGTAGTCTCCAAAATTTTGATCATGCATCTCTATCAGTAAAACAATTTCTAATATACCACTGGACTAAAATATTTAGCATATCACACTTAAATAGAAACTTTGAAAGATGAGATAAAGGTGACATAATATTTAAAATAATGTTGCATTTTGTCTTACTAATTAACTGTGCAAAAATGTTTTTCTCACTAATTTTTTTATGAGAGCAATGCAATACATTATTTTAGAAAATCTTGGTTGAATACTTTGTGATATGCTAATTACAATTTTAAAGATAGTTTTAAAAAATAAATAGACTGAAATGGAAGATGTACATTACCTACTAAAGCATTACATGACCAATTTTTAGTCTCATCCACCAAATATGCAAATGACTCCTTGAAATGGGACTAGTAAATTTCCATCTTTCATGATATTAATTAGTTATTCTTACAAAATAATTGGAAGATGTTACTTTATAAATATTTTAAACAAATAGGTCCAAACTCTACAACTCTTCAAATGGAAGATTTTAAAATGGGTTAGGATTTTGTTTCTTAGTTTTTTAGTGTGCAATTATTAGTTTTTATAAATGACACAAATATCATTGCCATTAACAAAGTAACATAATACAATTTTAAGTATCCAAGTTCTTAACACATGCTTTTTTTCAGCATGTTTTTATATTTTCAGAAAAACTTCTTACGATCTTCTTTCATATCTTTTTTCCAAGTTGTCAACTGAATTAATTTAACTTCTCATTTATTTTTCTGCACAGATTCTACCATTCTTTGTCCATTAGTTTTATCTTATCTGTATTCATGTATTGTATGGACTAGAAATCTCTCTCTCTGGTCCTTTTGGCTTTGTCATTCTAATCCCACACCACGTTAAAATTAACATTCTAAAAATATATTTTCCTAAAACCTTTTTAAAAATAGCTTTTATCCATTGGAGAAAATTTCAATACATTTTCTCAATATTTGTTAATATAGTTGAAGCTTTCACTAGGTTCTTCAAAAAGTAAATGCATCAACATCTAAGTATTACTTTGTCTTGTGCACCTGAAACTAAGTAAAAAAAAAAATTGTAATTCTCAATATATACTGATAACAAAAAAAAAAAGTAAATGCAAACAATAGCTATCATCTACTAGACTAAAGTACATAGCAAGTGATTACTTAAATGAGAAGTATGAGTTACTGGGATATTTGGGAGGTTGTAAGGACACAGGATAATCAGGTGTCTTTATCCAAGGAGTATTTATGCATTACTTTTCATACATTCATAATTTCCATTTGCTTGTATATAAACATTGTATACATTTATAACATACATATTCTAAGGTACATCTATGTGTTTATAGAATCCTTAGGACACCTCCTACTCAGAGAAGATCTCAAAACTAAGATTTTGTTGCATTTCAAATTATTATTTGTTATTCTCACATATCCACACACAAAAAAATGTCAAACCAGGGTACCATTTCAGGCTAACTGTATCTTTCTCCTTCCAAGAAAATGAGGACTGTTCTTTTATTCAAGCGGTCTGATACTTAATCTGTAGACTATAGAATTTCAGTTTAATTCTATTCATTTAAACACCAAGTAATAATATTTTCAAGCACCGTATGTACTACTCATAAAGATAATTTAAATGAGTGATTAAGCTCTATTCATTGTATTAATAAATGCAATGTAAGACCCTGCAGTGATTGTGTCAAATGATTGTAAACAACATATTACTATTATTTATGATAATCCTTTTTTTCATACAGTATAAATGTCTTTTATCAATATGATTTTCTCAATCTTGACTAGACAACAATACATTAATGCTCTCACTGCTGAAAGAAATAAAAATGAGTAGATGCAACTGGATCACATTCCTATTTATCCAAATATAATTAATTTGTGCTTGGGAATCTCTAGAGTGTTCTTCTGAATGAAGGTAACTTGGGTCCACATTCTGTCATCATCACAACAGTATGGGAACACTGTGATGTGATGAGGACTTAGTAACTGAATTCCTTCACAGAATACCATGGATTTGCTCCTCATGATGGAATCTCACTGGTGCAAGTTAAGAACTTGGCAGAGTACTCAGCTCACAGTAAGTGTTGAATAAATGGTTACTTTTGTTATTTTCAACATTATTTGTGTTGGAGTTATACTAAATATGGAGATGTTCCACAACCTTACAAGACCCAAGTAGAGTCAAGTAGAGTCAGGGTTCATGGTAATCCTTTTTTCACTAACTCTGAAAGAGCAAAAAACAAAATGTCATTTTTTAAAGGAAAGATAAACTGTAAGACAATAATCAAGTGATTTATAGAGCTAAATGGATGTAAAAGATATGTCTTCTGACAACTTTTTTATCCTATTTTTCTCTAAGGTGTTCCCTGAGCTTAACAGCCAGATCTTATGCATGTTTTCACTCTTCAGTGATCTTAATATAATAGGTGACCTAAATAAAGGTAATGATTCTATTGACACACATAAAGTTTGTTCTAAGATTGACTGGATCTCTTAAGAGGACTTCGGAATAAATAATTAAAACCATATAATAATAAATCAAACACATTATCTCAAGATGACTCTTAACAAGAATCCTTAGGAATCTACACAATATAAGAAATGCAATTTCAGGCTTTCTCCAACCAGGCATATATTTGCTACCTAGGTAAAGTGAACGGCTGAAATATAAAAAGCAAACAAAAGAACTCACCAAAATTCCTATTAGAATTTCAGAATTAATTTGCTCTGTATCAAAATGAAAGGGAGCTATAATACCAGTTTGAGAGTAATTCAATATTAGGTATTCAATATATTTCAATCAACACTACCCCATATACCTATAAGGATTTTTCAGAGAGACGGGTCAATATATCCAAAACCTCCAAAAGATTAAGTACAACTGCTCTAGCAGGCCACACGATATAATCACACACAGTCAGGCACTACTGGCTTATCACTTAGGAAACCACGTAAAGGTGAATGAATATGCATCTAGATTATATAACAGTATTTCTTGGCTATCTTCTTATTTCCTGACCCTAGTACATCCTGATCTATCTCACATACATTAAGATCAGGAATTGTAAAACTAATTATGTAAACTTACAATCTACATTAAATTGTTACGTACCTGTCCTTTAACCTTATCATTTTCTCACTATTTAGCCCATCCCATGGATTAGGCTTACTTAAAACACTTTGTGTATTTGTGGGAAGCCTTAATCTTCTTTTTTTTTTAAAAAAAAAAAAAGCTTTACTGAGATTTTTTTCACATATCATAAAGTCATCCATTTAAAGTATACAGTTCAGTGGTCTTTAGTATACTCACAGTATTGTGCAAAAATCACCACAATCTAATTTTAGAATTTTTCAAACTCCAAAAAGAAACCTGGTAAAAATTACCAGTCACTCTTCCTCTTATTGGGAGGACCTAGGCAACCACAAATGTACTTTCTGTCCCTATAGATCAGACTATTCTAGACATTCACAAAACTGGAATTATACAGCATGTGGTCTTTTGTGACTGGCTTCTTTTACTTACTGTGTTTCCCCGAAAATAAGACCTAGCCAGACAATCAGCTCTAATGCGTCTTTTGGAGCAAAGATTAATATAAAACCTGGTCTCAGACCGGGTATACTATACTATACTATACTATAATATAATGTAATATAATAATATAATAAATATGGCTATAATATAATAATAACTGGTCTTATTTTACTATAAGACACAGTCTTATATAACATAATATAATATAAGACCGGGTCTTATATTAATTTTTGCTCCAAAAGACGCATGAGAGCTGATTGTCCAGCTAGGTCTTATTTTCGGAGAAACAAGGTAGCACAATGTTTTCAAGGTGCATACATGTTGTAGCATATATTGGTTCATCATTATATTTTTCCAAAATTATTTTATTGCGGTAAAAAAAAAATTATATAAGAGTTGCCATCTTAAACATTTGTTAAGTGTATATAATTCAGTGTCACTAATGACATTCACAATGTAGTGCAACTATCATCACTATCTATTTTCAAAACTTTTTCAGCACCCCAGGCAAATCACCAATCTTGATTCAGTGTTTGCTTGGCTGCTATGTAGACTATTTTCTGAAACAGAGTTCTGAAAAAGTTGGTTCTAAGAGTTTCTGCTTGCTTTAACACAGTGATTCAGTGGAGGGATGGGAGCATGGAGCTTTAAAATGAACTATTCTATTGCCCATTATTAATTATAAATAAATATGCTATATTACGTAGGAAATTTACCAAGGTAAAACAGTGCATTATCTTTAGTGTAGGCTCTATCTCAGACCCAAAGATGATTTTGCAGAGTAAGATTTCTGAATATTTTCCAATTTTTCATTTATTCTAACTATAATTTACACAGTATAGTTCCATTAATAAACACTACCAGAACTTTCCCCCAAAAATAACGAGGTATAAATTTTATTAGGTTGAAAGGTAATCCAACATGCTTTGAAGTTTTATTTAATAACTCTATCTATTTATTACATGATTTCATTACTATCATCTTAAACTGGCTCATGTGCGACCCTGAATTTAAAGATAAAAAGATACTTTCAAAATACTTTTTAAAAAAATTTTCAATTACAGTTGACATTCAATATTATTTTATATTAGTTTCAGGCATACAGCATATTGGTTAGACATTTATATAATTTGTGATTTATATATAAAGTGATCCCTCCAATTAGTCTGGTACCCACTTGGCACTATACATAGTTATTACAATATTATTAACTATATTCCCTATGCTGTACTTTACATCTCCATAACTGTTTTGTAACTACCAATTTGTACTTCTTAATTCCTTCACTTTTTTTCACCCAACTTTTCAGCTCCCTTCCCATCTGGTAATCATCAGTTTGTTCTCTGTATCTCTGAGTCCACTTCTGTTTTTTTCATTTGTTAGTTTATTTTGTTCTTTAGATTCCACACGTAAGTGAGATAATAAGGTATTTGTCTCTCTCTGATTTCTTTCACTTAGCATTACACCCTCCAGGTCCATCCATGTTGCATCTGTCAGAATGCCTATCATCAATAAATCAAAACACAAGTGTTGGTGAGGATGTGGAGAAAAGAGAACCTTCATGCACTATTGCTGGGACTGTAAACTGGTGCAGCCACTAATGGAAAAGTTTGGAGGTTCCTCAAAAAGTTAAACATAGAACTACTTTATGAATCAGCGATTCTACTTCTGGTTATTTATTCAAAGAAATACAAAACACTCATTCAAAAAGATGTATGCGCCCCTATGTTCCCTGCAGTGCTATTTCCAATAGCCAAGACATGGAAGGAACCTAATTACAGTTATTGTATGTTTCACTTCTAAAATTTTCATTTGGTTCTTTATAATAGTTCCTATTTTTCTGCTAAGATTTCCTATTTCTTCATTCATTATAAGCATATTTTCCTTTATTCCTTGAGCCTGGGTATAGTAGCTGCTTAAAAAATCTTTGTTAATTCCACTAGCTGGGTCACCTGGGGTTAGTATCAATTGATTATCTTTTTTCTAGATGAATAATTTTGGACTGCATTCTGGACATGATGCATGATATGTTGAAGAGACACTAGATTTTGATATATTACTCTGAAGAATGTTGGTTTGTTTTTATTTTAGTAAGCAGATGATGGGTAGACTCAATTCCATGCAATTCTGCTAGCTGTGCTGCTTGTAGTTTACCCAGCACCTTCACGGTTCAGAGGTCCCCCAGAGATCTAGAAAGCTTATTTACATAATTTGAGGCTCCTTCCTTGGCTCTCACCTTTTCAGGATTTCCCTCCTCACTTTAAAGCAAATGTGGTTGTCCCAAACTCTGTTCTTTGGGTAAGTCTGAAGGTTTGAGCTGCCAGGTAGGCCAGAGTGGGGCCTACTCTCAGGCTAAATGTTATAAAGATGGGATACTCAACAAGTGCCTTCTTCCAAATGTCAGAATCTGCTTGTTTTTGGTCACTCTCCACTGCTTTCAGATAGTTATAATTTGTTTGGTCCACAGTTTATTGTCATTTGTGATAGGAGCTTCTGATTGGGGCTATTGAGTTATACTGGACTGGAGCTTTCCCCCAAAGCAGTTTAAACTTCTATTATTTTATTTGTCAATAAAATTTAGTACCCCCTCTATAAATCTGGCATTTCCAACCATTCTACTCACTACTATAAAATAGGCAATGTGAAAAAATTTAGTAACTATGTGAAAAAAGTTTGATTAAATGTGTCATCTGTTAAACAATTATAAATTAGGTTCTAGAAATGACAGTTGGTGAGAAAAAATGTTCTGTTTTTTTACCCTGTTCTTAGTTTTTGTTCCACTTTTAATTTTTTGGGCGCTAATGAGAATAGTCTTAGTGATATTTATGAGTCTAAAAATGTATGCTTATTAAAAAGGCAAAAATAATTCAATCAACATAAAAAAGTCTGAAGAATTGAAAATCACCAATTTTACCAGATAACTTATTTTAAACCTTTGTTAATCATCCTTACATAAAAATTTCCATACATAAATAAGTACACACACCATATCAGGTGCACACAAACACACAGGTGTTTTTAACTTGCTTTTTGAATTTGACAACATGTCAAGTTTACTATAATGATTTTTAAGTCTACATAATCGTCTATATTATTTAATTTAAAAACTCTACTGATAAACATTTATGCTGTTTTTGGTTTTTCACACCTCTAAACACTGTTTACCCTTTATAAATTTTTGAACTGTGAGGCATTGGGTTAAGAAGAAAAGGTAATGAAAAGGGAACAGGCTTGGGGGCAAGACAGATCTGGGTGCCTATTTCATTTCCAGTAGACTTTCTAGCTTTATGTCCATTGGCAAATTACCGAAACTCTTTAAAAAATATATAATAGGAAATATAAGAACTTCTGTGATAATTATATCACCTTCTCTACAACATCAATAATAAACTTCTGATGAAGTTTTGTATATGATGTGGCTTTTCCTTTGAATATTTCATTTTATTCCAGGTTGAATATTGCTAGAAAAATAACTGGGTACCAATAACATATTTTATGTAATTAATTCTACTTAAAAATAACAAAAACATCTGCAGTTTTATTCACTTATATTTAGCTTTATGTGAAATATAAAAGGTCTAATTTTCAATAGCTTTTACAGTAATAACTGTCACTGTGCTTTAATTTTCCATTAGAATACCATGGTTAAAAAAAAATCTTTTTTAAGATGTTACAATATTATGTATATATCCATTAGTAAAGAATAGCAAAGGAAATTCATTCTAGTAAGGTTAAAGAAAGCGTAATATTCTGGTGGAATTTTAGCCAAGACTTCTGTGTAAAGATATTATATAATATCTAGTAAGAGAAACAATAGAACATTGATCTATCTATAGGCAGCAAAAAATAGCAAAAAGATAGGTAGGTTTAAACTATCTTTTCAAAGACAGCCAAGAACTGTTTCCTTTACCAGATCAGACTGTTCTGATGTTGAGAGGAAAATTACCTATTCCACATTATACAATGGTAATGCTAAGCTCTGTTTTTTTAAAAAGATCACTGAATGATCAGAAATCTAGCAGAGAGAAGACCTGTAGCAGCTTGATATTTCTTATATTTGAAATATAGGTAGTTTTTCTATCATTCCTCTGTGATACTCTTACTCTGAGGAGAAGATAAAATAGGCAAAAGGGGCTCTCAATTAAGTGAATAGAAAAGATGAGAGATGAAAACCATCAACGGTGAACAAACTAGACAAAACCACTAAATTATTTGGTTGGGGAAATGAATAAATTTCCAATTATAGGATCTTACTTGCATGCCTTAACATTTAAGACCCCCAACATTTATTATTCCCCCAAAATATGATTCTACTTTTGAATTCTTTATCTCAGGTATTGGCAGTGTTTTTCATAAAGTTGTGTAAGCTAAAATCCTGGCTTAATCTTTATTTCTATTCCTCACTTCTCAAGTCTCCCTGGACCATATCACGTAACTGTCATTTATCTTGTGTTTACAATGCACCAGGTTCGAGATAAGCACTTTACAAACATTTTATCCTCACAACAATAACAGTAGGTTTTGTACCCCAAAAAAGGTATGTTAGGAAAACAAAGAATGGTTAAGACACACACAAGGCCACACACAATTCAGTGAAGGTGCACAGCTTATTTTATTAACCTCCCATACTTTCAACTACTGTTGCCACTGGCATGAGCCTTGCCTTTATCATTGTTCATCTTACCTGTTATAAAAAATTTTACACATACATTTAATGTAGAAATTACATTTTATAATTAAATAAGAATGTCTCTTGCACTAGACATTGAAAGTCTTCAAGATCATTTATTTATTCAACAAATACCTATTTATTCACTAACTATAACTGAAAAGATTGACAAGCTGACACATTCAAATTAGGAATTTCTATTTATCATACTTTTAAGAAGGTAAAAAAGGGATGCCACAGAGTAAGAGAATAAATGTGCTATATGTATCAAAGAACTCATATCCAGAATATGTAAGGAATACCTACTAATAAACGTGTATGAAAAAGACAGTTAACCTAATATTTAAAAAGTGGAAGACATGAACAGTTACTTCACAAAAGAGGATATTGAAATGTCCAATAAACATATAAAAAGATGATCAGTATTATTAGTCACCAGAGAAATATAAATTAAAAACATATTTTGGTATCACTATTTTCTGATATGATTAAAATGCAAAGAGCCTGATGATACTAAATGTTAGTGAGAATGTGAAGCAAACTAGAGTTCTCATAAAAACTGGAGTTCTCACTGGGAGTATTTGCTGATGAAAATATAAATTCATACATCTACTTGGGAAAACAGTTTGAAGAATCTAGTAAAATTATTCATTTACATACTCTATGAACCAATACTTCTAGATTATATCTAGTCTGATATTAGGTGGATATCTAATAAATATGCATACATATGAGCACTAAAAGATATTTGTTTATTTGCAGCATTATTCACAATAGCCCTAAGCTGGAAACCCAAATGTCCTTCAACAAAAGAATGGATAACTAAATTGTACATTTAATAAAACAAGAAACACAGCAATGATCCACTGATAAAAAGTTCAAAACAGGTAAAGATAATTCATGGTTCTAGACGTCAGGATAGTAATTATTCCTGGGGAGGAAGGAAGGTGTAGTGATTGGCAGGAGGCACAGGAACATTTCTGGGATGCTGTTAATATTTTATTTCTTTATCTGAGTGGTGGTTACACAGATGTGTTCACTTGTGTGATAATTTACAAGCTTCACAATTATGATTTGTGTGCTTTTCTATATGTAAAACTCCTATAGAACATTATACTTCAATAGCAAGTTTATTTTAGGAAACAGAACCCAAACAAAAGCTACGAAATCGGATTAGATAACCAAAGGAGTTTAAATATACAAAAGGAACAAATGCTAAATAAATTATTATTGAATAAATAACTGGGTGAATGAAAGGTTTAAGGACATTTAGGAATAGCATTCCAATTAAGAGAAGCGGGTACTAGAAAATAACACATTGAAGTAAATGGTTCCTCAGTGGGTTTGCAATATTCATGTAGAAAGGCTGGGTGAATGATGTTTCCTATCTATGCTCCTACTAAATCTCACTATCATAAAAGAACCCAGATACGGTTTGAATGTGACTCCGCCACTACTTACTATGTGACCTTGGCAAATCATTTAAATGTTTTTTTGCTTGACTTTTCTCACTTATGAATAGGGACAATAACAACACCCACGTAGTATGTTTTCTTTATGAGGAGTAAAATGAGTATTTTAAAGCAATTACAACAGTGTCTGATTGTTGGAACATTAAATAAACAAATAAAACAGAATCCTGGCAAAAAAAAGTTTTACTTTGTGACTGTATTTTACTAAAGCTTACTTAAGTCAATCAACTGAAAAACTACTAGATATAATAACAGTGCTTCATAAAAAGCAGTTAAAAGATTTATAGACAAAAGAACTAGTTTTTTCTATACCCTAGCCATAATCATTTAAAAAATATTATACAGGAGTTTTGCTGTTTGGTAGAAGGCAGTAGGTCACAGCAGATCGATACTTATACAATAATGAGTAGGAAAAAAATCAGATAATTACAAAAATTCCACTTTAAAAGACTCTGGAGAGCTACAGAAGCAATAAATTATACAATAATAACATTCCATAAAAGGGGAAACTTCTCTGAGTTAAACTGATAATTTCTATCGTTTCCCATCTTCACTGGGGGTATTTGCTGATTTTGGCCACAGGGCTGACTTTTCCAGACAGAGAATCTCTGCTGGTAGGAAAAGAAACCAGAAAGTTCTGATACATTTAGAAATTGGAAACTTGAATAAACTCAAACACATGGCTGATTTTCTCCTTGGAATAACTGTAGATTCTGGTGCTGTACACAAGGAAGGGGGAGTGACATCTGCCAGCTTTTGAGGCCTATATTGGTTGGGCTCCTGGCTAGAGAGCTAGGCTGGAACTATGAATATAGAACTAAGTCTCCTATCGTCATTCAGGCATGAGGAGATGGAAACCCACTGTATTCTCAACCCATCTCTAATCCAGTTCAATTACTGATTGGATTGGAGTGATCAGTTTCTCATACTGTCTGCCTATCAGTAGAAAGGGAGAAAACACTCTATGATGGATGATAAATCTTTATTACCAAATGGTTTTTTTACACACAAAATAAATTTATACAAATTACTTAGCATGCAAGGAAACAGGACCCTATATTAATATAAAAAACAGATAAAAAACTCCACAACAGATACATAAGGAGTTTGTAGCCACAAATTTTAAAGTAAATTATGATTAACATATTCAAGAAAATAGAAGATAAACAAAATAGATGAAATGGAGATTTTATCAGAAAACTGGAATCTACAAAAAATTGAACATAATAGGACACAAAATTACAGTATCATATGATTATATCAATAGATGCAGAAAAAGCGTTTGACAATATACAACATCCATTTATGATTAAAACACTTAATAAAATGGGCATAGAAGGAAAATACCTTAACATAATAAAGGCCATATATGACAAACCCTCAGCTAAAATCATAATTAACGGTGAAAAACTGAAGCCCTTTGTTCTATGTTCAGGAACACGATAGAGCTGTCCTCTATCACCTCCGCTTTTCAACATAGTATTGGAAGTCCCTGCCAGAGCCATCAGGCAAGAGAAAGAAATAAAAAGCATCGAAATTGGAAATGAAGAAGTTAAATTGTCACTTTTTGCAGATGACATGGTGCTATATATAAAAAACCTTAAAGACTCTATCATAAAGCTATTAGAAACAATAAACGAATACAGTAAAGTTGCTGGCTACAGAATCAACATACAAAAGTCCATTGCATTCTTATATACTAACAATGAAATCTCAGAAAAAGAAATTAAAAAAAAAACACAACACAATTCCTTTTGCAATTGCAACAAAAAGAATAAAATACTTAGGAATAAACTTAACCAAGGATGTGAAAGACCTATACAGTGAAAACTATAAGACATTTTTGAAAGAAATTGAAGAAGACACAAAGAAATGGAAAGACATTCTGTGTTCATGGATAGGAAGATTCAACATAGTTAAAATGGCCATATTACCCATATACAAATTTAAAGCAATATACAAATTTAATGCAACCCCATCAAAATCCCAATGGCATTTTTAAAAGAAATAGAATAAAAAAATCATCAGATTTCTATGGAACCACAAAAGACCCCGAATAGACAAAGCAATCCTAAGAAAAAAGAACAATGCTGGAGGTATCACACTCCCTGACTTCAGCTTGTACTACAGGGCAACAAAAATCAAAACAGTATGGTACTGACGGAAAAATAGACACACAGACCTACGGAATAGAATCGAGAACCCAGAAATAAGCCCATATAAATATGGAGAGATAATTTTCGATAAAGAAGCCAAAAACATACAATGGAGAAAAGACAGCCTATTCAATAAATGGTGCTGGAAGAATTGGAAAGCCATGTGCAAAGAATGAAACTAGACTGCTGTCTGTCACCGTGTACCAAAATTCACTGAAATTCAGATCTAAATGGGAGGTTTTATCAGGATTAAACAATGTCAACGCAGGTCAGAAAACACAGAACACAAGAATATTAAACTCAAAGACAAATCAACAAAAAGGTATAAATTGATGGAGAGAAAGTAGAAAGAATAAACAAATGAAATAGGACAAAACAAATAAGTGAGACATAATCAAAAGGTCTAATATATGTATAATTAGATCTCAGAAAGAGAAGACAGATGGGAAGAAGCAATAGTCAAAGACAATGTTTAAAAATTCCCTCAAATTGATGAAAGATACCAATAAAAATCAGTTATTACTATTAGAAATGATAAAGATAATTATCAGTGTATAAAAAGGTAACAGATGCATGCTATAATACACCTTGGAATAAATTAACAAAAAAACCCTCCAAAAAAAACCCAAAACAAAACACAGTCATAGTATATATAACAAATAAAAGAAAAAAACTGAATAATAAAAACTATTCAGAAAAGATTTGCCTAGTTTTCCATCATTTACATGCAACACTAAATCCAACCCACTGCAGACCATCTCAGAAAGTTTTAAAGCACTGGAATCATACAAAGAATCAAGCACTTTATCCCGTTATTTTGTATAAACTGTATCACTGCATAACCTAATAGTAGATAAGGGGAAGCATATCTATGTATAAACACATTTTAGCTAATAAAATAATTTCAATTGTCATTTCCTTTGATTGCTGTTTGTATGATACATTGTTTTCTATCCTTTTAATTTCAACCTATGTGGCATCGTTCAATATACAATCTCTATAGTTGAGACTTTATAAAATTTTTTTATCCAGTTTGATGGTGTGTGCTTTTTGATTGAATTGTTAAATCCATTTGCATTTAATGTTATTATTGATATAGCTGAATTTACATCTGCCATTTTACTTTGTGTCCTGTTTGTTTCTTACTCATTCCTCTATTACTAATCCACTCTTTTCTTTTGCATGAAGTGAATATTTTCTAATGTAACATTTGAATTCCTTTGATGATTTTTTTGACCATATTTAATTGGAGCTATTTTCTAAGTGGTTGCTCTAGAGTTTACAATGGACATCTTATCAGAATCTACTTCAGGTTTATATTAACTTAATTCATGAGATATAGAAACATTATTCCTATATTTTATTCCTTTTGTTCATTATTATCCATGTTACATATACGAGTACATATTTGTACACACAAATATGTATGCATACACACATACATATGTTGCTATACATTGCTATAATTAATAATTATTATCTATTAAAGAGCTGAGAAAAGAAAGAAGACAGGTACTATACATATTTATAGGTTGTTATATGAACCTTCTTATTTACCATTTCTGGTTTTCCTATTTTGTTCTTGTGGATTCAAGATACCAGCTGGTGTTATGTTCTTACTCCAATGCAGCTTTGCTTTCCCACCTACCTTCTTTGTGCTGTTATTGTCAAATATATTACATTTGTATATGTTACAGGCTCAACAAAACAGCTACGTGTGTACTGTTTTATACAATTTGTTTTTAAATCAGTAAAGAGAGAACAAGAAATATGCATTTATGCTGTCTTTTATAATTATATAATTATGTTTACCAGTGTTGTGTGTGTGTGTTTGAATTACTGTCTGTGGTCATTTGCTGTCAGCCTGAAGAATATTTTTTTAAGTATTTCTTTCACAGTGGATTTGCTAGCAACAAATTCTTTTTTGTTTATCTGGGAATGTCTTTATTTCATCTTCAGTTTTGAAAGAGTATTCCTATATAAAAGATTCTTGGTTTGTTGACAGGTTTTTTCTTTCAGTATTTGAGTATGTTATCCTACTGCCTTCTGGCCTCCATTTTTATCGATGACAAGTCATGTTAATTTTATTGGGGCACGTGATGAGTCTTTTTTCTTACTGCTTTACAATTTTTTCTTCGTTTTGTCTTTTGGTACTTTTACTATGATGTATGGAATGGAATGAATGAATGTTTTTGTCTCACCAAAATTCGTATGTTGATGCCCTAATCCCAATGTGATGCTATCTGAAGTTGGGTCTTTTGGGAGGTAATTAGGTCATGAGGGTGGATTTCTTATGAATGGGATTAGTGCCCTTATAAGAAGAGGCCAGGAAACTAGCTAGTTCTTTTTCTGCCATGTAAGGATACAAGTCAATTCTCTGAGACCCAGATAGGGTCCCCACAAGAACATGGCCACAATAATGTCACTCTGATTTCAAACTTCCAGCCTCCAGAACTGAGAAATAAATTCTGTTATTTATGAGTCATCCAGTCTATGGTACTTTGCTGCCTGAACTATCTGAATGGGTGTGGATCTATTTGAGTTTATCCTATCTGGAACTGATGGAGCTTCTTGGATGTGTAGATTAATGTTTGTAATTAAATTTGGCAAGTTTTCAGCCATTATTTCTTATAATAATCTTTTGTGCTCTTTTCTCTCCTTCTCAAACTCCCATATTCATATGCTAGTGTGCTTAATATCTCACATTTCTCTTAGGTTCTGCTCATTTTCCTTTATTCTTTTTCCTCTCTCTTCTTCCACTTGCATATTCTCTACTGATCTATCTTTAAGCACACTGATTCTTTCTTCTGCCAACTCAGAACTGTTGTTGAGTAAGACGCCTCTAGTCAATCTTCCATTTCAGGTATTATACTTGCAAGTCCAGAATTTGCATTTTGGCTTTCTTTACTTCTTTCATTATGGTGTTCTATAAGTTTTCTTAAAAAAAAAAATATTTAGATAGACTACTTTGAAATTTGTCTGTTAAATTCAACATCTAGAACCCACAACAAGCAATTTCTCTTGTCTGCTTTGTTTCCTGTGTATAATTCACACTCTCATATTCTTTGCATGTCTGATAATGTTTGTTGAAAACTGGACATCTTATATATTATAGCAACTCTGGATACTGACTCCCATCCCCCTTTTCAGGGCTGTGTTGTTGTTGTTTTATTATTTGTTTACTGCATTGGCTAGGCTACTTTAGTAAAGTCTATTTCCAATCACTATGAAACATCTGATATTGTCCCTTAGAGGGTACAGCCAAGGAATGCAGTCACCTTGGGATGATAATGGTTTTTGTAGAGTTCTCTTTATCAGTCTTCTTTCCTTGGTCTCTCTGTTAAGCTATTCTATTGCCTCTTTGCTAGCACACCCAGCTGTTACGTTCCACTCATTTTCAGCCAATTGCACTATTGTTTTAAATAATGCCCAAGAACATAAATTGCTCCACAGGCTGATCCAATTAAATTCAGGCAAGATAGTTTTTCAATCTAGTCTTTGAGGTGTGTTCTGACCCAAAGAGGACTTTATTTCAGCTGTCTCTTTCTCAGGCTCTTTCTGATAAACTAACAGATTTATCTTCTTGCTCTTGTAGAGCAATTATCAGCCTCCTCTTAATTGTTTATCACTACAGTCTCCATTGCTTTCCAGAGTGACTTTAGACTTAAACTTCCCCATATATTCAGTTTCAAATAAGGCCACTCCTTGGAGAAGAGTTTCAGAACAATAGGTTCTTATGGATTGCCTGGGATAAAAATCTTTAAGCCACTGTTATAAGTGCTGTGTAGGGGTGGTAGCCTTTGGTCTTTTTAGCTTGCCTCTCCTAATGCAGATGTTCTGCCCAACGAGAGGCCCCTAGTATTCCCAGTCTGCTGCTTCTGGGCTAGAGTTTCCATCCTATGAATGGGGACTGTGTGGAGGAAGTCCTTGACCTTTCAGCTGCAATCATCAGGAACTTAATCTCTACAAGACAGAGTTGGCGGCATCATAAATGATGAAGGCCTACCCATCTTGGAGATATACTGTATCTCTTAATTTGGAGCTGAGGGGAGAGGCCACACCTACCCAGACTGAAGTTTCCATCAAGCTGAAAAGGTGTTAGGGAGGAATCAGGTTATGACGAAGTGCCACAGACTCTCACAGTTTCAGCTGATCATTAGATTTACTTTCCTCATTTGCTGTTGTGCTTAGAACAATATCCAAATAATTTAAGTGGTTGTTTCTTTATAATTATTATTGCCAAATATGGTTGATTCATTGGGGAATGGGTCCAACAGAGTTCCTCATTCACAATCTGCAGATTTGGCAATAATCCAATTTTAAAAGTATCTAATACCTCAATTATGTTAAAATATATAGGTAATATTAAAATAAACTATATAAAGAAAATATTTCATTTATAATAGGAAACAAAAATAGGACATACCTGAAAATAATTTTTAAAGAAATTGCAAAGATCTATACGAACAAGACTAAATGACTCTACTTACAGACTTATATTGCATTTCTAAATGTGAATACTCACTACTGAAAAGATAAACAGTCATGGGATGAATAACGTTTCAGTCAGTGATGGACTATATATAAGAGGGTTCCCATAAAATTATAATGGAACTAAAAAATTTCTATTGCCTAGTGACACATAGCACAATGCATTATTCACGTGTTTGTGGTTATAATGGTATAAACAAACATACTGCAGTGCTAGCTGTAATAAAACTACAGCACATAACTATGTATAGTACATAATAACTGATAATAAATGACTATGTTACTGGTTTATGTATTTACTATACTACACTTTTTATCATTATTTTAGAGTGTACTCTTTCTACTTATAAAAAATAAAAGTTTGCTGTAAAATAGTAAACCATGCTATGTCGGCAGCAGCCTCATACACATCTCCTGTTTACTGTCTCTTGATTGCATCATTTCCTCTCTTGCTTGATTTAATCTCATGTTGTTCTGTACAGTAACATGCCATACAGGTTTATATCCTGGAGCAATAGGCTATGCCATGTAGCCTAGGTGTGTAGTAGGCTATACCATCTAAGTTTGTGTAAGTACCCTCTATGAAGTTCATGCGACAATGAAATCAGCTAATACTCAATTCGCATTAATTGGCGTATGACTGTATTTGCTTTCCCAAATAACTGTAAAGTTAATGAACTTTCATCTAAATTTTTGTATAGTTTTTCAAAAAACCTACTTTGTCTCATTTTTTTGCCCACTTTCTAATAAAAATATTTTTGTTCCCGTTGAGTTTGAGAGCTTTTAGTATCTTCTACATAGAAGCCCTTTGTTGGATATGTAGTTTGCAAATAATTGCTCCCAGTGTGCAACATTTGTTTTCACTTATTCACAGCTTCTTTGTACAGCAAAAGTTTAGATTTTTCATGGGTACACATTTATCAAATTTTCCTTTTATAAACTGTGCTTTTATAGTTGAGTCTAAAAACTCTTTGCCTAAGCACAGGTCTTGAACATTTTCCCTTTTACTCTCCAACAGCTTTATGTTTCACATTTAAATCTATTACCCATTTTGAGTTAATTTTTATATCAGGTGTAAGGTTTAGGTGAGGTTCTTTTTTTTTTTTTTTGCTAATGGATGTCAAATTCTACCATCATTTGTCAAAAAGATTATCCATCAAATTGCTTTTGCAACTTTACTAAAAATCAATTGAATGTATTTGTGTGAATCTATTTATGGGTTCCATCGATATATGTGTTTATCTTTTTGCCAATACTACACTGTCTTCATTACTGTGGTTAACAGTAAAACTTACCATTGGGTAGAACTAATATTTCCACTTTGTTTTTTTCCAAAATTGTTTTAGCTGTTCTAGGGTCTATGCCTTTCCATATAAATTTGGAATAAATTCATGTAACTGTTTATCTACAAAAAACAAACAAACAAACCTGTTGGGTTTTTTATAGGAATCACATAAACCACCTGTATGTCAATTTGGGGAGAACTGACATCTTTACTATGTTGAATATTTCTATCTATAAACATGGTATATCTGTCCATTTCTTTAAGCATCCTTTTATTTTTTCACGTTTTCAGTTTTCAGCATACAGATACATTTGTGTGTTCTAAAGTGTATATATAAGTACTGAATTTTTGTTGGAGTAATTGTAAATAGTATTGTTTTAAATATC
This sequence comes from Rhinolophus ferrumequinum, assembly GCF_004115265.2. Classification (NCBI taxonomy): domain Eukaryota; kingdom Metazoa; phylum Chordata; class Mammalia; order Chiroptera; family Rhinolophidae; genus Rhinolophus; species Rhinolophus ferrumequinum. The sequence continues at coordinate 29,733,584 of NC_046289.1, forward strand.
AGTTTCCAACTATTATGAGTATACGAAAATGTAACTGATTTTGGGTGGTGGGTGGAGGAGGAGTTGTTGACCTTATATCCCCAAAATTGAACTGACTTATTTATTGTAGGAATTTTTCTGTAAATTTTTTTCTACATAGACACTCATGGATTTGCAAATAGGAAGTTTTATTTCTTACTTTCCAATCTTTGTGCCATTTTAATACTTTTTCTTGCATTATTGTGCTACTTCGAAATTGTAGTATTCAGTTAAATAGAAGTAGTGAGAGCAGACAACCTTGTTTTGTTCCTGATCTCAGGAGGAAAGTATTCATTCTTGCACTAGTAAGTATGATGTTAGCCATAAGTTTTTCTAGATGCTTTATATCAAGTTCAGGACATTCCCCTCTATTCCTAGTTCGATCAGAGTTTTAATCATGAATGGGTTTTACAGTTTGTCAAAGTTTTCCTCCATCAATTGATATAATCATATTATTTTTCTTCTTTAGCTTGTTGTTATGGTGGATTGCATTGATTTTTTTCCCCCAATACGGAACAAATTTTGCACACCTCAAATAAATCCCACTTGGCAGTGCTATATAATTTTTTTAAAACATTGCGGGGTTTAATTTGGTAATATTTAGTAAAGTATTTTAAGTTCATGAGAGATATCAGAGTGCATTTGTCTTATTTCCCCCCCTACTATCTTTCTCTCGTTTTGGTATCAGAGTAATACTAGCCTCATAAAGTAAGTTGGAAAGTGTTTCCTCCTCTTCTATTTTCTGGAAAAGACTGAATAAAATTGATGTTACTTCTTCTTTAATGTTTGATAGAATTCTCCAGTAAAACTATCTGGCCTGGACATTCCTTTTTTAGGAGCTTTTCTATTTTGAATTTAATTTTTTTAATGGTTATAAGACAACACAGATTGTCATTTCATCTTGGTTAGTTTTAATAATTTGTGAGTTTTGAGGAACTGCTCCTTTTCTTCTAAGTTATCCAATTTATGATTACAAAGTTTTTCACAGTATACACTAGTCATCCCTTTAATGGATGGAAGGTCTGTAGTAATAGTGTTTGTTCAATCCTGATATTGATGGTTGTATCTTTTTTTTATCTTTGTTAGTCTAGAAAGAGGTTTATCAATTTTATTGAGTTTTAAAAGAACTAGATTTTTATTTCATGGATTTGTTTCCCTGCTTTCAATTTCATTGATTCCGATTCATCAGTATTAATATTTCCTGCCTTCTTGTTTTTATTATATGTGGCTCTTCTTTTATTAGTTTCTTGAGGAAGAAACATAGATTATTGACCTGAGAACTTTCCTTTTCTCTAAAAATTAATGTTTTCATGGTATATCTTTTTCTGTCATTTGACGTTCAACTTGTGTCATTGTTTTTGAAATGATTTTTTTTGAGAATGACAGATGTTGGGTCATTTCTAAAAATCCATTATATCAGTTTGTCTTTTAATGGTATATTTAGATTATTTATATTTAAGGTAATTACTGATTTCTTAGAACTTAATCTGCCATTTTATTATTTATATTCTGTTCATGTTTTCTCTTTCTCATTCATGTTTCTTCATGCCTTATTGTGGACTACTTGAACACTTTTTAGGATTTCATGTTATTTTATAGTATTTTTGTGTATATTGTTTCGTATACTTCTTTTAGTGGTCGCTCTGAGTATTACAATATACAGATGTAATTTACTACAGTCTACATACTGGTAGTGACATTTTACCATTTTAAGTGAAATACTGAACCTTTGCTTTCATTTAGGTAAATTTACCCTCCCACATTTTAAATATGACTGTGTTCATTATTTACATACATTGTATACCACATCCTATGGTGTTATAATTTTGGTTTCAACCTTCAAATGTGATTTAAGAAAAATCATAAAAAAAATATAGTCTACTATATTTACCTATTCTGCTGTTCTTCTTTCCTTTCTGAAGTTTCAAGCCTTTTTCTGTTATCATTTCCTTTCTCTTTAGAGAATTTATTTAGCCATTCTTTCAGAGTAGGTTTTCTAGTGACAAATTCTTTCAGTTTTCTTTTGTTTGAGTATGTCCTTATTTCCCGTTCATTCCTGAAGAATAATTTCACTGGATATAGACTTTGTGGTTGACAGTTCTTTTTTTTCAGCATTTGAAAATTGTACCACTTCCTTCTGTCACCACCACCCTCTTCCCACTCTCGACCCCCCCAATGTATGGTGCTAACAAAAAACAGATAAATAGATCAATGAAATAAAAGTTTAGGAAAAGACAGATGTATGTATGTGTATGTGTGTCCCTAGACATATAAAAATTTAGTATATGATACATGAGGCAATTCAAATCAGTGGGGGGGAAAATGGGTTTTTCAATAAATTGGACAATAAACTACATTATTTCATATATAAATAAAAATAAATTTATACCAATAAATTACAGATACATTAAAAAGTTAATATTTAAATATCTCTATTTAAAATAAATATACCCAAGGTGGTAGTGTAAATTGACATAACTACCTTGCAAAACAGTTTGATTTCATTCAGAAAAGTTGAAAAATATACATTACTTAAAACCCAGGAACTCCTTTCCTCAGTGTATACCTCGGAGAAACTCTTACACAGGAAGTTTTTATAAGAATTTTATAGTATCATTTTTCGTAACTCCAAATGGAAACAAGCTGAATGTCTATCAACAGTAGGATTTCTCAAAAATTTATGGTACAATGGAGTATTTTATGACAAAAAAATGAAAGAAAGAAACAGCTATCGACAACAAGGATTAATCTCACAGTGGAACAAAAGAAGCAAAGCACAAAAGACTGCATACAGAGTGATTCAATTCATATAAAATTCAAAAAGAAGCACAAATAAATTACAATATTTAGGAATGTGTACATAGGTGGTAAAACTAAATAAAAGCAAGAAACTGATAATGAATAAAACTCAGTACATTGGGTAGAAGAGATGATTGGGATTGGACTACAAATGTATTTTTCATCCCTTAAGGCTTTGGCCAAGCATCCATTCACTACGAGGTGATTTATTATAATCAATAAATGCATGATTAAACTCTGTATGAACTAAATAATGATTTATGGTGCTAGAAACATTGTGAAAGATTACCACATCTGATGAAATTGAGTTATGTTTCATTAATCAATCATATCTTTTTAATAGTACAAATATACATACATACTTATTTATAATATATTATTGACATTATATTTCAAATTTAAACTCAATTGTACCATATAAATAATTTAAAATTGAGATATTAGCCAACTAAAATGAATATTACACCCAGATGTTTCACATTTCCCCCAATCGAAAAGATTATACTATCTGATTTTAGCTGAAAATGTTATGGTGCCATCATATGTTGGTGAAATACTTTATAACAGTTTTTATTTCAACATATTTTAATGCAAGAATCAATTTCATATTTCTTATGCCTCAGGACTCAAACTCTCTGAAGCTCTTTTAGATATAATACCAGTAATTGATGGAAAAAAATCATATATTACATGCCATCCATGAATATTTCTTCAGAAAATCTCCTGATAACCTTTATAACTCTAGAATTTCAAAAATCACAATGAAAATCAACTCCTTTAAAGGGGGGGTGGTAGATGAGGATAAAGGGGATCAAATATATGGTGATGGAAGGAGAACTGACTCTGAGTGGTGAACACACAATGGGATTTATAGATGATGTAATACAGAATTGTACACCTGAATACAGAATTGTACACCTGAAATCGATGTAACTTTACTAACAATTGTCACCCCAATAAACTTTAATTAAAAATAAAAGAAAAGTCATTAATAAAAAAGAGGTATCGTTTTTGCTAATTAATTAAACTAATTAAATAATATATTAACCCTCTGGTTCTAGGATGGGCCTTCTCCAGGGCAATAGTTTCGGTCGATTATTATTACCTTATACAGCTTTTTTAGGCTATTCTAGTCTAGCATGGCCTCAACTAAACTCCATAGTGACAAATCTCAGTATCAATCAATAGACAGAACTATCTTTTCTGAGTTCCAGGCTGATTTATCAAATCATTTAGTGGATATCTGGTTATCTGAGAGGGACCTCAAATAAAATAAGTCCAGAACGTACCCTCTTTCCTTTCAAACTTTTTTTCTGTATCTCCTCTTTAAATTAACATTTAACACAATCTATTCAGATTCCTAAGCCAGAAACCTGAGTCAACCTTTCCATTCTCCCCTAAACATGAAACAAATAACCAAGGATTTTTTTATTCTAGTTTCTTAAATAACACTTTCTGAATTGGGGTCTTTTCTTCATCCTCAGGGCCACCACTTTAGTTCACATTTCAACCCTTTTGTTTCTATATTACTGCAATCTGGTCTCCTTCCTTCGTTACATTATAAATGGAACCTCTTCTTCAGTGAAATCATTTTTCTCACTCATCACGGAAAAACCTAAAACATTTACCAAGCTGATTATGTTTCTTTCTTACCATCACATAATGGCACCCCATAGTTTTTAGTATAAAATCCCAATTTTTTTAACATGGGATGAAGGGCCACTGCCAGCCCTATATCTCAACGGTCTTTATTTTATACCCTGAGATCTGGTGCCATATTATCTCATATTTATGCTTTCATAGGTGACTGTGCCTCTGTATAGAACTCCAGTTTGCTGAGTTTACCTCTTGGAAAGACTGCTGATTAACTTTTCCAAATGACTAAGTGCCCTCACTATGTATTATAGCACACTTTGTTTACCTTTATCACTTAACTTATTATAATTGTAAATAAGACAGAGCACCTTTAAGATGGACATATTTCAACTCTATATCCTTTATATAAATGCTGCGTAATTATTTATATATACATTTATTGATTAAAGTTTCTACAGTTTAGTTTTTTTCTGACACTATAATATTTATTTCAAGAAGTAATATCCTCATGTTATTGTAACCCTTTACCAACACTTGATTATATTGCTGGAAGAATTACTGGACCTCAAACAATTAATTTTAACAAGTTCACCTTTACTAATCCCCATTTTCTCTTTTGAAAAATGAGACATCTGGATTAGGCCTAAGGTTCCTTCCATCTAAACTATTTTGCGAATTTATATTAAGTTGGAATAAGTCTCTTGACACTGTTTTTTCTAAATTGCTAGAATATAATCACGGCATTAATTCCTGATGTTGGCTACACATAACACCTGACATTGAAACTAATAGCATATTACATAATAAAGATCAATGAGCTTAATGGATTTAAAAATAATGTCAACAAATTAAAGAATTATTTACTAAGATTACAATTCATTGAACTTGATTTTGAAAAGTTGATCAAATCAAGCTTAATAATTTGTTGAGATCTTTACATGTCATTTTTAACAACTTAACCCAGTATTGCTTATAGTTGACTATTGCAATCCGATTGTTAAATATCATTTATGGAATAAGAAGTAAGTTCAGTTCTTGTTAGACTGTAAATTGCTTTTGTACAAGGGCTACATGTTATGTTAGAAGACTAACAGTGCATAGGATTTACTAAAATATTAAGAGACAGAAAACTGCAATAATGCTATAATCTTCAGAAAGGTCAATGTTCATTTATTGTACTGTAAATTTTAAATTTAAATTGATGTACTGTTTTCAAAGGAACCAGGAAATATTTACTACTGTAGAAGCCTCATATTATTTATAATTGGGAAAGCTTACAGGGAAAAGAAATTAAAACAAGATGATCCATTACGCACACTAATGCTTATATACAGTCCTTTTGAAGTAGATTTTCAATGAGTTTCACAGGAAAGGGTTCCTTTTTGATTCTCATATTTTTCTTAGAAATGTATTGATAATGGTAGATGAAATCTGATATATACATATACATATATATACATATACATACATACACATATATATACACATATATATGTGTGTATATATATATATATATATATATATATATACACATATATATTTATTTTAATTCAAATAGGATAATTGGGAATTAAATGCTGTCCTAACACACCCAAAGATTCAACAACATAAAGAAAAAGCAATTCTTTCCCCCACCTTCCCACCAAGATACTCAGTTTTCCAGAGTGAAAAACACCATACTATACCTTGATTTCTTCTATTTCGTCTGGTACTATCTTGTATGCTGATATAGTTCCACCCAACCTGAAATTAGAAGAAGAAAACAGTCTTAGCAATTGGTATAAATATAGATTATGTCTGCCACTAGCATCAGAGTGTTACCAATAATTGCCCATTGCCCGTCCCAATAACCATGGAGGAAAAACAACCATTTTGTGATTAAGTTTTACATATATTAGTTAAAAAGAAGTAGATAACAAATGACTACTGAAAGAGGAAACAGTGAGATTTTTAACCGTAACTAAATTTCTCTTATTGATGGTTTTAATGACACTAAAACTGCAATTTTTACTGATGGATTCTGTCACCACTAAGGTGTATCAAGAACCAATAGAATAAACATGGTGTTTGCTTTTTATGTTTGTTTGTTTTTATAACAGACTTTATTTTTCAGAGCAGCTTTAAGTTTACCGAAAAACTAAGCAAAAAGTAAAGAAATTTTACTCTGTTTTCTCTGTTAGCATCTTGCATTAGTATGGTACACTTCACAAATGATGAACCAATATTGATTTCGCTTTTTTAAAAAAGAATTTAAACAGGGAGTCAAAGAGAACTGAGTGCTCAGCACTGTCCACGGGAAAGAGATGAGTGCTTGAGGGTTACAAATTTAATGCCTGAGATAAGATTTTTGCCTTGAGGCCCAGTGATGTCATTACATATCATGTTCATCTGTTTCAAATATTTTTTTAGAAAGTAGCTAGGATTTATGTAACACTTAGCCATTTGCCAACCAGTCATATATTATCTAATTTAACACTTGTGACTGTCTCCATTGTAAAAATGGGAAAATTGAGACACAGAAATATTCAGTAATAGTCGTAAGTAAGCGAAGGAACTAGCAAGTAAATGAGCTAATAGAGATGTACATAAAGTGTAAAATATAGTCCAGATTTCAAATATTTAGTATAAAAAAATAATTTTAAAACTGATTACATGCTAAAATATCATTGTGGGTATACTGGGTTAAATAAGCTATATTATTAAAAGTAATTCCAACTGTTTCTTTTTTAGTTTTTAAAGTGTGCTACTAAAAATTTAAAAATACATATATGGCTTGTATTTGTGGCTACTATCATGTCTCTATCAGACAGGTGCTCTAGGTTCTTAAATTCCAAGATAGCTACCTACTACTGCTCTAATTCAGTGCTTAAAAAAGAACTTTCTGATTAAACTTTCTGATTACTTATTTGACTTTATAATTACTCAGTATCAGAAAAGAGAATATCATAAATAAGGCGCTTACATATTCTAGATACTTTAGGATATCTACCTATTTCAAATGTAAATTAATAAATGACATTCTAGTTTCCATTAAAAAATAATCCAACCAATTATTGTTATTGAAAATTCTGCATTTAAACTCTTTAATATTACCATTTATCTTTGCTAATGAAAGTAATGTTCAGTTCTTTATTTGAGAAGTATTTCCTAGACTTAAAGTGTCATGACTGAATAATGAAAACACTAATGAAATTTAAGTTAATTCATATTATATAAGGTACACAAGGGACATAGTAATCAAGACCATACTAAAATAACTCGTAAAAGAGCAGTACTAGATGTTGCTAAAATAAAAAATTATATAACTCTGTAAGAGGTTTAAAGTAGCCATTTAAAAAACATTTTCATTGTCAATTATTAAAGCTATTCAATTAGGAGTTAAGATTGTTGTATCAGTAAAGACATTAGAGCAAAAAAACTACAATTTATAGCCTTGCAAATAATGAGTTCATCATTTTATTCGTTGAGTTCATATCATGTAATGGATATAATCCAAAGAATGAGGATGCAAAGAAATTAGTCTTGTAGGGAAGCCGATGAGTTAATAAATATCTGTAATATCATGCACTAAAATGTTACAATAGAGCTAAGTAGAAGTTGAAAGTTTGAAATTATTTCAAAATAAAAAAATTTTTAAAAGCACCTATCATTGTAAAATAGACTGGTTATAATATAAGCAGTTTACAACACCTATCACATATTACAGAAATAGCTTCAATTTGTTAGGAAAATAATGATTCAAAGATGCCATGGTGATGATGGTTGACTTCTGGAAGAAAAGTAAAAACAAAGTTGCTATGGTAAACTTCAATTCTACTTCAACAAACAACCCATTTTTCTGATTAATGTTGACTAACACTACCTTAAATATTGCCTTTCCTGGAATTGCAACCTAAGGAAATTGGCTTCCAGATTAGTATTCCTACATCAACTTCTAACCAATGATAACCAATGATAACTTTTTTCGACTGTTAAAAAGACAGGTGAAATATATGATTTAACGTATTCCTACGTGGATTAAATGGACACATGACATATAAACATTATGCATATGAATAGTATACTGACAAAATAGTAGGATAATCACATGATCAAGTGGCTATAAATGCAGGAAGCTTGAAGGGCCGCTGTATTACACTACTAAACATAGAAATGAGAAAGGAGATTAAAGCTGATAGAAACACTAGAAAAAAATCCAATAAAAAGAAAAAATCTAGAAGTAATTAAAGAAAACTGAGTCATAAGCAAGTAAGTTTAAAAAAAAGTTCAAGAATAAACTTACTTCAACCCATCTTTTTTTCCTATTCCCTGCATACAACCAAAGTAATAGTAACTATCCCAACCACTAATTTTGACCTTTGAACTGATTTCTGAAAATGACATTTCTATTTTCATGGCATCATGAAACACAGCTACATTTAAAAGATCTATAAATTTAACATACTATCAGTATTCCATAGTGACTACTCAGGTAGACTCATTCCAAATTTCATGTTCTTTCCATTACAACACAGCATCCTCATTGTAAAAGAAAGAATACACTTGAGGCAGTTCTATTTTACTATAGTCAATATATAAAAATGGTACTACATTGGCAGTGACAGTGGTGGTAATAGTAGCAATACTACTAGTAATAGTATATTAAGCATTTACTATATGCCAAGCATTATGTCAGGCTTTTCAGGTAGTTTCTCATTTAACTCTCATAGCCTATAATAATGATTATGAAAAAAAATGAGACAAGCCGTTTTTCAAAGGTCCCACAACTATCAATAGCAGAGTTGGGCTTAAGAACTCAGTTCCAAAAATTGATAAGCAGATTCTAAAATTCATATGAAAAGTCAAGGGACACAGAATAGTCAATCTTGAAAAAAAGGAAGTTATAGGATTCCCACTTAACTGACTTGAAGCTACGTACTACAAAGCTACAGTAAACAAGACAATATGGTCCTGGTATAAGGATAGACATAAAGCAATTGAAAGCCCAGGAATAAATGTCACATTTATGGTCAATTAGTTTTTGTTTTCCTTATTTTATTATGGTAAGTATATTTAACACATTTGCATTTTAACCATTTTAAGTGTACAATTTATTACATCATGCCATTAATTTCATTCACAATGATGTGACATCATCATTGCTATCTATTTCCAAAACTTATCCCTCTTATAACTCCAACAGACATAGTTTTAATTTCAGAATCGGAACAGACTACTATTTCTTTAATTGAGCCAAGGCTGAAGTAGCTAGTTTAAGTTTAGAGGCTGTGTTGTACCAACAACATGTGTTTTTAAATACCAGAATCTTAGTTTGACCAGATGCTCACAGTATAGGAGGAACTTAGTGACCTAGGACCAACTAAGGGGACTATAGATTCAAGTCTCTTGTCTCATACTCACTCCTGAGGATGAACACATTGAGTAGAATGCCTACTGAACACCCCAAAATATTGAAATAGTTCTTTACTTTTCTTCTGAACATATGGTTTGATATACATAAACCCTGTGAAAATGTTAGGTTATGTGATGAAGTGAAATTAAAATTTCAGATGGAATTAAGGTTGCTAATCATTACACTTTATAATAGGGAGTTTATTCTGGATGATCTTGGTGTTCCCCATGTAATTACAAGGGCCCTTAAAAGGGACAGAATCAGAGAGAGATGGCAGTGTGAAGACTTGGCCTGCCTGATGTTGCTCGCTTTGAAGATGAAGGAAGGGGGCCATAAGCCCAGAAAAGAAAGTGGCCCCTAGAAGCTGGAAAAAGCAAGGAAACTGTTTCCCCCCCTAGAGCCTCCAGAAAGGAATGCAACCCTGCTCACATCTTGATCTTGGCTTAAGTAAGATACTGTATGGGATTTCTGAACTATAGAATTATAAGATAAATTTTTGTGTAAGCCATTCAGTTTGTTATGGCAGCTGAAGAAAACTAATACAAAAGTAAACACATAATGTCTAAAATTCATACAGTAAAGAACACAATATGAAATAAGTATGTAAATATCAGAAGAAGCAACTAAAAGAAAGTGGTTGTTTCTGGAAGTAGCAGGAAAAAAAGATAGCTGTATTTTAATGGTCTGAGCTTTTTTGGCATCATTTGACTTTTTAGAACATGTGAATGCATTACTTCAATAAAAAATAAGAACTAAGTTAAAAAAAGAAAAACAACATAAACTAAGGAAGTTGTTTATATGGTGGAAAACTCTGATTTCTCTTCTAATGTTTGTCAGAAGTGAGAGTGGAGGATTTAACTAAGCTGAGCTACGGCTGATGTTTTCATGTTTTTTATTTTTTCTCATTTTATTTTTCTCACCACTAATTATTTTTCAAACTTTTCTGTTCTCCTCACCTCAAACATACCTATTGTTCCTTCTCAAACTCTATCACTATCAAATAAACAATAGGACTAACAGGAAAAAAAGGTTTGCTAATCATGACTTCCAGCAGTAAAAGTTTATTTTTACTTCCAAGTTAATTGCAGAGAGGATAGTGGAACCCATAGTATTGCATTACCCTTTATTATTGATGCCAAACTTGCAGGTAGAGGAATGTGTGGGTGGAGAATATCTCAAATTCAGGTCCATGAAAACAGCTCTAAACTGTGGTAAAAATTTGAATGGGAGCAACGATACAAAGATCGTCTAATTTTTAGAGAAAGAGCAGAGTAAACACAAGATACTTCTAGTGAAAACTGCTTGGAAAATGATCATTCCAAAACAAAATGATCTCTTTTTTCTACAGACCTTTAACATGCATTGCTTATCCCAATTCCTTTGTTATGTAATTACATACACTGTCTTGTTTTTGTTATTGTTTCTGGTGTGTGTGTGCTATTTTACAATGCATTATAAATTACTTAGAAAGAAGAAACAGTTCTTACGTTTTTAACAACAAAAAGAGATTCCCCTCAGTGTTTAGTATTGTTGCATGCATTTATAAGGCACTTTATATATAACTGTTGAATAAATATTATGGAGATCTTTTACATTGAGAAAGACGAACAATTAAGGATGTACCTTGTTCATTCTCTTCTTTTGATTTCTCTATTCCTACGTTTTCCCTGTTTCCCACTAAGTGATTCATGCAGGCTTCCTGCCAAAGATAATTCAACATTCTGACAATTTACCTTAGATATTAGAAGCTACTAAAGTTATAAATTTGAATAGCATTGAAGGAGCATATCCCTATAGCATTCTTTATTGTCCAGCAACATGCATCTGAAATAGAATGGAAATTCAATAAAACACTAAGAAAGAACCAAAGTCACTTTCAATAAGATTTTAATTTTAATTGCCTTATCTACATACTTACGCTCCGTTGAAAAAAGAAATCTGCTAAAACCACCAGAGTGACTCTCAGCTGGCAGTGATTTTGCTCTCAGGGGACATTTGGCAATGTCTGCACACATTTTTATTAGTTACAGCTTGGCTGGTGCTACTGGCATTTAGTGGGTAGAAGCCAGAGATGCCGTTTAACATCCTACAATGCACAGGGGAGCTTCCCATAACAATAATCTGGCCCAAAATGTCAATAATGCTGAGACCAAGAAACCCTGCAGTAGAGGAATGTAGAAGCCAAATAAAAAATGAGAATGCATTTTTCTTTTTCTAGAAGTACACACAATATATTTACCATGGATTCTAATACATATTCAGGTCTGTTAGTTCTGCCCCAACCTATCTTTCCAACATATTCATTTAATAGTGGTAATCATTATGCAGTTTTATTTAATTCAAATAAATTTAATGAGCACCTATAATATGCAAAGCACTGTGTTTTGTACTGAAGAGAATACAAAGAAAAAAGTTTAGAATACAAAAAAGTTTAAGTCATCATCCTCGTTTATCAAAAACTGACAATATAGTTATAAAAATGTGATATAATTAAGTATAGCAACATATAATTAAACTGACAATAAATGATACACACAATGAGATCTATCAAATAGTATAGTACAGAATATAGAAATCAGGGTGGACTAGAATGGCTACTCAAGATCTGACAGAGAAAATGAAATTCATTTAGGGCCTAAAATGGACTGCTAGATACATAGAGATGAAGAGGAAATGTACTTTACGTGAGAAGCACAGTACGAGTTAAGGTAGTAAGTTGTATGTTCAAATGAAGTAGTCTGTAGGATTTGGAAAATTGGTGGTGGGAGGGAACCAAGAAAGTCTTAAATGTTAGGTTGAGAAACAGTTGTTATTATAAAGCAATTGACATTAGTTTGATGAGGAAAACAACTTATGAAAGCAGATTTAGGAAGTGTATAAGGGTTCTCTAGAGAAACAGAACAGACAGGATATGGATATGAATATAAATATACATGTAGATATACATATATATGAGATTTATTATAAGAATTGGTTCATAGGTTATGGAGGTGAAGAAGTCCAAGAATCAGCCATCTACAAGCTGGAAAACCAGGAAAGCAGACGGTATAACTCAGTCCGAGCCTGAAGGCTTGGGAATCAGGGAACCATGGTTGTTAAGTCCAGAGTCCCAAGGCCCAAAACCAGGCGTTCCATTGAGCAAGGGCAGGAGAAGATGGACAGCTCAGCTCATGAGAGAGAAAATTCACCCTTCCTTGACCTTTTTGTTCTATTCAAGCACCCAGTAGCTTGGATGATGCCTTCCCACATTAGTGAAGGGGGTACTCTTCACTCAGTCTACAGAATCAAATACTACTGTCTTCCAGAAACACCCTCACAGACACGCCCAAAAATAATGTTTTACCAGCTATCTGGGCATCTCCTAGACTGTAAAGTTTATACATAAAATTAACTATCACAAGGGTGGCCGGTTAGCTCAGTTGGTTACAGTGCAGTGCTCATAACACCCAGGTCGCCGGTTCGATCCCCACATGGGCCACTGTGAGCTATGCCCTTCACAACTAGATTGAAACAACTACTTGACTTGGAGCTGATGGGTTCTGGAAAAACACACTTAAATAAATTTTTTAAAAAAGAAAGAGGTTTAAGAATAAAAAATAAAAAAATAAATTAACCATCACAATAAGATTAATTTGGAAGCAATATTGGAACATGAGGAAGAGAGTGCTGATAGAAACATCAGAAAAGGGATAACTGTAATAATTCATGTATGTGATAATGAGGGTTTGATTTAGAAGAATAGACGAGAGGAGAGCAGGGAACATTAAATTAAGAAATAATAGTTAGGACTTGGTATTTAAAAAATGAAGAGTAAACATTCTGTATTTAATATTTTAGAGAAAGTTTCAATGCATATTTCAAATATGTCTACAGAACACCTGGCAGAGAATCAAAAAACCCTAATTTGATAACGGCTCTATTACTAACAATGAGTTACAAGACTTCAGGAAATTGCTTAATCTCCTGGAGAGCAAGATTTTATTATCAGTAAAGTAAGCAAAATCATGACCAACCTGCCTACCTCAAACCTTTGTTGCCAGAAGCAAATTAAATAATATATATGAATATACCTTATGTGGATGAAAAAGGCATGCTGTAACAAGTCCTAAATTCCTAACTGGGCAGGTCATGGTGGGTAGTCACGCCCAGGCATATAACTTGTCGAGTAAAAGACTTATCTTTGCTTTAAGTAGTTCTGTCCATTGTTTCTGTGCATTTAGGTTAACATACCTTTGAAATGCCTCTTTTCAGACCCCTCCTTCTAATACGTGACCACCCTGTCAGACCGCTCCTTCTAAAGCAGACCACTTTCAAGAGAGCCTATAATTTTAACTGTCCTGTAATCCAATCCCAGCCTTGCTTTCTCCCACCTTCATGTAATCTTTCTTATATTCCCTTATTAATCTCAAAAGTATAAAAGAAACTATTATTCTCAGAAGCATTTGGGATCTTGCTCCCCAGCATGTGTCATCAGTTTGGCTCAAACAAATTCTTGTAAAAATTCTCTACAGATCTGGAAGTTTCTTATGTCGACACATAAAATCTAAATGCAACAAAAATATTATTGTTATTTAAAGCAAAAAAAAGTATAAAAATAACTGATCATTTTATAATTACAATAAATATGGGGTTACTAAGATATGAGGATCTTAAAATGAATAAAAATCATCTTAATTTTTAGTTTAAAATGATTAGATATAAAAATTCTAACTACAGGTTTTTATTTAAAATTTCATTTTGCTTAGCTATAGTTTATTTTTTCTATTTTAATAGTCCACTATATGAATTTCTGAATACAAAAATGACCTTCAATTATATGCATTTTCTTATAGATTTATACAAAACAGATGACATGGTAACTGTAGTATACAGTAGGAAGAGCATTCACTTAGAAGCCATCTGCTGGGTTTTATTTCTATTATATGAATTTGGATTATTTCCTATTCAGTATGAAAAAACTAAATGTCTAAAAAATATGTGATTAGTTATATAAATTATGGTATGGCTAGTAATATATTCAAAAAGCAAAAAAATTTTAAAGATCACTTAGTAACAAGACAACATTAAAGAAAAAAGACAAAATATGAAGATATTCAATAATTCTACATGCAATATTATACTCACAAATTTGAAAAACCTAAAGGAAATGAAAGGTTTCCTATGAAAACATAATTATAAAACTTGATACAGGATGAGTATTAAAAGTATTTTTAAAGGCCAGAAACAGAAAAAGAGATTTAAAAAGCAGACGATATACACTTCTAAAAAGGCATCATGAGCAGACCCAAGATGATTTTTACAGCTGAGTCTTATAAAACAATGAATCAACAAATAATGCCTATGTGACATAAATAATTTCACAGCATAGAAAACGAAGCTTCTCAACATGCTCTATAAAGCTGGCATCAACTCAGTATCAAAACCAGTTTAAAGTTTTTTAAAAATGTAGATGAAGAAATCCTAAATAGACTCTAAATAAATATCATGTCCAAGTAAGATTTATCTCTGGACTAGGTAGGGCTGAATGTAAATGAAAAAACGTAACACCAAAACATAAGACAGATAAAAGTACTTGATAACACTATATCTACTCCTGATTTAAATAAGCAAAAACTAAAGCTTTAAGTAAGGTAGAACTGGAAGAAAATTTCCTCAACTTGATTAAGGGGATATACAAGAAATCAAAAGGAACATCGTACTAAAAGGTAAAAAATTAGAAGCATTCTCACTAAAATAGGTACAAGTTAGGGAAGCACAGTACCTTCAGTTTTAATTACATTTGTATTAAAGGGCTTAGTAGAACACATAAGAGTTCAATATGTTGGGTGGACATGACATTAATAAGCAAAAATCAAAATACCAATCACCAATTATAAAATGTAAGGGAGAATAAAAGGACTGTGTTCACCACAGGAAATATACATGCACATATACACATACACATACACTCACACACAGTACCTAAAAATAAACCTAATGAGAAATTTTAAAAACCTGCCTTTTCACCAAAGAAAGCTGTGTGTGCACTAGCACATATCTGTTTGTGAAGGCACTTCTTTCAAGTTCAGAGTCCTTCTAGACATCTCACGATTGATCCCCAATGTCAGCGGTTGGGTTGTAAATTTACGGCCCATGAAGAATTCAATCTTTTAAGGTGATTTCTTTGGATATCTGTCGGTCTGTCTGTAGGTATGTATGTATGTATGTTTGTTTGTTTATGTGAATTTAATCAGGGAATTAACTCTAGGTTAACTCTAGTCCTAACTCTCCCTATTGTTTTATATCAAGATATCTGGCATGTTTAAAATACCTCCCTGGCACCTGAAGACATTTGAGTTTGTAGCTCTAGATTTTACTACATATCAACTTGAGTGTATAATTTCTGAGGATATAAAACCATACATTATCTCTTTATAGCTTCCACAGAACCAAATACAATTCCTAGAAAATCAGTGCTTAATAAATATTTGTTGGTTTGTTGATTTTTGAATGATCTTAGGGAGATTTTAAAGCACATTTGTGTCAGAATAATTGTGCACATAATGTCTAAAATAACCATATAGTTTATACATTTAAAGTATTAAAACATTTGCTTCTAAATTCTACTTTGGACTTATTCCCATGTTTGCTAGAAGATAAACTCTAGTCATTTGGTTATAGGATTATACTCTTAATCTAATGATGTGAGAAAGGAATGGTGTAGTTAGAATTCACTATGGTAAGCATCAGTAAACAAATATGCTCTTGATTAAAATTAGGCAATTTTCAAAGAATGTCTACACATTATAGCAAATGAACTTGCTACGCAATGGGAATGATTAAAGCCTTTTAAGGTAGGAAGTCCCATAGTGAGAATGTAGAAGTTAAAAAATATCTTTTCCTTCGCTTATTTCCTGTAGGCAGCCTACAAAATTCCTTTTTAAGTTACCACAAATGGCGTTAGAACAGTGGACATCCATATGCAAACAAATGACCTTTTATCTTAATCTCACACCTTACACAAAATTAAATTATAGTGATCTTAGACCGAAATATAAAATTTAAAATTTTGTAAGAAAATACAGGAAAAAAATCCTTGTGGCCTGGAGTTAGTTCATCAAAATTGAGAATTTTTGCTCTGTGAGAGACACTGTTAAGAAAATGAAAAGAAAAACTACAAACTGGTGCCAGCTACAAAATCAATGTATAAAATTCCATTGCGTTCCTATATACTAACAATGAAATCTCAGAAAAAGAAATATAAAAAATAATTCCTTTTGCAATTGCAACAACAACAACAAAAATACCTAGGAATAAACTTAACCAAGGATGTGAAAGACTTATATATTGAAAACTATAAGACATTTTTAAAAGAAATTGAATAAGACACAAAGAAATAGAAAGACATTCTGTGTCCATGGAAAAGAAGAAACAATATAGTTAAAATGGCCATATTACCCAAAGCAATATACAGATTTAATGCAACCCCCATCAAAATCCCAATGGCATTTTTTAAAAAATAGAACAAAAAAATCATCAGATTTCTGCGGAATCACAAAAGACCCCAAATAGCAAAAGCAATCCTGAGGAAAAAGAACAATGCTGGAGGTATCACACTCCCTGACTTCAGCTTGTGCTTCAGGGCTACAATAATCAAAACAGCATGGTACTGGCAGAAAAACAGACACATAGACCAATGGAATAGAATTGAGAATCCAGAAATAAACCCACATAAATATCGACAGATAATTTTTGACAAAGAAGCCAAAATCATACAATGGAGAAAAGACAGCCTCTTCAATAAATGGTGCTCGGAGAATTGGAAAGCCATGTGCAAAGAATGAAACTAGACTGCTATCTGTCACCACGTACCAAAAATCAATTCAAAATGGATCAAAGACCTAAGTATAAGACCTAAAACAATAAACTACGTAGAAGAAAACATAGGTACTAAACTTACGGACCTTGGGTTCAAAAAGCATTTTATGAATTTGACTTCAAAGGCAAGGGAAGTAAAAGGTAAAATAAATCTATTTTATATTAAACTATATATAACTAAATATATATTACTTATATTTTACTAAATATTAACTATATTAATATTTTATTAATATTAATAAACTAAATAATAATTAATATTATTAATATTAATATTAATAATTATTAAACTAAAAATTATAGTTATATTATTAAACTAAAAAGCTAATAAATTAAACTAATAAAGGGACTATATTAAACTAAAAAGCTTCTTCACAGCAAAAGAAACCATCAACAAAATAAAGAGGCAGCCAACGGAATGGGAGAAGATTTTTGCAAACAACACATCCGATAAGGGGCTAATATCCAAAATATATAAGGAACTCATACAACTCAAAAACAAACAAACCAAAAAAACAATCCAATTGAAAAATGGGCAGAGGACCTGAATAGACATTTCTCCAAAAGATACATACAAATAAATGGACAATAGACATCATACAAATGGCCAATAGACATATGAAAAAATGTTCAACATCACTAATCAGCAGAGAAATGCAAATAAAAACCACAATAAGATATCACCTCACCCCAGTTAGAATGGCTGTCATCAACAAGACAAATAGTAACAAGTGTTGGGGAGGCTGTGGAGAAAAAGGAACCCTCACACACTGTTGGGGGGAATGCAAACTGGTGAAGCCGCTATGGAAGGCAGTGTGGAGGTTCCCCAAAAAATTATCAATAGAATTACCATGACCCAGCAATCCCTCTCCAGGTATCTGCCCAAAAAATCTGAAAATATTTACCCATAAAGATATATGTGCTCCATTGTTCATTGCAGATTTATTTACAGTGGCCAAGACATGGAAACAACCAAAGTGCCCTTTGATCGAATGATTAGATAAAGAAGTTGTATATATACACAATGGAATACTATTCGGCGGTAAGAAAAGATGAAATAAGACCATTTGCGACAACATGGAAGGATCTTCAGATTATTGTGGTTAGAGAAATAAGTCAGACAGAAAAAGTCGAGAACTATATGATTTCACTGATATGTGGTACATAAAACTGAAAACAACAAAGGAACAACAAACAAATGAAGAAACAAAAACTCATAGACACAGATAGTAGTTTAGTGGTACTAGAGGGTAATGGGAGAGGGAAGTTGTAGATGAGGGTAAAAGGGATCAAATATATGGTAATGGAAAGAGAATTGACTCTGGGTGGTGAACACACAATGTGATACATATAGATGATGTATTACAGAACTGTACACCTGAAACCTATGTAACTTTACTAACAATTATCACTCCAACAAACTTTAATTGAAAAAACAACAAAAAACTATAAACTGGGAAAAAATATTGGCAAACCACATATCCAACAAAGGACTTGTATGTATCTTTACAAAGAATATATAAAACTCTCCAAACTTAACACTAATAAAGCAAACAATGCAATTACAAATGGACAAAAGATTTGATATACAAACGGCAAATAAGAACATGAAAAAAATGTTCAACATCATCAGCCAATAAGGAAGTGAAATTAAAACCATTATGAGATACCACTACATACCTATCAAAATGGTCAAAATAGGGCCGGCCCTGTGGCTCAGGTGGTTGGAGCATAGTGCTCCTAACGCAGATCACGGGTTCGATTCCCACATGGGCCAGTGAGGTGCACCCTCTACAGCTAAGATGGTGAACAACAGCTCTCCCTGGTGCTGGGTTGCTGTGAGCTGCTGGAGGTGGGCATGGGCTGCCACAGGTTGCTGTGTGCTACCGTGGGCTACTGTGTGCTGCCAGGAGCGGCCAGTGACCAGCATGAGTGGCTGGCAGCTGGCGAGAGCTGCTTTGAGTTGCTGTGAGCGGCTGATTGACTACCGGCGACCAACTGCCTCAATCCGGGGGAGCGCAAGGCTCATAATACCAGCCTGGGCCAGGGAGCTGTGTCCTACACAACTAGACTGAGAAAGAAAGGCTTGAACCAGAGTGTGGGGCGGTGGATAGGCAGAAGAAGGGAAAAAAAAAATTTAATTTTTTAAAAAAAGAATGGTCAAAATAAAAAATACTGAGAATACCAAGCGTTGGATGCAGAGCTACCGGAACTCTCATGTATCGGTGTGATAAGAATGTAAGATGGTAAAACAATTTAGAAAAAACAATTTGGCAATTTCTTATAAGTTAAACATAACACTTTTTCACAGAAAAACTGTACATGAATGTTTATAGATGTTTTATTTATAATCTTTTAAAACTGGGAATATTTCATATAAAAACACGGGTTTCAATTTTCATTTAAAAAACCCAAACTCCAAAACCCTTAAACTAAAAGATGTGGCAACATTGTTCCCACCATAAAACAGGACAATACTGGCTGATAATGAAAAGGAACTTCTCTATGTGTAGGGCATGCCCCAGCTCTGCCCCATCACCTACAAGGAAGGCATATGCATTTGACATCTGGCCCATTTCAGTTCTGTATGTTATTAATACTTGCCTAGTCTCTTGTGGCAGAACTATCAAAAATGTGTTCCTCTTACCATAGTGTTGAATTTATTGCTGAACAGTAGCTGCTTAGACAGGGACTACATTTTCCAGTTCCTAGGATCTAAGTATGGCCAAAGTACTAGTTCTCACTAATGGAATGTCAGCAGAGTGATCTTTCTGAATTTCTGGCTGAGGTTTTTAAGTAGACCTTTCCCCGCTTCTGCCATCTGGAAGCAAAAGTCTCCCAGAGTCTTAAGAAATGATGAAACCACGGGTGAAGAAGCAAGACTTGACCCAGACATACAGAAATACTCATATTGGACTATTATATGAAAAACAAATAAAACGTGTTAAATTATTGAAATTTTGGGTTTATTTTCATAGAATTTAGCGTGATTCTAAATCTGTATTGCCTATGTAGGGTAGCCATAAATTACATGTGGTTATTAAATTTTATTAAAATAAAATATTTTGGTTCCTCAGTTATACTAGTGCATTTCGAGCGTTCAGTAGCTACATGTATTTAGTGGCTACAGTATTGGACAGGACAGACAGAATATTCCCATCTTCACAAAAACTTTTATTGCAGAGAGACACTCTAATACACTCCTACAGGCACCTGAGTTTGTCACTCCTGATTGTCAACCTGAAGCAAATAGAAACATAACATATTTGTCAATTTTAAATAAAATTATTCAAGAGGGATTAATAAAAATACTATTAACATTTGTATGACAGTTATAGGTTAAGAGATACAGTAGTACCTCAGTTTTCGAACATCTCTGTTGACAAACATTTCTGTTTATAAACGCCGTAAACCTGGAAGTACATGCTTCGGTTTTTGAACATGCCTCGGAAGTCGAATATGTCACGTGGCTTCCGCTGAGTGCAAGATCCCTGAGACCTAGCTGTCGGCTGTTTTCGAGGGTTTCACAACTCAAACTGTCTTCCAAAACAGATTACATTCGAAAACCGAGGTACCACTGTACTTTCAAATACATTTAATTTGGGTCTCTAAACAACCTATTGAGATTGGCAAGCACAAATTTCACCACTTTCATCCACAGCAGTGAGACAGAAGGGCAATTTCCTACTGTTGAGTTAGTCAGAAAGGTCAGCTGCTGGAGGCTGGTAAGTTTCACAGCCTAGGGTACCACCAATGGACTTCAAGGAGCTTTGGAAGGCAAACCACAAAGATCCACAACAAGGGACAAGCAACAAGGGACTTTTCCTATCACCGCACATGAGCAGTGAGGCCCAAGAGTATTCTAAGGTGACCTTTTCCTAAATTAACTACTAAAAATCACACCCAGGGGTGGAGATTTACCATGCTAATGAGACATGCAACAAACGAAGAAGCATGTAGTCACACTGCTCACGTGCCAAGAAACCTCTGCCTTTACATGACTAGACTTTTACCCCATCTAGCTCCCTTTAGAACCCTGCCCCAACTTCTCTCAAGGAGCCACTTGAAATTTCCTTTCTCAGTGTTCATTCCCTTGTGCACAGATTTAATAAACCTTTGCCTCTTGCCCGAACTTTCTTGTGGAGATCTGTCTTGATTTCTATCCTGGGAGATTGCAAGAACCCAAAGCGCCGGTAACAAGAGCATTTTCCATCAACAGATTTTTCTTATACTGGAGGTAAAATTTAGTATCAGAAATACATACGTGACATAAAAATATCAAGAAAAATATTTATTACTGAGGGTTACTTGCAATATTCAAAACAAATAGGTAAGCATAGTAATGATAACGTCTTTGTTACTATTCTTATTTGTTCCCATTTCAACAAATATTAATGATTTTCATAATTTCTTGCTACAAAAAAACATTTCAGAGTGGAAATAAAAATTTGAAACTCCTTCTAAATAAACTTTGGCTTCTGTAGGGTGAAGATGTATTTGTGGTTTTGAAGGAAAAAATGCTTTGTTTAGCTGAGATTTTTTTTTTCCCATGGGTAAAATAAATGAGTGTTGACGTCCAAATAAAAGACCAAACTACTTGATCCCTAGATAATTAAAAGCAAAAATTTATTAGGTTTTAAAACTCTCAAATAACCTCATTCTTTTGCCTTTCGTGAACAAACTCACCTTGGAGTTCTAATGATTTTTCTGAATGTTTGCTTATATTCACAATCCCACTCGAAGTTGTAGCCTATTTCTTCTTCACTCTTCACTCATTATCCTGATTAATTAATTTGCTGGTCACTATTGATGCACATAATCATTGTACAGGCATTTATCATTATAATACTTGAATACTTAGAATCATCAGGAATGCAACAATGGAGTGAGAAAAATCTTTTCTCCTACTGAGAATCTTACCTAAGGTTAAATGACAAAGAAAGTAAATACCTAACAAGGGGAGTTCTAGGATTTCTATGAAAAGGTGTATGTGCCTTCCAAATTAGTGGGGGTTTTTTTGAAATTATAAGTACCTTCACTTTTCTAAACTATCTATGAAATAACCTCTCTTTTTCTTTCTATAGTCCAGGGGGAACTTAATGCTGACCAAAAGGATTGTTTTTTGAATATAGTATAAGAACCTAATAATATTCTCCTTCATTTTTATGGATACTTGAATATGTTACCTGGAAAAAAAGTTTTCCTTTTCATGTACATGCAATAATTTCATTCTTCTAAATACAGTATACTTGGTTTATCTTCAGTACTCTTTGCTTAAAAGAAAATTATACAATAGGATTCAGTGACATTAGACAGCATGAAGTTGGTGACTTTCAAAAGTCAGTACTTATAGGCTCAGTAAGAAAATGGTGAGAAATAGTCACACAGAACATGATGCATTAAAAATAATGCTATCCCGATTTCCAGGCAACATGGCAGAGTAGGTAACGGCTGTGCTTACCTTCTCTCATGACATCAAACTTACAACTAAACTACAAACGAACCACCCTTGAGAATGGCCTGATCTTACTGAACCAAAGCCCTACAACTAAGAACATATAGAGGAAGTCACCTTGAGACTGGTAGGAGAGACAGAGATGAAGAACTGGTTGGTCCCACACTCACGTGTGATCATTAAAAATCAGGACGGATAACTTGGCTGCAGAGGTCCCCCCACCAGAGGAGCAAGTGGTCCCAGCACCACACCAGGCTCCCCAGCACAGGGTTCCAGTGCTAGGAAGAGAAGCCCCCATAATTTCTGGTTGTGAAAACCAGCGGAAATTGTGGTTGAGTGGGACAGAAAGCAGCTGCAGTCCCAGGTGCTCCTCTTAAAGGGCCCATGTACAGACTTACTCACGAATGAACTCACTCGCTCTGAGTTGCTGCACTGGATCAGCACCTCAAAAGGCAAAAGGGACATAATGAGAGGAGCTGAGGTGTCTGGCTACAGGGTGAGGGCTAGAGGAGCAGCTTTCTCCTAGATGAAGGAGCTAGTGGAAGCCACTGTTTCTTTGTTGAGCCACCCTCCTCCCTGCGTGCAGATGCAGGTGCGTGCCATATCTGAGTCTCCATTAAACTGGCTAATGACCTTCAGTCACCCTGCCCTGGTGATTCGGAGACCCCACCCCACCCAATTTCCGGCACACTCAAGCCGCTTCCAGTGGCTTTTTCGTACAAACCTCCTACCTTGGCTCAGGCTGTAGATTTACTTAAAGTCTCTCAAAGGTTCACAAAACCCAAACAAGCAGCATCTGGTTTCAGCATGTCCAGTACCTATAGCTGAACATCCCTAAATCTGACATGATCAACAACTGGCCCGGCTTCGCGGCACCTACAAGCATAGTGTGGGTGGAAGCCACGTGCACATTGCTTTGGGTTTATGCCTGGTGGCCCTGGGCAGGTCACAGGCTGTGGCTGAACTTGGCCTGCAGTGGGTCCCCTCCCAGGTGGCCCAGGGCCTGGAATGCCCAGGGGCCAGCTTCGAACCAAGGTGAGCATTACCCAGCCACCTTCATGGACAATACACACAAAGGACAGATTGAGCAGGCACCAGAGTTCCACTAAAGCGAATCCTGCTCCACAGGGTCAGCCCCTGAATAACAGCTCCTGACTGTAGTAAAGGCCAGTCCTCACACCAAAGAGCCCGATGGTCAATCCCGCTCAACGATGTGAAAACTGTAACTAAGCCTTAACTTTAACAGGAGGACACACATCCCACACAAGGGACACACCTGGCGCACCCAGCCCTGGTGACCAGGGAGACTGTGCCACTGGGCTCCACAGGACACCTAATGCCACTCTAATAAGACCGGGAGACATATCAGCCTTACCTAATATATAGAAACAAACACAAGGAGGCAGCCAAAATGGAGAGACAAAGAAAAATATACCAAATAAAAGACACAAAGCTCAGAAAAAGAACTAAACAAAATGAAGACAAGCAACCTACCAGATGCAGAGTTCAAAACACTGGTTACAATGATGCTCAATGATCTGAAGGAGAACTTCAACAAAGAGATAGGGAACATAAAACATGGAGATAGAAAACAGAAAAAAGAACAATAACTGAAATGAAGACTACATGAATATATTACAGGGAATCAATAGTAGATTACATGAAGCTGAGGATCGAATCAGTAATTTAGAAGATAAGGTAGCAGAAAACGCCCAAAAAGAACAGCAAAAAAGAATGCAAAACAATGAGGACAGTTTAAGGGGCCTCAGGCATAATACGAAGCATACACTCACTTACATCATAGGGGTACCAGAAGGAGATACAGCAAGGAATTGGAAACGTATTTGAAGAAATAATGACAGGAAACTTCCCTAACTGGGTGAAGGAAATGGATATTCAAGCCCAGGAAGTGCAGAGAGTCCCAAATAAGACAAACCCAAAGAGGCCCACAATAAGACACATCATAATTAAAATGCCAAAGGTTAGAGACAAAGAAAGAATCTTAAAAGCAGCAAGAGAAAAGCAGTTAGGTACCTACAGGGGGGCTCCCACAAGACTGTCAGCTGACTTCTCAATAGAAACTTTGCAGGCCAGAAGGCATTGGCATGAAATATTCAAAGTGATGAAAAGCAAAGACCTACAACCAAGATTACTCTACGAGACAAGGCTATCATTTAGAATCGAAGGAAGAGCAGATAAAAAGCTTCCCAGACCAGAAGAAGCTAAAGGAGTTCATTACCAACTAACCAGTATTACAAGAAATCTTAGAGGGATTTCTTTAAGAAGAATAAGATAAAAGAAATGAGAATAATAAAATTGTAATAACCACATACCTTTTAACAATTACTTTATATGCAAATGGATTAAATGCTCCAATCAAAAGACATAGGGATGCTGAATGGATAAGAAAACAAGATCCTTACATACAAGTATGCTGCCTACAAGACACTCACTTCAGATCGAAAGACATACACAAACTGAAAATAAAGGAATAGAAAAAGTTATTTCATGAAAATATTTCATGAAAAATAAATAAGTAAATAAAAGCTGGGGTAGCAATACCATACCTGAGAAAATAGACTTTAAAACAAAGGCTATAACAAGAGACAAAGAAGGGCCTAGTAATCCCACATCTGGGTATCTGAAGAAACCCAAAACACTACTTTGAGGGAACTTGTTCATCCCTACATTCATTGCAGCACTATTTACAATGGCCAAGAGACGGAGGCAACCTGGGTGTCCCTGAATAGACGAACAGATAAAGAAGAGGTGGTATATATACGAGTATGATATACTGACATTACGCATATGACATTATGCATATGAATAGTACATTGACAAAAATAGTAGGATAACCACATGATGAAGTAGCTAAAAATGCAGGAAACATAATAAAGTCTGCAGCTAGTATCATGCTCAACAGTGAAAAACTGAAAGCTTTTCCTCTAAGATCAGGATGTCCACTTTCACCACTTATTTTCAACATAGTACTGGAAGTTCTAGCCAGAGCTATTATGCAAGAAAAATAAATAAAAGGCTTTCAAATTGCAAAGGAAGAAGTAGTAACATTGTCTCTTCATGACATGATCTTATACATAGAAAACTCTAAAGAATACACACACACACACACACACACACACACACAGACACACACACACAAATTCAAAATAATAAGTTCAGCAAAGTTGCAGGATACAAAATTAACATACAAAAATAAGGTGCACTTCTATACAATAAACACAAACTATCTGAAAAAGAATTAAGAAAGCAATCCCATTTAGAATAGCATCAAAAATAATAAAATATTTAAAAACAAATTTAACTAAGGAGGCAACTGACTTGTGCACTGAAAACTACAAAATATTGCTGAAATTTTAAAAGACACAAGTGAATGCAAAGACAGCATGTGTTCATGTATTGGAAGACTTCATATTGTTAAAATGTCCACACTATCTAAAGCAATCTACAGATTCAGTGCAATCCTTATCAAAATCCCAATGGCATTTTTTACAAAAACAGAAAAAAAAAATTCTGAAATTCATATGGAACCACAAAAGACCTCCAATAATCAAGGCAATCTCAGGAAAAAAAGAACAAAGCTGCAGGCATCACACTTCCTGATTACAAAATAGGTTATTACAAAGCTACAGTAATTAAAACAGTATGGAATAGGTAAAAACACACATACTTGGGTTGGCCCGGAGGCTCAGGCGGTTGGAGCTCCGTGTTCCTAATTCCGAAGGCTGCCGGTTCGATTCCCACATGAGCCAGTGGGCTCCCAACCACAAGGTTGCGGGTTCGACTCCTCGATTCCCGCAAGGGATGGTAGGCTGCACCCCGTGCAACTAAGATTGAACACGGCACCTTGAGCTGAGCTGCTGCTGAGCTCTCGGATTGGCTCAGTTGGTTGGAGCGTGTCCTCTCAACCACAAGGTTGTGGGTTCGACCAAGGGATGGTGGGCTGTGCCCCCTGCAACTAACAATGGCAACTGGACCTGGAGCTGAGCTGCGCCCTCCACAACTAAGACTGAAAGGACAACAACTTGAAGCTGAATGGCACCCTCCACAACTAAGATTGAAAGGACAACAGCTTGATTTGGAAAAGTCCCGAAGCACACAATGTTCCCCAATAAAGTCCTGTTCCCCTTCCCCAATAAAATCTTTAAAAAACAAAACAAAACAAAACCCCACACATACTCGTAGATCAATGAAATCGAATACAGACTCTTGGAATAAATCAATGTACACTGGGGATGCCCAAAAAAATGTATACACATAGCTTGTATTCATCTTTTGTTATCAATATGTATTGAGTATCACAATTTTAATACAGTCTTTTCTTAAAATGTGTTACATTTTTTTGGCGCCCTCTGTATACAGTCAACTGATGGTCAACCAGGGTGCCAAGAATACAAAATGAATAAAGGATAGACTCTTCAACAAATATTGGTAGGAAGACTGGATATCTATATGCAGAAGAATGAAATTAGACCTCTGTTTTATACCATACACACAGAAAAAAACCCAAAAGACCTCAAAATGATTCAATACTTAAATGTCAGACCCATAATTGTAAAGCTCCTAGAAGACAACACACGGGTTGACATTAGTCTTGGTAATGATTTCTTGAATTTGACACCAAAAGCACAGGCAACAAAACCAAAATAGACAAGTGTGACTGTATCAAACTAAAAAGATTCTGCACAGCAAAGAAATAAATCAGAGTGAAAAGGCATCTTACAGAACGGGTGAAAATATTTACAAACCATTTATCAGATAAGAGGTTAATATTCAAAATATTTAAGAATCTCCTACAACTCAATAGGAAAATAATAATGATAATAATAATCCAATTAAAAAATAGGCAAAAGACATGAACAGACCTTCCCCAAAGAAGTCATACAAGTGGCCAATAGGTATACGCAACACTATTCATCATTATTAATGATGTTCAACATCACTAATCACCAGGGAAATGCAGATCAAAAGCACAATGAGATCATTTCACAGCAGTCAGGAGAGCTATTGTCAAAAAACAAGAGATAGCAAGTATTGGCTATAATGGAGAAAGGGAACCTTTATACAGTGTTACTAGGAATAAAGAATGGTGTAGCCACTCTGGAAAATACTAGCATGAGGTTCCTTAAAATATTAAAAATAAACTACAATTTTATCAGCAATCCCACTTCTGGATATATAGCCCAAAGAGTTGTACAATAAGGATCTCAAAGATATCTGCACCATGTTCATTGTAATATTATTCACAATAGCCAACATATAGAAATAACCCAAAGTCCATCAACAGATGAATGTATAATGTGGTACATACATACAATGAAATATTATTCAGCTGTAAAAATGGAGGAATTTCTGCCATTTGCAACCACATGGATGAACCTAGAGGACCTTATGCTAAGTGAAATAAGCCAGTCACATACTGCATGATTCCATTTATATAAGGTATCTAAAGTAGTCGATATCATAGAAGCAGAGAATAGAATGGTGGGTGCCAGAGGATGGGGGAAGGGAAAATGAGAAATTGTTTTTCAATGGGGATGAAGTTTCTGTTATGCAAGATGAATAAGTTTTAGAGATCTACTGTACAATATAATACCTATAGTTAACAATATGGTATTGTATACTTTAAAATATGTGAAGAGGATAGATTTCATGTTAAGTGTTCTGTTAAGTGTTCCTTACCAAAGAACAATAGCACAAAATAACGCAAGAAAATTTTTGGAGGTGATGGATATATTTAGTACCTGATTATGGTGATGGTATCAAGAGTATATAGAGAACTGCAAACTCATAAAGATGTATACATTAAATGTATGCAATTTGTAAATCAACTATACCTCAAAAAAGCTTTAAAAATATTCTAAAACTTCATAATTTTCTATTATGAACAAGTGGACCACAGCAGATCTAAAAAATATCACGGATAATATCAAATTGCTAAGAACCAGTTTAAAAAAATAAAACACTTACAGCAAATTCAACTGAAAGTCATAAAACCAATCTGATTACAGTTTTCTCACATCATGTAAAAACAATTAATTTGTTTTTAAGAAGTCATCATTTTTCATTTAAGTTACTTTTTGGAATGAATAAATAATACATTCATATGGTAAAAAAATTATAATGTTAGGAAAGTATAGTGAAAACTCTTCCTCCCTACCACAACATACCATACTATGTGTCCCTCTATACCCGCAGGCCAGCTGCGGCCCGCGATCCATTTTTTATTGGCCCGCAGCAAATTCCAAAAATATATTTAGTTTACTTAAATAAACCAGGTGAGGCAATACGTACTTCACCTCGAGTGAGTGGCCCGGCTGTTTGTGTATTTTACCGCATATGGCCCTTGGTGAAAAACGTTGAAAAAAGTTTGGACACCCCTGCTCTATAAATATAAAAGCAATTGCATATGTAGCTATAGAAATAGATAGTTTTTACACAAGCATACATATTTCTGCCTACTTTTTTAGTCATTAAGGGTTACATGTTCTTTCAAAAAAGTGACCTTATATAATAAGCAGTTTTGGAAATAGTTTTTGGAAATTCTATCAGTTCAAAGAAAATATACCACTAAGTGTCCTGTTTTCATATCATCATGGCTTTTCCCAGATTTCCTCACCCTCATCTCACACACACCCACTCTCAACTAAAATATCTTGCTCTATTGGTTTTCATCTCCTTTCACTCTTTGTATTACTGCTGATTGCATTGGTTTTAAAGAAATAGTAGAAAATTTAATACGCTGAACGCAAGTATTGTAGGACAAGCAAGAAAATAACTAATTTAGGTAATTCAAAGACCATTATGTGCTACTTCTTCATCAATTGCCATGGATTTCTATTCCTGCTTTATAAAATTAATTTAGAAATACAGATGGTCTGTTTTCTTTCATGTGATTCAGATTTAAATGAACAACCTGGATTTATGAAATTTCATGGTCATTATCAAAGATGACTACCATTTTTGGCACATGTGAAATAATCTAAAGTACCCATTTATTTATTTATATATCCTAATGATAATTATACATACCTTAATTTTTGCAACCATCCCTAGTCAATGAAGAACTGGGTATATGACAAAAGTTAATGTAAGAATCCAAGAGATAGTAAAAACAAATGGTTCAAGGCCAGTATCTGTCACTTATAAATCCTTGCAGCAATAATTTACTCTAGCTACACTCCACAATGCTTGCTTATAAAACAGAATAATGCCATCATCTACCTTACAGGATTACTTTGACAACAAATAATATTAGGTTGGTGCAAAAGTAATTGGGGTTTAAAAGGTTAAAAAAATATTGCAAAAATCGCAATTACCTTAGCACCACTCTAATAAAAGTGTTAAAGCATTTGTGAACTTTAAATAAGCACTAAAAACTGTTAGCTGTTAAAATATTGCCCTATAAGTGTGCAATGAACACTCATATTACATGCATGCTAAATCTACAAGCTCTCATAAGTACTTTTAAAGTTAGTTTGTAAGTAAAAAAATTCCATGAATATATTTAACTAATACTTTTATGAGCAAATATTATCATGTGCCAGACAACATGTTGGGATAGGGGATAAAAGAAAGAATAAGATAGACAATCACTGCACTCATACAATTTATAATAAAGGAAGGGAGACATTTAGCAGATAATTGCACAGATATTAATTATAATTGTGATAACTTGGTAGGGAGAAACTCTTGAAAGTTAGGACCTGAGGTAAGCTAGCATGTCGTAGTACCCTGTACTTCAACTCATTCACCAGCCAAAAAAAAAAAAAAATTTTTTTTTTTTTTTTGTACCATTCTAGAAGGCCTTCTCTTTAACTATTACTTCCCTTATACCCGTTTTAGAGACTAACAGCACACTGTATGTCTGGAACTCTGAGTCAACAGACTTATTACCTTTTCTATGTATTCTATACTTGCTGGTTTGCTTTAAATGTTTCCATTTCTCTACAGGAGTGATGTTGGCCTGCAATTAATCTCTGTACTTTTCTTGTCTGGTTTCGGTTTTCGTATCAAGGTTTTACTTGCATAGCACAACTGAATAAATTTGGGACTGTTTTACTTCCTTCCTTCCAACCATCCTTTATTTCTTTGTAGATTTTGTGTAAGATTAAAATGATCCATTCTGTGAAGAGAGGATGTCTAAACTTTATGTTAAATGAAATGAATTCATATTATGTGAAGTAAAAAGATGAATTCATCAAAGAACTAAATCAACATAATTATCAAAAGGAGGGGCAGGGAGAGATGGGTTGGGTCAACTCCTCACCTTTTATAGCAGGAAGTCCATAAATATTCTTTAAATTTGACAGACTTAGAAACAAAGGAACAGAACTATCATTTTTAGTTATGAAAGTAAATATAAGAACAACTGAAATCATAAAGTTTAAAGTGATTGTCTCTAGGCAACTGGTATAGAACTGGATGTGGGAAGAGTAGCATCTTCCTTTTAATTTTATGCTTTTCTCTTCTATATGAAATATTTCACTATAATACTTTGTTAAAAAAAAAAGAAAAAATTTCTAAGTTGCAGAAATTTTATAAATCTGTCACTAGGTGGCAGTCTCAGTAGAAATCTAGACTTGTAGGTAAAACTAGTGTATTAAGACCAGCACTTCTCAAGCTTTTACATGTGAATTCTGATGGAGTAGATCTAGTGTGGGACAGAAATACTGCACAACTTACAAGGTCTTAGGTGATATGGAGCCTGCTGGACCAAGGACCACACCTTGACCAGAAAACAGAAATAAACTCTACTTTTTATAGGCTCATTCATGATTACTTGAAGATATTTTCTAATTTGAGATTCAACATGAAATTAAGATAAAAAGACTACTTTTAAAAGTACATCTCCACTGAAAAATAATGAGGTAAAAATATTAAAAATCACTTTTTAATAATTTAAGTTGTCTGTATCCAAATAAAGAGCAACTATTATACGAATTCATCTAAATTTGTGACAAATCAGTAAGTCCCACTGGACAGACACAACAGTGGCACATGATATTAAATTTAGACATTTTTTTAAAACCCCACTGTATTGTTGTAACTACAAATTACAAGCAAACAGTAATTTATGGATGTTATTTCAATAAGCAGAATTACTCAGGGGTTAAGTAATCCTCCAAGACTTTCACTTGAAAATATCACAAGTGTTTGGTAAAAATCTAAATATAAGCTCAAATGGATTTGCAATATTTTGCAGCTATACCCATAAAACACAATAAAAGATAGATATATTTAAGTTCTGCAGCACTTAAGAGTTTCTTAGAGGCTCCTAAAATCAACATAGTTCTTCCCATTAATTTCATTAATATATGTTAATCTCTCCCAATGACATAAAAATCATCATACTTCACCTATACACTAATTATAAGTAAGATATGTGCCATCTTCATTATTCAGATGGATAAAGAAGTAAAGAATAAGAACTGGATGAGAAATTGAGAGCTTCTAATTCCCAAGCCAGTGCTTGTAAACTCTAAAATAGCAGCCTTCCAAAGATAATCTATGCTAGTAACATTGTAACTTAAAATTTTCTAGTAGCCACATTTAAAAAGTAAAAAGAAATGGGTAAACCAAAGCAGTATATGGATTCAATATAATCCCATCAAAATACCAATGACACTTTTCATAGAACTAGAATAAAGAATGCTAAAATTTGTATAGAACCACAAAAACCCTGAATAACGAAAGCAATCTTGAGAAAGAAGAACAAAGCCGGAGCATCTTACTCCCTGAGTTCAAACTTATCTACAAGGCTACAATAATCAAAACAGTATGGTCTTGGCACAAAAACAGATACATAGATCAATGGAATAGAACAGAGAGCTCAGAAATAAACCCGTGCATATATGGTCAACTATCCATGACAAAGGAGGCAAGAATATACAATGAAAAATGACAGTTTCTTTGATAAACAGTGGTGGGGGAAGTAGACGGCTACATTGAAAAGAATGAAACTGGATCATTATCTTACACCATATAAAAAGTAAATTCAAAATGGATTAAAGAGTTGAATGCAAAACCTGAAACCATAAAACTCCTAGTAGAAAACATAGACAATAAGTTGTTTGACATCAGTTTTAGCAATATTTTCTAGGATCAGTCTCCTCATGCAAAGGCAACAAAACCAAAATTAAACAAACGGGATTATATCAAACTAAAAAGCTTTTGCACAGCAAAGGAAACATCAACAAGGCAAAAAGGCAAACTACTGAATGGGAAAAGGTATTTGCAAATGAGTCACTCTATAAGGGATTAATATCCAAAATATATAAAGAACACAACTCAACATCAAAAAAACAAACAATTCAATTTAAAAATGGGCAGTAGACCTGAACAGACATTTCTCCAAAGAAGAAATACAGATGGCAACAAATAAAAAGATGCTCAACGTCACTAATCATCAGGGAAATGTAAGTCAAAACCACAATGAGATATCACCTCACACCTGTCAGGATGGCTATTATCAAAAAATAAATAACAAGTATTAGCAATGATGTGAAAACAGAATGCTTGTGCACCGTTGCTGGGAATGTAAACTAGTACAGCCATTATGGAAAAATTATGAATAGAACTACTGTACAACCCAACAATTCCACTTTTGGGTATTTATCATAAGGAAAACGAAAATAATTTGAAAAGATATATGCAACCCTATGTTCACTGCAACACTGTTTACAATAGCCAAGATATGGAAGCAACCTAACAACATAAGTGTCCACTGATAAATGAATAGATAAGGAAGATCCACAGATAGATGAACAGATACATAATGGACTATTACCCAGCCATAAAAAAGAATGAAATATTGCCCTTTATGATAAACAACATGGTGTACCTAGAGGGTATTTGCTAAGTGAAATCCAAAAAACAAACAAATGAATAAACGAAACAAAATAGAAATAAAATCATAGATACAGGAAACAAAGAGGTGGTTACCAGAGTGGGGAGAGGGAGAAGGGCAGGTGAAATAAGTGAAGGGAATTAAGAGGCACAAACTTCAAGTTATAAAATAAGTAAGTCATGGGCATGTAATGTACATTATTAGGAAAATAGTCAATATTGTAATAACTTTATAAGGTGACAGATGCTAACTAGCTAGACTTATTGTGGAGATCAATTCATAATGTATATAAATATTGAATCACTATGATGCACACCGAAAACTAATAGGATATTGTACGCCAATTATACTTTAATAAAAAAGAAACATACTGTATAAAAGAGATACCTTTAGGAAGCCAGAAGATAAATGACAAACTTAAAATACTATATCAACACACTGTTAGGTAAAGGATTAATTTCCTTAATGCCGAAATACTTCCTGTTAATCAATAAGGAAAAATAAACTCAATGGGAAAATGGCCAAAGGTCAGGAACAGACAGGAAATGAAAATGGCTTTTAAATGTGAGATGATTAAATGTTACTTCTATTAAGAACAAAGCAAACCAACACAAGGGAAACATCTCAGGTCAACAAAGAAAGCACCTTTCCTAAGAGTGTACTAAGAAGAATGTTGGTAAACAAGCTCTATAGTGCATTGCCATTGAGATTATAAATTGTATGGCAGGGGGAAATTTGTGGATAGCTACATATTAAGTATACATGAATCTTTGCCCCAGTGATTTCACTCGTCAATTTATAATTTATTCTGTATATGTATATAAATGCAAAGACACATGGATGTTCATGAAGCTTTGTTTATAATAACAAAGAACTGAAAACAACTCAAATGTCCATCATTAGAAAACTCATTAATTCAATTTTAATATTTCATACATGGAACAGCATGCAACTATTTAAAAAAACTAAGGCAGTTCTAAATGGAAAAACATATTAATAGAATACTATCTCTGAGCTATATTGCATTTTTTAAAAGTGCAGAAGAAAGTGTATAGCATGCTAGCATTGTTTAAAAAGTGGGTAAATTTTAATATATTTTATTTAAACATAACCAAAATATTATCATTTCAACAAGTAATAAACGTAAATAATTATAGATAACATACTTTGCATTTTTTTTATATAACTCTTCAAATCTGATATGTATTTTATACACAATCTGGACTAGCCACCTTCCAACTGCTCACTAGGAAGATGTGGCTACCATACTGAACAGTGTACATCTAGATCAATGTTTTTAAATATTTTTGATTGGGTTCCCATCTCTAAAATTTTTAGCATGTACTCCCAGTTTATGTATGTGTATTTATGTATAAATTATACTCATATACTATTATCATTAGGTAATATTTCAAGATAAAAATATACTTAAGGTGAAGTAGTTCATTGCTAAAGAAATTGGATATAAATCCTTATCTATAATGGTTTTCTTAGTCATTATAATTTTTTGGCTGACATCTGATTAGATTTGATTTTGAAGGCATTAAAAAAAATCTCATAATGGGGCTATAAAAAACAGTCCTGCTAAAAGTGTAAGACTTGGCTCTGACATTTTCTTATCGTTTGTATTATTAATATTACCTAACATATGTGGTATATTTGCAGGAATCTTTTAATGTCACTTCCCTATTTTGTAAGAGTTAGTGTAATCAGAACTATATAATGGAATATAGAAGTCCACTTACCCTGGGTTCTTACAAACTAAAAGCAAATGAATAAATGAGAGCATACTGTCAACCCGTTTTTATCGTTGAACTCCTTTTTCCCTTGAGACACCTCACCATACTGCACATGCATATCACTGACAATATCTATATTAAACACTGATAAAGCTTATATTTTTTCTAAATTTTCAGATAAAAATAAATGTAAATATAAGCTTTAACATTTTATCACCAATCCAAAACATTTCCATATAAGGTCTGACAATTAAGTTTGTGTATTTGTTGCAACGATGTTACTAAACTTTTTTGATATCAGAGGGATTATTCATTGTGAATTTGTATCAACTGGACAAACAGTTAACCAAGTTTACTATTGGGAAGTGCTGAAAAGGCTGTGTGAAAAAGTTAGACGACCTGAACTTTTCGCCAACAATTCATGGCTCTTGCATCACGACAATGCACCTGCTCATACGGCACTGTCTTGTGAGGGAGTTTTTAGCCAATAAACAAATAAATGTATTGGAACACCCTCCATGCTCACCTGATCTGGCCCCCAACGATTCCTTTCTTTACCAGAAAATAAAGGAAATTTTGAAAGGAAGACATTTTGATGATGTTCAGGACATCAAGGGTAATACGAGGACAGCTCTGATGGCCATTCCAGAAAAAAAGTTCCAAAATTGCTTTGAAGGGTGGACTAGGCACTGGCGTCGGTGCACAGCTTCTCTAGGGGAACGTGACCATAGTAATATTCAGCAATGAGGTATGTAGCACTTTTTCTAGGATGAGTTCGTGAACTTAATTAACCTCATACTAGCATAGGTAGGCTAAGATGCTGAATCCCCTAAAATTCACTGACAAGACTACTATTTTCAGCATTTGCCTTCCAAGTTTATTATGGCCATCTCAATCCTAGTTAGCCACAGGAAGAAAAAACATGGAAGAACATATATTTAGAAGTTTATATGAGCCAGGCCACCAAGTAGCAAACAAATACACAAGCTTATATTCCATTGACAGGAAGTCAGCACGTGCCCACACCTAACTGCAAGGAAGGTAAGAATGGAAAGAGGAGAGTGCATTTTGGTGAATAGATTGCAGTGTCTACCATAATGGTCTCAAAAACTGTACTCAGGAGTACATGACACCCACTTCAGAGACCAATACTCTAGATTAATTAGGCATGTGAGCCACATGAGAGCTTGTTAAAATCCAGATTCCTAAATTCCATCCTTGAAGATTCTGATTCAGTACACTTTGGATGAGGCCAGAAATAAGCACTTTAAATAAGCACTCTGAGTGATTCTGATATAGGTAGTTCAAGATCATACTTGGGAAAACTCTGGTTCTAAATTTGTGATTCATATACAGAGTGAACACTAGAAAGTGCACATGAGGGACAGATCTAAACGGCATGGCAAAGTCTTGTAAAACAGTTGACATTGGAACCACAGCCCAGAGAAGGCCAAAACATAAACATCAACACTATTCATAGGATCTAAATGAGACTCTGGGTCTTATAAAATAATATGGAATACAAACTCACATAGAAAAAGACAATCAACTAACTCCAAAGACAAGATGATGCAAATGTTGAAAAACACTTTGGCAGTTTTTTGCAAAGTTAAATACACATTTACCATATGCCAAGCAATTTTCCTTCTTCGTATTTATTCTAGAGAAATGAAAACTTATGTTCACACAAAAACTTTTACACAAATGTCAACAGCAAATTTATTTGTAATAGCCAAAACTTGGAAACAATAAAATTGCCCTTCAATGGGTGACTAGATAAAAAACTGTGTATATCCATACAGTGGAATGTTATTCACCAGTGCAAAGGAATAAACTGATACACAAAACAACTTGGATGAATCTCAAAGACATTACGCTGAGAGAAGCCAGTCACAAAAGAGTATACATACTGATTCAATTTATTTGACATTATAGAAAAGACAAAGTATTGTGAAAGAAAACAGATCAGTTGTTGTCAGAGATAGTGTGAAGAAGTTAGGGTGTGACTATCAAGTGCCATTTAGGATCCTTATTAAAATACTGAATCAAAAAAAATCTATAATATTTTAAGGAAAATCAGAGGAATCTAAATATAGACTGAACTGTATCATAAGTGATATTATAATATCAATGTTAAATTTCCAGCCTATGTTAAGGGTATTGTGAATAATGACCTTATGTTTAGGGGCACATGCTGAAGTGTTCAGGACATATGCAAATATTTTCAAACAGCAGAGAAAAAAGAGCAAGACATAGATTTGTATAGGTACAGCATGTATTACAAAATATTAACAATCATCAAACTAAGTGTGGAGTGTATAGGTGTGTTCATCATACTGTTCTCTCAACTTTTCTGAAAGTTTGAAAGTTTTCAAAATAAGTTGAAAAAATAAATAGGTAAGGCATAAAAACAACAAAAATGTGAAAATAATGAATTCACAATCAAATAAACTTATGTAGTATTTATAACCTTTATTGAGATGTAGAATTTTTCACATTTTAAAACTTGGTCTCTTCACTCTCCTGTGCCCTAATTGGCTTTCTAACTAAAGTGTACATAGAATCAATTTGACTTAAGGCTTTATAAACGTCTACCATAGGGATGAAGCTCCTGTACTCCACAAATGTCAACTACTACTTGGTTTCATATCCCTCATAAGGAAGTTTATTTATTTTATTTTATTTTATTTTATTTTATTTTATTTTTTTAAAGATTTTATTGGGGAAGGGGAACAGGACTTTATTGGGGGAACAGTGTGTACTTTTCCAAGTCAAGTTGTTGTCCTTTCAATCTTAGTTGTGGAGGGTGCCGTTCAGCTTCAAGTTGTTGTCCTTTCAGTCTTAGTTGTGTCGGGTGCAGCTCAGCTCCAGGTCCAGGTCCAGGTCCAGTTGCCGTTTTTTCTAGTTGCAGGGGGCACAGCCCACCATCCCTTGCAGGAGTTGAACCGGCAACCTCGTGGTTGAGAGGACGCACTCCAACCAACTGAGCCATCCGGGAGCTCAGCGGCAGCCCAGCTCAAGGTGCCGTGTTCAATCTTAGTTGCAGGGGGCAGAGCCCACCATCCCTTGAGGGAGTTGAGGAATCGAACTGGCAACCTTGTGGTTGAGACCCCGTGCTCCAACCAACTGAGCCAACCAACTGAGCCATTCGGGAGGCAGCTCAGCTCAAGGTGCCGTGTTAAATCTTAGTTGCAGGGGGCGGAGCCCACCATCCCTTGCGGGACTCGAGGAATTGAACTGGCAACCTTGTGGTTGAGAGCCCACTGGCCCATGTGGGAATCGAACCGGCAGCCTTCGGAGTTAGGAGCATGGAGCTCCAACAACCTGAGCCACCGGGCCGGCCCCGGAAGTTTATTTTTTAAAAAGTTATTCATTGCTATTAAATCTCCAACCAGAAATTGCAACTAAACTAGTGCTCAAATATGCGGCTGCCTTTTCAGATGGAATCAGTCTATACAGAGTCCAATCTAGAAAGCCAGAGTTTTGGTGAATTTGTCTATAATAGCACATTAAAATATTTGTCAACTACAATACCTAACTTCAGTGTTCTGAAATTTTAGTTAATAATCAATGTATAAGAACTGAGTACCCATTGTGTCTGGCATTAGACCACACTTCCTGTGCAAGAAGATTTATGAATATTCTTTCAAGGTATAAAAAACTTTCAAAATATATTAGATAATGTATTGTTTATTCTAAGCATTGGATTTAAAAGTAGATAGTTCCATGTATAATATGATTCAATGGCTGTTATGAAAATCATACACACACACACACACACACACACACACACCAAAAATAATATGACTTCATTCCTTGCTTAAACTGCAGATAGTACCAGAAGATGAACATGTTTCAGGCCACCAGCCACTTAAATCTTTACTGAATTGGCTGTCCAGATCATTTCCTGAGGAAAAATTTAATAAGAGGAAAAGGGAGAGATCATGAAGATGATGAGGATAGGAAGAAAAGGATATAAAAAAAGAAAGAAGTAATGCAATTAAACTTTGTGCAGCACAGTAACTAGAGCAGGCCTTCATTAGTCTTACTTAACTCAAAGCCATTTATTATCAAAATATAGATAGAAGGCTACAGAACATAAACAGTTGGATCCAATATCATCAACCTATTATACACTGGTATAATTAGTTGTTCTAATTAAATTTGTGAGTTACAGTTTGTATTGAGATGACTGAAAGATGAACAAGGAGAAAGATTGGAACCCGTTAGGAGAAAGGATGAGAAGCAGTATAAAAGTATAAATATCAGACAGTTTTGACGATAAGAATAAAATGTTACTGTTTCATTTAATATAACAATATGGCTAATGTTTATTCTTTACTAATGATGATTTATCCCTGTCTTGACTTGGCAAACATTAAATTCTAAAAATTTTCACTTTTGACAAGACAAGGTAATACAAAAAAATATAAACCGAAGAAAGAATCAAGACTTTGTTAGCTATGTTTAAGTGATTAAAGAGCTTTTATATGGAAGGGTGAGTTAGCTCTTCTGGATGCTCTAGTAAAGGAAATTAGAACCAACAACAAGACAAATTTAGACTCAATATAAGACAGGTTACTTACTGAATACATTACAGTCATTTTGTAAAAAAGGAAAAAAAACGAATACGTTACCTTGAAAAGCAATGAATTTTGTCTTTCTAAATGTTTACATAGAGAATAGAGCACTGTCAGTGTTTAAATTCATAACAGGGCTCACTGGAATTTTGAAGGGAAAATAGAGAGTAAAGAAAATCAACCAAAAGTATAAATTGGACTATTTGGGGAAGGGGGGGGGGGACCTCTCTATATAGGAGAACTTGTTCAGGTCTCACAGATTGAGAAAGGCAAGTTCTCCTGGTGCATATTTACAAGGCACAAACAAATGGAAGCAATTCGTAGGGTTCCTCCAATGTGAAAGCAGTGGGGTGTATCAGTCTGAGTAACTGGTTGCAAACAAATGAAACAAACAAACAAAAACCCCTAACTCATTAAGCTTCATTAAGTAAGAAAACAAATAAACTCAAGAAACAGAAGCTCAGGAAACCAAATGAAGGCCAGAAAATCAGGCTAGAGGTAAATGGAAACAAAATCGACGCAAAATGAGAAAGGAAAAATAATCATATTTTAGTGGTAGAGCATGGCTTGTACTATCACACATTTCTCCAACCTCAGGCCACTGTCATAGTTGCTGGATCTCATCACCATTGCTTCCATGTAGGGGATGGGGTGGGTACAGTAAAAAAACCACAATAAATTTCTACAGTAAGAATTGTACAGACTCTGGGTCATATTAAATCCCATCCCACTGAGATATAATCCACAATGAATGGCTTCCAAATCAAACTGCACACACTTATCTAGTGTTTCTGCTAATTCTCATTCATGGCATCTCATTTTCTTGTACTTTTTCATATTCATTGGGAAATAATTTGTGGTATTTCTTTGAATTTTAGGATAAATTATGAGGTGTGATCAAAAAATATGGTGAATGTTTAAATTTAAAAGAATTATTACAGTAAAAGGCACACTGCCATTAACCCCCTCAAAATACTCCCCCTCACTTCGAACACACTTATCCCATCGTTCTTGCCACTTTCTGAAGGAGTTCTGGAAGTCCTCTTTTGTGAGTGTCTTTAGCTGTGCTGTCGTGGCTGCCTTGATATCCTGAATCGATTCAAAACATTTACCTTTTATGGTCATTTTGAATTTGGGGAAGAACCAGGAGTTGCACAGTGCCAGATCCAGTGAATAAGGTGGATGAGAACACACCGTAATGTTTTTATTTGACAGAAACTGCCATATACCAGAAGCGATGAGTGACATGGAGACTTTGCGTTATGATCACAAAATACAATGAATGCTGCTGTCAAGTGCCACCCAACAGAAAGGCAGGGAATTTCAATACAGGAAGCAGCGCGTCAAACCTTAGTAACCATGTGTGACAATTTTCAACTTGTTCGGTACAGTCAGTTGGGTATGAGCTATGGTTGAGAGAAGATGTATTTAAAGTGTGCTATAAATCATCCTCCATCATGACAATGCTCGTGTCACACATCGAATCTCTGGTATGGCAATTTCTGTCAAATCAAAACATTACCATGTGTCCTCCTCCACCTTATTCACCGAATCTGGCACTGTGCTTCTGGCTCTTCCCCATACTCAAAATGATTCAGGACATCAAGGAAGCCACAACAGCTCAACTAAAGATATTCACGAAAGAGGACTTCCTGAACTGCTTCAGAAAGTGGCAAGGACTATAGGTTAAGGACTATAGGTTAAGGACTATATGTGTTCGAAGCAAGGGGGTGTATTTTGAGAGGGATTAATGGCAATGGGTTTTTTATTGTAATGAGTTTTCTTTTACTAAACATTCACTGTATTGTTTGATCATACCTTATATATTCACCAGAGAAGTTAAGTTTGTTTTTGTCAGGTCCTCAGAAGCACTATCAGTCATTGACCATTTTAAACTAAATTCTACATAATTTATTTCTACTCAAAGCAAGATACATACTATAAAAAAATCAAGAGTCAATAATGCAGAGGTTTTCAAGTATTTCTATTTTTCAGATTTTAGTCTAAAATACTTACGGGTATTTAGCAGAGCAGATGGCTTCAAAGGATAAATATTTGTAGCTTAACATTTTAAATAGATACTATACCCTTTATAATAGAATAACTTTATAATAGAATGACTTCTGTGACAACAGACTGTTCTTATGCAACTATTTTGGGGTAGGAAGAAAATCTGTTTTAGTTAACACTTTAAAATAAAACAGAAAGATAGTTTTGAATTAACAGTGCTTCAATTCTAACTTGAGTTTTGTTACTCTTCTGGAGTAATATGTAAAATGAATATAGAATACCTCACAACTAGTATCATCACTAACACTCCAGTATACTTTTTCAAACTTTGCTATCTTATACGAGTCAGCTATATTTTTTAGGCAAATGTCACCGTTTTAAATGTTCCTTGGAGAATTAGGAGTTACTTGGCTATGGCCAGGGCAATCATAGTTCTAATTCCACCTCTGGGTAAAGTAACAGTAAATCCACATAAAAGAGTTCTGAGGTTTGTAACTTGCTTCTGACTCCAGTGATCACAGATTCCTGTAAGGGTCTTCCAAAAAAAAACAAAACAAACAAACAAATCAAATGGGTTGTCTTTTTCTCCTATGGTGGACCAAGATATTCAGTTAACTCCCCTCCTAGTATATATATTATATCTAAAACTGTTGGGGGGAAAAAATTATAAAAGACCATAAGAAAAAAGGCAGAAATCCAGATGAGTAGAGTTGTGGAGCCAGTGTTTGCTAGACCCTGGTGGCATCTGCTGCTGGTGGCCTAGAGGCTAGGTATTAAAGAGCCCATTTTCAGGTGTTAGGAATTCACAGTTCAATATGGACAAGTACTATTATATAAAATCCAAATATAGTCAAGAATGTCCAAATCATCAAATAGGAAAACAAACAAACAAAACTCAAACAGCAAGAATCCTTTGAGAATCCTTTGTTTAACTACAAACCCACACTTATGAAGGTTTATGGTCTGAATTCACACCTCCCAAAAATTTAAAGTGGTTCCAGAACTGTACTATTCCCATGTGCATGGGAGAATCACATTTCTCATAAAGGAACGAACTCCATACATTCTGAACTTACCAAACAAGTTAAAAACAAACAAACTACTACAAGAAGTATAAATAGAAACAACGACCTATAGAATCTGACCTGAAAATACTGTTAAGTATCAGAATTATTTCAGAATATTAATATACTTAGTACTAAAGTACTAAATGTAATAAAATTAGTTATGCAGATTTGAAAACAGACAACCAGACATCCACGAATGAAACGTAATATTTTAGGGCTGGGGAAAAAACTAAGGAGATTGCAGGAGATCAGATAGAGCTGAAGAGAAAATTCACACTGGAAGACAGGTCTCAAGAAATGACTGAGAATGCACCAAATGTCAAAATATGAAAAACCAAAAGGTTAAGAGATATGGAAAATAGTCGAGATAATTCAATATAATGTAGAAGTTATACAAGTAGGTAACAGAGAACAAATAATAAAAAGCTTTTTATGGACTCCAGAAATGTCTTTATGCTCTGGAAGCATAAAGGCAAGAACACATGCAAATGAAAAATTCACAGTGAAAAGCTAACTCTCTATACTTGACTTCTATGGACTATTAAATTGTAGATGATCAAACTTAACTATCTATACACTAAAATAATCTTCACTGATTGTCTATTATGAAAATAAGGCTACCATATACACTAAAAAACTGAATAATCCAGCAAATGATACAAAAAATCAGCATGTATAATAGGAACTAAAATAAAAACATAAAAATCTAAACTTTAGTGTTTACTTCCAACCTTAAAATCTACAAAATAGTAGATCCTCCACCCAATTAACTTCCCTAAGTTTAAAATAATACCTTCAGTACCACCTCAAGAAGACTTCATTACAGGGTTTCAGTAACTGGAAAATCACTTCTCCATGATGAAAATAGCGCAAGTTCTGGAACTACATTTAAATACTAGTTTCACCCTTTTAGCTGTATAGAATTGAGCAAAATATTTAATTACTTTGACTGTGGGTTTCTTGCCTATAAAATGGGAATAATATCACTCATGTCTCACTATTGCTGAAGTATTAAACGAGACTAAAAAATAACGCCTATAGGGCAGGACAAACTTCGATTTATTTAGAATCTGCTCTTATCATCTTGCAATGACTCTTTGAAGCCCCCAAAATGCATTATCTCATCTCTAGCTCAGACTGTCATATGTACCTCAATCACCCTTTCTACGTCTCAATCTCTCCTGTATGCAGGCTTCCCATACATATGTATTAAATTTAGTTATTTTCTCTTGCTAAAATAATGATGATGATGATGA
The DNA here is from genome assembly GCF_004115265.2 of Rhinolophus ferrumequinum. Taxonomy (NCBI): domain Eukaryota; kingdom Metazoa; phylum Chordata; class Mammalia; order Chiroptera; family Rhinolophidae; genus Rhinolophus; species Rhinolophus ferrumequinum. The sequence continues at coordinate 29,778,220 of NC_046289.1, forward strand.
TGATGATGATGATGATGGTGGTGATGATACTACCTATAATATAGTACGCACCCAGTAAGCTTCCATAGTACTCTATAAACCCATTACTAGAAACAGAAATGTCTTCTAGAGTGGCTGCCAAAGACAAGATCTTGAGAAAAAAAGGCCATTAAAAATGACTGAAAAGGGGCGGATGGATGGCTCAGTTGGTTAGAGCACGAGCTCTGAACAACAAGGACGCCGGTTCGATTCCCACATGTGCCAGTGAGCTTCGCCCTCCACAACTGGACTGACGACAACGAGCTGCTGCTGAGCTTCTGAAGGGGCGGCTGGATGGCTCAGCTGATTAGAGCGTGAACTCTTAACAAGGTTGCCAGTTCAATTCCCACATGAGATGGTGGGCTGTGCCCCCTGCAACTAAAGGTTGAAAATGGTGACTAGACTTGGAGCTGAGCTGAGTCCTCCACAACTAGATTGAAGGACAAAGACTTGGAACTGATGGGTTCTGGAGAAACACAGTTCCCCAATATTCCCCAATAAAATTCAAAAGGGTAGGGGTAGTAACTTAAAAAAAAAACACACTGAAATAACACTTAAAATTTTTAAAAAAAATCCTAATTTGGAAACATGACAGGTTTCCAAGATTTCTCAGTTCAAGGTCCTTTATGTCTCAATAATTTTTTTCATGGCATTCCCAAGTCAAATTAATTACAGTTCTGCTTATTAAATAGTTAGGTCCAAAAAACTTAATATGTTTTCATGTCCTAACAACTTAGTACTACTGAAAAACAAACAACAAAAATTTTTAAAAATTAAGGTTTAATTCCTTTATTAAATAACCACAATTACGTACTAATAGGTTGGGTGCACCTGTCGAGCCCTCCATATATTCGAAAACCTTGTAATCATATAGCACACTGTGGCCCTCATTTCCTGTTCCATATTGATTTTCCTGCAGTATCTGCTTTTTATCACACTAACCACTGGTACGATCACAAAGACATGACATCATCAAATATACAATCTAACTGAAACTGTGAACTACCTTGAGCCAGTACTTTGTGTGGTGTCCAAAAGATGTAGCGGGGTTTCTCTCAAAATATTTTGTTTTTCTTTTTTTATTTTTCAATTAAGGTTGACATTCAATAGTATTATATTAGTTTCAGGTGCAGAGCATAGTTGTTAGGTATTTATATAACTTATGAAGTGATCACCCCAATAAATCTAGTACCTACCTGACACCATACAATATTATTGACTATATTCCCTATGCTGTACTTTACATCCCTTTGGCTATTTTAACTGCCAATTTGTACTTCTTAATCCCTTGACCTTTTTCTTTTCTTTCTTTTTTTAAATTAAGTTTATTGGGGTGACAATAGTTAGTAAAATTACATAGGTTTCAAATATGCATTTCTAAAATACACCATTTACATATCACATTGTGTGCTCACCAGCCAGAGTAAGTTCTCTTTCCATCACTATATATTTGATCCCCTTTACCCTTTACTACTATCCCCCCCTTACCCTCTAGTAATCACTAAACTGTTGTCTGTGTCTATGAGTTTTTGTCTCTTTGTTTGTCTTGTTCCTTTGTTATATTCAGTTTTATATCACTCATATTCACATATGAGTGAAGTCATACGGTTCTCAATTTTTTCTGTCTGACTTATTTAGCTCAGCATAATAATCTCAAGATCCATCCATGTTGTCGCAAATGGCAGTATTTCATCTTTTCTTATGGCACAGTAGTATTCCATTGTGTATATATACCACATCTTATTCATCCAATCATCTATGGAAGGACACTTTGGTTGTTTCATGTCTTGGCCACCGTAAATAATGCTGCAATGAACATCAAAGTACATATATCTTTACAGATAAATGTTTTCAGAATTTTGGGGTAGATACCCAGGGGAATACCCTTCACCTTTCTCACCCAGCCCTGCAACACCCCTCCCATCTGGCAACCATCAGTTTGTTCTCTGTATCTATGAGTTTATTTCTGTTTTTAATTGTTCATTTATTTTGTTTTTTAGATTCCACATGTAAGTGAAATCACATAGTATTTGTCTTTCTCTGACATATTTCACTTAGCATAATACCCTCTAGGTCCATCCATGTTGTTGCAAATCTGATTTTATGGCCGAGGATTATTCCATTGTATGTATGTACCACACCTTCTCCACCCAATTGTCTATCAGTAAACACTTAGGATGCTTCTATGTTTTGACTGTTGCATATGAAATATCTTTCTTTGTAAAGTCTAGTTTGTCTGATATAAGTATAGCTACCCCAGCATCTTTTTATTTTTTTTTTTCATTTCCATTTCCAAGAAATAGCTTTTTCCTTTCCTTTACTTTCAGTCTGTGTGTGTCTTTGATGTGAAGTGGGTCTCAATTAGGCAGCATACATACGGGTCTTGTTTTCTTCTCCATTCAGCCACTGTGTCCTTTGATTGGAACATTTTATTCATTTACATTTAAAGTAATTATTGACAGGAATATAACTATCGCCATTTTTTTTTACCACAAAAATATCTATATTTTTATATTTGGGGGGAGATTGTATGAAAGAAAGCAGCCTCTATACTGGGTCCTACTAAGTGGCAACTTCTTGTTCCATAGGATTAAGTAAGAATTTGAGGAAATAAAAGTTGTTTGGAAATAAATCCAGGTGTAGTTGCTTTGTATGTTGTGCTGGATAGAAGGGATGAAGTGAAGTATGAAGGCCCCTCACACCCTCTATCTTGCCTCAAAATATGTCCTGGAACCCTAGCACTGAGAAAGCGCTGTTTTTCATTCCTGTTTCTTGGGATTGTTGATGGCCATGTAGTGACAGAGAATGACAAGCAGGAAGAGCAACACACCCAGCATGTTGGTGAAAATGGTGAGCTGCACGTCTGTGATAATTCTGATCACCTGGGCTCAGCTCTGATGCAGTCTGCACACTAGCTCAAGGTAGGAGAGCTGGACCAGAAGTTTGTCAGTTATTGCCATTTTATTATTCATGTTGTTTATCTTTCTTTTCTTCTTTTTCTTAAAGAAGTCCCTTTAACATTTCTTGTAATAGTGGCTTGATGGTAATGAACTCCTTTAAGTTTTTCTTGTCTAAGAAACTATTTTAATTCTAAATGATAGCCTTGCTGGGTAGAGTAATATTGTTTGTATGTCTTTGCTTTTTTCATCACTCTGAATATTTTATGCCAATTGCTTCTGGTCTCCAAAGTTTCTGTTGAGAAATCAGTTGACAGTCTTATGGGAGCTCCCTTGTAGGTAACTAACTGCTTTTCTCTTGTTGCTTTTAAGATTCTCTCTTTCTATTTAATCTTTGTCATTTTGATTATGATGTATCTTGGTGTAGGCCTCTTTGGATTCATCTTGTTTGGGACTCTATGAGCTTCCTGGACTTATACATCTATTTCTTTCACCAGATTAGGGAAGTTTTCAGTCCTTATTTCTTCAAATAGGTTTTCAATACCTGCTCGCTCTCTCTCCTCCTTCTCATACCCCTGTGACACAAATGTTGTTACACTTGATGTTGTTCCAAAGGTTTCTTAAACTATCTTCCTTTTCTTTCTTTTTTCCTTTTGCTGTTCCAATTGGGTGTTTTCTAATCCTTGTCTTCCAAATTGCTGATTCATTTCTCTGCTTCATCTAATCTGTAATGTATTCTTCATTTCAGTTACTGTATTCTTCATTTCTGACTGGCTCTTTTTTATGGTTTCTATCTCTTTGTGTAAGTTCTCACTGAGTTTACCTATTCTTTTCTAAGTTTATTGAGCATCTTTATAATCAGTGTTTCTAACTCTGTACCTTGTAGAGTGCTTGCCTCCATTTTGTTTAGTTCTTTTTCTGGAGTTTTGTGCTGTTATTTCATGTGGAACATGTTTCTTTGTTTCCTCATTTCGTCAGGATATCTTTCTGTGTTTGTTTCTATGTATTAGGTAGATCTGTTATGTCTCCTACTCTTGGCAGGATAACCTTATGTAGGAGATGTCCTGTGGGGCCCAGTGGTACAGACTCCTTGGTCACCTAAGCCAGGTGTTCCAGGAGTGTTCCTTGTATGGGTTGTGTGTGCATTCCTATTGTAGTTGAGCCTTGGTTGCCACCGGTCCCTCAAATTTTTTAATTGTCTTGTACAGTACCCCGAAAAAGTTCATTATGGCAGCAAACTGAGGCACCCTCGTCTTGAGTTTGGAAAATGTGGGTGACTTCTTTTAGAAAACTATTGAAACTCGTTTATTTTCATGAATTCTGATAACAATGAGTATCATCCAAATTCTACAAAAGACCTCCAATTACCAGCCCCATTTAGAGTTCATGTTGAGAACATTTACTAGTTTTTAACTAGGATAGACAGCTTGCCTAACACAGTGTTAAACATAGTAAATACTGAATTTAAATATTTATTGAATTAAATTAGCAATAACTTTAGACTTCTGAATGTGTATCAACTGTTAACTTTTACTTTATTCCTCTGAAAATTAAATTTTACTTTATTCCTTTTCAGCTATAACTCAAAATCTCACCAACTTAATAAACTGTCAACATGGATCATAATTTTCAGAAATCATCAATTATCAATATTATTAATTTACACAGATGCTATGTTACTGTTTTCTGTGGTTATGATCCTACATTAAGTTCCAACTTTACTCAAAAGATTGTGGAAATACCCAGGTGAAAAATATATTTATTGAGCACCAAGTGCCAAAAATTCTTCTGGATAAAAGAAATTTAAACACAACGAAACTGCAGTTCTTACAGAACATAGTAAGGGAGATAAAAATTAAATACTACAGCAAATAAATTAATAGGATAACATCAGGTCAATGATGTAAAGTTACAGTGAGAGCCCACTTTAGGTAACTTTATTTAAGAAAGCCTAACTGAGCAGGTGACATGCATTAACATTAAGAGGCAGCCATGTAAAGAGGTAGAGGACAGCAATAAATGAAAAGCACCAAAATAGAAAAGGGCTTGGAATGAAAAAGAAGTTTTTGCAATAAAAAAGTCAGCATAGCTGTGTGAAGAGAGAGAGAGAGAAAAAATGTAATGAATTAAGATTTGAGAGAAAGTAAAGAACCAGATCACAGTGAGAATAGTAGCCAATCTTTAATAGATTGGATTTTACTCTGAATGTTACAGAAATCCAATAAAACATTTTAAGAAGAGAAAATCTGTGATCTAATTTGCAAAAAATGTCTCTGGTTGCTATATGCAGAATGAATTAGAGAAAAAGAGGAGTAGAAACAAATATTTAGAAGTACTGCAATAGTTAAATTTAGAGATGATGAAGGCTTAAACCAGGATGGTAATAGAAGAGATTAAATGGAAAAATTTGATATTAATTTGGAGGTAGAATTGACAGATTTGATAATGGATTAGATTTGGGGAGGGGGATGGTAGTGGTGGTGAAGAAAAGGAACCAAAAATGAATGTTTCTAAGATTTGGGAACTGAGTAAATAGATAGATGGTTGTCACCTTTACTGAAATTAGGCAGAATGATGGATAAAGAGGAATAACCAGGGAGGAATGAATATGTAACTGTCATTCAATAGCCTACTTATCAAACCAACTCAAAAAATGTAACTATTTGAAAATTATTTAATATATATTTTTATATTTTATAAAACCCAGTCTTTGTTGTTTATAAGGATGATGCTAAATTACCTTTGATAATACAATCAAAAATGCCTCTCTTCTATGAGAATTAACAAATTCTTTCAATCTTACCAAAAGTTTATCCTTAATTCTGATATAGTTATTTCGGTCTGCAGTTATATAGCAGTTAGAGTAATTACTTGATTAATATGTGCCTTCCCCACTAGTTTATAAGGTCCAAGAGAGCAAGAATCATTTTAATCTTTGATCACCCAAGTAAGTGCTCAAAACTTTTAGTGAATGAGTAAATGTGTGAATATTTAGAGACATAAAGTTGATAATGAGAAGATTTACAATAACACAATGAAGAGCTTAGCATAAGGAATAAACTTTAAAAACTGAGCAAAAATTAAAACTTGTAATGTAAAATCATATATTTTATTGGAATTAGATAAATTAGTTCTCATCTTACCTAAAAATGGATTTTAATTAAGCTCAGGGAAGGAATGAATATTATGAATTCTACCAAGAATGCTATGTCTCTGATCCTGGAAACATTTATTCAACTTTATTTACTGAGCATTCAAGAAAACATGCAAGGTGTTCAAAATTGAATTAGTATATACTTTCAAGGAGCTTGCAATTAACTGATGTATACGTATTATTATTTAGTATATATGAATCAGTACTATTTAGTACAACTTAGCTAAAATGCATCTCTTTTTACAGAATCAAAAACTATTTCTGATGTTAATTTTTAAAAACTATTCATGGCTATTTTTTGTTAGAATAACATTTTATTTTATTTTTCATTTTTATTATTGTTATTAGTTTCAGGTGTACAAAACATCATAATTAGACATTTACACATCTCACAAAGTGATAACCCCAACAAGTCCACTACCCCTCTGACATTGTACATAGCTATTATAGTACCATTGACTATATTCCCTATGCTGTACTTTACACCCCATGAATTTATATTTTTAATTATAGTTGACATTTAATATTATTTTACATTATTATAGTTTCAGGTGCACAGCACAGTGGTTAGGCATTTATATAATTTATGAAGTGATCTCCCCAATAAGTCTAGTACCCATCTGACACCATACATAGTTTTTACAACATATTTTATATTCCTCATACTGTATTTCACATCCCTGAGACTATTTTGTGACTACCAGTTTGTACTTCCTAATCCCTTCACCTTTCTCACCCATCTCCCCAAACCCCCTCCCATCTAGCAACCATCAGTTTGTTCTCTGTATCTATGCGTCTATTTCCGTTTTGTTTGTTCATTTCTTCTGTTTACTTTAGATTCCACATATAAGTGAGATAATATGGTATTTGTCTTTCTCAGTCTGATTGATTTCATTTAGTAGAATACCCTCTAGGTCCATCCATGTTGTTGTAACTGGTAAGATTTCATTCCTTTTAATAGCCAAGTAATACTCCATAGTATAAATGTTTCCATATCTTGACTATTGTGAATAACGCTGCAGTAAACATAGAGGTGCATATATTTTTTCGAATTAGTGTTTTGGGTTTCTTTGGATAAATACCCAGAAATGGAATTGCTGGGTCATAAGGTAGTTTGATTTTTAATTTTTTTAGGAAACTCCATACTGTTTTCCACAGAGGCTGCAGCAATTTGCAATCCCATCAACAGTACATGAGGGTTCCCTTTTCTCCACATCCTCACCAGCACTTGTTGTTTGTTGATTTATTGATGATTGCCATTCTGATAGGAGTGATGTGGTATCTCATTGTGGTTTTTATTTGCAATTCTCTGATGATTAGTGACATTGAGCACCTTTTCATATATCTCTTGGCCATTTGTATGTCCTCTGGAGAAATGTCTATGCAGGTCCTCTGCATATTTTTTTAATTGTTTGTTTTTTTGGTGTTAAGTTGTATGAGTTTTTTATAAATTTTGTTATTATTATTAGATGTATCATTGGCAAATATTTTCTCCCATTCAGTAGGATTTATTTTTGTTTTATTGGTTTCCTTTGCTGTGAAAAAACTTTTTAGTTTTATGTAGTCCCATTTGTTTACCCTTTCCAGTAAACTTCCTCTCCCCCAGCCAATTACTTTCAGATTTGCATCACCATGAATTTGTATCACCAACTTGTTTTGGTTTTTAAGATGAGATTACAACTTTCTACAAAACTGATATGTGTTCATGTATTTTTAACAGCTAGATCAATAGTTGCTCATAGTTTGTGAGCAAGTAAGGATTTTCTCACCCCTTAATCTACCCTCATATTTTTGGACTCTTTTTTTTCTTTTTCCTGTTCTGATTGGATGCTTTCTGCTACCTTATCTTCCAAACTGCTGATTCCATCCTCTACTTCATCTAATCTACTATTGATACCCCCAAATATATTCTTTATTTCAGTTATTGTATTCTTCATTTCTCTTAGCAATATGTATTTCTCTCGTGTTCACAGGGATTTTTTGACTAACTTTTATGAAATATCTGACCTCATAAGAGGAAATATGCTATACAAGTGCAAACAGTAATAACATAAAAACATATTATCAAACAGCAGTCTATCCATTCTCCAGCCAAATAATAATTAAAGGATTCCATAATTATCTCTGCAAGAGGACTGCCCAGCAAGTGCAATTAAATATAGAAAAACATAAAAAAGGATTAACTACTGGGTTGATTTGTTCATCACTGACAGTAAAAAATATACTAGATCTTCATCAGAACTCATTTTATAACACCATCATCTTCTAATTAGAACTTTCTGTGAATTTAATTAAGTTTTTGCCTTTTATGAATTTCAAAATACTTCTTCTGCTGTTATGCTTCTACTGACAGACACCATCCTGAGAGGCTGGAGTGTTAATTATTCTACATTTTTCTGGAATGAAGCTAAAAAGAAAGTACTATAGTACATGTTTAAGAAGAGAGTATTTTAATTAATTTAACAGAGTAAATAGGCTTATTTGATTTGTCTTCCAAAGAAGCGTTTACTTTGTGGCACTATTTGATAATTTATGCTTTCTAATTTTAAAAAGCTTTAGCAGTAGCTGTTTCTTGTATGTCTTTCAGTTGTAATAGTATCCGGCTTTATGTCATCTCTTTTGATCCTATAACTCAGAAGAAACTGATTTAGTGTTAATGATAATAACAGAAATCACTACGACCAGATTTATCATCATGACCAGATTTATCCTCATGGCACATTATAAATGTCAAGGTGTAGTAACAATTCTGATCGTAAGTTGTGAGATTACTGACCTATTCAGTACCATGTATGAATGGCGTAACCACCTTGTGAGTGTGTCTATACCAAACATTAAAAACTGAAATATTTTCTTTTAAAAAACCTGAAGCAAAATTTTAGTTTAACTTGAAAAACTGGATTCAATATTCTATATTTACCAAAAAAAAAAAAAAAGTAAAAATGAATGGGACAATTAAAACTATCTGTCCTTTCCACACTTAAAAACATTATTTATAAGGATATACTGCCAGAATATGAAGCACATTGTTTTCCAGTGAAAACAAGGATTGTGAGGGGAAAAGATTACAATTAAATACTCAACTAAATGAAGACCCAGGAAAGTAACAACATACACCTTAACCTTGACAGTTGTAATACAATATTTAAGCTTGCTGCCAGGACAAAATACAATAGATTAGGTGGCTTAAACAACAAAATTTGGTTTTCTCACAGTTCTGGAGACTGGAAGTCTGAGATCAGGGTACCAAAATAGTGGGTTCTGGTGAGAGCTCCCCTCCCGGTTTGTCTGGTTACCTTCCTGTTGTGTCCTCATATGGTGGCACCCTGATCTTGGACTTCCAACTTCAATACTGAAGAAAGAATAGGTTAAACCGATCATCACATTACAAGTCCTCGTTGAAGGGACTATTTTAGGTATATTACCTAAGCCAGCCAATACAATCATAGTAAATATATGATCTTTCATTGGAAATTCATGGATATAGAAGCTTTCAGTTAATATCAATAGTCTGGACCTGCTGTCACTTTCACAACTTGAAAGAGGGCAGTGTTGAGAGAAGTATAAAAATTAAGTAAATTAATCAATTAATTGATCACTCAAAACAAAAACAACACAGCTGGAACTTTTTCTTTTCTTATTTTGTTATTTTTTTAAATAAAAGTGTATTGGGATGACAACTGTTAGTAAAGTTACATAGGTTTCAGGTGTACAATTATGTAATACATCATTTATATATCACATTGTGTGTTCACCACCCAGTCAGTTCTCCTTCCATCACCATATATTTCATCCCTTTTACCCTCATCTACCACCTCCCTCTCCCTTTACCCTCTGGTAACCACTAAACTACTGTCTGTGTCTATGAGTTTTTGTTTCTTCATTTGTTTGTCATTCCTTTGTTGTTTTCAGTTTTATATCCCACATATCAGTGAAATCATATGGTTCTTGACTTTTTCTGTCTGACGTATTTCACTTAGCATAATAATCTCAAGATCCATCCATGTTGTCGCAAAGGGCACTATTTCATTTTCTTATGGCAGAATAGTATTCCACATAAATATGGACAGATAATTTTCGAAGCCAAAAACACAAATGGAGAAAAGACGGCATCTTCAACAAACGGTGTTGGGAAAACTGGAAAGCCACGTGTACAAGAATGAAACTAGACTGCTATCTATCACCATGTACCAAAATTAACTCATAATGGATCCAAAAGCTAAACATAAGACCTGAAACAATAAACTGCATAGCAGAAAACATAGGCACTAAACTTATGGACCTTGGGTTCAAAGAGCATTTTATGAATTTGACCTCAAAGGCAAGGGAAGTAAAAGCAAAAATAAATGAATGGGACTATATCAAACTAAAAAGCTTCTGCACAGCAAAAGAAACCATCGACAAAATAAATAGGCAACCAAACGAACGGGAGAAGATTTTTGCAAACAATGCCTCCAATTATGGGCTAATACCCAAAATATATAAGGAACTCATACAACTCAACAACAAAAACACAATCCAATTAAAAAATGGGCAGAGGACCTGAATAGACATTTCTCCAGAGAAGACATACAAATGGCCAATAGACATGTGAAAAAATGCTCAACATCACTAATCATTAGAGAAATGCAAACAAAAACCACAATGAGATATCAATTCACAGCAATTAGAATGGCTATCATCAACAAGACAAATAACAAGTGTTGGAGAGGTTGTGGAGAAAAGGGAACCCTCATACACTGCTGATGGGAATGTAAATTGATACAACCACCATGGAAAAGAGTATGGAGGTATCTCAAAAAATTAAGGATAGTTACCAAATTACCCAGCAATCCCTCTTCTGGGTATCTACCCGAAAAACTTGAAAGGATTTATTCATAAAGATATATGTGTCCTCATGTTCACTGCAGGATTATTCACGGTGGCCAAAACATGGAAACAGTTGAGGTGTCTTTCAACTGATGATCGGATAAAGATGTGGTATATATGATGTCAGACAATTAAGTCCGCAAACTCATCATAGAAAAAGTGCTACTACCTCATTGCTGAATATCACTACAGTCACCTTCTGCTAGAAAAGCTGTGCACCGATGCCAGCACCAAGTCCACCCTTCAAAGCAATTTTGGAGCTCTTTTTCTGTAAAGGCCATCAGAGCTGTCATCGTATTACCCTTGATGTCTTGAATGTCATCAAAATGTCTTCCTTTCAATATTTCCTTTATCTTCAGGTGAAGAAAGAAGTCACTACGGGCCAGATCACATGAGTATGGGGGGTGTTCCAATACAGTTATTTGTTAACTGGCTAAAACCTCCCTCACAAGACAGTGCTGTGTGAGCAGGTGCATTGTCGTGATGCAAGAGCCATGAATTGTCAGCAAAAATTTCAGGTCGTCTAACTTTTTCACACAGCCATTTCAGCACTTCCAAATAGCAAACTTGATTAACTGTTTGTCCAACAAATTCATAATGAACAATCACTCTGATATCAAAAACGGTTAGCAACATCGTTGCAAAAAGTTCACAAACTTAATTGTCACACCCATGTATATAGAGTGAATACTACTCAGCCATAAGAAAAGATGAAATAGTGCCAATCGTGACAACATAGATGGATCTTGAGAATATCACACTAAAATAAGTCAGATGGAAAAAGTCAATAAACATTATTTCACGGGATATAAAAGTGAAAGCAACAAACGGACAAACAAGATAAACAAAAACTCATAGACGCAAACAGAATGGTGTTTACCAGTGGGGTGGGGAGTTAGGGGGTAGGTAGAAGAGGGTAAAGGGGGTCAAATATGTGGTACAGAAGGAAATTTTACCTTGGAGTTGTGAACACACAACGCAATATATAGATGATGTATTACATAATGGTACACTTGAAACCTACATAATTTTATTGACCAATGTCCAATAAATTTAATAAAATTTAAAAAGTAAATTTGAACATAATCTTTTCATTTTTTCTTCACTTACCTAGTTATATTTTTACACAATTGCAAATGTAGTGTACATAAAATATAAACTATACTTTTTATTTTTCTATCTACCTTGCCATGATATTATAATATTCAGTTATACACTTTAGTGGTTACCTAATGATCCATTGAGCAGATAAACGATTATTTAGACAGAAACCTATATTTAGATATTGCCCTATCTGATATTTCAGATTTTAGAAATAAATGATAAATTAATATAACTTTTTGGATCATTTCCTTAGGAAAAAGGATCAAAAATAGAATTATTAAATTAAATCATAAAACATTTTTATAACTCTTAAATACAAATTTTCTTTCCAAAGTTATACAGTTTATATGGCAACTAAATATCCAATGCATCAATTTTTATCACAATAGTGCAACTGTTACATTTTCTGAAACTCAAGGAAAATTTCTGAAAACATGTCCTATACCAGGTTTACCTCTGATGCTTCTTAAAAATGCAAATTTCTGGGTTACAGCCCTATTTAATAAATAAGAATTTCTCGGCTATGACCTACGAATATACAATTTAATAAATTATTAACATTTGTAAAATAAAATTTGCCCAAAAGATTTTAAGAACTACTCTATTATAGTACATATAGCACTTTCTCATATTACCTAAAAAACCCAAATTATGAAAATAATGATTGATTATTAGCATCTATCAAGTGCTTTCTACTTGGCAGAATGTGTTCTAAAAGCTTTTATTTGCATTACCTCACTTAAATCTTACAATAATTCTATATGATAGATAAGATTATTATTCCAATTTTACAGAAGTGGAAACTGAGGCACAGTGGTTAAAGAGTCCTGTTAAGAAAACATACTATTTCAAAACAGGTTGTCAAGCTAGGATCTGAGCTCTTCTGTACTATACGTCCTCTCCTATGTAAATTATTTTTCCCAGGTAATATTCCACCATACATCATTCATTCTCTCAACAGATGCTGTACCTGAGGGCACGGGAGCAGATTTGATTAAGGTGACTATAGAAAAAATAAATCAGTATAAAACAAAGGGAGAATATAAAATATTTAGAGTATAAAATAAAATAGCAGAAGCATAAAATACTCGTACATGGAGAAATAATACTTGTCAAGCATGTCAAAAAGAAATTTTATACATAGTGCTATTTTTATGTTCATATATATATATGAAAATGACATTATCACGACCTGGCTAACCAGCAGCTTCTGAAATGCGATGATGCACAGACTAAGATTAGACCCACCTTAACACAGCTCATATAATATTTAAAGTGTTTTGAAAAAGAGATTTCTCCGATTCCAAACCCTGAACACATTATGCGATTTACAAACAAAGAGGAACAAATTATTAAATGATTGACAACTGGAATCTATGTGGCATATATGTATTTTATTAGTAATTCTAGTATTTCAACTTAATATAATGACAACTCAAATACTCTCTCCTAACTAAAGCCCCTGGTCAAAGGAGATACATTCTCCCTTTGGAATACTCTATACTTCTTTTTGATACACGTAAGTGAGAGGGCTAAGATTTAAAATTAGGTATTCTCACCTCATTAAGAAAATTACTAAATGTGAGGGGCTATCATCCAATACAGAAACAGGTTGTATCAGTGACAGATGAGGTTCCTCCCAGCAGAGTGCTTTCAATCTGGTAGAGAGTGCTAATCCTGTTTTATAATATTATTTTATTTTTTGTGCGTGTTGTTTTATTTTTTAAAGAATCATTGTCCAGAAAAAATTGCTAATCTTTCATTAATCTAAATCTGTAGGAACACAATTCAGACCATAAGGCCATAACAAAAACTTTACCATTAAAACTTTACCATATATATTATCCTTCTGGACAAACTAGTTAAAAAATAAACATATTAAAGTGATAGTCTCATGACATGTTATAATATTGTATTCTGTTCTTTTTAGTATGTTTGAATCCATTTCATAAATTACTTTATATTTTCAATCCTGTCTATAAGGGATTTTTAAGAGTTCTTCACATATTCAACTTCCATTAATTTAAAAGTTTAATATTCTATTAAAATCATTAGGAAGGCTTTCTCAATATAAAGTATTGGTGAAGGGACTTTCCTACTAAATTCCACTGAAAGAAAAACAAGTGACCAAGTAGTTTACCAGTAAGAACAGGTTCAAAGTATAATATGAAAACTACCTATTTAGGCCCACTTATTTATCATTTTAAAATATAAAATGGTAACATTCTGGCTTCCTTCTGAATAATAAAGATCAAGGAAATTCAAGAAAATCTGGCAATCTCTCAGATTCAGTTGAAGGGGTCCAGAATATTCCTCTGTGGCATAAAAATTATTTTGAGCTGAGGGCATTTGAGTCCCTGAAATTACTTGCCTGCCTAAAAAGAGAGCCTCCCAAAAGAGGCTCAAAAAAAAACTCAACTGTCTAAATCCCCTCCTGAAAAGCAACTCTAATCTTCTCAGAGGAGGAGGCAGCTCACTGGACTTTCTCATATAACAATCATATCTGCCATTTATTCTCCTAAGGATCAGTTAATCTCCAAAAAGTCATTTGTTGTCCCACAAATGACCTTTCTCCTCCCTTTCTAAAAAGTCATTTGTTTCCCAACTGCTCTTCTCCCCTTTCCCCATTAAGATATATAAAACCCACAAATTCTATTTTTTTGTGAACCTGGGTACATACGTATATAATTAAAGCTGTTTTTTTCTCTTACTAATCTGTCCTTGTCAGTTTAATTCATAGGTCCCCAAGTATTAAATTAAGAGGGTAAAAGAAAAGGTTTCCTCCCTGATACACTAACTTACAGCTATAGATCTAAACCTCTTTATATTTTCTGATCAAGTTTTGTTACATACTGAAAGTATTAAACATGTAAATCATCTTTTAAAGGAAGTTATTTTCTCTTACAAATGAATGCCCAAGAAAAGGTTTATATGACTGCCTCTGAATGTGGCTCAATTTTTGCAAACTACAGGCAGGAGATAATATACTGACAGAATTTTCAGATATATAATAATTTAAGATTACACTTACTGTATGCCCTCTCAAAATATTTCCAAAACTTTACAGATTGAACACCATTACAGGCTTATCTCTTTTTTTTCTCTAATCTTACTACCCTCTATTGTTGGAAGGCAAGGAAGAAAGGTGTAAAGACAGGTAAGAAGGGTAAACTTAATCTGTTGGCTTACTGTTTTCTAAAGGAAACTATGAAGCTTTGAGATGCCTCTAAACTAAAAAGGACAAAATAGCTTAAGCCTTTTAAAAACTAATTTGTAAACCAACTTAAGTGCCATATGATGTTACTGAGCACTTTTATAAACGAATCATCTGCACTTGGATACATGTTTTCAAAATCAGTTGGAAATCTTTAATCAAAGGCTCAATGAATGAAGCACCAAAACTTCAGCTTTTGAAATTTTTAGTGAATTGCAATCACTGAAAACAAAGATTGCAAAGAGGAATATGTTGAAATTCATTCTTTCAAAAGCAAAGGAGGAATTAAATAACTTAAAGAATAAAAGCTCATACAGGATACAAGATTTAATTTTGAAATTGTATAGTTGTGCTTTATAATATCCTGACCTGTGAGCAAAGCCTTTTTGACTTAGTTCCCATTTTCAAGTGAAATTAATATATTTATATTTTATACAGAACTGAATAAAATAGAGAAGGCCTACAATTTTGCAACACCTCACTAAGAATCATAGACATCAGTTAAAGAGCTTAATCAACTAAAAATATTTGTCAAAGGAAGGAATTCTGATGGAGCAAAAAGATACCATCTGTGAAAGTCCTTAGGCTAAACTATTTAAACACTTTAATACTTTTCTGCAAAAGACTATAGGGAATTTATTTTAAAAATTTAAAGAAGACTACTTTAAAATTACACTTTTTAATAAAATATCGGTGACACAACATTATTGATTGATATAGCTAAAAAACTGCTTAAAGCAGGTGAATATATACAAAAAAATATTATTCTGGGGTCGGCCCAGTGGCTCAGGCAGTTGGAGCTCTGTGCTCCTAACTCCGAAAGTTGCCGGTTCGATTCCCACATGGGCCAGTGGGCTCTCAACCACAAGGTTGCCGGTTCAACTCCTCAAGTCCCGCAAGGGATGGTGGGCTCCTCCCCCTGCAACTAAGATTGAACACGGCACCTTAGGGTGAGCTGCTGCTGAGCTCCCGGGTGGTTCAGTTGGTTGGAGCCCATCCTCTCAACCACAAGGTTGCCGATTTGACTCTCGCAAGGGATAGTGGGCTGCGCCCCCTGCAACTAGCAACAGCAACTGGACCTGGAGCTGAGCTGCGCCCTCCACAACTAAGACTGAAAGGACAGCAACTTGACTTGGAAAAAAGTCCTGGAAGTACACACTGTTCCCCAATAAAGTCCTGTTCCCCTTCCCCAATAAAATAAAATAAAATAAAATAAAATAAAATAAATTATTATTCTGCTTTTGTCACCTTTTATTATGTTAATATAACAAATATGCTTATTTGTTATTTTTTAAGACATGGTTTTATTTTTGAAAATAGTTTTCAGTAGACTGGTTTTATGGGTTCACCAATATAAATCCAATTTCTTCTTTCTAATGCCTCAATTCCATATTTTTTTTATTAAAGTTTATTGGGGTGACAATGGTTAGTAAAGGTACATAGGTTTCAAGTACACAATTCTGTAATACATCATCTATATATCACATTGTGTGTTCACCACCCAGAGTCAGTTCTCCTTCCATCACCGTATGTTTGATCCCGTTTACCCTCTCCGACCCCTCCCTACCCCCTTACCCTCTGGTAACCACTAAACTATTCAATAATATTTCAAAACATATATAATTAATTTTGTTTTAATATCCTTTAACTCTCTGACATGAAGTTGTTAGAAATCATAAATTATATGTTTGGACTACTGATAGCCTAACAGCACCTTTAACCCTGTTCACTAACTGATTTAACAGAGTCCAAAATTACACTACTGGAGATTATGGTAAACAGAGAAAAACTGGCTTAAGACTGAATAAAATGTTGCATTTTGAGAATCAACATTATGAACTTTTTAAGATGAACTACATGAAAAACTGGAATTCTGGGAAAGAATTCAATTATGATCTTATCATTAACACTTCAAACTGCATTTTGATTACATATTCTGTAAGTCACAAACTACTTTCCACAATACCTCTTACAGTCCCATACTTTCCCATGTGAAAAATATGGTGTGAGCACAAGCATTTTTATTACATGAATACTTGAGAAATCCAGAAAGTAGCTGAGTGAATACTACATATTGAGTAAACAAGGAAATAATTACACCATACATATCAAAATGGTTTCAGGACAGCCTCAACTAATGGAAACCACTAAAAGCAAACACGGTAGCTTGGACAATCACAAAATTTGAAAAAAAACCAATAGCTTGCACTGGCCTGATTGAAAAGTTTCATCTCCTACACAAGATCACTCTATCAAACTGGGAGAGGTGGATACTTTATCTATTGCATTGAAACCAACACAGAGAGTCAAGAAAAGTGAAGACAGAAAAGAATATCATCCAAAAAAAAGAACAAGATAAAACTCCAGAACGACCTGCCCCCCCAAAAAAAGGAGGTAGGTGACTTACCTAATAAAGAGTTCAAAATCATGGTTACAAAGATGCTCACTGAGGTCAGGAGAACAATGCATGAACAAAGTGAGAAGTACAACAAAGATTTAGAAAATATAAGAAAACACCAAGCAGAGCATAGTTGAAGAATACAAACTGAACTGAAAAATTCTACAGAAAGGTTCAACAGCAAACTAGATCAAGTGGAAGAAAAGACAAGTGCACCTGAAGACTGGGTGATGGAATTCATCCAATCAGAGCAAAAAGAAAAAAGAATTGAAAAAGAGTAAAAATAGCTGAAGGGATTTATGGCACACCATCAAGTGTACCATATTTGCATAATAAAGGTCCTAGAAGGTGTAGAGAGGGAAAGGGGAAGAAAGCTTATTCAAAGAAATAATGGCCAAAAACTTCCCAACCTTGAGAAAGAAAAAAAACCATCCAAACCAGGAAGCCAAAGAGTTCCAAATATGATGATTCCAAAGAGACTCTCACCAAGATACATTATAATTAAATTGTCAAAAGTTAAAGACAAGGAGAAAATCTTAAAAACAGCAAGCAAAAAATAACTTGTTATATACAAAGGAACTTCATAAAACTATACGCAGATTTTTAAGTAGAAACCTTGCAGGACAGAAGCGAGTGGCACAATATACTCAAAAGGCTGAAAGAAAAACACTGCCAATCAAGAATACTCTACCCAGCAAAGATTACATTCAGAATTGAAGGAGGAAGAGAGTTTTCCAGAAAAGCAAAAGCTGAAGGAGTTCATTGTCACTGGACTGGCCTTACAAAAAATGTTAAACGTACTTCTTTAAGTTTACAGCCACTGTGGGAGACAGTATGGTGGTTCCCCAAAAACTTAATCATAGAATTACCATACGATACAGCATTTTTACTTCTAAGTATATATTCAAAATAATTGAAAGCAGAGTCCCAAAAAGATATTTGTAAGCCAATGTCAATAGCAGCATTATTCATTATAGCTAAAACGCATAAGTAACCCAAGTGTCCATCAACAGATGAACTGATAAAAGTGTAGTATATGCATACAATGGAGTATTATTCAGCCCTAAAAAGAAAGAAAAGTTTGACACATTCTACAACATGGATGAACTTTGAAGACATTATGCTAAGTGAAATAAGCCAGTCACAAAAGAACAACTACCATATGATTCCATATGAGGTTTCTGGAGTAGTCAAATTCATAGAGACAGAAAGTAGAATACTCATTGCCAGGAGCAATTCCTGGAAATTGGACAAGAGCACAGAATGGGAGTTAATGTTTAATGGGTACAGAATTTCATTTGGGGAAGATGAAAACATTCTGGAGATGGCGGTGGTGATAATTGCATGACACTATGAATGTACTTAATACCACAGAAATATACACTAAAAAATTAAGAATTTTATGTTATGTATATTTTACCACAATAAAAAATTGGGGGGGTGGGGGGGAAGAGGGATCAGCCACTTCAGAAAACATTTTGGATCTTCCTTGAAATGTTAAACATGAAGTGACCACTCCACTCCTTTCTATATATCACAGTTAAAATAAAACATAGTTCCATACAAAAACTTTACAAGAATGTTCCAGGCCACATTATTCATAATAACAAAAAGTCAGACAACACAAATGCCTGTTAACTGATGAATGGATAAACATTCATCAAATGGTCTATCAATGGAATATTATTTGGCAATAAAAAGAAAATAAAGTACTGATATGCTTGTATGCTATAACATGGACAAACTTTGAAAATACTACGGTCAGTGAAAGTAGTCACAAAAGAACATAATTTTGAATGATTTTATTTATGCAAAATATCCAACATACGCAAATATATAGAGGCAATGAGTAGATGAATGGTTGCATAGAAGAGGGAGATTGGGGGCACAGAAATACATGCTAATATAGAGAAAAAAAGAATGTCTTAAAACTAATTGAATCTCATCTATTTGCACTAAAACTATGTCAAGACTTAATATTATGTTGCCTCAAACCTAAGTAAACTGTAAGAATTTATACTCAGTGCCAGGCAGATAAGTGAATTCTGACCAGAATACAAATGTGACCTCATTCCACACCCTGCGACTCATACTTTTTCAGACTGACTATGCTCTTAGTTATTTATAAGAGGAAGAGATAATATAGAACTTTACAAAAAAAGAATAAAGAAACAAAGAAGAAAGAAAGAAAGGAAGGAAAAAAGGAAGGAAGGAAGGAAGAAAGAAAAGAAGGAAGGAAGGAAAGAAGGAAGAAAGGAAAGAAGAAAGAAAAAGAAAAAAGTCATCTTCTTAACTTACTTTTAAAATTATTGCCTTTTAAGAAGCAAGTTAATTTTGGACCGAATTATTCAAAATATTATTTTTCCTCTACCAAAATTATGCTATGAAAGTTTCTCTCAAAAGTGAACTGTTCAGAAAATACACTCAAATTTGAAAATGCTTTCAGGGATCTTCCTTGCTTTCATTAGCAAAGAATGGACCCCTTTCTTGGCTATATCTGTTCTCAGTATTGTGAGCAGCAAGCGCCTATAAATCAAAAACAGTGAGATCATCATTTCCTTTTGCTCCTGGAGTTAGGGCTCTTATTATCTCCTAAACACTTACAAAGATGCTGAGGCTGCAGAGGAAACCAGGGTTGATCAAAGTTTAAATATAGCTATTGGGTTACCAGAGAGTAAATTTTTGCATTGAACACCAACAAGGGCTGAATGTTAGAATCAGAACTGTGTAAAGAGTGGGTAAAAGGCAGGTTTTGCCAATGTGTATATATATACATACATATATATATATATATATATATATATATATATATACACATACATACATATATATATACACACATATATATATACATATATATATATATATATATATATAGAGAGAGAGAGAGAGAGAGAGAGAGAGAGAGAGTCTATTACTCTCTTACTCTCCATTTCCCATTCATTCATTTAGTCACTAAATCAAATTTTGTACCTTCATCCATCTATTAAAGGAATATTTCTGGTGAGCGTCCTATGTATTAAAATACTATGGTGGGTGGTAGTGATATAACATTAAAAATGAACACAATCTCTGCCCTTAAGGAGATTATATTCCATAAAAAAATATAGACAGTGTACAGATAATGATAATATAATATAATATAATGTAGGTAAAAGCTATGATAAATGCTTAGATAACACATACGGTAAGTACATGGGAGATCATAGATCCAGGAGGGGGAAAAAAATACGCTCAACCAGCCTTCCTTGCTAAATGGATTACACTAAATTTGAAAATTAGGCTTCCTTCTAAACTTTACTTGTATTTATTTCAGAAGGCAAAAAAAATGGGGTGGGAGCAGTTAGCTCAGTTGCTTAGAGCCTGGTGCTCTTAACAACAAAGTTGTCGGTTCGATCCCCACATGGGCCACTGTGAGCTGTGCCCTCCACAACTAGATTGAAACAACTACTTGACTTGAAGCTCATGGGTCCTGGAAAAACACACCTAAAATCAATAAAAGTTAAAAAAAAAAAAAAAGCTATCATTTACTACACTGACTAGGTAAGAGTAGAAAGAAGGAGCAGGAAGGGCTGGCTTCCTTGAAACTGCTGCCCAACAAATAGTCTAGTATTATGGAAATTTTCCCAGCTGGGTAGAGATATTCTAATTCTCCATAACCTGTTAAAAACAGTATTTTAGAATTTTTAAACTCTTAAAACATCTGGAAAAGAAGCAAATGGTGTCAACTAGCTTTTCCTTTGTCATTTTCCTCCTAATTTGGGCTGAGTCATAGCAGGTGTTTCTTAGGAAGCGCATTAGGTTAGCATACTTACCAAACTTCTTTACCTGCCTATTTGATTGTCTGATTGTCTTCCCAACCCACAGCCAGAAATCTTCCACTTAAAAACCCATAGAGGAGTTCATAAACAGGACTCAACCTCCATTGAGGCTTTTCTTTTTGCAGGTATTAAATCTTACATTCACTTTTAGTCTATGTAGTCTCCTCAGATACCAACATAAAACAAAATCAAAGGAAACAAAACTCTATTCCACCTCCTCCTAAAAAAAATTGAGGAAAAAATATAATATTATATATATATAATATATTATATTGTATTATATTGTATTATATTATTTAGATAGATAGATAGATAGATAGATAGATAGATAGATAGATAGATAGATAGATAGATAGATACAGAGAAAGACAGAGATAACAATTAAATGATCTAATTGAGATACTATACCCAGGCAAGCAAAATGTTCTGTGGTAAAGTAATAACACTTCTTGACAATGTATTAGTTCTTCCTTAAATTAACAACTGAGAATCAGTACAGTAGATATCTCTTAACTTTATCACTTTTTTTCTGGGACTACTTTCTCCCTTATTTAATCAGGGTCTCCCATCATTCTGGCCATAGGCATCTGTCCTATGATCAATTAATACAGCCTATAGCCCTGGCCACAGTGATTGGCTGAGATGTTGGCACATGACCCAAGGTATTTTACGTTTTAGAGTTGGAAGTGGAGAGACCATGGGCTTAGAAGGAAGGAAATTAGAGTAAATTATCAGGAGAAAGTAAATTATTTCACGGAGAAAGTCTGACCACCGTGAGACTAAAACTAAGACAGCCCAGAGAAGATGATGGCAGAAACAAACCCAGTTGCACAAACTCCCTAATGCTATTCTTTGAGGTTCCTACACTCGAGCTAGTTTCTGAAGCTCTTTATTCCATGAGAAGCAGCCTTAGTAACATAAGCCAATCAAGTTCCATTGTGCTTTTTAAGCTAGTTTGATTTAGGTTTCTGTATCCTGGAAATGAAAGAATTAACTAATTAAAATGATGTTTATTTCATTAAAAAATTCTACTACGTGATTGGCCATTTATATGCCTCAGGTGGATAACTCAGATACTGTCCATCTTCAATCATATGTTACTTGATTATAAGAACAATGGTTAAACCTAACTGCTGAAGAACTTAAGATGACCATCTACTAGTGCTTCTCAATAAATAAATTCTAAAAGGAATGAACCTTCAAAAGAATTATATATACATACGATCTCAGGAACGTATGGAATGATGGAAATGAGGAAAGTTCCAAAAGCAAAGTAAAATTTAAAGTCTTTGGATCTGCAGTTCTGACATAGAACATAGTACCTTAATACCATAACGCCAGCCTAGATTAAGCTGTATTGTCCCGATACACACTTTATAGACCAATAAACAGAAAGCTAAAAAGGAACCTGATTAAAAATGATAAAAACTTAAGAGATATTATTACAAACAAGATAGCTTTGGTAGCTGTCTCAGATTTAGCAGAACTATTGGCAACAGAGCAAAATGAATGATCAGTAATGTTTAAAATGCTGCCATTGGAAAAATGCATTTCCACACCAAATAAAATTTATTTACAGAAAAACAAAAGATAACTATATAAACTACTCTTCTATTTGGTTCAATAAATATTAAAGGTCTCAAAGATACTCTAAATTGAAATTTGATAAATGGACCATTAAAAATTAACTAAATTTACCTACCTGAAAATGCAGTATAAGAACGTACAGCTCTATGGAAAATAACCACTTCAAACACTACTGTTTATCCTCTGCTGACTGGCATTTTTAAGAAATTCAATTCACCATAGCAACCTGTCTTAACACCAGCAGATAAGTACAGGCTATATTTAGATATGATTGCTTTCCAGAAGGCAATCCTGCCTTCTTTCATATTTAATGCCATGATCCAAGGAACCAAAATATCATTCAATCAAACCATAGTGTGAAGACGTATACTCAAAGGGATAAGGCTGTTTCAGAACCATGAAAAGAATAGTTTCCACCAAAGAGGGTAAAATTTGTAAAGCAGTACAAAGATACATAAAATTTTGATGTCTAAGAAATTTATAATCAGATACAACTATTCTGTCCAATTTTATCTTTGTTCTTAAAAGATAAAATACTGCTATCAAGCACTAATGATCTATAATATCAAAATTTATTCCAACTAGCAAGTTGCTATTCTTTAATTACTATGCTGCAATTTCAATCTACCATCTTCTAATTAAAACAGAAATTTTTTTTAACCCAAAAGCAATCCTTTATACATGACGTACAAGAGCAGTGGTAAGACAAAGCAAGTAATACAAAATAAGAAAGATGAGTTGATTAAAATGCTATTGTTACAAAATTACTATGGACCTATTTGTACTTTATAACCTTCATAATGATAGTGAAAAGAATTTCTATTTTACTGAATAACCTACTTTTACAGTTTACATCACAATATACCAAAGTATCATAATAGTCATAGACAATACCTTTTATTTTTTTTTACTCTGTAAATGAATTGCATCAAAATCATTACTAAAGATGTGAAGAAGTAAATGAAGTTCAATTAAAAAATACTAAGAACATATCACCTGATTCTCATTAGGATGGCTACTATTTAAAAAAAAAACGAGAAAAAAAAAACAGAAAATAATGAGTATTAAGAAGGAAGTGATGAAATTGGCACCCTTGTGTATTGTTGGTGGGAGTATAAAATGGTATAACCACTAGGGGAAACAGTATGACATTTCTTCAAAAAATTAAAAATAGAATTACCATATGATAAAGCAATTCTACTTCTGGGTGTATAAGCAAAAGAATTGAAAGCAGGGTTTCAAACAGATATTTGCACATCCATGTTCACTGCAGCATTATTCACAATAGTGAAAAGGTATAAGCAACCCAGTGTCCATTGATTGATGCATTAATGGATAAACAAAATATGATGTGTGTGTATGTATGTATGTATGTATGTATATACACACATATATATACATGGAATATTACCTACCCTTAAAAAGGAAGGGAATTCTGACACATGTTACAACATGGACAAACTCCCTTGAAACTATTATGCTAAGTGAAATAATAGCCAGTCATAAAAAGACAAATACTGTATCATTCCACTTCTATGAGATTCCTAACGCAGTCAAAATCATAGAACAGAACAGTGGTTGCCAGAGGCTGAGGGGAGGGGTAGAGAGTTACTGTTAAATGGATAGAGTAGCAGTTCTGCAAGATGAAAAAATTCTAGGGACTGGTTGTATAATAGTGTGTATATACTTAATATAACTGAACTTCACACTTAAAATTAGTTACGATGGTAAATTTTTTTACTATTTATTTACTACAACTTTAAAAAGTACCAAGAATATTGATAAGAAGAAATAGTTCCTTATCCACAATATTATTTATCCAAAGTTTAGGATTAAGAGTTCTTCAGTTTTATTGAATCATCCTTTTTTATAAAGGTTTTAACTTGGTAATACCTTTTTCAAAATCTTGACATTACTGAAACAACTGAAAATATTCTCTGAGTACCATACAGAAAAACAATAGACTGACATACTTGTCATGTTGTGCCAAAATTTAAAGAATATAAACTTTCCCTATTTGACTATAGGGAATATTACTAATATCCTGCATTATGAATTATATATATTTCTAGTATTCAGAGATGGCCGAGTCTTCTATGAATTAAACAATCCATCCTCTAACTGACTTACATAACACACATCTAGAATGGTCCTAAATATTTAAGAGCTTTTTCAAATTAAATAAAACTAGACAAACCTACCTATACCCACACACACAATCAGTATCAACACAATAAATAGTACAGGCATTCAATTTCTGTTAGTCCTTTTCATTCTTATGTTATTTTTCCTCTTTTGATTCTTAAATACTTTTTAATAATTTCTGTAAATGAATTTGTGTTAAAATAATTATTTATGCTAAATAATTTATAATCAATAAGAAATCTAAAGTATAAATATGGTAAGATGTTTTACCTTTCATCTTCAGTACAGAGTCAATGGAGATTTGAAGTATTTTTGAGAATTAACTCAAAAGACCAAAACTGAATATAACAAAATACATTACACAGTACCTCTTTTGCATGTTAATAGTCATCTCTCCAGAAGAAACAGCATAAATGATTTTTAAAACTTATGTAGCACATATTCCTCCACTTAAAGAGAACAAAAATTAATTATACCATGCTAAAAATAAGTTTGTTCTTGTATATATGAAAACTATGTATCACATTAGATATGTTTCTAATATGGTGATAACATGAAGTTAAATTTTATACTTTTCAATGTGCCACTAAGGCCACTAAAGCATGAGGTCTTATAACACAACTCAATTGGTCAAAATATACATACAGCAGAGGAAATCAATCTTAAAATATCTATAATCATAAATACAAGATAAGCTATTACAAGTTAAATTGTTTATTTCAGAATTTAAGATACATGCAAATTACTAATCCAAACAAACCCGTAGGTACATTCATTAACAAAAAGTGAATGTCAAGTTCCTATACTTAGCCTTAAACTCAACACCCACAGGACTGTGACAGAAACTGTTCTCGGAGTACCCAAAGAAAGAGAGCGCCTCAGGTATCCCCTTCACCTCAACCTGCCACAAGCCATAGTCTGCTCTCATTATAACGACAGATCTAAAGTTCTTAGCAAGATGAGAAAGTTCATCTTGCTTAGGGAGTCACAATTTTCTTTTCTTCCATGGCATCTGTCCTTCATCATGCTTACACAATATAGCTCACTCAGCTCATCCAAGCCCAATAAATAGTTTTACTACAATGAAAGCAAAATCTCACGGTGTGTACCGTACACAATTTAGATAAATCACAGAGGGCCTATCACATTATTCCAGTAACTTGACACAGATTTATAGTATGAACTAGTCACTTTTGGTTCTGCCTTTTCATTCTGCTCTGAGGCAGTAATCCCCTCAAACTTCATTCATTCATTCATTCATACACACACACACACACACACACACACACACACACATTCAATTTTATTTCTGTACTTTGCCCAAAAAAGTTCAGCACCTGCACATTTATCTCACTAAGATATGCTACCTATTTTTCCCTTTTCTCTTTATTGTCTTCCTTTCTATAAACATTAGTGATTGAAATACTCAATTTTTCTTTACACATCAACTCCTTTCAGCATCAGCACCTCACGTAGGTGAATCATAATACAAATCTGCCAAGCATATTAACACATAAAGCATTCATCCAATATTCTAATTTTTTAATTTAGGATATTTATTAAAATAACATGTATGCAACTTGAGCAACCCTTACACTACTATGGAGTACACATCAAATGTCAGTGACTTTTTTAAGGAAGGGATTTTTGAAAAAGAGTTACTTCCAACATACAATTCAACTCCATATAAAGCCATATAGTGTACATGAATCAGTGAACAAATAGTAAAAACTTGTGTCAAGAGTCTGAAACAGAAGATAGATAGCTGGCTTTAAAAAAAATCCTTACACATGCAAACGGTATGCACTAATACTGCGATAGAATGAAATGTTATCTCAGAATAAAGTATTGCCCATCATAACAACTTTCGACAGTACACTATCTTTTTCGCACTAGGCATTTCTTTCCAAATCCAAGTGGCAAGGGCAAAAAACAATTCTTTCTCGCTAAATTCTTACATTCTAAACTAATGCCAAATTAAGAGACTGATGCTAAATTAAGATAGTATCTGGCTATTTTAAAACAGAAGGCTCAAAATTATTTTGTCCATCCAATGCAGTAGTGACCTGACATAATTTTTTTTTAGACTACTAAGATTAAATTTATAATTTAGTTACAGATTGCATGATGAATATTATTCTACATTCTAGAAAAAAGTAACAAGTTATTTCAAAACACTACAGCGCCTTATTATAATCCACTAATTAAGTATAATTCTCCACAGTTTTTATATCATTAAAGTCCATATGTGCACATTTTCCCCTCAAAGACTGCATTAAATAGATATATAATCCTATTGTACGAAAAATACACCTTACAAACAATACAATAACGGAATTATTTAACTTATTTATTCAGATGGGTGAGATCTTTCAAAGAAATTATAAACTTTCCTCCCATATCCATAAAAAAAATAGAACTCTTCATGTAAATAAATGTTATGCAATATTCATTAACTAGAAATATTTACATTCACCAGATTAATTATATTCTTGACTAAATTGTTATAGGGCAAAAAGGACAACTGTCACTCTTCAATGGAATAAAAATCATATATAGACAATCCTTTTGAGTGAGGAAAACAGAGATTAAGAAAAAAAAATTGAGAGAGCTTGTTCTAGAAACTCATTTCTGAATTCATTACATTATAAAACTTCCAATATTCAGTCATTTTCAGCGTTCTGTGTTTTGTGACTACTTTTTTAAATGAATGGAAAATCATTAAGGAATCAATACTTTCAGGTTCAACACTTTTTTGTTTTTTATTCCTCATAGTCTTAATAAATTACTTCTAAACGTTGTGGTAGTATAGATTACATGTGATACAAAAGACTGATCTCCTGTTAAAATATATTTTACTGAATACATTATACATCATTAAAGAAAACACCTGCCAGCACTCAATTTTCTTATCTCTGCTGCACCGGGCTTAACTAGTCTTGATTTTTTTTTTTTTTTTTTTAATAAAAGATGACCTGTCTGGGAGGTTATGTTCATATAGAAGATAGCACACATAATTTCCAGTAAATATACAACTGCAAAAAATTAATTCATGAACTAGAAAGTGACATTATAGTAAAGTACATGCTGATAAAAAATGAGATTGACTCACGAGCAAGAACATTAAAATTGGAACCTATAAAACTCTTCAAAAATTTTGTGCTGTACACAGCTTTCTAATATAAAACATTAGAAATATATTCAATATATTCCAATATAGTTATTACAAATAATTATTTTATATTTATAATTATACTTAGAAATAATTATTATAAATTATTCAAAATAAGCTTAAAATTGATGTGAACAAATTCACTCTCACTTTCCCAAGCAAAGAAACTATTACTCATCTCCCCTGCTCAGTATCCACTGCCACACTGGCAAGGTATCATCAGTCATTAGCTCTACTCCTTGAAACTCAATCATTAATCATAACACTATCCCTTCTTCTAAAATCTCTTCTATTTCTAAAAAGTATTCTATAACTTTACTTCTGTTTAAACTATTCCATGTGTTTCACTATATGTAACACAAATTGTTAGAGAAGAAATTGCTCAACCTAAATCAGTTGCCAGTTATAACTCTTGAAAAAAGTCACACCAACCATAAAGTTTTAAATTATACTTAGTACTAAAAACCAAATACTCACAAAGAAGGATCTTGTACGAGATCTTTGAGATTTATTCCACTGCGATCTTCTGCAAGATTCCTGAAGCAACTATCACTCACTAAACAGGAAAGTGGGAAAAGAAAAAGAAAATTAATTATTGTGTACATGTAATTTAAATTACTGCTGACCAAAAGAGATTCTGAAACTAACTTTGGCTCTCTGGATAGTTTTTCCCAACATTAATATTGATCAAATTCTGGGCCTGAGAGATTTATCAACAAATATTAATATTCAATAACAAGCCAATAATCTAAGCACATGGACTTTATATAAATACAATATATATATATATATATGACTAAACATGTGGATCTAAACTTTGTTCTTACTTTCACAGACTAATTTACCAGCATATAGTGGCCAGTCACAACAACTAAAAAAAAAAAAAAGATAAATTATCCCCCAAAATCATATTTCTAAAGATATTAGAGAAGAATGGAAGCAAAATGGATAAACTAAGGAAAAAGTTGGTATCTCTTCTTAGACAAGCTGAGACTCTTGATTGTTTTAATTTCTGGGAGGATCTGCCATTTAGACACAAGCTAAGAATAAGAAAAAGAGGGACACTACCAAGCAAAAGAGAAACGAGCGTAGTTCTCGATGGTTCAAGGGCAATTACGATAGACTGGAATCTTATGGAAGCCCCAAAACAGTTTCCTCCTGGGATATTTGCTGAGGGTTGGGACTGCACACGTGGATTGGGGAGAAGGAGAGATCGGGCGAGAGGATAAATGTTTTCTGTAGTGTTGTGTTGATCGAGTCAGTCACTCTACAACAGGCAGCGCCTACCACTTTCTGTGTAGCATTTAAACAGGTCTCCCCTCAAGACATTTACTCTCAACCCCCAACTTGAGGGTCGGGGGGATGAGTAAAAGGAGGCAAAACCCAAAAGGTAGAGTAAAATCTCCCAACTTCACAGTTCATAAGTACAAAGTCAGACCAGAGAGAAATACCTGCAACACAACAGGTCTTGCTCTTAAGACATTTCAAACTAGAGGTAGACTAGGTATATCTAAAGCTGTGACTCAAATCATCCAGCTCAATTCATAATTGAATTGAGGTGATTAGCACTTCATCATTTCTTTCTAATATAGGAGAGAAAATAACATTTACAGCAACCTATGATCCTATAATAAACAGTATTTGGTATACAATAACAATTACAAAGCATGGAAAGGGACACGAAATGTGACCAATAACCAAAAGAAAAATATATCTTTAACTAGACCGATAGATGATACAGATTTAGAAGACAAAGACTTTAAGAAAATTATTTAACATAAATTAAAGATGTAGAAAAATATTTATAGTAGATAAAAAGAAACAAATTACAACAGAGAATTTAAATCTATGAAAAAGAATCAAATAGTCATGTTATAACTAAAAAACACATTATTTGAAATTGAGAAATCAGTGGGTGAGTTATATAGCTGACTCAACAGAGCAAAACACAGGATTAGTAAACTTGAAGACATCAGCAGAAAATACCAACTAACGCAAGGAGAGAAAAAAACAAATGAAAAGAACTGAGTTTAAGAGATGTGAGAACCAGTAGTTACCAGAGGGTAAGGGGGGCGGAGAGAGGTGGTAGATAAGGGTAAAGGGATCAAATATATGGTGATGGAAGGAGAACTGACTCTGGGTGGTGACCACACAATGTGATATATAAATGATGTATTACAGAATTGTACACCTGAGACCTATATAACTTTACTACCAATTGTGACCCCAATAAACTTTAATTTAAAAAAAAAAGAGATGATGGAATAAAACAGCCCAATGTAACTGCAATTGAAAAGAGGAGAGAGAGAATGGGGAAGAAGCAATATTTTCAGAAAAAACAACAACAAACAGCTAAGAATATTCCAAAACTGACACACTAACACACTGACTCAGGAAGTACAGTCAATCCACCAATGGAAAAAGTGAAAGAAAATCACTCCCAGCAATGAAATGGCTGAAAATCAAAGATAACAGAAAATCTTAAATATATATATATGTATGTATATATAAACATATGTACATATCTTAGCCATTTATCATCTACATAAGAAGTAGGAGACTATAACACTTGCCTTTCTTCTTTCAAAGATCCATTACCTAATTTTTATTTGAATTTAATACTAACTTTTCTTACAGAGTCCCTCAAAATTATAAGCTTCAAGCGCCCCCCCAATCGGGATTTGCCTCAGATATAAATGGCTAATACACACAAACAATAATGAATTAAAAACATCTGAAGTTGAAAAAAGTTTAGATTCCTTTTATTAATTCCAAAAAGATATACCCACTTTTTTTTGCAGTAAGTGGATTGATTTTGATTAACATATAATTTTTATTTCATATTTAACAGACACTGATCTCAGCCTATTGATTTGAGACAAATTTTCTGCTTTTCATAATTTTCCACACAAATGCTTTTTATTAAAGCATTTTCTGAGTAGGGACAAAGGAAAAAGTAAAGAAAATGTTGGCACACTTTAAGAAAAGTTGGTTCCCAGCTGAGCTCAACTATAATTGAAAGTGTAATACATTGTATCATAAAATTTGTTCTCATAAAGTTTCTTGCCCAATTTGGCAAATAAGAGAGCTTAATTTTAAACTTCAAGAGCCTGAAAGTTTTGAAGGCTTAATTAAAATGGAATAAACCTTTGCTCCTTGAAAGGCTTGCTCGTCAGCTATCTGAGAAGTGAGTTTTGCTAAAGAAGGCATTTTTCCAAAATTCATGTCCCATCCAAATTTTAAGTTCAAAACTGAGTGAGAAATCTAAAGGAATAGTTTCTCAACAAAAATTCTGAAACTTTGGCTGTGTAATAATATACATTATTTTAGTTAAGTTTTTTTCACCAATGCAACAAATTTTGTTTTTGAATTATAAGTAAGATACGGTACATTTTAATTAGCTACTGAACAGTTTTTTTCATATGTAAATCACACCAATAAAACCAGTTTTGGTCATTTTTTGTTATTGTTCTTTTTTACTCCTGCATATTACTATTTAAAGGAATTACTATGCTCTCCGTTCCACTGATTAATACAAATTCTTCAACAGGTGATTACCAAAGTCAGATAAAACAAGAAATTACAATAGAAACATGAAAATTATAAACTTGTACATCAATGCAGTTTATACTGATAAAATAATCAACTTGGAGGAGAATGAAGGAAAATTAATGAAAAATTTTGTAAAATGGACTATTTAGCAGAGTTCTCATCTAATCATATGCATTTTCCCTGAAAATGTTCATCTTTCAGATTTATAATCAAGATAATAATTGACATTATGTGCTAAGCATTTTATATTCATTATATTACTTAATCTTTACAATTATCTCTATTATTTGTAAACCCATTTTACAGATTAGGAAACTGAAGCAAGGGGAGATTAAGCATCCTGCTAGAAATTGTATAGCTAACATATAGCAGTATTGGGAAAATCCAGACCCTATATCTTCCGGAGTCTGCTCTCTTAACCACTATGCCATAATGACCATAGTTCTCATTGATTTCTCATATATTCTGGATTCTAATGAGAATATGTGGGAAACTTTCCATAACTTTAAAACAAATAACAGTTAGACAATTAAAATTAATTATGAAATAATAAATGTCACTCAAAGTATTATTGAAAAATTAACAGTTTTTAAAAATTGAATGGAGTATTAGGGATCGTCTACTTAAGTGGTTAGTGCTTCATATCTCATGGGTTCCTGGTAGTATCTCAGATCAATGACATTCCTTTCAGCTAAAGAGCTCTATTTTTGTTTTATATATTAGATTGCTTCAAAAATTATATCTGAAGAAATTTCTCCAAAGAAATTTTTATAGAAGCTGAAGCATACACATATACACATACATACACACCTCAAAATGGTATTAGTTCTACTCTTCATTATTTTATAGATTTACCTACGGTTAGGAAGAGTCAGCATTCAAACTCAGTATATATTTAGAAATATTTGTAAAATGGATCCTTAGCAGAGTTCTTCGCTAATCATAAGTACCTTTTCTATATATATTAATCTTTCTGGTCCATAATCAGGTAATAATTGACATTCATTATGTGCTAAGCACTCCACGTTCATTTTGTAACTTGTAACAAGTATAATATAGTATTATGTATAATCAATATTATCTTTGATAAAAATCTTTATAATGTATTTTCTAAGTCCTATTATTATAGATTGTTCCATCTCATTATTAGGAACTACGTTATAAGAGACATAGCCATCCTTTTCTTACTTCTAGGATGACATTTATATTCTACCTTGCTCTGGTCAGAAAGGATGTGTCTGTAACAAGAGAATTTCTATCCTCAAAAATTCATGTTTAAAATAAAGTATCAGAGGAATTTAGTAGTCATAAAATTGATCGTACTGTCTCATGTTTAAGAACATGAAAAACCACCATTTGAAAATTGCTAAGAAAACAGTGAAAAGAGTTTTAATTCAAAACTCATTCATTGTGCAGTTTCCAAATATCCAGTGAAATAAAAATCTAAAGGAATGGCCCTATGAAAATAATTGATAATTAAAATTAAATTAACTTTATACTATAGAGAGATTCCAATTAATTCACTCAAAGTTTCACTGAACAAATTAGACGACAGTTTACAAAGAAAAGTATACTTATATAAGTGTTTCAAAAGACAAACATTTGAATATTAAAAAGTTAAGAGCTGGTTCTTGGGAACATTACATATATTTCCAAAAAGTCCCTCTCTATAATCACAGGTTGAAAGTTAAATGTTTAGTGAAAAATGTCAGCATGCTATAATTTTAAAATATCGCAAAAAAAATTTCAGCACTTGATTTGTTTTATTCTATTCTGAAAATATGTCACATAGCTTAAATAATACCTGATACAAGAAAAAGTAGACTGACTCCATAATTCTTCGCTTCATTTTTCAAGATAAATCTTTTCTGTTATTTAGGTGAAACTCACATTACAAAATTTAGCATTTGAAGTGCACAATTCAGTGACATTTAGTACATTCAGTGTTGTGCAACCACCACCTCTATCTATTTCAAAAACATTTTCATCATCCCCCGAGAAATCCTGTACCCATTAAGCAGCAAGTCCCCGTTCTTCTCTGCTTTCTGTATGAATTTAACTGTTCTGGATACGTGTATGTCATACAAACAGAAGCATACAATATGTGACTTTTTGTGTCTGGATTCTTTCATTTAGCATAATATTTCCAAGGTTCATTCATGTTGTAACACATATCATCAGTAGTTCATTCCTCTTTATGGCTGAATAGTAACATCTGAATGTACGTATGTGCAACTTTCAGTTTATCCATTGATCCTTTGATGGCCATTTAGGCTGTTTTTACCTTTTGGCTATTGTGAGTAATGTTGAATGAGGATAAGTGTACAAGTATTTGAGTTCCTGTTTTCAATTATTTGGAGTATATACCCAGAAAAGGAACTGCTGGATTATATGGTAATTCCATGTTTAACTTTTTGAGGAATTGCCAAATCAGTTGCAATATTTTACATTTCATCAGCAACGTACAGGGGTTGCATTTGCCCACATCTACTGATTTTACTGTCTGTCTTTTTTAATTTAGTCGTAATAGTGGGGTGTAAAAGTATTATCTAATTGTGGGTTTGATTACATTTCCCTCATGACAAATGATGTTGAGCATCTTTTCATGTGCCTCTTGGCCATTTGGGTATCTTCTTCGGCAAAATGTCTACTCAAGTCCTTTGCACACTTTTAAACTGAGCTGTTTACTTTTCTGTTGTTGAGTTTTAAGACATCTTTATATACTCTGGATACTAGACCCTTATCAGACTTATTATTTGCAAATATTTTCTCCCATTCTGTGGGTTATCTTTATGTTCCCTCTTGATAGTATCCTTTAATGTGCAAAAGTTTTTCATTTTGGTGAAGTTCTAGTTATCGATTTTATCTTTGATGTCATATTTAAGAAACCACTGCCAAATCCAAGGTCATAAGGAATTTCCCCTATGTTTTCTTGTAGCAATTTTATAGTTTTAACTCTTATATGTAGGTCTTTCATCCATTTTGAGTTAACGTTTGTACATGGTGTGAGGGTAAGTCTAACTTCATTCTTTTAGATGTGGCTATCTCGTTGTTCTAGCATCATTTGTTGAAGAATCTATTCTTTTCCCCATTAAATGGTCTTGGCACTCTTTTGAAAAACCAACTAACCATAGATACACGGGCTATTTCTGACTCAACTCTATTCCATTCGTCTACATGTCTATCCTTATGCTAAAAGCTCACTATTTGAATTACTTAGCTTTGTAGGATGTTTTACTTTGGAAACTGAATTCCCCAACTTTGTGATTGTTTTTCAAGATATTTTTTGGCTACTCAGCATCTTTGCAACTCCATATGAGTTTTAGCATTCTTATCCATTTTTTCCCCCCACTGGAAAATAACTTTTATTGAGATCCCACCAGCTGCACAATCTGTTCTTGACACTACGCTCCTTCCTCCTTTGCAATTCGGTCTTTCTTAAGTGGTCCCATGAATGCTTTCTTCTCCTCCACAGTCTGGAAACGGCCATGGCCAAACTTGGACGTGGTGTCCATGAATTTCAGGTCAATCTTCTCCAGGGCCGCCGTTTGGTCTGCACCAGCAAGGACTTGCGGAGAGTGAGCACCCGCTTCTGGTTCCCACCACACAGCCTTTCAGCATGACAAAGTCATTGGTCACTTCACCGTAATGGACAAAACCACCCAGAGGGTTGATGCTCTTGTCAGACAGGTCGTAATCGGTGGAGGCGTTGTTCTTGATGAGTTTGCCATCCTTGATGAGGTAGCCTTGGCCAATCTTGTAGATCTTCTTGTTGATCTCAGTGCGGTGATGGTAGCCCTTCTGCCCAGCCCGGGCCACCGAGAAGGCCACCCGGGCAGGATGCCACGCCCCAATACAGGCCACCTTGCGCAGCCCTCGGTGGGTCTTACGGGGCAGCTTCTTGGTGTGCCAGCGGCTGGTGACCCCTTTGTAGCCTTTGCCTTTGGTGACCCCGATGACATCGATCATCTCATCCTGTCCAAACACTTGGTTCACAGGGACCTGCTGCTCTAGCCTCTCACGGGCCCAGTCCAGTTTTTCAGCCACTGTGCCTCCATTCACCTGGATCTCCATGAGGTGGGCCTTCTTCTGGCGTAGAGGAAGCAGGCGCATCTGGGTGTGGGCGATGACGCGGATGACCTGGCAGTACTTCTTCATGCTGTTGAAGTCCTTCTCCAGCTGTTTCTTGCCATCATCATCCTGCCACTTCTTGCAGTACTTGGTAAAGGCCTTCTTCTTAGATTTATGCCAGTTCTTATAGAAGCGCCTTTTGCACTCATCACTGATGTGCTCAGCAAAGATGGTCTTGAAGGTACGGAGGCCTCGAGGGGTTTCCACGTAGCCCACAATGCTCACCACCACCATGGGTGGCGTCTCTACAATGGTCACAGCCTCCACAACTTCCTTTTTGTTCACCTTGGATCCTGGCCTATCGACCTCCCGCACGATGTGGGTCATGCCAGCCTTGTAGCCCAGGAATGCTGTGAGGTGGTCATCCTTGGAGGGGTCATCCTTGGGGAAGCTCTTCACTTTCCCGTGGTGCCGGCTGCTACGCTTCGGAGGCAAGAAGCCCAGGGACCCATGCCTGGGAGCGGAGAACTTCCTGTGAGACATCACGCCTCCGATTACTGCCGGTAGAGCCTTATCCATTTTTTTACACCAAATTTCAGTTCCCATTTTAAGTAGGTTAACTTTAAGATAACATTTTTCTGTTACTTCAGATATTACTTTAATTTTTTTCATGCCTAAGTCCTACTATTTTCTACCTGTTAGGAGAAAAATTCCCTGAATTCTTCCAAAAAGGATGTTAAAAAAAAAAAGTACAAAGAATTATTATTGAACAACTGAATGAGGTACATGAACAATAAAAGGTAAACTGTCATGATGAAAATTTAGTAGTTTTCTTAATATTTCTTAGTATTCAACCTAAAATTACAAGCCAAAACAATGCTTACATTCAAAATTTACACTGATAGACATTTTACAACTACCAATGTTGTTTTAATTTTAAGTAATGTCTAGCTTTTATGTACTTTGTATGCTGTCAAAAGATAACTTATTCTCATTCTGACAAAAGTTAAAACAAGAAGCAAAACCTCCTTTCCCGATAAATTTGCAACAGATAATTTTCTGAGTTTAAGCTACAGTTCCAGCAGCAATTTTGGATCTGATGGAAGTGCAAAGAAAATTTTCATATTTTAAAATTAATTTAACTCTGCAATTGAAGAGCTTCCACCTTATCTTCAATTGGAAGTGATTATTCTGCAATGTAATGACATGCTAAACGGCAAGAAAACTTAATAGAATTCTAAAAACACATCCCAAATAATTAATGTGCTCAATTAAAATCATATCTTCATGGGCTGATACCAGTATTTTTCCAATAACTATCTGTGTGAAAAGACATTTGCAAAGATAATTGATTTTCATGACAGGAAATAGTAACTATAAACTCCAATTATCCCCTAATTCCATTCTTTAAATTGGTAAACATGTATTACGAATATTGTACTCAAATATTACTATTACATTTAGAGTTCATAAATTTAAAAAATTCTGGAAAATTGGGGGAGGGGGATATAGTTGTTGTAGTATATATCTATTTTTGGCCTCTTGGCCTGCAAAACATAGACTATACTTACTTTCTGGCTCTTTATGGAAAAAGTTTACTGAACACAGTAAACTTTAAAAGGACATGGTAATCTTACTGTGTTCCTGTAAAAAGTTTACTGGTTTATAGGAACACAGTAAGATTACCATGTCCTATAGAGAGCTAGTTGATGTAATTCCTGGTACGTGCATTAGTATGACATATGCTCATGACTTTTCACAGAAGGTGCTAATTGATCTATGCTCTTCTCTATTCCTTTATATCTCTATCCAAAGCCCATATCAAAATTCAAGTTATTGGGAAAATTCCCAAATATCTCCATCCTTTCCCATCCAGGTTATCCTTCAAATCCTAAGCAACCAGGGATCAGTGAAGACTGAGTGGGGAACCCAGATCCATGCCCACCCTTCAAGTATCAAGGAGGCCAAATGGAGAACTTGACTTCTATCCCACCTGGCAGTGAAGAAGCAGCGTCTGCCTTCCTTTACCTACTTGAGCATTACACTTAATGGTGAAACGTTAAAAATTTTCCCTTTCAAATTGGGAATGAGACACTGTTACCACTTCTACTCAAAAACGAACTGTTGGTGTCAGGCAGTAAAATAAGGCAAGAAAAAGCAAAGAATGCACAAATAAACTACTAGAATTAATAAGTAGTTTAGCATGGTTGATGGACATGAAGTCAATATAAAAAATTAACTGCAACAAGCAATTAGAAATGAAGACTTTTATATCATACCACTTACAAAGGCATCAAAAGATACCACATAACCAGTAATATGTCTAATGAAAGGTAGGCAAAATGTCCACATCAAAAATTACACACTTTTATTCAGAAAAATTAAAATACCTATGTAAATGGAGGGATATAGGAAATTCATGGATTGAAAAGCTCACTATTTAAAGATGTACCTTCATTCATTTACATCTTAACTGAGGATAATAAACAGAAATTTAATGATACACAGGTTTTAAAGTGGGATTCAGGTGGCAGTACTATTTTGTGTAGTGGTTAAGAGTACAGGAGTCAAGTAAGCCTGGGTTTGAAATCGTGTTCTACTACTTCCTAGTCATTTGATCTGAGACAAGTTACTTAATCTCAAAGAAACTTGATTTCTAAACTTAATTGTTTATTGGGAGACCCAATTAATTAATTACGAAATGTTCATTTACTACGTTATTTTTATTGTCCAAGGTCTCAAAATTTGTAAGTGGAAGAATTGAGCTTTGAATCTAGGTAGGTAATCTGGCTCCAAAGTTTGTGCATTTAACAATAAGGCTCAAAAGTACCTCCTAGAAATATTAGTTTATCAATACAAAGGTGAATTATATGCCGTCAACAAAAAGTTTCCAGTTTAGAAATGAAGGAAAGGTAAAACATGAACTAATAACTATAACAAGGAAATATCAATTGAGCACTACAGTGGTTAAAATTAAGGACCGGAAATACCAAATATTAGTAAGTATACGAAACAACTGGAACTTTTATGCATTGCTGATGGGAATTAAAAATGAGAAAACTACTTTGCAAAAAGGTTGGGCAGTATCATATAAAGTTAAAGACACTATTTGACCCAGTAATGCTATGTATAAATATTTACCCAAGACCAATGAAAATGTATGTACATCTTCATTACTCAAAGAATTCATCTTTGTGAATTCACCTGCTCGCCAAAATTCATTTGTAACCTAATAAGCAATATTCACAGTGCTTTCACAATAATTTGTGGACATGAGCAGAAAGGAGAAAGACTTGAGCTGCCTAACATGCACGTTCTCACCTGAAGTTGAACACTCTGCCTTGTTTAAATTTCATACTGTAAATGAGTGTCCTTTCTGTGGTGTCCTAACTGCCATGTTTTCATGTTACTGTGCTTTTTGTCAGTGACATCACTGTTCAGCGCATAGAGCCAAAGTGCTATCTAGTATTTCTAAGAGCAAAAAGGCTATGATGTGCTTTAAGGAGAAAATAAGAGTGCTGGTTAAGCTTTATTCAGTCATGAGTTATAGTGCTGTTGGACATGAATTCAGTGTTAATGAATCAACAATATGTATTAAATAAGGTATCTTTAAATGAAAACATACATAAAAGCTCATATATTGATCAGCTGACAAAAATATTGTGACCAGAGGCATATAGGAACCTAATCCTGTATTTAACCTAGAATAAATGGTTGAGTATTAACTAATTCAATGTTCATAGAGACTTTATAGAACATAACTACTGCAAATAATGAGAATCAACTGTATCCACAAAAAGACATACACAAATATCCATAGCAGCTGTACTCACAATAGCCAAAAATTGAGAATATCCCAAATGTCCATTAACTGAATGGATAAATAAACTGTGGAACAGTCATACAAAAAACAATACTCAGTCAACAATAAAATGGAATAACAAACAGTTACAAGGGATAAATATCAGAAACATTATGCTGAGAGAAAGAAGCTTTATACAAAGAGTACAATTCCATTTACATGGAAAGAATAAGAAAGGTATAACAAATACAAGGTGAAAAAAATTAAACAATGCTTGACTCAAGGCGGGAGGATCAACTGGAAAGGGGCATGAGAAATTTTCTGGAGATATGGAAACATTCTATGTTATGAAAGGAGAAGGGGTTTCATGTGTCACTTAATTGTCAACATCGTGCAGATAACATTTGAGAATTTTAATATATGTAAATTTTATCTCAAAGAATTAACAATAATTGCGTGGAAGGTGGAAAATTGGGGAAGATACAAATGAAACAAGAATGTCAATGATAACTGCTATATCTGGGTGGTGGGCACATTGGGATTTATCATACTATTTACTTTGTATATTCCTTAAATTTTCAAAAATGAAAAGCTAAATAAAATAATAAGAGGAGAAGCAAGTATGTAAAGGAACCATAGGAGAGAAAAAGTTAGAAAAAGTTAAAGTGATACTGTGGTTTAAAGGCCTTCATGGAAAAGTCATTAGAACTGGGTACATTTGGTAGATTTTGGATATGCAAAGGCAAGGAAAGGTCAATTCACAAAAAGAAAACAAAACAGTGTAAAAAATCATAAAAGTATTATTGATATTGGGCTGTTTAGTGAACAGTTTGGCTGAAGT
The DNA here is from genome assembly GCF_004115265.2 of Rhinolophus ferrumequinum. Taxonomy (NCBI): domain Eukaryota; kingdom Metazoa; phylum Chordata; class Mammalia; order Chiroptera; family Rhinolophidae; genus Rhinolophus; species Rhinolophus ferrumequinum. The sequence continues at coordinate 29,818,865 of NC_046289.1, forward strand.
ATAAGGTCATGAAAAAAGAATAATGAGAGATAAACCTGAAAAAGTAGATGGAAGGTGAAGTCACCAAAAAAAAAAAAAAAAAAAAACAAAAAACCCTGACATGTTAGGTAGCCCAAAGAAAACCACTGGGCATCAGGGAATCATTTGGCACATTCAGGTTTGGGAATGCAGAATCAGAGCTAAACTTTAGAAACTTTAACAGTAATGTGAAGAATAGTATGGAAGCACTACAATGTCCTTCTAAGAGATAAAAATGCTCTAACAGGGAACTGCTTGGGAGACCAGACAGCCAAGGACACAGGTATTTGGGTTGGTAATTGAGGGCTAAGATTTTCAAAAGAGCAAATATCAAGCTATATGCGTTTGAAGATGTTTAAGCACTGAGATTTTTCTGCTTAGCACAATATAATACTGTGAACACTAACCTACTGAAAACAGAATATGTTGAAGTCTCATGCCAACTTCCTCAAGATTTACAACTAGAAGTGTTCATTTACACCTAGAAGTGTCAATCCAATTAATGTTGAAATTTCAGTTTTGTATGTTGTTTTAAAAATAACCTTGTTATGGAACTACTATAAAAGCATAAAGCAAGGATTCCACATTTGTCACAAAATATTCCAAATAGCAGTGAATACGTTTCTATGCTTTGTTGCTTTACAGAAATGCTGTTAAAACAAAAAGAATTTATATTGATGTTAAGGGGATCTTATCCAATACATTTCTTTATTATAGCTCCACCACCACCACCACTAATGGGTAGTCATCTCCTTATTCCATAAGAAATTCATTTATGTTAAAAGACGGCCATGTTCCTCTTCCAATTAAGGGTGCTACTGCTTTATTTCCTGATGTTAGAAGCGCAGAAAAAAATTATAGAGACAGTAATTAAAAAATGGTCAGAGAATGACAATATGAATCCTGAAAACTGAAAACCAAAGAGGCTGACCCTTCACTAACCACTTCCCCATTCTAACAAGGCTAGAACCATTATGTAAAAAAAATGAGCACATTCTGAATTAGTTGATCTCTTCCATCCTCAAAAGCTCATTTAATGAAATTTTATTGATTTTTCAAGGTTTAGTTTAGATACCATCACCTACATAAAGACCTGAAATGCTTTCCTCTGAATTTCTATTATATTTTTGTTGGTATTACCCTTATGCTACTTAACAAAAATTACCTTGAATTCAGTTATTTTCAGCAATATACCTTATTAACGCTTTTAGACACAAAGGACCCCTAAGGGCAGATACCATGCCTTAATATCAGACATATTGTTTTAGTAATGTCCTACCCTATTTCCCCGAAAATAAGACCTAACCAGACAATCAACTCTAATGTGTCTTTTGGAGCAAAAATTAATATAAGACCAGGCATTGTATTATATTACATTACATTACATTACATTATAAAGACCCGGTCTTATATTATAGTAAAATAAGACCAGGTCTTATATTAATTTTTGCTCCAAAAGACGCATTAGAGCTGATTGTCCGACTAGGTCTTATTTTCGGGGAAACACAGTAAGTCCATCACTCACAGACTGTGTAACACTGAGCGAGCTACTTAACCTCTTTCTTGCAGATTACATCATCTACAATAACAGTATCCACCTCACAGGATTGCTGGAATAAATGAATGAATGCATACATAATGAAATACATAAGTATAGTCGCTCCTTATTATTCACAGACTCAGTATTTGCAAATTCACCTACTCACTAACAGTTATTCGTAACCCCAACATCAATACTCACAGCACTTTTGCAAACATGTCAGAGAAGTAAAACTTAAGTCCGATTCACATGATTTCAGCTGAGGCTGAACAAGGCAATGCTCTGCCTATGTCAGTTCTCCTACTGTAAACAAGTATTCTTTTTCACAGTCTACTTATAGTGCCATGTTTTTAGCATTTTTGTGCTTTTTGTTGATTACGCTATTTAGAATGGCCCCCCAGCGTAGTGCTGACGTGCTCTTTAGTGTCCAGAGTGCAAGAAGGTAATATGCTTTAAGGAGAAGTGTGTGTTAGATAAGCTTTGTTCAGGCATGAGTTATATTGCTGCTGGACATGAATTTAATGTTAATGAGTCAACTATATGCTAAATAAGGTGTCATTAAATAGAAACACACATAAAATATGGTTCTATATAATCACTCACCAAAATGTTCTGACCAGAGGCTCTCAGGAACCTTCCCTTGTTAATTCCACTAGAAGCAACGGTTCAGTATCTACTAATTCAGTATATGTGGCATCTTTATAGTACAATACTACTACAAGTAATGAGAATCAACTGTATCTAGAATATGGCCAAATACACAGTAAGAGCTCAGTAACTTTTAATTATCATTACTATTTTGTTATTTAACACATAGTAGATACCCAAACCTCTGTTGAATTATTGCCTAAATAAAATAAAAATAAGAACTAAACAGAAAAAAAAATTTTCCAAATTATTTTTACAAAACAGGTATGATGATGACCCCAAAACTTGATGAAAACTGCACAAAAAAGAAAACTATCGATCAAACTTATGAATTACAATGTAAAAATCTTAGATACTATCCAAAAGAATCCAAACACTTAAAAAAGAAAAAAAATGAAAAAGTGGGGTATAGTCCAGAAATTTCAAGGGTATTTTAAACTAAAAAATCCATTATTAAATTCATCATATCAACAGAGCCAAGAGGAAAAATTATATATTCATCTTCATAACTGCTAAAAACTCAAGTGACAAAATTCAACACCATTCATGTTTGGTTTTTTTTTTTTAAGTTTAAAATAGAAATTAAGAGACATTTTTGTGCTGGGAAAATTGGAAAGCCATGTACAGAAGAACGAAACCAGACTACAATCTGTCACTGTGTACCAAAATTAACTCAAAATGGATCAAAGACCTGAACATAAGACCTGAAACAATAAACTGCATGGAAGAAAACATAGGTACTAAACTTATGGACCTTGGGTTCAAAGAGGATTTTATGAATTTGACTTCAAAGGCAAGGGAAGTAAAAGCTAAAATAAATGAATGGGACTATATCATACTAGAAAGCTTCGGCACAGCAAAAGAAACCAACAACAAAACAAAGAGACAGCCAACCAAATGAGAGAATATATTTGCAAACGATGCTTCTGATAAGGGGTTAATACTTAAAATATATAAAGAATTCGTACAACTCAACAACAAAAAAACAAACAATCCAATTAAAAAATGGGTTAAGGACTTGAACAGACACTTCTCCCAAGAAGACATAGAAATGGTCAACAGATAGATGAAAAAATGCTCAACTTCACTAGCTATTAGGGAAATGCAAATAAAAACCACAATGAGATATCACCTCACATCTGTTAGAATGGCTATCATCAACAAGACAAATGATAACAAGTGTTGGAGAGGCTGTGGAGAAAAAGGAATCCTCATACACTGTTGGTGAGAATGTCAATTGGTACAGCTGATATGGCAAACCGTATGGTGGTTCCTCAAAAAATTAAGAATAGAAATTACCATATGACCCAGCAATCCCTCTCCTAGGTATCTACCCAAAAATATCTGAAAATATTTATCCATAAGATATATGTGGGCTGGCCCAGTGGCTCAGGTGGTTGGAGCACCTGCTCCTAACGCCGAAGGCCGCCAGTTGGATTCCCACATGGGCCAGTGGGCTGCGCCCTCTACAGCTAAGAATGTGAACAACAGCTATCCCTGGAGCTGGGATGCCGTGAGCAGCCGGAGGCGAGAGCTGCCATGTACTGCCGCGCTGCCGTGGGCTGCTGTGTGCTGCCACGGGCTACCGTGTGACACCATGAGTGGCCGGCAGGCAGCGTGAGTGGCCAGCAGGAGTTGCTGTGTGCTGCCATAGGCTACTACTGTGAGCCACCATGGGTGGCCAGTGGCCAGCAGGAGTGGCCGGCAGCCGATGAGACCTGCTGTGAGCAGCTGACCGACAAGTGGTGACCGACTGCCTCAGCCCCAGGGAGCGCAAGGCTCAGCATGGGCCAGGGAGCTGTGTCGTACACAACTAGACTGAGAAACAACGGCTTGAACTGGAGGGGCGGGGAGGTGGAAGAAAGGGGAGGAAGGAAAAAAAAAGATATATGGGCTCAGATGTTCATTGCAGCTTTATTTACAGTGGCCAAGACATGGAAACAACCAAAGTGTCCTTTCATAGATGATTGGATAAAGAAGATGTGGTATATATACACAATGGAATATTACTCTGCCATGAGAAAAGATGAAATACTGCCATTTGCGACATGAATGGATCTTGAGATCATTATGCTAAGCGAAATAAGTCAGACAGAAAAAGTAGAGAACCATATGACTTCACTCATACTATGTGGAATATATAACTGAAAGCAACAAAGGAACAAGACAATGAAACAAAAACTCAGACACAGGCAACAGTTTAGTGGTTACCAAAGGGTAAGGGGGCGGGCAAATGGGATAGTAGAAGAGAGTAAAGGGGATCAAATATATGCTGATGAAAGGAGAACTGACTCTGGGTGGTAGGCACACGATATGATACATAGATGACGTATTATAGAAAAGCAGACTTGAAACCTATGTAATTTTACTATCCATTGTCACCCCAATAAATTTAATTTTAAAAAAGAGACATTTTCATAACCTGGACAACATATATGTATATATACGTGTGTGTGCACATGCACCTCAATAACCAGCATCTTACTTAATGGGAAATAGTAAACACTTTCTCAAAAAATAAAGAACAAGATGAGGATATTCATTATCAACTCTATTATTTACCATTTTTTTTGGTTGTATTAAACAACACGATTAGAAAAAACACTAGAGGCCCCCCAAAAATGGATAAAAGAAGTAAAACAACCTTTATTTAAAGCAACCTGTATTTATACATACAACACCAAAAGCATGATCCATGAAAGAAAAAATTAATAAGCTGGACGACATTGAAATTAAAAACTTCTGTTCCACAAAAGACATTGTGATGACAAGCCACAGACTGGGATATAGTATTTGTAAAAGACATATCTTATAAATTAATTGTTATCTAAAATATATAAAGAACTCTTAAAACTCAAAATTAAGAAAAGTCCAATTAAAAGATGGGCAAAAGACCTTAATGTACACTTCACCAAAGAAGATATACAGGAGAAAAATGAACATGTGAAAAGATGCTCAATATCATATGTCATTGGGGAACTGCAAAATAAAATGATAAAAAGACACCACTAAACACCTATTAGAATGGCCAAAATCTAAACTAGTGATGTTACCAAAACCTGGCAAGGATGTGGAGCAACAGGAACTCTCTCCCTAACTGTGGGAATACAAACTGGTACAGCCACTTTGGATGGAAGTTCGGTAATTTCTTACAGAACTAAACACACTTATTATTTCCTCAAATAAGTTTTCTGCCCCCTTCTTTCTCTCTTCTCCTTCTGAGACACCTATAAAGTGAATGACGTTCTGCTTGATGTTGCCCCATAGGACCCTTAAGCTATCTCCACTTTTAAAAATTATTTTTCTATGTCCTGCTCTGTTTGAGTGAGTTCCACTATTCTGTCTTCTAGATCACTGATTCTTTCTTATGCTTCTAGCCTGTTGTTGAACCCCTCTGGTGTATTTTTCTTTCTTATGCATCTAGCCTGTTGTTGAAACCCTCTGGTGTATTTTTCAGGGGTTATTACATTCTTCAGTTCTGTGACTTCTGCTTGGAGTACTTTCTTATATTTTCTGTCTCTTTGTTGATGTGTTCACCCATCCTTCTCCCAGTGAACATTTTTGTGACCATTACTTTGAATTCTTTATCAGCTAAATTATTTATCTTTTGTTTCATGAGCTTTTTTTTTCCCTGAGGATTTATCTTGTCCTTTTATTTAGGACATATTCCTTTGTTTCCTTGTTTTGCTTGACTTTCTGTGTTTGTTTCTATGTATTAGGGGGGAAAGCTCCCTCTTCCAGTCTTGAAGGAATGGCCTTGCATAGGAGATGAACCACTTTGTTTAACCTTGCCTTACCTCTTGATTGCCTCTCAAATCTTTGTGATCATCTAAGTAGTCAGATTTATTCTTGATAGTTCCTAGTTGTTAAGGCTGTGTCAAGACCTATCCGTGTTCCAAAGGGAAGGATCTCAGTCAGCACCTAGTTTCAGGCAATTGAAAGCCAGATCCTCATGCAGAAGCTTTTAAAGACATCCACTGAATGGGGGAAGATATTTGCCAATGATTCATCTGCTCAAGGGTTAATATCCAAAATTTATAAAAACTCACACAACACTCAAAAACAAAAAATTTAAAAAATGGGCAAAGGACATACAAATGGCCAATAGACATATGAAAAGATGTTCAACATCACTAGTCATCACAGAAGTGCAAATAAAAGCACAATGAAATGCCACCTCACTCCTGTCAAAATGTCTATCATCAATAAATCAACAAACAACAAGTGCTGTTGAGAATGTGGAGTAAAGGGAAAACTTGTGCACTGTTGGTAGGATTGCAAATTGGTGCAGCCACTGTGGAAAACAGTATCAAGGTTCCTCAAAAAATTAAAAATAGAACTTCCTTATGACCCAGTAATTCCACTCCTGGGCATTTATTCAAAGAAATCCAAAACACTAATTTGAAATAAAATAATATGCACCCCTATGTTTATTGTAGTGCTATTCAAAATAGCCAACACATGGAAACCAAAATGCCCATCAACAGACGATAGGATAAAGAAATTGTGGTACATTTATAGATAGGAGTATTACTCTGCCATTAAAAAAAAGAATGAAATCTTACATCTTGCAACAACACGGATGAACCTAGAGGGTTTTATGCTAAGTGAAACAAGTCAGAGTGAGAAAGACAAATACCATACGATCTCACTTGTATGTGGAATCTAAAGAACAGAATAAACAAACAAAGAAAACAGAAATAGACTCAGAGATACAGAGAAAAAAAACTGGTGATTGCTAGATGGGAGGCGGATTGGAGGATGGGGGAGAAGGTGAAGGGATTGGAAAGTACAAATTGGTAGTCACGAAATAGTCACAGGGATATGAAATACAGTATGAGGGATATAATCAATAATGCTGTAAAGATTACATAGGGTTCCTGATGGATACTAGAGTTATTCGGGGGATCACTTCAGTGTGTAGATACCTGACCACTGCACTGTATTCCTGAAGCTGATGTAGAATAATACTGAATGTCAACTATAATTAAATATGTATATATAGTCACAGGATGTAAAGTACAGCATAGGAAATACAGTCAATGGTATTGTAACAGCTATATACAATGTCAGAGGCATACTAAACTTGGGGGGAGGGGCGGTTATCGTTTTGTGAGGGGTGTAAATGTCTAATCATGTTGTTTTATACACCTGAAACTAACATAAAACAATGAAAATTTTTTTTAAAAAGTATGCAAATACAGTCCTGTGGGACCACAATCATAAACTCTGTTGGCCTCCAGACCAGGCAATTGGAGGTGTCCCATGGGTGACAGTGGCAAAATTGGAGCTCCAGACAATTGTATCAGCTCCTTTCTGGGAGGTACCAGTGAGCTGTAGCTAGGCCAAGAGAGAGCATAAAAATAGCATCCTCCAGCCTACTTTCCCTAATAGCGCCTCCCATGGCCTCCAGACTTGTGGCAAATCTGAAGCCTGCCCCACAGGCTAAAGCTCCAGGACATGTAAATAGGCCTTTTTCACAAAAAGAATGGGGGTATGTCTCAGTCTGGTGTCTGTGCAGTGCCCTGGGGGTGGTAGCCGGCCAAAAATTGTCTCTCTGATTGTTACAGCCCTGTGGGATCCAATAACGCAAGCCCCCCTGCCACCAGAGGCTGACAACAAAGTGGCATCCCTTAAGTGGACTGCGAACATCTGCCAAGGCAGTGTCCCAACAGGCCCTGGCCCCTCCACCAGATGCTTTAAGATTAGCAAATGAATCTCCTTCAGACGTAGTCTGTGCACTTTTCAAACTGCTGCTTTTCCCCTAGACCCCGGGGTGAGTGACTCTCTGCACAAGCCCTTTAAGAGCAGTATTTCAGTTCCCTATAGCTCTTTGGGTCTCCCAGATGGAAATTTTAGAGCTGGAAAGGACTTTACAAAATTTATAATCCATCTAAAAACACATATATCCTCCTCTTTTAAAGATGAGGACAATAAAACAGAGAATTTAAGCGCCGTGGACAAGGTCACTATAGCTAGTAGTAGAAAGACAGAAAATCTAACTTACGCTACCTACAGATTCCATGCACTTTCCACTACATCAGTGCTTCTCAAACTTTAATTATTTATGTACAATTATGGGGCACACTCATGTAAATCTATACAGGGAGTCTGAAATACCAATTGTTCCTTTTTCAAGTAACCCATGGTATTAAATTGTGACAAGATTTGCCAATCAAGGTCTAAATGATCTCTGTACCTCTATACTAGGAGAAAAATGAATACAAATGCAAATCATCCTTCTGAAATTAAGAAATCCTGCTCACCGTTTTGACCAATCTCTTTCTTTCGAAGATTATTTTAGAGATAGACTTGTCCATTTGATTAGCAAATAAAGCATAAGAAAAAACTAAAGGGATTTTGCCTGAGGAGAAGTCTAATGAGATCTCACTACGGACAGAATTATGACGAAATTTCACCAGAGGACCCACAGTGTCTGTCCCAGTAAAGGTTATGTACAATCCTTCTGTACTCCTCAGCCCCTAATCACTGCAGCAATAATATCATATCTAGAATCAATACCCTTTGGACAAATAAAGAGTAATTCTTGAACTGAAAATTTTGTCTCTTAACCCCCAACTTAATGATGACATTTTTCTAGCCCACAGAAAAAGATTTAAATTTGAGGACTAAAGTAGAATCAGCTTCCTTATAAGATGGGCTGAAAAAAGGAACTGGGAACATTATTATGTATGAAAATTAGAATTATTTTGTTAGCAAATGACATAACTTTTAAAAAGGGGAGTGAGGAAGAGTATTACAAGATATTTAGGATCAAATCTATGGTAATGGAAGAACTGACTCTGGGTGGTGAACACACAATGGGATTTATAGATGATGTATTACAGAATTGTATACCTGAAATCTATGTAACTCTACTAACAATTGTCACCCCAATAAACTTTAATTTAAAAAAAAGATATCTAGATGTTTCAGAGTGTACCAAAAACCAGCCAGTGTGAGGGCCACTTCAGGGACATGGGGAACTAGAACCTGGGACTCAACCATGCCATCAGGATTCTGCCTCTTCAGCTCTCTGGTCTCTGCGGCTCTGTGAGTAGATCTTATTCTCTCCAAATGAACATAGGTTATCCATCTACATCATGTGGGAGATGGAAGGGTAGGCACCTTTGTTAGGTTGGAACTCCTGTCCACCCCTGGATACATTACTACAGCCAGGAGGTGGGGTATTATGAGTGGTTACTTCTGGGTGTTATAACTCTCCAGCCTAATAACCAGGGTTACAATATTATGTTTGGTAGTCCCATCAAAAGCACAAAGGTGTGCATTGAGCAGGAAGAGGGTCTGTTAACAGAAATGAAACAAGTATGCTGGACAGAGAAAAGTGCTATCTATCATATTTTGATTCAATTTCACAATGATAGTGACAGTTTTTCCTTTCAGTTGTGTATAACCGACTCCCCAGAATACCAACAGATTATTGATGCATGGGGTTTGGTTAGTTCTTGAGGAGAAACACCTTCTTCATCAGTTGAGGTTTACAACTATCCACAGAAGTATTTAAACATAGGCCATGACTCAGTATTAATAAATTTAAAAGACACATAGAAAAATATATACATTATATACTATTCCATATGCTTAAAATGATTCAAATTTAGCTACAATATATAGCACAACATATTTTCTTCAACATGGTTTATTATTCTTGACAATAGATATTTCCTATAATATCTTCTCAAGGCTAAATGTAACCATGTGATTATAAATATGCTATGAATTTATGTAATGATGGGATATCAAGATAATTTTCACAATTCACTGAATTACCCCACTGAGTTGAAAAGACAAGAATTCAATTCATTATTAAAAATGCTTTGACTTAGGAAGCAGAAAAGATATGCTCGCGAAATGGGAAATATAAAAGTAAAAAAGCATAGGATAAGGATGAATAGTGATATATTCTATAAGTAGTTCAAGTAGGCTTTTGATAGTATTCAATCTGTTTAATGTACTAGAAAGAGAATGTATTTAAAGTTTAAATTCAATTGCTATTTCCAAACAAGGAATTTTTAGTATCAAAGCACCTATTTGTTTACTCATATTCTTTCGTTAAAATATTTTTTGAGACTGAGTAAGAATTAGATTTTAAAATAAAATAAGAAGTAAAAATAACTGAATAAACATATTTCCCCCCTTTTCCCCTTGTAAATAATAACTGATGTTGGTGACTCAGTAGATGGCACTGTTCCTGTTAAATCAAAATGGATCTAATAATCAGGCTTGAAATGTCAAAGCAAGAAACAGGGCATACAAGCTTAACCAAGAACACTGATGTGCTTTTACCAAAAACATAAACAATATCCTGAATATTTGTATTAATTAATGCACTGAACCAATCAAATCTTAAATATGGTGAGTGATTATTTATAAAACATTTACTTATTTCCTACTGCAGCTTAACTACAATTTCATAAATTTTCTTTTGGAAATATTAATGACCTAATAACAGCTATACTAAAAAATAAATCAGTTCTCTTTCCCCTAATTAAAATGTGAAGTAACAGTACTTTCTATTTCTTTTAACAGTACTTTGTTAAAAATAAGAGAATATTAGAGAATAATGTTTTCAAAATACTAACTAGGTTGCTATTATCCAGTTTTGAATATACATACTAGTTATAAAGGTTTTCTTCTTGAACATCATTCATTGCGCTCTTCATTTACTGACTGGCATAGTTACCTACCTTTCTATGAGTTGGTCACCCCAACTTAACCTTCTTATTGGCATCTTACACTTTTTTTTTTAATAGATTCTCCCAGTGCATACATGGTACATGAACATACCCAACTGACCCTCAGAAAACACCTACTTAACAAAGGCATAAAATAAAGTTAATCACTAAACATAATATTCAGCAACAAAATGTATTAAATTATTTACTGAGTGGGATCTACATCAGTGAACAACAGCAACAACCGGTAGTTCACCAGGAGATTTTATATTCGAGTTCTGAAGTGATGAGTATATTATTTCAATAATCATATAAAGGAAATAATCCACATAACTTAAACTAGGTTGTGTTAATGACCCTAAGACATCTGAGTGACTATCTTTATAATTTAGTCGTTCAACAAGTATTTTCTGAGAACTCTACAGTACTTTATTTCACAGTCCAAGACCCATACAAATCCCTAGGGATTTTAACAGGAGTCAAAGCAATCCTCCTAGAACTATGAGCTGTACATCCCACCCCTCTCTCTCATTTTCTTGCTTCATATCTGAATAGAATAGTCAGGCCCCTGTAAGATTCCAGATGAAAGCAATTCAGTATTAAAAAGCCTTACCTGCTTACCTATTAGGGCTTAGCATTAATCACCGTTCTAGACCAAATACTGACACAGAACCACTGCTGCCAAAGCTACACCACCATCCAAAGTCCCCTGGGCTGCTAAACAAATTTAAAGATCAGATACCACCTCTAAGTGCTCATGTTGCTCTGGACTATCAGTTTTCTCTAAACAAGTAAGCTCAAGATTCCAGGGTTTTGCTTTGGTGCCTGCTTCTTTGTTTGTTTTTGTTTGTTTTACCAGTTCTTTATCTAGGGTTCTGAAGCCATGTCCCAAGACTGCTAAATGGTAAAATTTGGCTCCAAGATAATAAGTACATCCCTTCATGATGTCTACCTATATTGAACTTCCTGATCTGTTCCAACTACCTGAGTGGCACTAGCTCCACTTGAAAACTTAGTGCCAACAATACTGTTTTAAGGACAACCTAGCCTGCCACACCTTTTGGTTACTCTTTTACCTATTCAGTTTAATTTCCAAAGTCAGCATCTATAGACAAATCTATACTACAAAGTTCCAAAGAAGCTAAGTCTCTGTTAAGTCCCAAGATCCTTAATAACTGTCAACAGCACTGTGATACCAACAGAAACCTTGCCCCAAAATGTGATGTCTTCAGCTTTATTCTGTAAAATATTTAGGAGTCTATAAACACTCTTAAGTATCTAAAACTCAAAATATCTTCAGATCAGAAACTGAATCAACAAACAAAAATTAACTGATTTCCTCCCAATACTATACCGAAATAAAGATCTTACAGATGAAGAAGAAAAATTCCTTCCCTCAAGGAGCTCAGCCTAGTGGGGCTAAAAGACATTAAGTTAACAGTAAAGATAGTCTGGGAATGCATATAACCTAGACTGGGAAAAAAGTAGAGAATTAAAAAATACTTACCAGCTCCCTATGTGTCAGGGACATAGTCAATACAATTCTTTAGTATCTTTATTCCTTCATTAAACAGCCTACCTATCTTCTAAAGTCAGCTGCAGAATAAAGAAAACACCTAAGATAAGAATTTATGTCTCTTGTATGTATGCCTGTTTGATTAAATGAAAATGTCTCTTCAATGAGAGCTATTAAATACTTGAATTGATTGCAGTGAAATGGTGGGATCTCTTTCTCCAGAGATTTTTTTCAAGTAGGCTACTGGATACTCAATGTCAAGAATGGTTTAAGTTTAAGGTTCTTTAAGGCAAGAAGATGAATTAACTGAATTCCCAGTAATGTAAAAGTTAAAGGTAGGGGAATGGAGGGATTCTTAAAATGACTGAGATTATATGAGTTCAGTAGGTGTTAAAATTATTACCACTTCTAATGAAGACAAGAAGAAGAATCTTTGGGATCAATACACTGATGGCATAAGAAAAAAAATTTTAAATTTTAAAATAAACAGGATGTAGAAAGATGAACTTTCTTTTTGCTTTTAGTTAGGTTTTTTCTTTTATTGTTTTCCTGAAAGTCTTGAAAGAATCTTTTTAATCTGACACTATCTTTTAGTTTCATGTTTTCACAGTTTTTCCTTACCTACCTTGACTCTCCGATTATTTATGTGGCAGTATGGTAAAATGACAAAGATAAAATTAAAAATGCAAAAACATAAGTGAATACCTATTAGTTCATACATAAAGGCAGAAGTTTAGAGACAAAATTTCAGTTCAAGGATTACTTGTGTTTTGTGTTTTTATAGATGGTATATTTTGCTACTGCTTTGCATGATTTTTAAAAATTAGAGTAGCAATAACTTTGAATAAACATTAACATTTTACAATACTATCTTTTTACATTAACTGGTTTAATCCTAACAATCACATAAGGTTCAACAAGTCTGTTACCAAATCATATGAAAGTAAACCAAAGCTCAAAATGGTTAATCAGCTATTCAAACATCAGAATTTGAAAAGAGAAGTGGTTGGAATGGAGAATCTCTAAAGCCCTTATGAGCCCGAAAATTTTATGACTATACTGTTTGATCCAAGCCCTTGCTTTGCCTGTGCCACTCAGTATTAGAAATGGCACATCAAAGTTCAGTGTATGCTATTTTTCTTATAGTGGAAATACTCACATTGTGGCATTTAACTTAAATAAATTTGCATCTGGACCAAGACAGAACTTTTGACAACTTATGGAACAGATCAGAAACTACCACAAAATCACTATCTTCCTTATCTTCTATCAAAAACAAACAAAAACCTCTGATTCTTATTTCCAATGGGCATAAACTTCAAAGAAACTAAGCCTAATTCTCTATAATTATGCCCCAATAAAATATAGGTAACAACACGGCACTGTTGAAATAATTAAGCAAACTTTACCTTATGCTTTGAAACATAAGACACACTCTTAACTGTAAAACTGTTAACACATTAGTCATAAGATTATTAACAACTCGTCTCACTGTTCTGTCCCTCTCAGGCTACATAATTTGGGACAAAGTCTCATCTTAGTTAGAACTTATATTAACCGTAAAAATCTGACAGAAACATTTCCTCACTCCTAATCATTTTTCTTTTACCAAATAAATGGAAGAATGTAAATGATTATATCCTCTTATTCACATCTTGAGAATTTAGACCAAATTATTCTCTATTTTTAAAATATTTTAGCCCTGTAGTTCTATATTAATTAAGAAATAACACTTCTATTCCTGGTCACATGATATCAATTCATTTCCTATGACCTATGAATTTTCATCAAAATAAACTTTTATTGATTTTGAAAGCTTCAATAATTCTTACCATAATTTTTTAAAATACAAATTTATATTTGTATAGTGCTATATAACTTAGCATTTTTTCCATAGAAACTATTAAATTAACCTTCAAAATAACCTTTCTGGTAGGTTTATCATCTTAATTTTCTTGATAAAGAAACTGAGGCTGAAAGAAGATACATGATTTGTCTGAAGCATTTGAATCCTGAAGTTAAATTTAGGTTCCTGGTACCAATTGCAATGCTTTTCCTACCATACAACAGCAATCAGAAAAATATGTAACATTATTATAAAAACCAATCAACCCCCAAAGGGGTCTAAGACTCCGTGTACCATCATGTAACAATTTGTCCTGGTGGAAACAAATGGGACTAACAAATGAAAACCCTTATTCCTAGGCAAAGTATAAAAGTCACTGTACCCTTTCCTACAAGATGGATTACATTCTTTCCTGAGAGAAAAGGAGTAACTTTTCCAAATTCCCTATTTAAAGATGTCTTATGCTTTTTTATGCTTGACATGTCTGTGCCCATAAATGATAAACCTGCCCCCTAGTTTTCCAAACAAGGCAAAAAGAAGTTGTCACTGAACCCCAAAATTTCAGTCATAAAGAAAGCAATATGAAGGGTCAAAATACATCTCCCTTTTGCCGGAGTAGTCGTTTGCTAGTATCTATAGATGCCTGGACACATATGGGAGGCAAACGCTCCTATTAGCCAACTTATAATTATTGAGGTAACAAAGCCAGTTCTAAGTACAAGGACTTTTCAGACAATTGAGGACTCCCACCTTCAAGTGGAGGAATAGAAAAATAAAAACACTGTTTGCATTCCATTGGATTGGAAATCAAGAGTGTGAGAAATCCTTTTCATAGGTTTCTGTTTCCCAGTATCGGGAAATTTTCATCTCATTCTGAGCAAAAGAATAAATATACATCTAATGCAGAAAAAGGTAATTCTAGCATCCCTAAAATTATCAGTCCCAAAAACAAATATCTTTCACCTATTCACCCAAAGAGTAAAGGAGTTACGAGGTCAAAAAATAATTCAGTAGTTCAAACACAACTTGGAATAAAATTGTTAATTAACAAATGGTTTAAACACAGCACCGAAAACAATTGCTTTAGGGGTTTTACAAGTTGAAATTCTGATGGATTATGAATGAAGAAGATTGAAATTTTCATTTCAAACGAATAAATAAACTGAAGTAAAGAAACAAACAAAGTGTAAGCTTCTGGTTTTATTTCCTAATTCGTCCATTTTTCTAGTTCTTTTATTGACACATTAAAATATTTATCCATTTTCCAAAGTCACCTACAGAACTGAGCTCATCTTCACCTCTCTTTTCACCTCTGTAAAACATTCTAGAACTTAACAACTATTCCATCTTTACGTATTTAACCAATCAATTTCAGTCACTTCTGTATAGACTTAATTATGAAAGACTTCACAGGCTTCTTAGAATTGGGTTTCTAGTGATCTAAAAACACTTAGAATTTATATTTCAAGTATACTTTTTATGCCATTTGCTTGTTTTTTGTTTTGTTTTTTTTGTTCTACACATTAACTACTCCTCCTTTCCCAATAAACTCTAACCCAAGTACAGCCCTTTTCTTATTTTCTTCTATCAAATCTGTTCATGTTTTACTTTTATTTTCTTAGTTTTTTTCCCCTTCTTAAGTTCTCTTCAGTGAGCATATTCTAAGTTGTCATTCTAAGTAATTGCTTTTCTCTCTATAAACCCCTCATGATAGGGTTTTATTTGCTAACATGCATTAACTTCCGAAGTATGGCAGAAAGTATTTAGTATAATCCTACTTTTATAAAGCAAAGAAACAAGCCAAAATTTTTAAATATAGTTTAACAATTTGGAAAATCCGCAATTAAATTCTAAATTTAATGCTTAATTAAAATTCTGTGTAAAATACTAAGTTATACTTATTGTACCACTTTTTCCTAAGTGACAGCTGTTATAATAAAATATAAGAATGTATCTTTTTGATGGCTTGCAGTCCAAGATGGTGGCATAGGAAGACCCTGAACTAATCTCCACCCATGAACACATCAAATTTATACCAAGACAGACCAATTTCTTCTGAAGAAGAACTGAGGGCTGACTGAACAGCTTCTGTACAACAAATGAGAGGCAGACCACATGGAAATGGTTAGAAGACATGGAGACACGGTGGTTTCATGGGAACCCCACCCCAACTCACCTACCTGCAGTAGGAAGGGATAACTAAAGGACCTGTGAGCAGACTCACCTGCCCTGCGCACAGCAAAGAAACAGTGGTTTAAAGGGCACCTAAACTATATTGGAAGGAAATCCATTTACTAACCCTAGAGCATCTGCCAAATGGGAGGGGAGCTGTAGGATCTCTCTCTGGTGCTGGAGGCACCTGAGAACGCCATGTGTTGTTCTCCCCTCCACCTTGCTCACACGTGCACGAATACCATCTGGGTACTCTAGCCAGCCAGCCAATGCCATCCCAGTGCACCCAGGCCCTAGGCCCACACAAGCTTCACAGCTTGTCCCCAGGTCGCCCTGTTGCCTCCGCCCACTCTAACTACATATCCAGGCCCCAGTTCAGTTAATCCATGGGTCTCCCCACAGCCTGGTCCAAACACCTTTCAGCCAGCCTGCCAAGACAGTCCTGGTGTGGTTTGCTTCCAGGGCTCCCTACAGGTTCACAGGTAAATTCTACCAAGCATTCAAAAAAAAAATTAAAACCTATCCTCAAACTGTTCCAAAAAAATTGAAGAGGAGGGAAAGCTTCCAAACTCATTCTATGAGGCCAGTATTACCCTGACACCAAAAGTACCAAAACAAGACAAAGACAGACATACACACACACACACACACACACACACACACACACACACACACACACACCGTGTTTCCCCAAATATAAGACCTAGCTGGACAATCCACTCTAATGGGTCTTTTGGAGCAAAAGTTAATATAAGACCTGGCTTATATTATGTTATGTTTTATTATATTAATTATATTATAGCCAATCTTATAGTAAAATAAGACCAGGTCTTATATTAATTTTTGCTCCAAAAGACGCATTAGAGCTGATTGTCTGGCTAGGTCTTATTTTTGGGGAACCATGATGTATGTATGTATGTATGTGTGTGTGTACATACACACACACACACACACATATTGAGGGTGCCAAAAAAATGTACACAAGTGGACACTTTGGTCAACGAAACTCAAGCAGTAGTTCACCGTAATCAGAAGTGTCTGGATGCTGATGGTAACCACTTTGAGCACCTCTCGTCATTGCAGACGTCAAACGTGTCTTTTGTTCATCTTTTGTTATTGGCATACACTGAGTATTACAATTTTAATACAATTTTCCTTTCTTAAAATGTATATACATTGTTGTGGCACCCTGTGTGTGTGTGTGTGTGTGTGTGTGTGTATCCCTGATGAACATAGATGCAAAAATCCTCAACAAAATATTAGCAAACTAAATTTAACAATATATTAAAAAGCTCGTATACCATGATTAAATGGGATTTATTGTGGAAATGCAAGGATTGTTCAGTATCTGCAAATCAATCAACCTGATGTACCACAAAAACAAAATGAAGGATAAAAATCATATGATCATCTCAATAAATGCAGAAAAACCATTTGACAAAATTCAACATCTATTTACAATAAAAATTCCAAACAAAGTGGGTATAGAAGAAATATACCTCAACATAATAAAGGCCATTTATGACAAATCCATAGCTAACATAATACTCAATGGTAAAAACTGAAAGCCTTTTCTTTCAGATCAGGAACAAGACAAGGATGCTCACTCTCACTACTTTTATTTTTAATATAAATTTTATTGGGGAACAGTGTGTTTCTCCAGGGCCCATCAGCTCCAAGTCATTGTCCTTCAACCTAGTTGTGGAGGGCCCAGCTCAGCTCCAAGTCCAGTCACCGTTTTCAATCTTTAGTTGCAGGGGATGCAGCCCACAATCCCATGCGGGAATTGAACCCACAACCTTGTTGACAGCTCGCGCTCTAACCACCTGAGCCATCCAGCCACCCTCACTCTCGCCACTCTTATTCAACATAGTACTGGAAGTTCTAGCCTAGCATTCAGACAAGAAAATGAAATAAAGCTTATCCAAATTGGAAAGGAAGAAGTAAAACTGTCACTATTTGCGGATGATATAATACTATCTACACGTAACTCTAAAGATTCCACAAAAAATTATTAAAATAAATTAATCAGTAAAGTTGCAGGATACAGAATTAGTACTCAGAAATATGATGTGTTTCTATGCACAAAAAATGAACTATCACAAAAAGAAATTTCTTAAAATCGCACTCACAATTACCTCAAAAATAATATAATATCTAGGAATAAATTTAACGAAGGAGGTAAAACACCCGCACTCTCGAAATTATAACAGTGATGAAAGAAACAGAAGACTACATATATAAATGGAAGAATATATCATGCTCATAAATTGAAGAATTAATATCATTAAAATGTCCATACTACCCAAAGCAAGCTGTAGATTCAATGCAATCCCTATCAAAACACCATTCATTCAAAGAACTAGCATTCTTCAAAGAACTAGAACAGATAATCCTAAAATTTATATGGAACCACGAAAGACCCCAATTAGCCATAACAATCTCGAGAAAGTACAACAAAGTTGTAGGTATCATGCTCCCTGATTTCAAACTGTACTATAAAGCTATAGTAATCAAAGCAGTATGGTACTGACACAAAAACAGACATGCAGATCAATAGACCAGAATAGAGAACCTAGAAATAAATCCATGCTTATATGGTCAATTAATCTATGACAATGGAGACAAGCATCTACAAAGGAAAAATGATAGTCTCTTTAATAAATGGTATGTGGAAAACTGAACAGATACATGCAAAAAAAATGAAACTAGACCACTTTTTTACACCACATACAAAAATAAACTCAAAATCAATTAAAGACTTAAATATTAAAGACTTAAATATCAATTAAGGCCTGAAACCATAAAATTCCTCTAAGAAAATATAGGCAGTAAACTCTGACATCAGTTTTAGCAATTTTTTTTTTGATACGTCTTCTCAGGCAAAAGCAACAAAAGCAACAATAAACAAGACTACATCAAACTAAAAAGCTTTTACACAACAAAGGAAATTACCAATAAAGCGAAAAAGCAATGTACTTAATGGGAGAAGATATGTGCAAATGATTTATCTGATGAGGGGTTAATATCCAAAACACATTAAAAAAACAAATATCCCAATTAAAAAATCAGCAGAGGACCTGAATAGACATTTCCCCAAAGATGACATAAGAAAGCCGACAGACACATGAAAAGATGCTCAATATCACTAATCATCAGGGAAATGCAAATCAAAACCACAATGAGATATCACCTCACACTTGTCTGAATGGCTATTATCAAAAAGACAACAAATAAAAATTGTTGGCTATGAAGTAAGTAAAAGGGAAACCTCACACCATTCTGTTGGGAATGTAAACGAGTACAGCCATTATAGAAAACAGTACAGAGATTACTCAAAAGCCTAAAAATAGAACTACCATATGACATAGCAATTCTACTTCTAGGTATTTATCTGAAGAAAACAATAATTCAAAAAGATATATGCAACCCTATGTTCACTGCAACACTGTTTACAATAGCCAAGATATGTAAGCTACCTAGGTGTCCACTGATAGATGAACAGATAAAGAACATGTGGTATTATATACAATATTACTCAGCCATAAAAAAGAATGCAATCTTGCCATTTGTGACAAAGATGAACCAGGAGTGTATTATGTTAAGTGAAATAAGTCGGACAGAGAAAAATAAATACTGTATGATTTCACTTATATGTTCCATCTAAAAAACAAAACAAATGAACAAAACGAAAACAGAAACAAACTCATAGAGATAAGAGAACTGATGGTTGCTATAGGAAAGGAGAGGTGGGAGTTCATGGAAAAGGGGAAGGGGATTAAGAAGTATAAACTTCCAATTATAAAATAGGTCATGGGGATGTAACGTACAGCATAGGAAATATAATCAATAATATCATAATAACTATGTATGGTGACAGATGAGTACTAGACTTACTGTGGTGATTACTTCGTAAGGTATATAAAATGTTGAATCACTACGTTGCATACCTGAAACTAATATAACATTGTATGTCAACCATAGTTTTAAAAATTTTTTTAAATGTGTCTTTGCTTTTTCACAATAACTCATTCAAAACTGTTTAGTAAATAGCTACTATATGACAGGTGTCATGCTAGCCACTGAGGACACAGCAACTGAGAAAATACCTTGCTGCTTGGAATTCAGCTGCTATCCATGAACCCATCTACTTATAGTTAGAACATCAACTGTCAGAATATATATACATCCTACTTCAGACAGAAAAACACATAAGACTTACGACTTTGTTACAGAGATGAGGCCATTTAAGTACTTTGCTTTTTATTAAAAAAAGTAAGTTTGAAGATGATCTTTATTATGCCACAAAAAAAAAGCCAAGTTTTCTGAACATTAAGATTAAAAAACAGAAAACATATGCAAATACTAAAGACCAAAATCACAGGAATCCCCAATTTAACTCAGCAGTCAGCAAATTATGGTCCCACTAACTGGTCACATCTTTTTATAAGGTTTTATTGGAACAGAGCCACACCAGTTTATGTATTGTCTATGTCTATTTTTGAACTATGATGGCAGAGTTGAATAGTAGTGACAATTCACATGGTCCATACATTTAAAATATTTACTATATGGCCCTGTAAGAAAAAAACTGCCAACTCCTGATGTAACTGATTGGATTCTACTCTCAAATAATAAATAAATAAAATTGTAAAAGATTTTAAAAAGTCCAGATAAAAGGTCAAAGGAAATCACAAAGACATGCTTGAACAATTTAATTAGTATATGCGTGGGCTACTTAATTACTAGGATTTTTTTCACTATGAAGTTGCTGAAACTCTCTATAGGTTTTTCATCTATAAAATGGTAATAATAATTAGTTATTACAAATTATTGTAACAAATATTTTTTGTGAAAATTTAACAAGGATTAAATAAGATGTGAAGAGTTTAACAAGGTGATTGGCATATAGAATTTACTCAATAGAAAAAGAATAAATAATAGAACTTGTGTTTTAGACATGTCAGGATAACTGGTACCTGTCAGAATAACTAATACGTGATCAGCCCTTTTGCCACATACAACTATAAAACTGAAACAATATAAAATAATCTCTGTTTTTAGAACAAGAGGCAGCCCAGAACTCAGATCCACAAAAGAAGGCAAACACACATGGTAAGCCCCACAACAGCAAGACTTTCTGCCCAGAGGCATATTCCAAATTACCCTGCCCTGAGGTAGAGCCCAAGCAGAACACAGAGGCCTCAGTGAGCTAAGGAGGCAGAGATAACAGTTTAGGGACGCAGATGTGAATAGAATTTGCAGGGCAGTTTTTCGAAAAAGTAGGTAGTTTACAGAGAAGTAGCTCCACAATCTGCAAAATATTCTAAGGCTTTGGCAAATTCTAAACTGTGCACACACAAGGTGAGATTCTCTGAGATCTGGAAGATTCTAATATTAGGAAGCCTGAGCTAAACTGATACTTCAGAAATCACAGCACTGCCCAACATACAAGTCCTGACCAGCCAGAGCACAGCAAACTCACTTAACACTCCAGGCATTCAAGTAAGATCCCAGAAAGGCTACTACTTAGTACAGTTGGCCTAGACCTGCCTAACAAAGCTTCAAAATGATCACGCTGACAAAAGAGCATCCGTGATGCCCATATCATAGAATAAAACTTTCTAGAAATTCAAAGGAGCAGGAAAGTATAACCCACAATAATAAAAAACAACAACAAAAAAACAACAACACACAAAACCTGACAGAAGAGGGCACACAAGAACTTTACATCAGTTATTATAAATACGCTTAGGACATAAAGGACAGAAACACATAAGGAGTTCATAGATGAATAGCAACATACAAATGAAAAGTATTTTTAAAAAAACAAACGGATTTCCAGTTTAAGATCAAAGTTGGAGAGAGTGTCACTCCAACCAATACAAGAAAAAGCAAATTCATGACTTTTCCTCAGCCCATCAGAAAACTGAAGCCATAGGTCAAATGCCTAAACTGAAATCTGGAGACAGGCACCTAGGGTGTGGAACAGCACCCAAGCTTTTCCTAACCTGAGACAGATGCCACAGAACACTAAGCCACCTAGAAGATTAAACTAGAAATTATAAATGAACTGCTAAAGGCTGACTGAGCTACCAACAGAGTGTGAAACCCTAGGGGCTGCAACCGCAGGGGGGCTGGAAACTGTGATGCTGTGATTTAATAAAATATATTTGTTCTTTCTCCCCATTCCTGGAAATGTGTCTTTTGTTATGCATAACCAACCCCTTTCAACCATACCTGAGTTTATGAGGTAACATTTAGGAAGACTCCAGATAAGTAAGGATAAGGACTGGCTGCCAGAGGAACCAACCAAGAGATGAGAGGGTTGACATTTTAAGCCCCACTCAGCCTCCCCTCTGGGCAGGGGCAAGGGGCTGGAAATTGAGTTTAATCACCAATGGCCAATGATTAATCAATCGTACCTACGGAACAAAGATTCCGTACAAACCCGGAAGGATGGACTGGTGAACACTTTGGAGATGTGGGGAGGGTGGTGTGCCTGAAGAGAGCATGGAAGACCCCTAGCTCTTCCCATATAACTTGTCCTTTGCATTTGTCCCCTCTGGCTGTTTCTGAATTATATCCTTTTACAATAAACTGGTAATCTAATAAATAAACTATTTTTCTGAGTTCTGTGAGCCATTCTAACAAAGTAATTGAACCTGAGGAGGGAGCCATAGGAACCTCCAATTAATAGCGAGTCAGAAGCACAGGTAACAACTGGACGTGCCGTTGGCATGTGTGAAGCTGGGAGGGGACAGTTTTGCAGGAAAACCAGCTGGTGTCACACAATTGCTTTGTGTGTGGAAAATCCACATATACCCTCGAGGCGTGATAAAAAACATGCAGTGAGTACTACTGCTGAGTGCCATCCAACAGAAAGGCAGGGATCATCGATACAGGAAGTGGCATGATGAACCTTTGTAACAGTGTGGGTGACAAGTTTCAACTTGTTTGGTGCAGTCAGTCCGTTAAGAGAAGGTATGTTTTCTAAAGTGCGTCGTAAATCATCCTCCATCATGACAACACTACGTGTCACACATTGATTCTGGTATACAGCAATTTCTGTCAAATGAAAACATTATGGTGTGTCCTCGTCCACCTTATTCACCGGATCTGGCACCGTGCAACTTCTGGCTCTTCCCCAAAGTCAAAATGACCATGAAAACTAAACGTTTCAATAGATTCAGGACATCGAGGCAGCCACAACAAGGCAACTAAAGACACTCACAAAAGAGGACTTCCAGAACTGCTTCAGAAGGTGGCAAGAATGATGGGATAAGTGTGTTCGAAGTGAGGGGAAGTATTTTGAGGGGGATTAATGGCAATGTGTCTTTTCCTGTAATAAATTATTTTAATTTAAACATTCACAGTATTTCCTTATCACACCTTTCGTATGGTGTCAGAAGTTGTGGAACTGGAACGTTCTAAGTGTGTGTAGAATATTGAGAGTAGAGGAGGCACACAGGAGTGTCTTTTTCCTTTACACACACATTCTTGCACACTTTTCCTCCTGGAACTCCACTAGGAACACAGGAAAGATGAGTGAGAATCTGGAAGAATCTCCCCATCGCTTATTAAGGAAGGAGAATAGTAAACAATGTTGAAACTCCACCCAGAACTATCTAGCCTACCTCCCCTATGAAACAAAAACCTTAATCTGCAAAACTGTACTTGAAGACACTGGTGAAATTCCATTCAACCTAGGGAGGAAACTTTGACCAGAACTCATTTCGTTTATCTCCCCAAAGGAGCAAAATCCTTAATATGTAGGGAGAAGTACATCAAAGCCATAGCACGGTAGACACTCACTGCTGCTGGAGAGGGGAAAATGGGGGAAAGGGGTGGCTCTACTCTTGGGGAAGGAGTAGGAATACATGCTAGTCCCAGCATTACAACTGGACGAGGGACAGGAACACTGTAAAGACCACAATTCCAATACCCAGGTTCACAATGACTGCCTAAAATTGAGGCTTAATAACATTATTTGATAGTAGGAAAGTATGTGTACACACACATACACACACACACACACACACACACACACACACACACTCATCTTCACCTCACGCTAGCCTAGAACCCCTGATTCTTCAATTTCTTCATAGATCATACATTGTGGTTAGCAAAAAGATTATTAATAAGGTTTTGTCTCATTTAGAACTTACACATTCTCAATTTCTAAGTCCTAAACCATATTTACATATAGGAAAAGGTAAATTTAAACATAACTCAAAACTAGTTTGGTCTGAGGGGGAAAGAAAACAGAGAGAATCATAAAATGTTTGTCACCAAATTTTAGAAGTAGATTGGATTTCAGAGATCAATTTGGAATTCAACTCCACTATTTTAAAAAGTGAGGAAACTAAAGCCAACTGGAATTTTCCCAAGGTCATACAAGTAAATAATGGAAGGGTCAGGGCTGAATCCCAAGTTAACTTCTCAGTTGATGAATACAATATTCAAACTTGCTAGCCCATTTAAAAGTTTTCAAAAACTTTAGGCTCAAATACAGTATGGGGCATATAATCAATAATGCTGTAAGATTATGTAAGGTGCCAGATGGGCACTGGACTTATGGGGGGATCACTTTATAGATCATGGAGATGCCTGACCAATACACCAGACAACTGAAACTGAAATAGAATAATATTGAATGTCAACTATAAATATATATAAATATGTAAATATAAATAGACACAAACACACACACACACCACACACCCCAGGGTGCCAAAAAATGTATACAAGTGGACACTGTGGTCGATGTTGCTCAAGCAGTAGTTCGCCATAATCGGAAGTGTCTGGACACTGATGGTAACCACTATGAGCACCTCTTGTCATTGCAGAAGTCAAACGTGACTTGTATTCGTCTTTTGTTATCAGTATATATTGAGTATTACAATTTTAATAGTTTTCCTTTCTTAAACTGTGTATACATTTTTTGGGCAATACTTTTTGGGGAGTGGCAAAATATATATATATACAGCGCCACAGGATGTGAAGCACAGCATAGTGAAGATAGTTAATGATACTGTAACAGTTATATATGATGTGAGAGGGGAAGTAGGTTGGGGGAAGTTATCACTTTGTAAAGGGTGCAAATGTCTAACTATTACATTGCTTTGTACACCTGAAACTAATTAAAAAAGGAAAAAAATAATAAACAGAAATCTGTAAAACACACAAAAAATCTATGTAATGTATTGAACACTGTGCCTAACGTATAGTAAACAAAGAATAACCACAATCAACATTTTAAAAAAAACACACAAAAAACTTTAGGATCAAAAATGAAAACCAGAAAAACTAGTATTATTTAAGTTTTATTCCCTGACAATAAACATTAGCTTCTCATACCCTACAAAGCAGAAAATCCCTGCTTAACTTTGAATGTTGTAAACTCATTATGTGTCACTTTAAACATATTAATTGTCATTATCATAATCACAACATTGATTTTGAAATGGAAACAATCCAGAATTTCAGACAATAACAAAAAAAAATTGACAAGCAGTATTCAAGCTAGATAACTTAAACAAATATTTGTTTGTATACATATTTATGTTTATATAGAAATTACATCAGGTATGCCCTAAAAGTGAGAAGTAGTTTTCCAAATTTGTTAACCACATCATGCAACCAGCTCATTCAGGATTACATGGGTTGTGTTGTGTGAATTATCTGAATCATATGATCATTAGGTTTGTTCATTTTCTGTAATCATTCAGGATTATTCAGTTTATGAAGAGGGAAATTATTTTTTTCACCTAGCTAAAGTTGTTCAGGAAAAGAGCGTTCTTGGCTTTACATAGGAGATAATTCAAACATGAGCTGATATATATAGTTTAAAGTAAAAGTAAGTTTATTTAGCAAAGAGTAAGTAAGAAAATAAAGGCCACCCATAGACAAAGTGCCAATCTAACCTGCTGGTGGAAGAGAGACCCCCTCCATCCCTGGGTTAGGGTTTAGCTGTTTTCTGTTTCCAAGGAAAATTTATTGGCGTGCGGGGAAAGGAGGAAAGAAAGACAATGGTAAGTTTAACTATTATAAGGTGCAAAAATAATAGGGGCAGGTTTTTTTTAATTCTTGTAAAGTACAACTTGTATTTTATTTGCTGTGGGCTTAACTACAGAATAGTCATAATGGAATCTCTGGTCTTTGGATAATTTATTCTGTGTGACTGATTAATATCTGACTGAGTTTTATGTCTTGCAGCATATAGGCAGTAGGCTTGGAATCCAACCTCCTAGTTTCTTCTTCTGTAAAAATAGTCTTCATGCCCCTTCCCTACATTAACGTAACTTAATTTCGAAAGATCAAACACCCAGCATTAAATCTCACATTAATTGCTTCCGTCTAAGAAGTGACTTTTACTATAAATGGTATATCTAAGTTAAACTAACATAATGAGAAACAGCATGGCAAAAACACATGCAGCCTACACCAATTTAGCAGATTGCTTTTGTCAAGACACCAAATTCACTATTAGGGAAAAACATTTCGAGTTGAGGTAAAGTGGACTTCTGAATATCAAAGTGCCACCCCATTCTGAAAGTTGTCCATTGTTATCAAGAAAAAGGCTCTCACACTACAGTACAGTAATTTGCCTAAACTACGTATCTCAGTATGAAAGAAAAATGTAATCAAAGAAGTGCACAACATTCAGCCACAGAACATTAGCAAAAGGAATGTACAATACATTTATAATAAAAGAACCAGATGCTTTACACTGTAGCTGCTGCAATAAACAACATTTGTATGACTGGGCATGGTTGTTGGCATACAATACACCCTCTTCTTGTGTTAATTTCTTTTAAATCCTTTCTAAATTAAACAAAATATGACATACACACTTACCCTTCTCTTCTTCCTCCCCATTTTATAGATGACTCAACCAACACAAAAACTAACTAAAAACAGCAAATTTTACTTTTCATACATCACTTTTCTATAAAATTTGGGGAAAAGATTTAATGATACACATGCCAAAGAATAGTGCTTTCTAATACTTTTAATTGGTAAAAAAATTATTGGCTTACAATCATATTAGCACTTGTAAAGAAGTAATTAATAATTATCAATCTAGATTTACTTGTAATACCAAAAATATAACAAAGTACTATTTGTTTGTATCTTACTTGTATCAGCAAGAATTTCAAATACAAGTGTATAGAGAAAGTGATGACAGAACATATACATAAAATCTTTAAAAAATAAAAAACAAGAGGCCAAAGTAGAGCCAGGAATAAGGTGAAAAATGTACCATTATTGTAAATCCATTTGTGTATGTTTTAATAGATGCATGTATTAGAAGACAGCTTTAAATATAGCCAGCTACTGGCACGTGCATAAAATGTTTTTAAAAGGTAAAGGTTCTACTAGAAGTTGACAGTGATCACCTTTAGAGACAAGGACAAGGGGTTGATGCTGAGAAATAATTTTTCATTTTAAACATTTCAGTGCTATACTGAATATATCGTGTGTGTGTGTGTGTGTGTGTGTGTGTGTGTGTATACTATGTGTAAGGCTCAAAGACAGGGAAAGCACAGAGGATTAGATAGTTCTCAACACGCTGTAAGGTGGGGGAGAATGTGATATTTTTATTAAAAATGGAATATAGGGGAGGCAGAAAGGATAAACTGCTATTCAGTATATCAAAATGTTAGCTTTGGATCAAAGAAGGTCACCCTAAGAAAAAGACTATTACATCTAAATGCTTCCTAGTGCTTGCTTTCAACTATTGGCTAGCTTTAGGATTTAAGAAAGCCACATACACTTAGTCTCGGGTCCCAACTTACAGAAAATAAAAGGAATGACTATATTAGTGATATCTAAGACCAATTTTTTTTTAGGTATTAGTTATTCTCAGTAAACTGAAAAGTAAATGACAATGTACTGAAACTGGACAAGGCAAGGGAACAGATTCTCTCCTATAGCCTCCAGAAGGACAGCAGCTCTGCTGACACAGCGATTTAGCCCAGTGAGATTTAGGTTGGACTTTTTACCTACAAAACTATAAATTTGCATTGCTAAGCCATCTAGTTCATAGTAATTTGTTACAGCAGCAATGGAACACTAATGCAGCATATATTCTGTAAGTAACTTTAGTTTTATAAATTAAGATATTAACTTCAATTAACTCAGCCTAATTTTAGAAATAATACACATACAAACATATATGTAGACAAAACACTAGACTAAAAGTAAGATAATTGCATTCTAGCTACAATCTGATAATTAAATATTTGTGTGACCTTGGGTAAACTATTTCTTCACCATTTAGACTCCAATTTCCTCATCTGTAAAATGAAACCTATAAAACAATTGTTATGAAATAAATCAAAAAGGCAATCATAGTCAATACTATCTTAGACTCAAGAAACCTCAGGATTAAACAGAATATAGAAATAGCTATATTTCTTATATTAATTTCTGCTCCAAAAGACGCATTAGAGCTGATTGTCCGGCTAGGTCTTATTTTCGCCGAAACAAGGTAGCACAACGTGGTAAACATTACCAAAATTCTTCAGCTGGACACACCTCTCCCACTTTGGTTTGAGAGATTTTGTTTAAGAGGAAGAAGGAAAAAAAGTCATTTGTTCAAGTTTTTAAAGAGAAAATATTAGTAGTGGAGAAAATATTATGAAGGCTTTTAGTAATTTTTCAAGTGAATTACTAAACTACTTCTAAAGTAATGATTATCTACTTAAGACTGTCAAATGTCTCTCACAGATAGTTAGTGCTGTATTATAGATTCCAGCCAGGCCAAAGAAACATTCTCAAACCAAAATGAGAATCAAGGGCAAGAGGATTATCGCAATTCTGAATTCCACAATTGTTAGCTACATTAACTCACATAACAGGAAAATAATTTACAGTTTTAAGGGATTTATTCCACACATAATTCTGAAGTAGGACACACTTTTAAAAGTCAAGACGATTTTTGATAACAGCCTTGTTTAAACACACTTAAATCAGAATCCACTAAATTCTGAAGGGAACATACAAATAATCTGACAGTGAGACCTCAATTACCTTTCTTGTAACTTAACACTTTGGTCTTATTCATGAGAAAACAGGGAGACTGTGAGAATAAAGTTATATACTGCCTTCAAAAACTATGTAGTATGTTCCAGGTTGTGATTTAATGTAAAACATGTTATCTTTCGTCCCTTAGAATATTTCCCTTACAAACCGTCATAATTCTGCCAACACAAATGAAGAAAATTCCTAAAGATACAATGTAATTTGCATAAGCAGTCATTCTATTTATAAGTGCCAAGTATTTTAGTCATTGTTCACCTAAGTCAGTGATGACTTGTCTTTCATTTTAAAGTGATAATTATAAGTTGCTTTGCATTAAACCATCCTTTTATCATTATATTCTCGACAAAACTTGGGAAGACATTTTAATATCTTAGTACTCATTAAACATTATCAGTTTGTCTTTTATTAGGACATGTAACAAATATAGTAGAAACCTTTGTATATTCGAGCACCCAAAGATACTATGACAATTGACATAAAGGAACACCACTTTAAAATGGTAATGAAATAAAACATGTCAATATAAAATACTTCTGTAAATCTTCAAATGAACTCAATGTTAAATGTTCAATTTATTTAATATAATATTATATAAACAGACTTTTAAAACTAATTTTTCAATACGGGCATTTATAATTTGGGGACAAAAATTTAGGCTTACACTAATATCTTGGAACCAGTTGATCTGAATATAAATTAGCTTCATTTCATTTTCTAGATCAGAATATGTACCTAAAAAGGAATATCTAGTGGAATTACTCAGATATTCCCTATTATGTCTTTCCATTTCCATTCCCATGGTGTTTTGCAATCTCTTCATATAAAGAATTATGACTTCAAGAATATTCTCCTTGAATTTCCTATCAAAATGACATAGTGAGTTTATACATAGATTCAGCCTGTCAGCTCCAAACACATGGTAATGACAGAAGAAAGAGAAAAGAAGAAAATTGGAAGGTAGGGAAAGATATTTAGGCTTAAAAAAAAAAATAGAACTCAACTGAAAAATGGGCAAAAGACTTGAACAGACATTTCACCAAATAGGATATACAGATGGCAAATAAGCACATGTAAAGATGTTCAACATCATTAGCCAACAGAGAAATGCAAATCACAATGAGATATCAGTACATACCTATCAAAATGACTAAAATAAAAAATACAATAACAAGTGCTGAGGATGCAGAGCAACTACAACTCTCATACATTGTTGCGGGGATGCAAAATGGTACAGCCACTCAGGAAAACAATTTGGTAATTTCTTAAAAAGTTAAACATACACTTACCATAGGACCCAGCAATCCCACTTCTAGGTATTTACCCTAGAGAAATGAAAACGTATGTTCACACAAAAACCTATACATGAAAGTTTATAGCAACTCTGTTTAAAATCTCCAAAAACATAAAGAAATAAAAAGCAAAGAAGCACCCATATGTCTCTCAATTAGTGGTGAATAGATAATCAAACTGCGGTACCTCTGTAAAATGGACTACTACTGACCAAAAAAAAAAAGCAAGCTACTGATACATGAAACAACTTGGATGAATCTCAAAGACATGCAAAATGAAAGAAACGAGTCTCACAAGCAGTTAAACACTGTATAATTCCACTGACAGGACATTCTTAAAAAGATAAAACAACAGTGACAGAGAACAGATCAGTGGTTGCCAAAGGTTATGGGTCGGGTAGGGTGTGACTAAAATGAGACAGCACAAGGAAGGTTTTTCGTGTTATGGAATTGTTCTGTGTCCTGACTGTGGTCATGATTATGTGAATCCAAATATGTGTTAAATTCATAGAACTGTACCCAGAAGAGTCAATTTTACTCAACATTAAAAAATAAAATTAAAAATATATACACACGTACACATACATATGCATGAATATATGTATTACTACTATCCTGTAGTCCAGAAATCAAATAAAAATGTAAAGTGTTGAGCAGAGCTAAAGCTACAGACCTACTGAGCTCCTCTGTACAGAAGAAAGCAGTGGCAGACAGTCATTCAGTTCCTATAGGGTAACAGGAAAGACCACAGATAGAGTCACTGTTTGAACTTAACACTGGGGCAAAACATAAAATTGTCAAACTACTAGTGGGGACTAAGGCTTTAAAGGAATTTGCAGAGAAGGAGCACAAAAATCTGCAAAGATATTCCCTCAAGCTGTTGACTTACTCCTAAACTGCATATGTGTACAGAGCAAAACTTCAAGAATGCCGGCAGAAAATGGCAACTGGGAAGATATGAGCAGAGATTTCAGTAGCCACACAATGTTGGAAAGATTGCAATTTAAGACTTGTCATGTTAACAAGACATTGATAAAATATCCTGGGCTTTATGTTGGGACTTCAGAATGGCCTGGGTGTAAAACGACAGGCTCTAGCGTGGAATAAAAGCAAAAGTGAAACATCAGCACCAAACAAAGCCTATAATCCTCAACAAGGTCACAAAAGATGATTCACAAAACAAGTATATAAGTATTTGACATCAAAAATGTCATCCCTGTTTTCTTAATTATAAAACTTCAAATACTTATATTCCTATTGTCTATTTAAAACAGCTATTTCAGGTGAAGCCAGTTTATGTGTCATAGTACCTAAGTATTCATATAATTGTTGTCATCTCTCCACCAACAAGCTACTTTACATTCTATCCTTTCTCTTTGCTGCTTTCCTATGACTTTAGTTGGTTATAAGATTCAACTTAACATAAGCTAATTCAACTTCATGAAATCTCATTAGTTCAGCTACTGCTAAATCATTCATTTTCCTATTTCTAATCAGATTAGATAAAATCCTTTTTATATACAAGAAGATCAACAGACTGCAGTCTAGTCTATGTATTGAGCTTCTCTTGAATCAAGTACTCCCTCCTAAATCCAAATGGCAATGGTTGGAAAGAATGGCATAAAGATACAAAATGCACACACCTGCCTGGGCATATCCCTCCAGTAGGAGCCAGAAGTATAGAAGCTGTTTCCCTTAAAAAGATATGTGGGTGGAAAGGCAATTAACAACATCTTTTGTGTCTAGGCTGAAAAGCCAAGAGTCACAAATGTAATACTCATGTTTTGCAACCTCCTTTAACTCATTTAATATGAAATGACCATCAACTACATGAATAATATGCTTCGTGGCAAATAATTGTATAAAAGAGGGTCTCCATACTTAAGAAGTATGTGATCTAATTGAATAATATTCATATACATGAAACACTTAAATAACAAATAATACAAGATATAAGGTGATTAAATACAAAAATGAATGGAAACCATTGAAATTTGGGGTTAAAAAATGGTCTCATGATAATTTTAGATACTCATCACATAAAAATGCTCTAGTTGTTACTTGGTCATTAACAGATAAGTTAATGTTCATTGAGGAGACTCAGGAGAAATCCCAAATACTAAGAGAAACCTCAAGTTTTGAGGATAACAGCTCTATTTCAGAGGATTTTGTGTGGGTTTATCCCTAAATTGTATAATGATAATGTATTTGGTAGTACCATCAGTATAAAAATGAAATCCATCTCTCTGTGCACTCTTTAAAAAGAATGATTCTTTAAAAAAAAAAAGGATGCATTCATTTACTAATTCAATAAATATTTATTAAGCATCTACCATAAGCCCGATACTGTGATAGATGCTAGGGAAATAGAATGATAAACAATATAGACATTTATAAAACAGTCACTTCATCCCCCTATTGATAAACGCTTATAAAGCCTATATTAATGTAGGGAAGATGAAAATCATTACTTGGTAATACTACAGAAATCAATATAGACAAATGTGTGCACATAAATGTGTGATATCATATACTATACGTGTAATATAACATTCTATGTAATCTACCATATGTTCAAGATCTGCTGCAGACATTTTGTTTTGTGACACAATAATCATTAAGTGCTTATGCTACTACCATCTTCCCTTTTTTGTGTTCTGTTTTTAAACTAGCGATTTGTTCACCCTTCAAATTCTGATCTACTTTATTCTAATACCTTAAATCTATACATTAATATTATCTGTCACATAATGGCTGAGATCTAGTAAAACCTTTATATTGTAACATGTATGTGCTGTTCTACGTATTCCTGCGATAACACTCTACATTGGAAGTATCTATCATCTATGGGTTCAACTCAGAGTGAATGAAATCCTTGCATACCCATTTAACAGAATAAAAACGAGGTTATTAAGATCATTTGTAAAATCTGTTCAGGAACTATGATTCCTTGACTATATAACTGACAGTATAAGAGCAAAACGAGGTAAAATCCAATAATCTACTGAGAACTGTACCTAATTTAACACGTCATTAAAGCCATAGTCCCATTTGTGGCACTAGCCATTCTACAGAACCTAACCCTAATCTCAGTTCTGTCTCCTTCTATGCCCTTGATTACACACCCATCCTGGCATACATTAAAAACCCAGAAAGTTCAGGAAAGTAAATTATCCCAAAACATAAACTTTTAGATAAGTAGTCAAATATTTTTAATTTGCACTAAATTATATCTAGTGCCATTTCATAATCAACATGAAATGAAAGGGCTTTCTGAAGAAATTAAACAAAAGGAAGATAAAGAAGCCAAGGAACATTCATATTAAAACACAATAACTGAGACTAAGTAAATGGAAAACAAAGAACCAAATGGAAATTCTAGAACTTAAAAGTACTCTAAGTGAAATTAAAACTTTACTGGAGGGGCTTAACAATATATTGAAGATGGCATAAGAAAGTGAAGTTAAAGACCAATCAATTAAAATTATCCAACCTGGCAGAGAGAAAAAGGACTAAAGACAAATAAAGCTTCAGAGACCTGTGGGACAGTATCAGATGATCTAAAATATGTGTAATTATGGTCCCAAACAAGAAGATAGTGAGACTGGGGCATAAGAAATATTTGAAAAATAATAGCTGGAAACTTCCCCAATATAATGAAAAACATCAATTTTCAAGAAGCTTAGCCAATCTCAAGCAGAATAAATATAAAGAAAAGCACATGTAGGCATATCATAGTTAAATTGATAAAAATCAAAGATAAACATCTTGAAAGCACCTAGAAAAGGGAGGAAAAGAAATATCATATATAAGAGAAACAAGAATAAGAATGACTACCAACTTCTCATTAGAGATTAGAAGTCAGTAAAATGACACCCTTAAAGTACTACTACGAAGGAGGCAGTAGCAATCTAAAATTTTATATTCAGCAAAAATATCCTTCAAAATGAGAATGAAATAAGACATTTTCAGCTAAACAAAAGCTGAGAGAATGCTTGACAACCAATCAGCACTAGCTAAAGGATGTCCTTCAGGACAAACAGAAAGGGTACCAAATGGATACTTAGATCTATGGGAAGAAACAAAGAGCACCAGAAATGGTAAATAGGTGGCTAAATATAAATACTATGTTTTCTTTTTTCTTATAATTCACTTAAAAGTCAAATAACTGTTTAATACAAAATATAATAACACTGTAAGGTGGGATTTATATCATATATAGGAATAAAATACATGATAAAAATCACACAAAAAAAGATGGGGCAAGAAAAGTGAATTAAATTGTTTAAGGTCTTACACTAGAAATTGGAGCGAGGAAGTAGGGTGGGTCAGGTGGAAAATGAGACAGAGAAGGAATGATGTGGAGTGTCAGCTGTGAAATGTGAGATAACTTTCTGATGAGATGGAAATATTTTTATCTTGCTTGTGGTGGTGGCTATACAGAAAGAAAGAAGAAAAGTAAATGGATTTCCAGACATACTAGGGATTCGGGCATTCATGACTAAACAGATGTTAAGAATGAAAGATGTCTCAAATGACTTCAAGTTTCTGGATTATTGAGCTATCAGTCACCCCCTTAACCACACTGGGAGCTACGGTTAAAGGCATCAAGGATAAAGGTTCTAAATCCTGTTATGGGCGTGTAGAAGTCCCTAGAGGAAAACCAAGTGGAAAAGAGAATAGGGAATGGAATGTAAGAATTTGGAGGGCAATAAACTTTCTAGATCAAGACTTAGATACAAAAGGCTAGAACATAAAAGTGGTAGTTAAGTAGTAACTGTAGGAAAGGTTACCCAAAAATTATATCTTAGGTAAGATGGGCTAAGGACCAGGGACAGAGCTCCCTGTTCAAAAGTCAGAAAGAAGTTATCCCTTTTATTAAGCATATGTTTAATACAAAGGAAGAAAAACACCTTAAAGAATGAGAAATAGCCGTAAGATAGGAGATAAGGAAGTAGTAATGTTACTGAAACAATAAAGGAGTTTTAAGAAAGAATTGTTTGATCAGCTGATCAAATCCTGTGGAGACTTTAAATCAAGATAAGTAGATGAATATGAAATATGAAAGGACAAAAAGGAAATTTCTAGGTGTCAGAAACAAAAATAAAACTTAAACTCATAATAGTAAGTAGGACTCACTCAGCAGCTCCTGTATATATAAATCCCACATACATATCTTAAGGGCTACAGTTGTAATGCATACTCCCAAAGGAACGGCAGTCGGAGGACAGCTGGCACTGGCCTTCCTGCACAAAGCCAAAAGTCAGGAAGAAGCTATCCATTTTATGAAGAAAACTAGAAAAACATTGCTCATTGGCCCTCAGACAGGACATGGAAGATAGTGGCCTAGCTGTGGGTAGAAAAAGAGACAATCTTAAAATTAGTCAGAGATGAAGCATGGAATCAGGGGAGGGTTTTGACAAGATAGGAATGACTTGATCATGTGTATCTGTTATCTTTTGCTATATAACAAACTACTCTAGAACTTAGTGGCTTAAAAAATAACCATTTATTTAGATCATAATTCTGTGGATCAACTAACTGGACAGTTAAGGTACAAATTACAGGAAGAGTGACCCAGCTCAGCTAATCCCTGCTGGGCTTGCTCATACTTCAACTGATGTGTCAGCTGGTGCCTAGGTGATGGCCTCACTGACGTTTCTGTCAGTGAGTAGGCAACAGGGGTGCCTGGGCCATGTGTGCATCTCGTTGTGCTGGAGGTTAATCCAGGCTTTTATACACAGCAGGAGTGGAGAGGCCCCAAACAGCAGCAAAAAAGGAAGCTACAAGAACTCTTGGGAGTCTAGCTTCAGGACTTGTAAAATAACCCTTAGCCAATTGGGCAAAGCCTGTAATAAAACAAGACCAGATTCAAGGGGTGAGATAAAAGGCCCTACTACCTCACAAAGGGAGGAAATGTAAAAAATTGTAGCCATTTTGTAATTTACCACAGCATGTTAACAAAGAAAAGATAGAAAAGAGAAATAAGGCAGTTTACTTAACAGTAAAGCCAAATGGCCATTGAAACACAAAGTGAAGCTGACAGAACACAGAGAACTGTAAATTAGGTACCAAATAACAACCAAAAAAACTTGGAAACTGAGACGTAAGGATTTCTTTAAAAGAGAATTAGGGCCATGGAAATAGCATATAATCTATCCTTACTACAGAAACAATCACCATGAAAAGCCTAAATGAGGTTGTCTAAACTGCCATTTTAAAAATAAAACCTAGCTCTTCTAGCTAAGTTAACTCAAGAACTTCATATAATGCTACCAAAGTTTATTGGATTACTTATTAATATTAGCATGCTTGGAAATAGCTTACCTTAGCATTATATTGTATGAATAAATTAATTTCAATGATATTTCTTTTATATTAATTAAAATTTATAACACTTGTTTTAGAAAAGACAGGTGAGTAACTACAGCAGGTTCACTGAAAAAAGATATTTCAATGCCATTTTCCTTTAAATTTCAATTATACCAAAACATTTCAAATTGGTATCACTTGATCATAAATAAGCAAAAAAATCATAAAGTAACAGCTTTATATTACCTGCATATAGTAACTTCAAAACTAGATACCTGAATAATTTTCCATTATTTTGAAAAGTACAAACAAGGGTTTACTTTGCTAATTCTATTAAGTAGATATCACTGACTATCAGATTTTGAAATATTTTTTTAATTCCCTCACTCAAAACACATTACATTCAAAGATCTAATTATCTTTAAGTCATTTATCTCAATGAAATAAAGTTGTCTTGTAATCTCACGTAGTGGGGCTACGAATATGGGCAATCCACAATACCCAGGTTGAAATTCTAGCTCCACCAGTAAGCTATGTGACTTAGACCTATCACTTACTTCTCTGTGCCTCAGTTTCCTCATATGTAAACTTGAAATAATACGCTATATTATATAATGAGATTATTATTAATTTTAACTAAGTTAATATATGTAAAATACTCAGCACAGAGCCTAATTGTATAGTATGCATGACATAAGTGTTAACTACGATTCTTCTTAGAGTTTTTCTCCTGTTATACAGAAAAAGCCCTAGATTAGGGCTTAAATTCTAATTCTGCCACTTGTTACATCTTTGAGCAACTTACTTGAGTTCTCTGAGTCTCCTCTATTTCCTTGCCTGTAAATTGATGGACTCTAAGGTCTCTTTTAGTTTGAGAATCTCTAATTATGTTGTAATGTGTTAAGGAGAAAATCCACAGGTACTTCTCCTCATTAAATTAGTTGCTCATATCACCTTTTTCCCCTGCTAATTCTGAAATTATTTTTTTCTCCCTTACGTCTCATTTCTTTTCATTCATTTTAATATTTACTAATTTTCTTCAGAGTCACCAGCTCCATTCTTTCTTATTTGTCTCTGGTGACATTTTCCTATGGGATTGATACAATTGTATTCTTACTTACCTCTCACTCATACCATTTCCTATAATTTCAATCTAGTCACGATCTGCCACTTTATGATGGAATGATAACACCAACAACACATTTTTATAGCATTTTTACATTCATTCTCCCATTTAAGTCCCATAGTCATCACCCTGTAAAAGGTTATCAGACTCAGAAAAAGAATGTGATTTGACCCATAATGTACAGAACCAAGAGATAAACCTAGGATAAATGCCTCATAATTTTTTGTGTGTGTTTTATTCCTAATTGTTCCCTTATTTTACTAGGATGAGCACGAAATTAGTTATCAAGAGGACTTAATTTTGAGCACCAACTTGGATACTTACTGGTTGACCTTGTATAGGATATATCACTACTCTGAATCTCAGTTTCTCCATTTATAATAATGTGATAACAAGAAGTTTTGTAAGAATAAAACAAAAATGCTTTATAAAATCTAAGAGGGTATACTTTTTTCAACACCTTGTACTTGCCAAAACATGTCTATTTCTGATCCCCTTGCCCATGTAGCATAGGACTGTATCAGCTTTTACTCACTGTTCTGAATTAACCACCTAGTTTTCAAACTCTTTGCCTTCTTTTAATCCAAAGAAGAAACATTCTATGTTTGGAAAGATCGATTCCACTGAACAGAGGTAATAAAGTCATTCAAAAATGTGTTGAGCATCAACTACATGCCTGGAACTATGAACCAGAAAATAATATATGGAGAGAAAGAAGAGACCTACTAATATGGGAGAAAGATCATTAAAAGTAGAAGTCTGAATAATTGTGCACCCATCTACAAGAATCTGAGAGATCTTTTTCCTTGTCTTTCTTCTCCTTTAATTCTAACTCCTTTCACCTCCGCTGTTGCATAGAGGAACAGAGCAAAGAGAAGAATAAGGAAAAGCTGGGTTCACTTACAAAGGGTACACCAGGGACAATGGGATAAAATATGGTATCTAGAAGTCTACAGCACTCTGAATGTTTCCAGATATCTTACAGAAAGCATCAGTAACTAAGAAACAGGGAAGAAAGTAAAGGGAATTAGGAATACAAGTATATAGGGAAGGTGCATATGGGAAAAAGACAGGAGGTTGTAATTTTAATTACAGTGGTTTGAGAAGGTGACATTTAAACCAGTTGTGTGGTCACTGGAGAGTTCTGAGCAGAAAAGTAAAATATTTTACTTACTTTATGACAAGATGACTAGGCTACTGTGTTGAGAAAAGACATCAAGAGGGCACGTAAGAAGGCAATTGAGATACATTATGAGGTTACTGCAGTAATCCAAGTGAGAGATAACAATGGTTTAGACTAGAGTGGTAGCAGTAGAGATAGTGAGACATTGAGAATTTTAAATGTATTTTCATATTTGGAAAGTAGAGCTTGACAAGTTGGTTACGGGAATAAGAAAGAGAAGAATCAAAGGTGATTCCAACTGGGAAAACGAAGGAGACATTTACTGAGCTTACAAATACCGTGGGAAGAGGAAGTTTTGAGCAAGGAATCAATCATTAATTTGATTTGTGGCATATTAATTATAAGATGTTAATCTCACATCCAAATTGCTATGTGGATATAT
Organism: Rhinolophus ferrumequinum; assembly: GCF_004115265.2. Classification (NCBI taxonomy): domain Eukaryota; kingdom Metazoa; phylum Chordata; class Mammalia; order Chiroptera; family Rhinolophidae; genus Rhinolophus; species Rhinolophus ferrumequinum. The sequence continues at coordinate 29,858,646 of NC_046289.1, forward strand.
ATGGGTATATATGTATATGAGTCTGAAATTCAAGACAGGGGTCTTAAATGAGGACATAAATATAAATTTGGGAGATCTCAGAATATAGTTGGTGTTTAGAGCCATGGTCATCAAGGGAGTGAGTGTAGATAGAGAAGAGAACCAAAGATGGATACTCCAAATTTTAAGAGACTGAGGAAAGAGGACAAGTGATACAGGAAGATTTTTTTTAAAAGCATAATTTTCTGGAAGCCAAGTGAAGAAGGTATACGTAAGAGAGAGAGGAGTATTAAGAAATGATCTTGAGATTTAGCAATATGTAGGTCATTGGTAACCTTATCAAGAGTAGTTTCAATGCAATGACAATGGCAAAAGCCTAACGGTACTGGATTTAAGAGAAAATAGAAGAATAGGATTGAACGCAGTGAGCATAGACAACTCAAGAAGTTTATTGTAAATGAGAAATAAAAAAAGTGTTACCTGGTAAGGCAAGTAGGGCCAAGTAAAACATGTTTTAAAGATAGAAACAACAGTAGGTTTTACCTTCTTATAGCAATGATGCAGTACTGAGAAAGCTTTATGATACAGTGAGAATGGAGAAATCCTGGAACAATGTCCTTAAATAGGCATAAAGAAACAGAATCTAATGCACAATTGAAGGACTAACTTTAAAAAGTTAGAAAATAGCTGAGCATACACAGTACAGAGATTGGATATGTTGGTAGGTAGGTAGGCGAGGTAAAAGTTTACGCATGTTCCCTTCTGATTGCTTCAGTTTTTTCAGTGAGACAGAAACAAAATCATCAGGTGAGGGCAAGGCTGGGGCTGAGATACTGCTGGGAGGTGTGATGACAGAAAACATGAAATAAGTCATCTAAAAATAGAAAAACAAATGATTCAGGAAAATATGGTATGAATGCCAGGCAGTATTAAGGACTCACTTGATGTTTGTGGCCATGAATTTGAAGTAAAAGTAGTAAGCGTGAATTTACATTTTCCTCTAGAGACACATAGCTCCATAGGTACAGATGTGGAGTTGAAAGAAGACTGGATTAACCTGGGTTTTAGTTTTTCTGAGTATGACTACGTTAGAGTGAGAAAAAGATAGTTAAGGTGTATGTCAGGGAAGTGAGGATGCCTGCTACAGATAATGATGGAACATCAAATTTAAGTTGGATAATAGAGGAAGTGATGACTCAAGAGACAGAGGGACAATAAAAAGATGGTAGGATCAATAAATCAATAATTATCTCTATTGTATAAAGAAGACTTAAGTAACTTGCCCAAATCACACAGCTTTTCAGTGAAATAACTGGAATAGAATCTGAATCCAGATGTAGCTCATTCAAATCACTCTTTCCATGGTACCTACAGCACCAAACTGTCTTGCAAATTTTTTTCATAGGCATGCCAACCTCCACCAGGTTGGCCCTAAGGCAAAATTAAAAGTTAGACAAAATTTTTCCTGGCCTCTTTCACCTCCCTCTTTTTCCATGTCCCAAATGCTAAGAGCACTTGTGTCTAAATTCACAAATGAGTCTTAACCTCCCCCAATCTGTACAAAATTACTGTCACTTTTCCCTACAGATGGAACCCCTTCATGAAAATCTGAACCACTAAGAATTACTCTAATAGAAAAATACCTATAAATACAAATGACTAAATAAACTCAACCCTCTTCATGGGTATTCTCATTCTAATAGGGAGTCTGGTTAATTCACTTTAAACTCCACTGTGAAACATTAATACAAATTGAACTGGATCAAGAATTTTTTGTTCTTGATTTTTATTATTTCTATCACTCTCTTCCATATATATATATATATATATATATATATATATATATATATATATATACTCTTTACAAAATCCATAATTCTGATTTTTATATTCTCTCAGAGAATGAGAAAGTGATGACACTATATGCCATGGATCAGACCCAAGCTTGTTAAAGATATTTTATATTTAGAAATGTAAGTTGAACACTATAGTAAGTCTGGAATTATGTGGCAAAGCAAGAATAAATATAGCCATTTTGAGGGTTCTATTATGAGTAAATGGTTGAAAAGAAAAAGGTCTCATTTGTATTTCTGCGAAATCTCTTTTTTTCCTGTTATAAGAACAATGTGTCCCAAATACTTGTTCTCCAGCCTGAATCTCAGAATTAGAAGATCCGTGGAGCAAGAGCAGAGCCACTGCCAACCTTCAGCTTAACATGTCACAAAACAAAAAATAAACCTTTGTTGTTGTAAGCCCATGAATTATTGGGGACATTTGTTATATGGGTAAGTCAGCAAAAGTTAATACTGCATGTGTTACTTTTGTAAAGAGAAAAACACTACTTCAATCTTTAAGAATAGCAGTTATTATAATACTTCAACAACTAGGAAAAGTTAATGAATTGAACTCATATTTTTATGACATTAGAGAATTTATTAAGGAACAAGAAGCAGATGAACGGAAATTCTAGAAAGAGCCTTTCCGAGGTGCGTTGACAATCACCTGCTATTTCTTTCCTAGAAGCATTTAAAGATTCTTGTCATAGATTGAGAATTGAGACTGGTCCATGCAGGATTGGTGAAAATAGAAAGCAGCAGAGCTTATTAGTGTGGTATACTGAAAATGAGAAAGCCCCAAATGCAAGGCTAAAAGGAACATTTGCTGAGTTCTACAGTGATGCAGAAGGCTAGAATGGCAGAGTGAAATCTCCCTCAGCCTAATGATACTTAGGAGAAAACTTGCGAGGAAAGGGGGAATAACCACAAGTAATACATGCCAGGCCTCCAACATCTGCCTGAATTTGAAGCTGTGTGAAGGAAGAGATCAAAGGGGAACACAGTCAGTAATGTTATAATAACTATGTATGGTGTTAAATGGGTACTAGATTTATTGGGGTGATCACTTTACATTATAGAAATGTACATTATATAAATGTCTAATTACTATGTTGTACAACTGAAACTAATAATGTATGTCAACTGTAATTAACAAATAATCTTTAAAAAAACCTCCAAAGAAAGGAATTGAATCTCCTGTAGTATTTCAAGACTGTAGAGAGGAAATAGGGCAGTCTTTCAATCAAAAACCTAGTAGGTCAAAGTTGATAAATGGGAGATGATTAAATCTTACTAAAACTGCAATCCAGACTGACCCTAATTAAATCCAGTTCAATTTCTAATTAAATTGAGGTGTCAGTACCTCACCCAATTGGCCCAATAGTTGTAAACGAGACACATGTCTGAAGGAAGATATCCTCTCAGCCTCAATAAAGTTAAACTATATACAATATTCAGTATGTAATTAAAATTTTGAAAGTCTATTAATATAATCACTACCTTTCAACATTTTCATGGTTTATTTCTTCCTTACTTCACAACACATGTGAAAAGACAAAAAAATATGACCTGTAACCAAGACAGAAAACAGAAACAGAGCCAGATATAATGCAGATAGTGGAGTAAGCAATTAATATGTTCATGAAAAAAGCAAACAAAATTAATGAAAGGATGGAGATAGTCAATACATTAGGAATCTATTAAAAAGGAATCAAACAAATTCCAAGAACTGAAAAAACAAGACATTTAAAATTAAATTCACTGGATGGATTTATATTAGTCTGGACACAGCAAAAGAGAGAACTAGTAAGTTGAAAAAAAAAAAAAAACAGGTCAATAGGAAATACCCAATTGACCCATAGAGAGAAAAGAGAACAAACATGAGAGATATATGTGATACAGCCAAAATATCTAACAAGGTTGAGGAGAGAGGAGAGAGATTATGGTAGAAGCAATATTTAAAGGTATAAAAGCCAAAAATTTTCCAAAATTGGTGAAAAACATCAATCCAGCAAACTGCAAACAGGATAAATGCAAAGAAAATCATGCTTAGACAACACAAAAACAGTTATAAATTAAAAACAAAAATAAAATCTTAAAAGCAGCCAAGAAATACACATCACTTTTAAAGGAGCAACAAGAAGACTGATGGCTGACTTTTCAACAGAAATTATGGCAGCCAGAAAAGAATGACACATTTTGTAGTGTTAAAAGAACAAAAGATGCTAACTTAGAATTCTTTACCAGAAAAATTTTCCTTCAAAAAGAAAGTCAAATAAAGACATTTACAGACAAAAAGCTAAGAAAATCTGCTAGCAGATCAGCACTACAAGAAATTTTAAAGGTGTCAGCACCTCAACCAATTGACCCAATAGTTGAAAAGGGGAACCATCTCTGAAAAAAGATACCCTCTTCAGCCTCTATAAAGTTAAATTATATACGATGTTCAATATACAATTAAAAGGGAAAGAGAATTATCTCAGATGGTAGCAAAGAATTGAAAACATGAATGCAGAGTACTGGAAAGTGTGTGTGTGTGTGTGTGTGTGTGTGTGTGTGTATTAACAAAAAAGAATATTGATCGCTTACAAAAAAATAATGTCTATGCAATTTATAACACATGTTAAATAAAATATATGAAAAAATAGCACAAAGGGCAGGAAGGAATAAATGAAGTTAAACTGTCTTAGATTTTCCATTGTTTGGGAAGTGGTAAAAGTATTAAGTTATAGTACATTAATAAATCAAAGATATTTATTAAAATCTCTACAATTACTAAAGTTATAATTATACAAGAATGTATAACTGGAAAGCTAATTAGTAAAAATAAAATTTGTGAAACTTGACAAATCAAAAAATAGTCAAGGAGGGCCAGCCTGGTGGCTCAGGCAGTTGGAGCTCCGTGCTCCTAACTCCGAAGGCTGCTGGTTCGATTCCCATATGGGCCAGTGGGCTCTGAACCACAAGGTTGCCGGTTCGACTCCTCGATTCCCACAAGGTATGGTGGGCTGTGCCCCTTGCAACTAACAACGGCAACTGGACCTGGAGCTGAGCTGCGCCCTCTACAACTAAGATTCAAAGGACAACTTGACTTGGAAAAAGTCCTGGAAGTACACACTGTTCCCCAATAAAGTCCTGTTCCCCTTCCCCCAATAAAATCTTAAAAAAAAAAAAAAAAGTCAAGGAAAAAGTTTAAAAAACAAAAAGGGATAGCAAAAAATGAATGAGATGACAGATGTCTATCCAATTATAATAGTAATTCCATTAAATGTAAATAAACATTTCAATTAAAATGCAAAGATTGTCAACCTGGATCAAATAAACACGACCCAATAATATGCTATTTCCAAAAGACATACCTTAAAAATAAAAATACAGTTAGGTTGAAACGAAAGGAAGAAAAAATAAACCACAGAAATACTGATGAAAAGAAAGACAGAGTGATTATATTGATAAAAGTTCTAAGTAATCGTTAGAACTACTTAAAAACTACTCCCTGAGATAAAGGACATTTCATAACAACATAATGGTTCAACCATAAATCATAACAACCTTAAATTTTTATACACCTAATAAGAGCTCCAGAATACATAAAGGAAAAGGTGAAAGAATTGAAAGGAAAAAGAGACAAATCTACAGTCATAGTTGGTGAATTTACAATTCTTCTGTCATAACTGATAAAAACAGAAAAAAACCCAATCATTCAAAGATTTAACCAATTTCGCTTTATTAACACTAACATCAACAAACTGCAGAATAAACATTATTTTTCAGTATACATGAAATGTACCAATCTAACACAAATTCCTTCAGAGAAAAAAAGACAGGAAAGACTTTCCAATGGTTTATGAAGCCAAGAAATCTTGAAAAAGATTTCCAAAATCTAAAAAACTTTTACAAGAAAGAAAAATTACAGGCTAATCTTGCTCATGAATAGATGTAAATATGCTAAACAAATTATTAATAAACTGAATCCAGTGATACAATACATCATGACAAAGTGGATTTTATCCCAGGAGTGCAAGGTGAGTTTAACAGTGAAAGCAATCAGTTTAATTCACCATATTACAGAATTAAGGACACAAAGTATATGATTTATCTCAATAAAAGCAGAAAAACCATTTGATAAAATTTAACTGCCATTAACGATTTTAAAAACTCGCGAAAACTAGGAATAGATGGAAACTTCTTTAATGTAATAAAAGGCATCTAAAAAAACCTATAGGTAACATAATAATTAATGGTGAAATGAACATTTTCTCCCTAAGTTCGGTAATAAAATTATCACTATTTCTATTAAACATTGTTCTGGAAGTGTTGACCACTGCAATAAGGAAACACAAAGAAAAAAGTATAACGACTGGAAAGAAATAATTTTATTATTCTCAGATGATATGGTTGTATACAGAGAAAATACAAAAGAATCTACGAACCATTAAATATTTTAAATAAGCTAATTTAGCAAAGGTGCTGTTTATAAGAGTAAAACCAATTGTATTTTTGTGTATTAACATGAAACAACTGGAAAATGAAATTTAAACAATAGCACTCTTCAAATACCTAGCCATAAACCTAACAAAATACGTCTATCTTGGATACCATAAAACACTACTGAGAGAATTTAAAGACCCAAATAAATGGATACATAACCCATGTTCACTGAGTGGAAGACTCTATATTGTTAAGATGCCAATTCTCTCCAAATTGATCTATAGCTTCAATGCAACCCCAATCACAATACCAACAGATTTTTTAAAATCATAATCTGATTCTAAATGAATATGTCAATACAAATGATGGAGTATAGCACCCCCACAAAAAAAGTTGAAGAAAAAATTTGGAGAACTCATACTACCAGATATCAAGACTTACTATAAGCTGTAGTGATTAAGATGAGGTAATGATGGCACAAGGATAGACAAATGGACCCATGAATAGAATATACACTCTAGAAACAGATCCACCTGATTTATATTAAACGTATCCTACAATCCACTGGGAAAAGGATGGTTTTTTCAAAAAAGGGGTGCTGGACCAACTAGATATCCATATGTTTAAAAAATAATTTTTGATCTCTACCTCATATTACTCATACAAATTAATTTGAAATGCATCATAGAACTTCAAGTAAAAGGGAAAACAATAAAACTTCTAGAAGAAAGTTTTGGACAATATTTTCATGATCTTGCAGTAGACAAAGATTTCTTAAATAAGACACATAAAAAACACTAAACATAAAAAGAAAATTTACTAAATTGAACTTCTTAATATTAATTTTTATTTATAAAAAGACACTATTGAGAGAGTGAAAAGACTGGAAGATGATATTTGCCATAAATATATCCAAAGTTCTACAGAATTCCTACAAACTACAGAATTCCTACAAATCCCTAAGACAAAGAGCCCTATTAAAAAAATACTAAAAATTAAAGGTACTCAACATCATTAATCATTTAGGAAATGTAAATTAGAAGTCACTACACGTTGACCAGAATGGTTAAAGTTAAAAAGACTGAATACCAAATACCAAAATACCAAATTTTGACAAGAATGTAGAGCAACTGAAACTCGCCTCCATTGCTGGTGGGGATAGAAAATGGTACAACCTTTTGGGAAAACGACAACCCAGCAATTCTACACCTAAAAACAAGACAACATATTCATCAAAAGACATATATGAGAATATTTATAACAGCTTTATTCACAATAACCAAAAACTAGAAACAATTCAAATGTCCATTAACAGAAGAATAAGTAAAGATCCATTCATTCAATGGAATACCACACAGCAATAAAAAGAATGAACTGCTGCTACACATAACATGGATGAATATTATAGATATAATGATAAATGACAAAAGTCATTCTATTTGTATAAATTTCAACAACAGGTTAAATTAATTCTTGATGATAAAATAAGAAGAGTGATTTCTTGGGGGTGGTAGGGGAAGTCGATACTGAGTAGTAGAAAGCAAGTAGGAAGATTCTGGAGTGCTGGTGTTTTCACTCTTAATAGTGTTATTTTATATATAAAAATTCTTAATATTAATGAAGTTCAATTTACTAAATTGTCTACATCTTGATCTGGGCGGTACTTACAAGGGTCTATATATATAAAAAATTCATCATGTTGTATGTACAATTAACATTTGTGCATTTTACTGTGTGCATTTATAACTCAAATTTAAAAACTATTACAGCAGGTAATTCATATGGGTACATACTTGTGACAAATCTTCTCACTACAGAGGATACACTGTATAATTTTTTTAAATATCCAAATACTAGGAATAAGGTGGCCTAGGTTTTAGCCCTATGTCTATCATTTAGATGTATAACCTTAAACAAGTCATTTAACTGGGTCTTAGATTCTTAACCTACTCGAGTGGATTAGTACAGATAATCTTTAAAGTTCTGAGTCTTTGAAATAAACTGTTTAATTAAAAAATCAAATTCTCAAAATTTCAAGCTACCACACAGTCACCTAAGGCCTGAATGTAGCAAAACCAAGTTAGCGCTTATAATTCTAATTGAAGAAGCTTAGTCAGTTAAGAGCACGCTGCTGTTTATCCTGAATTCCCAATACCTATATTTAAGTTCATCTCCTTTAGTCTAAATATTCTGGTGCCATCCCTTGAGCACCCAAAAAACCTGACAGCCAGATTACGTTTCCTTGCTTTTCTAAGGATGGTTATTCATTCTTCCAGGCCCTGTTCAAACACTATCTTCTTTAAAATACCATCCCTCCTACAGCCATTCAGTCAAAATTAATTGTTCTTTCCTCTGTGCACCCACAGTATGTTGCTTGTACTTCCATTATAAAGCTCTATTTCATTCGGTATTAGTTTTTGCTTTTGTGTATGCAAGAGGGCCCTTTCCAGAAGAATGATATATGCACTTAGGCAGCCAGATTAGCCAAATCAACCCTGGAAACTAATTATTAAAGCATAGTGAGATCACCTTCATATTTGATTCTATGTGAATGGTGACAAAGTGAAATAATAGGTACTAAATGCTGCTGTCCCCTACTCAAAGCGAGAAAAGATTACAATGAATATTCAAGATACTGAACTAATCCCAGTCCTTACTTTAGCCTACTCTCCAGCAGAACATGAAATAGCCAAAGGCAGATAGCTGAACAAAGAAGTAAATTAAGCCTGTAATGCAGAAACAAATCATTTATTAAATAATTGACAAATTATTTTATGTCCATATACAGATGATTAAGAAGGAGGCAAGTGAACTACTTTGGGATTATAGTATATTCAGAATCCCTTTTCTGCTAACAGACCCTGCTCCTACCTACATGGTTGGTACAACATAACCTCTATCTCCAGATCACAAATGACTGGTCCAGGACAAAGTTCTCCCTCAAAAATTTTAGAAACACAACTGCGAAAATAAAGTCAGTCATTCTCTGAATGGCTAAAATGGGAAGATATAAACTGTCATTGGCATTGGGAACTGTCAATGGCATTGTTTTTTCCATTGTGGAAAAGGCAGATTGTAGTAAGAGAAAATGAAGCTTACAGGCAAAGAAAGTCCTGAGAACCTTCAAACCCTGAGCCCAATATTCCTAGAGCCTTATCCTGTATTTAGGTTTTGTGAGATAGACACCCCATTATTCTTATAATAAATTTCGCCTTTACTGAAGCTAGTTCAATTTGAATTGTCACTTGCAACTAAAACCATCATGTGACAGGCTATTACTTTGATGAACCCCGATTAACCATGCTTCCTGGTATTCCTCGTCTCCTCCCACCATAACTCTGGGCTGGTCCTGTGACTATTTTGGCCAATAGAATAATGGCAGAAGGGAAGTTGTGCCAGTTTAGGGCCTAACCCTTAAAGGTCCTAGCAGCTTCTGCTTCCTATGACAGCGCTTGCTTTTGGAATACTTCTTGGAAACCTGCCATCACACCATGAGGCTAATGAATCAGTCATGTGGAAAAACCACAGATAGGAGAACAAAGGCCCTGGACAACAGTCCTAGTCAAGCCTCCAGATGACTGCAGCTATACCAGAACCTCAACCAATCCACCTAAATTACAACCACTGAGTTAATCCATAGATATGTGAAAGATACTAAATTATAGATTTAAGCCACTAAATTTTGTGGCAGTTTATAATGTAAGTTTTAGCTAATATAAAAGTTCAATTCACATGAAGGTAACTTGGAATTATACTCTTTTAACATAGACTACGTATGTCTCGGAGCATGCATTGGAGAATTCTGGCCCACCATCTATTTTTACAAATAAAGTTTTACTAGAAAACAGTCCTGCGCATTCATTTACATATTATCTGTAGCTGCTTTCATGCTACAAGAGCAGAGCTGAGTACCTGTGACAGAAATCATATAGCCCACAAAGCCTAAAATATTTACTATCTGTCCCTTTACAGAAAAAGTTTGGTAAAATCTATTATACAGTACTTGGCAAGTGTTTTAATATACAGTAAATAACTTAAAATGTAAACCTACTTTACAGCCAATTCCTCAAACTTTTAAAGGACACTATAAATATTTAGCAGGCATATCTCCTTTTATTGCGCTTTGCTTTATTGTGCTGCCCACATATTGTGTTAGTTCTTTTTGTTTTGTTATACAAATTGAAGGTTAAGACCCTACACCAGCAAAAAGATTACAACTCAGATGATGGTTAGCATATTTTATTTAGCAATAAGGTATTTTTTAATTAAGGTATATACATCGTTTTCTAAATATGCTATTGCATACTTAATATGCTACAGTATAAACATAACTTTAATATGCACTAGAAAACCGAAAAATGCATGTGACTTGACTTATTGTGATATTCACTTTATTGCGATGGTCTGGAACCAAACCCAGAATATCTCCAAGGTACCTCTGTCGTAGTTTTACCCCAACACAATACAAAGCACATCATGTGGTATATACTTGCCATAGGCCATGTTTGTGCCACTCACCCCCAAATTCATATGTTGAAACCTATTCCCGTAGTGTGATGCTGTTTAGAGGTGAAGGCTTTTGGAGGTAATGAGTCATAAGGGTGGAGCCCCAGAGAGTTCTCTCCCCACTTCCACCACATGAGGAGACAGAGAAGACAGCTGTCTACAGGAAGTGGGCACTCACAGGACATGGAATCCGCTGGTACCTTGACCTTGGCTGGGTACCTTCCCAACCCCCAGAACTGTGAGAAATAAATTTCTTTGTTTATAAGCTACCCAATCTATGGGACTTTGTTACAGCAACCTGAATGGACTAAGACAATATACCTAACTGGGTTGTACTGTTTCTTAACAAGTCTGGCTGTAGGCAGAATAACATTAATCATGGACAGGAAAACAACCAAGTAATAAAATCAGATCCATAACTATTTATCAGTGTAAAAGATCCTACTATGGAGTAGGGATAGGTATCTCCATTTTAAGTTTCTCGTGTATTAGATATGACCTACTTCTGAATTGTATTAAAAATCAGAAAGGAATGTTTTATTATGATGTGTAATTGACAATTTTTAAAATTATTAATACTACTACTTCACAGACCCATCTTAAGAAAAAAATTGGAAAATCCAAGTCCAGTATTTACCTAAGTCAATGATTCTCAAATTTGCCTGTGAAAAATTATCTAAGGCAGGCATTGGTAGTCCCCATTTCACAAATACGAAAAATGAAGCTTAGAGAAGTTAAGTAACTCTGAAAACTTCACTTAAATATAAATTCAGGCAGTCTAATCCAGAGTCCACCTACTGTTCCCTCACTTCAACATCGTGAACACGTTCTTGGAAACAGAGACTTTAAGCAAAACTAATATATAACGAAACCAATTTTACCATAGGCTAATGGATATAAACAAAAGTTAGCTTCCTATAGCATATTTCTGGTAATAAAAACATCACCAAACCTCTAAGTAAAGACCCAAAACACTTTTAATATTAAACACTGCAAAGTGCACATCTTTGAGATATGGGAGGAAACTGGGGTACCCAGAAAAAACCCATGTAGACACAGGAATATTCTGTAAACTCCACACATAGTGGCCCCAGCCCAGAATTTTTTTTATTTCTTTCTCATCAACATTATAAAGAAATGCTGTTGAAAAAAACGATGCTTTTTAAGGACCTGGTATATCTGCATGAACTTAAAACATAATATTGTTTAATGGAAGTGTATAGTATATCTTATTTTTACAATAGCTTTATTTAAACTATAATAGCAAAATAATCATAACTTCTTTAGGGAGGAGTACTAACTTTGCTTTCCAGACCTCTGGTATATTAAAATTAAAAAAGAAAAAGGTACTGCCTCAAAAACACCTCTAAATCGCGATTATTCTTCAAAGCTTGATTGTGTAAGTCACACAATCATACACTTACTTGTATATGCGCATAATTTTTATTCTAAATCTTAAGCATTTTGCAATTTGAACTCTCTGTAGCATGTGATATTGAATGAAATAAAGTTGCATATATTATGCAGTGGAATTAACATTTACTTCCATGTACACTTGGTATGAATGTCGGTGTCTTTTTCTAGCAATTTTTCCTGTTTGAAATAAGGAAAGCATTTCAGATCAGTACAGTGTTTCCCCGAAAATAAGACCTAGCCAGACAATCAGCTCTAATGCGTCTTTTGGAGCAAAAATTAATATAAGACCTGGTCTTATTTTACTATAAGACCGGGTATAATGTAATATAATATAATATAATATAAATACCAGGTCTTATAAATTTTTGCTCCAAAAGACGCATTAGAGCTGATTGTCTGGCTAGGTCTTATTTTCACGGAAACAAGGTAATTTTGCTGTCATTAATAGACTATAGATAACATGAATACAAGCAATAAGAGAATGGTAAACATGAAGTATGCTCCTGAGATTGGAATTAATAAGATTTGAGAGCTGAAGGAGAATTTAGAGATTATCTATTTAACTTTACATTTTACAGATAATAATACCAAACTCCCACTGGAAAAATCCAAAATAGAACTTGATCCAGTTTTTTTTCCTCATATGTAGTAACAGAATCAAGATTGGTCTTTCTAATCTTTGCAATAATAGATTTGCTGAGAAAGATAATAATATATTCAGCCAATATTTTAATATAAAAGAAAAAAATGAGGTGCTGAGGGATTGGGAAAAATATACATTTTAAAGACAATTCCAGAATAAAGATTTTCATAATAGAGATTACTGTAGGAAACCACTATTTCTACAGCAAAAAGCTAAAAGAATAAGTATAAAGGTCTTACATAGACTTTCAAAAGATCATTTGCAGGGGAAAGACCACTATTTCCCAAATGGGTGTTGAACAGAACTCTGGTTGTCTTGAAAAAGTGTTCCATTATCAAAAACTTTTGGAAACACTAGACTAAATAAAGGATTCACAACTGTAAGTATTACTCACATCTTTAGTATGCTAATATGTTTTAATAAACTGTGAGTCTCCAAAAGGAGGAATACATTATATAGCACTTTCAAAACTTATTTGACTACATAAAGACCTCTTCATACCATACCTGTTATAACACCTCCCAGAGAAGAGTTGCTAGAACAAAATTTAGGAAACACTTGGAGGGATCATTTGTAAAAAACAAACAAAAAAACAGTCTAAAGACCCATAGCTGATCATAAATTTAAAATAAAGCAACATAAAAGGGCTGTTGTAAAGACTAGTATGACCTTACTCTCTGTTACATGTATACTACTATCCCAAAATGTTTTTAGATAACCATTTCTATGTAAAGTATGAAAAGCATAAGTCATCATGAATGCTCCTGGTAAATTAACCACTGTTGATACTAGAGAGCCCTGAATTTAACCCACTAGTGCTTACACCTTAACTTGATCCAGTTATAATTTAGAACTATCTGCCAGAGGACCATTATCATGGAAGAAGCAGGAGCAAGAGGAAATGGGGCAGATATAATAAACTGTATTCTTAGGGAAAAAAGAAAGCAAAAAGGCGAAGACTTCAGGGAACCTCTAGCAAAAGAGCTGTCTGCCCAGCACACTTTTCCCCTTCTACTGGCAGAAACTCCCCGTCTTTTGAAGGCTTCCCTTTCCCCTCTCAATGTGATTCTGGTGAGGGCTGTTTATTTAGTGTCCCACTCCCAAGACAGACATGTGATACAGAACTGGCCAGAGTCCTCACTCTCCTAGTCACAATGCCTGTCCCAAAGATGGACATGTGAGCCAAAGCAGAAGGAACATCCTGGAATTTTAAATACAAATGCCATGAGAAACAAAATCTTTCCTGTGAACTCACTAGTTGGGAAGGGGAAAACCTGAAATTGTCTATTACTGTATCTCCTAATGTGTCTGTCTCCCCCAGTTCTGGCTACATGAAAGAAGTCAGCCTGTAACATACTCAGAAAAACAAAGCACTGAAGTGGAGAATAAGAATCCGTAATTACTAATCACCTGATCACATTGCTTGAGTCCCTAAAGTCAGTTCCTGCTCTATACTCTGAGGCTATGTAAATTAATAAACTCCCCTTTTCACTTAAACTCATTTTGAGCTGGGTATCTGTCATTTGCAATAAAAAGGTCCTAATCCATGTATATAACTAACTCAAGAAACAGATATATCTCAAAAGATCTTGTAAAGATTAAAAAAATACTACCAAATGAAAGTGAGAATATTAATTATAATTAGTACATCCTTTTTGGAAGGCAAGCTTGTAATTTCTATCAAAATTTTAAAATTCATACCACTGACACTCAAATTCTTATTGTAACTAATCTTATTTTTAAAAAAATACAAATACACAATGATAAATGTATATTATTATCTGCAACATTTGTCACAGTGAAAAATCAGGAACTTCAATGTCTATCAACTGAGGACTGATTAAATCATAACCTGTGATGCAATATAACAGTCATTAAAAAGAAAAATGTATATCTATATGAACTAATCGTTATGTGCCAAGGAGTATGATGTAGTGGTTAAGAGCTTACACTCTAGGAACAGACTACATGGGTTCAACTGGCAGAGTGGACTCTTATCTCAGTAATTTGAGCAAATTACTTAATCTCTGCTACAATGTCAACTGTAAAATGGTGATAGTATTATGAAGATTAAATGAATTAACAGGCTCTATAACAGACTCTAGAAAAGTATTTTATACTTGGTAAGCTCTCAATAAGACTATTATTATTTTCACTCATATGAAAAGATGTCCAAGATACAATGGAGAGAGAGGGAGATGCAGAATACTATGTTTGAACAAAGATCAAAAACTCAAATGCCTACGGGGTGAAGCAGATTAACATACATAAAGTGGGAATTGCGGAAAACGGGAGAATACTGGCCCTTATCTCCAGAGGACAGCCACTCTAATCAGCTATTGTCCTGTGAGAAAGAGGGTACAGTGTTGCTGAATCTTAAAAAGCTAAAAATATTGGTTTATATGAAATATCTTTCTTTAAATGTTAGAAACGTATGTTTTTGTAAAAACATAATATTGGCCTAATAAAACACGTTTTCTGGTCAGTTATGACCAGTGGTCTGTCTGCCAATTTGCAAACTAATATAATGTCTGATTCCATATGTGCATATTCAAATACATGCTTGTATATATAAGAATAAACAAAATCTTAAGAGTGGTTAACACTAGAGAGGTAGACTGGAGCAGTAAGGTGGTGAAGTTTAATTTCACACTACCTTTCTGTATTGTTACATTTTTTTACAATGCACAAATACACTCTAATCAGTTTTTTAAACTAATTAAAAATATGATTTGCCCCTCACCACCCTCACCCTACCCCCCACACGGTGAGCAACCTGAAGCCGGATGCAAGGGCATGGGCTGGGGTTCCGGTGGCGTCCTGGAGGAGGAGGTCTGGACAATGCTCATCAGTGGCCTCCCTGTGGACATTAAACCCAGAGAACTCTACCTGCTCTTCTGGCCGTTCAAGGGGTTACGAAGCATCCCTGATCAAACTTGTGTCATAACAGCCTGTTGGTTTTGTGATCTTTGACAGCCGGGCCGGAGCAGAAATGGCCAAGAATGCATTGAATGATATATGCTTTGATCTTGAGAACCCACTGACCCTGAGGCTCGAGTTTGCCAAAGCCAACACCAAGATGGCCAAGAACAAGCTAATGGCTACACCAAATCCCACCACAGCTCATCCTGCCCTAGGAGCACACTTCATCACACGGGACCCCTATGACCTGATAGAGGCTGCTCTGTTCCCCCATCCCCAGAGGTTTGGCCCCCGTACTCTCTGTACACCACAGAGCTGACCCCCCCTATATCTCACATGCTGCATTCACCTACCCAGCTGCCACTGCTGCTGCCCTACACGCTCAGATGTGCTGGTGCCCTTCCTCTGATACTACCCAGCAAGGATGGAAACATCATCAGTTCTGTTAGTTCTTGAGTCTTGTTACCGCAGCTTGAAGCCCCCTGCCCCACTGGGGTGGAAGCTGCCCTGAGCTTCCACTGCACTCTGGCGGCCTGTGAAGAGCTGCTGCTTCCCTCAAAAGACTGTGAATTTGAAGCCTGAGTATTACGTTACTCAGTGGGCTGCTTCCTGTTTCCTTTCTCTTCTCTTCCTCAGCCCTCTCCTGCCCCAGAGCCCTTCTCCAAGGCCTCACGGGAGGATTCAGGGGCCTTCTTGCTGGGTCACCCAGACCCAGCTCGGAGGCCTCACGGGGACAGAGCAAGGCCTGACTTCTTGTCCAAATTGGCTTCTGTAGCTCCACCTGAAAGAAACGAGGCTTTGATTTTGTATGTTTTTTGGCATGAATTAAGACACTTAGACTTGTGTATATGTGAGTGTACAATTTGTTCTCACATTGTGTCACCATAGCAACAGGTCCTGGCCACTGATGGTTCAGCACTCCTGGTTCCTCTCTCCACATCCCTCCTTTACACCCACCCGGCTTAAGTGAGGCCCGAGCCCTGCAGCCACTTCCACCTGGTGCCCCCACTCCCTGGCACCCCCACACTTTCAGGCTGAACAGCAAAGACTACCCAACAAAGACGGAGTTCTCATTTCAAATTAGGGTCCTTTGCTTCCTCATCCTCAGATGGGCCAACAACTGTTAAGAACATCCTTTCTCGGCCCATTTTGCTTACCTCTCCACGGCATACCCCACCCTGCCACTGCTCCTCATTCTTTCCAAACTTTGAAACCAAGAAAAAGTAAAAATATTTTTGTACCCTATGTAACAAAATATTTACACATCGTAAAAGATTTTTGTGTGTGTGCAATTAATTATTAAAGACAACTTGTTCGCCCTGTCAAATAAGTTTAATGTTTAGTTTGAGGCATGAAGGAGAAAAGGGTTTCCATTCTCCAGCCATGAGCCTTTGTGTCAGGCATTAGTTTAAGAAAAACAAAGGAAAAATTGTGCAATTTTTGGTTTCATGAGCACATCAGTGCTTTGCCTTTAGCTGCAGCTGTGGCAGTCCTGCAGTTTTCAGACTCGGGAGACATGGTAGCTGTTGTAATTGCTGATCCTGTGAAAATGTGAAGCTGGATAATATATGAGATGTAAAATAAAAAATCATCCAAAGGAAAAAAATATATATGACTTAAGAATTAAGGAGCTTTCCCATTTGCAACTAAATTCAAATGTAATTTCTATTGCATGGATATTAATTTTATCAAAGCATAATTTTAAAAATTGGCATCAAAATCAAAATGTTCAGTATTGACTCTTAAGTGGAAGGGAAAAGATGATCACTTTTTTTAATGTTTCATGGGTTTTTTAAATTCATTTCTTATTTCCAAGATACCCAAAAATGCTTAACCTGAATGCGACTTTAAAGATTGTCAATTTCAATTGTATTTTTTTCTTAGTGTTCTTTTTTTAAAAAAGATTTAACAGTACATAGAGAATTAAAGGAAACAATTTCATTTCTACTTAGCACTCAGACTGTACTTTCTTCCTTTCACAAGTTTCTGGATTTTTATTAACATTTTTGGCATCAGACAGATCCAATTAGCCATGATCCTAAAATCTCAAAATACAAAGAAATAAGTAAATTAATAAGTAGTACCTATTCATCCTCTGATACCCTCAACCCAAAATTGAAAATACTTATTCTTTAGACCTCATTTCAAGTCTAACTAAATGTGATATCATATATAATTCTTAGCAAGGTTGTTATAATTCTTCTGTCATTAATAATTCTCCCCAAGGCTATAGCAGATTCGAAACTAGAAGGGGAAGAGTAAGTATGTAAAGTCACAACTGAAAAGCAAAAACAATATATTTGTATTGTACTCTACAATAACAGAATAGAATATAAAAATATGATTGTTAAGCATACAGTCAGACTTGTGCTTGAATTCTGGTACTGCCACTGGTATTATCATGAGCAAGTTACTTAACTTCTCTACTTCTCAGGCAGTATAAAAGGAATACTATAGTACCTCATAAAGCTTGTAAGGATTGAATAACATGCAAAGTGCTTAGCACAAACAGAACATACTTACATTGTATCTTCCACTTTAGAAAGCAAGAAATGTGTAACGGTTTAAAAATGTGTGTGTCAAAAGTGGCTTGACAATTTTGGTGCTTATATACATCAAAAATAAAATACAGAAGTACTTTATTCCTTGAAATGCAACATAAATGAAGCATGAATTTGTCAATATTTCTTCATTAAATAGTGTGTTAATGTTAGTGCTAAAATATAAGCTCCAAAAAGATAAGGACTTGTGTCTGTCTTATTCACTATTGCATCCCTCACTTGAGCACAGAGCCTGGCACATAGTAGGTGCGCTGAATATTAAATACATTATTTGCTTTGTTCTTTGTTCCTCACATTAACCCTGTAAGGTAATTATAATTGCCCCCATGCAAAGCTAAGAAAACAGGTGAACTGTAGTTAAGTGTCTTGAAAGTAGTAGAAGAGGTAGAACTTTTGACTCCTATTTTATGCTATTTTGCTATTCTGGTATTTCAGTTAACTTTCCAAAAAAATAACAGTATTTTCAGAATTTCTTTTACCTGTTTTAAACTGTCACTTTTTAAGATGCCTTTTAAAAAATTATTCTAAAACAATCCTCATATAGACTACAACCATCAACTAAGAGGCAATATATTATATTTGATAGTATAAAATGTTTCCAACATACATTATTAAATCATCCTGTATAAGTTGTAAATATATAAAAAAATCCTAAACCCCATTCCATCTACCCTGAACTGTCTTTTTTACTAATAACAGTGAAGTTCTAGTTTACCTAAATATTTCTGGGTAGCTGATTCCTAAGCTACTATGTAAATGTTACACCACCCAATTTTTTTTATTAAACATTTTCTATGCAATTACTTCATTAATACCGTCTTTCCCCAAAAATAAGACCTAACCAGAAAATAAGCCCTAGCATGAGTTTTCAGGATGACATTCTGTGAACATAAGCCCTAATGCATCTTTTGGAGCAAAAATTGATATAAGACCCGGTCTTATTTTTGGGGAAACACGGTAGATACTATGACAAAATGGCACAAAAGAAGAACACGATCACCTGTTTGAAGAACTTTAAAATCTACTTTGAATAAGATGTTTATACATGAAGCTGTTAGCAAATTGCACCTCAGCAACATATGAAGAGGAAAGGAAGTAAAAATTATGGAGTATAAAGTGCAAGTTAGATATACATGGTAGGCATTTTCACATTCATTATCTCAGTAAGTTCTTCTAACTCAGTGAAGTAAGTTATTGCTGGTTCATTTTGGAGAAGGAAACTGAAATTTACACAGGTTAAATGACTTCCTACAATAAAGGGCAAATCAAGGTCTGAAATACAAATCTGTTTGACTCCAAAGTCCTTTAAAAAAAACAAAAAAACACTACACCTTGCAGCCTCCCACTTGCACATGATTACAGGGTCTAGGCAACAATTTATAAAAATTGTAGTAAAATAAAGAAAGATATCATTGTAGAGAATAATTCCTAGGAAAGATATTATTGAAGAAGTGAGGCTTGAGCTGAATTTGAAATTAAGTGTAAGACTGGAACTGCTAGTAACAAAAAACGTTAATGCCACAAACATTTCTAAATTAAAAAAAAAAATCTAAATATATTTTCCTTCTGTTTATACTAACAGGACGTAATCTCTGAAATTTTTATCTTTTCTTCCATTTCTTATTCTCTTGCATGTCTATGTATAATTTACCCCTTGTCCATAATCATTTTCATTATAAAGACCAAAAAAAAAATAACTAAGCCTGATATTCTTTCTCTTTCAGCTGGTCAAGATGCTAAAGGACAGAAACATATTGCCACAAGAGCTTAAAGTTATCTCAGAGAACGATTCCTTCATGTTACTGGTGAGAAAAGTTGAGAGTTAAGCAATATTGTTCAAGGTTACACAACTTTACCAGACTAGCATTAGAAAATGGGTATTCTAGTGTTCTTCCTGTGACACAGTGCTCCTTAAATTGTTTTTGTTTGTTTTGTTTTGTTTTTGGTGGAAGTACTATTAATAGAAGAATGATGAAGTCTGGAGTAACATGAGTTCACTTGAAATTCTTTAAAGTTTCTGATTTTATCTTAAAAGCTCATGCAACATCTATACTTTGTGCCTAATTTATACTATTAAAGGATTTAAATTACATAGTCTCAAGTAAAATTAATACTTCAAGAATTATTATGTTTGTTCCCACAGCTTAGATTCTAAAGTTTAGGCTCCTTAGTGTACCCCTTGACACAATGTCAAGTACCCCAATGACAGGGCATAAATTGTGTAGTGCTTCTTTCACCAGATCTCATTTCCTTGCTCCTTCATTTTTCAAATCAGCAAATTTTTTTAAAGCATAGTAAATTTAATTCCATTCTTTCAAAATGTATACTTATTGGCAAGAGTACTATAAAAGTGTAATTATAAAAGTTTCAAGAAGTTCTACTTACTTAAAATTAATTAAATACAAATTCACCTATGAACTCACTAAACAACCTGGGCAGGTTGTCTACGTGACAGTACTTCATTAGACATTTGCTTTTTGGAAGGTCACTCAAAAATTGAGTGAGTTTGCATACTATTCATCTTAACTACAGTCCTAATTACTTTTAAGCAAGTTAAATAATCTTTACTTCTTCCTTGATATTTATCTTCTCTGCCCAATTGTGAAGGAAGAAATCCCTGTGCTTTCATTACTATTTTAGTGTTTTTATTAACATCTCGAATTCCAAATATGCTTTGTTGTTCTTCAATCCTATTAACAGAAGCAAAGTATAGATTTTACCTGTTTTACTCACTGTTTCAAAAAAGCACTCAATTCAACTCAACCAGAAATCTACCGCCTGTAAGAGTGAAAACATAGACTCCTAGATCATTTTCTCCCTATAACAAAATGCTGATTCTCCACTATACACCTCAGTTAAAGTCAGTCATTTGTGATTTTAATATAGTTAAAATTTTCAATATGTAACAAACTATGAACTAATAGTTTACAGTCTTTGCCCAGTAATGATAGTATTAAGCATATTTATTAGAAATTAATTTGACAATTTTCTACTTTAACTAAAAATTTAATTCTGTAATACATTGCTTCCAACCAAAGAACAACCTAGTTTGAGAAATAGGCTTCTTTTCAACAAATCATATAGATCAATATTGGTATATTTGCTAGCACACACAATTCCAGTTGGTAGGATTTAGGTTTTGTTTGCAATAGTGATTTGGCTACTTAATTATATCTATTCTCAAAACAAA
Source organism: Rhinolophus ferrumequinum (assembly GCF_004115265.2). Lineage (NCBI taxonomy): Eukaryota > Metazoa > Chordata > Mammalia > Chiroptera > Rhinolophidae > Rhinolophus > Rhinolophus ferrumequinum. The sequence continues at coordinate 29,880,129 of NC_046289.1, forward strand.
GATATATTTATATATCTTCATCAATAAATGGACTTTTCAGAAAATAATATTGACAGTTATAATGCATAAGGATAAGCTTGAGAAATGAAAAAAAAAATGCTTGAACAATTCCAGAGTTATGTGACTATCATCTCCTTGGCTTAGAATTTGGTTTTTCAATATTTTGACTTTATTTATGAATGACTGAAATACTCCCTACATGTAACTAATATTTTAGGTGTTCTAGTTTATAATTAGCCTTTTATCTCTTTTATCTAGTCTTATATTTGTTCTAATATCTCTTACAGATTGAAAATTTTCAGTTTAGTGCAATAAAAGCATATATTACTAGAGTAAAACATGATTTTAAAATACCCCTTCCCAAAAATTTGCATTTCCCATCCATGTTGTTAGTGAAAAGTTAGGTAATGGATTATCGTCTTTAGCCAAGCGCTTTGGTACTGGAAATTAGCAGCTAATATGATATTAAATAGCCAATGGAACATAATCTACATCATTCTATATTATATACATAAATACATATATTCATTATTTTCCTGATGTTTCCGTGAAACATATATAACAGAACTAGGATGCTCCCTTGAAAAACACCTTCTTTAGAAATAGAAAAAAAATTAGGTGAAAAGTGACACATTTGAAATATAGTGAGTCTACTATGTAATTGTTAAGACTGACTATAATTACTACTGAAGCTATCAAAAAAGTCCTACATCTGTCCCACATCTTGTTTCTAGTTTCAAAGCAGCACACACTTGTTTATTTGCTTCATGTTATTCATCATCATAGTCTCTGTTATTAATAGCAATAGAAGTAGAGAACATTAGAAACAGATATATTAAAAACTAGATCTTAGCTCACCCAAGACTATATAACCTTCATTTCTAGCAAATCAACATAATTAATAACAAAGATATTGTTCTTAGAGATGGACAATAATGTTCAACATAAAATGTTTCCATAACCTATTTTATATGCAAAAATGTTACCAATTTTCCTGATAAACAATAATATAACTATAATACCCATGTTGTATTATCATAATCTGATTTCCAAAGCCTTAAATAATTCAAGAGCCAACCAAAAAAAGAAACGCCTTTACTAAATATTTTCCTTTCTACCATTATTCTTTGAAAATTCTAATAGTTAATTCATTTGATGAAAAGTTTCAATAGACTGCATACTACAGTTGCCAAATTCATAGCTGAGATGATTACAAAATCATCTAGAATATGAAGTTTCAAAGTATAAATATTATTTTTCAACATATAATCCAAAATGTCACCAAGAAACCAATTAAAGACTTCAGAAGTGGCAATACAATTTCACAAAAATACTACCACATTGTAAAATGTGTGCATGGATAGACAATTCTTTCCACTACCCCTGTAAAACAGCTTTAGATAAAATACTTAAAATACCTATTGTGAAGCATGCAGAGGATATTTTATTAAATAAGTCCTCCACCTTTAAAGAGAGTCACAAATCACAACTCATAAAATCACAGCTTTAAGTATGGCCTCTTAACTCAATTTTCTTAAATATGAAATCATAGTACTTAAGTTCAGTAAAGAATAATTTTACATAGTTTAACTGAAACACTTGAAGTTCTACAAGACAAAATTGCACAACATAGCTTCATTTTTATAGGGCTTTTTTTTTTTTTGCACAAAATCGTATCGATTGTCAAGAGCATAAATTAAGCTTTGTAATAAAATCCACATTTGCAGACTGAGGGCTGGTGCCCTTTCCTCTGATTCTTCTCCATATTTCCAAGCTCCATCATAGTAGATAATATTTATATCAAAAACTTTTCAAGTAAAAACGTCGGAGTTATTTCAGACTGCAAATATCCATTTTATCATCAAACCCCATTGCTCCGTTACCACTTCTCCCAAATCTGCCACCTCCTCTTCCTTCCTTCAGCGGCATCCTTATTCCTGACCCTAGGCTTTTCCCCCTAAATTGTACCTCATTCTCATGTGACAGCTTTTCCAGATTAGATTATCTTTAATTTCACTGGCAAGGTTCTCTTCTCTCCTTGACATTTTGTCTGTGCCACCTACCTATCCCACCTGGGTTTTTCAAGGCCTTTGCATTACGTTTTTATTCTGCTCAAGAGCCTCATGCTCACCAACATTTTCATTTATAAGGTTGCCACTAACTTTCAACTCCCCTTAAAGAAAAATCAGTTTCTTCTTACCTCTAGTAAATGTACTAAATTCTGCCTTCAGGTAATCACACTTGCTCCTACTTCACCTTAATATGGAATTCCTTTTACATTTCACCCTCAAATGCACATGTAATTTATTTAGACAATTTTAGCAAAATAATTACATACACTGTTTTAGTTGTTTGCATATCAATGTTATCCCTATAGAACAGTAGGTATACAGATAAGGACTGCATCTTTCAAAGCATTCTGTACACCTATCTTCTGTCACTTGACCCAAGAAGGATGATTCACTGAATAAAACTATTATGGAAAGCTTAAATAAACAAAAAATGTTTTTAAAAAAATCTGTTTTAACTTTAAAACATCTATGACCTTTCATTTCCGTGGACAGCTGACATACTTTGGTTTTCCTTAAGCTTAACTCTTACTACTCTATTAATTTTCAATACATGGCTAGAATTTAAAGTGCAATTTGAGAGCTGATATAGGGTGTACACTTTGTACCCCCCCCCGCGATTAGAGTCTTTGAAAATCATCAGTGTCAACTCAATTCTGAGAAATACAACTGAATCTTTGCACAAGACAACAGTTTCAGAACCAAAAAAAAAAAGAACAGCACATCTTCTGATTTTGGGGGATTCCTCCTTTCCCAACAACTAGTTTAGCTAGTTTCTCTATCCACGGGGCTTTGGATTAAGAAAATTCAATAAATTACATAAATTAACATCTGGAAAGAATACCAAGGAAAGGCAACCAGTTTACTTAAGAGTGGAAGAAGTGTCACCGATATCTCCTTTTCATAAAACTCAAGCAGCCAAATTAAGCCTTGTACTCAGTACCTACCAGCAGAGAATTTTTTGTACCTAATAAAAGCAAGTCTCATTCAATTTAGTCCCTTCTCGAGCACCGTCTCAACCTGTCAGAATTTGACAAGGGGAAAAAAAATTAAAAAGAATAGGGGGCGGGGGGTGGGGGAGAGAGACACTAGAATTCCCGTTTATATGGTTTCTTTTTCCGAAATCACAACAGAATGCCTTGGATTTCCTTCACTCCGAACTAAGCCCTCAGATTCCAAATATAGTTCTTTAACCCCCGCCTCGCCACTCAATTACACAGAAGGCTTGCCAACTACAGACACACAGCAGAAACCCCTACAAATCGGCTTGCTATTCATCTCGGAAGTCATGCCCTGCAGCAACTGCCTATCGCCGAACAGAGGGACATTACCCAAATACAACGCAACGGAATCAGACGTGCTGGGCACACAGGGCTTCCGAGAGGGAGGGAAACGCGACCCGGGAAAAGTGCACTCCTCAACAGCCTTGGGACCATTAGAGAAGGGGGGGGTTCCTAGAAGGGAGGAGGACACAGGAGCCCAAGTGGGGGAATCCTTCTCTCTCAAGTGAAGAGGGCTGGATCCCCAGCCGCAGGCTGCAACCTGTCCCTCTAAGGAAACGAATAGGAGGGCAGAGGGCCCTTAGCTCGGAAAGGGGGAATTGCAGGCACTTTCCGAGGTCCGGGTGCAAGCCGATTCCCCGCCTCCCCGGGGAGACAAGGGGTGTCCCATGGGTAACTGAAGAGATGCCAGGCTCCTGAGTGGCAACCTGAGGTGGAGCAGAGATCTGCCTGATGAACACCCAAGTCTTGACCGGCCCGTGTCCCAGGCAAGCACCACAAGAGCAGCGCGGGGCTGTTCGAGTGGGGGAGGGTGAAGGGAGGGGGGAGAATGGGATTCCCCCCTCTCACAGACGAGCATTAGCGGAGGAAGCGCGCGGGCCAGCCCAGAGAGGCGTGCTTCAGACTGCGGAGCCGGGATCCCCGCGCTTGCACCGGCAGCAAGGAGCCCCGCAGCGCCCGCCGCACCGGCCCCTCGGTCCCCGGGGGCCAGGGACTTCGGCGGCTAAGGCGCTGGGGCCTGACATCCCACGGGGCCGGCTCCAGCTCCGGGGACCCCCGCGGGAACACCCCAACCTCCAGCAGCTCCCAGCGGTTGTAAAACGCCCCCCCTTCCCGTCCCCCTCCTCACTCTTCCCTCCTCGCGAGGCCGCAGAGAAGGGTTACCACAGGCAAGAAGCCTGAGGCAAGTCAGGGACAGCGGCGGTGGCGGTCCCGGACCTCCTCCCCCGGTTACCTGTAAGGACTCCGACACGGATTTGATGATCGTGGTTAGTGAGGATCATTCCCTCGGTCGCCATGTTTCCCAGCGCAGTCACCGCACTGACAGGAGCCCGGAGAAGCCGGAGCTCGGAGCGCGCCAGCCGAGAGCGCGCTCGCCTTGGAGAGCGCGACAGCGGGAGCGCGAGGTGAGCGGGGAAGGAGGGGGAGGCAGCCTTGTGCCCCGCGGCCTGCGCCGGGGAGAGGCCGGGCCGGGAGCGCGCGAGTCCGCGGGAGGGGCGGAGTCAGGGCGCGCGACCCCGAGTCAGGGTCGGAGGCGGCGAGCTGCGGGTGGGAGACGCGGCGGCTGCGGGAGGTGAATGCCCGGAGGTGTCGGTGCGAGGCGGGAGAGACCCAGGCCGCTCTGCGGAGCACGAGACCCAGGGCGGCTGGATGGCAGCAGAGTGAGGAGAAAAGAGAGCACAGGCTCGGAAGGTTGCGGGGGCGGACTCGGGGACAGGGCGGAGCCACACCGCGAGGCGTGGAACTTGTGGAGAGTGAGGGGAGGAGTGAGCTCGGCTGCGGAGTACCGGGAGCGGGAAGGAGCCGGCCCAGCCCGAGGAGGACCCGGGAACGCTCCGGGACGCGCGAGTAGCGCTGGATTGGCTGGGAGAACGCGAAGCGGGCGCGCGCGAGACACGAACGCAGTCTCAGCGGGACGCCAGACAGAAGCAATCTCCTGCCGAGCCGGGCTCCACTTCGTTTGTCAGCACCTCTGGCCGGCTCTCGGGGCCACGGAGCCACTCTCTGGACAGGACGAGGAAAGGGCTTAGCACGCGGGGCCACCCCTTGAATCCACTGGGAACTGCCGGCCGACTCCCTGAACGCACCAGGGAACCTGGAGTTAGCTTAGAAAGTTGCGTGGGTGGCAGAACGGAGGTACGGTGACAGTCCACCGTGGGCGAAGGAGGTGTATCCTGTCTTGCCTCCTGTCCCCGCTTGCTTCCTCGCGTCTGCTCGCCCTGCTGGAGGATTTCCGCCTCTCCTGTGCTTTAGGATACCCTCTCCAAGTCTACATGAGAGTCCTCACGAGCTTAGGAGCCTGCAGCAGAGTATCTCGAGTGTAGATATCTGACTATCTTCTTGCTGCTGTCTTGTGGCTTTTTGTCTTCATCGCCACGATCTCTGCTTTTAAATGAAAAACACCAATCTTAGAAAGTGGGAAGAACGTGTTCCTCTCACTTGAACCGTGTCACAAAAGCGGAAATAGAATACAGGCCATGACAATTGAGTTTCATTTCAGTGTTTGTGGAATATGAGATTACCATGAAAATAGCTTTTGTTACCACTTGTTTTCAGGTGTTTTTCATAAAATGTGTTATTAATCACCTGTGGCTATTTCACATCAGTTTCTTTTTTCCCTTCTTTCAACTTATGAATAAAAAGTTATATACACACGTATATATTTTTTCCTGCGGTTCTCACCCATGGTAAAACCTAGGAAGCATAAAAATGAAAAACAAAGTGTCAAAAATGTATAATCATCAACGTTTGTACACAATTAAAATCTCAGTCAATGTGATGGTTTTGAGTTTTTTTATTGGTCCGTTTGGGAACATGGACTTACCTTCTAACTGAAGATTTACATTGTTATGTATTTCGTTTTAAATAAGAGTACAAAGGAGATGAGGGATAGAATTGAGGTGGGATAAAATGAATTATTAATAGTAAAATTTCTTTTGAGTATGTGTATTGCATGGTATTTTTGACAGTGGATTAAAAATTGAAACCAGATCATGAACCCACTTCCTGTAATTATCACCGTAGAGCCTGGTGGCCAAGGGATTCTTAACTAGTTTCAGATGAGAGATATATATGAGAAAGTGTGTCCACAGGGTTTCCTTCCTCAAACTAAAGATGAAAAGCAAATAGTTGGTTACATTGTTACTTTTGTAACCCATCTTTATTGTCTGCAGCACTCTTACATTTGAAATGATTAAATGTCTTGAATATTTTTAGAGAAATCCTAAACCTGCCCACTCATATGTCCTTTTACCTTAAATAAGTTTGGGCCTTTTCATCCTTTAAGGTGATAGACTAAATAATCATCTTTTAAGTGGTAGACTAAATAAGCACCCTCTCGACTTAGAAATGCTATAATTCTTCACGGACAGAATCTGGCACTTGCGTTTTACAAATAAAAAAGACCTATGTAAAATTAGTAATGGTGAACTTCATTAAAATTTAATTGAGAAGGGTGAATATGAATTAAGCCTTACAAAGTATATGGAGGTTTGTTTGCTAAAATTATTAAAATTGCTGAAAAAGGTGTTCTTAATAGAACTAAACTGGACAATTATAATAGATGCCTGTCTTCCAACAATTTTCCTCAAGTGTATTCATCTCTGTCAAATTTAGCAAGCTATAACAAAATTTAAACAGGAAAAACCCAGTGACCTTACTGTCTAGTGTGACCTTTTACTGCTGGTTATTGAATGATTATGGCAGTATGCACATGGTTTTTTACTCCTGTTGTAGTGTGACTAGTTCTTCAAAATTTATCCTGGAATCAGGTGTTATAACAAAGAAAATGTTCTGGAAGGTAGAAAGACAGCAACATTTCCAAACATTGACAAATGTCTCAGGAAAATGGTGGGGCAGAGGAGAACCAGAAATGAAAGAATTGAGAGTTTGTATGGGTAAAGAATGAGAAGCGCCCAGGGATTTATTCTCTCCGTTCTAAGAGTTTAATAATGAAATCTACAGGAGTTTACATTAACTGAGAATTAACATAAAAGGTAAACATCTGGCTTTCATAATGATTTTCATTATGAAGATTATCAGTAGAAATGAATCACTGAATAAAGGTTGAGTTTTTTTCCAGTAATGATATATTTGTACTTAGCCCTCCTGGTACTTTAATTTGCCTGTGGTTAATCACTATTTCAATATAAATAAGGCAAAAGCTTACTTTTTCTGTAGTCAGACTCTCCTCAATAACACTACCTGTGAGCAAGAAGGAATTTGGTAATGGACTATTCTTCCTCTCAGGCTCATTTCACTCTTGCCTTTTTCCTGTTTGGCTAAATGTCACAACTAAAACTGAGTCGATTAAAAGTGGGTGCAGACAACATTTTAAGTATGCTACTAAATTGTACTCCTTAAAATGGTTAAAATGATAAATTTTGTTATGTGTACTAGGCACAATAAGAAAAATGGATGCAAGGTTGATTTTAACCTGTAATTTTCTCCGAAGAAGCTTGATTATAGTCAAGATAAATTTTAAACTGTCTAAATTAGGCAGTATATTAATTATTTCCTAGGACTTCCATAACTAAGCACCACAAGTTGGATGACTTAAAACAACAAATATATTCTCTCACATTTTTGGAGGCCAGAAGTTTAAAATCAAGGTATTGGCGAAGCCATGCCTACTCTGAAGACTCCAGGGAAAAATTCTTGTCTCTTTCTAGCTTCTGGTAGTTGCCAACAACGCTCTGCACTCCTTGGCTTGTAGCAGCATCACTGCAATATTGGCTTGGCTTCCATCTTCACATGGCCTCTGTGTGTATTGTCACTTGTCCTTCTTACAAGGATACCTAAGTCATTGGATTTAGGGCCTACTGTGATCCAGTATGACCCCTGAATCTAATTACATCTACCAAATAGGTCACAATCTGAGTCAGAGTGAAATTTGGGGGGACACCATTCAACCCAGTACAGACAGTGATAGATTACATTACTGTGTATATTCATGAAAACTTATACACTAGAAATTCAGTCTATCAGAAATGACAGTTCAAAGGTTTCTTTAAAAGCTGAGATTTAGAAATTAGACACACTCTTAGAGAAAATACAATTCTATAGAATAGAGAACACTGGGAAAGTTTTTAATATTTGACCTAAGTAGCCTAATTTCTTCCCCCCGAAATAGTTTTCTAAATCAGAATTTTCCAAAGTCTGGTGAGATAAATGTATTCATTCCTATTAATGAAATGGACACTACCTGTGAGCAAGATACCCTTGTTATCTTTCAGTGAAGTAAAGATGAGCCACCTCAATTGCTCATGGAGTTTGATGGCACTTTTTTGGGAACAACTAGGACAATGTTTTCCAATATCTTCCATGTAATAAATTTGAACTTTTCCTTGTACTTTTGATGTTCTGTTTGTTCTGCACAGATTTCTGCTTGAATAATTATTTTGTGGCCTGGTCCTTTGTATTTTTTCCCACCCTTTCTCTCTTCCTCTGAGGTCCCCATCTGGAAATCCAGATGTACGAGGATATTTTTGGTTGCAAGAGACTGATACTAGTTTAAACCAAAAGGAAATCATTTGCTCATACAGCTGGGAAGTCCAGACGTATGTATAGCTTTAGGGTTGGCTAGCTTCAAGATCTGAAACCATAACATCAAGATGCCATCTTTCAGCTGCTAGTTCTTTGTTGACTTAATTCTTGCGTTGGCTCTTTCTATGGGATGGCAAAGATGGTTTTGGCTTCTCTAGGCTATAATTTAGATCAGTAGTTTTCAAGTCTGTCTGTGGCAATGGTAGACCCCAAGACCCTTTTAGAGGATCTGCAAGGTCAAAACTTTTTTCATACTAATACTAAGGTATTATTTGTCTTTCCACTCTCATTTTCTCATTAGATACAGTGGAATTTTCCAGCAGCTACATGATGTGTAATGATATTCCTCTGATATCTGATGAAATGGATTTGTATATTTTTATATTTAAAAAATTTAATATACTAAATATCAATAGATACAACTTACATAAATGAAAGCTCTTTGGAGTCCTCAATATTTTTTTTTTTTAAATATAAAGTCCTGAGAAAAATCTTGAGAACCATAGATTTAGGTCATATAACCATCCCCAAAGCACTTACTAAGGCAAGGGGGCTGAAATTTTCTGATTGGGTAGACTGCCATCATGTACTCACCCAGAGGAAGGAGATCAGCTGTATGCCTATCAAATGAACAAATACCAGGGGAGGATGGATCTGGGTACCATATGTAAGGAGAGTAGTGCTTTGATTGGTTAGCAGTTAGTTCAAATCTTTTTACAGATTCCTATCTCCACCATTACTACAGATTTTATTCTTTTCTGAGAGCTCTAATTTATACCTTTAATACCACCCACATCATCTCATGTTAATATTCACAAGATAGAGAAGCTCTTCCAGATGTGTCCTAACAATTTACAAATGTACAAGGTCACCCTTATTTGTATGGCTGATTATGTAATAAAAGAAGAAAACCAGGAACAAAAAGTTTCTGATTTCTAAAGAAAGCACTGGTATTTCTCCCTCTTTAATTGAAAGAAAGGATAGGCAATAATGAAGGAGGACAAAATTTGCTAGAAGAAGAAAGAATTAGTAGATAATGGAAACAAGGGTAAGATTTGTTAAATGGAAAAGGAACATTAAGTGCCCAGAAGCTATTTGATTTCTTAAAAGGCTCTGTCTACAAGGCCTGAAATTTTTAGTGTTCAGTATACACTAGTCAAGGAAAGATAGTCCCATCCTTAATAACTGACATTATTGAGGTTGTGAACTTTTTAAAAATTCACAAACAGCATGCTTTTCTTAAATTATTATTAATTGGTTTTCATGTAATCAAACTTAGCTTAAAACTGAGCTACCCTAGAAAAATACCTTTGTCTCTATAAAATATGTATATATACACAAAAAGAAAATTATTTTGTTAACCTAAATCTCATTTTCTCTCAGGTTGACTAATAATTGGAGGAAGTTTGTACAGTTTTTCAGTTTAAAATTAACCTTAAAGTAAAAGTTTGGAATGTTAGGAAGTATAAATGAATTTGTGAAGGAAGCAGAGATCAGTTGCCCTGAAAAATCTCATTTAATCATGTAATATTTACATTTTATATTTATTTACTTGTGTATCTCCTGTGGTATTGACTGGTTGCAGAGCAGGTATCCCTTTCCAACACAAAACCTTGTTCTCTTCCATTTCCTAATATTTGATTACTAAATACAGAACATATGAAGCAATGGGTACTTTGAATTGCTAGCAATGCAGGCTCCCCCCCAAGGTGCCAAAATGGCTGTTAGAAATTTGCCTTGGCACATAACAGATTGCAAAAGCCTGTTCCTAAAAAATGAGACACCATCTAAGGTGGCCATAGTTCACACAATCAATATTAAAGCTGGATTTTCTGCCTAGATCTAAAAGGGTAAGGCATAATGTTGTATACTGTCACTTGAAAGTATCAGGTTACGGTTGTGGCTGGTTAGCTCAGTTGGTTAGAGCGCGGTGCTCTTAACAACAAGGTTGCCGGTTCGATCCCCACATGGGCCACAGTGAGCTGTGCCCTCCACAACTAGATTAAAACAACTACTATGTGACTTGGGGTTGATAGGTCCTGGAAAAGGACACTTAAATAAATAAAAAAGTTAAAAAAAAAAAAAAGAAAGAAAGTATCAGGCTATGGTTGGCCCTATTTCATATAGGATAGAAGTGTGACAAACATCACTAAGAATTTTGAAGTTATTGCAAAAAGACACCTTTTGGGGGTGAAATGTTAGCAGATATTTTGTGAATAGCTAGAAAATCAAGGCAAAATAAAGGAGATAAGCCACAAGAATAATACTACCTAACATTATTGTTTGTAAATGTATTGCTGATGGGACAGAGTTTTTCCTCAGTTGAACTTAAAATTGAAAAGTATATCCCAAATACAGTCAAGGATATCAGGAGTTTTATTCTCAGAGAAACATAATTGGAATATTATGAGTATAAATAAAACTATAATAATGATGTTTCGATTCCACCAATACTTTCTGACTGCTAATTCAGTTCCCCTTAATAATTTGATTCTGAGATTGGGGTACCCTAACTATAGACATATTCTAACCACATTGGAAAGTATAGCGCTCTCTGTACTTTAAATTAATATTTGGTATCAGTGACTCTCTTGAGAGTTTGAGTAGCTTGAATGAGTCTCTGATCTTTTGGATATGTTGACCAAATAAATTTGTATACACAAAGCTGAGATCCATATCGTGGACTTATCAAAATGCAGACACCCATGAACAGCCAGCCATTCTAACTGACAATTTTGCATTGCCATGTAGGTGAAAGTCAGAGTCCAATGTAAAGTATTAAAAACAAAGTAAAATAAAAATCTGCAATATTTCAGTTTTGTGTTTTGAAAAAATTGAATGATTTGGAATATTTGAGAGAAAGATGACAAGCCTGAATGTTAATGAACGTAGAATTTCAATACTTTGGAGATGGCAAATGATTCATTTTTAAAGAATCATTTGTAAGTCTCTGCTAGCAAGTAAACTAGCTTATTTGATGGCTTAGTAAATGAATAATTAACAATAACAAATGATTGCAATAAAGTTCAAAAGATGGGGAAAAGTTCAGATATTCATCTAAACCCACTGAAGGGGTAAAAGAACAACATGTGATTTTAAAACATTTAAATGCTACTCTTTTAATCCAGTTTTTAAATTGCGTTCTAAGGCCCTGAAATTAAATGACTTGTTCAAAGTAGTCAGTGGAACAGTCAGATTTTATATTCCTGATTTTTGTTCTCATTGCTCTGTCTAATCCAATTGACTTGGAAAATCTCTCAGGACTGCTAACTTTCTTGAAACAGAATGTGGGTTTCACACTCAGCTAACTCAGTTGGTAGAACAAGAAACTAATCATCTAAGGGCTGCAGACCCTATTATTTTTGTGGTTAACAGAGGCATAATATGAATTGAATTGGAATGTGAACTGGTATTAATAATACCTGGTCTTTGGTAACCAGCTTAATTGTTAACAGCATCAATAAACTATGGTAGTTTGAATTCAACATTTCTAAACTCCAGTTTCGCTTCTGTGAAGTGAAGAAACTTTATGCTTATTTAAAGTCCCTTCCAATGACTTTATGTGAACTTTTTCTAGTCCAATAGTACATTTTTTTTAATCCACCTTAAATACACCTTTATAGATTTAAATTGACTTGGGAAGAATGAAGATTTTTAATTGGTTGGCTTATTTTGCTCATTACCAGAAGGTAAAAGGATTCCTACAGGTCATAAAGTGTTTTGTAACAAATCCACTTTCCCTATATTGGCACGAAATAGAAAATTAATGACACCTAATCAGAATAAAAAAAAGATCTGAAGATCTCAGGGACTATAATATGATCCAGTAGTATCATATTGACACAAGAGACCTGGGACTTTGCAATGAACTTTCTGTGGCTTTATGCAATATCTGAGCCTCTATCAAATCCCAGGCACTATGTCAAAATGAAAAGACGAACAAGACATAATCCTGGGCCTCAAAGAGCTCATCATTTGGTGACGGAGGTAGCTGGGTGAGCAAATAATTGCAATATAGTTCATTAAGTGCTGTGATAGAGGTAAGAGAGCCTAGAACAGTGATTCTCAAACCTGGCTGCACTTAAGAATTTCCCAGGGAGTTTTTAAGAAATACAAATGCTCTTGCCCTATCCCTCAGAGATCATGATTTAAATGATCTGGAGAGGGGCCCAGTGAATTGGTATTTTTAAAAGCTCCCGAGGAGATTCTAATACACAACTAGGATTGAGAATTATTGGGATAAAAGATGGGCACCAAACTCAACGCTTAGGACAAATAGGTGGTGGTCAAACAGACAAAAAAAGAAGAATCTTTCAGGCAGAGGAACAGCTTTGTGCAAAAGCATGGAGATAATAGAACTCATGGTGCATCAGGGGAACTGCAAATTGTTCTGTAGAGCTCAGTGTAAGATATATGAGAGAAGGGAGAATATAGTGAAAGTTGAGCCTAGGGACAGAGGCAGGAGGCAAATCATTATATGGTCTGTGAATGAGTTTGGACTTTACACTAAAGTCAATGGGAAACCAGTAGGGAAGTGACATGATCTCATTTCTTTTTTAGAAAAGGTAGTTTCAGTGGTGCTGTGGAAGATGGATTAGAGGTACTGAAAGTAGGAAAACTAATTAAGAGGCTATGGTAATCCAGGCAGGAAAGAGGGCCTGAACTAAAACAGTGGTACTAAGAAGGTAGAAGATATTCAAGGACTAGGTAGCTAAGAGGCAGAGTCAACTGGGCAGTTGGATGTGGTTGGTGAGACAGTAAGAGGAGACTATGCAGTGTAATTTTCCTTATTTTGTACCTACTTTTACTCGTTTGCCAGTGGTGGATCTGCCCAGAATTAAACATTTCAGAGGTAGAAAGGAACAGCCTTTCATGGACTTGTTAACAACATACATTGTGGTTTGATTCTAGTCATTTCAAAATCAACAGCTATCAAAATAATCTGATGCTGTTTTACAATCCCTAAATGAATAAATTCCTGCCATGCTTAGGGCCAAACATTTAACTAGCATTTCCACCCAGTTTGGTGGGGAATGAGAGGGGAAACAGCACTAAAACAAAGGTTTGAGGGATTTTAATTAACACAAATGGCTATGCCTAGTCTTGAAATCTGTCCAAGCAAATGGAGTGAAAGTCTTCTAATACTTCAAGAGATTCATCTGGCAGTGACCTAAGAAACAGCCTCCCTCCTGCATCATCACACTGACTTCTTTTAGTTCCTTGTTGTTCTGTGCAGGTCTTTGATCCCAGGATTCTCTAAAATGGGGGGGGGGGGAAGGGGGAGGGGCAAGGGAGAAAAAGAATAGAAAAGATATTTAAAACATCAAGTGCCCTGGCGTTCACTTTGTCAATCCCTAAAAATTATAAATTAGCATGTACTTTAACAGATGCATTCCAAAAATCCACCACCATCATTTCAAGCCTTTAAAGTGATTTTGGAAATGAAAGTAGTTCTTACCACATCAGATTCATTTTTGCCTGTAGTTGCTCTGCCCATAGTGGTCGTGCCCACAGTACCTGAGAGGAAACATTGGGAAAATGAGAATTTTCTTTGAGGAAAAAAAGAAAAGTTTTAATTTTAGTTGCAAGGCGATTAACATTCATCACAGTATCATATTATCGTATCACTGTAGGATTGATTCTGGTGTTAGCATTGATGGGAATTTTCTCATTGTTTTAAAAATAAACTTTATCAAACAGTATTTTTTTTTCTTTTTTTTATTGGGGAATATTGGGGAACAGTGTGTTTCTCCAGGGCCCATCAGCTCCAAATCGCTGTCCTTCAATCTGGTTGTGGAGGGCGCAGCTCACTGGCCCATGTGGAAATCAAACCAGCAACCCTGTTGTTCAGAGCTCGCGCTCTAACCAACTGAGCCATCCGGCTGCCCTCAAATAGTATTTTTAAAGTTAGAGTGACAAACATTTTTTTGTTGCTCATGTCCCACAGGAAAAAAGAATCATTGAATATTACATACAAGTAAAAAGTTTTGACGGGCTTCTAAATGTACTTATAATACAACTTTTAAATGAAGAAATGTGATGTTAAATCATATACATATTCTTGTATATACACACCCTCAGATAACCTAGATGCATATTCCACAAAAATGGCCAACTGTGGATAGTGAAGAGCAAACAAAAGATAAAGGTGGGGTGAGGAGGAGAAACAGGAGGCAGAGAAAATGACAGGAACAGGCTGAGATTGAGAAGGAGAAGGGAGGCAATAAAAAGGAGAGAGAAGAATGCTAAATAGGCTCTGTAGTGAATCTGTCCTCAGGTTAGGGTTGCCGGACTGAAACACAAGACACCCAGTTGACTTTGGATTTCAGTAAACACTAAATAATTTTTAGTATAATTGTGTCTCATGCAATATTTGAGACATAGTATAAAGTTATCGTTTATCTGCAATTCAATTTTAACTGTGCATCCTCTTTTTCTTTGCTAAATATAACAACCTGTCTTAGACATCCTGCTGCTCTCCAAGTGTGTGATGCAAAACAGTTTGGAAGCTAATGTCACTCACTGAAATAATCACTAACAAAGGTGCAGTTTACTTTTTTCATCCTTTAAAGTTTACAGTTTGGAAAGAAGACTTTTATTCACTCCCTGGACTTCTATGGGATTTTATATGAAGTGAATGAATGACCTAGTTTAGAAATTAACTTCATAACCTACTAACTTTGACGTCAAGTTGCCTCAAAGCTTTAAAAAAGCCTGCATTTGAGAGCAATACTATTTATCAAGGATTCAGATTTGAGCTAGCTGTGGGTTTCCGCCCCTGCCTTTCAGCATTTTAGCTTAACACTACTATTTTCCTTTCAGCAGCAACCTGCTGGAGTGTATTTCAGCCATCAGGAAGAGTGATACTAAAATGAAGTAAAGGTTAAAGCCAGGAAGAATGACTTGCTTTCAGAACAGAGGAAGCTATAGAATAAATAAGGTCTCAAGAGTATTCATTTCCCACCCCACTGGACTTTCATCTGAATTTATAAATGTAGCAATATATTCACATCCAAACTTTAGCTTCTTCTCAAAAAAGCTCAAGGATATGCTAAGAGTTTGGTGGGAGGGGTTAGGGGAAGAGAGAAAAGCAAGGCTGTCAGAATCAAATGTCTTATCATCACTTCTATTATTACTAAAGATAAACTTCTTTAAACACCAGCAGGCATGATGGGAAATTCACCTGAATTTAAAGATTGCTTTGTGCCTGCACTCTCAAAGATAGGTGACTGCCGAAGGCCATGAACTGTTCTCTTGACTACTGAAACCAGGACAGGGCTGCCATACATTCTGGGTCAAATAGAAATTTTACAGTGGTGGAGAAGTAAATCCCTTCAAATGTGACCCATCTCTGCAAAGACGAAAAGGAAAGACCTTACCCTAGGTATAGAATGTTTTTCTCTTCTATAAGACTAGATGATGCAGTATGCTAAACAGGTAAGACTGACAGTGGTAATCCCACAACCTGGGCCTCAAAGGGAATTTGCAAGTAGGGATTGCTTGAAGCGTAACAAAGTCCGTAATATTAACACAGGATTTAATTTGCGGGCCAAATGGGTCACACCACTACAAGGCAGCCAATCACACACAAGACCAGGAGGAGGGACATGGGAGGAGGGATTCTTGGCAAAGAACAGTGAAAGAAACCCTCCCCTTCCTTAGAAATGCCTGGAACAGGAGGGCCTGTGCCTTCATTTACTGGGAGGTGTGTCCAAAATTACATTCCACATTTCCTTTAAGAAAGATTTGTGAAATTCAATTCTTTTGAAACTAGAGGAAAAGGAACATTATCCAGGAACACTATTTAAAGTTTGTAACCTTCAAAAAAATCACCATCTTATGCAGTTGTCTAGCCAACTTTTTAATGCAGTGTCCCAATTGCCTGATTTATCAGTGGTAGAAAAAAACAGTATTAGATAGGGATTGTGGAGGAAGTGGGCAGTGACTGTTTTTTCGGAATGGAGGGAACTGTAGTTCAGGGAGTAGTAAGGATTGTGCAGCAGAACACTGAGTTTAACATGGTTTAATCAAGGCTGCCAGTAAGTAATACACCTCAGTGCCACAGAGCATGGCAGAAAACATCAATAGTTTATTATTTTTTTCTTTTTTCGTTTGATATATAAATGTAGCACATTTTGTCCTAAAGGTAATAGAAGGCCTATGGCTCTCGCAGCATTTCCTGAATTACCATGATTTGTGGACTTAGAAGCCTGGATGTGATTGGTGCCACCTACTGGGCTAAATGCAGAATTACAAATTTGTCAACCTGTTTTGGAACTGTTTACTACTGAACAAATTAACCTTAGGGAGTATGATTCTTCATTGAGAACATTATATATTAAACAAGTGATAAATTTGGGTTCAAGTCACAGACTGTGGAAATGGAAAAGTCATGAGGAATCACATACTTGAACACTGGAGATGAGCTTTGGATATGGAGTCAGCAGCCTGACTTCTCTGAACTTGTTTCTTGTTCTGTAATACTTACCCCATAGAGTCATTGTGAGGGGTAAACAAAGCCTATGTTTTCAACATACTCTGTAATATGTTATGGTTGTTTTAGATAAAGAAAAATATTGAAACTGAATGATTTGCCCAGGTTATTTAACTGATTAGCCTCAGAGTAAAGCTATTACTCATATATATGACTCTAAACCCAACGTTTTTTACACTAAATTACTATTTCCAAAAATTTGATGGTGAGATGAGTTTAGGTAAATCTAGAGATAAATGAGATAAATCTAGGGGGTGCTAAGACACACATTAAATATTATAAGTCACAGTGGGAAAATTATTGCCTTTTCAGTTTTTTTCAAACTTGATGGCATCAAGGAGAAAGTTTCAATTTGTTGCTGGGTTTATTTAAAACTCTCTACGTCTTGCTGATCTCACTTTTTAATAAAGGAAAACAGGCCTCAGGCTTCAACATCTTGTTATAATATTAAAATTTTGTTTTCTGTATAGTTATTATTAAGTTTACTTTCAATTATGGATAAGTTCATTGGTGTTTCACTTACAACAGTAATATTTTATTTTCAAATAATTCATTTAAGAAATTAAAGAAGTCAATCTAAACAGAAAATATTCAATAAACAGTAGTCCAAGTGACACAGAAGTTGGGAAACACTGAGCAAAACCAAACTACCTCCCTATTATATCACTGTTGGTAATAATATCTTAACATAATTACTTTAAAAATCCCTCTGTAAAGAAAACTAATATTTCTTTTGTTTACTTTTCAATAATCAAACACTAGGTTATAAATAGGTCAATATAACCAAACTCTAAGACTTAGATTTCAGGTCCACTTGGGCTCAAACAAACCTAAAGATTTTGTATAGTGTGTGTTAGAAAATGAAACTGGCCTATAGTCTATATTCAATGAATGCACAATCAATAAAACACAGGAGCAATGGGTCACTAACACCTGGGGCTACAGTCGTTTACGGTAACTTTACAGTTTGATGCCCTATCACTTAATTCTCCGGAAGCACAAGAGAAGAGAACAGAAAAGAGGGTGTTGATGTATGGGCTGTCCTAGTTCAAAACTATATCCAATTTTCTGCAAGCAAACAAACAAAAAAATTCCTGAGGTTATCAAGTTGAATGGAATCCTTCACTATTTACTAATCTTGGTTTGATTTGAATCTGGAACTAAAAAAATTTTGACTTCTTACTGTAGGAATCTCTTGAGATGACCTTCAGCTAATTTTAAATGAAATAAAACAAGTGTCTATCATTCTCATAACCCTCCTCTCCTCTATCATTTTCATGCTTATCTTAATGACTTTACACTGCTTCTGGCTGCAGTCCAGGTTCTTATTGGAGAAGAAAACCTCAAGCTTTCTGAGGTCCAATTGTTATCAAAAAAATAGTTGAAAGAAAAACATGAAAGGAACACCAGCTGAAGAATAGGTAGTCCATTCAGTCTTCTAGATTTTCTAAATTTTACATATGGATCAAGTCAGAACAACAAAGTGCTGTGTACCTGTTCCAAATCATCTTGAGCTGATTCATCACTTTTTAAACATTTCAAATTAATAATTTCTTATCAGATTGTGCCAAAGAACAAAAAAGAAACAGCCTACGAAATTTAGATTCTGAGTTCATTTTAGAAATATTATTGAGGACATTAGCTACTATAACACACATAGAGTGTCTTGTCCCCATGGTAAGGACCTGGAAAAGAAATTTCTTTCTGATCTCAATACCAATAAAAGCTATGTTTCTCCTGAGAAATTGGTTATTGTTATTTTGTGGACATCAGAAATCCATGTTTCTTTTTCTGGGAAATTCAGAACCAAGTTTGAAGCCTACCCCTACCAACTATATAGCACTTCTATTTTGCATTTTCATGTATTTACTTGGCTTCAAGTTATTTTCCCTTTGCCTTGATTTAGTCAGCCATTTATTTAATGCTATGTGCTGTGTGTGATTTTATAAACTGTTGAAACTCTTTATAGAATAAGATTGAGAAGAAATTAGAGATATACATACTGATACTGATGAAACATTGTCATTCCTTAGCTGTGATTTCTCATTGCATGTCTCTTTTAAAATACAGCGCTCAGACTCATAGATCCCTGAAAATTTAAGAACGCTTTCCTCCTGCCCCTCAGAAGCCATTCCTTTATTCTAATCTTTTTTATGGTAAACTATATCATTTCCTCTAACGATTCCATAAATTCTTTGTGGGGGGAAGGGGGGATGCTAAAACTCGCAGAGGACTATGTGGATCGGTGAAACTCACAACTATTGTCAGATGACTGTCTCCTTGACCTTCTGTTCTGAAGTAGCAAAGTCTATTCTAACAAGATTTGTGAGATCAAATACTCTAATTCCTAGGAAGGGGGGGGTGGGTTGGGAGGAAATTAATATTTTGTCAAGTGCCAACTATGTATCAACTACATTTGCTAAGTACATGATGTATTATTACTTAGTTTTTACAAAGGAAAATTTCATTTCCTCCAGAGGAATCCTTACCTTAGTATGAGAACTACGTAATAATAATAATAATGATAATAGTAATGAAATTTATTATAACACTACTGACTTTTAACTTACTGTGTGTCAGACACTGTGTTGATCACTTTACATGTAATGGAAACTTTAATGTAAAACAAAACAAAGCAAAATCTCAGACTGTGTACCTATGAATCTCTACCTACCTTGGGACCCGGGAAGATTGAAAAATGCTTGGTTTGGCTCAAAATTCTGCTGTAAATACAGTGATAATTTCAGGTCATTGGCCTTCTGGTAGTTCTTCAAGGCTTCTATTCTCAGCTCAATCACTTTTCCGTTAAAAGCATTCTACAAGAGAATATTTTTCAAAACTATTCATATGCTGTTGGCTTCTCTACATCTACTGTTACCTGAACCCTTTTTACTCAGAAGTTTAAAATGATCCCATCATGCTTAGTCTTTAAAAGTTGGACACAAAGCATTTATGACTTTCTCCCCATTTCAAATAGAACAAAATCAAGACCATAGGAAAAAATGCTATTTTCCCCAAGTTACTCAAGGGGAAGCTGGAGAGAAGTCTCTCTAGCCATCTCACCGTGAACCATTTCTTTAAACAGGACAATTGGTAATCGAGATGAGGGATCAGACTTAACATTATGAAACTAAAAGCCTTTATATTGTATGAATGAAATTGTACCCCACATTTAGTGTGGAATGACCTTAATACCTGAAGGATGTTGGCTTGTTCCTGATATCTGACCCATTCTATTTTCCTCTGTTGCTTTTCCTGGTGGAAGAAAGAGCCTCTGGGTGAAAAAGTAAATTGAGATCAGAAATCAGTTTTCTCAATATGCCTCAAAGACTTTACAGCAAAATTATGGTGTCATAGATTCACTAATAAATTGGTTTCAACTGCATAGTCCTTCTAATTGTCCTCACCTGTGCAATCCACTCTTCAAAAGTTAAAAGCTAAATGAGTACGATCATTTTCTATGAATGAATTGGCTGTGAGAAGATTAGGTGTAAGCATAATACCTCTAAATAAATATTCAGGAAACAAATTAACAAGTATATCACATAGTTATTGCAAAGTTGTCATTATTGGTACGGCTTCTCCCACTTTGCCCTAGCTAACATGATTTTCCAGAAACTTGCAGTGTCGCTCTGACTCAAATATCCCAAGAGAACCAGATCTCCTTTAAAAATTTGCATCAGTTCAGGAGCACACTATAGTTTAGGCAGATAACGGCTACATTAAAGATATCTAATCTATCAACTCTAAAAGCCACTACCATTCAGAAAGATTGTGCTACCTTCCTTATCTCCTTCAGTTTCTCTGCGCATGATGTCTCCAATTCATTCTTGATCTTCCTGGGTGATGAGGGGGTTTGGGGAGCCTGGCATGAAAGAAGAGAGCTAAAGGAATAGGAGGCCCCAGGAAAGAAGTGCAATGTCTCAGCAGGCAGCAAATGCAGTATACTCTAAAGGCCCAGAATCCTAACTATCTGCCTACCCAAAATACCCCCGATTGTCAACAGGCCATTTCAAATGTGTGGAATACACAACCTTTAAATTCTAAGTATCGTGCAGTCTACTTGCCTTTCCATCCTGTAAGTTTGCTTTATTTTTTATCTGTGGTGTTTTTTGTTGATCACCGATTTCTTCTGTGTTGAATGTCTGTAGAGAGACGTTTTGGCAAAGCTTTAAGTTAGTGGGAATTAGTAAGGGAAGTGGAAAGCCAACATGGGTCAAGGCTTTTGGTTCCTGTCAGTCAGCAACTTCTCAGGGCCCAACATAAAAAGTGAATTACCACAGAGGGTTCAGAATGAAACAAGCCCTTCCATTTTGTCCCTTGAGTGTACCTTATAATAATAAAAACTATGAACTGAATCCTTGTTATATGTTAGTCATTACTATGTGCCACTTACTTACATTACATTACATTACGACATCACAAACATTCTCATTTAATCCTCTCAGGACTATTTTTATTTCCATTTTATAGATGAGAAAACAGAAACGTGGCTAAGTCATTTGTTTGGGGTCACACAGGTAGGAAAGGTACAGAGCTGGAATTTGGACTAGATCTCAGACTCTGATGCCTGTGTTTTTAACCACGGGGCATGCGGCTCTTCTCTCTCCATTTCTCACTGTCGGAAAATATGGGTGGGGTAAGCCATATGGGTAGCCCTTATAAAAAGTGTTTTGGGAGCTCTGGAAAAGATGGATTTTGATAGAGGAATTGTGCTGGCTCATTTCCTATCACAAGGACTCAAGAATTCAGGAACTGAAACTTCGGGCAATTCACTGAACTGATTTGTGGCTGCCACTGAGAACTAGGAGCAGGGCTTGATGGTATCCTCATTACTTATGGAAAGATGAGATGGAAATGCAGTGAGAGATCACACCACACACCTGTTCTCATCAAAAGACACAATCTGTTCTTCTAGTCTCATAGTCTGTGCAAAGCACTCACATCCCAGTGACTTAGTCCACTAAGGAAAATTTCCACTCCCAAAAGGCCCTACCATGTCTTAAACCATGTTGTTGTCTTAAACCATGCAATGCTTGTTGCAAAATCAACAAGGGGAAGTAGAATTAGTATTCATTCATCTGTTCATTCAACTTACATTAATTGATTGTCTACTATGTTCCAGGTATTGTGCTATGTGCTGGAGATTCAGAGATGACTAAAGCAAGCAAGACACTGGAGGAGCTCATACTCCAGAAGGGAGACAAGAAGCAAGTAAGATAGTAATAAAATAAAACTAATAATCAGCTTATATTATAAAAAGTGTTGGAGGACATGAACAGGGTTGTATAATAGAAAGTAGGAGGGAGGTTGCCCTATTTTAAAGACAATGAAGAAGGAGGACCTCCCTGAGGAGGTGACATTTAAGCAGAGAGAGAATGAGCCAACCACAAGAAAATATCATTACAGGCCGCAGGGGATAAAACAAGAATAAAAGACTTCAGATAAGAAAAGTCTTGGCAGGTCTGAGAAACCACAAGGAGGCCAGTGTGGGAGGGAAGGACTTGTATGAGAGGAGACTAGAGAGGTAGGCAAGAGCAGCTGTAAAGGGTTTTCTTAAGAAGAGTGATATGATTTGATTGTTTTAAAAATATCACTTTGGCTGCTTGGCAAAGAACGAGTTGGAATAAGGCCTGAGTGGAAGCAGGGACTGGAAAAAATGAGGATGGGGACAAGCGGAAAGGGAAGTTCTTTGCATTATGGTCTGTAAGACAATACTTCCAAGAGATCCTTAGAGGCACACCTTGTTCCATAGCATCTCCATTTCCTTCCGAAGCATCTTGTTTTTCCTTTCCTGTTGGAGGGGGGAAAAAAACCAAACAAACAGAAACGTGTTTGTCCAGTCATTGTAGTGAGGTTGAAAGAAATTACTATGTAATAGGGGAAAAGGAGTACAAGGACATAGCCACAGAGGAAAGCAATACATGGGCCTAAGCCCAACACCCAGGAACGTGAGAGATGAGTTTGATGATGATGATGATAAAAAAATATAATAACAATTTTGAATAACAACTTTAATTATGGTAATTATGGTGTGATATCTATATAAATGAGTTCCTCACATTTATAATACTTAAGGTGTTCTTATCATACGGCAATTTCTCTGGGGGCTTAGACCACTAATTTCTAGTTCTTAAGATCCTTTACATTGTTGAGGTTTTTAAATCTTATAAGAATCTCTCAGAGTAAACTATTTCTTTTTCTTCTATGTTGGCAGGTATTCCTTCTGAAGTGTGCAGGTTTAACATGCTTGTATTCATTAACCCTTAGATAAAAAGTTGCTTTTTTAAAAAAATCAAAGTAATAGAATTTTTGCTAGCTAGTCTTTGTTCTTCCTCACATTTTATCTGACTCCCTTTGGATCATCCTGGACTTTCTAGATCAAGGAGATAGTGTTGGAGCATCAGATACTAGAGATGAAGACTCTATCTTTCCGTCCACTTCTGACAACGGCAATGGTATTGGGGCCTGTTCAGGAAGCCATTCCCTGGATTACCCACCAATCTCTTACCAGATTCTGCTTCATCTCCTCTGCTTCCTTAATGAGCTCCATGACTGAGGATTCTTCACTCCCCTTCCCTGCCATGATCTGCCTCATAATCTGCAGACTAGAGTGGAGAGACATCATGAAACATAATACTTCCTAAAGAGCAATATTAATATTTTGCAATCAGTCAGAAAGTACTCTACCATGGGAATGAGATGGGGGCTGAAATCAAAAGCGCTATGGAAGTCCTTCTGGCCGTAGAAGGTCTCTATAGGATGACTCTATTCCTAATTGACATTTGCCTTAGCTCTGTGCTCTAGAATGAATTCTGTGTTCTATAATGCTCAAAACTTAGATCACAGCCAGTGCAACTCCTCTCCACCCCTTCAGAAGAATGTTTTGGTGTATGACTTTTGGGGCAGAAAGGGGCACTTTTGCCCCTGTGAAGAAGGAGTTTGAAGAACCTGTTGTCTTCAGGATAAATCCCAGAATTATTCCCTACCATGTCTCTGTCCATCTCTCCACCTTGCTTCTTCATATAAAGACATTTGGATAGTTGGGGAAACCAGTTATCTCCTCATGGTAGCCCCCAGAGAATTAAGCCATTAAGAAGTTGCTAACAAAATCTGAATCAATAACAAGTCTTTGACTGTGAGAGAAGATATCCTTTAAAGGTATTAATGTTTATGTTCATTGTACTTTTTCCTCTCTAATTATAAGCAGAGAAGCAAAACTTTGTGTTCTCTTGCCCTGAGATAAGACTGAGTTTCTGGGTTGCTTGACCACAACTTTCTGCCTGGCATTTTTTCTCCAAAAGTGTGAGCTCCCTGAGATACTTATGGAAAGGATAGAGAATGAAGCTAGACCCATTAAAATGAGATTGCCCGAGATTAGAAAGGAAACAGAGAGTTGGTGGGTCCCAAGAACAGTGAGTGTCCTAGTGAAGAGTCAAGACCTCAACTGCTTAGTATATTTAGAGAAGCCAGACCCCAGGCACAGAAAAGATTGCCATTCTACTGCTTGGCATAAGAAGAGCAGAATCATCTATCCTAAAGTGATTCCACAAACATGAATAAGGAGCTATCAGTGTGACCATGATAGACTGAAGACAATAAAGGCTCTTGTTTGTTTCTTGGGTGGATACCCTAGGGAAGAAGAGTAATAACTGTAGCCCCGTGAGATGAGGGCTGAGTCATATTTAATTTTACTAAAAGAAGATAAAGGATTCCTTGCCATTCTGATTTTGTGGTTACAAGTTCTTTATCTACTATAGCTGAATGTCTAAACCTTTTTTTAAAAAATGTAAGTAATAATTGCAAATCCTATGGATTAAAGTTCTTCAGCCTTTCTCCCTTTAGGAAATCCTGAGTAGGGAGCCCTTACCTTCTTTGTTTTTCCTCCAAGTTAGACATTAACATCTGGAATAAGAGATTGTTCTTATCTTTAAGAGGTGTTAGCATCTCTAGCAGTTCCTGCTTTCTTTGTTTTAAGTCCTCATTCAATTCCTTCAAATAGTTGTCATCTATTTTAGAACTTCTGTGGGAAGAGACAGCATAATACCTCTCTTTAGTCTGGGTTAATAATAGAGACCCTCTTTTCCCTCCTGGGTAGTTACCACTTGGCATCTTCTGTCAAAGACTCACCTTGTTTTTGAGGGCAAGTAAGAACCTGGAGAGTTTGAACTACTTGTCATCTTGAAGGGAAACTTCTACTTTAAGAATAAAGATGTTTTCTTGAAAATATGTGCCTTCTTACTCCATTCAGTTAAGTCATCATTTTTGTGCTGCTGTTCTTGAAACTCCTGTTGCATTGGACTGATTTTAACTACAGCTTGAGGTCACAATGGGCCTAAGACCACAGAATTAACTGGTCTCTTAAGTAACTCCAAAATCAATGACAGTTTGTTGACTAAAAGTACTATTAACTACATCTCAGAAGTTGCTTTAGCTTTATCCAATGCCAAAAGTTTTATTCTGAAGTCTTTGGTTGAATAGGATAAAATCACAACATATCTATATTATGGAATTCCTATTGTGTTAAAAGGGGGGGGGGGTGCTGTCAAAAATAACTTATCAACACTATCTTCCATGGCAGTTAACCTCCGTGGAATGCATACAATGTGTGGGGTAGAGTGCTGGATTCTGTGAGTGAAGAAAAGATAAAGACAAAGCATCTATCTTTTGGGGCAAAGACAAAGCATCTATCTTTTGGGGCTCTTAGGAAGAGGAGGGGACACCTCTAAGAGACATTAAAAAAAAAATAGAGGCCAAACTGGCAAGTACAGATATAATATTGAATAACACTGTATATGTGCCAGTTGTCATTATTTTCCTATCTTTAAAACTTGATATATACCAATAGTAATGTAGAATAATATTGGACAGGATATTATTTGTAAAAGATCCATACTGTCCCTACGTCTTTCCATAGTCAGGCTCTTTCCTGAGAGGCTGTAATTCTAGACTCACCTCCAGATTCTGAGTCAGCCTCCATTTTCTTGTCCCTAATAGAACCATATTTATCCTAGACCCTAAGATCTCCTTTATCTTCTGCTCACTAGTGACATGGTTTTCATCTATGTCACTAGTAAGCAGAAGATAACCCAAAAAGTTATACGTTTGTTTCTTCATACGATTTAAACATAATTTTAGGGCAGTATTTTTAATGATATTCTCAAATGTGAATTCAGTCATGTCAATTTCAATTATTAAATGAGAATTTTTCAGGTATTTTCTAGGGGCATTCTCCAAAATAACCTAAACCCTTTGTCTTTGGGAAAACCTTAAAAGCAGAGTATTGCAGTGGAAATAACACAAGACTAATTTGTCAGATCTTGGTTTGAATCTCAGCTTCATTGTGAGCCATGAACTGTAATTTACTAAATTCTCTGAGCCTCTGTTCCTATTTTTGTAAAAGTGAGAATTGTAAATAAAAAGGTTTGTTGTGAGAATGAAATGTAATATTATGTCAAATTCCTGGCTCAGATGTTTATATTTTAGTGCGTTTTGGGTTGGTTTAGGTTTGGGGATTGTTTAATGCCCTAAGTAAGCAGTCAAATACAAAAAAAGCTGATTTATATGAAGCTAATCAAGCTTAAGCTACAGAGCCCTTCATTTTCACAGACCTCTTCCAAAGACCATGTATCTCCTTTTATATTCATAATTTTGTATTCGTCTTTGGAATGAGAGAACTTCCCCAAATTATATACACTTACGGTCCCACAAAACCTAGATCTGCCACTGGTTAGATAATGATATATCTTTCTTCTAAGTATCTTCTACATCAAAATTTCTCTTTAGGCAGTCTCTAAAAATCCTTTTTCTAAAGCATATATGTGTCCCTTATAAGTTTTGTATGATAGCCAGTGTAATATGACATTAAATTAGAACAGCCATATCAGGTAAAGCATAATGTAATTCACATTGGTTGCCCTAGGAGTTCCCATGAAAAGTGTGGATTGAATGAGGGTGAGCCAACTCCATACAGAAGAAGGAACGAAGTGGATTAATTATTTTTTAATTAAATGTATTGGGGTGACATAGGTTAGTGAAATTATATAGGTTACAAGTGTATCTTTCTATAATACATCATCTATATATTGCATTGTGTGTTCATCACCCAGAGTCAGTTCTCCTTCCATCACCATATATTTGACCCCCTTTTCCCTCTTCTACCACCTGCCCACCCCCCTTACAGGTGGTAGCAAATAGTAGAGGACAAAAATGGCATTGATCACTAAAGCGTGACTTCTTTAAATTTCATATTGTGACATTTGGTTGGCAGAGTTATGTTGGAATTTTAAAACATTTAATGGGCAGGCAGCATCCCAACTCACCTTCCTTTCTGTCCTTGGTTGTGAATGATTGAAAGTGGAAGAACACTTGCTATTCTGATGTGCTCTTTGCTATAGCCAATCAGCTCCTTTTGTTTCCTAACATTCCAAGGCCCATTTCTTCCACCTGGAATATGACTTAGAAAAATAATATTTGCCTTGTAATAATGTAAATGACTTTAAGAGATTGAAAACAAGAAGGAATATTAAAAGGGGATAATTGATATGCAACTTTACCTCTGGGATGGAGGTAGATATAGATGACCATTAGAAATAGAAAGAAGGAAAGTCGAAGACTAATTTTTCCTGAAGTAGAAAGTCAGGTCATCTGTTAATTGAGGAAGCATGGTAGGAAACTTTGGAAGAGTAATGACTTGAGGTTTGGAATAACACCTGAGCAGTGGCAAAGGAAGCCAACCAGGCAAGAGTGAAAAGGATTGCCAAATAGGGCTAAGAGTCAAGGTGAGTTTGGGAATTGCAGATTTGTCATGGCATGAATCAGCAGTTATACAATTTCTCCAGCAGTGCTTGGCAAACTAGAAGCAATAGTAGAGAGAACAGATGGTTGTTTGACTCTGAGCTGAGACTTGGCAGAATGGCAGAAGTTTAAGGGAGTAAGGGGGCTAAGAGTGCTAGTGAGAATATCAATCAAAAGGTTGATCATTGCCTTTAGGTTATGAAGGGAAGAAAATGAAGAAGGGGTGGCTAAGTGGAAATCAGGAAAAGGTTAAATTTAAGGAGTTTGGGGTGGAAGAACAGGTGGTTATGGTCAGTGAATGTACTTCTCATAAAATAACTTGTGGAAACTTATCTCTGTTTAGATTAATTGTAGTAGCAAATCATATGTTTTATTCTGCAGTAAACTTTCTGTTGCTTCCTGTCACTGCATAATATTTACTGAAATTCATGTGGTACCTCAAAATAGGCCTTATAACAAGCTATTCACAATGACTTCATCCAACATTATAGCATTTGATTTTAGTATCTGTTAAGAAAAAGTGTGATTGCTCTATAATTAGAGAAATCAGAGCAATACCATTTTAATATTAGTTTTACCAGTAGAAAATCAGATTAGTCTAATTAAGCCAGATCTCCAAGAGTAGAAGCAATTATTTTCATATTAAAGGAGAGAGAGAGAGAGAGAGCACTATCCTATCTTTGCCTCCCTCCAGCTATGGTTGTAGCAACAAAATTACAGAATGAGGACCTTCTGGTCCTTTCTGACCCAGAGCCACTTCAACCCTTGAGGAGATTATAAGAATTCCATTCATTAAAATAAGGCCAGAAGTCCTGGCTAAATCATAACAGTAAAACTTGTAGGCTCTTTAAGGATCAGCCACATCTCCCTGTGCTGTTTGTTATAACCATTTTGTCGTCTGCTTCACCTTAACCCTCGCTATAGCTGTCCCAATCTAGGCTGCATCTACATTTGGAATGAATCCAGCTAAAGAACATTGAGATAAATTTTGGGACTCTTGAATTCTTTGTATTATTGTTGAGGTCTTTTCAACACTAATGCATTCTCTCAATATGTCCAAATACTTAGTACAATGGTCTTCTGACTGAGGTAAGTGACCTTTCACAAAGATTTTACAAGAAATGTGGAAACAAAGGTAGTTTTCAGAGAATCTTTTGCTGGATCCTCAATTTCCACAAGTACTCTTTGTGAAAAGAGGTCTGCCTGAATATGCCCGTGGGTCTCTTTTTCCATCTCCCTTTTCCTAATCGCATTTTTCCCACTTGTTAAAGTGGAATACCTTTCAACCATCTGAAATCTTACTTCAGTGACTTACTTATCTTAATTCGGTGATTTGCTTTAGGGGGTGTGTAAAAACCTCTAGGGCATTAAACTAACCACAACTGAAAATGGTGGTGTTGGGTCAGAGAGAGTGCATAATTGTTAATGATTGGATTACAAATTCTTTTGCAAATCAGGTGGTTTCCAATTCTTTGCTTTCAACAAGATTAAAGGATGATCTAGACATCCCTTAAGTCAGCTTAAATTTATTAAACTTATTAAAAATATATTTTGGTGATAAATTACTATATGGATTTTGGCTTATAATTCAGAAGGAGTTCAAAGATTTGAGTGACACTGCTGTAACAAAACACCTTCCGTTTCTATCTACTTATTTGTGTAAAAATTTTTCTCAGTGAGCATTATATGTAAAGCAAAAAATATGAATAAAATTGATGCTGAAGCCTGTCTTACTCTCGTGATAAGTAATATGCATCTATGAATACATGAAATAAATAGAGGAAAAAACAGTCTACCTATCAACTTAATAGAAGCATTTCCAAAATAATTAGTTATACATAAAAATTATTTATAAAACATATATTTTTATCAATTGTGTACTAATAATTATAGCACTAATGCAACTGAAATTTTAACACTTAGAACTGAAAAATGTTAAATTTCAATATACATACACACTTTGCAGAGAAGAATGATAGAGTGATAAAAAGAAAATGACTTTCAAGCAAAACATACATTGCATTTGAACAAAATTCTGTGGTAGAAGTAGGATGGAAATACAAGTTTAAGGAGAAAAGAGAGAAAATGTAAAAATTGTGACTGCTAAAGAAGAACTTGTTCATGTATTTAGATTTTATTGGATTTTTAAGATTAATTGTATACATTTTAAAGTGATATAAAAGATTTATTTGAAAATATCAATACTGCAATACACCAGAAATTTTTTTTATATAACTGCTTAAACTTACAATAAGAAATGTTAGATGTCAACCTAAAAACATGTGAAATGATACCTAGTTTTTTCAAAATTCTTTTAGAACATACAAGCAAAAAAACACAAAAAACAAAAGTCTAAAGGCCACTGCTGTGGGGCAGTGGCTCTTGCCTCTGATGTGTTTAAGAATCCCCTGGGAAACTTGTAAAAGCTACAGATTTCCAGGCTCATCCCCCGAAGAGCCCTACTCTGTACATCTGGAGAATGTGTGGTTCTAATGAGCATTCCCTGGTGATTTTAATGTGTGACCTGTGGATTGGCCTTGGAGAAGTACCACTTCAAATTTTCTTCTCAGATCACAATGTATCTGCAAAAAGCTGCTTACTTGAATTGTTGGTTTTTTTTCCTGGGCCATCTGTGGAACTGCCTCCACTGAGTCATATTTTGTGTCACACCTTTACCTTTCACTTGGGATGCCCTGAGAAAATTTTGTGAAAACTTCCTGTGTTTGTCAGGAAAATTATCTAAGACATCATTCCATTACCAACTCTCCCCGGCCACCAAGGCTGCTCAGAGGTGACCACTCATCCTATTTTTCTTTCAGAATTTTTTTGCTAAAGAAAATGTTGCTTCTCCAGGGAAATATTGGCATTTTTAAGGGCTAAATCAGTAAACTAGTTTTGTTTTTCTTTTCTTCTGGTTTACTAGGAGTCTCAGAGATAATTTTATGACTTTGAACATTTGGGTCCTACCTCCTGCCTATGACCTTGTAACCTAGTTACTATTTTTCTTGGTTCTGATTTTTTAAATGTTGTTTTTCTTATATTAATAAATCACCTTAGATCCTTTCTAGAGAAGTATAAGAAAATAAGCAAAAATTATTTTTTTTGGTATATATGTATTTTTAAAATATATAGGTACAATAGATTGGAACCAAAAGTATTTTCTAGTTTCATTCATCTCTGTGTGTTTGTGTGTGTGTGTGTGTGTGTATGTGTGTGTGTGTGTGTGTGTGTGTGTGTATCTGTAAAGGAAATTTGCTTTGCTGGTGGAAGTAGAGAATGGATCAATGGAACTTACTGTTACATTTTGGGTGTACTCAGATGTAAGGCATATTGGGGTTTTCAATGCACAGCTGGTTAAATGGGGCATAAGACAGAACACATGGACGTGGGGGCCTAGTGAGGTGCTCAGGCTTCAGCTCCATCAGGAAACTGTAGTACATAGCAAGTAAATAAAGTAGAAGCTCTTAATATGGAGAGGCTAGTCAGTCAATAGAGAGGTACAAGGTCCATAGAATTCACCTTAAAGGGGGTCCAGATCTCATAGGCTGGTACTATGAAGGTGCCAATATTCCTCCAAATACACATTGCAATTTTTGAGAGTCCTTGAAAATAATGTTTGGTAGAGGGTAGAAACTAGAAATATGTATTCAAGAATCTTATTTGTCCTGCATTTTTAAAATTCTATTATATATCCTAGACCTGCCCAGCCTCAGGATTACAAAATCAAATGAGACAAATAAGACAATTCTTGCTTCTGGAACTTTCCAGGCATAGACCAGGAAATGCAAGGGCTGCTAGCCATCAGTCTCCTTTTGTAAATTAGAAAAAGATGTTCTCTCTTGGAAGTAAGGCCCCTCAGGTGCAAGGCCTGGCAAGGAAAGGGGATGAGGGGAGCCCCCACTTGCCTCATTGGCGAGAGAGTCCTTATCGGGTGCACTTGCACAACCATATGCAGGATAGGTGCCTTAAACAAGAGGAGCTGGTGGGTTATAGGTGCTAAGTGTAAACATGGAGCTCACTGCATGGTAGGGACTGTGCAGGAATAGAGGGCAACAGAGGTCTACACTGGGGTGTGGGCATGGGAGCCATTACTCAGCTCCAGCCGAAAATCCAGACCCAATCCTGCCAATTCTTAATGACTTTCAAGAGAAAATGGAAATCTAGATTTTTATGTGACCTCTTGACTTTTAAATGCTGCATGGACCAAACAACATATTCGTGGGCTTCATTTGGCCTGCAGACTGCCATTTTGGAAACTCAATTAAAGATAAATCAACCAATTTGTTAATCCATATTTTCTAAGGTTTTCTTTTTTGTTTTCCTTTTCTCTTGCATTGAAATGATTATTTTTAAACAAGGCATTTCAATCCAGATAATTGAAGCAGTGTTTAACTTTAATTATATAAAATGTCAATTTGATCTCATTTCCCAATTTGATAAATTTAGAGTCAATATGTCAGAGAATGAATGTCAGAGGAAACACTTTTCAAAATAAAATGAAAACCAAAATCCAAAACAACAGATATTTTTGGACATCTATTGTTAGGCATTATGGAGGACATAAAAAAAAAAGTAATATATAGATAAAACATAAAATTTGTAAAGAGTTAGCGGGTATATAATGTATCTTAAATTAGACAATCTAGTCATATTGCATAGCCCAAATCAGAAGTAGGCTCAGTAGTCTAAAGTGAGCTGAGAATTCTGGTTTAGCTGTTCGTATGGGCTCATATGCTACCTCAACTGAAAAAAACTGAACAACTTAAAGCATTCCTCTACTATAACTTTTAAAATTTAATAACCAGGTATAATTTTAGGCACTCTAAAATAAAAATAAATACCAAATTATGTACCTTTGTCAGCTATACTGCTTCAATGATTAAATACAAAAAATAGGAGACATTTGTCATATTACTAAGCGTTTCTTTAGCACAGCAGCATTTACTCTGTTTTTTTTCATTTGCACTCACTAATAAATAATTAGAGGAGTATAAATGATAACTAGGAAAATATAGAGAAGCAAAGTCTGAGCAGGGATTGTAATTTTAAAGGCTGTGTAGTCCTTGGTGACAAAGTTCAGAATCTTCTGTCTTTATAAGCTGCCCTTTTCCATGCACAAAAAAAGTTTTATTCAGAGACTTGCTTAATATAACAAATCAGACTCCATTTCCAATTTTGGTTTGGGTACACTGTAGCATATTTCTGAATGTTATAAAATGAGGAACCAAATAAAACATTGTTTCTGAACTACAGAATCATTTTAAGTAAATGAAGTGTTATTACTTGGGTACATACATGTGTTGTAAACTAATCTATAACCAAGCAGCATGTACTAATAAATAAAATGAAGCATATTAATAGTAATGTATCATGACAATAAAAGTCCTGAATTAGGCTCTAACTCAATTTTTTGATCCAAGGACTATTTACTCCTTTGTCTAAATGGTCACAAAGATTGATTTAAGAGGATCACATTAATTAAGGAAAATTTCTTTGGAATTTAAGTTATAATATGGATTGGTATTTAAAACTAATACTGCCCTAAAGTTTCAAAAGGTTAAGTCTTTTAATGGCTCTCTGAGAAATCCTCTATAAAGCCTCTCTTGGACATATGATCATGATGAAAGAAAGAAGGATACATGTGCATTCTTTTGTCTTGCCCATTGAACAAATTCAGTAATTATCAAATTGCATTGAAATTGATAGTTGAAAACATCAGCATTTTTCATCTTGAAACCTTTTTGGTGTAGCAGACACCATCATTTGCCTATATTAATGCTACTTCCTCTTTCTTCCTGGTGTCCAGTCCCAGGGTTGGAATCACAATTGGTCTGAACCAATTGTGATAATTCAGATCCTCTTTGCCAGTGATAGGTCTGAATGTGGACATATGATTCAGTCCTGGCTAATGAAACATAAGGGGAAGACTGCGGGGGTTTCTGGACAATTCTTTTCCTCTCTAATAAAAGGAGAAAAGGGAAAACCAAAACAAGGGAAAAGTATATTTATTCTGTACCGTTTTTTTTCCTACTTTGGACACTAAAAAGACAAAAAGCTTGGAGGTACTGTAGCCATTTTTCAACAATGAGGTAGAAGGTCAAGAGAATTATAAAGAAACTACTACCCCAGTACCATGACATGGTGGAATTGCTGAAACAAACTTTGAACCACCTGCCTCCAGACTTTTTGATACATGAAAAAATCAAATGTCTTTATTGATTAAGCCACTGATAGCTGGGTTTTCCATTACTTGCACCTTAATGCATTCTATCTGGAATACCATATAAATGCAGGGTCAGTGGTATGCCAGAGCCAGCTCACACTGGCTTGTGGAACAACTGTGCCTATCTCTTCCCAATTCCACTTTCAGTGACTTCAAGTTGATAGCTTTAAATCATGGTGGGAGTATTTACATATGGAACTAGGCCAATGATACATATCAGGGCTCTTTTCCCCCAGAGAGCCAGTAGTTAAACATTTATCAGCAGCACACCAGTGGGTGACTGACTTTACTCCTACAGATACTGTAATAACAACTTCTATGCTAGCTATCATCTTTTAAAGTGTATTTTTAATAACAATTGGATAATAAATTATAACAAGACATTTTTAAGTTGTGGAATTTTAGAACTCGAAGGGATTTTAGTAAATTTAAGAATAACAAAATTAAATCTCGAGTGGTTTTAAAACTAACCTAGCATTATATAACTAGTTAATAGCAGGGTCAAGTCTACACTTTGCCTCTTTATTCCAATCTTGGTGATATTTCCAGTACACCATAGAATCACTGTAGTATTTACAGAGTAATAAAAACTTTTTGCTTGTGAACATCTCAAATAAAAATATTAAGCTAGTGAGATATTCAATTTCTCTATTAAAAGACTAACCTACTTTTAATAATGCATATAATACGCCATGTTTAATTACATATTCTAAATTTTAGTCTATGCAGCAAAGATGCAGAACTTGAAGAAGGCCAACATATAGACACTGTTAGCCGGGGATTAAAAGCTGCCAACAACCTTCAATCATCATTACTTACAGTAAGCCCTGACGAGTACTGGGATGACCAGTGGGCCTGGGCTGTCTGAGTATACCACACGTACACTGTCATAGCGAGGGATCTGTTGCCCCCATCCGTTCTCCAGAGGCTGAAGGGTCCTTTGAAGTTTGATCTCCTCTGCTCAGTTGAAGCTAGGTAGACAATTTTGAAAAGCAGGAACTGCATTTTGGGATGAAGTACAATTTCAAAGGACCTGGACTGAACTCACGGGACAATGTAATGTCAGATTCTGACAACTTAGATTTGAAATAACTGACCAAAATTAGCCAGCAAAGATTCAATATTAAAAATACTCAGTACTGGCTAAGGTACTTGTGGGAGCTTCATGGTGCTGGTGAAAGTGAAAATTGGTACAGTTCTGGAAGCAATTAGACAATATACTGTATACCAATAACTTTAAAAATAAAGAAGATGAAAAATTTTGATAAATGTTGACTGGGTGATGTTTATGGGAGAGTTCATTATACTAGTCTCTCTATCTTTGGGTACAGTCAAAATTTTTCATAAAATTTCAAGACATGTTTATAGTATTTGGCTCAGGAATTCTGATTTTTAGTGATCCATTTTCTAAGGAAATATCATAAATGCTAAGACTAATGAACAGTCATTATAAAGTCGTGAAAAGTTGGAAACAATCTAAATTTCTCACCCCGGGAGAATGGATGAATAAATTATGATAAACCCATACAATGGATTGCAATGGAGCCATTAAAATCATATGTTAAAAGATATTTAATGAAAAGAGAAAATGATCAAAATACAATATAAAATAAAAAAAGAATGCAGAACAGAATAGTCTCTGTGTGTGTGTGTGTGTGTGTGTGTATGTGTGTGTGTGTGTGTGTGTTTAGAAAACTGGAAGAAAATACACTAAAATCAAGGTGTTTTCAGTGATTATATATTTTCCTCTACTTTTCAGATTTTCTCTAATGAGCATGTAGAACCTTAAAATTCAAAACTGTTTTCTTATAAAATCAGTAAGTGCTAATTAAAAAATAGGAAGTGCAAAGAAAAAGGAAGAAAATATTGAAACATCTATATTTAAAAAAATAATATAAAGTTAAAAACAGAACAAACAGAAGTCTTTCAAGTCGTTTGGAGATTGTTCTGACAATAAAGGTGATCTGTCTCAATCAGCATTGAAATCTAGAAGGGAAAAATTATGCTCCCCAGAGCAGTTATGCATTGAGTAAAGGACAGAGCGGATTGACAGATAATAACTTCAGGAGATGGGGAAGAAGAGAGATAGACTCAGGAACTGGGTGATAGGTAGAGTTTTGGAGGAGTTAGAACTGAAGGTGAATGTTTTGGAAAATAGCTGTCATCTGTGTGAAGCCACTGAGAGGGACAGCAGTAGGAAAAGGACTTAATCGATTCTTGCTCTGCATTCAGAATGCACTCTCCCCTTTGGGGTGCATCTTTCTCCACTCAAAAAATAAAAGAGTGAGGAGAGTTTTGTACTAATAATTACTTTGTGATTTACCAAATGTGTGTCTTCAAATATAAGAATAAGTTGAGAGTGCAGCCCAACACAATTTATTAGAGTTACACCCTCATCCCCAAATTTAAGACATTGGTTGTCCCAGATATGCAATTACATGCTCTAGAAATCTGACCAACTTTCTCACGTGACTTGAAAAACCCTAATGTAGTACGCTAGTGGTTGTCAACTATTTTTCTTTTGGTAATACAAAAGACAGATGACATTCGCATATGGAATATATTCCCATGATGCACCCAGGATTAAGAGACATTTCTCTAACTCCAATTCTTTCTCTCCAAATTAAAAAAGCAAGCGAGTGTAATGTTATTATAAAGAAACCTCACCTGTACTTTGATATGTATTTGAAAATGGTGATTCACAAACTTTGGCTGTTTTAACAGGCTCATCCCTTGGGTCCGGCAACTAGGGTAGCCACCCCAGGCCTCATACTTAGAGGCAGGGCCATGCGGTAGTGTTGCAACTTATTTCTCTTTTCTGAATGTAATTAAGTCACTTTCAAAAGTCCTGTCTATAATGGTCTCCCAAGAGGCTTATGGAAGTTGCTGACGGGGCAACCTCCTTTCAAGTGAGATTATTTGGGGCCAGCACGATTGCCAGGGTCCAACACCCATCTGGGAGTGGTCTTGCTCTTTAGTTTTTCTCAGAATCAAATAATCTCACTTGAAAGAAGGCTGCACTGTCTTTCATCTTTTTTTTTTTCTTTTAATGAGGGCACAGCTCACAGTGGCCCATGCGGGGATTGAACCGGCAACCTTGGTGTTATTAACACCACGCTCTAACCAACTGAGTTAATTGGCCACTGCAGTCTTTGGTCTTAAATAGGTCCTTTTTCCTTGAAATTAAAACTATGGGTCAGAGGAAAGTAAGACTGATGACTGATGATATTCGTACATGCATTCATTCTTTATTTATTTAAACATTTACTGTATGCAGGCACTGTTCTAGGCTGTAGGGATTCAGCCTTGAATGAAGACAGACAAGGCTGATCCCTACTTTCATGAGGCTCTCATTCTAGTGGGTAGAGACTGACATCAGACAGGAAAAAAAATCAGAAGCATTTGCTCCCTCATTCAAGTTATTTATTTAGTTAACATGTACTAAAAATACCTAACACGTGCTAGGCATTCTAGATGCTTTCACATAAATCATCTCATTTAATTTTTGCATGAACTCTGTACAAAAGTATATTATTACTTCCTTTTTATAAATGCATAAATGACAGTTTGTTGTAATAAAGAGAGGAAGCAATCAATTTGTGCAATACAGGAGATTGGTTAAGTAAATTATAGTAATCTGTACAATAGAATACTATATTATGCAGCTATTTTTTTATGCAGCTATTACAAAGTTCACCATGTGCTGAAAAGGAAAGCTGCCCAAGATATTGTGTTAACTTAAAAAAAAAAAAAAAAGGCAAGATGCAGTACAGGGTTTAAAATCAGCTCTTGTTGATTAAAAATAAAAAGAAATTCATACACCTATGTTTGTATGTGAATAGTATGTGAAAGACTACTTAATTCAATAGTAATCACTTATGGGAAAGGTGATGTAGGATCAGAGGAATAGTTACTTTTAATGGTGTATCCATCCTTGTGAAAGTCAGAAATGTTAACCACACACATTAATTACCTTTTCCAGTTAAAACTATTAATGTTTTTTAGAAGACTGTTGTTTGGCTTTCTGGGAACTTCAAGAATATGATTGGCTGTTCAAGGTCATGGGAATTTAGTTTCTAGGTCCTCAATGTAAAAATAAAGATAGGTAAATGTCACGTAAAGGAAAAAGATATTAACTTGTGTGCTTGCAGGTAAATGTTCAGCATGTGTGTGCCTGAGCACGTATGTGTGTGTATTGAAAGGCAGGTGGGGTTCTGACCCAAAAGTGAGGGGCCCAAGGTAAGTTGGATGATTTAGTAAAGGTGTTAATGTTTCAGTCATTGTATTCACAGTACCAAGTATAGTGCTTGGCACTAGTACGTAATTAGGGTTTGTTAAAAGCATGTGAGATTGTCTGAGGATGTTAGCAGTGAGAATGCAATGCAGGTGATTTGCACGAAGTTAAAGCAGTATCTGGGATTTATAATTTGATTTGATCATTCTGGCTGGATGAAAACACAAGAGAAAATGTTGTTCCAAATATATATTACTCAGTTCCTTCTTATCCCCAATAGAAAGCATAGCCCCTAAGTTTGCTGATTTGGAAAATCCTTATTTTTTTTGCAAGGACTGAATTTCCTTGCTTGCTATTTATCAGCATTCTGCTGACCAGTCTTTTTCCTTCTCCGTCCTTAGCCCCTTTTTTGTTTTTTCTTGTTAAAAGACCTATTTAAAAAAAAAAAAAAAAAGCAGTTCAGTAGCCCAACTACTTCAAAATCTCATTTCACTTCATTCATCATTTATTAATGGGCCTATTTTCTTTCCAGTGTTTCTTATCCCCCACATATATTTGAGGAAACTCTTTCTAAATCCCTGGGGCTATTATTACATCACTAGTTCTTTTTACCGCCTTAAAAAAAAAAAATCAGACTCTGGCTTTAATCACTCTCTATATTACTTCCCCCTCCCCTCTGCTTTTCTATTTCAAGTACTTTTTTTTTCTCTTCTAAATCCAGTACTCTGAAAAATCCCTAATGAATCCAAGCTAGATGTATTTTTGTTTAGAGAAATTTATCAGATGAATTATAATTTATTACTGCTTACCTCTAGGTTATTTAAGGATAGTCTAGTCTTAGCTCACAATTGCTTATATCTTCTATCATTAGGGTACAGAAAAATGCAGCTCATTTTGTGGGTATTTAACATTTCCCCCTAATTTTGACTTACTATAGGTTTCTTAATTTTTTAAAATAGGCTTATTTGGGACCCATTTTTAATCAACCCTGCCATCTAAACATTTCTCTCTTCTGTGTCTGATTCTAAGGGCCATTTTAATGTTCTTCTTTTGTATTCTCATATTCACTTGGTGCTATTGAATAGCAGACTCAAGAGAAGGAAAAACCCTTTACTATCAGAAGAATAGTGGAAAAAACATTAGGTTCAGAGTTGGGAATCCACTGTTAAGCTTTCTGTTTCATACTTTATTTCTTTTTCTCTCTTTCTTTTCTTTCTTTTTTTCTTTTTGATTCAAACTTTGCCTATTCCTCTTTCACCATCTAGAATCAATCATCTTTCCTCTCTTCTTATCTAATATTGAGAAAATGCATAAGAAATTTTGCAAAGCACTATGAATGCCTGTGAAAAAATGGCATTATGTAAATGTCCAGTATTATTATGCTGGAATTTTGCCATTATACTGTTTGCAAAAGAATAAGATTTAGAAGAATATTATCTCCTCTTGACCTCTAGTCCGAGGAGGTTCAGTTACCAAAACACAGGGAGAATGATTCTTACATGCTGGGCCCACAGCAAAGCTCCAAAGCACTAGATTTATGTCTTTTCTTTTAAACGTTGATTACTGTCATTATTATTATGTTTA
The DNA here is from genome assembly GCF_004115265.2 of Rhinolophus ferrumequinum. Classification (NCBI taxonomy): domain Eukaryota; kingdom Metazoa; phylum Chordata; class Mammalia; order Chiroptera; family Rhinolophidae; genus Rhinolophus; species Rhinolophus ferrumequinum. Next base: position 29,920,075 of record NC_046289.1, read on the forward strand.
CCCTTTTGGGAGAGTCATGGCAATGGAGGGAATTGAGGGCAGGATGTGCTGCCTTTGCTTATTTTGCTTAGAGGAGAGAAAAGGCAACAAAGAAATGGGTCCTGGCTATAGTCCAAAAGTTCCAAATAGCTCAGTTTACACCTAAGAGGGGGGGGAAAATAAGGTTGTCTATTGCACATGAAATTTGGTTAAATATTGATACCGTGTATATAGGATATAAGGGTAGGTACTGCCCTCAGATCCACTAAAAGGTACAGTCTATCCTAGACATTCCTAGATATAAAGGAGATAGCATCCTACGTTGGACAATTTAAGGGCACAGAAAAGCCCAGTCAGCCTCAAAATACCTCTTGCTTTCTGGATGACAGAGTCTGAAATCTTCATTATGAGACCTTCTCCATTGAGTTGCATTTGCAGTCAACTATTCTATTTGGAGCCCCTATGTAAGTGACATAGGAGATTTTGTCTGTGTGAGTGAGTGCCGGGATTGTGTTTTGTGAAACCGAAGAATGGAAGCATGGACCAAGGAGAGGCAAGGAGTTGTAAAAAAGGATAGTTTATTAAAAAGCAAAGAAATGCAGCTCCCGAGCCAGAAGGAGGCTCCCGAATGGGATGCCCCTGACTGAGGCAAAAGTTCTTACTTTTTTTTTTTTTTTAAAGATTTTATTATAACTCCAAAAAGTTCTTACTTTTATCCCTTCCCTGGCCTAGGGAGGGGGAGCTGGTGCCTTTTAATGGAATTCATCTATCAGGTTTGTTCTGTTTGCCCACCCTGAAGGGATTAGCAAAATAACCCATTCCTATCTATCAGATCTGTTCCATTTGTCCCACAAAAGGAATTTTATGAGATAGTTTATTAACCTCAGGATGCTGTTACATTTTGTCCTGGAGTGAATGAGTTACTTCAGAACCTGGAGTTTCAGAATATGGCTGCCTTTTGTTTATTCCACCAGAGACCTTCCTGTCTGCCTAACAACATGCTGACTAACCTGTCTCATAAGGACTAGGTGCTTACGTTTAATGCAGCTAACAACTAACTTGCTGTAAGTATGCAAAGGATTGGGACTCAAATCTTCATAGAAAAAGATGACTTTTGGATGGGTGGGACTTAAAGGATGAATAGAGGTTCACAAACTTAAGTGCCTTGTACAGTTAACATAAATATATGAAGTAGACCAGATACAACATAACAGGTACTAAGCTGCTTGTGTTGCTGGGTAAGAATAATATGTTCTTCATTGTAGGCCCAATGAAGGTAAACAAAACATATCTAGGGCCCTATAGATATCCTAGGCCACCAATTTGAGACCCTGATTTGTATATATGGAGAAAGGATAGTGAGGCATTACAGATTGAAGGAGTAATATGAAAAAAAAATGTTACCAAGACTTGCATGTTATCTAAGAACTCTACTGGCATTGATTAATTTATCACAGGGATTGGCAATATTTTAGAAGCAAGGGCATAAGAAATGATCTCTATTCTTTTAAAGAAATAAAACTGGTATAGCATGATCTGGGAGCCTAGAGTGAGCAAAGGGCATCTTAATGGTTCAAGGATTCAGAAGTATTTCCCATAAATATTGCGCTATTTTTGCTAACACATTCTTTAAAATGCAGATGCCAAACAGAAAATTTTAAATCAGATTACCTTGTATAACCTAGCGGAGATTAACCTCAAAGAGAGGATAAAAAATTATATAGTGGGACACGGGGAAAGTTTAGAGGTTTAGGTGGAAGACAAAATCGTAGGTGGGTGTGAGAGCTCTGGCAGACTGAGGCAGTTGAGGAACCCTGCAGGCATGGGGGTGGGTACTGCAGGAGAGGGAGGAGGCAATCTTTGCCGACTGTGCAATTTTGCCTAGGGCAGCTAATTGCAGTGCCCAGAAAATTGCCTCTGGAAGCCTTGGGCAATATGCAGTAGGTTTTCCCTAATGCCTAGTTTATCAGGTTAAGTTGAAATTTGGTAGGGAGGAGAGGAGGGGAATGGAGCTGAAAGAATTCTTGAGATGAAGAAACCTTCAAAGGTCACCGACTTCTTCAACAAAGTGTCTCTAATGACAAAGAGGGAACTCAACCTTACAGGAATTGTACCTTAGCCCAAAAAGTAACCCACCACAAGTGGAAATATCTTTGGGTACAAAAGAGAAGTGGAAGAGAGCCTCTCTTTATAATTTTTTCTGGGATTGATTCTGGTATGAGGAATATATAAAGTAAAGGGAGGGACCTAACATTCATTGAGTCTCTGTTATATGCCTATACTTTGTACTGGATACATTATATTTCTCACTTAATTTGCATAGCAATTGTGGAACAAATTATCACCGTGATATAATACAGGATTAACAAATCATGAGATTAACAAATTTGCCTATGGATACTCAGCTGTAAGCGGAGAGTTAGAATTTGAATTCGGGGTGTCCAACAAGGCTACCCTATTTCTTTTCCACAGATATTTATTAAATGTCTACTATATGCAAGGTACCATGCTAAGTGCTTTAGGAATATAAACAAGGAGCTGATTCTCTTCTTGTTCTCAGAGTTTATAGTCTAAAGAAGGAAACCCTTAATGAATTAATTAATTGGTCATGTTAGCTTTCTATTTAACATCTCAATCTGATTTTTTAAAAAGTGGGAGAGATCACTCATAGCCACATAAATTGGAAGATGTTCTCTATACTTGATCTTAGCCAAAAGGCCGAGAAGCGATGGAAGATATTCTCAATGTCCATAAAACCTTTTAAAAAATTAGGTGAGGTGACGCATATGACCGAAACCCTTTTTACTAATCCTTTATAGCTTTGTATGGCGTATAGAACAATGTTCCCAAACTGTCCCAGGATATTAATAGGTTCAGCAAAAACAAAACAAAACCCAAAAACCTGGTGTTAGCAATATTTTCTTCAAAAGTGCATTTCAAAAATATACGTAAGAAAAGTACTAAGCACATTTCTGTTGCTTATTCTGCAAACGTCTGTCTTTAGGAACTGGTGGGCAATTCTAAAAGAAAACAAATCTGCACATGTCACCTGAAGGATAATCAACTTGTGCTCAATTTGTTAGTTAATGCAGAGTCAGAGTTGACCATCTTACCAACATAATACAAACATTAATGTATGGAAACATTCTATAACCTTCAGTCTATGTTATGCGTATGTGAGATACGGATAAAATTTTGATCATGTCTGATAGCAAGTACATATTTTTGAGACCACTTTTTGCTGTCTACTTTAATCCAGATGCTTGTATTTTATGAGCTCATGTTCATTTTTCATCACCACATTGTAATGAGATCAAACATGTTTTGGAAATGCTGATCTAGAACTTCCTGCCAAATTGGGACCATGCTCTGATTGCCTGTTTCCCAAAGAGTATGCTGGTCTTCTTGACTTGTTTTCCTACTTTTTTGCTACTTTTTGGTACTTCATTAGACAGAGCTACAGTGTCCAATGCACATAGATCTACAGTATTAAATGCATATACACTTAACATTTCCTTACACAGTTGATGACAAAAAATATATATATAACTGTTACCGGGAAAATGACATTGAAACAGCTCTTATCTTCTTGAAAGAAAGACTTCAATCAAGAGACAGAATTTTGTGCAAAGTAAAACAGCCAAAAATTTATTAGTAAAAGAAAGTATACTCCGAGACATGGGGCGGTCTAACCCAGGAGAGGCAAGCAGTCTCGCCTTATAGTGCAAGAAGGCTTTTATTTCTAAGGGTAGAATTGCCTCCCCTTCTCCCTTCTCTTCCCCTGAGGTGCCCAGTCCTCTGGTATTTAGCAATGCATTTCTTTGATTTAGGGGCATGTGTAAACACATCCCCTTGGTTTTGGGGGATATATTTTCACATCCCTTTGGGGTATGTGAAAACCTGGAGTCCTGAAGGGCGAGTAAGGTATTGGTGACAAACAAGGTATATGGATAAGCAGGATGTCTTCTCTTAACAATGCATTTCTTTGATTTAGGGGCATGGATAAACATATCCCCTTGGTTTTGGGGGACGTGTAAACCCGTCCTTTCGTCCTTTCGGGGTATGGAGTCCTGTTGGGCTAGTAGGGTATTGGTGACAAACAAGATGGGTTCCCCCTTCTCTGACTTTTAACAACTATCTCTTTGATTTAAAAGTAGGTGTAAACGTGGAGTCCTGCTGGGCAGCTGCCGGGGCCCTTGACCCAGGTAGAAGCTGAGGCAAGGGGCTTTCTCATCAGGGCGAATTTTCTCCTTCTCCTGCTCATTTCTGTCTGTCTACTTACCATATCTAACCATAATGGTTAAAATAGTAAATTTTATGTTATATGTATTTTACCACAATTTTTAAAAATGCAACAAGGGTGACAATGGTACATAAGTAAGAATATAAACTCTCACATTGCAAAAAATAATGTTTTGGTGTCATAGTCATATTACAATAATAAATAGTTACATTTTATTAGTGTGAGATAAAACATAAACGGGAGCTGAATGTCCCCTAGAATTTAAACAAGAAATATACTCATGACAATTTATGTAGAATTAAGTGAAAAGTTGGATCACAAATGAGGAAGTTGTTCATTGGTGTATTGTCAGTACTTGGCATCATGCTTGGCACATAGTATGTCTTCAGCAAATATTTGTTTAATGGATAACAAAATCATTTCAGCTCTGGAGCTCTTTCCTTAGTTGCCCGTTTAACCTATTTACTTCCTAGAGCAAGTTACATAACTTTTATTTAATGTTTTCCTGTTCCTGGTTCCCTTAGAACGTAATTGTGAACCAGTGTGATTATAAAACTATCAGTAAACTTCAGATAAAAATGATAATAATAATAAAATAATAAAAAAACAAACACACACACACACCTGTTGGGTAAAATAATATCTGGGTAAAATAATTGTTTAAAAATATTTTAGGAGGCTTTACTTAAAACATTTACATACCTTTATTACCATATTAGGATAAATCATATGAAATTGCCATTTTTTGTCAGTCAAAAATTGGCAATTTCATATGATTTGATCTTAGTTTATAAATTACTGGCTGCTTTATGCCTACAGTTTCAAGTGATGGAAAATTTGAAGCTTGGAAAAAACATACTTTAATGTTCATTAAAAAGGCTCTTCTTTTCTTCCAAATGCCAGGGACTGAAAAGTGACCTAAAAAATCAGAACAAATATTCTAGCACCTTCATTAAAATATGTGAAGCTGACACCTTTACTACTAACTTTTATGGTTAATCACAAATCTACCAGAAACTGTGGAATGACCTTCCGAATGTATTGTAAAAAGATTTAATGACCTGAAATATTGATTACCTTAACACATAGCAGTCTCTTCTTGGCTTTCTGAAGTTAAAACAAGCATTCTTGATTAATTATACTTAATAAGGATGGAAAAGTCGTGTATTTGATAATTAAGAATATAATAATAAAGTGGATCTATAATTTGTTTTTCAAAATAATGATAAAAGAAAGGAAAAATAACTTCAATCATTCACTATTTGAATAATTTTGAATCCCTGAATGATCATGATCACTTGAATGGCCTTGGGCAGAGCTATGACAGTGGCCGCAGAGGCATGGCAATGACCATGGGCAAAGTCCTACACAGCAAATATAATAACTCTTCGCTTCTGTGGTCATCCAGGACTTCTAACTACGGGTGGACACTCCACAAGAGAGACCTCAGGGGGGGAAAATACATCAAATCTGAGAGGTATAATGGGGAGCGTTAGAAAGGTGCACACCGCTATGCCCACCTTTTAGTTGCAACAAATATGTCCTCTTTCATCTCCCAGTCTTTGCTTAGCAAGAGAAGGGTTAGTTAGGCTGGCTTTACAAAAGAATGGCCAGTTAAGTAGACTTACTTGCTAGTAGACCATTTTAACGAAAATGGGAGGAGTGAGTGGATAATACACTACATTTGGTGACTGTTAAATCTTCCAGAAGTTTCTATGCTTATATTCACTTGTACATTAAACAAATAATATCACATAGTACATACTACATTGTAGACTGTTTTTTAAAAATTAAAAAATATATATAATGAACTTCACTCCCTGTCATTCATTATTTTTATGTAACATTCTTTTTAAGAGTGGCTTAAAATTCTATTGTGTGTGTGGTGCTCCACAATTTATCCAACCAATCCTCTACTGTTGTTCACTAAATTTTTTTGAACTCATTTCTTCAGTTTCATTAACAACACTGCAGCTAAATCTGAGCATAAATTCTTAATTCTTTTTTTTTTAAATCTAAAGCCCTCTATAGTCTATGTCTTGCCCTTAGTGTTTTTTTTTTGTTTTTTGTTTGTTTTATAAAGATTTTATTGGTGAAGGGGAACAGGACTTTATTGGGGGAACAGTGTGTACTTCCAGGCCTGTTTTCCAAGTCAAGTTGTTGTCCTTTCAATCTTAGTTGTGGAGGGTGCCGTTCAGCTTCAAGTTGTCCTTTTCAGTCTTAGTTGTGGAAGGCGCAGCTCAGCACCAGGTCCAGTTGCCGTTGCTAGTTGCAGGGGGCACAGCCCACCATCCCTTGCGGGAGTTGAACCGGCAACCTTGTGGTTGAGAGGATGCACTCCAACCAACTGAGCCATCCGGGAGCTCAGCGGCAGCTCAGCTCAAGGTGCCGTGTTCAATCTTAGTTGCAGGGGGCGGAGCCCACCATCCCTTGCGGGACTTGAGGAATTGAACTGGCAGCCTTGTGGTTGAGAGCCCACTGGCCCATGTGGGAATCGAACCGGCAGCCTTCGGAGTTAGGAGCGTGGAACTCTAACTGCCTGAGCCACCGGGCCGGCCCTTAATTCTTGTTTTATGATAAACTTAATAAAATCTAGAAGTGGAATTTCCTGGTTGACAATGGGGATTTTGAATGATTTCCTGGAGAAAACATTTAACTTCCAAAAGCAGAGATAAGGAAGAGATAAGAGGCAGTAGGGTAGACCCTTTCATCCTGGCGGACCTTCTGAATAGAGTCTAGTCTAGTCAGTTTATAAATATGGAACATATATTTGCCACCTCATCCTTAGACAATTATTTCAGATTAAGGCCAGAAAGACAGGCAGGGTGAGGAAACCATAAAATGGTTAACATTTTTTGAGTGTTTAATATGTGCCAGGCAGTACCCTCAGCATTTTCTGTGTATTATCTCACTTTATTCCAACCAAAACTGCAAGAGGTAGGTAAGGGATAGAGGTAATAGAAATTAAATAGCTTTCTTAGGATCTTACATCTAGTGCATGGCAGAGCACAGAGCCGTCTGTGCTTTTAACAATTGTGCATTGGTGCCTCTCGTCCAACACACCAGGCTACTTAATCTGAGAAGCTAGGAAAGACCCCAAATAAGAGTCTGCAGTACTTAGGGTATCTTTCTAAAATCTCCTAGTTTTCTCTTTTTCAAAAGTTTGCATTTTCTACCAATGCCACATTCTCTCTTGGTAGTAAATGCAATGATTATCACTTTAAATATTTTACTATTTGTCACTAATCATGGATAAGTCATTTAAAAATTAGACTATATTAATAATAAGGTATTGCATCAACTGTTGCTAAATTCTGATAATTGGTGTAAATAAATTATTTTTATGAGATTGTATTTGATCAGGACATTGCTGAATTCTCATTGAATATATTCTTTGTGTTCCAATTATCTTGAAAGTTAATCAGGGGTTCACCGACACAACTGGATGACTGTAGTAACTATCCTTTCTAGGAAGTGATGCTACACAGATTTTGATTTTGACATAGTACATAAAATTTTTTATTCTAAATAAATACCTCTCATGTATAAGTCAACATGTTTTGAATGAAACATGGTTTTCCATAACATTGTCTCTTCCTTTAAAATGGCTGAAGATATGCATATACATTTGAAACTGAAGAATAACTTAAAGCATACTTGAGTAAATAGTTGAGGATTATGTTTATATTCAGGTACAGTGAACAGCTGGAACAGATGTTTTTTACTCCTTCCTTCAAAATTCTCAGTTCCTTTTAAGTGCTAATGAGTAGTACAGTAAAGTTAAACGCATAGATCCTGGAGACAGATGGCACCGTTTTCAACCCCAGATCTGCCATTTACTAGCTGTGTGACCAGGGGAAAGTTCCTTAGTTTCTCTGTGCCTTAGTTTCTTTATCTGAATCTCCAAACCTACATCTCCAGATTGACTGCAATTCAGAACTGTAGATCTGTATATCCAATTGCTTACCTGATATATCAACTTGGCTGTTTAAAGGTATCTCAAACCTAACATCACCAAGCAGCTCCTGCCTCATTCCTGTTCTGCCCTGGCATACAAATGGCCGCTCTTTGCTCAAACTCCAAATCTAGGGATTTTCCATGATTCTTTTTTTTCCTTCATTTCCATACCTAATCAATTAATTAATCCCATCCCCTTTACCTCCAAAACATGTCTCAAATCTTCACACTTCTTTCATTTCCACCAGCACTGTCTTATCCAAGCCACTGTCATCTCATATCTGGGCTCTTACAATGGTTTCTTTACTGGTCTCCATTCTTCCACTCTTCTCTAAAATTCAATCTCCCTATAGCCAGAATGATTTTTTAAAAGCATATATCATATTAGTCACTCACTTACTCCAAATCCACCAGTGGCTTCTCATCACATTTAGAATAAAAGCCAAACTCCTGACTTTCAAATTCAGTGCTATATTGTGTTAAATAAATAGTCCCCCGACTCACCCACCACCAGTTCATGTCTACTTGGCACATCAGAATGGGACCTTATTTGGAAAAAGCGTTTTGCAGATGTAATTAAGTTAAGATGAGGGCCTACTGATTTGGGGTGTGCCCTAACTCCAATGACTGATGCCCTTATAAGAAGAGGAGAGGACAGAGAGAGAGAGGAGATGCAGATAAGGCCATGTGAAGACAAAGGCAAAGATTGGAGTGACATAGCTACAAGGCAAGGAACACCAGCAATTGCTGAAAAGAGCAGAAGCTAGGAAGAAGCAAAGAAAGGTTCTCCCCTAGAGCCTAGAGCCTTTGGAAGAAGTCGGTTGGTTCTGCTGACACCTTGATTTCAGACTTCTAGCTTCCAGAACTATGAGAGAATATAATTTATGTTGTTTCAAGCTATCAAGTTTATCATGTTTTGGAAGCCTTAGGAAACTAACACAGGAGCATTTATAACTTCCTAGCTTCACTATTGCCCTCCCCTTGCTCTCTACCCTCCATCCACACTGCTCACCCTTCTGCCCTTGGTGTTGGTTGACACCTTGCTGGTTCCCATCTCAGGGCTTTTCACTAGCTGTTCCCTCAACTTGGAGTGTTCCTCTCGTGATCTTTGCCTGGATCCTTCTTATCATTCAGATCTCAGCTTCAATGTTACTCAGTCAGATTCCTTCCTCAACCACCCATTCTAATGTAGCCTTCACAACATCACCCTATTTCAGTTGTCTGCGTTCCGTGTAATACAATTTGAGGTTTCTTATTCATGTATGTATTATGGAGTCTGTCACTACCTCCTCAATACACATACACATATACCACACTCATACATTCACTAAACTGTACTGTCCAATATATGTCTACTCGCCACCTATGGCTATTTAAATATACATTTAAAATAATCAATGTTAAATGAAATTAAAAATAATTATACTGTAGTTCCCAAACCACGTTAATTACAATTCAAGCTCTCAATAGCCACCGTAGCTAGAGGCTACCATAATGGACTGCATAGGTACAGAACATTTCTGCCATTGCAGAAAGTTCTCTTATACAAAGCTCCAGGAAAAGAGGAATCTTGTATTCCCAGCACTTTGAATTTCTGAGGTACATAATAGATGCCAAATAAATATTTTTTGAATGAAGAATGAATGCACTTTCAAGGAAAACATCCCCTAGCCTTGAAGTGAATGAGCTTTGTAAAAGTAAATGGCAACATTACGGCTAATGGAAAGTGCTAGGGCTTTCAAGGGAAGATAACTTCTGTTCTCCTTGCCTTTTCACATGGGCAGAGTCTCTATAACCACATCTGCCATTGATTATTCTTTTTGTTTGTGTGTGTTTTCTTTGTTAACCCAATAAACACTCAAAAACAGATCTGGCTGTAAAGAAGATTTCAACAATTTCTCTCATCTTGAGTGGTGATTTCTTTAGCTTATAAACAGAAACCTTTAGTAAGGATTTGTTGAGAAATGGAAGGGAGGGCAGATGGGAGTGTGGGTGGAATATTATCTTCTGTGCAGTATAGTATTTGCTTTAGATGTCTAAAAAGACAGTGTTATCAATCTCACATCTTTAGTAATAATTTCTCTGTGCTTTGATTAATGTGGGTGTAAAATGTGTCTGATGTAGCAGCATGTGTCTGAAACATTCTGAGACAAGAAGAGTAAAAAAGTGGTTTAATTTTAAATGTAAATTTTAAATAGGCTAGACTGGGATGAGATTATTTAATATAAGTGGTAGATACTATATTACTGCATTAGAAGAAAAAGCATGGAAATATATCTTTGTCAGACTTGTAGGACAAATAGAGCCCATATGTTTTTAAACCATTAAAACTTTGGCTGTCAATGTTCTATTCTGTTTTCAAATCACCACAATGAGGTGAAGATTAAAACTTGTGAGTGTCTGATACTGCACCTAGCACATAAAAAAAATTAATGTTGATTTCTCTACTCCAGCCCATTCCTCTGTTTCAATACCCAGATGTATATTAAAGTTCTTATAAGGAAGCTCTTTGATTAGCTAATGCAAAATTATTATTGATTAGCAATGGAGAATTTTTACTTTGGGAATACCTGTGATTGAAAAGCTAGGGACTGACAAGTAATATGAAGACCAGTTCAGAATGGGTGAACTTGAATAATGTTTATTAAAACTTACCCATTTTGTATTACAGAATCGACCACAGAATGGGGTTAGGTCACTGTGGAAACGTAATAATCATAAGTTGGTCTGTAACAGTATACAGAAGTTCCATGCACTATTACCTAATTAGACTATAGTATTTCTAAATCAAATTTTATGGCTTGAGAATCATTAATGTTTTTACATGCAATTTAAATGGAGGAAAACACAGGGAATAGATAGGATTTCTTTGCTGTAAAATAGAATAAAGAGGGGTGTGGGAAGGTGGGGAGAGGGAGGGAGAACAAAAAATTAGAAATGATGGGAGTATGTCTGGTTTCGGAAATAAAGAAAACAGAATCTTGAAAGGATTCAGAAAGTTCCATCCATCCTCTAACTCGGCAACACAGAGGGACATCTCAGCCCATGCCTTAGTGACAAAGCTCCTCTGGGGAGGAGGTTACCTCATCCCTACTGGGGTTCTGGTGAGAGGTAAGAAAGGAGCATGAGGGCTGCAGCACAATGATTCTTGGAATCTTGATGAATAGTGTCTTGGTTAAAGTGACACAATTTCATATCCACCAATGTAGGAAAGAGGGAAATCCTTTGGCCATGGACAAAAATGATGAAGAAACAAGAGTATGCTGTTTGAGGGTTTTCCTGCAGAGAACACATTTTCCACAAAGTGAGTGTCCTCTATTAGAGTCAATATTTCTTCAGAAAAAGCCCTCATATTTTTTGTTGCTTTGTGTGTTTTTCTGCTATGAATGAGACAAGAGGAGAAGACAGTGAGGAGAGCAGAGCCAGGGAGGAAGGGCAGGGAAAAAGAAAAAAAGGACAAAATATGGCAGTAAGGAACATTTTTGAGGATTCCAGATAGTCCTGGAAATCAAGATCCCTCAAGGACCTGATTATAAAAGGGCATCTGCTTAATACATACATATAATTAGATAGACGATAGGTAGGTAGATAGATAGATAGATAGATAGATAGATAGATAGATAGATAGATAGATAGATACACAGGCACAAAACATAACTTATAAAAATATAATCACTATAAAAATCACATGTCAGCCCATCCTGTGTGCAACCAAAAGAACTCCTTTCATTTCTCCTTTGAACAATTGAAGTGGGTCTGGATTTAAAAAAAAAAAAAAAAAAAGGACTGGTTGCTGGCAGAGGAGGGGGCTTGTAGGATGGAGATATATACAGAGGGGGGAACCAGAGGAGGACGGACAGAAGATGAATGCTTCTGCGTGAGATGCTGTCCAGCAGTTTCCTTAGATGCTCAAGACAGTTGCAGAACTGAACCTGTCTTGAACTGGCCCCATGGCTCCTCTCCTAGACTTGAAAATAGGTTGAATTGTGAGTAGAGACCACAGCCTCATAAGTTGCTTCTTCTTCCTTTTTTACCACTCCTCCAGTCTTTTTCTTTCCAAGCTCTCTTCAGACAGTGTACAGAGAGGGCAGTTACTATGGCAGTCTCATCTTTATTCTTTCTGTCTTTGACCTCCAGCTTCTCATCCTAGGAAAAGCTTTGAGGACCCCACAGGAATCACGGCCCTATTTCACCTCTACCAGACACTCATCGTGCCTGGAAATTGAAGGAAAGAAAAGGATTAATGATACTATTTTTCTGGGTTTCTTTTTAACTCAACCCTGAACCAAAAGGTAGCTAGAAAGACAATGAAGAAATAAAAGTTGGGCCAATAAACAATTGTTCTATTTTTGCGAAAATCTTTCCATGACAAATCTCAAATTGGACAAAGTAGGATTAGTGCTTTATATTGCATAAGCCATCTGTCACTGCAGGTTCAGTAAACCACATAACAAATCTAAAATCGCTAAGTGATATGTTATCCTATAAATGATAAGAGCAAAATCTGTGATTTAGGTGTTACAGAATTTGGAAATATGGGGTTTAAAGGAGCCAGTCTCCTGATGGTCCAGCTGCTGCACCCTAAAATCTACTCAATATGCCATTACCAGATGACTCTCCCTTAAATCTCTTTAATCACATGAGTTCCTTACTATACAAATTTTATCTTCTTCCTATTTCAAATATTTTCTTTCTTCCTACACACTTTCTTCTAAATTGACATTCCTGCACATTTTAAATTAGGCTTTAAAGTCCACCATCATCTGTCTATAAGACCTCTATTTCAGTAAAAGCCTATGCCCATAAATATACCATGATTAGCGTGTTCTTTTCCTTGCCTCCTTTGGATTTGATCCCTTTCCTCTGGCATGTGCTGTTTTCTATCCAACTTCACTTACTCCTGAACAGTTCAACATCTTGGCTCAGTTCAAATCCTTTAATTTCAATTCAGCTTAATTGATACCTCTCTCCTCCAACCTTCTATAGCTTTTAGCAGACCACACAGTGTACCTTTTGATCATATACACTTGCTCACTCTTAAATAACATAACATGTGAAAGAGCCTTATAGTCTAAAAAGCATAACACCTTCTGGGACATCATTTATTAATTCCCTTCTTTATTATTATTGCATGTTAATTATTTTTTCTCCAACAAGATTGGCCGCTAATGAAGAAAGTGATCATTTTGTTTCTTTCTCGATGTCCCCCACAGGGCCTGGCACAATGAAGGGCACTCAGTGGATAATCAATAGATACTTACTGACTGAATGATTGATTGACAAATGCACTTTGTATTTGGATTCAAGTTCATAAGCCCTTGAGGATATCCTGGTTTTCCTCCAAGTGATGTGAATTTGACCTCTACCACATAGTGGAAAATTCACTACTCTTTTGCAGATGAAAAAGTTGAAATACAGAGAGAATTTAAAAACTCCCATAGGGCATTCATGATAGCTATTAATACAAGCTAGAATGAGAGGCCAGGCATCCTGACGGCTAGTCCATTGAATCTGGAATCACTGAATTGTACTTTTTTCTAACATGGGTAGCTTTTGTCCAACTGTTAATCTCTGATGCATAAATTATAGTGCATTGCTGTATAACTGCTTTTCTTTCTTGTTTTATTTGTTTATTTTTGAGTGACTCTTACAGGTAAAAATGTACCTAATTATTTATCATGCTGGTTGCTTAAAACATTTTTTTTTCATTGTGGTATAATTGACATATAACATTACATTAGTTTCAGGTGTACAACTTAGTGATTCAATATATGTATGTATTGTGAAATGATCATCAGAATAAATCTCAACGTTCGTCACCATACATAGTTACAAAATTTTTTTTTTTTTCTGTGATGGTAACTTTTAAGATTTACCATGGTGGTTGCCTCTGGTTTCTTTGTTGGCCTTTGAACGTTAGGAACTGTGACTTACATGCCCTTACTTACATTTTTGGTGTCTAGCACAGTACCTGACACCTGATAGATGCTTAATAAATATTTGTTGAATGGATGAATAGGATAAGAAAAAAACGATCTTTGTAGAGTACTGAGCAACATGCCTAAATCCTCTTTATAGCACTGAGGGGAGTTAAACTTATAAATAATCTTATTTCATTCACAACAATCTATACTGTCAAATTATAATTTCTGGCCACGTTATTGTCCTTTAGGGATTACTTAAGAAATTGAACCTATCATAACACTGTTCTTCGTTTGATTCCTAAACTATAGGTTAACCTAGGCTTATTTTCCAATGCACAAATAAGAGTATAACACCTACATATTTAAGGAAAAAAAATATCTTCTCCCAACTGAAATAAGAGGTAATTTAAGGAGACAGAATTATTGGTCCCAAGTAAGCAAAAAGCATTTTTAGTCCTGACTCATCTAAGCCGTATGGATTTCATAACTGATGATTAGCTTCTCTTAATCAGTTGAACATCCATTTAAGGGACAAATTGATTAGCTTCTTGCATAATTAACAGAACATTAAGTACCATCACTTTGAGTTGAAAAAACTGTTTTGATTAACAGCAAATATGCACAGTTTAACATTAAGACATTAAATGGTGTTATCTCAAATCATTAGTAGTTTTTTTTCCTTTCAAAATGTTAAGGAGGAGTTTGCAGCTAACTCAGTGACCAATGTTTGCAATTCTCAAAGCATTTTCATTTTTTTCTGGCTGGAATTGAATTTAAGTTACCTTTTCCACAGAGAATGAGAGTATAATGTAATGTATAAATAATAACCACACTAGTATGTGATCAAACTCTCAATTTGTACTAAATCTTTCCTTAGTGAAATGGCAAATAGTACCGTCCCAAAGCATAGAACAAGGAAAATAATGAAATATTAAACGTTTACAAATCATTTCATAAAAACTGGTGAGGATTGGAGAAGGGTTGACAAGAATGTTAATATGAAGAGAATGATTATTAAAGGTGTCAGGATCCATGCAGGACATGATTCATGAGCCTGTGGAAATGACAGAGTTGGACAATGTGGAAATATGAAAGAGTAGAAGCAAATAAGACATTAACAAATTAAATATATGAAAAACTCTTCCTGCTGAAGCCAGGTCCAAGGAGATATTCAAATGGGAAGAACAACTGGGGAATGGATCTTACAGTCCACAGGGGGTCAGCAAAGTTGTTTAAAGATGTGATTTGTCAGTAGTCTACAGAAAATTGCATTAAATTACAGAAATGCACAATTAAAACTAAACATGAAGTTAGGCTTGCACCATCCTGAGCCAGATGGTAGTCGATTCTGACTATACCTTGGGCACTGAGGACCTAATTAGCCTTCTCAAGGAGGTGTGCAAGCGTCAGTCTATTCTCCAGTTAGTGCTGAATGGGACAGGTTAATGGAGACACTGGAATATTTGAAATTGATAAGGCCGGAGGCAAATTTCAAACACTATTTGCAGATGTTTAGGAGGTTAGTGAACATGCAGAAAATTCAGTTTAGTCCCGTTTCTGAAAGTCTGCATCGGCTAAATGTCTTCTGAATTCATCTCAAATCACCATTCCCAGTAGGGATTAATTAAAAAGCGGACCCTCTTGTAGTGTTCCATCAATAGAATACCAAACAATGAATCTAAAATTGCCATGTTATTTCAATATTATTACATTCTATCAGTTCACTAAGGGATGTTTGTGACAATGTAAATGTTGCCTGAATGGTAGCAGAGACCACACAGTTGCTGAGAAACGGTCAACATGAGCTCTAGACCAGCCTCTCAAACAGTATTTGTGCCTTGCAAGTTGAAAATACAGAGTCCCAGGATCGTCCTCGGTGATTCTGATTCAGTAAGTTTGGGGTGGGATCTGGGAAACTGCACTTTTAACAAGTACTGGTAACAGATCCATGGACCACCCTTTGAGAATCACACAGAAGCCAAGAGTTCCTTGAGGGTAAGGACCATTATTTATTTTTTATAATTGACCTAATGTGATGATGCTTGACAATAGTTAATAATGACTTGTTGAGTGAATAAATAAATGCGTGATTATTTCTCACTCTGGCTTATTCTCACCTAATATCAAATATTTTCAGGTTGCACAACGCTTGCCTCAAAGTTCGAGTCTTAAATTCTTCATCCTTAATGACAAAATCATGTCTTGTCATTGGGGTTCCTGTGCATTCATTCATTTAACATTCAAAAAATGTATTCACTGAGCTCGCACTATATACCGGGGCTGTTCTAAACACTTGGGATAGATCAATGTAATAGAAAAAGACTGCTCCCTCATGGCGCTTACATTCTAGAAGTTTGCATGTATCCTACTTTTAAAACCTACTCGGGGGTTTTAAAATTATTTTCTGGGATTGTATAATTATATGCTATAAGTTCTTCACATCAAAGAGTTTCTTATGGAGTCTGGAATTAAGTGAAAAATTCATTTCGGCAACTTTCAAAGCTCACTGAGGAGAGAGAGATTGGCTTAAAGCACCAGGGAGTTTTATTTTTGCACATAAATATTTATGTGTGTAAAAGGGTGTGTGGTTAATTATAAGTGAAGGGAGGAGAATGACAGATGCTTAGATCCTCTGTCCCCACGGAGAGACAGACCTTGCTTGTCGGAGTGTAGTGGCACATCGTGTGGTTTGTGTACTGAATCACTGATTTAAATATTGCAGCAGCTGGAGTGCAAAGTATATCAGCAAATACTACAGGAGGAGGAGCGCGTGTGTCTTGAATACAAAGTGAGAATGGAATAGGTTTTCACAGTCACATTGAGCAAGGGCTGTGGACGGCCCTCTCCTTCTCATATTTTAGTTTCAAAGGAGCTTTGGAAAAGGGTGACTGGACAGTCCAGGGACACAGGCAGACAAATGTGTTGGGGGCCTGGTGTTGCTTCCTAAATCCTAAATTTGTATTCCCTGCAGAAAGAGAAAGAGAGAGAGGGAAATTCTCATCCTGCCAGGAAAAATCTATTCAGAGAATTCATCTCCATAATGAAAGCACTAAACCAAACAAGTAGGAATATGGTCCCTACTTCAGTGCTCATGGGGAAAATGAGAAGGAAAAACTAGTTTTCTGTAGCAGCTTTCATCTTATTGCATCTACTTTTGGTCTATTATGAAGTCCAAAGTCCTTTCTCAATTTTCCTTTAATATATCGTATCTATTAGGGCTCGCTCGTTTACACAGACCACGCTTTACCTCATTTATTGTTTTCTCCCTAATTTACAGATTAGGAATCTGACGTGCAGAGTTCAAAGGATGTGGCACAATGATCAGTCATTTAACAAGTAGGAGTGAAGACAAAACCGTGTTCCCTGATTACAGAATCTGTCTCCACCATCATGCTGCTGCTTCTTCCTCTCATTCCTTCTTTTTTGTGGTTGTCATTTTCTCTCTTTCCTCTTTAAAATTCCCCAAGTTAGAAATGACAGAAAAGGTAGAGGAGTAAGTATTGAGGGTGGGAGGTGAAGAAAATGGTTAATGTTGATGGATAGAAATTGTCTACTTACAGATAAGGTGTAGAAAAGGAGTAGGAAAAAATAAAGAGCAGCTTTAGAAGTATGAATTCAAACAGTAAATGAACAGATACATCTCATACCTGAAACAAATAGCTAAAAAGGTTAACTTGTTTTCTCAGTATTCTAGATCTCTATGCTATCGCCTGTACTGAAGATGTCACACCATCTGGTAAACTTCTTGGGGAGGTTACCTGACTAAAAGCATCCCTCCAAAGTTCCATGGTATCACAAGAAGAGCCACATCAATCTCAACCTTAACTGTCAGAGACGATCATCAGAAATTATGGTCCAGGGTCATTTGATATGTTAATTCCTTGTGAGTCTGAGTCACCGCTCACCATCCACGTTGATGCCAGTGAGTTTGTAGTGTCGTGTGGAAACAGCAGGGAGCAGTGAGCTGGACTCCATTCTGCCTCATCAGCCAGATGGTTGGCTGTATCAAAGCCAGTAATGCTGATGTCAGAGGCGAGAGAACACAGCTGGATTTTCAGGTTCAAGGGGAAAAAGGGAATCTATAATGCTACAAGTTTGGGAGGAAATTGCCTTTGGACTGGTGGATAGAGCCAACTAGAACTGATGGAGAGTTTTTAATGTTAAGTCCTACAGCAACATTTCTGTGTAATTGCTTTTTGGGCCATGGTAGGATTTGAATCCTCTTTATCTCACACCTGCTAACAGGCCTACTGGTGCCAGTCAGCTCGTTATTGTGTACCCGATCCAAGGGAGATTTTAGCACTGACATATTAGACTCCCAGCAACTTCTGTGTCATATTATCCCTGGGATTTCTGGTGACTAGCTTGAAACCAAAATGTACAAGGATGGAAAACAGCTTAGAACACCAGCTCCTAAGAACTTGGTGAAGATTCTATTTTTATGAGTATATCAGTATAATTTTGCACTTTGACTAGGATGTGAGAAAGGTAATACATGCTTTTCTTCCTGGCTTGGTCATGCTAGGGCTAGCAGGAAATCGAACTGCAGGCACATGGGGCATGGGAGGAGGGACAGGGCTCTTCCCCTACTAGGTTGTACACAATGTAGGAAACTTGGAGAAAGGGCCTCAGTCTTTATTCAATTGGAGTTGCTGCAAAGATGTTCATTGTCCAAGCCCATCTGGCCCATTTGAATATGAACACTCCCTTGCATCAAACTTGGTCATGGTTCCAAAGGTCATGGTATTGGGTATCTATGTGTTGTCACATCAGAGGTCTGACCATTCCTGTACCACAGCAAAGGAGAAGTCCAAGTCTTCTATCTATCCCTGATGTACACAATACCTTCGTCCCCCTCCAAAAACCTCCCACGCTACAGGAATCCTTCTCATTCTCCAGAGTTCAGGCCATTTATCCCTGTTTTCCTAGTACCAGCTTCTTCCCGAATAAAGAGCTAGGTGTGAGGTTGGGGGGTGGGAAGGGAGTTGCTTTCAGAGTCTCTTCTGAAACACAAAGAAGCTGCTAAAATAATTCCTACAAAGCAAGGAGGGCTGATCACAGTGGCATGATTATTCTTCTTGGAAGGGAGGTAGGATGAGGAAAATTTCCCTTTCATTCTCTGTATTCTCCCACTGCAGCAAGAACAAGGTAAAATTAATATTTCAATGAATCATCCTGCAACAGAGAAGTAGGTGACTTGTAGGTTACTGAGGTTCATTGAATCCTTGTGAGATATGCACACTCTATTCACAATTGAAACAAATTTGGGAATGTAGGACCAGAGAATGATTGAGCAATGATTTTCAGATGAGTGCTTGGTCCACGAAGATTCAGGCAATACTTCATTGGGGCAATAATTATAGCATTTGGTGTCAAGAGAGTAACAAATCCAAAAAGAGAGAGCTATTCAAACCTAAATGTGCAGGAATAATAAATAGTATTTTGTTGTCGGAGTGCCCACATGTGTGTGCATAAAATACTTAAGCAGTAACTCCTCTGTGATGCTGCAAAATGACAGTTTCTCCCATGGTTGCTACAGCAAAAGGGGTGCTGTGAATTTTAACCCATAGGAATTAATCTATGTAAATGACTTCTGGGTAGCTGGGAAGATTTTTTTCAAAAAGCACTCAGCCCAGAAGTTGCTCTTTTCTTGCCAACATTCTGCGTGATTTATACAACTGTTCCACTGAAGAGTGCAGAGAGAAGGAATTTTGCAGCAGAACGTGACTGTAGAACTGGAGGCAAGAGATGTCCCCTGAAGTTGTAATGATTGCACAGAAACAGAGTGAAAGGATCAGCTGATCCAAGACAAATGTATCTACTTTAGCTCTAACAATATAGTGATGAGATAATTAACAGATAACACCTGTTACCTGGTTCTTATTACAGTCTATTATTTGTAAATAATAACTACTACACACTTGTATTTATAATATATTACAATTAAATAAAGAAAAAATAACTAACATTTATTGAACAGTTATAATTTTGTTAAGTGTCTATGATAGATTACAAAAATGGCCACAAACTCGCCCCTTCTCTATATTCACATCTCTGATGGTGCCTTCCTTCACTGACGCTGGGCTATGCCATATGGCTTGTATTGGTAAATGGGAAAATAGAAAATGTGACTGAGGCAGAGACTTGAAAAATACTTGAGCGATGAAGCTTGGACTGTTGCTGCTCTTAGAACCCTGAACAGTCATGTGAATAGGCCAAGGCTACCATGTGGGAGGGTAAGGGACATGTTGTCCATTTACCCCCTCATCAGAGCCAACAATGAGCTGAACCCTAGAAAAAGGGCCAACTAACTGATTGGCAACTGACTGTAGATGCATGAGTAAGCTATATTGATACCAGAGAAACTGCCCAAAGAAACCCAGTCAAAATTGTGACCTACCAAACTGCGAGCTAAATAAACGGTTGTTTTAAGCCACTAAGTTTCAGAGTATTTTGTTATCCAAGTTTGTTATGCAGCAATAGATAATATAATGCCTCACACACATATGGCTCACTTACTGTTCACAACGACCCTATAAAATAAGAAGTATTATCACTTTCATTTTACAGATGGGAAAGCAGAGGCAAAAAGGGAATGGACCATGGACCACTCTCATACAGCTTGTGAATGGCAGCACCAAGACTGAAGCAACCTGATTCTGGAGTCTATGCTCTGAACTGCTATGCATGACAAACAGTAAATTATGCTTTACCTAACTGTTTATTAACCAAGAAAACAAAACAAAGCACTTGTCTTCAAAAAGCAGTCCAATTATTTTCAATTAATCCTTTCATTTATCTCTAAAATGTCTTGTATTAAAAAGAACCCATCAGGGAACTTCTGGCCATGATGGAGTAAGGAAGGACCATATTTACTCATCTTCTTTAAACAACTGTAAAACTGGACAAAATAGATGCATTAATGAGTTTCAGACATTGGACAACAGGCCCAGGATGGTGATCCCTGAGACAAGGAAAACAAATGAGGTGAGTCCTACAATTATAATACCTTATTGTCTGGATAGGCTTTCCAGATTGTAGCACAGGGGAGGGGAACCCAGAGACTATCAGTCCTCCTAAATTGAGGAGACAGAGTTTGAAGTTTAGGCAGACCAAGTGGCTGGAATCTTCTAGGAAAAATATGGGAAGGTGAAAACTTCACAGAAAGAGCTTTTTGCATATCTGTAGAAGGAATTCCTTGAGTCTTTGGCTGAGTAATTATCTGCTATGCATGTGAGAAAATTACCTGAGGTCATGGAAAGAACCAAGGAAAGGAGTAGGTAGATTTCATAGGGCTGGGAATAGCTGGTGTTCTCACTAGCCAGAGTGGTGAGACTTCTTAATATAAATGGCCTACATCTACCAAAAATTACCGAACATCCAAAGAAGCAGGAAAATACTATCCATAATTATGGAAAAAAATCAATAGAAGCATATCCAGAAATGACAGAGATCATGGAATTTTCTGACAGAGACATAAAAACACCTCCATCCATTTGTTTGAGAAGGAAGAGGAAAGCATAAAAATGATGAAGACAAAAAGGAAAAATAATTTTAAAAATCCCAGTTGCACTTCTAGAAATGAAAAATACATTGAATGGATTAATAGCTAATTAAAACTCTGCAGAAAAAAATTATTAGTGAATTTGAAGATATCACAGAATAAACTATCCAAAATGAAGCATATAGAAAAAAAAATCAGTAACAAGAAAATCACTGATTTCTGGGACACTCTCAAGTGGCCTATTGTACATGTCATTGGAGATCAGAAGGAAAAAATAAGGAGAAACAGAAAAATATTTGAAGAAATAATAGTAAAAACAATTCCAAATTTAATGAACACTATAATCCCACAGATTCAAGAAGTTCAATGAACCTCGAGTAGAAGAAACAGAAGAAAACCATTACAGGACAATCAAACTACTGAAATCCAGTGATGAAGACAAAATCTTAAAGCACCTGGGGATAAAAGACATATTACATAAAAGGAACAAAGCTAGAAATCATAAAAGACTTGTTAGAAACCATGCAAGTCAGAAAACAATGGAAAAATATCTTTATTTTATAGGAGGAAAAATATCTAATAATAAAAAAAATATATTTTATACCCAGCAAAAATATTTTTCAAAAAATGAAGGCAAAAAAAAAGACATTTTGCTAAAAACAAAAGCAGAGCAAATTTATTACCAAAAGACTACACTGCCGGAAACGGGAAAAGAAGTTTTTTGAAACTGAAGGAAAATAATACTAGGTGGAAATTTGGATCTACACAAAAAAATGAAAAGGACTTCAAATGGCAAACATACGAGTAAATATAAAAGAATTTTTTCTCATTAAAAATTCTAAAAGATGGTTATTTAAACATAATAACAATGTAATTAAATAATATATATAGAAATAAAATATAGAACCACAATAGCACAATGAATGAAAGGAGAGAAGTGGAAGTATATTGTGGCAAGAGTCTTATAATATACATTTAGTGATATAATTTGAAAGTAGACTGTGATAAGTTTCAGATGTATGTTTTAAATTTGAGACCTGTACACTGAAAACTTAACATATTATTTAATTGTGAGAAATTAAAGACCTAAATATATTGAGAGCTATACCATGTTCAAGAATTGAATGACTCAATATTGTTAAAATGTCAAAATCCTACTAGGCTTTTTTTTGTAGAATTTGGCAAGCTGATTCTAAAATTTATATGGAAACATTAAAGAGTTAGTATATAGACAAATCAACTTTCGAAATAAAAAACAAAGTTGGAGGATGTATAGTATCTAATTTTAAGACTTACTGTAAATCTAAAATGATCAAGATAATGTGATTTTGGCATGAACATAAAAGAAAAAAATCAGCAGAACAGAAAGTCTAAAAATATTTCCTCATATGTATGGTCAACTGATTCTTGATAAAAGTGCCAAGACATCTCAACTAGAAAATATAATCTTTATAACAAATCTGCTGAGACAGTTGGATATCTCCATGCAAAAAGAATCCTTCAGGTGTGGTTTAGAAGAGAGTCACTGTATGAGTGGGTGATTGGAAACAAGATTCAGTGTTTTTGGAGCCTTACCGGATAAAGCTTAGAAGAGATCTATTTCTGGTGTATTTCACCTCTGAGGTGCTTTTTGGCACCTTAAGTTCTGGGACTGACTTACATTTCTGAAAATTGGTGTTCTTAAGTACATAATGTGTTACTTATTACTTTGAGTTGAAAAGCTGCCTCTCGTGTGGTATTTAAACAATTAACCTCATCCACACATGCCTAAGGTAATTTTTTAAATAGAGAATATAGAAGAGATATTTAACTATATTTTGAAAATGCTTAATCTATGACTAGAGACCTGTGTGTAGAAAAGGGAAATATGTTGAAGGCACAAGAGATAGCTGTATTTCATATGTCATCAGATATAATTCTGGGTTTAGCACATCCAACTTGTTTAACGGTCTAGTAATGCATTCGGCATAAACTTCAAATACTTTGCCTAAATAGTTCCTGTTCACTTTTTTTAATCTTTAGACATGATGTTTTTGGTATGTTTTCTATTATGATAAAATATATATAATATGAAATCTACCTTTTTAACCATTTTTAAATGTGCAATTTCGTGCCATTAATTACATTCACAATGCTGTTCAATCATCACCATTATTTCTTTCCAAAACTTTTTTATCACCCAATGAAGAAACTCTCTAACCATAAAGCAATACGTCCTCATCCCCTCTCCCCTCAACCCTTAGTAACGTCCAATCTACTTTCTGTCTCAATGAATTTGCCTCTTCTAGATATTTTATACAAATGGAATCATACAATATTTATCTTTCTGGATTTTTTTTTCATTTAACATAATGTCTTCAAGGTATATCTATGTTGTAGCATGTGTCAAAACTTCATTCCTTCTTATGGCTAAATAATATTCCATTGTATGTCTATACTATGTTTTATTTATTCATTCATCTATCGATGGCCACTTGGGTTGTTTCCACTTTTTGACTATTGTGAATAATGCTATAATGAATGGGTGTACAAGCATCTCAGTCTCTATTTTCAATTGTTTTGGGTGTATACCTAAGAATGGAATTGCTGGATCATATAATAACAGGATAATTTTTAGAAACCTAAATAATGTGTGACCATTATGGAAGAATTAAACCATAGAGACAAGCTGGAAGAAAGAAATAGAATCTGTCCGTTAGTAGTACATCATTTTTCCAGTCTTGTTCTGTGCTTCTTAACTGGCATAGCATAATGTTTAAATATGAAGTTGGGTACACGTGGTTCCTGAAAGTAGTTTTTATTATCACCTTCTCTTTATGGCTTATACTCTAGTTACTTGATCAAAAGTGAGACGGTTACCTTTCTAAGCAGGAAAAGAGTAGAAGGAAATCATGACTAAGACAGTATTAGAGTAGGGTGAATGACTCCTTCAGTTTGCCCAGAACTTTCCTGTTTTGGCACTGAAAGTCCCACATTCTGGAAAACCCCTCATTCCCACGCAAACTGAAATAGTAAGTCACCCTACTTCAGAGTCTGCCAATATTCTATATCGTAGTTTTCTCATAGCCATCGTTTTGCTGTTTTCGGTTTTAGTTACCTGTGGTCAACTTCAGTCTGAAAATATTAAATGGAAAATTCTAGAAATAAACAATTCATAAGTTTTAAATTGCGTGCCATTCTGAGTACTGTGTGGTGAAATCTCGCGAGTCCCACTCTGTCCCGCCCAGGAAGTGAATCATCAAACGTCAGCGTCTCCACAGTTTGTATGTTCCCCACCCATTATCTTAGTAGCCTCCTCGGTTATCAGATTGACTGTTGAGGTATCCCAGTGCTTGTGTTCAAATAACCCTTATTTTAATAACGGCCCCAAAGTGCAAGAGTGGTGATGCTGGCAATTTGGATATGCCAAAGAGAAGCTGTAAAGCACTTGCTTTAAGTGGAAAGGTGAGTACAGTGCAATAAGATATTTTGAGACAGAGAGAGAAAGAGATGACAGTCACATAAATTTTATTACCAGTATGGTTATAATTGTTCTATTTTGTTACTAGTTTTTGTTAAACTTTTACTGTGCCTAATTTATAAATTAAACTTTATCATAGGTATGTATGTATGTGTATATAAGAAAAACATAGTATATATAGGGTTTGGTACTATCTCCAGTTTCAGGCATCCACTGGGGACCTTGGAATGTATCCCCGTGGAGAAGGGGGGACTACAATACTATTTTACACAAAGACAATTTTGTTGTTATTGATGTTGCCCATAGTAATTAGAAAACTGTGTTGGGTCTTAGTTTTCTCATTTGTAAAAATGTGTATAATATTTTCTATTATATAAATACTACATAGGTACTTTGGGGAAATAGGTAATTTACCTTCCACATAAGTAATATGTAGAAGTTTTTTGGAAAGAAGTTAGAGAAATATCAGGTAACAGTGATATTACTGTCTCAGAAGGGTGTGCGTTTGTGAAATCTCCACATAATGCCTAAATCTTGCTTTTGTTGTTTTTTTTAAAACGACAATATCAATCCTTTTTTCCCCCCATCAAATCTTTTTCCAAGAAGCTGATAATTAGGCACATTTACTGATTTAATTTTGGTTTCTTTCTTTTTCCCACACTTACCTTTGTCAAATCAAATGGCAAAAACCTGGGCTGCAGGAAGAACTGCAAGGCAGGAATATACCTCACCAGAATCTAATCAGTTGAAGGAGGAAGTTTGCATTAGGCAAGGTACTGCGCCAAGCTTTCTGTAAGAAAAAGAGCTAGTGAAGGGTGAATCTCAGGATTTTCAGATATGATCCTGGGTTATACTATTTACAGGCCACTGTAAGAGAATTATACAATATGTGTGTATTATATAACAGCCAGCAGGGTCTGTAGCAAGTACCCTGTAATCAAATGCATGAGTATTTCTGCAGTGAAATATGTAAGGACTATAAATAGCTTCCCAGCCATTCAGGTCAGGTTTGTGCACAAATGAGTTATAAAAAACATTTAATTTTAGGAGTACTTCGTGTTTTGTAATTGTAGATTAAAGACAGCATAGTTTTCAACGAATCATGCTGGTATCTTTTGGGTTGAAATCATGAAATATGTAAAAGCAGAAGAGAATTCAGGGGTCATTTTTGTCCAACCATTTTTACCAGCTAGGGAATAATAACAATATTAAATGAGCACTTACGATGCCAGCCCTGCATGATCTGATTTAATCCTGCTTGATCATCACATTAACAAATATCAGTACTAATCTCTAACAAAGGACGATATCCAGATAATACTTGGGTAAATCAAACAAGGTTGGTTACTAAATGACAGAAGGAAATCAGCATGGCGGCAAAGTTCTCCGATGAAATAGAAGTCTAAACTTTCAGCGTTTCTCCCAAAGGGCCACACCAGTGGCTAAACAATGATTGGCTGC
This sequence comes from Rhinolophus ferrumequinum, assembly GCF_004115265.2. NCBI lineage: Eukaryota > Metazoa > Chordata > Mammalia > Chiroptera > Rhinolophidae > Rhinolophus > Rhinolophus ferrumequinum. The sequence goes on from NC_046289.1 coordinate 29,946,603, forward strand.
TTAGTCTGAATGATTTAGCACCATAGAGATTTGATCAATTCACAAAAGTAGTTCTTCCTGAATATTCCATTTAAAAATAATTTTCCAGCTGGACTTATTCTTCAGCTTCATCTGTCTCTTATTTTCTAATAGAAACTCTTTATAATAATAGCTAGCCTTTATTAAGTGCCTGCTATGTGCCAGGAATATTATCCCTTTTAATCCTCGCAACACCGAAGGTGGATATTATCACTGCCATTAACAGATAAAGAAACTGAGGTTCTGATAAACTAAATGTCTTGGGGGCAGCCGGTTAGCTCAGTTGGTTAGAGCGTTGAAAAGTGCTCTACAAAAATCTAAATATAAACGTAGATAAATTAGAAACTTATGTTATTATAAAAGAATACTTTACAAATTTTCTTAAATAGCAAGATTTCTTTAAGTTACAGTTTCCTTGGCATATATTGTTTATTGGTCATTAGTTACTTGATGGAGAGTCTGGGGAACCACTGCCAAATGCTGATCAATCAGAAACGAGGATAAAGAATTTCTGGAATAATAAAATAAATCACAGGAAAGTACAACTAAATATATTCCATTTTCCATAAATACATGTATCCTAGAAGTGCATTGATTTGGGCTGGAAAGATTTTCTTGCCTAGGTAGTTAGGGAACATATTTTAGAAGTTCTTCATTTAAAAGACCCCTGTCAGATGTCATTATGAGAGTCACTGAACTGAACTGAAAAGTGTAGGCAAGATTCTTATTGATGGAGTGGGTAGACAAGCTAAATAGCTTATGCTACAAGTAAAGGGATGCTGCTAAAACCCAACCAAAAATATAGTCACAGTTATTTTTATTAGGATCTTTAAACTTCAAGATCCCTGCCCCCTTCTTAATTACTTCTATTTCAGATATGCATGAAATACCCAGGTGCTATTCAAGAGGTACCTTGATCAGAGAACAATAATACAGGATTAGTGGAGAAGATGTGATAGAGTCCATAACAAACATATTTTGAGTAAACAAAAATTAGCTTTCTTGTGGAGGAAGATTCTTCAGAATGAGGAAGTGAGAAGAAGAGATGAAAATGATGCGAAGGGAAATTGGAAAATAAGCTTCTACTTCTATGATTAGGTAACAAAATACATACATGATTAAATAAAGCCCAACCACTGAGACATTAAACTGATTCAGGAAAGCAATTCTTCCTAAATACTCCATTTAAAATAATTTTCCAGCTTTAATTCTTCACCTTCATCAATCTCTTGTTTTGTGTTACTGCTTTTCAAATCTAAGCATTTGGTTTTATCATCATGTTCATCTTAACCATGTCTCCTTCCTCCTTTTTTACAGACTTCTCTACATTTTGATCGCTCTATACCTACAAAATACTTGAGTAAAGTTTCTTCCTTTCAGAAAAATAACAGTGACAAAGGCAATAATAATAATATCCGTCATTTGTGGGCTTCTTTTCTGCTACTACGTGCTAAATGCTCTATATGATTTATTCTTATTTAATCCCCCAACGAGGAGGAACTGAGGTTTAGAGAAATTGTGACTCATTCAAGATCATACTGATCTAAACAATAGAGACAGAATTTGAACATAAGTGTCTGCTTGACTTCAGAGTCTTTGCTCTTTTCCATTGCATAGCACCAGCCTCCCCTCCAGCTGTGGCGTCATTGGTGGTGGTAGGGTTGTCGTCCTGAGGCCACAGTCCTGAGACCACCCATCTGGTAGAGAAAGGGAGGTCTCTCCAAGAGACTTCAGGCTCTGTCATCTGATAACCAGGCAGTAACTGGTGTCTCTATCTACTTACATATGATTCTTTAATTTCTGGTTATTCTTAGACGATCGTTGGACTAAGAATAACAGCTATTATTTCTTTCTTTATTTATTTTTAAATTAAAGTTTATTGGGGTGACACTTGGTAGTAAAGTTACATAGATTTCTGGTGTACAATTCTGTAATACATTATCTATATCTCACGACAGCTATTATTTTAAAGCTCCAAGTTAGGTCAATAGGGATCTAGTCAAAGATGAAATAACTTGCCAGGGGAATGGAACTGGAGGGTACTGAGCTCCTCTGGGCTGGGCTCTGTGGAAGAGAGGAACAAGTCACATGGTATCGTTGTCCTTACCCTGGGATTCCTAGTCTAATAGGATTCAGAGCTAGGGCTTGATCTACCCCAACTCCTGCAGTGATTTGTTTATCCATTGCTAATCTTTGCCCCAGTCGAATTGTTATCCAGATTTATCCTAGTGTACCTCGGGACTGCCCCTGGAAAGCTACTGCATAAACTTACATGAGGTAAATTGAGGTCCATGTGTCTATAATGGATGGAAAGAAAAGCAACAAAACAAACAACTCATATGCTAATCTGGTTTTAATTCTCCTTAAAAAATAAAACAACTGGCATGATATTTTGTCAGTTTTCTGACAGTTCCCACATTTGATTTGATGAGATGCGTGCCCCTTTTTGAGTTGTGTCCAAAAGAGGTCAGACAGATGGAAGGCTTTTATAATAGGAAAAAAAAAATCCTGGTTAGTGTAAGCCTGGAATTATTAATTTGCTTTTAATTTTTGTCTTTTAGAAAGCAATAAATAGGACTTAACAGATGGGCTAACACTTGAGTTAGAAGCACACTTTGAAAAATCACAAGGAATAAATGCCTTTTACAGATGTAGAGTTCAAACACATACAAATCATAACAAACCACACAGAGTGAAGCTAGAGAAACAGAAACTTTGTATAAAACAAACTGCTGTGGCCCTCCAGCATAGCTTTTCAAACTGTGTGAGTCATGACCCATTACTAGGTCATGAAATCAATTTAGTGTATTGTGACCAGAATTTGAAACAAAAGGTGGTGGTGGGAATAGAAAATGTTCAGAGTAAGAATAAATGCTGTTTTGGGATGGTTTGTTCCCATTACACAGTTTACTGGGTCATGATGTATTTTTTACTATAGGTCGTGGTAAAACAGAAAAAATAAAAAAAGAAAACTTTTTGAAAGATGCTATTCTAGCAGGTAGCTAATGCAATTATATCACTACATGACTCCATTTATGAATAACCAAGCTTTGTTATGTATTATGAAGCATTGACACTTGAGTTGTGCTTCTGACTATGCCAAGCATAGTCAAGGAAAGCCTAGCTGGCTTGAGCAGAGTTGGCTAGGGAATGCCCTGTGAAAATGTCCTACCTGCCAGACGTCCCTGGAAAGGATGCCTGGGGCACACTCAGAAGCCTTGTGCCTCTTGCCATGAGGTGAGCACCACAGAGTGATTGGTCAATTGCCCTTCTTTTGTAGACCCAACTCAAAGAGATGCTACTTTCAGATTCATGAGGATGGTGTGATTAGGTGTGTGATAAGAAACAAGAGACCCAGAGCTAAACACAGAGAACAAAAAGGTGACAGATGTTTCCCTGTAAATAACTCTTAATGAAAAAGGATAATAATGATAGTCTAACATTTATTGAGCACTTCCTATGTGCCACTACTTTGTTGTGTTTTTAATGAATTATCTAGAATGTTCTATGAATTCTAGGAGATAGGCACTACATTACCCTTCTATAGATGAGGAAATGTTTGCTGAGAGATGTAGGAAAATTTGTCCAAAGTTATACAGTGATTAACTTCAACTTAACTGCCAAAACTTGAGTCTTTCCTAACTCTCTATACTGCCCAGTTTGCCTCAATTTACTACATCCATTGCCTAGGCTTAAAGGTGTTCTCTTTCACCAGAATAGACAATAAGGGCTGAGTAAATTATCATTGCTTGAGTCACCTTTTTTTTTTTGGACACTCTCCACATCTAGTCCATTAGCTCTCTGCTCAAAATATGGGATATGCAACATCTATCCACTTCTCTTCATTTCTACTGCTTTCACCCTAATCCAAACCACATCATCTCTCATGTTATACTATAGAGTACTCTTCTAACTGGTCTTCTCTCTGTCATTCGTGCTGCCGTATTATCCATGCTCCACATTTCAGCTGCTGTGTTTCCCCAAAAATAAGACCTAGCCAGACAATCAGCTCTAATGCGTCTTTTGGAGCAAAAATTAATATAAGACCTAGTATTATATTATATTATATTATATTATATTATATTATATTATATTATATTATATTATATGAGATGTAGTCCTATATTATATTAAAATAAGACCGGGTTTTATAGGTCTTAATTTTGGGGAAACATGGTAGAAGAATCTTTTAAAAATGTAAATCAAATAGAATCACTCTTTTGCCTGAAACCCTCTACTTGTTTTCTTTCGAACCTGGAGTAAAATCTAAACTTCTGAGAATTCCAAGACCTACGTAGACTGGCCCCTACCTACCTCTCCAGCCTCATCTCCTACTGTCCTCCCTTAGCTCGGACTTGGCTCAGCCTCACACCTTGTATCTGCTCTTCTCTTTGCCTAAAAAATACTTTGCTCAGATCTCATTAAGGTAGATGAGGGTGTGTTCCCTGACCCACCCACATCATGAATGCCTCCTCAAGTTCCTGGTACCAGTTGCATCCCATTTACTTTCTTTATAGCATTGTCTGAAGACATTTATTTGTTTAATTGTTTATTATTACACAATCTAGGTGCCAAAGCACTGGGACTTTGTGTTGTCCTTGACTGTATCTTCAGCATTTAAACAGGACAAGTCTGCAATAGCAGACACTCAAAAATATCTCTCAGTGTAGAATGAATGAATGAATGAATGAATGAATGAATGAATTTTCTCCAGGATTTTCCAAAGGCCCACATTCTGAGAGCACCAAACCTAGACAAACTACAAGCTAGAATGTTCTCTTGCGTCTGCTAATTGAATATGGTGTTTTGAAGCCAAAGTTTGTGAGTGTGGCTTCCTCGGTCCCTAAGTTCTCCCTCCCCACAAGACTCATTGCCATCACCCTGACAGACTTGAAAGTCTTGTGATGTGGTATCAGAAAACCAGAGTTCTGTGATCTCTGAAGTTTGATTCCTTTATCTGTAAAGATAAGAATAAATCTACCTACTAGGAATATTTTGAGGATTAAACAAGAGAGCAAGAATGAAAAACAAATATTTACTATTGTGTTTACTAGTCTTTTAAGGTACTTTAAAGAAGTGAGAAGTGAATGTGGAAGTGCTTTGTTAATTCCAAACTCAGGAGAATGCCCTCCATTTGGGCACAAGGCCTCATTCCTTTTGTGCCCACATCCAACCATCTAGGAGATTCTATCAGTACTTCCTCCTCTCTATAAAGTGGGAACACCTTCACTTAACCCTTTTATCATTTAAGGCCTGACAAGGGGCCCAAGAATTTCATTAGACGAATGAACATTCCTGGAGCTCAGAACTATCTAAAAAATATTAGTTTCCTTTCTTTTCCTGAGGAAACATCATTTGTACCTTTCCCCCAGACACCCTGCTTTTCATTGCCACACAAGGCTCTCCCACGCTCTGAAGATCAGGGTGCTTTCCTGGGCATCTCAAACCTCCATTGTATAGATGCAGAGTGAAGGAGTAAATCCTTCTACAGTTCCCCCTCACATCCCTCATATGATTTAAATAGTTGCTGAAACCTGATGCCACTCTACCTGGGTCCCTCGGCTGTACTACTTCACTCCTCGCTTCTAACCCGCTGAAGTGACCACATGCTTTTACCAAACCAGACTTACATGGCAAGTCCTCCTTCATGGTCTGATCCATGGAAGACACTTATATTTTCACTTGCTTGCCTTGTGCTTTTGCTGGTAATAAGCCACCTTAGTTTATTATAATTTTTTAATAAACTTCATTTCCCCATTTTTTTCTTCCCTTCCCATCTAATTATTTACCAGCTGGTCTACTGTAATGGCCACTAAGTGATTTCCTTGCCTTTAATCTCATACCCCTCCAATCTAACTTGCTGTTATTGTTATTATCTCATCCCCTTAGGCCCATCTCCCAACTTTCACAGTGACAATCAAGTAACCTGGGAAACAAATTAAAGCCAGAGCTAGAGAGCTGGTGAGGTGTGGCCCCAACTTTCTTATTCATCTCAAAGGAGCTACTTTAAGTTTGCTAGCTGTGGACCAAGTGAGAAGGTATTGCCCCAACAGGCCAATTCCAGGTCTGACTGTGTACTTGATTGCTGGCTAATCTGGGCAGCCCTCATCATATCTCTGAGCCTTAGTGTGCTCATCTGAAACAATGACAATCATCATGGTTAGAATTTCTTTTGTGTTTACTATATGCCAGTCATTGCTTTACGTGTTTTACAGGGATCTACTTTTTCCAATCACCCTGTCTGATAAATACTACTGCTATGTATTGCCTGCATTTTACAGATGAGAAAAAATGAGACATGGAGAGGTTGAGGAACTGGTTCAAAGGCACACAACTAGGAATTGTCAAAACTCCCATTCAAACCTAGGTAGTAGCTTCAAAGTCTGCAATTGGATGCTACAAAAAGAAAGAGTTGAATTAGGTGAGCTGGGGTCTCTCTCGCTCTAAAAATACCTTACGTTCATGTGTCAGAGAAGGCTGCTGTTTCCCGCAACAAACACTAAGGGCCAGAACAGAGCTATGTGACGGTGTTACACTGCAGCCAGTAAAGTTCATCCTCAGGCAGGGAACATTGTCTAAATATAGAACCTTCCTTAACATTGGAAGGTCTGACTAAATTGGGTTAGTTGCTGGGCGAGGTGCTAGAGGGAGAGCAAGCTGAAAGGTGTGCCAGCTGCGCTGTAGCACTGCGTAACAATGTAGGGCAACATTTTTCCCTAAGCTCTGCCCTGCTTGCATCATTGCAGCTATTGCACGTCCTTTTGCAGGATTATATAGTGCTGATTAAGGTAGATTACTTTATCAATCAATCTGCTTCTGAGAGAAACCAGGGCACTTTGCCAAACCCTTTCCCACCAGGATGACAATTGTATTCCTTTACGTTGATTCTCTTTGCTTTTGTTTATCAGTTGCAAGGGAGACTATGGCATGTGTCTGATCCATGCACAGTTGGACTGTCTTTGGCCATGCATACCATCCACCAGTGTTAACTTCCTCCCCGACATGCTCTTTGAAAGATATTTCTAGGCCCTTTAACTGTTGTGGGTTGAATTATGTCCCTCTAAAAGATGTTCAAATCTTAATCTCTGGTACTTGTGTAAGTGACCTTATTTGGAAATAGGGTCTTTGCAGAAATAGGTTATGATGAGGTCATACTGGATTCAGATGGGCCCTAATCCGATGACTGGTATCTTTATGAGAAGAGAAAACTTGGGCACAAACACACAGACACTTAGGAAGGAAGCCATGTGACAATGGAGGAAGAGATTGATTGGAGTGATGCTTCTACAAGGTGAGGAAAGCCAAGGATTGCAGGCGAACACCAGGAACTAGCAAGAGGCAAGAATAGATTTTCCCTAGAGCCTTCAGAGGGAGCACAGCCCTGTTGACACCTTGATTTCAGACTTCTAGCCTCCAGAACTGTGAGAGAATACATTTGTGTTGTTTTAAGCCACTGAGTTTGTAACAGTTATGGCAGCTGGAGAAAACTAATACAGCAACTTCTCTAGATCTTTTGTCAAAGATTACTGAAAGCCCTCATAAACATAATTCCAAAATAAGACATCGAAAAAACAAAGACAAAAAAGAAAAATAAATAAAAAGCAAAGAATAAACAAAAAGCATAGTTCCATTGCCCATACAACATTAATTTAACTATCTGGAATGATGAGTACCATGAAAATAGAGTTAGAACACAGGCTTGAAGACCTAAGATATCTCTAGCTCTGCTACTAACTAGCTCTGATTTGGGTGAAATTATTTAACCTTCAATTATTTTTTAATTTAAAAAATGAGACTATTGTTAAATACTGCCCTGTCTGCTTCATAAAATTGTTATGAGAATCAGTAATGATTTACATTTACATAGCTCTAGAATGTTTACAAAGCACATCCAGGTAAAAACTTTATCTTATTTGTTGTTTCTAATCACCCAACAAGGTAGGGCAAGGTGGATCATTTTCTTGATCTAATGTTACTGATAAACGCAAAATTCAGGGAAACTCTTTACTTGCCAAAGGCAACACAGCTAAATACTAGGGACAGAACTTGTTTGTTCTCCATGTTATATGCTCCAACTGTAGTGTTAGTTGGTTCATAGTAAAAGGTCAATATGCATTTGCTGAATGAATAAAGGAATGAATGAACCTGTTTTCTGACAAACATATGAATCTTTTAGAACACTTCAGCTGAGAGGTGTATGTATTAAAGTATACTGTATATAGTTCCATTCATTCGTTTATATACATAAAAATGTTGGATATTTACCAAGTTTTAGGCATGGGTCTAGGTGTAAACACACAACAGTGACAAAGCAGACCAAGTTCCTATTCAGGTAGAGCTCACATTCTAGTGAGAAAAAATAGTAAACAAACAAACTTCTATATTGACATAAAATTGCTATGGAACAAATTAAGCAGCGTGGTGGGAATGGGGATTGTGGGGTAGGGGAGAGGGAAGAAAGGATGTTATTTTATATAAAGTCATCAGTGTCCTGTCTGATAAGGTATAACCTTTGAGCAGAGCTGTGAAGGAGGTAATGGGTATCTAGGGAAGATGATTTCAGGCCAAGAAAATAGCAAATAAAAGCAATCCCAGGTAGTTTGCTTGGGATCTTCAAAAGGGAGCCAGTGCGGGAGAGCAGTGGATTGGAGGTCAGAAAGTTATGGGAGGCTTGATCACGTGGTCTGGTAGACCAATGACAGGAGGTTTTGGCTTTTAGTCTGAAATAGGGAACCATTGCATTGGAGTGTTGGCTCCCGTACAAGAGGATCTAATTATTCTTCCTGATAATGTCGGATATAACAATGTGTTAAAAGGATATGTTTAAAAAGATGTTTTGAAAGGATCATTATGGTTGCTGCATTGAGACTAGATGGTTGGAGAGCAAGAGTGGAAGTAGGTTAACCAAGGTTACTACAATAATGGCTGGCAAGAGGTGGAGAATGATCAGATGCTGAATACATTCTGCAGGTAGAAATAACAGGATTTTATGATTGATTGGATGCGGGGTGTGGGAGAAAATGATGTGTTAAGGATGACTTCAAGGTTTTTAATATGAGTGACTGGAAGAATGGGTTTAAGAGTTAAGATGGTGAATTCTGTGGGAGAAGTAAGTTTAGGGTAAGATTTCGGAAACTGGTTTAGTTTTGGACATTTTATATGAGGTTCATTGTAGACTTCCAAGCAGAGATGTTGTGTACACAAATGGACATATGAGTCTGGAGTACAGGGAAAAGATCTAGGTTAGAGACAAAAATCTTGGGAATTGTTAGCATATAAAAAGTATTTAAGACTATGAGGTTGCATGAGATCACCTAGGGAGTGAGCATAGATAAATAGGTTCACAGTTTGAGCCCTGGGGCATTCTTCCTATTAAGGTTCAGGAAAATGAGAACTAATAGGCAGATGAGATTCTAAAAGAACAGCCAGTGAGGTAGGAGGTAAAAACCAAAAGGGAGTGGTGATATTGAAGCTAAGGGAAGATGCCGTCCAAGAATGTTTTAAAACTTATTACACAGGAGAGAGAAAGACAATTGCTAAAGCAATAAACTCAGTTCATACATTGCTGACTGGTTGAGTTATGCGAGTCTAAGTTGTTTCCATTTAATGTGACAATTTGGAAGTAATAATAGGTGACCTTGACAAAAGCAGTTGTGGTGCAAGTGGGACCAAATCCTGATTGCAATGGATTCAGGAAAAAAATGGTAGGAGAGGAAGTGGAGACAGAAAATACAGACCCCTTAGAAGACTTTTGCTGTAAAAGAGGCAGAAACATAGTGTGGTAGCTATAGAGTAATCTGATGTCACAGGAGAGGGAGGTTTGTTTGTTATTTTGCTTATTGAAAGGGGAAATACTAGCACATGCGAATGGAACAATCCTGTAGGAAGGGGAACACTGTCCAGGGGAGAGAAGAGAGAATTGCTGAGGTGCTGATCTGAGTCGATGGAGATGAGATCCACTGAGCAAGGGAGACGTTAGCTTTGGAAAGGAGCGCAGAGCAGACTCACCGTCACAGGAGGAAAGGGAGACTATTTGGGTGCGGACAGCGGTAGGTTGTTTTTTCCATAAGGGAGAGCATGTGGAAGTTTTCTCCGAAGGCTTCTCTTTTCTCAGCAAGGTAGGAAGCCAGGCTATCCGCTAGCAGTGAGGAGGGGGAATAATGAAGAGGTGCTACGTCTAACAGAGTTAGAGAGTCAATGGATCAAGGACACGTAGTGCTACGATTTCCAGGCAGCACTATATAAAAAGGAAAGGCACTATTTTGATGAGTAGAAACCAAGGGCTAGGAATTGTATACATTTGTTGACAGCCCACCCATTGGAGCCATGTTGTAGGCCTTGGGATACAAAGAAGAATTGTGACCTCTAGGAATTTAAAGTCAAGCATAAGCGATAAATAATAAACACATCAAAAATTCAAATAATAATTTAAGACAACAGAAGAGATATATGTGACAGGGAGGCATATTAAATTGCTGGATATATTTAAGGAATTCAGAGAAAGGAGAGAGGTGATTTAGAAGGGGTATGATGGTTGAGCCTGGTAGAATAGATAAATTCAGAGAGGGGCAAGTGAAAATAAAGGAAGTAATGGGAACAAAGACTAAAGTCTGGATGGAAAGTGGCAGAGAACTATCACCAAGTTGAGCTACCAGATAAAATATAAAATGCACAGGTAAATTTGAATTTCTGATAAACAATAACATTTTAATATAAATATATCCCATGCATATTTATCTCAAATCAAAGTTAACTGGGTGTCCCATAGTTTTACTTGCTAAATCTGGCAACCCTATCACCAAGGTTAAAGGAAACCAAAAGCATGTTAGTTGAACCAAGGGAAGAAAGAATTGGAATGTAAAGATAGATGTAAAAAGTGTTCAGTGGTGGCAGAAGTTTCAATAAAGCTATGGGAATGAGATTTTTGTCATTAGGTCACCATCAGTGGCATTCGATGTAGCAATGAAGGCAGAGGGCAATGCAGCAGATATGTACGACTCAGAAGAGAGATTTGATAAGAAAGGAGAGAAATATGTGTATACAGTTGAAGGTCAAATGTGGCGATGGACCACAGGCCCAGAACTCACAGCCACTGAGATGCTATATGCATTTAGATAATCTTGAGCTACGAAGATCCTGTCTTTAAAACCCTCTGTAAATGCCTGAGATTGGCTCAATGGTGAGGTCACAGGTTAGCTGGCCTGGCATTCTAGGGCATGAATATCCTCTGTTGGGAATCAAGACAAGGGAAGGAGACACATTATCGCAAATAAAATATGAGAGAGAAAAAAGGAAATCCTACTGCTGGCAAAATGTTCATTTTAATTCAAGAGTAGACCAAATTCAGATACGCCAGGATGGAAATCAGATTGTGAACTTCAGATTACAAATCACTTAATAGAACACACTCTTTGCCCAGGAGCCTTGTCTTGAACTGGATTTTATTTCATTACAACGGGGTAGAAGAAAGCATCAAAGAAATTCCACAAGAGCCAAGCACTGATGTGAAAAAGGGCAGTGGCAGAATTGTTCCTGCTTGGCCACCATAGGTAGGTAAGGGCTTGGTCACTGAGGACGGCGAGTCCAAGGGCTGTGGACTATGAGTGGGTAGAAGTGGTGGATTCATAGTGACATGTTCTTCTCCAGCCGCGTTTATCCTTCGGCACCTCAAGGTTCTGTTTTATCGTTATAGAATATTTCTTGCTGAAATCCTTGCCCCAGGAAGTAAAGGTGGCATCTTTTAGAATGGGTCTTATAAAATGAGGGTTAACAGAGTGACCTTTGGCAATAATTACTAACGGATTAGGGTGAGGCGCAGCTCAGTGCTCACAGATCTTAAAAATATTGTCATCTGTCTTTCTTCCTGAATGGAGTGTTCCTCTTGCCAATTCCTATAGTTAATTAGATTGTTAACTCTATTTATAGCAGCAAACACTTCACTGGCATGTAACAAATGCTGATTATTAATCAGGGGCCTGTACTGACTCAGGGTGGGATGAAATGTCATTATTCAAATTAGAGTTAGGCCAAGGTCCAGTGACCTCACAGGCAGCATCTTGATTTTGCAAGCACTAGTTTCTGCAAACTGTGAAAATGTCGAGATTCCAATCTTCAGGAGCCTTGGGGTGAAAGAGATGCTAGGCATCTCCCAACATCCTTAAAAGGATTGCGATCTCTGCTGTAAATGTACCTAGGCACCTGCCAGCTCATGACTCAAAATCAGCCTTACCCAGTAAATCATTATACAAAGTAGTTATGGATGTAGAATTTTAATAGCAAATCAATGAAAGTTAATTTTCATGGAAGCTATTAGGGAGGGTGTTCACCAAGCCTGTCTCCTACCATACATCATATTACTTTATACTTTGGGAGAAAAGCTCAGATCTTATGTAGGTGATTAAAAAAAAAGACAGACTTTGGAATGGCCCAACCCTCTCTACTATATTTGACCGAGTGTCCTCCCTGACATTTATCATTTAGGCCTTAAGTGGAAATACCCTCAGAGTAGGGAGGGTGGTGGAAGGAAACCTGAGAGGAGTTCTCCGGGCAGCTTGCAGCTGCTCTGAAGTGGGGGCTTCCTGTAAGCACTGATTGAGGAGTCAGATGAGACCAGCATTTGCTATGTCCCCCGGACCCCCTGCCCCTTGGGTTAAACGTGTGTTGCTCTAAGCTCCTGTTTTCTTTGGGCATCACAGCTTTCCAAGTGAATGTGTGCGGACCAGTGAAAGTAAGCTTTCCTTTTCTTCCATAAAATCAGGTATTTGGTACTTGAGGGTATTTCTATATTCAGATGGATGTCCTGAGAGACCTGGAAAGTGCTTTTAACTTCTTGGTTGGGTGAAGAGGGGAATGAGTCCTTTAACAGTATTGCCATTTGCTTGGCGTTGGTCTTAGATGGGAATTGCTTGGTTCCAAGTAACAGAAATCCTCCCAAACAAGCTTGAGCAAAAGTGAGGAATCTATTAAGATATTAAGGAATCTCTCCCAGGAGCAGGATGTTCAGCTGGATCCCATGAGGCCTTGGAGAACTTCTCTCTCCTGGGGGCTGCCAGTAACCTTGTCTCTGTTGCTCCTGGAGTATCTGCTGCTTCTGTTTCCCCTGAAGACTGACTCCCTCTGCTTAGCTTGTATATGGCTCATCATAGGTGCCCTTAAATGGTACCTTCAGTCTCTTGAGTTATAGGATGTTCCCAGTCCAGAGCCCATAGCTATCTGACTTACTCCCATTGCTCCTTTTAAAATATAGTATTTAAAAAAACAAATTTCTTCAGTTTTTATTTATTTGGACGGATCAGCTCCAAGTCAAGTAGTTGTTTCAATCTAGTTGTGGAGGGCGCAGCTCACAGTGGCCCATGTGGGGATCGAACCGGCAACCTTGTTGTTAAGAGCACTGCGCTGTAACTAACTGAGCTAACGAGCCACCCCAAAATGTAGTATTTTTTAAATCAAGATATAGTTCACATAGTGTAAGAGTCACCGTTTTACAGTGTACACTTCGGTAGTTGTTAGTATATTCATTATGTTTTCCAGCCATCACCACTGTCTAATTCCAAAACCCTTTCATCACCTCAAAAAAATACAAACAAACAAAAAAACTTATACCTATCAGCATCTAGTCCCAATTATTCCATTCCCAGGCAACCACTAATCTACTTTCTGTCTCTATAGATTTGCCTATCGTGGACATTTTATATAAATAGAGTCATGTAACATACAGTCTTTTTTGTCTGGCTACTTTCACTTAGCATAATGCTTTCAAGGTTCATTCATGTTGTAGCATGTAACAGTACTTTATTACTTTTTACGGCTAAATAATATTCTAGTTTATGGATACTCGTATACCACATTTTGTTTATCCACCCATCAGCTGGTAGACATTTGGGTTGTTTCTACTTTTTGGCTGTTATCAATACTGCTGCTACAAACATTTGTGTATACGTTTTTGTGGGAACATATGTTTTCAATTCTCTTGGATATATATCTAGGAGTAAAATTGCTGGATCATATGGTAATTCTATGTTTAACTTTCTGAGGAAATGTCATACTGTTTTCCACAGTGGCTGCATCATTTTATATTCCTACCAGCAATGTATGATGAGGCCCATTGACTTTTAATTCCCAATTTCTTGGAGACAGTGTCTGGTTACCGCATCTCAATCTCAGAATGGGGTCCCTTTGGGTCAGATATCTACTCTGTTTACTATGGCTCGGGATGAGGGTGGGAAGTAGAGTGTGGGAGTAGAATGGTGACAAGGTACAGTCATGCAGAGGCCCGCTATGGAACAGTTTTCAGAAAAGAAGGAGTGGTCTAACCCCCCCTCCCTAGCATACCACATTTAGAGTAGTCCCGAGTCATTGAAGTGGTCAGTTGATGACAATTTATTTTTAAATTGAAATGAGCCTTGAACTTTTCTTTAAGACAAGGCACAAAACTCTCTAGTGGCTAGTAAAAAGTAACATGTTCACTTTGAATAGATGTTTCTTCTATCAGACCTGTGACCTGTGAGGCAAATGAGGACTCCAACCCGATGTAGAGCTGTTAACCAACATGTACAAAATCATAAAGCGAGTTAGTGACCGTCTTGGAATTAGCATTTGGAACCTCAGTGCTACTGATTGGATTCTCAAGCTACTTGTAGGTTAGAACTGTAATTATTGTCCTTCTTTGTTATTTTGGGAACCAAATTCCCTTTCCTTATTCATGCCTTTGGGGAATTTGTAGACAAAACCTCACTTACAGTTTCCAAAATAAGTTGCTTTATAAAAATCTCACAATGCAGTCAAACCCATCTGTTTCCTCTCCTACTTTAACTTATTTGTTGCAATAAAGCCCCAGACAGTCCTCAGAGAGATGCAGTTATAAGAAAGAAAACTGATTATGATGGAAAGATTTTAGGGTCATTGAGATTTATTCCCCCTATATGCAAAGTCTGCATAATGTGTGCAATCGCCTGAGATCACCTTGGCATAAAGCATGGCTCACATTTGAGCTGCTAATCGTGCAGACTGCACATGAAGGGAATAGTAAGCAAGGGATTCCCACCACAGAAGGTTTAACAATCAGGAGCTTAAGATATTGCGATGGAAATGAGGCTGGTAGTGCAGCATTCTAACTGAGCATTACTCTGGAGCGTGTCTCCTAGTATTAGCACACCCAAAAATTATTGATTTGGATCCAAATGGGGAGAAAGATTTAACATTTGCCTTGTTTTCTGTGAGAGTCAAGATAAATGTACATCAACAAACCTGAACCTGAGTTAGATTCTGTGTGTGTGTGTGTGTGTGTGTGTGTGTGTGTGTGTCTGTGTGAGAGAGAGAGAGAAAGAGAGAGAGATTAGATAGTAGATGTAGAAATCTGAAGGTGGATGATAATGATAGATAATTTTACAGTTAATTTTTATTGACTCCACATTATTTATAATTTACAATTATGTTTTTGCTTTATTTGTGAGGTTGAGGGGACAGTGTTCTTCATTTCTGTTTCCTAGATAAGGCTCTATCTAAGGGATAGAAGTAGGTGGCTGCGTCCTCGTGGAGGAGCAATTCAAATGTTATGGGAACCTGCTTCCCACTTCACAGACTGGAGAGTGTTTCTTCTCCCTGAATCCTGTCTCCAAAGAGGGCCTCCAGACACAGCCGGTGACGCTGATGGATGGTCCCCACCTGGCTCTTTATTGAAGCTCCACATTATACACAGCACGGGGGAGACAGTTGATGCCTCAGTCAGGGTGGACAGCTAACAGGTCAATAGCAACTCAACCCGAAATTGCTGCCCCAGCAGCTCATTATAGCTTTTGGCTTTGATGTACAGCTACAGCACTTTGTAATTCAGCAAATGTGGTGCTGCAGGACTGCTCCAGTAGGTGTAGCTGTGACCAGAAGTCAGGTGACCTGGAGCCCAGTTCCAGCTGGAGCTCTGTGACCTTGGGAAGATTTCTCAGTGCTTCTGAGGCTGTTTTTTCATCTGCCAGAACAGTGGAGTAGGTGTTAGGCTTTCCTAACCAGGAGTGACTAGGAGAATGCCTGTGAAAGTACTTTAAGAATGAAAAGAAAAAGTATTAATACAGGAAAGTTAGGCAGGCCAGAATTCCCTTGGGGTTATCTCCCCTTCTAGGTAGGGAAAAGTGGGAAAAGAGAACAAATGTTCTTCTGAAATACGTAGCCCGTATTTTGTCTCGTTTAACCCCATCAAAGTAGGTATTATTTCCATTTTGCAGATGAGTTTACTAAGGCTCAGAGAAGATAAGTGACTTGCTCAAAGTTGCTCAGTTGGTTGGTACGGGGAAGAAGCAAGACTGGGATAAGTGTGATTTCAAAGCTGTGTCTGTCATACCGGCCTCATAGTTCAGACCAGCACTTACTTCTACATTAGCTGCCACCCCTTCTCCCTTGTTTATTCTGTCACTTAACTTTTATGTCACTTTGGACAGATTAATATCTTTGAGCTTGGTTCTTCATCGGTAAAAACAGAATTACTACCACTGGCTTTGTAGGCTTGTGTGAGAATTAAATGAGTTAATCTATGAACAGTGCCTGGTCAGGTGTGGGTACAGAGAAGGTGCCTCATCTCTCCTTACCTCTGGCCATCTGCCTCCTCCATGCTGCTCCCTCTGCAGTGCTCCCAAAGCCTGACATGTGCCTCAAGGCTTCCCATCTGTCTTCAGCAAATGAACAAGAAAATGTCACTGCACATTATCTTTCCCTTTTTACTGACGTTAGAAAAATTTTGAGAAACACCTTTAGATATTTTCTAAGTGAGGCACCTAAACAAGTTCTTTGGGGGAAAACCACTCTTCAGTGGAGGGAAAGAATGTACCTTGAGCTGTTGCTCAGTGAAATCTTAGGGAAGAGATTTTTGACATCAGTGGCCATTTTATCTGTATTTCTTTAACAGCTGAAAGCCATGGCACTGATATTCTCTCCTCGTGCTCATTCTTAATCCCATTTAATATTTATCAATATTAAATCAATGTTGATTAAATCTGTAAATAACATTATTTCACTTTAAGATGGTGATTTGAATCCACACATTTAACTCTCTTTTCCACCCAAATTCCATTTGAAATGACCAAAGAACTATTGGAAAACATCTATAGCAGAGCTAGAAAACAGAAAACAATGCCACCATCAGGCCAGAAAATTTAAGAAATTTTTGTAAAGTATTGTTTGTATAAAACTAGATCTAGGGCCTTGCTATATAGTAATGAGACACTTTTTTGTGGGTTATTGTATACCCCCAAATATGTTCAAGTCCCAACCCCCAGCACCAATGAACGTGACCTTATTTAAAAATAAGATGTAATCAAACTAAGATAAAGTTATACTGGATTAGGGTGGGCCCTAGTACAATGATTAGTGCCCTTATAATAGAGCGATATTTGGACACAGATACAGGCAAGAAGCCCATGTAACAAAAGAGGCACAGATTGGAGTGGTACAGCTGCAAGCCAAGGAACACCAAGGATTGCCAGCAACCGCCAGAAGCTAGAGAAAGGCAAGGATTCTTTCCTAGAGACTTCAGAGGGAGCATGGTTCTGTCAAAACTTAATTTTGGACTTGCAGCCTCCAGAACTGTGAGAGAATAAATTTCTATTGATTTAAATTACTCAGTTTGTGGTAATTTGTTACAATTGCCCTAGGAAAGTAATATAAACATGACTGAAGACTTTTTAAAAACTGGATTTAGGGAAGTACTGACCCAGGTACAATTCAACACATGTGAAGGAGAGACTCACCTGGAAAATAAGTGGGTAGATTCCCTCAACAAAGCCCCAGGTAATCTCCAATCTCAGACCTACAGAGACTCAAGTAAACGTGGGACACACCTGAAGCTTACCAGTGACCTTGGGAATTTGGGTCTTGACTCCACACTTGCTATGACCTGCCATGTCAAGTGAAATGGAGATGTCATTGCAGCAGCTTTGTACTGAGGAGAGCAGTGCCATTCAGAGAAGGGGCTGACTTGAGTGATCACAACAAACACAGGAAAGCATCCACTAAGGACAGTGGGCTAAGCATGTAAACTTCCTTGCACATGCTCTTTCCTAACATCTGGGAACAAAGTAGACTGCCAATCTTATAAAAATAAAGCTACACAAATATAAAAATTTCTCTCTCTACTTTGTCTGAAACTAAACAGTTTGAATAGAGATCCATAGTTTCTGATAAGCCACCTTTCAAATCTCCAAATAGGAAAAAAGGTAGACATTCATTTATTAAACTTAATTCTTTGTTGAGCACTTACTATGTGCCAGGCATTATGCTAGGATGAGGGTTTTACTCAGAGGTTTTTGCATTACATGGGAAGACCTGAAGGCAAGACCAAAGAGAAGATGGGACTATCAAGGAGCTGCAAGGATCAGTAACTAGGAAAAAACAACTGGGCCTGAGAAATCACTCAATAATTATTCACATTATTCAAACAATTTATGTGTTAGAGCAATCAGAAAAAATGACCATTCTGAAATGGACTTATTCCAAGGAATCAGAAGAAGAAAAGTCTTAAGTGAATCACCATTTCCTTTTAATATTTGAATACAAGATCAGAGAAGACATTGTATTTATGAAAACAGAAAAATCTGAGGCTAGAAAATATTGCCATAGGAACAGAAATATAATCCTTAGATTAAAATTTTAAATAAAGACAAGATAGAGAAAATGGTATCTTGAAGTAAATTTAATTGGTGAATTAAATGATGAGGTTGAGAAATTCTACTAGAATGCAGAGGAGAATATACAAACTTAACCATAATGCATGCAAAGGAAAGATGTTTGGGGGATAAATCCAACAGATCCAACATAGGTCTGATGAAAATACCAAAAGGAGGTAGCAGCTAGAGAAATAGTAACAATAAAGTAATAAAAACAAAAGAAAAAACAAAAATAAAAACAAAAACCAAACCTTAAACTTAAAGAAACATATGAGTCTTCAGACTGGAAGGACCTACTAAGAATCAGGTAAAATTAGTGTCTAGACTCCTACACTGAGATAGAGCCTAATGAAAGCTCCTTTCTGCACTCAGGCAAAAAACAATAAATAAACAAGACAAAACAAAACAGGTTATCTAGAAAGGGGAAAAATAAGAGTGTCAGCATACTACTTTTGTACATTACTAATTACAGGGAGATAGAGAATAACATATAGAATTTTGAGGGAAAATATTATTCAAGAACTTCTTGTTCAGTTTATGTATGAAGCCAATAGAAAAATCTATTCTCAAATGGTCAAAAACTCATAAAGTATTCCTCTTCCTGAGAAAGATTCCTTGAATTCCTATTGCCTTTGAGAAAGAAATCAAAATAAATAATTCAAATTGGAGGACTCCAGAGCGTTATAGAACTTTTACATGAAATGAAACCAGTAAAACTTAGTAGGTGTATAAATATTTACTGTTATGAGTTTTATTATTATAAAAGTTAGCAAGGGACGGATGGATGGCTCAGTTGGTTGGAGCATGGTGCTCTTGGAGGTGGGGTTGCAGGTTCCATCCCCATAGTGGTGAGCTGTGCCCTCCCCAACTGGATTGAAACAACTACTTGACTCAGAGCTGATGGGTCCTGGAAAAATACACTTAAAATAAACAAAAGGTTTTTTTTTTTTTTTTTTTTTTTTTTAAAGATTAAACTGAAAGACTTATATGTTTAAAATAAATAAATAAATAAAAGTTAGCAAAAAAATTTAAATAACAATAATTTGGATCTAAAAAGATAACTTATTCAGGTAAGAACTTGGGATTGTGGAGGAAGAGGGAAGAAATAAATAGAGGCTCTGTGATGACATGAATTTTGTATGGTATGTTTACTATTTTATCCCCAGGCTTAGAATAGTACCTAGCAAATCATAAGTGCTTAATGAATGAATGAAAAGTCTGGTAAATATCCACAAATAGAATTTAAACCCCCATGAATCAATACTAAAAAAACTAATATAAAAATGAAACAAAAACACAATTTATAGGAAATTTGAAGAAAATAAAAGCTAAATGGCAAAAAAACCCCAAACCAAACAAAACAAAAACAAAAAGAAAAAAAAAGAAAAAGGAAAGAAAACAAAAGGAAGGAAAGAAAGAAAGAAGAAAGAAAGAAAGAAAGAAAGAAAGAAAGAAAGAAAGAAAGAAAGAAAAGAAAAGAAGTAAGGGTCCTGAGTTTATTAGTAATCAGGAAAATGCGGATTAAAATAACAAAGACATACCAATTCCCATTCATCAATTTGATTGTTAAAGATCAGTATGTCTGACAATACAAAGTGTTGGTAATTACATGGGGAAACAGGAACTCTCTTAGTCTATTGGTTGGACTTTAAATTAGTACTAATTAATACTTCGGAGAATTTGGCAATATAAAACAAAGTTGAAGATGTGCATACCCTATTCAACAATTCCATTTCTATGTGTATACCCTAAAACAAACTCTTGCAAATGTGTCCCCCGACCATGAACTCTTCAAAGGATGGTCATTAGTTATTTGTAATAGTGAAAAATTGGAA
Source organism: Rhinolophus ferrumequinum (assembly GCF_004115265.2). Classification (NCBI taxonomy): domain Eukaryota; kingdom Metazoa; phylum Chordata; class Mammalia; order Chiroptera; family Rhinolophidae; genus Rhinolophus; species Rhinolophus ferrumequinum. The sequence goes on from NC_046289.1 coordinate 29,967,106, forward strand.
AAACATAAATGTCCATCAATGGGGGGGATATAAATGAACTGATTAATTTATACAATTGAATAACATCAGTTAAAATTAGTGACATACATTTGTGTTTTAACTAAATATCAAAAACATGAAGTTAGTAAAAGAAGAGCAAATTCCGAGAATGGTGTGAATAGCATACTAGCATTCATGTACATGTAACAAGCACTCAAAGCCATACCCGCGTTACTACAAATTGCATGTGCTTACACAATGTACAGCAAACAACAGTAAGAAACAAGAACTAAATAGAAACATGCCAAATACACTATAGTGATCACCTCTGGGGAAGAAGGCCAAGAGAGTTTTGAGATTGTGGATTGGAATAAAGGACTCAACTTTATAATCTTTTACTTCTTTTTTTCAAAAAAATCTGAAGCAAAGTGACAGATTGTTAACATTTGTTAATTCTATATATTGGATGCATGGGTGTTTGTTATATTGTTCTTGTACTTTATTTTTAAAACCTTTCACACTCTCCCAGAAGTGTTATAAATATTTAACCTTATGTCCTTATAACAATGATTCCATTAGAAGATTAGTGAGTTTCTAGGGTGAGTGGGTGTAGGTCCACGTAACTTCTGAAATGATATTTATGATATTTAAAAAACAAAACTTCGTGTGTGTTGTGTATATGCATTTTTTTTTTTTTTTTGAGAAAGTATAACTCTGTCCCTTCCAAAAGCATTTGGAAATGCATGGGGGATGGGTGGGAGATTTCAATTTGCTAATACTTGAATGGTACTACTGGCATTGAACACCTTGAGCCACGGATGCTAAATATTTTTCAGTTTGCCCCTACACAGAAAGAATTGACCAGCCCCAAATGCGATTACATCCTTTTGGGAAATATTGAATTAGGAATTGTATTCTGCTGAGGATAACAGAAAATCCTACTATTAGTGGATTAAACACATAATCGTTTTCTTTTCCTTATGTAATAGGAAGTCTGGAAGTTGCTGGTGTAGGTTCAGTGGCTCAACAGTATCGAGGATCAGTTTACTGTTTCTATTTGTCTTTCCTCATAATCTCATAATGGCTGCTGAAGCTCTAGCCGTCAAATTCAGTGATCAAAATGGAGGGAAAAAGGGATGGAGAAGAAAAGGGCAATATATGTATTTGGAAAGCAAGACTTTTCCAGGAATCCTCAGTAGAGTTCTATTTATGTCTTATTGTACAACTAGCCCTTATTTGCTGCAAGAAAGTTTAGTTTTTGCTTTGCAGCCTAGAGGAAGGCAAGGAAAAAGGGCTTTGAAATGGGAGTTAAGTAAGTCAACTCATAGTATTTACTGCAAAAGTGAATAGGTGAAATTTTCATATTGAATTGCAAAGAATGGGTATATCAAGGTTCACTCAGGAAAAGAGAAACTACTCTGAATATTGACAACAAAAGGAGTTTAAAGCGGGGAATCAGTTGCACAGGCCATAGAAGAGTAGAGCTGCTAAGCAGAGGACAATAAAGCACTGCAGAGATTAGCTACCTCAGGAAGCCACTACCAGCCCAATGTTAGAAGGAGAAGGCAGAATTACTGGAGTCACTTGGAGGAATCTACAGCCAAGACAGGCCCATGCAACAAGAGCCAGAGCCAGAGAAGAACTGCAGCTTTTGCAGAAAACAACACATCAGAGGCAGGGGGAATGGAATACCACCCCCTTCACCCACTGGTTTCTTCTATTGGCCAACCCAGCAGGAAGCCAGCTGATAGATAGTCTGTAGGTACCCTACTGTGATGCAGAGCTGAAAGACAAAGGATAAATTAGAGGGAAAACAGGTCCAGGACCAGAATAGGCTGGGTTGAAATGCAAGGCACACCTCTACGTTAAAATAAAGGAAGGTGTGGACAATACAAGTAAATCAGGGGTGAAAAAGTTTATATTTTATGTTTTAAAATTTGTATCAGATGATGTGGAATTCAAGGCTCAGGCCATTAAATGAGATAAAGAAGATTTTTTTTTTTTTTTTTTTGGCTAAGAGGTGCAATCCATAACAAAGATGGAGGAATCACTGAAACTTTAAGTGCTAAATAGCATGGAATCAAATGTATATATCAAAACCTCTTAGAAATACAAGAAGAAATCCATAGAAACCATAATTATACAGGGGACTTTAACTCCTATAACAGGTCAAGTAGACAAAAGGAAATGAAGACGTTCAAAAGAGTTCATATTAAGACACATGGCAGCAGCCAAACCTGAAATCAGAGAGTCACAGCTTTAAACGCTTTTATTAATATACAAGAAAAATGAAAATAAATGGATTCAATTATGGCTTCAACTCAAGAGAACATAAAAAACAAATATAACTTTAGGAAAGCAGGAAAATAAATCAATAAAAACAAAAACAGAAATCAATACATTTAAAAGAAAAGTGAAATTGATAAATTGACCAAGAGCCAATCTCAAAGCAATCAATAAGAGACAAACTCTTAGAAAATCTTGTTACAAAAAAGTGAGAAAAGACTGAAATACATAACATTCAAAATAAGAAATGTAATATAACCACACATATAGAGATTAAACACATTATAAGAGCCATGTATGATTTAATCCTAACACATTTGAAAAATCTCAATAGTAAGGTCGATTTTATAGGGAAATTTAAAAATTACAAAATTCAAAGAGGTCTTAAAATGGCTCATGAGCCCCTGCAGTTATACTCTGTCATAGAACCAGTGTTCTCCTGTATGACATCTATCATGATGGAATGCAAATTGGATTTACTGAACTGTCTCCCCTCTTAGACTATAAGCTTCATGAGGGCAGGAACTAAGTCTTATTTGATTTTGCATCTTCAGTATGTAGCTAAAGGATACACTACAGATGCTCAGGGGATGTTGAAAAAATGTCTCCTTTTTTCTCTCTCTTTCTTTCTCCCTCTACTCTTTCTTCCCTCCCTCTTTTCTTTCCCTCTTCAGTACCTCATACAATAATCAAGAAGTAAGATCCATTTAGCTTAGAATAAAGAGAGCCCTATTTATGTCATTCTTTAGGTTCTATCAGTGATCTGTTCTCTATGTATCCTGTCACCCCATGAAGGAGGAGAGTGCAGGAAAGCTCCCGTGTAGGGTCCACAGAGGGTTACTCTGCAAACAGCGCTGCTTATCAGGAGCTGCCTGGAGCTGGTGACTCAGAGAATGGCCCAGCAGGCTCTGGTTGTTGCTAGGAAACCACGTTCCCTTATGGAACCTAGAACAACACTTGAAGGTTGTCCCTGATAACTTAGAGGAAACCAAGAGCTGTCAGAAAAGGAGAGGGAAAAACAAAAGTCTAAAATAAAGAAAGTGATTTTCTTTGCCCAGCACTCAATGACATGTATTTATGGGAATTAGAGACAAAAATAGTCAAAAGAGAGGTTGGTATCATTAACAAAAACCACTTTTACCCTTGCTACTTTTGATGTAAAAATGTACTTTGAGGACATGGCCAAAAAGATCTTTTCTGTATAGTCTCCAAGTTTTCTGGAACTTCAACCATGGAGGAGTCTGGGGAAATGATGCAGGGCTCTCCCCCTGATCCCTGTTCACACTTGATTTGACGACTCCAGTTGCTTGGTTGGCCACCTTTTGGAAATGAGTGCTTCCCTTGGCCTCCAGCACACCTCTGACCAACTGCAAATCAGTGTTGCCCAGACACACCCAGAGGAAAGAGCAAAAGGAGAATAACAGAACCATGCAGCAGTGGTTCTCAATTTTGACAGTGTCCGAATTACCTGGAAGGCTTCTTAAACACAGGTTGCTGGACCCTGATCCCAGAGTTTCTGATTCAGGAGGCCTGGGGGGTGGTGCAGAGAAGGTGCATTTTTAATAAGTTCGTAGATGATACCGATGCTGCTAGTCCCATTGCTTTGGGACCCTCTGCCTTAGACTATTAAATCTTTCAAGGAATTGCCAAATTACTTAACTGATGAAGAAACTGGTTCAAGGAAGTACAGTGGGTTGCCCAAGGCCACTTAGCTACTTGTGGTGGGCTCAAACCCAGGCTGCTTGAAGTGAACACCAGTACTTTCTCCACTACAAAATGCTCTCTAAGCAGTGCCCCTGAAAAACTCTCCAGAAGGCTCCAGATGGCCACCAACAGGGGTGGTCCTACCAAATGAATGCCAAGTTACTAAATCCAATCCTGATAGTAACAGCTTTGATAAAGAAGCCAGAGGAGCCAGAGACAGTTTGCAAAAGGCTTTGTGTTCTCCGCAGTGTTGTCTCTCATCTTCCTAAATACTAGACAGAAAAGGAAGCATGTTAAGGAGTAGACACAGCTAAGCAGGGCTCCGATACCTTTCCCAAAAGACCTGCCTCCAGTGCCATGCTACCAAACTAGGGCTGCTAGTGAGAAGTCCCATTGGCTTTGAATTCAAACCAAAAGGCAGGTCCCCTCTTGCCACCCACCCATTCCCACTGGCCTCTGTGAGTGCCAAGATATCTTCAGAGATATATTTAAAACTTAATAAACACAGTCTTCCCAGTTTTGCTTGAATATAGGTTTCATCAGCTGTCAAAGCTAATTGTAAGCTGCACGATAACAAAAAGAATGAAGGTCAGGTAAGCGCCATATACTAACAAGGCCTGGATAAAGCAAAACTGGCGGGTGGGAGGGATGGGGAATGGAGTTTGTCTTTGGTCTCCTTTTCGACTCTCATGACTCTCGAAGGCCGTCCATTCTTCCCTGCCCCTCTTGATTTCTCTTCCTGTGTGACCTTTTTTATGCTCTTTTTTACCTTCAGCTAAACTCTGCTAAGGTGTGAGATGAAAGGTTTAAGGGATTGCTTGCTCATAGTTCTTTTAATTTTAATAAACGATGTTTGAAGACTAAAAACCCTCTAATGCTTGAAACACTGAAGCTCAAGTGATTAAATATTGGTGGTATTGGGATCTGAGGGGAGTATCACTCAGAATCAGGTCCTTACCTAGAATTTTTTTATATTGTACCTCATAGTTAGCCACTAATTTGTCTCCTGCTTAGGCTGAGACTTACATTTTGTATTGATAATACAGACAGACGCTCGTACCTCAGGCACCATCACTGGTGTTTGCAGTACTTCTGTTCTCATAAGAACTTTGTGTCCACTAGATGGCATTCAGATAGAGCTTGTGGACAAATTTGTATTTCTATAGCTTAATTATGCTAAGAAAAGATGAAGTGGAGAGTTCCTCCTTCCTGCCAGGGTTTTAGCTTTGTTTATATTGTCTCTATCTCATGGGGTGAACTATGTGTTGTGACTACTACCGAGTGCAGAAATACATGACATTTTGCTGTGTACAGTGCTTTATGATTTTTAATGTGCTTCACATACATATCCCCTTTGAGCTCACTTCTTGAATTTCTGGCAATTATCATTTCCATTTTACCTCTGAGGAAACAGAGGTTCAAATACATCAGCTAGATGGTAGCAGAGTTAGAATTTGAGTCTAAACCTTTCGATTTCTGATTCCAAATAGTCCATAGTCCATTCCCAAACAATAAATCAGGGGTGTATCATAGAGGAGACAGAGGTTGGCTGGGTTAGTGGGCAGAGAGGCCATTGGAGGACTAACTGGATTTGGGACGTGACTCTAGCTAGCATATGAAAATATCCAAAAGAATATTATGGTGCCAGCTTTCCTTCTGGTGATATTAGTGGATGTCATGATTTGTGTGCCTTAGGTCCAGAGTAGCAGGGCAAACAGCAACATTCTGTGGCCTGTGACTTTCAGGAAGTCAGGATAGTAAGAAACTGTGGGTGGGGCTGGCAGAGGAGAAAGACAGTACTTAAAATGGAGCAGCGGGTTCTCCTCTGCGATTCCACTCATGTAGTCAGGATCAGTCCTGAGAGGGTGAGGAGGCGCCTTCAAAATCACTAGGAATGCAAAAATGACTGCGGGCCAGCAAAAGGGCTCATGCTGACCAAGGTCCCCCAGGAATTATCTGTATGTTGTCTGCTGACTAAATGCTCCAGATAAGTGTCACAGTGTTGTATTTCATTAATATTGTTCAGTCGTTGAGTGCTTGTCCTATATTTCAGATGTTCCCAGGGATGCTAAGAGAAGGAATTATGTTAACCAGCAACACTCCATGCATTTAATTACTCCTGGGAAATTAATATAGCAATAGTGTTGACTAAGGGGTTAAGAGAAGAAGGAGGGCATTTCAGGTGTGTGGATTAGCAGGCGCCAAGCTACTAAAATGGGAATGAACGTCATCTGTGGGGAAAAGTAAAATCCCCTGCTTTGTCAAAGTGGAGAATCTGGAAATAATAAAAAGTAAGGTTGGACAGGTAACGAGACTGGATTATTGGGCCTGATGTATCACGTTGAAGAGGGCTGCCTTGATTATGGGCATAACTGAAGGTTTTTAAGCAGGTGTCATTTTAGGAAGACTATTCTAGCAAAGCACAGGATGGTTTAGAAGGGGGAAGAGCCTTGGGTTAGAGAGAAAAGACATAAGGCTACTGGAATAATTTTTATAGGAGATAATAAAGGACTGACCTTGTATGACAATGGAAGGAAGAACAGATATGAAAGACACTACGGTGAATCCCTTATTACTTGCCTATAAGAAAGTCAATTGTTTGGTGAACATAGTGTTCCCTCTGGGATCTTTTGGGCAAGAAGCAGGTTCTCCTGCTACTCTCTTCACCTCGCATTCTTGCTGCTTATTTTCCCAGTGTGGTCTCCTGTTGTCTTAATGGAGCAGTGGAGCTCTGCTCATTAAAACTCTGCAGCACATTACAAGTACCACTCATTTTCACTAACTGATTTGATAGCATTTCAAAACTGCCAAGTTGATAAATTAGGCACTGTGCTATTTTACACAATCTGGAGTCTCAGATTTAGGAAATTTTGAAAACTAGCAAATCCTGTGGCAAATGGCAGCACCTGCTGGCAAATATGAGATTACAGGCTAACTCTAGTAGACAACGTAGCAAAGCTGCAGGGGCTGGAAGGGTGGAGGAGAGTCTGATCCATAGGCTTGGGAGAAATCAATGTATTCCAGGGAAAGATGGCAAAGGCACTCAGATGGCAAGAAAACCCCAAAGTTGAAGGAGTCAATCCAGAGAATTTTTAAAGACCTAATATGTGTCTATCACTATGCTAGGTACTTGGTCAACATACATTTGGTATCAAACAAGGTTCCTGACCTCACAAGTGATTTTACATTTAGAAGGACAAATTCTAAAGATCTAAACGCAGCAAAAACTTCTTTTAGGATAACAATGCAACCATCATTTCAAGAGTCTGACTGCCCTCCCTAAACCTTCTTCAACAATAATTTTGTATTTAATGCATTTGAGAATTATTTCCCCGTGAAAACACTTGAAACTATCATATTGGAAATTGATGTGTGTATGGAGAGTTTGGGCATGGTTTCACTTAAAGTCCTTGTATTAGAATTCATACATTCTGTAAAGCCAGATATTCTAGAACATATGATTCTCTTGCCTGATTCAAAAAAGATGATACAAGTCTTCATGATGTCTGGTCATAGATTTTCCGGGGGACTGGTGTGTAAGAACACTTCATAGCTTTTTATTTGTTTATGTCCCACCTTTTTTTCCAGAAAGGATTTCGGACTACTTTACGGCAAATAAGATCAGCAAACCATACAGGACTAACTATGGGTAAAACTCCATACTATTTACAGGGAGCAATGAGGGGAGGCATGAGACACAGTGATTACCCTTAAAGAATCTGGTTGGGAAGATCAGAGGAGGTTTAAAAAGTTAATGAATAATAAAAGATTATCTGCAAGCATGTAGTAAAGGGCATAGTTTCTGGATTTCAACAGCCTAAATCAAAGTCCTGGCTCCACAGTTGTCTAGATGGGTAACCTTGGGCAAGCTGTGAGCGCTCTCAGTGTAAAAGGGGTTAGTCCCCGTACCTGTCTGATGGGGTTGTTGTGAGTTTTAAATGGGTTAATAGGTGTAAAGCACTGTATAGAGCTTGGCATTAGTAAGCACTCAAACATTGCAACCATTATTATGGAATGTGGTAAATAAATGTCCTATCTGGCAATCTCTGTAAGAGTTAACTGTAAATCCTTTGGGGGAAGTAGTGATATAAATAAATAGTGTTGAGAAGAAAAGAGCACAGAAGGATTAACTGGGGAAGCATACTGGGAGGGTGGTGGGGGCTCATGTAAGCTGAGTCTTTGGAAAGAAGTAGGATTTATATGAGACAAGAGGCAGGCAGAATGGCCCAAATAGCAGTGTAGACACGAAGTGGGTGTTTCCTCTTAAAGGGACAGAAAAAGAGGCTGGTCTGACTGGAGCAGCATGAACCCAGAGGGGAAGTAGTTGAAGCCCTACATGGGAAGATCGCGGAGGGCCTTGAATATCAGGCTGACGAGTCAGAACTGTACTCTGAAGACTTGGGAACCACAGGTGGAGTTTAAAGGAGGGAGTGTGACACGCTAGGAAAATTAATCTGTGCTGGAAAGGTGAAGGAGGCTGCAAGGCCAGGAGACTGGTTAGGGATTGTAAGGGGGGAAAATAATTTTTCTTCTACTCTTCTGAGTTCTTAGCTGAGATCTCTGCAGTAAAGATACATTAATAAGAGGAAAACAAACAAGTTTATTAACATATATGCACACATACATACAAGATATCCAGGGAAAAGCGAGTAAATCCCTTAAGGTGACATAAAATTTAGGTTTAAATACCATCTTAATAGGGAAAGGGGAGAAGGATGTAGACTTCTTAGGGGAGACTAAATGGTTTTTAGGAAAGATGAATGGGCCCTTAAAAGAATAGATGGGAGGTATGATAATTTGTGACAAGGTGTCTGGATATAGGGTCAACTTCTAGTCTCTTTTCCTGTAATAAGAATCCTTTTTCCCTGGTTGATGAAACTCCCTGGGGAGGGGATCTATGACAAGTGAGTTTCTTTTGGGGGATCTTACTTTTTGTAGATTAGAGGAGTTCAGAGAAAGCCTCTCCCTGCATTTGCTGTTTTTCAAGTGCCTATAGCTCAAAAATAATCAACATACCCAAATTGCATATTTTGGGGGGCCATGTTCCGCTACACGTCAGGGTCAAGTTAGTATAGGACTAGAAGTGCATATTTCTAGGGGGAAGGCTGATGGACGAATGCCGAAATGCACCTCACTAAGGAAGATCTGATGACGTTGCCTGTTGGGGCCATGGAAGGGATGGGTGAGCATCTTACTGTTTGAAGCTGGAGACACTGGGATAGTTGAGGTATCAAGTGAGCTTAAGAGGAGGTTGGGGATGTCACACATGATATTCTAGACATGTTGAGGTTAAGGTGACAGGAAAATTTGAACTCTCATAATGTCTGGGGTAGCCTCCATCAAGGGGCACAGCCAAATGTCCCTAGCAGTTCTGGAGTAGAAGGTCTCCTTGACTATGGAGCACATCCCTAGACAGAAATCCATTTTCTCAACTTTTCATTTTTGGTACATGTAATGTCATTACAGGACTAGTGATTTCACTGCGTTTAGGCTGAATCTCAGTAGCATTTGTCTGAACTCAAAAAGCACTTGAACAAGGTAAAGTTTTCATCATTATTAGTACTACGTGTGGCCCATCCATCCTGGCTAATTCGCATTCAGACTTTTGGGCTGACTTTCTGCCTGAGGACCCCAATGTCTTTCCTTTCAATTTAGTATTAATATTAATGATGACCTCTAGAGCAGAAAATCAGATCAGCAGGCAGAATCAGATCTGTTCCTTGAAGGGTTCCCAATTTACCCAAATGTGAAGGTCTGGCGGGTGTTTTTGTTCTTCAGGTGAAGTCTGGTAAGTGATGAGAAGAACTCCTTTCCTCAAGTGAAAGGCCAATGACATTTGTGATGGTTCGCTCTTTGCAACCTTATTTAGCAGCGCACTGAACAGTGGTTCATTAAGCTGTAAGCAGCTGTGTAGTGGCACCAGAGGCTTCTGAGGGCACTGGGCTGAGATGGTGGCTTCACTGTTCAACCCCTGAGTTTGGGACCATTTAGAGCTCTGAACAAAGAACAGACAGAGGAGTGAGTGCAGTGAAATTGAACATAGCCAGATTTGCCCTAATATTGAATTAAGGCTATAAGCACTGAAATCCAGAAATAGTAACATTATACATAAAACAAGGTGGGGTAAATTTTGAAGGGATCATTTGTTTTCCCATTTCAAGGCTTGAGTGGTCACATGTAATAGGGATAGGAAGTAAAGTAGAAGTAAAAGTTGTAATCCAGAGTTTGGCCCAGCTGCGAAATTGTGGTTAGGTGCATTTTAGTAAGTCTTAGGTTTTTACCTATTTTTTTTTTCTATGTGGCATTATGTATGGGCTCAAAATTCTCTTAAGATTATGGAATTTCTCTCGTCTATAATCTGTTCACTTGTTCTATTTGTAAGTCAGCCATGCTCCCAGTGGCAGTGAGCTCAAATAGCTCAATATGCTTTGAGTCATACTTTCCATTTTTATAATTTTTACTTGTTTTATAGTCTAATTTTAGGCCTGACTTATTTTTTCGTCTCTCACTGCTCTATGAATAAAATTCACAATGCCTTGATTGTAGCAAAGAGTCTCGGGTTCGTTGAATGACTGTTTCATAATCGTAGTAGGCAGGAAAGAGCTCAGAATGTTCCCGGCTTTGTTGACACTATTGCGCAAGCAGTGTACACATAAGAGTATGACACACTTGGGTTTTAATCCTAGGACACCATAGGCAAGTTATGCAAACTATCTGTATCTCAGTTTTCTCATCTGCTAAATGGAAGTGTATGATCTTCACAGAATTATTGTGAAGAATGAAGAGATAACATATGAAAAGTACCTATCAGAATACCTAGGGTATTAATAGGCCTTAGAAAGTATTTGCCAAAGAAATGAATAACTCCAAGGCAAAATTTCAGAAGACACGGACAGTCTTCCAAATACAGTAAAGTTTCTAAAGTGTCATGTTTATGACATAATATCCATTATGGCCCTAGCTATATATCATAATCCTTCCTTGCAATATACTGTCTTAAAAAAACACTTTTTTTTAATTGGCGAATATTGGGGAACAGGGTGTTTTTCCAGGACCCATCAGCTCCAAGTAAAGTCGTTGTTTTCAATCTAGTTGTGGAGGGCACAAGCTCACTGGCTCATGTGAGAATCGAACTGGCGACCTTGGTGTTATGAGCATTGAGCTCTAACCAACAGAGCCAACCGGCCACCCACAATACACATTTTTTAATTGCTAGATTTGTTGTGAAAGGGAACTTGGATATTTCCTAAAATGATGTGAATTTTTCTAAAGGTAAATTGAAAGGGATTTACTCTCTTCTTTTAATAATGTAGACCAAGAGCAAAAATAGACTCTATAAGGTACATTCTAACTGCTGTGAGAACTTAAGATTGCTCAAAATGATGAATAAATACAAAGAAACAGTGTATGGTGAGCTATGGGGAAATTTCAGTGTCTCAGCAGGGCATTTGCAGACCATATTGTGGTATCATGGCTTGAAGATTGGACCACTGTGCCCTGGAGAACGACCTGGGCTACTCATGTTCTCATGGAAATTCCCAGACCATTTGCAAACACCTCTAACAATCATGAAGAGAGATAGTGTAAAGGACCTGTTTTCATTTTAGGGCTTAATTAGTTTCCTTCACAACATAGCGAAGTAAAATTATTTCTGGAAATAAAAAGTGGAGCTTTGAGCTGAGAGTACTGTGGGGCAATCTGGCTTTTCTTAACAAGTATCCCTAATTCAAGCAATCAGAGAAGACAGACAGGCTCAGAATTAATGAACAAACCACTCACTAAATTAGGTAGAAATGGAAGTCCACAGGTTACTTTTGACCCAATGTTCTCTCACCCTACTTCGGAGTTTAACTGAGCACGTGGCAGTTGAGCAGGTGATTCTCTGGGTGACTGACTCAATGGGCTTCAGAGCTACTCAGTGCGTCCAAAATGCTGTAACTGACTCTCACCCCTGTTTTTTGAAGCCTTGGCTTCTCAGTCACAGCCAGTTTTGGACCCTAAATCTTAGTTCATATTGTCTTTCAAAGGGAGACACTTACTGTTTCCTAACATTAAACATACACACTAGAAGCTGCCTTACTAAGTAATTGTCTTAAGCTTTTACGAGAAACTGCCTTTATTTTAGCAGTCCCTGGGGTGTCTTATTTTCTAGCTACAATTCAGATCTCCTGGACAGGGTTTGAGGCTGTATCCAACATACTTGTAACTTTACTCAAATGTGACAATGGGGAGCTCCTGAAGATGGCAGCAGCACTTTAAATTTCACCAGCCCAGGAAGCACTTATGGTTAACACAACCAGAAATCAGATGACACTGCAGTCTCTTTATTGTTGTCCCCACACCCTCACCAATATTTCCAGCCACTGTTTCAGATTTCAACTTTACCTCTTTGAGCCTTGTAGTGTAGAACAAAGAGAGAAGGATGTAAGGCTCAAGAAATGTCCGTCTAATCCTCTTTATCAAAGAAGAAAGCATTTCAATACTACCAGCCCCTCCATTTCCCTTCTAAATGTGGAGTGTCTCTCCATTTGGGTGTGAAACTGCAATAGAAACAGAGATTGTAGATCATGCACAGATTTTTAAAAATAATATTACTCTCCATTGCCTAGTTATATCTTTAGACAAAGACTAAGCAAACTATTTCTTCTGCTTCCTATTGCCAGAAATGCCCATTAAAGAAAATTAATGTTTATTCTGTAATTGCTGGGAAATATAAATTACCATGCCTGTACGTAAGAAGTACCCATAAATATAAATCTGAGTCTTTCACATCTGATTTGAAAAGCTATATTATATATATAATTTTCTATATGGAGCTGAAGATCTAAAACATTTTCTAGGCTGCTTAATACATTCACATTTATAATTATTTTTAACTTAATTAGAGTTTTAAATTACAGAGGCAATATAAGCTTGTATAAAAAGTTAAACAATTCAAAAGTATATATAGAAAAAGTTAATAATATTCCCTGCCTTATCCTACTTCCTGAGATAACTGTTAAATATGCTCATAAAAATATTTATCAAAAAGAGGTGGGATCATACCGTATACATTACTGCAACTTTCTCTGGATTAATAGATATAGATTTAAGCCTCATATAGTAGCTGCATAATATTCTGTAGTGTAGATGTAACATAATTTATTCAACCATAGCTCCTGTGATAGACATTTGTGCTACTTCCAGTTTTGTTTTCACCACAAACAATGCTGCAATTTCATACACAGCCTTAGATACCTTTGCTTTTATTTCTGTAGGACAGAGTCCTCAAAGTGGAATGTTATGTAGAGGGTTTTGTGTACTGAAAATTTTATTTTATTATTATTTTTTAACCACTTAAAAAAATATTTAAAAAAAATGTTCAATTACAGTTGACATACAATATTATATTAGTTTCAGTTCTACAAGTGACTAGACATTTATATAACTTATAAATGTCTGTTCTGATCACCCCAATGAATCCAGTAACTAACTATCTGACACCATACATAGTAATTATAATACTACTGACTGTATTCCCCGTGCTGCACTTTACATCCCTATGGCTATTTTGTAACTACCAATTTGTACCTTTTAATCACCTCCCCCTTTCGCACATGCCACCATCCCCCATCCGGCAACCATCAAAATGCTGTCTGTTTCTGTTTTGTTTGTTCATTTATCTTGTTCTTTAGATTCCACATATGAGTATAAGTAAAATCAGATGGCAGTTGTCTTTCTCTGTGTAACTTACTCCACTCTAGGACCTAATACCCTCTAGGTCCTTCCATGTTGTTACAGATGGCAAGATTTCATTCTCTTTTTATGACTGAGTAATATTCCATTGTATACTCGTATGTATGAGTCTTGTTTTCTTCTCCATTCAGCCACTCTACGTCTTTTGATTGGAACATTTAATCCATTTACATTTAAATTAATTGTTGATAAATATGTAGTTATTGTTATTTTATTATTATATTATTGATTTCCCCTCCCCCTTCTTCTTAAAGAAGTCCCTTTAACATTTCTTGTAATACTGGTTTGGTGGTAGTGAACTACTTTAGCTTTGTCTTGTCTGGTAAGTGCTTTATCCTTCAATTCTAAATGATAGCTTTGCTGGGTAGACTAGTCTTGGTCTTAGACCCTTGCTTTTCATCACTTTGAATATTTTTTGCCAATCCCTGCTGGCCTGCAAAGTTTCTGTTGAGAAATCAGCTGATAGTCTTATAGAAGCTCCCTTGGGGTAACTAACTACTTTTCTCTTGCCGCGTTTAAGATTTTCTCTTTGTCTTTAACCTTTGACATTTTAATTATGATGTGTCTTGGTGTGGGCTTCTTGGGTTCATCTTGTTTGGGACTCTGTGCTGCCTGGGCTTGCATGTCTATTTCCTTTGTCAGGTTAGGGAAGTTTTCTGTCATTATTTCTTCAAATAGGTTTCCTTGCTTTTTCTCTTCTCCTTCTGGTACCTCTATGATGCGAATGTTGGTACGCTTGATGTTGTCCCAGACAGAGGCCCCTTAAACTGTCTTCATTTTTTATGGATTCTTGTTTCTTTTTGCTGTTCTGATTGGGTGTTTTCTGCTACCTTATCTTCCTAATCTCTGAATCAGTCCTCTGCTTCATCTAATCAACTGTTGATTCCCTCTAATGTATTCTTTATTTCAGTTATTATATTCTTCATTTCTGATGGGTTCTTCTTTATGTTTCCTATCTTTGTGTTGAAGTTTTCACTGAGATCATTGAGCATCCTTATAACCAGTGTTTTGAACTCTGTGTCTGGTAGATTGATTGTCTCCATTTTGTTTAGTTCTTTTTCTGGAGCTTTAATCTGTTCTTTCATTTGGGACATGTTTCTTTCTCCCATTTTGGATGCTTCCCTGTGTTTGTTTTTATGTATTAGGTAGAGTTGCTATGTCGCCCTGTCTTTGTAGAGTGGTCTTATGTAGTAGGTATCCTGTGGGGTCCAATGGAACAGTTTCATTGGTCACCTGAGCCAGGTGCTCCAGGTATGTCCTTTGTGTGGGTTGTGTGTGCCTTCCTGTTGTAGTTGAGCCTTGGTTCTTGTTTGCAGATCAGTTGGAGGGATTGATCCTCAGGCTGATTGGTTGTGAGGAATGTCCATGACTACAGTGGAGGAACTATTGTTCAGGGGCTGACCCCACGGAGCAAGATTCACTTTAGCAGTGCTCTGGTGCCTGCCCAGTCTGCCTTTTGGTGTGTCTTTTGTGGAGGTGGTTGGTTGATGCTCTGGTGTGATCTGAAACTGGCCACCAAGTGTGTTGGTTCTGGGACGTCTTAGGAGGGTCTCTGTTGCAGGCCAATTTCAGCCACTACCTACGCTCTGCTCAGGGCCTCTTGGTATGAGCTATAGAATGATCTACAGATGGCTGCCACTTGTGCTTGGCTTGGAGGTGCCTGGGAGAGGCTAACCTGTGAACTGATGCTGCTGCCACTAGTGATCGGCTTGGGGCTGCCTAGCAAGAGGTATGGGGCATTCTGAGGCCAGGTGCTGCTTGTTTGGCATTTGGGAACCTTTGAGATATTTAGGAAATTTCACAGCATGAGCCAAGACATAGTTGTATGGAAAAGCCATGGGAATTGGCTTGGGTGGGCCCACATGTTGGGTGGGGTGTGATCTCAGGGAATACCAGGGTAGGTTGAATAGTGTTAGCCAGATTGATGGAGACTCACATATGGTGGCCACCTGTGTCTTCATACTGGGTGGGTGGGGGAGGGTTCAACAAAGAAACAATGGATTCTGCTACCGTGTTTCCCCGAAAATAAGACCTAGCTGGACAATCAGCTCTAATGCGTCTTTTGGAACAAAAATTAGTATAAGACCTGGTCTTATTTTACAACAATATAAGACTGGCTCTTATCTAACATAATATAATATAAGACCAGGTCTTCTGTTAATTTTTGCTCCAAAAGACACAGTAGAGCTGATTGTCTGGCTAGGTCTTATTTTCACGGAAACACAGTAGCATTTCTCTCTGGGGGAAAGCTGCCCCTTCAGCCCTCATCCTAAGCCACACAATCCAATTCCTCCCCATATGTCTCTGGCACCTTTAAGCTGCTGCCCCAGCACTGGAGCTCAGCAAGTGAGTCCGTCAGCAAGTAAATCCATGAGCAGGACCTTTAAGAGGAATTCTTGGGACTCCAGCTGCCTTCTGTCTCACTCAGCCACAATCTCCACTGGTTTTCACAGCTAGATGTTGTGGGGACTTCTCTCCCCATCACTGGAACCATGGGCTGGGGATCCTGGTGGGATTGGGACCCTTGCTCCTCAGGGTAGACCTCTGCAGCCGAGATATGCCTCCTGAGTTTTAACCACTACACATGGGTGTGGGACCAGCCCCGTTTTGTGTCTCCACCCCTCCTACCAGCCTTGATGTGGCTTCTTCTGTATATCCTTAGTTGTAGGACTTCTGTTCAGCTAGAATTCAGGTGATTCTCAATGATGGTTGACCTGTAGTTTGATTGTAATTATGATGTGGTCATAAGAGGAGGCAAGCACAGCATCTACCCACTCTGCCATCTTGACTGGAACTCCCTGTGTACTACAAATTTTAGTGAACACTGCCAGATTGCCTTCTAAAAACGTGTAACAACATTTGAGTGTTTGTTTCTTATATCCTTACCAGCATTTGATACCAGTATTTTAATTTGTTTTGCCAATGTGTTGGATAGAAATGGTATCTTGTTTGAATTTGCATTTCTCTAGCAAGACTGCATGTCATAATGTCCAAAAGAATGGACCTACAGCCAATTGCCTGGCTGTGCTGCTTACTAACTGTGTGACCTTAGCAAGTTACTTCTCTGTGACTCAGTTTCATCGTTCCCATTGAAAATGGAAAAATAATAGTACCTGCTAAATAAGACTATTATTGGATTTAAGTTAATATTTGTAAAGATTTAGGACAGTGGCTGGTTTTTAGAATAGTGCCTGACACATAATAATCACTCTATGAGTTAAATAAAATAAATGCATTCAAGGGATATTGAACATCTTTTTATGTATTTATTAACTATTTTTTCCTCCTAAATATGGATGTCAGAATTTTAATATTTAGTGTAAAACATGATTTTTTTTTTACCTTTTCAAATCAGATCACTCCCAGGGAAAAGCACAATAATCCCCACCCCACCCCCCCTTCCTCCTCTGAGAGAAATACTCCACTACTTGGAAATGTCAGATGCATAGAAGAATTTTGCTGAAATATTTGAATTAGAAGGAAAATAGAAAGGCTTTGAAAAGCAGAGATTTTTCTAAATAACAGAACATTCCAGAATTAACCCTTACTAATATAAAAAAAATGCCTTGAATTTTTCTAATAGGTGGGACATCAGTTTACCTGGACAGAGATGTAAATCCATTAGGGCTTTTCAGGGAGGGGGGGAGAGAGATAGAGATAGAGATAGAGATAGAGATAGAGAGAGAGAGAGAAAGAGAGAGAGAGAGAGAGAGAGAGAGAGAGAGAGATGAGGCAGTTGAACGTGATTTAATTGCCATGGGTACAGTTTTACAAATAAAAAACCATCATCTGATATCTTGGATCACAAAATAACTCAGCCTTTTTTTGTTGAGATTACTAACACATACCACTCTTCTCAATTGGTTATTTTTCACTTGAATTTGTCCTCTACAGGGAATCTTGTATTATTTATCAGTCACATAAATCTAAAAACACCCAGCATCAGGCTTGCTTAAATGTCAGAGACAGCTATTTCTTGTGTTCTTCCTCTCAGCTTCTATCAGCAACATGCTCTTTTTGTGTTTTCTCTGTATCTTCAATGTGATGGAAAGATGTTCTTTCATCAGGCATTGGTTTTAGTCTGTTTCAGTCAAATCCAAATTTGAGCAGTTATATTCCATTTTAGAATTATGAGACAGGGGGAGGGAGGGAGAGACGGGGAAGTGGGGGGACTTTCCCACAATGACATTTATGCAGTATTCTTAGGCAACATCAAATTGACTTTTATTGAACCTTAGAAACAATTGCAGACAATGAGAATGCTTATAGAAATAACACTTCCTGCATAATCTCAACTTCAAGCATTTTGATATCCTACCACCATCTCTTATTTTTCCAGCTGGTTCCCTATAGTACTTGGGCTCCAATAGCTCTTCCATCTCACCTCCAATCCTTTGACCTTATCAGCTTTGCACTGATCATTATCGCTCCTCATGACTTTACTTTTCTCCCTAACTCCTTTGCATACACCTTCAACTCCCTTGTCCCCTTCTTTTTCCATCACCCTACTCTGAGTTAATGATCACAAACCTCAAGTGCATCGTGTGGCCAGCCAGTCTTGCAGCATTTCCCTAGTCAACTCATTCCCTCCCTCCTCGACCATCGTCTCATACCTTCTCCTCTCTCCTCCAACACCCTTCCCTACTTCTCACTCTCCACTCATGACCTAATTTCTTATTTCACTGAGAGGATACAAGCAATCAGAAGAGAAATTCCACATGCTCTCACCACCAACGTGCATAACCTAGCTGTACCTGTACCACAAACTAGCTCTTGCTGCCATTGCAGTGGGAGAACTATCCCTGCCCCTCTCTAGGGCAGTCCTTCCACTTGGGTGTTAGATTGTGTGCATCCCCCAACCTTGCTTATTCAAGGCCTGCGCTACTGCAATTTTACATTCTCTCTCCTGCATGATCAGTTTCTGCCTCCTTACCTGGTCATTACCGTGGACATACAAGCATGCTGCAATATCCCATCTTTTAAAATTTTTCAATAGATGTGCTAATCATAAGCTATATAAACAAATTGATATACAATCATTTTAATAAGGGAAAATATAAATATGAAAAGGTACAAAGCATGAAGCTGGCTTCTTTCCCTTAATGAAGCATAAAACATTTTTTCCAAAGCTCAAAATTAGTGACACAGTAAATAGACATTCTATAAAATACCCAAAAGCAAACCTTGTTAGTTGTTATTTTAAAAACTGGGTCGACTCCAAAATAAAGCAGAAAGAGGAATTATTACCAGGTTTCTGTGGAAGAATGAATAAAATAAATGTTGATGGGCCACAAACTTCTAGTAAATTTAGGAAATCATATAACCTTTATATAGATATGTTAAAATTAGTTTGGAGTAGTATAGCTTAGAGTCTCTCATTCTCAAGAAAGTATCAGGAAGATTATATACAAGATCTTAAATGTGAAGCTATTTAGAGCACTAATAAACTGTGCACATATTGCCTAAGGAATATGAACACTTCTGTTTTTCCAAATTCTTAAATTGTATTTCTTAGCACTGATAGGATTCATCACCTGTGAGGATACAGGGGACAGATGTATAGTGGCAGATCGCCTCTGTCAATCCAGGTCACTAGGCTCATTGGCTCCTCTCATCTCACCCTGCTGGAGTTTCTGGAAGCATGATTTACAGAGATACGTGGCTACCCTGTGAATGGCTGTCAGCCCCATAGCCGACTATCTCCTGTTAGACTTCAAGTCTCTCTGAGATATACCTTCATCCGGGTCACATCCTCCGTCCCTGACACTGAATACTGCAAGGGCATGCATGGAATCCTATGTTTCCTTTTTGAAGCCCTAAGCATCTGAGCAGTAAAAATATATGCAATTTCAGTTCCATAATGCCTGTCTCTATCCAGAAACAAGATCTCTGATCCCTTAAAAGACAACAAACCATAGTTGCAGATCTCTCTGATTTTCCAGAAGTCACAAATAGTAGCACCCTTGGTTCCCTGCCACACAGAGTCCACCCCAAACCCCCAGGACCAGGAATTTATTTGCAGCAGCACTTCCCACCAGGCGACAGTGGTGCTTTCCGGGGATTAATTCAAACTTAGTGTCACACTGTACACATCTTGGACATCCTGGTCCAGGACCTCTGTGGTTCTTCCACATCAACCTGGCTGCCAAAGCTCTATGTTTGCATACCAGAAAATTACCAGCTTTTCAGTGTCAAGTGCATAGCCACTCTGAGAACAGGATGTCACTTCAGTCACCTGCCCTGGCTACAGACTACTATTTCATGTTAAAGAAACACCTCCTTTGACCCCAACTCACCCTCCAGCTACTCCCACTTATATAGTCCCCATTACAGTAAAACTCAAAAAGTATTTTGTCTGTTCTTGTTCTCGCTAGTTTCTCTTCTCCCATTTCTTTTTCTGGAACCCACTCAAGTCTGACTTTTCTTCCCCCGTGCCACCTCCATTTTGTCAAATCTAGCAACTGATATAGTTGATCACTCCTTCCTTCTTATAACACTCTCTTCTCTTGGTTTCTGAAGCTCTGTGTTTCCTGGTTTTTCTTCTAGTTCTTTCTCTGGCTCCTTTTCCTCTTTCCGGTCTCTCAGCATTGCAGTGCCACAGAGCGCAATCCTTGGGCCCCTTCTCTTTTTTCTGTTCACACTAAGTTACTTCCTATGTGATCTCAGCAGCCTCATCCATAGGGCCGACAGATAAAATATAAGATTCCCAGTGAAATTTGAATTTCAGATAAATACCAATAATTTGTTAGTCTTGTAATTTTATTTTCTAAATCTGGCAGCCTTACCCATCCAATCTTTTCCTTAAGGATTCCCAAATGTTTATCTCCAGGCTAAAACCCTCTCCTCAACATTTTACAGATGAGAAAACTGTATCTTGCATACTTAATAGCCTCAACATCTCCACTTAGATTTCTAACAGGCAGCTCAAACTTACCATGTCCCAGACAAATCTTGATTCTCTTTCCTCCCATCAAATTTATTCCTCTCATAGGCTTCCCCCTCTCTGGCAACAACATCGCCATTCTCCCAGCTGATGTACTTATCTTTGACCCCTCTTTCTCACTTGCTGCACACCGAGTCCATTACCAACCTCCAGAGAAAGTATCTTCACACTATAATCAGAATTCTCATTTCTACCACCTCCACTGCTACCACACTAATCCTAGCCACCATCATCTCATTTGGACTGTTGCAGTAGCCTCCTAATTGTTTTCCCTGCTTTTACCCTTGTTCCCCTCCCACAATGTATACTCCACAGAGGAATTTAAAAAAAATATAAATCAGATCATGTCACTGCTCTGCACTAAAACCTGCCATGTCTTCTCTCTTCTCTGAGTAGAATGCAAAATCCTTAACCATGGCTTTCAAGAGTCCATACCGTCTGTCCCTCTGTCACCTCCCTCACCTCACGGGCCATCACT
This sequence comes from Rhinolophus ferrumequinum, assembly GCF_004115265.2. Taxonomy (NCBI): domain Eukaryota; kingdom Metazoa; phylum Chordata; class Mammalia; order Chiroptera; family Rhinolophidae; genus Rhinolophus; species Rhinolophus ferrumequinum. Next base: position 29,988,231 of record NC_046289.1, read on the forward strand.
GTCCCCCTTACTCTCACTGCTCCAGGCACACTGACCTCTCGGCTCATCCTAGAACATGCCAAGCACCCCCTGGCTTCCAGGATTTCATTACTGTTTCCTCTGTTTGCGATATGAGCCTCCATCTATCTGAATGCCTTGCTGTCTTGCTCTGTTCAAGCCTCAGCGGCAATGTTACCTGAGTGAGAGAAAGGCACAGCCACCACCCTAACACCCCTCCTCCATTATGTCCTGCCACCTAAGCCTGCTTATTTTTCTTCATACTACTTACCACCTGGCATGTTTATTTCTTGTCTGTTTCCACCCCCTCCCACAACTAGATTGTGAACTCAGTGAGAGCAGGGCTTGGTTTTGTCACTGCTGGATATCTGGGGCCAAGAAAAGTGCTTGTGATTATAATTGCCATCAATATTTGTTGAACAAGTGGCTGAGCTAATTAATAAATGGAAGAGAAGAGATTTATTATGGAGGTTGTGATGAAAGAAATTATCTTTTCTTTTGTTGTGTATCTTAATTCACCTTATAACCTAGATATATCGCTTTTTGTTGGCTTACTTTTTCAGTTATGCAAAATGGTTGTATCAGAATAGCTGTTTCCCTTCCCCAACAAATCAATAAAAATCGTCCATCATTTATAAGGATTCAAGTAGAAGAGAGGGATGCATATTTCAGTAAAATAATTTACAAGATCAGGAAGTGGGAAACTTTAAACCAAATTTAAGTACAAAAAGTTAGTTGAGTATTTGCCCTTATAGCCTTCCCAGAAAGTATACATGGCCCTTGGAACAATACATTGTCTTAGAATACAAATTTTAGAGTTTCCAAAGAACTTTTATTTAGAATCATAATCTCCATTTCACAAGAGGGAAACTATGTCTCACAGAGATTACAATGTACATTAGAGATGGAGCTACCACTGGGGCCTTGGTTACCAGCCTTAGTCCAGCCCAATGAAAAAGAGGTAGCGCCTTGGAAACTGTTCTTAGTAGAATCACCTAAGTTGACCTTGAGTCTGGAAAAATGCCTTTCCCATAGAAATCACGAGTAGGGCTTGGGAGAGTGGCACTGCAAAACAAAATTGAGAATTTTTGTGGAAAAATTGAAAGAACCAATTCAAAGATACTTTTATTTTGGCTTCCATTTTGCTTATCTGTATCTATTAGTCTCGAGTTTACTTCAAATTTTTTCCATATTTTTTGTTCAAGAGTAAACTATTTTTATAGATTTCTTAATCTTAAGTAGGTTTTGAGACTTTAGAAGCCTGTGATCCAGAATAGACTTGTCTTAGTCCAGTTGGGCTGCTGTAACAAAATATCATAGACTAAGTGGCTTATAAGCAGCACACATTTATTTCCACAGTTTTGGAGGCTGGGAAATCTAAGATCAAGGTACCAGGAGATTCAGTGTCTGGTGAGGGCTGTCTTGATGCTATGTCCTCACATGGCAGAAGGGGCAAGGAAGCTCTTTGGAGCCTCTTATAATCCCATTCATAAGGGCTCCACCCTCATGATTTAATAACCTCCCAAAGGCCCTCCCTCTGAACACCATCACATTAGGGATTGGGTTTCAACACATGAATTCTGGGAAGACTCAGACATTCAGTCTATAAAAATACTTATATTATTTTTTAAAGAGGTAACTGCCATAAAATCACAAAATTAAAAAAAAAATTATAATGAGGTATTTTGTAGATCCTAGAGGGTACCAAGGTCTCATTTTAAAAAGCACTTGTTTACTATTTCTTCCTCATGGTAGAATATAACATATCCTATATTATAGGACAGGTAGCTGATTTAGTAACAAGTTTTACAGTCGGTTATTCAATTTTTCATAAAAGGAAAATGGCTAGTACTTTACCTGCTGGTACCTGCTCTCCAATCTTTAAAAAAAAAAAAGTGTCATCCAAAATCAGTTTTCAAATTGGACCTGCCATGTTTACCATTCCTAGCCTCTATCTTCCTTCTGGCTCCTTCTAAGGAAAGAGCACAGCAACAAATGTGATGTGAGCACCCTCAGAAATAGGTTGGTCAGAAACGTAAGGTAAAATGAGAATTCAGTTTCCCCAAGACAAAGTTTCCGCTGGCCTCTGTTTTCTCCACCTCCTACATGGCTTTAAATTTCTACCTGTAGGAAATGTCAAGGAGAAGTGGGCTTGTTTAGGGATTTTCAGAGAGGGAAAAAGCCTTAATGGAGATAGTTGAGATCCATCCTTTAAATAAGCAGCAAGGTCTGGCTAGAGAAGAACTTAATAGATGTTTCCGCCAAGTAGCAGGAGAGGGGCAGAATGTCTATTCAGGATCATATAATGGATGATGCTAGAGGGAAAGTGCTTCTGGACAAATATCTTTTGGAGTTTTAGAGTGTTTACTTTCTGGAGTATTCAGACAGGAGATAGACAAGAAGCCTTGCTTCAGTTCTCTTACTAATACGTGGTATTAGAGGTCTTAGGTTTTCATTGCCCAACAAAATATCACTCAAATCTCTATGCATTCTAGAGACACTTGTGAGTGGTGGTGGCCAGAGGGATTGATTAGGAGATGGTATGAGTGACAGCTAGATGACTAGAGTCTAGGGAGTGCTTGCGCTAGAAGGCTTGGTGGCTGTGGTCCCATCTGTTGTGTACAAGGAGGGCCAGGGGCCACGAGGTGTCCAGGGAGCTGCCTGCCTATCCAGAGAGAGGCAGAGTAGTTTTCAGAAATAAGGCATTAGGAGGTTGTTCAATATCCTTAATAATGAAAAATGCCTTAGACTTGTGTAATGCTTACTGTACGCTAGATGCTACTCCACACACTATACATGTATTCACTCATTCAATCCTTATAACAGCCTATGGGGAAGGCAATATTATCATGCCTTTTTTGCACAGGTGGAAGCTCAAACACAGAGATGTTCAGTAACTTGCCCAAGGTCAAGTAGCTAGAAACTGGCAAAGCTGAGATTTGAACCCAGAAAGTCTGACTGGAGTCTGTGGCTCTTTCACCACACTACACAGCCTTATTACCAGTATCTCAGCAGTGGCTGGTTGATCAAACAGTTAACCAGTTCTTCAGAGTCACTACCTTGAGCTAGATAACAGGACTGAGGGTGAGATGAGGGGGTCGGCATGGGGGAGGCAGCAGCAAGAGTTAAGGAAATAAATATTGGAGATAATGGTGAGATGGATGTTGCATCAGAAAGGAGGACATCTGAATGGCGTGAAGGTGCTTTTCGCAAGACACTCATGGGCACTCTATCTATACAGATACTCATGGGAATAGCATAAAGAAAACAGCTAGAGTTAGCTATTTGCAGCCTGTTGTCTGATCTCCTTTAGGCCCAAAGTACATGAGTTAGTGCTTATTTTTATGGTTGCTGCAGAATTTCAGATAGGAAATCCTTAATGTGCTACAATCTGAGTGGAAAATGTTCACATTTTATGCCTTGCTAAAACCACTTCAGGTCATTGGATGTTCTGATTCTGAAAAGGAGCCGGATGTTCTCAGCGTCCTTTGCTTGAGAAAAGAACGAGTTAGTCCCAAGTTATTTCCAGTTCGATTTTATAACATTAACTCTTTCTGCCATTTGGGAAGCATCAAGTACTAGTTAAATGACTGAGATCCTGTCACTCCAACAAAATACATGTTATATGGTCAGTTTATCTACAATCAGCTTAGGCTTCCAGACCAGGTTGCCAGCCATGTTGTAACTTCTAACGTTTTCAAAACCAGTTTGGAGTTAGTCAAAGTTGATTGTCTATGTGATTGAAACTAAGGACCAGAAATGAAGCTTGGTACTTCTCTGTGGAAATAACTGTCTCCTTCCTCTCCTCTGCCTCCTCCTCTTCATCAAACACCAACAAACATTTGTATGTGCTTTACAGTTGACAAATCATAGCACATGATGTTGACTTTGCTTTACTTTTTTTTTTTTACTGTTTCTATTTTCTGTTAAAAGCTAATATTAAATTATTGAAAGTTCCTTTGTCTTTTAAAATTGTGACAGACATATACAATTACCAACTCTTATCTGAAATAGTTAAACAATAGTTAGAGATATGACAGCAAAAATTAGGTCAACTGACTTGGACAATTAAGATACAGATATGGCCTTTGGGTATTATAACAAATAAAGAACAAAACCAGGCTTTGTAAGACTGATAGGAGGATAATTCCACGTAGGTAGTCCTTTTAGATTAATGTTATTTCTTATCAGAAAATTCATCTTAAGAGCACCTACTAAATTGTGATAGTGAGCAAAGAGAAAAATACCAGGAAATGAGTAATAAAACTGCTAAAACTTTGGCTTGAAAATTTTTCTAGTAGAAATGACCTAACTGGTTAACAAGTGGGATTGGGAATACGATAGCTATATACCTTGTTTTCAGTTCTTGCTGAAAACACACATACTCAAATATTGTTTCTTGATTTAAGATGCTGGGCAAATAACTTGGTGTCTATGTGTCTCATTTGCAAACTGGCACTGTCTGACCTGACCTCTAAAAGAAGGTTGCTGCTGAGGGCCAGCTGATAGGAATGCTTATAAAGAACAGCCAACAGTGCAGTGCTTATGTAAATGCTAAACAGCAATGATAGTGTTATGGATTGGGAGGGAAGGTATGCTGCCTCCTTTGCCTAACTGAGCTGCGTGCAGTTTGACCTCCAGGAAAGTCATTTTGTTTGTTGGTATGTGAGCAAGCATGCATGCCTTTGAACTATCACGGAATATAGATTTAATAATTTTCAACCTGCGTTTTTATTTTTATCTCAATGTCTTTAATAAGAGTTCTTAGATGTCAAATTGGTGACATATTCAGGTTTGTAAAATGAAGGTGTTTTCCTGCACACTTTTTTTCCTCCTGTATCTGAGCTTAGATATATGGATAGATGCAAACACAGTTTTTCTTGTCATTAACCAACTGTAAAGGCAACTTCAGTTGAACAGGCTGTTGTTGAGTGCTCCCGGCCCATCAGCCTCTCTCTGCTTGAGCGCAGGCAAGAGGAATTCACTCTCAGTGGGAAGCAGAAAGGACATGTACGATTTTCCTAAGAAACCAGAGTGAAAGCTGTGTGTCTGACAGGCAGTGAAATGCCCCACCCCATGCCCGGGGTGGCTGCATAGCAAGTCTGTGGAGAACATTTCCCACTGTTGTCACTGAAGTGTGTGTATTTCTTTCCCAGAGGGCCTACTCCCTGGAACAGTCTTCCTGGCGTGACTGTCCTCCCAGGAAGAGCTCATCCTAATTTTGCATTCATCTGTTACTTCCTGGAAGAGGGTCATACACCATAAGGAAGAGCAAGGCTAATTGGAGCCAAACCCCAAATATTGTCGGAAATGAGGATCCGGTTTCCTCATGAAAAGACCTCATTTGAGAGAACTCGGTTCGCACTTAGAAACTTAATTGGGCTGTCTGATTTTGTTTCTTTCAAATTCTGCAACATTTGGTTTTGTTCCACAGAAAATACTGGGAAGCTGAACTGTGGAGAAGCATCCCATTTCTGAAATGCTTTTAAAGTTAAGACAAGATTTGTCTGGCAAAGGCATCACAGTGTTTGGCAGTGTCCAAAACTGCCTCCTGTTTTCCTGTCCTTATTGGAAAATACATCTAGGCTCATAACCTTGAATCTATAGAAGTCATCATCCATTGTTTCACCAAGATCTTGTAGGGAGAAATGTTTCATCTATTGTTCATTTACACTTGGCACTTGGCCTTGGACGCCATGTGGAGAAAGTCGTGAACCTTAATTGCAATATGGAGTCTGCTATGAGTCTGTATCCAACCTGGTCCTTCATAGCATGCATTCTGCTTCACAAGAAACTGCAGTGAGAAATTTGTCAGCTAGTCATGGTTTTCTCCATCATCATGGATAGATGTAGCCTCTGGTCTTTCCAGTCTGCCCATCTTATCCTCTGCGATCAGGGCAAACTCCTTCAGTTTTCATCTAACATTCAAAAGTAGCTAAAACAAATGGCAGCATCTCTTCTTCCAATTCTTGGAAAACCTACTGCTGGCAAGGTACTCTCTTGGGTGCAGAGCTCACCACTCTTCTGCAGTGTGATGGAGAAATAGAGGAAACATATGCATATACATATGCATACACTTCTCCTGAGAGCCTTCGTGTCTTTTCTCTCATTTATACCTCAGTGGTTTATCTCTTCTAAATGTGAGCCCACAGAATAGAGACAGGATCTAACTGTACATTGTGTAATATCATTGCTGGCATTTGATATGTTGCCATTTACAAATAGTAAGAACTATAAACCAATTTTTGGTGCTAGCTAGAGCTTTCTTAGGAAGAGGAAGAAGGAGCTAGAGATTTTATTAAGAGTTTCAAAAGGCCACGGAGTTCTCAGAGACCTTTATTTTTCCGGCATGTATCTTTTTCTCCTTTCCCCATTTTGGGTATTATTTGATTTACACCAATAGACAGGAGGGAAGACTGTCTCCACCTGTGCAAATTCTCCTGGGTGTGGATAGAGGACATGGTTTCTAACACAGACCACATGGAGTTTCAGCTTTGATGAATGGTACTATGATGAGCTCTTTGATCTTGCTCAATTTGTAGAGATCTTTTCCAGACACATGACAATAAGCACACTCAGCAGAAACAGCCTCCAGACTTCATTTCCCTCTCACCCAGGGAAGCTATCAAACATGCCCTTTCATCTCTTCCACTAAAGCCAGATTGTGCCTCTGACTTTCACTTGCTGAATTGATATTAGGACTCTAAAGTTCCTCACTCTTTGCATTTTTACTCAAATGAAGCAGCTGTTGCTGGACTTTTGATGAAATTGAATGAAATGAGACTCAAATTCAGTAAGTCCCTAGAGCACTATGGTGCCTGGGGAGGTGTGAAAGGGGAAGAGAGGGCAGGGTACCTAGCAAAGCCCGGCTTTTATTTCCACCCACTTCTGTCTGCATTTTTCCTAGGTTAACAAGTCCCAATGCTGAGCACAACTGCAACATAGAGGGTGAGATGCACAACTAGGACACAGAACTGCCAGGCTGAACGGTGCAGACAGGACTAAATGCAGGAAAAGAGAAGCGAGTGACTCTGGGTGGTAAGGAAATAAGGGCTAATTCTAAGGTTCAGAAATTTAGAGCACATCTACATGAAGAATATTTCTGGGTTAAATTGAAAAGGAAAAAGAGCAAAGATTTGGATATTTTATCATATACGTAGTTTCAAACTTCTTACTCAGAATGGTCTTTCTGGACATCTTACTCATACTGCTAGGTCATAGGATTTAATGCTGATGGGAGAGTTCAGGGAGCAGGACATTTCCTAGAAAAGGAGCACACCAGATCATACATTGTCAAAGAAGCTTTGTTAACAGTACATTGGGGAAATGTTTTTGATATAGGTGTTAGAATAAAGGTGACATTTTAGCAGCTCAGAGCACTACCTAAATGATACAGAGAATTCACCCAAAGGTATGGAGTAAAAGGAGAGATCACTTGAAAAGGGCTGGGCAGGGAAGGCTTTGTGGAAGAGGTAATGAAATTGCCATATCATGTACCTACTGTGGGCATTTCTTTCTACATAAATGATTTCATGGACTTCTTGAAAAAGAAGTACAGTTATCTCCATTTTACAGATCATGAAACAGAGCATCAGAGAGGTAAAGTATTTTGTCTAAGGCTTTCCAGTTCATCAGTGGTAAAGCTGGAGTTTGAACTGGGGCAGGTAGAGCCTTTCTTTCCTCTATGCCTCACTGCTTTCCCTTGGGCTGGACCACAAAGATGGATGCAATTTAGTTATAAGGTAGAGAAGCTTACGAGGAGCACTGGACCTAGGGAAGGGGCATGGCCGAGGAGAGGGAAAGATGAATGGACACTATTCCTCACCACGCACATCACCCCGCAATAAATGGAGAGTGAAAAGGAGACCAGCCTAATGATGAGTGTCCAGCCTAGATCCATCAACACAAGTCCCCTGACCCCAAATGAAATGTTCTTTTTACTATGTTTTAGCAATAAAACATTTTATTCCACAGTTGGAATAAAATATAATAAGTTTTAAAATGCAAAAGCATAATGCGCTGTGAATGAATTTGCAGTCGTATAAAAGAAGCATGGAGGAGGAGAGTTTGAAAGCCAAGGACTCTAAACTAAGTCCTTGAAGCAAGACAGGGAGAAACAGAAGACAATAGTGTCTATTTCCTGATTTTACCCCAGGGGTGTCGTGTGTGTATCTATTAGTGTGCAGTGGGGCAAACCAGGGGCTCCAGAGATAATTCCTGCCCTGTTAGACTCAGGCCCAGCTACTCTTCAGGGGTAGAACTAATGGTTTCAGCTTCCTCTATATTGTCATTGGCAAGACTTACTATTATTTTCTATTACCCAACTCCTAAGCAGCTCACATCTCACTCTTTCTGTCTCTGGAAGCACCAGGCTGGCTAACCCAGGTCCTGGATGGGCCCTGCCATAGCAAGAAATGTTGCAGATGATTCTGACTGATGTGAAATTTTGTCACACGGTTCAGGCCTCGTGTCTACATTTTCCTCTGAATATCTGATTTGCAAGTCTCTCCCATTCCTGAGTACTTGCTTGCATGGATTTTCTTTCAGCTCTGAATAGCACCTAGATCCTTGAAATTCCTAGGTGTAGCTCCTACAAAGGCACAAGATCTGCCCTCTTAGTCTTGTAGCACCAGTAGTGTCTGGGACCCAGTAGTGGATGCCCACTGATTTTGCCTACCCTGGATCCTTTCCTCTTACTGGTAACAACTAACCCTCACACACTGCAAGCAACTCTTGGTGAGACTTCCAGCTGTAGTATGTCCTCTCTTTGTGTGTACATGCATGCTTGTTGAAATCTCATGCTTCTACCAGATGTATGGATGCAAATAACTATAAAAGGGAAAAGTGTTCCACTTACTTCTGGAAGTATAAAAACTGCCAGAAATTCTGGAATTCTATCATGGTCCAGAAATGACAGAATGGAGTAAAGCCATCTATGCCCGCAGCAGCAGAAAAAGACAAACTCTCGGGAGCACTGGGAAAGATGCCCTAATGAATGTTTGCATTATAATTGGTTATCAATCTTAGAAGCAGATGAATATTTTTAATAAATGATTACTGTAATCTTTTAAGACCTAACATACACACACACACACACACACACACACACACACACTGAAAAGCCAGGTCAATAAGATATTCCATTCAGGAGTTTAAATTTTGAACAGATTAACCCCAAATGAAATATAGTTGGAGTGACCTGAAGTGACTGTCCAATAGTCCTGCTAGTTGCCTTTATTTCTGACTCCTCTAAGGTCTAAGGTTCAGCTTTTTAAAAAAAAATTTTTGTGAACTGCCCGCATCCTTCCCAAAATTTCTTTTTTAGTTTATTTTTATTGTTGTTCAAATTAGTTAGAGTCAGTTTCTGTTGTGTACAACCAAAGAACCTTAATCAGTACACATCCTTACTTATTTGAAATCACAACTGCCAAAGGAAGGGAGATAGTGGGAAGACAAAGCCCTTTCTCTTTGAGTCCTAAGAATGCTCACTGAGTGTTGGGATGGAATTGTTCTCTTTGTGCTCCCTTGAACCTGGACTGGCAGGCTTTCCTATGCTCTGCCATTCCTATGCTCTCCGACCTAGGGTTGGCCTTCTTTGGACATTCCTTTCCCCGGACAGCTTCCTTAACTTGCCACTGTCCTGCAGCCTACTTTGGTACTAAGAAGTTTACGCTTTCTGCCTCTGGTAGTTACCCTGAAAGTCTCCTAGATTCTCTATAAACTCCATGGCGTGCTAAAGCAGGGTGTCCCTTCTTTTTCCTGTGGATTCACTGTTTCAGGACCTCCTTCATCCCAGGTCCATAGTCCCCAGGCAGTGGAGTAGGGCTAAAGGGGTGAGTCTAGGATTGGGACAAACCTGGGTCTACATCTCACTCCCACTGTTTATAGGTGACTTTACCTACTCCTTCAGAGCCTGTTTTTACAGAAATAAATGCTATTCATGACTGCAGAACTTCAGACTGCTGTCTGTGTATTGAAATTGGTATATATTGAAGACAAAGTTTTCTGGGCAAAAGAGTGGATAACTCAGTGTAAAACCATCAGTCTCTTGGGAGAAATTACTCTGCATGGGCTCCAGAGATGGTAAATTTACTGGTGTCATCTTTATATGTATAGAAAATGTCACAAATAAGGAAACACAGGCCCAGAGAAATTCAGTCCAAAGAAACACAGCTAATTAGTTATAAAACCGTATCTGAAATGCAGCCATCCTAATTCTCTTTGAAAAGCAATATTCATGCTGAAATTGCCTTGGACATCGCCTCGTCTGAATGGTTCTGTCACTAGAGAGATCCTCCCACCTATGATAGGAGGAAAGGTCTGCATCCAGAGGGAAAGTGAGCTTTCCCCGGCATACGAAATATTTAGGATGGGTCCCTACTTGGTATAGTTTATTGAATCAGGAAAGCACATGTTCTCTGGAACTTAGTCTGAGTACTCTCCAGTGATTTTTCAGGGCAACCCTGGTGTTATGGCTTTCATATCCAGCCAGCAGGGATAGTTCAAAGGGTTGGCCTGTCTAAGAAGAGAATGGACATTGCAAGGGTGATCAGGTCACTCTGTCCCTGCACACTTGAGTCAGCCAAGAGATACCCACAGCCCCAGTGAGCTGGTCAAGCTGCTCTGCCAGCTTCTTACCACTTAACCAGTCCAGGCAGGCTTCCCCAAGCAGGGGAAGGACTGCTGAGTTACATCAGACATAGATGAATCAATACAAACCAATTCCTTCACAAAAGAAAACCTAATTAGTCACACTGCTGTCCAGATCAACTGCTTCTCTTGGCAGCTGACACATTCCAATTCCGGCATACAATGACACTCTCACTCCCATTAATGAAAAATACACGTCTATTTTGTTATTGCCAAATTTAAGACTCGCCAAATTTGTTTTCTAAAACCCAACTATTAATGGAAACTTAACTGTGGTCTTAAAAGGGTCTTCAAAGTTTAGAGAAACGTCAGGCTTTGTGTTAGAAAATACAGTAAGTTCACAGAGGTTGATGGTAATTAGAGGAGGGTTCTTGCTTGCCTACCTTTGCAAGAGGAAGATGCAGAACTGGGGGTGAAAGTGAGGGATGTGACTCCATGGCAGCCCCTGGAAGATGTTGTAACCCAACTCTAGTTTCTGGGAAACACAAGCACTTCCCACAGGCCTTTCCTACTAATAGATGATGGTGTCATCGGAGGAGCCCGAAAGAAGTCAGAGGCCACCTGATAAGGGAAACTCAGTTTTTCATTCATTCGTCATTCCCCACTCTTCCCAGTGACCCTGGCAACAAAAGAGACTGCTTGCTGCCTTCTAGGGCCAATATAGAGCATTCATTTCTACACGGCACTCAGACGTTGTGAGAGTAAATTACCTATGAAGGGTGGTACCATAGACAGTTGAATGTGTGGGCTTAGAATCAAACTGTTTGGGTTCAAATCCTGCCTCTGCTACTCACTAGCTGTTTGAACAGATGACTTTATTTTTCTATACTTAAGTTTCCTCACAAAAATGGGGCTGATACTGTATTTTCTTAGATCTAAGAGGCCCCCATTCCTTTAAGTAAACTAAGGAAGAAAAATTGCCAGTCAAACCATGACACAATATTAATTGTCAAAATCACCCATTTTATTGATATTAAAATATTAAAAAGATATATTATAATCGAAGAAATAGGATAGAACCTATCTCATGGTACTGATGTGAGGACTGAGATAATTCATATAAATACTTAGCATTTTGTCTGTCACAGACTAAACTCTAATAAATGATTACTACTATTTTACTACCAGAAGGTGGTAGTTTGGGTAATTTCAGCAAATCATTTAACTCTGTGGGCTTTATTCTCTTCATCTTTAAATGAATTAGTAGCCATATGGTCTTGCCACCCAGAATTGGGAAGAAAAACTAATTAAAAACATTTTTAGGTTCTTATCAGCACTAAATGTGAAGCACTATCAACTCCTCCTGCTACTCATTTTCTGTGCTTAAAAACTGAAAAGGAAACATACTCTGTATATTTTTTATGTATGTAGTAATTTAGTTGGAATTCCAAGGCCAATTAAAACTTTCAACTTGGAGTTTTTATATTTCTATTATAATTGTTGAAGAAGAAATTTTAATTTTTTCTTTATCTTTATCAATATCACTGATTTTTCCTGAATTGTTTTATCCTGAGAGGGGTAATTTTATGTTAATTCAGTATTGCCATTTGGGCAAGCCTAAAGAAATAACACTTTCCTGCAAAATTTTGCATATTTGTGAATTCCCACAAATTTTAGAAGGCTAGTAGAGTTAATCTCGTTTATATTGGTTAAGGTAAGAAAGGAAAATATATTCCAGATTACTGCAAATGATCACTCAACACAAGGGAGATTCAAATACTAGTCACATAGAGCCTTACTGTTGGCTCCCACTTTGAATAGCAAGGCGCCAGACAAATAGGGTTAACTGTTGCGTGAGAGAAGTTCAATTTAAGTGTCTGTTATGGAAAGTTTAGTGTGAAGCAGGCATGGTGTTAAGTGATAGAGATGCAAAAAAATGTAGACAAAGTTCTTGCCCTCTCAGAATATATAGTCTGATAAGAAATGACAACACAGTGTGATAAACACTATGTAGAAGTGACATGGGTACAGTGACTAACTCTGCCAGGGTAAGCAAAGAAGACTTTAAAGGTTGTGTAGAAGTTTACCAAATGGAGAGGTTAGGAAAGAGTATAATCTGCAAAGAAAAGTTTGCAAAGCTAGGCGTGTCTAACTTGGACTCCTGGCTGATTGGAGGTGTGTCGTTCACTGCGGAGGGACGGAGGAGGGGCAGCAACAGGAGAAAAGCACAGGACTGAGACTCAGAAGACCTGGGGTTTGGTCTGAGATTTCAAAAAACTACCTTTAAAAAGAATTAGATCAGGTTATTATATAACATACTACACCCCTCTGTGCCCCATTTTCCTATGTTTATGGATATAAACTGGAGAAGTACACCAAATGACACAGGTCGTGTGCATGGGTTTAATTCCTGACCCTTACAATTACTAGCTGTGTGATTTTGGGCAAATTACGTAACCTAAGTTTTTTCATTTGGACAATGAAGAGTAGTATAATAATAACACCTACCTATGAGGTTGTTTTATAAGTTATGCGTCTGGCACATAGTAAGCCCTCAATAAATGTTTGTTCTGATTTTTATTATCATCTCCATTATAAAATTCTGCATTTAAATATTAATTCCTTGACACTTTTGTTGAGAAGAATGTCATTAATGGATACATTTGTGCTTTAATTCTAGGCAGCGTAGCATAGTGGTAGAGCATGAACTTGGAGCAAGAACATAAAAATTTTAGTCTATCTCTGCCACTCTCTAGCTGTGTGATCTTGGGCAAGTTACTAACCTTTCTAAGCCTCACTCTGGTCAGCTGCAAAATGAAGATAATGATAACATCTGCCTCGTAGGGTTGTTATGAAGATTAAATGAGATAACGCATGTGGAATGCTTTGAGGGGTGCCAGGCACATGTTCATGATTTTACAAGTATTTGTTATTATCCTAGTTGTTATTATCGTCGTTTTAATTTTTAGATTATAACCTGTTGGGAATGGGGTACTCCATAGAGAAGTAACTGCTTTTCTATGTCAATGACTTTGTTTAGACCACAGAGCAGTCCCAAGAGAGACAGTCCTGTATTTAGGCAGGTTACACTTGGTGTGTCCTGGAGGCCCGTGAAGCCGGGCGCTGCGGCGAGCCTCTGAAATGTCTCCGCTGAATCAAACGGGATGTCTTTCTCTTCCAGATTCTGTGTGGGAGGCTTATACATTTGGTTTGGTAATGAGTTTGCTTTTTGAGCCAAAGAAGAGAAGAGAATAAAAGAAGGGAGAAGGCGTGAGAGGCAATCATAGAAACCTGGAAGCTTAGATCCTCCAAAATGAAAAAGGAGCCTGCATTTTTGCAGAAAAAAGAAACAACTAACCATCTCGAAGCTCATTATGATTTCACGTTGCGATAGCACAAAATGACAGTGATGTGACTGCGGAAGCCTGTTTTAACCGTAAGCAGGATAATGGAGTGGGGATGGAGTGTATTAGCAGGAGCATAAAGATAACCTCCTTGCTTACAGGCTGTGCATACATTAGGGTGCGGATGGACTGTTGAAGCTACTGAATCTCTCTAAAATGCCGTTTCCCTTTCTATGGCAAATGATTGAAAAATCTTTGCTATGTTTTTACTTCAACAAAATTCTTGGAACCTTTTAAGACATGTGCTCTCTGTAGTTAGGAGTATACCAACTCGTCACTGTCACCCGAGAGGAAGTAGTGATGAATTCAGAGGGCCCATCGCCTTGCATAGCTTAAAAGAGTAAAGTATGAAATCATCTAATGTTTCCCCCCCCCAAAAAAAATTATCTTTGTGTTAGAGTGCTGTAGAAGATTTAAAAACTAGAAGCCCAGAAGTCCCTTCTATTCCCACTGACTGAAAGTGTCAGTTCCTTTGCTTCCCCGCGTGTCTGTGGTTACTGCGATTATCACTATTGTCATCTTCCTTTGACTTTGTCATCTGGGAAGTGCAAAGTATCCTCAGGATTATATGGGAGACAAAAGTCTAAATGGAAGAGCTAGATATGGGTGTTTGTCTAGATTAATTGCATAATTTGGAAACTTGGTACTTTGATCCCCAGGTATTAGAGGAAGTCAATAATTATTTAACTTAAACCTTTGGATATGCATCATCCTAAAAGGAGTTTTGAAGAATTTCAGTGGAGCGGAAGAATTTAAAAATTTTTTTTGTGTTCCTTTAAAAGGCAATTGAATTAACTCACTAAAATGTACTTCAAAATGATAGCAAGGGGCAGCCGCACAATTGCAAAGCAGAGGTGCAGCTCAGTAAGTGTCATTAAGTCAGTCACATTTGTTGAATGCAAATGAGGGTAGGTAGCCCCCTGCATAGAAAAATGCAAAAGAAAGAAAACACTCTTTTTTGTTTTCCCCCCTCGAGGTGCTCACTCTGTCTTTTGGCGTCACTACTTTATATGCACAATAAAGCAGAGGGTGGTATGGATTGGGTGCCCAGGGTCAGTGCCCCTTGCTGCGTCTTTATGACCTGGGGCAAGTCCCGTAAATCCTTGTAGGTTTAAGTTTCTTTATGGGAAAAATGAGAGGGTTAGAAAAGGTATTTTCTACGGTCCCTTTCATCTCTAAAAGTGTATGGTTCTGAGTGAATGCAAATTAACACGGTGTGAACAAACTGCTTTATTCACTTATTCAGCAATACTGAGAGCAGCCGAGGAGCTAAGTACTGTAATGGGGATGTGGATGTAAAAGACGGGAACATTTGGTCCTGCTTCCAAGAGGCTCACAAAGAAAGAGGCAAGACTGACCAATGAGCAAATACAATGCACTGTGCTCATTGTGACACCCTCACCCCCACTTCAGACTAAATCAACGGGAGGGCAGGGCTAGGCCTAGGATTGAGTGACGCAGCCATCCAGGCCGTAGTGGTGATGTATTTAATAGGCCCCAAAACATAAGCGAAAGTTCATCAGGTGGAGAAGAGGGGAGGATGCCGCTTGCTGAAGGAGTAGCACTGACAAGTTACACACCCTGTGCTTGACAGGCTACCTCCAACGTGGATATATCAGTAGTGAAAAGTAAGGGCGACAGGAGAAATTGTTCGAGACTTGATTGTGAAGAGCCTTCAAAGTCACGCTAAGAATTACTGACTTTATCCCAAGGCATTGGGCAACCATGAAGAATAGGAGACATGACCAGAAAGTTCACTCAGGTGGCACTGTGGAGTCTGAATAGAGGGAGGATGGAGGGGAGAGGAAGCTCTTCGAGTGCTTTGACGGTCCCTGGGAGCAATGATGAGAGCCTTGTCTAGGGCTGTGATGGTGGGAAAAGGGACAAAGGAACACAGTTGAGAGATGGATCAAGAAACTGAATCAGTAGAATCTATTTATGCATTCACTTAACAAATTTTTCTTCGTGCCCACTATGTGTCAGTCAGTGTAAACCATGAAGTACTGCTGACATGCTGATAGGGGAGTGGTCAAAGTGGAATGGAGTAAAGTGGTGCTAGTTTGGGTGGGCTTCCTGGAAGAGGTGACGTCTGACCCAGGTTTTCAAAGGGAAAAAAAGAGATGTGGATTTGTAGAAAGAGGCAGAGCAACATTTTATTGCCAGGCCAAGGCTTGTGAGAAGGCAAGAATGAGGAGATGTCCAGCAGGTAGGCTTGACTAGCAAAGAGAGTTTTTTTGTTAATGTGGAAAAAGATGGAGAGATAGGAGGCGAGATTTGGGTGAGAAGACTGAGAAGAAACATCTAAATTTGATGTGCTAAGCTAAGAAAATTGCCATGGGTTTTTAGAAGGAGAGGAGTTATGTGGTATAATAGAAAAAATGATAAAATTAATGTTCACAGATGTGGGTTAGTCTATTAACTACCTTGGTCAACATTCAAATTACCAAATATCTCCATAGTTCATACTGTATTTGTATAGTTAGGATGGGAGCAAAAAAGGCATTTAGATGGAAACCCAGCTAAGAGACAACTACAGTCGTCAATTTGAAAATGTGTGTGAAGAGCAAACCATGGACCAGCCATTGTATAGACATTGGGAACAAGAGGAATAAGAAATGACAGGGAAATGAACTTCCCAGCCTGCTGGGCATGTGGAGGCAAGAATATCGTCTAGGAAGAGCTGGATCCAGTAAGTTCTGACTTAACATTGTCGACAGGTTCTGTGACTTTAAGTGAAAAGACATATAACAAAACCAATATGACCACAGAATAATTGATATAAACAAGAGTTGAGTTCCTATGGCATCTCATCCATGTTATGACAAAATGACCTCGAATGAAGCAATGTTATCTGAGGGCCTGCTGTACTTGCCTTTGCTTTCTTCCCTCCCATCTCACTCCATTTTACCTCTGGATGTGACCTTGCTGATGGTGGGTTTAACTAGGGAACCAAAAGGATGATGAGTATCCAGAAATATTTCCTATCAAAGGCATGGATTAGGTGCATACATACGTGAATAGCAATGCAAGTCTCAGATATGACAGGATTTGGCTTGGGTAGCATCATGACACCAAGCCCCGCAGGTGCTTTGGGCACCAAGGGAAACTGCTAAGAACAGTTTCGCCTGCCTCTGCTCTGGGTGGCTGCTGCTTCTGGCATTCTTGGCCAAATAAATCAGGCATGTAACTTTATAGATTAACTGGATGTGGTTTCTCCCTGCCAATTTAAACCTACCTGAATGCCTTATCAGTCTTTGCCTTCAGTGGATTTACAGTTTAATAGAAAGATAGACATATAAACAAATAAATTACAATGTGACAAGCGGTCTAGACTGGCAGGGTGGTGCGAGGGACCTGAAATAAAACAAGGCACTCTGATGAATTTGGCTGCACCCTAATTTTAGGGTCCCAACAATTGATCTTTTTTCTGTTTCCTCCTTGTGCTGAGTCTTGACAAGTGGAGGTGCCCTGATTGCCCAGGACAGAATGTTCTTCCATGGGCTGGGCAGGCACTTGAGATAAGGGAAATGTGATTCTTCTTGCCCCCTACAGAAGTAACCCTGGACTTTCCTGCCTGCAGTTACCCTGTGCCTTCTCATCTTTCTCTGTCCTGGCCCTTCTTAGGCTGCTGATCTGAGGGAAACTGATTGATGAAAATAACCTTTCTTCGTCTTCTGTGGATGCTCACTCAGAAGTGAAGCATCAAGCTGGAGAGGCTGCAGACCTGGGCTCTATCATTATTTAGATATGAAAATTAAGGCAAGCCATTTATCTTTCTGGGTGTAATTTGCTCATCGGTTAAAAGGGGACTATATATCTTTTTTGCTCAAAATGCTAATATGAGGATGAAATACTGTTTGAGAAGACATTTTTGCAAAATAGAGACTCACTAAATACAATACGCCATTTAATTATCAATCTTTCTACAGTTTTTTTTTCTAGCCTCCAGTATCTACTATCCACTTTTAGTTTAATCAGCTGCCTTAAAGCATTCTCCTTAAACTATTTCAATTTCAGTCAAACTGCTGATTGGCAACCATAACTCATATTCTTGCTGAGGGACACCTGAAGTCAGCTTTCACTCCCAACCAGGTATCCAAAGCTGGATTTATATTTCTTTTTTAAAAAAGGAAATGAACACCTCAATAAAAAGGTTGTCTGGCAACCAGATAAAAGAAGGAATCTCTTTCAGGCTTTCCAAGAAGATAGAATGGGAGTCTTGAAATATAAATTACTTTTTAATGGTGTCTTGGAAAGGTGTTATTCTCAGCCATCTGCCTCTCTTACCCCTGTGCCTGAATATGATCTATGCAAGCAATTAAATCATTGTGTGCCTTTAAAATGCATAAAAGTAGAAATATTTTAGGAGATGGAAGGGACCTCCATCTCCTAAATCTCCCTCAGAGATTTCCTGATTTGCCCATCTATTTTCTTAAGCAAGGAAATGGGATTTAGAACAGGTGAAAGATTTCCCCTTGATCTCCAGCTTTTCAGCACTGAGCCAAGATCAAACCCATGCTTCTTACCTCCCAGCCCAGGGTCCTCACCACTAGGCCAGAGGTGAGAGATAAGCACAAACAACTACACTCAAGGTGGACAATGATATTCTAAATATAGTACCATTGGTGGAAAGGGTGGCAGAGGCAGTCAAAAGTGGGTCATCACTTTTTGCCCACACTAGCATTTGGGCTGGAGAGCATAAATGGCACTTCAGATGTTTACCTTGGAGGTAAAATTTCTACTGTGTTGAATTCGAATTATGCCTATTTCACACAGAGAAGGGACGGTTTGTTGGTTTCCTTTCTCCTACTCAGGATTGCTCCAGTTATTATGACCTTTGTGTTTTGCTTTAGGCCCTTCCTCCTGGTTTGCCCCTGTGGAAAGTTGGTAGCTTTCCTAGAGTATCAGGTTATGGAGAATAAGAGCTCCTAGCAGGAGCGAGAGCATCCTTTTTGGTCAAATCCCATTGCAGTGGACTCCCAGTGATTGTCGAAACTCCCTTGTTGTTAACACAAATAAACCCCACTTGAGTTATATATGCCAGTGCCTGGGGTTTAGGAATTGTTGTTTCACATGATTTCATCGTGATGGAACATTTCCCCCCGATCTTTCTCATAGAAATGAGTTTATGATAAACCCAGAAGGAGTGGAGTCCACCTGTGAAGAAAGGGCCTGCCCCTGCCTCTACCTCTGCCTCTCTGTTCCACACGTGGGTGACATCGTACACGGCTCTCCGTCCTTTGTAGTGTAGGACCCTCCTGCCTCCTAGGGCCTCTTGTCTGGTGGACTCAATGGCCAGGAGGGTCTTCCCTGGAGCCTTGAAGTTCTTGCCTCGGCAGCGGACTTTCAGGGTATTATTTATAGCTACTGTGTTTCCCCGAAAATAAAACCTAGCCGGACCATCAACTCTAATGCGTCTTTTGGAGCAAAAATTAATATAACCCCCCGGTATTATATTATATTATACCCGGTCTTATATTATAGTAAAATAAGACCAAGTCTTATATTAATTTTTATATTATAATTTTTATATTTATATTTATATTAATAACACGGTAGTTAACAAGTTCTAGGTAGAGTGGGGCAGTGACTCCCAGGCTGGTGGAATTGAAGTGTTAAGAAGTTCTATGTATGGGGACTTCTGGCACGCAGAATTAGAGTCCTGAAGCTGGAAGGGGTGTTAGGATTATCTAATCAATGGAGATGGGCTTGGGTGTGAGAACACTGGGGTTTGGCAGCAGGATAGCATCAATGAGGAGGCAAAGACTTGGCAGAGGTGAACATGTTTGTTCATGGAGATCCAGCAATGCAGACTGGGGAAGAGGGCAGGAGAAAAGAGGGGGGTTCTCTGTGGCCCTGAGAGGTGAGGTAACTTGGCTGTGAACTACCCTGGGTAGTTCTCTTTCCTATGCCACAAATCAGGCATATTTGCTTTCCAGAGCAACTCATCTGAGGAGATGAGGAGAACTAATCTTCATTAAATGAGTCAGGGTGAAGCCAGATGTTTGCAGCTGGAGTTGGACTGTGTGACTCCTGCTACCTGCTGCTGCCAATTTGTGCCTGGGTTGACCATCTGACCTTTTGACCACAAAGCGAAGCAGTGAAACATTCCTTCTGTATACCTTGTGACTGTTGGTGGTTGGAAGTTCTAATTATTCTTGTCATCTGCCCTCTGAGTCCTGGACCACTTGAGCACTAGGCAGAGGAGCCCAGAAGGGCTCAGTGCACCTGCCTTATTTCAATCCCAGGAGAATGTGGCTTGGACACCGGAGAGAATGGACTTCATAGTCTTCCCTGTCTGAATTAAACGTATGACCCCATCACAGCCCGGGCAGCTAGATTCCACAGGGATAAAGACACACTTTTAAGGCATGGAAAAGTCTGGAGTGTGGAGACTCCTGAGGCTGTTAGACAGGCTGGATCCAAAAGGAACCAATAAGAGCTAGTCACGTGCTCAGAACACTTCCCTCTATTGGCAGATGGGGCATAAGGGAATGCAGAAAATGGGAAACAGGGAACAAGATCTAATTTTAAGAGCTGGTGCAGGAATAGGAGGAGAAAGTAGCTCCTCTACACCCATCCTCTCCTCGTGAAATCTGCTTTCCTCCGTACCTTCAACCACAGTTTCCACTTGCTGCGTCCCAAAGCTTGTCTTCTGCTTACGTTGTGTTGCCCCTCAGCCCAGGCAGTGCTGAACACAGTAGGTTTCTCAGCAAATCCATGTTCAGATCTTGGTTTACATCTTGGTGAAATAGGGACAGTCCATTTCAGCAAGTGGTTATCCTAGGCTGGGTCTTCCCTGAGACAAGGATTTGGATGCCAGGGGTTTATTTGGAATGAGATGCCAGGAAACACCAGTAGAGGAATAGGGAAGTGAGACAGAGAAGGGAGGCAGCCAGTCAAGGGGTGTTTTCAAGCATGCACTCAGGCGACCGGAGTTTATGTCCCCCCGGGCACTATACAGCCAGTGTAAAAGATGGGTCAACTTCTCGCAGTCTGAGCGAGGGAGCTGGGTGCAAATTTACCACATTCCATCAGTCATCCTTTGAGGCTGCTTTTCTAGCACTTCCAGCCTGCGATGCACGTGATATGCAATTTGTGCTTTTTGGAATAAACCCAATATAGCAGTTAGGTGTGACCACCTACCAACTCACTGTGGTTTGTCTCTGCATTTTTTTGTTGCTTTTGTCACAAGAGGTTTTCTAAGCACCCCCTCTCAGGCAGAATGTACTGCAGCAGTCTTCGACAGTTCAACCACTTGTGCTGACAACTTCCTCCAAGGAGCCGTCACCTCTTATATATATATGAGAAAACAACAGCTGCGAACAAAGCTCCATAACTAACTCCCTAACTGGATGATGTCTTATAGAAACTGTCAAGAGGGAATGGCGGGTACTCCTTCAGAAGCCTCAGAAAATGCCTGCTACTGCCGAGTTGCTGACCTCATTTCAGGTATTGACTAGTTGAGAGTGAACTTGCTTCTGACAAGTTTCTCCATCTCTGATTTGAGGTAGATCCTACCTGCTTTCTCCTTGGCCATTCAAAATGCTGGCAGGGACACTGGGACCATCCCTTGGAGCTGGTGCCTGGAGCCCACCTCCTGAGGCCACTTTCTGGCTCTTCCTGGGATGAACAGGAAAGTGAATCATAAGAAGGATCCTAGGAAGGCGGCTGCATGTCAAATGGAGCCATCCCCTGAACTTCCTGGCTTCTGTCCTGCTCCCTGCTCTTAGTCACTTACACTCTGCCCAGATACCCTGGGAGGCCCCCTTGGCTGGCCTGATGTTTCTCCTCTAGTACCTCTCAGTGTAGGACCCATCACATGGTAACTTACCCTGCTGCCTCCTAAGGCTGATTCTCTAGTAGTCTTGGTGGCAGATGGGGTCTTCCCTGGAGCCTTGAGGGTCTTACCTCTACAGAGGCGAGACAATGGATTTTAAGGAGATTATTTGCGAATTCTGCTAAAGTTAGAGAGAACTTTGTGTGAAAATATTTCCCAGGTTACAGGTCAAGTGTCTTCAAGGAGAGACTTCTCCATTAGTTTTCCTATTTCTTTTTTTTTTTTCTGATTAGTTCATTCATTTATTCTTTTCTTTAGATTCCACATATAAGTGAGATCGTATGGTATTTGTCTTTCTCTGTCTGACTTATTTCACTTAGCATAATGTTCTCTATGTCCATTCATATTGTTACAAATAGTTTTCCTATTTCTTGATGCAAGTGAAAGTTTTGGGGTTTCAGATTTCAGTCTACATAATTCAGGTTTGCAGAAGTAGAACTTTATTTCTCTTTAAACTTAACACTTGTTATGGGTTGAATTTTGTCCCTCAAAAAAGGTATGTTGGAGTTCTAAGTCCCAGTACCTCAGAATATGACCTTATTTGGAGATAGAGTCTTTACAGAGGTAATCAAGTTAAAATGAGTTCATTAGGGTGCGCCCTAATCCAGTATGACTGGTGTCCTTAAAACAAAGGGAAATTTGGACATGTACATGCACATAGGGAGAACACCATGTGAAGATAAAGGCAGAGACTGAGGTGATGCTTCTACAACCTAAGGAACACCAAAGACTGTGGACAAAACACCAGATGCTGGTGGGGAGGCATGAACAGTGTCTCGCTCTTGGCCCTCAAAAGGAAGTTCCCATGTTGACAGCTTGATCTTGGTTTTCTGGCCTCCAGAACTGAGAAAGAGAGAATTGTGAGAGAGTAAGTTTCTGTTGTTTAAACCACCCTGTTTGTGGTGCTTTGTTATGGCACTTCTAGCAATCTAATACAACTCTCAATTATTTTTTTCAATAATGGTGATAAATTTGATTTTGCCAATTTAAAGCATTTTGGAGTCTTCAGTTGAACTGCTTCTTTTGAAGAAATACTCAGGCAATTCAGATTTTTCTCTCCCTTCCTGCCTTTCTCTCCAGGTTGTGGCCCTAGACACAGATGTCTGTCTTCTCCCGATTCTGCTGATATGTCTGTTTCTCTTTGTTGTGTTGGCTCTAAATGTTCTGTGTTTGTTGTTGCAGAGTCCACTCCACATACCATTCCTGATATCAGGTCACTCTATCCAACCAGTTTTCTTGGCTTCAACACCCTCATCTTACCTTAGGCTGAGCCAGGTCTGCCAGCTTATTCACAGCCTCGTCTACTCCTGTCTTGAGTGATGTAGGTGCAGGGTGGGCTCAAACACGGGCAGGGGAACCTTCCAGATGTTGTCCGGAGCCTGCCTTTGAGGCCATGGGCTGCTAGGGTTAGAGACGTGGTCCCAGGACATACCTCTGCCATCCCAGACCTATCCTATCCCCACTTTGTCTTTGGTCTGGCTGCCCATGTGACAAGCGACCTCCTGTGAGGCTAAGGTGTGTGAGCTCCGTGGCATCACTGTAGCAACTGGAAACTGGAAACATTTTGAAAACTCATCAGCGGAAGAATAAAGGAGTATCCATATTGTGGAATACTATGCAGCTATTAGAAAGTGGGAGGGACCGCCTGCCATGGAAAGATCAAGTTGTGTTCTGTGTAGAACAATACATATGATCTAATTCCAGTTTTGTATAAACAAAACTGCATATGTGTATATGGATGCAAATGCACAGAAAATCCTGGATGGACACATGTCTAAGTGTTAACAGTATTACCAACAGGAGACATATGGATTGGGAGAGGGCAGCAGGTATGTGAAACGGGATGTTCCTCTTTTCCTCAAAAGCTGTTTGTATTATATAAAATATTAACAGGACTGTATAAATAAATTACGATATTTTGACAGGTGAAAAATAAACCAAGCCCTCCCTGCCAAACAGCATGAATCATACCAAGAATAGCCTGCCTATCCCTTTTCTCAGAGCCTTAAAAATAACCTGTTCGCTCTCTTTATTAAGTCCCAAAAGGATCAGGCGTACCCTGTTGGCTTTAACTGAATCCTCTCTTTCACTCAGATGTTGTTAGCGTAAAACTTTAATGAATAAATAAAGGACCAGAAAATACGCTCCCACGTGCCCTCCAGACCACAGCCCATGTTGTCACAGAGGCCTCTGGCAATCCAAAAGAAATAAAGCGGAATCAAGTAACAAGGGGAAATCAATATCTTATTCATGTTAAACTTGGCCTAATGCCCTCCATTATGTGACTCACCACACAGAGAATCGATCTGTTTCTCTTCTGGTGGAACATGGGGGCTCTAAAATTTTCGCATGTATCTGTTAATTTTGGAGATGAGAACTTCCTAGCACTATGTCCTCTCTCTATAAAACTGGTGGATTAATGGCAGAGTTTCAGAGCCCCTCATGTTTGACTCAGCTCCAGTCCTGCCTACTACGTAAACATTCTTGGAGGAACAGTCCTTGGGTCAGGACAAAGATAATCATGGTCATTAATAACAGTCACTCATTACACAGTTCTTCTTCCCCTGAGCTCTTCTAACCTACTGTTTATAAATGCTCTGTAATGCGCCCAGTGCACTGGCCCCCCCACCCGAGGCAGACACACACTCGGAAGGAGGGTAATTGCTGCTGTCATTATGAGCACTGGCCTGTGCAAACAGCGTTCTGGGAGCACTTTGCCCACCTCTGGAGCAGAGGGTTAATGGTCACTGGACTCGACTGCTTGGGACAGGGAGCGGTGGAATCTAATTACTGGCTCTTGTGGGTGGACCCATGTGTGTGTCTTTATGAACACGATGATCTTGAAGTAATCTCCAAGTCTGCATGCTAACTGCCTTCTGGAAGCTATTGTCATTTTGAAGGCTCTAAGGAAATTACATCTTTATTATGAGTCTAAGATGTCCCCTATTAACTCTCTCTTTTGCTCTTACCTGACTCTTATTGCTCTGAAATCTTCTTGATCCAGCTGCAACTAAATTACCTCCTCATTTTGTTCAAGAGAACCTAGATGATTTCTGTTTGTGTAATCACAGTCCCCAATGTGGATCCCTCTCCTCATTTGTTCCCTGCCTTCCTTCCTCAGCAGCCCCCTCCCCAGCTGGTAGATTGTCGTTGGATATAAGTGCATAATTCTCTCTTTCCAAACAAGTTGGAACAGATTTTCTGTTTTCTACTTTTCGAAGACGTGACCGACACCTTAAAAGGAAGATTCTTACACCTTTGTTTTCTCATCTTTGAGTAGGTGACTGAATCATTAGAAGTCAGAAAGAACAAGCAGGATTGACGGTGAACATTGTAGTTATGTTTGGAACTTGAAGGAGTATTTGCAAGCTATTGTTAATATGATTTTTTTCTGATTTGTGTATGTGTGTTTCAGTAATGTATACCTATGTCTATTTTGCCTGTGGGTCAATTCTTTATACCCTGGAACCCCTGGAAAGCAGCGTTGATCTGTTAACATGAAGGTGAATATTCTGCACATAGACACATCCCCATATTATGAATCTTTCAATGGTAGACATTTTTTTTCTATAAAGGCAGGAGCTAAAACATAAAAGCATGTTCCCGGGCAAATAATTATGGAATTATTCTTCTTAAACCAAATGAAAGCCCAAACAAATCACCTGCCTAAAGTGAAGTGAGAACTTCTCAAGCTGTGCCTGGGAATATTAATAAGTGGAAGAGACGCCTCTGCCCACAGCTTCTCATGTCAGTGTCCCCCAACCCTGCAGGTGGCAAAGACCAGAAGCATTGGAGATCCTTTACCAGGTTCAAGCCTGCCATCTCGTGGCTACTCAGAAGAATTATCTAACATTTTGTAAAACAATTTTCTTTTTCCATTACAGTTGACATTCAATATTATATTAGTTTCAGGTGTACAGTATAATGGTTAGACATTTATATAATTTACGAAGTGATCCCCTTGATAAGTCTAGTACGCATGTGGTACCGTATGTAGTTATTACAATATTATTGACTATGTTCCGTATGCTGTACTATATAGTTGAAGAATGGCAACTGTTGGAATATATCCAAGGGGTTACTTGGCATGCGCTCACAAGTGCCATTTGAATTTGGGCTGTGGTTACCCTGTAGAGGGTACCAAGAACTCTAAAACTTGAAAATGACCACTGGGCATCTTTGATACTTTGCCTTTAGGAAGCAAGTGAGAAAGTGGATGCTGGAGAGGGAGCTCATTGCTCTGTCAGGTTCCCCCTCTGGAATCTGTAATGCTGAAAAGTGGGACCATCTGGGATGCCAGTGACTGCAGCCGCCTCTAGTCCTAGACAAATGGGTAATTTCTTAAAGTGCCCTTCTGATGAACAGAAAAACTCCAGGCTTGTTAGCTAAAGTGTCATTTGTGAGTGCACCTGGAAGGATCATAGCAGGTGGTGCAGTAGCGCACCCAATTCAAGAGGCTTATCCATCCACTGGGTGTTCAACAAATGAAAAGTAATGATGCCTACTGGTGGTTGGGGGATATTCCTTCAATCCGGACAAGTGGGGTGAAAAAACATGAGAGCATCTTCAAGCTGCTCCCTGTGGCTTATGCTTTTTTAAGGTTAGACAACATCTGGAGGGCTTTGCTTTTAAAAAACTATTAGTTGGATTACAGTGATTTTTCACATCTTGCTCCTGCTTTCTACCAATTCTAGGAGTTGGAAAATGACAGGAAGATTGTTGCTATGGTAAATGCAATCTATCTAGAGGTCAGAGCATGGGAAAAAGAGGGTGAAACTGGGCTTATCGAGACCCCAAGGTCACAGAGAAACAAGAGCAAGGTTGAGGGGCCTGAGTAACTTACACATGTTCAGACACAGCTGCATAATTCTTTTCCATTTTCCCATCTGTGAGTTGAAAATGAAGAGAATGATCAAATTTGACAACTGATTTCCTTCCAAGGATGTTAATGTGGGGGAGAACCTCTAAGGATGTTTGTGTAACAGGATATCTATCTATCTATCTATCTATCTATCTATCTATCTATCTATCTATCTATCTATCTACCTGTCTGTCTGTCTGTCTGTCTGTCTATCGATCTATCTATCATCTAACATGTGCTTAAAGAGGTGTACTATCAGATAAATTTGAGGGTTTCCCCCCGCTTTTTTTTCTTTAGTGCCTTCTGATTCAGTCTAGTTAGGAACAGAAAATCACCTTGAAGTAAATGTTCTTTGTTTTACAAAGAATGCTTGAGGAGGCTCCCTTGTTTGTGTAAATGCCAGACTAGTAAGCCTCTGGTCCCAAGAGAAGGGAATAACAAGACATCCTCTGCTTTGAGTGGTTTAGAAAAGGTTGTATCTCCTGGGAGGGATTGGTGGTGTAGAGCCGCAGGTCGGAGGGCTAGGTGTTGGCTGCAGTTGTGTGGTCAAGTAAGATGAAAATTAATTAAACGCCCTTCGATTTACTTGCTCACTCCCCATTTTCAAAACACTCATCTTACCTTGACTTTTGTGCCCTGACACTCCTGCTTCTTTCCTTGCTTCACTGGGTATTTTTGCTTTCCCTCCTTTGCAAGATCATGTTCCTCTATCTGTTAGCCTTCCTCAAAGGTTTGGTCCTAAGGACATACCATTTTCAAAAAGGTAAAATCAAGACTCTAACACAAATATAAAAGGAACACATCAAAGATTTCATGTAACTCATTAATTAATAAAGAAACCAATAAGGCGTTAAATCAGGTCCAAGGAAAATCTGAAGAAATATATACTCAGGAATGCTGAAATTAATTTGCTAATACATGTAAAATGGTTAATATCCTATAGAACAATAAAATGTAATTTTGGGGACATCTTTTCTACAGGGTAAAAATGAAATTCATCTCTGTTGGGACAAAATTCATTCACGGTGCTATGGACAATAATCATTTGCATTACCATTAGTTTTCTACAAATTAACTTCTACCCCTCGAGAGTTATAAAATAGCCTGGCCAATAAGAAGACTATCAAAGGTGCACAGCTTTGTAGAATCAGATAACCCCTGGAGGGTCCACTGGACAATGCCCAGAACTCAGTAACCTCTACTGCCTGTTTCCAAGGTTTAAATAATTTTCCTTGACAGTCCTGAGCTCTCTAATCATTCTGTGCTCTCTCTGAGCAATTTCACTTAAGCCATAGTTTCAATTACCTCCAATAATAGCTGACTTTCAAGTTTATATCTTTGGTCTGAGTCTCTCAGCTCCAAACCTGACAACTCCTGTTAACGTGATTTTGAGACGATAACTTGCCCAAGGCCACTTAGCTTGTTAGAAGAGCTGAGATTTGAATTTGGGATTATCTGATTTCAGGACTGGAGCTAATAGCCTGTAATATGAACAGGAGGTGGTTTTGAAGGCGTCCAAACTTAGGGGGTTAGACCGTATGTGGTAGACTCCTCATTCTGTCATAAGGGAGGAGGGTCTTCTCTGGGGAGAAGGCTAGTGACATGGACCTCACTATTATTCTGGCTGAGTTACAGATAAAAGCTCATGATGCTGGCTAGCCATGGTGAGTGTTGCTGCTCTCTGTTAATGAAGTGGGAGTAGGTGATACCCCTTTTTTATTGCTGGGGTTTCAGATACGTGGGGGTTCCAGTGTTGTGCCCTTGGTCTGGCTACCTCTTACTGTTTTCTATATGAGAACAGAGACCTCCAGTCTCAGTCGTGGGTTGGAGTAGAGTCCAGGGTGAGGTTGGGGGGTGTTGGGTGTTTTCCATGTGATGCTTCCCAGGATTTCTGAGGGTGTTTTGCATCTTCTGCCTCTGCCCCACTGATCAAGATTTCTGCTGGCCTCTCCCATTATCTCCTCCCTTATTCAGTGTCCACACTTCCCTTTGGGAAGAGTGAAGTCTCAAGCCCATCAGAACCTAACTGGTCTCGAGGTTAGCAGCAAATTTTGAACTATGCTGGTACTTATTTCTCCCTCTGTGGTCTCTTTTTCTTTCCTTTCTGGTTTCCTAGCCCCAAGCCCAGAGACTGTTCAGTTAGTTGATGATCAGATGGAGACAAATGACACCGAGGTGAGGATAGCCGACCATCGTAACCCTCGCTCAACTTCTTTGGAAAAAGTGAATTTCTGCCTGGTGGGAAGTAGTTGGGAAATGTTCTTAAGCTGGAGGAACCCTGTTTCTAGTGAAATCTAACCACTTGCCAGGTTCTTCATTCTTTTCTTTGCCAGGGAGCCATCATTTATGCAATCCCTGTGTTGGCAAAGATCATCTCAATGGAGGCTTTATTTACTTTATTGAGAGGGTGAGTGGAGGAGGGATCAGGTTGCTTGGCCTTAACGTTGACACAGAAACCAGGGAAAATGCATTTTGCTAAATTGGCATTCCCTAACTTGTAAACACTCTTAACACAAGTGTTCTGGAAAATGAGTTCTAGTGAAAAGAGGATCACAAACTGGGGGGTTGAGGGATGGAACTGGGAAGAACACTTATCTTTCCTGAATTTGCTCGAGTTACCAAGCATGTCACAAAAATGGGCTCTACCACAGTGTCATCAAGGTAGATACCTATGCAGTCTGCAGCATCCTTGAGTCTGTCACAAGTCCCAGCACATGTCCCCAAATGGTGTGGGGAAAGGGCAGCCTTGTTTAGGTTATTCCCAGACCTGTGCCTCCATCCACTGTACTGGAGCGACTTCTAGCTGGGACTGGCTCTCAGGCCCCAAATATACTCTCATCCTGCTCTTTCTGAGAAAATTCCTGGTTTTAAGAGATGGAAGGCTTTTTCTGCAGCCAGGGAATCCTACCCATACCTCCTCTGAACTCTTGCCACTCTGAAAAGAAAAAAACCCAAACCTGCCCACAACATTTATTTTGTGGAAGTCTCTTATTTTGGAAGTCTCTCTTCCCTTTCTTTTTCAATAAGAACTGTCTAAAATCATTTTCTAGCTTAGATGAAATTGCTAGTTGGTGCAGTACTTCAAAACCACCTTTAATTCTCTTGTATTAAAAAAAAAAAATAAGTGACGTCATCAAAATGGCAGCGTGAGGTGAGGCTCTGTAAAGCTCCCCTGGAATTTACAACTAATCGAACAACAATAACTCCACAAAGGACTCCCTGCACAGCAGACAGGCAAGACAGAGACCCACTACTGAATTCACCTAAAGGTGGGCGAATCACCGGAGCGGGGGAGGAGGGAAGGGAGAAGTGTGGAGACGGAGAGGTGCGGGCGCAGAACCCAGACCTACCTCAGTGCTCCGAGCTTGCTACATCCCAGAACTACCGCAGCTGCGGGAGAGGGAAGAACTTGGACTGCTAGGGCTCTGCTTATGGCCCACAGGGCTGAGGGGGCAGCATATAACATGGCTGAACCCAACGCTCACGGCAGAGACCTCGGAGAAAAGACTGAGGGAAGAAGGCTGAAAACGGTGGTTTAAGCCCTCACTGCTGCAGAGAACAGAAGGCTTAGGCACTGACACTAGCCGCCTTCTCTCTACCCTCCCAGAGCTCGCCCTTCCCCCACCTGCCCAGTGCTAGAAGCAGAACAGTAGCAGTGTCAGATCAAAAGAACAGAATATTTGCTGTTTTGAGAACTGTGGACTGCAGACACAGATTCACAGCCCAACTAATTCTGGCAAAGGGGAGGGAGCTGTGGAAGCAGGACCAGCTGTGGTGGTGGTCGCCACCATTGCTCTGGGCCACCTCTCACAACCCACCCCGTCCCTGTCCCCACCTATCTGGGCAGATCCCTGCAGGGTAAACAGAACTGCTGAAACATACAGGCTCTGAATCTCGTGCAAGAAGAGCTTTGGAACTTCAAAAGCTCTCCGCATACCACACGGACACTGCGCCCTGTGACCCAGGCGACTATTAACAGAGGAGAAGCCCGTCTCCCAGGGAATCCCCGCATTGTGTGAGAAGCTGGAATAGTGCAGAGAAAACATAGCACTACCGTGAGAGAGAGAGAAAAAAAAGGCTGTAATCGGAGAGAAAATAAAACATTCTACCAACAAGTACTGGAAAACAAAAGAAAGACATCTTCCTATCAACCTGTTGCAGAAGCCACTCCTGTAGATGTCTAGGAAGAGAAATAATAAATCAGTAATTGCCACGAATAACCAAGGCAACAAGACAGCTCAGAAAGAAAGTGAAAAGTCTCCAGAAAAGGAACTTAAAGATATGGAAATATGTGACTTAAAGGACAGAGAATTCAAGATTGCAGTTCTGAAAAAACTCAACGAGATGCAAGAAAACACAGAAAGGCAGTTTAATGAACTCAGAAACACAATCAAAGAACAACATGAGCATTTTATGAAAGAGATTGAAATTTTAAAAAGAACCAAATAGAATTTCTGGAGATTAAGAACTCAAAAGAAGAAATTAAGAATGAAATAACCAGCTTAGGTAGTAGAGTTGACCAGATGGAGGAAAGAATCAGTGACATCGAAGATAGAAACCTGGAAATGACACAGATGGAAGAAGAAAGAGACTTGAGACTTAAAAGAAATGAAAGAACTCTACGAGAACTTTCTGACTCCATCAGAAAGAGCAATATAAGAATAATGGGCATACCAGAAGGAGAAGAAAGAGAGAAGGGAACAGAGAATATATTCAAACAAATTGTTGATGAGAACTTCCCAAACTTGTGGACAGAACTGGATCCTCCAATCCAAGAAGCAAATAGAACACCTAATTACCTCAATCCCAACAGGCCTTCTCCAAGGCACATTGTATTGAAGCTGTCTAAAATCAACGACAAAGAAAGAATCCTCAAGGCAGCCAGGGAAAAGAAGACGGTAACCTACGAAGGAAAGCCCATTAGATTATCATCAGATTTTTCAGCAGAAACTCTACAAGCCAGGAGAGAGTGGAACCAATATTCAAACTATGAAAGAGAGAAATTATGAGCCAAGAATAATATATCCAGCAAAGATATCCTTTAGATATGAAGGAGGAATAAAGACCTTTCCAGACATACAGAAGCTGAGGGAATTTTCTAATACATGACCTGCACTACAAGAAATACTAAAGGAAGCTATTTGACCACCATCAACAGGGACACTTTGTGGCAACCAAAACATAAAAAGGGGGAGAGTAAAGGCCTGAACCGGAATATGGGAATGGAGAAAGTAAGCGTACTGAGGAAAATGGAATACTCTAAATATCAAACTTTCTTTTACTTAAACTTAGGGTAACCACTCAAAAAAAAAATCCAGAACTGAAATATATACTGTAATAAAAGAAGAAACAGAGGGAAACATCATAGAATACCACCACACAGAAATAATAGAAAACAACAAAAAGGCAAAGAAACAATGGAGACACAGCCTTACCAGAAAACTAAAGATAGAATGACAGGAAATCCTCACATATCAATAATCACCCTAAATGTAAATGGACTGAACTCACCAATAAAAAGTCACAGAGTAGCAGATTGGATCAAAAAACTAAACCCAACCATATACTGTCTGCAAGAGACACATCTCAGCTACAAGGACAAGCATAGACTCAAAGTGAAAAGGTGGAAATTGACACTCCAAGTAAATGGTACCCAGAGAAAATCAGGTGTAGCCATAATGATATCAGATGAAACAGACTTCAGGGTGAAAAAGATAACAAGAGACAAAACTGGACGTTTCAGAATGGTAAAGGGGACTATACAACAAGAAGACATAACAGTCATCAATATTTATGCCCCCAATCAGGGAGCACCAAAATATACCAAGCAACTACTAACAGAACTAAAGGGAGAAATTGACCAAAACACAATTATACTAGGGGACTTAAATACATCATTGACAGCTATGGATAGATCATCCAAACAGAAAATAAATAATGAAATAGCAGCCCTAAATGACACATTAGATGAAATGGACATAATTGACACATATAGAGCACTTCATCCTAAAACATCAGACTATGCATTCTTTTCTAGTGTACATGGAACATTCTCAAGGATAGACCATATATTGGGACATGAAATCAGCCTCAGCAAATTTAAGAAGATTGAAATCATACCAAGCATATTCTCTGATCACAAGGCTTTGAAATTGGATATCAACTGCAAAAAGAAAGCAGGAAAAAACACAAATACATGGAGATTAAACAACATACTTTTAAAGAACGACTGGGTCAAAGAAGAAATTAGAGGAGAGATCAAAGATTCATAGAAACAATGATAATGAAAATACATCCTACCAAAATTTTTGGATGCAGTGAAAGCAGTTTTAAGAGGGAAATTAATATCACTACAGGCCTATCTCAGGAAACAAGAAAAATCCCAAATAAATAACCTCATGTTACACCTTAAAGAACTAGAAAAAGAAGAACAAGTGAAACCCAAGGTCAGCAGAAGAAAGGAAATAACAAAAATCAGAGCAGAACTAAATGAAATAGAGAACAAAAAGACAATAGAAAAAATTAATGTGACAAAGAGCTGGTTCTTTGAAAAGATTAACAAAATTGACAAACCCTTGGCTAGACTCACTAAGATAAAAAGAGAGAAGACACTAATTAACAAAATCAGAAATGAAAACGGGGAAGTTATCACGGACACCACAGAAATACAAAGGATCGTCCAAGAATACTGTGAAGGACTATATGCCACCAAATTCAATAAGAAGAAGAAATGGACAAGTTCTTAGAAACATACAGCCTTCCAAGGCTGAACCATGAAGAACTGGAAAATCTAAACAGACCGATCACCAGTACGAAATTGAATCAGTCATCCAAAACCTTCCCAAAAGCAAAGTCCTGGACCAGATGGCTTCACTAGTGAATTCTACCAAACCTTCAAAGAGGATCTAATACCAATCCTGCTCAAACTCTTCCAAAAATTGAAGAAGACACAGTACTTCCTAACTCATTTTATGAGGCCAACATTACCCTGATACCAAAACCTGGTAAGGACAACACAAAAAAAGAAAACTACAGACCAATATCTCTGATGAATACCGATGCAAAAATCCTAAACAAAATTCTAGCAAACCGAATACAACAATGCATTAAAAAGATTATTCATCACGACCAAGGGGGGTTCATCCCTGGGGCATAAAGATGGTTCAAAATCCGCAAATCCATCAATGTGATACATCACATAAACAAAATAAAGGACAAAAATCATATGATTATATCAACTGATGCAGAAAAAGCATTTGATAAGATACAACATCCATTTATGATTAAAACACTTAATAAAATAGGTATAGAAGGAAAATACCTTAACATAATAAAGGCCACATATGACAAACCCTCAGCTAATCTCATAATTAACGGTGAAAAACTGAAGCCCTTTGCTCTACGTTCAGGAACACGACAGGGCTGTCCCCTATCACCTCTGCTTTTCAACATAGCGTTGGAAGTCCTTGCCAGAGCAATCAGGCAAGAGAAAGAAATAAAAGGCATCCACATTGGGAATGAAGAAGTTAAATTATCACTCTTTGCAGATGACATGATGCTATATATAGAAAACGTTAAAGACTCCACCAAAAAGCTATTAGAAACAATCAACGAATACAGTAAAGTTGCTGGCTACAAAATCAACGTACAAAAGTCCATTGCATTCCTATATACTAACAATGAAATCTCAGAAAAAGAAATACAAAAAACAATTCCTTTTGCAATTGCAGCAAAAAGAATAAAATACCTAGGAATAAACTTAACCAAAGATGTGAAGGACCTATATGCTGAAACTATAAGACATTTTTGAAAGAAATTGGAGAAGACACAAAGAATGGAAAGACATTCCGTGCTCATGGATTGGAAGAATCAACATAGTTAAAATGGCCATATTACCCAAACAAATATACAGATTTAATGCAATCCCCATCAAAATCCCAATGGCATTTTTTAAAGAAATAGAACAAAAAATCATCAGATTTGTTTGGAACCACAAAAGACCCCGAATAGCCAAAGCAATCTTAAGAAAAAAGAACGATACTGGAGGTATCACACTCCCTGACTTTAGCTTGTACTACAGGGCTACAATAATCAAAACAGCATTGTATTGGCAGAAAAACAGACACGTAGACCAATGGAATAGAATTGAAATAAAACCACATAAATATGGACAGATAATTTTTGACAAAGAAACCAAAAACATACAATGGAGGAAAGACAGCCTCTTCAATAAATGGTGCTGGGAGAATTGGATAGCCACGTGCAAAAGAATGAAACTGGACTGCTATCTGTCACCATGTACCAAAATTAATTAAAAATGGATCAAAGACTTAAGCATAAGACCTGACACAATAAACTGCATAGAAGAAACATAGGTACTAAACTTATGGACCTTGGGTTCAAAGAGCATTTTATGAATTTGACTCCAAAGGCAATGGAAGTAAAAGCTAAAATAAACGAATGGGACTATATGAAACTTAAAAGCTTCTGCACAGCAAAAGAAACCATTGACAAAATAAAGAGACAACCAACTGAATGGGAGAAAGTTTTTGCAAACAGTGTCTCCGATAAGGGGCTAATATCCAAAATATACAAGGAACTCATGCAACTCAACAACAAAAAACAAACAACCCAATTGAAAAATGGGCAGAGGACCTGAAGAGACATTGCTCCAAAAAGGACATACAAATGGCAAATAGACAAATGAAAAAATGCTCAACGTCACTAATCATCAGAGAAATGCAAATAAAAACCACAATGAGATATCACCTCACCCCAGTCAGAATGGCTATCATCAACAAGACAAATAGTAACAAGTGTTGGAGAGGCTGTGGAGAAAAAGGAACCCTCGTACACTGTTGGTGGGAATGCAGACTGGTGCAGCCGTTATGGAAGGCAGTGTGGAGGTTCCTCAAAAAATTACGAATAGAATTACCATATGACCCAGCAATCCCTCTCCTGGGTATCTACCCAAAAAATCTGAAAACATTTATACATAAAGACACGTGTGCTCCAATGTTCATTGCAGCTTTGTTTACGGTGGCCAAGACATGGAAACAACCAAAATTTCCTTTGATAGATCAATGGATAAAGAAGTTGTGGTATATATACACAATGGAATATTATTCGGTGGTAAGAAAAGATGATATAGGAACATTTGTGACAACATGGATGGATCTTGAGAGTATGATGCTAAGCGAAATAAGTCAGACAGAAAAAGCAGAGAACCATATGATTTCACTGATATGTGGTATATAAACCAAAAACAACAAAAGAACAAGACAAATAAATGAGAAACAAAAACTCATAGACACAGACAATAGTTTAGTGGTTACCAGAGGGTAAAGGGGGTGGGGAGTAGGAGATGAGGGTAAAGGGGATCAAATATATGGTGATAGAAGGAAAACTGACTCTGGGTGGTGAACACACAATGGGATTTATAGATGATGTAATACAGAATTGTACTCCTGAAATCTATGTAATTATACTAATTGTCACCCCAATAAATTAAAACAAAACAAAACAAAACAAAATAAATAAATAAAAGAATACTCCTTTTTAGAGTCTTTCTCTAGGAATGAGGTGATTTCTTTCCCTATCAACTGTTTCCCTCCCCATCAGGGTCACTTTCTTGTATTTATTGAAAAGGAGGCTTTAAATATATCATTAAATTGAGATATAACTCATATAATTCATGCTTTTAATGTTGTGTAATTCAGTGGTTCTTTTTTTTTTCTTTTTAGCATATTCACAAAGTTGTGTGACTGTCACTACAATTTAATTCCAGAGCATTTTCATCATTCCAAAAAGAAATTTCATACCCATTACCAGTCACTCTTCATTATTCCCTCTCCCCAGCCCCTGGCAACTACCATGTTTCCTTGAAAATAAGACTAGGTCTTATACTAATTTTTGCTCCAAAAGATGCATTAGGGCTTATGTTCAGGGGATGTCATCCTGAAAAATCATGCTAGGGCTTATTTTCTGGTTAGGTCTTATTTTCAGGGAAACATGGTACCATTCGGCTTTCCATTTCTATGGGTTTGCCTATTATGGACATGTCATGTAAATGGAATGACACAATATGTGGCCTTTTGTGTCTGGCTTCTTTAACTCAGCGTGTTTTCAAGGTTCATCCATATTGTAGCATGTGTCTGTATTTCATTCCTTCTCACTGATGAATAATATTCCACTGTTTGGATATACCACATTTTGTTTATCTATTCATTAGCTGGTGGACATAGAATTGTTTCTACTTTTTTGGCTAAAATCAGTAATGCTGCTATGAACATTTATGTACAAGATTTTGTGTAGACATATATGTTTTCAATTCTCTTGGATATACCTCTAGGCACGAACTGCAAGATCATGTTGTATCTTTGTGTTTACTTCTCGAGGAACTGTCAAACTGTTTTCCAAAGTGGTTGCAACATTTTACATTCCCACCAGCAATATATGAATGTTTCAATTTCTCCACATTCTCCCCAGCACTTGTTATTGTCTATCTTTTATTATAGCTGTTATAGGTGTAAATCCTATCACTGTGGTTTTGATTTTCATTTCCTCAATGACTAATGGTATTAGTCATCTTTTCATGTGTTTGTTAGTTTGTTAGTGTATCTTCTTTGGGGAAATGTCAAAATTCTTTGACCATTTTTCAATTGGTTCGGCTTTTGATTGCTGAGTTATAAGAGTTCTTTATATATTCTTTATACAAGTCTCTTGTCAGACACATGATTTGCAAAAATTTTCTCCCTTTTCATGGTTTTTTTGTTATCACTTTTTTGATACTATCCTTTGAAGCAAAATGTTTTTAATTTTCATGAAATCCAATTTATCTATTTTTTCCTTTTGTTGCTTGTTTTGTTTGTTGTCATGCCTTACCCCAAATCATAAATATTTATGCCAATGTTTCTTCCAAGTATGTTATAGCTTTGGCTTTTACATTTGGGTCTTTGATCCATTTTGAGTTAATTTTTGTGTATGGTGTAACATAGGATCCAAGTTCATTCTTTTGCATGTCCTAGTACCATTTGTTGAAAAGTTTAGTCTTCTCCGTTGAATTTTCTACCCTATTGGAAAACAATTGACTATAGTTATGTAAGCTTATTTCTAGTGTCTCAATTCTATATGTTACTTTCTGTAGGTCTGTCCTTATTTCAGTAGCACATTATCTTGACTACTGTAGCTTTGTAGTCAGTTTTCAAATCAGGAAGTACTAGTTCCCTCCAACATCGTTATTTGCAAAATGTTTTGCTGTTGTGGGTACCTGACATTTTCTATATGAATTTTAGGATCAGTTTGTCAATTTCTGTGAAAAAAGCAGCAGGAATTTTTTACAGGGATTGCATTGAATCTAGATCAATTTGGGGCCGTCATCTTAACATATTGTCTTCTGATGCAATGCACAGAGGATGTCTTTCCATTTAAGTCTTCTTTAATTTTTTTCAATGCTGATTTTTTTATTTTTTATTTTATTTTTTAGTATGGAGGTCTTGTACTTTTGTGGTTAAATTTACTCCTAAGTATTTTGTTTTAATGTTATCGTAAATGGAATTGTTTCCTTAATTTCATTTTTGGATTGTCCATTGCTAGTGTATAGAAATACAATTGATTTTCATATATGGATCTTATATTTTTCAATTTTGCAGAAAATCCTCTATTAGTTCTGATAGTTTAATTGTGGATTCCTTAGGATTTTCTCTGTATAAGATTATGTCATCTATGAATAGAGATAGATGTACTTGGTCCTTCCCAATCTGGATCATAACTTTTATTAGGAGGCTGTTTTTAAAACCAGTCTTGCTCATACAACACCCTATCCCCCGTCACTACTTCTGTCCCCTCTTGAGCTGTTGCCCTCGCCCAGGATCACTCGGCATAGCAAACATCTTTAAACTTGGGTTCAGACCTCACCGTCCTAAAGACAATTGACCATCTCCCGGCAGAAAATTCCCCCTGGCCAATTTTCTTTTCTTCTGGCCCCAATGCATGGGCACCTTCTTGGGCCTCCTCTCTCTAACTTGCCCTCATACCGCTTCCATTTCAATCATCTCAAGCCCCTTATCATCTCTCTTTGGGATGCCCTCAAATTTTTCATCACTTTATTATGCAGAGGCGTTCAACTCTCATTGTTTCATACACTCCTATCCATCTATGCTCAGGAGCCTTTTACAATAACAGCAGAAAAAAATTGAAAAAATAAACCAAAACCAAGTCCAAAATAAAAACCTGCCATGAAGATGCATCAAAGTATTTTCCTAAACTAAAGAATTGCCTTCCCTAGAGAGAATTTTGCTTTTCCCTTAGAAGTCAGAAGTAGCTGCCAACAGTTTTGCTAAAAGATAATACCTTTCTTCTCCCACTACAGAGGAGTTAGAACCACCTTTTTCTTTTTTGAGAGGCTCTTGTCTGATTAGAGAATCATTTTCTAGGAAATCAGAATATCCCCAGATTGCCAGGCCTGCCACTGGGAGTCTGAAGGTGCCAGCACCCACCCACCTTTCCTCCAAGAGGAGCAGGCTGTGCTAGGGAGTGTGTGAGTCAGCACAGCATTACTCAGATCCGCTGTGTGTTCTGCGATGGGGAGTGTAGGAGTGTCCCTGTGAGAGCAGTGTCTCCTCTCAGGTCATGGGCAGAGACAAAAAAGCTGCGATTGACAGAGTCGTTTGGGGTTTTGACTCTGAAGACAGACTGCATGGGTTCAAATCCCAGCTCTGCTACTTAATACATGTATGACTTTGGGCAGATTGCTAAAGCTTTGCCATAATCCTACTTATGTTCTCTTAATCCTGTTTAGGTTCTCGTATGCATACCTAAGATTGTTTTACCTGTAAAATGAGGATAATGCCAGCATCTTCCCATAGGATTATTATGAGGATTAAAGAGTTAATATGTGAAACTCTTAGCACAATTCTTGGCCTATAGCTAAGAAAGTGTTAAAACAAACAACAATCACAACGACAATAATACCCTGAATCGTTTGAGGTCTTCCTTGCCAGATTGTGAGTTTCTGGGTAGGGAGAGACTGTGTCTTATGTGTGGAATTTTGCATCTCAGCACCAGAGCCTGGAACATAGTAAAGACCTTTATCAGAAGTCTATGACTTGAAAGGATGAATAAACTTTTTTGATCCACTCAGAGGGTGATTTCTTATCAGGCTACTGATCAAAAGGAGATGTTGTCAAGTGCCTTTGTGAGTTTCCGTGGGGAACTGTTCTCAAAGTCACCGGGGAGTGTTTGGATGAAATTTTACAGAGAGTTAAATTTCAGAAGTTAAGATACTGTAATTTAAAAAGAACAATTCAGAGAGAAGACAAGAAAAACATTCAGCAATGTAAGAATAAAGGTCTTTATTTGTGGGGAAGGAGATTCTGTAATTGGCAGATTGAAAAAAAAACTAACAAAACCAGTAGAACAGAGATTGGCAAACTTTTTCTGTGAAGGGCCAGATGGAAAATATTTTAGGCTTTGTGGGCCATGCAGTCTCTGTTGCATCTACTCAACTCTGCCGTTGTAGAGAGACACAGACAGATACAATACGTAAAACAAAAGGGCGTGGCTGTGTCCCAATAAAACTTTATTTACAAAAACATGAGGTGGGCTGGATTGGTCTTCCAGCTGTAGTTTGTTGACTACTGAACTTGGACAATGTCAGGAATGAATAAAGGCATATCAGTGGGACTGTGACAGCTGGAGGAGCAACTTGCACAGAATCCTTTATGAGAGAAGAGAGCAGATACCGCAATATCCTGGGGAATTCTTCTGCCACATATGTAGCTCCAGGGAGTGCTCAATATAACTACTTCAATCTTAATGTGGCAAATATGGAGAAGAGTGAACAAAAAACCATGCAATGCCATAACTTTTTTGATAAGAAAGGACACTTTAACTGAGTTGAAACTCACTTAGATTAAAAATGGAGAGGACAGATAATCCAAAAGACAGACTCCTTAAATTATTTTTATTTATCTGAAGAATAGATTTTTATATCTATGTGAGAGAGGAAACCTATAATCTGGGAATTCACAGAATTTTAAACACAATAATGAAAGCAAACCCAGAAACCATCCTCTTTAGACTGCCACTTCAACCCCCGGCCTCCTTCTGCAAGCTGTAGAGATGCTTCAACCTCGACCTTAGGCAGTCATGGGACTTGCTCAAAATGAAAATTGTTCATGGGCAGCCTAGAAATGCAGCCTCTCCTGGACCACACGCCTACTCAGGAGTACATTACCTGTAAACCAACCTGGAAATCATTTTTTTTGTTGTTGTTCCGGAACAAAGTTGTCTTTCTACTGCACATTTACCTAGGAAAGAATGGAGAAAGAGGGAATAGATGATGATATAGAGGAAAGCAAGCTCTTACCTCCTCAGAACTTGATTCCAGGGAATGGCCCTATGGCACTTCAAATAAAGTAGCTGAAGATATTTGGTTTTAGCTCTAATAGTCAGTTCTGCTATGTTAATTTTCTAACCATTAGATCCTTCATTGTGGTTGCTAAGTTTGATGCGTCACAGAAGAAATATACCTTCAGACTGTTGTATAATTATCTCAGGAATTATACAGGCAATAAATGCATGATTGCTTTTTTTATTAATACATTAAAGCAGGATGCATAATTGGCACGTTAATGATCTAGTGGCAGCAAATTAGACAATAATGTGATTTCAAAATGACAATTACTTTTGGCAATTAATTGGCATCACCTTTCAGTAGCCCTTTTTAATACATTGCTGGGGACTCTCATTGCCAATGAGGAACGGGATTATTCTAATTCTGAATGGGAGCTATGGGGAAGAGTTAATTACTTAACAAAACAAGTGGTTGATTTTTATATTCTGGATCAGTGGGTCTTTGGGGTTTAATAACAGCAGTAACATACTATACCTTTTTCCCTGAAAGATGCCCAAATGATATGTAAACTTTTTGCAATGTAATTACCACCCATAAATCACTTCATTTCTGAAATATGGTGGCTTCTGGTGGGATGAGATTGCTTTTTATAATCTCATTAGTTTAAGAAGGAAAGAAGAAAAATCCTACCTCTAATAGAAAGGCAGGTAAGGATGGAAGGTGATTTCATTACACGTTACATGCAAACTGGCTGAGAAAGAAACAATAATGTCATCATACACAGACCTATGTTTGCAAAGCACTTTTACGTACACAAGTAGGTTTAATTCTCACAGCTCTGTGTTTTGGTAGCAGTGGGTTTACGTGAATTATTCTAGGAAATATCCCAAAGCATAAATTTTAATGGGGCATTTGACCTGTTTTTAATAGATTAAAAAATGTTACTATGCAATGTACCAAAATATTCTTACACTGTTTTGATTAAATAGTTATAATGATTGACAGGTAAACATGTTGAAATTGGTAATTGCACATTACCCTATCTGTTGGTGATTTGAAGCTATATGTTTTGTCTGTATTGAATTTCACTGCACATCTCCTGTTCTTTCCCAAAACTGAATAATAAGATTAAGCATCTCTCAATAATGAGAGCAGATACTATATTGACTAATTTTTAATTGCTCAGCTCTATCTTTGATTTTTTTAAAATACAACTTAGAGTTTCTAAACAGTTCTTTCTGCATTTTAATATATATCACCAGGAACTATATCATAAGGCAAATGAATATTGGTAGACTGAGAGCTGAAATTGAGGCCACCCGAAGGAACTCTCAAAACTTTATTTGAAAGGCCATTTTGCATGACTGGAGAGACGGTTAAGTGACCGCCACTAGGTACAAACCTAGAGATACTCATTTCTGGAATTCTGGTTCCAAGTACCTAGAGTCAATGCATAAAATCAGTTTTCTGTGTTTTAAAATTCTTGGTTAAAGGATAAATATTTATGACTCTG
Source organism: Rhinolophus ferrumequinum (assembly GCF_004115265.2). Classification (NCBI taxonomy): domain Eukaryota; kingdom Metazoa; phylum Chordata; class Mammalia; order Chiroptera; family Rhinolophidae; genus Rhinolophus; species Rhinolophus ferrumequinum. The sequence goes on from NC_046289.1 coordinate 30,030,792, forward strand.
GAGATATAGGTAGCATTCATTCCTTTATTCATTTGCCCATCCCACAATTATTTATTAAATGCCTATGATATTCCAGGTGCTGTGCAAACTACTGGGCAAGCAGAAGTGAACAAAGCAGCTATGGTCTTTGCCATGGGGCAGAAAGAAGAAGACAGCCTGTATCATTTTGCTTATAAGCAAACTGTAATCCAGACGGAGCTGGTGGGTTTCTTTCTGTCTTTTTCTCTTCCTTTCTACGTCTTCCCTTTCCTTTTCTTTTCCTCCCATCTTCTTCCAATTCTTCCTTCCTTTCTATCTCTCATCTATGGGGTTCCAACAGTTATTCTCAATTTAATACAGATTTGATGTCACTCTGTTTATTAGATAATGTTAATTTGAGAATGTGAGATAACAAAGTCCTGGTGATCACTTATGTTTCTACCTAGCTCACATTCCTTTTTGGACAGGTTTTAGGTTTCTTGACAGTATTTAACATCCCCAGTAGGAATGTTAATATTTAAGAATAGATTTTGCTAGTTCCCATTCTCCTTTTCTTCATTTATTTTTAACAAAGGAGGAATCGAAAGAAAGGCCAATATCTACTCCACTGAATAACTACCATCTATTGAACTCCTGTTTATGCCAGGTACTCTCTGTAGATCATCTCTAATTTCTCACAGGAAACTTTTGAGGCAGCATTGTTAACCTCTTTCTATAGATGAAGAAATTGAAGCTGAGTGAGGTTTGATAAGTTGCCTGGGATCACACAACTTGTATATGAAAGACCTGGGGTTTGAACTCACAACCATGAGAGTACAAAACTCTTGTTGCCCTCAGCAGTTCCTACTGCTTCTAAGCCCTTGCATTCAAGTACCCTTGGGTCCACAGCTTGATATTGATTTGAACTCTTCTTGTTTTCTTCAAGTAAGACTATAGATAGCAGATACATCTTTTCCACCCTTGTTTACAAGACTGAGTTGACTACTTTTTTGTATTAATTATCAGCTGGTGATTTTGGTTTTGGTTTAATCCTACAAAGAGCTGTAGTTGTGAACTGGTTCCATTCATGGCACAAAATCTCATCATGTCTTTCAACCAATGAAGAAAAAAAAATTCCTTCTCTCTTTGGGATAGTAAGGGAGTTGATCCCATAATTAAAGTCTGTTAGGAAAGTACGAAGTATATCGAAGAGTGTAAAAAGCAGACCTGATTGCCAGGGCTGAGGTGTTGTAACAGGTTAAAGATATTTTTGAAAAGGAAGAAAGGTGTAAAGAACTTCAACGACTTCAGGGTCAGAATACATTGATGACACCTGATGTGAATGAGTGGACTGAATAATTCTCACAGGAATACTTCATGAAGAAAAAGAAGAAAAAAGATAAGCATTCAGAAAAAGTAATGAAAGAGAAGAAAAAAAGAGCAAGAAACAGAAATATGAAAAAACAAAACAAAAACCAGTGAGTCAGCTGATAATTCATCAAGCTCTGAAGATGAGTGGGTTGATGCTGTTCCATCCCAGGCTCCTGGCAAGGCAAAGACCTGGAAAGTGAAAGATGAAAAGTCAGAAAAAGAAGAAGACCAAATTATTTGGAGGGATGCGTGAATGACTGTTGGTTTCATGTCTGTTAAAACTGTATAATCATCATCACTCAAAGCTGAAAAGGAAACTATAAAGAAAATACAGCAAGAGCAAAGTCAAACACTTGAAGACTCCAAATTGTTGGAAAGAGAATTGATTCCGTACTAGAAGGATGGTGGGACAGGTCTTCCATCAGAAGACTGTAATGTGTCATTTGTTTACTAAAGTTTCAGTAGTAGAAGATGGTGGATTAAGCTGGCTGGCTAAGGAAGTATTATCAAAGAATGAAGGAACAAGCTGACAAACAAAATAGAAATTTTGAAGACACTGTATCTGAAAGATATGGATCAATGGAAATATTTCAGTCAAAATTAAAAGAAGCTGAAAAACTGCATTCACAAAAGAAGATTGTAGAAGAGAACATTGGAGGAAACCAACATATTCAGGTAAAGCACAAAGTAGTCAAGATAGTAGAAAATCAGACTTAGTAAAATATAATAAAAGTCAAAGGGATAGATATAGTTCAACAGATATTATAAACAATAAAGAGAAGTTTAGGGTTGATGAAAAAGACAATAGATCTGGGTCTTTAGAAACACACAGAAGAGACTCCAATCCAAGGCAAAATCAAAAGTTTTCTTCTCTTGGAAATTTGAGAGCTGAATTCTTAAGACCCTCTGATGACGAAGAACTGCCATTTCAGTCCGAAGGCAGATGTTTTGAATCATCTAGTTCATCTACACCACTGGTCGCTCAGGATTCTGTGCATTGTGGTTTTCAAAAATCCACAGAGAGCAGTGAAGAAAGTTTATCATCATGAAGTCAATCTGATGAAAGAGAAAGAGAGAGGAAATATTCAAATCAAAAGCCATTAGAAACCAGTTGCAGTGTTGACTATCAACACATTTCAGAAGACACAAGAGAAAAATCACAGGATGAAAGCTTGAGAGATGACTCTTTGAAAAAAGAACATCTACAGGGCACAAAGTCATTTGCTGGAAGTAGTTCAGAGGGTGAGTCCATCCATATTCTGAGTGTTGATGAGAAGAACAAGTTGGGAGCCAAGATTATCAAGGCAGAGATGATGGGAAATATGGAGTTAGCTGAACAATTTAAGGAAGGCCCAACTTGAAAAAGCAAATAAATTCAAAAAAACTATAACACAGATATCATCAAAAAACTCTCGGGTAGAGAATGGAGACTAGCAATAAGTGATTCTTGTCAGAACAGATCAGTCTGGAAGAGTATGGCCTGTGAACACACCAGGGAAACCTCTAGAATCTAAAGGAGGAAGAAAGAAGAGACAGATGGCTTCAGCCCATGAGGAAAAAGAAAGGATTCAATACTTTCATGATGAGGATGATCTAAGCCTAAATGATTTAGTCAAGAATGAAAAGATGGGAACAGCCGAAAATCAAAACAAACTTTTTCTGAGAATGGCATCTAAGTTTATGGGAAAAACAGATGGGGACTATTATACTCTGGATGACATGTTTGTCTCCAAAGCAGCTGAGAGAGAACACTTTGGCGAAGAGGAAGAGAACCAGAGGAAAAAAGCTAATGCTGAACACCAGAGTCTTGCTGCACAAATAGAAAAATGTCTGTATAGTTTTGACAGTTCTCAATTTCCCAAACACCTTATTGTTACAATAGGTGTTAAGGTTTATTTATGTTTACCCAAGTTTCAATCTCTTACTGAGGGGCACTGCCTGATAGTCCCTTTGCAGTACCATAGAGCAGCTACCTTATTAGATGAAGACATCTGGGAGGAAATTCAGATGTTTATAGAATCATTGGTAAAGATGTTTGAAGATAAAGGATTGGACTGCATTTTTTTTTTAGAAACTAATATGAGCATGAAGAAACAGCTTCTGAATGCATTCCTTTCTCGAAGGAAGTGGGTGATATGGCTCCCATCTATTTTAAGAAAGCCATAATGGAATCTGATGAAGAGCAGTCTATGAGCAGGAAATTGATTGATCTCTCTTCAAAAGATATCAGATATTCTGTACCAAAAGGCTTTCCTTCTCTGTGGATTTCGGCCTCCAAGGAGGGTTTGCCCATATTATTGAAGATCAACACAAATTCCCTCATTACTGTGGAAAGGAAATCATTGGTGGGGTGCTGCTATAGAACCAAGACTTTGGAGGAAAGGGATTCAAGAAAGCTTTGATGATCAGAGGAAGAAAGCAGTGCAGTTTGCACAATGGTGGAAACCATTTGACTTTACCAGAAGTAAAAAAAAATGTTGAGTCATACCTTTCATTTTTCATTTCCTCTTCAGAATCCTTTTAATTTTATTTCCTTTGCATCTAACTAAACAACTGACCCTCAGGTCATAGGGAAGGAAAGCCATGCTCTGGGTCTCAGACAGCTGTGCCTCATTGGATTGTGGCATTTCCTTCCCCTTCTGCTCCTGTGGACTTCATTGTAGAAAGCTGGGAGTAAGACCAGATATATATTGGGTGACTTACTCACGTTCCTGTTCTGTACCTACATATTGGTGTTCTGAACTATTCAGTGAGTATATAGAAAGATTTTTCTGAAGGATATGTAGGATGTATATCAGGTCATTGGTTCAGAGGGAAGTGGTTCAGAGGGAAGTGAATCAGCTTAACTCTATCGACTGGCTTCTTTGTCATTTTTTAAATTAAGAAGTGGCATAGTCAGCAATAACTGAAATTTCTTTTCATAGCATTTTATAGAAGAGCTCTTAATTTTCTACCATGACATATATATCACTGCTATTCTTTTTACTGATGGAAAAAGAATGTCTTAAAAGTAATAAAGAATTAAATGAAGTATACAAAAAAAGTATATCAGGAATATGGGGTTTCTATAGGTTCTATTTTCACATAGCATAAGCAGTCACCTTTTGCAGGTAGAAAAAACGAGGTACAGAGGCATAACCAAATTAGTTTTGCACCCCTCTGGAGTTAGAGATTAGTTGCAAGTCTAATAAAGATTGCTTTGCTAGGATTATCACATGAGGAGGATATTAATTTTAACAAAAAGATTGTGTTGGTTGTGCTGATGCCTTTTTAAGTTTTACCATCATTTAGCATTTCTTAGATAGTGGTCATAGGGCATTTATAAATAAATATCACTGCCTGCACATTCCATTTTTTTTTTAGGAACATTATTTGCTTACCATGAAAATGAAGGTTTTTAACTTGACTTTGAAGTCTGCTCAGTAGAAAACTATTTGTAGCTGAGTAAAAGGTTTTAACTCTTGATATGTTGTCTTGGTTGCTTTCATGCCTCTTTGCAATAACTTCTTGTAAAATCCATGCATAGCAAATCCTAGTGTCACCAGATATTTTTTTTAGGAGTTAGAATTAATTGCAAGGGTGCAACTGAGACACAGTGCTCGTTTGTGTCAAGGTTTGTCTGGAAGCTCAAGGTTATATGCTTGAAACTGCTTATAGACAGAGTTACTAACAATCATGACTCAAAATGTCATCACATTGGAAGGAATCTACTAAAAAAGCTACACACACTTTTAATATACTTGGAATATATAAAGTATTCATTTATTCATTATTTCAATAATAATATATTGAATGCTTATTATGTACTAAGCACTAGGCTAGAGAGAGATGAAACAGAAGAGAATAAAACAGTTAGGATTTTTGCCTTTGTAGTGCTTATAGGGTAGTGAAAAAAGAGAAGTTTAAAAAGTAAAACTATAAAATAACATAGACTTAGAAATTATAATAAGAATTCTGAAGGACACGTATAGGGTTCTGAGAAAGGGAACCATAAGGTGGCTAGAAAGGGTTCTATGCAAAAGTAGCATTTAAGCTATAAGTTGGGTAAGAGTTGGCCAATGAGAAGTGGGTAGAATATTGCAAATAGAGGCAGCAGTGCCGAGGCGGGGACTAGCCTGCCAAATGCAAAGAACTGAAAGAGGTCAATAGGATGTAGTGGGTGAGGGGGGAAAGGAGTGCTCGGATGAGGCATGGGCCATACAGACACTAATAAGAATTTTGGATTTTTTCCCCAAGCAGATTGGGAAGTTGTTAAACAGGCAGTGATATAATCTGATTGACATTTTAAGATAATCACTCTGTCTGCTAATGGATCTGAATAATAGTTTGGAGGGGCAAGAATAGACAAAGGGAGACAAGTTACAAGTCTATGGTAGTAATCCAGGTGAGAGATGGCAGTAGAAGGAGTGGTAATGAAAAAGATGGAAACAGTGTATGAACTCTGGAAACATTTGGAAGTAGAATCAATAGATTGGCAATGGATTGAGTGAGGCTGGTAGGAGACAGAGAGACTGAACTCTAAACAATAACTTTCAGATATTCAGCTTTAACAATTTGATGGATGGAGATGTCATTTTACTGAGATGGGGGAAGACTGGAAGAAGAGTAAATCGGGAACAAACCATTAAAAACTTCAGGTTTTTTGTAGATATTCTTTATCACATGAATGATGCTACTTTCTATTTCCGGTTTATAATTAAAAAAAAAAAATCACGTATGTTGAATTTTATGACTTGCTTTTTCTGCATCTATTGAGATGATTATAAGCTTCATCTCCATTACTTTATTAATGGAGCAGATTGCATTAAATGATTTTTGAATGTTAAACAAACTTTGCTTTTTTTTTTCATTTCTGTCTTGGTTGTGATCTATAATCTTTTTCACACGTTTCTGGATTTGATTTGCTAGAATTTGTTTAGAATTAAAAAAAAAAGTCAATGTCATAATATGGGCCTCAATGTTCCTTTCTTATAATGTCCTGGTCCAGCTTTGATGTCAAGATTATACTGGCCTTAAAAAAATGGATTGAAGAGTAATCTTTTCTTTTCTCTTGTCTGGAAGAATATGTGAAAAATTGGCATTATTTCTTCTTGACATATTTTGTAGAATTCACAGTGAAGCCATCTAGGCCAATAGTTTGTGAGAAAGTTTTTGAACAATGAATTAATTTGTAAATTAATTTTAGTTTTGCTAGGTTGCATTGTTTTACGGAATGTATCTAATTCATCTAAATTTTCAAATGTATTGCATCTAGTTTTTTCAAAATACTATCTTTCTATTATCCTTTCCATGTTTGTATGATTTCATTCTTGACATTAATTATTTGTGTCTTTTTTAAAAGGAGTTTATCACTATAATAGTCTTTTCAACAAACCTACTGTTCTCTTATATATCTGTTTTATTTTTTATTAATGTATGTTCTTATTTTTACTACTTCCTTCTTTCTCATTTCTTTGGGCTAAATTTTCTATTCTTTTTCTGAAGTGAATACTTAGTGCTTGATTTTCAGCCTTCCTTCTTATCAATTGTATGCCTTAAGGGCTATAAATGTCCATATAAGAGTGATTTGAATGAATATTTTTAAATCATTGTGTTAATATTGGTTATATAATTTCCTTTGTGATTTCTTCTTTGGCTCATAGGTATTTAGAAGTTTACTTCTTAATTTCCAAATATAAGCCTTTTCTATTTATTCAGCTTAATTCCACTGAAACCAAAGAATATACTCTGAGATGATTTTGATTTTTTGAAATGTTGAGCCTTGCTTTATGGCTCTGAATATGGCAGTTTTGACAAATGTGCTGGGTGTTCTTGAAAAGAATATGTATTCTGCAGTCATTGAGTGCAGTGTTTCTCTCTCTCTCTCGCCCTCTCTCTCTCTCTCCCTCTCCCTCTTCCTCTCCCTCTCCCTCTCCATCTCCATCTCCATCTCTATATCCATCAGGAAAAGTTTGTTAATTAGATTGTTTAAGCCTTCTGTGTTCTTACCTAATTTTTTGACCATTTGTTCCAGCTATGCGATATGTGTATTAAAATCTTCCACTGTAATTGTGGATTTACACATTTCTCTTTTTGTATTTTTTGTTTTATATATTTGAAGCTATGTTACAAGATACAAGCAAATGTAGGATTGTTATATCTTCCTGGTGTATTGACCTTTCTATTTTTATGCAATTTTCTTCTTCAATAATGTTTTTTGTTCTAAAGTCTTATTTATCTGATAATAACATAGCTACCATAGTTTTCTTTTGGTTAGTGTTTTCATATTATATTTTTTTCCTATTCTCTCGCTTTTGACCTTTCTATGTGATACTTAACTTCATCTCTTTAAGCAGTGTATAATGTTTTAAAAATCCATCCTGACAATCTTTATCTTTTAATGGACCTAAACCTACCATCATACTGTTTGCTTTTTATTTGTTCTACCTATTCTATTATTCTGTTTTATTTTTAATCTTTTGTCTTTGGATTATTTTCTGTTATCCCAAGTTAAACATTATTTTACTCTTCTTCTATTGGTTTCCCTAGAGATTATATTATAGAGCCTTGACTTATCAAAGTCTAATATAAATTAGAACTTTTTCCTCGTACCAAATAATGCCAAAGTCTTAGACAAGTGCTACTCAAAGTGTGGTTCTCGGATCAGCAGTGGTCTGTGACCTGTGATGGTTGATTTTATGTGTCAACCTGACTAGGCCAAGGTACCGAGATATTTGGTCAAACACCAGTCTAGATGTTGCTGTAGAAGTATTTTTAAGATGAGATTAACATTTAAATCAGTAGATTTTGAGTGCAGCATGTTATCTTCCACAATGTGGGTGGTCCTCATCTAATTAGCTGAAGGCCTTCAGAGAAAAAGACAGGAGTACCCTGAAGAAGAGGGGATTCTGACTCTAGACTGCTTTCAAACTTGAGCTCCTATATCAGCTCTTCCCTGGGTTTATAGCCAGACAGCCAGCTGTGAAGATTTTGAACTTTCTATCTGGTCTCCACAATCACATGAGCCAATTCCTTGAACTCTCTCTCTCTCTCTCCCTCTCTCTGTGTTTATCTCTCTCTCTCTCTCTCTCTCTCTCTTTCTCTCTCTCTCTCTGTCTCTCTCTCTCTTTCTGTTTCCCTCTCTCTCTTTTTCTCTCTGTCCACACACACACATATCCTGCAGGTTCTATTTCTCTGGATAACACTGGTTAGTACAGGGTTCCAAACAAAAGCCTGGGGAGTTTACGAGGATTCCCTTCCTTGGCAGGCCCCAAACTCTCATTTTTGTCCCCTGCCTCATAAGTTTGTTGAAAGCTCTATTCAGTTTTTTTGCCTCTTGGCCATCTCTACATGAACTGAAAGACCTCCTGAGGAAAAAACTAATCCCCAAAGCTGGGCTCATTTCATTTCTCTGGGTTTCCTCTTTTCTTAGGTCTAGGCTGCATACTTATTCGCTGCCATGTTAGTTCTCTGATGCCCTCAAACAGGTTTAGAATGGTTTCCCCAACTTTTCTGTTTTTCTTAGTGGGAAAGTTGGGCTAATTTATCTAGTCTACCTTCACCAGAAGTGATTCTCCCTGAATAGGTGACTGTCTGTCCTTTGGATCAAAATCTAGGCAGGAAGTCTCAGACCTTCTTTTCGATCAAGACTTGTTTTTATTTAGTTAAATTTGAGGAGCTTTTGAGACATCCAAGGTAAGATAACACAAAAGTTGTTGGATAAGCGGCATCTGGAACTTGGAAGAGGGATCTCTGTGGAGAAAAATTTTGGTATGAGCAGTATACAGACAACATTTCAAATGATGAAATGAAAGAGATCACCTAGGAGAAAGTCTGGATAGAGAAAGGAATAGCGGCTGGGAATGTGCTTTTAGGAGCTCTGACATTTGGAAGTTAGAGCAGGAGGTACAAGTGAAACACTTGGAAGGAAGAGGTTGTCAGAGGGGAAGGAGAAAACCCATGACAGTATATTGTCATAGTAGCAAAGAAAAAAGGAGAATTTAAAGAAGTAAAGACTGATCAAATATGATTTATCTGATGAAAAGTCTGACAAAATAAGGCCTAAAAAGTATCTGAGTACTTGAGCCTCACACATATACTAGAGACACTTGATAGATGACCGTAGTTATAAAGCTGTGTGGGTGGACAGCCTCAGGAAGAGTGATTCAGGGCGGTGAAGGTCTGCCCAGCAGCCATCACCCTGGTAGCTTTCAATCTCTAATCTGATAATGAGCTCTGTGCTATCTCAACCTGAAAGACTTATTGGAAACCTGTGCTCTGTCCTTTTGGCAAATAACTTAGGCAATACCTGTCAAGAGCAAAGAAGGATGACGGTGTTCCTACTTCTTCCTAATACTTACCAGATCTTCAGGGAGCAAACTTGTTGTTTTTGTTCTAAACCTGCACACAGCTGCACCTCCTGAGGTGAGCTTTCATCACTCACTCCCACAGAACTCCCTCCACTGCTGGATGTTTCACCAGAAACAGGAGGCAGAGGAAACACTGATTTCTCCTCTAAAGATGTGTGCTTGTTCACAGCAAGCCTTTTCTATTTGAGCTCTCAGTGTAGCCTTCTTTAGTCTTTAGTCCAGAGGAAAATTTAGGCTAAAGGAGACTCTGTCACTTCTACTTGCCAATATTTCACAACAGTCCATTGACAGGGATTTTAAAAAGTGACAGTTATACATAGCATAAACTTTATTATGGTCTCCTTATTTTTCTAAAAAAACATTAAAGATTGGTTACTTCCATGTGGAAGTGCTTGGCGATGTGTTTGTATATTTATGGTGAGCTAGATAGACTACTAGACACACTGATGGTATCTAGACTGTAGTGTAAGGGACATCTGTATAGCAAGGAAAACAATGACCCCAAAGCCCAATACCCTTATTGGGTAAGTGTGGAGTGAAATACAGGCCCTCACTCTAAGCCTATTGACTTGGAAACATGTGCAAAATGAATTTAGTTATTTCTTTAATTTATCTGATTCATACCTGATGAGGGAAGCAGAGCCTGTGAGTCAGCCATGAAATTACAACAAACTGGTTCACTCAAAGAGAGTGCTTCAGACAGAAGCCATTCCACTACTTTAGGGAAAAGCTGTTCGGACACAGTTTAAGGCTCCATTAAATGTGGTCTTTAATCAATGCAATCCTGGCCATGCTGTCTAACTGCACTCATTTGGTGGATCTTGGTGGTTAACAAAAAGCATCTACTCATATATGATAATATCTCTATGAGTGAGATTAAATAATTTGTCAGTGATTGGTGAAATGATACAACCTGAATGCTTTCATTCTGAGTAATTGAGTCACTTAGTCTTTCTGATTTTCATTCCTAAATGTAATGCGGGAATAACAGAGTACCTGTCCTACTATATCACAAGGTTGTGAAGATCAAACAGAATAATGTATGGCAAGTTTTAGATAAAGATAGGACTTTGTTGCAATGTAATCACACCGTTTTCAGAAATCATGACTGTGGCTTTACTTCCTGTCAATCATTGAGTGTTGGAAAGGCCCTTTGTGGTCTCACAGCACTGCCCCAGTTTATCAGCACATAGCACTCATAACTGGCCAGTACTAACACAAACCACTGAAGAAAATAGCCAAGAACTTAAGCCAAAAAAGTCATAGGCAATGTCCTATGATTGGCCATTTTACCAGCCCAGAAGAAAAAGTACATTTTAATTGGCTAGTGATGGCTATAATAAACAACTCTGCCAACACCAAAGCCATGAAGCGTAGGAGAGAGCAGGAAGACACTGGTGTATTAGGGTTCTCCAGAGAAATAAAACCAATCAGATATATACGTATATCCACACACACACACACACACACACACACACAAACACGCACAAGCGCGCGTTCTGACAATTAAGTTCACGAACTCATTCTAGAAAAAGTCCTGCATACCTCATTGCTGAACATCACTATGGTCACCTTCGAAGTACTCCCCTTGGGAAGTTATGTTTCGAAGCCGGTGCCTAGTCCACCCTTCAAAGCAGTTTTGGAACTCTTTTTCTGGAATGTCCATCAGAGATGTTGTTGTATTACCCTCGATGTCCTGAATGTCATCAAAATGTCTTCCTTTCAATATTCCCTTTATCTTTGGGTAAAGAAAGAAGTCATTGGGGGCCAGATCAGATGAGAGGGAGGGTGTTCCAATACAGTTATTTGTTTACTGGCTAAAAACTCCCTCACAGACAGTGCTGTGTGAGCTGGTGCATTGTAGTGATGCAAGAGCCATGAATTGTTGGCGAAAAGTTCAGGTCGTTTTCATCTAACTTTTCCACACAGCCTTTTCAGCACTTCCAAATAGTAAACTTGGTTAACTATTTGTCCAACTGGTACAATTCATAATGAATAATCCCTCTGATATCAAAAAAGGATAACAGCATCGTTTTGACTCTTGATTTGGACTGATGGAACATTTTTGGTCGTGGAGAATTGGCTGACTTCCATTGTGCACTTTGATGCTTTGTTTCAGGGTCGTATTGGTACACCCATGTTTCATCACCAGTGATAACATGACCCAAAACATTGTTTTGCCTCTGCAAAGGGTCTTGGCAAACTTCGTCTCTCCTTTACTTTTGTTCATTGGTGAGTTCCTTTGGGATCATTTTTGCACACACCTTTCTCATGCCAAGATTTTCAGTTAAGATTTTCCAGTTTCTCTATTGATGTTTACTGGTCTTCTATGCTTTTCACAGTCAGCTGATGATTTTGATGCACAATTTGGCGAATTTTTGCAATGTTTTCGTTAGTTTTGCTCATTACTGGCCGCCCTGACCTCTCTGCATCAGTGACGCATTCTCTTCCCTCAGAAAAATGTTTAATCCACTTGTACACTGCCGTTTTCTTCATGGCATTATCCCCATAAATTTGGACTAATACGTGCCTGATTTCACTTCCACTCTTGCTGAGTTTAACAAGAAATTTAACATTTGTTCATTGCTCTAATTCAAGCTCAGACATTCTTGCGATAGTACACAAAAACATGCAACAACAACAATGAACTCCACTCAGCAAGACACAACCACATGTCGATACAAACACAGCTGTGAGACACTGATATACCAAGGTTCTGAAGCCTTGCTGAGCTGTTTGTACAGTGCTGCCAATGTAAGTGCACGGTGGCAAGTGCGTGAACTTAATTGTCAGACCTTGTATACAGAGGGTTCCAAAAAAATGTATACACATTTTAAGGAAAAAAACTGTATTAAAATTGTAATATTCAGTATATACCAATAACAAAAGATGAATACAAGTCACATTTGACTTATGCAATGACAAGAGGTGCTCAAAGTGGTTACCATCAGCATAATTTTAATACAGTTTTTTAACTTTCTTAAAATGTGTATACTTTTTTTCTGGCACCCTCTGTATATACACACATATGTGTACATATACATATATAATATATACACCTATATCCTCATATATAAATGTAAATAGATAGATAGATTTGTTTATTATAGGAATTGGCTGACATGATTAAGGAAGTCAAGAGGGCCCCATGATCTGCCATACACAACCTGGAGAACCAAGAAAGCTGATAGTGTAATTTAGTCTGAGTCTGAAGGCCTGAGAACAAGGGGTAGATGGGAGCCAGTGGTGTTAGTCCTGTTTGGAATCCAAAGGCCCAAGAACCAGGAGCACCAATGTCCAAGAGCAAGAGAGGATGAATGTTTCAGTTCAACCAGAGAGCAAATTTCGTCTTCCTCTGGCTTTTGGTTATATTCAGGTCCTCAATAGATTGTATGGTGCCCACCTGCATTGGTGAGGGCAATCCACTTTACTCAGTCTACCTATATAAATGCTAATCTCTTTTGGAAACACTCTCACAGACACAGCCAGAAATAATGCTTTACTAGCTATCTGGTCATCTCTTAGCCCAGTCACATTGACACATAAAATTAACCATCACAGTTGGAGAAGAGATCAGAGGGAAAAAAAAAGTAAAGAGGAGATGGTTTGGGAGAAAATAGCATAAAGCAGCAGCAGTGATTGAAAGTGATAATGAGATCAATAATAAGACGCCCTGGATCAGTGGAGAAAGAAATTGTAAACTTTTTAGATTTGGAAGGGCTCAGAGATCATTCAGTCCGAGGATGGCAAATACATGGGTCACATGGGGCAAATTTCTCATCTTGTGTCCACAGCAGACATTGCTGATCAATCATTGTCCTCTTTCTACTCAGTCAAGGCATCGAGCGGCAAAGCAGAGTGATCCCAAAGCTGAACTACTTGCTCTGTGGGAATGTAAAGTCTCACCTAGAGCTTGTTGGAACTCTGTGAAAGGGATGGATGTAATTCATTAAATTGTCTGATTCTAAGGCTCAGAGATGCAGGGATCTGGTCCATGTAGAGTGGTCAAGACAGTGCTCTAAGTTGCTGCCACTAATCAGTTAGAATAGGCACAAGAGATAAAATCTATTTGCCAACCAGAATTTTATTCAACCTCCTCATATGACAATCAAGAAACTTAGGCATAGGATTATGAAATAACTTGTTCAAGTTCAAGACCCATCTTGGTTTGGAGCTTTTTGACTGAAGACTATTTCCTGAAATGGCTGGACAAAGTAGAGAAAGGAACAGTCTTTAGATAGTAGGGTTTAAGTCAATAGATACTGAGCTAGGGCTTTGAAGTTTAATGTATTAGTTTGCTTGGGCTGCTGTAACAAAGTACCATGGACTGGGTGGCTTAAATGCAGAAACTTATTGTCTCACAGTCCTGGAAGTTTGAAGTCTGAGATTAAGCTGTTGGCAGGTCTGGATTCTTCTGAGAGCTGTGAGAGGGAAACTTTTCCGTGCTTCTCTCCTAGCTTCTGGTGGTTTGCTGTCAATTTTTGTTGTTTCTTGGCTTGTAGACACAACACCCTGATTTCTGCTTTCATGTTCATGTGGCATTTTTCTTGTATGCTTTGTGTGTGTGTGTGTGTGTGTGTGTGTGTCTAAATTTATTCTTTTTATAAGGACATAGTGCTGTTGGATTAGGAACCACCCTAATGACTTCATTTTAACTTGATCATCTGCAAAGATGCTATTTCTAAATGCAGTCACATTCTGAAATACTAGGGGTTAGGACTTCAACATATACATTTGGGGGACACAATTTAACCCATAATGGTGAGGTTTAGTTTTCCCTAAGTAGCAGGCCTCTGGTAAGGGAGCCAGCTTGAATCTGGTCTAATAGATTTCTTCATGAAGTCATGTTTAACATTAGGATTGATTCGTCAAGAAATTGGCAATAACAGACCATGTAGATGAATTCATAAACCATTATGAATTCTATGTTTATTATATGATGAGGATGTTCAAGGCATATATTACTATGGTTAAGAGGGAGAGGAAATGACCAGGTGGACATGATACCCTGCAGCAGAGAGTGATTCCTGTGAAACTTCAGAGGGAGGTTACGCTATTCTACTGCTAGTTAGAGGAATGGATCAAGGTCAACCACAGCTTAAACAGCTGACAGATATCCTTGGATGAGGCTCCTCTATTATAAAGGTCTAAAGACAAAAATATGAATCAGGAGATGCCAGGAAACCACATGGCATGTGAAGTGGGCAAAGCTCTCTGCTCTCTGAAAGCCCTGATCCCCAAGAAAAGGAGTGAAATTTTTCTTTGCTGCTGATTCTGTGCTTTTCACCTTTTCTTCTGAGTTACCCTATTCTATGGTGGCACCTCCTTTCCAACTCATTCAAACACTCAGGACCATATTCTGTCCCTCTTCCTCCTGTTGAATACTATTCTTAAAAGGAGATCTAAAATATATTAATTGACATTGAGGTATGAATGACTGATAAGGGTTTAAGGTGGGCTCTGTCCTGAATGATTTGTATGTGTGTATCAAGGCCTTAAATTGGAGAAGTGAGGCTCTAACTAGAAATATGGGATCATCCAGTTCTAAATCGCACCTCTTTTATTAGCTAATCAGCCCCTAAATTAAAATGTGTTAGTGTTCATTTATCTTCTCCAACTGTCAGTGATCTAGGAATTTGCTGATTATATTAGCAATTTTTCTTTAATTCCAGGAAGATGCAAAATAGACATTTATGAAAACATGAACCTAAACTTGTACGCCATTCTTAACTCACCTACATTTGTGCTGGCAATCTGATCTGACTTATCCAGAAATCGACAGCACAAGACTTTCTCTTCAGTAATTATCACAGCTCCCTCTCTTTCCTGCTGTCTTGAAAGTATAAAATTCAATACTATTGTTCCTTGTCAATCAAAAAGGAATTGCTCTTCCATCATGGTCTCCCTGATGCTGCCAAACAGTGCAAAAATCACTATAAAAGAAGGACTTCCCCTATTTTTTTCGAGAATGATATTCACTAGCCTTCTCTTTCCCTTCTCTGTGCTCAATTCCCCTCAGTCTTTTGTCCAATTCGGTCAAGTAGAATGGGTATAGATATCTTGGTACTGGTTAGGTATAGTTGTAGGTGTGGGTATAGGTATACGTATAGGTATAGATATATGAGTTGTGATAAAAAAACATGATGAATTTTTAAATAAAAAAATTTATTACAGTAAAAACACATTGCCATTAATCCCCCTTAAAATACTCCCCCTCACTTTGAACACAATTATCCCATTGTTCTTGCCACTTTCTGAAGCAGTTCTAGAAGTCCTCTTTCATGAGAGTCTTTAGTTGCGCTGTTTTGGCTGCCTCAGTGTCGATTCAAAGCATTTACTTTCAATGGTCATTTTGACTTTGGGGAAGAGCCAGAAGTTCCTCGGTGCCAGATCCGTGAATAAGGTGGATGAGGACACACTGTAATGTTCTTATTTGACAGAAATTGCCATACGAGAAGTTGTGTGTGACACGGAGCCTTTCCGTTTTGATTAAAATATGTGGTGAATGCTGCTGCCGAGTGCCATCCAATGGCAAGGCAGGGATCTTCAATACGGGAAGTGGCGCGTTGAACCACAGTAACAGTGTGTAACAAGTTTCACCTTGTTCGGTACAGTCAGTCAGGTGTGAGCTACAGTTGAGAGAAGGTGTGTTTTACAGTGTGCAGTAAATCATCCTCCATTATGACAATGTTCTGTGTCACACATTGCTTCTGGTATACACCAATTTCTATCAAAGAAAAACATTACAGTGTGTCTTCATCAACCTTATTCACTGGATCTGGCACCATATGACTTCTGGCTCTTCCCCAAAGTCAAAATGATTCAGGTCATTGAGGCAACCACGATAGTGCAACTAAAAATACGAAGAGGACTTCCAGAACTACTTCAGAAAGTGGCAAGAATGATGGGATAAGTGTGTTCGAAGTGAGGGGGAGTATTTTGAGGGGGATTAATGGCAATGTGTCTTTTACTATAATACATTTTTTAAATTTAAAAATTCACCATATTGTTTTATCATACCTCATAGGTGTAGGTATAGGTATAGTTGTAGGTGTAGTTATAGGCATAGGTATAGGTGTAGGTATAGGTGTAAGTATAGTTGTAGGTGTAGGTATAGGTATAGTTGTAGGCATAGTTATAAGCACAGGTGTAAGTGTAGGTATAAATGAGGGTCCTGGCAAACTGTGGGAGGTTGGGAGTTGAGGATGGTCTAGACTGAATGTTTCTTGGATCCCGACTTAGCTCCCTGCTATTCCTCAGTGACTCTGGAACAAGGCTTGGTCAGCCACTGAAAATAGTTATCAGCTGCCATGGGGTCTCCCTGGCAAAGCCAGGAGAGTTCACAGTATCCTTCAGAGGGGCAGGCAGGATTCTTCCCAGGGGTTAACATAAAAACAGAAAATCCTCCCTCTAGCTCTCTCTCTTATTGCAACACTTGACCTAACAACTTTATAGGCCATATTAGCAAGTGGTGAATGCAGGCAACAGGATGAGCAGATAATAAATAATTCAGTGAGAAATACATTCCAGAAAATTGGATTGATGTGATTGGACAGTACTTTGATAAATACGAGGTCGGACACATAAGTTCATGAACTCATCCTAGAAAAAATGCTACATACCCTATTGCTGAATGTCACTACAGTCACCTTTGAAGTACTCTCCTTGGAAAGCTAAGCACCAATGCCAGCACGTAGTCCACCCTTCAAAGCAATTTTGGAACTCTTTTTCTGAAATGGCCATCAGAGCTGTCGTTGTATTATCCTTGATGTCCTGAATGTCATCAAATTGTCTTCCTTTCAACATTTCCTTTATCTTCGGGTAAAGAAAGAATTCATTGGGGGCTAGATCAGGTGAGTAGGGAGGGTGTTCCAATACAGTTATTTCTTTAGTGGCTAAAACTCCTTCACAGATAGTGCTGTGTGAACTGGCATATTGTCATAATGCAAGAGCCATGAATTGTTGGCAAAAAGTTCAAGTCATCTAACTTTTTCACACAGCCTTTTCAGCACTTCCAAATAGTAAACTTGGTTAACAGTTTGTCCAGTTGGTACAAATTCATAATGAATAACCCCTCTAACATAAAAAAAAAGTTAGCAACATTGTTGCAGCAAGTTCAAGAACTTAATTGTCAGACCTCATATATTATGTTTCCAAACGCTCATTTCATTATTGTTATCACAGAAGGCAATTTATTCTGATTAACAATTATTTTCCATGAAAAGAATGGCTGGGGGAACTAAAAGTTCTGGGGAATCCAACCCCATAGTTACATTTAAATAATGCCTCTGAAGCAAATACATTTTAAAGTTAATTATTGGCTCACTGAGTTTCTTTGGCCTTGGGATCCAGTGGGTGACATTATGTGCTTGGAGGCTTCACTCTTGCAGAGAATAAAAGGGGGAAGATTTAAGACGTTTCTCAGCAGATACCCACAAGGCATGATATTGCTGTTTGATTGGGGGCATGAAGAAATTGATAGATGGCTTGCTTGACTATCTGACTGTTAGGCCACCCACACTCTTTCTTTCCTTTAGTTTACAATTATGTTTATTTGATGTACAGAAAAAATTCAAACACACCAAAAAAAACAAACAAAAACCCTGACACTAAAACTTCCAACAGTACCAAAGAACCCCCTAAAACGTAGTCTCCTTCCAACTTTGACACACAGTTTCCTAGTTCTGTTCCATATATGGCAGCCACCGTTAGCAGTTTCTTTCCAAAGGGGCACAGAGTAATATTAATATATTAATGTATTTCTCTCTCTCTCTTTCCCATATATAATCGCACTATATATGTGGTCCTATGCCTTGCTTTTTTCATTAAACAATGGCCATTGTTCTACCTGTCTGTCTGGCTGTCTATCTCCATCATCAGCCAAATTCTTTGTAATGGCTGCATGGTATTCCATTTTACAAATGTACTATACTTTATTTACTCAGTTCCCTATTGATGTTTGGGTTGTTTTGTCTTTGGCTAAAATGATTTCTAAAGTGGAGGTGGGGAGCGTGCACAGCAACTCTGAGCTCTGTTTTGATAGTAGGTACCTCCTAATAGGTTGGTGCCAAAGTAATTGCAGTTTTGGACCATGAATTTTAAATTATAACTAGGCTCAAATACATCTTTATTAATCAAAATAGGAATCATTATAATCCACACATTTTTGCCAACGAGAAATAAGTTTGTTTATTGCTGTAGTGTAAAAATCCGTGCTTCGAGATTCGATGAACGCTTGGAACGCATTTTCTGCATCCTGTTGATAGTGGAAGCATTTTCCCTGCAAAAAGCGGTCGAGGTGCTTGAAGAAGTGGTAGTAGGTTGATGAGAGGTCAGGTAAATATGGTGGATGAGGTAAAACTTCGTAACCCAATTCATTCAACTTTTGAAGCGTTGGTTATGCGATGTGTGGTCAGGCGTTATCTTGGAGAAGAATTGGACCTTTTCTGTTGACCAATGCCGGCTGCAGGCACTGCAGTTTTCGGTGCATCTCATTTATTTGCTGAGCGTACTTCTCAGATGTAATGGTTTCACCGGAGTTTAGAAAGCTGTAGTGGATCAGACCGGCAGCAGGCCACCAAATAGTGACCATAACCTCTTTTCGGTGCAAGTGTGGCTTTGGGAAGTGCTTTGGAGCTTCTTCTCAGTCCAACCACTGAGTAGGTGGTTGCTGGTTGTCATATGAAATCCACTTTTTGTCACACCTCACAACCTGATCGAGAAATGGTTCATTGTTTTTGCGTAGAGGGCGACAATTCAAAACGATGATTTTTAAAAAATTTTTTGGTCAGCTCATGAGGCACCCACTTACCGAGCTTTTTCACCTTTCCAATATGCTTCAAATGCCGAATGACTATAGAATGGTTGATGTTGAGTTCCTCAGCAACTTCTCATGTAGTTGTAAGAGGATCAGCTTCGATGGTTGCTCTCAATTGGTCGTTGTCAACTTCCGATGGCCGGCCCCTACACTCCTCATCTTCAAGGCTCTGGTCTCCTTTGCAGAACTTCTTGAACCACCACTGCATTGTACGTTCCTTAGCAGTTCCTGGGCCTAATGCGTTGTTGATGTTGAAAGTTGTCTCTGCTGTTTTACAACTTATTTTAAACTCAAATAAGAAAATAGCTCAAATTTGCTTTTTATCTAATATCATTTCCATAGTCTAAAATAAATATAAAGTAAACAGCAAATAATAAGTCATTACCAAAAAAACATAAAGTGAGAAATGCACATTAAAATGATGTATTTATTTAAGAATGTATTTAAGAATGTATTCCAATATCAAATGGCAAATTTCAACAAAGCAAAAACTGCAGTTACATTTGCACCAACCTAATAGATTGTTAGGACAATTGAGGGGCATTTGTGGAGACTGGGTGGGAAAAGGAGAGGAATTATATCAGAAGACAGATATCCAGTGGGGGACTGGGTGAAGTCTTGCTACATAGGATGTGATTTCATTGTCTCCTCCACCTCCCCAGGAAAACCTCAGTAAAATGGACGTTACTGGCGAAAGATTATGGCATTCAGCAAATATTACTGCATTTCTTCTGTTTGCTCGACACTGCTCTAGCAAATAGAGCACTGTCTCCCCAGCACAGCAGTGAACAAAACAAAGGCGCTGCTATCATGGTGTTTACATTCAATGGAGGGAAGTAAAATTAAAGGCAAACAAATACACAACTCTATAAAAACAAATAAAGCAGGGCATGGGCTGGAGAGCAACAAAGGGTGTGGGAACAGTCTTCCTTGGTGGTGATGCTGTGTGATGCCACAGGCGAGTGGGTTCCAGGTGGGTGCTGAAGCTACAGGGCAGTAGCACTGGATCTGGGTTTCCTGGAATGCCCGTGGTGTCTGGTGCCCTCCCATCCATGTTCCCACATGGGCTTGCCTCCAGCTGGGCATTGCCAGCAGATGCTGCCTCTGTAGCCAGAATGAAGCACCATTTCCTTTCAAGGTATGTGGTGGAACTGGTGGGGGACAAAGAGGGGGAAAGGAGGGAGAGACCTAGAATAAGGGGATGGTGGGCTAGAAAAAATGTGCATATTCTAACGTCAGATTAATTCAGCATTACTGAACTACCAAAGGGCTTCTCATCATTCACTGTTTAGCAGGGGGCAGGGAAAATTATTCATTATTCAACATGAGCTGAAATGAAAACACCACATTTTGTAAAACATGCAAGGTTACCTAGTATGATAACTGCTTGCAGAGTTTTAATGTGTCTGCTGCACAGCTAATTAATTTGCTCTGAGCTTCATTGGCATTCCTATTCGAGATGATTGTCTTGGTAACTGAATGCACCACAGAGAGCAAGAACTTCAAAAAATGCTTTTTGGGGCTGCTGTAGCAATCTGGGCCTTTCTCAGGGCTTTCTCAGCCACCACCAGTGAGGACTGTCTGTGTCCCTATGAAGCCCCTGTCAGCCTCATAGGGTAGCCTGGATTTTCCAGAATTTGCGTAGCCCATAGTGTTATGTGTGTTGTGGTTTAGAATTCAGACTCTGAAGTCAGACCAGTTTGGGATTTCACATTTACTAGCATAGCAGTCACTTACTGTGCGACTTCAGGCGTTTAATGTCACCATTTCCTTATCTGTAAGGTTAGAATAATTTTATTACCTACCACAGAGAAACACTGTAAAGATTACAGTCGATGTGTTTATAAAGCATCTGGTCCATCGGAAACTTTCACTAAATAGAGCGATTTCTTCTCAGTCTCCACTTCCTCTTTCGTCGTCATCATCATCACCATCGTCACCATTTTTTTTCCTTTCTGCCTGTGTGTCTAATTTGTTTGTTGGGATTTGAGGTATGATGTCCAAACTGGGAAGATGATAATGGGCAGTGTTGGCACAACTGAAACCATCTTTTAAGACCTCAAGGAAATAAGAGATTGGGTGACCTGAACCCTGGTTGGTCCAGGCCTTGCAGCTGCCACGTGATTTAGGCCAATCCCTTCATCTCTCTGGGCTGCACCCTTCTCTTTGGTAGGATACAGAGATCAAAATGAATGATCTCTTAGGTCCTGTCCCACCCTGAGGGAGTGATGTCTGAAGGACCACACCCAGGTCACTTAGGGTATATTTGGCAGCAAGTTGTAAAGTGATCAGTTAACAGTGGCGTAAACAAATGACATAGACTTTTAAAAAATTAAACACATTTTAGCAAACCCAGTCCAGCAACGTGGAAAAAAGATTATGTATTACAACAAAGCTGGGTTAGTTTTCTCTTGGTACCCTTTGAATGCGGATTATTCAGTCATCTGCTTAGCGTGGATATAGTTTCCTCCTCAACAACACTGGATGTTTCTGAGGAATATTGGTAGTGTCATGTCTCTTTGTACCTCCCAGAGTTTCTAGCTTCATATATTGCTAAACCAATATCTGTTGATTTAAATGATAAATTAGAATGAATGCAAAATCCTGGGTAATCATCACATCAGTACCCAGTACTGATACCTCCAGGTATGTCTCGGGCCCATCAACAACTCAAAATTTAGTAGATTGTTGAGACTTCTGTTTTTAGTCTAATGGTTTGCATATAAACCATTAAGAACTTGGGAGTTCTTAATACATCACAATAATTATTAAACAACAATTAATCTTGTGAGCAAAAGAGAAGTCACAAACATTATTTATTACTTTGCCAGTCTTAATAAAGACCTAATGTGCTAATAGCTTCTCCTGGAGACAGCTATTAAGTAAAAACATTATTATGTTGCAATTACAAGTATCAATAGACACAGAACCTACCAGTTTTCTGATAGCTGATGGGCATTAACTGGTTCATGGGTACCCATTCCAATAGCTTTCTGTTGTATGGTGTTATTTTATGACTATTAAACATATCCCCGTCTACACACATTTATTCAATGTTATAGCTGAGAGGCAGTTTAAAAGCATCTTATCCAATGTTTTGTAAACTGTGTCCCAAAGATCTCTTAGAGGTTTCTGGAAATCTCTTAAAGGATTTTCTGTCCCTTAAAGGAAGGGACAGTGTATAGTTCTGTGTGCGAAACAGGGCACTTTGACATGGCTGTCTTGATACAAGATTCATCTTGCCTCAATCATTTTCATGCAGACATTGTGTCATGGCCCGGCTGCACAAAATGATCCTGTAAAATCACAGAATCACTGATCCTAATCAATGATGTACACAATAGCTTCCCTTGATCCTTACTCTACCCCAAGCCCTACTTCTGTTAGGATGATTTTCATTTTCTATTTTATTCACGTATCTATTGTTTGAATTTTTATGCATATTTATTACTTTTACTCAGAAAAAAATATTAAAGATATTTCTTAGAATTCTGATTAAACTAGGATAGGTTCTTAGGAGCATCAGGCTTATCTCCCCAAAATTGCATTACATAGGAATATTATGAAATGAAAATGTATATGACCAAAAGTTCTGCTAGAGAACTGCTAGAAATATAATTGGCAATTTCCTGTGTGGTCTGGAGCTGAGAATAAAGGGCTGAATATCTTTACATAAAGTATCTTTAACTCTGATGAATGAATGAGAGAATTTGAGACCTGGAGCAGCCAAGGTATAAGTAAATTCTTAGAGAATTCCTGAGCTTCTTTCTGTCTCTGAACTTCATGCACCCTCACCATATTCTTCGACTTGACCTCACCCCTACTTCTCTGCCCTGGAATGGCGTGGCAATGTAGCAAAGCTCAGGTATAGTGTGGGCTTATTGGTTTTTCACATTACTTGGTATATTAGTTTCCTGTGGCTGCTGTAACAAATCACCACACACTAAGCTTAAAAAAAGATAATTATTCTCTCACAGTTTTGATGGCCATAATACCAAAATCAAGGTGTCAGCAGGGATGAACTTTCTCTGAAGTCTCTGGGGGAGAATATTTCCTTGTCACTTCCAGCTTCTGGTGGATGCAGGTGGTTTTTGGTTTGTGGCTGTAGAACTCCAGTCTCTGCCTCTGTTTTCACATGGTCTTTTCCTCTGTGTCTTTGTCTTCTCCTCTGTTTCTTGTAAGGACACTTGTCATTGGATTTAGAGCCTTAGAAAGGGGAGGATGCACTTACAGGCTGGGAAGTATGACCCAGAAGAGGATAAGGATCATCTCCTCATCTCAAAGCCCTTAAGTTAATTATATTTGCAAAGACCCTTTTTCCAAATAAGGTAACATTGGATCTTTTACCATATAAGGTAGTCACAGGTTCATCTCATTACATTTGGTCATTAGAAAGGGAAAGCTGGTAATTTTTTAAAACATTAAAAGTTTGATTGTATTTTCTCTTGAGTCAAAATGTTCCTTGGTGAAAACATCTGCCAGTATCAAAATGTCACTTATCTGACTCCGGAGATCACCTCTATGACAGCCAGAGCCACTTACCTACTTTTGGCTGTTCTTTGTGAGCTTTGGCTAGAATAAAATGTTTGCAACGAAATGTAAGTCTGAAAACTCCTACTTCTTACCTAATAACTTTATTTTTCTGTGAGGAAAGAGAAACCCAGTAGTTGAGAAGAATGCTGCTTTTGAGTCCTAAGGGCTGCAAACTTCATTCCATCTTCACAAATTACAAGTTCTGGGACTGCTTACATCACCTAATTTCATTGCTCTTTAGTTTCTTCACTGATAAAGAGATGATAATAATACTTCTGCCCCTGACTTGTTAGAATTGCTGTGAGTATAAAAACGCTCTGAAAATAGGTATAAAGTTGTAGTTACGATATTGTGATTTTTCAACATATATTTGAAATTGCCCCTGAAATGTGTTTATGCCTCTACATTAAAAGTGAACAGGAAAAACAGGTAATTATGAATTCTGAGCTAGAAGGAACTTACTCCTATTATAACCTGTAGCTACCTAGGGAGCTGTTAAGAACACACACACAAATTATACTTTAAACGTTCAGAAAGAAAAGTAAGGCGGCAGCTATGAATAATAAGATCAGATTAGAGCAGTGTTGGCAGATTTACAAGTTTAAAGAGTCCAGGCAGGTAATATAAACAAATAAAGCAAGGTAAGAGTAAGAAAAGTAGCAACATACATGTAATGAAAAAAGGTAATTAAATAATAATTGGGAGGGGCAATGATAGGGAGCAGTGTGGATTGTAGGGGAGTGGGGAGCAGTATTTGGTTCAGTCTAAGGGAAACCTCTGCTCTTCAGTACTTGCTGATGGTTGCCATTGAGATACAAGTCCAGCAGGCTAGATGTTCAAAGGAAGAAATCTGGATTTTTACATGAAATGTTCTTGTATCATTAGGTGGTTAGGCTACCCTATGCTGATAACAAATAGCCCTGAAATCCCAGGGTCTCAGCAAAAGTTTATTTCTCCCTCATGTGAAGTCCTCTGGGAGTCTGGGCAACTCTTTACAGAAGCTTCCCTCTATTCATCCATCCAGGGAACCAGGCTCCACCATCTCAACACCAGGTCTCCATCTTCCCAGTGACCAAGTATTATGG
Organism: Rhinolophus ferrumequinum; assembly: GCF_004115265.2. Lineage (NCBI taxonomy): Eukaryota > Metazoa > Chordata > Mammalia > Chiroptera > Rhinolophidae > Rhinolophus > Rhinolophus ferrumequinum. The sequence goes on from NC_046289.1 coordinate 30,055,904, forward strand.
GTTGAACTGTATCTCCCCAAAAAGGTATTTTGGAAGTTTTACCCCCAATACCTGAGAGTGTGACCTTATTTAGAGATAGGATATTTATAGAGACATCAAGTTAAAATGAAGTTATCAGGTAATCCCTAATCCAGTATGACAGGTGTCCTTCTGAAAAGGGGAAATTGGGCACAGAGAGAGACACAGACACAGTGAGAATGTGATGTGAAGAATTCTGTTGCCACAGCCAAGGAGCTACTAGAAGGAAAGAGAGAGGCCTGCAACAGATCCTTCTCTAGCGCCTTCAGAGGGAACATTGCCTTAATCGCAAGCTTCTGGCCTCCGGAACTGTGAGACAATCATTTCTGCTGCTGAAGCCGGTTTGTAGTACTTTGTTAGCAGCCCTAGGGAACTAATACACGGAGAAACAGAAAGACTGGAGAACACACGTAGAAGCTTTTCCTTGCCTCTGCCTCAAAGACACATGTCATTTCTGCACACAATATTGACCAGAAGCAGTCGTGTGACCCCAGCAGCTACTAAGGGGCTGGGAAATATGACCCAAAAGAAGATAAATAGATGTTGGTGAGCACTAGTAGTATCTACTCTCTACTCCTGATTTTAGAGTGTTAGCATCTAATACAATGTGAAAGAAAAGAAAAACAACTGAGCAGGCGTTCATTGAATGAGCCAAACAAATCCTCCTTTGGTCTGGGTCTCACCGGGGGTTCTAGACTGAGGTCTGTCCTGAGCACAAGTGCACAGGCAGTGTTGCTGTGTTTGAGGGGATAAGATTTAGGCTTCCGAGGGAATTGGATTTTGGTTGTGGGCAGGGATAAGCACTGTTGCTACATAGATCTGTTGGTATGAAGTGGAGGTCGAGGCTTGGGGAAAGGGCTCCAGAACATGAGACTTAGTGCAACTTGGGGGTCTTGGAAAGGCAAGGATGCATGGACCACCACCCACTGACCGTGTTTAGCTGGAGTTGATTTTTTTTCTATCCAATGCTCCCCTATCCTTTTTTTCTTCCCTCCATTCTCTCCAGGAACCAGACCCATCCTACCGAGTTCATCTGAATTATAAGTGAAGTTGGTTTTTGGAAATGATCCTGGGAAGCCACCCACCATTAATGCTATTATTTCTGGAAACGTACAATCTGAATTTCTAAGAACCAGCTCAAAAAATGATTTTTACAAAACATCTCGTGGGCGAATTTGGGACCGTGTGTATGTGCACGTACATATTTACAACCTCGATTTATATTCAACCTAGCAACAGCATTTGAAAATTATTTGTGTGCGATATACTTTACTCATGTGCATATAATTTAAAAATAATATATCTAGATGCTTTGAACTGAATTTTTCTCAGAATATATATCATATTAACTTGGCTTATGGATCATGCTCAAAATTATTCTTAAAGAACATGCTTTATTGGTTTCACTGAGCCAAAATTTTTTGAATATTCTAAAAAGCAAGGGAAAGAAATGAGACAAATTGTACTATTCATGTACTGTCACCCAAGCTTGAGAAATATAATTGGGCTTCAGGCCAAATTCTGAAGGCAATTGAAACTGCTTATGTCAATTGGGCATAATTATTCCTCAGCTCCTGTTGACAGAAAGAAAAATTGGTAGTGATCTGCTTCCCGATGTTGGAGATTCAGAGAGAATATTTGGGCTCCAGATCACGGCATATGGGTGCGCGTAGAAGCCAGTGATTTGTCATTTGCAGGGAGCAGGGTATCCTCCAGTTTGAAGGAGTGAGTCCTTGTGAATCAGTTGCCTTGGGCAGTCTGTTCTAGGGCTGAAGGCAGCACCGTGCACTCAGTAAGTGGTCATGGAATGAATAATGAACCTTTCCCAGAGACCTTCCCTATAAGTGTGTCGGCTTCTTCTTTTCTCCTGAACAGTCTGATTCATTCTCCAGTGACCATGGGAAGGTACAAAGTCTGCACTGAACAGATTAAGGCCCCAATCCTAGATTTATTTATTCAGCCAAAATGTATTGAATCTCTTAGGTACTGGGGACTGTGCTAAGTCCCAGATGTCTAGCTAACAACAGCCCAACCTGGAAAAATGTGTTTGTCCTAAAAAAGAGGAAGATGTCTGAGCAGGCATAGGCCCGCAGTGAAGCAGCAGGGGTGGCCTGAGGACAGGGTGGGAGAGGTAGGAGCCGCAGCACGCATGCTGATCTTCCTTTTTGATTTCAGAGACCTAATCGGTCCACGCCAAAGATTCTCCTGCCATTCCTTCCACCTGGACCCTGAATTTTATCCCTCAGTTTCCTTGGAATCCTTATGCCATCAGTTTCCTACACTTGGTTATATTTCCAATCTACTATTTACTGGTATATCTCCCTCAGCATGTAAATGTGTTATTAAGTCTTTTACCTGAACAAAAACAGGTCCTTAATTTGTTTTTAAGTCCCCCTTTAGTTTCCATTATTTCATTGTCGTTTCCTTCACACACAAAATTAAAGGGTTAGTTTAGTTTACGTGGTGTCACCCGTTGCTTACCTCCCCAGATCAGGCCCCCCAGTGTGGCTTCTGCCTCTCATTGGCTAGCACTGTTCTGACGGGGGTCACTCGTGATATGTCATGCTTAATCCATTTTAAAATGTACACCGTTAATGTTTTGATGGCATTTGGCACTGCTGACCAGGCCTTTCCCTAAACCCTTAAACCCTCTCTCCCCCTGGCTTTTGTGACCTCAAACGATCTTGATTTCTCGATTACTTTCCTGCTCCTTTTCCCCTAGTCATCTTCACAAGCAACTCTTATCCCACCCACTCTTTAAATGTTTTTTTTCCCTGAGGTTTGGATTTTGGCCATCTCTTCTTTTCACACCACTTACTTTCCTTGGGTGATTTCATATACTGTCATGTCCTTAGCCATTCCCTATCCATGCTGACAATTCCCAAGTTTATATTTCCAGCCTAGATTTCTTTCCTGAGCCAGACCACATACCTACTACCTATTTAATATCCGCACTGATCTATCACTCAGGAACCTCAATGCCAATAGTGAAAAAGTGAACTGTTCATCTTTCACCTACACACTGCTTTCCTCCACCTCAGTGGCTGGTATGAATATCCCTACTTAGTTGCTTACGTCATACCACAATTAACTAGCTACCATGTCTCGTCAATCATACTAATTTTTTATTTTTCAGATACTTCCCCTTTTCTTCATCCCTACTGCCACTAACTCTGTGCAGGCCTCATAAATTTTGCGTGGATTGCTACTGCAGCTTTCACCTCTCTGGCTTGCCTTCCACTATGCTTGCCCACTGTTGTGGACTGAATTGTGTACCCCTATCCCCCAAATGCATATGTTGAAGCCTTAACCCCCAATGTGACTGTATTTGGAGATGGATGGAGCCTTTCAGGAAGTAAATAAGGTTACATGAGGTCATAGGGTGGGGCACTAATCTAATAACTGGTGTCTTTGCAAGTAGATGGAGATCGCAGGGATGTAGGCACCACAGAGAAAATGCTATGTGAGGACACAGCAAAAAGGCGTCTGTCTGCAATCCAAGGAAAGAGACCTCAGGACAAACCAAACCTGCTGCCACCTTGATCTTGGACTTTCAGCTTGAACTGTGAGAAACTAAATTTCTGTTGTTTAAGCCATCTAGTCACTGATACTTTGTTATGGCAACCCTAGCAGACTAACATACCCACTTAAATAGATTCTTCCAAAAACAAATTTGATCATGTCACTGTACTGCTTAAACTTCTTTGTGTAGAATGTCCATCTATTTGCCCTTTTCCCTCACTCAGTGCTCTGGCCTTGCTAAATGACAGAATATACAAAGCCCCCTCTGTACCTTTGCAAGTGTTTTTTCCTTGCCTTGGTTGCTCTCCCTATCCAGACCATTGTCTTCCCTGATAACTCTGATTTGCCTTTTATGACCTGACTCTTGCCTCCTGTTCTGCAGGGTGCTGTCCCAGAGCTTCCTTTACCCAAATCGTCCCCTTCTTCAGACTGTGAACTCTTCAAGGGCAGGATTAAGGTCTTATTCATTGTTCTAATTTCAGCATCGGCATGATGCTTGGAATATAATAGCTATCCAAAAATTATTTTGGATGAATGAATAAACAGTAAAACTGTTTATTCTCAGGGATACAAAAGAAAATTTGACAAATCACGCGGTTACCACAGTGATAAAAGCCAGTCCAGGTGAAGGCTCTTTTTGGGTCCACTCTACATTATGATTTATTGGACCTACACATGCTGGTGACCCAACGACCAATATTATCATTATTGTCATCATTGTTATAGCAATAGCAGTTTTCATGTATTGAGCCAATACTATATGCCTGAAGTGTGCCATGTGGATTATTAAAGGTATCTGAGCCGAGTTTCAACGTATGTGGGGAGGTTTTCCTACACCACCACCAGCTGTTGAACACCAGCTGGATGTCCTACAATTCAACTCAATTCTGACACAATCTTCCTGGACATAGCATCAGATTCCACAGGTTAAGGGCTCTGTCCCACAAGGACAGTCCCACTGTACTGCAGGTCCCAATCACAAGTATAGCAGTCCCCCCTTATCCATGGAGGATATGTTCCAAGACCCCCAGTGGATGCCTGAAACCATGGATAATAGTGAACCCTATATGTGTGTGTTCCATGCTGTTGAGTCAGTTCCTACTCCTGGAGACCCCAGGAATGAGTGATGTCCAAAACTTCCTGTATTCAATAGCCCTGCTCAGCTCCTGTAGACTCATGCCTATGGCTTCTTTGATGGAATCAATCCATCTCGTATTTGGTCTTCCTCTTTTCCTGCTGCCTCCTATTTCCCCCAGCATTATTATCTTTTCCAAAGAACCCTGCTTTCTCATGATGTGCCCGAAGTGGGACAGCTTCAGCTTTGTTGTTTTGGCCTCCAGCAAGGTTTCAGGCTTAATTTGCTCTAGGACCCATTTGTTCATCTCTCTGGCGGTCCAGGGTATCCATAGAGCTCTCCTCCAACACCTTATCTCAGATGACTCAAATTTTTTCCTGTCAGCCTTCTTCACGGTCCAATTCTCACATCTGTGCATTGTAATTGGGAATATGAGTGTGTGGATGATCTTAGCCTTGGTCTCTATTGACACATCTTTGCTCTTGGTGATCTTTCCCAATTCTTCCATTGCTGCCCTTCTAAGTCTCAGCCTTCTCTTGATTTCATGGCTGCAATCTCCATTTGAATGGATGACTGAACCAAGGTAAGCAAAATCTTTAACAATTTCAATGTCTTTCTTGTCTGTAAAGTTATGTATTACTTCTGTAGTCATGGTTTTTGTCTTCTTTCTTTTCTTTGTTTAAATTTTATTGATGAATATTGAGGAACAGTTTGTTTCTCCAGGGTCCACCAGCTCCAAGTTGTTGTCCTTCAATCTAGTTGTGGAGGGCGCAGCTCAGCTGCAAGTCCAGTCGCCGTTTTCAATCTTAGTTGCAGGGGGCGCAGCCCAGCATCTCATGCAGGAATTGAACCCGCGACCTTCTTGTTGAGAGCTCGCGCTCTAACCAACTGAGCCATCTGGCTGCCCGATAATTTTTGTCTTCTTGATGTTCAAATGCAGTTCTGCTTTGGCACTTTGTTCTTTCGCTTTCATCAGAAATCATTGCATATCATTGGTACTTTCTACAAATAAGATGTTGTCATCTACATTTATTGTTATCGATATTTCTTCCACCAATTTTCAATATAAGGCAGAAGCCTTTGTTGTTTCGCCTTGAACATCTCTTTACTTGTGTGGGAAATGAGAGCAATGGTCCTATAGTTACTACACTCCTTGGCATCTCCTTTCTCGAAGATTGGGGTGTATATTTGAACGTTTCCAATCTGTAGGACATTGTTTTGTTTTTCATATTTTTTTGACATATTCTTGTGATGATTTTGACAGATTCAGCCTCTGTGACTTAAAATAATTCTATCGGTATCCCATCTACCCTTGGTGACTTGTTTCTTTCCAATCCTCTCAGGGCAGCTTTCATTTTGCTCTCTACAGTTACAGGTCCTTCCTCATAGGAATCTTCTGCAAAGGTATCGGTCATACTTTTGTCTTTTCTGTACAGATTATCGGTATACTGTTTCTGCCTTGTCTTTCTTTGCTTCTGATCAGATAATGTGCTTCCTTGGTGGTCTTTCAGCATTCCTAATCTAGATTCAAATTTCCCTTTTATTTCTTGAATCTTCTTGTAAAAGTTTCTTGTTTTCCCATTTTTGTTGTTCTTGCCTATCTTCTTACATTGACTGTTGTAATAGTCCTCTTTATCTCTATGTGATAGTCTTTGAAAAACTGCATTCACGATTCTAACCCAGCTTTTACTTTTGCCTTTCGCCTGTCTTTAACAATTTTTAGTGTTTCTTCTGTTACCCAAGTCGATTTTTCTTACTTTTTTACCTCTGGCATTGTCTTTTCACGTTCTTCCCTAAGGATATTGCTAGTTTCAGTCCACAGTTCTGGTTCTTAGTCAATTAAGCTTAACAATGTGTGTATGTTTTAATGTGAACTTTAGATCCTTTAGGAATGTTACTTACGTTACATTTTGGCACTGCTATTCTTTTAGTGCTCTTCTTCAGTTTTTCTCTAATGTTTGATATAAACAGTTTATGGTCAGTACCACAATCTGCTCCTGGTCTTGTTTTGGCAGAGAGAATACTGCTTCTTCATCTCCTGTTTCCAATTACATAGTCTATTTGATTTCTGTATTGGCCATCTGGTGGTGTCCATGTATACAGTCATCTGTTTGGTTGTGTGAAGCATGTGTTTGTAATTGACAAGTTGTTGACTTCACAGAAATCCACAAGCTAATCTCCTGCTTCATTTCTGACCCTTAGTCCAAATTTTCCAATGGCATTTGATTCTGTTTTATTTCCTACTTCTGCTTTCCAATCACCTATAATCATCAGCGTGTCTTGTTTTGGTGTGTGATTAATTTCTTCTTGCATACTAGCATAAAAGCTTTCAATTTCATTCCTTCATCCTCTGTAGTTGGATTACAGACTGAATGATGGTTATGTTAATAGGTTTTCCTACAAGTCTGATTGATTTTATTCACTTAGACCTTGCATTGTAGCCTGTAAATGCTTATGCTACATCTTGCCTTAGTATTGAAGCCACACCGTTTACACCAAACCCTATATATACTGATTTTTCCTATGCATACATACATACATACATACATACATACATACATACATACATACATTTTATGGCTTCTCTTTGGCATAACGAAATTGTCAGCATCACTATTCTTGTGCTTTGGGGCCATTAGTAAGTAAAATAAGGGTGACCTGAGCACAAGCACTATGATACCCCAACAGTTGATCTGATAACTGAGGCGGCTACTAAGTGATTAACACTGGACAGAAGGGGGATAATTCACATCCCAGGCAGGATGGAGCAGGGCAGTGCGAGATTTCATCACGCTACTCAAAATGATGTATAATTTGAAACTTATGAATTGTTTATTTCTCAAATTTTCCATTTAATATTTTGGACCACAGTTGACCCCAAGTAACTGAAACCATGAAAAAGAAAACTGAAGATAAGGGGGGACTACTATAGAAGGTCCCCACTTGTAGGAGGACGAGGCTCTATTCAGCTTGGCTACAAATCTGAGGTTCAAATGACTCCCTTCTTTGTGTGTGATTAATTTGCTAGTGTGGCTCACAAAACTCAGGGAAACACTTACATTTACTAGTTTATTAAAGAATATGATAAAGGATACAGATGAACAGCCAGATGAAAAGATACATGGGGAAAGATATCTACGGTCGGGAAGAGTCCCAAGCACAGGAGCTTCTGGCATCATGGAGTTGGGGTGCGTCACCCTCCCCATCTGTGGATGTTCACCCACTTGGAAGCTCCCCGAAACTTGTGCTATTGGGATTTTTATGGAGACCTTCTCACTTGGGCATGATCAATCATTAACTCCATTTCTAGTTCCTCTCCTATCTCTAGAGGATGAGGGGTGGGGCTAAAAATTCCAATATTCTAATCACGGGTTGGTTTTTCTGGTGACCAGCTCCCATCCAGGAGCCCAGCCAGAGTTGCCTCATCACAACAAGAGATGCTCCTAGTGCTCTTACCTCTCAGGAATTTACAAGGGTTTCAGGAGCCCTGTGCACCAACATATGTATTTTCTATTATCTCACCGTTATAGATAAAAATCTCATTTAATCTTCACAACCACTCTATGAAGCAACTATTATCATTGCTATTTACACATAAAGAAACGGAGGCTTAGAGAAATTGAATAACTTACCCCAGATTGTAAGTGGTAAAGTTGGAATTCAAATTCAGCAAATATCCTATTTGCCCTCCTATATTTTCTAGTCTTTTTGCTATTATTTCTAGTCTACATGGGCTGTATGACTGTTTGTGGCTGATGAGCCATGACCAGAAGTGACTTGAGTCAATTCTGGGCTGAGACATGATGCTCCAGCATATCAACCTGGGACCCTGAAAGACTAGGGGAAACAGAACCCCCAACTAGCCTGCAGTGGATATGTAGTGTGAGTGAGCAATAAAATCTTTTAGCCACTGAGATTTTGAGGTTGTCACTGTAGCATGTTCAATTCTATCTTGACTGTTAAAGACCCTTATCTCCCCCTACACAGGGGAACCCTGGAGTCCATTACAGCAGGCCCATCCCCCATGTAGAGAATGGGCAAAGCGAAAGGGAGACCTAGTTTTTCTCAACAACCTAATCTTTTCTGTCAACACAGAGTAAGACTGTTCTGGCATCTAAGTATGCCAACTGCTCAACCAGGTCTTATTGGATTACGAAGTGTGTATGAAGCATCAGCTTCTCGAAGACCTTAAATATCTAAGTTGGAGAGACAAGAAGGATGAAACTGTAATCAAAAAAAAAAAAATACACACAAAGACAGGCAGTGATTGTATGAGTGCACTGTGGAGGTGGTTATCAATCAAATGATACTAATTATGATAAATTGATGATATTAATCAGGGATTAACTGTACAGACCTTGAACTGCTATGTCAAAGTTGCAGGAGTTTATCGAAGGTTTTTAAAAATCTCAGCATTATTAACATTTGGGGCCAGATAATTCTTTGTCTTAGGAACTGACCTCTACTAGGGATTTCTTATGAGTTAAAGCAGAGAGGCCTTGCTTTCCCTTTTAGTGTCCAACATCCTTGGGAAGGATTACATAGTCAGTTCTAACCCGGTATTTAAACATCAACAATGGGAAGATCTGGGAATAAATTTGAACTAAGAGAGAGAAAAAAAGTAGCAAGACACTTTGCATTGAGAAAGCAGCAGGGCCAAGGAGGCAGAGCTGATAGGAGGAAAGGATAAGGGCTCTAGAATAGTGTTGTTGCAGGCTAGCCTGGGATGAGAGTCCTGGTGTTTTCATGTGGAGGAAGGAGTGTGAGACAGGACTTCAAGATGCAGTACTAAGTAATAGGGAGAGTGCTAAGCTGAGTCAGATGCAAGCTGAGTCAAATTCTGAGGATTCTGTGCTCGGAGGTGATGGGATAAAGAAAAGGCAAAAGAGAAAATCCTCAGGCCCCTGGCATGCGTACAAGGTCCTGGTGATCTGACTGTGGCCTCCTTCTGCAGCCTCATCTCACTGCAGTCAGTCCCTCTCACGCTTGGGGCTCAGCCATTGAGGCTTTCTTCCAGTTTTTGAAATATTTTATATTTCTTGCTGCTTTTTCACATGCTGGTCTACCTGCTACTCTCCTACCCCCATTCTTATCTACTCCCTTCTTCCTAAGTAACTGTTATTCATGCTTCACAACTCAGCTCAACCTGTTACTTCCTCTGGTATGCTTCCCAGCGTCCTGCTCTTCATAGGGCATTTCTGAGTTTCTAACTGAATATTGATTTGTGGGATTATTTTTATTACTGACTGTCTGCCTCTCAGACTTAAAGCGTTAATGATAGCAGAACGTGTGTCAAATTTGCTCATCGTGGTCTCCATAGAACCTAATGTCAGGCCTGGAATATAGTATATGCTCAATAAATAATTTTTAAATGAATTCATGAGGGTCAGGATTTTTCTACTTCATAATTGTTCTTGGTTGGGTGGGAGCGGGATCCAGAGTGACAGAAAAAAATGGTAGGAGTGGTTAAGAAAAAAATCACAACAAAAACCAAATTCATCACATCAGTAGTCTTATGTTTGTTATCCAAAATGATTTGTTCTTTTTAAAATCAAATTTTAGGCCACTAAAAATTGTCATTCCTGGCCAACATAATCAAAGTTACCCTAGAAAGGTGCTAATAATTAGTTTATGGGAATGTTTTGGCCAGACTCCAAGTGCTTGTTTTATTTAGAGTTGGAACCTATGAGCCGAGGGAACCCTGGGTATGTGGCCTCAATGAATCTGAATCTCAGTGAGACAAGAAGCAGTTTCCGCTTTTAGGTTTATCTTCTAGAGCTGAAACAGTGGTACAGAAGCAATCCCAGAACCACTCAGACTGCTCAGAGAGTTCTGTGTATCCCTGAACATTTCATGTCATAATGATCTGAAGGGTGATTAAACTGAGGTTTTCATCTCTGTATTTGGATAGACTGTATTTACAGTTAACTGGTAACACTTAAGTTCCCATGTGGGCAGGTGGCATTTCTTTTCTCAACTTCACATGATCTGGACCATGAAATTTAGCTCCAAATTCAGTTCCTTCTAGATATGTCCTTGTTTAAGGGGTTAGCAAATATTAGAAAAGAAATGCAAAGACAATCTCCTGTGAGTTATTTTGTTATCGAGTCAGCCTTCATGAGGGTCAAGTTTGAGCAGTAATAAAAAATTTTTTTTTAATGTGTTGACCATATGCCCAGCATTGTGCTAGGGGTTACAGTGTTGAAATACACTGACGTGGAGTTAACTGACTAGAGTTCTAAAACTGTGAGAGAGATCTGTTTATCTATCTATCTATCTATCTATCTATCTATCTATCTATCTATCCATCCATCTATACCTACCTACCTATCTACCTATCTGTCTACCTATCTATCTAACAAGGAGAATACTCAGAAATGAAATAATCAAGGGAAACTCACTCAATGACAGTTTAAGCAAAAGTATTAAACTCTTAACAATAAAAACTCATCAAAAGGAAATTTTGCCTGAATACAGGCAGGTGAAGAAAGCTTTAAAATATTTTAATTATTCATAATGGAGATTATTTTTCCTGACAAGTATTAACAATATAAAATGTCCTTCTTTTGGTAGTGATTGCTCATGCATAAAAACATACACAGACACACACACACACACACACACACACACACACAGATATGTGTATACATGGTATTTAGGGAATAAGGTAGATTTTGTTCTGTATCTGTATCTAATGTGAGCATGTTTTTACAAACCCTAACAGGTACATGAGATCTGGTGGTGGGCCAGAATATTTGAACTGGAACAATCTTGGAAACTCAAGGTCATAGTAGTCATGTTTATTTCTTCGTCCTTCCAGTTCTTCTCTGACTTTCTCCTCCCTTAGATAGGCATATATGTAAAACATGGTTCCATTGCCTAGGTAAGAGGCTTATTCTGGACGGTCTCACAATGATCCTTTTATCCCCACCTCCTTCGCATCTCCCTCCCCATCCCACTGACATGCTTGGTTACTGGGACACTAAAGAGTAGCTATAAGGCTTCCCCAGCATGACGCCTGTGATAGTCCAGATTCACCAGAAAGCAGATGTCAAGACAGGATTTTATTAAGAACGATGCCTGGGGAAATGTTGGAGAAAATGGGGGGAAGCTTGGGAGAGGCTGAGAGAGCTTGTCAGATCAGAAGGCAAGTGTGACTTTGAGTCATAGAGGATAAAGAAAGGTTGAATGGAAGCACGCTAGACTGCAGAGCAGGCTAAGGAAAGTTCTAAGGAAAGTTTGGCGAGGCTCCAGGGAAGTCCTTGAGCCAAAGTCACCCTTCAAATGGGTCCCATATCTCCTAGGGAAGAGCCTGCCTTTTCTGTGCTTCATCATTGCCTGGGAGCAGCTTGTGGGAAGAGGGCCTTGATGACATAGCAGTGATGGATTTCAGTGGGTGTCAGAGCCAGCAGCAGCTTGGGGCCCTTGGTCAGTTACACTCCCTGCAGTTCGAAGACTGTGAGGCCCATTCTCATGGCTGCCACAGCTTGTGATTTATTCAGAAGTTGGTTTGGAAAACGTGCTTCCTCTATGCAACAGATGGGTATGTTTTCAAGATTCTGAGGAAACATTTGGTAGGACAGATCCCTGTCTCAAATTACTGTAATTTCTTTTCAGAATGCTGGCTGTTTTCTATGTGGATGAAGTCAGAGAAGGAATGATATTTGAGGATTGGGTGAAATTTGTTCTTTTGTATCTGATGTGAGCAATTTTACAATCCTAAAAAGGTACATGAGGTCTGATGATGGATCCAAGCATTTGAATTGGAACAATAGTAGCAAATCAAGGCCATTGAGTAGTGCTGTTTTTCTCTTAGCCCTTCCTGTTTCTTCTCTTGCTTTGTCCTTTGTAATGACTGAAACCTGTTCTCTCATTAAATTGAAAGAACTTTGTAACATGGATGGGTTCCTTCAGTCTTCACTCCACCCTCTTACTAGTTTGATATGGATGCAAATATTGTTGTTTTAATTAGGTATACTTGGGCTGAGATTTGGAAGAAGGGAGGCAGATGTCGTTCTCCTACAGCTGTTGTTGCCAGCAAGCTGAGTCATAACATGTAAGTTTTGGAAGAGTTGGGGTGATGGGACCAAGATCCCTGTTGAGTCACCAGATTTGTGGGTGTTAAGGATAGTCACGACCATGGCCCAAACAGCAGCTTTCTGATCTGGGCTTATCACGGTGGAGTGACCTTGAAATCTACAGTTGAGTGGCAGCTCTCTGATTGATGTTCTCCAGTCCTGCCAATGTCTTCGTAAGCCCCCAATAGCTAGGAATACTAAGCTCTCTGCTTTAATTATGTGGAGTAGTTCCTGTTTTTGCACTCAACCCTGATTATATAGTAACCAAACTCCCCCCAAAGGAAGATTGTTGCTCATTAACTCCTTTGCTTGTATGTTTGTTTATTCATTAAGTCAACACATTTGTGTCCATTCAATTATTGAATATTAGCCTTGTGCCGAGCACTGCGCAAGGCACTGAGCCTTCTCTGGTGAACCAGACACAGGTTCTGCTCTTAAATAACTCACAGTCGAAAGCCAGGCTCCACAATGTTGTGGGGAGGCAGTACAGAGAATTAGTAATTATTAAAAAGTCCAAGATAGAATGCCAGATATGGGAAAAGAAGGGAAACCAACACTCCTCAAGCATCTTTTATGTGTCAGATATTATGGTGGGATTTTATATACTTTACTGTATTTAATTTTCACAATAATCTAGTGAAGTAGGTTATTACCCCCATTTTGCAGGGGTGCAAACTAAAACTTTTGTCTTGTACAAAGTGTCTTATCCAAAGATCTGAATCAGGATCTGCCTGACCCCCAAAGCCATCCTCTTGGAAAGCAAACGTTAATAGCCTTAGAGTATGCGTTGCAGCTGCCAGGTCCCCTGAAGAAATGCGTGAAAGACGTAGCCTTGTGCATGGTCCTCAGTGCATCTGCAGCCCAGCATTCATTAATCCATTCCACTTTCCCCTTTAATTTTGAGTCCTATTATGTATCCTTTCCTTTGGGTTTCCTTTTCTTTGGCCTGCCCATCAAATGCCTTTTCTCTAACTTTCCTTCTGCCTTTGATTTCCTTTTGCTACTTTTCTCTTTCTCTCACTCTGGGCCTCTTGCATTTCTTTCTCCCCACCTCTTTCTCTCCTTCATCTTTCTTGAATCCTAACTTCTCTGTCTCATTTCTCTCTCTGGGCTCCCTCAGGATCTTTGTTTCTTTGTATCATTCATTCTCTGCCTGCCTGTTCCATCTCCCAAAGGGAGTCCCTGGCTTAGAGCACATGGACCTCTGTATTTCTTGTTCCACGTTCGGGGTGAGGGGACAGGTGATTTTACCTTCTCTATTGGTTCTGCATTTTGATGGGAGAGGTAAGGAACTTTTACTTACCTCTTAGTTGTTCCTAAAAATGCTCCTTTGTGAGTATGTAAGAGTTTTGACTTCCCATCCTTTTCATCGTCAGGTTCTGTTTTGCCACAGGTTGCTCTCGCTCTCACAAAACTCAGCCTGGTGAAGCCATTCTTTCTTCTTTCTCTGCCTGGCTCTGTAGGGAAGTAAGGGCTTTGCAGACGTGCCAGCTGAATTGGGATGACATGAAACGTGGAAATCCCTGACAGATGTTTTTTTTAATGTTATTAAAAAAATAAATAATTTTTATTGACCTGAATGTGAATTGAAAGAGGAATAAAAGGTGGGAAACGGATCTTTCTCCCAGTTAATCTTCTCTTGTGCTGTGATCACATGGTAATTGTACGTCTCTCTGTTGGAACGTTCCCTTCTCTGCTGATGGGCAGCGTGCCCTGGTTGGTTATCTTCTGGGAGGAGGAGTGGTGGTTTCAAGGGTAAAAGGACAGTGTTTAAAGAAATCATCCCCAGGAAAAGAAAAAAATCCCATGGTACTTGTTTTTTTTTTTTTAAAGGCCATGTTAGCTTTTGAAAAGACCTACATTTTCTTTTGTTTTCTTTTGAACTGGAAGGGAGAAACCAGTGAAATTTTACTCTTTATCAATTTTACTCTTTATCTTCATTTTCCTTGATTCTCAGACTTCATCCTAAGACTCTGTCTCCCAAGACTTTAGTGGAATGATTGCTTTCCAAATTTCCAAATCTCCTTCCTGAAATTTCAGCAGTAAAGAAGCAGATTACTGCGTTATATTTTGTGGTAAACACCTTAACCTTTTCAAAGAATGTAATAACCACAGATGAATGATATAACTCGAGATCTCCTCTCTTTTCCCTTTAATAAAAACTAAAATGGGTGGAGTTAGGTGGTTTCTTCCAAATAAATTACCTTGTCTTGGCCCTTGGGCTAGACGGGCCCTTTCCCGTCCCTGTGTGGAATGGCTGCTGCAAAGTTAATGGGATCCGAGATGGAATTAGTCAGCAAGTTATCCAGTTCAACAGAAATGAAAGTCCCACTGTACTTTGTGATAGTGACTTCGGAGTTCAGATTTGGGAGCCACACGTTTTGAAAATCTGGAATTAATAGAGGAGGACAATTGGGGTGGTGAGATTGCTAAACCCTACATTATGTAAAGACTGGCAAAGTAAATCGGTTAGAAAAGAGAAAGGTCTGGAGTAGGAAACAGGAGAGGCAAATAAAAGACAACGCTATCCTTAACACGGTGTGGAATTCATATTTGAATTTAGAACATAGGACATTGAGCTGAGACAGTAATAATAAGAATCCTTTATTGAATGTTTAATATTTATGCTTAGTGCTTTAAATTTTTGTATGTTTTAATCATTCTAACAACCCCATTTTTATTTCCATTTAACAGGTAAGAAAACTGAGGCTCAGAGAAATTAAGAATGTAGCCCAAAGTCAGGCAGTTACTAAAGGTCAGAGCAGAATTCAAACTCGGGTCCTTCTTACTCTTAAGTCCATTTTTCTCAAAGACAGTGCACATGTGTCTCAAAAAGGAGGTGGTGAGCAAACAACCACTTGGTTGGGGAGAAAAATAAATGCCCTTTGTTTTATGCATGGCTGTGTCTTTGTACCTTCCCATTTGATTTGGTGAGAAATTGCGTTACCTCTTATTTCCATGCATTAGCAAGGTGACTGCATTCCACTCATTTCAATTTACAGAGCAAATGCCATGGCACGGGTTCAATGGAAATTTTCTCCCTTGTGTTCCAATCTATTGCTGATGTGACAAGGACAGAATTGTCAGAGCAGCTCCTAATTAAATAGTTCAGAGCTTCATTAGGAAGATGTGGCTGGATGCGGGACTCACCAGGCAAGTGTTGACATCACAGTTGACACTAATTGGTCCCTTGGCTAGCAGCCTCGGCCAACAGAGGGACTGGACACAGAGGGGAGGGCAGGACTACCACTCTTGTTGAAACCACTTTCTAGGCAGACTGGGAAACTATCACTGTTGGTCAGGAATGAGATTACCATAGGCATTAGGCTTGAGCTTGTCAGGTTGGCTTTCGTTCCTTTTGGAGCCAGGGCACTTCTTTTGTGGTTGACTGGCACGTGCACACACACACATGCGTACACACAGGCTCATGTGTGTGCGCGCAAGAAACATAGTACAGAGTCGAGGGTATCTGTTATAGAAGCAGGACTAACCTATTTAGTTCATCTTCCTCCTTTGAGGATGTGAAAAGTAAGTATTCAGGAAACCAGGCAATGAGACTTTTTGTAGGAAAATACAAATGAATTTTGGCCTTTGTCCCTTCATAGCCAGAGCAGGTGAAAAGATATGAGTACCATGTGTTCAGTCCCAGTTTCCATGGCACAAGTGATGTTGGATTCTCACTGTATTGCATGGCCTGCCTGACTCAGAGACTCGGAGACTTAAGGCCTCAGGGACTGACTCGTTATTTCATGCCCAGAACCATGCAGGTCGCTCTGAGATTAGAAAATACTAACACAAACAAGAGATCTTCAAAACAGATTCAGAAATCTGTTAAATATCAAGATTCTGGGTATATCACTGATGGGTCTTTATGCTTTGCTTCCTGGGATCCTGCATGAACACACACACACACACACACACACACACACACACACACACACAATTTTGATTTGACAAGGGACAATTACTATTTTCTCAATTTTATGGATGATAGAGCTGAGGCTTGGAGAATATGAAGGATTTATGCAAGGTCTTAAAATTGGTGAGAAGCATACCAATGACACGTTTCTATTCTTTAGACTTTAAATTTAATACTTTCTGCTATGTGACTTCCTTTGTAACATTTTCTTCTCTTTCCCCCGTGTTCTCCTATAGACTTTACCATGGTAGACAATACACAATTTCAGCATCCCCTGTCTTGTCAACAAATAATTTTGGTCAAATTTTCATATGTGCCTTATATGTTTGATATCACACACATACCCTATAAAAACACAAAGTGATTAAAAAGCAATTGAACAGTGGTTGACCTTATTCCCAGATATCACACCATTTTACTTCTGGCAGAGAGAATTCAAGAAGCTTGTGTTGTTCCACCTTCTCCATGACCCTGAGTATAAATGAAGGTAGGCATTGTGGCTGCCAGTTCAACCGTCAACTTACAAAAGGTCTAGAATTGATTAGATTTCAGGATTGATGTGTGTCCTATGAAATGAGGAGTGCATGCTGGGCATTTGTAAGATTACAGAAATACTGTGACAGTTCCTTTACAAATTAGTTTTGACTCCTTGTTCGTCTATAACCTAGTTACTGAGTGATGCATTTTCGAAAGTGTTTATTTCTTTTTTAATCACCTTGTACATCTTTCACTCATACCTGCCTCCCAGGCCCAGGGGAATTCCATCAAAGGAGAGGAAGCATGTCAGTTTTTTATTTTTAAATTATTTTTGGTGGCACTTGAAGCAATACTGTAAAAGTTTCGAATCATAAGCAGTAGCACATTTTTAAAAATTGTGTAAAGCTTTTTCTTCTATGAAGTTAATAAGTTGCTTTATTTCTGAAGAGGACGTTGTCACTTTCTCTAAATCTAGTCTGGGTTATTTGAGTTCTGGAATGCCATGTATTCTGGCTTCCTAATCTGCTCCAGGCAGCCTAACTCCATTTCCTTGAGTATTATTTTATGGTACCACTCTCTAGTCCTGTAGTCACTGGGACAGCTGGCCTGGTCATGGTTTCTCCTGAAACTCTCCAATCAGTTGAGGGAGACTCTTCCATCTGACTGGCTGAAACCATGATCTCATCCCTGGAGGTCTGCCTCAGGCAGTGCTTCCTCCGCTTTGGAGTGGGCTGGCTGAGTACACGAGCACCAGTGGGTGAGATTTCTCTATCTTCTGACTCTGAGAGAAACATCATCAAGTGGATCTGCTTTCAGAAAGAAAATGATTCACTCAGTGAGCTCATGGACATTTGAACAACTTGTCAGCCAGGCACCACGGGCCTCTGAACTGCAGACGTCTCCCTATCGTATTCTCAAGGAACACCATCTTTCAGTCTCAGGTTAAAGCAACTGTAGAGTCTCTAAATGGGATGTTTGATCTTCCTATTCAGGAGGGACCGTGGTTTTGACTTTCAGATGGAGTGCCATCTTGGGTGGGCAAGGATCTCTTTCCCTGGTCTCCCTGGGATTCAGTGTCCAGCATGGTGGACTGCTGAAATCGCTCTGAGCTTCTGTTTTCAACGTGAATGCAGAAGGGCTTTTATGGAATTTCTAGCTCAGGAAGTGGGAATTTCTAGCTCAGGAAAAGAAAAATACTTTCTGTTTTAAAAGGAAAGATAACATGCTTTATTATTTGAATAGCAATTAAATGTTCTTGAGATTTCTTTTTATGTGTGTGCCGCAAAAAATAGTTGTTTTTGTTTGTTTGTTTGTTTTGCATCCTTTTTATGCAAAGGCTCTTTTTATGCATTCATTTAACATGCACCTATTTCTTCAATAATAATATCAAAAATTCATAAAGCGCTTATTTTGTGCATGACTGTGCTACATATCTTATAAGCAGTATCTTATTTGAGCCTCTCAAAAATTCTATGAAGAAGGTATTATGATCAATCTCATTTAATAAATAAGGAAAGAGAATCTTAACAGGTTAAGGAAAAGTAAGGGCAAAGAGCTAGTAAGTGTTATGGGGGGTGTTAAAGAGAGACAATTCTTGCCTTAAAAGTCTAGAATGTTAGAATGAGAAGGAACCTTAAGGAACTCCCACACAACTATCTAAACGAGCCCTGAGAGGTTCAGTCACTTGCCCAAGGATCCACAAAAATTAGAATCAGGGGTTGGACAGAACCAACAACTCCCAACTTTCCTGCTAGTGTGCTTTCCACTATACTCGTATGCTGCCTTCCTCCAAGAATTGAGAATATTTTAGAGATACCACCCCTCACCCATAGCCCCCAGCATTGTAATAGTGAAAGTGGGCACGTGCTTAATATAGAAATGAGGGATGCAGATGAAAAGTTCCATAAGTGCTGAGACGAAGGAGCTCTTCGGGGGCGCTGCTGATGTTTCAGGAAGGTCTGGTAGAGAAGGGGGTGATTTAGCTCAACCCCAAGTGGGTAGAAGAACTGAATATTCAGGGAGAAAAGAGAACAGGTATTCTAAGGTCTAGTCTGAACAAAAGCTTTGTGTTTCCAGCAGGGATAAAGTGAGGACCTGCCTAGTTGGCAGGGAGTCAGTCATATAAAGGAGTAATGAGAGACAAAGGGAGCAGGTTATTCTGAGCTTTGTGTGCCGGGGTCAGGATGCAGGCAGAGAGGGTAGGTTCTGAAAGTAATCTAGATGTAAAATGATGAGGTGTAAAAAAAGATGGAGAAAGGACATTTTCATGTGGTGACAAGATTTCAGGCATTACGGGGAGAAATATGCATTTGGGTAAATGGCAAACGCTGGGGGGAGGAATTTGAGGTGAAAGTGAGGAGCTGGCTTTGGGAAGCAGGAGTGATAGGTTCACCTTTGGGGTCATAGCCACTGTGTGAGGCCACAGGCCTGCATACAGCTGATTTGCACCCAATTGATTTTTCTGAGCAGACCATTTTCACCTCATTGATTTTCTTGGTTTATTGACCTGTGTTTTGTTGTTGGTTAGAAGTCACTTTGTTCCCTTTAGATTCGTTTTTTGGCCTCTTGTTATTTCCTCTTGTTACTGTGTGCTGCTCTAATCATGACTGACAGCTATTGACCAAATATGACACTTCCACCTCTGATAGTTTTGTTGTTTGGAGAAAAGTTGAGGGTGCAATCAAGAAGTTGAACTTACAGAGGAGTTTGGACTTAGCCCAACCATCCTGAGAGGGGTGTCACCATAGGAAGCATGGAGAGACTGGGATCACAGGAAGGTGACTGTCCACATGCGTTAAATGCTTGGGTGAACCACCAGGGGCAGGTGGGATAGTGACTAGAGTTGCCCACTCAAGCTGCTTTCTCACTCCCACAATTACAACTGAGCCAAGTTTGTTGAAAACAGCTGTGAAATGACCCTGGACAAAGTTACTCTGTTATCCTGGGCTCAGTTTTGTATTCTGTAAAGTGAACAGTTGGTTTTGGAGCATGATTCCAACACTTGCTCCTCCTGCTTGTTAAACTCCTAGCATCCCTCTCCGTGCTGTTCAGATTCAGTAGGTCCACGAGTCTGTATGTTTAAGAGTCTTTAGGTGATTCTAACAAACTGGTCTGAGGCCTGGTGTTT
This sequence comes from Rhinolophus ferrumequinum, assembly GCF_004115265.2. NCBI lineage: Eukaryota > Metazoa > Chordata > Mammalia > Chiroptera > Rhinolophidae > Rhinolophus > Rhinolophus ferrumequinum. Next base: position 30,076,120 of record NC_046289.1, read on the forward strand.
GGAGATCTCTGGTCTGTGTGTCCTCTAGGATCCATCTGGTTTTACTCGTTTGCATTTTTTGGGGGGTGGAGGGTGCGTTCTGGGGGCTTTTAGGATGCAGTCTCCCCTTTCAATGAGAACCTCCTAGTTCCTCACTCTTCATGTAAAAAAGGCCTTCTTACCCCTGATGTAAAACCTACTTTTCTACCTTAATAGAACTGGAATACACTATACACCCACCCCAGCACTATGTATATTTCAAGTCATATTTCTGGTGTGGAATGACAATGTTTGTTTCCAGTTAAAGAAATTCCAAGCACCAACAATCAGGTGGAGAAAACAACTTAGGGGGTTTGGCATGGGACAGGCTCTTCCTGTAAGAGAGTTTGTATACAGGCAGCCCTGTATTTTGGCTCCATTTTATGCTCCCCAACCTTCCCAGAGAGGAGGTGGGAAACCACAGCAGATTTAACTTTTTTCCTACCTATAGATTTTATGTCTCTTGATGAGTTCCAAATTTAAATAAATAGTCTCTAAACAGCACATGTATTTTAGCCATATGGAGAGATTCCCTAGAGTATTGATTCCCTAGGAATAATAGTAATGAATGATAATTGTGATAACTACCTCTATTGAGCACTTACTATGATCTATACACCCTGTACTAAGTATTTTCATAACATCATCTTCATTTAATTCTCACAAAAACCATTTGAGATAGATACAATTGCTAGCTCCATTTGACGGGTGAGCAAATGACGTTTAGAAAGGTTAAGTAATAGACCCATAACCACAACGCTCGTGAGCCGTGGAACAAGCATTGGGCCTGGCTCTCTCTCTGTCCTTAACGCCTGAGGGCTGAATCATCACACTGTATGGCTTGCACTGTGTGACCTGATAGAGGAAAGGAAGGAGCAGGACATGATCAGCAGGAGGCCCTGGTGGGGTCCCAGACATCAGTCTATATTTCACTACCTTTCTCTGTATGTATATCTCAAGTCAAAGCACAGCATAGATATTTCCAAATGCATGGGAAGGAATATGACAGCCCAAAATAGTTACCCTACTATGTGTGTTAACTTCAGAATGAATTCTAAAGCTTTTTCCTGTCTTTATCTGTATGTGCAACACACACTATGAGACCTACATAGTCCTAGATGGACACTGAGCTGTCCTCTCAACCTGGCGTCCTAAGGTTTCTAGTTAAACTCTGTCTGGGATTCCTCTTTTACAAAGTTTAGTTTAATTCTGCTGTGGTTAGAGAACATACTTCGTATGACTTCTATTTCTTTAAATTTGTTAACATTTGTTTTGTGGTCTAGCACACGGTCTGTCTAGTGAATGACCTAATGTTCATTTGAAAAGAATGTGTTTTATACTTTTGTTGGGGGAAGTATCCTGTCAATTAGCTTAAGTTGGTTGATAATGCTCTTTCTTACTGACTTTCTATCTTCTTGTTCTATTAATTGTTGATACAAGCGTGTTGAAGCCTCCAATAATAATTGTGGATTTGTCCATTTCTCCTTTCAGATTGACTAGTTTTTCTTTTAGTAGGTTTGCTTTTTTATACGATTGGACAATCTCTGCGTGTTAATTGGTGAGTTTAGACCATTTATAATTAGTGTGACTATTGATATGTTTACTTTAAAATTTACCATATAGATAGTAGTTTTCTACTTTTTCCATCTGTTTAAAAATTTTTTTCCTTATTTTTTACCTTATTGGATTAATTAGATATACTTTATGACATCATTTTATTGCTAACATTGGCTTATTAGTTATACTTTTTCTTTTGAATTTTTTAGTGATTGCCAATAGGTTCGCAATGCACAACTTTGTACATCTGTAACTAATCAGAGTCCATCTTCAGACAATATTAAACCTCTTTGTGTGTAATTTCAGAACCTCACAACAGTATATTCCCAATTCTTCCCTTTCATCCTTTGTGCTGATTGTTATATGTTTTACTTTTACACATGCTATAAATACAATACATTGCTACTATTTTTACCTTAAATAATTGGCTATTTTTTAGGGCCTTTGAACATAAGAAAAAAAATTATTTTTACCTTTATTTATTCAATTTCAGTGCTTGTCATTTCTTTGAGTGGATCCAACTTTTTATCTGGTATCATATTGCTTTTGCCTGAAATTTGTCCTTTAATATTTCTTTTAGTGCATGTCTGCCGGTAGTGAATTTTCTCAGTTTTTGCTTATTTGAGAAAATATTTCTCTTTTATTTTTGGAAAATATTTTTACTGCATATAGAACTCTGGTTAAAAAGATTTTTTTTTTCTTTCAGCACTTTAAATATGCCACACCATTGTCTTCTAGCTTGCTTGTGTTCTTACCAGAAGCCTCCTGTAATTCTCATCTTTGTTGCCTTGTACGTAATGTATCTTTTCCCCCTGGCTCTCTTAAAGATTTTAAACATTGTCTTGTGTTTTCAGCAGTTTTAATATGATATGCCTAGATTTTTTGTGATTTATATATTGACAGCATTGTTTTTTTTTCTATCTTTTTTCATATGCCTAGTAATTTTTTAAAAAGCTGGACATAGTAGAGACTGTAAATAGTTTTTGTGCTTGGAGTAAAGCTTTCCTTCTGCTAGGCGTTAAATGACCTGGGCTTGGAGGTTGCCATGGTTAGCCTCAGAGCACTGCAGGCTTAAAATTCCTCGGGCATTGCCTGTGTTTAGGATGGGGCTGATTTATCAGAAGGTTTTTCTTAATGTCTTCTCCATCCTCAGGTTTCAATATTCTCTTTGAGGTATACCTCCAAGAGAGTCTCTCTTCATACTCTTGTTAGTCTCTCAGCAATATTTGATTGTTATTTGTCACTTGCTTCTTGTTAGCCTGGTCATGGGAAGTGGTGGGGAGTGGAGCTTTGTCCTCCGTCATTCTATTTAGACAGTCGCAGACAGGTGCTCTGTCCCTGGGTCTCAGGTTCTGGTCCTCTTAGTGCTTCTGTCCCCTCCCAGAGATGGTTCTGGCTCAGAAGGTGTTCCTGCTCCACTCCCAGGAGTAGAGGGTTCTTTTCTATTTTCTTTCCTCAGCTGCAGTAGGTTTTCTTTTGTGCACTAAGGGTGACAGTGTGTGTTGCTCTTCCCCTACCTGTTTAAAGCTTTTGTTCTGTTGGGGTGATAGAGCAGTAGGATCCAGGTTAGGCTTCTTGTGTTTCCTGCAGCAGATGCTGTTTCCTTCCTATAATACTGTAGCATGAGGGACGGTTTCTCAGGACTCTTGCCAGACTTTTCTGTGAGTGCCGAGTGAAGTCCATGAAGAAGAAACTACAAATGGGTGCGGATTTCCTGTATATCCAGTCCCCAGACTGCCCCCGCCCCTTCTAAATAGTCTCGCTAGCTCATGCTCGGCCTTTACCAGTTCACTAACAATTTCAGCTGAATTTTTTAATGTCCAACAGCATCTTTCCCAGGTAAGCAAGACCGCATGACTCATCTCTCCTTGCAAAAGCCTGTCTTTCCTTAGGCTTTGGGTTAGTTGGTTGTCCTGTCACCTCAACTCTCTGATGGTTTCAAGAAAAATTTTGGATGTGCTGTTTGTCTGGTCCTTTAAAACATATTTTTTGGTAAGTGTCGAGTGACGACCTTTCCAGATTTTTTCCATCTCAAGCAGAAGCTGGAAGTCTCACCATGCACTCGTGAGCCTCCTGCTTTTACACTTGTTTGCTCTGCCCGCAATCTCCCTCTGCTGTCCTCTACCTGGCAACCTCCTACGTGTCTCAGTGACCTCATGTTCTCATCTTCTCAAAAGACAGGGACAGGCTTACATGGTGATTAAACCATTCAATGACTTTCATAGACAAAAATCAGGATATATTGCCAGAAGACCTAGAATTTGAGCCTCACCTTTATTCTTGGCAAATCCCTTGTCATATTTGAGACTTGGTTTCCTTATTTCTAAAGTAGGAATGCCAATATCTGCCCACCTTCCTTTGCCAGATGAAATAATTTATGTGGCAGTATCTGACACACTTTTAAAACTAAGTTCCAGCCCACCAGCCAGCAACAGGCCTGTTAGCAACTCAAAAAGTTAGGAGCCCGGAGGGAGCTAGGTTGGTCTTGTGTCAGAGTGGAACCCAAGGGGCACAAACCCTGCTCACCCTCAGGCAGAAGCCATGAAGGAGAAAAGGTTAAAGCAATAGGCTGGCCTGGCTCTAGAAACCCCATCTTTTCTTTTTTATTTACAAAGCGTGTTGCCAAATACTAAGGAAAATAAATTGATTTCCATCTTTACTGATGTGTTAAAATTGCTGCAACACCTCATATTACCAAATAGATTTTACTGTATAAATTGGAACATAATTGGTACTTCAGGCAGGTTGCAAATCTGCTTTGGCAGGAGTATATCACTCACAGTACATTGATTATAAAAATTAGTTAATTCAAGACAAACATTACATTCTCTGAATCCTGGCACAAATCCCTCCAAATCCTCCATGCATTGCTGATATTCAGCTAAAAGATAGCTATCCATCAGGTCAGTTGATTCTCTGTACACTTGATTTAGATGATACTTATGCTAGTGCATCCACCAAGAAGAGATAGATCTCATTTATTAAATCTGTCAGGCGGGAACCTAAGTGATGGGATTTAGTAATATTGCATTAACCTGTTGCTTTTATTTACTACTCCCCGTCTTACTGGCGTAAATCTTCCCATGGAGAATGTCTCCTAATTCATTCAGTTTGACTCCTCACGGGGAGTGCGGTGGCTCTTTGTAAAGTACATTCTCATGAGAACAAGCATTTTTGAGTGCTTCTGTGCCTGGGACAATGTTGATGCTCTGCTCAGATCTTATTGAATAACTCTGTAAGGGTGGTGTGTGTGTGTGTGTGTGTGTGTGTGTGTGTGTGTGTTGGGAGGGGGAAGTGCAGCAAACTGGGCTTTGGTGTCCTTTCACTTCCAATAGCCAGCGTCTGTGGCTGTTTTTCAGGAACCTGCCCTCAGGCTACTGGGGCCCCTTAAGCTACTGGGGTCTGCTTGGCCACACAGAAATGCCTAGGCATTTACGTTCCACAGGGGCAGCCCTTATCCAATAACTGATGTGTTTAGGAGCATGAAAGCCTGGTTCCTTTAATGCAGGATAATTCATAGTCCAGAGATCTCCAGCAAGACCAAACTGAAGCCACTCTTTTACAAACTTGGCCCAAAATTGCACCTTTGCTTGGCTTCTTCCTATTTTCTATCTCTGTTCCTCATATCCATAATGCTGGGAGCAGTTCCTTAATAAAACATGTATTCATGAATCCTTGTCTCAGAAGGGTCAGCTTCTGGGGGATTCACATCTAAGACACTGTGAGTGCTAGATATAAGTAGGCACTTCAAATCCACCATCTCATTTAATCCTCACAATAAACCCTGTGAGTTAAGTATTATTATCACCCTCATTTTATAGATGAGGATATGAAGTTCAAAGAAGGTTAAGAGACTTGGCCACCAGTGTTCCAGTTATTGATGTATAAAAAAACTGGCCTCAAACTGAGTGGCTTGAAATAATTATTTATTTTGCTCATGAACCTGCAATTTGGGAAGGGCTTGGTGGGACCAGCTCTTTCAGCTCTATGCAGTGCCAGCTGGGGCCTCTTCACTGGGACTGAGTGACTCTCTTCCATCATGGCTCACTCACACAGGTGGCAAGGATGCAAGATTGTGGTTTCTCTCCATGGAGGCCTCTCTGTGTGGTGGCTTTGTCTTCCTCACAGCATGGTAGCTGGGCTCTAAGATCAAGTATCTTAAGAGAGAGAAAGTGAAGATGACAGTCTCTCAAGCCTGGGCCTAGAAACTGGCATAGCCTCACTTCTGCTGTATTCTATCGATCAAGCAGTCACAGAATCCAGAATATATCTATATGTCTCCGCCTCTTAATGGGAAGAGGGTCAAAGAACTTTGGGACCATATTTTTAAATTGCCATCCTGGTAAGCTAGTAAGAGGTGAAGACAGGATTCAAACCTGGCCTGCTTGAATCCTAGTCTATCCTGCTTCTGAACAACCTTCTGGTTCATTGCTGTCTTCTACTTGTTGGCTGAACTCTTCTCTGGGGCGATGATCTGTCTTTTAGGAAACAAACATCTTGAAGGAGTCAAGTCATCTGGCACCTTTTAGGATGGATAGTCTATGCTGGTATATAGGATCTAGTAAGCCATACTTCATCTCGAGCTAGAAAAGGAGTTAAATAAATTTTAAAATGGAAAATTATAAGACAATTTGAGATGTTAAAAATATTTAATGGCAAAGATTTTTCTTGTTAATTTGTATTGAAACATCAATTGTTGGAGATAGTTTAGCTGTGGTTAGATGGCAGAAAGGGATGTTTGAATAGAATGTGTTTGGATCCTGGAGAAGAACAAAGGAAACATCGGACTGGTTTAAATCAGGGGTCAATAAATATTACATGAACACCGAGAAAAAGAAGCAGGAGGGCCTGGATGAGTCAAGGGCAGACATCTGGACACTGACAGCCGTTTGTGGAGAGAGGAAGAAAGTGGGATATATGAGCAATATTATACTTGGCCTTGGCAGAGGCCCAGTCCCCAAGCCTGGGGTACCAAGCAGGTATTGGTAACAAGATTAGTGACAAGGTGGTAAAATTAGGATACACAGTCAGAAAAGGGCCAAAGATCACGTTGGTTTGATGTTGGGCCACTAAGCACTTGTCTTTATTAAGCTTTCTTGAATTCACCAAATCCAGGAACAGCACTAATTTTGCAGCCTAAGGTAGGGCTGAATCTGCAGGTGAGAGCTTGCACAAGGCAGCTGGCAGGACAGGGATGGGAAGGAGGCATGTGTTATCTCTGGGCGTCTCTCTAGGGAGAGCAGTTCTGACTGACACCCAGAGACCGAGACAGAACCTGGGCTTTAGACTCAAAACAGACCTTATATTTAAAAACCAGCTCGATGACTTTTGCTGTGTGATCTTAGCCAATTTTTCACTTTTTGTTTTTTCATCCATCGTTTAGCAATTAGTAAAAGGGGACAATGATAGCTACTTTGTAATTTTTTTGATAGTATTATCAATAATGCATACAAAGTTCTTGGCGTATTTCAGGTATGATATATGTGAATCTTATGAATGGTCAGAGACAGAGAGCGTAATTTTCCCAGGAGTGACATGGGCGGAGTGAAAATTAAAGTTGGATTTTTATGTTACAAGGAATCAACCTGAACCCTGTGACTAAGATGGGCGCCAGTTTACCTCCTGGCGTATATTTTGCACTCTGAGGTTCCTCATGTACAGTGACTTGTCCTTATTCTTTAGTCAACGGGATCTGGGGGGTATGAGCTGGACGCCTTACACTGCATGATGGTGCAAAATAAGCATTAGCAGCTAAACTTTGGGGATAGAATCATAGAATTTTAAAGCTACAAGGAACCTGGTGTAGTATCATCATCATGGATAGCTGAGGCTTGGGAAAGGACAGTAACTACCTCAGATTTACCCAGGTAGTCAGTGGGGGTGGAAGGGCTGTAACTTGGTCACTGACTCTCAGTCTCTTATAGTTATTACCACTAACGCCAAAGCTACTCCAAGGAGTAACGTTCCAATAATAATAACAAAACAACAATGGTTATTATTATTCACAATGTTTACCATCAACCAGACACTGTTTAAAGTGCTTTATATTTAGATTTCATTTACTCTTCATAATTATATGAAGTAAGGACTCTTATTATCTCCATTTATAGATGAGGAGGCTGAGGAAACTTGCCCAAGGAATTTGCCAGAGATCATGGTGCCAGGAAGTGGTTGTGCCAGCGCCCCTCCTTTTGACCCTTCTGCCACACCGCCTCCTATGCATGTCAGTGGCTGGGACGATAATGACCATATAAGGTGCCAGATGGCTTATGGATGGGTAGGTGGTCTTCCCACTCTCCTTTGAAATTGTTTCCGGCTGACCTGCAGAGTTATCTTCTACCCCTCTTTAAAAAGTTGTCACACTCTTTTGTTGCTGCTTATCTGAGGGTCCTGCTCAAGTTATAGGTTAGATCCTTCAGGATGTATATTGCTACTATTTTATACACTAACACAGGTTTCCTTTTATTTCACACAGGATTATTATAGCACAAGTTTTGCTGTCAGTCAGGACATACCAGTATCTCCCAATAAAGAGGAAAGTTGGGAGATCTGAGAATCAGCAGTCCAAACTTTTCCTCTGGGTTCTATGTTTAGGGAAAACATCATGAAGTATCTCTTTAGCGAGCTAAAAGAATAAATTCCTGAACAGATAAAAAGAGATTTGCTAGGTGCAAAGAAGAAGGGAAACGTGAACTTGATAATGACTCTAAAAGAAGAGGACCAGGCACAAAAATGAAAGCTAGATGTTCGATTTCCCAGCATCCCTTACAGCTGAAGGAGATCACATTAACAAGATGTAAGGGAAAATCTGCTTGGGGTTCCTGAAAACGTCTTTGCTTTCCTAATAGAAGGTACAGGCGGAGAGGAGAACTTACCTATCGCCACCTTCTCTCCTTGAACTTGTCCATGATGCCTCGGGTGTGGCTGTCGTCTTGTGACTGTGAGAGCAGGAAGCACGCAGACGAAAAGCTAACATGCTGTGGTGGGAGGAGCAGAAGCAGAAGCAATCTAGGTCCTCCACAACACTGCTGAGCTGCTGAAATACTACCAACAGCCTGTGTCTAACTCTAACTTTCTTGTCAGATGAGAAAAATAGAACCTTAATTGTTTACAAAAAAGTACCGTCAAAAAGTTTAGAAATTAGTAAAAATTACTTCAGCGTAATCGGAAGCTAAAACCTGATTTAAAAGGCTATGGTGACCTAGTGGGAGAATCTGAAGAATTCGATCGATTGAATAGCTAGATTTCGGGTCGAACCTGCTTTTGTTTCTGTGACTGCAAATTAGAAGTCTCAAATAAATCATTCTTGACTCCTCCAGTGTCCAGTAAAAAACTGGGCAAGATGAGCTCTGCAAGAACTATGTCTAGATTTTTTTGCAGGGCGCAGTGGGAGCTCTCCCCTGCTTTGCGGAGAGGCAGATCCCAGCTCAGTTTTCAGAAACTGGCGTGGGAACACCCCGCCTTCTGCATAGCTCCCTCACTGCACACTCCAGTCTGCACTGGAAGTTGGTGTCATGTGCCTGTGTCCTCCTACACGGTGAGCTATTGAAGGAGCTGTGACTAACTGCATTTGTAGCCCCAGAGATTAGTATAGTGCCTGGCACTTGGGTAGCGCTTGTATCAGCCAGGGCCCCAACAGAAAGCAATTGGTGCACTCGGATAGAGACAACTCAGTTTACTAAAATGATTGTTTACAAAGGTGTGGGTGGAATGAAGGTAACCAAAGGTAGAGTGCAGCACCTTGAGTTAGTACCCGTGGGGAGCCCTTACTAGCCCAGTCTGAAGGGGTGAGAGAGGAAGGGGTTGCTGGAACCCGGAGACCCAGAGAGCTGTGCGAACAGGGCCTACCCATGGCAAACTGCCCATGGCAACCCCTTAGAGAAGCAGCAAGGGAATCAATTCTCTGATCTTACTCTCTTCCCTCTTTTCTCTCCTGTCGGTGCTCCTCGCGGACTGAATCCAGCTGGGTGCCACGGGCAAGCGCACCCTGTGGATGCAGTCTATATGGCTGGGTCTCCTGGGGCTCAGAGCAGAGTAGACATGGGTGGCGAGTCGATACGTAGAGGAGGAAGGCAGATACCGAGCACAGCACTCAGTAAGGGTCTGCTGAATGAGTGGCGACCATGTTCGCACAGCGCGTTCCCTCAGGGAGTGAGCCTTAGGCTGCATGGTTCTCTCCTCCTCCCTCCTGTGCTCCCTCCCTGTCTCTATTTGCCTCTTTCCACTCACTTATTTAATAAATGTTTGTTGCTTGCTGTATGCTGCATGCCAAGCCACTGTGCTGAGCACCAGACTATGGAGAACAATAGGACACCGTTGTTAGAAATAACACATTGGGGTAAGAGTGTGACAGTATTATGGGGACATTTGGTCAGAAACACAGAAATGTCTATTTCCTGTGCTGCCCCAGCCACACTACCCTGCAAGGTTCTGGAAGGAAATATCTGGATGTAGAAGGGTGTGATGAAAAGCAAGGTGTCACCATCAGCCAGTACCTGGAAGCTAGGCTGGACCATATGGAAGGCCCCTTGTTGCCTCACAGGAAGGCCCAAGGAGCTAAAGCCAGAACAGGCTTTGCAGGCTTTGCTTTCCACTCACAACTCCAACCCCAATTCTGGGACATAATCATCCCGATTAGACTGAAAGCTGCTTTTGCCTTAATTCTCCTATCAGTCTGTTCCCTGCTTAGGGATTTCTCTTTCTTTATTTCTGAGAAGTTTTAGTACTCCTTCTAGGTTATCGTGTGTCTTCCACACTAAGATCATTCCTAGGAAGAAGAGGATTATCTGTATTTACGGTGCGAGCTTAGGAAGGATGACAGGACCTGATCTGAGCTATCAAACTTCCTTCACCTCTTGGCTAACACATGAAACTCCACCTGCGTTGCCCATTTCCTTGGCTTGATTTTGTTATGAAGGCAGTGCCAGTCAGAAAGAAGAGAAGGAGGCACTGAGGGATGAAAAGATAAGGCTAAGAGCATCGAACAGAACTCCATGCCAAGACAATATTGCTGAAAGTTTGCCCTCCTTCTGGTCTGGCTGAGGGTTCATTTAGTGACCCTGCTGACTCAGAGGTCATCCCTCCCTCCCTCCCTCCCTCCCTCCCTCCTTCCCTTCTTTCCTTCCTACCTTCCTTCCTTTTTTCTTTTCTTTTACAATTCTTTGTCTTTAAACACAGGTACAGATTAGTGTAACCACCACTACAGTCAAATTATAGACCAGTTCCATCACCCCAAAACCTCCTCTGTGCAATCCTTTACAGTCATGCTCTACCCTGACTCCTGCCCCTGGGAATCACTGATTTGTTCTCCATCGCTATGACTTTGTCTTTTCAAGAATGACATATAGATGGCATCACATGGTGTGAAACCTTTGGAGACTGGCTTCTTTCACTCAGCACAGTGCCTGTGAGGTTCGTCCACACTATTGTGTACTAACTATACCATCTGCTTATCATCCCTCATGTATTGGGTCTGTCCTCACTCAACCACACTCAACAACACAATGCCCACAATGTAGAGACTGGGACATTATACTGCCTGTTGTTCAACTTTTAATAAAAGCCTGTGTTCTAGGCAGGCTCATTTATTTTCAAGGAATACAGACCCCCTCAATCTCACCCAAGAAAATGGGAGTTTATTATAAGAATCCAGGGGCTCACCCAGGAATCCAAAAATAAGACTCTCATCATAGCCAGGTCTAGAAATGGGAGGTAGTTTAGGATCCAAGGCAGCTTTTGGGGTAAGGATGTGATCACAATCTCTCTCTCAGGAGCTGCATAGTCTCTCACTTGCACTCTTTCTTTGTGTGTAGATATGCTCTGTTCTTACTCTTTACCAGCTGGCTGTTCCCTCTTCCCCAACCTCAGCCTTTCCCACCCCTGCCCTTAGAACCATCTCTGATTCCAACTGGGGCTTTGGATTCAAATTCCTGGGGAACCACCCAATTAGTTCTGCTCATCTTTCAAGCCAGGCTTCAGAGGTCTCTGGCCATCTGATGAAATGCCTGCCCTGTTCTAACCACCTATATCCAGTGCAGATGGGGTTATGGTGGGGTGTTGGAGTAGATTCCTTAGAACAGGCAGAGTTGGAGGGTGGGGCAGGCCATGAGTGACTGCTCTAAGTATTTTCCATCAAGAAAGTACTCTTTATGGAGGACTATTGAAAGGTCCACCCATTTCAATGGGTGAAGAACAGATGTTCTGTTCTTCATTCTTTGATCAAGTCAGCCATAGGAAAGATGTGGTCGGGCTATCTTGCTTGACCTCCAGCAGACTGCTTTCATGAGCAGTCTTTGTTATTCTGCTGGCTTTCACTGAGAGAAATGACAAAAGCCCTATTGAAACTGTGGCTGTACTTTCTGTTGTTGAGGACATTATCCTTGTAGTGCATCTAATGAGAAGCTTCATATTATGTGAGAAATTTATTTTAGGGGAAAATTTAAGGACACAATTTACTTCATCTGAGGAATTGGCATACATCCTTCCTCTTGAACAAAGAAAGCTGGGTAACTCATCAAGCTCCTTCTGTGTTGGTGCCCAGGAAACTCAGTTCTCAGTAAACTGAGGTTTAGCTATAGCAGCTGCTTAGCTCTTGATGGTCTCCATCTCTGGGTCGTCACATAATCTTATTTTTCTTGATCTTCAATTTAAACATGCATCTGTTCCCTGTGAGCCATCTCATAATATATCAAAGGATGAGGACTGGTATAAACAAATAAGCAGACAAACAAATAAACAAAACCATGCTAGAGAGAGCAATGGACTGCAGAGTTTAGTTTCTGGACCCAGACTGCAATCTCTACTGAACTGCCCTTTTAGGTCTCTTCCAAGGACAAATGTCCACTGAGCTAACAATAACAATCACAATTTTTAAGGTGGGGAAAATCTAATCACCAAATAACATGTATTGGGCATTATACCAAGAGTTCAAATAACTTACTTACATCATCTCATTTAATCTTCAGGTGCCAACAGGAGATTGATACTAGAGAAAGTTACTTAAAATTCACTAACATCACATAAGAAAATAATAACTATGTGAGATGCTCGGTATGCCAATTAGCTTGATTGTATTGAATATTTCACCTATGTATATCAAATCATCAAGTTGTACACATTGAATGCATACATTTTTTATATTGTCAGTTTTACCTTTAAAAAACTGGAGAAACAAAGACAACCACATCAAAAAAAAATTCAAAGCAAAACACTCACTAAGCATCAGCTTTCTCACTTATTAAAAGAAAGTAATAATACCTTCCCCCTTAAGAGTATGATAAAGGTTAAATGAGATAAAAGACGTAATAACAGTGTATGACACATAGTAGGTACTCAAAAATCTTAGCAGCCTACCCTGTCCAAACTTGCCCTGCCTGCCAATAAGCCTCTCTTGTCATCATTGGTGAACTTCCCGTCTTACACATGATGTCAATATTGGTTTTATCTAATCAAAGTATCTCTTTGGTTCTCTTATTTCCAAGTGCCTAACTCATTTGACTATGGTCAGGGCACAAACGATGTTTAACATCCCTTGTCCGGTCATGAGCCTAGAAGGATAATTCCTGGAAGTCATTTTTGATGATAAAGATGAGATTTTACCTGTGGAAAGTTGTTGCAGCTACCTTTTTGGATCTGGGGATAAAGTAAGGAAAGGTTTGTTTTCTGGGAAAATGTGGATCTGACCCTGATGGACCACTTGGCTTTTGTCGGAGATAGGAGTCAGGAGGGGATTGTCACTGAGCAGCTCAGGAGTAATTGCTACTGACCTGACCTCCCTGAAGGGCTCACCTGTGCTCCTCTAACAAGAATTGCTCCTTGTACTGAGGGGCATTAGGGAGTCGTTAGGCTTGGTTGTGGCCTTATAATCTTTATTGTAATCTACCACGGGGCCCATAAGTATTTAGCCAGAGAGACTGCTCCTGAGTTCCAGTGATACAGAACAGGTCAATAGAAGGTCCATTGTTCTCAAAAGCCGCATAGGTTGCTTAACGCAGTAGCACTTGACAAGGCTTCTTCGCCAGGCAGATCCGAAGTGGACACTGTGACCTGTGCAGACAGCTCAGCACAGGGAGCCAATTAGAACCTGGGTGTCACTCTCATCTCACTTCCACCTGCAGCCCCTTGAAGGAAACACTGATATTGTCATTGAGAGACCAAAAATAATTTGTGCAGAACCTATGAGATCACAGTTACATTTCACATCCCTTTAATAGATTGTGGCTGCTAGGAATGATATTTTCTCATTGTTAATAATTTCCTGGACATTATTCCAAACTAAATTGTCCTGAGACCAGCCTGATCGGAAGAATTAGGATGCCACATCTCTAGTTTCCACCCAGACGATTTAGAATTAAAGGTCTCTGTCAAATATTTTTAGCGACCTTCATCTCAGACATCGAATGACTGAGAATCTGATAGCATGTGGGGGTGGGGGTGGGGTGAAGTGTTATTTTCTAGTCACTGACTTGGATTTCAAGCATTGAATTACACAGAAAATCCGAATGTTTGTACCCAAGAGGCTACAGGAGAGGATCACAACTGGACACCTTTTGTGGAACACTGCAGGGTCATGGAACTCCTGTCCAGCCCCATGGAGCTCCTGTCTTACCTGCTTAAACTTGAACTAGAGCGCGCAGACCCTCCCCAAACATCCATTTCTTATATGAATGTAGACAATGTCTTCTGGGCAGCCAGACTTGGGAAAGCAGATACAAGCCCCACTTCCCTCAGCATAGGCTCCTTCTGAAAGACCTTTATTTGAAGATTAGGGATGCATTTAATTTAATCGCTGTCCTGCAAGGAGAAGGTGGAAGAGCCACAGAAGTAGTTAATTGTAGCCCCTACCCTCCCAGACAGTGACCCTATTACCCAGAATCTCCAGGGCATTTACTATCATCCCAACTAGACATTCCTCATCTTTTGTGTTTCCTTGTTTCAGGAAACCAGATGTCATGATCTTAGCAGAACATGCAATTCCATCCAATACCTTGACACCTTCCCTTCCTTCAAAACTTCCCTGTCTGACAGCAGCCAGAAGCCTTCCCAGGGAGGGAGATGCTGAGCAAGTGAGAAAGGGAAGGAGGGGATGAGAACTCCTGGTCTAGGGGAAAAGATGCCAGAGGAGAGAGCGAAAGTCAAACCTAAGTGAAAATAAATCACAAAAAACAGCAAGTGTGTATATTTGGGGAATATAGTAAACCTCTGCTATTATGTGTCATGTGAGTGTATAATTTAAATCTGAGTTTCCATCATTTTTGACTGTGTCCCATAGTAAGAAATAAATTTTACATTATGACTCAGTACACAGTTTTGCAAAACAATGTTCACGCTTACTTCGATGGGATGCATGCTGACGTTTTTACTACCTTATCCCACACCATTTTTTCCTACCGTACCCTACCTTACTCTATTCAAACATTTTCTATTCTATTTCACTTTAAGAAAAAAAAAGAGGGAATAATGGCTACCCACTAAATTAATTTCATGATCCACTAATAAATCATAACTGGCAATTTAAAAAACAGTGTTTTGTTAAACTTCGTGGATGTACAGACTTCTGGATTCATAGACTTTTAGAACCGTAGATCATGTTTCCAGTATAACCTCATTTTCCAAGTGAGTACACTGAGCTCTAAAGACGTTGTAATTCATCCTTGATCCTACAGCTGGTTGATGGCAGGAACTGTGTTTTTTCACAAATTCACATGATGAAGCAAGAGAAAGTGGGATGTGGGGCAAAGAACTGGGGGTAGGAATTTATGGACATGTTCTGCTTAAAACTCGGTGACCTTGAACAAATTACTTAAATAGTTTGACCTCAGTTTCCTATAAAATGGGCTTTTGTGAAGACCAATTAGGAGAGGTTTTGCAAGTAGTGAAGTCCAAAGGTAAAGAATAACTGTTTTCCCTGCCTGTCTGCACTAGCCTGTATGCAGGGTTCTATGTCTAGATCCCTGGCTGTGGGGCAGGAAGGGGAAAAGTCTGTGCAAGTAATTGGTGTCTTTCTCTTCATCAGACACTCCAAATCCCCCTACTTCAATCTCTCCTCTTTTTTTTATGATTTGTTTTTTTCTTCTTAATTTCATCTTATCATTTATTCACATTTCATAACAAAGATCTTTGTCAATGTGATTTGATTTTTGAGTCTTAAATTATTCCAAGTCAATGAACGGTCAGAAATAAATAGTCCATATAGGGATGATAAACATATTCAAAAGTGTCTTGCCGGTCTGTAGCCACCAATAGACCTGCATCTCTCTCAGCACGGGAAATGAGTAGGGTCAGTCTACCACCTGGAAATTCATCTGTTCCATGTGTGTCTTAAGAGAATGAAGATGTTCTACAAACAGAATCAGTAGGAATGAGTAAGATACATGGATTGTGCCATCAGTGGGCTCCAGGGGAGAACCACGTTGCCCCTGGGGCTTTCAGAAATATGAGATTTTCTCTGATCTGAATGTAAGCAAGTGTGAAAGCTCTCATACCAGGAGAAGCCTCTCTTTCATGTGATGGCTTTAGACATCGTCTGGAGGGCAGAGTCTTGTTCACGGGTGGCTTTTTCCAGAGGGAGGTTCAGTTGACATCAACCATCTGTCAGGGGCTCTGCTTAGATGATCAGGTTCCTCAGGGATTAGTATCTCAGGAGAAGCAAGAAGGAGGGGATGTATTGTGGGCTCTCCTGGCAGCTTCTCATACATGGGTTATCTTGGCTAAGTGCTTTCAGGAGGAAAGTTGAGCTTGATTTGGCCTCATGGTCACCCTGGGCCCATTTCTCTGCTCCGGATTGGAAGGGTTCAAGGCACTGGAGTTCGCTTCTCTAAAGACCGTGATATGTGTTAGAACCACAGGAAATATTTTCCTGGAAAACATTTAAATAAATCCATCTTCCTATACCATCTTTTTCATATTTAAAAGATATGGCAACGATAAGGTTCATTTTGGTTTTCTCCAATCAACAAATTCTGCTCAAATATCTTGTTCAGGTTTTTTTAGTAATTTATGCATTCTCAGCTCAGTAATTTTCTGTGGAACCAGCCTTTTATAAGAAACTAGAATTTTCCCAGGGAGAAAATTGCCTTCTCTGTCACTGTAGTCTATATTTAGTGCATAATCACCTGTGTGACATGACCCGTTTCCACATCTAACATGAAGATGCTGTACCTGGAACAGACATTTTTTGTGGTGGTAAATAGCACCCATCTGGGAGCCAGACTGCCTTGGTTGGGTTTGATCCCTAATTTTCCACTTACTAGTAGTGGTGTGACCTTGGGAAAATTACTTGATTCATCTGTGTTTCAATTTTTTAATCTATAAATTGGTGATGGTGATAGTAGTATGTGTGTCATGAAAATGATATGAGTTAATGAAATTCCCGGTTATGCTAACTGCCATATGAGACTTAGTGTTTTTCTCACTTAGATGATCTGTAAGATCCCCTGTAGTTTTAAAAGGGGGTGATAAGATTATAATAATGCCATTTTACATTGGAATGGTTATTTATTGCTTATAAAACTTATGTCCCTATGTTGTCTTCCAGATGAGGAAATTGAGGCTGAAAAGTTAAGGGACTTGTTGAAAGATATACTTTCTTAAGGGGAGCAACTGAGTCTAGAGCTGAGCCTTCTGATTCCCAGTTTTTGGTACTTTCCTCACACGATGATACCATTCAGCTGGGTATAATATTCCCCTCTTAAATGGTCCTCCTCAGGATACTTCTCGTTATATTAAGATAGTGCCACCATTCCCCAAAATACAGGATGCCACCAGGGACCCAAAAGCATCCATGACTTTTTCTGCCTCTTTCTATTTTAATTAAGATAACACTAGCTGCTACGAGAGATAAACTAAAAATTTCAGTGGCTTATAACAATAGCAATTTACGCCTCACTTATGTAAAGTACAGTATCTGTGTTCTCAGTCCTCAGTTGGGAGGTGGCCTTCCAAGGACTCAGGCTTCTTCCACTGTGTCTCCATCCTTCTCGAGGACCTTGGAATCCTCTCCTTCTGGGTGGTAGGTGAAGTAAAAGATCATGAATATTTTCTATCCACTTTTAAACTGTTTTAAACTCAAAGGGACACACAACACTTCCTTCCTCATTTCAATAGCAAAATCTAGTTGTGCAGCCGCACTTAGCAAAAGGGGTGGAAAAATATAGTCCCTGGCTGTGTAGTCACTTTTTGACAATACTCTTAGGAAAGCATGAAATTTTGGGTCATTAGCTAGTCATCTCGGCCACACTTATTCACCCCACATTCAATCACTTGCCAACCATGCCTGGTCTCTCTCCAAATTTTCTCTCATATTGATGTTCTCCTTCTATTCCCATTGCCACCACCCTAGTTTAGGTTCTTCAAATCTCACACTGAGATACTATCATAGCTCCTTAAGTGATTTCTTTGCTTCTATTCTCCACAATTTTCCACGGCTCCCACACGCCACAGCCAGATTAAGCATCCTGAACTACTCTTTCAAAATGTCATTTTCACTGGCTCCATTCAGCAACAACTCAACAAACAGTGATGAGGCTCCTATCCACACAGTATAGGCCCTGAGGGGACATACATGAATAATACCTGCTCCCTACATTTCAGCTGCTTACAGTGAATGATGGACGAGGACAGGGAGCAAGTGCTAGGATAGAAGTATCAATATATTGCTGTGTGTATATAGAGAAGGGAGATACTGATTTCCCAGAAGGGAAAAGCAATTCTAGTTACGAATTATTAAGGAAACTGAAGCAAAAGACTTGGGAGTGGGTAAGGTGAGTGTACTTAGTTTCTGAAACTGAGCTCAAATCCCTGGTTTAGGACAATTTCATTTCAGGGAGCTGAGAGAGGTACAATTGAAACCGCTGGGTAACTTGGTAGCCTTTAGGGCATGGTGGTGATTTGGAAAGGTCCTGAAGGATAAAGATAAGTAGATGTCTGCGTTAAACACACACACACACACACACACACACACACACACACACACACATATGAGAGTATATTCTATAGTTTAGTAAGCTTGATATCCATATTTAGAAAAATTATAGAACTTATTAATAAGTACATGGGATGAACCTACCTCACTATGAACAAATCATCTCAGATTGGTCTTGTTTTCTCCATTTTCTTAGGAGCATTAGAGTTAAAGATCAATGGGAGATAGAGATTCAGTTTATCTGAATTTCAACTAGAATTCTGATCAATTTAAATGAAATTTTTATGAAGAAGTTGGAACAATGTGGCTTGGATGGTGGTATGGTTGGTGAATTTAAGTTGTTAAATGAATGAATAAAACTTGGAGGAAAGTTTATAAAGGTATGTTCCAGGAACCTGTCATTGCTCCCACACCACCACCCCCCACTTTAAAAAAATTAATGATTTTGGTGGAAATCATTTAACTTGATGTTCAAGTTAATATTGATATGAATTTGAGAGCTAAACTAATATTTTTGAAGTAGTGAATTCTTCTTAAAATTCTCTGGGTAATTTTCTAAACTTGAGGTTGGAATGAAAAAAGACAAATGAGATGTTGTCTCATTTGTCTTATGTATGGTAATTTTCCTCTATATACATTTATCCTCCTTGGAAAAGATAGAAGCCAAGGAATTTCTAATGTATTTTGGCTCAGAAGTGATCACGTATTAAAAACGAACTTTGTACCAGTCAGCACGACTCAGCCAGAAGGATGTCCTTGCTTATTAAATTTAGAAAAGAAGTGGTCAAACTGAAGTTAGACCCTGAATCCTCTGCCTGAGTTTCAGGAGGAAATGAGTCAATGAGCTAAATCTTCCTCCACACCTCCCCAATCCCTATCCTTCTCCCTACTTCTAAAGTAACAGCTTTGGGGAAAAGGATCGGTGAGAAGCTGACTGTGCTCTGATGAACAGAAGTGTGAATTCAGCATAGAACCTTGGGCACTAACTGGAAGTGCTATGGCTGGCAGCGTCAAGAGATGTCTGAAGGCCCAACTCTATCCTTCTGGGTCTCCGGAATGAAAATCATGGGACATGTTGAGCTGAACCATGGTTTAGATGCAATGATTAAAATCATGACACCATAAGCCAACTCCATTCTGAGAAGAACTCTGGAATTTCTTCTACTCGTGGGCCAGGGGTGAAGGAATATTGGGTGGCCATGAACCTAATAGATGGACTACTTTTCTTTTATAAATGCCCAGCACTAACAAGTGCTTAATTCATTTCAGTCATGTAAGGGGCTGTCTTCTGAGTCAGCAAGGACCCCTATCTGGAACTATTGAAGCAGAAGCTACATGGTCCCTTGCTAGTGATGTTATAGAGGGAGGTCCTGAGCAGTGCAGGAGAGCTCCAAACTAAGTGCAGGGGCAGGAAAACTTTAGGAGGAGGAGCCTTTGAACATCTGTTTGGGCACCAAAATATGCAAACTCTCAACTTGCCATTTATAGCCTCCACTGTCTGGTTAAGAGCTTGGACTTCAGCATCAGAATATCTGGGTTTTAGTCTCAGCTCTACTTCTTGATTTTGAAACATTGAACAAATTAGTTCAACTTTATGTGCCTCAGTTTCTTTATCTGTAAAATGGGAATGGATACAATGTTAGTATGTCAGCAGTTGACTACTCCAAGACAACTTAGAAAACCTGTTAATCAAACACAGCTAACTTTATTAGACTTACTGCAGTAAAGGAGCGATAACTACTTGGCAAAGAGCATATTGTCTCAGAACGGGGAAGACAAGAGGGGCTATTTTAGGGCCTGAGCTGTGCGACTTTAAGGTGGGTCTTGAAAGGCAGGAGAGGTTGGGATTGGCAGTTTATGACAATAGCTTTGGATTGGTGGGCACTGAGGCAGGGTCTTGAAGTGAGCTATTTTAGGGGCTTCCCGGTCTTATCTTCTAGGAGTAAGTATTTTAGGAACAAGTAGCTAAACTATTTTTGCCTGGTCCTAGTATTGTTTCCAGGGATACAAAAGTATGTTGGTTTCAGTTAACACTTACCACATAAGGTTGTTATGAAGATTAAATAAAAGAATGGAGAAAAGCACATAAAACATCCAGCAGGTGTTCAGCAAATATTAGTCAATATTAACAATAATTATTCACTCCTTTACACTCTCTATGTTACTGGTGGCCAAAGGAAGGATTATATGTCAATATCTTTATAAATGTCATCCCCTGATCCTGGAATTTCCTCTCTCAATTTATGCTATTCTAGAGAAACACACAACTTCAGAACTCAGCGTCCTTTTCTCCAGCCAGCCTTCCGAGACCTGTCCTAGTAGGGAGAGATTTTGTCTCCTGAATGGCATGTCTTAGTTTGGAGCTCTCCTTAGGGATACTCATTGCATTCTACTTTCTACCTACAATAGTTACACGCATCTAGACGCTATTTCTCCTGTTAGTATCTAAAACCTTGCTTCCCCCTCCTCCGCATACAGTCGCCCAGAGTGCTCAGCTCAGAGCCCTGTCCAGGGTGTGGTTCTCTAAATGCTCGATGCTGTAATAAACATAATTAATTACAGACCAAACACAAAATTGAAGACCTTAGACAAGAACAGCAGTTTGAGGCAGAGCCTGGGTCTTTTTGTGTACTTTGCACACAGTAGGTGACTCCAATGCCTTGAGCTGTCTGTAAATGTGATGATAGGTAGGATAACATGGAACAAGGATGTGTGTGGAAACAGTAAGAAGTCAGCTGAACATCATGCAGAAGAAAGTGGGGGTGGGAGAATCAAAAGAGCCAGTAGTTAAGGTCCGAGATAAGGGAAAAAAGGACCATTTCAAACATGAATCACTGGCTATAACTCATGGCTAAAGATCTAACAGAAAAGACCAACTATCAAATTCATAAAATGATCCTGTTTCCCGTAGGTCTTGGTCATTCCTGGTTAAGTTACCACATTTATCAGCATTTCCCTCCTGGGATCCATCTGACAGGCTCTGCAATATCTTTGAAGTTAACCTTGGAAATAGAGACCTAATTTTTTAAGTTAGGAAGTGATTATGTTAATGTAATATTTATTAAAACTCCCATACATAATTTATTAAATATTTTAATGAAGAAACTTGTTGCATTGTTTTATAGCAATAGCTACCATTTTATAAATGTGGTGTTCCATGATACATTAACAGGTAGTCCTCACAATAATCCCATCTTTTTTTTTTTACCCCTATGTTCCCTGGGGGGAAACAGAGGTTCCAGGGAGTTAAGTGACTTGCCTGGAGTCTCTTAGCTACCCAATGGTAGACCGCAAATTCAAACTTAGGATGGCTTCACTCCAAAGTCATATTTTTAACCACAAAAATAATTGACTATACATATATACATACATATTAAGTAAGACTCTCATCTAGGGGGAACACTTTTTACTATATGAAACTGATTGTGAGGGATCAGGGGAGACATTGTGGAGGAGACAGTACATGAATATTATATGAGAAGTTATATAAGTTTACCTAAGAAACTTACATTGGTTTAATTATACATACATATATTTATATATATAAACTCAACTGATTATAAATATGATAAAAATACATAATTCTATCAAATTTGCTCAACTGTCCTTAGCTGTATCAGTTTTACACTCTCACATATACGTTATGGTTACGAGAGGTATATATTTATTAATAAATGAAGGGGGAACCAGGCCCAAGAGTCAAGGAATATCAAAGGCTCAGAGTTGATTTGTTTATTTTTATGTGAACTGACAAGTATGAAGTGAACATGGGGCTCTTAGACCCTTGACTGGGCTCTGGCGTTTATACGTAATTTTTAGAATAGTTTTATTTTTCTTACAAAAAGCCAAGCATAGCCAATATGTTCATCGGGAAGCATATGAAAGTGGTCAAGGGTATAAAAACTAACCGTTGACTTGGCGTTTAAAGTTCAAACAGGATAATATACTTTTTCTCAAATTGTTCTATGATCCCTGGCATCATAAAATCGAGTATCTGTCTTCAGTCACTTGTGGCTGTCTCTTCACAAATTGACTGGGATTCTTACCAAACGAACGTCATTTTGACTGGTGATATTTCTGATGTCTCGTCTACGTTTCTGTTTTTCCTTTTTCAACAGGTGGGGAGGAAGCGCTTGTGTCTGGCTGGTGCTGCTGTCGCCCAGGATGCATTACTCACAGCCCTGTCCTGCTGTCTGGTCTTCCTTAAACCAGCTGAACGACTCAAGTAAGTTCTTCTCCCAGCAGCGTGGTTGCACAGCCACTTCCTGGAAGTCCAGGCTGCGTGCAAGCTGTTGCAGAGGAATTCTCTTGCTGCTGTCCCTGCATGTCCCTGGGTGTTCATCTCATAGAATTTTAGAACAGGAGAGAGCTTAGGGATCACCTGGTTTGCTTTTTCATTTTATGGATTTGGAAACTGAGGCCCAAGTAGGCCTAGTGAGTCCCAAAGTGTGGTCCGGGGACCAGCACATCAGCCTCCTGTGGGAACTTTTTGGAAACCGCAAATTTGAGGCCCCACGCCACACCTGTGGAATCTGAAACTTGGGAGGTGGAGCCCAGCAATCTTTATTTTAACCAGCCCTCCAGAGGATTGATTCTTGCTATAGTTTAAGAAACACTGGCTTAACAGTCTCGGGGATGTAAAGTACAGCATCAGGAATATAGTTAATAATATTGTAATAACTATGTATGGTGTCAGGTGCGTACTAGACTTACCAGGGGGATCACTTCGTAAGTTATATAAATGCCTAACAACTATGCTGTACACCTGAAACTAATATATTGACTGTGAAACTAATATATGGAATATATCGAATTGATAAAAGAAAGAAACTCTGGCTTGAGCCCTTTGTCCAAAGTCATGCAGCTGCCAGCAGGACACAAAGCCAGGTTTCCGGACCCCCAGTTTAGAGGTCGTTCTGCTTCATTGCTCTGATTCTGCCCTTTCCTGAGCTTACACTCACTGCATGTTTTTGTTTTGTTTTGTTGGTGATCATTTCAAGCTGGCATTTATTCATTTAGTTTTAATGAGGTTCGGGCTATTTCCCTTCCTCTCCCCCGCCCGCCCCGCCACACACACACACACACACACACACACACACACACACACACACACACACACACACACACACCAATCCCCCTCAGCTTGCTGAGGGAATCTAAATTCAGGAGCTATTACCTAATTATATTAATTTCATGTCTGGGGATTTTAACAACAATTTCTTCAAACTGAGGTTTTAATTTGACCACGAATCCTTGCCCTGAGCAGAGATATTGTTAGTTCTTCTGGTTCATAGATTTTTCTTTGCTTTTCAAGCAGAGTTCAGCAGCTGAGCAGATGCATTTTCTTTCACTCTTCTGAGTAGATGAAAAAGGCTCATGCCCTTTCATGAGCAATTTTCTTTTTCTAGTGACAGTTTTATCCTATTCTGACAAAACCACACATCAGGATTATCCCTTTCAACTTCAGTCTCAAAGAGCCAGCTTCAGTGGCGGTCATCCACTCCCCACCCCATGTTGAAAGAACTAGAGGCCCTTGTGTGGAGAGAATAGAGTTAATTAGGCCCCCTCCACCCCCCAGGTGACCTTGACTGGCGGGGCTGCCAGTCCAAGAAGATAGAAGGTTACGAAAGCGCCGTCCATCCTGAAGATGTTGTTTGTATGTATCCTATGGAAGCACCTTTGGCTGTACGCCACCTTTGTCTCTGTGGGGTATAAAGGACCCGGCCATGTTAGGGGACCAGGGATGGAGACCAGACTGGCGCAGAGACAAAGAGGCTGGAACAGAGACACGGCGGAGACTGTGGGCTGTGTTGTGTTGCTGACAGTGACCAGCAGTCGGCCTATGGGGCCTGTGCCCAAAGGCTGCTGCTGTGGGCTGCTGAGAAGCAGGCTGCTGTAGTTATGAGGCTGCTGCCAGCTACAGGTTGTAACCCGAGAACGTCCAGCTATATACAGCAGTAAAAACTCTTGGCTGTATCCCCGGAGGCCTGTGAATAAAGTATGTCTACTTTGCCTTCGGTTCCACGCATCTTCTTCTGGCTCCCCGAGACTCAGACACCTTACCCCCGGGGATACCATCCACTCAGATATTGACCTGACACCTTGAAAACGTCTGAGGGTCTCCCTCTGCCTCAGGGGACCCCAGGCAGGACAGACACCTTCGTCTGACCCTCCTCCACTGTTCGTTCTCCAGGGGCCTCCTCCATGTGGCGGAGCTTCCGAGGGGCGTCCACTTTGTTTCCTCTCCCTTCTCTCCACCTGTGCTGCCTTTCCTCTGGGCTTCCATCCTCCCACTAGAAGTCTGCTGTGGTCACAAGGGCCCAGCAGGAAGCTGTGTGTTTTATGGCTTTTTTCCCTCCATGAAGGAAGTTTCATGAGGGCTGAAAAACACTTCAGAGCTCGACTAGTCTTCTGCTTGGTGCCTGGCTTAATCTGTACCCAGGAAACTCTGAGAGCCTGGAACTGTTTTCGTTTCATAGCCTCCTCCTTTCCCCCATCCCCACTCCACCCCCTACCTCACTTCAATCTGGGCCTTCTCCAGGTGGTTAGCCCAGGCCACACCCAATCTGGGGTTCTGGGGCTGAACTCAGGAATGACGTACACTCTGGGGAGGCCCTCACCTCAGGGGGCCTGAACTTGACCTGGCTGCCCAAGGCCCTGGGAACTGACCGAAACCCAATGAGCCACAGGGAGAGAGGTAAACATTTCAGGAAATTTCTCCTATGTAGGTATTTGGATCCATGACAGTTGTATATTAGAAATTAGGTATTCAATACTGAAAACTGTAAATATTAACATTTATTTATTGCCTTTGGGCTTGGGTTTAAATGAGTACATCTTTGCTTGGTGATTCTGTTTACATAAGAAACTGTTGTGGAGTCCCTCTTGATAATATAAAGGATGGCAAGGATAATAATAGTAATTATTGTTACAGAGTACATGGGGTGGGTTCCCACAGTAGGCACGTTGTAGACATTAACACTAATTCTTCTATCCAACTGATGGTGTGAATACTAATAGTCTCATTGTCCCGGTGAGGACACAGAGACTGAGATTAAGTAATGCTCAAAGTACAAGACTTACTAAGTGAGGAAGTTTAGTGACAGTTTTCTGTTTTCTGTGAGGGTTTAGTATCGTTGTTAAGGACATCAACTTAGAAGTCAAACGACCAAATTCAAATCCTAGCTCTGCCACTTAGCATTATAAGACCTGGCTATAGTCAATGTCCCTATACCTCAGTTTCCCCGTTTGTACAGTGGCCATAATAACGTCAGCTACTTCATAAGGTTGATATAAGATTCAAAGACTTAGTATACATTAAGTACTTAAAAGGTGCCTGGGAACAAAGTAATCACTATATGTATATTGGCTATTAAGAAAATGCAAGGCTGAAAAAAAGCACTGTTTCATGTCATTTGCCTAATGATCTAATCCTTTAAAGTGGGTTTTCCACATGCCTAATATTCATTTTTCCGGTTCTTTTCAGGGCTGGGTAATAAAACATTTCAGTGCTTAGTAAGAAAAGTCTAGGAGGGGATATGTAATTTTCACTTAGAACAAATAAACCATTTATCATACCTTTTGCCCCCTTCTCCTTTCCCAACCCTTTTAGAGTGCTCTCTGGGCACTCTGCACCTTTGTAACTCCCTGGCTACAAATTACAGAGCAGCCAGTGCTGAATCTCATTTGCAGTACAAAGAGATTGCCAGGAAGGAAGGAAGGGGCTTAATTAGTAAGAGACATTCAAGGTAAAGCCTTTACAAAAGAGCTAACTGGGCTATGTTGAAGAGAAAAAATATGATGAAAGCCACCATTACCTGAGCCAGGATGATGTGTATGTTTCCTGAGACTTTCCCTGGCATATCACATCCGCTTAGATGCCCCAGCCCCAATTTCAGAGGAAGTTCAAAGCTGAGGTTTCTGACTAGGAAAACTAAGAGCCTTATGCTATCAGATCTGTAACAACTCTGGCCAATTAACTAACTCTGGCCAACTTGGGGGAAAATAAGTGAAGAAAACAGGGA
Source organism: Rhinolophus ferrumequinum (assembly GCF_004115265.2). Lineage (NCBI taxonomy): Eukaryota > Metazoa > Chordata > Mammalia > Chiroptera > Rhinolophidae > Rhinolophus > Rhinolophus ferrumequinum. The sequence goes on from NC_046289.1 coordinate 30,102,640, forward strand.
TCCATTTCCCAGAGCTAATATGTGAAAAACAGATACTGAAGTACCCAATCCCAAATATTAGGTTGGTGCAAAGGTAATTGCGGTTTAAAAGATTAAAAAAAAAAAAAATTGCAAAAACCGCAATTACTTTTGCACCAACCTAATACAATTAGGGATTTCTAAACCTAAGCCTGGAGATAGAGCACTATGGGAGCACAACATTAACTGAGAGATGAATTAGGTTGGTGAGACAGAAACAGATAAACAGAGGTGTCAACCGCACAATAAGGCTGGGACTTGACCAGGTTACTGGGTAAAAGGGGAGGATAGTTTGAGCAGTAGAATCAGACATCTCAGTTCTAATGTTGGCATTGTCATTCACCAGTTTGGTCATATTGGGTGTCTCTCTACAGCTGTGGGCTGTAGGTTTTTAAGGTCTTACGTATTTTTCTTATTAACCTCCACATATGCATTGAGTTCCACCCAAGGGTTTAAGGAAGAGACATAGAATCTTCTCTAACAAATTGTTAAAGAATTTAACATATCCTACCCAGCAGTGGGTGGGCATCTTATACTTTGTGGCTATTCCAGAAACAATTTTCAAAGTACATTAGGTGGTTATTAACTATTTCCTGACTTTATTTATGGTCACTAGTAACGCTTGCATCTTGTTTCTAGGATTGATGATCTGTCTGGGAGGTTTTGAAAAATTCTTTGACTAAACTCAATGTGTAGACTCTGTTCTGAGTATTCTAAATGTCGTTATCATTTTTGAGGGTGAGTGAAATTTGTTACGATTCTTGAGCGTGTACGATATTCGAAATGATATGTAAACTGAGCAAACATGGTCATTTATTCATTCAACAAATATTTAGTGAGCCCTGACTATGTTCCAGGCACTACACTAGGTGCTGGGGAGATGGCAGTGACCAAGGCAAACCCTGCCATGACACAGTCAAAAATTCACATGTGTGACAACTTGTTCCATATGCATAGACAATAGGACAAGATCAGTTTCATGACAGAAGTTTAGGAAGCATGGCAGAGGCTGTTAGGTGTCTCAGCTCATCTAGCCACGTTTCTACATTTTGCAGCCCCTTGCACTTAGTAGGGTTATGTGATTAACTTTCACCAAAGGCATGTGAGTAGAATGGGTCACTTTCATCCAGGACATGCTTTCCCCACACCCATTCTTTCCTTTCCTTGAGGACTTTGGAGCCCACACAGTCCAGAGAACATATCTTCAAGGTGGGGGAGGGCGGCCCAGTCTGCTTCAGATTGCTACGTGAATGCGAAACTTTTAATGGCAGTGTCAGAAAAGACAAAGAAAGACTGTGACAATGTTCCAGATTAAAGGAGGCGACTAAATACAACATATGACCTTAGAATGGATTATGTCCTGGAAGGGGGAAATGCTACAAAGGATATTGTGAGATCTATTGACAAAATTAGGATACAAATGTTAGATTAGATTTTTTAAAGTTTTGTATTAATGTAAACCTGGAAAGACAGAAATTGTACTATGGTTATATGAGAGACCTCTCTAGTCTTAGGAAATACATACTGAAGTATAAAGGGCCATAATTGATGTGCCTTAACCCTCAAGTACTGATGAAATGGGAGTAAAATGTTAACAATAGGTAAATCTGGGTAAAGGGTATATGGATGTTCCTTGTGCTATTTTTAGTTTTGCAACTTTTTGTAAGTTTGAAGTTGTTTCCAAATTGAATGTTAAAAAATCAGATGTGATTAATTCACTCAGGTGTTGGGGTTTATTATTGCTGCAGCATAGCCCCTACTTTCTTGACTAGTACAGATGGAATTGGGGATACATTGCAGGTTAAGAAGTTAATTTAGTGGATGAGCGAAGAGTTTCTAGAGGGAGATGGTTTGAAAAATAAATAGGAATTAGCCAAGTGAAGAAGGAGTGTTCCAAGCAGAGGAAATTATATATATATATTTGCATGCTAGTAGTGAGAGAGTACAGTAATGGAACAGAAAGAATTCAACATGGCTGGGACATGGAGTTTGGGGAGGGAAGAGGTGAGACATGAAGCTGGAGATGTACACAGGGTCTGGTCCCTCAGGGTCATATAAGCATATTGAGGCGCTGGACTTTACTAAGGGCAATGGAAAACCATGAAGGGTATTAAGCATTTAAAAATGGAATGGAAGGGAAGAAGACCATTTCAGGAAAGGGCAAAGGGGCAGTGGCCATTGGAATAGAGAGATGTAGGAGATTTGAGGTTTGAGAGCTAGTTAGGAGATGCAGTCTGTTGTCCTGGGTGATTGATGAGTGAGAAATGGCAGGAATGAACAATTCCCTAATTCTGGCAAGAGGAATCTGGTAGCTGTTGCTACTATTCCCCAAACTAAAACAACCCAGGAAAAGGGTCAGGTTTGTTGAGGAAAAATAATTTCAGTTCAGACCCTTCCCTTGGGAGCTCCAGTGAAGAAATGGCCAGGAGGCAGTTGGATGAATGGGCAGGGAACTCATAAAAGAGGCTACAGATAGAGATGTGGGGGCTCTCGACACCACTGTGGGAGTGGTAAGCTCACCAGGAAGAGGGTAGAATGGAGAAGAGGGCCCAAGGCAGAACCTGCAGGGACAGCAGGAGTAGGGATGGCAGAGGATTTGATCATAAGCCTGGGCTTCCGCAATGCCAGTATAGATGGGCGATTGCCCCTCTTGTGACTCAATTTCTCCCCTGGAAAATTGGTCTATCTTACTGGGATAGTAAAGCTGTGTTCATTGATAGTTAGGCAAGCGCTTAGATTCAACTAAGAAGCTTCAAAATAGTGTATTTTTTCATTTACAAAGGATTTCTGTATGTTTAGTGATTAAAGTATTTTCTACCATTAGTGAATGATCTGTTGACCTTCCACTGTATAGATGGGGTCATAGGGTCCGAGACATTCTAAATGCTTTATTTCCTGCTTCTCAGGGATTTGGCTGACAAACTAGGAATGGGATGCCAAGATTTTGGCTTTTAGACTTAGTGTAATTCCAAATTAATTATTCAGAGGTCAAGGCATGTTACATATGCCCTTTTTTTAATAAAAAAAAATATTCTTTTCTGGTTTTAATCCTCAATTTATTCTCTGGTTCAATTAGCCCATCTCTTTTGTACTGATGGGGTTTTTGGAAGGCTACATGGAAAGTCAAATTTTCAATCAACTGATCACCATCTTTCAACTCTTAACTCCTAGTCATGCTGCACAACCAGGTTCAGGTGTGCTCCTGGAAGCGTTGCTCACACTTCCTCCCTAGGCTGGCCTAGTGCCCACGGGCAAACTCTCAGCATCCTGCTGCCAAGATCAATCTTCTATGGTTCTCTCCCACTAGCCTGTGATCACCTTGAGGGCCAGGACTGGGTCTGACTTGTTTGTCTTTGAATCTTCAGCCCTATGAGAGGGGCTCATAGAAGATGATTACCTTTAGGATTTTCTCAACTTAGCAGAATGGTTGAAACAGACACTCCTTGTTGAAGGGGCTTAGGGCTTCGCTGGTTAGAACAACCATCTCCACAGTGGGGTGCATACATCTCAGAAGTTGCAAAGGATGACCCACAGGGGTTAAAGAAATATTAGATTTTCTGTTTAAGGATATAACTATTATTCATCCCTTCATTCCTATTTTTGAGTATGTTTTATAATAGATTATTGTATAGAGATACATACATATTCATGTGTGCATGTGTAATTGTATTTGCATTTATATATGTTGGAGCTTCATATTCAAAATTTTAATTTTTGAATGTAAGTGTAGGTTGTGTGTGTGATTCCTTTGTGGGTCTGTCATTGACTATTTCAAGGCTTCAGAATGATCCACTAATCTTATTTTTGGATACTTATCTGAAGAAAATGAAATCATTATCTTGAAGAGATATCTGCATCCCATGTTCTTTGCAGCATTATTCATAATAGCCAAGACATGGAAGCAACCTGTGTCTGTTCATGGATGAATGGATGAAGAAAATGTGATGCATGGGTGTGTGACACACACACACACAAACACACACACACACACACAGGAATATTATTCACCCATAAAAAAGAAGGAAATCCTGCCATTTGCAACAACATGGATGAAATTTCAGGGCATTATGCTAAGTGAATTAAATCAGACTGAGAAGACAAATACTGTATGATCTCATTTATATGGAGAATCTAAAACAATCGAGCTCATGGAAACAGAGTAAATAGTAGTTATCAAGGGTGAGGAAGTGGGAGAAATGGGTGAAGGTGGTCAAGGGTATAAACTTCCTCATAAGACGAGTAAGTTCTGGAGATGTAATGTACAGCATGGTGACTATAGTTCACAATACTGTAGTGTATATTGGAAACATGCTAAGAGAGTAGATCTGAAAAGTTCTCACCACACACACACACACACACAAACACACACATGCACAAAGTTAACTATGTGAGTTGATGAATGTGTTCACCAACTTTATTAGAATCATTTCACAATATATGCGTATATCCAATCATCATGTTGTATACCTTACACTTACACAGTGTTATATCTCAATTATATCTCAATAAAGCTGGGGGTAAAGAAGCTTGTAGGTTTATCCCCTTATTCCTCGTTAGCTCCTTTCATGCAATTGTCAGCTTTCAGTGTTGGCCATTGAATCCAAACCCTTCTTCTCTGTCTGTTTCTCCTTTCTACACCCACACCATCCAGTACAGTATTTGGCTTTTGGCACAGAGCAATTTGGCCTTGCTAGCAATTTATTGATTTTATCTTATAGGACACAGGTAGCTAGTCGTCATTTAGAAAACTAGCACATAGCAGACCCCTAATTAATGATGATGATAGAATCATATAGTGATGATTGGACTAGACACCTGCTGGTAGTGTTGTGTATCCTGTAGGCACTGCTGTCTTCCTTTGTTTGGATCAATGTCTTTGTACTAGTACTTGAAAGATGATTGTGTGTGTTGTAGAGATGAATATCCAGTAAGCCAGCAAACCTGATGGGCTGATATTGGTAGGATGGCTGAAACTTAATGCTTCGTGAGAAGGTAGGAGAAAGAGAAAGAGACGGGAAAGGAAAGAGGTAGGAAATGAGAGATTTGGAAAGTATGGGTATCCCAGAATAATGGCTACTGTTTTTCACTTTACAAGTCATTTACATGTCAAAACATCCTTCTCCCGGCCCCCATAAGTATTGTCTTCATATCACAGATGAGATAACTGGAGCCCAGAGAGGTTAAGTAACTCATCCAAGATCACATAGTTAGTAAGTGACAGAGCTAGGATTCAAATCCAGGTCAGAGAGACTGAAACCCCATGCTCTGAGCCCACAATCCAGGACACAGTAACGCTAAATAGTTGCCTTGATCACATAGTCAGGAAGCCTTAGAGAGATACCTGCAGGCCTTTCTTCCCACCTGAAATCAGAAAAACTAGAATATGGTGCCCCATGTGACCACCTTGTGACCAGTGAGGAGGTAAAGGCAGATTTCAGGATTTGTCTGGAGTAGGCAGAGCCTTCAGAAATCACTTCACATCTGTTCAAGGGGTAGCTGCATCCGGACACTCCTTTTTTTGGTCTCCATTCAGAATGTTCTTTCTGGCTCAGAAGTATGTAGTGTGCCTGTATTTAAACTGACGAAGTTATAGCATCTGGTATTTTGTGTTCATGGTCTCTGAAATATATACAGAGGGTGCCAAAAAAAAAAAATGTATACACATTTTAAGAAAGGAAAAAACTGTATTAAAATTACTCTGATAGTTACCACTTTGAGCACCTCTTGTAATTGCAAAAGTCAAACGTGACTTATATTCATCTTTTGTTATTGGTATATACTGAGAATTACAATGTTAATACAGTTTTTTCCTTTCTTAAAATGTGTATACATTTTTTTGGCACCCTCTGGAAAAAAATACATACATATATACCTTATTGTTCTACCTTCTCTCTCTCTGTGCCCACCCTCCCCCCTATACATTTTAGAACATTTCTTTGGCACAGTCTCTTCTTTTCAGACTGTCAGCCTTGGTGAAATTCAGGTTTCAAGAGCGTCTGCTCTGGTTCCAGCAGGATTTCGAGGACTTTTAAATTTGTCAGCCGGTCCCTTTAAGCAATGTGCTACTTTTTAATAATTAAAGAAAAAACCCCAAAGCTACTAACAACCTGCCCTTCCTCTTTTTTTTTTTTCACACTGGTTCCAGCATTTTTAGTTAACACTGCTGGATAAATTAGAAAACAAAATCTCTGTGGGTGATCAGGCAAAACTTATTAATCATATAACCCTACCAGACAGCATAGCCTTAGTACAAATATTTGTGCTTCTGTCACTGGCACTCGTCTGATCACTGCCAAATAGTGACAGATTTTAAAGACAATCACATTAAGTATTAATCAGGCTTGAAAGATGCAGCCACACAGAGACATACTAACGAGTAGGCATTCCCAGCCTGCTTTTTGCACTAATAGCATCCTATGCCAGTGTATAATTGAAAATGGTTTTGTTTTCTTCATAAAACGTTCTTCATAAATTTCTTTTTTTTCTTTCATCACTTTCCGGATGCCTAAAAGTCTAAAATGGCCACTGGCTGTTGGGTGACTTTAAGTGACACAGCTCCCGGCTTCTCTGACCATGTGCAGTTTCCTTATTCTAGCTTTTCTCTTGCTGCTGGGGTTTGAGCAAGTGTTAGACATTTAGTTTGGCAAGTAGTGACAACTTTCGGAGGAGAGAAGAGTGAACCAGTCCATGAAGAAGGCTGTCTGAGTCAGGGGTGCTGAGGTTGGGCCTGGAATGAGGGGAGAGAATACTGCAGGGGAGGGATCCGAGTACTGGTGGGAACAGGGGATTGGCCATCTCTGCCTGGCTGGGGTCCGAGAGTAGAAGGAGATAACATTTGCTGAGTCAGGTGGGTTGGCAAAGACAGAAATTAAGAAAGAAATTCATACTGTTTAGTGAATTCATGCTGTTTAGTGAAAACTTCTATTGGCCTGAGGAGGCTCCTCAAAGAGAGAAAGTATCCTGGAGGGCAAGAGTTGCCACTCTATCTACTCTGGGATGCCAGTTCCAGGGAGAGAAGGGAATTGGGTGGGGACTTAGACGGCTGAGACGGTCACTTCAGGATGATAGGTCCAGGGGTGCTCAGAGGATGCTCCAGTCCCACCACAAATCCTCCTTCCCCACAGGAGGGGTCCCACAGGCTCTGAAGCTGTTCAGAGTTCCTGGTTATTACTGTTGAGGAAAGAGCAGATAGGGTTACGAGAAAGAGAAGGGAGCTGGCACCTCAGTGTGGGCCCCATGGGATTTGCAGCTGGGGGGTCAGCATTTTAGCTTTGTGGTTTTGTGGTTTCAGAAACATGAGTTTGTCTGTTTGCTCTGAGAAGCTGGGCTGAGAGAACTGACTCACACTCACCAAACTCATGTAACCTTGATGTATAAGTAGAAAACCCCACTTATTTATAACGAAGAGGTTGGACAATTCAGTTCATGAACTTATCCTAGAAAAAGTGCTCCATACCTTATTGCTGAATATCACTATGGTCACCTTCGAAGTACTCCCCTTGGAAGCTATGCACTGATGCCAGCGCCTAGTCCACCCTTCAAAGCAATTTTGAAACCTTTTCTGGAATGGCCATCAGAGCTGTTGTCATATTACCCTTGATGTCCTGAATGTAATCCAAATGTCTTTCTTTCAATATTTCCTTTATCTTTGGGTAAAGAAAGAAGTCACTGGGGGCCAGATCAGGTGAGTAGGGAGGGTGTTCCAATACAGTTATTTGTTTACTGGCTCAAAACTCCCTCACAGACAGTGTCGTGGGAGCTGTTGCATTGTCGTGATGCAAGAGCCATGAATTGTTGGCGAAAAGTTCAGGTTGTCTGACTTTTCCACACAGCCTTTACAGGAGTTCGAAATAGGAAACTTGGTTCACTGTTTATCCAGTTGTTACAAATTCATAATGAATAATCCCTCTGATATCAAAACAGGTTAGCAACATCATTGCAACAAGTTTTTGAACTTAATTGTCAGCCCTCCTACATTTAATTATTAGGGTGGGGCAGGGGTGAGTGTGTATTTGTGTCTGCATAAGTATTGAATTTGCTACTTGGGTCCTTCTTTCTCTATAGGCAAATCCACAAGTTACAATTTTAAAAGTTGTTTGTAAAGTACAATCCCACACAAAGCACACATTATCTTCCAGACATTGCTGAATGTATACCAGCAAATTCTTGTTGTTTGTCCTCTATCTGTCTAGACTTCTTAAAGACCACTTATTCTCCTTCTATTTTCACACAACTTTCTGTGCACTTAATTAGTTTCCAAGTAATTTCTTGGAGATTCAAACTTCTCCAGTTAGGGTTTTCTTAGGGAGTGGGACAGGAGTTAGGGGTCTGCAAGTGAGATACCAGGTAGACAAAATCAGAAGATAAGTATCTCTTGGTAACTCTTTGCCAAGCAACCCCTTATTAAAACTCTCAACATTGCCCTATTCCTCTATTAATGGGAAAAATCATAGAATTTTAGGGGCTGGAAGAGCCCTTTGAAATAATTTAATCCAGTTTCTTTTGTTGGTACAATAATCTGCACTTTTGGCCACTTAAATTGACTTCTCCCGTAAATTTCCATCTTTTCTTTATTCTTTTGTCTGAACAGTAGATGTTCTCCTATAAAGACTACTCTCCCCCTAAAGTGTTGACCCCATTGTATTTATTGTAATCATATAATGTATTGTCCAACTGGGACACTACTGAAAACAAAGGGGAGAATTATTAATAACAAAGCCAGGACAATAGGCAAAAGCAGGATTGTCCTGCAAAAACTCGGACGTACGGTCATCACCATTTCTGCAGCCCCCTCCATACATTTAAACCTCGATTCTTAATATAGCTCTTGTTCCAGTTACTTTTTCAATCTCTCCTTTCCATTTGCTTAGAAACCAAATCCCCTATTTATTGTGAACTGTCTCTGTGATCATCTTTAGGGATTCGGGGTGTGGTTTGCTCCTTAGGTAAGACTTATCTCCTGCCTTGAGAAAGAATGAGTGGGGAGGAATGAAAGGCAGCTGTTTCTCCCAAAGCTCCCCAAAAGGCAGACATTTATCTGGTAAAAACGCCGAGTAAGAAGTTCAAGGTAAGAATGCTGAGACAGAACAATAGTTTTGCTATAAGTAATCGTTGCTTCTGCTTTTCACTATCCATTCATTCTTGCCTCTTAGCTTCTACCCCTATTCAAAATCTCTCTGACTTTCTTCATCTTCCCTCTTCTCCTCTCTTGAAATGCTCGTCTTTGCTTCCAGCATCAGTCCACTCTCTGGGGAGGACCTGTGCAGTGCAGTGCACCCTTCCCAGTGTGTGAATACAGGTTTCACTGCCTTCATCTTTGTTTGCCTCTGGCATGTGGCAGACAGTCCCCCCTCCCCCACCGCCCACCCCCTGCAGTGACAGCTCAATAAATATCTGTTCATTGGAATGCAAATATGGGGCTGTAAGTGGATCTTCAGGGTTCTGTTTGTAGCAAACTCCTTTCTTTATTCTTCCCCAGGAAGACTGAGTATTTTGGCGTTGTCATCGCTTCACCTGCAAGAAGAAACAACTAACATCCTTGGAGAGTCGTTGATTCACATAGTAGAAGTCAAATTTTCATCAACTTACTAAATCTCCAAATTTAGTGCCTCGTGGGAGATAAAGTGCAAGGATCCAGGAGTATTGGGGTATCCTGATTTCAGATACTGATGAAATCAAAAGTTACACTTAAGTGTCTCTCCGTTTTTGAGTTTTGGCTCCTGTCTCTTAAAGGTTCACCGCCCTCCACAAAGCCACTAACTATATAATGAGAGTCCACTGGTGGCTGCCTGATGACCCCTTTGTAGGTATTGGTCCAAGCTGGTTTGGCCTCAGAAGTGTGGTTAGAGACATCTTTACTGAGGATTTATGATATTTCTTTTAGGATATTTGTTTATGATATTTGTCAACTCTGAGAATTTGTCTGTTAGCAAGGCTAGAACCATTTCCTGACCCCCTTCCATCTTCTGCCCCAAATCTCCAAAGGTTCAAAAAGAATCGAGTTCATTTCCCCTGAATTGCTTCTTGATCATTATTTTAATGTCAACCTCATCTTGATTTCTCATTCGCAGGCTGACTAGCAATGAGGAGGAAAATATTGATCGTTTCCCAGGAAGCTGCTTCAAGACTCCAGGGCATTGAACACACAGATTTGGGCAGGGCCAATAGTTTAGAAAATCCTTCAGGTTCTAGATATTTAGTTGCATAGAATCTTCCACCTTGTGACCTGAAATCAATGACTCACCTTTTGCTCACTGACAGATTCAGGCCCAGCCCCTAGTGTGTGTCAGGCACCAGTCCACTCCTGACTCCTTTTTACTATAACTATACACTTTGCTCCCAGCTTTGGTTATGCTTTTGTTTCCATCAGCCTGCCCCTGCTTTCCTTCTCTGAAGATTGCCCCCAACCACTAGAGCCCTCTGTCCCCACACAGAGTTGTCAGGGTCTGGAGTATACAGTTCCTGGGGAGCCCAATGATTGACAGGTGTGGGATATGAAAGGCCAGCTCCTTTGCCTTGGGTTGAGAAAAACTCAGGCATAATTTATGCTCTAGGGTTCAGGTGGAATTACCGCCCCATGGGGCTTTGCCTGAAATTGCACCCAGGCTTAGTTTCTTTCTCTTCCCATCCTGCTTTCCCCACTGCCTTACCTGTCCCTCCTGGGAGCATTTCCTACTCAATCACTTGCCTGTGAATCCTCATCTCAGGCTCTGCTTCTGGGAAACCTGACCCAAGACAGTATTATCTCATTGAATTATCACAACCACTCTATGAGAATTAAATTTTAAAAATTTACTTTTATAATTCTCATTTATAAATGAAGAAACTGATCCCTAGAATTTAAGTGATTGCCAACTAATAAATAAGGTGTAGAGCTAGGATTTAAATCTAGAACTTCTGACTCCAAATCTTGGATCTGGTTAATTTATTTCAAAGAATTTTTGTTTGGAGGAAGACAGGTTTGCATGACAAAACAAACTCTTTTCTGCCTGAAATGCAATGGCATGCAGCTGAATGAAATTAAGTTTAATTTAGTATTTTCTATCCAGATAAGTTTAATTTTGCAAGCCTTGTGTGGCTAGGAGCTAGCTGTGTTTGTGTAGCTTGCTCTCACTGGCTGTCAACAACATGTAAATAGTCTATCTGCAGAGAGCTCACTGCTCCCTTTCACATGCCCCAAGACCTTGGCAAGCCTCCTTCGTACCAATCAGTAGCCTCCAGTAATGTAAAAAGTGATGGCAGCTACGGCTTCCCATTGCAGAGTCCCTCATTAAAACTGTGCTTGGCGGAGCAGCTGGTCCCAGATCACAGATTCTGGCTCGTGGTGGGAAGCTCTGTGGATGGAAACCACGAAGGCACACAGCTTGTTAATGACACTGTCAGAATGCAGGGTTCCTTTCCAGGTATTTCTAGAGAAATTTGGGCCATTTATCACACACACAGACATTTATTCACTCATACCTAATCTCTCATATTCTTTCTTTGGGGGAACGTTATTAATAAGCAAAACTTTTCAAAGTTTTTTTTTCTAGTCTGTTACTATAAAGAGAGAGGTGTTAGTTGAGGTGGTTAGGAGGATTCCAAGAAGTATAAGACTATCTCCTGCCCTTAAGAGAATCCTTGTGATTTAATTATTACCAAGGATAATAACAATGGTGATGACGATTGTAATACTTATCGAGCTGCTGTTTTACAGTTGATATAGTATTTTCACCTTATTAACTCATTCTTCCTGTGGTCCTTTCCCTGGAGTGGAAACTCAGTATGTTTGCGCCATACTGATTTATCATCAATAAACAGAGAAGCTTGCTCTTCTATTATTGACCTTATCAAAGGTTTCAGGGCTGTCACCTGTGGATGACCCAAACCTCAAGTTATGAAAAAGAAAACAAAAAATCAATCAATCATCTATCTATCTATCTATCTATCTATCTATCTATCTATCTATCTATCTAATTTATTTATCATTTTTACATATATCTTCAGACAGAAATTGGAATAAGTAAAGGCCAAAAGAGCTTCTATGGATACCAATTCTCTCAAGGTCTACTTGAATGAACTTCCTGTGGAATCATATTTCTAACTTCAGAAATGTGAATCCATACCCAGAACCTCAAAAATCACAAATAGAAAATTTTTGCTTAATAGATACTTGGTAGTATAAAATAACGATTTAAAAAAATTGTTGTGGCCTAACTAAATTATAATGATAATGGTTAAAATTTATTGAGTTCCTGCTACACGCTGGCAACTTTGCTAAGCACCGTGGATCCAAGAGGTATAGGGTTAGGTCCATGCCCTCGAGTAGGTTATACTCAATTTGGGAAGACCCACGTAGGTTAAGTGGTGGATGCCTGGTATAGGAAAAAAAAAAAAAACCTTACTGAATGGAGAAATTGCTCTGGTCTTACTGGAAGGAGAAATTGCTCTGACTTAGAGAGGAGATAAGATCATTTAAAGACTTTAAATGAAACAAAATGTTTGATAAATGAAAAGGCATTGGAAGAATGTTCCAGGCAGGGATAGCAGAGAGAAGTAATATTTACAGCTGGGGGTGCATGAGTCATATTTAGAAGACAATGAGCAGAAGAGTATGACTAGAATTAATTGTTAATGTAAGAGAAGGCAAAAACATAAGCCTAGGAATCCAGGTAAAGCTTAAATGCTACACCGCGAAGTTAGATCACTGGTGACAGCAACCATATACTATTTAATAATTAATGTGGTAAGTACAGTAGTAATGATGATTGGTGCCAATATTATTAAATGTCTACCTGGTCCTGCAGTTAAGTATTTAATGTGCTATCTCACTTAATCACTCTTTAAATCAGTAAGTATTTATTGCTCACTATAATCTTCAAAGCAATCTAATAAGGTATTTGTTATTACTTCCATTTTAAGATAAAAACCTAAGGCTCAGTCGGGCTAAGTAACTTAGGCAAAATTGCACAGCTAATTAATAGTAGAACTAAGATTTGGCCCTATATTTGTCTGACAAAGCCAGCATTTTTTTGTACAATGCTACATTGAAAGTTTCTGAGTCTTTTTAGAGGCAGGAATAATGGGAGTTGTTTGGGGAGGTGAGGTTGTCAGAGCAGAGAGTCTGGAAGTAGGGCAACCGCTACAATTGTTCAAACAGTGAAGTGGTGACTGTGGTGTGAGGAGAAAAATGAGAAAGGGGTCTGTGGTGAAAGTTAGGGTGACTGGAAAGGAAAAGGTGAATTCCAAAGACACAATGAAGGAATAAGAATATTCAGGACTTTGTGTTTGAGTAGAGATGGAGAGGGGAGATGCAGAGATGTTTCCAGAGGTTCAAGCCTGGGACTTGTATGTGTGTGAGATGTGATTATGATAACCAAGACTCTGTGATTTCTTAAACATACTAGAGTATGTGCATCTAAAAACAACCACTTCTTCAAAGTAGTTATCTTGGCAAATTCTGGCCTTGTTCTGACAAGGCTAAAAAATATTGGGAACTTTTCCTTCAGGACTGCCTTCAGCCACACAGGAAAAGGTCTCCTAACTAGCCAAGCATGTCTTTTCTCTGCCTGATTACCCACCTGATTTTCCAAACTTGGCTCCAAATCACTTACTTTAAAAATAATAACTGTAAGGGATTATATTATTCAGGATTCTCCAGAATATATCCCAGGAAAGCCAATAGTGTATTTAGCCTGAATCTAAAGGCCTGAGGACCAGTGGAGCTGATGGTGTAAATCCCAGTGTGAGGACAGAAGACCAATGTCCCATCTTGTGCAGACACGCAGACAGGGACAAATTCTCCTTTCCTCAGCCTTTTGTTCTATGCCTTCCCTCAGTCGCTTGGGTAATGACCACCCACATTGGAGGAGGACAATCTGCTTTACTGAGCTCCCCAATTCAAAGGCTGATTTCAGCTGGAACACCTTCACAGACACACCCAGAAACTAAGTTTAGGCAACATCTAGGCACCCCATGACCTAGCCAAGTTGACACATAAAATGAACTATCAAAGGGATGAAGCTTTGCCACTCTTAAGGGGATTCTCAGGCTCTTCTCACCCCTAGGCAAATCACTTGGGCTACCCAGATGCCAGGCAGTCTTAGGTTTGAATCCTGACTCAGCCAGTTCCTCGGCCAAGTTATTTAATCCCACTGCACCTCAGGTCCATCAGCTATAAAATGGATATTACAGTTCCTTCCCTAGAATGGTGTAGTTTTAATTAAGATGCTTCCAGCAGCAAATAACAGAAAAGCCCGCTCAAGTGGACTTAAACAACGTGGAGATTTATTTGGTCACATAGGGAGAAGTCCAGAGGTAAAGAGGGCTCCAGGCAGAATGAAATTAAGGCCGAGTTTAAGTTTTCTCCAGTTTTCTTGTCTCTGCCCTTTTCTGATTTTCAGTTTCAGTGTCAGGCTAGCTCCCTTTGCATTTGCAAAAGAGACATCAATTGTAACTAAGGCAGTACGCTTTCTCCTTCATGTCTAGTGCAGGAGAGAGGAAAATCTCTTCCCCAACAGCTGAATATATGCACTTCTGTTCCATCTGTTTGGACCCCCTTAGGCCCCTTGTGTACCCATGGACCAATAGCAGCAAAACGCCATGCAAGGATTGGCTTAGCATGGGGTGGACTGGGCGTTGGGCAGGACTAAATAGTATAACCCATGGGCATTTCTGGCCCACAGCTAGCACACAGTAAATGTTAGTTACTTTTCCTAATAATGAAGAGAGTATTATCTGGATCAATTACATACGCATGCCTGACGATATGGGGGATGTCCTTTCTCTCTAACATGTGCCTTCACTCCCTCCTTTGGTCCAGGAGCACTGTCTCACTTCCCATCAGAGGGGACTACACGGCATGCACAAATTGGGACAGTAGCCCTGAGCTTATTTGTGCATGAAAAGCAGCATCGTTTTTAAGTACAAAGGCAGAAATGAGGACATGTGACCAGGAAAGGGATACTGATTGGGGCTGGGAAGAGGAGGACTTGGGAATTAGCAGCAAAGACACCAAAATGTTCCTGACTTTCCTTTCGCTCTGTTCCACTCCCGGTGCCATCTCTGCCATCACAATGACTCATTGTGAGGAGAAGGTAGCTCTTAACAGCAATTAGCGGGAAGTTTCAAACAACTCATCCAGCCAGGCATACTCACAACCTCATTTCATCTTTACAGATTTGGCAACTAGCTGGGAAAGGCCGGAACTGAGGCTTTCACATCTATTTAGCACCTGGTTAAGCGTCACTTGGCACCTGCCCAATGGGTCTCTACCATTTAGGGGGAATTTGCACTGATTACTGTACTAATTAAGCAGAAGTCATTGCTACTCACAATCATTAGGCTAAATCGGTTTCTGGGGAGAAGTCTTGATGAGCAGCTGCCCAAATGAAATGGATTCGAAGGCACCCCACGCACGCGGACTCATGCACTGACGGTTGCTCACACGCCATCAGCCAGCACAGGCTGGATTCTTATAACCAGGTTCTTGACGGTGACTGAACCAAGGGATAGTTGGCAATCTCAAAGCTAGGAGACACGAGCTGTGGAGTCTTAAAGGGGGACATGCTCATACTTAATTGAAGTAAAGTATACTAAGTAGCAAGCTTAAGGGGCAAGTCCTGCATTGAGTAGACATTTCACAGTGCTTTAACCTATAATTCTCATTCCTTTTATTTCCTTTGTGTAAGTTCTTTTGGGGTAGGCAGTGCCCTGCCCCATGACTTTCTACAATGCCCTGCAGGCAACTTAGAGAATTTTATAGACTCATTTTGTGACTGGAGTATAGTAGATTATCTGCATTATGATTCTTGGGATGTATATGAAATTGGCATTTGCCGGACAATAATTTTGACAGGAGGTTTTGTGTGTGTGTGTGTGTGTGTGTGTGTGTGTGTGGTGAGAAGGATATATGAAGTATGACAATTAAGTTCGCAAACTTGTTGCAATGATATTGCTAACCTTTTTTGGTATCAGAGGGATTATTCATTATGAATTTGTACCAACTGGACAAACAGTTAACCAAGTTGACTATTTGGAAGTGTTGAAAAGGTTGCGTGAAAAAGTTAGACGACCTGAAGTTTTCACCAATTCATGGCTCTTGCATCACGACAATGCACCAGCTCACACGGCACTGTCTGTGAGGGAGTTTTTAGCCAGTAAACAAATAACTGTATTGGAACACCCTCCCTACTCACCTGATCTGGCCCCCAGTAACTTCTTTCTTTACCCGAAGATAAAGGGAATATTGAAAGGAAGACATTTTGATGACATTCAGGACATCAAGCGTAATACGACGACAGCTTTGATGGCCATTCCAGAAAGAGTTCCAAAATTGCTTTGAAGGGTGGACTAGTTGCTGGCGTTGGTGCATAGCTTCCCAAGGGGAGCACGTCAAAGGTGGCCATAGTGATATTCAGCAATGAGATGTGGAGCACTTTTTCTAGGATGAGTTCACGAACTTAACTGTCCGACCTCGTATAGCAATAGCCTTGATATCCAACATGTTGACAATGCTTGTGAGCAACTGAGGACCTTTCCTGTGGGCAACAGATTGTCAGAAGAGACCAAGAACTCCTCAAATAATAACATCAGATACTAGACCTGAAGACAAACTCTTTGAATAAAGGCACAAACTGCATCTGACGACTTGACCTTCTCCCTTTCTTTTATAACACGGTTGCTGCTTTTTATAGAATGTTGTTTTGGAAGCCAGCGGGATGTTGAACTGTGTCACTATTTTGAACAATATAATGTGGGAAAGAACCTGACCTGTATGTATTTGGGGATGAAATTTACTCCTTTGGGATAGGCTTGAAACATTGTATTGTCTACTTCTAAGATGCTAATGTGTCTCACGAGGTCAGTAAATTTTCCTGATATCACACATGCTGATATATTCCTGTCTTCACCAGGTTTTTCTGGAACCTTAAGAGAGGTTGTTTCTTTTAGGGGAGGAGACAAATTGCTCCATATCATTTAAAATTGTGATAATATTTTGGAGCAATTGCATCTCACTTTCTGGAAGGTCAGCGAAAGGAATTCAATTTGAAGCCAATGGCAAATATCAGACATGGGTACAATCCCATATAGCAAATACCACTGCAATGAAAATCTCTACATCCCACTGATTCCCAATGGCCTATTTATGTCAGGCAGTATTCAGTGACAGGAAACTTTGTTCTAAATAACAATATGGATAATCTCTTAAACTTTGTTCTGGTGGGAAACTATTGCCAAAAATCTTGAGAGAGTGGGGCTGTGAGTACTGACTTGGGTAGGGGCGTCTGCAGGAAGCTCTCAAAGGAGATTATTTGAGAGTCTAGTGGAGAGAGGAAACCAGATAGTGAGATGACCATGAGGACAGGAGCCCTTTCAAAAACACACGGACACCTTGGGGTTTATTTAATCTTCCACGTTGAAGGAAAGGTGACCTGGGAAAGCTTGGTAATTTGGGACACACAGGTAGAAGACATTTGGGTGACATTGAAATTCTATTCTACTGGGGACTTCCCTCATTTAGTGCAGTGCTTGGTACTTGCTAGGTGTATATTACACAGGTAGGGTGCGTATGAAATGAGAATGGACAAAAAGGTATCCCGTAAGTACGAAGGTGCTGCACAAAAGTTAGATATCATAGCTGATTATAAGATTTTAATGACTTATCAAGTTCATTTCCACAGAGGAGGTTGGATAGGACACAGATGGGAGGTGATGATGAAAGCACGGAAAGCGCACGGAGATGGGGAGTGAAGGAAGCTGAAGACTTTGTTCCCCAATTATAACTGAGAGGGATTCGCTGCCCTTTGGGTTTGAAAGAGATGAACATTTTCATCTTTTGCGTAACTGTTTGTTTAGAGACTGGGTATTTATTGCCTGAACCCCTGTGTCCCATTGAAGGAACAGCACACCTCTGCAGTCTTTTTTCTCTCTGGTTTGAGAGACAGATAATGCATGTCCCAGCCGCTCATTTCCTCCCCCTCCAGAGTGCTGGCTCGGCAGTTATGAGTAAGCTCAGCAGATCAGTTGGCCACTAACAAGGCCACCAAGGAGCTTTGCTTGTTCTGCAGTCACAAAGCTATTCCCTGGCCCTCTAGATGTGTAGAGCATCCCAGGGACGGACCCTTCGGATGAGAACTCTGGGTGGAGCATGTGGACTAGCTACACTTGGCCTGAGCTGTGGGATGGTCGTGAGAAGTCCAGCTGTTACATGGGCTCAGCTGCTTCTCTACTTACAGGTTCCCCCCTGTAAATCCTATTTTATATCTATACCACATGATTCCTTTTGCTCCTTGGCAATAGGGATCCTTTTCAAAATGAGATTCAGGCTTTCCAGGTAACTGGAATGCCAGAGGGACAGTCCCCCTGCTGTGAGGGATTAACAATCAAGAGAACTTTTTTCTGGGAGTGGACAGACATGCCCTGTAAGCAGGAGAAAGAGTGGGAAGGGGAGAGGGGAGAAAGGTGGATTGAATCTTCTTGATGCTGGGGAGAAGCCAATTTCCAGACTTTTCTTTTGAAAGGGATGTTGATTGGTGCTTTTCTCCTTACTTCTAGAAGCTTCCTAGAGCGCTGAGCTGCTGGGGGCTGGCTAGTTTTTTGCTTGTTTTCAGGGAACATTTGCTGAGGGGAAGGAAGGTTCTGTCTGGCTCCTAAGTGAGGACGGAATGAGAGATGTCCCTGACGCAGAAGCGTGGCCCAGTGGAGTGGTTTGTTGATCAGCATGGAAAGATACACGACAGAGCTGTGGGCGCAGAGGCTGAGCAGGCACAACTCCTGCCTGGATGGGGCGTCCATCCTTCAGTAGCCTCTCGTTCAGTTGTCTGTTTCTTCCAGAAAGTGCCCCAGAGAGCCCACCTGAAGCTCCTGGGCAGATACCACTCCCATCTCCTGCTGGGTGAAAAGTCTGAGTCTGGACAGGAGCCGCTGCTTTATCATCCCAGAGGCTGGCTAAAGTAACTACAGCAGGGACTGATTTCTTTTACTGCTGAAAAACAGTCTTTCTGCAGATGGAAGGTGGCAGTTTTTGATCCAAGAGTATTGATTTGCTGCAATCAGTCTCCAGTTGCAGAAAAACTCTGCACCATTGGCTGGCTAAGGAAGGCGAAAGCAGCCTCAGCCAGCAGATTCAAGTTGAGATGGGTCAGATGTGGGTGGAGCCTGCAGGCCTTCAGTAGCTCAAATAAGGGGCTTCTCTTCTCCTCTGGCCTTGCCTCTGTCCATACAGCAATGGTTCCAACCTCAGCATGAGAGTCGGACAGCCCTAGCTTCCAGTTCCCCTTCCCTCAGGTACTGGCTGTGTGGACTTGATCAGGTACTTAACCTCTACTCATTCACTTTCAGAGTCACAAGAATTTTCCTGAGCTCCTACTGCACGTACCAGACACTATGCTAGGGCCTAGGGAGAAGGGGTGGGGATAACAGTTCACCCCAGCTATAAAATCCAACCAACACTGTACCACAGTCTGGGGTTGCTGCCCAATGAATGCCAGCCTCAGTTCCTGGGGAATCTCTGCATCTTCACACACCTGTGAGGCAGGTTTGGCTCCCTTTGTATTCTGGGTTTGTGAAAACTGCCAAAGGTACAGATGGGAAGGAATCTGCCTGGCTTCCCTCTCTAGCAGTTTAATTGGGAAAGAAACTTGGGCCCAAGTTGGCCCCTCATGTTCTGTGAAAAGTGCTATTTTGTCTTTCGTCAAAAAGAATCTGGAAGCAGCCAGAAGCTCTGTCTAGAACAGAGTGGCAGCTATCACTTGAGAGAGGCCCTGGTATAAATCACGCGGACGCCAGGAAAGGAGGGCAGTTTCAACTAGAACATTAGGGCACTGATGACTTTTATCCATCAACGACCTGCCAGGAAACGGCGTTGTGCTTCTTTTTCCTTTTCCTACAAATCAACACTGTAGAGCTGAAAACTCTAAGCCCCGCATCTACCCTCTTTGAACAGAAATAAAGGCCATTTCTGAATACCCAAAGGTGGCTCTTTAAACACGTCTCTGCCCGTGTCTGACTTTCCGGGACAGGCATTGCTGAGCTGGTCAGCACTCTTGTCGCCTTTTCTTCTGGGCTGCCTGAGTCATGATTGTGGGGCTCTAGGAGCTAAGCATATTCCAAAGTCATAGTACCTTCCAGTTAAACATGGCAGTTTAACCCATGCGGTCAGCCCTTTTGCCTCCTGAAACCTCACCAAAATGACTGCCAAAGCATAAAATGTGAATCACAAGATAGAGGAAATGTGAGAAACTCTGGAAGATGTCAATTCACTCTTGGAGGATGGAAAGCAGATGGAGGAATGAATGGTGACTGACTCACCAGAAGAGGGGAAAGCTTTGGCTTCAGAGCCCACAGAGAAGGGCACTGAGGAGAACCATGCCGATGACCCCAGAAGTACAACACGGGCCCTGACTCACGGGCTGAGCCAAACGGTTGATTGGAAATCTGTCTAGGTTCAGTTAGAGCCCCAGGTCCCTCCCCAGTCTTTGCACAGAGGTGATAACCAAACTCCTCCCTTCCAACTCTCCTTTGAGCAATTGATCCTGACGAGGCTCCGGCTACAAGGACATTACACACTGCAAATGGTGGGGGTAACACAGGGGGACTATGGGGATCAATTAATTGTATGTCTACATTCTGAATGAGGGAGGCTTCCAGCTGCCTTGCCCTGCTTTGCCCTCTAAATGTTGACAGCTGGGGCCTAACCCCCCATGGGAGAGGTGGCATCTCTGGAAAAACTGACCAGGACATGCTTACAGATCTTGATGTCCGAGGGCCCATTTAAACCATGGAAGTTGATAAGCCTGGCCTGGGAACTTCGCCTCACTTGCATTTTTATTTATTTCTTTTTACTTAGTTTTTTTATTATTTTTTTTAATTACCAGGAAGTTAATTTGTTTGAACTCAAACTGAAAACTCCATCCCCCTGTCGTGGACAGCGGCTGAAATCTCGGTCGGTTCCATAATTTAGCCTTGACTGAGTGGTAAAATCTGCCCGAATACTGTGGTTCAGGAGACAGCAGAGATACGGTGGGAGTTTATATGCAGAATTTGGGGCTCCCTCTGTCTGAGTCTCTGCTTTCCAGATTGCACCTCACTTTGTTGTTGCCCAGGATTGATTATTCAAGCCAGTAAGCCTGGGGGTTTTCATTAGAATTTTTTCCTTCTGGTTGGTACAGAATTTTTACCCTCTGGTTGGTACAGAATGGGACTTGTTCTCAAGATAAAGGCTGTAACAAAATGAGAAATGACCTATTGCTTCTAAATGTCAACTTTTCTCCAATATCTGGCTGCTTTTGGTCACTCTTCAGTACCTTCAGATAGTTGTTTTTTATATTTTGTTCAAGGTTTACGGAGAACAAAACCTCCGTTTCTGGGGGAGGATTGGTCTGATAAGAGCTAATAGGAACTACATTTTCGTAGTCATTACTTTTTAGTAACTTTTATTCGCCCGTCACTTTTCTCCACCTTACTTTTAAATGTAAATGAACAGCTAAGGATCAACAGAAGGTTGAGGAGAGCATCCAACATAAAAGATGGAGAAACAGAATGAATCATAAAAAAGTGGGGGAAAGGTTGGGAAGGGGACTGCTCAGAATAAACAAGAGATATTGCTCAGAGTAGAACAAAACTTAAAAATAAACCCTCTATAATAATATTCTTAGAAAGACAAAAATATTTAATGTGCAAAACAAACGTCAGCTACTATTTGGAAAAAAAATCAGAAAACAAGAAAGATCTTAGAAATTTAAAAATAGAATTACAGAAATATTCAATACCATGTTTCCCTGAAAATAAAACCTAGCCGGACCGTTAGCTCTAATGCGTCTTTTGGAGCAAAAATTAACATAAGACCCATTCTTATTTTAACATAATATAAGACCGGGTCTTATATAATGTAATGTAATGTAATATAATATAATATAATACCGGGTCTTATATTAATTTTTGCTCCAAAAGACGCATTAGAGCTGATGGTCTGGCTAGGTCTTATTTTTGGAGAAACATAGTAGTAGGAGAAATCTCTCATAAAGTAAAACAAAAATACAGATGTGGACAATAGGAAAGAAAAATACAAGAATATTAGAGAATCAATCTAAGAGGGCCAACATCTGACAAATAGAAGATCTTGAAAGGGAGTGTAGAGAGGATGGTGAGGAAGATATTATCAAAGAAATAACACAAGAAAATGTCCTTGAACTGAGGGTTTTGAGTTTAGATCAAGATTTAGCAAACAAGAGTCCATGGGCCAAATTCACCTTGCTACTTGTTTTGTAAATAAAGTTTTATTGGAATAGCCATGCTCCTTTGTTCACATGTTGTCTTTGTCTGCTTTGCTACAATGATGAACTTGAGAAGTTGTAACAGACAACAGAATATTACTCGGCCATAAGAAAAGATGAAATACTGCCATTCACTACCATGTTGATAGATCTTGAGAGTATCATGCTAAGTGAAATAAGTCAGACTGAAAAAGTTGAGAACCGCATGACTTCACTGATATGTGGGATATAAAACTGAAAGCAACAAAGGAACAAGACAAACAAAGAAACAAAAACTCATAGACAAAGACAACAGTTTAGCACTTACCAGAGGGTAGAGGAGAGGGGAGGTGTGTAGAAGAGGGTAAAGGGGATCAAAAATACAGTGCTGGCAGGTGAACTGACTCTGGGTGGTGAACACACAATGCAATATTTTGATGATGTATGATAGAAATGTACACTTGAAACCGATATAATTTTCCTAACCAATGTCAGACCAATAAATTTAATAAAAATTAAAAAAAAAAGAAGTCGTGACAGAGACTGTATGGCCCACAAAGCCTGTAATATTTACAATCTTTTCCTTAGCAGAAAAAAGTTGGCTGACTCCTTGTATGGATGAAAAGCTCCTGACATCGGCCAACACAATGCAAAAAACAAAGAAAGACCCAGACTAAGGACATTACTGTGAGTTTTCAGACCACCAGGGATAGAGAGGAAATCCTAAGAGATTCCAGAAAGAAAAGAAGGTTACACACAAAAGATCAAAAATCAGAATGGGATAGAACCGCTCAAAAGCAACATTGGTGGTTACAAGAAAGTAGTGATGACTTAAAAATGCTAGAGGAGAAACAACTTTCAATCTGGAATCCAATCCAGTGTAAGGGTACGATAAAGGTGTTTTCAGACAGCCATGACTCAAATTTTGTACTTTTAGTTTTCTGTGGGGGATATGCTTCAGCACAATCAGTGAGTAAACCAAGAAAAAGGAATGCAGGATGGGGAGGAGAAATCCTGGGATGACAGCTGTGTTCCAGGCCCAGACAGCGACCAGTCCAGGCAGGAGCAGGGGGGTGGCGGGAGGGTCTCCAGGGAAAGCCCATGGAATTGATAACTTGTCTGTGCAGGGGAAGGAAACTTCCTCTGCCCTCTCAGATTCTGTGGCTGGCCTAAGAATGAAACTGACATAAGACATTAACAGGAGAAAAACATACACATTTATTCAATATTTTCAGCTGTACACGTTAGTCTTCAAAAGGAAAATGAAGACCCAAGGAAGCCCTTAGGCTCAAAAGCTTATAAACCTTATTATACAAAGAATAATAAATTATGGGAATGTGACAAGACAAAGGAACTTGGGCTTGGGCTTGGGGCAATAAATTGTGGGCCAGGGACTAGTAAATATGAGGTGGGGAATGGATGGAAGATAAGGGTTATTTGAGTTAGTTTGGATAGGTCTGTTCTGGCATCATCTCCCAGACTCTGGTGATAAGATTGTTCTTCTCTTCCTGGTACAGGAAGGGCACCTTTCTCAGGGGGAATTTTATGACCTGCTTTTCGGTAGAAAGGGGGAGCTGAGAGAGCCCTTTCTGAATCTGCTGTTTCTCAAGTGTTTCAGCTCAAACTCACCAATATGGCAAAGCTGCATATTTTTTTTTTTGGGGGGGAGGGCATGTTCCAAACCTCTTCATCTCTGTGTTGGACCAAGCAGAGGAGAACATTGAGAGAGATTCATAAACTGGTGAGTGTTTGGGAACCCTTAGCACTGGTTATATGGTAAAGTAAGCAACTCACCCAAAAAATGCAATTATTTCAGGGAAAGCAGCAAAAATTATTTGAGAAAGGAAATGTAATCACAGTACTGATTCAACACTGAATAATAGTCATACAATCTGCCAGGGGGCCATAGTGGTTCCCCCTCTTGTCAGGGGGGTGTGAGGAACACCTCCTTCCCCCTTTCCCCCCAGCCCTGGGGAGGCAGGAACCAGAGATACTGATCTCAGTTTGCTCTTTCAGCAATTTTTAAACTTCCTAATATTGCAGATTAAATTTCCCTCTATTGGATTATCTGGCCTAGGTGTATGGAGGCTGACTGGTACCGAAGTCAATTAATAATGTCTAAAATGGATAAACCAAGAAATAGCCGTGTAAGCATCATGCTAAAAATATGGAAGTAAATATAAGAACAAAAAGACAGTGAAAGAGTTGAAAGTGTTTGCCTCTGCATCCAGGGGTAGGGATGGGGATAAGAGGGGTGTATTAGAGGAGAAAAAGGGACAGGTTAATGGCCTTTTTGGTTCTGGAACTCAAGGTTTTGGTGTGGTTTGAAAGAGAATGATCATGACCTGCTCTGTCCAAGCAGAATGATTGAGCCCCTCCCCACCCCCAGCCCATGTACCTCTGCCACCCCTAATCTGTCAGCATGGGAGCCAACACAAGGAGTCTCTCCAGGGAGAGGGGAGATGAGAGAAGCAGCCCCACGCACCCAATGGGAAGTCAGAGCTCAGGAGGCAGCGGGTCTAAAATGGGTCTCCTGTGGTGGGAATGAGGCAGAGGTTCTAGGAGCAGTGATGTCTGATTTCCATGGGGTGCGTTTTCCTGAGCAATGCTATAATCCTCATCTTCTGTTGAGAAAAGGGCGGCCTATATTAGAGATGTTAGGGGGAGTAAAAGATGGAGGGGCCAGCATGGATAGAGTGTATGGATAGAGTGTCCATACATAGTGAACAAGACTCAAAGGCCAGAGAGGAGCTGGAGTTCAGAGAGAGAGAGAGCGTGACAAACTCCATGAGTGACAAACTCCATTCATCCCCTCTGGAGTGCTCAGAAATACAGGGGAGGGAGCTGGACCTCCTGCTGTTCAGTCTTTCATGGATTCAACAAATATCTACTAAATGACTTCTGTGTTCCAGGTCCTGTCTGGACTCTGGAGACACAGGGTAAATAAGAAAGTCTTTGCCCTCATTTTATTTATCTGAAATTGTTTCCAGTGTCCTTTGTCTTAACAGTTTCTCTTTAAAAGTTCCTCTTTCATCTAATTAGCGTCACTGGCTAAGTTTAGGCCATCAGCCCTCAAAGGTGATGTCAGATAAGCAAGATACACTTTGCTGACCTCACCAATGATGACCATTTACTGGTGGTGTTATGTGCCAGGCATCCAGTAAAGCTCCCTGTGTATCTGATTTAATGTGACAACAACCAGGGTCTGTCTGACCCCAAAGCCCTGTCCTGGACCATTTACCATCACTCAAATACTAGCATCTTAAAAGGCTAATTTACTTTCCAAGAAAAATACTTCAGACTTAGCCTGTAGAGGGTTATTTTAGAATCCACATCTTCGGGAGAAGGATAGTTTTTAAAGCACTCTTTCTCACAGGGGAGTTTTTTGATTGTCATTTAGATCAAATATGCCTTGGTTTAGATAACATCACTGTTAAAATAGTCTCTCTGTTAAAATGTTATGATATTCCCTTTCAAATTCTGATCCCTTGTTTTCCAGTCTCTAGAAAGTGCTTTCTGGGCTGCCACCAACATTTAACATGTTAATACACAAGAGAGTACACCTTCAAACATACACAATAGAATTCAATTCCCCACAGAGCCTCCTGAAAGGCAGGTGGTGGTAGGGGACAGATGGCATATGACCTAGTCTAATAGTCTCATGCAAATTGCCTCCGTGCTTATTAGAATATAACTTAGGCCATCTCTAGGGACTGTTGTAAAGAAATCCCTGGGAGAAAGAAAAATGCTAAATTTTTATTTCAATTACCAGTATGTTCTTTAATTAAAATGAAATGCCCCCAGTGTGCTGGATGCTTTATGGGATCCATCACGAAGACCATGCTCCCAACTCTCAAGGGATTTCTATCAAGGAAAGATATGACACATTCTGGGTCCATAGAGGGCTAGACAAATTATATAAAGACAAGGAGAAGGGAGGGCGCTTGATCTTTTTTCCCTAAGTCAGAGACTAAAGAGACTGAACCCTGATTAACCTTTCTTCTCCTCTATGGAGTCTTGCTGCGGATAGAGAAAGAGAGTGAATGGAACAGGAGTGATGCTTTCTTTCTTTTAGCGTGCACAAGCTCACCTAGAAATCAGCAGCACCAACAAGATAAATAAAAGCCATACAGGCTCTTCCAGACTTTATTATAGTTCATTTTCTCTCCTGCCAAAATATCTTGAGAGTTTGTAAGGAAAGTAACTGTTTTTGAGCAACTTCTCCTGCTCATTCTGTTCTGAGGGATGAGGAATAGGAGATGGCCATGTGTGGTGAGTCCATATGATACGGTTTGATCAGAGTCTGCTATGCTTTTTTGTTTTTCCTCTGTGCTTTTCTGTGGTGGTAATGGTGGTATCTTCTGTTCCTGCCTGGGTGTCAGTTTACTTGGACATAGTCATGCTAGGTATATGCATCAGTTAAGATTAGTTTAGTAAGGCTGCAAGTAATAGAAAACTGTGTTACAGGATATATCTTTTTTTTTAAATGGTAAAGTTATGACTTTCATACAAATATAGAATGAACACATATCAATGATTTTATTTAACTCATTGATTACAGAGGGACCCAACAAAGTATTATAACCAATTCAAAGGAAAATCCAGAGGACAGAGACATCTATAGGCGATGAGGAATACCAAAACGAACTTGCTTAGTGGAGCAAAACGGGGGGAGATCAGCTGCAGCTCTGCCAACAAAATTCATTTGCATGTTTGTGGACAAGAATGATTTGCATTGTTGGCAGTTCCCTATAATTTACAGAGTTGTAAAATAGCTCAACAGTACTGAGACATGCAGAGACCCTATAGAATCAGATAATCTGGAAGAATGCACTAGCTAATGCCTAATTTTCCTTTGAAGACAATCGGTTCCATTTTAAAGTCTTTCCATTTTTCTTCCCTTTACCTTACAGTGGCTTAAACCAGAAAAGCATTTATTTTTCTCACGTACCGAGAAGCCTGGAGATAAGCAGTCCTAGGATGGTGCAGGGGTTTATAGGGGCATTAGACCCAGTCTCCTTCTGTCTCCTCCTTTCCATTCTTAGGTTCATCCCTATGGTTTCAAGATGGCTGCTATGCCTCCAGGCAGCTCTTTCTGAATTCCAGGCAGGAAGAAGGGAGAAAAGCCCTAATCTTTCTCCTTTTGAGATTTTTCTCTTCATATTTGGGAAGGGAAAACCTCCTCAGGGATCATATGGCTAACCGTAGCTGTAAGGGAGACTGGGAAGGTGAGTCCTCTGGCTTTTTTCACTCTTCAGCAGAGGAAAACAAAGCAAAAGGGGGCACTCCATGGTATGGAGGCAGCAGTCTATATCTGCCATGCTATACTTCATCTCTTATTAATAGTTTCAAATGCAGATCATAAGTTTCTTCATTTACTACTATAGATAAACTTATATTTAAGATTTTGAAGACATGTAGATTAGGTGTATGCAGCTACTGGTAAGGCTATAAAATGTTGAGCTTAAATATAAAAACCCAACCTGCTACTGGGAGGATTATGAACTGAGGCTCCAAGTTCAGAAAATTCCTCAGGCATGCAGAATTGTTTGGGAGAAAAGGTCCAAGAAAATAAACTGATACACAGAAGGAATTTTTTTCTTTCATGCTTTTTAGAAGTGAAAATTGAATTAAAAAATTTATCAACTAGAGGCTTTTGTGATGTAGGTGGAATTTGTAGCAATGGAATATTTGAAATGTTGTGTTTGATCCAGGAGGGTTATTCGTTTGTGTTTTTTCTCTTAGATTTTCTTTTCTTTTTGACAGGGACATGTGAGCCACATGTTTCTAGGTAGTGCCCTGAAAAGCCTTACCTGTTATCTGGGAACTTGATGACACTTTGAAAACATAAGAACTCAATTCTATTGATGTGTGTCACTGTTTGGTGAAAAAAAACTTTCCTCTATCCTTCAAGTTTCTTTCGGTTGGTCTAATAATTAAATCTACATGAAGAAGATTAATAAAATAACCAAATTTAATGATATTCATAGTTACGGGAACCCACATACATGAGCCAGAGACTCCACATACATGAGAATTTCAGGGACTCAAAGTTAAAATGAGGTGTATATGACATTCTTAGCTAAGAATAAGGTAAGGCACCTTGGGGCTTCAGAGGGGAGGAAGATCACTGCAGGGCCATTCAGTAATTAGAAGCTTGCCCTGCCATATAGATGGGTCAAAAATGGTTACCTCTGGTCATCTCTTATTATGGGTAAGGCCCCTATCTTAATTTCTCCTATGTAGTTAAGAGGGGTGGGGGAAGGTAGAAACAGAAATTTCCCTTGAATGTGCAGTGTCTCGATTGCTTTTAGCTCAAAACAATTCACATATCACAGAGGAACATCTCGGGGTGATTCATTCTGAACCTCTAGAACTGCAGCCTTCTATATCCAAATCTATTCAGTAATTCTTGCCTCTGCTTTCTACGAGTGGGTCAGGTGTATAGTTAGTTAGCTCCTCCTTGGGAACTGGTTTCGGTAGCATTAGCCTAGTGTCCGCCCCCTCACCTGCCCCCAAAAAATGTCTCAAAAGACATTTGACATTTGGATGAGATTTTAATTATGATTTACTGAGTATTGTTACTTAGATATCTAGAAGCAATCCTACATGTCTTGCACCATTCATCTCACCTCACTCAGGAAGTGGTAAGAATGTTTAAACCATGCAAGTCTAGATGTGTGACTCCTTTCTCTTTTGAAAGCTAGACCACCATCCCTGGCTGGTGTGACCTATAGGAGAAAAAAATTCTTTTTCTCTCTACCCATTTGTCTCAGTCCATTCAGGTTGCTATAACAGAATACCACAGACTGGGTGGCTTATAAACAACAGAAATTTATTTCTCACAGTTTTGGAGGCTGGAAAGTCCAAAATATCAGGGCACCAGAAGATTCAGTGTCTGGTGACGGCTATTTTTTTTCTGTGTCCTCACATGACAGAAGGAGTTAGGGGACTTTCTGAGGTCTCTTTTATGAGGCATTAATTCCATTCCTGAGAGCTCGCCCTCATGTCCTAATCACCTCCAAAGTCCCCATCTCCTAATGCCATCGCTTTGGAAACTGGGTTTCAACATATGAATTTTGTGGGGACACAAACGTTCAGTCTACAGCACCATGTTAGGTTCATTGGCTAGGTCCTTGTAAATTAGACTGCCAAAAGCTAGATTAACAAGGGAAAAACAAACAGAAGTTTATTAGCATCTGCATTGATCTAATACACACAAGAACACTTAGCAATAAGTAATTCAAAGGAGTGTTTAGAACTTGGGTTTATATAGCATCTTAACAAAAGAACAATAAGTTTTAGAGAAGTGACAAAACAAAGGAAAAGAACTGAGTTTTTAGGGTGACAAATTGTGAGAAGGCAAACTAATGGACAATAAGGGCTAGTTAGTAAAGTTGGTTGTGTACATTCCTCCGGTGTCATTTGTGGGCTGATGAGAGTATGGAGTGATCTCTGGTGATTTACTTCTGTCTCGGATGGGAGACAGGGGAAGGGGTCACCTTTACAAATTCATGTCCTGCTTTTGGGCAAATAGGGGAATGGCAGAGAGCTTTTCTTGTATCTGCTTCTTCTCAGTTGCCTTCACTCAAGATAATCCTTTTGCCAAAGCGGTATATTTAGGGGTGGCATATTCTGCTATGCTCCAAACCCAAATGTTACGGGTGGTCTTTTCTGTGGAGCAGCTGTCATGTTTGTCCTTGATGCTCTTTCTGCTATGTGAATTTCATTTCCCAGTTCTACTTTTCAACTTTCTCATTTCCTTTTGTTTTTATGTGGCTGTTTTCTTCCTCTCTTATCTCTTGTGCCTTTTCTTGACTTAGTATCAATTTTTCATTTTTTTTTTTTTAATTAAGCCCCTTTCCGATTTTTTGGCTTCATTTCCTCTCAGAATGCAACCAGGAGGACAGTCTCCTTAGGAAATAGACGCCCCATTTCTGGGAGTTCCTGCTTTTTAGACACAAAGTCAGGAAGCTTTATTTAGTTCAAAACATCTATAGCCACAGCTGGTGGCAGAGGCCTACAGGCTGTCTCTTGATTAGCACCCTGAATTGACCAGGGAAAACTACACCTCAGGGCTTTTAACCTTTCTTGTGGGGGTCCCAACCCCAATTGTCCATTACATTTTGATGGATAGTGTAGCGCTGGAGAACTGTTGACTTTCTGAAACATGTCAGTGCCCATGTAACAACGGGAAAAGAGGAGTTGCTGCTTGGAGAAGTCACTGGGCCCCTCAGCACCGTAGAGCTATTGTGGATAGTTACAGCCAAGGGTTGCCTTCCAGGCACCCAGGAACGAAATGGGAATAAATGAGGGTTTGGGGAAAATAGGAAATCCTGACCATTCTCTCTCTGATTGTGGATAGTAGAAAGAGTCATGAACCCCAAAAGCAGAGATTTGGTTCTAATCTAGGCTTTGCCTCTGTATAAGACGTGTGGTTCTTGCTTTCCATGACCTCTCTGGGCCTTACTTTTTAAAATTGTTAAATCTACAATCTCCAGGATTATTTCCAGCTCCAAATACACAGTTCTTTAATACTGTGTTTCCCCGAAAATAAGACCTAGCTGGGCCATCAGCTCTAATGCGTCTTTTGGAGCAAAAATTAATGTAAGACCCGGTATTATATTATATTACATTATATTATATTATATTATACCGGGTACTCGGTCTTAATTTACATAAGACTGGGTCTTATATAAGACAGAGTCTTATATAAAAATAAGTCCGAGTCTTACATTAATTTTTGCTCCAAAAGACGCATTAGAACTGATGGTACGGCTAGGTCTTATTTTCGGGGAAACACGGTATCTTAGAGCTTTCTATTCTCAGTGAACTATACCAACAGAATCCCACTGAAGAGCAAGGATACTCTTTTTAAGACTGGTGCTCATAAGGTGTGTTTAACAGGACAGGCATTGAACATTCAGTGCAAGCATTACATTAAGAAGTAGTAGTGCTTGTAGCTGGTCCCAGAAAAGTTCTTTATTATTAAGCTAGACTGGAACATCCCATACTGTTTCTTACGTGTCCTTGGAGTGATGGATTCAAAGAGTTTAAACAACTTCAGAACAGAAAATTCAAAATAATTTTGTTTTTGCAAAGCAAAGGTAGTTATTACAAGAACATTCTTAAACCATGTTGGAAGAGAAGTTCGCACAAGTGGATGAGATGGAGATCAACCTTGGACTGGATGTCCTCCACACACTTTGGGGTCACTGATTCCCATTCTTCAGTGCACCCAAGCATTAGGGCTTTATCTATATTCCACCTTTTACTAAAAAAAAAAAAAAAGCAGAAGCTCATCTCTCAGCAGACACATGGCTGAAACAAATATCTTGGACCATCAAGAGTAGACACCCCCATGTTGTAGGTCAGTTTAGGGAAAAGTCAATGAACAAAACGAGAGTAAGGAAGACCTTGATATTATGTTTGTGGACTCGTTGAGGCAGAGAATAGATGAAAATATGGCATTAACCTGCAAGACAAGCAAAAGGTTACTTCCTTTGACTCAAATAGTGCTGCAGTTCCTAATAACACTAACAATAATAATTATAATTGCTAGCTAAGATTTATTAAGTGTGGCTAGATATAGTGTTTAAGTGCTTTCCTATTGGACTTTCACAACTGCCCTACCAGTTAGGTAATGTTATTGTAAATGAAGAAACCAAGGCTCAGAGAAATTATTTGCTCAAGTTCTCAAAGTGAGTAAGTCAAGGCGTCAGGATTTGTATCCACATGTGTAGGTGGAATTTGTAGCAATGGAATACGTGAAGTGTGGTGTCTGATCTAGGAGGGTCATTCATCTGTGTCTTGTCTGACTTTAGAAGTCATGCTCTCAACTGCTTTGCTCTGTCGTCTTTAGTTCTTGTCAGGATGGTATGACCTCACTCAGCACAATTGCTGCCATTGCTGCTGTAAGTGCTAGTACAGCATTTCCCAGTGGAAATGCTGAGGTTCTAGAAGAAATCTTCCCCAGGGTTCCAGAAGAAATGTACTAAGCTTGTGAGGCACCCTTTGTAAATGGAGGTAGCCTCTGGGTGCATTTCTGTAGTCACTGTCTTCTCCCAACCCCCATTTTCAGTTTGTGAATGGTTTATTTTTTCCTCTTGAATGCAAATCTTTTTTCCTTCTCCAAATTACATTCCCATCTTCCTTACTAATGCAATTAGAGTCTGTTCCAGAAAGCTAAATCTGCAAGTGTTTCAGGCTAAAGCAGAAGATTCATTATATTTGTTTAATTGTAACCCAGATAGGAAACAAC
The DNA here is from genome assembly GCF_004115265.2 of Rhinolophus ferrumequinum. NCBI lineage: Eukaryota > Metazoa > Chordata > Mammalia > Chiroptera > Rhinolophidae > Rhinolophus > Rhinolophus ferrumequinum. Next base: position 30,135,151 of record NC_046289.1, read on the forward strand.
ATGAGGATGAGATTTTTATTACAATTCCCATCCAACCTACATTTCTAATCCCATTGTCCTATTTTTCCATTTCACACTGTGTGGTTGTGCAGAGCTCCCTCAGAAGGGGCTGGACAAGGCAGGGAGAACGGTCTAGAATGATTTCCTGGGCAGGGCTTGGGCATTCCTAGGTCCTTGTTTATGATTCCATCAAAACATAGTCCCCAGTTCTTAGAAACTGAGAGTTTCAACAATGTTTCCATGGTTTTCTCCATTTGGAAGGGACTGTTTTAGCACTGAGGAAATAAGGACTTTTTATAAATGTGTTGGTATCCAATATTTAAAATTCCTGTTTAGTATACCCTGAGTACATATCTCTGGGCAAAGACCCATTATTTGAGGGGTTGGACCTCTCATTCTTTTTGCCCTCGTGGTCCATCCCCCCCACTGCTTTTGAACTCAAACTGGATCTATTCAATAGATGATACAAATGCAAGGCTCTTAGTTTAAATTCCCTCAATCTATGCTAAACTATATTCGTGTTGAACAAATAAAGCATTGGAAGTTAAACAATTGTCTGTTCATTCTGTCTTTATCCTTAAAAAATGAGCTAAGCATTGCAAGGGAGAGGCACTGTGAGGCTGAGAGAATTCCCAGAGCAGCTCTGGGCTTTCATGCCTTACGTTTTCTCCTCACCCTGGTGTGCTGGTTAAACATTTGGGAGCAGTGCTCTCCTTGGGTCTTGAAGGGCTGAATTCTGGTGTATGGCTCCTTAAGATGTCTTTCAAAGGAAGGAGGAGGAAAGGGGTGGATTGCCAGGGAGTCACCTGCTCGGTGCTTCACCCTGAGAGGAAACTATGCAGGGTGAAGGAAGCACAACCCAATTGACTCAAGATCCCTGAGAGCTCTCGTGGGATTTACTGCAGTCACTCCCCGTGACGTGCATTACATAAGAATATTTTTGCCTATTGTCAACCAAGAGGGTGGCAGCTTAAACAAGCACAAAGTCTGAAGCCTCTCAAAGACAACCTGGGACCCTTTCTTTCCCTCCACCTATAGCTGAACAGGGTCAGCTCCATTTGGCATCCTGAGTGGGTGAGTCTTTCCGGCAGTTCATGAGTGTTTTCTTTCTACAATAATAATAATACCGCCAAGACTTGGTTAGAGCTTTGTAGTTCACCTAGACTTTTACATCTTTTGTGTCGTTTGAACCAAACAACTTTCTAGGCAGGCACCCACAGACATACACATTGAGGCTACTCTCCCCCAGCCCGTTACCCCACCTGGACCTGCCTTTAGACTGCAGCTGGCCTATTTCTACTTTTCCTGGCACCCAGCGAATACAATCTCAAGCATTTATTTGGATTGTTGTGAATTGAATCCAGGCTCATAGTTCTTTCCCAGTTGTCTGTCTAATTAGTTTAAATCATTAGAGGTAAGGCAGCCATGAGTGAAAACATGTTGATTTGTTCTTGTCAGGACTACTGGCCTTCTTGCATTTTATTTTTAATAAAGATCTCAAACAACAGCTTTTTTTTTTTAAGCATGTTTTCTTCATTGGTGACATTTGAGGCTTTGTGTCTTGTTGCAGTGGGAAAGTTTTGTGTGTATGTGAGGAGAAAACAATCTCCTATTTACCACCGAGTCTATCGTTCATATAACCATGGGACTGCCCATCTGCCTTCCACCAGACATTTATTGGAGGCTTCTACACCTCAGCCAATGTGTTAAGACAAAGATATAGATACCCAGTGCTGAGCCTGCGAGATGGGAAAGATTTAAGAAAAAGATCAAAAGAGAACCAGCGGGGGGTGGGGGGGGAAGAGAACCAGCGGGCCGCCCGGTGGCTCAGGCGGTTCGAGCTCCGTGCTCCTAACTCCAAAGGCTGCTGGTTCGATTCCCACATGGGCCAGTGGGCTCTCAACCACAAGGTTGCCAGTTGAATTCTTCGAGTCCTGCAAGGAATGGTGGGCTCCGCCCCCTGCAACTAAGATTGAACAAGGCACCTTGAGCTGAGCTGCCATTGAGCTCCTGGATGGCTCAGTTGGTTGGAGTGCATCCTCTCAACCACAAGGTTGCCGGTTTGACTCTTGGAAGGGATGGTGGGCTGCGCCCCCTGCAACTAGCAACAGGCAACTGGACCTGGAGCTGAGCTGCGCCCGACACAACTAAGATTGAAAGGACAACAACTTGATTTGGAAAAAAGTCCTGGAAGTATACACTGTTCCCCAATAAGCAAGTGAGGAAGGAGTCGCACAAAGAGAAAAACGGTAAATATACAGGAATTAGACCTTTCCAATGCCCAGAAATATATAACTATATGGTAGAATGGTTAAGGAAAAATAATAAAGCTACAGCCATTTCTATGTCAATATGGAGCAACATGGAGAGAACTCCCCCCACCCCCAGCTGTATTGAGATATAATTGTAATATATCATTGTGTGAGTTTAAGGTGTGCAATGTGATAATGGGATATATGTATATATTTCAAAATGATTACCACAATAAGATTAGTTAACACATCTATCACTTCTTACAGTTACCATTTTTGTATATGTGTGTTTTGAGAGCTTTTCAGATTTGCTCTCTTAGGAGCTTTCAGGTATACACGACAGTTGTTAACTACAGTCACCATGCTATACATTAGGTCCCCAGGACTTATACATCTTATAACTGGCAGTTTGTACCCTTTGGTTACCTTTACTCATACAACCACCAATCAACTTAGTTTTTGTGAGTTTAGGCTTTTTTTTTTTTTTTTTTTTTTAAGATTCCACATGTATGTGAGATCATACAGTATTTGCCTTTTTTTTTTTTTTTTGACTTATTTCACTTAGGATAATGCCCTGAAGTTTCATCCATGTTGTTGCAAATGTCAAGATTTCCTTTTGTGTGACTGAATAATATTCCCGTGTGTGTGTGTGTGTGTGTGTGTGTTTGTGTGTGTGTATCACATTTTCTTTATCCATTCATCCATTATGGACACGTAGGTTGTTTCCATGTTTTGACTATTGTACTGTTGCAATGAACATGGGAGTGCAGTTATCTCTTCAGATACTTTCCTTCTGCTATGTTCCCAAAGTAGATTAATGGATCATATGGTAGTTCTGTTTTTAATTTTTTTGAAGAACCTCCAAATTGTTTTCCATAATAGCTGTACCAACTTACATTCCCATCAACAGTGCACAAAGGTTCCCTATTCACCAGCACTTGTTATCTCTTGCCTTTTTCATAATAGCTATTCTAACAGGTGTAAGGTGATATCTCACTGTGGTTTTGATTTACATTTCCCTGATGATTAGTGATGTTGAACACTTTTTCATGCACCCATTGGATATTTGAGTATCATCTTTGTAAAAATGTCTGTTAAGGTCCTTTGTACAGTTTTAAATTGCATTATTTGTGTTTTTTATTTTTTGCTATTGAATTGTATGAGTTCCTTATAAATTTTGGATATTAACCCCTTATCAGCTATAAGGATTGAAAATATTTTCTCCCGTTCTATAAGTTGTCTTTTCATTTTGTTTATGATTTCTTTTGCTGTGCAGAAGCTTTTTAGTTTGATGTAGTCACACTTGTTGATTTTTGCTTTTATTACTTGTACTTTGGTATCATCTCCAAAAAAATCATTGCCAAGACCAATGTCCAAGACTTTACCCCCTATGTTTTCTTCTAGGAGTTTTATGGTTTCATGTCTTACATTTAAGCCTTTAATTAATTTCCAGTTAATTTTTGTGACTGGTATAAGATAGGAGTCCAGTTTCATTCTTTTGCATCTGAATATTCAGCTTTCCCAGCACTATTTATTTAAGAGACTATCTTTTCTCCATTGAGTATTCTTGGCTTCCTTGTCAAATATTAAATGACCATACATGTGTGGGTTTATTTCTGGGCTTTTGATTCTATTCCAGTGGTTAAATTTTTTTTTTCTTTTTATGCCAGTGTAGACTGTTGATTACTATAGCTTGGTCGTGTAGTCTGAAATCAGGAAGTGTGATGCCTCAAGCTTTTTTTCTTTCTCAAGATTGCTTTGGCAATTAAGTCTTGTGTGGTTCTATATAAATTTTAGGATTATTTGTTGTTCTCTGAAAAATGCCTTTGGAATTTTGATAAGAATTGCTCTGAATCAGTCGATGGCTTTGGATAGTATGAACATTTTAACAATATTAAATCTTCTGATACATGAACATGGGATCTTTCCATTTATTTGTATCTCCATTTTCTTTCATCAACGTCTTACAGTTTTTGGTGTAGAGATTTATTCCTAAATATTTTATTGTTTTTGAGTCTATTATAAATGGGATTGTTTATTTCTTTTTCAGATAGTTTATTGTCAGTGTATGGAAACACAACTGATTCTTGTATAGTGATTATATATCCTGCAAGTTTTCTGAATTTGTTTATTAGTTCTAACAGGTTATTATTATTATTATTATTATTATTATTATTTTGGTGGATATATAGATAGATAGAGAGAGAGAGAAAAAGAGAAAGAGCGAGAGAGAATCATGTAATTTGCAAACAGAGACAATTTTATTTCTTCCTTTCCAATTTGGATGCCTTTTATTTCTTTTTCTTGCCTAATTCCTCTTGAAAGGACTCCAGTACTATGTTGACTAGGAATAATAAGAGTAAGCACCCTTGTCTTATTCCTAACCTTAGAGGAAAAGCTTTCATTTCTTTCACTGTTGAGTATGATGTTAGTTGTAGGCTTGATTTTTTGGCCTTTATTATATTGATATATGTTCCTTCTATACCCCATTTTTGAGATATTTTAAAACTCATGAATGGATGTTGAATTTTGTCATATGCATTTTCTGCATCTATTGAGATGATCATATGATTTCTCATTCTATTAACGTGATGTACCACATATATTGATTTGCATATATTGAATCATTCTTGCATCTCAGGGATAAATCCTACTTGATCATGGTGCATGATACTTTTAATGTACTATTGAATTTGGTTTGCTAGTATTCTGTTTAGAATTTTTGCATCTATATTCTTCAGGGATATGGCCTATACGTTTCCTTTTAGTGTCCTTTTCTGGCTTGGTATCAATGTAATCCTCACCTTGTAAAATGAGTTTGGGAGTATTTCTCCTCTTCAATGTTTTGGAAGAGTTTGAGGAGGATTACTGTTAATTCTCCTTTAAATATTTGGTAGAGTATTTTGTTGGGAGATTCTTGATTACTGCTTCAATTTTCTAACTCATTATTGGTCCATTTAGATTTTCTATTTGTTCATGATTCAGTCTTGGAAGATTTTATGTTCCTAGGAATTTATTCATTTCTTCTAGGTTGTCCAATTTGTTAGTATACAATTGTTCATAATAATCCCTTATGATTCTTTGTATTTCTATGTTATCTGTTGTAATGTGTCTGTGTTCATTGATAATTTTATTTGAGTCCTCTCTCTCTTTTTTCTTGGTTAGTCCAGCTAAAAGTTTGTCAATTTTGTTTATCTTTTTAAAGAACCAACTTAGTTTTGTTACTCTTTTCTATTATTTTCTATTCTCTATTTCACTTATTTCTGCTTTTAATTTCCTTTCTTCTGCTAATTTTGGGCTTAGTTAGTTTTACTGGTTCCTTGAGGTGCAATGTTAGGTTGTTTACTTGCAGTCTTTGTTTTTTCTCAATATAGGTATTTATAACTATAAACTTCCCTCTTAGAACTGCTTTCACTGCATCCTATAAGTTTTGGTGTTATGCTTCCATTTTTGTTTGTCTCTAGATATTTTTAAATTTCTCTTTGGATTTCTTCTTTGATCCATTGGTAATTCAGGAGAGTATTGTTTAATTTACAAATACTTCATATAAATTGAAACATGAAACTCACATTCAAAAAGAACACAAAAGACAGGGCTCAGTGTAATCCTGATAGTTCAAAACCTCACTAGTCTGACTATTAGGATTCCCCAGAGATGTGGAATCAGAAGGACAGGAGACTTTTGGCACACAAAAGATTTGATAGGAACACTCTACTTATCCCATGATATAAGCATAATATTTCTGTAGAGAATTAAAATTTGGGGCTTTTTATCTTCATTGACATCTTCCTCACGCAGTAGATATTCCTTGGTTTCAGTATGTGTCAATATAAATGCATTAGGAAAAAATCGTTTTGATTTCAGAATGATTTGGATCTGGTGGAAAGATATACTGAGATCATAGCTAAGGTCAAGTTGAAGCAGCTTTTTGAGTTAATACTGTGAGAAATGGATTTTCCTATATAAAATACAGTTTAATAATTTTCTAGAGGACCACATATGTGGTTTCTTGACATAATATCATTTTCTTTCTTTTAATACATTCTTTTTCTTAAAAAATTGTTTTATTTTCTTCTACTTTTAAATAAATATTTGTTTATTATAAAAATTTTGGATAAAAACCCAGAAAAGTAGAAGAAAAGCTCTCTATAATTCTCCTACCTAGAATATACTTCGGCAAGTTTCCTTTTCATCTTTTTTGGATGTATCTTATTCAGTGTTGCTGTGATCGTATGTTATATTCAAAATGGTATATACCTCTTTGGGGAAAATATCTGGCATTCAAATTATAAAAGTAAACATGTTCTTTGTAGAAAATATCAAAGTACAGAAAAGTACAAAAGGTTCAGATTCTGGCAATATGGCAAAGTGGATGTTAGGAGAATCCCCTACCAGAGCAGAGGTAAGATCGTGGCTTAAATAGATGGAATGTCAGAGAGCATTTCCCCTCAGTGAAGCTGACTCCCTGAAAGACAACATATGTAGGGTGGAGGCAAAACAGAAAAAAACCTAGTTGCCATGGTAAGCAAGTCTATAAATATACACAAACATTTATAAAGTAATAATGTCTAATTTGAGAAACTGAAATATCAAAAGACAAAGAACTCAAATTCTAGATAAGAATTGCATATAATTCACTGGGAGTGCGAGAGAGAGAGAGAGAGAGAGAGAGAGAGAGAGAGAGAGAGAGAGAGAAGAGAGAGAAATTAGTGTTCTAATATTTTTGTATTGTTTAGGAAAAGGATAAAGAAATTAATTTTAAACTTTATGTTTACAATTCATGTTAATGTGTATAGGGTAAGCACCAAAAGAATAGAATAGAATGTATAACTTCCAAACTAGCAGAAAGTAAACATGAAATGGAAGTGGGTAAAATTCAACCAAAGAGAAAAAAATAGAATAAGAAGAACAAATAGAGAGTAGAAAATAAGATGATAGAAATGAGTAAATTTTTGGTAATCACAATAAACTTTTAAAATTTTAAGTTTTTGGTTAAAAGGTAAAGATTGTCTCACCAAATTAAAAAAAAAAATCCACCCAATGGCTGTTTACCTGAAACACACTTAAAACGTCAGAACACAGAGATGTTGAGGGTAAAAGCATGAAAACAAATATATGCAGGCAAATAGTCACCAAAAAAAAAAAATTGGCATAGCTATATATATACTCGTATGTATACTATCATCAGATAAAATAGGGTTCAAGGCAAACGGCTTTATTAGAGATGAAGATATCTATTACTTCAAGTTTCAATTCAACAGGAAGATATAACAAATTAAATCTTGGATGTACCTGATTACATAGTTCTAAATTGATGAAAATCCAAGGAGAAAGAGACAAAGCTACAATCAAAGTGGAATATTTTAATACACATCTCTCAATAATTGACAGATCAAGCAGATAAAAAACAAATCAATGAAACTTAGAGGATTTGAATAATACAAATATTAATTTGTATTAGCAAATAATAGCAAGCTTGTTCTAATGGGCATATAGAGCACTTCACCCAATAAACATGGAGTACAGGTAGCCCCACTTTCCAAAAGTTCATGTTAAGCTACTTTGCTTTTATGAAAGACTGACATTAGTACATTAGTATATGTTTTCATTAACCAAAAGATATCCGAAGAAGATTTTCACTTTTACAAAAGAAATGCTACCCTACTAATAATGTAGGTCTTTCAGAAAAGGGGGTAATCTTTACACCATTTTGGTTTACAAAAGTTCTCATAGAAGCACTCTACTTTCAGGTAGAAGGGGAACCCTGTATATACAGAGCATGCCAAAAAAATGTATATACACTTTAAGAGATGTTAACACTTTGGTCTGCGTTGCTCAAGCAATAGTTCGTCGTAATGAGAAGTGTGTGGATGCTGAGGGTAACCACTTGGAGCACCTCTTAAAATTGCAGATGTCAAACGTGACTTTTTTCATCTTTTGTTATCGGTATATATTAATACAGGTTTTTTTTTTCTTTCTTAAAATGTGTATACATTTTTTTTGGCACCCTCTGTATTTGTATTAAGTTCTTATGGAACATTTATAAAAATTGATGCTAAGTAATTAATCAAGTCTTTACAAATTTTAAAAATTTACTATTATTCAGATCATGTTTAATGATTGCAATGTTAACCAACTAGAAATCAATCACCAAATGGATAAGAAGATGCACATTTGTAAACTTGAACACTTACTTCTAAATAACCCATATGTCAGAAATCATGGGTACTGAAAAAATGTGTTAAAGCAAAAAGCAGTACCTGGATTGAGCACTAGGGAAGTTGTTATTAAAGACTCGTATGTATCGACAGATGTATATATGTATACATGAGATATGGTCAGAAAAATGACTTCCCAAGGATACTCGGGAAAGAAATTTATTCAGGATGAGAGAAAGTAAGATTAGATTGTTTACCAAATGAATGGGTTGGCAACTTCACGGAGAATGAATGCTTTGTAGTCTTAGCCTGTTAGGTCAGCCTTTGCATGCAGATCTTAAAGACAACATTTATGCTCAGATCAGTACGTATTCATAATACTATCAGTGCTAATTAGTACTCCATGGCTTCTTGTTTGGGAATTGCTGTAACATTTAGATCAGGTATAGACTGACAGATTGTGGTGGTTATAAATTCTAGGCACGTACGGGTTGTAGGTAATAGTTACAGGATTCTTCGGCATTTAGAGTTAAACAACAAAGAAATACTACGTATTAAAATGTGTGGTAGTTAGTGGTACTCAGAGGGAAATTTATAGTCTTAAATATGTGTGGTGCTTCAAGGAAAATTTATAGCCTATTATGTTCATATTGGAAAAGAAAGCTGAAAATAAATATGCTTAGCATCCAAATTATGAAGTTTGAAAGAATAGAATAAACTTCCAAATACACAGAAGAAAGAAAATAATCAACAAAAGACAGAAAATAGTGATCTAAGGAAAGGAAGTTACAATAAAGGGATCAACAAAACTGGAAGTTGTTGTTTGAAAAGCTTTATGAATTTGACAAATCTCTGGCAGATTACTTAAGGAAAAAATTCAAAAGCCACAAAAATATAATATGAGAATGAGACAGAGGACAAATCTACCGATGCAAACAAAGTTAAGAATGTCACACAAGAATATTATGAATAGCTTAATGTCAGTGCACCCCAAAGTTTGAGAAATGCTCAGATTTGTAAAGTGCAAATTATTATAGAGTATAAAATAGACATAAAGCAGCCAAAATTCTACTACCCTTTCTTATCCATCTTGTCCATTGCACCATCCCTTGTTCCTGTCATATAATAGGGTCTCCACAAATATTTATTTGAATTAATAATTAAATTCACATATAGCAATTGTTAACATTTTGATGTATTTATATATATATATACATATTTATATATGTATATATATATATACACACACATATATTTTTTAAAACATAGTTCATTTGTATATTGATATTTAAGCACCAATAACACAGATACTTTTATAGATACATTTCCCCTGAACATATTTCCCTGAAAATAAGACCAGGTCTTATATTAATTTTTGCTCCAAAAGACACATTAAGGCTTGCTTTCAGGGGATGTCTTATTTTTTCATGTACAACAATCTACATTTATTCAAGTACAGTCATGTCATCTTCTTCTGGAACATCATTATACGTACTAAATGCATCCGTCTGGCTGACGTTCTTAACTGGGGCTTATTTTCGGGGTAGGTCATATTTTCGGGGAAACACGATAGATTAAAAATGATCAAAAAATTAAAGTGTAATGACAGACAGCATCTGGCTTGTCATTCTTCACCACTTAAAAAAAAAAGCTGTATGAGTTTTAAAGCAGCTTATCTTATCTCAATTTCCTTGGCAATGAAATGAACAATATGTTCTTCCTATACCTATGCTTTTGTGGAGGAAAAACAGAGATTTTTGTAGCACTTCTCCTGGTACAGCATCCTAGCCACGTGGCGTCTGATCATTATTAGCGAGGACTGGAACAGCATTATTATTATTTTATGATGTTATTGGACAAAATTAGCAATCACTGGGGATGGAGGTATATGGCTCAAGACCCAGTTTCCTGGTACTACAAGGTGTGAAAACAAAAAGGGAAAAATAATGTGAAACATTGTAAAGAAAGCTGGTCCTCTTACCACAGACCTCATCTGAAAACACACAGTACATCCTGGTGTCTAAACTGTGTGGAGATAAGCTATGAGTCCTTTGATATCACAATTTTTATCTTCCCCTGGAAGAAATAATTTTTCAGAAGCTGTTTTTCAAGGATACATGGTGGTGTATTTTGTTTTAGTGCTTGTATATCTGGAAATGTGTTTTTGTTGTCTTCCCGAGTGAAAGACAACCTATCCAGGTTGAAAATTCTTGAAGCCCTATGTATATAGGTAAAGGTACAGAGAAAATTCTGAAAGGATACATAACAAATTTTCAACAGTGGTTATCTCTGGGAATAGGTATTGTGTGTGTACGTATATGTGAGTGAGTGTGTGTGTGTGTGTGTGTGAGTGTGTGTGTAATATTGGGAGTGGGTAGTGGTCAAAGACCCTGTGAACTGTAGGATTTTAATTTTTTTTCAATTTTTATTTATTTTAAGTGTGTTTTTCCAGGACCCATCAGCTCCAAGTCAAGTAGTTGTTTCAATTTAGTTGTGGAGGGCGCAGCTCACACTGGCCCATGTGGGGATCGAACCAGCAACCCTGGTGCTATGAGCATCATGCTCTAACCAACTGAGCTAACTGGCCACCCTGGATTTTAATTTTTTAAAGCAAGGAGGGTGTGAAGCATTCTAAGTAAAATTAAAACTTAAAGTAAACTCTTGGTTCATAACATTTTTCCTTCAAGAATCTGTAGACATTATTTTATTACCTCTAGCAGTTAATTCAATAAATTTCTTCAACAATTTTTGAATGCCAACTATTCATCATTATAAAGGGGAATATCTTCATGAGAAAAAATGGACTTCATGGAGCTTAAGCAAACTGGATCATAAACAGTAATCAAGTAATCATAGGAAACAAACAAACAAACAAAAGAAACCCCCAAAACTGTGGGAAGGGCTTTAAAAGGGAGGTAACCGATGCTTATGAGAGCATGTAATGGGAAAATTGGCTTGGACAGGTCAGAGACGAGCCCCTGAAGAAGTGACTGTGAAGGAGCAGAAGAGCACTCAAGGAGAGGGATTTGTACATGAAAATTCCTGTGATAGGAGGTAAGCTTTGTACCTGAGCAAAAGTCGGTGTCTGGAGAGCAGCCCGTGGAGCTGGAGAAGTAGGGAGCCAGTCTATGGAAAGCTGTATAAGCCAAGCTAAGGATTTGGCTTTTGTCCTGAGAGCCATAGGAAGCAGTTGAATGGTAAAATATGGGTGTAACATATCAGGTCTGTATTACAAAGAGGACACTCTGGATCCTGTGTGGAAAATTAAATGCAGAGGAGCAAGGGTGAAAATAGGAAGACAAAAGAGGAATCGATCGCATAGGCTGGGAGAGACCCGAAGGTTGCTGGAACTAGAGAGTGAGTGTCTGTAGAGATAGAGAAGGGTATATTTCAGAGATATTTGAAAGATAAAAAATACAGGAGAAATCAATTGGATATGGGGGTGAAGGAGAGGAATATGTCAAAGACAACTCCTAGTTTCTGGCTAAAGTGGTGATGGGGACATCCGTGGAGAGGTCATAGGAAGAGAACCAAGTTTGGAGAGACTATCATAAATTTAATGTGGGATGAGTTGAATTCAATAATCATTTGAAATGTTTAAGTGGAGATGCTGAGTCGACAGTGGTTCTGCAGATCCAGACCCAAGGAGAGGTCCAAACTAGAGGTTTGATTCTGTGAGTCAGGCTACAGAATCCTGAGTTTAGAGGAAAGCAAAACCTCTGTACTTGGACTAGACTGAAGACAGGTGGGAACCAGAAATCAGAAAAGCCTACTAGATTTAGTGTTTCTACCCTGCTCTTTCTACCAGAATTTCCCTCTATCTGCATGTGATGTACCCTCAAGCTGGGAAACCACTCTTGATCTTCTGTTAGGGAAACACAAGCCAGGCCCATCTGAACAAAAACTGGCCCTTGTGGGCCAGTGAACATCACTCTGTTCCTTTGCTACAGGATTTTACAAATGCTTTGCTTTTGTTATAGACGGGACTGACAAAGACAGAGGGACGATCCCTTGAATTACTAAGTCTGGGAGCCCAGGGAAAGTGATTTGAGGGACGCCTGCATTAGGATGGTTGCTTTACAAGACCAAATTGACCAGAATTGCAGCTAAGTTTCTGTCCCAGATACTTCACTTTATACAAACTCTATCTATTAGTCTTGGATTTCTCAGGGTAGAAACACCTAATTCCCTGGGAAGGGTGTGAAATGTGAGTTCATAACTTATTGTCTGGGATAAAGACTCCCATGACCAGGAGACAGCCAGTTTGGAGCGTGCCTTTGGCAGGCCTCCTCTGTACCCTGCAGGCCAGGTCCAGCTACTCTGAGTAGCTAAGGAACCAGGTCTGTGGATGGTGGAGTGAAGGGGCCTGTTCCATCTCTGTCTCCAGTGCCATCTGGATTAGTGTCAAGTGGTGCTCTCTCTCAGGGGGCTAGAGAATCCACACTGAATGAGCTGTTAAAACCATCACATGTGGGGTCTGGATGCTAATGAATGCTGACATGAGTCCACACTTACATTTCTTATCTCAATTAGATCCTCACTCTTCTTTGGAATCCATGTACCCCAGCTGCTGGTGGTATTGTCATTACTAGCTGGAGACTGACAGTGCCCCTGGAACTGAGCTTATTAAGAATAAATGAACCTTGGGTTCAGACCGCTTAGGGGTTTGGCTTTTTGAAGCTAGGCACAAATAAAATCTCAGCTGCCTGGGCTTTGCATTATTACATTTTTCTGGGTTTTATTGGTCTTCAGGGAACCTGCTTGATGCATTTCTAAGTTGTTTGTTTTGCTTTCAACAGAGGAGATCAGATTTTAAACAACCCTCAATTATCAGAGAAGCCGCCTGTAAAGTGGGAGTTAGGGGCAGCAAGATGACAATTTAAAATGCTCCTTTCTCTGTCAATATGTTGGCTCCCCACGCCTTGGTCCTGGCTGCTGACTTAAGTGTGCAGTCAAAGCATTTTGCTCCAGTTAGTCTTTGTGGAGTCCAACACAGCTATAGGCTCGGAAACAGTTTCTAATTTTCCTGCTGCCTCCTCAGCAAAATTGACAGTTCAATTCCAATTGATGGGGCTTTATTACTTTTGAAGATGTGAGAGTCAGAAAAGAGCACAGCTGGGTCCCTCATCCCAGGTGGTGTTTGCAGGACTGGCAGATAGAGGAGTCAGCTTTTGACTGTTAATTGAGGACAATTTAGTCTGGAGGTGATTGTGAGATCCGATTTGAAACATCCTGATTTGGTGTCTGTGAATAACTGCCCTTTCAGGAGTCCACATCAGGGGCCAGCACTTCCTCAGTTAAGTGTGATCTAAAAGGCCAAGGGGAAAAAAGGTTTCAAGAAGCTCAGTTGTTGGGCTGAGGCAGATACAACAGGTCATTGTGGGTGCACAATTCATCTACCAGTCTACCATTTATGTCTCCACCTGTCTTGGAAGCACCACTTCCAAGAGCCATTAGAGCTCAGCTTGACAAAAGATAGTTTAGATATGGTGGAATCATGGTGATTTCTTGGTATGTGTGATTGTGTGGACTAAGGAGGCCAGCTAAAGGCTTTCTAGGCTGGGGTCTTTGTTGAATCCTTGAATAATTGTTTTGAATAATTGTTTTGTTGAATCCTTGAATAATTGTTTTGAATAATTGTTTTGTTGAATCCTTGAATAATTGTTTTGTGGCCACAGGTTTACATCTTTCTAGTTCCCAAAATGAATGTTTACTTCAAAAAAGATCCCTATTACACTGTAACAGCACTTTCCCAGGAAATGCATGCCCCAGTCCTTTTCTTTCCACGTAAGCCTTTGCTCAGGTGGTAATTTACCAAAAAAGTGTAATTATGCAATTGAAAAGTCTTTAAATTGGATTGTCTGGGAAATATTGTTGAGCTTCTCCAAATAGGCCAGGTGTGAATCTAAAGTAATGAGGCTGATGTTTAAAATTTTATATCATGTATAAAACAAAAGCAGTAATTCTGAACTCTGACTTCCCTCTTCCCCAGCTTAACTTAGGATGATTAAGGCAGAAACCTGGACACTTTTGGTAGAACACTGCTCTGCTTTATGTAAATTCTCATCAAAGTTCCCTGTTGCTTCTTTATCTGTTTATCATCTCTAAGGAGGAAAGTTCTCTTTTGATCTGGGGCTTGTTGAGGGCAGAAGTTTTCTTCTCAGAGCCTCACTGGGCACATGGTTGATCTTAGAATTCTCTCAGCTCCTGAACTGGAGGGTTGGTTAGGGTGTATAGTCAAGTTCCTAGCATTTTGCAGTCTTTTGATTTCATTTTGTCCTATTTCCCAAGAAAAGGTTGGATAGAGTACCAACTCTTTAGTATTTTATCCAGAAATCTTTCACGCATTCTTCTAATAACAATTCCTTCTCCCATCTTGTGGCTGGTTTCTAAATAAAGAGCTAATATGGCCTAAAAATCATCTAAGTTTCTTAGTAGCATCTTAAAGCACTGGAAATTAAAATTGGCATTTAGCAACGCAGGTATTTCTGACATGGGGGTTACACAAACTAGAATGCACACATTTTAGATGACTGTTACTTCTCTTCAAACTAGCCACCTTCAGATTCCATGAACTTATTGTAACAATGATGCCATTGTTCAAAATGCCCACACATCTCATCTTCTGGAGTTGTCTTCCAAGCTAGTTGGCAAATCATATGGCCTGTCTCAAAATGATACACAGTCTCATTTTTAAAAATCAAAAGCAGTACTTTCCCCCCCAGTATTGCATAGCTGGATCACTTCTATTCACCTCTATCTATCAAAATGGGTTCCGTACAACTTTAGTTTCTCAAAATCAAATCTCTCAAAGAATGCTTATCAGCCATTATTAATGGGATTCTAAAGAAAATGCCATAGGCTATGAAAGCAATTACTAAAATGAAGCTCCACGAATTTTTTAAATGGCAGTAATATTTGACTAGAATAGAGACTCCCAAGGAGACTTCTTTGGAACAAATACTACTTGTTTAGATGTACAAGTTCTGATAAGTTGGTTAAAAAGAGAGTCTCATTTGGTTGGGGAAATGAGATAAGTTCATTTAAAAAGATTGTCTCATTTGATCTGGGATATGAGATAAATGGGTTCCAGCCCTGCCAGTGAACCTGGGCAAAGTGTTTAG
This sequence comes from Rhinolophus ferrumequinum, assembly GCF_004115265.2. Lineage (NCBI taxonomy): Eukaryota > Metazoa > Chordata > Mammalia > Chiroptera > Rhinolophidae > Rhinolophus > Rhinolophus ferrumequinum. The sequence goes on from NC_046289.1 coordinate 30,150,685, forward strand.
CATCTCTAAATTTCTGGTTCTTCACATTTAAAATGCAGGAATTTAGATTAGAAAATCTCCAAGGACTCTTTTAGCTTCAATACACCACAATTCATTCATTAAACATTTATTGGACCACAACTGCAAAGTGTTAGATACTGTTCGAGAAAAAGCAATACAAAATCCTTGTCCTAAAAGATTTCAAAATCCAGCCAGAATTATGGATGATGTACAATTGTTAAATCATCAATATCATCAGATGATATCCTCTCTTATATATTATATATTATACAACATAATGTAATATTTGTTGCTGTGTAAATTGGCAACTTACTCACTAAATATTTTTCTTTTCTTCCTGGCGACTCTTTTCCCAGACACCCTTGTAATTAATTAGGTGTGTCCAAGTGATTGGAGTTTGGCTAATCACATGTGGGCAGAAGTGATATATGTCACTTTAGAACTGGTCCAGGAAGCCATGTGTGAACTTTCTCTCTTTCTCCATCTATTGTCTGAATAAAGAGAACTCCACAGAGCCAGAAGAGTATGGCGCCTCAAGACAGAAGGAGCCTGAATCATTGTGTGAAACATAGGGTCCCCCCATACATTCTGTCAACCTGCAATGGACTGTAATACGAGGGAGAAATAGCACTTATTGGGTTAATCCACTCCAATTTGGGGATAGGTGTTTACAATGGTTAGGTTACCTTGCCCAACATATTTATCTTATGAGGGAAGAGGCTTCAAGTCTTTAGATCATGATAGTGAAGGCAGATAGTCATTATAACAGTACCTCAAGTGGGCAAAAAGCTAAAGGGAGTCCTGGGGGAAGAGGATTCATGTATAAGAGGAAGAAGGCAGCATAGGAAGAGGCTGGAGGATAGAGAAGTAAGGAATGGACCATAGAATAATTATTAGAGTAGTTGATTGCCAACCCCAGGCTGTCTGTCTAAAAAAAATTATTTGAAATAAAAGGGGGCCTATCCAGCACTTTCAGAAAAAGTAGGGAGGTAATGGCCATTTTTGGAACTTAATCCTCTCTTTTCTACCCTCTTTAACCCTCTCACTGCATTAATTGATTTTAACTTTTTTTTCAAAATGTGTCAAAAATTCCACAAAAAATAAAAAGTTGATATTTTGACTATTTTATGCATCTGCACTCAAACTCCGCAGTAGAGGGAAAAGTTTTTTTGAGCTTGTGGGGTAAACTCGAACACCGCAGCCAGTGGATGGAAATATTCATTCGAATGTATCTGAACGTCTCAGCAAATGAGTTAAAAGTGAGCTCCTGTTACTTAGGAGAGCTCTGCAGACAATTGACTCACCAGCTCTCAATTGTCTGATTCAGACAATTGACTCACAATTGTCTCTTAAGGTCTTTGGCCTCTTGGCTCTGCTGCCACTCAGCCTTTGTGTCTCATGACTCTTATGGGAGCCATTCTGCTAGATACAGCTGTCCTCCCCAGGGGACCACCGTTGATGTTTCCTCTTTGGCCCTGGAGGAGGGTAAATACCATTTCTCTCGTCTAAACAAGTGTTGGGGGTTTCTGATTCAAGATGTAAAAACTGCTCACTCACGGACTCCCCTTGCCCCCTAAGACCCAGTTGAAAATTCAGGACTTAGAGAAAACACAAAAAGCAATAAGCCTATAATGACAAAAGTTTGGAAAAAGAGATCCTTGGTGAATAAATTGTTTCAAGAAATTCCCAGAAGAGGGAGAATTGCAATGGATTTGGTTAATGAAAAAGCAGAGGAAGCCACGGTGAGGCTTGCATGAGAGGTGGAAGCTGATGTTATCTATGCAACTTTTTAAGAGGTTCAGCACTCTGAGTCAGTAGATGTAGAGGGGAGTAGTGAGAGGGAGCTGAGAAGAGAAGAATTGACTGAAGAGCTGCAAAAGTCAACCTCATTCTCCTCTTCTCCATGGCTTCCTTTTATAGAACAACAAGTAGCTTGGATTTACTCCAAGACTAAAGAAACAAATATACAAAAGCCAAAAGCAAAACAAGCCAAAACTGAGAAATGTTCTCTTTCTCTAAATAAAGAGAGCAGACAATCTATAGAGAGCTAAGACATTTGATGGGTACTGCTGCCCCAGAATAAAGCATTTTCCTTCTGGAATTTGGGCAGCTTGTTCTTCACCGATCACCCTAAAGCAAAGGCTGCCATTAAATATATCCCACCCAGATACACCAACATGACAGTCAGGTCAGAAGTCTGTTGGGGGAAATAATCATACACTCCTATAAAGTAGCAGAAGGAAACAGTGCCAGCTACCTAGAATAATCAACCTTGTCCCTTATTCTTGAATGTGAATGAACGACATATGAGGAAGAAGAGCAATATGTAAAAGAAATATAAATGAACCTAGAGGATCTATTTCAGGAAACAGGAGATAACTTAAAAATCTGATTATGCCTTCACAGAGAATTCAGAAGACATTGTATTCAAGACAAGAATAGAAAAATATAATAAATGAATAGTCAAAGAATTCACTCTTGTAATAAAAAAAATATTAAAAATATTAAAAATCAGTAGCAAGTGTTGATAATAAAGTCTAAGCAATATTCCAAACTATACAGCAAAAAGATAGACAGAAACCATGAGAAAAAAATATGTGAAAGACAACTGCAATCCAGGGTTCAACATTTGACTAGTAGTAGTTCCAGAATTTAGAGTACATATGTAGGGTAGAATTTTTTTGTTTTCTTTGTGAAGAAAATTTCCAAGAGTTGAAGAAAGTGTAAGACTTCACCTTTGACAGGGCTCATTAGGTGCTGAGCAGTATGAAAGGAAAAGATCCACACATAACAATAATCTCATCAAACTCAGAAAGATCAGAATAAAGACAGGACCCTAAAAGTTTTCAGGGTGAAACATATTAGCGAATCAGCCATCCTTCATTGTAACAAAAATCAGCTGGCATCAGCAACATCGGATGCTAAAACTTAATGGAGCGATGCCATAAACTTCTAAGGGAAAATTATTTTGACCTGGATTTTATTTGACCTAGAATTCTGTATCCTGCCTCACTGTTAATCGAGTGGGAGACTGAAATACATTTTTACACATACAGGACTTCAGAATATTTACTTGGCAAAACAAGGGAGTCATGCTAGCAAAACAGTGGGGAAGAAAGCCACAATTAAGGGAAGAGTGGTTCTAACCCAATAGTGTTGTGAAGGAAAGTTGATCATGGCAGCTGTGAATCAGGCCTGGAGAACAACTGATTCACAGGAGAGAAGGCTCTTGGAGGTTTTCTCTGGGTAAAATGAGGTTTCCACGCAGCTGCAACACTATCATTGAGAAGCAGAAAAACTTGAGGACACTCTTAACAATTTATTAATCTCCTCTCAACAAGGAAAACAAAAGGCAATCATAAATCTCAGGTAAAAACGAATTGTTTTATAACATAATCATGGGTCACATAGAAAGTTTATTATATTGTGACATGATTGGAGCATTGGTTGTCAGGACAGGTAATCTATTTGACCTTGACACTAACAATGTTCTCCAAATGTCCCAGGGGTTATGACATTTTCTCTGTAGAGAGGAAAAGTAATTTTATGATACCATTTGGCTCTGTGATGAATAATATTTACATAGTAATTACAGCGATAAAAAGGTATTTATTGGCTTGTTAGTTTTTAGACTCAACCTATAAACAAAATGTGGAAGGCTTAATTAAGGTTATGAAATAGTATTTAAATGTTATTATCATCGACTATGTATAAGAAAAATGATAGAAGTATGGATAAGAAGAGAAGTAGGGACAGTAAGTTGGGGACAGCAAGATGGTAAGTGGTAGGTGATAGTCAAGAAATATTTCTAAAAGTCGATGAAACAAAAACATAGGTGTTCTTCACATATATCATTTAAAATTACCCGGGCTGCTGGTAGATATTGTGAGTGCTACTATTTATTCCTGATAGAAAACAGAAGTGATAGAAGAAAGACTGTTGTCAGATCCTCATCACTGAGCAGTAAATAACCATGTTAATTACTAGGAATATTGACTGGGGAATATTTTTAAATTAATGAGCACAGAACTACAGTACCTTTTAATTACTAAACATTTTCTCTAAAGGGGAGGGGCCCTCTAGGGCACTGACTTAATGTTGTTGGTGTTTGAGGCCTAAAGAGAATAAAGGGCACAAATATTCCAGGTTTCCAACTGCCCTGATTGTCTTTGATGATCATAAAACTGCTGGAGAAATATTGTGTTAAAAGCCAAAGAAGGCCAATTTCCAGATGCACCACTGAGCACAAGTGTGCTTATTCTGCCAGCCTGTTTGATTGTGGCAGCTTCCTCATGCTCAACTCAAGTGGCACTTACTGGAGACATGGGTTGGAGGTAGCAGCTCCCATCCACAGATCCCGGGAGGCCACAGAGGCAACCTCTAGGCCTCCAGTGACCAAGACGGCCCTCCTGCTGAGCCATCCCCTTAGGTTCGGATGCCAGAGATGTTTGCTTGGGGCAGATGTCTTGCAAGAGGCACATGACAATTTCAGACCCATGTCAGCGCTCTTCTTGCTGACCAATAAGATAGTGGAACTAAACGAGTGGCAAGTACAGTCCTTCTTGGGCAGGTTCTCTTCTGAACTGTCCTAGAAACATGAGCTTCTCATGATGAGGAAAGAGATGTTTCCTCATCCAGGAAGAACTTCCTGCTGATATTGAGAAACTCCACTAAGCCTGACACCCTCAGTCGGAAGCCCCTAAAACTGGGCCTTTTGTCAGGCATCTAAGCCCATTTTTCTGCTCAGTGATATCTTCCACTGTAACGTGGAAATTGAGTCAAATCATTTATAGTTATGGCTGTTCTTAAAATGGAAAGAGTACGTTTCCGTAAAAGAGGGTTTTTAAAAATAACATTTATTTAATATAACCCAAGAGATATGCAAAAGTATATTCAGCTAATTGACAATGGGTCTCTGATGTCCTAATTATTCCAAATAGTCTAGGCTTTGAAAAGTCTGTCATGACCACAGCCACATGCTAAGGGTTTCCGGTGCACTGCTTTCTCATTATGGAAGTAGTGGCTAAGTTCTATGCAGTAGATCCTCACTGCAATACCTTAAGCCAATTAGACCAGCAGCAGGTGTGTGATGTATGGATTAGGAAATCCACAGGCTGGCAATGGTGGCCTGTGATGTCCCATGGCGTGAAAGCTCTGTCAAACAGGGACATCATGAGTCTGCCTCAGAAATCTGGACTAGAAATAGGGACAGAGGGTTGACTAATTTGAAGGAGGAGCAGAAATGGGACAGCACACTGAGAGAAGGTGGGACAGGATATCATGACATAGAATCCAGGAGTACGTGAGCACACAGGTATGAGCTAGAGAAAAGTCATGAGAGTAGAGGCTGACTTGATTTGTGGAGACAGGAGCAGCACAAGCAGAGATGGAGAGGACTCACATCAGTGTTAATGGTGGAGTTCAGAGTAGGGATTAATGAAATTCTTCGACTGAGAGTATCTGGACGAGGCTCCTGCCTTCCCTGAAGGCCTGGTATGCACCCATTTCCAGGCTTCATGGCACCCACTTGGTTTCACGCATGTCCTTGTGACATAATGTGAATGTGAAGTAACCTGAATGGGTCTCTGTTGTTTGTAACCCAAGGATGCTGGTTAAACATGCCAACACATTCATCCTGCCTTTCTCGCTGGAAAAGCTCTTTTTTATTTTATTTATTTATTTATTTATTTTTATTTATTTATTTATTTATTTATTTTATTTTATTTAAATTTATTGGGGTGACAATTGTTATTAAAATTACATAGATTTCAGGTGTGCAATTCTATATCACATCATCTATAAATTACATTGTGTGTTCACCACCCAGAGTCAGTTCTCCTTCCATCACCATATATTTGATCCCCCTTACCCTCATCTCCCACCCCCAACCCCCTTACCCTCTGGTAACCACCAAATTACGTTCCCCAGATTAATTTTCAAACCCGTGGCCATCCTGTGGTCACCGACTGCCCTCCAATCCCCTCACCCTCCCCCCCACCCCCCACCCCTCCCGCCCATCTAGCAACCCTCAGTTTTTCCTCTTTGTCTCCAACACTGTTTCTATTTCTGGTTAGTTCATTCACTTATTCTTTTCTTTAGATTCCGCATCTTTTTTATTTTTTTCAATTTATTTTTTTATTTCAGTATAGTTGGTATACAATCTTATATTGGTTGTATTAGTTTCAGGTGTGTAATATAGTGATTAGACACTTTTGTACCTTACAATGTGATCACCCCACTAATTCTAATAATCATCTGTCACCATGTAAACTTATCACAATATTGACTATATTCCCCTTCCCCTTTTCACCTATGCCCCCCTTCCCTTCTGGTAACCATCCCTTTGGTCTCTGTTTCTGAAACTGTTTTTGTTTTGTTTGTTTGTTTGTTTTGTTTAGATTCCACATATAAGTGAAACCATACAGTATTTATTTGTCTTTCTCTGACTGACTTATTTCACTTAGCATAATACCCTCTATATCCATCCATGTTGTCACAAATGGCAAGATTTAATTATTTTTTATTGCTGCATAATATTCCATTGTGTATATGTACCACCTCTTCTTTATCCATGCATGGGTAGCTAAGTTGCTATTGATGGACGGCCAAGTTGCTTTCATATCTTGGCTATTGTAAATAATGCTGCAATGAACATAGGGGTGTATCTATCTTTTCGAGTTAGTGTTTTCATTTTCTTTGGATAAATACACAGAAGTGGGATTGCTGGGTCATATGAATATATCTATTTTTAGTTTTTTTGAGGAATCTCAATAGGGGCTGCCCTAGTTTTCAGCCCCACAAATAGTGCACAGGGATGGACCAGCTCTTTTGAGATTGCTTTCCTGGGGAGGTAATGAAGTAACTGAGACAATGAAAAAACTATCTGAAACAGCAAGTCAGCACTGTCCCCTAAAGCCTGAGAGTAGTGCATGAGGCAGGTTCTTTCATGGCCGTCCAGGAAGTGGCTGGGAAGGACCATGAGGAGAAAGTGCTGCGTGCTTGGGGATTATGGCAGAAACTTGATGTCTAATGTCTTCACAACCTAAGACCCTCTTCCCTCCTCCCCCTGGTATCCCTTCTCCCCACAACCATTTTGATTTTTCTCCATGGACACTAGGTCTTGAAGAGATTTAATCTAACACACCAAAGATATTCATTTAGGTAATAAATCATTTTCCCATTGGAATAGATACGAATCCTATCCATAAAATCAGAGTGCATAAATGTTACCTTTAAAATTGCTAATTTACCTAATTTGACCCTGAGTTACCATTTCACTGAATTGGGAAGAAATTTAATCTCATTCTTGAAGCTTTATGTGCCAGGTGGGGTAGAGTGCAGGGGATGGCACTTGTCATTGATGCATGTGAGCAGTCAATTCGGAAACCTCCATGGTCCCTTCAGGCCCATCACTGCACCTCCCATGCCATGTTTAGGGCATCAGAATCTTCACTGTGGCCGGAAATCCATGGCTAGGGACCTTTCCTCTGAATGTGGCATATGGCCATCCCCTCTGAGGTCTGGCTCTCGCCTGGGAGCATTGTCTTGGAAAAGGTTAGCAGTCCAAACTCTTTTGCTTCCTCTCCTGGACCAGTTGAGAAATCTTTGATTTTCACTTAGAGAGAAACTTCCCCTGCAAAATTCATGTGGATGACAGGTTGAACAGGAAACCCAGTACCTGTGGGAAATCTGGAACTGGAACATTCACACATATGTACACACACGTTAAGTATGTGTGTCCATGCATGTATATGCTCATGTGAGTTGACATTGTCTCTAAAATAGTGTTTTCTTTCTAGGAATAGAATAATAATTATGTAGCTTGAATGTACACTGTGTCTGAGGTAACATGGTAAGTCTAAATAAGGTGGTGGGATTTCTGGAGTTCCCCTTGGTGGAGTCCCAATGCAAAGAGAAGCCATGTGGATCAGAGGCACTTGTAAAATAAATTCTGCGAAGCAGGTCAATGGACTATCAGCTTAGTCTCATTAACTTTAAGGAGACCCCAAATGAGGTTTTATTTCTAACATACCTGGTAGTAGGGAAAGTGAAGACCTGCAAATGCCTCTTGTTGCCACTAATTGCTATCCGCATAATCCTGACTCTCGGCCTCTGTAGAAGGAGCCAAGTCACCTTGGACTTGGGGATAGGTTTTCCTTCCGGGCTCCTGAGTTCCTCTTCTAATTGCCTTCCTGCCTGTCTTCCGGAGTGAGTGGAACTGGTTTTCTCTTTCTGTGTTTCTTTCAGTTTGCTAACAGCCTTGAAACTGTAGACCCGTCCATTCTGGTTGGAAGGTGCTGGCTCATCAATTCCAGGGTTTTCTAAAATGTGCCTTTTGTGCCCTGTGGTAGGAGAGAGGGAAAGGTAGAGTTGAAGTACCCTTCTGTTGTTTAGTGCTTCAGGTTTAGTGTAGTCAGGACTTTCATGTAACGCCCTGCAGAGTGGTGCTGTTCTTTATTTACAAATGTGAAAAATGGGCTCAGAGAGGTGGAGGGATTTGCTCAGGGTCACAGAGCAGAGCTGGCACTGGAAGCCAGCTCTTCTGTTTCCCACTCTTGTGCTCTTCCCTGCTTCTCAATGGCAACTAGTCAGTAGGCATATGATGAGCTTTCAGTGCGAGCACTCTTCAGGCCCTGAGTAAGTAACAAGAAAAGTATCAGACATAGGCCTTGCCCTCAAGTAGCATACAGTTAAGTGTCTTTATGTGGCATCCGGCTGGTCAAGCAGAAACATAATCCTTGTCCTTAAAAGCTTACAGCCTAAAAGAAAGTTGGTGTCAGCACTTTGCTCCCATATTAGGTGCAGAAAAGCCCATTTGAGCCCGCTTTTCTTTGCTCATTAGCTCTAAGTAAACACACTCCCAGAGACCCTGACCCCTCACAGGGCTTGAAGAGGATGGTGAGATGTTCTTCACCAACCATCATCTTTTCCCCTTTTCTTTTCCGCATTCGCTCTCTCTGGTCAGGTACCTGAGGCCAGTCTGCCCTTTGTTAACCAGGGAGAGGATGGAAGAAGCAGTTTGGGGCTGATCTGGGGTGTAGACATGGTCGGCACACAGAGTACCTGCACTTCTTCCACAGCTGTTGGTAACCTTGACTTAAATGGAGAAAGGAGGGGTTAGGGCTGGGAGCAGGTGAGAAGAAGGAAAGAGGGAGAAGTGGTGGAAGTGGTGTAGTATCCACTCCTTGTCCATTCCTTTTTGCTGGACTTGACTCCTCTAAGATAGAAAATGGACTAAATGTCTTTGTGGCAGACTGGGCTAGGGGTGAGGCCAGGGGCTCACAGGAGGGTTATGAAATGCTGAGGCTGTGGCCCCGCAGTGCTGCTTGGGATCCAGAAAACAAATGTGGCCCAGGTTGGGAAGGGAGGCATTCTCCCTGACTCTGCACCAACAGGCTACCCCAGGCCAGGTAGGTCAGTCAGTCCCTGGCCCAGACAGGGCATCCTGTGATGAACACAGGCAGGGACACGGCACAGTGGTGGCTATGAACAGGTGGGGACAGGCACCTGACAAGAACAAGGCAGAAGCCAGGGGTTCTGAAGCTGACAGATGGCCCTGGGGGCATCTGTGTGTATCCCATAGTAAAATGGTGATGCTAGTCAAGTTTCAGCATGGGTGGAGGCCTTGGAATCATTGTGACGTAATCCAGGTGACATTTGAGGGTATGTACACCAAGGGGCTTTGTTATGGGAAGTGAGCTCTCTGGGCACAAACTTTATACAAGGAGATAATGTTCAGGTATAAAATCTTGCCCCTATTAGAATTTTCTACTGTTTTCTTCCTAGTTTTATCTATTTTTTTTCTACATACCTCTCGTCTAGTTTAAATACATTGTCTCTTACCTCTTCTGTTCACAAAGCAGCAAGATCTTTTTTTCTGATTTTTCTCAGCTCTACGCACCGTGCAGGCCTGACTTACTCCAGTACTCTCTGGTTGATCCAAGCAGAAATCATCCCCTGGACTGAGAAAATCAATTCATCAAAACCTCCATGAATGGTTCTCTGTTTTGTACAAGGGGCAGACAGCGGAGAGGTGCTATTTAAATCCCTAAGACTGGAAGAGATTTCCTGGGGAGTGGATGTAATGAGAAAAGAGGCAGGTGACATTTAGAGATCTGGCAGCGGCGGAGTGAGAAGCTGGTCTCTGAAGCTGGTTCAAAGACCAGCCATCTGACTCTGACCCTACTGACGGGTGACCAGAGACAAGTTACTTAATCTCCTTGAGGTATCATGGTCTTTGTGAAATAAGATCCATCTCACTGAGACTCCAATGAGGCAATGAAGGGATATCTCTCTGTCAAGTGTCCAGTGCTGGATATGATACCAGCGGTTACTGTTATTTCCCGCCTGACGTGTTCTAACTTCCTGACCTCTGCATTCACCCTCTCTGCCTCCTCTCCTGGGTCTTGGATCTCTATTTTGTAGGAATCCCTACTCTTTGCTGGGTCATTCCCATCCACATCAAACACATACTCTAATAGCTCTCAGCTTAGAAGAGAGTTACCCTTTCTTGACCTTGCATTTCTTTCCTGCTACAGCTTCATTTCTCTGCGTCTCTTTGCAGTAAAATGATTCAAAAAGGTGTCTGTACTCACTGTCTTCCCTTCTTCCATTTCCTCTTGAGATCACCCAAACAGGCTTTTATCCACAAAACCAGTCTTGTCAAAGTCACCAGTGTCCTCCCTGCTGTAAATGCAGTGGTTCAGGGCCAGTCCTCTCCTCAGCCTCCCGGCAGAGGCTGGCACGAATCACTTGCTGCCTCTTGAAAGCTTTGGCTTCTGAACTCCACCCTTCTGGTTTTCCTCGTACCTGATTTACTCACTCTGCCTCTTACAGATCTCTAAATATTGTCTGCCTCGGAGTGCAGTCGTCTTTTCTCATTACATTCACTCCCCAGGAAATCTCCTCCAGTCTCAGGGCTTTAAATACCATTGATCTACTGTCAGTTCCTTGTATAAGTCTCCACACTTGTGTATCCAACTACTTAACATCTCACCATCTTACCTTCTCTTACTCCACATCCACTCCATCGGCAAATCCTGTTGACTGTATCTCCAAAACATATTTAGTCTTCAACTTCTTCTTACCTGCCAGCCATAATCACCTCTCTCCTTGACTGCTACAGTCGATTCCTAACTACTCTTGCACCTACACTTGCCTTCCTATGGTGATTACTATGTGACAGCAAGAGTTACCCTTTTAAAATCCTTTAAAAATGTAATTCTTATTACATCATTCTCCTGCTCAAAAATCTCCACTAGCTCAGGTGATATTTTCAGACCTTGGAGGCCCCACACGATCTACCTCTAACTGCAGATTTGACCTTTTCTCTGACCACTCTCCCCCTCCATCGCTCTGCTCCAACCCCCCTGGCCAACTTGCTGTTCTTAGAATATGCCAAGTGTGCTTCCCACTTGGGGCGCTACCTTGTTGTTCCCTGAGCTGGAACCCCTTCTCTCAGAGAGCAGATGACCCATTGTAATAGTTCTCCATTGCTGCAGTAGCAGCAAATCAAGACAAGTTTAGTAGCTTTGAACAACCTCACTCGTTTTATCACAGTTCTGTGGGTCAGTAAACTTGCACAATGGGGTTGGGTTCTCTGCTCAGGGTACCCCGAAGTTGAAGTCAAGGTGTCAGCTGCCAGGATTTTATCAGGAGGCTCTGGGAAAGAATCTGCTTCTGTGCTCATTCAGGTTGGTGGCAGAATTCAGTCGCTTGTGGGGCCGAGGTCCCCATTTTGCTGCCTCTCAGTTTTCAGAGGCAGCCCGCAATTCTCACGCGGCCCTTCCATCTTCAAGACAGCAAGGGTGTGTGTGGAATCCTCATATTTGAATCACACTGACTTCCTCTTCTGCTCCTATTTTCTGCTTTGAAGGACTCATCTGATAACATTGGGCCCACCCCCATATTCCTGGATAATCTCCCTAATTTAAGGTCAATTGAGTAGTAACCTTTTAGTCCCTTTTGCCATGTAATGCAACATAGTAATATATTTACAAGAGTGACACCAAGGGAAGAGGCCGTGGGGATGAAAATTCTCTCTCACTTTAGCCATTTGGCCAATGTCACGTAAGTCTCTGGCTCCCTAATCTAAACAGTGCCTCGTCACCCCATTTTGCCTTCTCTCTCTAATTCCTCTCCTTGCTTGCTTTTCCTCATAGCACTTATCAGTGCTGATATTTGGTTAGTTTATTATCTGTTTCTCTTTACCAGATTGTCATCTATATGGTGACTGGGACTTTGTTTTATTTACTGCTCTATACACAGCACCTAGAAATGTGCCTAGAACATAGCGGGTGTTCAGTAAGAACTTGTTGAGTAAATGGAAAGAAATAAATGACACTTCCCCTCTTCAATAATCCAGATTGGCTATCTTAAACAATTAATTAGTTTCTCTGTTTCTTAAAATACCTCTCTAGCAGTTTACCAATTATTAGCCAACAGGTACTGAAAAACACCTTTTACAGACCTCGCCCTGTTCTGGGTATCCCCTAGGCTAGGATGCACCTTGGATTTGAGGAACTTTCAATCTTTAGTAGCCTCTTGAAACATTCTAAGAGCAAGATAGGGTGTGTGACTTTTACCACACACCTCTGATGAAAGAAATGTCACATTCCTTTATTTTCCCTGATTAACTTGAATTGGTTTTGAGGCCTCATGCTCCTGGCTGGTAGGAAATATCAAGCCCTTGTTATTCATGGATCATTCAAAAATGAAATAGATCCTTTCCTCAGGGAACTTACTGTTTAGTAAATTGGATTTGATGTATTAATTATACATCATTTTTACATGTCTGTAATGTACAAATGTGTTAAGTAACAAATGAGAGATACTGACAACATGCTTTGGGAGTACATGGGCATAGAAATCAATTCTAGGGGCTGGGCCCTGGAGCTGGGATTATGCAATCCCAGCTAGATCTTGGTGGATGGGTAGAGTCTGGACAGCTGCTGATATAAAAGGCAGACGAAGTTGGGGAAAAGGTATGAGCACAAGTGTGTATAAAATGAAGACTAAGGCTGTATGTAGAGAGCAGCAGGGAGTAGTGGAGCATTATAGGGCGAAAAAGATAGAGATGCAACCCTATCACACGTGCTCCCCCAAATCAATTCCAGGCCATAGACTGTAGATCTAAATGTCAGTAGCCAAAAATAAAACTTCTACAAGATAATATAGAACCTCTGGATAGGAAAAGAGTTTTTAAATAAGACAATAAAAATGTTATCATAAAGGAAAAGTGATAAATTGAACTTCACTGGAATTGAAAACCCCTGTTCATCAGCAGACGATATTAAGAGAGGTAAAAGGCGAGCAACACAGTGGGAGAATAGTGCGATATGTATAACAAGGAACTTACATCCAGAATATGTCAATAAATTCTATAAACCCATAAGAAGATAACAGGCAACCCAATGGAAAAATGGGCAAGAAATTTGAATAAGTACTTCATATAAGAGAATATTCAAATAAGCGATAAACATATCAAAATTTAATTAGTCATGGGAAATGTGAATTAAAACCACAATAACACCTTGTACTTACTAGAACAGTCTAAAACCTAAGCCTGATAATACCAAGTTTTGGCAGAAATATGGAGCAGTCTGTTTCCTCATACATTGCTGGTGGGAATGGAAATTAGCACAAATAATTTAGAAAATAATTAGACATTATCTACTAATATTAAAAATACATCTACCTTATGACCTAGCAATTTCACTCCTAGCTATATATCCTACAGGAATCCACACGCATGAGCACCAAGAAAACTGTGTAAGAGCAGCTTTATTCATGATGACCTCACGTTGGAAAAAAACCTAGTATCTCCGCAGTACCATGGATGAATGAATGCTGCATATTCACATGATGAAATGCTAAACAATCAAGAAAATTAACAAAATATAGCCACACACAGCAACACGGATAAATCTAAACAATGTGGTGTTAAATGAAAGAGGCCCGACATTTGAAGTATATGATTTCATTTAAGTCAGTTCAAAACAAATTATACCTGTGATAGTCAGGGATAAAGTTTATGTTAAAAAAGAAAAAAGATAAAGAAACAAAAGGAATTATTTCAAAAAAAAAAGTGAAGATGGTGGTTTCCTTTGTGGAATGGGGGCAGGGCAGGGGTTGGGAGGGTTTCTGAATGTTCTCTTCTTGATCTGGTCGGTAGTCACACAAGGCTGCATTTTGTGGAAAATCATTAAGCTACTCAGTTTTGATTTCTGTGCCTTTTTACATATTATATACAGTTCACAACCAAAAAGTAACAAGAAATAAGCCTAGAAATATAGGTTTAGAAGAGACTGTTCAGCATCTGGAATGCTAGGTTGGATCTGGATTTTATTCTGTAGGGTAGAGAGCCATTGAAGGGCTCATATTTTGGCAGGAAGATGATCTTTGAATCATCTTCTTTGAAATCCTTTTATTTGGATTTCTGTTAGTGTTATAGTACAAGTAATATAACACTAACAGAAATCCAAATAAAAGGGAAAAAATTTTATAATACCATCCTTTTCACGTTTAATCATTTTTTACCACCCTTGCTCAAAAAGTGGACAAAAAAGGATATAATTTTAATTTTTCAATACTGTTTAAAAAGAAGTAGGTCATAAGAATATTCCATGTCACTAACTAGTCTTCTTAATAATTTTTTTGACTTTATAATACTCATTTGAGGGGATTTATCTTAATTTACTTAACTAACCATTCTCTTATTATTGCTTTAAATTCATTCTGACATTTCATCATTATAGGCAATACCTCACAAACATCATTTCCTCATTGAATGATTGCCTTAGAATATGTTCTCAGAAATATTATTTTAGGGTCAAAGATTATGAATATTTTGAAGAATGTTGATATTTGCAAATTACTTTCCAAAAGAATTTTTACTAGTTCATATTGCCAGCCACGATTGTGCGAGCAGGCTCATTCATTCAGTCATTCAGCAAATATTTAATGAACACCTAGTATATGCCAGCACTAGCTCAGCTGGCAGAGAGTTTAATGTCAAATTAGGAAGACATAAAAACTGGGGGGCTGAGTAAGATACCCCAGAAGACCACCCGCATGTAGCCAATTAGCTGTGAAATGTGTTATTGCTGTTTGAAGAGATGTGAAAGTCCATTGGTGGTTATTGAGCAGTGGCTGATATGAGTAGAGGAGGCTTTAGGAAGATTAATTTGGCCTTCGGTTGTAGGAGAGACTGGTTGGGGGAGTGTCTCATGCCAGGGAGTGCTGTGTGAAGTGGTGGGGTGAAGAGCAATGAGGGTTTCTGACCTAGGGAAGAACTGGGCAAAGGAGAGCAGGGGAGAGATGTAAGTGACTGAAACGCTAATTAACAAGTTAGCAGATGACGCATAAGCCGTGTAAAATGTCGCAGAACAAAATACCAAGTATTTTCAGACCATTAGGGTTGACAGTTCCGCGCTGCAGATGGCTGATTGACTTTAGGGTCTATTTGTGACACTCGTCTGCCCTGCTCAGTGCCACACACAACCTATGGTTAGATCATCATGTGGCCCAATTAGTGTGACTCTGGGAACCTTAATGACTATATTCCTAATTCTCTGTGTATTTAAAAATATGCCCCAAATGATACTTAGAGGTAGCTTTTCGCAACCCATGTATATTGTGATTTTCCCAGGATGCTGTAGGACTTACACCATAATAGACTCTGATTGTCTGATACATTTGCTCTTGCAACACCGTTATAATTTATTGCTGAAAATGAACACAAGTGGCATCAAAATGCTGCTCCACAGCTTTTACCAGCTCTCTTCATAAAGCAAGGAAGTCATAAATCAGGCAGATGCTAAACATCTGAGTCAAAACTGCATCTCTAGGTCTGAGCCCGGAGTCTCTGGGCTGGCATGGATGTGTGCCCGGGAACCATTTACACTTGTCTTCCCTGCCAGAGCATATGGGAGTGCACTAACCAAGAATTATAGGCTCGGGATCCTAAAATCCCACAAAATTAATGAATTGTAAAGTTTTTACATAGATGGGGGAAATGGAAGAAGTGTAACTTAGGAAAATGGCTTGGTTTAGCAACCCTTCATCTACTGTCTGTTCTGCTTTTTATGGCCAGTGGGTGCTGAGGTCATTCAGGCCTACACTGTCCCAGCACTTAAGTGTCTCTGTGGGTATTGCTCATGTCCGTGCTACAAGCTTCCAAACCAATGCAGTGAGATTTTGAATGTTCAGGAGACTTTGATTCAACATTAATCATTTAACGTCTTGTAAAACCAGGAGCAAGTCCTGAAAAACTGAAATCTACCTAAGAGAAAGTTAGTTGTCCCTATTTTCCTCTATTCCTATTTGCTGCCTATTAATTCCTCTGATCTCTTCTTCACCTATCTTCACATAATTTATGATTTTCCAGCTTTTCTCAATATTTTCTTTCTAATCTATAAAGCCAACACTTATTTTCTTTATTGTGTGCCTTGTGGAACATTGCAAACTCAGTAAAAAATATCCTAGAACAATACCTCTGCCATTTATTGAAAACTTACTATGTTCCAGGCATTAAGCTGGTTCTTTACATATATTATTTCTATAAGATTATCACTGTGCTGTACCCAAGACAATGGAAGCCCAGGCTGCTTAAATAATACCCAAGGCAGTGGATTTTCTGGTATCAGAATCTGTATCAGACTGACTCTACAGCTTATTTTTCTTTCCATGCTGATTTTCTACCTCCCCTCAAAAACTTAAAGTAATCTAAACACAATTTTGCCCCCTCAAGAATTTGGAAAGTTTGATGCCTTATCAGATTTATTTGTACATCTGCTCTTCTCATTACATCTCTGGCCCCCAGGAGTGGTTAATACCTTGCTGGGCGTCAAGCTGTAATTCTCCTGGACTCAGAGGTCTGGCTGAGGTTTTTCAGAGACTAAGGAAAATCCTATTTGCTCCAAGCTGCAGACATTGAGCAGCTTTGCTGCTGAATATGGGGCCTGTCCTGGAGCGGAATAACATCCCTAACCGTGTCCCCATCTGGCAGATAAATCTTACCGTCGTCATGCCTGTCACCGACCACATCTCACATGCCCTGGGCTGTCCCCTGAAAAAGAATTGCCTCCCCTGGTGACTTGTTAAGCTTGAATCACTGTTGCATACATCACCCAGGCAAATCAGATCAAGCCAAGAGTGAATTCATGCACATGTCGAAGAGTGATTTCACCAGATAAAATACATAATGTGTCACATTTGATCTAGCAGCCACCAAAGCGACCTTGTCTGGTTGCTTGTTAGGAAAAGGAAGGGCTTGGGAGAGAAGTAGGGAACCACGATGCAATTACTATTGAGTCCATGGCAAGGAGAGATCCTAAAACAATGCTGCATTTGAAAAAGTTTTCACCTCTCTATGACAATAACTTTCAAACACACTCAAAAGTAGAGAAAATAGTCAAATGAAACTTCATATGCCCATGAATCAGATTCAACAATTATTATATTATTGCACCATGAAAAACTTACAATAATGCCCAAAACTTCAGAGATCTAATCAAAAAGTGAAGACATAATTACTAATCCATAATCTTATACTATGGATTATATTTGATTAAAAGTCATATTCACATTTGCATTTCCTTCCTTTCATTGAAATATGGTTAAAAGTAATTCCCCAATCATCTGTTTATTGCTCGAGAAATTTTCCTATAAAACCAAGCATATATGTGTATGTTTTAAAAAGATTTTGTTACAGTTGCTTCATTTATTTCTAAAAACCCACTTTTGGAGGTCAGAAGTAGGAGATCAGCTTACAGGTCTCGTGTGGCAAAGAGAAGTAACGTGAGTCAAATTCGAACTCCCTGTTGCTTCTTCTCAACAAATAGATACCCATTTATTTGTTTAAAAATCTTTACTGAATGCTTACTATATACTAGACACAGATAGGCAGAGGCAATAAATATGACAAAAAAGGAAAAGGCAGCCTGGTGTTGGAAGAAATATTGGCTCTGCCGCATGCTCAACAAATGGTAATGAACAATATTTATAACAATAAAAGTATTGTTATTATTATTATATACGATCAAGATAAGGTCATGCCCTTAAGAAGCTTTCAACCTCATTGGGTGAGACAGACATTCAAAATAATAGGTACAGCAAGGTTATAAACAAATGCTGTGACAGAATATCCGTGGGGGTGTAGTAGGGAAAATAAAGAGGGAATTAATTTTATCAATGATGGGTAATAACTGAACAGATGTGGTACAGACTCAGTAGGTGCTCTGCAGATGGGGCTTAGGGGTGCAGGTGATGGTGATGGGATGGCAATCCAGGGGGTGGAAGAGCCTGAGGAAGGGCACAGAAGTGTAAATTATGGAGGCTTCATGTCACTCCAAATAGACACCATGACTGAACTGGTGGTTAGACAAGAGGCCCCATCAGAAATAACTGTTTATGCCTTTAAACTGTGTCCTGTAAACAGGGATGAACCAGTGAAGAATTTGAGTGACAGGATTCAATCTGGGAGCTGTGGGAGATATGGGTATCCACAGTGTCTAGAATAGCAATTGTTGGGAAAAAAAATTGTTAAATAAATATTGTATCTTGATAAAGTTCCAGAGAGACCTGTTGTAAAGGCTGAAATATTAGGTTGGTGCAAAAGTAAATGCGGTTTTAAAGGTTAAAAATAATTGCAAAAACTGCGATTACTTTTGCACCAACCTAATATAATGGAAAAGAGAACCAGAGGACAATACATCATCACTGTGTGTGATCAGGTGCTTTCTGATCAGTCTTGCCTACAACCAGAGTTCAGTACTTGCTCCTCTTCTGACTTCCGTGGAGTCTGTCATGACCTCCTACCCTGGACACAAAGCTGGATCCCTAGAGTCAGCCTCGACTCTTCCCTCTTCCTCAGCTGGGCCCCTGCTCCATGACAGATCTAGAAACTTGCTACGTCCTAGATTTTATCACCTGAATGTTCTTCATATCTAGTCCCTTTCTTTGTTTCCACCCGCTACTGTCTTAGCACAGGCCCTTAGCCTCTCTCACCTGGACTAACACCTACTAACTAGGTTCCTTGCGTCCAGTTTTATAAGCTTCCCATTGCCACATTCCCACCTTGAATCCTGTGACTTCTTTGTTTAAAGTGCTTCACTGGCTCCCCACTGTGTACGGGGTACAGTTCAAAGGCAGAGAAAGTTGTTTCTGAGGTGGCCGCCTGCCTAAGCCCTAGTCCAGTCATGAGGCCTAGCGGGAGTGCCATGAACTCTCCATACCTTTATATGTACACGGATGTGGATACTAATATGAAGTCATTAAAGCAGAGGCCCCCATGATCCAGTCTCAAAACGTGACCATGATCAAAAAAACCATAGTCCATCAACTAAAAAGAAATTTACAAACAACTCGGTTTTTTAAATGGCTATTCTTGGACATTTTGCAGGGACTCGATCTTGGAAAACATCTTTCTTTTCACAACCCCTTTCTCTTCCACCCATTTTTCTTGCATCTTGCAAATACTCCCCACCTCTATCTTCAGAACCACCCCTGCTTAGCCCTCCCTGAGCCCTTGCTTTGATCACTCAAGTCCTCCTATTCCTCCCTCTTCTCCAGATTCTGTGCTGCATAAGGCCAAAGGACCAGAGGGCCCAAACAGGCAGCAATTGATCAGATAGACAAAGCCAGATACCTCTTTAGTGAGCAGAGAGCGCGCACAGGCTGGAAATAGACACGACTACAGTTTGAGTGTCGTTACACCAAGATGGATAAGCCATCTGTGGGGATGGACACCTCGCTCCCCAGTGGTGTGTACATCATCATTATTTTATGTTTATTTTTGTTGTAGGCAACTTTCATCTTGTAGATGACATTGCCAACATTATAATGCGCCAGGAAAGCTTGCTTACTGGAAGAGAGGTTGAGGGCAGCTTGTGTGAGGAGAACTGCCTCTGCCAGGAAGCTGGGACTGTCTGTTTTCCTTCTCTGAATTCACACTTCAGGCTGCCTTTGGCTGGCATCACCTCGGGTGCTTTAGGGAGGTGTTTTGGGATTGGCTGTCACGAGGGTGAAAAGCAGTAAGGCAGCCAGGGCTGAGCTGGCGACTGCTTCAGCTTTGGGGGCTTTCTTTCTGTTGGTCATTTGTCACTGTTCCCTGGCCTGCTGGCCACTCAGGCCCAGCCGCTTCAGCATTCCCGATTTCTGACTTGGCCTGGCTCCTTGCTTACCCAGTTGCTCCAGGAGCTCCAGGCTCTTCCAGTGCTTGTGTCATCTTGACACTGGGTGCTGTTTGCTTATCTGGGCTTCAACACCCTACTGCTGCTTTTATCCCTGCATTCTGAAGCGCTCTGTTTCCCAGGGGACCTGCTGCCTCCTGCTTCTGGCCAGACTGCTTAGGATCTAAGAGAATTTAGCAGCAGGAGGTGAGGAGCAAATTAGGGACATGCTAAGGGAAGGGATTAGACAAAGTTGGGCTGAAGGGAAAGTTACTTAGAAGAAACTGTATAGTGCTGTTTTTGACCTTGGTGGCACATTGGAGTTACCTAGAGAGGTTTAAAAAAAAACGTGCTTGGCCCCCAAGCCAGTGAAATTGAAATCTTTTGGATGGGGCCTGTGGAGGCCAGCCTCCAGGATAGTCCCCAGTGATATTTCCCCTGGGTATTCGTGCCCTTTTCTAATTCCCTCCCATTAACTGTGGGCAGGACTTTGTGACTTGCTTCTAATGAACAGAATAAGGTGAAAGTGTAGATATGTGACTTGGAGACGAGGTCATAAAGGCATGTGGCATTGCTTTCCTGCTCTCTCAGATCACCTGCTTTGGAGACAGGCAATGTCATGTCGGGAGCAGGCCCATGGAAAGGCCCACATGATGAGGAACTCTGCCCAAAAGCCATGTGAGTGGATTTGGAGGTTTATCCTCCCACCCTAGTCAAACCTAAGGTAACTGCAGCCCCAGCTGACACATTGATTAGAACTCTAAATCAGAACTACCTGGCTAAGCTGCTTTGATTCCTAACCCACAGAAACTGTGAGATAATAAATGTATGTATTTTAAGCCACTAAGCTGTGGCATGATTAGTCACACAGCAATAGATAACTAATACAGGGATCAAGCGACTGTCCTTTTTTACAAGTTTCCCAGATGATTCTCAAGTGTAGCCGCTGGCCTCAAGGACTGAATGAGAGAGGAGGACCACAGGAGCTGACTGGCAGCTGTGGAGAGAAGGGGTTCCATGTGTCAGTAACTGAGCTACACACTTATATCTGGTATCTTGCTGACTGCACAACACCCTCTATGAGTTACATGGTACCACCTCTACTTTACAGACAGGAAACTGAGGTTCAGCAAAACAAATTTGCCCACGATAGGAAGACTTAAAACCTAGGTCCAGCCTTATTCAGAAGCCTGTGTTCTCTCTGCTGTGTCTGTGCAGCACCTCCTGATGCCCCGAGAGAGAGAGCGCAGACCAAGGAGAGAGGTCTGATCCTGCTAAGCCGGGAGCTGTAATTTACCTGCCTGTTAGTTGTTTGTACCTGGATTTGCCTTCTGCTCCAGTGACTGCGAAGTGCTCGCCAGAGGGAGTGCTGATTACACGCTCACCAGGGATGGTCTGTGCATCAGCATCTAGCACTCAGTGAATGTTTGCTGGGGACGCCTGAGGCAAGAGTGGTTTTAAAGAGAAGAGGCCAGGCCAGGCTGTGCAGCCCTACCTGCCAGCAGGGATCAAATGGGGGCTCTCTGTTCATTCCTTGGAGAAGATTCGTAGGCCTGGGGTCCTGAGCTATTCTCTCTCTGACCATTTTATGCAACCACTTACCATGATTATTACACCTGAAGCACTTTCCGATTTTCACCCACCATATAGTAAAGTCACCTCCACGGTGCCAGGTGTCCCTGGGCTCCAAGTCACTAAGTATCATACACGCGGCCGAACTGTCCATCTCTAACCCTGGGAAGAAAATCTGCCTTGAATTAAAGATGGATCTGGAACAACTAGCCATAGAAAAAGTGAAAAAGCACATTTCCTCCATTGGAACTTGTATGAGAGTGTTTTAAAATCGTTATTATCATGCAAGCTCCACAGTGTTCATCAGGCTCCGCTACAGAGACCATCTTAATAGAAACACATTATCATAATTGAATAATCTTTAATTACTGATTCCAAAGTGAAAAACAGCAAAACAAAACCCAAACCTAGCTCTCAATGTATATTTAGTGAGGATTACATAAAGTTAATATCTTGTGGAAATAGCTCAGTAAATTTAATTACTCAGCAGTGGTGTTCTGTAAATCTGGAAATAAACAGCTAAGCCAGTTCGCTGCTCTAGCCTGGTTCACATTATCTTCACCTTCTGTGGGGGCTTCTGGGTAAGTATCTTTAGTGACCCAAAGCTGTTCTGTCATCGTGCTCCAGCACACAGAGACACGGCTAAGGCTTTGCACAGTAATGACAGTGAAAGGGGGACATCATGTTCCTCTGAAGACCATCCATCACTGTAAGTCGCAGAGGGCAATGAAGTGCAGCCGGGCACCCAAAGACTGGAACTTGACGAGAAGTGGAAATCAGTGAGGTGCAAACCATACAGCCATGAGTTCAAGGTGACGTTTTAGTCTCTGCTCCCGCTTTGTCTCTGTCCAGCAAGTCTGCATACTATTTAAAAATGTGTACTTGCAATGAGGGTAATAGAATAACATTTACAAAATTAAAAAGTATTAACATGGAAAAATATGAAGAAAAAATGAAAATCACCCGTAATTCCACCACCAGTAGGTAACTACTGTTAGTGTTTGGGAAACTTTCTAGTCTTTTTAACAGACACACATATTTTTTTTTAATTTTTTTTTTTTGGTCATTGGAAAGTCATTTAATGGATGGTCAGCAGTCTATTGTAGGGCTGAGTCATGAGTTAATTAACCAGTTTTCTATTATTGGAAATATACAGGTTGTTTTCAGTTTTTCACTATATAAATATTACTTCTATGTGCTTTATTTTACATAAATCTTTGTCCTCTTCATTTCTTAGGATTGATTCCAAGAAATGGATTTTTGGAGCCAGAGAATTACACATTTTCAAGTTATTTTCAGTATACTGTTAAAGTCACTATGACTGTAAGATACAGTACCGCCCTGTTTGGTTGTGCAGTTTGAACACTGCACAAAGGTGCTAAGCTGAGAGGATGAACTGGTGCTGAAATCCAGTCGGCATGTCCTTTGCCCAGCCTTGCATCCTGCAAATAGGGCCCCGCCTAGAGAGAAAGGAATGCTTCTTACCTTGCCCCAAAGTTCCATCTGATTGCTATACCATTCACCTACAGGCTCTGTACCTGCTCAGAGGGGACTTGTTTTTTCACCTTGTCTGCCTACGTAGGTGCCTTTTTGTAAATCCTGCATGGGTATTATACTGGCTATCTAGAGGCTGACTTTACCGTATGATTTCTAAAAATTGACAAATTGACATAGAAAAATTGGTATCTCATTCAAATTTACACTTGGATGTCTCTTTCAATGGTTTGGATTGCCAAAAGTCTCCCTTCAAACCACCTCCACTGTTGCCTTCCATCTTCTTATCAAAGAGCCTTCAAATAATTGTTGTCTGGATCGCAAAATTCTCCAAATTGGGCTTTTAGTCTTATCTCAGCCACTGTTATCATAATACTAATGAGATATGTGTTTCTTAGCAACCTCCTTTCTGAGTCTTATACTCACTTGGACAGAAATGGATTTGCTGTGAAGCTAATGTGACTGAAGCTTCCAGGTCCCTTCCAAGGCCCTGGACCTAATTTGGTATTAGCAATTTTTTTTATGAAGAGTCACCCAAATTGTATCACCTTCAGACTCTGTAAAGTATGGACTCACCCCTTCCTAGGAGCTACTGCTCTCAATTATTTCTAGTCCAAAATTTTATCTGAGTGTCTGTTAGCACTAAGTGGAATCTTGGAAGCCATGGATATAGGAAAATGCTATTTTAAAATATTTGTTTCAGACTAGTCAGTCCTTTTAGTACCTACTCTGTATTTTCTCTACTTATTGCCTTAGGATTATAATTATCTCTTCTGTCCATCATGATTTTTATAAAATATTTAATTGTAAACATGTTTTTATTATTTTTTAATTGAATTTATTGGGGTAACAATGGTTAGTAACATTGCATATGTTTCAAGTGTACAATTCTATAATACATCATCTATATATCACATTGTGTGCTCACCACCCAGAGTGACTTGCCTGTTTTTTCAGCTGCCCGTCCAATTTCCGTAATCCGTCGCCTCACTTTCCCAGCCAGGTACATCCTACCTTTTTCTAGGATCACCAGACTGTCTCTGGTTAACAAAGTTTTTACAGTCTCTTGATTATATTCCTACTGACTTTGAGCCTCTTGGCAATCACAGATAACCCCCAGATCTACTTAAATACATGCACATTGCCAGACTCATTTTTGTGAGACATCTATTCCCATTTCACTGGTGCTGCATGGTCTAACTTTGCTTTGTAAGCACAACCCAGGATGTTGAATCTAGAGGTAGTTTAGGCAAACTGCCTGGTGGTACATCTTGTCTTTGCCCCCGTGTAGCTTAGATAAATTACATAGGTCTTTTTTTGGGCTCAGTTTTCACATCTGTAAAATGGGAATAGGAATACCTACCTCACCAATTTTTCTGAGCAATAGTAAGATAATACAAAATATTTAGCATGGAGCCTATAACTTACACAGAGGGTGCCAAAAAATGTATATACATTTTAAGAAAGGAAAAAACTGTATTAAAATTGTAATACTCAATATATACTGATAACAAAAGATCAATACAAGTCACGTTTGACTTCTGCAATTATAAGAGGGGCTCAAAGTGGTTGCAATCCATGTAATTTTAATACCGTTTCTTCGTTTCTTAAAATGTGTATACATTGTTTTTAGGCACACTCTGTATAGTTTTTATAAAAATTATTATTGTTTTTAAAGCAACAATAGTTATAATTGCCATTTTTGGAAAGAATCAATTAAGACGTCTGTTTTGTTCATTGCTATATCCCTAATGCCTAGAATAGTGCCTGGCACTTAATAGATGATCCATAAATGTTAGTGCTTAAACGAGTGAATGAATAACATGTATAGATCCAGAAGTTGCTGCGTTATAGGTGAAGTGCCCCAAGGAAATTGAAGTTTGATTCAAGAGACTAAAGCAGCAGATGACGGATACAGCGGTCTATGATTTAATCAGGGATTCTCAAAACCTTCAAGTGGAGAAAATCAATAACTAAGATATGATTTGCTTAAGGGAATTGGGCTGTTTCCCCTGGACCTGGGAAATAACTGCTGAGCAGTTCATGGTGCTAGTTCAACTGGCAAGCAATGTTGTGCTGAAACCAGGCCAGTGGGGTAGGTGAAGGAGTGGGGAGGGGAGAGTAATCATCCACAGGCATTAGCACGAGAGCCCCTGCTTTGAGACAGAGTTTCGAACCTCAGATCCCAGAATCTGGGTCCACAGACTCTGAGTGAGGGTTGTCTGTGGACCCCCTTAAAATTATATGCAAGATTTGGGGAATATCTGAGTATGAGCATATACATGCATTCTTCTGGGATCTCAGTACGTTTGGCAATTTTCAGATAGTTCCAAGACCCAGACAGGGTTAAGCATCATTTGCGTTTCTGCTTAAAATTAAGAAGTTAGAGGAGAAGAAGCAAAGTTCAGGATGGCACCTGCCTTGAACGTGGAGAGGAAACAGCAGCATTCTGTATGACACCTCCCATCATCTATTTTTCAGACCAAACTGTGCCATTCTTTCCAGCTTGGCATCTTTGGATGCTCGCCAAACATTAGCAAGTTTTGCTATTCTTTCTGAGCCATCAACTCAATGCCTGGCTTCTGAGCCGGATACAGACCAGGCACATCCATTCCCTACAGGTGCCTGGCTGGAAGACAAGGAAGAATGTCCAGAATTAGCATCTGGGACTGGAGGAAAAGAATGGATACTTGTTCAGGTTTATCTTATGTCACAGTGGGAGATGCCTACATTCTTCTTTCCTTTAGTTGTTTCACCATAGGAGAGCTGAGAGGGAAAGCTTCATGCAAAGACATTGAATTTTAGGAAGGGGTCTTCAGGATGAACAGCTGCTGACTTTGATGTGAGAGTTATGAAAGTCTCCCCTGGTCATCTGGCTGGATGTTGATGGTGATGAAGCAGTCACTTTAGAGCTGAAAAGTACCATTCAGCTTTAAATTTAAGCCATAAATAGAAAAATATTCCTTACAGAATAAGCTCCTTTAGGTTGAGTCTAACTATGGCCCTTTACATTCTGCAGACTCATCCTTTTGGTGTTGTCTTAGAATCTGTGGTTTGTTGATGTAGCAGTCAGATGGGAGTACAGCAAGGAGCCAGGGGTGTTCAGCTTCCATGACCTGCCACTTCTGTCACTGTCCATTTGAGGTTACCATATTGTGCCCTGAAGTACAGAAAGGTAGGTACTTACTCTGACATTGAAAATGAACAAGCACTCATTTGACTTTAGAGCTTTGGAATCCTCCTTGAAATAACTATTTTCCTTTCTGTTAACTTTTTTCTTTTTTTTGGTCAATTTTATTTATTTATTTAATTTTTTTATTAGTTTCAGATGTACAAAGCAACATAATGATTAGACATTTACATCCCTCACAAAATGATAACCCCCCCCAAGTCTATTACCCCTCTGACATTGTACATAGCTATTACAATACCATTGCATTGACTACATTCCCTATGCAGTACTTTACATCCCGTAACTATATATCTTTAATTATAGTTGATGTTCAGTATTATTCTACGTTGGCTTCAGGTGTTTAACGCAGTGGTCAGGCATCTACACAATCTGTGAAGTGATCGCTCCGATAAGTCCAGTACCCATCTGACACCCTACATAATCTTTACAATATTATTGATTATATTCCCTATACTGTATTTCGCATCCCCATGACTATTTCGTGACTACCAATTTGTATTTTCTAATCCCTTCACCTTCTACCCCATCCCCCAAATGCCCTCCCATCTAGCAACCATCAGTTTTTTTCTCTGTATCTCTGAGTCTATTTCTGTTTTCTTCACTAACGCTTTCTAAAAGTCACCTTTTAAAAAGAAAAATAAAACTGTCAGACATGAAAGACTGGGGATTTAATGGGACCGAGCATCCTACAGTCACGCTAATTCCCATTTTGTTAACTGCCACCCCACCGTCCAAGTGTTCATATTATTATGGTCAGGGCCTTGAGAGTGTGTAACCTGTTTGCTGCTATCCTGCTCCAGGTATCACACCTTGTCTCTCAATAGAAAATATGATTCAAATGATCTCTGGCGGTGTTGACTTCTTATGTTAACAATAATGAGGTGTGCTGTGAAGATGAAGACATGGGAAGAAGGGACACTCAGACCTGGCTCTATATTTTTTTTTTTTACTTTTGAAGATGGAGATCTCTTTTTCTTTCTTTTTTTTTTTTTTTTAGTTTCAGTTGTACAAAACAATGTAATAGTTACGCATTTATCATTCATATCCCTCACACAGTGATAACCCCTCTCCCCCCATCTGACATCACATACAGCCATTACATTTCCACTGCCTCTGTTCCTAATGCTGTACTCCACTTCTTGTGTGTGTATATATATATATATATATGCAATGTCAACTACAATTTTATACATCTATAAAATACATATATTATATAAATTATATTTAAAATACATATATTATATAAATTATATTATATTATATAAATTATATATAATTTATATAATATTATATATATATATATATATATATATATATATATATATATATAAAATTGTAGTTGACATTCATTATTGTTCAGCTTCGGCTGCAGGTGTACAATGCAGTAATCAGACATCTACATCATCCCTGAGGTGGTCTCCCTAATGAGACAAGTGTCCATCAGATACTCTACAAAATCTTTACAACATTATTAATTACATTCCCCAAATTGACTTTTGTATCCCCGTGGCACTCTTGTGGTTACCGATTGTGCTTTCTAATCCCCTGACCTTCCCCTTTATCCCCACTCCCCATCCCATCTAGCAACGCTTAGTTTTTCCTTTATGTCTCTGAGACTGTTTCTGATTGGTTCATTCATTTGTTCTTTTCTTTAGATTCCACATATAAGTGAGATCATATGGTATTTGTCTTTCTCTGTCTGACTTATTTCACTTAACATAATATTCTCTAGGTCCATCCATGTTGCTGCAAATGGTAAGATTTCATTCTTTTTTATGGCTGCGTAATACTCCATTGTATAAATGTGCCATGGTTTCTTAAACCAGTCATCTACCAATGGGCATTTCAGTTGTTTCCATGTCTTGGCTATTGTGTATAGTGCTGCAATAAACATAGGGGTGCATAAATTTTTTCGAATTAGAGTTTTGAATTTCTCTGGATAGATACCTAGGAGTGGAATTCCTGGGTCATAAGGTAGTTCCATTTAAAAATTTTTGAGATACCCCCATACTGTTTTCCATAGTGGCTGCACCAATCTGCAATCCCACCAACAGTGCTCAGGGGTTCCCTTTTCTCCACATCCTCACCAGCACTTGTTGTTTGTTGATTTATTGATGATAGCCATTTTGACTGGGGTAAGGTGGTATCTCATTGTGGTTTTTGTTTGCATTTCTCTAATGATTAGTGAGGTTGAGTATTTTTTCATATGTCTGTTTGCCAACTTTATGTCCTCTTTAGAAAAATGTCTCTTCATGTCCTCTGCCCATTTTTTAATTGGGTTGTTTGTTTTTTTTGGAGTTGAGTTGAATGAGTTTTTCATAAATTTGTGTTATTAACCCCTTATCGGATATATCATTGGCAAATGTCTTCTCTAATTCAGTAGGATCCCTTTTTGTTTTATTGCTCGTTTCCTTTGCTGTGAAAAAACTTTTCAGTTTGATGTAATCCCACATGTTTATTTTTTCTCTTACTTCCCTTGCGCGAGGGGATATATCAGTAAAAATCTTACTCCAGATAATGTCTGTAAAAAGTTTCTTCCTATATTTTCTTCTAGGAGTTTTATGGTTTGAGATCTTACATTTAAGTCTTTAAGCCATTTTGAATTTATTCTTGTATATGGTGTAAGGAGGTGGTCCAGCTTCATTTTTTTGCATGTGTCTGTCTAGGTTTCCCAGCACCATTTATTGAATAAACTATCTTTACCCCACCAGAAATTCTTGCTTCCATTGTCATAGATTAAATTACCATATAGGCATGGATTTATTTCTGGACTCTCTATTCTGTTCCATTGATCTATGTGTCTGTTTTGATGCCAGTACCACGCTATGTTTTTTTTTTTTATTAGTTTCAGGTGCACAAGACAAAGTAATACTTAGACGTTTATCATTTATATCCCTCACACTGTGTGAACCCCTCTCCCCCCATCCACTATCCCTCTGACATCACACACAGCCATTACATTTCCACTGTCTCTATTCCTAATGCTGTACTCCGCTTCTTGTAAGTATATACATATACTTACATATATATATATATATATATATATGTATATAAACTTGTAGTTGACATTCTTTATTGTTCAGCTTCAGCTTCAGGTGTACAGTGCAGTGATCAGGCATCTACCTCATCCCTGAGGTGGTCTCCCTAATGAGACAAGTGTCCATTGGATACCCTACAAAATCTTTACAACATTATTGATTACATTTCCCAAATTAATTTTCAAAACCCCGTGGCCATCTTGTGGTTACTGACTGTTTTCTAATCCCCTTACCTTCCCCCTTATCCCCACCCCCCCTCCCATCTAGCAACCCTCAGTTTTTCCTCTATTTCTCCAAAACTGTTTCTGATTAGTTCATTCACTTATTCTTTTCTTTAGATTTCACATATAAATGAGATCATATGGTATTTGTCTTTCTCTGTCTGACTTATTTCACTTAACATAATATTCTCTAGGTCCATCCATGTTCCTGCAAATGGTAAGATTTCATTCTTCTTTATGGCTGCGTAATACTCCATTGTATAAATGTGCCATGGTTTCCTAAACCAGTCATCTACCAATGGGCATTTCAGTTGTTTCCATGTCTTGGCTATTGTCTATAGTGCTGCAATAAACATAGGAGTGCATAAAGATTTTTGAAATAGAGTTTTGGATTTCTCCGGATAGATACCTAGGAGTAGAATTGCTGGATCATAAGGTAGTTCCATTTTCAGATTTTTGAGATACCTCCATACTGTTTTCCATAGTGGCTGCACCAATCTGCAATCCCACCAACAGTGCTCAGGGGTTCCCTTTTCTCCACATCCGTGCCAGCACTTGTTGTTTGTTGATTTATTGATGATAGTCATTTTGACTGGGATGAGGTGGTATCTCATTGTGGTTTTTATTTGCATTTCTCTAATGATTAGTGAGGTTGAACATTTTTTCATATGTCTGTTTGCCATCTGTATGTCCTTTTTAGAAAAATGTCTCGTCATGTTCTCTGCCCATTTTTTAATTGGGTCGTTTGTTTTTTTGGAGTTGAGTTGAGTGAGTTATAAATTTGTGTTATTAACCCCTTATCAGATATATCATTGGCAAATATCTTTTCCCATTCAGTGAGATCCCTTTTTGTTTTATTGCTGGTTTCCTTTGCTGTGAAAAAACTTTTTAGTTTGATGTAATCCCACATGTTTATTTTTTTCTCTTACTTCCCTTGCGCGAGGAGATATGTCAGTAAAAATCTTACTCCGGGTAATGTCTGTGAAGTTTCTTCCTATATTTTCTTCTAGGAATTTTATGGTTTCAGATCTTACATTTAAATCTTTAAGCCATTTTGAATTTATTTTTGTATATGGTGTAAGGAGGTGGTCCAGCTTAACTTTTGGCATGTGTCTGTCCAGGTTTCCCAGCACCATTTATTGAATAGACTGTCTTTACCCCACCGCACATTCTTGCTTCCATTGTTGTAGATTAAATGGCCATATAGGCATGGATTTATTTCTGGACTCTCTATTCTGTTCCATTGATCTAAGTGTCTGTTTTTATGCCAGTACCATGCCATTTTGATTACTGTAGACTTGTAGTATAATTTGATGTCAGGTATCGTTATACCTCCCACTTTGTTCTTATTTCTCAAGATTGCTGAGGCTATCCAGGGTCTTTTATGGTCCTATATAAATTTTAGGATTATATGTTCTATTTCTGTCAAAAACGTCGTTGGTAGTTTGATAGCAATTGCGTTGAATATGTGTATTGCCTTAGGCAGTATGGACATTTTTAACTATATTAATTCTTCCTATCCATGAACATGGTATGTGTTTCCATCTATTTGTATCTTCTTTCATTTCTTTCTTCAGTGTCTTATAATTTTCTGAGTACAGATCTTTTACTTCTTTGGTTAAATTTGTTCCCAGGTATTTTATAGTCTTTGGAGCAATTGTAAATGGGATTGTTTTCTTAATTTCTCTTTCTGATATTTTCTTATTGGTATATACAAATCTGGCTCTATTTTTTAAAGCTGAATATGTATAACTCATGATGTAATAAAAGCTCAACATTATCATTATTAGTTTTTGACTCCCACTGTCCCCTGCTCTCAGGAAAAAAACTGGCAAATAGATGTTTCTCTAGTCATTTTAAGTCCCAACACTCAATCTCAATTCAGTAACTAGATTATACCTAGTCCATGATATGAATCAATGCCTTAGTCTTCTTTATTCAGAAGTGAGATGTCTCCTCATCTTTCCTGGGCTAAGGCAGGTAGTTGGCAGCTGCCTACCTTTAAGGAAGGGTCTGTGATTGGCCTTTGCTCTTTCTCCCACTCACCTTCTCACAGACTCCCAAACTGCTCTTTTGTATATCCTGCAAGGGCTAAAAGGACAGAGGATGAAATCGATGTAAGGGGAAAGGAGAGCTCTGACTTGACTAGGTAACTTTTGCCCTCCGTCTGGAAAGTTGTCAAACTCCTGGGTTCTACAGACACACTTATCACTGAGGACCTCTCATATGCAAGTCTTGCACGTGGGGAGCTCCCTCCAATCGTAGGCAAGATGCTTCCCAGTAGCCCCTGGCTCACTGGTGGTCCACCCAGTGGTGCGCTGGGCTGCCTACACCACTTCACTAAAGCTGATTGTTCACGTCCATTCCTGACTGGATGTTCAGGAACTTCAGACTGGTAGCTGGACATTGGCCATGGTGGGAGCATTTACACTCAGGAAATTGGTAAGGGAAAAATCAGAGCTTATTTGTTTGTTTCCAGAGAGTTGGCTCTTAAACATGTATCAGCATGTACCCTGGCCCGGCCCATGCTGTTGGAGTCTGCTTGCTCTCCCAGGAAGTCTTCTTGGATGAGATTTAACCAGCGCTAGGCCAGTTCTCTTTCATCCTTACCATATTTTGTCCTACCAAACTCTGGGAGGATTTCAGGCAGGTCACAAAGTAGCAGTAGCAGCCAAAACTTTGTCCAAAAACATCTCTTTATCACACCTTCTTACCTCTTCACACGTTGATTCCTTTTTATAGCCTTTATCTTGCTGAAAGGGTCCAAGAGTCATGGAACCAGTTCAACTGATCATTTCCTTTGTAAACTCTGCACCTGGGAGGCTGTCCCAGATTCACCGTGGTATTTGATATGTCGGAGACCTGTTTAAATTCTTCTTCATCTGTGTGTCATTCTGGGCTAGGTTGTCATTCTAGGGCTTGCTAAATGCTGGGGAAGCAAACACAGCCCCACATCATGAGCACTTAGAATTTGTGCTGTCCAAAATGGTAGCCACTATGCTCATGTGGCTAAATTTAAATTTAAATGAGAAGTAAATGAAATTTAGTTCCTTGGTTGCACTAGCCACATTTCAACGGCTCAATAGCCACATGTGACTAGTGCCTTCTTTATTGGACAAAGCATTTCCATCACTGCAAAAACTGTATTAGACAGTCATGCTTTGTATGAACCTTGCCATGGGAAGTTTAAACTGGTAGGGACCTGATATGAAAATGAAGGAGAGCCCTAATTCAAAATAAATGCCAATGTGTATTACATTGAGATCTTGAAGTTTACTTGGTACAGGTTACACAACATTTCACAATTGAGATGTCATCATCAAACTGTAGAAAGGGACAAGAGATGAGGTTGTATCAACTTGTAGCCTTTGGCTACCGCACCACAAAAATGGACAGATTTGTTGGCAAATGTCATGCACATTTGCAAATTTTGATATGTGTACTCTCAACTTTGTCATTTGCTTTTAAATCGTCGCCTGTATTTTTGACACTTGTATCCATCAACTTTTGCTAATCTGCCTAGAGGTAGGCGTTCGGATGTGGGGCTGAGATGAGGAATTTGAGGGGTCTCGGGAGGCAGCCTCTATGCCAAGGTCCATTGAAATTAGTAGTTTCAATAGAGCTCACATTTTATGGGCTCCAGCAAAAATATCTTCCTCACCAGGATCCAGAAATGTTTCTGGTTATATGGGACTTGGGGGTCTAATTAGGCTTGATTTGGGGATCTTGACTTTACACCATCCTGATTGGTTCATTCATAAACCTGGTACATGGATTCTTGCACTGTAAGCTGTGGATTTACTCCAATCACAAGTAAGAGGAATTTATATTTATGTTTCAATGTATGTGTGTGAATGAGCATGTTTTAAAATATGCCAAACTAGATCTGATTGCCAGTTTTGAGATCTGAGCCAGGGACCATTCCTGGGCAATGCCCTAGCGCGATCACCATCAGCATTACTGTGCAACATTTTGAAGCCCCTCTTGACAGGGTCCTCGAGTGAAAAATGGCTTTGGTTTTAGAAGTGGCCTTCTAAGCACAGCCTATCAAGTCCAGTTCTTGAGGGGCCTGTGTGTGCTGTGACATATCTTTATAACGTGCAGTGGAGACAGCAGTGAGGCAGTTTTGCTGATGTATGTAGGCTTAATGGTCTTGATATTGTCATCCTGAGTTATGAGGCTTTTCACGGCTGATGGTGGTGCATTGCCTGATGGTAGAAGAGGACAACAAGGTGGGGAAATGTGAAAACCTCTAATGGTAAATCAGGGGGAACACCCCGGACATGGAGAGCTGGGCTTGGCTTGGGAAGGCATGTTTTCCTCTGGTACACAAGGAAGTCTTTCAAGAAAGATCATTAAACTAATGAGAGAGAAAAGGAAATGGCCCAAGGATCACTGAGATGTTGATGGGTGAATACAAAATAGTTTTTTTTTTTTTTTCTGGGACGCAAATGTAGAATGATCAAGTTGACTGGATTTCTAGACACCACCCACCAGCATCAGCCCTTTCCCTCTATGTTTATGTTTTGGAAGCTCCGTACTTTTCTCTGCCTCTTTTAGTAATATAGAAAGAAAACATGGTTACTCTTGGACCCTTGGAGAAGATCAGAAATCAGGTGTTTTGTTCTTTTTTCTTGTCCAGTTTTTAAGAGAGAACATGTGTCAGTATTTGCCTGAAGGTACCTTTGAGAACATACCTCAGTCAGGTGCCTCCATGTTTCTGCTTAACCTGGGATCAGACCAGAATTGAAGCCTGACTCTACAGATGCCACATAAAAACTTGAAGCCCGGGATGGCCAATTAGCTCAGTTGATTAGAGCACGGTGCTGGTAGTACCAAAGTTGCCAGTTCAGTCCCCACATGGGCCACTGTGAGCTGTGCCCTCCTTTAAAAAAAACAAACAAACAAACAAAAAAACTCAAAGCCTGAGTCAGAAGACCTGATTCTGTTATAAAGTCCTTCTTACCACTCGTGTCTGATTCTTGAACCATTTGTCCAGATTCCTTTTTGGGATCTTTCACTCACTGTCTTCTCATTCCCAGGGGGAAGTAGAAATATTTCTTTTCCATATTTCTACTTTTGCTATATTTTTATTCTTGCCATGTAGACTTCATCCCTGGATTCTCAATATCTGGGTCCAGATCCTCAATTGGAATCTGTGCTCCACTGATCATCTGCTTCAGAACTATTAGGAAAAGGGCACTTTTGCTATGAACACAAACTTAGGCTCGATCTCCTTCGGCTAGAATTTTGGAAACACCAAAAGGAAGAAAATGACCTTACCCCAAACATTACTTTAGTCCTTAGTAACAAATATTACATGGCACTGGTTGTGTGCATTAACCTATGAAGAATACGAAAATGTACAAGGCTCAACTTTGTCCTTAAATAACTTAAATTTTCGTTACATATAAAAACTAAATGATACAAGTATTGATAGCTTCAGTGTATTAAATGCCTACTGTGAGCCAGGTGACTTACATATATTATTTTAATCCTCAAAATTACTCTATAAAGTATGATTATCTGCAGCTAACAGATGAGAATCCTGAGTCTTAGAGAGGGTAAGAGACTTTCCACAGCTCACTCAGTTGACAAGTGGTGGTGCCAGGTCTGTCTTCAAAGCCAGAAGTCTTTTCTGTCAAATGTATTACCTTTATTTTTGTTCATTTTAACAAAGACAGAGATTATCGTCATGCACAATATTGCTGCATAGTAAAAGATGTTATAAGGAATTCTGAAGAAGGAATGTGGTCTGTGGGATCTGTGGCCTGGGGTGGTTAGACAAGACTTTGGACAGAGGTGGGCTGATTTGATCTAAGATCTAAAGAATGAGGAGGATGAGTTAGAAAGAAAAGAGGGAGCAGCCTACCTGCAGGGGACTGGCTTAGCCCCAGGATCCTGGAGTGGACTTGAGGGGTAGACATGGAGGTGTAGCTTAGTTCCATCTCCGTTGTAACTGAGCGGCTCCTCAGGGCTGGAGAAGTCCTAAGGATAGGTCAGAGTCATGACTGTTATCCCCATGCCCAGAGTGCTCCTGGAAGCATCTTCTGAGTTTGCTGTCCTCCATGGCCATATTCTCGGTGAGCGCAAGGAGAACAAAGTTTTTGGATGTCAAAAAGTGTTGGCAGCCTATTTCTTGGTGGTGCAAGTTCTGGGGTCTGTGACTTGTGTCAGAGAGTGAATAATTATTAGGTTTATGGTTTCTTTGGCTTTAACGTTACCTTAGAAAGATTTTAGGCTTTTGCTCTCTATCTGTGCTTCTGATCCAGAGCCAAAGATCTCGACTACACAGAGCAATTAAGCATAAGAATTGCTATCTGCCAGCCAAGGGCCTGTGCTGGATGTTTCCTGGGTTGTCAGCTAAACAGATGGGGTCACTATCTATAATTGTATCCCATGATCCAATCTGGCTTACTTTCATCTTCACAATCACCTCAAGAAGTGGGTCCTATTATTACCCCAGTTTCGCAGACCGTGAAACTGATTCCTACAGAAGTTAACACACCAAATGGAAAGGAGCAGAGGTCATAAGGATTCTCCTTCTTCTCTAGGTTGGACCAGAACTTGGCACACAAGATCTCTAGGGCTTTTCCAGATACATTCCACACAGTCCCTGTCATTCTTTCTCTGCAAATCCTCCTCCTGTCAAGCTTCTCTTATGGCATCCCTCTGCCTTTGATGTGACAAGCCACAGAAGCCCAGCTAGTGAGCGTCAGGCTGCCCGGCTCGTGGATCCTCCTTTTGGGAAGTGGCCAGTAGTGAGAGAAACCTCACAGAGTGCACCTAGCCCCCTGTTCCTGTCGGAACCACCAGGAATAAATCCCCTCTCAGCCCAGCAGCAATCAGCTCACGCCTTGAAGCATGAAATTTGATTAGCGCTTCTATCTCAGTTGCATCCCTCGATTGTTATTACAGCTCATAAAATTTACTGAGTCCCACCCTCTCTGACAGTGTGACCCTGGTGTAGGACTCAGCGACCTCCGTGGAACACTGCATACTAAGTGAGAAGTTTTTTTTCTTTTTCATTTCTAAGAACTTGCATATACAGATCAAGGTAGTGCTGCCAGAAAAGGGAGCTCATTTCTCAGGGAAACCTCAGGGTTACCCAGGTTGGTTTGAATGTCAACAATGTTTTATTTGCTGTATTAATTTAATTCTCATGGCAACCTGATGAGTTTTGTGAAATTATTATTTTAAAATGAGGAATCCAAGGAGGAGAGTGGATGTGCCATATGCTCGAAGTAACATTAAAAGGAAATGGTGGTTCTAGGATTCAAGTCTATCTAAGTAAATGTACATAGATTGCATTGTTATTCCCATTTTACAGCTAAGCAAACTGAGGCACAAAGAGTTCATATAATTTGTTGAAGGTCAAATAACTGCTAAGTATCAAAGCCCAAGTCTGAGCCTAGGGTACCTGATGCTATCACAGCTAGATGGACGTAAATATCACATACTCAACCTCTGACAGTATTATAGGACTCAAGGTCAAAGATCCTTTATCCCTGCTCTGAAGAAATATTTCTTCTTAGTTATGCAAAGTCACCAGAGCAAGGTTGCTTGTGCTACCTCTTTCTCACAAGGCATGCACATGATCCAGACCGACGCTAGTGTCAGGTGGTGCACATCACCAAGAATCACTAACCCCTTCTGACACCAGGCCCTAGCACTGGGTTTGGCTCATTATAGCTCAAGTCTTCTTCCCTTGGGGTGACTTAGCTCTCAATAACCCTGCTATTACTTCCTTTAAGCTGGCTTTTCCTAAGTTTCCGTGCTCCCCTGTAAATGGCAAAAAAAAGTGGCAAGAGGCAAAGGAAGGGCTATATCTCCAGGCACTAGCCTCTGTGGGCACCAGAAACCCACTCACTGTAAACCTCAGTGCTGTGGCAGCAGAGTATAAGGAGGGAGGGCACAAGCACATTACACTCTCCCTGGGCATCTTTTTTTAAAATTTATTTTGTTTTTGCCACAGGTAGAAAAGGCTTTCTTTATTTCCTTTTTTCTTCCTTCCTTTCTTCCTTCCTTTCTTCCTTCCTTCCTTCCCTTCTTTCTTTCTTTTGTCTTTCTTTCCCCTTATTTCCTTCCTTCCTTCCTTCCTTCCTTTCACTGAATAAATTTGACATATAACATTGTGTAAACTTAAGGTGTACAATGTATTACTTTGATATATTTATATATTATAATATAATATGATTGCCATTTTAGCAATATTTATCACATTACATAATTATAGTATAATATTCTTGTCAATATTCATTATACTGTGCGTTATATATCTATGGCTTATTTATTACTCGTTGAAAGTTTGTACCCCTAAACATTAATCTTATCCCCCCATTTGACTTTCTGTTTTTTAAGATTTTGACTTTTTTTAGGTTCCACATGTAAGTGATACCATTCAGTACTTGTCTTAATGGCTGACTTATTTCATTTAGCATAATGTGCTCAAGGTCCGTCCATTTGTCCCAAATGGCAGGATACCCTCCTTTTACATGACTGAATAATATTTCATTGTGTATATATACCACATCTTTTTTATCCATTCATGCTATTGATGGGCATTTAGATTATTTCCATATCTTGGCTATTGTGAATAATGCTGCAATAAACATGGAGTACATACAAGTATATCTCTTTGGAATCTTGTTTTCATTTCCTCTGGGTGTATATCCAGAAGTGGAACTGCTACATTATGTGGTAGATCTATTGTGAAATGTAAATTGGTCCAACCACTATGAAAAACAATATGGCGGTGTCACTGGGCATCTTGTACCCTCTTCTTGCCACTGTACCAAGCCCCATTTTCTGCTAAGGCCACCAGCTATGTTGTTTATAACTGACCCTCAGGATTTTAGATTTTACCTCAGTGACTTATCAGCCTTTATGGAAGTCATGGAATATGAATGGATATATTGGGTGGGGGGAGGGAGGCACAACCTAACTCCCCCAGCTCCAACTCAGTCAATACATATGAGATCAGAACAAGGAATATTTCATTAAGTACGTAATGATGTGAGGCTAAGATGGCTAACGATCTTTTGACAAGGGCATCTGGACCATTTAAGTCTCTCTTTTTCCAGTACACTGCTTTTGTGGACACTGCCAATGGTTGCCTTTACGGCGTTTTTTGTAAGTGTCATGGCTGATCAGCCTGCACTTGATCGACATACTTTTCCTTTACTCATGTTAATTAAATTAAAGGTGTGATGGCAAAGTTCTGTTGGCCAAGGTGCTAGAATTATAGAAAGGATTTAACTTCATGAATCCTGGAACTTTTATATTAATAACCAAATGGAAGTGTTTTGTTGGACAGAAATTGATGAATCTTGTAAAAATCACCAAGGGAGGGACTCAGTGTTCCCTGACACTCTGTGAATGTCTCCTGGATGATTCATGAATCTATCAGTGAAATATAATTGATTTGCTCTAAATGAAGTTATCAATCTGCCTTTCTCTGGCCCCCAAGCATATTCATATATCGTAATGGAAATTACAGGGTTCCAAAATCATAACACTATTGTTACTTGTCAAGGATGACCTTGAGCATTATTTCTATGGATCTGGTCTTGTGAGCGACATGTCTTCCACTACATGCGGCTGTGTTTGCTCTGCTGATTTGTTCAGTTGTTCTCACCCATTTGACTCCTGGAGAAACTGGCTTCAGAGAGATGCTCTATTCTGTAGGGCTATGGGGTCAGCTGGGCTCCAAGAAACCACAGACTAGAATGTCCATTGTTTTTGCTTCTTTTGGTCAGGAGTACCCCTCTGTACTCTGTGTCCAGATTCTACAGCTCAGCCTAGATGATATCTCTTGAGCAGAAGGATTGCAGGCCACTGTGATAACCATTTACCTGCCATTCCCCAAATGAGGGATTCACGCAGGAGAGCAGAGTGTCTTCCTCTGACACCCACATCGCTGGGATGGATGACCTGAGTAGTGCGTTCAACTTTCTATTATCCATAGCATCATTTCCTAATACACCTTCATTTGCCTGGTGTGGCATCAAAAGACTTTGGATTAAAACCAATGTGGATTTGGATCTCAGTTTTGCCACTTACCCTGTGACATTGGGAAAATTACTTTTTTCTTTATGAGCTTCACTGTCTCCATCTGTAAAAACAGGATAATAATACCTTCCTCATAGTCCTGAATGAACCTTAGCAGAAGCTGGCACATGGTGCAGACTTAATAAATGTTGATTTCCTGCCCTCTGAGAGATTTTAAAGGCGAAGTTAGAGTCTGTGTGAAAGTCCAACTCCAAATAACCACACAGGGGATATAACTAGATAGGACCTTGCAGCTCAATTTTTATCTTTCTTGAGTGTTGTGAACATCAAGGGCTGATTTGTCCAGTCCTAGCCATGGATGACAACAGAGTGGAGAGCACACCGGCCAACCACAGCACCCTGAGAGAGAGGCTGCCCCTGACCCATCCCTAGGTCTCCAGAGGGCACAGCTTGGTGCCTAACATGAGGGTGTCCTCGGTGACTGTTTAAGAATTAAGTTCAGAATCATCTGAGTTTGAAATTTTAAACTCTAATGTGACAATGTTTCAATTTAAATTTACTTGTCCACACAGAGGCAAAATCACAGTGGAGTAATAGTCCTCTCGGTATTTAAAATGATACTTCCTTACGTGGGGATGGTGGGTTACAGTTAAAGTGGGTTGACAAACCCAACTCGGTGACTCCCCACCACAATCCTGAGAGGCTGCACACAGTAATCCGATTCTACAAGGAAAGTTAGCCTGGGCAAGGTGAAGAGATAAGACCAAGGTCTCCTGTCTAGGTAGTGAAATAGGGCCATGTCCCAGGTTTTATGGAGAGGAGCCCAGTGTTTTTTTATTCTTTCCTTAATGTCACAGCAAGCTCCCATTAGGTGCTGTCCCTGAAATCCTGATAGACTAGTGGGTCTCAACTGGGGTGATTTTTCCCCCTAGGGAACATTGACAATACCCAGAGATATTTGTGGTTGTCACAACTGCAGGAGAAAATGCTCCTGGCATCTAGTAGGTAGAGGTCAGGGGTGCTTCTAAATACCCATAATGTGCAGGACCGCCCCCACAACAAAGAATTATCCCACCAAAGTGTCAAATGTATTAAAGGTGCGAAACACTGCAATAGACCCAAATAGAACTTTGTCAAAGATGAATGAGAAATGTCTCCCAAGTTCTCTGATACAACCCTGCAGGATTGTATTCTGAGCATGTTCTAAGCTGCTGAGAAGACCAGAATGTACCTCTTGGCAGACGTGCCATTTGCTTCTATAGCCTTGGGAAACTTTGTGCTTTTATGTTTTGTCTTTTTGTTGTTGTTGTTCATGAACTCTTACAGGGACAAAAATTAAAACTTTGATTCTTTTTGTATCTCCACACAACACTGGATACATGCCTTTGTACTCCATCGGGACTCAGTACTTAGTAATGATAATCATAAAAATAAGAATTTATTGAGCTCATATGGGTCAGGCAATTTTCTAAGCATTTTATATTTATTATATTGTTATAATCAATCCCTCAACTATCATATGAGATGTGTATTGTGACTATCCCCATTTTACAGATTTGGGAATTTAAAAAGTTTAAAAATCATCAGGAGTTTAAAAAGCTTGCACACAGTCAGAATTAGTGAGTAGCGACATTCAGATTCCTAGCTAGGCAGCCTAGCTCTGGAGTCTGGGTGTATAACTATTTAGTCGCATGATTTCACATGCTTGGAGAGCCTTCAAGACTGTAGTCAGCTTGCAAACCCTGTAGAAGAGAAAAAGGGGCAACTCCCTGTGACCTCATTTCTGGTGTGCTTTGGGGTTTTCTGCAGGGAAAGAGTGAAGCAGACAGGGATAAAGGTGTGTAGATCTCCTATGGGAAGAATCTGAAGTAAAATCAGCAAAGCCAAAAACTTTGTTGGAAGCAAGGAAGAACTGGGAAATGCAATGGTAGTATGTAAACTCTTTCCTGGATACCCCTTTTCTCCACTCTTCTCTAAGGCGGAAAAAAGAAAAAAGGCAAAGGAGAAAGCAACAAAACCCCAGGCCAAGTGCCAATACCATGAGTCTTTCAGCTCAGTCTACTTGTCTTTTAGTTCAGTCCACTCATGTCCCCAGAAGTTGAGTCTGCAGGCACCTGCTGCCTGCGTAGTCACTCTTCTGTACACTTGAGCTTCAGTGGCCATGACATATTCCAGCAGAACTCTCCATGGCTGGTTCTTGTGCAGGTAGTGCTTAATTAATGATTTTTGCCTCTTGCTATTCATTAAAGGCTATTTACACTGAATTTACTGTCAGGTTTTGCAGGATTTACCAACTTGAAGGAAGCAATCATGATGAAGAAAGAACAGAGTAGAAACTTGAAAGGCACTATTTAGAAATGCCGGGGGCATTGATCAAAATGGTGGCATGAGGTAAGCCTCTGGAAATCTCCCCTGGAATTTACAACAAATTGAACAACTATAACTCCACAAAGGACTCTCTGCACAGCAGACAGGCAAGACGAAGAGGCTGACTACTGAATTTACCTAAAGGTGGGCAAACTGCATGGGATTAGGGGGGAAGAGGAGGAGGGAAGGGAGAAGTGAGGAGACAGAGCTGCGCAGGCGCAGGACGCAGACCTAGCTCAGTGCTCCGAGCTCGCTGCATCCTGGAACTACCACAGCTGTGGGAGAGGGAAGAACTCAGACTTCTAAGGCTCCATTTGTGGCCCACAGGGCTGAGGGGACAGCATATAATATGGCTGAACCCAACGCTCATGGCAGAGACCTCGGAGCAAAGACTGAGGGAAGACGGCTGAAAGTGGTGGTTTAAGCCCTCACTGCCACAGAGAACAGAAGCCTTAGGCACTGAGACTAGCTTCCCCATCCCTACCCTCCCAGAGCTCACCCTGCCCCCATCTGCCCGGTGCTAGAAGCGGAACAGTAGCAGTGTCAGATCAAAAGAACAGAATATTTGCTGTTCTGAGAACTGTGGTCCACAGACACAGATTTGCAGCCCAACTAGTTCTGGCAAAGAGGAGGGAGCTGTGGAAGCAGGACCGGCTGTGGTGGTGGTCATTGCCATTGCTCTGAGCCAATTCTCACAACTCACCCCGCCGCTGTCCTCACCTATCTGGGCGGATCCCTGCAGGAGTAAACAGAACTGCTGAAACACACGGGGGCTCTGAATCTGGTGCAGGAAGAGCTTTGGAACTTCAAAAGCTCTCCACATCCCCACAGGGATGCGGTTCCCTATGACTCAAGCGAGCTGTTAACAGAGGAGAAGCCCGCCTTCCAGGGAGTCCCCCCATTGTGTGAGAAGCTGGAATAGTGCAGAGAAAACATTAAACTACAGTGTGAGAGAGAAAAAAAAGGTGCAGTCTCAGAGAAAATAAAACATTCTACCAACACGTACTGGAAAACAAAAGAAAGACCTCTTCCTATCAACCTGTTGCAGAACCCACTCCTGTAGATGTCTAGGAAGAGAAATAATAAATCATTAATTGCCATGAATAACCAAGGCAACAAGACAGCTCAGAAAGAAAGTGAAAAGTCTCCAGAAAATGAACTTAAAGATATGGAAATCTGTGACTTAAATGACAGAGAATTCAAGATTGCAGTTCTGAAAAAAACTCAACGAGATGCAAGAAAACACAGAAAGGCAGTTTAATGAACTCAGAAACACAATCAAAGAACAACATGAACATTTTACCAAAGAGATTGAAATTTTAAAAAAGAACCAAATAGAATTTCTGGAGATTAAGAACTCAACAGAAGAAATTAAGAATGAAATAGCCAGCTTAGGTAGTAGAGTTGACCAGATGGAGGAAATAATCAGTAACATCGAAGATAGAAATCTGGAAATGACACAGATGGAAGAAGAAAGAGACTTGAGACTTAAAAGAAATGAAAGAACTCTACGAGAACTTTCTGACTCCATCAGAAAGAGCAATATAAGGATAATGGGCATACCAGAAGGAGAAGAAAGAGCGAAGGGAACAGAGAATATATTCAGACAAATAGTCGACGAGAACTTCCCAAACTTGTGGAAAGAACTGGATCCTCGAATCCACGAAGCAAATAGAACACCTAATTACCTCACCCCCAACAGGCCTTCTCCAAGGCACATTGTATTGAAGCTGTCAAAAATCAATGAAAAAGAAAGAATCCTCAAGGCAGCCAGGGAAAAGAAGACGGTAACTTACAAAGGAAAGCCCATTAGATTATCATCAGATTTCTCATCAGAAACTCAACAAGCCAGGCGGGAGTGGAACCAAATATTCAAACTATTGAAAGAGAGAAATTATGAGCCAAGAATAATATACCCAGCAAAGATATCCTTTAGATATGAAGGAGGAATAAAGACTTTTCCAGACATACAGAAGCTGAGGGAATTTTCTAATACACGACCTGCACTACAAGAAATACTAAAGGAGGATATTTGACCACCATCAATAGGGACAATTTGTGGCAACCAAAACATGAAAAGGGGGAGAGTAAAGGCCTGAACCAGAACATGGGAATGGAGAAAGTAGGCATGCTGAAGAAAATGGAACACTCTAAATATCAGACTTTCTTTTACATAAACTTAAGGGTAACCACTCAAAAAAAAAAAAAATCCAGAACTGAAATATATACTTTAATAAAAGAAGAAACAGAGGGAAACATCATAGAATACCACCACACAGAAATAATAGATAACAACAAAAAGGCAAAGAAACAATGGAGACACAGCCTTACCAGAAAACTAAAGATAGAATGATACGAAATCCTCACATATCAATAATCACCCTAAATGTAAATGGACTGCACTCACCAATAAAAGGCACAGAGTAGCAGATTGGATCAAAAAACTAAACCCAACCATATACTGTCTCCAAGAAACTCATCTCAGCTACAAGGACAAGCATGGACTCAAAATAAAAGGGTGGAAATTGACACTCCAAGCAAATGGTATCCATAGAAAATCAGGTGTAGCTATACTGATATCAGATGAAACAGACTTCAGGGTGAAAAAGGTAACAAGAGACAAAGATGGACATTTCACAATGGTAAAGGGGATTATACAACAAGAAGACATAACAGTCATCAATATTTTTGCCCCCAATCAGGGAGCAC
Source organism: Rhinolophus ferrumequinum (assembly GCF_004115265.2). Lineage (NCBI taxonomy): Eukaryota > Metazoa > Chordata > Mammalia > Chiroptera > Rhinolophidae > Rhinolophus > Rhinolophus ferrumequinum. The sequence goes on from NC_046289.1 coordinate 30,195,461, forward strand.
CAAAATTTACCAAGCAACTGCTAACAGAACTAAAGGGAAAAATTGACCAAAACACAATTATACTAGGGGACCTAAATACATCATTGACAGCTATGGATAGATCATCCAAACAGAAAATAAATAATGAAATAACATCCCTAAATGACACATTAGGTGAAATGGACATAATTGACATTTATAGAGCACTTCATCCTAAAACATCAGACTATACATTTTTTTCTAGTGTACATGGAACATTCTCAAGGATAGACCATATACTAGGACACAAAACTAACCTCAGCAAATTTAAGAAGATTGAAATCATACAGAGCATATTCTCTGATCACAAGGCTTTGAAATTGGATATCAACTGCAAAAAGAAAGCAGGAAAAAAACTCAAATACTTGGAGATTAAACAACATACTCTTAAAGAATGATCAGGTCAAAGAAGAAATTAGAGGAGAGATCAAAAGATACAAAGAAACAAATGGGAATGAAAATACATCCTACCAAAATTTTTGGGATATAGCGAAAGCAGTTTTAAGCGGGAAATTAATATCATTACAGGCCTATCTCAAGAAACAAGAAAAATCCCAAATAAATAACCTCACCTTACACTTTAAAGAACTAGAAAAAGAAGAACAAATGAAACCCAAGTTCAGCAGAAAAAAGGAAATAATAAAAATCAGAGCAGAACTAAATGAAATAGAGAACAAAAAGACAATAGAAAAAATTATGTGACAAATATAATGTGACAAATGTGACAAATATGACAAAGAGCTGGTTCTTTGAAAAGATTAACAAAATTGACAAACCTTTGGCTAGACTCACTAAGATAAAAAGAGAGAAGACACTAATTAACAAAATCAGAAATGAAAAAGGGGACGTTATCATGGACACCACAGAAATACAAAGGATCATCCAAGAATACTGTGAAGGACTATATGCCACCAAATTCAATAAGAAAGAAGAAATGGACAAGTTCTTAGAAACATATAGCCTCCTAGGCTGACCCATGAAGAACTGGAAAATCTAAACAGACCGATCACCAGTAACAAAATTGAATCAGTCATCCAAAACCTTCCCAAAAGCAAAAGTCCGGGACCAGATGACTTCACTAGTGAATTCTACCAAACCTTCAAAGAGGATCTAATACCAATCCTGCTCAAACTCTTCCAAAAAATTGAAGAAGAGACAGTACTCCCTAACTCATTTTATGAGGCCAACATTACCCTGATACTAAAACCTGGTAAGTACAACACAAAAAAAGAAAACTATAGACCAATATCTCTGATGAATACAGATGCAAAAATCCTGAACAAAATTCTAGCAAATCAAATGAAACAATGCATTAAAAAGATTATTCATCACGACCAAGTGGGGTTCATCCCAGGGGCACAAGGATGGCTCAACATCGCAAATCCATCAATGTGATACATCACATAAACCAAAAAAGGACAAAAACTATATAATTATATCAATTGATGCAGAAAAAGCATTTGACAAGATACAACATCCATTTATGATCAAAACACTTAATAAATTATGTATAGAAGGAAAATACCTTAACATAATAAAGGCCACATATGACAAACCCTCAGCTAATCTCATAATTAATGGTAAAAAACTGAAGCCCTTTGCTCTACGTTCAGGAACACGACAGGGTTGTCCCCTATCACCTCTGCTTTTCAATGTAGTATTGGAAGTCCTTGCCAGAGCAATCAGGCAAGAGAAAGAAATAAAAGGCATCCAAATTGGGAATGAAGAAGTTAAATTGTTGCTCTTTGCAGATGACATGATGCTATATATAGAAAACTCTAAAGACTCCACCAAAAAGCTATTAGAAACAATCAACGAATACAGTAAAGTTGCCGGCTACAAAATCAACGTACAAAAGTCCATTGCATTCCTATATACTAACAATGAAATCTCAGAAAAAGAAATACAAAAAACAATTCCTTTTGCAATTGCAGCAAAAAGAATAAAATACCTAGGAATAAACTTAACCAAGGATGTGAAAGACCTATATGCTGAAAACTACAAGACATTTTTGAAAGAAATTCAAGAAGACACAAAGAAATGGAAAGATATTCCATGCTCATGGATTGGAAGAATCAACATAGTTAAAATGGTCATATTACCCAAAACAATATACAGATTTAATGCAATCCCCATCAAAATCCCAATGAGACAGTTTTTAAAGAAGTAGAACAAAAAATCATCAGATTTGTTTGGAACCACAAAAGACCCCGAATAGCCAAAGCAATCTTAAGAAAAAAGAACAATACTGGAGGTATCACACTCCCTGACTTTAGCTTGTACTACAGGGCTACAATAATCAAAACAGCATGGTATTGGCAGAAAAACAGACATGTAGACCAATGGAATAGAATTGAGAACCCAGAAATAAAACCACATAAATATGGACAGATAATTTTTGACAAAGAAGCAAAAACACATACAATGGAGAAAAGACAGCCTCTTCAATAAATGGTGCTGGGAGAATTGGATAGCCACGTGCAAAAGAATGGAACTGGACTGCTATCTCTCACCATGTACCAAAATTAGTTCAAAATGGATCAAAGACTTAAGCATAAGACCTGAAACAATAAACTGCATAGAAGAAAACATAGGTACTAAACTTATGGACCTTGGGTTCAAAGAGCATTTTATTAATTTGACTCCAAAGGCAAGGGAAGTAAAGGCTAAAATAAATGAATGGGACTATATGAAACTTAAAAGCTTCTGCACAGCAGAAGAAATCATCGACAAAATATAGAGGCAATCAACTGAATGGGAGAAGATTTTTGCAAACAGTGACTCCAATAAAGGGCTAATATCCAAAATATACAAGGAACTCACGCAACTCAACAACAAAAAAACAAACAACCCAATTGAAAAATGGGCAGACGACCTGAAGAGTCATTTCTCCAAAGAGGACATACCAATGGCAAATAGACATATAAAAAAATGCTCAACATCACTAATCATCAGAAAAATGCAAATAAAAACCACAATGAGTTATCACCTCACCCCAGTTGGAATGGCTATCATCAACAAGACAAATAATAAGAAGTGTTGGAGAGGTTGTGGAGAAAAAGGACCCCTCATACACTGTTGGTGGCAATGCAGACTGGTGCAGCCGCTATGGAAGGTCGTGTGGAGGTTTCTCAAAAAATTACAAATAGAATTACCATATGACCCAGCAATCCCTCTCCTGGGTATCTACCCAAAAAATCTGAAAATATTTATCCATAAAGACACGTGTGCTCCAATATTCATTGCAGCTTTATTTACGGTGGCCAAGACATAGAAACAACCAAAATGTCCTTCGATAGATGAATGGATAAAGAAGTTGTGGTATATATACACAATGGAATACTATTCAGCAGTAAGAAAAGATGAAATAGGACCATTTGTGACAACACGGATGGATTTTGAGATTATAATGCTAAGCGAAATAAGTCAAACAGAAAAAGCAGGGAACCATATGATTTCACTGATATGTGGTATATAAACCAAAAACAACAAAAGAACAAGACAAACAAATGAGAAACAAAAAGTCATAGACACAGACAATAGTTTAGTGGTTACCAGAGGGTAAGGGGGGAGGGGGGTGGGAGATGAGGGTAAAGGGGATCGAATATATGGTGATGGAAGGAGAACTGACTCTGGGTGGTGAACACACAGTGGGATTTATAGATGATGTAATACAGAATTGTACACCTGAAATCTATGTAACTTTACTAACAATCATCACCCCAATAAACTTTAATTTAAAAAAAAAAGAAATGCCTACAAGAGGTTTTGTGGACACTTGTCTCATTCATTCATTCATTCATTCATTCATTCACTGATTCACTTATTCACTTATACATTACTTGACCAAACATGCAGTGAGTTCCCGTGTAGTCCCTGAGAAAACAAAGATTAAAAAGGCACCAGCAGGAAGCATGAACATGCCCAGAAATGGTTGCCGTATACGAATGTGATTGCTCGAATGAAGGCTGCAGAGTGGAGAGATTTTTGAGCACGGGCTATGGGCTTCAAATCTCAACACTGTCACTAACTAGCTGTGTGAACTTGGGCAAGTTATTTAATCACTGAGTACCTCCATTTGCTCATTAGAAAATTGGAATGATAATAATAGTACCTACCTCATAGAGTTGTGATGATTTAAATTGTAAAAGTGCTTAAGTGGTGCCTGGCACATCGTAAGTGCTCAATAAAGGTTAGTTATCATTGGTTGATTATTGAATGTTTATTAAATAAAGATTATCTATTATCATGTATTGAGTATCATGTCACAGAACGTAAGACTGTCCAGGAGGCCAGAAGTTAGCACGTGGGCTGAGACCTGAAGAGTGGGGGGTGGATTGCCAAGAAGACCAGCAGGGGGAGGGCATTCCAGGCAGAAAAGACAACACATGTGAGAGCAAAGGGGCTGAGGAAGCTGGAGTATTTAGGGAACCGTTTGTAGTTTGCATGTCTTGATCACAGAGTATGGTGGGGAGAGGCCAGAGAGGAGACAGAGCAGCTAAGCAGGGACCAATTCGTAGGCTCTGATGGGGTGGGGGGGGGGGGGGGGGGCGGGGGGGGTGGGATATGTCCTATAAGGAATTTTAAGTCATTGAAAGATTCTGATCAGGGTTGAGATGTGATAGCATTTTCAGATCACCCTGGCAGCAGTGGGAGGACAGATGAGAAGGATAGAAATGATAGTAGAGAGGCAGCCGGAAGGCTATAAGGCACTAGCAGGAAACGATGAGCGTACTAATTAACACACTGGCCAAAGCGAGGAGAGGGGCAGCCTATCCTAGGGATGTGGGGAGGCGGAACTAGTGAGAGCTAGTGCCTGATTGGACGTGAGGGCTGAGAGAAAAGGAATCTTGGATGACTCCCAACCACAGGTACATGGGCATGTGTCCTTCCTGAGATGCGGACATTCGAGGAGGAGCAGATCTTGAGTGTGAAGGTGAGTGAAGTGCGTGTTAAGATGAAGCTATCCAGTGATGAGCTGAACCCATTGGCAATCAAGATTTCTCAGGGGAATGTAGAGAAGGAGAGGCAAAGACTGAGTTCCAGGAGACACATTTCAAAAGTAAGAAAGTGGCCCCCAGTGTCAATGGTACAAAGAAGTCAAGTGACATAGAGCCCCAAAGATTCTCATTAGGATTGTCAGCAGGTGAGAGATAGATGAGACCAGCAGCCAGATTGCAGTGGGTGACAAGAAGACAAGGCAAGGACACTTTTTACAAGTCTGATTGTAAAGAGAAATGACTTTCTTGAAACATGTTTTTAAAAGGTATCTGTAAAAAAAGAAAAAAGGAAAAGGAAAAAAAAATGGTATCTGTAAATCTAAAGTGCCCAACAGGGAAATCTCTGGAACAACTTGTTGTGATAAAGAACAGAATACTAACAGTATTCTTTTAGTGGGAAACCCTTGGGTAGAGACAATTCCAAAAATGAACCTGTGTTAAATTAGGGCAATTTTGTAAAGGAAAAGAATATTTTAGAAGCTATTTACATGTTTCATAAGTTCCAACCACTAGAGTGCTCTACTATAATTTCTAAGAACTTATTTGTACACTGGATTCCCTGAAAATATAGATTATATATTTCTGTAGGCTAAACTTCTAACAGATGTGTTTGTCAGAGGGTCTGTAGTTTATGGATGCCTGGTAGCAAAATATACAAATTTCGAATGAGTAATCCTTATAATATCAGATCCTCACAGTTTATATGTTGTTCTGAGACTCATAGATTCGTATAAATTTGCTGTCCTGAGTTCTTCAGACTAAGTTTCATATTTTGCGAGGCACATTCACAGTTCTCTCTCAATCCTAAATTGTTCTAAAAATCCAAAAAGCAATACTTTCTTTAGACCCAGAGCATGTCTGAATTTTTCTGGCTGCAGTTGGGTGAAATCACTTTCTAAAAGTGGCGGCAGAAAATCGGAGAGGCAAGTAGAGAAATCTTGCATTTAAAGCTATTTAAATTAGCTTGATTCAAACATCAAATTCTGATACCAATTATGGCGATCGTTTCCCACGGAGATGGCCATAGGAGTCTCCTTGAAAAAGACTGTTTTTTGAGATAATGTTTGAAAAACGACTGAAATTTTGATGGAAGAAAGAACCACCCAAGTGATGGGACTAGCACAGCAAAAGCCCAAAAGCTAAGATATAAAAAACTAGTAGAAAGACTGTAATTTAAAGTATAGTGTTTTGAAGGAAGTATTTATGAAGAAAAGTAGGGAGGATAAAATCAGAAAGGGTGATTAAGATCAATGTTTTTAGAACAAGGATTAGGACTTTGGTAGTTTAGGGAGCCAGCGTCATATAATTGCTTTATTAGGGTGGGAATAGTTTTCCTTAAAACTGTATTTGCAAGTCTTGGCCAAATTATGAAATCTAATCTCCCGCAGCCTGGTGAAGCAGAAGCAACAAGCAGAACCCAAAGGATAGTTAAATCCTGGTTAGCAGGTGATGGGAAGAAGATGGGACAATGGGCCTACCTATAGTCTATGCTGGGCTCAAAGTGCTCCGCTGAGGTGGCTGAGACCACCCAGGTAGATGTAGTCATGCTAGGCTGCACGAGGCAGGTGTTCGGTTAGGGCGAGGTGGTAACAGCAGCTTTCGCCCTGAGTCCACCATGGTTTTGCAGTGTTTATAAGCCTTTCTTCCACTTGCCCTGAATGTCCCTGGAAGAAGTGAGCTTTCCTGCTCGCATTCATCGCCTCTGGTTTGAGCCCGGCTCCTCTGAAAGCAGAGATTTCTCTATGTGGTGATGCTGACTGGTAGATTTTTGAGCGTTCTCTGGGTCTCTCTTCATTCTTCTGTCAGTGTGAATATAGATAAATCCTCTTTTCCACTTTTATGGGACCAGGAGATACTGTTAAGAGGTTAAGTGTACGTCAAGGAAAACCAGAGCACTGAATTATGAGGTAGGTACCTATTGTTTTATCTGTCTGCTTTCCCTTCCACCCTTCTCCTCTGGTACTTCCTTTCTTTAGGAAAAGGTCCATTTTTCGATACCGTGTAGCTCTGGTGGGGCTGTTACTCACAGAGCTCTGCTCCACGGAGCCACAGGCGTGGGCATGGGACCAGAGTCTGGCTAATCATAGTGCCCTATCCTTCAGGCCATAGTGATTGGAATTGTGTGGGCATGTGACTGAAGCTGGGCCAATTATAGTCCTTTGGAATTTTCTGGATCTGCTGGGATGATGGTTAGAATTTTCTGCAACCAAAATCTTTCTTTAGTGAGAGAAAATGAGGATACCACACAGAAAGAAGCAGAGCTGAGAGGTAGAGAGATGTGATAACTTCCTTTTGAGTTCCTAGACCTGGGTATGTTGGAACCTGCTCCCCCACTGTCCATTCTCCCCATGTTTTTGTTTGTTTGTTCGGTTGGTTGGTTATTTTTTGTTTGTTTGTTTGTTTTGCTTGAGTTATTTTGAGTTGTATTCTGGTCACTTCAACTGAAAAACAAGTCCCGACTAATGTAAATGTTGTTTTTTTTTTTGTCATTTGCTTTATTATTGACTTCACTTTTGTAACTTTTTTGGTCCCAGAAAACCAACAAAGCCTTCTGAAGGTAGTGTTAATTTAACCCATAACCCGCAGTGTTAATTTAAGCTTAGCTCAGAAGGTATCCTTACAGATGTGACATCTTTTCAGTACCTTATAGATCTGTATGCCCAACTTTGGGTTTAGTTTCACAACAAGGAAAATGGATTTTGCAGAGTATTTCTGAAAAACAGATGAAAATTGTGGTAATAACATGTATTAAATACTAAAATGAAAAGTAGTTCAGAGAAAAGGCATTATTTCTAAAAGTATCATTATGGCGTTTCATTATATAGTAAATGAGATGCAGTTTCACAGCCTGTCAACTTATGTTTATGATGTGGAGTGTGTGTGTGTGTGTGTGTGTGTGTGAGAGAGAGAGAGAGAGAGAGAGAGAGAGAGAGAGAGAGAGAGAGAGAGAGAGAGAGAAAGAGAGAGAGAGAGGGAGAGAGAGAGGAGTTCGCTAAAGAAAATGGAGTAATTTAAAACCATTACAAAGCCTTGGATCCTTATATTAGGAAAAGGTTTCACTTGTGTGTATCTATATCTGTATCTATGTCTTGTGTGTACATGTATATCTGCTTCCTGGTCTGAAGTGTTGTTGTCATACAAATCCATGCATGCTGAGCCATGCGTCAGGCTGGGAGTGAGTTTGAGCAGATGGAGGGAAGAGCCAGGAAAAGGTCCCTGAAATGAGACCATTCACACCACCTTGCCACTCAGCCTAGTCGCTCAGAGTGACTCTGAGGGGTGAGGTGTGGTGTCAGGAGTACCCAGGTACCTGGGGTAGTACTTGGGGTCTGCAGTGGCAGCACAGTGGTTCTGAATGGTTCCTCCCTTTGAAACATGACTCCAGATGGGGTACTGAAGAGCAGGGGACATGTATGAGGTCGAACAACTAAGTTTGAGAACTTTCCACCATGCACGGACACGAACTTTCCCATGCAGCTAGGAAACTGGAGCTCAGGCTCTGGCTCCAGCAGAACAGCTAGGAACAAGCCCTGACTATGGAGCAGGTAAACATGGAGGAGTTTGGGGCGGGGAGAGGCGGGGCTGCAACTCAGGGGACACCTGTGACGCATCCCTGAGACACAGGCTTAGGACAGCCAGTGATCCAGCCCCGAGAGCAGGGTAGGCATGGAGCTCCCCACTGAGCCCGTGTACTGTGTGACTCGGGAGTGACTGGACGACATCTTCAGGGCTGGTGTTGGTGCCAGAGCTGAGCAGATGCAGGCAAGGCCAGGACTGAGCCATCCCAGGTAGGGATTGGGCTGGTGCCTCAGAGGAATCCTGAGGGGACCCCGAGCCTGCACCTACTTCTCCTCTTCATCCTCTCGTGATGCAGGGAGCGGAGCTGAGCCGAGGTGTGTAAGACTCACCATGGTCTTGTTATCTGTGAATCCTAGCTTATGCACATCAAAGGAGTTCCCCTCCACCCACAGGGAAGGGGCGGGGGCAGTGGGTCCCTGGACTCTGAACAGCACCTAATCTTTGGTCGCTCATGCCTCGGCAGCCTCAGCCTACTTTGGTCTCACCCTACTCATCCTTTCTCGGGACCCAGCCCCCACCCCTTGGTGCTATTTCTGAGGTGCTTCACTTTTCACCATGGTGATGCAGTGATGTTAACTTCACTGTAGGATTATTTTCTATTTACAGGGCTGAAAGTTAGACCAGTTTTACCAGCAGCTAAGTGATTGATGAGGTATGATTTGAGGGGCACCAGTGAAGCTCCCCATGTCCCTGCCTCTGCTTGGAATTCTCTCAGAGTCATTTATTTACACCAAGACATCGTGTCTCTCCTACAAGACTATGTGCTCCACTGAGGCAGGGAATCTGTCCACTGCAGCGCTTAGAACAGCACCCAACACATGGTAGGTGTTCTGTAAATATTGGCTGGATAAATATTCTTCAAGGGACACCACATTAAAATACCTTTGGGTAGTGCACTGAGCGGTTATCAGTCCTTAGCACCCTGGCAGAGGTAACTGCCTTTTCCTTGTGCCACTGACAAAGGGCCACCCCCCTGCCCTGCATGGGGGAATCCTTGAGGGAGCCCACATGCAGGTAAAGAAGAGCCGCAGACAGGGGAATTTGTCCCTGCCTGTGCACAGGTGTGCCCCTCCTGTTCCCATTCCACTCCTCCTTCTGCCTGCCTTGCAATCCCTGACTTGGTCTGCTGTTTATGACTCTGCTCTTGCCCCTGGGAACTGGCCGGGTCTCCCAAGCTTGGCTCTCAGTTGCCCCCGAACGAGGTGTCTCATCCCTCCCACATCTGTGCCCTGACGCTTCATACTGCCTCTTCCAGGAGGGTGCCTTACCCTGGAGGGGTCCTCGGCTCTGTCCCATCTGGTCCCTTCTGCGGCAGCTGCTCTGAGATGTGGCAGTGGAATCTGGGTGGGGGAAGGGGAGCCGGTGAGAGGTCTGGATTGTAACATGTTTTCTACATGTCTTTCCTCCCCGCTCACATCTCGCGCTGGCCTCTCATTTCCACTTTAAACTCAGTGCTACCTTCATGACCCAGAAACTGACCAGGGAATTTGATTTGTCAGAGAAGATGGAGCATGTCTCCTCTCCTCTGACCTTTCTCCTTTGTGGTGTTTGCTGGTTCTGTTTACCTCTGTATCCCCTTTGTGACTCTCTTCTCCATCTCCTCCTCCCCCTACCCTAAATGTGTCCCTAAGAGGAGAGCTGAGACAAAAGCTTGAGAGTAGGCAGCTGACTTAGGAAAGTGATTCCCTGGGGAACAGTCGTGGGGACTGGAAAGCATATGACAGACAAGGCAGGAAAGCCACTACAGGGGCTGTCACTGAGGAGTCACGACTGCAGGCCACTGGGGCTCAACCCCCCTGGATGCTGTGAGGAGTCCTGCAGAGCATGCCCAGAATTGTCTGTCTGAGCAACGGAAGGGAGGAACACTCATCAAGGGGCTTCAGGACTGATCTTGGGTGTTAACGTTCTTGCAGATCTGGGCAGGACTCCATGCTACTGAGTCCAAGAAACCTTGAGGCATGGTGCAACTGTGGCAGGACACTGTGAGCTACTCCTGTGCAAAGCTGGGTATCACAGCAGCAGCAGACGGAAAGTGGGCCAGGAAGAAGTAAGGCAGGACGCCAGACCCAGTCCTCCCTTGCACTGTGCAAATCTAGTGATGTCTCCTAGAAGTCCAAGTTGTCGCAAAGACTTAAAGGTGTAGGCTGACTGCATCTCTACGAAAGACTTAGGAGAGGAGGGTTAGTGGAACATGCCATGGTCTGTGATCTTACAACTGGTCCCAAGGCCTCAACTGAGATTCATCCTCCACTCCCCCCAATACACCTTTCATGTTCCCCTCACCTCAGCGAGCACTTTGGTGGGTCAAGGCTGCTAGCCTGGTGGGATGACCTGGACCTTTTTCTCCAAGGACTTTCCAGGCCATGGTTGTACAAATGCCTCTTTATAGTCATCACTGGGCACTGCCCCTGGGAATCCCCTAGGTTCCAGACATACTCCTTCCTGCCTCCCTCTGGAGCGCAGCAGCCCAGCTCTTTGTGGTCATCAGGACCAGTTATCTCTGCAAACATCATAACTCCTGTCCTTCCCTGCTCGTCCACTGGCACGAGTAGCCTAAAATGAACAGATGAGAGTCATGGCTTCTAATGGAATTCCAACTCTGTCCCCAGCTTGGGGGACCTGAGGCCTCTAATCCATCAGAGCCTAAGGTCTTGAGACAGGAGCACCAATTCCACAGGGGACCACTGAGAATGATGGTGAGGAGGGAACCACTCCTACTTCCACCCAGGTTATACCTTGGAAAAGCTGAAAGCCAAGGCGTTGTAAGATGGAGCCCTAAAAGTATTCAGTACACTCAGACTCTCTCCCTCCATCTCTCTTCCTCCATCTCTCTGTCTGTCTCTGTCTTTCTCTCTGCTCTCTGCCTCTCTCCATCCCCTAAAAGTCTGGGCTCCCTGTCAGAGGATAGATGCTGTGGCTGCTGAGGTTACCTCTGCACCCCATGGTCTCCTCAGGTCTGCCTCATCTGGTCTGCTCCTTCCTCAGAGTGCTGGGGGGCTCTAGAAAGTGAGGGGCAGAGGGAAGCCTGTGGGCAGTGTCTGCTTATGAAGACAGAGCTCAAAAGGAGGGAAAATTCTAGAACAGAAGGCTCCACTTAGAAACTTGCCAAGGATTAGCACTGCTTGAATTTAACTGGAAGGATGTCCCATCCCAGGGCCAAACATCACTTCCGTCCCCCCAGCCTCCACCCTCCAACCCCTATTGGGGGAGTAATGGGAACAGGTGCTGAGAGAATTGAAGGGAGCAGATGGGAGATGCTCCCCGTCCTGTTCCTGTCCTCAGTCAAGGACCGTTTCCTCCCTGCAGCGGGCGCTTCATAGATCATCTGCACAGCGTTCACCCCTGCAGGCACAGGCCCAGCAGAGCCTGGGAGAGGAGGCCTGAGGCTCCAACAGTTCTCTCCCACTCCCTCCTCTGACCAGCCAGTGACTCGTGCATATTTTCACTTCTGTGCCATTGTTAGGCTGGCTTCTCCTCTAGGATGGCCTTTCCAACCCTTCTCCATTTTCCTTAAACCTTCACTCAATTTTCTGAAGGCCCAGACCAAGTAATGTTTCTTTTGTGAAGGTCCTAGTGGAATTATTCTCAGGTATCCTATGCCTTTTGATGATATTTCTACAATAGCACTTAAGTGCTTTATACATAATGCATTTAATTCTCATCACAGCCTATGAGGCACAGTCTATTACTATACCCATTTTACAGATGATAAAACTGAGTCACAGGGAGATTAAAGAACTTGTCCCAGATCACAAAGTGAGTAATGTTAGTTCCAGGACTAAGACGTCTGACAATTAAGTTCGTGAACTCATCCTAGAAAAAGTGCTACATACCTCATTGCTGAATATCACTATGGTCACCTTCGAAGTTCTCCCTTTGGGAAGCTGATACCAGCGCCTAATCCACCCTTCAAAGCAATTTTGGAACTCTTTTTCTGAAATGGCCATCAGACCTGTCGTATTACCCTTGATGTCCTGAATGCCATCAAAATGTCTTCCTTTCAATATTTTCTTTATCTTCAGGTAAAGAAAGAAGTCATTGGGGGCCAGATCAGGTGAGTAGGGAGGGTGTTCCAATACAGTTATTTGTTTACTGGCTCAAAACTCCCTCACAGACAGTGCCGTGTGAGCTGGTACATTGTCGTGATGCAAGAGCCATGAATTGTTGGCGAAAAGTTCAGATCGTCTAACTTTTTCACACATTTTCAGCACTTCCAAATAGTAAACTTGATTAACTGTTTGTCCAGTTGGAACAAATTCATAATGAATAATCCCTCTGATATCAAAAAATGTTAGCAATGTCATTGCAACAAGTTCGTGAACTTAATTGTCAGACCGTGTATGTCTTGCCTTCATATCAGCAAGGTGTAATATTGTGTGTGACATAGCAGGCCAGTCAATGAATGATTTGGATGCTGGTACCTCCTCAGAAAAGCCAAATTAAGTCTGACTTAAGCATAAAGCAAGTATGGTTGACACTTTATAACACTGAAGCAGGTTCTCTTGTTTCTAAACTCTGGGCCTTTTAATCCTCTCTCCACCTCTTCTCTTTCTGGTTGTTTTCCCAGTTTATTTCTTTCTCTTCTGGATGGAGAACATAAGATGACATTATCAAGAGGAAGAAGTTTGCTTGGGGAAGAGGGCTGAGGTCTTAACTAGGTTAGGTGTTTGGTGAATCCATTGGTTTCATGTTCTTCATTAGGGTGGGATAAATGAGAATTGGCTTCAGACAGGGGTGGAAAAGGGAAGCTACCAGAGTACCTGCTGAGAAATTGAATTCAGAGAGAGGGAATGAAGTGGAATATGTTCTTTTCAGTCCCATTGATCTTTCTTTCCATCAAAGCTTCTCCTGCAGGCTTCAGTTCAAGATATAGATTTATAGGAATTAGATATGTTACCCTATCTACAATGATGGCAGGGTCATTTGTCAATGAAAAAAAAATTCAATTGTAGGGTTTCTGGAAGACTCTTCATGCCTGACTTGTTTCTGAGATATTTTTAATTGGATTTGAGTCTTTTGTTTCTCTGGACAAAGTCATTAACCCCTGTTCTACTGGGCTGAAAGAAAAAAAGAAAGGTGATTTTGACTGGACAAAGTCATTAACTCCTATTCCACTGGGCTGAAAGAAAAAAAGAAAGGTGATTTTGACAGTCAGAAAAACCTAAGTAAAATGTAAGAGTCAGAATCCATGGCTGCCTTATGTGGTGTGAGTGCCACACCTACTCCCTAACTTGCCTCAGCACTGCTGAAGGAAGTGAGTGATGTGGTCCACTATGACCCTCATTCTCACTGGACGTTTCTAGGAAATGCAGCATCAAAATCAAGGGCTAAGTCATGGGAGTGGGGACATGCTGATCTCGTGACAAAAGCACAAAGTGGAGGAAAAAGGGCTTGCTCTCTAGTTCTGACTCTGTTACTGAACTAAGGATTGGGAGAAGTCAGTATATTCATATTGAAAACGTTTCCTTGCTTGTAAAGGGGAAGGAACAAATGAAAAGTGGCCAGATCTCAGGATGGGTTGCAGTGTAGAATGCTGGGTCTTCAATCCAGTACAGGCACACATTTTCCCTTATTCCTCATTTCCCTGCTTAATGTCTCCTATAATTTTTAATTTGTTCCCTGTTTATTCCTTCTACTTTAAATTGTGTCCTCAGCATATGGGATAGATGAAGATAATAACGATCAAGATGATAATAATCTATTATCTATGATAAATGATCTAGTATATAATTAATTATATATTATCTGTTATAAACCTATTAATAATGTAATTAATTAATTTAATGTGATTAAAGAGTATGAGCTACTCTTTATCAAGCACTGAGTATGTACTAGACACTCAAAAATATTATTTCATTTACTGCTCAAAATAATATTAAGAAATAGATACAATTATCCCTATCTTAGAGATGGGAAAACTGAGGACCAGAGAAGGAAAGTGATTTGTGCAGGGTCACAGCAAGTAATGGCTGAATCACTATGGGCTCCTAGAATTTTTTTAACCCAAAGCTCATACTCTTAGTCAAAATCTTAAACTTGAAAGTAGGAGAAAGGTGATTAGCAATGATCCCCAATGCTAGTCCTTGATCTCTCAGGTAGTGCTCACGTTTGATCATCATTATCTATCTTAAAACCCTATCCTTGGTCTCCATGAAGATATATGAAAAGGTCAGACAATTAAGTTCGGGAACTTTGCACTGTGTAAATGCATAGAGGAAAGTTCGCGAACTTAATTGTCCGTCCTTTGTATCCTCATCTTCTGTGTTCATTAATTTTATATATCATCTTGGCTGGGCCATAGTGCCCGGATATTTGGTCAGACATTACTCTGGATGTTTCTATAAGGGTGTTTTTTGAATTAGTTTAACATTTAAATTGATGAACTTTTAGTAAAGCAGATTGCCCTCCATAATGTGGGTGGGCCTTACCCAGTTAGTCGAGACTTACTAGAACAAAGACTGAGGACTTTCCCTGAGCAAAAAGGAATTCTGCCAGCAGACAGCCTTTGAACTTGAACTGCAACATTGGCTCTTTGCTAGGTCTCCAGCCTGCTGGCTTACCTGGCAGATTTTGGACTTGTCAGACTCCATAATCATGTGAGTCAGTTCCTTAAAATAAATCTCTCTCTCTTTATGTTCTTTCCCTCAGAGCACACACCCATTCTCACAACTGCACAATAGATGCGAGTTACTCCAAAATCTGAGTTTCCAGCCCTGACTGCTTTCTTTTCCCCAAGTTTGTTGCAGACTGGATCTTTACAGGAGGATATCATCAAACTCAGCAGCTTATCATTTAACTCCCACAGCACCGGCCCCCCTCCTAGTCATAGATTCTTTTAGCCACCCAGATTTAAATCCCTGGAGTTTCTTACCGCTTCCATTTCCCCTGCCCTCTAGCCACCCAGCCAGCCAATGTTTCAAATTGCTTTTCCTTGGGACCATATTTCATCTTGCTATGGTGTGAATGTTTGTGTCCCCACAAAGTTCGTATGTTAAAATTCTAACCCCCAAAGGTGATGGTATTAGTAGGTGCGGCCTTTGGAAGGTGATTAGGTCATGAAGGCGGGGTCCTCATGAATGGGATTAGATCCCACAGAGCTCCCGAGCCCCTTTTGCTATGTGAGGACACAATGAGAAGATTGTGTCCTGGAATAGGTCCCTCACTAGAATTTGACCCTGCTGGCACCCTGGTCCCAGACTTAAACCGTCCAGAACTGTGAGCAATAAACATCTGTTGTTTATAAGCCACCCAGTCTGTGGTATTTTGTTATAGCAGCCTGAATGGAGGAAGACAACAACAATCCTTTCCTTTTCTTTTTCATTGTTGGTACCACTTGGGTTAGGCCCGTTTGTCTCACTTCTGGACCATGTCTCTGTCTTCAGAGCTACTCTTTTTCAGTATATCTGTCACATAAATAGCAGATTAGCTTTCCTAAAGCACCATTTTCTTCATCTTTCTTCTTCCGAGTTTGGCAGGATAGAGAAGACAGCCCTTTCTGGAACTAGTGCTAAAGCTGAATTTGAATGAAGTTGATCTTTTATTTGAGAATAAGGTCCAGTGCAGCTTCTCACCACATGCTTCCGAACCCCAAGAAGCCAAAGCCACAAAGAGCCTTACACTCAGTCAGAAGCTCCTTTGTGGCCAACTATCTCTTTGCAAGAGCTGCAAACATCCAGCAGCACTGAGCAGAGCTTACATGGCATTTAACTTAGCGTGCTAGGGAGAGACGCCACAACTAAAACCCCACGTGACTCTTCCTGCACACGAGGGCTTCTTCCTGCTGTCAGCACTTGGCCAGGTCAAACAGAGCTCGTTTCCCTGGAGGCTGAATTCAGATGGAGATATCAGAGAGGGAACAGAATTGGAGAAACAGGATCAAAGAAAGGAAAAAGTTTCTTAATTTCTGAATGCTATTGTTAACTCAAGAAGATTCATTGGGCTGATTACTATTGAAATATCTTGGCTACAAGTCTCCATATTGGAAGGCAAGCTATTGTTTTGGTGTGGAGATGATGTGATTTTTTTCAATTGCCTTTTAAGGATGGTGCAAGCACTCTTAAATACTTTAAGATGAAAATTGTTTACCAAACTTGTCCAAAGTTATGTAATAATAACAGCTATTATATTTTGAGTACTTAATGGTGCCACATATTGTGCTAAGTATTTTGTATATATTAGCTCATTTACTCCTCACAATTACTCCATAAATTATAAATCATTATTATTTACATTTTATAGATGTGGAAGCTAAGGCATAGAGAGGTTTGCCCAAGGTGACAGCTAGTAAGTAGCAAAGACAAAATCTAAACAGGCAGTCTGGCTCCACAGCTCATAGACATAGGGAAGGAAGGAGATTTGATTGATTTCTGTATTTGGTAGGTGAGAATTCACTCTAATTAGTGCCTCATTAGACATTGGCCCTTTGGAAGAGTTTTACCCTAAGAAAGGAATAATTTCTCTACGATGGGAATCTAACTTTGAGACTCCTCATAGGTAATTCAGAACTTCCTAAGGTACCAAAAGGTTCTCAAATTTGGAGTGGAATTAGGTCAAGACAAAATTTAATATCCCTGATTGCTGATGGGTTGTATGGGGGCACAGGTCTCAAGGCTATTCTCAGTCAGGTCACAGGGAAATAATGAGAGGAGCAAGAGTAATTGAGGATGGATGGAGATTTTTAAAACCCACATGCTGAAACTGGGAAAGACTTCTCTTTCTTTTAATGATGCTGATTCCTCGAGGGGAGATAGAAAGAGCAGAGGCAACATGAATGCTGAGTCTAAATTCTCTCTCCTGGTGTACAGGTAACTTTAATGGATGTTTGCATCATTGTTGAGGAGAAGACCCTGGAGCTGTCCAAAGGGAGTGACACACTGTTGACAAATCTTATGTACTTCCTATGGCCCTGGGGACCTACTGGATCCTTCCGTATTGTATCCCATGCTTCCCCAGGCCACACTAACATTAAGAAGGACATTCAAAGAGTGTAACAATTAGAATGATAACAGAAACCATGTTTGACAGTGAGGTCTCAGACCGTGGACTGGGACCCCAAGTTTCTCTCTTCCCTGGCTCCGTCCCTAATGGCTCCTGTGTTCTACTTGACACCATTCAAATTCTGCAGCCACCAATGCATAGCTCGGCTCTCATTGGCTATGGGGGTCATGTTCCAGCCTCTAGAGAAGGCAAAGTCTTCACTGCCAATTCCAAACTCTGGGTTTGACTGATGTGCAGACCACTGATTTGGCTTAAAGAGAGAATAGGATTTGGGGGAGGAAAAGGAAAGAAGTTAAAAATTCTTGCTTCCTCAGAGAATAGCCTTCTTTTGTGATCTTCTTCTTAGTCACACTTTTGGGTTTCCTTTTTCCTGATGTCATCTTCCTCTTCTTCATTGGATTAATTTAAGAGAAAGTCCATACGACTTTCTTACCAGAAGCTGTGCTTAGCTAAGATGGTCCTGGGACTGCCTCTTGCTTGGAAGGAGGCCCTCCTGCTCGTGTACTACAAACAGGGATGAAAGTAGAGCAGAAGGCAAGGGGAAAGCATGGAGGGACAGGTTTGGACTAGCTACTGAAAGCCTGAGAGGGAAATGCCCTCTTTTCCTGTGTGTCTCTCTCTGTGTTTCTTCTACCAACAGAGCAGTCAGAATTCAAGGCCTCAATCAAGATGTAAGTTTGGAGAAAAGCCAGCAGAGCCACGTAACCTGCTTTTAGCCAAGCTCACCAGATAAGGACCAGGTTAGGTCAAACAGCCAGGACTACCACACATGTTGGGCATTTTGTGCTTTCAGGGCACAAAGGTACTGGGCTGAGGGAGCAAAAAGTGGGGTCTAGAATCTAGTACATTTCATTGAGCAGACACTGACCAGAAGAAGGGCCATCTCAAAACTGTGGACCTGCGGTTTTCTGCCCAGAGGGGCCTCCTTTCTCTAATCTGCACGAAGGTGCTACAGAAGCTGCCCTGCAAAGTCCTTTCTATGAATAGCGGAGTACAACTAAATTTTGGAGATGCCCAGTGTGATACTGATAGCCCTTAGAATCCCACAGCATGTACTGTTGGGGGTTTGGCAGTTCAAAAGCACAGCTTTCTCTCTCCTTTTCTTTCAAACTCTAGTTTTAACATACAACTGATGCTTTTGCCATGGGGCTGATCTTGGCCTTCCCATAGAGGAACTGGTGACTTTGTTGGAATATTTGACACTTTCTGATCGTCTTCTTTTATGTGTGTAACAGAGACTTGGTAGCTTCCTTTATCTGGGAATGTATGGTTTTGGAGAACTGATTCTAGGAGACCATAGGACAGCAAGCCTTATGGTGCTTTATTCCCAGGAGAAAACCTAGATAAACGAGGGATAGAACCAAACTGGAGTGGGGTTGGGTTGGGGGGCTTTATCCTTTATATTATGTCATGAGAACTTTTGCATGATTAACATGCTATAGAATCTCCATTCAAAAATAGAAGTCATCCACCTCTTGAGGACCACGTTACAAGGAAAAAGTTGTAATTGGATGGCATCCCTGTTAAACATCTCTGGGTATAAATGAATGAAGCAGTTCACCTCCAGGAGAGAGGCAGTGAGCAGCTGGTATCCACACACATATCCTTGGACATTTATCCTCTATATCCCTCTTCTATCCTATGTAAGGATGGCCTTATCCTTATCCTCTTCCATTCAGCCTTCCCAGGACGAGTGTACATAGGTCTCAAATCTATGCTCTGACTTTTGACACCGTTCAGGAAGCAATCTCATTAAAGAAAAAAGCTGAGAAACTCGTTTCAGCATTTTCTGATTGTAATTTAACATTATCTTGAGTAGAAAAATGGCAGGATTTTGTTGAAAAATAAAAAACCCTTTTGACTGATGTGTGTCTCTTCTGGTTTGAACATTTCAGTCACTGTCTTATAAAGAGAATTTTATTGATCTGATTTTTGGCAAAGAGAAATGATCTACTCTTCAGTCAAAAATTGCCTCATAAAGAGTATGTGACCTGTTTAAGCTTTTCTTTTTTTTCCTTCCAGAATTTCTTTGTATCCTCTTTTCTCCCCAAGTGCCATAAAAGGTCATGATGATATGCTTTGTCTTCTCCATTTATTGTGATGAGCACTAAATGAGGCATTTAATCTGAGAAAATGTGTCCTGTGTGGAAAATGCAACATTTTTGTCTATTACACTTCTGTGATGATTGTGTCTCCCTCTGTTTACTCTGTTTTATTTTTCTGGAGCTCAGAGCATCCAGCTATTGGATTTCCTGCACTAAACCTCTAACTTAAAAAAAAAAAATCTTTTCTTTCACGATTTCTCTTTCTTGATTAATTAATTTTTAAAAATGTAAAGCAAATCCAAACTTAATGAAAAGCTGCAGATACAGCAGAAAGAATTTTTCTTCTAAACTCTTTGAAAGCAAATTGTGAACATGACAATGCCATGACTTTACAGCTTGCTCAAGTTACTAATCTATTTCTGTATATTTATTCCATGTAAAGGTATATAAAAGAGTGCTTATAACTTCATGGAATTGAGAAGGCTGAGGAGCTGAGCCATTGCGGTATTATGTATCTCCATTTCTTTCTTTTGTAGGCAGATTTTAGCAAATGTCAATCTGAAGCTAAAATTTGTTTCTCCCTTTATTTTTAAAACAACTATAGGATATAGATGTGTATATGTATATGCGTGTCCATAAATTCATTTTCTAGCTCTGTCCACTGAGAGTCTTTAGAAGAAATGTACTTAATAGCAGCAAGCATGCCTAGTGCTAATCCTGGTTTTTAAATATCATTTTCTAAAAGGAACCAGTGCTCTTTGGAAAAATGGCTCATTCCAGGCTAGGTTAGAAGAAAATACAGAATCAGCCTGCAATATTTTATGGTGCCAGGAAGTAAGAAAGTACTCTAAAAATGATAGGGATATGTCAAAAGGACAGGAGCCAACTTTAAAAAGCTTTCACTGGCCAAATCTGGGACAATTTAAGCAAAAAAATAAATAATGAGCATAGAATAAGATAGAATAGAATAATAAATATCCATGAGTCTATACTGATATAAATAAAATCTCTACTAAATAAATAACTAGAAAAGAATAGACAGCTCTAATGATAGAATTTCAATTTAAAATGTAGAAGGAATGATGGAATTTTTTTTTTTTTTTAAATCACCTTTGGCAAATACCATGGTAATAATTGTTCTAGGCAAGAGTATCAATGTGTGCTAAAATTAGCAGGTCAAAGTGTGTTGGGAAGTAGAATATTTTACTTCCCACAATATAGTTGTTAATTACAAAAATAACATCGGAGTGGGAAAGACTGGCAGACCACATTAACCAAGTGATCGAAGCTAACGTCTCTAGTAATGAGACATGGCGACATATGCTTCCTGATATGATACACTGAGAAGGAGCATTCCACGAGGAAGCTGACCAGTTCTATCTAAAAGTGTCAAAGTCATTCAAGACAAAGAAATAATGGGCATCTGTCCTACACTGTAGGAATCTAAGGAGACAGGAAAACTAAGTACAATGTGTGGTCCCGGATTAAGTCCCAGACCAGTGAAGAAAAATGGGTAAAGTTTGAATAATGCCTGTACATTAATTAGTATGTTATCAATGTTAATTTTCTGATTTTGATCATTGTACTATAGTTATGTAAAACATTAACAGTTGGGAAAGGTGGGCAAAGGGTCCATGGTAACTATGTACTATATTTGCAGCTTTTTTGGTAGTGAAATAGTTTTAAAAAGCAAAGCTTAAAAACAATTTTAATAAAATAAGTCAGTGGCTGTGCCTTCCTGTTAAGCAGCCCTGAAACGTCATCACAGATAAGTCTTTCTCGGGTGGTGTTCATTTTCTCCAAAGCCCCTGTCAGCCTTGGGGGGGGGGGAAGGGGGTTGAGACAGGGCTTAGAGTCTCACTGTCCAGTGTGTAAACTTTCATTTGATTCTCCCCTCTTCATTTAGTTCTATAGCTTTTATTGAGCCTTGTTTCTCTAGGTGTGAAAACTCTTTGGCTCGGTTTCTCCAGGGGCATGCCTCTTGTCTCTGGTCGTAGGTGCAGAAGGACTGGCCATCTGATTGCATGTGGTAGAGGAAAGGACAGGGCTGTGGTATGAATGCTTCTCAGGAAGACTTCGCCTACTCCTAATCCCTGCCTGTAGAGGTACCTGGTGCCCTCAAACCCAAAGCCTTTTAGGGGCTCCATGGCACAAATCAGCTAGCTTCTCATCCGCCATCTCTCTGAACATAGTTGGTTTTCGACTTCCTCTGGTCTGCCATTATTACTGATCCATGCACTTCCCATCATCTTGCATTCTGTCATCTCCCCTCCCATTCTCTTTGTCCATATACATTATTCCTTTAAATTTATGTGCTGTCATCTTAGAGACATTTCAATGGGAGGCAAAGATAAATGCATGCTTTCAATTCCAGGCCTTACTGGAAGTCCTCGAAGTATTTTGTGTCTTTTCTCTGAGCAGGTCTATCTGATCCTCATGCAAAATGGATTTGGTTGACATTATAACTTTCAGAATTCCTGAAATGTGTATGCAGATTAGGTGCCTTTTTGGGATCCTTGCAAGCTTGAGACACCGGTATTTAAAAGGGCCCTCCAGTTGTGATATACACAAATGTAGGTTTTTGTTTCAGCAAATAGTGTCTAAAATATTCAGGCGATAGACCTCAAGGTGTTTTGGACAGGTCATTTTCTTCTACAGGTTTCACACACACCGACTCATCTGACCTGAGGTGCAAACACTCTGGGCAGGGAGGGAGTAGGAAGTGGAGAGGGAAGATAACAGGATGAGGAATACGTGCTTTGGAACCAGGAGATCTTGGTTCAAATATCCCCTCAGCCTCTGGCTTGTGGGATGTTCTTTATCTCTTAATATCTTTAAGTTATTCACATACAAAATAGATATAATAATACTCACTTCATTGGTTCATTGTGAGTATTTGATATTATAATAGTAATGGTACCTAATATGATTACTATAGCCTATTAAAATGGTTTAGCTATTGTGTTCCCAAGGGTGACAGAAGCAAATAGTAGGAAAGCAAATAGTCTTGTGCTCATTCAAGAGGTGAACTATGATCATCTTGTCATTTAGAACTGAGCTGGAAAGCATGGATCTGATGCTGCACTCCCTCAAATACTCTGATTGTGTTTTGGTGTCTGAGACATGAAAGCTGCAGGAGTCACCTTTTCTCTCTGTGTTCTTACCTAGGAGTCATGCTTCTGACCTGACCTTTCAGGTCAGGCTTCTTGCCAAAAAGCTCCTTTTTTGTTCTCCTTTAGAGTCTGTTCTGCAAAGAGGATCCTTGCTGTGTTCCTTTGGAGGTTAAAACCCATGAGTATCTGTGGTGCAACGTGCTGACACCTGCCCTAAGGCCTGCCTAATACTCCAGAGGGGAAGTCATGCCCGAAGGAGGCAGCAAAATGTCCGGCCCAGGCAGCTGCTTCGGAGTGGGGCCATTGGATACATTGGAATGTTGTACAGGGTCTTGGAAAGCTCTCTTTCTCTCTCTCTTTATCGTTTTATTTCCACATAGCTAGCTGGTGGCTGGCAGGGGGTTCTTCTAGATCATGCAAAGGTCAAAAATTGGTGGGAATGTGCTCTTGAACTTTAGTACATTGCCTCCAGCGAAGTCCTAAGAGCCCATCTCAGGGCTGCCAGGAGAGCTGGTGTTACAACAATCAGAAAGAGCAGCTGTTGCCTCCAGGCCTGTTGTTCCAGAAACTCATAACAGCACGAGCCTTGATTTTAATATTCTTTTATAGAGGGGCTTGGAGAAGACATTTTACAGCTGGCAAATGTTTTTAATCATAACAGGGGGTGTGTTCACCAAGGAGCCCTGCAGAAACCAAGGGAAATGCTGAGTATGACCAGAAGCCGTGCAATTTCTTTGTTATAAAAAGCATTTGACAGGAAGGAGATAGCAAAGTGGGGAAAGAGAAGTGATGGTTTTTATCTTAGAAAGCAGAAAAGAGTCCAAGTAATTGTTTTAAAAAAGAGTATGCTAGAGAATGAGATTGTTTTTGCTCATACATGCACTAGACAAATATTTTAAAATACATATTCTTCTTCCTAACCCATGGATGAA
The DNA here is from genome assembly GCF_004115265.2 of Rhinolophus ferrumequinum. Lineage (NCBI taxonomy): Eukaryota > Metazoa > Chordata > Mammalia > Chiroptera > Rhinolophidae > Rhinolophus > Rhinolophus ferrumequinum. The sequence continues at coordinate 30,219,145 of NC_046289.1, forward strand.
TGTCTTCAAGGAAACTGAGACCTGTTCTCTGAATATGGGTGACTAGCACAAATTCACCTCTTGTGAGTGTTGCTTTTTTAATTCTAACTGAAAAAAAAATGGGAATTCGTTAAATAATACTGTTTGCAGGCCACAGGAGATGGTTTCAGTACAAATGGATGGTAAAAGTCTGTGTGTACAGCATGAGCAAAGGATTTGAGCTCAGGCTTTGGGCTTCACTGTCCACACATATCGTGATTCCTTCATTGATACTCAACCATTAGGTGTCCAAAGGGCCACCAAGTGGTTCAGTGCATTTAAGAAAGAACCCAACCCTCTTGCTCTTGGATGAATTTGAAAACTCAAATACAATTAGAGAAAGATTTGGGTAAGTCAGACGAATCCATCTTCACTGACTGTGACATTAGCCAGTCCCAAAAGGAGATGACTCTAAGAAGTATCTTAAGTAACAGACAGCCTTGTAGAATTTAGGGTGTAGGGTATTACTTTTAAAACCATGGTCCAGGATTATTGTGAGGAAGCATTAATGAGGCCACCTGATAGCCCAAGCAGGCTTCATGGAGTTGCCCTTGGAGGGAACATCTTCATCCAACACCTGAGTCCTTAGCCTTGGGGTTTGGGAACTCACTAGCTGCAGTATATGCAGGTGTGTTCAAGCTGTGGAGTATGGAAGGACGTTTTCCAAACTTATAAGACACTGATTTATAAACACATTAATGCAGCACTTTTAATAATCCGATACGTCTATTTATCTGGACCACCTCCTTCTCACTGTCTTCCTAAAGATCATAAGATTCCTTGGAGAAATGACAATCAGAGAAATAGTTGCCTAGTCGCAGACAACCAGCTCTGCTAGAATGTGTAGAGCTGTCCCAGTTGTTCCAGGAAAAGATATTTTTCTAGCAACCAGAAACCCTAAATTGGTCAGACTCTTGGTTAGACCTATTTTTAAAAACCTGATCATGTCTTTTCTACTTATCTCCTGTCTTTGAGTCCATGTAGAGCTTTCCATTGCATTTATCATTAGCATGTTACAATTTTTTTTTAAATTTATTGGGGTGACAATTGTTAGTAAAATTACATAGATTTCAGGTGTACAATTCTGTATCACATCATCTATAAATTACATTGTGTGTTCACTACCCAGAGTCAGTTCTCCTTCCATCACCATATATTTGATCCCTCTTACCCTCATCTCCCACCCCCCAACCCCCTTACCCTCTGGTAACCACTAATTACGTTCCCCAGATTAATTTTCAAAACCCCGTGGCCATCTTGCGGTTACTGATTGTTTTCTAATCCCTCAACTTCCCCCTTACCCCCACCCCCCCGCCCATCTAGCAACCCTCAGTTTTTCCTCTTTGTCTCCAGAATTGTTTCTGATTAGTTCATTCACTTATTCTTTTCTTTAGATTCCGCATATAAGTGAGATCATATGGTACTTATCTTTCTCTGTCTGACTTATTTCACTTAACATAATGTTCTCTAGGTCCATCCATGTTGTTGCAAATGGTAAGATTTCTTTCTTCTTTATGGCTGCGTAATACTCCATTGTGTAAATGTACCACAGTTTCTTAATCCAGTCATCTACCAATGGGCATTTCGGTTGTTTCCATTTCTTAGCTATTGTGTATAGTGCTGCAATAAACATAGGAGTGCATAAAGATTTTTGAATTGGAGTTTTGGATTTCTCTGGATAGATACCTAGGAGTGGAATTACTGGATCATAGGGTAGTTCCATTTTCAGATTTTTGAGATACCTCCATACTGTTTCCATAGTGGCTGCACCAATCTGCAATCCCACCAACAGTGCACAAGCGTTCCCTTTTTTCCACATCTGCGCCAGCACTTGTTGTTTGTTGATTTATTGATGATAGCCATTTTGACTGGGGTGAGGTGGTATCTCATTGTGGTTTTTATTTGCATTTCTCTGATGGTTAGTGAGGTTGAGCATTCTTTCTTCATATGTCTGTTTGCCATCTGTATGTCCTTTTTAGAAAAATGTCTCTTCAAGTCCTCTGCCCATTTTTAATTGGTTCGTTTGTTTTTTTTGGAGTTGAGTTGAGTGAGTTTTTTTATAGATTTGTGATATTAAATCCCTTATCAGATATATCATTGGCAAATATCTTTTCCCATTCAGTAGGATCCCTTTTTGTTTTATTGATGGTTTCCTTTGCTATGAAAAAACTTTTTGGTTTGATATAATCCCACATGTTTATTTTTTCTCTTCCTTCCCTCGTGCGAGGGGATATATCAGTAAAAATCTTACTCCGGGTAATGTCTGTGAAGTTTCTTCCTATATTTTTTCTAGGTATTTTATGGTTTCAGATCTTACATTTAACTCTTTAAGCCATTTTGAATTTATTTTTGTATATGGTGTAAGGATGTGGTCCAGCTTCAGTTTTTTGCATGTGTCTGTCCAGGTTTTCCAGCACCATTTATTGAATAGACTGTCTTTACCCCATCGTACATTCTTGCTTCCATTGTTGTAGATTAAATGGCCATATAGGCATGGATTTATTTCTGGACTCTCTATTCTGTTCCAATGATCTATGTGTCTGTTTTTATGCCAGTACCATGCTGTTTTGATTACCGTAGCCTTGTAGTATAATTTGAAGTCAGGTATTGTTATACCTCCCACTTTGTTCTTATTTCTCAAGATTGCTGAGGCTATATGGGGTCTTTTATGGTCCCATATAAATTTTAGGATTGTATGTTCTATTTCTGTGAAAACGTCGTTGGTAGTTTGATAGGAATTGCGTTGAATATGTATATTGCCGTAGGCAGTATGGACATTTAACTATATTAATTCTTCCTATCCATGAACATGATATGTGTTTCCATCTATTATTTATATCTTCTTTCATTCCTTTCTTCAGTGTCTTATAATTTTCTGAGTACAGATCTTTTACTTCTTTGGTTAAATTTATTCCCAGGTTTTTTATAGTCTTTGGAGCAATTGTAAATGGGATTTTTTTTTAATTTCTCCTTCTGATATTTTATTATTGGTATATACAAATGCAACTGATTTCTGAATATTAATTTGTATCCTGCTACTTTACTAAATTCATCTATCAGCTCTAATAGCTTCTTGGTGGAGTCTTTAGGGTTCTCTATATATAGTATCATATCATCTGCATATAATGATAATTTTACTTCCTCCTTACCAATTTGGATGCCTTTTATTTCTTTTTCTTGTCTGATTGCTGTGGCTAGAACTTCCAGCACTATGTTGAATAGAAGCAGAGATAGTGGGCAACCTTGCCTTGTTCCTGATCTTAGGGGGAATGGTTTTAGCTTTTCCCCATTGAGTATGATGTTAGCTGTGGGTTTGTCATATATGGCCTTTATTATGTTGAGATATGATCCCTCTATTCCCACTTTCTTAAGGGTTTTTATCATAAATGGCTGTTGGATTTTATCAAATGCTTTTTCTGCATCTATTGATATGATCATGTGATTTTTATTTTTCATTTTGTTAATGTGGTGTATCACATTAATTGATTTGCGGATGTTGAACCACCCTTGCATACCAGAGATGAATCCCATTTGATCATGGTGTATGACCTTTTTAATGTATTGCTGAATTCTGTTCGCTAATATTTTGTTGAGGATTTTTGCATCTATGTTCATTAGAGATATCGGCCTGTAGTTTTCTTTTTTTGTGGTGTCTTTGTCTGATTTTGGGATCAGGGTGATAGTGGCTTCGTAAAAAGTGTTTGGGAGTCTTCCCTCCTTCTGGATTTTTTGGAAGAGCTTGAGGAGAATAGGTGATAATTCTTTTTTGAACGTTTTGTAAAATTCACCTGTAGAGCCATCTGGTCCAGGGCTTTTGTTTGTTGGGAGATTGTTGATTACTGATTCAATTTCCCTGGTGGTAATCAGTCTATTCAGGTTTTCTATTTCTTCTTGAGTTAGCCTTGGAAGGTTGTATGCCTCTAGAAAATTGTCCATTTCTTCCAGATTGTCAAATTTGTTGGCATATAGTTGCTCATAGTAAATTTCTTAAAACCTTTGTATTTCTGCAGTGTCCGCTGTCACTTCTCCTCTTCATTTCTGATTTTATTAATTTGGGTCCTCTCTCTCTTTTTTTTAATGAGTCTGGCTAAAGGTTTGTCGATTTTATCTTCTCTAAGAACCAACTCTTGGATTCATTGATCTTTTGTATTGTTTTTTCTGGTTTCTATTTCATTTATTTCTGCTCTGATCTTTATTATCTCCTTCCTTGTGCTCCCTTTGGGCTTATTTTGCTGTTCTTTTCCCAGATCCCTTAAGTGTGAAGATAAATTGTTGATTAGTGATGTTTCTTGTTTCTTTAGGTAGGCCTGCAAAGCTATGAATTTCCCTCTTAGGACTGCTTTCGCGGCATCCCATAGATTTTGGGTCGTCATGTTTTCATTTTCGTTTGTCTCGAGATATCTTTTGATTTCTTCCTTGATCTCCTGCTTGACCCATTCATTATTTAGTAATAAGTTATTCGGCCTCCATGAATTGGTGGGTCTTCCAGTTTTTTTCCTGTAGTTCATTTCTAATTTCATAGCATTGTGATCAGAGAAGACAATTGGTATGATTTCAATTTTCTTAAATTTATCAAGACTTGTTTTGTGGCCTAACATATGGTCTATCTTGGAAAATGTTCCATGTGCGCTTGAGAAAAACGTGTATTTTGCAGCATTGGGGTGAAATGTTCTGAAAATATCAATTAAATCCAAGTGGTCCAATGTATCATTTAAGACTGTTGTTTCCATATTGATTTTCTGTCTGGAAGACCTGTCCCTTGCAGTCAGAGGTGTGTTGAAGTCCCCTACTATGATAGTGTTACTGTTGATCTCTGTCTTTATGTTAGTCAGTACCTGTTTTATATATTTAGGTGCTCCTATGTTGGGTGCATAGATGTTTACTAGGGTTATGTCCTCTTGTTGGATCGATCCCTTTATTATTATATAGTGCCCATCTTTATCTTTTAATATGTTCTTCATTTTAAAGTCTATTTTGTCAGATATAAGTATTGCAACTCCAGCTTTTTCTCATTTCCATTTGCATGAAATATCTTACTCCAACCCTTCATTTTCAGCCTGTGTGTGTGTCTTTTGTTCTGAGGTGAGTCTCTTGTATACAGCATATACAAGGGTCTTGCTTTCTTATCCAGTCAGCCACCCTATGTCTCTTGATTGGAGCATTTAATCTGTTTACATTTAAAGTGATTATTGATAGGTACATAGTTATTGCCATTTTTAAATTTGTAGTTAGGTTGTTTTGATCTTTCTTCTATTTACAGAAGTCCTTTTAGTGTTTCTTGCAATGCTGGCTTGGTGGTAATAAATTCCTTTAGCTTATTTTTTTCTGGAAAGCTCTTTATCTCTCCATCAACTTTAAATGATAGCCTTGCTGGATAAAGCAATCTAGTTGTAGGCCTTTGTTTCCATCACTTTGAGTATCTCCTGCCACTCCCTCCTGGCCTTCAATGTTTCTGTAGAAAAGTCATTTGATAGTCTTATGGGAGTTCCCTTGTATGTAACCCTCTGTCTTTCTCTTGCTGCTTTTAGGATTCTCTCTTTGTCTTTAAGCTTTGCCATTTTAACTATAATGTGTCTTGGTGTGGACCTGTTTGGGTTAATCCTGGTTGGAACTCTCTGCACTTCCTGGGCTTGTATGTTGGTTTCCTTCATCAGGTTGGGGAAGTTTTCGGACATTATTACTTCAAATATGTTCTCAATCCCTTGCTTGCTCTCTTCACCTTCTGGTATTCCTATGATGCGCATGTTGTTGCGCTTGATGTTATCCCAGAGGTCTCTTAGGCCATCCTCATTGTTTCTTATTCTTTTTTCTTTCTGTTGTTCCGTTTGGGTGATCTCTGCTACCTTGTCTTCTAAGTCGCTGATTCGATCCTCTGCTTCATCTAACCTGCTGGTAATTCCTTCAAGTGAGTTCTTAATTTTGGTAATTGTGTTCTTTAGTTCTAACTGGTTGTTTGTTATGATTTCTACATCCTTCTTTATGTCTTCTCTAAGCTCCTTAAACATTCTTATCACCAGGGTTCTGAACTCTGTCTCTGAAAGGTTGGTTACCTCTGCTTCATTTGGTTCCAGTTGTGGAGGTTTCTTCTGTTCTTTTATTTGGGACGTGTATCTTTGTTTCCCCATTCTGGCTGACTCTCTGTGTTTGCTTTGATGTATTAGGTAGATCCCCTAGAGTTCTTAGTTCTTGCTAGGTTATCTTATGTAGTATGTGTCCTTTATATTTGACTTGCACTACTTCGTTCTCCTCTGCGTGTGCTCCAAAGGTGACTCTTGTGTTGTGTATATTGTCCTGTTCAAGAAGATCTTTAATTGCTTTTTGCTTGTGAGTAGGTGGGGTTAACTCGTTGTGAGACTTGGCTCTGCCCACCGCAGGGCGTTCTGCTGCGTGAGGGTTGACCACTTACATGTGGTTTGGCCTCTATGGGCTCTAGTGCCTACAGAGAATTCCCTCTGGGTGTGTGACTTGTAGGTCAATCCCAATAGTACTCTGGTTTGTTCTGGAGTTGGCCTCTGGGTATGTTGAATCTTGTGCCTCTTAAACTGGACCCTGGTAGGGCAGTTTCAGAACAAAGCAAAGCACCAAGCACAACAACAACAACAAAGAAAAAAATCAAATACATTCAATGTAAAAACACCCGATAACCCCCACTAGACACAGGCAAAGATATTAAAGATATAAAGACAAAGCAAACCAAAAAGCAGTGCCAGTCTTGGCTTAAGACCACTAAGTAATGTCCAGGTTGTCCTCTGCTGTACCAAAGAGCCCCCTGCTTATTGCGCAGGCAGAGCCGGTCACCTGGTGCCCAGAGTGACTTTGGGACTGTAGATTTAAATGCGTGGGCCTGAGGGGTCTGGATGATAGTTTTTACAAAGTCAGCGCAGTTTCTGCCTTTGCCTGCACATATGCACACTGAGAGTAGCACCACCAGCCCCGTGTCCAGTACTCCTGAGTCTAAGGGCACTTCTTCAGTGTGTGTGTGTATGGGGGGGTGTGGGCGGGAGATTTCTGAGCTGCTGAAAATCCAGAGCTGCGTCTGCTGCTTACTGCTGATCCCTGGGAGTGTCTCGGCAGTAGCACTTGCCCCGCCCTAGGCAGGCCAGAAAGGGTGGGGGCTGGGGATGAAGGGGTCTTCTCTCTCCCAGCCCAGCTGCGCGTCACCCTCTTCCCGCAGGCCAGAAAAGGTGGTGGCTGGGGGTAGGGGAATCTCTTCTCTCCTAGCCCAGCCAAAATCACACTCTTCCCAGCCTCTTCCCTGGGTCAGAGCTGCCTGTCAGTCTTCCCAGAGCCTGAGCACTACTATGGCTCCTCTGTAATCTGACACTACTCCTCAGTTCAGGGGCCAGTTTAAGTCTCTGGAAGGGCGGGGGTAGGATTGGAAGAGCGTGGGGGGGGGCTGGGGCCCAGGTATGGAGTCTGTGTTCTTTGTCCGCCCCAGGGCCCACTAGCCGCCCTCCCGGCAGGAGAGATCAGCTGTGGGACGCAGGGAAAGAGCCCACCTCCTGGTCTCTGTGCTCTCCGTTCCGCCCTGGGATCCCGTGCGTGCCCGGAACTGTGGGTGCCACCGCGGTTTTCACCGCCACCGCTGCCGCTGCCAGCCGGGACCCCCGCCGAGGGCCCGCGCGTTTTCACTCCGCTCCCTCCTTCCTTCTCCTGCTCGCCCAATTAGCGCACCTTCAAGTAATCCTTCCACAAGTCTCTTAGCTGTTCTGTGTGATGAGCAAAGAGTTCTTTGATGCATTATAGGTCCCGTTTGTAATAAGATCCGGAGGAGAACTCAGAAAGTGTGCCCCGCTACCGCCATTCCTATGACGTCATCCTGCATGTTACAATTTTTAAAACTATAGCTTATCTCCATAAGCTAAAGTCTATTTGAGATTAGTAGTTTCCTGTGGAAATACAGAAGATTCCTGGGGCCCTTGATGTGATTTGGGAGACACTTTAGTCTTATTTGTAACGTGTTTGTCAAACATCTGTGAGGATAGATGTCTTAGAAGGGATGAATAACTCTGGGGGACTAATCCCATTCATTACATATTGATTTTTGTCATTTTCAGTTTTCGAAGATGTCCTTTATTGACCTTGTTCCTAAATCCTAGTGCTAACTTAGGGACTTCTCTGACTGTTCAGAAGAATTCTGTAGCATATTTCCTGGGTCTTCAGAAACCTAACTTGTTATAATTCTACTTAGTCGAGTTGTATACATATAGAATCAATAAGAAGAAATAAAACAATTCCATGGATTGCTCCCTTCAGCTTGATTCACAGAAGTGGCAGCCTCTCAAGACTCTTCTTTCTGACTTAAGGTGTGGACCAGGGGAATCTTTGGAATGTCTCATAAACCAGTCTGTCATCCAGGTGTGCTCATGGCGAAGTGTCAGGCCATTCCCAGTGAACTGGAGGCCTGAGGGTATGTGTCCCCCAGTATATGTGGCCACCACCTGTGCATGTCTAGCTGGTGACTCCAGGCCTTTCTGAAAAGCTCCTCTGGGTCTGTTCCTTGAGCAGACAGTGGTCTACTACTGAGATGGATTAGGGCCTAATGCTCTAGAAACAGTCACCTGGAAACAGTGTACTTGGAAACAGTCAGCTTTATTATCTCAAAGGCTGTGCTGAGATGCACACGGTTAACCTACAGGTTGTGTAATGAGAACATCAAGAGCCCAGAAAAGGAAGACTCACCCTTTTTCATCGCCTCCTCTCAGTCAGAGCTGTGCCTGCTTCTGATATGTTTGGGGGAAATCTTTCAGTTTCCTAGGGAAAGCCCAAGAATCTTAACCTTAAGCCCCATGTAAGAACTTGATCCAGGATATTGGAGAACCTTTAAAGAAAAGCTTTATTTTCAAAGCTTTTACTGCTTTTCTGTATTATTAAAGGTTGAGATCAAAATTCACTTTGATTCTATTGAAAAAGCATTCTGTGGGAAATTTTTTTTAAAAAAAGCTTTATTTTTTAAAACAGTTTTAGATTTACCTGTCTCCTTAGGCTTCTCTTGGCTTTGACAGTTGTCAACCTCTCCTTGTTTTTGATGACCTTGGCATTTTCGAGGCGTACTAGACAGGCATTTTGCAGGATGTCCCTCTGCTGGAACTCGTCTCATGCTTTCCTCATCATAAGACAGGAGCTGTGAATTTTGAGGAGGAAGATCATAGAGGCAAAGTGTCATTTTTATCACATCATATCAAGGTTACATACTATCAACATGATTTATGACTGTTGATATTGACCTTGGTCACCAGATTGAGATGAGTTTGTCAGTCTTCTCCATGTAAAGCTATTCCTTTTTTCCCTCTCTTTCCAGACTGTCCTCTTCACAAGGAAGTCACTATGTATAGCCACACTTAAGGAGTGGGAAGTTACGTTCCCCCTCTTGGAGGGCAGACTATCTACATAAATTATTGAGAAGTCTTCTGTCCGAGAGATTTATCTTGTCTCCTCTTCCTCCCATTTACTAATTTATTCAATCATTTGTATATATTAATATGGACTCATAGATATTTATTTTATATTTGGATTATAATCCAATACCACTTCATTTATTTTGTTGCTCAAATTGTTCCAGTATTGGCCATTGGAAATTCTGTGTTCTTTTGATATACCCATCAATGTGGGTTATTTTATTTAAAATTTTTTTGGGCAGTTTCTTACTTTATAGCATTAGAAGATGCTGTAGGCTCATCTTGTATATTTCTTGCCCTAGTCCTAGAATTGGCCATTTCTTCAAGGAGCCCTGGTTCCTTTTATTGGAGAATAGTATTAAAAATAAAGATCTAGAGTTTTCAAATTCATCCAAGAGCAAGAGGGTTGGGTTCTTTCTTAAATGCACTGAACCACTTGGTGACCCCTTGGACACCCATTGGTTGAGTATCAATGAAGGAATCATGATAAGATATGTATAGACAGTGAAGTCCAAAGCCTGAGCTCAAATAAAGAAATATATGTGTGTATACTAACATATCTATATGTGTGTGTGTATACATACATATCTATAAATATTTTATGTGTAACCATCTGAGTCTGTATTAAGCTAAACATGAGTTCATACTGATGCCTCCAACTCTAATCCATTGTGGATTATTCTACGTCCTCCCCTTGCTTATCTGTAAATTTCCAGTTCCAGTGAGAAACCAGGTTCTGCAGGAACATTTTTATGCAGATAAATCAGTGCTAACATTTTGGTGAAGTTTTTTCAAACATCTCTGTCTTTGTCTCTGTCCATATTATTGCCTTTCTACTAATATGTTTCTAAATATATACATATATATGTATACGTTTCTTGATTTTCACGTAAGTGGTACATATCTTACATGCTGCTTCGTAATGTGCTTTTTTTCCTACTTAACTATATGTCAGCAATATCTTTTCAAGTTAGTAAATTCTGATGTACTTCTTGGTTTTTAAAAAATGTTGTCCATAAATTAACTAGCCCCTACTCACGAAGGCTTTGGTTGTTCCCAATTTTGTCACTATTACACAAAATGCCACATCTTTCTACACATTGTAGAAAATATTCCTAGAAGTGGAATTTATCCTATGGAGGTAGAAGTCTTTAAATTTTTCAAAGCACTTCCAGGAATACATCATTTCATTTAGACTGGACTTGCAGGAGTCAACCCCAATCTGATGGTCTATTTGGGGTTGGTGAGCACAGGGGGTTATGGGAGTGGGAGGTAGTGAAGGGGGGTGCTCGTCTGTTTTTGCCGCCCCCCCCCAACCCCCAGCAGTCAATGCCTTCTCTGACTAGTCTGACCTTACCCAGGGGCCAACTGCTGGAATCTCCTGTGAGCCTAGGTCTGGCTCCTCCCCCATTCTCTTCCACCCCAGCATTTCTATTGATTCCACCTTGTCGTAATTGCCCACTGAAAGCTCTGAGTGCATCAGCTTTATCCCGTAAGTGCCAGGAACACATTTCTTTAAGTATCTGGGATGGGCGAGCCAATTTGCAGATTGAGCAAGAAAGAATAGAAATTAGGTTAAATCTTTACTCAAAACTTGGAACTGAACCCAGGGCAAGACCTACTAGAAAGTGCCAGGGAGAGGTTTTGTCTGACATCCTGGTGTGCTGTTACTACTAATCTCTGCCATGGTGTCAACTGCTGAACGGCTTGCTAAAAAGGACATAGAGACCTTTCTTAGAGGTGTTTTCATTAAAGAAATTCTTAAGGATTAGAAGTCTTCAATGAAGTGGCAAAATGACAGGCAGTGGAGCCTGCGACCCCTCCTGAACTCATTTATTTCCCTCATACATTTGTTGTGAGGATTAGAGAAGATAATGTAGAGCATTTGGCACATAGTAGGTATTCAGTAAATAATAGTCAAAAGTAGCTAATATTTATTGAGGGCTAATAATACACCTGGCACTACTCTAAGTATGTGGCATGTGCTAACTAATTTATCTCTGTGACAATATTGTGAATTAGGGGTCATTTTCCCCCCAAGTTGATAAATGAGAAAAATGAGGCACAAAAAGATCAAACAATTGGTCCAATGCCACACAGATAATAAGGGGAAGGAACCAGGGTTCAAGGTTAGCGACTTTTCTCCAGGGTTTGTATCTCCATCCCAGTCTGCTGGCTCTCAGGAAAAAAATGTTCCATAATGGAATGAAGGCTGCCTTTAAAATCCATGGGAGACACTGCTAGATGCCACCTCAATATCTGTTCGGCCTTTCTTCCTTACTATTTGAACCCCAATAATTTTTATAGGGTGGTCATCTGCCCAATTAAAAATAAACACCTCCTCAGACTCCCTTGCAGATAGGTGGACATGTGACACAGTTCTGGCCAATGAGATGTAAGCCAAAGGGACAGACTCAGCTGACACTCATCTTCCCATCTTTTCCCCACACCCCTTTTACCTTGCGATTGCAGTGGAAATGCCTGGAATTTCAGGGGCCTTCTTGGGAGCAAAAGGGTGAAAGCCACAGGCCAAGGACAGAGGAGCAGAAAGACAGAGGGAGCCTGGGATGTTGATAGCATTATAAATCCACCCAGCAGCCCTGCAGGGCTCATATATGACCCTTCTGGGAAGGAGAAAAATTTTCCTCATTTAGGTGAAGCTCCTCTCAGTCTGGTTTTTGTTATCTGCAATCAAAGCAATTTAAGCTGACACAAAATCCCAGCTCTACGCGTAGGTCCTTCGAGTGAGGGAGGTGTGTATACATGTATGTGTTCTACCGCATTCAGCTCAGCATCTCAGTTTACTTATTTACTCTTATTTCTCATGTTATACCCCTGGAAAGGAAGGTACATAGCTCATTACCAGCAAGAAAGGAAAGAAGAGAAAGCATGCAAGGAAGGGAAGAAGGGAGAGAGAGAGGAAAAGAGGAAGGGCAGGTGTGGGGACAGAGCCCCAAAAAGCAGTTTCCAGGCTCTCGGCCTCACATAGAAAGGTGCTGGGTCAGGTACTAAATGGCCATCGACTATGATCAAATGGCCATCAGCTGTGGCTAGTTGGCCGTCAGCTGTAACCAGTGAGCCATTGGGCACTAATATAACTGCCGTGGCTATGCTAGCAGCAAAAGGGGGAGCTAGCAAGAAGATGGTGGCTGAGTCTGCAAGGGGCGCAGTGAGGGTTGAGAATTGTGTTGCTCCTGGTTCCTGTGTCTCCAACCCAGCCGCCAGCGAGACTATAGTGGTATGACTCCCCTACTTATGGCTCCGTGGGTGTTCCTTTTTGGCCTCACCATGTCCTGCATTCTTATGTGGGGAGTGGGACCAGAGACCCCGCCAGACACCCTGCATGACACATGACGAAGTCAGCAGGATCCCCTGCACTACAGTAGGGCAGGAGGAGGAAGACAGGAAATGAATTACTACCCGCTGGTCGTGCACACCTATAGTGCAGAGGACGGTACAAAACAGGACTTGCCTATTTTCCATGGGGCCACACAGAGTCAGCCTCAGTGGATGCCTGGGAGCTCTACATTCCTCTGGCTTTGTCTCCACTCCCTTTTCTCTAGCCCTTTTCCCTTGCCCAGTCTTAGTTTTATTTTACTGGTGCTTCCTGTGGTCAAGCCCTGAACCCCTAGCCTGGTTCTCTGTCACCAGCTCTGGTCATTTCCTGTTCAGTTCCCCAGGAGCAGACTTACAGCAAAAAAGCCTTTCATGTCCTAGGCGCTGGGCGCTTGTGTGCTAGGGCTGCCCCAGCCCTGCTCACTCCTGGGGGATGAGGGGAACAGGCAGGAACCAGAATAGTGAGAGAAAGACCATCCTGGTAAAATGCCACAAGGCAGAGGGTGTGAGGAGGGAGCCTCCAGGCCCTCAGGGAGCATCCGGGGATGGTTTCATAGAAGGGATATGCTTTAGCTGAGACCTGAAGAATAAGTCATTTTCTAGAGACGGGGCAGGGTGTAAATTTTCAGAGAGCTGAAAACTGCACGTGTAAATGACGTTAATGACCAGAGGTGAGATGAGAGGGTATCCTGTGTTCAGGCACCTAGAGATAAGCGTTGGCATAGACCTAGAGTTTGAGGAGGGGCCATGGCACACAAGAGGCAGGATCAGCAGGCAAGGTTGAGCACGAAGGCCTGTGGGCCTGCCTTTGGGGCCTGCCAGTACCCTGCCTCGTTCTCTCCTGTCCCCCAAGGGCCTGGTCCAGCTCCCCAGACTCATTCCTGAAGCTGTGCTATGATTGGTGCTTTCAGACCTCCCACCTGCCTAGACGGCTGCATATCACCTAACCCCAGGCTGGGCCAAATTGCTCTTTGCTGGCCTGGCAGCAGCCATCCTGCGCCCTGCTGCTTTTCCGCCTGCCCTATCCCAGAGGGTTCCCCAGTCTCCTGGGTGCCACAGAAAAAAATCTAATTTCTGATCAATAAAATGGTTCCCTGGAATAGGCCTCTCCTTCCTACTTGCCAATGAGATCTAGACTCACTTCTTTTCCTCATCTGATTTGTAAGTGGGTGACAGTGGAAATGCCACACGTGGGCATTTTACCTAATAGATCTAGGAGACATGGCATATGATGGCCTTGCGATTCTGAGCTACATGAATCCCCTGCCTTGAGTGACAGCTTCCGGGAGCACATCTTGGGGGATGCATGATCAGCTCCGTTTCAGCCGGAAGCTGCTTCCCCATCTCGGATTTTAGATTCCGACTCTGTTGCTATCCAATGGGTTGTATTTTTGTAGGGTCTATAGGAAAGGCCCCAACATTAGGAATTTGACATCTGAGATCTTTAAAAAGTGAGTGAATTGAAACCCTTATACATTGCTGGTGGGAATGTAAAATGGTACAGCTGTTGAGGAAAGCATATTGGCAGTTCCTCAAAAAATGTTGAACATTTGACAAAGTAATTTCTCTCCTCACTATATACCCAAGATAAATGAAAACATATGTTCACCCAAAGACTTGAACACAAATGTTCATAGCAGCCAAATATTCATAATAACCAAAAACTGGAAACAACCTAAATATCCTTCAACTGATGGATGGATAAATAAATGTGAGATACCCACACAGTGAAATATTTTTCAGCCAGGAAAAGGAATGAGGTAGAGATACATGCTAAAACATGGATAAATCTTGAAAACATCATGTTGAAGCCAGACACAAAAGACCACATATTATGTGATTCCATTTATATGAAATAGAGTAGGAAAATCTGTAGACAGTAAGTAGATTAGCGGCTACCAGGGGTTAGGATGAGGGGTGAATGGGGAGTAATTGCTTAACGGGTACAGGGTTTCCTCTGGGGTGATGAACATGTCCTGGAATCACATGGTGGTGATGGTTACAAAACATTGTGAATGTACTAAAACCCACTAAATTGAACACTTTAAAAATGGTTAAAATGGTGAATTTTATGTTTTGTGAATTTTACCTCAATAAAAAAAAGTGAATGAAGTCAGCTTTAAGCTTCCTATGCATATAGAGCTCCCTGGTAAAGCAGTGATTTGTTTTCGTTTTTTTTTTTTTTTAATTGATATATAATTGACATATACTATTATATTAGTTTCAGGTGTACAACATAATGATTCGATATTTGTATATACTGTGAAATGATCACCATAAGTCTAGTTAATATGCATCACCATACATAATTACAAATTTTTTTTTTTTTTTATTTTTGTACAGTGATGTTTCTGATGTCCTTATAGCTTGGCTCTTGCAAATCCTGAAGCCCAGTGGTCCTGCGTGCAGTTTGGGATATTCCTCCAGAAGAGGACAAAAGGCGGGATTGGCCTTTCTCTCTCTAATCACAGGAAAAGACAGAAATTTCTCTCTCATGACATCATCAGGTCAGACAGTTATATTTTTGTATTTCATCTGTTGTTTGCTGAATTTCAGTGTCTGTGCTTGATTTGTACTTGAGACCTGGAGGCCCAGGATTTGTCCCCAGCAGGATTCCAGGTCCCTGAGGAGTGGAAGCATCCACCAGAGATCCCGAGTTGCCCACAATCTCTCCAGGCACTTTCCATGGATGTTTTGTTCAAACTTGTGCATCAGGCACTGTCCGAGGCCTCAGGATCCAAAGATAATTAAGACGGAGTCCCTGTTCTCAGTGGGGGAGGCAGAAAGGTGACCAAGCAAGTACAGCACTAGTGTGAAAGAGGAAATGTGTGCGTTGACAGAGGAAGGGCCGAACGGGAGATGCGTGAACTGGGTCTGGAGGCCGAACGGGAGATGCGTGAACTGGGTCTGGAGGGACGAATAAGAGTTCATTGGAAAGACAAGGCAAAAGGTAGACTTTTTAAAGACACAGGTATATGAAATAGCCTGCAACGTTGAGGAAAAGAGCTGAAAATGGGGGGCAGGGGTCAGTGGATGAGCAGATCAAATTGGATAGCTACAGAGGGGCAAGGCTTGGAATGCCTCATTCTCCAGCCTTGGTTTGGAATTTATCCTGACAGCAGAGGAAAAGTACTCAAGGATTTTAAAAAGAGAAGTTCCAGCATCAGATTTACACTTTTTTCTGGGTGAGGGGGCGGGAGGGAGAAAACACTGGATCTCTGGATCAGAGAGTTGGAGTGGAGGTTGGCTGGGAGGCTACCGCGACAGTCTATGCTGGAGATGATGGAGACAGATGGAGGCTATTGGCAGTGGGAATGGAGGAGGCAGAGGCGGAACTGACTGGGCTAACAAGCTGGGTAGCTGTAGCTGCTGCAGTAGTAGGGGAGGAAGGAAGGCATTAGGAAGAAAGAGCTGGAGACTCCCAGATTTCTGGCTTGGGTAGGAGTCATTATGTGAGAAAGGGCCTAGAAGAAGAGCAGATTTGGAAGACAGATGACAAGCTAAGTACGGAGCAGGGTGAGCCTGAAAGCCTGAGGCACATCCAAGTGGAAAGGTGAAGCAGGCCATTAGGTGACGGGTTGCTGCTCAGGGTAGAAGGCTAGGTGACTTCTACCTGTGTGTCCCTGCTTGCAAGTCCCGTTTCTCCCTAGGAGTTCAGTTTGGGGACCTATGACCTGGAAGCTGTTGGTATCTGCTCCTGTCAAGGTTATTCTGGTTTAAACTCTTTCTCCCTGGCTTGTGATTTCATGCTTTTTCATTTCTCCCTTTAAATGGAAATGCAGAAAATGATTTTCGCCCTCCACTGGGGATTGAGATTTTTTTTTTTCTCTCTCTCTCTCAGCTCTGACACCTGCTACTGCTTCGCTAACTATTAAAGGCCTGTGTGACCGGGTGGCATGCCTCAGGCAGTGCTAAATGGGTATATGGGAGGGCCTGGACAAATGTCAGCAGAGAGATGTTAGAACCTGACTCACAGCCAAAGGGAGCAAAAACCTACAGAGTGGGGTGTGGGAGCCAGAGTGAGGGTTTCTGAGTAAGGACCCACGGTATGTGCCCCAGAATAAAGGTGCCACCGCATCTCTGGCATATAAGTTCTGCAGTTCTTTGCAAGCCTCCTTTCTACCGCTCACCTACTCAAGTCCACCTTCTGGGCATGTGTTATTCCGCCTTGTCTAAGATCCCATAGTTCATATATAGTGGAGCCAGAATATAAGATCAGGTGGCAAATAGCAGAGTCTGTGCTTTGTATCTCTCCGCTGTAAGGAATGGTCCCATCAGGGGAGATTAAAAGACAAGCTACCTGCTGACCCAACCCAACCTTACCTGGCTCCAGGCATGAGATTAGAGCGGGGACTGCCATCTGTAAGGCTGGTCTTCAGGAGAGCGATATTGGGGTGGCGGATGTCCTGTGCAGCCCCTTGCCTTCCGTCCCTGGGAGCCCACCACCGCCTTGCGTTTCTCCTCTTAGGCCCTGCTGAGGTTGCAGAGTGAGGTGGGAGCCACCTTCTAGTCCCAGCTCGTTTGCTAATTCATTTTCTTGCAAACAAATCCTGTCTTGTGATATTGTTGCTGTAATAAGAGGTTCGTCTATTTCCAATTCTGCAGACTGTTAAGGGATCTGTTTTCAGTTCACACATTTTCACGCCTGCCACAGCTCCAAATACATTTTTCTGTTCCCTAAATGTGGGCCATTTTACTTAAGGAGGTAGGGTGGGTAGAGGGGAGCGAATATTTCACTTGTTACATTTTCAAATGGAGTAAGGTTAAAGGGACTTGTCTTATCTCAAGACAATACCTGAAGGGATTTGGACAAGATAAAAATCCAAATCTTTTATCCATGAAAATTCTTTGCTCAACAGAGCTAATAAGAAGTGTGTGTGTGTGTGTGTGTGTGTGTGTGTGTGTATGCATGCGCACGCACAGGCGTGCACATTAAAGTTGTAGGGATCTCAAGCTACACCTCCTTGAGACAGCAGCACTACCTTACTAGCAAGATGAGCAGTCTCAGTGATGCTCATGTGTGGGGACAGAGTCCCAGAGAGCTGTTTCCAGGCTCTCGGCCTCACGTGGAAAGGTGCTGGCTCGGGTAGTAGATGGCCACCAGCTGTAACCGGTTAGCCATTGGCCACTGATATAATTGCTGTGCCTGAGTTAGCAAGCGCAGATTGCAGTTAGCAAGGGGTTGATTGGTTGGCAGAGAAGCGGATGGCAGATTGCGGCTAGCAAGTGGGGTTAGCAAGCATGGATGGCGGATGGCGCATCGTGTGGATCCTACTTCCTTCCTGTGTCTTGCTTGGCCGCCAGCAAGACTGGGGTGCAGGAAGTACTGGTGGATATTTGCTTTTGTGTCTTGACCAGCACCATTGAGAATACAGTGGTATGACTCCCCTGTCTATGGCTCTGTTGTGGTTCCTTTTTGGCCTCACCATATACTGCGTTCTTTTGCGGAGAGTGGGAGCTGAGATCCTGCATGACATCAAGGCTTCCTTTTAATCTGGGGTCACCGCAGGTCTTCGAAGGACCAAATCAAGCACTAAGAGATCCTTCCCCATATTCTTGAGGCTGGCCAGTGGCACATTTTTCAACGTCTTTTTCCTGTGTCTCCAAAGAGGTATAGGCTAAGACCCTGCCAGTTGGCAATCCTCCATCGAAAGGCTTTTGCTGACATTTAATCTCCTTAATCCTTATGTCATGATATTATCTCATGTTTAACAAGTAGAAAAACACATTCCTGGAATGTATCTAGGAGTTCTGCAGCCACCCACCCCACCCCGTATCTGCTGTCCTATCACTGTTCCTGGTGGGTTTTAAGGATTTGGAGTTCAACCCAGAAACAAAATTTAAATGTCTTTAATTCTCTGCCCTGAAACATCGGGTTCATTAAAACCCTAATGTTTTAATCTCTTTTTTAGATTGCATTTCTTGATTTTTCTTCACCCTCCTTAAATGGGAATCTAGTGACTTTCAATTACCATTATCTGAGAGGAGATATGTTTGTGTACATAGCCAGAGGCTTAGATGTGCTTATTATTTGCAGAGTGTTTTCTGTGCTCTCCCGGGTTTTTCCTTGCCTACATGATGCTACTTAAAATCTACTGTGGAATCTTAACACTCTGGGTCTCATTTGCTTTCTGATTTCTGAGCCTCCAGATCCATGTGTGACCTGCCTGTCTATGTATTATTCATAGGTACACCTGTTCTCAAGTAAGAAACCAAAGAGATTAATTTTTTTTTTAATTGAGAGAGGAGGAATCACAGCTCTGATTTGTAAACCTGCACACATATACCCCCCCACACACATACACACTCATAACTTATTCTGTTAACATCCCTTGAAAGCTTTTTTCTCCACAGCAAGAGGAGGCCTACCTTCTCTCCAAAGAGGACCTCAAGATCCCTGCTGGTGGGGGCGTCTGCCCCTAGACACATCTCTGTAGTCCCCGATGTAGCTCAGGTGTGTTCTCTTTGCCTGATAGGAATGGTTGATCAGTCAGAGCAGGCCTGCATCACTGGAACACATTATGTGTTGGTGTAAGAAATGTTCAGAATTTGGAAGATGTTACACATTGTATCCCGTGAGAATTTTGCAGGGCTTACATTATTGTCAGACTTTAACCTTGGCTATTCTTGATTAATTTTGTTCCTAAAATTACCTTGTAAAATATTTGAAGTAGTCTTCTGGTTGAGGATTATTCCTAACCTCTTAGTCATCCCTTTATGTGTATTTGTCTTTGAGCTTCTTGGTTGTACTGGCTTGAATAACACCTCACCCTGTGGTGGATTTTTCTCCCAGAATGAACCAGCTGCATTTTGATTCAGAGAAATATGGCAAATGAACATGGCCTGAGTGGCAGAGAGACTCAGGAAAGTTCCTAACAGGACACTGGTATTTTGAAGTTAACAAAACTACAAAGATGTTTATGATCTTGTAATATGGTTGAAATGGTTGAGAGTATGGCTGTTGGAGTTAGGACAAACTCTACCACATATTGGTCAACTCATCCGGGACAGGTTATTTAATGTATCTAAAGCTAAGTAACCATATCTAAAGAAAGAGAGAAAAACAGAGACAGAGAGATAAAAGAGGGTCAGAGAGACACACACACACACATACAGAGAAAGCGGGAGGGAATAAAGGATTAAATATGATAATTACATTTTAACATCAAACACCTTCAATAAGTGTTAGGGATGGTATTATTACTATTGAGTTTGTGAACCAAGATTTAAAAGCATAACACTGAATGCGAGATGGTCTGACATGTAGACAGATGTGCAGGATGGATTGTGTTGAAGGCAGCCATCTCCATGACAACCACAGTGCCCTCCACTTAGCAGGTCCCCTGACAAATCACCCAAGGCACCGTTTTGCTTATAGCTCAATGATTCCCTTAAAGGTCCTTCTAGGTGCTTTATGAATAAAGAATAGGAAAGGTTTTCTTCCTTTTAAATAATAATATTTTTAATTAATTTTTATCATACAAGTAATACATGGATATATTCTCTATAAAAAATGAAACATTACAGATATGGCTGAAGTCCCCTTTGAGCACTATCTCCAATGCTTGTCTCCACCCCAGAGAAAACTCTCACGTCAATTAGATGTGTCTTCTAAACATTTTATCATGCATTAAAAGACCCATAAAAAATATAATATTTAGTGTGTGAGGGTGTCTTTATGTTATCACATTGTGTGTCATTCTGCAGTTTGAGTTTTGTTAACAATAGGTCTTGAAGATCTTTCCACATAAGTACATATAGTACACTTAAAAAAAAATTGTGTGTGTGTGTGTGTGTGTATGTGTTATGGATGAACCACACTTTATTTAGCAAATCCCACTTTGATGGTCATTTAAGTTGTTTCTGACTTGTTACTATTGCAAACAAAACTGCCACAAACATCCCTAAACCTGCCTTCTGAGCACATGAATAAATACTTCTCTGGGGTAAAAATGGAGAAGTGGAATCACTGGGTCATGGTATATAAACATTTTACACTTTAATTAATACTGTCAAATTACTCTGCAAAGTGATCATACCAGTTTGCAATCTTATCTATAGGGTATAGAAATATCTTTTCTCCTATACCCTTTTTTCCAGTTTAATCAGTAAAAAGCAAAAATAAAAACAATACTCCATTGTGTATGAATTTCCACTCCTCTGATTACTAGCAAAACTGAGCATTTTTGGGCCAAATTTATGTTTATAGTTCCTTTTTATTAATATTTTACAAATTTATTTTATATAATTTTTACATTTATATTTCTGTGAATTAGCTTTTATATCTTTATAATATTTTTCTATTGGATTGTTTTGCGTTTTATTTTTGATCTGTGGAAGTTCTTTATATATTCTAGATACCGATCCTTTGTTGCCAGTATTTTCACCTCTTGTCCTTTAACGTTGTTTATGATGTCTTCTGCCATACAGAAGTTCCTGTTTTTTATGTTAAATTTATCAGTCTTTCGTGAGTTTTGTTTTTTGTACATTGTTTAGAAATCTTTTTTTTTTTTTTTTTTTTTTGACCTTGCATGTTGCAACCTTGTTATACTTGCTTATTAGTTCTGTAAGCTTTTTTTGTAGATTCCTTACAATTTTCTATATACATGATCATGTAGATTGTGAATAAAGACAGTTTTACTTTTTACCAATCTGCATGCCATTTTTTTTTTTTTTTTATTGGGGAGCGGGGACAGGACTTTATCGGGGAACAGTGTGTACTTCCAGGACTTTTTTCCAAGTCAAGTTGTTGTCCTTTCAATCTTAGTTGTGGAGGGTGCCGTTCAGCTTCAAGTTGTTGTCCTTTCAGTCTTAGTTGTGGAGGGCGCAGCTCAGCTCCAGGTCCAGTTGCCGTTTTCTAGTTGCAGGGGGCGCAGCCCAGCAGCCCACCATCCCTTGTGGGCATTGAACCGGCAACCTTGTGGTTGAGAGGACGCACTCCAACCAACTGAGCCATCCGGGAGCTCAGCGGCAGCTCAGCTCAAGGTGCCTTGTTCAATCTTAGTTGCAGGGGGCGGAGCCCACCATCCCTTGCGGGACTCGAGGAATTGAACTGGCAACCTTGTGGTTGAGAGCCCTCGCTCCAACCAACTGAGCCATCCGGGAGGCAGCTCAGCTCAAGGTGCCGTGTTCAATCTTAGTTGCAGGGGGCGGAGCCCACCATCCCTTGCGGGACTCGAGGAATTGAACTGGTAACCTTGTGGTTGAGAGCCCACAGGCCCATGTGGGAATCGAACCGGCAGCCTTCGGAGTTAGGAGCATGGAGCTCCAACCGCCTGAGCCACCGGGCCGGCCCTAGAAATCTTTTTTGATAGCAAGTATTGAAAAAAACTTCCTGCGCCATATTCTAATATTTCTTCACATCCAGGTTTCAATAAGAGAGGTTTTCTAAGTAGGTAGTGTCTTACCTACCTTGTAGGTGTATCTACAACTGAGATAGGAGAGTGCGGCCCTGCCAGCTCAAAAGTGTCACGCAGCCCTCGAGGAAGACTTGAGCAGTCCCAACAGTTTCCAGCAGAGGGCAGTGTCTGCGCAGGTCTGTCTCCCTCTGCTGGGGCGCTCATGGGTTCGATGACCCACCAAAGGGAACGTTTTATCTGCTCTAAAATTAGCAAATTCCAGTGAGGGGAGAATATGTCTAGTCAGGGAAAAGACCAGAAGCATAGTCTGTTGCTGAATGTGCTGCACAGTGGGAAATAAAACCAGGCCAAGGGGAAAGTGTCCTGATGGACTCTGTGTTATGACTGCATATTGGGAGAGAGATCAAAGTTAGCCAGGATCACAGAGAGTTTCCTCAAGGGAAGCTTCGCTGTCTGCTTAAGTCTGGTCCACACACTTGAGATGAAAGCTAAAGTTTTACAGAGGAAATGTTATTTACTGGACAAACAACAGGCAGGATGGAAACATGCAATCCCCAAACTTATCTTTTGTATTTCATCAATAACCCAAACCCTGTCTCCTTTTGAAATAAGTAAATAAATAAATAAATAAATAGCCAGCAGCCAGAGGCACCACTGACTTCCGAGGGGGAAACCAAGGGACAATAGACAGACAGTGTTGTTCAGTCTAGTTCCCTCTCCACCACACCCCAGGCGCCTCCTGGGCTAGCAGGTCTGTTTTCTGTTGTTGCTTTGTTTAATGCTATCAGTGTGGGATGAACTATATTATTATGAAACCAGAAGATATTGGCAACGAAATACATAGATCCACATAAATATATTGATCTACATAAATGTGCAAACCTGAATCTGTCTCTCAGCTCATGTGCTCTCTGCTTATTTCTGCTCATCGACTATCCATCTTTTCCCACCCTGCTTTGTGCCCGGGGAGGTTGGCTGCCTGTGTGAACTGAGTCAATAGGCTCCCTTGCTGGTTGGTTTGTGGTTTGGATGGATCAAGGAGAAGCACTTGCAAGAAGAGAGGTTTCACTATTCCCAGGCTCCCTCCCTGCTGGGCTGTAGTTGGCAGTGGCTTCGTTTCTCTGCAGATTCGGGATAGCCCTACAGCTTCAGGAATAATTAGGCACTCTCTTCTCTTCCCCTTTCACATCTTGGGGTGTTAGAGCCTTCCACATAGCCCAGGGGCTTCACTATCCTGTATTGGCTTCCTCCATCCCTGTTCATACCCTTAGAAATAATTCCTTGATTAATTTATCTTCAATCATCTCTTCTGAGTATACTGTTTCATTCTTGGCCTGACCCTGACTAATACAGAAACCTCAATCTATCAGGAGTCTCCGTCCTGAAATAGATTGAGTGTACAATTAAACTTTTATTGTCGTTTTTAATTCCCTTTCCATACAAATAATCTCCAACTCCAGTGGTGGCTGCTGCCCACACATCTTTCCGAGAGACAGACCAACAAGTCATTGCAAACCTGCCTAAAAACCCTGCTAACTGGGTTTCTTTTCTGTGATTCTCTTGTGTTTATTGCTATACATACTGTTCAATTCCATTCTTAGCTTTAAAGGCAAACAAATGGAGACTACAGGATGGCAGGAACCCATTTGGATACCTTGATGGTTTGACTAATTCATAAGGTCTGGTTGTAGAAAGTTACTGGAGATGTAAATTGCATTTCTATGCAGTCCTTCCCTTCAGGGAGCAGATTGCTGTCCTGTAAGCTAAATAGTCACAATGAGCTGCCACTCCAGGTAGGTTCCACTTATCCACGAGATGTGCATACTAAGTGACCTGTCCTCCACCCCATCCCTCCCCTTTTCTTCCATCTGCTAGTAAAGGTGTGAATGGACAAAGCCCAGACCTTGCAATAGGAGGAACAGGACCCTAATCGACACATTAGAGCACCAGGAATAACGGCGAGCATTTGGATACCATTGTTAATTAAAAACTAACTGAGTCTTATTCACTACAGACTAACTCTCACTTATTCTTTCTGGGTGTACCACTTCTACACATGTAGCTAATCTCCTCTACCTCTTTCCCAATCCAGCTCTCACTCTTTTCAGCCCTTGTCTAGTGACCTAAGAGATACCCTTGGTGTCTTCTGTTCCTCGTACTTCACTCATATCCAACCTACTCAAGGTCTGTGGATTTCATCTAAATCTCTGTCTCTAGTCTATGTTCTTCTCCCCACCTCTACCACCAGCACTCAGTCAGAGTCCCATGGACCACTCTCCTAGCTCCATAACTGGCTTATCCTCTGCCACCAGCACTCCCCTCCCTTCCTAATGGCACAGCCAGAGTGAGCTTTACAACATGTGAACTTGTCCCCGATACTATTCTGCTTAAAACCCTTCAAAGGCTCCCCCTTGCTTTTAGGATAAAGACCCAGAGCTTTATAAACGTGTACGGCCTGGTCCTTGCCCATGACTCCTGTGTCTTCTGATGCCATGCTTCCCTCTGCCATGGTCCAGGTCCCTCCCTTGGGTCTTCTTTCTGATCCTTAAACTTGCAGTGCTCCATCTTGGGTTATGGCCTTTTCCTTTGCTTGTAGTGTTCTCACCAAAATCTATACCTGCCTTTGCCTAGTTCATTCCTGTAGACCCCAACTCAAACAACCCCATTCCCAAGGAGCCTTTCTGACCTGAGACCAGGTCAGGCTCCCCGTTACCTACTTCCCTGCATGCTCATAGGCTGTAACTATACCCGTAATTGAGAGAGTCATGCCCATCGCATCCACTGGGATGCATGCTCCATGAGGTCGGGAGTAGGGTCTGTCTTTGTGCATCTGGCATTGTATCTGGCATATAGGACAATCTCAAAAAACCTTGCTGAAGGAACTAACGGACACAGCCGCGCTCTTTCCTTTAATATCAGTAAGTGGTGTTGGCTCTTCCCCAGACTGAAGAAATGGTGTCCGGGGTCTGGAGAGAGGTAGGTGTGATACAGATCAGAGTTCGGGAGGTAGACTAGATAGTTTTATGACAGCCAGTGATTCTTTGATTTAGGGGCTATTCAATATCCTCTTACGTCTTCAGTCTGTGTAGGTACTCTCTATCTGTCTCTGTCTTGTGCCAGGGTTGTTGGGTCCAGGCCCACACACTCCTCCACCCCCATCTGTGACTATAAAAGCCCCTCTACCTTGTGGCTCTGTACCCTTGTTTATTCTTGGGCTGAGAAACTTGGGCCTTCCATTTTCAGGTGATTCTGACCAGATACAATAAAACACTTAAAAGCCAGTTGATCTCCTGGAACTTCTTTCCTCCCACAGTTATTGGCAATGCAAATAAAAGATGAAATTGCAAACAACAGAGGTTTTGTTCAGAAGCTTGAGTTTTCAGAAGTAGTCCCAGGGTAATGAAATGGAAAACGGAAAACCCAGCTCACAAGACCTGCCTTCCTTTCCCCCAAGTGTCCACTAAGATTGCAGCCTAAGAGAAGTATAAGATATAAGTGAGCCAGGGCTTGGAGAGACAACTATCTATACCAATGGTTCTCAAACTTTAGTATGCATCAAGATCACGTGGAAGGCTTCTTAAACACGGATGGCTGGGTCTGTTCCCAACATTTCTGATTCAGTTGGTCTAGGGTGGTGCCCAAGAATTTGCATATCTAACAAGTTCCCAGGTGACAGGGTGCTGCCGGCCTCGGGCGACCACACTTTGAGAACCACTGTGTTACATTGTACTCTCTACCCCAAAACTCATAATTTAATGTGTATTCCAATCACCTGGGATCTTGTTGAAGCGCAGACTGAGTGGAGTGGAGTGGAATTTAGTGTCCATGCACCTGAAGTGAGGACCACATGCTCAGAAGTAAGGCTCAGGTAAGCCATCACCTTCTTGAGCCCTGGTCCTCTCGAATGGAGGTCTGCCACTTCCTTTATCCTCTCCTGGGATATCGGGATATTCTGGATGACCTTAGAGCTGGGTGCCAGGGAGTATCACTCTAACCTAAGTTTTCCAAGGTCTTATCGGTCTGGCCAGCAGGAATCCAATGTCTGTATGCCAGAGGCAGCTTTTGTCTCAGCTTCAGAAGGAAACCTGGCCTTCCTTTATCCCCTTTTGCTGAAAAGACCTTTATCCAGAATGCTGATAGTGTAAAGAGAAAATACAGTGGAAGAGATCTACTGGCAGAATCATGCTGCCGGTCAGACATGTACAGAATGTCTCTCTACTGGGAGTCAGGTCTCACTGAGGCTGTAAAAGGGTGGGGAGTCAGTGTGAAAAAGTAAAGCTTTCCTCTTTATAAAAGAACTCTGTGTTACAGCACATTGTTTATAAGCATAAGCTCTGGGCTTAGGTGTGCACTCAAAGCTTTAAATAAAATAGCATTTGTAAACCACAGTGCTTGTCACTTAGTGAGTGCTTAATGAATGACAGCGATTGTTTTTTTTTTTAATAGGAAGTGCTGATTCTAGTAGAATCAGAATTCATATCAAGAGGAAAATGGGCAGCTTGATAGCCTGTAGAATAAAACAGTAAGACTGTCTATCCATTGGGATTCCTATTCTTCGCGGAGCTCAGTGCCTGGCCCATGGAGACTCACAGTACATATTTGTTGAACGGAAGAAAAAACTGTACAAGTCTGGGTAAATTAGTAGATAGGGGGATTTGAGCTTGTGGAAATTGTCCAAAGGGGAAGAATATAAAAACACCTGAATTCTTTTTTTTTTCTAACTTTTTTTTAATTATTAGTTTCATGTGTACAAAACAATGTCATAGTTAGACATTTATCATTTACGTCCCTCACACAGTGATAATCCCCCTCCCCCATCTACTACCCCCGACGTCGCACACAGCCATTACATTTCCACTGCCTCTATTCCTAATGCTGTACTCCACTTCTTGTAACTATATATATATATAAAATTGTAGTTGACATTCATTATTGTTCAGCATCAGCTTCAGGAAACACCTGAATTCTTGAAATTGAGGTTTTCAGGCCCTGAGTAAACTTGCTCAGTTTTTTAATTTATAAAATTGGTCATTACCACTACTTTGCAGGGTTATTATAAGAAGCATTTGACAGTGCATGAGGAAGTGCTTGGTTAACTGTAAAGCACAAATCAAGTATTAGCTACCTTAATAAAGTAAAGCAATTACCTAACAGATCCTTTGGGTTGTGACAACGTCAATGCTAAGACTGAAGTGAAAGTTTCCAGCCCTTGGGTTTTAATGTATTGGTTTTGCCTTTTAGTTTGGGTCTCGTGTGCTAAAAAAGTCCGTGAATTTCTTACATTATTTGCTAAATGTGATATGAATGAGCCTTTTCAGAAGGCCTGGGTACTGGTGGGCAAGGAGGTAAAGCCACCTGAGAAGGGATCACCTCGGTTGAGAAGGTAGGGAGCCCTGTGAGCCTGGCTGGCAAGGGACAGCAACACTCTAGTCTCCCTCCCCCACCTCTCCGCAGTCTAATGCATCTCATTTATTGTTAATGCTGTTTCCACTGCCTCATTTGCAAATAGTCTGAATAAAACATCAGAGCAGGGAGGGAGGAGCAGTGCTTTTTGTCTTCCATTATGACTTCTGCCACATTCCTCCCCTCCTTCCCTTTCCTCAGGTTCATTCTCCCTTCATTACTCTGATTAACAATCTTTATCTAATTGGCTTGTCATGAAGCAGCCAAATAGGGCTCCTGGGCTCTTGCAAGGATGTTAGGGAAAATGACTCAGACAGGCCCAGCGCTGGTTTTTTGTTTTTTGTTTTCCTGGATGGATGGAGGCAAAAAGCAAACACCAAGAAGATCTGGGAATAAAGTAAAGGCTCTCTGTTCCTTCTAGAGACCTGTCTCAGCCCACCGGAGGATGGTAAAGGGTCAGCCTGGAGAAGTGAGGTTCCATGGCTTCTACTAGGGGGGATACAAATCTGGCTAGAGAGGCAAATGTTTGCATAATCTGAGAAAAGGATTAGGAAAAGCGCCGCCAGAAAGGCCTGTACTGGGTATGAGTATCAATCCACACACTAAGTTTCTGTTATTGTGCCCAGGGAACACACACAGTTTCTGTTATTTTCTCTAGTTTAACTTAATTACTGACTATTCTGATTCTTATAGCAACCATTCCTCGTGTTTCTTTATAGCTTTATCACTAAAAGTGCATCCCGAAGACTATAATTTAGCCTCGTCAATTTTAAAAAACTTTGGTATGTCTTTTAAATCATTTTTAACCTATAAATTCCACCTAGACTCCCTTTTATTTTTCAAATTTTCTGTTTAAGAACCTGAACCTTTTAACCTGCAAAGTTCTCCACAGCCTGAATTTTGCTGATTGCATATTCAAGGAACAGTTTCATACATTCCTCTGAGCTCTGTTTTACCTGCAAATTGGTAGTTGGATCCAACGGCTTGATTAGACTTAAGTTTGATCCCTTTGGCAAGATCATTGATGGTGGCTGGTGGTGTGTTTTTCACCAGGAGGCATAAAATCCCTGCATATCTTCCTTTTTGTGATGTTAGCAGCTGTTGGTGTTCAATGCCTGGATCCATTAATTCACTGGGGGTTGCAAAATGGTAATGTTCTGTCATTTCGTTTTCATTTGTTAGTTGGAATACTTCCATAAAGAGATATTTCCTCTCATCTACAAGTTGGTTACCCAGTGGTACAGTCCACGAAGGAAAGGGAGGACAAATACTTGATGCTTTGCCTTTATTCATCAGTTTTCAAGACAATGAATGAGTGTCTTTCATCCTCCAATAGCAACCAATTAGTTTTTTTCAAATATCAGTAGGAACCCCTGGATTTAAACACGTTTGATGGATTTAAAAACATTTATACACTTATTATCCTTATTGAAATACCAATTGTCCTGTCTTTGGCCGTGGGAGCTTCTTCGATTGGCTCGTGAGCCCTGCTGATATGACTCTGGTCTTCTTAGATACCCTCCTTCCCTGCTGTCTGGAATGACAAGATACTCCAGGCTCATCTTGTATATCTCCTGCCCCAGACCTGTAACTGGCTCTTCCTCCAAAAAGCCCTGATTTAGTGGAATGTGATGCAAGGATGCTCATTACTCATTTATTACAATGTTAGCCATTGTTTGTAGTCCTTTCAGTGGACAGCGCTAAGGAGTTACTAGGGAAAAACATCTACATACAGCCAGTTCTGCTATAACACTTGTTCTTAAAATGCAAATTTGTTCAAACACAATTGGTATATTAAGGAACAATTTGAGCCTAACACACCCTTTACATTTGGCTATGGGTGGTATTATACAGGAGAAACATTAGGTGAAGCTCAACCAAGCTGTGTAAACATACGCAAAACAGCAAAAAAAAAAAAAAAAAAAAAAATCTGAAATAATCTTTCCCACAATCAAACAGCACAATCTATCTGCAAAGACCTTACACTGAAATTGCCAAATCCTGCAGAAGGGGCATCTTTTAAACTGCTAGGAATAGCTGGTTTGGTGGTTTTAAACAACGCTACAGTTTCCAGAGTTTTCAGCTGTCAGGTGAAGATGAGAAAGCAGCAAAAGAATTTCCAGCAATGACACAGAAGGCAGCTATACAATGGATAACATTTTCAATTGTGATGCATCAAGTATCTACTATAAATGCACGCTTCAAAGGGCCTCCATCTCAAAGGCAGAAAAACATGACCCAAGATTTAAGGCTATAAAAGAGTTCCTAACCTTGTCGTTCAGTGCCACTGCCCAACAGAAGCCTATGAGCCAGCCACCCACAGCCCCAGTGTTACACCTTTCCACCCAATTTCAGGTACGCCTCCTTCCACCGCTTCACAATACCTAACAAGCCACAACCCTTCCAAGGCCCACTTCCACAAGCAAACTTCAGGTCTTTTCCAAGGCAAAGTGCCATGTTTATTGTATTTGTGTATTTCTTTACCAGTTTCTATCCTTTTTGATGAAGTTTTTGAGTGTTGTGCCCTTACCCCCATTTTTACCCTAAGCCCAGTGGTTTTTATTGCATGATTTTGCACACTGTGGAGATTTTTAGGAACACAAAACACATATACGCACACACCTCATGAGTTCATACTGACACTTCCAATTCAATGGCAGGACTGTACAATTATTACTTAACCTAATTTATAGTACATCTGTATCTCCTTTTTTCCACACCCCAAATCCTGGTTCTCAAGGATATAGAAGACAATAGAATATTCCAAAATTGCTCATTTGCTTTATTCTATCTTATACACACAACAGAATAACAATACAAAAACTACCACAACCTATATAATTACTGAGAACTCTTCCAGCGGGGAGCCCTGACTGGTCACTTTCAAGATTTAGCAGGGTAAAGACCACTCTGGGGCCCCTTAACACCCCGTCACAGACGCTCTTGCACTCACTGCATATTGGCTTGGACAAAACTCCTCCTAGGTTCAACTACTGTTCTCCAGTTGCCTGTGTGCTTTGTCAGCATCCCCCTTCCGCCCAGCTTTCTCTGAGGCACAGGCTGATACCTGGCAGGTCTTGAAGCTATTAGTGGTTTGCCCTGCCTGTATTTTGGGGTTCATGGAGATTCCTCATCATTTAACATTGTTGTCATGTCCATCAATCTAAAATTTTTTGCTATTTAGATACTCTGTCCGTTTTTATGTGGGAATTCTCAGAGATTTTAAAATCATGCCTCTGTCACTGCTATCTTCCCAGAATCCCTCTCAGATAACCATTTTTTTCAGTTTGTCTTTGAATATGAACACTGATCTTTATATATATATATGTATATATATATATACATATATATATAAAGATCTTTAAAATTTTATTTAGTCAAATCTATTTGAACTTACCCCATTGTTTTTATGTTTAACAAATCCTTTGTCAACTACATACATGTTAGATAAAAATCTTTTTACAGTTTTTTATGATATTTTAAATTTTATTTTACACATACCTCTTTTATTCATCTCATCCATTTGAAAATTATTTTGTAAAGTGCTGTAGGAGGAATATAAGTTAACTATTAACTTTAAAATAAGTTAATTATTTTTTTCTCAAACACTAAACTTCCCTAGTCCATTTATTAAATTTGTAATTCTTCCTTTATTATAGGCAAATTATGAAAATCAAGAGCTATATCTGGGTTATCTCTTCTTGATATTTCTGTCTAATTCTGTAGTTATACAAAAATGTTTATTCATTTATTTCAGCTTAATAGTATATGCTAATGTCTATGGCATTTTCCTCCTCACTATTTTTCTTTAAAAAAAAAAGTTTGTTCTCACCCACATTATTTCTTAATGAATTCCAGCAGAGTAAAAACACTAAGTCAATTTTTGGGGTAGTCCTTTGGCTCTCTATCAATTTTCTTCTTAAAAATGTAACCATGTCTGCTTGTTTGACCCCTTTCAAATGTTGTGTAACATCCCAGGAGATGCTATGTGTGATTGTATCTCAGGTGCAGTTAGCAAGGCTTTTGACAGCTTATTCTAGGCTGGGTAAATTATTTGGGGCGTAGCTTTAGGGCCTGACATTAAACCTGCTCGTGGGAGATCCTCTGAAAGTCGGGATTCAACCAAGCAGACAAGACTTCTTGTGCAAAGAGACTTAACCTTTCCAGCTGTGGGTCAGGGGAGGCTCAGAGTTGATAGGTCCAAGATGGAGAAGAAAGTCCATCCATGGGTAACAAACACCCAGCACCAAGTTTCAGTTCAGAGTAAATGCTTCCTACAACCAATAACACACATTTGCAAAGTAGCCGGGTGGTGCTAGGACTGTGATACAAAGCCATGGAACAGAACAGAGCTAATGGAATTACAAGGAATGCTAATCCATGATCTTGATCTCGCATGGTTGCTAAAACCAGCTGACTTGCATAACCACCAGCTGCCAGTAGCAATAAAACATATTTGCATTCTGGAGTTGATTTTTTCTGCATGGGGCTTTCAGCTCTGACCTTGGGAGGTAAGGGCTGATGCTTATAAATGCCTTCTCTTGTCTTGAGACAAAAACAAAAACAAAATTAATATGCCCAATAAATGGAATGTAAAGACTCCCATCTTGTAAATAAACTTAGAAAAATATTCTGGAATATCTCATGTAAAATAGCAGCCTAGAGCCTCAGCTGAGATTCAGTCGATTTTATGTGTAGCTTATTGTTCAAAGAGATAGAAGGAGTCAAATAGTAAAACTCAGCCTTCAGGAAGATGGAGCGATACTAAATAGGAACAGGCAGTTCTTGTCTGTTGACAGTGAATCCTCTAGTGACACTGGCCCATTAATCTTTTTGTGTTTTTTCTCTTTCTAGCAGTCAGAACCTTCAATGCACCTGCAACAAAAAATATTCACTGATTCCATTAACACAGTCAAATTTAGAGCTCTGAGAACTTTTAAGGATGATCATGTCCATCTCTCTTATTTTATAGGCCTAGAGGTCTGGAGAGGTGAAGGGACTTGACCATGCAGCTTGTCTGCCAAAAAGTCCGATCTGTCAGGTCACTGCGGCAGAATGGCAGCTGCATTCACAGGTTTCACTCTTTCCATTTTACAGATGGGTTAAATGAACACCAACAACAGGGAGTTCTGTGTGGACAAATTACCAACGGATGTTCTGGGCATTCTATTGGTAAGAAAAACATCAGGCTAGCCCCTTGGAAAGACCAGTGCTTACATGTGGTCGCTTTTGTATATAGTGCCCATAAAGCTCTCTCAGAAAGTGCAGTCCTGTGAACACCCACAAACAGAACAAACAAACAGTACATTTTAATTATCTAAAGAAAACAATAAGGAATGATTTTAAGCTAGGAGGGCTGTCATAACACCGTAAGTAAAGTCAATACATTGCTTGGTACGTGAATTAATTAGTGTTTAAATAATAAAAAGAACTATCAATTACAAAACATTACCACAAATTACCTGCTGTGCAAACAGCTTCTTTTGCTATTATTAATAATTCTAGCTACTGATTTTCTGTAATTGTAAACCACAGTTATCCTTTGGATGAGCAGGTGAGCAGACTTGCAAGGCAAGGTCAAGTTCCCACTCACACCAATAAAAACCACCTGGTGTCTTATCCCCTTCTGCTGACCCTTCAAAGCTGGCTTGCTTCTCAGCCTCCATTCTCTGCTGTCAGAGAAACCTGAGAGAAACAATCGCTCAGTATTTGCTCATCAAGGTCAGAACTAGCTTTTGTATTAAAACCAAATGTCTGAGAAAACACCTAAGGTGACGTTTTCTGTTTCTGAGCGTGGCTTCCTCGATGAAATCATCCCACCTTTTGCAGCCAGCTCAGCCACGGTGGAGGGCAGATCCTGCTGGGCGGTAGTGACAGGCAGCAATGTGATTTATTAGGAGGCCTGGGCCTCTAGCTCAGAAGATCAGAGGTCAGGCCCCTACTCTTCAATAATCTCAATGTGGGGTTTAGGACAAGTTATTTAACCAATTTGAGATTTCATTCTCCAAGTTAGGAGAGGTAGACTGTGCTCCTTGCCACTTACTTTGCAAGGCAACGACTGAGCATTACATGTGGTGTTCAAACCCCAAATAAGACATAGGATAAGTGAAGAAAACCTTTGCTCTTTTTTCCACATTTAAAATAAATTGTCCATTAACTCTCCGGCTGATTATAATTGTGCCCACCGTCTATCCTGTGTGAACAGGGCCCGAGGAACAAAGGTACAGGCATGGGGTGTTTCCCACCCACCTGGTCCCCTCTGAAATTCACATACAGAGTCAGGCCCTGCCTCATGAACAGAGCTACACTAGCTGAGAGCTCCTGCTGTACAAGTGCCCTCTTCAGACATCACGTGGATTTTCTCATTCAGTCCTCTCAGGTACATCACTTTTGCTCACTTTTCACAAATAAAGAAATGGAGACACCAGCAGGTTAAGACCACAGAGCTAACAAATGACCGAGCCAGATATCAACTCAGAAAGTTTCTTCTCTACCCCGCTAAACCATCAAATGCACAGTTATCATTCTTGGAGTGGGCATCTGCCCTGCACCCCTGCCCCTTTCCTGTTTCCATAATGTGGGTCTAATTTAGAAGGCAATTGTTCCACGTCAAAGGGTCCTTCCCAGCAGAAGCCTCCACTTCCTGCAGGAAGCTCTCCACAGCACACTCGTTGCACCCTGGGCCCACTCTACCTGGCTCTCAGCTCAGTAACCCCACATGGCTGAGAGCTTCTGGAGGGCAGGGACAATTCATTGTTGGGTTCCCAGGCTCTTACCCAGGGTCTGCCACTAGTCGGTAAAATTTTGTATAACAGATAAGTCTCTCTTTTTCTCTCACACACATATCCAACATACACACACAAGGACTCATGACCTTCGACCACCTAAAGTCCCCGAATGTCTCTCCAGAATTCCAGAGTTTATAATCTCTTCCTGCTAACCAACGGCCCTTTCTACACCTGTCCCCAAAGATGCAGGGGGCAGAGGTGGGAGAGAATTAGTGCTGCCCACTCTAATTTGGGGTTTGTTTCAATCATTGTGTATGGTTTCTGGTGCCTCTGAATCCATCCCCTTCCACACCTTCTTCCCCCAGAACACTTACTATCTTTTTCCGGACCCTTCCTCCAGAGGACTGGGTGAAGTGGTAATGAATGTGTGGAGTCCATGACACCGAATGGATGCTTCTCTCTACTCAGTTACACCCTTATCCGCTGCCTGTGAGCCACCCCCGCCCTGCTAACCACACCACCCTATCTTAAAAAGTGACTACAATGAAACAGGAAATAAAACCCAAAAAGTCTATATTCTTTGGCTGATCAGCCTTTGTAATAAATGCTACAAGGTGGAACAGAAATAAATTTATGAATTATCAGAGCTGCAATTCCTTGATTTCAAAGTAATCCAATCGTGGGGAAATGTCAGTTCCAATTGAAGAGGAAAACAAACTTCAAGTGTCTCGCATTCCCCAACCTAAGCAATCACTGAGGTCATCAATGTGGTAATTGTTTGAGAGTTCCAGCAAGTTCTGTGCTGGGCTCGGTGGCCCTGTGTGTTTGTGTGCAGGCAGTGCAAGCGTTTCACTCCCCAACACACTCATGTTCTCACCTCCTCTCCAGCAACCCCTCCTGCCTGCCATGAAAGGGGTATTGATATTTCAGCCCGCAGCTGGTCTGCAGAACTCAGACACCAGAAAGGGAGGGGAAAAAACCTACTGTGCTGCTGAAAGCAGAAGCCACCATGGGTCCCCTCAGAAGACAGGCTGGTTCGATCCGAGACTTCCAGGGCATTCAGAAAGTTCATCTGGATCAATGGTGAATGAGTCAGAGGGATCGAAGCCAGCTTTGGCTCCTGACAGACTGCTTCTTATGGACTTGTCAGGGTTGCCAAGGCCTCTGGGTAGAGTGACCTGGATGACATAGTAACCTGCTACAGGAAAGACAAAGTTCTGCTCCAAGGCACAGCTCACCCAGAGAGACCTGGAAAGGAATGACTCAACATAACCTGGGATCTTGTTTTTGCTCACTTTCTGAACATCCAGTAAATCTCAGCGTCTAATCTTGCGGTTAAGGATTTATTGACTCAACTACTGTGGGATTGTCTGTAATTTCTTGGCAAAAATTACTTTCTTTCTTTGCAAATTAGGTAAATTCTTTGTGGTTTCTTATACATTCTTTGCCTCTTTCCTCATGAGTTTTCTGCACAATTGACCACACCCTCTTTATTATTTTTTTTATTTTTCAATTGCAATTGACATTCAATATTATATAAGATTTAGGTATATAATACAGTGGTTAGACATTTATGTAACTTACAGAGTTATCCCCCTAATAAGTCTTGTACCCACCTGGCACCAGTTATTACAATATTTTTTACTATATTCCATATGCTATACTTTGCATTCCCCCTGACTATTTTGTAAATGCCAATTTGTACTTCTCAATCCCTTCAACTTTTTCACCCAACCCCCAAGCTCCCTCCCATTCTGGCAACCATCAGTTTGTTCTCTGTATCCATGAGTTTGTTTCTGTTTTGATTATTCATTTATTTTGTTTCTTAGATTCCACATATAAGTGAAATCATGGTATTTGTCTTTTTCTATCCCACCTACTTCACTGACCACAATAGCCTATCAGTCCATCCATAACGTTGCAATAGGAAGATTTCATTCTTTTTTATGGGCAAATGATATTTCATTGTATATATGCACCATATCTTCTCCATCCAATCTATCAATGGATAGAAGCCACTTCTTCATCTTGACCACTGTATATGAAATGTCCTTCTTTGTCTCTAGTTACAGCCTTTGTTTTAAAGTCTATTTTGTCTAAGTATTGCTTTTTTTCTCATTTCCATTGGCATGAAATATCTTTTTCCATCCCTTTACTTTCAGTTTGTGTCTTTCAATCTGAAGAAGGTCTCTTGTAGGCAGCCTATGTGTGAGTCTTATTGTCTCCATTCAGTCGCCCTATATCTTTTGATTGGAACACTTAATTCATTTTATTGATATTTTTTATCTTTTTTCTCCATTTTAAAGTAGTCCCTTTAACATTCCTCGTAATACTGGTTTGGTGGTGATGGACTCCTTTAGCTTTTTCTGCTCTGGGAAGCTCTTCATCTCTCCTTTAATTCTAAATAATGGCCTTGCTAGGTAGAGTAATCTTTGTTGTACATCCTTGCTTTTCATCACTTCGAATATTTCATGCCAATCCCTTCTGGCCAGCAAAGTTTCTGTTGAGAAATCAATTGACAATCTTATGGAAGCTCTCTATTAAGTAACTAACTGCTTTTCTCTTGATGCTTTTAAGATTCTTTCTTTGTCTTTAACCTTTGGCATTTTCATTATGATGTGTCTTAAAGTGGGCCGCTTTAAATTCATCTTGTTTGGGACTCTGTACTTCCTGGACTTATATGTCTATTTCCTTTGCCAGGTTGAGGAAGTTTTCTGTCATTATTTCTTTAAACAGGTTTTTAATACCTTGCAGCCTCTCTTCTCCTTCTGGTACCCCGATGATGTGAATGTTGTTATGCTTGATGTTGTTCATTTGTTGTTGTTGTTCCAGTCAAGTGTTTTCCACTAAGTTGTCTCCCAGATCACTGATTTGGTCCTCTGCTTTACGTAATCTTCTGTTGATTCCTTCTAGTGTACTCTTCATATCAGTCATTGTATTCTTCATTTCTGACTGGTTCTTTTTTATGTGTCTTATCTCTTTGTTGAAGTTCTCACTGAAATCATCTATTCTTTCTCTAAGTTCATTGTGCATCCTTATAACCAGTATTTTGAACTCTGCATCTGATAGATTGCCAGTCTCCATTTTGTTTAGTTCTTTTTCTGGAGTTTTGTTCTGTTCTTTTATTTGGAACATGTTTCTTTTTCTCCTCATTTTGGCTGCCTCCCTGTGTTTGTTTCTGCGTGGTAGGTAGAGCTGCATTGTCTCCCATTCTTTGTAGAATAGCCTTATGTAGTAGGTGTCCTGTGGGGCCCAGTGGCACAGTCTTCCTGGTCACCTGAGCTGGGTGCTCCAGCTGTGTCCTTTGTGTGGGTTGTGTGCCCTCCTGTTGTAGTTTAGCCTTGATTGCTATTTGTATGTCAAGGGGAGAGATTGACCCTCAGGCTGGTTGGTTGTGAGGACTGATTGTGTCTACAGTGGAGGAGCTGTTGTTCAGGGGCTGACCCTATGGAGCAGAATTCACTTTAGCAGGGCTCTGGTGCCTGCCCAGTCTGCTCCTTGGGTGTGTCATTTGTGGAGGTGGTTGGGTGGTGTTCTGTTGTGGTCTGAAGACAGCCACCAAGTGTGTTGATTCTGGGGCCTCTTGGGAGGGGCTCCAGTGCAGGCCCAGGTCAGCCAGCAGCCACCTGGTAGAAGCTACAAAATGATCCGTGCTTGATATCTGCCTGTGCTAGGTCTGGAGGTGACTGGGAGATGCTGTGCTGCACACTAAGGCCAGCTGCCACTAGTGCCGGGAATGGGGGCACTTAGTTAGAGGTACCAGGCACACTGAGGCCAGTCACTGCTTGTTTGTATGTTTCTGACACTTTTTGAGCTGCTGCCCAGGACTGTAACTCAAAGCTAGTGTCTCTGTCAATGAGTAAATCAGGCCCTTTAAGAGGAACTCCTGGGATTCCAGCAGCCGTCCGTCTCAACCAGACAGAGTCACCACTGATTTTCCCAGCCAGATGTTGCAGCGGCTCCTCTTCCCATCATTGGTGCTCCAGGCAGGTTGGCTGGTGTGGGATTAGACACCCCACACTTCTGAAAGGCGACCTCCACAGCCAAGATAACCTTCCAGATTCTTAACTGCCACACGTGGGTGTGAAACCAGCCCATTTCACACCTCTGGCCCTCCTACCAATCCCAATGTGGCTTCTTTATATCTTTAGTTATAGGAGTTCTGTTCAGCTAGTCTTCAGGTGGTCTCAAGGGTGGTGGTTTTATAATTTGGTTGTAATTTTGATGTGTTCATGGGAGGAGGTAAGCACGTTTACCTACTCCACCATCTTAACTAGAAGTCCTGACCGCACCCTCCTTTTTAGGGCCCTCTCTTTCTTTGCTCCCAGGACACTGCCTTCCCTGGGCATATCTCCTGCTCTTGGCTACTCTTCTTTGGTCTTCTTTGAGGACTTGTGTTTATTTGTCCTTGAATGCTGCCCTCTCTAGAGTCCTACCCTCCATATTCTTGCTTTACACTCTCTCCTTTGAGGGTCCCTATCCAGACCCATCTAGATGCTCATTTATAGTCCAACTGAG
This sequence comes from Rhinolophus ferrumequinum, assembly GCF_004115265.2. Taxonomy (NCBI): domain Eukaryota; kingdom Metazoa; phylum Chordata; class Mammalia; order Chiroptera; family Rhinolophidae; genus Rhinolophus; species Rhinolophus ferrumequinum. The sequence goes on from NC_046289.1 coordinate 30,257,905, forward strand.
GTTTCTCCCAAGTTTTAGACCCATGTCTACTAGACCTGTTCCCTTGGACATCTCATAGTGCCTCAAATTCATCATAACTAAACACATTATCCTCCTGCTGTGCTCCCCCTCTCAACAAATAATTACCCAAGGAAGAACCCCAGGAGACATTTTTAACAAATTCCTCTATAAGCTACTATGTCGTGGCAATTCTATTTTTGAAGTATCTTTTGAATCTCTCTGTTTTCTTCATCTCCACCTTCATTATCCTAAGCTTTTGCCTGACAGCTACAATAGTCTCCTAATACAGCATGTATTTCTAGTATGTGTCTTCAGTTAGCAACGGTCACAGTAATGCTGCATACAAAGACCCCCTTTTAAAAAATCTATTTGTGTCTTACTGGTTTGTGGGCCAGCTGGGCTGACATGCTTCAGGCTGCAACAGCAGGAGTGGCTCTGCTCCATTTGTCTTCCATCTCCCTCCTGGGCCCAGTGGGCTGGCCAGACCATGTTCTTCTCATGGCAAAGGCAGAGGTACAAGAGGGCAAGTGGAAACACCCAAGGCCTCTTAAGACCGAGGTTTAGAAATGGCTCATGGCCACTTTTACCCACATGTGACAGGCCAAAACAAGTCCCATGGCCTGGTCCAAAGCCAAAAGCTGAAGAAGCACACTCGGCTCACGGTCAGGCCATGGTGCGGGTGTGAACGGAGGGAGCAGTGAGCCATGGGACTGATAATGTAATCTACCACGGGCCCTCTCTAATCCATTTTCCACCCTGCAGCTAGATTTCTAACATGCAAATCTGATTATGTTACTCCCCATTGTTTTTGAAATAGAGTCTAAATCCATGATGTAACTCCAGCTTATCTCTCTTCTCATACCAGCAATCACTCTGCTCCTGCCATACTGAATTATATTTATTTTCAAAGTTTGCCTGGGCTCTCTTACCTCCAAGTTTTCTAACAGCTAGTTCCTTTGCCTGGAACACTTCTTCTTCATCCTTACCTCACCCCATAACCTAGTCCCCCGTCCAGGCATCTTCTGGTTAATTCTACTTGTCCTTCATGTCTCTCTTTAATTCTCACATTCTCCAGAAACTCACCCTGACCACAAAATAGGGTTGTCCCTAGACCCATTTCCTGTTCCATGTACTTGCGCCTAGAATGATTCTTATCCATATTTTAATTACTCAAGGAGAGGGACTATATTTAGTCTTATACTTAGCCACTGTTCCTGGGTCATTGTTAAGTACTCAATAAATAACTTTTTATAGGTAATTGCCACATAGGAATCTATTCGTGAATATAAATTTAATGTCTTTCCTTTTGTTGTTGTTTTATATAGCCAAAAGACAACAAATAAGTATATAACAATATTTATGATAAGTGTTACGAAGGAGGAGACTAGTATAGAAAAAGAGAATAAAGGAGGAACCTAATTTAGATCAAAGGGCTAAGGGAGGTATTTCTTAGGAAACTATATATAATCTGAGACCTAAAAGATAAGTCAGAATTTTATCAAGGAAGAGCTGGGGAGAAAGGAGTTCCAGGCCTAAGGAACACCATGGGCAAAGGCCCTGAGGTGAGAAGGGAGGAGGCAAGTTGCTGTGGCATTTGTGTGAGATATAAAGGACACAAGAGGAGCTGGTGCCTTTTAAAAGTCTTTGGTGATTTCAGGCTGTGGTTCTGGCTTCCTAAGCTTTCTGTGGCATTAACTATGTGTGCTCATTTACTGAAGAAAAACCAGCATAGAACGAGGCTCAGGTTCTCAAGCTCTACGGTCGCAAGCAGCCTGCAGCCTGTCCTCTCTCTAGAGGGTACAGAGTGAAGCAGGGGTGAGGGAAGTCTGAACCACTCCTGTCTTTTTTGTCCAGCTTTCTTTCTGGCCCAGCTTCTTTGCTGTAACCTCTGAAAAATTTCAAAATTAGAATCATTAACTATGTAGGGAGCCTGCAATGCAAATCAGATGAGAGGCTGTGGCAGGCTAATGAAGGCCAGCAACCTGGTGATCTAATGAAGATGAACAGTTACAGGTAAAGGATGCCATCGCATCAAGTGCTGCTTGGGGCAGGAAAAGAGGTAAATTCAGAATTTTTACTGTGGTCTACAAAAGCAAGTAGAATTGAAATATATATCTCTATTTCTATCTATGTTCATTTATCTATCTATATCTTTGTGGCAAGGGGAAAAGCAAAGGACTCTTCTTATGTACCCCAGTTAATCGTGTGTCCCCATTGCCATTCAAGCACCAGGGGATGAGATCCAAAGTCAGAAGATGAACCTCTAAAGGCAATATGAAGGACTGTATTTTGGGGTGGCTGAGGAAATATTCCAAATGAGGTGAAGAATTAACACAGATAATGCAAAATAAAAAACACTTTGTCCTTTTATGTGTAATGAAATATAGGCATATAATGTATATACACTTAAAAACTTTGACAGTTGTACAAAAAGGTAAAGCTAATTTATTTATTTAAAAATCATTTATTGACCACCTGACATGTGCCAGGAACTATTCTATGAATAAATCTGTTTTCTTTTTTTTTTCTCAGTCTTGACTATTTGAAACATAAGTAGTTTCTGAATTAAACTTGACTCCAAATTTTGTTTCCGTTTTGGAAAGTGCCTGCCAATACCTCTACTTGGTAGACCGTCATCCTCAGAATCTATGTGAATTGGTTTTCAGTTTAGGAACTCGTTGAGATCCAATGCTAGTTGGCTCTCTTTATGTGTTTCCCCATTAATTCAGTGAGGTTACAGGATCTTTGTTTTCTGGAATTTCATTCATTCAAGGAATGCTAATGAGTGTGATGACAAGTGTCCAAATAGCATGGTGAGATGGCAATCAAAGTGGAAGCTTTCAGTGAGCTGACAATAGGCGGGGAATTTAGGGATCAATTCTCTCCACTAAATGATTTCAAGAAAATCATGGAGGCCCAGAACTGGGAAACATTAACTTGAAAACCACTTACTTTGGGTCGGTCAGTTAAGCTTGTATTTTCTCAGCTCATCCAGTTTTGATGGTCGCTTTTGTTGGTTAATTTTCATGAAAATTCAGCCCCTAGTTTTATTGTCAATAAGTTAATAGATTTTATTTTTATATCCTTTTGTCCTGGCACATAATTCTTTATGTTCATAGATTAATATTAGGGGAAATTTCGTTGCCAAGTAATGATCCATGTAGTCATAATAAAAAATAAAAATTTCAAAGGTTTTCAGAGCCAGAAAGAATTATTGCAGATACAAGTGGGTCTATAACTGCGTTGTCCAAATGTTCCACCAAATTTATTAGCCATTTTCAGCTCTTTTATGATTGAGAGTGAACCTCTTGATAATTGAAGCCAGAAAATAATCTGTTGAATGTTAGAGCTAGAAAGTATCTTAGATAGTATATAATCCAATTCATGCACTTAGAAATGAGGAGACTGAGGCCAGGCTATTGACAGCTCCTACCCATTCAAAAATCTTCTAGGTTATGGTCTTTGATTTCCTAAATTATGAACAAGATTCTTGACCCCTTTCACCAGTCTAAAATTGCTTTGTAAGAAAGACTGAAGCTGAAAGAAGCTAATTTGCTTAAAGTGATGCAGTCATGGTAGAATTAAGACTAGAACTCAAGTGTCCCTAACACTCAATCTAAGACTGATTTCCATGTAACCAAAAAGCATCTATAAAATGGAGATACTAAGACTTCCCCTGCTGTATTTTTATGAGGGTTAAACAGGATGAACTGTGTCAAATCATTATATTTACCTAGAATTTATTTTTCAGCAGATAACTTGCCTAACCAAAAAGGTGGATATCTCAAATCACCCGAGGGCAGGTTTGCAGCTGGACTTCAGTAAAGGACTATCATCAGGACTGGAACCCATCAGGGCCCTCTCTCCATCTCTCCTCTCAGGCCCTCCTTTAACATCTCTTTGAATCTTCTTAATCTATAGACACATCTCTTCTGCTTTTCTAATCCACAGATCAACGTCACCCAATTTACATGTGGGAAAGACTGAGACTCTCTCTGTTTCCACCCGACATTCTCAGGGAAAGGTCACAGTCAAGCATGGACCAAGTAACTGGATGTGTTTGGGGGGTGGGATGGAGTGGGGGCAGTACTGGGGTTACCATAAGTGTGGGAAGTGCCAAGGAACGGGCAGTCCTCCTCAGAGAAGAAGAAAAACCCCAGGAGATAAAAGATGCAGCACAAGTCCCCTCTGGCTTGGAGTTCTAACGTTTCCTTTAACCCTTAGAGAGTAGGATGTTGCACTCTGTTGACTTCACGTTGTGCCTCCTCCTCCCACATGTTTTATCTCCTCGCTCATGCTGGTATGAGAGCCCAGAGTGTATCACTTACATCCATCCTGTAAGCTGTCCCGCATGTGGTTGCTAAAAACCTGTCGTAGTCATCTCAGGCTGCTGTAACAAAATACCACAAACTAGGTGGCTTATAAACAAACAACAGAAATGATTTCTCCCAGTCAGGAGGCTGGAAGTCTGAGATCAGGGTGCCAGCTTAGTTGGGTGAGAGGTCTCCTCTAGGTTGCAGACTGCTGTGTTCGCGCTGTGTCCTCGCAAAGTGGAAAGGGGCAAGGAGCTCTCTGGGATCTCCTTTATAAAGGCAGCAGCCCCGTTCGCGAGAGCTCCACCTTTGTGGCCTAATCACCTCTCAAAAGCCCCACCTCCTAATACCACCACATTGGGGAGTAAGATTTCAATATGTGAATTTTGAGGAGCACAAACATTCAGTCCATAACAGAACCTCAGTCTAAGTTGCAGGGTGGAGCGTATGCCCCCTGGAAAGTTGTCAATCTTTTTTTTTTTTTTTTTTTTATCAACATTGATGGGTCATTTACTCAACAAATATTAATTAAGTGCCGATTCACTGCACAGTGTGAGATGTTGGGGATACAGTATTGTACAAAATAGATGTGGTTCCTATATTCTCCCCTAAGTTCTTCTGGGAAGACAGACATTAAACTAAGAGACAACAAATAAATGTATAACAACACTTACGATAAGTGTGATGAGGGAGAGAAATAAGATACTAAAAGAGAACAGTGTAGGGACTAATATATATTAGAGGTGCTAAGAAAGGTATTTCTTAGGAAATTATATGTAATTTGAAACCTGAAAGATAAATAGGAATTAATCAGGGTAAGAGCTGGAGGAAGAGAAATCTAGGCCCAGGAAACAGTATGTGCGAAGGTCCTGAGGCAGGTTAGGGGGGCTTTGGGCGCTCTTTGGGCTCCTATCATACAGGATATGATTCCGGGAGGTGGGAAGGAATAGTAGGAAGACTGGACAAATAGCCCAGGCAGTTATTACTGTAAAATATTGTACACATAAGGGTTTTATTAGAATCTCTATCCTCACATAGGCAGATTAATTATGTCATTAACAACCTGGCATTTGATATTGAGACTTTTTAGAAGCATTGCTACAAAAGTGCTATGCAAGCAGAGAGAAACATTCTGTGGGCTACTGTTGGGGTTTCTGTTGTGGTAGAAAAAGATAACAGAGCCCATAGATTCCAGGGTCCAACTCTGGACTCCTCATTGGCACCATGGGATAGAAGTAAGTGGTTACCAATTTGTTTGTCAAGTGAGTCAACAATAGTTTGTGTTCTTAGTCTTTTCCTTCTTTTTTCTTTATGAATATGGAGCAATTTATTTCTATACAAATATTCATTTCAGAGCACGTATGTTTATGAACATCTATTATAAGGCTGAGAAGTGAGAGAAATACTATTAGAGTTAGTGGTAGGAAAATGCAGTGATCTAGTTTCTTGGTCTCAATTCTTCCCTCACCCAGTTTAACTTTGGAATCATCATACAGGGTTTAAGAGTGGAACAGACTGCAGATGAAGCTGTCCCAGGGGTGGGCAAATTATAGTCCATGGACAAATTTGGCCTGCCACCTGTTTGTTTTTTTCAATAAAGTTTTATTGGAGCACAGTCATGCCCATTGATTTAAATAGTATCTGTTGCTGCTTTGTCACTTGACCAAATGGCTCTAAAAGCCTAAAATATTTACTATCTGGCTCTTTATAGGAAAAGTTTGCTGACCCCTGGACTATATCACAGATTACCCATAAATTGTTATGTGAATGATAATTTCATCCTAAAAAGCTAGGAACAAGAACCAAGCAAAAGTGTTAGGTCAGTGAAATTATTTTCTTCATTTGAGAAAATTGTTCCATACGAAGGCAGGAAGGAAGGAAAGAGGGAAGGAAGGAAGGAAGGGAGGGAGGAAATAAAGGAGGGAAGGAGGGGAGGAGGGAGGGAGAAAAGAAAGAAAGGAAGGAAGGAAGGAAGGAAGGAAGGAAGGAAGGAAGGAAGGAAGGAAGAAGGAAAGGTGGGCTGGAAGAAGAGAGGGTGATAGGGAGGGAAGGAGGCAAAAGAAAAGGCACTGTTTTAATCTGATCTGGTTCTCATATTTTACTAATGAGAACATGCAAGCTCAGAGAGGTACCATGTCCTGCCCAAGGTCACATGGCTAAGGACACAACTCCCAGTGTCATTAGTATGTCTACTCAGTAGGGCCTACTACCTCAAAGTGCGACAGTTTTTCTTCTCTAACCTCCATTTGGGCAGCTCATAAAGAGTTATCTTTTCCTCGCAGGAGTGAATGGCACGCAAACCTGCCCTTTGAATACTCAGAGAGTTGCCTAGATCACTGAGACACAGGCCCCTGGAACTCTCACAGTTACAAAGAAGAGACAGTCTGCCCGTTCAGAGGCTCCGTGCCTGGGGCCAGGGACGCCAATGTGTGGGCTCAGCAAGTGTGAGCCCTGATGCGTTTGCTTTGCCACTCCCTCGGCTCTTCACACATGTCTGCAGACACTAGTCAGGCTTCCCAAGTAGGGCTGATGGATCTGAATAAATAATTCCAAGTACCATGAACACCAGCCGTCTGAATGCAGTGAGTCAAGGACGATTGGAGCTTTCATTCAGCACGTGCCACTCATCCCTTCTTATCTGCCACTGTCAGCAGCAAGTCAGCAGCTGGAGGTGCTTAGTCTACATTCTTTAGTCTCTCCCATTTCCTCTCGTGCTGGGAAGTGTTAGACAACCTCCCAAATAGGCCTGGCCAAGCTGCATGCAGCTAGGCCACTTGGCAGAGCTTCTGTTCTCTGAAGAACAAGTCACAAGTTGAAGTGGGGGGGTGGGCGGGGCTGGGCTAATTCCCTCCTGCTCAGAAGGCTGGTGACTCCAGCTGTGGGACAGCCTCACCCCAGGTGAGTCACGTAACTCATTGCCATTATCTCTGTTCCATTATCCTGCTCTTGCTCCCCTCTATGGCTCTGAATATTTGTCCTGGCCCCTAAATGTTCACAGCCCTTTGGGACTCCCAGACATTTGCTTGGCCCTTTCAGTTCATGGTGCTTTCCGTCAGGTAACTTAGAAGGAAGGCCCCGATGCTGGGTCACAGGGCATTTGAGGCTGGGGAGCCATCCTGACCTGACCTACCCTAAGTCACCTGCCCAAGAAGGCCACAGCGTGGTCTGAGCCTCTTTGGCCTCCTGGTGAGTCTGTGACCTCATTTTTTTTTAGAGCTGCTCCTTTACTGTCCATCCCCCCCACACACCACCACCACCACCAACAACAACAACAACAACAACAACAACTTCTGAGATTGGAGCAGTCCTTTGTTTAAAGATGCCAGATACCACCCTAGCCCCAAGCTCTCTAGCATCATAATTCCCACCAGACCTTGAAGCTTCATGCAGACCTCCAAAAGTCAGCCCCACCAAGTCTAATGAACAAAAAACCAGGCCTTTCCTAGGCCTCATGTTCCATCATCCTCAATGAAGATGTGGCTGGAGAATTTGGTGTAATATTAGGCCGCTCCAGATGCCAGATGCATTAACAGAGATCCAGATAGAGCACACCCACTAGTGAGACTATCCCCAACCCCATCCACGCCCTTATTCTTCTAGATGACTCTCTCAAACTCTTAAAACCTCCTTTCCCATCCTTGCTATCAACAGATGGTTGTGTCTCCAATTCTCTGAGAAGAGTGAAGCAATCAGAAGAGAATTTCCACAGATTCCCACCTCCCCACCAGCATCTCACATATGCTCTGCCTCTGAGTACATTAGCTCAGATGAATATCCACTTCCTGCTTCTTTCCAAGGCCACCCTTCCAGGAAGCCATCTTTCTCTCTCCTACATCGTCAATTTCCCCTTTCTACTGAGTCATTCCCATGTGTACACAAGCATGCAGTTGACTTCTTTTTTCCTCACCAGCTACCGTCTCATTTCTTTGCAACAAAATTCCCTGGAAGAGATGCACTAGCGCTCTTCAAGTCCTCCCCTGTCATCTCTCCTAAACCCACTCCGTCAGACTCTTCTTGTAAAGATTAAATCCAAAGATAAGCCACAGTCCTCGCTTTACTTGACCCATGAGCATTATTTTACACGATTGAACCCTTTCTGTCCTTGATTTCTTCACTAGGCTTGCAGGACCCCCACATTCTCCTGATTTTCCTCTTATCTCAATAAACACTTCTTTTCAGTCTCTCCTGACTTATGCTCTTCTCCCCAACCTTTCAGTATTGGAATCCCATGGATCTCATCTTCTCTTGTCTGTCTGATTTCATTTCTTTGATGATCTCCTCATGTCTTTTGGCGTTAAATACCATCTATAGAGCTCCAACCCAGACCTTACTTCTGCACTCCTGACTAGTGTATGCAACTGTGTATTTGACATCTCCTCAAATTTGTCCAAAACTGGACCATCACTCTTCTCCTCTGAACCTGCTCTGCTGGCAGCTCTGATCTTCTCAGTCAATGGCAACTCCATTTTTCTAGTTACGTAGGCTCAGAACTTTAGAATCTCTCTTGATTTCTGTCTTTCTCTCACACTCTGTATCAAATCTTACTCATAATATACTCCAAACCTTACCGTTTCTTACCCTCTACATTGCTACCACACTGATCTAAGCCACTGTCATCTCACCTGGATTACTATAATAGCCTTCCTGCTATTACGTTCTTCCTGTTTCTATACTTCCCCCATCCCACCCCACTACCAAAGGGATCCTTTCCTCATTGTAAAAGGTAAATCAGATTAGGTTTGCTCAGAACCCCACAATGGTCCTTGTGGTTGACTGAAAATGGTCCTCCAAAGAATATCCATGTCCTAATCTCTGGAACCCTATATGGCAAAGGGGTCGGGGATACCTTTGTTGATGTAATTAAGTTAAGGATCTTAAGATGGAGACGTTATCTTGGATTATCTCAGTGGGCCCTAAAATGTAATCACCTTATAAGAGGGAGGCGGAGAGATCAATAAATAAAAGAGGAGAATTCAATGTGGCCATAGGGGCAGGAATGGAATGAAGCAGCCACCAGAAGCTAGAAGAAGCAAGGAACACATTCTCCCCTAGAGCCTCTGTGGAGCTCAGCCATGCTGACACCTTGACTTCAGCCCGATAAAACTGATTTTGGACTTCTGACCCCTAAAACTGTGAGAGAATCAATTTCTTTTAAGATCCCAAGTTTGTGAGCATTTGTTATAGCAGCCATAGGAAACAAACATATTGACCATTTCATTCTGAGTAAAACACTTATAAAATTCTCACAACCCAGCCCATATTAAGTCTCTTAACTCCACTCCTGCTCCTCCCCCCTCCCTCACCAGCTCTGGACACAGTGGCCTCCTCCCTGTCCTGTCTTTAAACAAACCGTGATCCCACTCCACCACCCAAGGCCTTTGCTCTAATTGTTCCCTTAAGCTCAGGGACCTTCCGCAGTTCCTTCAACTTTGCTCAAATGAGATCTCTCCAGACCGCATTATTTAATACCTCAACCTGTTCTGCCCTTTACCACTCACTCCTGATCCTATTTATCCTGATCTGTTTTTGTCTCTTTCTAAGCACTCCTCTCCTTTTAACCGACAATGTAATTTACTTGCTTATTATTTATTTATCACTCATTATTCTCTTCCTCTGCTAGGATATATGATTCTCAAGGGCAGAGCGGATTGCCTATTTTGTTCTCTGCTGTCTCAAGCACTAAGAATATTGCCTGACACGTGCAAGCATTCAATTAACATGTGTTGAAAGCATGAATGGATATCTTCAGAATTTCTGTGACAGTGATGCAAATTAGAGACATTCCTTTTCGCCCCATCTTCATGTCCTTCCTTCCATGGCCCTCACTATAATGGCAAAGCAAATAAACATAGTAAGATATAGAATATTCAGTTCAAGATGGTGGGGAACAACCAGGGAGGTTAGTGAAAACAAAAGCGTCAACCTTCTCCTCTTCTGAACCTCACGTCCTTTTATACACATTAATATGCAGTGCTCATAACCCGACAAAATTCTCAGGGTCAGCCTACAGAATTGTTTATGTAGCAGGTAAAATCATTCCGGGCCACAAATTTCAGGTGTACAAAACACGTCAAGTTTAAAAATTTCTTTTTAACTATCTTGAGTCCCAGTCTACATAATAGGAGAAAATACAATCTCACCAATTCAGGATAAACTCAGTCATTTCAGGGTTATTTCCTGCCCCTACTTTCCCTGGCATGAGCCCTATACCTGGGGGTCAAACATAATGCTGAGAATTTAGGAGCTTGGCCATGGAGGTACCTGGCCAAGCTGTCATTTCCTAAAATTCTCACCTTCCTTTTTGGTCTTTAGCAATTAAATACTAGAATTCATACTAGATTCATCTCGGGTATCTTCTTGTCCCAGTTAAGAGGCCAGATCCAAGTATCACACCTCAGCCACACGAGAAAACAGCAGGCTGCCTCCACTTGGCTGCCTGAGCAACCAGGCAACCTGAAAATATTTATGGAACAACACCATAAGCTAGGCACTGGGGATAGCAGTACCCAAGTCTGAGAGTCCCTGCCCTCAGAGATTATGTTCTAGAGAGGGGAGTCACATCACAGACAGACACAAAAACAACATAAATGAAAAGTAATGATGTGGGGTACTATGAAGGGAACGAGATGTGGGGAAAGTCTAAGGCATGGCATTTGAGTTGAAACAGAATGAGAAGTAAGCAAATAACAAACATCTGCAGGAATGGATTTCCAATAGGAAGAAAGAGAAGTGCAAAGGCTCTGAAACAGGGATGAGTTTGGTCTATTTATTCTAAGTGTAAAGAGACCCTATGAAGCCCTTTCTATACCATCTCTACATCTCTCCTGCCGTGTCTTATAGGAAAATGTCTGTGAGTCCTACCTCCTTCCAGAGACACCTAGGAGAAGACTGACATATGCACTGTCTACTCCCCGTCCCCAAATCTTCCAGTGTTCATGTTGCTCCACCCTTGGCTTAGTTGGGAACAGAGGCAGGATGCAGAGTTACCCCTTAGGGATATCTGTCACAACTAATCACTTTGTCAGGAAAAATTGTGAAAGATTTTGGACATAGGCAGAATTGACTACAGTATGTCCTACCTAGCGCACCCTTCTGACTCATCTTTCAGCATCTAAGAGCTATTTTACAACTCAGTCAAGATGTGGAACACTGGTAGTAATGCAAGTGATTCTTGCCCATAGAAATGCAAACTGTGTCCAGCTGAGAGGCAGTTGATTGTTGCCCTGGAGATACTGATCAGTTTTATATCTATCTGTATTTATTTCATCATTATTGATGATCTATATGTTTTTTAATCCTCCTTTGAACTAGTTGTAACATCTTACTAATTTCCTCATTAATACTGACATATTTCAATTTGTATTTGTATAAGAGTCAATACTTTACCTTTTATAAATACAGTTAACCCTTGAACAACCAGAGGTTAGGGGCACTGACCACCCCCCCCACCACACACAATTGAAAATCCACATGTAACTTTTGACTCCCCCAAAACCTAACTACTAATATCCTACGGTTGACTGGAAGCCTTACCAATAACATAAACAGTTGAGAGCACATACTTTGTATGTTATAGACATAGTATACTGTATTCTTACAATAAAGTAAGCCAGAGAAAAGAAATTATTATTAAGAAAACCATAGGAAGAGAAACTATATTTACAGTATTTGTTGAAAAAAAATTTAAAAAAAAAAAGAAAGAAAAAATCACATGTAAGTGGAACTGCGCAGTTCAAATCCGTGTTGTTCAAGGGTCAACTCAATGTATCCTTTGGAAACCTTAACGTCCTCTCTATTCTTTCTCTCCTGACCGCTTTCTGGTTCTGAACAATCACATGTCTTGGAGGTAAGTCAAAAGCAGATGACTCTCCTCCGTGCACAGAGGGAACTGGGGCTTGAAGAAGTAAAGACTCACCCTGCTTGCTGACTCTTGTTCTGCTGCTCCATGGTAGAAAGGAGGCGAGTACCACTGCTAGGGACTCGTTAGGAAATGCACTGAAGTATTTTGGGGGGAGGATGAGGGGTCTGTTCTCAGGGATGTAAATGTCCAGACCCCAAAACGAAGATATCCTGCCCCACATGCCAGGAACGCATCCAGAGAGAAAGGCTGCTGTGGGATAACATTGATCTACAGAATGTTGCTCTTGGATATGGGGGTCTTAATGACTGCCCCCTAAGAATCCTGCTGGGATCCAGACAGACATTCCATTCATTTACCAAATCACTAAACCGGAGCTGGTTTTATGGTCATATTTCTCCCTTGGCATGCAAAAAAAATGTCTATGGCCTTCAATAAAGACTTCTCTCTACTGAGAACTGAGTTGGGTGTGTATTGTTTTAAACTTCAGCACCCTCCAGTAAGATTTATATTCTTGTTTTGCTTAAGATTCACACTTTAATGTGGCAATAAAATCAAGTGAGACTGTCTCATTGCAAAGGAGCCTATTTAGTTAATTATCAGGCCCCATGCCACAAATCACTGCATTGGGTTTCTGGTACCCAGAGAAGGCTGCTGTTTTTCCCTCTCTTCACATGAGAGGAGAGAGAGTCGTATGAACCTGAGTCATATTGATGAGCAGAGCTGGGACTAGTGCTGGTGAGGAGGGTAGAGTAGGAAAGAGGTAGCTGCCCTATGCTGTGCAGCCCCCCAAAAGCCCACCATGTATTCATCAATTCAGGAGGCAGTATGGTGAATGAGCAGTGTCCAGATTCTGGGTTCAGATCTTGACTCCCAGCTCTGCCATCTACCAGCTCTGTGATCTCAGGCATGTTGTTTAACGTCTAAATCTCTAGACCCTCCTTCCCCCCATATAGGTTATAATGATGCTATATCAACATCCTGGCTTTGTTTTGAAAAGTAATGTAAATAATGGATTTAAAGAAGCTGGCACCAAGCAAAGCAAACAAGTAGAGGCTGACACCCTTCAGGGGCATCCAGCGTGATATGCCTGATGCTTGCCAGGGGCCACCAGAACTACAGGAAAGTATCGAGGTGACCGGGAGCAGACAAGCTGACATCAGGGGGTTCAGGATTCAGGCGAGAGTCTGAGCAGCAAGAGCAAGGTCTCAGACAAGGATTAGTGCCAAATGAGATAAAGAGAAACACAGAGAAGCGGTGATAGACACCCAGGTAAAGAACAAGAACGGGGCTTATTAACCTGGTTAAGTTGTGGGGGTTTTCTGGACCAAGACCAGGAAGGCCAGAGGCTGTAGGTAGAAGATGTTTCGCTGGAGAAGGAAGGTGGGGTGGGCAGGGTCAAGAACTGCCAGGCAGAGGAAAACAAATAAGAAGACCCTCTGCAGTGTCCTTCAGCAGAAGGCATGTCTGCACTTAAATAGACTTTAGTTTCCCAGCTTTCCCCAATCACAGTGCACACAACTAATGCTGAGGGCAGTCCTGACCATCCAGGATGGCAACCATGATGAATCAATGATTTAAACATCAGTTCACGGGGAGAGTTAATACCCTGACAATGATTTAGATAAACTTGGAGATTTCAAATGGATTGTCAACTCTGAACAATCAATAGTGGCCACCTGCAGTATTGTCTTAAGAAATATATTCTTTAAGATTTTTATTAAAATATAGCTAACATACAATATAATGTTAGTTTCAGGTGTATGCCATAGTTATTCAACATTCAAATACCTAAAGAGGTGATCACCATGATAAGTCCAGCAAACATGTGACACTGTACCACACTATCACAATATTATTGACTATATTCCCTATGTTGTACATTATAAGCCCATGACGTATTTGTTTTATACCTAGAAATTTGAACCACTTATTACTCTTCACCTTTTCCCCCCTTTTAAAATTTTTCAATTACAGTTAACATTCAATATTATTTTATATTAATTTCAGGTGTACAGCATAGTGGTTAGACATTTATATAATTTAAGAAATAATTCCCCTGACTAGTCTAGTACTCACCTGGTACTATACATAGTTATTACCATATTATTGATTATATTCCCTATGCTTTACTTTACATCCCCATGACTATTTTGTAACTACCAGTTTGTACTTCTTACCTTTACCTTTTTCACCCTGCCCTTCCAACCCCCTTCCATTTATGACCCCAACAAATCTATTACCCATCTGACACCATGCATAGTCTTTACAATATCATTGACTGTATTTTTTATGCTATACCTTATATCCCCATATCTACTTTGCAACAACCAATTTGTATTTCTTAATCCCTTCTTCCTTTTCACTCACTCCCAACCCCCCTCCCATCTGGCAACCATCAATATGTTCTCTGTATCTATGAGTTTGTTTATTTTGTTCTTTGGATTCTACATATAAGTGAAATCATATTGCATTTGTCTTTCTCTGTCTTACACTCCACTCAGTTCAGTACTCTCCAGGTCCATCCATGCTGCTGCAGATGGCTAGAACCCATTCCCTTCCATAGCTGAGCAATATTCCATTGTGTTCCATCTCCTCTTTATCCATTCTTCCATCGACAGACACCCAGACTGCCCCCACATCTTGGCCATTGTAAACAATGCTGCAATGAACGTATGAATGCACATGTCCCCTTGAAGTAGCACTTGGGTTTCTTCAGATAAATACCCTGAAGTGGGATTACTGAATCCTTTGATTCTTGTTATAGCCTTTATTTTAAAGTTTATTTGTCTGGTACAAGTACTGCTACCCCAGCTTTGTTTGTTTGTTTGTTTTCATTTTCATGAAATACCTTTTTCCATTCTTTTACTTTCAGTTTGTGTGTGTCTTTCAATCTGAAGTGAGTCTCTTGTAGACAGCATATGTAAGGGTTTTGTTTTCTTATTCATTCAGCCCTCGTATGTCTTTTGAGTGGAGTGTTTAATCCATTTGCATTGAAAGTAATTGTTGATAGATATGTAGCTATTGCCATTTTATTATTCATAATGTTGATCTTTTTTTTTTTTTTTTCCATTTTAAAGAAGTCCCTTTAACATTCCTTGCAATACTGGTTTGGTAGTAATGAACTCCTTTAGCTTTTTCTGCTCTGGGAAGCTCTTTATCTGTCCTTTGATTGTAAATGATAGCTTTGCTGGGTAGAGCTGGGTACAATCTTGGTTGTAGGTCCTTACTTTTCATCACATTGTATATTTTGTGCCAATCCCTTCTGGCCTGCAAAGTTTCTGTTGAGAAACCAGTTGATAGTCTTATGGGAGCTCCTTTATTAGTTACTAGTTGCCTTTCTCTTAGTGCTTTTAGAATTCTCTCTTTGTCTTTAACTTTTACCATTCTAATTATAATGTGTCTTGGTGTAGGCCTGTTAGGTTCATATTGTTTGGGACTCCGTGCTTCCTCAACTTGTATGTCTATTTCCTTCACTAGGTTAGGAAAGTTTTCAGTCATTATTTCTTCAAATAGGTTCTCAATCCCTTGCTTTCTCTCTTCTCCTTCTGGTACTCCTATGGTGTGAATGTTGTTACACTTGTTGTTCCAGAAGTCTCTTAAACTATCCTCATTTTTATTATTTTTCTTTTTTTTTTTATTCTTTTTTCTTTTTGCTGTTCTGATTGGGTGTTTTCTGCTACCTTATCTTCCAAATCACTGATTCAATCCTCTGCCTCATTTAGTCTGCTGGTGATTATTTCTAGTGCATTCTTCATTTCAGTTATTGTATCCTTCACTTCTTACTGGTTCTATTTTATGGTTTCTATGTCCTTTTTTATGCTTGCTATCTCTCTGTTGAAGTTCTCACTAAGTTTCTTGACCATCCTTATAACCATTGCTTTGAACTCTGTATCTGGTAGGTTGCTTGCCTCCATTTTGTTTAGTTCTGTTTCTGGAGTTTTCTCCTGTTCTTTCATTTGGGATGTATTTCTTTGTTTCCTCATTTTGGCTGCCTCTTTGTTTGTTTCTATGTATTAGGTAGATCTGCTATGACTCCCAGTCTTGGCCAGGTGGCCTTATGTAATAGGTGCCCTGTGGGGCCCTGGCACAGTCTCCCTGGTCTCCTGATCCAGGTGCTCCAGGAGTGTCCCTTGTGTGGGTTGTGTATGCCCTCCTGTCATAGTTGAGACTTGATTGCTATTGGCACATCGGTGGATGGGATTGACCTCAGGCTAATTGGCTGTGGGTTTTGGCCAGGTCCGCAGCTTACAGGCTACTGTGTGTGTGTGGGGGGACCTTACCCCACTGAGTGGGATTCACCCCAGTGGGCTCTGGTGCCTGTTGAGACTACCCTTTGGGTGTGCCACTTGTGGGGCTAATTGGGTGGTGCTTTGCTGTGGTCTGAAGCCAACCTCCAAGTATGTTGGTTCTGGAGCCTCTTGTGAGGGGTTCTGGTGCAGGCCGACATCACCCACTGCCTATGACCAGCCAGGGACTATCTGGTAGGACCTACAAAGTGATCCACCGTTGTTCACTGCTTATGCTAAAGTTGGAGGCACTTAGGAGTGCCTGTGAACCAAGGATGTCTGCCACCAGTACAAGGCCTGGTGTACCTCTGCAAAAAGCCAGGACTCCCTGAGGCTTGCTGCCACCTGTCAGCTCCCTTAAAGTTCAGCCCCTGATAAAACCTTGTGCAGTACATGAGTTGGGTGAGGCAGGATTTCAGGGAGTCACTAGAGTGGGAAGAGTTGGGGTCAATAGTTTAATGTAGACTCTAGTTTGGTGCCAGTGCCGAGCCTGGAGCTACTCAGCAAACGTCTCAGAGCACACAGGAGCCAGCTGCCACCACCTGGGTCCTGCAGACACTTATAGTTTTTTAAAGAAAGAGTGTAATGCGGGCAGGGCTGGCTGTTCTCAGAGAAAGTACCTCTGATGTTGGGCAAATTCAGTGGGGTGGGGTCTTAGGGAGTCAGCAGGGTGGAGCAAGTGGAACTCACCAGACCAATCAGATTCAGATTTGCCTTTGAGAGGGAGGGCTCAACACAGAAAAGATGGTGCCTGCCTGCCAGCTGCACAGGAGGTAGACCTCACACAGGGAAAATGGTGAATGTCCTCCAGCCCTTGTTTCAAAGCCACACACCTCAGTCTGCTCCCCATATGCCTCCAACACTCCTTGAGTTACTGTCCCTCCGCCAGAGCCCAAGGTGAGTGTCTGTGAGTGAGTCTGTGTGTGGGCTGTTTAAAAGAATGTCTGGGTTTCCTGCAGCCTTCTGTCCCACCTTGATGTTTGGGATCCCCACTGTTTTTCACAGTCAGTTATTGTGGGGGTTTCTCTTCCTGGCACCAGTACTCTTGGCTAGAGAGGCTGGTGAGGGCTGGGGTCTCTCACTCCTCCAGAGGAAGCCTCTGTGACCAAGATATTCCTCCTGGTTCTCAACCACCACTTGGAGGTTTGGGGCCAGCCCATTTTGCGTCTCCACCCCTCCCACAAGTCTCAATGTGACTTCTTCTTTATATCCTTAGTTATAAAACTTCTGTTCAGCAAGACTTCACGTGGTTCTCCAGGTTGATTGTTCTATAATTTAGTTGTAATTTTAATGTGTTCATGGAAGGAAACAGGCAGAGTGTTTATCTACTCCACCATCTTGGATCTCCTTGAGAAATATTTTTAAGGCTACATTTGGGAAGTGTGCTATGACTGATTATTTATGTCTGCCAAGGGCTTAGAAATGAAGAGTGGAGGTATATTGGCTACCTTATAGCTGGAAGTAGTACAGCCAGTTCCTCCTAGCTGATATGCAGCTGGAACATGCCTACAAGTTGTCAGTGAAGGAATTTACTCATCTATGTATTTATTTATTCAGCATTTCCAGGATAGCCTCCATGAGTAGCACTACTGCATTGGACAAAGTGAGGGTGTGCTGTAGGAAGAAGTTCAAGGGACTCTCGGGGCTATTTTGCAGACCCAAGAATGCTTTGGCATTTCATTTAGATTCAACATCAACAAACAAGCCCAGGAAGTAGAAATTATTATTATCATCCCAATTCGTAGGCTCAAAAACTGGGGTTCATCTTAGTTTTAGAAAGAATTAATTTACTAATTCCTGCTGTAGTAATTGTCATGTCCTCAAATGCACAGTCTTTTTCTTCTTTCACTGAAAAGGATTAGACCATGCATGTAAGAAGCCATTTACCCTCTGTGTTATTTAAGAGCAGCCTTACTGACACATTAGCTAGCACTCAGCCAAGCTCTGAGCGTTACTTAAACTTAGGGAATGTGTATCCAGTGAATTGGTCCATGTTTTCACTCCCTACGAAATAGCTATTTAAATATCCCTTAAGTATGCACTTTCTGAATCATTAAGGCCTCAGGGTGCATCAATTACACTAATTTAGGAAAGTGATCAAATTCATGCAGGGCTGTTATTTTTAAAGAAAAGACATTTCAGTGTATTGATGGGGAATTGGTGTACGGAGCATATAGATTTCCAGTTATCTCCTGTCATGGCAAGAGTCCATTGGTTTCCTTTAAGAGATGGAGAACACATTATGCCTGGTATTAACAAAGATCAATTTCAGTAAAGGAAGACATTCAACACAAGGGAATTGAACTGAGCTGGGAATAAATGACGTAATGTTTGAAGCGATAAGGGATAAGTCATGCCAGGACTCCAAGTTCTTGTATAAACAATGATTAAGTGGAATTTTTGTCCCTGCCTTTCGCTAAAGGTGATATTCTTTACTGTAAAGTATAATGTATATATTTCGGCATTGTTCATGAAGTATGCAGTTAAGAATTGCGCTTCTTAAAGATTTCAGAATTCTTTGGTCTTAACGTGAAAGGAGGGCCTTATCTTTACTGCCAACTTATTTCTACTCTTCAAACTAAAGTCACAGTCTTTAATAAGAATTTGGCTTTGGGTGTTATCTTTCAAGAAAACAGTATTCCAAACTTCAATACAGTGAATAGAGTTACAAAGACACCATAAGGGTAATATGGAAATGGAGTAAAGATAAGCTCTCTGCTGAGACGTGAGATGCAATTTAAAAAAAAAAAAAAGATGAGGTGAGTAGGAACAGCATTGGTGCAGGATTTCTATCAGTGTCTCTAAGGCAAAAAAAATCAAATTAAACAAGACTCTCTGTGAACCAACTTCTTTGGGGTCCACAAGAGCTATTTAGCTATTTAAGTGTATTCATATAGATATTTAGAGCTGGAAGAACCTCAGATATTTCAAAAGATGAGAAAACTAAAGCCCAAGGAATTAATGTGACTTATCGAGGATCACAGTTTTCCCTCCTCTGGCTTTTTGGCATTTCTTTGTAGGTAAATTTTCGTTTTTAAGAGGAAATTTAGGAAATTTTCATTTTTAGAAGGAACAATGTTCCAGTATTTGTATTTTGTTTTTGATGATGGTATTGACTTTTGATCATGATTGGATGCCAGAAATTCTAGCTTGAAACTAAATTGAATGCTGTTTCTGATTCCATGTTTCTTGGGATGGCATGGCAAAGATACAAAAAGCACATTTTCACAAAGTAACATTTAGAGAGTAGGCAAGAACAAGGGAAACAGTTATATAAGGAAATTAGTTTTGGTTCATCAAGTAATAGCTCTTCCTTTGCCTAGACAGAGAAGACTGGGAGGCAAAAGAGAAGAGTTGAACTGACGACAGAGAGGCTGGCACTTATGACATCTCCAGTTCAGACACTGAGTTATGGAGGAGCCAAGATCTAAAAAACCAAGACCCTCATCCTTCCTTTCATTTTTGTCCTTTTCATCATTGTTTCCATGGTAAACTGTAGATGAGTACTTTTAGGGACTTATCCCAGAATGAAGAGATCGATTGGGAGCCCGGATTCTCAACCTCAGAGAGAAATGCACCCCAGGATTTTCCTGAGCAGAGAAGGGGCTGTCGTCCAGACACCTCAAATTAGAGATCTGAGGGAGGCTTCATGAAGCTTTCTTTGTTGTGAGCTGCTTCCAGCATGGTAGTTAGCAGGAAGGGTGGGAAGTGATTATTAACAGAAAACACACGAAAGGTGATAGCCCACAGGCCTGGGCTCCAATCACAGCACTGCTGTCCACCAGCTTCATGTTCTCTGGCAGTATCTGTTTCCTACTGTTAGGCTAATTGACCTCAAGGGTCACAAGGACAGATCATCCGACAGCCTCGCCCAGACCCCTCAACGCCTCCTTTCCCTTCTGCCTTGTCTACAAATTGCCACAGCCACGTGTTGAACCAAGCAGTCTTAAATTTGGAATTCCCACTTTTGGCTACTTCCTTATTTTTCCCACATATAACCAGTCCCACGAGACATATTCCTCCATCCTTCAAGATCTGCAGTTCTCTAGCTCTGCCAGGCTTCCCAGTCCATCAGTGGTTTCTGGCTTTCCTTCCTTTTCTACCATTATGTTTTTCATCAGTCACTTCACTAATACTCTTCCCAATACCCTCCTCTGCCTCTTGAGCTGTCCCTCCACTGATAATCAGCACCTGACAATCTTAATTCTGGATGAATCCAACCACCCACTTCCTCAAGTCCTGATGCTTAGTGCAGCCTGTGAAAACCCATCATGGTACCATCCTTATGTATTATAGATGTCAACCCCTTGGCACTTGTAGCTTTTTGGTCTGGTTCCCAAATGACTATTTTAAACCTTTGCCGCTATTCTCAATTGCTCTACTCTATCCCTATTCCTAGTTTGCATTCTCCCATTTGCAACAGATGACTTGGCTTTCTGTTCCCTGAGAAAGACATCAGGAAGGCAGTTCCTAAACTATCCAAAAGTTTCATGGAGTCTGAATGACCTGAACTGGGAGACCAGAGGGCAGTTCAGACAAGAGTAGCATGAGCCAGAGGGAAGACAGGCTGAGCCATAGCAGAGTGGGAAGCCAATCTAATATCAAGGTGGATTCCAATGCAGGAGGTGCTGAAGCCGAGGCAGCAGGATTCTCTTATACCCCCTTCAAGAGGACTATTTCTATGCCTCACTGGACTCCTACTTCATTTCAAACATCAACTAGACTTTAGTGTTTCCTCTGCCTGAACTTTTAAATTGTCCAAATCACAAATAAATTTGCTCTGAAAGGCATTTTTTTGGATATAGAGTGAAAGATGCTGCATAATAAAGTTGTATTCTTTATATTGAGTTAGGCTGAGGGAGCCCATCTCTGAAATTTTGTAAGTCAAATAGAGCCGTGGGTCAATTATTTTCCCATTTTGTTCTCATCATCCACTTCCCAGCAGGTACAGAATTTTAGCCTGGGGAAAATTTTCGGTCAGGTATCCTGCTCAAGGCATGGAGTTATGAAGATACTGACAGATCAGTAGTATGCTGGGTTGAGAGGCCCTTTTATGGTTAGCTTCACTGCCTCCCCCTTGCCTTGTTTTTACTCTTCTTGTTTTTGGTGATTTACAGAATCCCTGAGAGGGATGGAAGAAAGTAATGACCCAGAGCAAAGAGCATCTGCTCATTTTACTTCTCTTGGTCATTAGATTTTGATGTTTCTTGGCTCTTCCCTGATGTAGGAAGACAATCAATAGCAAGTTATTTTTTAGGTGCTGTTCTTGGGAATCAATTCTTCATTATGGAAAAAGCTCTGTGCACAAACAGGCCCCGGGGAGCCTATGGCCTATGAGAAGGGCTTTGTCCTGCATAAAAGCTCCTGGGCAAAACGCAGTTGTTGAGTCTTTCTCTAGGCAGTAGCAAGGACATGTATAGTGAGCAAAAATTATGAAGTGGATAGAAGAAAATTTCCATGTAGGTGAGCTACAAACTTCTTCCCAACCTCTTAGCTCAATCAGCAACCTTGAAACTCCAGTTGGATCACTGGGTCTCCTTTCTTCAAAGCTGAATAAGGGCTAAGGTGAAAAATAGACAGTGGGTCGTGGTCAGTGGGCAGATGGACCCGTCACCAAAGGCAGGAGCTATTGGTCAGTGTGAGAGCTGTGGGCTAGGGCTTCTCTTCAGATATATTTATCTAGCTATTGACATGTTTAAGTTTCAAAAAAAGAAAAAGAAAGCCAGAAAAGAAAATTCTTTAAGTCAGTTTATATTCTTTAATAAGCTGGAAGGTTGTTATTTAAAGAAGCCTTGACAAATTGTTCTGGAATAAAAGTTGCAAGTTTTGTTTTGTCAGTAAATATGTTTATCTTTTAGGTTTGTTCATTTTTAATAGATAACCTCACTGTGGGGACAGAGCCCCAAAAAGCAGTTTCCAGGCTCTCGGCCTCACATAGAAAGTTGCTGGCTCAGGTAGTAAATGGCCATCGACTGTGATCAAATGGCCCTCAGCTGTGGCTAGTTGGCCGTCAGCTGTAACCAGTGAGCCATTAGCCATGAATATAACTGCCGTGGCTAGGCTAGCAGAAAATGGGGGCTAGCAAGAAGATGGTGGCTGAGCCTGCAAGCGGCGCAGTGAGGGTTGAGAATTGTGTGGGTCCTGTTTCCTGTGTCTCCAACCCAGCCGCCAGTGAGAGTATAGTGGTGTGACTCCCCTACCTATGGCTCCGTGGCTGTACCTTTTTGGCCTCACCATGTCCTGCGTTCTTATGTGGGGAGTGGGACCAGAGACCCCGCCTGACACCCTGCATGACACTCACCTACTTCCAAAAGAGGACTGAAGGGAAAACAACAAGAAGGGACTTGTGGTGACGTTTTCCACCTTCTGCCCCCTTGGGTTTTGTTGAAGTTAGGCTGAGTTCCTCTTTCCTACTGACCCCGAGTGACCATTTCTCCACAGCATCAGATCTCCAGGGGCCTTGGTCACAGGCCTGGAGGCACTGACGTCCTCCCACTCTTAGCAGTCTCTGGGCGCCTCAGCATACCTTTGCTGTTCTCCTAACCCTGTCCACGCCTTTGTAAGAAGCCTCTTTGTTAGATGTCCTCACTGAATTTTGTTTCTTGTAGAATCGTCATTGCCATAATCTCCAATACGTTGGAAAACCTATAAAAGTTCAACACTTAATCTCTGCTCTGAGACCTTCTATCACCAACTTATAAAACGACCTAGCTCTGGGTGGTGCTTTGCTTTTGTTCAGTGTGATGTTTGTTAAATCTTTCTTTCGTGCTGCATCTCTGGGGAGATCGGTAGTATGGGCATTATCAATCCCATCTTACAGGAAAGGAAATAGAGTCACTGTAAATTTAGAAATTTGTTCAAGGTCAATGACTAATCAGGGTTGGGGCCGTCAAGATTTTAGCTCTCCAGCACGCTCTTCTGGCCCCGATTCTGACCCAGCAGCCAAAGGAAAGTGGACCCCTTGGCTTTATTCTTTACCCTTCAACAGTTTCGAAAGACTGGAGAGAGATGTTCCTGCCACAGGGTCACTCTTAGCATAACCTTCAACTTCAAAATAATGGGACTCCTTTCAAGATCATGTGGTAGTCTTCTTCCCCTCTGTTTCCACATAGGAATCTCTTTTCAAATATCCGACATTTTACATTAGGTTCTGTTTCAAAGATCTTTCAGAAATTCTGACTGGGAATGGGCAGCCGGGGTTTAGCAAAGGAAACGAGCTCTCATTTAATCATCTCAAATATGTTTCTCTTTTTTCTCTGTCTTGCTCTATACCTGTTTCCCTGTCTCTATGTGTCCCTTTCTCTTTCCTCCTTGCTTCTTGCCTTCCTTTCATAAGAGGTCTTGTGGGACAGCCTTACAGTCTTTAGCATGTTGAGGCACTCAGCAGCTACTAACAGTGGGAAGCCATTGACACCTCTAGGCCTGTAACCAGAGCCCAGGGAGAGCTGTAGCCATGGAGGCATGGCAGCTCAGCTCCTGCCACAACTGTGACACCGAAGCAAGAAGGGAACAGGGAAGAATTGCCCCAGTTTCTCTCTCTCCTCTCATCCTCTGATCTCTTTCTGGTACTTCCGATTGGCCAAGACAAACTGCAGGCCAGAAGGCAAGGGGATGGGTGATAAGGTCTAGGGGGTCGCCTTGGGAAAAAAGCAGGGTAGAGAAGGGCAGGGAGTGGATGCCAGCAGTGGCAGGAGGAGGTAGGTGGAGAACAAATAGAAAATAGCCAACATAGAGATTACCCCACTTACTGACAATCGTGAGACGAGTTAGTGGGATGAGTGGAAGATACTTTAGCTCACTGCTTCAGCCCTTCCATCTCCCTCCAAAATAGTGTTTTTTCATTTCTTGATGAGTTTTAAAAGGAGCAAAACCCTGATGTCACTCTCCGGACAATTCTGTTTTCTCCCCTTTCTCTGTTTCTTTGCCTTGTGCTCTGTTCGCTGGAGCAATCTATGGCCACCTTGACTTTTCCCCTTCGTGAAGCTGAATTGGGAGTTGCAGCTCTTTCTTTCCCCTGCTTTCTTCTTCTTTGCCGAGTGCTAAAGGGGAAGGCCAATTTCTGTACAGCTGTTGCATTGTCCTTCACAGAGAATAAAACCAGCCATGGCAGAGGTCTATTCAAATGGCAACCACAGTTGTGACACCCTTGCTTCCATACATCTCTGTCAACCACCTGGTGCAGGAGACACTCCTACCATAAAGCTAATGAAGTTTAACCATCAGCATCCCATCCCACTCACATAGGTCCCTCCAAGGCCCTTGCAAGGGCCCAGAAATTCCATATTCATAACGTTATATTCTTTTTCTTAAACAGAGCCCTCAAAATTATATTAACTTCAGGCCCCACAAGACCTGGACCTGTCCCTTCCTTTATATCTTTGTCCCTGAAGACACTTTTTCTACCCATGACTACCCTGGCAGTGTTTGCAGAATCCAAAGCAGAGGTAATTAATATAAAATAGATGTACTGATGGAGACTCCTAAGACATATGGTCCAGTCAATGGGCCCAAACAAAGGGGCAATTGCAAGGTGTCACCACATCCTAATGAAGCTGTGGCAGTGAAACACAGCCTGTGACATCGATGACAAAGGCAAGTTGCCAAGAACCGGCCAGTCACAAACAATCTCTGGTGCTCTGCAACTTAATAAACCTTATGTGTGACACCAGGCGGGCAGTCACCTTATCTGCTGGCTGGCCAACTTGCACACCTGCTTTTTGGAGAGGTGTGGAGAGCATGGGCAGGCCTGCCTTGCTGGCCTTTCCAGGACAGAACCTGGTTCTGGGGAAGCCCACAGGGGCTCTGCACCCAGGTACATTTGTGGATGCCAGTGCTGGGACACTGTGCCCTGGGTTGGGTCACAGAGCTGGAGCTGTGGCTCATTAGTTCCAGCCCAGCTAACACTGCCAAGCCCTGGGTTAAGTGCCAGCCAGTCAGGTTTCTTTTCATCCACAGTCACAAAGCGCCTGCGATGTCTTACGCCGTTGGCCTCAAGAGCGCCTTGGTTTAGGACACAGATGCCTTAGTGCTGATCCTTCCCGCCTCAGAAAAACCCACCAAAACCCCAATCGAGACTGAGAACCTACTATGTGACAGCACTGGGGATTAAAGAAAACACAATTTACATTTTCTTTATATTGCTTTAATATTTCGGTACTTACCAGGCCCTTATTTAGGAAGCAGGGAGGAGGGAGATAGAGGGGCAAAGAAGAATAAAAGAATGTGCTATAAAAGGGATTAAGAGCCCAGGCTCTCGAGGGTTTGATGTCAGCCATTTTGCCGGCTCTATAACCTTGAGTCTTAGTTTTCCAGTTCTGTAGAATGGGAATAAAAATAGTATCTATTTTCTAGGGTGGCTGTGAGAATAAAGAAGTTAACACATGTAAAACCCTGAGAGCTGCTCCTAACACACAGGAAGAGCTCAGTAAATACAAATACTATTTTTTATGTACTCGCATAACTTATCAGGATACAAAACCATCTTTGATGGATAAAGCTCTGTCTTTGCATAGAAAGGACTAGTGCCTGAGCTTACCAGCCACGGAACTTTGGTCCTTTGACTTCTCTCTCCCCTCAGTGTCTTCCATCCGTAAAGTAAGGATGCTGGTACTCTCTGCCTCATCAAGTTTGTTCTAAGAAGCAAATGAGGCAGGCATCAGGCCTGAGCTTTTATTCTTTGTGAAGGACAATGGAATGGCTATACTATTTGGAAATCATAAAATTCCTATGCACTTGGGGTTTCCCTGCCTTATTGTCTTACATGTGAACCTCTGTCAGCACGCCTCCTCCATCCTGAGGTTAGTGTTTGCCTTCATGGATGGTCAAGGCCCTATCCATGAGAAAAGCCAGTCCTACATCCACAGCCTGCCAGTAACTTGAAGGTTTCCATCATGGAGTGGATTCCCTTCAGAACTACCACTCCCCCAGAGATGGGTTCTGAGGACCAGCCTAGAGTGCAGGCTTCATGAGATGCTTGACAAGCTGGCACTCCGGGCCCAGGAGCCACCTAGGCATCTGGGCTGTGTGGAGGGCAGGGAGCAGGGTCTGTGTCCACAGCCTCGAGGACGAGGGCAGGCCCACCCTGGCAGGCACACGCGCAGCCTACCCCTTTCCAGCTGACGTATTCACTTAATGAACTGCTCTCAGAGCCACAGTGAAAGGGCCTGTCTGATGGGCATGTTATTAGCACTTTGTTTTAATTGTGCTTCCTGGAGTTTCCCCATTGTTTTCACATTACCTGACAATGCTATTAGTGTCACCAAATACCAAAAGGTGAAAAGCAAATTGGACTACTGTAAATGGAAATGAATATCAGACTGGTTGGAAAACAAAGGACATTAGTCTCTTCTTTTATGTGTCAACTGAGTAGGCTTTTCTGGCCTTGCCTTGTCAGGAGCCCAGGAGGTGCCTCATATCTGAGATTCACTGATGTCTGGACAGGATCTAATTTCTAACATCTTGTAAAGACAGTCCATTTAGGAAAGGCAAAGGCACCTTGTCAGGAGCTCCTCAATGTCATTTCAGCGATGCCATAAAAACTACCCATCCAGGTAGCTCTGAGCACATGGGAAGTACTGTGTTTCCCCGAAAACAAGACCTAGCCGGATCATCAGCTCTAAAGCATCTTTTGGAGCAAAAATTAATATAAGACCCAGTCTTACATTATATAAGACCGGGTATTATATTATATTATATTATTATATTATACCTGGTCTTATATTATATTAAAATAATACCGGGTCTTATATTAATTTTTGCTCCAAAAGACGCATTAGAGCTGATTGTCTGGCTAGGTCTTATTTTCGGGGAAACACGGTAGCAGTAGACAGGAAGTGTGAGGGCAGAAGAAACGAGGGGGCCATCTTCTCCCACAGAAATTACTCCTGACACTTCTCAGGTCCAGCGTTGTGACTGAAAACTGTTCTTTGAGAATGAGGAGGAATCTCTCAAAGCGATTATTTTAGGGAATTTCTGTTGGTGGCAAACTCTCCTGACATTTATCTGAAAAATATTTTTTCTTTTTCTGTATTCACAAAAGATGTTTTTGCAGGGTTTACTATTCCTGATTCTCAGCCTTTTGGAGCTAGTTTCTGGCTTCTGTTGTTCTTGTTGTTGAGGAGGCTAATGTCCTCTAATTGCCGTTCCTATGATCTACGTCTCCTCTCTAGCTGTTTTTAAGATCTTCTTTTTTGACTTTGGTATGAAGGCAGTTTCACTACAATGTGTCAAAGTGTGGATTTCTTTTTATTATACTGCTTGAGATTTGTTGAGATTCCAAACATGGAAAATTCTCAGCCTTTATTCTTCAGATATTGCCTCTTCCCATTTTCTGTATTATGTCTCTTGGTAACTGAGCTTAGATCTGTGTTTGACCTTCTCTCTCCTCCACACTCTCCTGTTTCTCAGGCCTTTATTTGTGGGAATCCCAGGAGACTGGAATTGAAGTATGTTCTCCAGAGAATTTTTGCATTTGCTTCTGAACAGGCCAGGGGTGCTTTCAACACTGGGCTGCTTTGAACTAATTTCTCATTAATTCTCAGTACTTTTTGGTGTTTATAGATAGTGTGAGTTCAATCCCCAAACCTGCATGGGAACAGGTCTGTGGTTACAAATCTTTGGAAGAGATTTTTCATCTTCCAAGAGCCAAGGCAGAGACAGACCAGTTTCCTTGTTGGTGCTCTTATGAAGCAAAATGTGCTTCTCATCTGTCCTTTCACTGAGGTTGTAGCAGGTAGGGGATCCCTGCCATTCCAGCTCTTCAGCTGCCCTGACATAGCCAAGAAACCCAAGGTACTGGTGGAGATGATGGGAGCCGAGAAACCCTTGAGTGTTGCTGTCTTCCACAGCCACTTTATTTTCACATTCTTAGCTTTTATCCACTGTCCCAAGGGTTCTGAATTTTTAAAACATTTTATTTAGCATTTTAAGTTGTTGCTTGTTTATTTGTTTATTTTGGAGTGGAAAGGTTTCTAGGATTTCTGGAAATAGAATTCTACATCTCCATATTTATGAATCCCCTCTCTGAAGAACTTAGCAGCTTCTCACTCTCTTTGTCTTCATTTTATTGTCTGTAGGCCTACACGTGTGTAGTTGAAGCAACCTCTCCCCTTGACTGGGGCCCACCCTCCCAACCCCGGAACAGGAGGCATGAAAAGCAACTTTCTACTGTGTGGAATGAAAATACTATGTGAGAATCTTGTATGAAATTGTATGTTTAACTTAAACTTCTATTTTTTTCTATATGCTTTATCATGTGCACATTATATTAGTATAGTAGTACATGTTTATAGTATATTAATAAATGAATATATACTTTTTTAACTGATAGGGGTATGTAATCACAAGAGTTTGGAGATTGTACTACCTTTTAAAGACATTAGAAGCTAATGCCTATATGCTTATGATTGCTATGACTGGAGAGAAAACATCCTGAAATTTGTATACATTGAGCTCTGCTTCTTCAGACTGAAAGTAAAAGTTCTGGCATGGGTAATAAAACAGATCATGTACCCCAGGGTGGTGGGGAGGTAATGTGCTTGCTAGGTCCAAGGCTGGGATACTGTGGCTGAGCTTCTTGAACCTGTTCTCTAAGACTCATTTCTACTCCTCCACTATAACCAATGTTTGCTCATTTCAATATTTCTATCTATTGCATAATAAGCTTTTCCACCGTTTTTCAGTCACCCTATTGATATCACAATGGTTTAGTTTCTGTGTTTAAAGGGAAAAAAACTAGAATTGACATGAAAAAAATATCATCAATTGCAAAAGCAAT
This sequence comes from Rhinolophus ferrumequinum, assembly GCF_004115265.2. Classification (NCBI taxonomy): domain Eukaryota; kingdom Metazoa; phylum Chordata; class Mammalia; order Chiroptera; family Rhinolophidae; genus Rhinolophus; species Rhinolophus ferrumequinum. Next base: position 30,287,140 of record NC_046289.1, read on the forward strand.
TGACAGCTCATGGTCCAAAATAACTAGTCAGAACTCACCTGGGTTCTCTCCAGATACCTGGCCTGGGGCTGTGTTTCCTGGGAGTCCCCACTGCCCTGCCAGCTCTCTGTATTGCTTGTTCTGTCTGAGTTCCCTGTCTGGGTTATGTTTTCAGATCTCTGAGAACACATTTCATTGTGGCAGTAGACACAAGTGATTCAAGAGAACCATCTGGCCGAATGACCACACTTTAAGAAGCCTTTAAACATGAGTTAGAGAGTCTAGGCGTTCTCCCCCATTTTGAAACTTCATTCCAGAACTTCATGTACCTTTCTGATGATAATTCTAGGACCGTCAATTCCCAATATGACCCCACATGGGAATGTAGGAAAATGCTTGGTCTAGGGCTGTTTACTGTTAACAGTCTTAGACTGTAGTACAGAAGGCTTAGATAAATATGCGTGTGTGTGTGTGTGTGTGTGTGTGTGTGTGTAAATTGGTATAATCCACAGCTTTTGTGCAGTCACAGGAAAGTTTCTAAATGCAGAATTGTGATGCTCTGGTTTATTAATGTGGAGGAAACACGGCACAAATGAACAAGACTTTGTGCTGCAATGCTTATGGGCACTGTTACCGCCATCACACAGACACATGTATTGGGCACATGTTCTAGCTGGGTCACTCCCCAAATAATTCACAGCTGAAGCTGATGTCATTTTTTTCTCTCAGAATCTTTGAGAACTCTGAGTCTATTAGAGTGGACAGAAGCAGGTTCAGACTGCTCTGAGCTGATGGGCATTATTACCTCCTGTTTGGTCAAGTGAAACAAACTGTGTCTCCAAATAGCCCTGTGTTTTCTGAGCCGACAGCCCCCCCCCCGTTTATATTTTCTCCTTAAGGGGGATATTTTTTAAAAAGCCTATTTCACAGAATCAGTTTTAGTGGGCCTTTTAAAATAGGAGGTGAGCTGGAGGTAGTTCAGTTTGTTTTAACAATAACTTCAGCTTATTGAAGCGAGCATTAGCGTATCATGTCCCCATCTGGCAGTCATTAGAGACAAGGGAAACTTGAGAAGTTTATTGCTCTGAGATAGCTAGTAAAAGAAATTGAAGACATTTTTATAGGACCCGAACATAGTGCCAATAAAATAAGGACAAGACCCATTTGTAGATGATAGGTGAGAGGAGGAAATCTTTGAGGAATTAAAAGGTCTTTGCTCTGCAGTATCCAAGATGGAGAAGCTTTCAGATAAAAGGTCTGTGGTTCGTATGCATATTAACTTATTCATTTATTTCCTCAGTTGATCAGTCAACCAGTGTTGTTTGAGCACCTGCTATGTTCCCAAATATGGTAAGTTCTGAGAATACAGTGATGAGCAAGACACAATCCCTGCCTTGAGGCCCTTCACATGGAAAGAGGTTATTGAGTGCAAGGGGATGGGATAAGGGGTAGAGTAGGCAGGGGATGATGTGCCAATGCATGTAGGGAATACCGGAATGCTTTCCACCTGACTTGTCAGGGTGGGTTGTGCCAGGCAGGTGGAGCTGGAAGTGTGAAAGCTGCAAGCAGAGAGAAAACAGGGTGTCCTTGAGAAACTGTAGGTGGTTCAAAGTAGGAATATCAAGAGGCAAATCTGGAGAGGTAAGCAGGGATACAGATCTTAAGGAGCCTTCCTTGATTCCTGGCAACGGGAAACCATTAAAATGTTCTAAGCAGGGGAATGCCATGATCAAATTTCCATTTTAGAAAGATGGTGCTGGTAGTAGTACCAGAAATGGCTTGGAGCTAGGAAATGGCTTAGGAGGCAAGTTAGAAACATGGTAAAGTAATAATCTAGTCAAAGGATAAAAGTGGCTGAACTAAGGTAGCTGATGTGGCATAGAGGGAAGTAAACAGATTGAAGATGTATTGGGAAGGTAGAATTAACAGGACTTGAGAATGGGTTGAATGTGGAAGGAGGAAAGAGAGAAGCTAAGGATAAATCCAAGGATTCTGGCTTCTTTTACTGGGTTGGAGAGATAGTACCATTCACTGAGATAATGAACACGGGGAAAGAGTTTGAAGGGGAAGACAATGAATTAAATATTAGATATCTCATGTTTGCCTGTGGAACATCCAATAAACTCTTAAATATATGTATCTTGAGCTCAGTACAGGGAACTGGCAGGACTTAGAAATTTTGGAGTCATCAGCCTATTGTTGGTAGTGGAGGCAATAAGATTTGGATGAGATTACCCCAGGTGGAGGGTAAAGAGAAGAGATCTTAGAATCGAGCCCCAAGAAACTAACCAATGTTGAAGTGATGGAATGAGAATGAGAAACCCATGAGGCAGTTTGAGGGTCACCGGAGAAGTTGGAGACATAGGGGAGAATGATGCTAAAGGGACCATGAAAGAAGAGAAGGAGGAGTTGGGAACGTATCCATTAGATCATTGGTGGTCAGGGTAAGAGCTCTTTCAGTTGTGTGACGGGAAAGTGGGTTGCAGAGTTGAATGGAAGGTAGAAAAGTGGAATCTGGGAGTAAGGATAAACTTTCTCTTTCAATATTCTACCTGCGAAGGGGAAGGGGAAATGAGATGATAAGTGGAAGAAGAGAGAGATAGGACAGAAGGCAATTATTTGGGAACTAAATGATAGGACAGAGTTGAGGTGATTCAAATGCTGATGAGAAACAGCCAATAGCAAAGAAAATGTTCATGAAACAAGAGGCAGAGGGGGTGAGGGTTAGAGAGAGGTCCCTGAGAAGAAAGGTTTGCCTGGGTCCAGAGTGCAGTGGGAGGGACTGGCCATGGACAGGAGGACAGACATAGTGCTGATTAACAAACAACCACAAAAACTCAGGTGCATACTCCAGTAGGTGTGGATGCTCCCACTTCTGGAATCAACTGGGGGTCAGCTAAGTGGCTCCATTTGTCTTGTCTGGACTCACCTGTCTGGGAATTCCTTCACTGCTGTTGTCTGATCTGGATGAGCCTCTTCTCCAGTGACTGGAGTAACTGGGCTGTGCCCCCCATGACCCTCAGCCTCATCTGGGACCAGTGGGCTGGGTTCAGTTTGTCCTTCTCATGGTGATGGCAGAGACACAAGAGAACAGGCTCCAACGGCCAAACTCATTTGCAGCCTCTGATTGTCATGCCTGCTAATATCCCTTTGGCCAAAGCATGTCACGTAGCTATGCCCAATCTCAAGTCATCGTACCCACATTGCAAAGTTAAATGGCAGAGAGCAAGGGTTCAGGGCAGGATGCAGAATTTCTTAACACAGGTAAAGAGAAATACAGTTTTGACATTTTGTCAAACACAGGAAGAAAAAGAAGTTTGCAAGTATCCAGGGAAAAAGACAAATTAAAGGCCTGACCATTCACTCCTCTTCCATTTGGGCCAAGGTGCCACTGCATTATTTATGTCTGGAAAGGTTAACACTTGACTGTGGTTAATGAGTAGAGCAGTCTGGAGGGGAACATGTCATGATAGGGTCAGCATTACCTTGTAAAACTTAACAACAGCAAAGTCAGCTTTATGGCTTTTATAGAGAGAAGGAAAGCCCTCCACCATCTCATGGAGTAGGTAGAAGCTGCTCATGGACAAAAGAAAAGAAAATTCTCTCCAAAGCTTCTTTATGAGAGTTAAGTATCGGACTATGAAAGAGTTTAAAAGTGCGTGTGAGGAGACAGATGTGTCTGCAAAAGGGAGGACAAGACAGCTGTGGGTTACATCCATATTGTACCTGGAAAGGCAAGAAATGAGCTCCTGGATCAGTGAAGTCACGTTTCCAAGGGCCAAACAGAAAAGGAAGTCCAAGGAGCAGGAACATGATCTGTGATAATGAGCATTCTCCCAATCTGTTTCAAACGTCCTCTGCCCTTTTGCTTCCTCTATTTCCAGGCAGAACAATTCTCCTTCTGCTTCGGAAGCAGGACTGAAGCAGGCTGCCCTTAGCTTTATAAATAACTGGCCCAGGTGACATGCTTATCTTCTGTGGATCTTGGCTAACATAAATCAGAGGTCTCCACGTGGCACCCCTTCTCCATTCACTTCAGTGTGGTATGAAGTATTCCGTTAGAGACATTGATGGAATATGGTGTCTAATTTTAACTAAACTAACTCTCAGAAAATGGACACATGACTTTAAAGTTTCCTGAAAAGAAATGGCAGTAGAAAGATTTTTCCCAGACAAACAAAGCAGAAATGGCCAAGCTGACCACCGTATAGGAGCTCAGTCAGCTGTACTGCACGATGAAACAGTGATCCGATCACTTCTGATGAGACTCAGCCAAATACAAATAAATGGAAATGATGAAGATTATTGAAAATACTACATATTTGCATCCACTGTCATAAATTATCACTAATGTGCCCCACATGTGTGTTGTACCTGACATTATGCTGAGTGTGAGTAGGAAGACATCATGATTAGTAGAATATCCAAAAGTGAAACATTTAGAACACAGACACAAACTTCTATAGTACCTCAAGCAATATCTTAGGCCAAGTGATACCCAGTTGAGTATTTTTTAAAATGTCACTATACAAACAATAAAAAAGCATCTTTTAAGGTTTCTTATTTAAGAAGCAAAAGATCACACATCTTTCTGTGTTCTTCCTTCTGTGGTTAAAAAAAAATGGATGGAACAGATGTGGAAAAGAACATGGCTGGAAACTAAAATGGATTTCTTTATTAGTAAATAATACGAACAGATACATAGAAAACATTGTTGAAAGTTAGAAGAAGTGAGTAAGGAACAAATTACACCAAGTGGGAGGTTAGTTATGTTTTGGGGTGAAAGTATAGAGGTTGTCTAAGTTAATGGCATTCCTCGGTTCTTTTTCAATAATTAACTGTGTAAAGAACTATCTTTTAGTGAATCACTAAAGGAACGAGGCTCTAAAGAAGACGTGTTCTCCACAGAAAATGACTCCTTGAAAACTGAATGAATGTTACCAAGATGGAGCAGGTGGTTTAATTGGAGGCAAAAAAGGATTTGGAAGTCAGGCTACCGAGTTGCCCCATGTGTGAAATTCATTTACTTTGTTTTTCCTAAACAAGCTATTGCTGCAAAGAAGTGGAAGCTAGAATTTCAGAGGGTGGTCTCAAACCTGAATGTTTGTTTGTCAGGAATGTGTGTAGGATTCACCTGGGGTCTTATTAAAATGCAGATTCTGATTCAGTCTATCCTGTCCTGAGTCTGCATTTCTGAAAGCTCCCAGGTAATGCTGCTGATGATCATGAACTGCACTCTGAGAAGTGAGACCTGAAAGAAATATACACTTAGGGTTGGTATTGATTTTATAAAAATAAGGTCATTTACAGGATAGTAATGTCTTTAGATTATTTTCTAGTGACATGTGGAGAGATCGTGAAAATCATTTGTACGCAGAGAGGTCTGCTGGCTGTCTTGTGGCAAAGTCCTTAAGAGTTGTCATGCATAAGGACGTGCTGTGGATTGTGCTTTTGCAAAAATATTATTTTTCAAATACATGACCTTTTACATAATGACAAATAGCTATTAGTAGAATTCTATCTGGCAGGGAATACATACATACATACATACAGACACACGCCTAATCTGTTCCTTAAGGTAAAAGTGGTAATTTACTAATGAGTGAGAAAGTAACTGCTCTTCAAAAGAAACTTGTCCTATGGAAAGAACATTGTGAAAACAGATTTTTTGATATTATGTGATTTTGTTGTTGAAGATGATACTGTACCACCTATAAAAACTTTCATCTCTTCACACTAAGAAACTGAGTTTTCTAGCGTTTAAAATTATTCACATGGTCAATTTTGAACACATTTTATAAAAATATAAAATAATAGCTATATTCCATCAATGTCCCTTCTGATTCATTTGTAGGAAAATCAGGTTGATATCAGAGAACATAGAAAGGTGTTAGCTAAATTCCCACAAAAACCTTTGCATAACTGGTGAATATGATTGAACAATGAACACCATGATTTCGTAAGAGACGCCCGTGGTGCTGGCTTTCCAGTTGCACCTATGAAGTATCTTTCTTTTCCTCTGACAACATTAAAACCAAGTAAGAAAACAAACCAAACTTAGAACTAAACCATTGAATGATTATATCACAAAGTCCTAAACCAAGATTTTAAAACATAATGAAGCATATTCAATTGCATTGTTCTCACCAAGAACATTAATAATATGTGACAGATTTTAGTAAGAATAAAATTTTACCATTAAAAAATAAAACAATTACTTAAAAGCATTATTTGTTTCTTTTTATCTTATCTTGTTTTAACTTACATATTTTGTATATTTTCATGTACATAAAACATTGGTGCAATAGTACATTTGAATAATTTATAAATAAATACATATACATTTTAAGGGGTTGTTTACTATTTTTTTTATTTAATGAGGTGTGCAATCCAAAAATATCAGAGGACATTGATGTAAATTTACACATTTAGAGACCATGAACTCTGAATGGTCGTGTTCCTTCATTCATTCTATGAACATTCATCACACACAAATACTGTCTTAATGAGTGCTGATTATATATATACATATATTCTAAAAGACATTTAATCTCAGGGTGATCAGATTTTGTTAGCAGTGTGAAACTATATAAATGGGCCATTGCCACAGAAAGAAGTAAAACGTTATCCTTTAGGTTGGCTTGAGCAGTTGAGCTGTGCCATGCCCCAAGTCCAGATCCCTCCTGTAGAGTACTCAGTAGCGTTCATTGCATCCCTAGCTAGCGTGCCTGGGGAAGGAATGTGAACGGAGGAGCGGACGTGGTTTCTGAGATCTTAACATGACTCACAGTGGGATCCCTGCTGCTGACTCACGAGGTCCACCCTTTAGGACTAGCCCTCTTCAGAGGAGCTGTGCAGAAAAGCTTAAATGCCCAATCAGGAGCTTTGTCTAAATGTTGCTTCATTTCTTCTGTTTAAGAGCTCTATCTCTTTGTTTAGAAAAAGAGTTTCTGAGGAATGCTTATCACAAAAATGGTTTGTATAAGTTGCCTCTTGTGGAACCATTGCTATGGCTTTGCTAAGATAAGTCTATTGTACATAATCACTACTTTAAAGAACTCCCAATGAGAAAACTCAATGAAGGGAGAGATGTTTGACTCTTATTTGAACACAAGCAAGAATTACTTTCTTTGTAGTACAAAGAATCTGGGGCAGAATCATGTGTTCAGGATAAAGGAATGGGTGCTTTTTCTCTCGCTTCCTAATTCTGAGATCAGGAAGAGAAGTAAAAGAGCTGGTGCTGAGAAAACGGGAGTTGAAACACAGGAGGAACTAAGTCATCAGCAGGCTTTACATGAGAAGAGAGCTAGCAGCTGAGAGAAGCCACAAAGCTTTGCAATAGAAATCTAGCCTGGAGATCCAGCTCCACACATCAGCCTTGAGACACAACGACTCTAAGGTGGAATTCATGTCAAAGTAAAAAGAATGGCTTAATCAGAATATGACTATGGGAAAAGAATTTGATTTAATGGTAATTAATAACTAATGTATACACAGAGAAAAAAGTCTTTCTCTAAGAAAAATGTTTATCCTCTCAGAGTAAACAGCTTTACTGTTTATTGTTGTTGTCAAGTTGAAATTTTAAAAGTATACTACATAATTAATAATTAAAAAGTAAAAAATAAATGATTATAAATCTGTTAGTATGGACGTGGGCAAAGAACCATTTGAGTCTATGGAAAAGTACTTGCCTAATAGATTGCACACAATGATTAAGGCTCTTCCTGCCACTTGGTGGCAATGTATGCTAATTGCAGGAAAAGAACCTACAGTTTTTATTTTTCTAATCCCAAATTTGAGGATGGCTATTCATTTTTTTCCACCTACTTGTCTGTCTTCTAAGGAGATACGGATTTTCAAAGCTATAAAGACAAAGAATGACAGGTTAATGGATTCAACAAATCATGATCCAGAATCTACTTGGTACCAGGCACTGTTCTAGGCACTAGGGATACAGAAGAGAATTAGAGAGTCACTGACTATGCTCTTGTGGTGTTTACATTCTGGTTAGAAAATACCTAATGAATGAATAAGATAATTTCTGATGTTGCTAAATGCCATATGAAGATAAAACCACAATATGGTATGGAGTGACTGGGAGAGTGCTCAGGAAAAGCCTCTTTGAGGAGCTGACATTTGAACTTAAAGACAAAATGGAATTCAGCCTAGCAAAGATCTGAGAGAAGAGCATTCCAGGCAGGCAGCAGGAACAGCAACTATGAAAGCCCTAAAGAGAGAACAGCTGTTTGTTTGTAGTGAGCCAAAGAGAGATTGGTAAGAGTTTCTTTCAGAGAAAGAGGCAGGGCCCAGATTATGCAGAGCTATAAACAGTAATTTGAACTTTATACTAAATGTGATAGGAAGCTGTGAAAAATTCAAAACAAATGGCACAATATTTTGTAGCTCCTCTCTTTAAGAGTTGGAGATTTTGTTCCCATCTCTGAAATTGAGGCTGGCCTTGTGACTTGCTTTGATCTCAGAATGTGGCAGAAATGATGTGATAATTCCAAAGGCTCAGCCTCAAGAGGACCTGTAGCATCTACCTTTGCCTTCTTGAGCTGCTTCTGCCACCATGTAAGAAATCCCAGGCTGGGCGACTACTACATGGTAAGTGACCATATGGAGAAAAAGGCCTGGCCAATAACCAACTAAAGTCCCAGATGTGTGAATAAGGGGAAATTTAGACTCATGAAACCTGAGAAGGTGTCAGATAAATTGCAGCCATGTGTGAGCCCAGACATTTCTAACAGAAGAACTGCCCAGCAGAGCCCAACCTAAGTTACTGACCCACAGAATTATGATAAATAATAAATAGTTATTTTAAACCACTAAGTTGGGGGATGATTTGTTATACAACAATAGATAACTGAAACAGAAGCCGTAGAATTTTAGGGGAGGGGGGCACATAATCTGATTTACATTTTAAAAGGTACTCTAGCAGGTCACACACAGAGGGAAACATTGGAGATTAAAGGGGAGAAATGCCAGTAGATATAAGATATCAAGGAAACACCAGGACTCCAACCAAAACATTTGTCCAAATGGAATACATTGCACATGGGCTAGACAGAATGTTCTCATTCAGAAATGACCACTGTGGGGTTTATTACAGCAAGGATGTATGGCCCACATTAAAGTTGAACTTAGAGCATCCAACACTTCTTCTGAGTAGAGCAAAGTTTGCTAAGGCCCCTGACAACCCTGCTTCTCTAAATGAAACTCCTTTTGCAGACCGACTGCATTTCTATAGAAATTGGTAAAGCCCTACGAGAGGTAAACCCAAGAGTAGAGTTTAAAACTAAAGAACAAGAATCCATACACGCTTTGCTTCTGGCTTTGGCCTCGTTGGAGCAATGAGTATCAGTCTTACTCTCCCACCACAAACAACTATAAAACAACACAAAACATTGCTGAGAGAAATTAAAGAAGACCGAAATAAAAAGAGAGAGATGCAATGTTCATGGTTTTGAAAACACAATATTGTTAAAAAGTCAATTTTCCCAATTGATCTCTAGATTTAATGTAATTCCAATAAAAATTCCAGGCATTTTTTTTTTTTTAGAAATTGATATGTCCATTTTAAAATTTCTATGGACTTGCAAAGCTCTAGAATAACAAAATAATCTTACAAAAAAAGAACAGTGTTGGAGAATTTTTACACTCCCTGATTTCAAGACTCAGTATAAAGCTACAATAATCAAGTAAGTGTGGTGTTGGCATAAAGATAGATAAACATATCAATGGAACAGAGTCAGGAGTCCATAAATAGACCCATACTTATATGGGCAATTGATTTTTAACAAAGATGTCAAAACATTTCAATGAGAATAGAAGGTCCTCTTTAATAAATGGTGTTGCAACAACTGGATTTTCACAGAGAATAGTGAATCTTGACCCCTATTTCACATTATTTACAAAAACCACTCTAGATGGTTCATAGTTTTAAACTACTCTTGGGGGTTTACCTCTTATAGTGGCTTTACCAATCTCTGCAGAAATGCAGTAGATCTGCAAAAGGAGTATTTCTGTGTCCTCCGGTGCTTGATAGGTATAATGGGGGATAATAATGTCATTTAGTTCACTAGTGTAGGACAAATGAGGTACCCCAGGACATAATCCAGCTCCCAAGTCCTAGAGTAACAGTCCCAGTTGTCATGAAGTATCTGCTTGGTCAGCTACTGTGCTATGCTTATATCTCTCGTGCAGACCTCATCTGCAGGGAGAAGTAATTAAGGTGGGCAGTCTTCAAGTGTTTCTAGGTCCTCTGGCCAAAACTCCATCTTTAAAAATACCATTTTAATACCAATCCTCTCTCTGACTTCTAAGACTACCTATCTTACTCATGCCTGCCATCCTCCTGACTATCCCCTGATGCGCAGAGAGATATTTTCATAGTCAAGTTTTAAATAAGCGTGTGTGTGTGTGTGTGTGTGTGTGAGTGAGTGTAAGAGCAACCATGATATGCAGTTATTACACCAATGAAGGAATTATTTTCTAAACCCTTCTCACCAATTTATCAGAATCCAAATAGAAACATAAAATCTGAAAACTGGAGAACTCACCTCAGTTATTTTGGATATAACCATAGTGAAACTAAAGGGCACATGAAGGAAAGAGTAAATCCCACAGAAGGAAAACTGGTGACAGGAAAAAGACAAGCATAAGAAAAAGAGAAAATCTTAAACTGAGAAAATCCGCTAGGTGCCTAATGACTTTAGTCTCTCTCTCTCTCCTTTTTACCTCGTGTTTCGTTCATGTGGGGAAGCAGCCACTTTTAGCATGGTAAGATGCGGGGGCTGAGAAGAATGTTTCTTTGTGTGGCAAGCCAACAGAGAAAAGAGTTTTGCAAAATTATTTTCTTTTCCTTCTCTGCATGTAAAACCCATTATAAAGCTTGAGGCCATCACTCTACTCTCGAGTAAAGGAAAGTATTTACAAAGAAAGCAGAAGAATGTCTTCACGCATATACACAAAAGAGAAAGCCAATTAAAGCCCTCAGTAGGGGGGAGTTTTGTGAGCTGGTTTCTGTCAGGAACAAAACTGCCTGGCCATAGACCAGCTTCCTTTAGACAAGGAGCCAAATCAGAGTCATAGGGAGGAGAGACCTAAGGAGTCTGATGGAATTTAACATCCACTGGCTTATACTCTGCCATCTCTTTCCAGGCCTTGTCGTGAGGGTGCCAGATAGAACAGCCCCAGGGAAGCCGAATTCTCCAATGGCCCAACGCACACCCCAGACATTTAATTACCCAGAGCAATTAGAATGAGAGGACACATTCTAATTCTGTCTCCATTCTTAGACTTTCCCCTCTGCACTCCTCATTCGATTCCTACTTTTCTATTTACGATTTTTTTTTTTTTGAATCCTCAAAAAGTAAAATCCTCTTACTTTCATCTAATCACTGTCACCTACAATTAACAGGAAGGGTTCTCCCCAATTATTTATCTCCAAAGTGAGGTCAGCACTTTGGGTACCATGCTGGTGATGCCTTAGGAGGAGAGTTAGGGCAGGACCCAGGCTGGGAGTCAGGGAAGGGAAAGGCCGGGTTGTATTTGGGGAGAAGACCACAAGGAGGCAAGGTGTGCTGGGAGCAGTGGGGCACAGGTAAAGAAACACAGGAGTCACACTTTAAAGGCAGAAAGCAGGCTGCCATTTCATACCAATGGAGAGGGCATCGTTATGGCAAAGGAATATGCCAATATTTTAATGTTGGACTGCTGATAGCTTTTAAGCCTCACCTCTCCCTATTCTCCTTGTGCCCACAAGAGGTAATGGAAAAGCCTGGGTGCACCATCCTTTTGTGAGGGCAGGAGATTCAAACCGAGCAAGCCTGGAAACTCCCACTCCCCTGACAATTCCAAACCTTCATGTATCTCACTTGTTCTGAACCTTTTTAGTTCTCCCTGAGTTTTCAGTGTCCATCTGATTCTCTTTTTGCCTCCAATTTTTATTTTATGTGCTCATGATTTTATTACCTGCTTTGGATATGATCATCTGACTTGAGCTGGTATTCCCCCTCAGATTTCATCCAGAATTTGATTTTTGCTACCACACATGAGGACTCTAGGTAAGCAATACTGCTACACACACACACACAAACACACACACACACACACACACCCTCAGGAATGGATAGCTGGCTAGAAAGAACAGAGCTATTGAGATATATTCAGAATCCAAGCTGAACAGATATCTTAACCACCAGGCTACACATTACCAGGAAATTACTTGTTTATAGAATCTGGTAGCACTGTCTTATTTTCTCTGGAAATAGGGCAGAATAGCTATGATCACTGGTGAAATAGTGATTTTATCAAAAAACAAAGGGACAAGTACTTGGCCCAGTAGGGTCTATTTTTCAGTTAATAAAGAATATGGGGTTTACTGAGAAGTGAGGTTGAAAATATTATATTTGGGTTATATACAACTCAGCACAAAAGACGCTGTAATAGTGGAGGGAACTAAATTGGTAGTTCTGGTTTTAGTTTTGTCACTTTCTCTGTGACTTTATGAAAGTCACCTCATTTTTCTGGGCTTTAGTTTCCTTATCTATAAATTAGTGAGTTTAGACCAATCTCTAAGGTTCTGCAAACTCTAAACCTTTAGGGTATATGTGAGTCAGGATAGTCTAGGCTGTGTTGCAGTAACAAATAAACTGAGAATCTTGGTGGTTTAAACTTAAAGTTTACTTCTCACTTCTGCAAAGTCCACTGTTGTTCTTAGGGCTCTCCAGAGCAGTTCTCTTCCATGATCCAGGCTGATAGAATTTCTATCATTTTGTGGTTGTACCTTCTAGAAAACAAGGCTTCCAAGGTCTTTGCAGCAAGCACAAGAGAAAACTGAGAGTCAAGCATTAACTTTTAAATGTTCTGGCCCAGGTGTGACAGAGATCACTTCCACTCACAGCCTAGTGACCAGTTAGCTCTATCTAACTGCGAAAGTGCTATGCAATGTGAAATAGCCTATCTCTGCTGTAGTGGCTCTAGGACTCTAGGCTGACAACATAGACTCACATCATATATGACCCACTTACCCAGATGTAGAGATTTTCCAGTGACCACACACACTACCTCCAAGAAGGAACTGCCATCTTCCAGAAATCGCTCAGGGCTCACAAATACATAGCACGTGACTGACCCCCAAAAAACTCATCACCAACAAGGCAAAATCAACTCAAAGGTCTCCTGACAGTGCAAAAGGAAAACCTCAGATGGTTTGGTTGAGACCTAATGAGGAGCAGCGGGAAGAAGATCCTATGTGAAGCTCACAGACCATAAGGATTGAAAATGGGCCCACACCTCATGATTCTTGTATTCCACTTTACCTAGTCCGCTGGACCAGAAGAGTAGATGAAAATAAGCTGCTTCAATTGTTCTTTCTGATACAGAAAAACAGATTCCAGTTGCAAACCAAACAAAGCTGAAGGCAGAGAAGGCATTTGCACCCATAAACGTGTCTACAGATTAGCTGTCTGGCCGGCTCACTGAAATTCTGCAATAAAGTTGAAATTCCTCCACGCTCCCAGCTGAGCTGAAGAATCATTATTTCTTTCATAGATCCTGGGTGCACTGTGCACTATGCAGCCTTTGTGAGTTTCTTGGGGGGGGGGGGCCCTCCTTGCAGAATGAGTCCAGTTTGCAGAAGGAGGAAAAGAGGGTTGGAGCAGCTCCACCTGCAGCCTGGGGCTGCCATGCCTGTGTCATGGATTATGCAGGAGTCCTCCTTCCAAGCCCTGGAATAAATCTTGCTGGTTGCTGCCCACATAATCTGAACAAATTTGGCTTCAGAAGGCATTAAAGGGCCCAGGAACTATAGAGAGGAAAAGAAGAAAAATGGAGTGGTCTTCCAAGTAGCAACTCAGTTTTTCCCTAGGCTGAGAGTTCAGCCATCTCTGCATCTTCCAAAAGTTCCACTGGGGAGTATTTTCATAGGCTGGGCTCCCCTGTGCTTTACTGAATGGCTCTCTAGAAAAATAGTTGTCTCTTTAGGTAACACCCAACCCACCTAGATAACTCCATGTGTAACTTCTCTTGGGAAAGCTATGCTTACAAAGAGGAGTGGGGACAATTCTCCGATGCTGGTCCATTAAGTAGCATTTGCTGAGGTGGGAGACTCCTGTGCTCTCCTTTCCCCACTTCCCCTTGCCCTATCCCTATCTCCATTGTTTGGAACATCCTCAATCCATTGGAAGCGTACCTGGGGTAAGAAGGCCCAGCTGGATCCAAAGCCTGAGTGAGGTTAAGCCATGTCAAACTCAATGGCGTAGCAGAAAATTGTTAAGACATGTTCTTAGAGATCATCCATTCTAAGGAATACAAGAGCCAGGAATATCTAGCTTAATCCTATAAGAAAACCTTAGTGGTCAGAGGAGGCTCTGAGTTCATCTTAGAGCTGACTATGTGATTTTATGTCCCAACCAGCCCACTTGAACTCACATCAATCTGATAATATGAATAAGAACCATTTGCTGACCAAGTTATGTGTCTGTCACTATACCAGGTGCATTTTTCTGTATGGATATAAGCTAGTTCTTAGTAAACGTACCAAACATGAAAGCCAAATTTGGATATTTATAAACTAAAATGAGCAGTTTATGGAGTTTCCTGGCGACCTTCGTCCAAGAGACCACTTAGTCCAGGAGTCTGGCTGCTGCCACACACTCTCGGGAACATGGGTGGAGTTCAGATTGTGCCTGTGGCTATGCAGAGAGCTAAGTGGATACACGGAGTTCCTGAAACTTTGGGGAGGACTGTGTTATCCATATGGGCTCTTTGTTGTCTTGAGTGGGTTATAATTTTCAGTTGCCGATCTTGAATTCATTAAGCTGCCTACAGACTCACACTTGTTTAACTCATGCAGCGATGCATTCTGGTTGTTATCACGCTGTTCTCCAGCACCTTCTTATCACCCAGTTCTTTTTACACTTGAAAGTAGGACCAAATCAAACAGATGGGCTTGTCTCCATTTCAGGGCAGGGCTCCAGAGATGAAGGGACCCAAACTACAAATACCTTTGACAAGAAAAGGAGTCACTTGAACCAAAATGGGAACCAATTTTGGCCACTAAAATCCTGAGTAAGGAGGCTCTGAAGTCAAGACACATCAGACAGCACGTGGACCACTAACAGTCATGGAGTGCATGTTGGGGAGATGAAACCAAACCTTCTGCAGAGCACGCAAACATCCCCTGTACCTGCAGAAAAGGAAAAGTCACATACAGAGAAGTCATCTGGACAGATGCCTCTCATGCCCCTTTGCTCACTTTCCACTCATTGCCACACTTTTTGTTTTCCCTTCACCCTTTACTCATTATTCCCATGCCATCTAGTCTCTGTCCCCAATTTTTAGGGGAAATCGTATTTATTATAAGCCTTACCAGCCACCTCCTAACCACCAACACCAACAGTCTGTGCTTAGACCTTGTTATGGGTTGAATTATGTCCTCCCAGAAGACATATGGAAGTCCTAACCCCCAGAACCTCAGAATGTGTCCTCATTTGTAGATATAATTAGTTAGGAGGAGGTCATTCTGGAATAGGGTGGGACTTTAATCCAATACGATTGGTGTCCTTATAAGAGAACAGCATGTGAAGACACAGAGACACACAGGGAGAAGACGCTCATGTGAAGACAGAAGGAAGAATTGGAGTTGTGCTGCTAACAAGCCAAGGAACTCCTGGGGCCACCAGAAGCTACTAGGAAGAACAGGCAAGGAAGAATCCTTTCCTAGAGGCTCTGAAGGGAGTGTGGCCTTGCCAACTCCTTGATTTTGGACTTCTAGTTTCCAAAACTATGAGAGTATCAATTTCTGTTTTAAGTCACCCAGCTTGTGGTACTTCGTTATGGCAGCCTGGAAACTACTAGAGTCCTCTTATTGAATTTTCAACCTGTTCTATTTACCACTCCTCTATCTCGAAACTCTTCTTTGTCTTGACCTCCTCAACTCAGCATTATGTTACTTCTTCATTGCTCTGTTCTTTTCTCCTCTCTGGCTCACATGTCTCATCCCTAAATATGCATGTATGTTCCTTGTAGTTCTGCCCTCAAATTTTACTCTTTTTGTGCTAAGCTTCTCCTTAGGTTTCAGCTGTCACACTCATGGAGGTCATTGTCCAATTGAGATTATTCACTTGTTGAGCACCTACTATGTGTTAAGCATAGAGTTAGATGCTACAGATGTAGGAGAAAATAACACAGCTGTTGGCCTAGTGAAATATTTAGCTTCGATTTCCTGTTCTCCAGCTCCATATTACTTACATCTCTATCTAGCACCTCAACCCTTATTCACCAGCCTTCCCAAACTGTTCCTCCACTTGGTTTACAATTTTGGTTAATTATTCCATCAGTCTTCTATTCTCCCAGACTGGTGACCTTGGCTTTATCACTGATTGTTCCTTTTCCCGTAACAATCAATCATCATGTCCCCTAGATTCTGCCATTACCTTGTCCCTCCACAATCACCCTTGTTTTAAACCCACATTAATCCTCATCTGAAACATTCTGGGAACCCCCTCTTCAGTCTCCATACCTCCCATCTCTCTCCCTTCTGAGTCATCTTATGAGAATAATTACTCTTCCTCAAGCACAGCTGTGATTAGGTATTCACTTTACCAAGCCCCTGATGGCTCCCCACTGACTGACAAATTTAAGTATAAATCACTCACCTTTGCATCTAAGGTCTTTTATGGCAAAGCCCTGATCTACCTTATCCCCTAACTCTTCCCTACTGTACCTTATACATCAATCAAATTAGATGACTTCTGGCAGTTTTCCATCTTCATATTTCTGCTCATGTTATTTCTTCTACTTAAAAGGCCTAGAATGCTTTTTCTCCCACTCCTCTAGCCCCACCTTTACACGGTCCTTTCACCAGGTGGGGTCCCTACCCTCTTTGATCTCCCATTACTTTTGGTTTGTACCTCTCTTGAGTTTGATTGTATTTGTACAATTTGAATCTTTGTGTTGTCCCCACAGCTGGACTATGTCCTATCCACCATGACAGATAAAGTTCTCAGATGTATGAAGAATGTACCAAGAATGAACAGTGTGTGCTCCTTTACAACTTTATTAAATGGTAACTCTAGGAGTGCTAACACACTGGGACACAATGATATTCCCTAAAAACTCTTCATGAAAACACAGAAGAAGGACTTCATATGGATCTGAGATGTCACAGTGACCTGTCTTTTGAGATTTAGTGATATCTGAAAGGAAATTAGAGAAAAAAAAGTGTGTCTTATAGAAGACCAACATCTTCACAGTATAAAATTATAAAAATAACAGTCAGTGTTTATGTATTACTTACTATGTGCCAGGCATTGTTCTAAATGATCCACATATGTCAATTCATTTAATCCTCAGAAAATCCTTTTTACTGGTGAAGAAACAGCACAAGAGGGTTAAGCGTCTTTTCCAAGATCTCAGCTAATTGGTGGTGGAGCTGAATCCCAGTTGACTGGCTTCCCAGTGTGTGTTCCTAAGCACGTAAGAACGACGTTATCTAGCCAGCCAGCTTCTCACTGTGCTGTAGGGACAGGAAGTGAGTTCTCTCCTTTGGAGCTCTGCTGAGCCCCAGGACACATCCTACCTTTCAACTTGCATGGTTCTGTCTAGGAAGTCACCCCCACACATAAACCAGTGTCCCTGGAACCTCCTAGGAGACATGTTTCACACCAAGCAGTCCTGGAGGGTCACTCCCCATGCATGGGGCTGCTGCATGGGCCTCTCTAAACTTGGAAATGATGCCATAGTCCCTGATCTGAGGATTGATAATAGCACGAATGTGTACGGGGTCTGGGGCTTAGATGCTCTGAAGAAACATGCCCACCATGTCTTCAGGTTAAGATGGCTGCCTTAGCTGGCTCTCGTTCCCCCAGACACCACCTGACCCTCCCATTTCCAGACCCCGCTCAGGAGGCATGACTAGTGCTGGCATGTAACATTGTGCAGAAGCCCTACACCTAGTTCTCTGACTCCACACCCACTCCCGTTTCCTACTCGTCTCCTTTACATAAAAAGTATCATGCATGAAGATGGACCATGGTAGAGCAGAGAGTGCAGACGCCATGGCTAGGCTGGGTAGGTTGGCAGTAGGAGCACGCCTGCTCCACTCACCCCTGGGATCATACAAGCTAGCATGGGTCGTGCTCCCATTTTGTACCAGGCACTGTTCTAAGGACTTTTTTATGTATTAACTTATTAATCTTCATAACAACTGCTCACTGAGTTGATTTTTTTTTCTTTCTCATTTTACATATAAGAAACCTGAGGCACAGAAAGATATGGTAATTTTGATAAGGTCATACAGATAGTTAGTGGAAGAGTCAAGATATGAACTCATCCAGAGCCCTTGTCTTAATCACTAACCTTCACTGAATGCCCTCCAAAAAAAGGGTATAGTTGTGATACCCTTTAGAGTCCTCTAGAGCACTTTAGAATCAGTTAAAGAGCTTTCCAAAATACCAGAGACTGAGCACCACCCCAGAAATTTGACTCCTTTGTTCTAGAGTGGTATCTAAAAGTCCATTTTTTTTTTTATAGCTCCCACAATGGATCCTAATGCTTTGGATTTGGGGAGGTTTGGGCATCCGTGTAAAGTACAATCATTCTTTCCACCATCCAGTCATCAAACGTCATAAGTGCCAACATATAAGAAAAGACAACTGAAAGGAGTCCCACCAAGTTTTGGCCAACTTGGACATATGAGCTTTGAGAAATGTCAATAACGGGCTGGCCCGGTGGCTCAGGCAGTTAGAGGTCCATGCTCCTAACTCCAAAGGCTGCCAGTTCGATTCCCACATGGGCCAGTGGGCTCTCAACCACAAGGTTACCAGTTCGATTCCTCGACTCCCACAAGGGATGGTGGGCAGCGGCCCCTGCAACTAAAATTGAACACGGCACCTTGAGCTGAGCTGCTGCTGAGCTCCCGGATAGCTCAGTTTGTTGGAGCACATCCTCTCAACCAGAAGTTTGCCGGTTTCGACTCCCACAAGGGATGGTGGGCTGTACCCCCTGCAACTAGCAATGGCAACTGGACCTGGAGCTGAGCTGCACCCTCCACAACTAAGACTGAAAGGACAACAACTTGAAGCTGAACGGCACCCTCCACAACTAAGATTGAAAGGTCAACAACTTGACTTGGAAAAAAGTCCTGGAAGTACACACTGTTCCCCAATAAAGTCCTGTTCCCCTTCCCCAATCTTAAAAAAAAAAAAAAAAAAAAAAAAGAAAGGTCGATAATATGATCAAAACATCTGCTTATATTTTACTTAATGTAGTTACACATATACATTTAAAATCATGCATTACATAGAGTAGCAAATTAACTTAGAAAAATTTGTTTTTTCATTCTCGTATCCCACAAAATAACTTTATTTGAACTCACATGCATTCACCACATCTTGTCTTCCCATCCCTAAAGTCACCTCTGGTGACATCTGCACAGGTTTCTGATACACATCACCTGCATGGCTGTTCACGGATTAAAATACACCAGTTTTTCAAAACAGGTATTACATAGGCATTGAAAGTTTTATCCCATGCTCTGAAAAATTCATTTGCATAATATCAGGACAGCTGGATATCTGTGTATGTGCTATGGGCAGGGCTGGAAGTCAGCTGGTAAGCTGGGTTTACTCCTCACTCCATTCTGATTGATCTGTACCTCATTCTGAGCAATTGTTAGATATTTCAAATATTACTTCTGCTTATGGACATTTTCTTGATTTTACACCCTACAAATGGACCCTGGATAGACCCTTAAAGTGAGTCTTAAAAAGGCTTATTTCCAATGACAGCCATACTTGCAATTGTGAGGTTACAAACTCAGCAATAATAAATGGAGCTAAAACTGATAAATACTAGCTAAATAATAATGGCACTAAAATTGTGAGATTACACACTTAGCAATTAATGGAGCTTAAACTCCATTCAATTTGTTTACCTCTCATTTCTTTTTCTTAACTGAGTCCATCAGAGGTGACCTCTATGTTGTTGGTTGAGGCAGTTTCTCCAGTATTTGGGGTTCAAAAGAAGGTAACTGAAGGATGTGTCTTCTGATGTGAAACACTTTGTAAGGCTTCCATTATAAGTGACTGACTCTTCCAAAAGGCAATTCACAGGGTGGGTGTGGGATAATTTCACTTTTTACCCAAGCATAAACATTTTTTAGTGAACCCCAAATAATGAGTAAAGCACTGTTGCTTATATTTCTACCGCCACCGGCCCAAGTGGCATCACTTCGAGTTTCTTTCCCCTCTTTCATTCTCTTCAGACTCACAGGTGATGGGCAGGAGAGCTCTATTCCTGCCCCCTCACACCTCTGCTCCTGCCATCTCCCTGCCAGATGTCCACATCTCTCTGCCAGCTCCCCACCTCAGTGGGGCTGTGATGCAGCCCAGCGGCTTCTGGAGGGTACTCATGTTTGAACAGGGATGAGACAAACCTCTGTAAGCTGCTTATTCTAAGTTGGGTCTGTTCTTCCTAGTCCACTGATACAGAAAATAATTACTTCTTAGAATCTTTGAAAACCAAATGGGTAACAAGAAATTAAAATCTAATTAAACGGATGTAGGCAGTTCTGTCTGAGCTGACAAACTCTTAAGCCACGGCAGTTTGTCAAAGGTTACGTTATCTCTGTGTCTCTGGGCACGTCAGGCTCCGCCTGGCTCTGAGCCCAGTGCTCCCTGCCCAGCATCCTTTTGTCTGTCCTCTCCTGGGCCCAGGATCCTCATTGTTTTGGGCAGAGAGGCTGGCTAACAGGCCATCTGTCAGTGGGGTTGCTGAAGGGCCTCCTGCAGAGGTCAGGATTCTCCCTGATCTTGAAGCATCAAACCAGTGTTTCTCAACAGGGGTGCTTCTGGCCTTGTGGCAGGGCAATTTCTTCTTGTACATCTCTGGCAGGGGCAGGGGGCAATACCACCCCCAGGTGAGAGCCACCATTTTGAGCCAACTCTATTCAACTACCAGCATGGAGCTGGCAGCCAATCACCATAAGCCTTCGACCCCTCAGCTCTGCTATGACAATCTCTTACTTAGACAGTGGTACCCTGGTCCATGCACGTGTTACCAGTCTGCAGTGAGAGTTCTGAGTTTACAGCAATTTGACATTGACACACAGTTTTATTGCATTTTCCAGGTTGGAAAAGCGGTTTGCAATGGATTGGAGGGAAAAAAAAAAAGTGGACCATTGTCACGCATTATTTGAAAAGTTCTTTCCTCAACCCTCCTTGCCTATTCTGGGACCCTGCTCTCGTCAATCCCAGCCTCATCTTGATGTTTGAATGTGGTTTCTAGCTTTGTTTGAAAAACAGAGGACTCTTTCCTCCCCTGGCCACATTTTTCCAGGAGGCATTTTTGGTTGCAAGAAACAGGTTCAGTCACATCACCTGGAGAAAAGGCGGGTGGGAGTGGTCACTGCAAAGGTTCACATGGAGAAGCTGGGTGTGTATCTACCAGAACTGACAGGATGCAAGGGAAGCAAGGTTCCTCTCTCTGCTTCCCTCCAAGGCTGCCTGACTCTTCTCAGTCTCTCTCTTTTCAGCTGCCTCTGTGGATTCTGCTCCTTCTCCACCCTGTCCTGCTGTGGGGGCAGAGTCCCAGAGAGCAGTTTCCAGGTTCTCAGCCTCACGTGGAAAGGTGCTGGCTTGGGTAGTAGGTGGCCATTAGCTGTGACTGGTTGGTCATCAGTTGTAACCAATTAGCCAATCAGCCACTGATATAACTGCCGTGGCTGCGTTGGTAGGTTGGCAGAGAAGCAGACGGCAGATTGAGGATCGTGTGGCTCCTGCTTTTGTGTTTCGACCAGCTGCCAGCGAGAATATAGTGGTAAGATTCCCCTATCTATGGCTCCGTGTGTGTTCCTTTTTGGCCTCACCATGTCTTGCGTTCTTTTGCGGGGAGCAGGAGCAGAGACCCCGCATGACACCTGCATTGGCCCATCCTGGCCTTTTCCAAAGTCATGACCTCAGCTCCACCTGCCTACAGCCCAGGCTCTGATGTCCTCAGGTTTAAAGTAATACAAAAGGGGATCTGATGGGCTCTGGTCATCTTTTCCTGCTGGGCCTCCGTCTGAGCAGGCTCCTGGAGTGGCTATGCCTGGGTCACTGCTCATTGATTTCCTCTGAAGAGGGAGGGAAACAGCACCACTTGGTAAAATGCAGACCCCCTAGGTAGCAAGGGCTGTGGAAGGGGCAGTTTCCCTGGAAGAAAGGCATCCTGGGTGGGTTCCTTCTGTCCAAAACACTCCTGTTTCCCAAACCAGATGGTATCAGACAGTCTGGCCGACTCCTGATTCACCCTGGTCTTCCGAGGGGCTCTACTGGTGGGTGCTGGACAACTGCTGGGGCATCACCTGTCAGATTGTGTGGCCCCGTGAAATGCACATAAGTGGACATTTCTCACTTGGGAACTATCTCAGCTCTGATGCTTAGCTGCTGAAAGAGGAGTGTAGGAGATCCCTGGAGGCATTTCCCACTGCCCTGCCTCGGTGTGGTAAATAGCTCCGTGAGGGTTAATTGGTTTTCAGTTGATGAAATCACAGCAGAGTTATCCATTGTCGAAGCTCGAAGCTCGTCAACAGCATAACAGAGTTTACTCCCTGGACACTTCCTCATTCCCTTCTGAGCCATTTCATTTTCTCAGTCTTGTAGGAAATGAACATTTGCATCAAAATGTCAGTGCCCCTTTGCAACCATGCCATAATGTTATTGTTTTCACCCCACTGTGAGGAGAAGTAGGTGCTGCAGAAGCTGCCACACACTCATGCCTATTCACTGGCTGAGCCCAGGGATGGGCTGAGCCCATTGCTTAGCAGGATGCCTGGGTGGAGAGGCATTTCTACCCTCAAGGACCCTCTCCAGTCGCTGGCAGGGGACCTTCTGACGAGCATGGCGTTCCTGTTCCCATGACAAGGCCCTAGGAGTTTAGACCTCACCCCTTGACCTTCTCTGAGTCAGGGACAAATGCCAGCAGTGGACAGGACCCTAGTTAACAAGCTGCGGTCTCCTCCACACTGTTAAGCATCATACTGGCCCCATGGGGCAATTCAATGGGTCCCTCACTCCATTTCCAGCAGAGGACAGGCTGCTTCTTGCCCCTAGGATAAGACTGAGGAATAAGATCAGACGTCAAACCTAGAGAGAAAAGTCAAAGAAAAACCCTTGCACTGTGTTTGGTCTGGGCTACAGGGGCCTGCAAGAGCTACCAGTCAAGCGTTCTTTTGTGTGACCTTCTCTGGGGCCTTGGCGCCTGTGTATGGTCGCAGAGGTCCTTTCTCAGCCTCAGCGTGCCTCTCTTTCTCAGCCTCCTCCCCTTCTCTTTCTTGGTAGCTTTTCACTTTAGAGATCATTAGTAACACTGCGCCCCACCTCCCTTCTCCTGGCTTGGACCAAGTCGAAACCAGATTACTTTTGCCATCTCTTGGACCAGTATCTTCCACAGTAGTTCCTCCTCCACAGCAGGAAGTTAGTCCTGGGACAATCTGTTAGAAACTACCATCTTCCCAAATCACTCCCTTATACAATTCAATGTCTGACCTTCAAACAATGGCCTGTACTTTCCCTGATTATCTTTACATGGCAATAAAATAGGTATCAAAAGATGACTGGAGAGAATGCATCTGCTATAAATTGTCAGCCTGAAATGAATCCATCTAGGTAGTCTCTAAAACTGTGAAGCAGAGAGAAGTGTGGGGGCGTGGGAATGGGGGAGTATGCCTGAGGATCCAGGGGGTGCTATCCCACACCTCTGCTGAGGGCTTAGTAAAGCAGGTGGTGTTAAGAGCTAGTTAGTGGTTGAAAGTACACTGGGGCTCTGTAGTACTATTTCCTAGCCCAGACATCTGCTATTTAGCATCAGACTAATGGAGAAGGAAAGGGCACAGGTCTCTGCAGGGGGGCCGTCTCCAAGGATAGGAGTTAGTCAAGGACACTAGGGCCAGGTAATCTGTTACCTCTGGGAAGCGTGTAACAGTGACTAATACCCCTAGGGTTACGGATGCATTTATAAATCTGATATTAATACTCACTACATTATTTATGATCCCAAATATAAATAATTCAGTGTGTCCACATTTAGCAGGTTTCTGTTTAAAAAGCAGCTTTGCCCTGGGTCTTGGCTCTTGACATTGATCCAGGAAGGACTGGGAGAGAAGCCGCTCGGCTCATGTTCCGTGCCCAAGGTGGCTAAGTGCTCACTGTGGGGAGTGATTCAACCCAGGTTCCACCCTGACGTGGGGCATTCATTCAGCACCTCCGCTACACTCTTTCTGTTTAGCCATCCACGTAATGAGGACAGTTGCGCTCAATGGTCTCTGAGGTTCGTTCCTGTCTTGAGATTCTCAGGAGAATAAGAACTAAATAAAATCATAAGAAAAGATACAATATCCATGGCCCAAAATGGTTGCGCTTGACTGCCCCAATCCTGGAGTGAGCTGTGCCCAGGTGGTTGGCTTCAGGTTATGACTTGCCAGTGGTCCCGGGCACAATGCTGGGGCTGCCTGATGCCTTAGTTCCTGAGGTGTCTACCTACTTGCATTGTGGGGCTCTATGTCTTTGCTCTCTGTAAGATACTTGAGGTCAGAGATTTGTATTTATCTTTATTTATTGCAGCACTAAGCACAGTTCCCAGTACATAGTGGGTCCTCGTCCATGAACAGTAGATGAAAAAGTTCATGAGGCAGGGATGCGGTGGCTGTAACTCCTGCTCCTTTACCAGTCTAATCCATCTTCATTGGCTTTCCCAGAAGTTCACCTCTCTGTTCTTCATTCCAACAAGGTCAGTCTATCTCTTTTACCCTTGTATGCCCAGAGGACTTTTGGAAAGTTAAAAAACAACCTGCAGCTCGGCAAAACCCTCATTTTTTGCCTGTGGTTGGAGTTGAGCTGATTTCCACCCTTCCTAACAGTTGACCTCCCATTCCTTGGCTACGGAAACAGCAGGAGATGGAGTAGCTCAGGCAGCTGCAGGAATCTGCCAGTCTTGCGGCCTTGGGCAGGTCAATCCCCAGCCTGTTTGTTTATCTGCAAAACAAAAGGATAAGACTCAAAGATGTATAAGGCCATTTTCAACCCACAATTCTTTATGAAAATTAGGTGGGGAGAGAGGCAGTGGACTTGCTTTGAGTAACCCTAGGTTTAGTGGCACTCAAAGAGAAATTGTCCATGACGGCTTAAATGGTGGAAGATTATTGCCACAAACCCCAGACCCTGTGAGTGAATTGCTCTGTTCCGTGGCCAAATAACTCCAGGTGCATTACTGTGGGGGGCGGGAGGGGAGGAAGGCTAAAATTGGGTGATAGGTAAGCTCTTGGCAGGAAGAAGCATTTAGGAGAAGTTAAAGCATTTCGGGTGTGAAAGCTGAAGTCTGACTCAGCTAAATGTTCCTGAGTGCACCTATCCTTAGATCTTGTAGGAGAAACGGGGAATCATTCTATTTTCAAAGATAGTATGAGCCAATGGAGACTCAATTACCTCTTTTGAGAGTGTGTTCTGGCTTGTGATCATGGGCGCAGTTTTCTTTTAATTGAAGTCTCTCTTCATGGGGCCCATTTCTCCTTCTTTAATCTTTTGAGTTAATGGTGAAGCCCTAGCCATGGTTAGGAACCAACCTTCCTGACACGGCCTCCTCTTTCTCCAGGAGGAAAATACCTTAGGATTACAAGGACTAGAAGCATTCCCCCTCCTGTTCATGTCTCTTTTCAGCACCATTTTCAATTACTGTACCTCCTTTTCAAAACACAGTGATCGAAGGTGAAGTGTTAACAGCCCCTCCAATAGATATAGGTGTATTTTCTGTTACCCTGCCCCCAAGTTGTATGTTTGCTTTTAAATAACACCAATTTCTAACTTAATTTAGCTGCTGTTTCACTGTGATTCCTAGATCATTTTCTCCCCAGAAATGCCTGTTTCCGTTCTATGGTGCTCAACTCATTTATATATAATGGCATATAATGACACTGAGAAATAGTAGGCAATGATGATTGTGATGTTCATAATGAAAATGAAAAACAAATGATGATGACCTAGTGTTGGTGACAGTAAATGGATTCTTGGGATGCACTAATGCTTGCAGAGGCATCCCCTCCCCTGGACTGCTCTAGTCCCAGGAAGCTATAGAAAGGGTCTCAAGCAACTGCCACTCAGTATTGTTCTATGACAATTTGTTTGGTCACAATGATCTCTAATGTCCTGGGGGCATTAATGTTTATTGTTAAGCATTAACACATCCTTACCGTATTTCTCCGAAAATAAGACATAACCAGAAAATAATTTTCTGGCATGATTTCTCAGGACACTCATAATATAAGCTCTATTCCAAAAATAAGCCCCAGGTAAGATCATCAGCCAGACGGATGCATTTAGTACATCCATTGCAACACATGACGGACATATTGAATTATACAATTATAATATTAATATATAATTAAATATAAATAAATAGTTGACATTAATACTTAAAATAAATGATAATCTAAATTATAATTAAGTATTTGTAAACATCCAAGCGGGGCCTTTGGACGAAAGATAAACTCTCATGTAAACAGATAAACTCGAGATTTATTGACAAATGACCAGAGTACAGACACAACGCATGAATAACATGCACACTTGATAACGAACGGACGTGGTTGTGTCTAATATGAATCTTCATAATTCAATATGTCGTGTGTTATAACAGTTGTACTTAATGCACTCATGTGAAATAATGAAACATTTTCTGAATTTTGGTGCCTGCAATTTTTCGTCGCTTTTGTGTGGGCCATCATTCTTAGCTGTCATCATTTTGTTGCCACTCCATTTTGTTGTCTCATAAGTCTTCAATTAACACTTGATTTAATGGTAGATTTAAAGGGAATAATATTTTGACCCCCAGGCTAGATGAGTGCAAAAAGAAAGAGCTATTCCGTCAAGTACAAAAAAGGAATCGTGGAGGAATCCTGGGGCAAGAATCTTACAGCTTCTGCAAAGAGAAGAAGTGGGATCTCCAAATGGTCTGAAAATGGCAAGCAGAATACGATAACCACAGTCAACATGTGGACGAGGGAAATGCTAAGGTGCGCAAATGTGGATCAGGTCGGCAACCATTATTTCCTGAGCTGGAAGACATCATCTGTGAATGGACTGCTGACAGGAGAGCAAAGGCTTTGGCTGTGTGCAGGGCTGACATTCAAGCATTTACCCTTGCAATGGTACCACAGTTAGAAATATCCCCAGAAGAATTCAAAGCATCCCAACACTGGCTGAATGGCTTCCTTCAGCGATAGGAACTGTCTCTAAGATTGACAACACTGTTCAAGCTGGAAGATAATGAAGTTATTAAACATGCACTTGCATGCAAGTCCTTTGTTGATGGCATCGACTTTTCTAAACACCAGCTCTCCAACATAATTGCTATGGATGAAACTACAGTGTTTATGGGCCAAGGATCTCAAACGACAATTGATCAGAGGGGTGCCTCGTCAATCTACAGTCCCTCCACTGTTATGAAAGTGCACGTGTTACCTGTATTTTGGCAATGCGTCTGGATGGCAAGAAAGCCCCACCTCTAATCATCACTAAGGGCAAGAAAGATAAGGTTGAACATGTTTTAGGCATTTATGTCTTGAAACCAAAAAAGCCTGGTGCACACAAGCAGTTATAAGGACGTGGGTCGATTTAATGCTGCCACTTGTTTTGTGAGGTGGCCATAGAGGTCTGCTAGTCTGGGATTCAGCCAGCACTCAGCACGCTAAAGACATGAAGAACTTCCTTTCAGAGAGAAGAATAGATCAAATAATGATTCCCACAGGAATGACTGCCTATCTTCAGACTCTTGATATTTCAATAAACAAGCCATTTAAGGACAATTTGCACATGGAAATCAATGACTACATTAGAATGGAGAGAAATCAGCATGGAAACTTTGTGAAGCCTAACCTGCAAGAGGTCGTGACTTAGGTGAAGAATTCTTGGGATAAAATCACTGACAGCTGTGTTGCCAATGCACTACGAGCAGCTACATGGACAAGTGCTCATTTAAGGAGAGCTCTATTGCTGGACATGAGAGATTGGGGCCAATGGTTCTACAGGAAATAGAGTCGCAAGAAATTCAAGGCTGGAATTCGGGGTTTGGAGAGTTATGACGATGTTCCAGAAGAAGATGACATGACTGTATTTGAATAAATGCAGATTTTTGTACATGAATAAATGAATAAGTGTAGCTTGTTGTACATGAAAAAATAAGACATCCCCTGAAAATCAGCCCTAATGCGTCTTTTGGAGCAAAAATTAATATAGGACCTGGTCTTATTTGGGGGGACATATGGTATCTTACTCAAAGACTTTGGATTTTCTGGCTGGTCTCAAGCATTCAGAGAGAAAAACCAGAGAAGACAAGTGGGTGCAAACCTCACTGAGGGCTCTGTGTCGTT
Organism: Rhinolophus ferrumequinum; assembly: GCF_004115265.2. NCBI lineage: Eukaryota > Metazoa > Chordata > Mammalia > Chiroptera > Rhinolophidae > Rhinolophus > Rhinolophus ferrumequinum. The sequence goes on from NC_046289.1 coordinate 30,315,527, forward strand.
AGCGGCAGGGGAGCCTGTGCTGAAAGGACTCAAGTGTGAGGGCTAGCTCCAATGGTGGGGTGGATGTAAGCACATTACTGCGGCAGCATAACAAGCCCGCGGCCTAGACTCTCCTCTCCAGCCTCAGTCTCCCCACATATGAAAAGGAGATCATCCCGCCTCAGAAGTTACTCCTCTGTGGGTGGTTGGCTGTGCGGGCAACTGGTGGGTTTTATTAAAGATATTTTTGATGCTTTCTGGAGTGTCTTTCCATTGAACTCAGTATGTTTATTGGACACCTGCCAGCCAGGCACTTTGCTAGGCACAGGGAAGAGGTAGCGATAAGATGACAAAGTTCTTGCCCTGAGACACTGAAGCTCGGCAAACTGGGGAAGGAGGGAGTGGAAGGCAAGGCATGGAGAAACACAAATTAGGAGGACTCAAGGACGAAGAAAGCCTGTGAGTTTACTGAGGAGGAAAAGATCACCTTTGATTTGAATTGCACCGTAAAGAAGAACATTTTTTTTAAATTATAGATGTTTTCAAACATATTCAAGAATAGAGAGAATACGATAATGGACTCCCCTGTGCCAGCCTCGAACCTCAACACATTGTTTCATGTAAAACCCCAAGCACTTCCCACTACAACCCCCACTGGACCATTTCCACTCGAATCCCAGAAAGCATATCATTTCATAGGAATGTACCTCAATAAAGACTCTATTTTAATATAAGCACAATATAGTTATTATACTTAAAACAATTTTCTTAATATCATCAAATATGTAATCAGGACGTATTGTCTCTAAATTTTTTTTTTATATACTTGGTTTGTTCAAACCAGGACACAAACTAGGTTGCTATGTCTCTTGAGTAGTTTCCTCCTGTCTTCTTTTCTTGCAATTTGTTGTTGTTGAAGAAACTACACTACCTGTCCTACAGTTTCCCTACATCTGGATTTTGCTGATTACATCTCTAGAACATTTAATGTTCCTCTGTCCCCTATAATTTATATAAATTGGCGGTTCAGTCTAGAGCTTCATCAAGTTTGGGTTCAATGTTATGGGCAAGACTCAATAGGTGGGGATGGGCCTTCCATCAGGAGGGTCACAAAACCTGATGGTCTCTTTCTGTGATGTCAGCAGACGCTAATAATCGTCACTAGGTGTGATACTCTTTTGCTTATTATGGGTAATAATGATGCGGATAGTTGCTTTGCAATTATTTTATAACCCAGACATGTATGTCTCTTGTGTTATATCACGTTTTAAAAAACAATGAACATGGTCATTTTAAGAGGCAGCATGGAGCCACTGAAGGCTTTGTGCGTTTTGGCCACAACTGGTCAAATCCATCATAGAAAGCAGAGTGCCTCGCGGATTAAAGTGCCTAGCTGGGCCTTAACAGCTAAAATTCTAGTTTGTGAAACCCACAGGCCAAGTAAGCAGTGGTTTAATTGAAGCCTACACTCGTGGGCCTACCCTTTGGAGTACTTCCTGTTATAGAGTAGATTATGCTTCTGCCTTCCACCAGAGTCATTTCAGAGGGTGCCCTGCAGCCCTGGTCAGGAGATATGTGAAAGACCCCTTATCTGTCGATGTTTGTAATAAATACGAGTATATTTCTCAGGGTGGGTATTTCCAGCAGTTAATTAGGAATGAGTGAACCTCTGCCAGGGAAATTTGTGCATTTTGACCAATTAATACACGGCCCTGGGGAAACTTCCAAATATGAGAGAGGGAGGAGTCTCATGTAGTCATCAACTACCTAACTTCAAATTCCAGAATCACTTCTTATAAGCTAGGACACTGTTGGTGAATTACTTAACCTTTTCAAGCCTCAACGTTCCTCAACTGTAAAATGGGGTAATAATAGTACCCATCTCTCAGTGTTGTCTTGATTAGTAAATGGATTGATGCTTACAAATCAGCAGGCAAGTAGTAAGGAACCAAAAAATGTTGGCTGTTATTATTAGGCAGTACATGATTCCTCTGACATTTGCATCCAATACCTCAGAATAGCAAGCCTTGAAGTGCAGCCTTAAAATATAAATTGATGAAGCTACCGTCTTTCCCCGAAAATAAGACCTAGCCAGAAAATCAGCTCTAACAATCAGTGTATTTTGGAGCAAAAATTAATATAAGACCCAGTCTTATTTTACTATAAGACCTGGTCTTCATGATATGATATAACATATAACATAATATAATATAATATAATATAATATAATATAATATAATATAGCATAACATAACATAACATAATATAATATAATATAATATAATATAATATAATATAATATAATATAATACCAGGTCTTATATTAGTCTTTGCTCTGAAAGATGCATTAGAGCTGATGGTCTGGCTAGGTCTTATTTTCGGGGAAACGGTAGGATTTAAAAATGGTTGCCTTCTTAAATCTCTGAAGGGACTTGGCTATGACACCAATGTAGGTCAAATGGTTTCTTTTTCCTCGTTTTTTCTTGCATTTTTCATAGTAAGTCGATTTTGTATATTCAGGAAACTGATGAACTTTCTGAGAGTCTGAGCAGAGATAAATTATGATCATCACACTGATTGTCAGACTGCTCCTTGGACCCTTCGCCAGAACCCTGCCAATGCCCCTGTGGGAATTGTAAAGTCATTAGAAACAAAGATGTAATTAACATCCAAAACAGGCAGGGAGACAAGTTGTCAAACTTTGTGATCTGCAAATAACTGAGAGGCTAAGATCACTGAAAAGAAAATTAAAACAGCAAAAGCCAAATTCGCCTGACTTGTCCTTTCCTTTGGTTTAATGACAGCCTAGCTTGAAGCTCATTGATGGAGATGGGGACGTGATGGACTGAAAGCATCTCTAAAATTAGGTCCCTCTTTCAGTGTAGATGTGATTTCCAAAAGAGATGTTTTCCGTGATTCTTAACGTTGTTGCTATGTAGTCAGTGATCCATCCCCAGATATGTATCGAGCACAGTGTTGGTGTTAGGTTCTGGGGAGCCAGTGATAAGCAAGACAGACCTGTGTCTGGCCCGGGGGACTTACATGCCAATGGTAGAGACAAATAAATGAGCAATTACAATATGAGGAGAGATAATATAACCTAAAAAGAACCCAGTCTAATTAATGTCCAAAGGCAGTCTAGGAGGTAGTGTTCAAGGATTTAATAAGCACCAAGAATGGATACCATTTCTACCCCCGCGGCCATTGCCGTGGTGTCGTTTCTCACCACTTTGTGCCTAGGGTCTCCCATCTATGCACAAAGAGCAGATTACTCTCCCATGAAGATCAATTGTATCATGTCAGGTACCTGCTCAAAAACCTTCTGGCACTTTCACACTGACAGAGTTAAGTTTGAATTCTTTAGCCTGGATCTAGAAGCTGACGTACACATTTGCAAGTATTAGGTTGGTGCAAAAGTAATCACGGTGTTTGCAATTATTTTTAACCTTTGACACAGCGGGGGTGGGGGAGTGGGTTTATTGCACAGTTTGCTGCAGGGAATGGTTGGGGAAGAAACAATACCGAACGAGGCATAGACTCAGGGACCTTCTTTCTTGTTTTGTCCTCTCCTGGTGAGCGCTTGGCATCCTCTGAGCTTATACACCTGCAGCTGGGAGCCTGCAGGGACCTGGGCTGTACTAGGTGTCCAGGTCCTGATGCTGGTTGGACTCTCCTTCATCTCAGCACTCACAGGTCTGATGAATATCCTGCATATCAGTTACAAGCAACAGTGGTCACTCTGGTTAATGAATGTCATCCAGGGATTGAAATGATCACTGATCCTAAGGCAGCCAAGGAAAAAAATTTTAACCAGAGTAGATCAAATTTGTCCTAAGCAGGAAATACATTATAACCCCTCAATCCCAATGGCTTTTCCACCTTTTATGTCAGCTCTCCAAACTTAAATATCGACTATGAGAGCACTTATGACATTGCATTTTAATCACCTGTCTCCTTGATATCTCTCTGGTCCACCAGACTGTAGAATCTTCTTCAGAAGCCATCATTTATTCATCTTTTAAACAAAACACCTGCCATAAAGCTTTATACACAACAGGCACTCAGTAAATGGTAAGTAAAGTCTGTCCTGTTGCTTTACAAAGCCATTTCTGAGAACCTTAGGTCACAATAATTTGTCCTTTCTCTGAAGTTTCACAACCGTGATACGTCCTATTCATGTATTTTTTTCAGTTTTATAACTTTTAAGTGAGTTCTAAAAGTTCATTGGCATATTCTCTATTCACAGAAAAAAACAAAACAAAACATTATAAGTGCTGTTGTTTCCTAAGCTAGCTATTTTTAAACCATCATGTTCAACTCAGCAAACACTTATTGAACACTTACTTGGTCTGAGCTGGGCTCTGGAATAGACACTGGAAATTAAATGGTGACTAGGCCCTGTCTTCAAGAAGCTTACAGTGCAAGAGAGCAGGTTAATTACAGCATCTGATGGCAAGTAAATGGCACAGGGGAGGGAATCCTTGCACTAGTGGTGGGTACTAAGGCTTCACAGGGAAGGTGAGTTAAGGGCCACCCAGGTGATGAGACTGGAAGATGGCCGGACAGGAGACTGACAGACAGCGAGGCCTGAGGTGCTGCCTGAAGAGTCTGGGTGGCAGGGTAACTGTCTAGGGGACTGGGGGAGCTGAGATGAGCTGCTGGTGAGTACATGAGAGGACAATTACAGACAGGCTTTAGGGCACACTAAGGGGCTTGGACTTTATTCTGTAGACAATGGGATGTTTGGGGCAGAGAAATACTGAGATGATTCCAGTCTGGTTGCAGACCGAGGCGTGGGTTGGGGATGCAGCAGCCAAAGAGGGCCAGGCAGAAGGCTGCTGCATAGCCCAGGTGAGAAATTGTGAAGATTGGAACCAAGGCAGTCCCAGCTTCCCTGAGCCTTTCCTGTTTGCCCCAGTTGCCTTTTCCTCCACTTCCATTCTCCCATATTCTCCAAAAGAGTGGGCAGTAGGGTCTAGTGACGTTGAGGGTGTCTGCGTGTCACGTGGACGTGGACATTTGCAAGTCTGGTGTTTATTAGTGGAGACCACTCCAGAGTGTCTTATCTCCCGCTAATACTCTAAGGCCTTTGAGGGAAACAGCTGCATCTTATACGCCTATCTTTCTCCCACTCTCCACTCTAGCACACTGCCCTGCATATATGTCTACACTAATGAAGATTCACAAATACAGATGTGTCGATTCATCCATATATTTTACCATTAATATGTGCTTTTGGGGGGAGGATCAGTGTCAAGTGAACATTTTGTTCACTGTTGACATATGTAAACAGAAACATTAATTGAAACTACACAGTATTAGTGATTTTAGTCTGACAGATATGTGGCATGAAAGCAGGGCACGGAGTATAGCCTGGACGGGGTCCAGAGCTCACCTTGGCCCTGAATCAATCCTGCTGCCCATCATGGGTTTAGTTAATTTCTTCAAGTTTCAGACGAAGCCTCTGACTCTATATCCAAATAGTAGCTCCCATGAACAGAGTAAGAAACCGGCAATAATCAAATTCAATTATCAAACATGGCCCATGATCACAGGGTGTCTTTTTCCTTTTTTAATTCAGTAAGAAGAGCATTCCCCAATATACTACACAGGATTCATAACCTCTAGAGATTTCAAAATGGCAAATCAAACTGAAAAGCATCCACTCTGAGGATGTAGGAAGTGCTTTGGGATCTTGCTGCACCCCAGGGCCCCCATTAAAAGCCTCATTTTCACTGTTCTGTGGGAGGGTGAGGCAAACCTGCCTCTCCTACAGAATCTTATGATTGAAAGCTCTGCATTCCCTGGATGTTAGACAGAATTGGTAAATCTTGCAGTTACTCATTAAACCAACATTTATTGACCAACGATATGTTTTAGGCACAAAGGTGAAAACCAGAAAAATAATGGAAAGTGTCAAACAGCCCTGGATTGACTCTAGGTGCCCCTCTGTAACCAGGGGTAAGTTGCTTAACCTTTTTGAGCCTCAGTTACTTATCTGTAAAATGGGGACAGTAAAACCCCCTCTGTGGGGTGTGATTAGGATTAATGAAGAGCTGCACCCAACTTGCAGGTATTCATAAAGTGAGTTCTCTGCCCCTGCCTTGTAGGGATCTTAAAATCCACAAGTGAATACAAACATCAAATAACTAGAGAATCACCTACAAGCAGAGAATGATGTTGCATTAATTTATAGCAAACTGCTCAACATCAAACAAGGGAGCCTGCAGCTGCCCGGAGAGGAACTGCTCAGAAACTCAAGGTAATTTTTCCAAAATCCATTCTAACCCAGTGTTGACATAAATTCATCTTTATCTTAGCTTCAGCTTTGTGGCACTTTAAAAAATCTGTAATATTAAAAGTAAATTAAACACTGCATATGACTAGGCATTGGAGGTGTTTAGGGAGCAATTTCACAGTTGACGACTCAAGCCTTCCTGTCGGACGAAAATTCACATTTCCCCAGGGGTGGAGAAGCAGAGTCCCAGTACTGGGGAGGAGACGAGGACACGGGCAACGTGACCTGATTCAGGAAGGTGAGAACTCAGAAAGGGGGCGCAGACATGCAAGAGAGATATCATTTCCTGAGCCTTTAATGGGCCACATAAACAGATACTCTTGGTTACAGAAACTAGGTCAGGAAATGGGGATTATCCTCCCACATTTGCCATCCTGCAGCTAACTCAGATATGGAGGTGCACCAGGATTCGAGGGCCTCCATCTTATGCCCTCGCCATGTTGCAGTCTCCTTCACCACCACCACCTGTTCCCATCGCCTGCCCTCTGGTGTCTTTTGGGATCTTTGTGGAATGTGTGGTATGCTTTGTAGAGTACAGGTATGTTAGAGATGGAGCTTCTGATTCTCAGCAGGAGAAGGACGTGGAGCGACTTCTCCGGTAGCAGGAGGAATCCCAGATGAGTATTCCACGTGCTCCAGTCTGCCCATCCATGGGGTAGGACTTGGCAGAAACAGGGCCTACGGCCCTTCTGGGTTTTCAGTGGGAGACTGGGCGTTGGAAAACAAGGGATGACCTAAGTTGAGTAGGGCTCTGCTTCAGCCATTCCAAGGAGACAGCCAGAAACCCAAAGTCTGGGTAGAGTGGACTAGAAACCAGAAAGGCCCAACTTGGAACCAGGGAAGGACAGAAACAAACCTTGTGGGTGAAGCCAAGTTAGTAATGAGAAGGGACCAAATCATACAGGAGACGTCAGACTGGAAAAGCTTTGACAAACCTGACACATTGCTGTTGACCCAGCTGCAAGGGCTTTCCCTATAGAGGCATCTTACGGGCACTGAGCAGCTGCCAGCATGCCTGCAGGAGGCAGGCCAGGCTTAGAGGGGCAGTCTGCATCTGCGGCCCAGGGCAATCCCTCTTGTCCCATGACATGAAGCTTAACATTCTTCCAGAGCTCAGGGCTTTGAACTCACAAAGCATTTCACGTACGTTATTAAATCTGAGCCTTATGAAAACCCAGTATTAGTCCCCATTTTAAAGCTAGAAGATAATGAAAATAAGAGACTTACCCAAGGTCACTCAGCTTTTCAGTTGTGCTGTCGGGTATTGGATAATATACTCCTTCCTCCATATCCCTTCTTGAGTCTATGGCCATGGCTGTATTTATGCCCCATTCTGTTCAATCTATATGGAAAGTTGGAACTATTCATTGCTCTTGGTTCACAGGCTGAATGACATTTTTCTAGGTGGTGGCCTAATAATAAGCCATTACCCTATTTCTGATCTCACCTGGCCCACCCAGACCTGAATGCCCACAGTGTCCCCAAAGACAGGGTATAAACCATTTTGACCACTCACCATCCATCCACCAATGCTGTGACATAGCTGCAAGAAATGACCCTCCCCCATGCCTCCATATTTTCTTTACTCCATTTGACTGTTTTTTAGCATAGCTGCTCATTACCTGTGTAATATCACCTGGCTCTTAGAGGAACCATGGCACAGGTTGTAACCACTCACCCACTATTGGATAATCACCTATTTGAAATCTCTACAAATACAGGTACCAATCAATCTGAAGTTAATTAATATAAAGCAACCAGTCCCATTCAATTTATCTGTTGGAGTGGACATGGTTGGTTGGCTAAATATCAGTGCCATTTATAAGTACATCCTTCTTGAGATTGTCCTGGACTTGAAAGTATTTTTCATTATCTAGCTGGTATTTAACAGGATTTAATTGTTTGCCATGCATCAGCAATTTTATCCCCTAAAAATAAGACCTAGAGCTGCTTTGGAACAGCTGTGCGCTTGGAGGAGCTTTCTGAGTGGTTCTCTGAGACATCGCGTTCTCTTCCCTTACTCCCCGATTCTCATTTCACTTCTACATCCTCCTACCTAGCATTTTAATGAGGCTTCTTCTAATTGGGCTGTATTTTTGCAAGCTGTTCTTTAATTTCTGTCTTTGGAGTTGCCTCATATTCCAAAATATTTTATTATTTGTTAATGCCCAATTGGACATGGGTACTAGCAGAGTAAGGGAACTGGAATCATGGGAGAAGTGGAGGAGTAAAGGGCTGGTATAACTCTGAATAATGCAGTTTATCTTGCAGTGTCAGGGCCTTCATTTGTGGAATGATAAAAACATTTGCCACCAACCTGCCCCATCTGTATTAGTCAAGAGTCCTTCAATTGAACGGACAGAAATCCATTCAAAAAATTGTCAAAGCATATAAATGACATTTACTGCCTCAAGTCCAAGGGAATTCAGGTATGGCTGGATCCAGGGGTTCAAACAATATCATCAGGACTCCTTCTCTCAATATATCTCTGTATTAGTTTCTTAGGGCTGCTGTCGTAAAGTACCACAAACATGGTGGCTTCAAACAACAGAAATTTGTGAATGAACAATGTGAATGTACTTAATGCCATTTTAAAATGGTTAGAATGGTAACTTTTGTGTTATGTATATTTTACTACAATTAAAAACAAACAAACAAAACACCTGGAAATTTATTCTCACAGTTCTGGAGTCTAGAAGTCCAAAATCATGGTGCCCAAAGAACCATGCTCTCTCTGGAGGTCCTAAGGGAGAATCTTTCCTTGCGTCTTCTAGCTTCTGGTGGTTAACAGCCGTCCTCAGCTTTCCTTGGTTTGTAGACACATCACTTCAATCTCTGCTTCTGTCATCACATGGCATATTCCTTTTGTGTGTGTATGTCTCTACGTCTCTTTTTCTTCTTCTTGTAAGGACACCAGTCACTGGGGTCCACTGTAATCCAGTGTGACTGCATCTTAACTACTTATATCTACAGTGACTCTATTTCCAGGTAGACATGCATTTGGGAGTATCACTATTCATTGAGTACAATTCTTAGCTCCATTAGCTTGTTTTCTTCATTTTCATTCAGGTTCCTAAGTGGCCAAAATAAAACCGGAAGAAACCCCCAGTAATTCCAGCGAAAGAGAGAACTTTCTGCCTGCCCCCAACACTATAACTGGACTTGATTGGTTCAGCTGGGATTAGGTACACAGCCCTGGACTGATCACTGTCTAAGGTGATGGGTGATTCAGACCACCCCTGAGGCAGGGCAGGCAGAGCCATGTGACTGATACACAATCTTTCCAAAATCTTATGGAAACATAAGACAGACACAAACAACAGATGTCCCCTACATTATTCCTCTTTTTCATAAATGTAGCTATGTTTTTGTTATTAAATGATCAATATTGTTTTTTTGTGTGTGTGTGCATTTTTTTTTAATTTATTATTTTTTTTAATTTATTGGGGTGACAATTGTTAGTAAAATTACATAGATTTCAGGTGTGCAATTCTGTATCACATCATCCATAAATCACACTGTGTGTTCACCACCCAGAGTCAGCTCCCCTTCCATCACCATACATTTGATCCCCCTCACCCTCATCCCCCACCCCCCAATATTGTTTTAAAGTATTAGTTCCACCTATAGAAACTTGATCAACTGAACATGATGGCTTTGGTTTAGAAGGTATTAAATTGGGAGTTTCTTGAGGACTAGAAATGGATATATGTATATATCAGAGGAATGCATTCAACTAGGATTTATAGCAAGACTGTAATTTATGAAAATCCCCAACTCCTCATTCACATAATTAAGTCAGAAATTTAAGGGGAGGGATGCTTAGATGATACAAAAAAAGTGACAGGTAACATTCAGGTGCTTTTAGAACTATGGGGTATTCTGAGCATAATTAATTTGTTAAATGAAGACCTAAAGTGAATCTCAAAATGCTCTCCCCTCCATCTCTACACGGATACCATTTTGCAGCTTTTCTGTTCTCGTTAAGGAATCATAGCAGATTCATCCACAGAAGCGCCACCTTCAACCCAGACTTGCCAGAACAAACTCAGAGTCACAATTGGATCTGCCCAACATCTTCTCAATACCCCTCCTTTCTTCATATTTCTGAAATGTAAGTAAGGGAACAAGCTTAATCCCCTTTTCCTGAAGGGCAAGGTCAAAGGCTTTACCAGAAGAGATTCTGTCATCCAGAGTCAGGAAAGTAAATAGATTTTATCTCCTCCAGGGTGACATTTGGGGCAGAGGCTAGCAATGTTCTCTGGCAACTTGCACCTTGAATGACTTTTCTAAATGCTTGCTTATCTCAATGAGAAGATTTATTTAGACAGGGATGCCTGCTGTCATTTCATTAATTTGCTTAGTCAGCAAATGGATGGAACTGGCCCATCGGTTACATCTGGCAGAACTTGAGCATCCTCTGTGGGGCCTCCATGTGCCTGGCCCTGCTTGTGCATCAGTTAACAACCTGCTTTTCCAAAACCCTGATGCGTGAATGATGGTTTGGACTTAAGCACCACACAAACACTAAGAGACTCTATTCCCTGCCCCTACCTCACCTCACGTAATAGGAACAGGGTTATGAAATGGCTTTTTTTGGGCCTCATCTGAGTTGGCAGTGGTTTTGACAACTCCCAAACTAACTTAGGGGCAAGGTCCTCAGAAGTAACAAAGCATCTAGCAGATGCATTTCTTTCACCAGTCCCCACCCCAGATGGCATCAAACAGTGGTGCCTGGGACACCTGAGAGATCAGGCAGTCCCATGAACCAGAGGCAAAGGTCTGCAAGTAAGAAAATGGGAAAAGGAGACTGAAGGATCAGAGGAGACATATAGATCATTAATGTTGCCCAAGGGGATGAGGGAAAGTTAAACGGCCACTGGCAATGCAGGTGTAGGGTAACCAACTTGTCCCAGTTTGCCTAGGACTTGCCCAGTTCTAAAACTGAAAGTCCCACATCCTGGGAACACTCTCATTCCTGGACAAACCTGGATGGTGGTCGCCCTGGCTAGACATAACATGAGCAGGTGGGGAAGAGCCTGAAATGCACTCTGGCATCACTTGTGGCTGAATACACTTAAAATTTGAAAATTGCCACTTTTGTCCTTGTGTCCCTGGTCACAGGAAGCAGACCTGGGCATGCCTGCAAGGGAGAGCGTGGCCTTCAAAGGTTTCTCAGGTACAGATACCCACATCCCCAGGAAGTTGCCCTGCGCTGCCTGCAGTTCAGGTCTGGCTTCAGCACCCTCTCGTTCATCACTCCGCTCTGGTGTGGACCTCAGACTGCCCTGCTGCTGGGCTCGGCATAGCCTCCTTGGACTGGCCCTCACATGACCGCTGTGCCTTCCAGCCCCTCTATACCATAGGACTGGGCTCAGGACCTTGCCCGCCCCTCCCCGCCCACTGGTCTTGACCTTGGCCTCCTGACCAGGTGTTGACAACTCACCTTGGGCCCAGCAACACTCAGCCCAGAGTACAAAAGTGTGTCTATTTTGCGAGTGAAGAAGCTCTCCTGTGGTTCCCCCTCCTCCTGGCTGCCTGACTTGCAAGCATGGAATAGACCCATGTGAAGATACCTACTCTTTCAGCAGCAAAAAGCAGCACATGGGTCTTAATTTTCCTACAACGACCATTTTTCAATGCCACACAAATTCACATACTCATTAACGTGTTTTGTTTGTTTTTTTTAAAATATTTATTGAGGAAATCAGCACATGCCAGATGTTAATGTAGTCACTTGGGATATAGCAGAGAATAAGACAGGGAAAGCCTTTGGTCATGCCTGGAGAGGGAAATATAATAACTGAGAATGTAAACAAATGAGCAATAGCATTTCAGAAAGTAATAAGCACTCTGAAGATGATAACAAGGGGGTGTAACCTTCCTGGGGAGGAGGCTTAGCTCACTTTACTTTTAGGGACCTTCCCACCGCAAGGGTGTAGTCTAAGGACTCCTCAAAGAACCCTGCACTGCCCCCTGCTGGCCAGGATCAGCAGGACAAGCCCGAATCTCTGGGGGTTGCTTTCTTCAAACTGTTTCTGTTTTGCCTCCCCGCCTTCCTCCCCTCGCCATTTGTGTAAGCCACAGTCTTAGTACTGTTGCTGGGGCTTTTGGAATGGAGAATATCTTAGGAATGGAGCATCTCTTAGGAATGGAGAATCTCTTGTAAATTCCCTTCTTGAGATATTCTCTGTCAAAACAGGTCTCTGGAGACCTGAAGCATGCAGTTTGGAACCTAGGCCTTGGAGTCATCCAGCCTGAGTTCCCTTCCTTTGCCCTCATCTGTCTTACTAACTGGCACTGGTCCTTCAAAATCTGACTCAAGGGAAGGCTTTCCAGGGCAGATGCTTGAGTCAGAGTTTGAAAGACCAGTGCCAGTTAGCAAGACGGATGAAAGCCTTCCCTGGCCCCCTGCAACATGAATACCCAACAGTATGAGCCTATGAATGCCACATGGGCATGGTCAAGTCTTATTAATGTTTTACCAAGCAGAGTGTCTGAGGCATAGATGGGACTCCATAAACATATATTGAATGCATGCATGCATAAATAAGTGAATCTGGAGCTCCATAAGCAAGCCTGGATCTGATAAACCTGGTCCCTCAGCTCAGTGCATAACCCAGAAGTTCACGATGAAAGGCAAAGTAAACTTACTTTCCCACAAATCGCATCAAGCACGATCAAAAAGATCAGAAACCATCTCTTGGGTGGTTCAAACTGGCTCTCCCAGAGGCGAGAAGCAAAACTATTTCTGTGAAAGCCATACAACACCCCCCGCCCCCCAGTACACTGCTTTGGAGCATCTATTGATCTTTAAGAAAAGTATAATTTAACAAAAGTGCTGCTTCCAGCTCCTTGTCTTGTTCCCTGAATTCCCTCAATGTATTTCCAGCTGTAATGTGAAATTCAACTGTGTGTGTCATCTCCGGTGATGGTGAAATCCCTAGCTCACCACTGGCTTGTTGGGAGAAAGCTGTCTTCACAGCTATCTCTGGACAAGATGTTAATTTCTGACAGACTGGAATTAAAAGTCTTCCAAGCAGCTCAGATCTCCCGGGCTCTGCTGGAGTGGAAGCAGCAGTGAAGGTTAAGCCTGATGAGCCTTGACTCAAGGCCAAGGTCTGTGGCAACTCCTGTGGGCTGCTGCCTGCAGAGCAGAGAAGGGGCTTTTCAAAGTTGTTTGAGGAATAATGAAATGTCAGAAAGTCAACTCTTGCTAAATGCTCTTGTTGTGAATAATAAGAAATCATCGCAAATCTCCGATATTGAAGGATTACAATATCCTTTCAGCAACCTCCTCTCCCTTATCTTGGCCTGGAAGGTCGTTAACAAGGTTCTGGTTTGCTGAAATGTTACCCCTCTGTTCTCCTTGTGGTTAGGGAAATTGATTTTCTGCCTAATCCCCATTCTGGTTAGTAGCAAGATGGCTCTATTATGACGATAAGAACACTTGACTTGCTAGACAGGCTGGGGCAAGTCATGGACGTTAAGAGTCTCCATTTCCAGTGGAACCCACAGCGTGGTTGTGAGGTTCCGCTATGAAGTTGTGTGTGAACATGCTTTAGTAAACTGTAAAGCACTGTACAAATATATTATTATGGGCCACTGTAAATTACTAACTTTGAAGAAAACTATACTAAATATCATCTGATATCTCTTTAATGAATCATAACGCATTTTAGAAACTCCCAATGGTTCGGTGACGTAATTTTGAATTTTGCTTGTTACGGTCATGACCAGATTGCCTAAGCTCCTGAACCTGTAGAAGACTAAGGTATTTAGGGGACTCCCACAGCTGGGATGTGGTCATGGGAGACCTCACCACAAGATGGCACTATTGGTGACATTTCTTTGCCTTGATGGCTTAAAACAGACCTAACATTTGAGTGGCCCAGGTCAAGAGTACAAAGGGAGGTCCTCATGTCACAGGTTTAATCATTTAAAAGTTAATCAAGCTAATACACGAAGTAAACAAAATATGTGTTCTATCTTGAAAAGCGTATCTTCCTAATGAAATGGAAGGCCAAGGGCAAATTTAGAATTCTGAGATCCTCAGAGTTCTGGGCAGAAGCAGGCTTGTTCAGGGACGGTTGGCATTCAGCGTCCCTCCGTCAGCTCCGCCTTTCACTGTGAGGGCCCTGCATGTGTGCTTCCAAACTCCATCCACACCCCGTCCCCTCGGCCTTGAGCTACCCTCAGAAACCAGACCATAGCAGACACTCTGGCATGCTCTGGAGGTAGGCTCAGGATTTGGGGCAGGCATTGGAGGCCCTGAGGACCCACAGAATGCTCTAGAACAGATGTCAGCTGACTTTGCTATAAAGGGTCAGATAATATATATTTTAGGCTTTCTGGGCTGTATGGTCTCTGTCACAATTCAACTTTGCCATTACACCCTGCAAGCAGCCATAGGTGATACATAAATGAATGGGTGTGGCTGTGTTCCAATAAAGCTTTATTTACAAAAATGGCAGCCAGTCAGATTTGGTCCACAGGCCATCGTTTGCATACATCTGGTCTAGACACTGGGGTGAGAGTTGCCAAATAAAATATAGGACATCCGGTCAAACTTCAACTCCAGATAAGCAGTGAATAATTTTTTAGTGTAAGCATGTCCCAAATACTAAAAATATGAGTGGTTGTTTATCTGAAATTCAAATTTAACGGTGTGTCATGTATGTTTATTTGCTAAATCTGGCCACTCTAGCTGGGTGGGGGCTCTGGGTAGGACTATCCCATTGGTCCTGGGACTCCTCACTGCACAGGGAGGGACACAGCCAGAGGGAGGTGAGATGTAGCCTCTAAAGCACAAGCCCTGAGTCACTCTTTCCCGGGCCTAAGGGTATAGTGGTTTTTTAAATGATAATTTTTATGCTCTCAAAGATAGTGTATGTTTTATAATTTAAATAGCTGATCTTATAGTTTGGACATTTATTTGTTAAATAACTATTTATTGATCGATTTCCCGGTATGTGCCAGGCACAGAGGGATACACAATGGTACCAAAAAAAAAAAAAAGGCATGATCCCGGTCTTACTGGATTTATAGAGGAGGCAGATGTTATACCAAATTCACCAAATAGATAATTACAAATTGGAGGGCTATGAAGATAAGAATAAAAAAGGAGATAAATAAACTGGAAGGCAAGGCACATCTGGCAAGTGACGTTTGGTCTGAGATACAAAGGGGAGAAGATTGCAGGCAGAGGAAGTGCCTGAGTGAAGACCCTAGCTGGCACCTGAAAGAGGGGCTGAGGTGTCGTGAGTGTCAGTGAGGGAGGCAGCCATGAGAAAGGAGGAGCAGGGGCCCTGTGGGGCAGGCTTTGCTGCATGGGTCCTGGGTTGCCATTCATTCGGAGTGCAGCAGGAAGCCCTGCAGGTTTTCTCACAGAGAGGGAATACGATTCAACTCTCATTTTCAGGAACGCACGCACACTTGCTATTTCTTCCTGCAGAAAGGATAGGGGCAAGAAGAGGGGTAGACTTCATTTGGAGGCCACTGCAGTAGTTCTGGATAGAGGGCATGTGAGAATTGCACAGCTTGGAGAAGCATGTGCAGGTGGTGGATGGGAGTGGGGTTAAGAGGGAGGGACGTGTCACGACTGTCTCCTGGGTCTCTGGTTTAACCGAGATGAGGGAAAGTGGAAGTGATGCAGGTGTGAGAGGAAGATGGACATGTCCATTGTTTGCATGTAAAGTTGGATGTGCTTCTGATTGTTCCAAGTGGACATATCAAGTGAGCAGGTAAACATACTTGTCTGTGGCTCAGAAGGGAGGTCAAGGCTGGAAATGGAAGATGGGGAAGGCAGGTTGGGGCCGATGGAAGGCATTTAGAGCCACGAGAATAGCTTGGACCTTCTTGGTGAAAAGAGAAAGGGGCCTGGGACAGATCTCTGAGGCACCTCAATGATTAGAAGAAGAGGAGACAGCAAAGGAGGAAAACAGGGGAGGGTAGTGTGGTAGAAGCCAAAAGAGGGAACTGTTTCAAAAACATCTATCCTGACAATTTCTGAAAGCATCCTTTTTCCTTTAGAACTGATGGGGCCCCTCCTTATCATGATAATAGAAAGATGAGGAAGGTGAGGAAAAGATAAAATACATACATAAGTAGGTACCGTCACTCCCGTAAGTATTTGCATGGTAGGCGCTCACCATGGAAGGAGTGAGTAAAAAAGATGAATGGGTGACTTTTGAATGAGTGGATGAATATTTTCACTTCCCTCCCTTATTGGTTAGGAAATAGTTCTTGAACCTTCCAGAATTTTCTTCAATAGAATGGCAGCCAGTGAAGCGGGAGGCTCCTGGAACAAATCTAACGTGAACTTCCCAGCCTGAGATGGTTGCCCTGCCTTCAGGCCTTAGTCAAACACACTGGGCTCAGGAGCCTGGGGAGCTCTGTGCTCAGCTCACCAGGATGACGGGTGGCGCGTGTTGTTCTGAATACCTGGAGGGAAATCATGGGGTTCCCATAATTCATATTAGTGACATTTCTCATGCCTAGTAAATAACCTTGTGTTCTGACCTGTAACAGTGTGAAATGCTAACAAAGCCATGAGGAAATTAAAATCCCTTGATGTGGCTCAGAGCCTGCCCACACGGATCCTGTCCAGGTGACAAAAGGTCTGCTAGATCCTGGGAAGAAACAAAGGAAGAAAAAGGTTACAGAGGAAGTAGCTGTGTGGGGAAATGCCAAAGTACAAGAGTTTATCTGGACCAAAGAGGTACCCTTTACATAAAAGAATTCCAAGCCAAGGGTCACTAGCAGGTCTGAGAACCAACTATCACAAGTAAAATGGAAACTGATGATTAAAGAAGACCCGGAACAAAATCAGGCACGTAGCAGAACTTTCCCTACGCAGAAATTTAAAGAGCACTTTAAATTTGTCAAAATGCTTTTCATATATATCGCCTTATTTTAATTTTCCAGAAATCTCACAAAGTAGCTATGGGAGGGATTAAGGTTTCCATTTAACAGTGTGACAGGCTCAGAAAAATTAAGCAACTGGCCTAAGGTCACACAGCAATCTGGGCTGGTGGTGGTCAGGACACAGGTCTCCTGAGCACTTTGGTTGATCATTGTAGCACAGTATCTTTCAGAAGAATATCAGGAAACAAAATGAGGTCAATACAAGGCCTCACTGATCCTGCAGAGAATTTTCTTCCCAGCAGTTAGCAGATGTCTATGGCTGTTACGCGTCTGTGCCCAGCAACATTCAGAGTCTACAGAAACAGAAGCCATTGGTTAAGACATATCAGCAGGGTTCCCAAATAGGTGTCATATGGAAAGCCTGTGTTTTCCAAAGCAAAGTAATGGCTATTACTGGAAGGCATGGAGTAAGGCGGCATCAATATCAATTAGTTGCTACACACTGTTGCTGTCCATTCCTGGGAAAGGAGAGCCGTAGCCAGACTGCTCGGCGGTGCAGCTCTTAGCATCTGTGAACTTGAACGGAGTCAATAAGGCCTCATCTGCCTCACATCCTTCCAACCTCTTTCCCTGTTCCTTTTACAGAAACCTTCATTAGTGTTAACCACTGATCTTGCAGAAATTCAACCTAACTCCTGCCCCAACAGGGTAAGCCTTGGCGTGGATGGGATGGGAGCAAGAGTATGAGACCACGGCCCTACTAAGAATTCTTGTTGGCACAGGGGCCTAGAGACTAGATTAAAATAAGACCTAACTGGAAAATAAGCCCTAGCATGATTTTTCAGGATGACAGCCCCTGAACATAAGCCCTAAAGCGTCGTTTGGAGCAAAAATTAATATAAGACCCGGTCTTATTTTGGGGGAAACACAGTAACACAGCCAAGTCAGTAGCACTCAGTTAAGATTTACTAATTTGCATTACCATACAGGAACAGAAAAGGGACAAAGTAGAGAATGGGATCACTCAAAAAGATACAGCTTCTCCTTCAAATCCATAAGAAAAAGAGACAACTCATAGGAAAACAGGCAGAATACCTAAACGGGTACTTCACAAAACAGAGTATCTAAATGATCCATGAGCATATGAGTAGGGGCTCAGTATGGGTCATATCAGGGAAATGCTACTGAAGACCACCCGAGATGCCACTGTACATCTATTAGAATGGCTAGAATGAAGTAGACTTGACCACACCAGAAAATGTGGAGCCCCCGGAAGTCTCACACTCTATTAACCGGTTCAACTCATACATGTTGGAAAACCATGCAATAGCACTTACTAAAGCTGAACTATTCAGTTCCCATGACCCAGCAATGCTACTCCAAGGTATATAGATATATACACACACACATATATATATATATATATATATATATACACCCACCATACATGTGTTCACCAACAGACTCATACTAGAATGCTCATAAGAGCGTTTTTGTAACAGCCTCAAACTGGAAATTATCCCAATGCCCATCAACAGTAGACTAGATAAAGAATGATATATTCTATATTCACACAATGGAATATTACATAGCAATGAAAATGAACAAACTGCAATGACACCGTCGACTCTTATCAATATAATGTGAAACAAAAGAGGCTAGACACAAGAGAGTACCTGCTGGGGGCTTACGTTTATATGAAGTTTGAAATGGGCAAAATGACTCCAGAGTGTTAGAAGTCACCACGGTGAGCATTGCTGCAACCTGGTGACTGAGGGGACCCTGGAGCCTGCTCTGCTTCTTCCTCTGGGTGCTGCTTACATGAGTGCGTTCGTCGGTTTATGAACGTTCTTTGTGCACTCATGACTTATTCATGTTTCTGAATGCATTTTATACTTCCATAAAAACATTTTTAAGGAGGGAGAGGGAGAGAGAGGGAGAGAGAGAGGGAGAGAGGGGGAGAGAGAAGGAGAAGGAGGAGAAGGAGGAGAAGGAGAAGGAGGAGAAGAAGGAGAAGGAGAAGAAGGAGAAGAAAAAAGATGTCACCAGTATTCCTGATTCTGCTCTGTTGCTGTCATGCAATGTGGCGCACCTTGGGAAGTAGAGAAGGGAAAGAAACCTTTTCTTTCTCTGCATTACCCCCCATAACACATCCTTTCTTGGTAGATTTTTCTCTTTTCCCTTCTCCTTTATTTACTTCTCAGCTTAGATCTTCGCTCTTCTGGAAGGCCTGATCAGACGGGAGCTTTTGAGACTGATGTGGTGTTAGGAAACTGCATCCATGGCAGAAGCCCAGGTCACACTTTTTCTGGTGGCAGGTTAGGTCACAGAAGCAAGAGGCAGGTTTAAATCCTGGAGACTTTGTGTGGAACAATGAGGATACTTAGAGCTGCCAGAACCCACAGGGTCAAGTGTACCTTTTAGACAGATAACTGGAACAGCAGCTGTATAGGGCTGACGAGGGATGAAATTAGAGCCAGGGAAGTGGCTTAGGATCCTTTTTTAATGGTTTGAGCAAGAAATTGTATTTGTCTTAAAAATGAAGCTTTATTGTTTCCTCCTATTCTCTCTACCTTATCCATATATAAATGATAATACAGTGGCAGATGTAACATCCAGGAGCGGATGGAGAAGAGGACGGAGGTAAGTGGCTGGGGTCAGACAGGAAGAGAATGCAGCTCAGGGGAAGAGAAGCATGCAGGCATCATCAGGAATTAATTGTGGCGTGGGACTTAACCTGGCAAATGAGACCATCAGGCGCCCAGTTAAGAGCTTCAAGGAGTTTAGTTCCCTCTGTGCTAAAACCCAGCTTTGATCATTAAATATCACATTTTGTTTTTCCAGAATAGTTTGGTCTTTATTCTTTAAGCACACATTGATTTATTTCTTTTTTTCTGGGCAAAGATACCTATACTTGAACTGCTGTGGCTAAAACAGCTCTTTGTGCTCTGAGTCTCAGTAGCCTGCTTGTAGGAAGAGAATATGTTCATCTCCTGCAGCTGCAAAGACAGGAAAATAGAAGGTACAGAGAAGACTGCCACGCCTACCCCCAGGTTGGGAGCATTCAGAAACCGGAGCCGGAACTGTATTAATAGTCAGAGGCAGGAGCAGAGGTGTCACTCTCAGAAAAACCATGCTACAATCTTTAGAAACCCATGTTTAGATAACCTGAGTCAGCAAATCCCATCAAGGTCAAAATCTGGGCCTTGAAGATGTGGCAGAATCAAATGGCCTTTATTCACAACTGCTGGCAAGAGGGCTCCTCAGTGGGGGAGGCTGGGAGTGCGCTTTCCCGAGGCCTTGAGATCCCAGATTTGGGAAACTCCTGTGAGACAAGGGAAAAGGAGGCCAGAGCTGAGTGGGTGTCTCTAGGTTGATTCTGGGCGCCACTGACATTTCTGCTTCTTCCAGGCAGAAGAGGCTGTGAGAAGATCCCCATATGGAGGCTGGTGAAATTTCCAGAGAGCCCCCATCTGCCCCTGGGATGGGGACAGCATCTCAATCATATATTGTCCTCAATGTATTTTTTTTTTAAGATTTTATTGGGAAACAGTGTGTATTTCCGGGACTTTTCCAAGTCAGGTTGTTGTCCTTTTCTGTCCTTTTCAATCTTAGTTGTGGAGGGCACAGCTCAGCTCCAGGTCCAGTTGCCATTGTTAGTTGCAGGTGGCGCAGCCCACCATCCCTTGGGGGAGTCGAACCGGCAACCTTGTGGTTGAGAGCCCGCGCTCTGACCAACTGAGCCATCTGGCCACCTGGGAGCTGAGCGGCAGCTCATTGACGTCATTCTAGTTGCAGAGGGTGCAGCTCGCTGGCCTATGTGGGAATTGAACTGGCAGCCCCATTGCCCAGAGCTCGCGCTCTAACCAACTGAGCCACCCGTCCACCCTGTTCTTAATGTATTTTAAAGACTCCTTCCTCCCGGCTTCTGTATTTGTGTGTGTTGGCAGCAAAGGCGTGTTTAATTAGGAGGAAAGGAAAGGTCCTGCTGTTTCAGGTGAACACACTCCACCTGCAGAGTGAAAGCAGTGGGACCACACTCAAGCCATCCTGGTGCTTCTGCAGTAGCGAGCCACAGCGGTCCCAGAGCACTGTCAGAGTTCAACTTCACACACCACTCAAAAACCTTCAGCACTTTTCTCCCTCCCTGTTGACGAGAGCCCCTACTATGTGCCAGGCACTGTAATAGGCTCCAAGGTACGAACATGATTAAGGTCCTCTTTCTTGGGCCAGTCCAGTGGCTCAGGTGGTTAGAGCTCCATGCTCCTAACTCCGAAGGCTGCCAGTTCAATTCCCACATGGGCCAGTGGGCTCTCAACCACAAGGTTGCCAGTTCAACTCCTCAAGTCCTGCAAAGGATGGTGGGCTGAGCCCCCTGCAACTAGAAAACAGCAACTGGACCTGGAGCTGAGCTGCACCCTCCACAACTAAGACTGAAAGGACAACAACTTGAAGCTGAACGGCACCCTCCACAACTAAGATTGAAAGGACAACAACTTGACTTGGAAAAAAGGCCTGGAAGTACACACTGTTCCCCAATAAAGTCCTTTTCCCCTTCCCCAATAAAAAAAAAAAAAAAGATCCTCTTTCTCTTTTGCCTTCATAAAGCTAGTAGGGTAGACAAACAGACATGTCAAAACTATGCTCTAACATGACGGAATAAGCACTATGATGGAGGTATTACAAAGTATATGGAAATACAGTGAAGGCTGTGTTCCTTCTACTGGGAGGAGTGGGGCTGGGCAACGTGGCAGGGAAAACCTGTCATGAACTCTTTATTTATTGAATTAATAACTTGATTAACTTAAAATTAAGAGGTAAGATTTGAGTTGGGTCTTGAAGTATCAGTAGGAGTTCTCCAGCTGAAGAAGAGAATGGCACTCCAAGCAGGAGAAAACTTGAGCAAAGGACACAGCTAAAGTATAAAGCAGTGCTTCCCAAACTGGATGCCCACGTGCTCAGGAACCCACTCTCGTGGGTCAAGGCACACTCAAAGCCACAGAATAAGTATGGTGCGTCTTCCAACGATGTGAATTGTGCTTAAACATTTGGGTAGAATAAACTACCTAAGAAGACATTAAAGGCATTTTTAAATTAAAATAGACATGAATATTTCGAAATAGAAGGCAAAATAGACGTGAATTTTTTAAATGAAGCATTGGCCCTCAAAGAAATATTACATGTGTGGGGTCCTGTCTTCTGCTACAGACAGGGATCATCTGTCATTCAGAGGACTCTGGAAGAAAAGATGAGAAGCCTGGGGCGCACACAGTGGGGGCACAGGTGTGGTGTGCGGCAGACGGGGACAGCCGGGGAAGGGCATCAAGGGCACATCCTGAGGAGCTTCACAGAACTCTCCCGTGAGTTTAGCTGCACGTGTCGGTGGTGCAGCGCCCCTGCTGGCCTGCCTAGACAAGGTGGACAGGCTGCTGACAGTGCACCGGGACCCTCACTCCACAGCCTTGCCCTCTGGGCAGCGCAACGAACGCACAGTACTGACCTGCTCAACACCTTTAGTGGCTCCTCATGGCGGCTGAGTCAAGTCCAAACTGTATGCAATCCCCCACTGCAATGCGGAGAGTGAATCTCAGAGCAAAAGGCTGGCAGTGGGGAAATGCAGGAGGGCCCTGGTGGGAGGTGCACTGAGGAAGCAACAGCCGGGTGGGGGCAGCAGAGGGCATGTGACTTCCTCCTTAGTATCTCACTTGCCACCCCAACCTCCATCTCTCTCATCCATTTGCCTCATCTTTCCTACAAAGACATGTTTTGCTCATTCCATTCCTTCCGCCTGGAATGTCCTCTCCTGACCCCATCTCCTGCTGATGGAAGGGAACCTGTCCTGCAGGGCCCAGCTCAGGTAGTAATGAAGAGCATCTGCTATGTATCAGGCACTGCACTAGGCGCTTTGCGTTCTCTCTTCTCTCTCTCCCTGCAAGGTGAGTAGTAGTAGCTCCATTTTGCAGATGAGAGAACTGAACATTGCAGTTGAGCCCAGACTCAGAGCTGAGAGCACACTGAGATTGCATGGGGGTTCCCCGGCCTCGGGGCCCCTGTCTGCCCCTTGCCCCGTGCTCACAGAGGAAGTCACCCCTGATGCTCTTTCTTCCTCTTCCCCTCAACCAACCGCCAAGTCCTGTGGATTCTACCATCCACTTATCTCCACTCCCACTGCCATCTGTGGTTAGGTCCTCTGTCATTTCCCTGCCTCCCACCCTCTGCGTCATTGCCCTGAAATCCATTCTCTGCATCACAGCCCAGGTGGTGATTCTGAAATGCAGAACTGGCCAGATCTTGTACAGGCTTAAATGTTTTCAGTGCTCACCACTATTCAATCCCAGGTACCTACTGGCCATCGCCCATCACCAGTGCAGTGTGTCACCCATCTAGCTGCGGGGAATACAGCAGTGAACAAAACACAGCCTGCTCTCATCCAAACTCTTCAAGCGCTAGCTGCTCACAAGGCGCCCAGCATCTGGGCCCACCTTGCTTTCTGGCCTGTATGTGCCCACCACCACCCTTGGCATTTTCCATTCCAGTCATGCTGAACCGCCTGTGGTCTCCCAGACACGCTGGCTCTTTCTTGCCTCTGGGCCTCTGCATATGTCCTTTCCTCTGCATGGAACATCCTTTCCCTACTCATCGTGCTGCCACTTGACTGCCATCTCGCAGTCTTGCTCTGTCTCAGCCTCAAGGTCATGTCCTCCAGAGTCTTCCTTGACCTCCAAAAGTAGTAGGTGCCCCTACTGTGTGCATCTGTAGCACCTTGTGTTTTCTTAACTCTCCACAAAGGCAGAGAACACGTTTTATTTATTTTATATATTTCTGTGTGCCCAAAACATAGCGTAGTATCTGAGGCTTCTATATTGCTTGTTGGGTACCGGAATAGTAAAAGCAGCCAGTCCAGTCTGTGACGTCACAGGTGGTGAGAACTCCCCCAGTATAAACACCCCGAGGCAGACTCTCCTGGGCTCTGAAGCTTCTTAGGGCCAGTGGGGGAAAGGAATGGAGCAGAGAGGCCTTGAAAATGGATGCTGGGCTTCCATCCTGCCTCTCTTCTGATTCTCATCTCTCCCCCACCTCCAAAATACAGTGTGAATCCAAATTCATTGTGAATGCAACCCCTGAGGGCCTTTGGATGATGGATATGGAGGTTGTCTGTTTGTTTTTTCCAAGCCATTAAGACTCTTTCTTTATATCAGCTTTTTACGGAGTTTTCTTAGGAATTTGTATTACTGAGGAAAGATTTTGAGGTCTCTGTGCCTGGAGGTGTGCTCTGGGAGAGGGAAGGGAGTGAGAGAGAGGGTGCAGCACTAAGTCAGGTCAGGCAGCCAATGTCCTTCAGGTTTTTCATCCCGGTAAGCATTTTTCAAGTCTGCTGGGTTAGGGAGGAAGTCAGGTTGGCAAGGACTGTTCCTGGTGATTAACATTGTCGCTGTAGGGCTCTGCAGCTGGAGAAAGACAAGGTTGCAGAGGAAAAGCTTTGTGTCAGGGAAGTCACGGCTTGTACCTCCAGGCCTCCTCCCTCCTCACTGTTTGATACTAAAGTTACACCCCAGGAACCTTCTTGCTTGAACCTGTAGGACAGGGTAGCAGGGAGAACAGCAGTACGGAGCAGCTTTTTTCATTATAAGAGAAAGGTGCTAACACCCAGCTTACACCCAACCCCTCTCTATCCCAGGGACCTACCAGCACCTGCAAACCAGGTGGTCAACACTTAATAGCAGGGAGCTCCTGGCCTTCTGCCTTATTCTCAGCCTACACCCTGCACCGTTCTGCCCACCTGCCTTGTACTCTTGTGCCTGGTCACCTGACCGCTGAACTCACCCTCTGAATCTGGCTCTGCTCTTGTCCAGTGTATCTGACCCTTGATACTGCTCATCTGGGCCTGGCCTTTTCTCCCCACACTAACGACATTTTGCATTTATGTCCCAGACCATGTGCTTTAGAATACAAGGAATACACCCCAGGCACCTGGAAGAGCAGTCATCTGGGCATGAACCCTGGCTCTGGCGCTGTGAGCTAGATCACCATGGTGAGTTACAGAGCCTCCTCAGCCTGGGCTTCTTCATTCTCAAAATGGGAATCATAATAGCACCAGCCTCATGAGACTGCTGAGAGAATTCACTGAGCTGGTTTACATGCAAGTGCTTAGCAAAGCACCTGACCCATAGTAACCATTCAACAAATGTTATATAAAATAAAAAATTCAGCTCCCAAGGCCCTGCTGATCTTCATGAGTGAGAAATATATGCTTACTACCCATACCCTCAAAATACAAAACAAAATTGTTTAGAATAATGGTGCTTTCTCTGTCTTAGACACCTGGGTTTAGAAAAGGGAATCAGAGCTCCAGGGAGAGTCGTAGATTGAATCAAACGTGGCATGGCTGAGGGATGTGTAGGTGTTCACACTCACTGGGCAGCGGTTGCAAAGGAAGGTTCTATAGGCAGGAGTCCATGGGGCAGGGGTCCATGGCCTCCCACAGGGACCCAAAGCAGGAAGGAGTGCAGAATGAGCCGCAGTCCATGCCACCAAATGCATCAGGGCTGCAAAGGCTGCATGAGGGCTAAGAGCAGCAGACCATTGCATACCTGAGAAAGCTGGCAAGAATTATAGAGGCTAAGCAGGCAGTACTTTTCAGGTATCCTGTGAGGCACATCCTGACAAAGCCAGGACAGGTAGATGGGGCGTTTTTAGTGGCACCTGCCAGGGTGAAGCAGGCCCAAGTACTGTTCTCTGCCCTTTCACTGAAGTTCAGAGTTAGATCTAGGACAGCAAATGCATGTCCCGTAGGTCCATGACATCCCTTGATCTTTCTGAGACTCCTGTCTTTCCCTTGACCTCCAAGCTCAGCAATGGCGGGAATGCCAAGATCTTCCACAGGTCTCCAGGGAGGACAGGTTCACTCAACCTGAGGAGGCACAATCGTTAGTGTCATCTCATTAAACTGAAAACAGCTGCTGACTCAGGCTGGCGCTGCTAAGGAGTGCTGCCTCCTGGCCTCTGCGTGACCTCCCCTGGGAATTCACATGGTGGGATGAAACCATGGAGATGGATGACAGTGCAGCAAGGGTGCCCACTTGGGTGGTGGCCTGCTCCTACCAGTCACTGGGCTGCAGGCAGTGAGGGTACCGAGATGAGGGTATTAGCTGGATAAAGGTTCAGCCCCTCCTCCCAAGATGCCAAGGACAGTGGCTTAAACAAGATAGAAGCCCTTTTTGGGGCTAGGAGCCAGTGGACCATTGCATGCCTGAGAAAGCTAGCAAGAATCTCAGAGGCTCAGCAAGTAGCACTTTTCAGGTATCCTGTGAGGCACATCCTGGCAAAGCCAGGGCAGGCAGAGGGGGCATTTTCAGTGGCACCTGCCAGGATGAAGCAGTCTGGGGCCAGTGTGGAGGCGCCACAGTGCTGGGGACCCAGCCTCGTCCTCTCCTGTTGCTCCACCATCCCAAGGGTGTTCCACTCACCCCCATGGCCTAACAGGGCTTCCCATCCTGTCCCCATTCTAGACAGTGGGAGGAAGGAATGGGAAGTACAGAGCTCACCTCCGTGAGCTGTGCCCATCGCTGCGCTGGTAATCCCTTCTATCTCTTTGGCCACAACTTGGTTACGTGACCCTTTAAGAAAGCCTGAAACACATCATCTTTGTTAGGGGCAGTCATGTACTCAGCTATAACTCGGAGGCTCTAGGAAGGGGAAACAGATGTGGGAAAAATTTGACAGTCTCTGTGACAGTGACCAATTCAAAGCTCTGCCCACAGGGACTGCACAAGTACACAGACAGACAAACCAACACAATGCAATGTATAATAAAAGAAGCCCCATTCAATCATTTACTCAAGGAACGTTTGGCAGGGCCTACAGCACTGAGGAAATAGAGGTAAAAGCACTGTCCTTTCCCTCAACAGGCTCAAAGTCATGGGGGAGAAAAAAGTCATGTAATGTGCTTCGTGATAAAACGGAAACATTTGTTTCTTCATTAACGCATATTCATCGTGCCTCTGCTACATACCAGTCAGTGCACCAGTTCCAGGGATACTGTGACAAAGGACACAGGTCCTGCCCTCAAGCTGCTGACCCTTTAGAAGGAGAGACAGATACCTGATGGGCCACCTATAACGAGGTGGTCGGTGCTATGACTAGTAAGTTCGGGGACCCCAGCATAGCCTGGAGGTCTCAGCAGGACCAAGGAGCCTTCCAATGCTTTGGCATCTGGTGAGACCCCAGGATGTTGGCCCAACCTTGGGGACCAGCCCCTAAATGACTGAAATTGAGTTTCTCACAAACCCAGCTGAGAAGATCAGCGCTGGATTTAAACTGATTTTTAAAAGACTGTAGAAACAAGATATTTCTTGCACACGGGATTATACACTAAGATTTACTTCCACCACACTTTTTGTTCAGGTCCAGGAAACTGAGCTCCAGAGGCAGAACTTTGGAGATTCCCAAAGGCAGGAGATGGGTAGAGTGTCCCAAGGATAACCAGCAGCTTCTTCCCCTCCCGTGCATCCCAGAACTCCACAGTCTTATTCGCGTCAGCCAAGATTTTGACGACTATTGGGTGGAGGGGAGGTCCAGGCTATGTCCCTGAGCTGCCTGAAAGTTCTCTTTTGAAGTTCCCCTAAGGACAGAGCCCCCAGCACCCCGATTACTTGTTCTGAGTTTTATTATCTCAATGGCCAAAAATGCGCTGTGTCCCACCAAAATCATTATGACTTGAATTAAAATTCATTTTCTCTTATTTGGGCTTTGAAGGGCTAGAACAACAATGGTTTATCACCCTAAATTGTGAGAAAATGCTTTCTAAGTGTAAAGACTCACAAAAATATAAAGCAGTTTTATTTTTGTCATATGTAAAACCATGTAGGAGGGGAGGTAGAAACTACACTTTATTAAATATCCAGTGTGTGCCAGGAACTGTGCTAAGCACATTACATACATTATGTACCTGTAAACCTACCATGGCTCTACCCAGCCTGCATTATTTCACCCATTTTACAGATGGAAAATGGAAGCACAGTGAGGTCAAGCAACTTGCTCAAGGTCACACAGTTAGTTTGTGGCAGAGCCAGGAATAGAATCCAAACCTGTGTGATTCTGTATTCTTCTGTAATCCTAGAAGATTGTAATTAAGTGATCCATAGTCTTTTCTTCTCTAGGTTAAACAACTCCAGCTTATTTATTTATTTTTATTTTTTTATGATGGGCACCTCATCTTATAGACTACCTGACAGTTTAGCTCAGACTATCTGAGCTATTCTTGGTGGGTACAAATAGGTGGAGTTCTCTTGGGGGCTTGGAAGAGTTTATGCAAATCTTAACACCTTACTTTTTCTGGGGGCCTCACAACAACTGTGGCCAATTTAAGCCAGTAGAGTTACCTGAGAGGCTCTGAAAACAAGAATGAAGGTGCATTTGGTCAACATGAATTTCATTGTGTCATGATACAAAGATTTAAAATGATATTAACATAGAGTTACACAAGGATAGTAGAGATGGTGGCAGTTGAGAAAATATTTACCCAGCCATCACTCTGTTCATCCATCCAAATATTAGATTATCGCTATGTTGGAAACCAGTGCTAGGCACTTGGGAAGCTACAGAGTGTATATGTGCATGTGTGTTAATGTTTAGAGAAGGGAGAATGATTGCATACATTTGTTATACATGATTAATTTGGCCTCCTCACCTTGATTAGGCCAACTTTATCCTGTGCCTTTTATTTGTCTAATCATGAGAAAAACATCAGACCTTCTGATAAAGGGGCATTCTACAACGTACCTGACCACTACGCCTCAAAACTATCAAGGTCATCCAAAGGGAAGAAAGTCTGAGAAACTGTCATGGCCAAGATGAGCCTGGGAGATACGACAGCTAAAGGTAATGTGGTATCCTGGATAGATCCAGGAACAGGAAAAAGACATTAGGTTAAAAGCTAAGGAAACCTGAATAGATTATGGACTTCAGTTAATAATAATGGTTTTTTTTTTAATCACTCACCAGTTTCAATGAGGTAATATTGTCATTCCTCATCATTGTTGGGGGCCAGAGTGTTGAGACAAAGAGATATACCGAGGTCACAGCAGGGTACCAAAAGTGCCTGAGACCAAGGAGAGACCTGTGGGGACAGAGCCAAGAGTGCAGTTTCCAGGCTCTCGGCCTCATGTGGAAAGGTGCTGGCTTGGATAGTAAATGGCCATCAGCTGTGGCTATTTGGTCGTCAGCTATAACCAGTGAGCCATTGGCCACTAATTGCCGTGGCTATCCTAGCAGCAGATGGTGGCTGACCTAACAAGCGGGAATTGCAGTTAGCAAGTGAGGTTGGTTGACAGAGAAGCGGACGGCAGGTTGCAGATCGTGTGGCTCCTGCTTCCTGTGTCTCCAACCCAGCTGCTAGCAAGACTATCGTGGTATGAATCCCCTATCTATGGCTCCGTGGGTGTTCCTTTTTGGCCTCACCATATCCTGCGTTCTTATGTGGGGAACGGGACCAGAGACCCCGCATGACACCCTGCATGACAGACCTCAGCCCTCCTTGGCCTTCAGTTGTTATTTCAGCCTTAGGTCCATCATCTCTCAGAATGGATAAATGGACTCAGAATGGACTCCATCATCTCTCTGATGGAGTCAGAGAGGTGGAGCATTTTGCTCTGTTACAAAAATATACACAGTGTTCAGTACTATCCTCGGTTTGGAGCATGGCACGAACCCTCTGACCAGTGAGATTCTAGGGTCCTTGGCCAGACTGGGGTCTCCCACATGATGCAAAGTATCCCAGACCAATTGTTTTAAGCTGTTTCTTAAGCCAAGCCACTGCCACCTTTCAAATGGCCATAGATTTTACTTGGCAAGATTTAAAAACAATCCCCTCCACCTTGTTAAGCTCTCCCCTTAATTACCCGAGGGAGAAATGCCGTTATTGGAAGCAACCTCTCTGCAGCACACTTCCCTCTGTTTGGCAAATTAAAAGCATTTGGATGAAACTCTTCCGTGGTCCCAATCAATAGCTCAAGCCATAATTATCCAGCAGGCTTGGAGTTTTCTCGGCTGACAGCTGTCTGGGTGTGCTGATCTGTAATTGTTTCATATGCTTATGTGGCTTGTCTCTTCCCATGATTGGGGTCTGCTGCAGATTCATCTATACCATCTTTGAGGAAAGTGGGGAATGAATGGACTTGCTCACATCTAAATCCTTTCGGGCCACCCCATTTCTCGAGGGGAGATGTTAACCATAGTGAGGTGTTAGGTGGGGCATTTTATTTTCTTACATTTATCCACCTGATGTAGAACCAAGCAACACTTTTGGGAGACCAAGAAAACCACCTCCTCTACAGGATAATCATGTAATATCAGGCTTTCGATTGTGGGTACCGGTTATGTGCCAAGAAGCAGTAAACAATCAAATCTTATTAGCTCACATTTCACTCATTTCAAAATTAACCGAAAATTGAGATGGGCTGTGGATTATTTCTCAAGCAGGTCTTTTCCTAAAGGATAGTGCAACTTACTGTTATAAACAAAACTGCGGGGGTTAGTGTTTAAGATATTTCAGAGGATTAACTTTTCTTAACATCACCTGTCAGTCTTTTAAAAGTGCCCAGTCACACACAAACAGCTGATTTATTCTTTCCAAATCCTTCTAGAGCCTAATAGTTGAGACACTGAACTCCAACCCTGGCTCTATATTTTGCTAGACAGTTTACTTAGCTTTCTTTCTTAGTTTTGTTTTGTTTTTCTGTAAAATAGAAATATATATGCCTTATCAACTTCATAGGGGTACTATAAAAATAAATGAAATAAAAGATATGACAGTGACTATTAAGTATAAAAAAATACTACATCAGTTAATTATTTCACACACTAAAGAGAATATTTTAAACACCTGTGGTTACTGTTTTTAATGTTTTGCCTATTTAGGCTTATTCCATGTTCTTGAAAATGATCAAACTAATTCTTTCAAGACAACACAGACTAAGTTTGGCTCTACTCCAACTCATAAACAATTAGCTCTAAAAAGACTGTCTTTTTACATGAAAGGGAACATAAAACCACTGGATCCCATGTGAACCAAGCCCAGGTAGCTCATACCAGTTACCCTGATTCTTAAGTATTTTCAGGGAGTACATTAGATCAAAGGCATTCAGACTCTTCTAGAACATCCTATGGGTGATGTCATGAATGACTGTCCATTGGGTTCAATGCTGAGAAGCACCCAAAATCATGGGTGTGCCTCTTAAGAGACTGGGGTTTCTAAGGATCTGGTCATTTTTCTGTAAGAGAATATGGCGTGAAGACTCAGCAGGGCCTGGGCCCATTCAACCGTGGAATCTCTTTCCAATCCTTTTGGAAGTGTCTAGGGTTCACCTCAGTCGTTAACACCCTCACCTCGTTTTCAGTAAAGGCCCACATGCTCATGGTCCTGTAAAAAGCAAGCTGCCTGGAAGGCTAAACTGATCAGCCTGATGGGCGACCTCACCGGCTGCTGATCTGAGCCCCTTGCCATGGGTTGAACATACACTTCACCATGCCTTTGGGGGAGCCACATCAGTGCACCCTGACGCCATCCTTTGGTTTCCTGAAGAACTGAAGCACCTTGAACAGGGCTCAAGAAGACCCACCTGATACCAAATCCCAGAAGCATTCCAGTGGGAAGACTTCCCAATGTGGGAAGATCTATTCCAAGTTGTCTCCAGAGACATTCCTAACTGTTACTCTGTTTCCATATTCTCACGTTCGACCCCCATCCACCACGACCCATTCACCACATTTTTATAAATTCAAAGTGAACAGCATTGCATATATTCTCTGAGTCACTCTCTCCTTATGTCACAGGAGAAATTAAAGCAGACCAGTCAGAAGTCTCTGGAAACATAGAGTGAATTGGGAATAACTGTCTCTCTAAATGAAAGAAAACAAGAAAACTGATGTTTCCAATCGGGACATGAGCCATACTTTATCCTGGAAGAATTATTAGAAAGAAAGGGACATGTATTTCTGTTGACACTGTATATTAAGTGAACTTTCTAAACCTTATTTGTCAGTATTAAATAAATATGCTCAGAGTTTCCTACCATGTCCTGTATTTCTTCTGGTTTTAAATCAAAGGGATTAAGACTCCTAATTAAGACACTGGAGGAAGGCCTGATCAGTTTTGCCAGTGCAAATTAGTTCAGAGGCCCAGTGCTGCTCCTTTCTGTTTGCTGCTATGGGAGGTTTGTTTGATTTAACATGAAATATCCCTAAGACAAAGAACCAACATTGCATTTCTGGAGAGTGGCTGAAAGGAAATTGGAAACTAATGCACATTAGCAGTGGGTCCAAAAAACAACCAGAAGGAGGAATGTTATTTAAAAGCAAAGTGATGTGACTAGACTAATCCGTTGAAATAGATTGTACCTTCTTCTTCCTTTATTATTTTTAAAGGAACATAAATGAAATAGAATTTCAATTTTCAACAAGAGCCCATGAACTGGGGACATTATCTTTCATTGTTTTAGTACGTGCCAAGTTTTTATATGCATTATTTTGTTAATATTCACAACATTTCTATGAAATAGATATTATCACCCTTATTTTACAGATAAGAAATCTCATTCTCCAAAGGTGGATACTGACCTAAAGCCAAGTATTCTCTGATATGCTTGGTTATTGTTTTTGATTCCATCAACTCTTAGGCATGTGGTAAATCTGAGAAGAAGAAAGATCTTGGTCGAGAATAGTACAGGCTTGTCCAGTTTGGTGTTGCAGTTGGTTGGGTTGGGTTGGGTTGGGTTCCTCTTCAGTGGGTCTGGTCAGGCCAGGATGATTCTCCAAGGGCAATAAAAAAATGAGCAAGATGGAAAGCTACTCAAGTGTCGTCAGCTGAAGTCAGAAAACAGACACAGTTCAAAATGCCTTTTTCTCATCCCAGTTTCATCTTGTTTTCTCTGTCAGAGCTTATTTTCTCCTCTTCCTTATTTCCTGGGGGAGCACGATCCTGCATCTACTTAGTCAAGAATATAGAGGCACTTTTACTTCTTGTGTGCTCAAGAAATTCAGTTGTTTTTTATTTACATAACAATATTCAATAAAAATAAAAAGTCTTGTGTTGTTCACGGGAAGGGGAGATGCATTCTCTATGTAATTGTATGCTGCATGTTTGGGGTATAACTCGCACCTGTGTCATGGGATTGTCACTGATCCTTTAAGGTTTGATCCTGTTTTATGTCTGAAATGGCCAGTTAGATTTTGAGAAGGAAGAGGATAAAAGATGGTTTACTTTCATTTTTGTCAAGTTAGGCATTGTAATGCAGAACAAACCCAAATCACTCAGTTTCTATTACCAGGGACCCTGGGACCTTTCTGACTGATGAGCCGAAAATGCAACACACACACACACACACACACACACACACACACAAGCACTGAGTCAAGCAGTGTGCAAAATATCAATGCCAAATTTGTGTGTCATCTCTTGCTAAAGTCTGTGCTTTGTTCAGTCCCAGTTTTAAATTTCACTTCAGACTTGAGGCTGAGGATGTGACTGGCCAACTCAGTTGGTTAGAGAACAGAAATAATAAAGGCAGGGCTGGCTGTAGGTTTGCTCACCTGCTAAGCTTTGAGTACACCTTTCCAGCTATCATTGAACATGAGTCAACAGAAGGAGGGAATGTGGCCATATTAGCACAATTCCTGCAGGTCTCACTCACATCACTTCCTGGGTGAGGCCTGGCCACCTGCTAAGATAAGCCAGTGGGTCTTTGTCAACATTGGCCATGAGTCAGGAGCTCTGCAACGGCAGGCACAGTGTCTAACTGGCTCAACCTTGTGTCCCCAGCACCTACATAACACCCGAAAAATACCTTTCTGCTGAAGAAAAGAACGAATTAATAGAATTGAGAGGAAAAAGCCAAAGGAAGCCTTAGTAATGGTGGGCTATACACAACGGGAGGTGCATTTCTTATTGATGACTGCAAATAGAGACTGTATAAATGGCCAAGCGTTCCAGCTCTCCGCCTGCTGAGAACAAAAGGGAGGGAGCTAACACAATGGAGTGTGCACTGTCTGCTTGGCATACATCGTTGCCTTCAACTTTTACTACAGTAATAGCTATAGAGCAGGTCTTATCCCCATTTTAGGGATGAGAACCCTGAGAGCAAGAAAATTGTATTGCTCTCCCAAGGTCTCACACCCATAAAAAGGAAAAGTTAGTATCCCACACCAGATTTGTCTGTCTATGGAGTACCTCTTTACTTCACTGCGTGATTACATTTGATGTATTCCAGAAAGCTGAGGACCAAATCTAACCCTGTGAGGTCTGAGCAAAGCTACAAGGCTTTTTACATGGCTCTAAGTGTGACCAACGTTGTCCCGAAATAATATTATGCCTCATTATATCACCATGGAGATTCCAAACTAGAGATGGCCTGATCAGTCTCAAAAGGCCTTGCCCTTGGGGGCCAATTCTGCTTATACTCCTGTCAGAGGGGCACTTATTTAGGACACGGGTCATGGTGACTCTCAAGTCAGGCCACTGGGCCTCCTCGCCAGCAGTCAGGAAAGGTATATATCTGCCAGCTAATTCTGAGAGCTGGCTCCCCTTCATGTAGATTTGTGATTCTCTTGGGCCCTGCGGGCACATTTAAACAATGAAAGGAGATTAACCACTCAGCCTGAGAGACATTTCTAATGACACAACCAAAGCATTGACTTTTTCTACTTCAAACATTCTGCCGTCATAAGTTGATTCAGCGCCACCGTGTATATCAGAAATATTCTTTCTCACACTTCAGTGGTGTCTGCCAGGGGAAGTCACTTCCAAGACCTATCCAACTGCAAGACCACTGAGTGAGTGTGAGCCTAGCAGAGCCAGGCCAAACTGGCCCACTGTGGAATCTGGTGGGGCCTCTTCTCCTTTGAAATGGAGAGCAATGGTTTCTGCTTAACCACAAACCAAAGAGTGAACTTGGCCAAGATGCTCTCAGGCCTGAGATGGGCTGTTACCTCCCCCCTGCACAAGAGGATCGAGAGGCCTGGCTGGCTTTCCCTTTGAGTTCCAGGGTTTTAGATCCACAATTACACTTTTAAATTTGGAGGTATGTACACTAAGCTATTTATTGACAAGTTTTCAAGGGGTCATGAGCAGAATCCCCGGGGTTGGAGATAGGGGTTGATGAGACCCACCTTCCTCAGTCTGGCCAGGCTCTTCAAAGTCCCACCAGACCAGCATTGGGTCTGAATGCAGCTACCATGTTTCCCCGAAAATAACAACTGGAAAATAAGCCCTAGCAGGATTTTTCAGGATGACATCCCCTGAATATAAGCCCTAATGCGTCTTTTGGAGCAAAAATTAATATAAGACCCGGTCTTATTTTCGGGGAAACACAGTAGGTGAGACTGGAAGGGAAAATTACAGAGACCTGCCAAACACCTTTCCCTAATATGATAAGTGCTTAGCAGTTTTGGCAACTTCAGGATCCTAAGATGCTGGATTTCTCCTAAAGAACGGGAAGGGAAAGGTGGGCAGGGAAATTAATTGACAAGCTTAAGAAAAGCATGGTTTTTAATGGATTGATTTTCTGTTGCCTCTAGTCTGTTCAATAAAATACACTTCTATGAGTCATTACGCACAAGCACTCATAGATAACAATTACAGGGACGACAGCATAAATCTCCCTGCTATAGGCAAGGGAGTAGGAAGCTGGAGAAGGAGTGGGAACGGATGATGAACTCTTGCAGGGCACTTATAATTATGAGAAAAGAAATTATTCCTGTCTTTAGGACTTAGAGATACATAGATAGGCACCATCTTGGCTCAGTGGTTTCCAAACTTTTTGATCCCACCAGTAAAATGTTTTAAGCCCAGTATGTCATATATTATATACATGTCCTATGATACTCATCTATGATGTATATTTTAAAACATACATAAAAAAGTTGAAATTGATATAGAATCAGAAGAAAATCAATAAACTTGGTACAGTATTTTCTTCCTTCATCTCAAAGGGTCATCTAAGTACATATTATTTTGGAGACTTCTGCTCTAAATCTCATGGAGTCTACATTAGTTTGTTAGGGCTGCCATAATAAAATACCACAGACTAGTTGGCTTAAACAACAGAAATTTATTTTCTCGTAGTTCTGGCAGCTGAAAGGCCAAGGCGAAGGGGTCAGCAGGGCTGGTTTCCTCTGAGGTTTCTCTCCTCAGCTGGCAGATGTCCACCTCTTTGCTGCCTCTTTACGTGGGGGTCCCTCTGTGCACATGCACCCCTGCATCTTCTCTGTGTTCAAATTTCCTCTTTGCATCAGGACATCAGTCAGACTGGATTAGGGCCCACCTAACAGCCTCATTTTCACTTAATTATCTCTTTATAAGCTCTAGCTCCAAATATAGTTACATTCTGAGGTACTGGGAGCTAGGGCTTCACATATGAATTTGGGGGGGACACAATTCAGCCCTTATCAGAGCTTCTTCCAGATAATAGTTTAATGCCCTCCACAAGAAATAGGAAAGCTATATGTCAGACACTAGGACCAAGAGGAGGGATCTTGGGGGCTATTTTCAAGCCGTTAGCTTGACCACATGCATTCCAGCCCCCTGAGGGATAATGTTCCCCTAGGACAACTGTAGAACCACCTTTCCCAGAAACCAAAGTTGATCCGTCTAACATCAAGTAATGTCAGGCCACTAGTAACAGACAGGTCCTAAAAGTGACAGGCCACTTGCTCCCCAACCTCACAAAGGAGAAAATGCAAGGGCAAGGGCACCCTCAAGAGCTTTGGACAGTGCTGGACTGTCCTCCCAAGAAACTCCCAGTTGTGGAAGCACCAGCTAGGACACTAGAGAGTCTGATATTAGAGGTCCAGTGATGAATCTAGCCCACAAAACTCCTTCCAATATGGTGACAAGGTAGGGGCCACATGTAGGGCTGGCCCTTGGCAACACTTTCAGTGAGGGTCCTTTTATGTACTTTCTTCCCTATTTGAACATCTTCTTTCCTCAGATCTTTCAGAGCTATCACTAGAGCATTGGACTCCCTATTTCATATCCCCAGGGTTATTTCTATTTTTTAAAGAGGTTCAAATGGAGTCGGGGGCGGGGGGGAACCAATCTAAAGGAATGAATCTCTAATGTTGGAATTTTGGACATTGGAATTCCAGGTTAGGGAAATATTTGAGGGGTAGCAGAAACTTTCTTGGCCTTTCAAATCATCCTGTGGTGAGAGATGCTGATTCTGACTGTTCCTATTATTTAAAAGCTACTGCTTCCTCTAGAGTACAGTTCTTATCCACGCTTCCAAACGGAACTTCCATGAGGAGGGTTAGGATGTGACACCAAGTGATGCTGATACCAAGCTAAGAGACAAGTTGGAGTAGTGACCTTCTTAGGTGGGACAAGGGAATAAAAAAAGGAAAGATGGG
Source organism: Rhinolophus ferrumequinum (assembly GCF_004115265.2). Classification (NCBI taxonomy): domain Eukaryota; kingdom Metazoa; phylum Chordata; class Mammalia; order Chiroptera; family Rhinolophidae; genus Rhinolophus; species Rhinolophus ferrumequinum. Next base: position 30,353,070 of record NC_046289.1, read on the forward strand.
GTTTAGTGGAAGTTAAGACAAGGCCTCTGGAATTCTACTGCCTGAGTATGACCCTAGGGTCAGCCACTTCCTACCTGGATACGCTATGCTTCAGTTTCCTCATTTAAAATTGAGATAATTCTAGTCTGTCTCATGGCACTACTAAAAGAGTTTTAAAGGAGATAATACCAGTAAAATACTTAGCACAGAGCCTGATAATAAGTACCCAAGAAATGTTAGCTGCTGTCATTAATAAGAGTTTGTCGAGTCAGGAGGTCTAAAATCTAGCAAGTACACAGCAAGCTTACTTCCCTTTCAAAAGTAATGGGGACCTGTGGGAAGAAGGGACTGAGATAATGATTTTTTTCCTACCATAAAATATACATATGCACGGCAAGTATTTTGAAATATTTAATGCAGGGTAGTGGAGGCTTTTTGGGGCAAGATGAAAACAAGCTTTAACAGGCAAATGCTTATTCTGAATTCCTGGCAATACTGTGAAGAGACAAGGTGAACTTTGTCTAAGGACTTTAGCATTGGGAGGTGATGGAGATAATGAGAGAGAAAATTGGCCAGGAAAATTTTAACCTTGAAATCAAAGCCCAAACCAATGGATATTAAGCTTTTGGGGATCATAAACCCCTCAGAGAATCTGATAGTTATGTGTGCTTTTCCCAGAAAAACCTTACATGCACATATAACACTACACAGAATTCCAGAATGACCCTGGACCCCCTGAAGCCCGTCCACAGATCCTGAAGGAATCAATGATCCCAGATTAAAAATTTCTCATAGGAGAGAGAAAGAGAAACAAGCCTGCAGATTACAAGGCTTGATGTCAGAAAAGGTCTGGAAGCAAATGCATCATGCTGAAGTGCTGAGCGAGGCCAGCCATGTTTCTGAGGAAGCCCGCAGGGTGACTGTCCATCCTTGCCAAGTAGTTTGTATCCAAAAGCTGCCCCCACTGTGGATAGAGAGTTGTGTGGGCACGTAAATCAACGGTGTGTGCCAGACTGAGGACCAACGTGGGCAGTGGGGTGTAGAAGGGAGAAGGGGACAACAAGGAGATTGCCAACCAAGCAAGATGCAGCAGCCGTACCCCTTTGGTGGAGAAACCTGCCCCCGGGACATGGTGGAGCAGAGCAAACCTGAGCTGAGGCAGAGTGGACCTCACAAAGCTCCATTCCCAGCCCTGCCGGTGTCACTGCTCTGCACATATGTGGGGGTCACCGGAAACACCCTGGATCCCACCCTCTCTCCCACTCTACTTCCTACTTCCTAATTATGTCTCAAATCCATCTTCTTCTTGCCTCCAGCCCCTGCCTCAGCCCTTGTTACTCACAACCATGGCTCACCCAGACTCCTCTGTCTCCCTGCCACGCCCTGTGGCCTCTGTTATTTATATTCCACTCTGCAGCCAATGTGCTCAGAGTGGGAATACTGATTGTGCCCTCGGAATGACATGCCACTTCCGGAATACGGCCTCCTGAATACAGCTGTGATGGGTCCCCACCTACCCTTCCAGCCCCTTCTCATGCCCCACCACCGCATGGGCACCCATGGTCCAGACTTTCCTCAGACCCTTTAGTACCTTAGCCATGCCACCTGCTGCGTGGCCAGCTCCTATGTATTCTTCAGGTCTTTGGGGGCTAACTCTTGTCGCCTCCTTTAGGAAGCCTTCCCTACCCTTTCCTCCACCGCCAACATCTCTCACCATGTCCCCAAACTCCAGCCAGCAGAACTGTTGACCTTGCAGGCCCCTGGAGGCATGCTCTCCCAGCTCCAGGCCACTTCCTCCTCAGCCAATGCTCCTTCCAGAGGCCTTTCCTCAACCCCCAGGCTGGCCATACTCTCAGCCCCTGGATCTCTCCCAGCACAGGTCTCGCTTCACCTACTACACATTTTTTCTGGGTAGGATCTTTGCCTTGTTGGTCCGTCTTGTGAAGTACTGGGTTACTGCGAGGATGGACGGGTGAACGTGCATGAGGCACTTAGAACAGTGCCTGGAAAATAGTAAGCACAAGAGTTAGCTATTATTATTACTGATGTCATCATCCTCATCGTTATTATCAATTACAGCTATAGTCTCACTGCCTGACACATGGTAGCATTCAATCAATTTTTGTCAAAAGAATGAATGGATGATAAAACTCTGTGTATCACCGCAGTCATTTTTGGTGCTTTTTATTTTAGTTTCTTAAAGTATGTTTTTTTTCCTTAAAGCATCTTAAAAATCCTTTTTTGAAGAATCACTTTGTGCTCCTCAAAATATCTTAGGGATAAGGATTCGGGATCTGGTAAACCTTGAAACTGAAGTATAGAAAGGCTGGTCCAAGGTTACACAAAAAGCTGCCAGCTGAGTCTGGGGACAGAACATAGTAGATCCGGGTCCCCACACCTGGGCTAACTTCCCAGGACAGTTTGGAGAGCCCCCCTTCCAGAACTCCTCCTTTCCTGACCATGCTTTCTCCAGCCTGGGCCGTGGGGGACGGTGGTGAAGCACATACCATCTTATTGGGATTTCATTAACTTGTGTTCATTTGTGTCACTTAATTATTGTGGTCTCTGGCCCTCTCTAATAAATGTGTTTTCCTAACCCATAGCCTCTGGGCTATCATTCTAACCATAGCTACTATGAGTGAATGGCTTCTTGGGAACAGAGGGACTGTCTTTGAATTGCGACCTCAGTAGGGCATGCTAAAGAGCTTCCTGCTCTCCGAAGCGGGTGGGGAGTGGGGGGCAGGCCAGTCCCTTGCGCTCTCCTGACCAAGCCCTGCCATTTCACTGTTAGTCACCTGCCAAAACAATGGGCCTGGTGTGTTTATACAGCCGTGTGCCCAGCTGCAGCAGAGGAGTTAAACTTCAGCCTCCAGGAAAGGGCAGGAAACTGCATATGGATTTAAATATTTAGGCAACTGGAAAAGCTCATCCATCTTGATCTGTTGGCTTCTTTAGGGGAATGTGAAGGCGCTGAGACAACATGAAGCAAAAAGCAGCCCTATGCCGGGGGAAATTTAGATCCTAGGTCTTTTGTGCCAACAATCCTGTTCAAAGAGAATTCAGTGCCTGTACGAGGTTTTACTTCCCTCCGTTCAATGCTGAGTTAAAATTCTTTTCTCTCTTGCCCTGCAAAATAGATCGCACTGGACAGCAGAAGCTGGGTATTTAATTGCAAACTCCACAAACAAATGAGCAGCTGTCTCTGTATTGACAGATGTACGTCTCTTGTCTATATAGACACTTTAAAAAAGAGTGGTGAACAGAGAACTGTATGCTTTTTGGGAAACAGATTTATCTTCGTAATTATGTTTTCACTTGCCCTTAGATTAAAATTAGTTTGCCTTGCCTGAGCTCACACCAACTTGAGTTTGGAGGGAGGCGGTTGGAGAGAGTATTAGAGGAGGGGAAACTGATTTGATATGAAATGTCTGCTGCAGAGATTCTGGGAGGACAAAGGTCTTTGAGAATTTGCCTCAAAGAGCTGAGAGCTACCCGAGGTCCCCACCCCATCACTCTTACTAAAGATACTTCAAGGGTGGCAAAGATATCGCTCGTCAGTTTGCAGGGGGAGCTATTGTAGCCCACTGAGGAGAGGTATCTCTCCAAACTCACATGTCGTGCATCCTAATGATGAGTCTGTCAGCAGAAAAATGGAAATCTGGGATGTGATCTCCATGCTAGGCTCATGGAGACCCTCTTTGGCCAGGATTCCCTTACATTAATAATCCTGGATTTTATCAACTTCACTCAGCTAGGAAATTCTGTCCTAAATAAGAGACAGATACTGAGATTGGCAGTGGCTTCACAAATCCATCCATCCTTGTTGGTGACAAAAGAGGAAAACTGTGGATCAAAAGCAGACTTGGGAGCCGGCCCGGTGGCGCAGGTGGTTGGAACTCCGTGCTCCTAACCCCAAAGGCTGCTGGTTCAATTCCCACGTCGGCCAGTGGGCTCTCAACTACAATGTTGCTGGTTCGACTCCCGAAAGGGATGGTGGGCTGCACCCCCTGCAACTAACAAGGGCAACCTGATCCAGAGCTGAATGGCGCCCTCCACAACTGAGATTGCAAGGACAACAACTTGACTTGGAAAAAAGTCCTGGAAGTACACAGTTCCCCAATAAAGTCCTATGCCCCTTCCCCAATAAAATCTTTAAAAAAAAAAAAAAAAAAAAGCAGACTCACTCAGCGAGTCCGAGTCCTATGTGGTAGACCAGACTGCACACAGCACATTCAGTGGAGACGTTCTATGTGCTTCTTCCAGTCTGGCCATGTGAACCTTCTGTACCAGCCATGGTTCTCACTTCCCATTCTGCTGGCTGATTTTAGAAAAATATAGCAGGTAGAGACAGTAAAGAAAGTGCTTTTGTGTCTACAAAATCCATCATGCAAAGCCTCTTATGGAACATGAGGTGGGACTTTACGAGAAAGCGAGGAATAAATTTCCATTGTGTTAAACCACTGCTGTTTGGGGGTTTGTTACAGTAGCTAGCATTAGCTTAACTAATGCATCTTCATATTTATGAGGTGACAGTGACAGATTTCTCTAACGTGTGGTTTCCTCTTCCCTTCCAATGACCCATATCTTCCATCCAGAAGAACACCTTCTTAGTAAATAGAAATTAGTTCATTACTTTTGGAAAGGAGACAATATAGTGAGAGAGAAGGTTGTTCCTTCCAAGAATATGTTGGAAGCTACCCATGACTACCAAACACTTGAAATGTGACTAGTGCATCTAAGGAACGGAATTTTTAATGTTTAATTTTAATTAATTTAAACAGCCACATGTAGCTAGCTACCATACTGGACAGCAACATGGGTTAGGGTGTTTTGAGGTTGCTGATGGCCCCAGGGGAGCTCAATGCCCCTACAGCTCACGTCCATCAGTGAGCACCGCAAATATCCTTGGTAAAGCTCATCTAAAGCACATTGTTGAAAAATAAAGCTTCTAAACTTGCAATTCATGAGGAAATTCTGCAGACAATTCTTGTGTCCCTCTGTTTCTCTCTCGTGTGCACCATCTTGCATTGTTAAGAAACAGTGGGTCTGGAAAAGTATGCAAACATGGATCTTGAGCCCTACATGCTGGCACAGGAATCAGCGTTACTTGATCTTTACCAACAACACTATGAGGTAGCTATTATCCCCATTTTTTGTAATTAAAGCCACAAATGTACTTTTCTCCTCTAGTCTCTTGCACACAAAACATCTGGCTCCCTGATTGTTTTCTATTACTTCCCCTTCGTCTCTGGTTTGATGCTAGAAATGCTAAGTAAAAGAAGTGTCTGGCACCGCTGACTATTAATAACTTGCATTTGCAATAGCACTTCACAGTTTACAAAGCATCCTGACATTTATTATTTATTTGATCTCCCCATAAAATATGTGGGAAATTATTATCACTTCGTTGCACAGGGGATAAGTGGAAGCTCTGAGAAGCTAAGGGACCCCCCCAGCCAGATAGAGGTGAACCTAGGGCTCAAACCCCAGGCCTACTGACTGGGAGGCCTGGGCTTTGCCGCCTGCTGTTGCCTCAGGCCCTAAGAGGCATCAGACAGATTCTGGGGCAGGCAGTCTTAACCTTCACAGAGTAATAATGACTTCTTCAGAGAATACTGTCTTTAAATACACAAAATCAAATATATAGGGGTTCAAAGGAAAGCAATTATATTAAATAGAAAAATATTTTTAATCAAATGTGCAAATAATACATATGCTTCTTTATTAATTCAACCAATTCTAGCAGCTGGTCTAATAACTTCTGCAATATCAAAGCAGTGATCAACTTACATTGTATTTTAAGGTATGAGGAACAATAGTAATATCATATGAAAATATCTTCAATTTCTGATGGTAACAAAGACAAAGGTACTACCAATACTATTGTGGTTTGTTGTCTACATTTATAACTGAAGAAAATTCTTAATTTCTGTTAAAAATTAGTAAAAATAAATATTTAATTTTTTCCCATCTAAATTCACAGAATTCTACCCATGGAACACCTAGGACCACCCACTTCGGATTTCTCAATCTGAGGGCTTCAAAATCCTCAGAATGGATCTTCCTTTCCAATTCAGCAAATGGCCGACTTGTAAGATGCATCAGATTTTACCTCTAACCTCTTTTCTATACGACCAATAAGGAAATTTGAGATTGCTGGCTTGGATTAAGCAAGGAGAGCTAGAAACATTTTGATGGCCATGATGGTCAACTTGCAAGCTCAACTTCTGATGAGTTCTTATTACAGTGCCTGACAGTCATTGAGTTTTCTATGTTCCCCCTAATAATGACCATGAGTATCCCAACCATCCATCTGGCATTCGTGTGGCACCTTTCTGCCCAGGGCTCTGGGAAGTATGTCCAAGTATATCCTCAGATAATGGTTTCTCCTTTTATTTTCATTTTAAACCTTCACTTCAGTAACTGATTCTCACAATATCTCATTTTGATAGTTCAGAGAATTGTATGATTATCCCTGCTGTATAGATGGAAAACATGATGTATAAAGTGATTGAGCAAGAGTCCCAGGGTCACGTAGTTTCACTGCAATAAAGAGAACTCAGGACTCCCAACTTTCAAAATTCTATTCACTATGTAGAAATTTAAGGAGGCGAGGGAGTGGAGAAGGAAGACACACAGGAAATGAGGCCAGGTAAATCAGGCCAGTTGGTATACATGTAACAAGAATGTGCTCAAAGTTCCCAGAGTAAACACTTGAAAAAGAGAAAAGAGAGTAAGGTGACCCTGAAGATTTGTCATCTCAAATTTCAAGGATCACACCGCAGATGGCAGCGTGCCCAGACCTAGCAGCAGCTCCTGGCTAGAGGGAGATGTTGGATGCCTCTAAGCTCCTCCAGACAGATTTATAGTAATTTCTTGATGTACCCAAGCAGAGTGACTGACTGTCCAAAATTATTCCAGAAATCACATAGGAGAACAAATAGGGGAAATGGTATTTATACCAACTCACCCTTGAGTAAATCACTTTATTATTTTTCTCAAGTATCATATTATGGGTGAGAAAAATCACTGAAAGCCTGTTTTTCCTTTCATCATTAGTCTTAGCCCATTAACTGAATGATAAACAAGGATTTAATTAAAAGCCACTGTCAGATTTAAAACTCATGACACATACCAGCAATGAGCTCAGTAGTTGAAAGGATCACAGAATAGAATAGCAGGGGGAATTCTAAGAAAGTTATTAAACTGGAAATTCATTCACTCCACTGGAGAAACCTCAAACACTTGATTTTAACCTGTCAAGGATCCTTAATTTGCTTTTCATCTAGTAAGACATTTGGACATTCTTGAGTATTTGAAGCAATCTATCACTTCCTGTCCTTTCCTTCTTTCTCTGGGCATTTAGCAAAGAAAGTCTGGAGCTAAAATATGAACATATAATTTGTTTGTGATATAAATAAAAATCAAAATGACTTTTCCAAGCTTGGTATACAACTGTCACCAGTGCACTACTGAAATTTCTTCAGGATTATACTGATATAAGGGATATTTTGGAATTCAGGAGGAGATACACTTATTTTGAAGCTTTAATCACAGCAAAACACCATACACCCACAAGAAGTGGAGGGAGGTGGAATGGGAGGAGTAGCAAGGACTTGCCCAGTGGGCTGGGAGGTCCTTTCATACTCGCCATAGTACAGAAGGGACAAAGTGCATAGAAATCCTTCCTATTGGGCCAGTGGGAACAGAAATGGACACTTGTGCCTCTCGTCTGCTGTCCTTTTCTTGGGGAAGAAGTTTAAGAAAAGGGCCTAGGAAAAGTGAAAAGAAGTTTGTTATGAAAGTCTGTCCTATAGTTTGCAGACATCAAATGTCAAATACAGCAAGGTGACTACTCCTCCCACCTATTACAGACATCACCAATAGAGCCCAGATACAACTCCGAATCCCTCTGCACACACAGCTTCTACCAACCAAAACTGGTGTAAGAGAGAGAATCCCACACATTATTTCAACCTTTCTGGTCTGGTTGCATTTTTAGTTGTTTTTGTTGTTGTTTCTCATTTTAAGTTTCCTAGATGGTGGACTGGTGAAATGCCTGCCTTGGATCAGCAGCCCTCACTACCCAATGGATGACCCTCACATGTATTATTATATACTTATTATGGTAGTTATGACTCAACCATTGTCACTCCTATGCAGGAAAGCATATCTGAATGCAAGTAAATACTAAGGATATTATTCTAGGGATAATATGGAAAACGTTTTATTTTCTTAAGTAGATAATCAGCAAATTTCATTGTATGTGTCCTAAGTAAGACATTTCTTGCGATGCACTTTTGCAGCTATGGGTCTTGCTACCTCCATGAATTACTCACTGCCTTAGACATTGGGAAGCAGCTTCAAGTCCAGAATAAGAGCCTCCAGTGTGGGGACAGAGTCCCAGAGAGCAGTTTCCAGGCTCTCGGCCTCACGTGGAAAGGTGCTGGCTCGGGTAGTAAATGGCCATCAGCTGTGACTAGTTGGCCATCAGCTGTTACCAGTTAGCCATTAGCCACTGATATAACTGCCGTGGCTAAGCTAGCAGGCGGCGGATTGCAGTTAGCAAGTGAGGTTGGCAGGCAGAGAAGCAGATGGCGCATTGCGGATCGTGTGGATCCTACTTCCTGTGTCTCCAACCCAGCCGCCAGCAAGACTATAGTGGTATGAAGCCCCTATCCATGGCTCCGTGGGTGTTCCTTTCTGGCCTCACCATATCCTGTGTTCTTGTGCGGGGAGCGGGGCCAGAGACCCGGCATGACATCCAGGCCTCAGCCTGCAAAGGCAATGCTGCTGCTGGGAGTCAGCCTGACATCCTGACCACAGCTTAGCAGTGTCGGCCTGCCTTTGTTGACCTGTTACCTCTCCACAAACTTTGAGACCTTCCTGTAGATAAATGCTGAAGGATTTGGCTACCAGTGGTAGCACATGACGTGCTTCAGATGGTCCTGGGGTTGTAATTAAGAGAAGCCAGGTCCTACCAACTTCTCCCATCCTGTGTGCCTTCCCTAGATTCACACACACACCGCCCACCCCAAATCTCCACTCTCCTACGTCCCAATATTCTACTGGCTGGCAGTAGGCATGCAGAAGTCTCGCGTGAACAGCAAAGAGACAGCAAAGAGAGCTTTGGAATCGGTGAACGGCTTTATTGCTTAGTGTTTAACCTCGGCATATTCCAAGCAGGCAATTCTCATTCCCTATTTGCTGTTTACCCTGAGGAATCTGAAGTTTAATGAGGTTCACATGAGAAAGACTCATAAAACCACAGCTGTCCAGTGACTCTTTCCTGCTGGGGAGTTGGGCAGGGAGAGGAGTTTAATTGCAGGCATCACCAGAGCGTCTGCAAACAGGGAGGCTGGGTAAAGTAAACCTAGCTTCCTCGGTTGTCTTTGTTTCCTTTCGATGGTTCCCAGTGGCCTTCTCAGTAGCTTCTGCGAGTAGGGAAGCTTCCTAAATAATTCAGCACTTTACATTATTTAGCTCCTCAGCAATCTCGAGCAAAGTCAGTTCTGGGATCACAGCATCTCAGGGCAATGTTCACACAGAGTGGCCAGCTGCGCTCTAACCGGAACTTGATGGGGCACCCCCGAGGAGGACCCCCTAGAAGGTGAGAAGGAACATTAATTAGAAATCCAAGACTAAGTTGTTTACCTTCCCCGTGGGCCACACTGGGCTGAAGCCCTTAAAGGGTACTTAAAGAAACGCTGTGTCAACAGCTCCCTGGGGAGAGGGACATGGCCTCAGTCAGACACTGGGCCTCCATTTTCTCCTTCAGCCTGGCAGTGAGAGGCGTCAATGCCCTACACTGAGGCTATGATGGACACATACACGGGCCAGTCACCCAGCGGCTCATTTGATCATGAAGACGGACACTAAGTAAAAGCAGAGATGGTAGATATAGTGGAGGCTTTCGCTGGTTGAACACAGGTTCAGACCGACTGGACAGTCCCCAGCGCAAGTAGCTATTTGAGTTCATTTAGTGCTTGTCTGGTTGAGGGCTGTGCTGTTGGTGTTGTTCTGGGAAAAAGGGAGGAGTTGGGGGTGCGGGGGCGGAGCTGGGAGGAGATTAAAGGAAGAGAATGATGAGGAGAAAGCGTATTACCTGTTCCTGCTCAGAGTCTTTGTGCTTAAAACTAGATATGAAACTGGCAGGCCGAGGGATATTTGAGATTATCAGAGTTATGTTTTTTGCAGGAAAAAAGAAAAGACAGGAAAGTGTGGGGAGTCAGGCGAGGTTAGAAGGTCCAAGTCTTGTCACACAGGCTGGGAGCAACGCTTCCACCACTCTCTGGAGACAACACATTCACAGCCTTCTCAAACTCGTTTCAAAAAAAAATACAAAACATTCATTTTCATAATCCTGACAAGGTACATCGGGGACCCAACTAAAAAATTTGAATTTCTATAACTAATCTTTGATGATGATTATGATAGGAATATTTGTTGAAAATACAATTAAAATGAAATACTGACAAGCTATTAAACGCAAGTTCCTCAAACGACACCTGTTAGGAAAGCCTGAGAGGTATCCGTGACCAGCAACTTTACCCCTCCCTCACTGAAGCGGCATCAGGCTGACGATGAGAAGCTCAGCCAGCCTTTCAGTCCTGGGATCTACTGAACGGTCACATTGGCTGACACTGCTGCCCACATCCCACCCCAACATAGTCCCCAACGAACATCAACCTAATTTTTCTTATTATTATTCCAAGAATTTTTACGACTGCCTTTAGGAATGAGTGAAGTACCAAAGGTGAGAGTAAATTTTTCCTCACTACAGATAATCTTGTTCTTGGCATAAACCAGTTTGCATTTGATCCTTGGAAGACCCCCTCACCACCACCTTTTTGTTTTTAGATCACCATGACTTTCTGTCTCTTTCCCTTCTCTGCCACTTCTTACTCTCCTCTAACTCCACAAAATATTCTTATTTTGGTCACTACCTGGATGAGATTATACCTCAGCAGAGAGAACATCATGCCAGATGTGTTTCTTTCACAATCCCTGAACCAAGGCGTGGTTCCTGTGTGGTTCCAGGTGTGGTTTCCTGTGTCTTAAATGATGAAGCACCAGTGTCATCGTGGGTGGGATCTAAAAAGTGCTTTGGGCAGAAGGACCCATTGTTCATTTGACAAATTTGGTACCTGTGGGGACAGTGTCCCAGAGAGCAGTTTCCAGACTCGCAGCCACGGCCTGGAATGGTGCTGGCTTGGGTAGTAGATGGCCATGAGCTGTGACTAGTTGACCATCAGCTGTTACTGGTTAGCCATTAGCCACTAATATAACTGCCGTGGCTAAGCTAGCAAGGGCAGATTGCAGTTAGCGCGGCGGATTGTAGTTAGCAAGTGAGGTTGGTTGGCAGGCAGAAAAGCAGATGGCGGATTGCAGATTGTGTGGATCCTACTTTGTGTGTGCGTCTCACCCGGCTGCCAGAGAGACTGGGGTGCAGGAAGACCCTTTGTTGGGGTAATGGCGGATGTTTGTTCCCTGTGTCTCCAACCCAGCCGCCAGCAAAAATATAGTGGTATGACTCCCCTATCTGTGGCTCCGTGGGTGTTCCTTTTTGGCTTTATCATATACTGCGTTCTTATGGGGAGCAGGAGCTCGGACCCCGCATGACAGCCTGCATGACAGTACCCAAGCAAAAGCCACTTGTCCCTGGGAGATTCCAGGACCTACAAGATGATGGTCACATCTAAATGGATGCCCCAGTCACAAGACCCCCTTGCTTTATCCTCTTGACTAGGGTAAAACATTAAGGAGAAAATATAGAAGGTATCATTTTTAAATACTAATAAGAGCTTGTCCTTGGCCATGTGTAGAAAGCAGAACTTCGCATAACACTGACCTCTGGATTTTTGTTACCAAAAAAGTTTAAGAAGGCTAACAGTTCAAAGAGATGGGACAGAATGCATTTGCAAAACTGGTAATAACAGTGAGGAAGACTTAACAGAAGGTAACAAGAGATTTGCAGAAGAATAGCAAATAGACAATATTGTTATTGAAACCATCACAGTGGAGAAAGAGATGGGATATACGAAGACGAAAAGGAGGAAGTGTGGCTGGCTGGCGATGGACACCACTGAGGACCAAAAAAGAAGTTTATATTGGAATTAGGGGGAAAGGAGAGACAGTAGCTTGAGAGAAAAGAGAAGCGTTATTGTTGAGTTAAAACAAAAACAAAAAACAGGGAGTCCCGCTCTCCTCCGGTTGCCTTCCTCCTCACCCCTCCCTTCTACCTTTAGAACCACTTATGTTCCCAGATGCATGGTGCTGATTCAGACCTCCAAGTTTTGCTTGCGTACTTCTCTCTGTCTGCAATGCCCCTTTTGTTGTCATCACTGTGTTCCCATAGTCTAGTTCCATGTTGAGCACATAGTGAAAGCAAGAAAACATTTCCTACTTTTCCCGTTTATCCTGCCCTGGAAGGCAGCCTTGATATTTTGCCTCACATCTTCATTTTCGTGCCAGTACACCCTATAGTGTCCCTTTCAATTACTTTGTAGGCTTGGTCGTAAAGGCTGCTGCATGTGCTAACACATGGTTCTCAAACTTGATCATGGATCAGAATCCCCTGGAAAGCTTGTTGAAACACAGGTTGCTGAGCACCCCCCACCCCACCCCGAGTCTCTGAATTAGTAGGTCTGGGGTGGGTCCCAGGAATATGCATTTCTAACAAGTCCCCTGGTACAGGGTGATGCTAAGACCACCATCTAAGACCACTGGGCTAAGGCATATATTCTTCCTCTTTATCCATCCCATGGTTAAAATAGGAGTCAGATTCCCCCTCTTCCTCTTGGCTTTTTGCTGTCTAGCCACATCCTCCCTCACCTACCGACTGTTCTTTGTATATAGGACCCTGGAACTCTTCTGGCCATTCAGGCCAATTAATCTGCAGAAAACCTGAGCTACAGCACTTCTGGAGACCTATCTCCAACATAACTCTGAGGGTGTCATTTATCCTCCAGTTACTGTTTGGGAAGTGAGGGTAATTCAACAACATAGGCTGCTATAAGATTTGATCATCAAGAGTTTGCCAAGTGTTCTAGAGGGCACCCGATGAAAGATGGCACTAAGAATGGCATACTACTGAATTTAAAAGTACCTTGATTGAAGGGTGTGCATGGAATAAGGAAATGGACTCATAAAATCCCTTCTGACAAACATGTAAGGTAGAAAAATTGCGATTTACAGGTACTTGGGAACAAGAATTGCATAGTTTTGCTCTAAGGCAGGGGTGTCCAAACTGCGGCCTGCGGGCCAACTGCAGCCTGCAATCCATTGTTAATTGGCCCGCAGCAAATTCCAAAAATAGATTTAGTTTACTTAAATAAACCAGGTGAGGCAATACGTACTTCACCTCGAGTGAGTGGCCCGGCTGTTTGTGTATTTTACCGCACATGGCCCTTGGTAAAAAACATTGAAAAAAGTTTGGACACCCCTGCTCTAAGGCTTTAGCGATGTATACCAGGGTTGCCAAAAAAATGTATACAAGTGGGCATTTTGGTCAACGTTGCTCAAGCAGTTGTTCACCATAATCAGAAGTGTCTGGACACTGATGGTAACCACTTTGAGCACCTCTTGTCATTGCAGAAGTCCAACGTGACTTGTATTCATCTTTTCTTATTGGTATATATTGAGTAGTACCATTTTAATACAGTTTTCCTTTCTTAAAATGTGTATACATATTTTTGGCACTCTGTGTTGCAAGATATCCTTTGAAAACTTTTTTACATTTTCCAATGATAGACTAAAAAGAAGTCTGCTCCTCCTCATTAGAGACTGGCTACTTTTCTCAGCTGCTGGCGGGGGTCACACCCCAAGTCTTCTAACCGCAGCTTCTTTAGAGTGTATCATGGCCAACAGGCACATCCTAGCTCTGAACACCTCACCCTGCTCAGCTCTGGCCTCCCACCACCAGCATCTCTGGTTGTGGAGTTTCTGTCTTATTCCAGTCCAGCAGATGCCTTAAGAAAGGACAGCCAAAGATGGTTGTTGACTTACTGGGTAGTGAATGCCAGACTAAGCACTTGACATGCATTTTCTCATCCAATCCTTATAACCCTAAGTGTTATATGTAGATATTGATATTATCTCCATTTTATAGAAGAGGAAAGCAAGGCTTATTGTGAGCTATGTGAGGGAGGAACAATTAATGAGGCAGGAACACTGGCAAGCTGACACTCCAGAGCCTGGGCTCTTAACCACCCACTCTACCACCCCCTTTAAAACTGGGAAAGACAGATAAGTGATAGATGATAGCTAGCTAGCTAGCTAGCTAGATAGATAGATAGATAGATAGACAGATAGATAAACAGACTTTAAACTATAGTCAAAGGGTGAGAAATTTGACATTTGGCAAAAAACTCATGCAGAGCCTCCTGCCCTTGGTGCATCCCTGTCATGGGTACCACACCTTTCATCAGCTATTAAATGGTTACTCCACGAGGGTAGCGATCATGTCTAATCATCACTGTGTCCTCATAGTCTAGTTCCATGTGGGGCACACAGCAAAAGCAAGAAAATATTTAGTGACTGACAGACAAGCCAAAACACCTATCACAAGGAGAGACACCAGTACCTTTCCCAGCCACTTGTTTGTGCATAAAGACCTAAGTAGGCTCATGGGTCAGTCAGAAGTCAGAACCCCCACCAATTATTTGTACAGAATGAATTAATATAAGGAATTGTTAGCTAGACAGAAAGTTATCTAGGCATCTGAAAGAACAATAAAAGAATTTTATGGTTTCTACAGAAGTAGCCACTGCAGACAGCAGCCCCCCACCTCCCACCCCAGGTGCCTCACTGACTGGGAGTAAGAAACCTATGGAAATAAGAAGCAAGTCCCTTCTGCCTCTTCAAGCATCGCAGCCTCCCTGAAGTGCCCCCTATATGAAAGCCTAACAGGAAGGCACCTGGCAAAGCAGAAATGTGTTTTGCAGAGTCCCAGCTCCAGTACCACAAAATATCACATAGAAGGGTGGGTTAGAAACGAGAGACAATAGTTCAATAGCTGGAACATGTCGGTATAATGATGGTTAGAAAGTGTACACTTTATTTTTACTTTTTTTTATTAGTTTCAGGTGTACAAAACAATGTAATAGTTAGACAGGTATCATTTATATCCCTCACACAGTGACAACCCTCCTCCCCCATCCACTACCCCTCTGACATCGCATATAGCCATTACATTTCCACTGTCTCTATTCTCCCTATTCCTAATGCTGTACTCAGCTTCTTGTAACTATATATATATATATATATATATATATATATATATATATATATATATATAAAATTGTAGTTGACATTCATTATTGTTCAGCTTCAGCTTCAGGTGTACAGTGCAGTGAACAGGTATCTACATCATAGATAGATACCTAGGAGTGGAATTGCTGGATCATAAGGTAGTTCCATTTTCAGATTTTTGAGATACCTCCATATTGTTTTCCATAGTGGCTGCACCAATCTGCAATCCCACCAACAGAGTGCACAGTTTTAATTTTTGCTAAAACACTAACTGGGGTATTTCTCTTAGCCTATAATTGTTTATGCCTTTTCCTTTCCTCTTCAGCATCTATTCCCATTTGTGACTCAGAAACAACTATTCTGTTATGTTTGCCAGGCAAACCCTACAGAGACTGGCTGTTTCTATCCAGATTTAATGCAAACAATTAGAGGAATTTCCAAAGATGAGCTACAGAGCCTTGAGTTATGAATAAGTGAATGACTAACAGAGATTTAAGCACTCTTCTCCAAACTGAAGTGTGTTGTACTTTTCCCCCCATACCATCATAACTCTTTAGTAAAACAACTGCATTGGGTATTGAACTTCTGTACTTACTATCCAAAAAAAAAAAAAAAGAAAGAAAAAAACTAAACTATTTGACTCTACTGTTGATGATTCTTAGAACAGGAGCAAGGCGTGACCAGGTAAATTACAGGGAGCTCTTGGACGGAGCCCAGCCGCATCCAGTATGAGATACAAATCTTAAGTAGAGGTTTCTTGAACCTGAATCTCTGAGTCCAGGCTTTTGTGCATGTAGATTCTTCATCCTGCTCTTCAAAAGCTTTCTGTTATTTTCCCTAACTCATTCCTCTTTCCTCAATCAAAGCTGGACAGTGAAAAATCAATGTGTCTTTTATATCAGGACCTGTTTTTGTTTAGAAGTAAACTACATCTCCAGCTCTGAAAAACACAGTATTCCTGCTGCTTGTTCATCGCTTCATTCTATGCATTCTTGTTTTATTTCTGTCTCCAGCACTTTTTGGTGGGATCACGCAACGTTTTCCACCACATCGTTTCCTATCTCACACTGGGCACGAGCCTAGGCTTTCTACATGCCTTCCTCCAACCATCAGTTGCATAGGATACATTGGGGCTGATAGTGTGTAGTGCAAAAAATTCCAAAAAAACAGACCTGGAAGAGCTTTTCATCACTGAAAGGTAAGTCTTGACCCAGTGAAGCCCGGATTCCTCTAGAATAGTAATATGTATGCAAGATGCTATTTGCATAAGACATTTCTGAAGTCAAGATGGATTGTGGAAGCTTTCCTTTTTTACAATGCAAAGCCAATTTAAGCAATAAAATATGTGGTGTCATCACATACAATATACATGTCATTATTGATTACTGTTTATGCTTCTAGGGTCTGAGCTGAATGATTATGGAATAGGGGAAGGAATGTTCCCCGTAAGGATGCTGAGAACAGAACAGTTTGTTCACTGCACTTTTCAAATAGGCAAGGAATTTTATTTTATTTTTCAGATAAAACTCAATACCAGTGAAGGTATGGTAAGACATATACTCACTTGAACTGCTAATTAGAGTACAATCTTACAGTGGTTCTGAAAAACAATTTGGAACTACATATTGAGACTTAAAAGTGTATGAAAAACAATTTAGAAATGTATATAAAGAAACTTTAAAGTGTTGATATACTTTGTCCTAGTGACCTATCCTAGGAAACAATCAACAATGTTATTAAAGATTTATGTAAAAGAGTGTTCATGAAAATGTTACTTATAATAGTAAAAAATATGAGTGACCTAAATATAGAAAAGGTCAACTAAACCATGGCATATTCATATGATGGAATATTATTTTGTACTTAAAAATAGTATTAATTTAGTAACATAAAATTAGAAACATTTAGTAACATAAAAAGGTGCCAGTGATGTAATAGTATTAAAAGACAGCAGAACACAGAGCTGTATATGTAGTTTGAATCTGATGTTGCAAAAAATATGAATACAGTATATGTAATATATAGGTATGTGTGGGGGGTGGGGACCCAAATGATTGGTGGACTACAGATGAAGTTTATTCTCTTCTTAGGCTCTACTACAATTTCCAAATTATTTTTTAAATGAGAAAATTTTAGTTTTAAGATGTATCTAAATTATTTGATATTAGAAAATGATACTAGCATATTTATCACAGTCTTTTAAAATATGATCTTAGTTGAGTTTGCAAGAACAATTCTCGCAGATGCTTTCCATTTCTTTTCTTATACATAAAGTCCACTGGTTTATGAACTTTAAAAATGTCTCCATTTTTCTTGCTTTCCAAGGCTGAGAGATTATGACCGGATGAAGTGCCAGTGTCAGCAGTAGGACAACCAGCTGGGAGTCAGTGGTAAATTGGGCAGTCCTTACATACACCTCAGAAATGTTTGAAAACTATGGGAAAGGACTGATTTAATTTTTGAGAATTTAAGGGTGAAGTCAAGTGTCCTAATACATGTTCCTTGTGAAGGAAATTACTAAAATAACATAAAAGTTATTATGTTTTCTCTCAAGTGTTTCAAAGTAAATTGGCTGTTTGGAGTTTTTACCAGTTCCCTTTCTTCTTTCTATACGACAAACTAGGTCGATGGAGTGAATGGGAAGAAGGAAATAACTTCTAAGAAGTTGCTTAAATATATTAATAACTAAGGTTTTGGGTACTTTATTTTTCCAGAGTGCTTCCATATATGTCATCTCATTATTTCACCAAAATAATCCAATGAGGTATTTAGAACAGGTATTATTTTTTGTTTTGGTTTGGTTTTTTTTTCCAATTAAAGTTGACTTCAGTATTATTTTATATTAGTTTCAGGTGTACAGAATAGTGATTAGACATTTATGTAACTTATAAAGTGATCTCACCAATAAGTCTAGCACCCACCTGACACCATACATAGTTATTACAATATTATTTTCTATATTCCCCGTGCCGTACTTTACATCCCCATGACTATTTGTAGCTGCGATTTGTACTTCTTAATCTCTTCACCGTTTTACACCTAGCTCCTCCCACATGGCAACCATCTGTTTGTTCTCTGTATCGGTGAGTCTGTCAGAACAGGTATTATAATCCCAAATTTGTGAAAATTAAGTAAAGACAGATGATGGCATTTCCCCAGAGGATCCAAAGATCGCCCCTGATGACCTTTAACATATTGTTGCCCAAGGCTTCTGCTCAGTCCCTGAGCCAATAGGGAACCTAGTGTTATATTCAGAGCCCACTCCCTAGAATGGACTAAGTTTAAGACCTAATACGCCTGAGATGAGTATGTGAAGAGCTGGAGCCTTCTCCCCTGACCTACACATGCCACACCATCCCCAGAGCGACAGGTTCCTCAGTTGGGCTGTGGATCCCAACTGTGGCCTGACACCAACTTTTCTGGGACCCTCACAGCCTACCTGCCCTAGACTAGACCCTTTCTCTGAGGACTGAACTTCACCCCATTTGGCTTGGAGTCCCCCAGCTCTGACTCCTCCCTACCTATCTTACATACATACACACACACACACACACACACACACACACTCATCATCATCACCATCGTCACCACCACTGCCTCCACCATTTAGACTCCGGCTTATTCGGAAGCTGAGTCTCGACAGCTTGCCACAAGGTTGCAAATTCATTCAGTTGTCAGAGCTATGACATATCAGGATGTCTCCAGTTTCTTTCAGTCTTGTTCCTCCCTCCCTTTTTCCTTCCTCCTTCCTTTTCTCCTTCCCTCTTTCTCTCTCTCTCCCTCCCATCCTTCTGTTTCATTGTTATTTTTTGGTTAAACACCTCTACTCATGGCACGTTGTCATCCTTTGCCCATGTGAGGCCTCTCCAATTGTCTTATATATTCATTAATCCAGTTTTTATTCCCAGAGCCACCCATCCCCTTGGTGCTCCCCCACAAGGCAGTTATAATATGTTCAGTGTATATCTTTTTGCTTATAATGGTATAACAAGATGCAAATTGTTGATATGTATGCATACATTTTAATTAGCATAAACAGTTTCGTATGATAGATCTCATTCTGTTCACTGCTGTTTTCACAAAATACGTTTTTTCATTATTCATTGTAGCTAGGTGCTTCATCATTATTCATGTAGCTAGGTATTCACCAAACCCAGTGCTTCCAGCTGCCGCACACATGGGTGTAGACCCATGGCATTTATTCATCCTCTTTTATACTCACCACTAACCAACTGCCAAGAAAAGCAGTTGCAGGCAGAACCTGCTCTCCCCTTACTCGTTGCTGAACTCCATCACTCTGCAATAAAACATGAGCTCTCTTAGAAAAAGTGCTCACTAAAGTATGCCAGGGTTCAATCGTAAAATGACCACCAGACGACTTGGCCCTAAATTTTTCTTGTCTCCCAATCCCTACTAAGTCAAGGTTAGCCCTGGGTGTGTCCAAGTTTAGTCCAAATGACACGTTGTACTCTCCCTGGCTCTGTGTGTAGTTTATAACAGTGTAACTGTAAAGAGCCAGAGAACAAATATTTCAAGCTTGAGAGTCATACAGTCACTGTTGCTACTATTCAACTTTGCCATTTTAAACATGAAAGCAACCATAGACAATATGTAAATGAATGTGGCTGCAGCTGCTGAATGAAAAGAGTTAATACATATAAAGTTTAGTTTTGAGGTCACTGGAGACCAGCCCCCTCCCTTGCAAACCATGGGAATGTCAAGCTTACCCTGAGGAAGAAGCAGTTCACTGCTCACTCACAGACGCAGCCCACTCGTGGGGAGGTGGCCTTCTGCATGGATTCACCAGGGATCAGCTACTGAAAACACTTCTCTCAGACAAAGGGTGGCGTGCAACAGGTGCTTTCTAAATTGCAAAATTTGAATTAAGCCACTTTAATCCCCTTTCAGGTACAACCTGTTAAAAGAAGGAAGGGAAAAAGAGAGAAGATTAGGTAGTAGGGAAGGGAAGAGAAAACCTATATTTAATCCAAAAAGACAAGTCTGTTTAATAAATTTTCATAAGCAGTGTATTCATTCAACAAACATTTAATTAACATTTTTAAAATTGAAAATGTAATACATTCACATGGTCAGAAATGTCTAACCATGAAAGAAAAGCCTTTCTTTCATCTGAGACCTCAGTGAAACACTGTATGTTCTTCCAGAAACATTCACAGTTGACAAGCCTATAAAAAATTCCTTAAAAGATGCACATAGTTCTGCAGCCTTGCTTTTATCACTTCATTCCCTGACTTGGATTTAAATCTACCATTTTACTGTCTGTTTTCTAGTTGTCCTATCCATTCTATGTTCCTTTTTATTTTCTTTTTTGTCCTCTAAGATTAATCAAGATCTTTCTTTGCTTGTTTTTTACATTCCACTGCCCCCTCCCACTTTGTTAGTTATGTAACCTATTACTCTTTATTTTTTTAGGAAGTTCCCTAGAGATGCAACATTAATTCCAAGGACCTTGGGCTCACCCAGATAATCACCCCAACTCAAAGTCTTTAATTTGATTGTATCTGGGAAGTCCCTTTGCCATATAACATACTTACAAATTTCGGAGATTAGGACATGGAGATCCTTGGGGATCCATTTTTCTGCCAGCACACCTAGTAATCCAAGGATGCCTGCATCCTTAAATGATGTGAATTATTCTATAAGAAAAAAACTGTATTTGTTTGTTTGTTTATTTGTTTATTTATTTACATGAGTATGGCCTCATGGATATTTGTTTGTCTATAGGTTAGAGCCCAATTTTATCATTTATTTTATTGCTCTAATTGTTCCAACTTCGACCACTGTTTGTTCCTTAAGTTGGGTTCCTGTCTTTTTGATATACCCTATCTTTTTTCAAGCACTTCCTTTTTTTCTGGTACCACAAGATGCTCCAAGCTCATTTTGCATTTTCTATGCCCAAATCTTGTAATCTGCCATTTTCCCAAGGAACACTGGTTCCTTTTATTAGAGAAACCAAGACCTGGAAATTAGGTGGTAAAACCCTGAAGAAAAGACTGGATGGGGTTACACAAAATCACAGTGATTTCCTCTGGCAGTAAGGGAGGGACACAATCAGAAAAGGACGAATGGAAGAATTTGGGGCTGCTAACAATATTTTATTTTATTACCTTAATGATGGTTATATAAATGTTCATTTTACAAAAAGCTATTCTTTATTTTTTGTTTTGTGTGTTTTTCATTGTGTGTGGTTATTTTTTCATAATTTAAAATAGGTTAATTTTTTTAAAAAGAAAGAAAATGATTTGTAGAATAACAACACTGGAGATAGGTAATAACCCAAAAGAGAGGTAATAGTGCCAGAAGGAGAATCATTTCAGTGGTAATGGAGAGAAAGGCAGAGAGAATAAATTATCATGACTGTCTTTGACCATCCCCTGGAATTGAGGGAAGAGCCGACCTTCCCTACACACCCTAAGACTCGATACCTGAAAAAAACTGGGGGAACTGATCTCAAGAAAGTCAACAACCAACAATGTCTGCCCTACAACCTTAGTTTTATTCCCTCTACACCATACTTTTTTACTAAATTCAGTTCATTTGTTAATTGCATGTCAATATGTAAAATTAAGTTAATTAATTAACTTAATTTTTGTACACCATGATGGAATGTAAGTTGTTTAAAAGCTTGGCCTAAATCTCCCTTTTTCTCAATGAGCCCCCCACCCCCCAAACACACATACACACACACTTAACACAGTGCTAGCACCTATTCAACACCAAGGAGACCTTCATAAATCCTGGGCACCTTCACAGACCCCATTTCACTCCACATCAAACCAAACGTGTTAAGGCTACTTATAGTCCACATTTAATGTAACTATTTTGCTGTAAAAATGTTTAAAGGATTTGTGTGATCTTTATAATTTTTATACTTTTGAGCTCTGTGAAAGAATTTGAAATAGACCCCCTGAAAAAATTATGGTATGTCTGCAGTGGAAAAGTATGTTGTCTAAAGCACACCTTTCCAAATTATCTGATTGCTAGAGTGTGCCCCTTTCATTGTCTTTGTGTTGTTTTACAATTCTGTAAATTGTAGACGACTGATAGCAATGCAAATTTTCTGGTCTATAAACATGAAAATATATTTTGTCTCATAGAAGGAAAATGGGTTTCCCTTCTCCCCTCACCGTGGGAAAAACCAGTTCTGTATTTATTTGTAAATTCATGTTTCATGCTTATATGTGTCTATGCTCTTTGACATCTCTTTTGATTCACTTGTAACATCTTACTGGTTCTCTTATTAATGAGTTTAAATAAAAGTATTGACATGTGTTCATTTTGTATTTACATGGGAGCCGTGCTTTTATCTTTTTTTTTTTTTAATAAAAAGTTATTCTTTATCAGCTTTAGTGATCTTCCACCAAGTTCACAAAGCAGGAGAAATTGTATTGCCAGCCAAGTGCATCCCATGGGCAGCTGAAGCCAGGTATGTCAGTTCACTCCCAAAGGTGAACCTGAAGTAGCAACAGAAATTTGTGGACCCTGTTTCTCTAGTTTGTTTTCTTTTTCCTCTCTACCAATTTTGGTTTTATAGTCTGACGACTTTATAATTTCTGTACATGAATTCATAAATTATGGAAATCTATTTTCTGTTGAGTAAAGAGATGACAGAAAATCTGGTTGGTTAGTCTTATTTGTTTTTTAATTTGCCAATTATGAGCTCAAAGAATTTTGTGTCCACCAGGAAGGAGAAACTCTTTGATATCTAGACCAATGAGTTTTTGTGTTCTGTGCTTCTAATGTCTTTTAACCTGTGGCTAAAACTGTAGAATTGAAGTTCGAAGCTCTTTTTGTGTCTGTATATCTGTGTCTATAACTCAGGCCTTTACCTCTTGTAGTGTGAGAGTGAAATGTTCCTACTTTGAGAGGGTATTAGTAAATTAGATTATAAAGTATCTTAAGCTATATTGTGATTGATTCAAAGAGATAAATAAGTGCTTATATAAATCAAATATTCCTACAATTTTAGTAAAATGAGTTTAATTTCTAATGCTTTTAATGAGCTAAAGTAAAAATAAAACTAACTCAGAAACATTTTAAGAATCCAAGTTTACACAATTAAAGTAAATCTTTGGCAAATAATACTAGTTGTATATGTTTGGTTTAATAGAACAGTTGTACCCTCTCTGATTTATCAGGGTTGAATATAATTGAAGCATACGTTTTATTTTACTTGGGTGCATTTTCCCCATAGTTATACAGGTTACTGATTAAATAAACATTATTCCTATATAAATTTGTGTTCAACAAAATTTGAATCATGATTTTTCATAACTTTATTTCAAGAATGATTATGTTTTATAGTGTGCCAGCTTGAAGATAATTTCCAAGATTCCTAAGTAGCTTAAGACCTTAAATTAAGGTAATTAATGGATAGTCATTGAATCTCTAGATAATTTCTAAGCAAGATAGAATACTGAAACATATAAATTATGTGCTCTAGAGGGGCTATATCTATGGGTCATGTTAGCAAGCATGTTAATTTTTGTTATTTTATGAATATGTAAAAGAGAAGTGTATGGCTATAGAAAAGTATATTCATGAGCTTTCCTAATGTGCTGTAATACTGGTCTATGACAGAAAGTTCTCAATTACCCACTCCACACCCACTTTTCTCTATGAATGTGAAGTTCGTTGCTTTTGTTAAAAGTTATAATTAATATGAGTGGTTGCAACTACACTTCGGAGCAATAGTGAGAGAAATCCAACTCCATATGTTTCTTGATTTTTTAAAGAAAAAGAATAGTTATATCCTAAAGCAGCACTCCTTAATTTTGTTGGTCTCCAGACCATTGCACTCTTGGCATTTGTTGGGGACCCCAAAGGGCTTCTGTGTATATATATATGGATTATAACTATCAATATCATATCAAAAATTAAAACCAAGAATTTAAAAAATACACTGATCTATTATTTAATTTCAAGATAGTAGTAATGAATACATTGCATGTTTATATAAATAACATTTCAGAATTATAAGTAAATTTGTTTTGATCTGTCCTAATGCAAAGTTTCAATTTGTTCCACAATATGAAAGACAATAATGAAAGAAAAAACTCAAAATGTGAATTCTACTTGCCTTTGTTGATAATACCTGAGTCTGAAAAGAAGTTATGAAAGATGTTAGAATCTTAGCAAAGTTCACTCTATTTTGATGGGTTTGCTTCCCTGGTTTACTGATAAATGTCTTTGTTTATAATATGAATGGTGCTTCTTTACTTTCTATGTAAACTGCCTGGAGAGAAAAGATTCTGTGTCTTACTAGAATAATTTTTTGTGTGTGTTTTATGTTGACTTTGTTATGTCCTTGATTATTTGAAGGAAAAAAACAGCACAAAGCCTCCTCATTTATAAAAGAGGTAAGGTTCTTTTCAATTGCATTGCCGTCGATGTGTATTTTTAAATGTTATTGTCACTTTGATTAAGTAGGTAATCAAATATTGTTTCTCAGGCATCCATGAGCCTCGCTGAATCAATTGTCCAAACTCATCTGACAACTTTTTTTTATTTTGCCTTCCCAAAATGGGATCCTAAATATAGAAGAAAACAAACCAGTCAGGATATTTTTCATACCTAAAACCATCTTTGAGATTTCCCAGACAGCCCCTGGAAAAAACTCAGTCATTTTTTCTTTTACTTTATAAAACAAGAAGTACTAGAAATAATTAGGTTTGTCTGATATGTGACTATTGTAAGAGTTTCATGGGAAGAACTATCAGCAGAGACACTCAGTGAGCCCTAGGTGAAATTTGTATAAATAAAATGGTATAAAAATAAATACTTCTGAAACTGTATGCTTTGTGGGAAGTCTCTGGAAATTTGTCAGTGTTCTTGCTTTCTATAATGTTTTCACCTCAGGGGGCACACTGATTAAAACTCTTAAGAAATAGATGCTTTCAAGTTTTCCTATATTTTCTTAATGTCCTGGAGATGCTTTACCTGATGGTATTAATCCATAGCAGGACGATGTTATCAGTTATAAATACAGTTATTATTTGAAAGACTTACTTAGTCTGAACTTTACTTCTTTAGTTTGAATCTAGAGGCTTCTAGTGATGTAGATGATGTTGGATCTGCCAGCAGTTTCTGGGTGTGGCGCGGGATCGTGTCTCGTGAAGCCGAAGAAAGGACACATGGACCAGGGAGAGGCAGAGTTTTAAAAAGAGGATAGTTTATTAGAGGCAGGAGAAGAGGTTGCAGCTCCCGAGCGGGAGGGGGTCCTGAATGGGGGTGCCCACTGACTAAGGCAAAAGGCTTTTACTTTTATACTTTCCCCTACCTGCTTGGGGAAGGGGGCTAGAGCCTTCTAATAGAATTCATCTGTTAGGTTTGTCCTGTTTGCTCATCCTGAAGGGATTAATGAACCAGCCCATTCCTATCTATCAGATCTGCTCCTTTGCCAGCCAGAAGAGATTTGAGATTTTCATGTCTCTGTCCTGGAATGAAGGAGACATTCCAGGGCCTGGAGTTTCAGGATATGGCTGCTTTTTTATTCCACCAGGGACCCCACTGTCTAGCTAGCAACATGCTAACTATCCTGTCTCTCTAGGCATTGATTCTCAGCTAGAAATATACATCAGATTTACTCATGGAATATGGGCATATAAATGGAAATATAAAAACCCATTTATATATTCTATAAAAATATAAAATGAAATCCAGATTTATTGACTCTCTTTACTTGATATTCTTGGTATGTTCTTGGTATATTGTGTATATTATGTCTTGGGATTATTATATGCTATGTCTCAAGTTTGTTTCCCTTTATAAAAATTGTATTTATACATTTTTATAAACCAATATGGCATCCACTGACTTCTTTGGAAATAAGGGTAATCAATATCCTTAGGGATGTTTTGTCTAAATTTTTTGAATGACTTTATTGTCTTTGTTTTGCACGTCATCAGACCTTTTACATTTTGAAATTATCAGTAATAAATTAACCACAGTTTTTGTTATCTACAGATGGTTTTTGTTTTACTCTAATGCTTCCCTGAGGTGATGCCATCAGGTGCAGGCCAGAATTTATGTCTTCGATAAAGGACATTCTCGGTCTCATTGAAAAAGACTTTACCAAGTATGTCAAACTACTGACATTGCAAAGCATGGGTAGTCTTTTGAGATGACATTCCTTAAACCAGTGGGCTGAGTCAAAATTTCCAGAACTCCTTTTAGTTAAGGAGGAGACAGCTTCATAAGACTGCTAATCAAAGATCCAGGAGAACAAGAATTAATTATAGGACTAAATAAATTGATGAAAGAAATTTTATTGTGGTTATCTGGAATTTTGTTAATTTTTTTTAACATTTTATTTTCTGGACTATAAAAACACCATTTCTGTTTTGTCTTATACTTCTACAATCCACAATAATTTAGTAAACTCTGCTTTTCAAACTGAAATGAAACAGGTTTTAAATGATATCTGATTCTCACTAGGTCCCCAGAACTCAGACACTCTTAAAGAGTCTCATTTTTCATAGCAATATAGTTATTTCAATAAGAATCAGTTCTTCTTTTTACCAGGATATAATTGGGCAGATTGACTGTGCAATATAGACCGTATCTATAGTGTGATGTTTGAGAGTGGTGGTCATTGAATCAGATATAACCATCACTTTGCTTTAAGAGACAAAGATTGGCTGTACTTATGGAATTGATGCCTACAAAACCCTCCCAGAAAAACTGGCCTGGTTCCTGGCTGACAGGGTACCAGCCTTTCAGGTGGTTAGAAAGGTCACTTCCTGACAGACCAGGAACCGTAGGCTATCTGGGGGTCCTTAAGAAGAAACGAATTCACCTAAATTCATAGGTATTGCAAGCAAACTTTGGTGGAAAGAGTTTCTTAGGATTGGTTTCCTATTCTCAAAATAGTAACTAGTTGAGGCTTTTAAATCTATCTGAGAGTCCTTATGAAATCTCCCAGACAAAATTTTGTGACATTATAAGTTGTTCAATACTATATGGCTCAAGCATTGCAAAGCAAACTTCAGGAAGTCTACATGTTAAATAAAAACCCTTGCTGTGTTTATATAAATAATCAGGCCAGTCCTATTGAAATCAACCTTTCTTTGTGGTCAAGAATAATCTTTCTGGTGACATCATCAAAATGGTGACGTGAGGTGAGCCTCTGGAAATCTCCTCTGCAATTTACAACAAATTGAACAGCTATAACTCCACAAAGAACACCCTGCACAGCAGACAGGCAAGACAAAGAGGCTCACTACTGAATTCACCTAAAGGTGGGCAAATTGCACGAGCAGGGGAGGAGGGAAGTGAGAAGTGAGGAGACGGAGCGGCTCGGGCGCAGGACCCAGACCTACCTTAGTGCTCCAAGCTCACTGCATCCCGGAACTACCGCAGCTGCAGGAGAGGGAAGAACTTGGACTGCTAGGGCTCCGTTTATGGCCCACAGGGCTGAGGGGACAGCATATAACATGGCTGAACCCATCGCTCATGGCAGAGACCTTGAAACAAAGACTGAGGGAAGAAGGCTGAAAACAGAGGTTTAAGCCCTCACTGCCGCAGAGAACAGAAGCCGTAGGCACTGAGACTAGCCGCCGTCTTCCTACCCTCCCAGAGCGAGCCCCACCCCCACCTGCCCAGTGCTAGAAGCGGAACAGTAGCAGTGTCAGATCAAAAGAACAGAATATTTGCTGTTCTGAGAACTGTGGTCTGCAGACACAGATCCACAGCCCAACTAGTTCCAGCAGGGGGTTGGGAGCTGTGGAGGCAGGACCGGCTGTGGTGGTGATTGCTGCCATTGCTCTGGGCCAATTCTCACAACTCACCCCACCCCTGTCCGCACCTATCTGGGCAGATCCCTGAAGGAGTAAACAGAACTCCTGAAACACACGGGCTCTGAATCAGAGGCAGGAAGAGCTTTGGAACATCAAAAGCTCTCTGCATCACCACAGGGACGCAGTGCCCTATGACCCAGGCAAACTGTTCACAGAGGAGAAGCCTGCCTTCCAGGGAATCCCACCATTGTGTGAGAAGCTGGAATAGTGTAGAGAAAACATTAAACTACAGTGTGAGAGAGAAAAAAGGCTGCAGTTGGAGAGAAAATAAAACATTCTACCAACACGTACTGGAAAGCAAAAGAAAGACCTCTACTTATCAACCTGTTGCAGAACCCACTCCTGTAGATGTCTAGGAAGAGAAATAATAAATCATTAATTGCCATGAATAACCAAGGCAACAAGACAGCTCAGAAAGAAAGTGAAAAGTCTCCAGAAAATGAACTTAAAGATATGGAAATCTGTGACTTAAATGACAGAGAATTCAAGATTGCAGTTCTGAAAAAACTCAACGAGATGCAAGAAAACTCAGAAAGGCAGTTTAATGAACTCAGAAACACAATCAAAGAACAACATGAACATTTTACCAAAGACATTGAAATTTTAAAAAAGAACCAAATAGAATTTCTAGAGATTAAGAACTCAACAGAAGAAATTAAGAATGAAATAGCCAGCTTAGGTGGTAGAGTTGACCAGATGGAGGAAAGAATCAGTGACATCGAAGATAGAAACCTGGAAATGACACGGATGGAAGAAGAAAGAGACTTGAGACTTAAAAGAAATGAAAGAACTCTACAAGAACTTTCTGACTCCATCAGAATGAGCAATATAAGAATAATGGGCATACCAGAAGGAGAAGAAAGAGAGAAGGGAACAGAGAGTATATTCAAACAAATAGTCGACGAGAACTTCCCAAACTTGTGGAAAGAACTGGATCCTCGAATCCAAGAAGCAAATAGAACACTTAATTACCTCAACCCCAACAGGCCTTCTCCAAGGCACATTGTATTGAAGCTGTCAAAAATCAACGACAAAGAAAGAATCCTCAAGGCAACCAGGGAAAAGAAGACGGTAACCTACAAAGGAAAGCCCATTAGATTATCATCAGATTTTTAGCAGAAACTCTACAAACCAGGAGGGAGTGGAACCAAATATTCAAACTATTGAAAGAGAGAAACTATGAGCCAAGAATAATATACCCAGCAAAGATATCTTTTAGATATGAAGGAGGAATAAAGACCTTTCCAGACATACAGAAGCTGAGGGAATTTTCTAATACACAACCTGCACTACAAGAAATACTAAAGGAGGCTATTCAAACACCATCAACAGGGACAATTTGTGGCAACCAAAACATAAAAAGGGGGAGAGTAAAGGCCTGAACTGGAATATGGGAGTGGAGAAAGTAAGCATACTGAAGAAAATGGAATACTCTAAATATCAAACTTTCTTTTACATAAACTTAATGGTAACCACTCAAAAAAAATCCAGAACTGAAATATATACTGTAATAAAAGAAGAAACAGAGGGAAACATCATAGAATACAACCACACAAAAATAACAGACAACAACAAAAAGGCAAAGAAACAATGGAGACACAGTCTTACCAGAAAACTAAAGATAGAACGATAGGAAATCCTCACATATCAATAATCACCCTAAATGTAAATGGACTGAACTCACCATAAAAAGGCACAGAGTACCAGATTGGATAAAAAAACTAAACCCAACCACATACTGTCTCCAAAAGACAAATCTAAGCTACAAGGACAAGCATAGACTCAAAGTGAAAGGGTGGAAATTGACACTCTAAGCAAATGGTATCCAGAGAAAATCAGGTGCAGTCATACTGATTTCAGATGAAACAGACTTCAGGGTGAAAAAGGTAACAAGAGACAAAGATGGACATTTCATAATGGTAAAGGGAACTATACAACAAGAAGACATAACAGTCATCAATATTTATTCCCCCAATCGGGGAGCACCAAAATATACGAAGCAACTACTAACAGAACTAAAGGGAAAAATTGACCAAAACTCAATTATACTAGGGGACCTAAATACATCATTGACAGTTATGGATAGGTCATCCAAACAGAAAATAATGAAACAGCAGCCCTAAATGACATATTAGATGAAATGGACATAATTGATATTTATAGAGCACTTCATCCTAAAACATCAGACTATACATTTTTTTCTAGTGCACATGGAACATTCTCAAGGATAGGCCACATATAGTGACATAAAACTAGCCTCAGCAAATTTAAGAAGATTGAAATCATACCAAGTATTCTCTGATCACAAGGCTTTGAAATTGGATATCAACTGCAAAAACAAAGCAGGAAAATCCACAAATACATGGAGATTAAGCAACATACTTTTAAAGAACGACCAGGTCAAAGAAGAAATTAGAGGAGAGATCAAAAGATACATAGAAACAAATGAAAATGAAAATACATCCTACCAAAATTTTTGGGATGCATCAAAAGCAGTTTTAAGAGGGAAATTTATATCATTACAGGTCTATTTCACGAAACAAGAAAAATCCCATATAAATAACCTCACGTTACACCTTAAAGAACTAGAAAAAGAAGAACAAATGAAACCCAAGGGCAGCAGAAGAAAGGAAATAATAAAAATCAGAGCAGAACTAAATGAAATAGAGAACAAAAAGACAATAGAAAAAATTAATGTGACAAAGAGCTGGTTCTTTGAAAAGATTAACAAAATTGACAAACCTTTAGCTAGACTCACTAAGATAAAAAGAGAGAAGACACTAATTAACAAAATCAGAAATGAAAACGGGGAAGTTATCACGGACAACAGAAATACAAAGGATTATCCAAGAATACTAGGAAGGACTATATGCTACCAAATTCAATAACCTAGAAGAAATGGACAAGTTCTTAGAAACATATAGCCTTCCAAGGCTGAACCATGAAGAACTGGAAAATCTAAACAGACCGATCACCAGTAACAAAATTGAATCAGTCATCCAAAACCTTCCCAAAAGCAAAAGTCTGGGACCAGATGACTTCACTAGTGAATTCTACCAAACCTTCAAAGAGGATCTAATACCAATCCTGCTCAAACTCTTCCAAAAAATTGAAGAAAAGACAGTACTCCCTAACTCATTTTATGAGTCCAACATTACCTTGATACCAAAACCTGGTAAGGACAACACAAAAAAAAGAAAACTACAGATCTCTGATGAATACAGATGTGAAAATCCTAAACAGAATTCTAGCAAATCAAATGCAACAATGCATTAAAAAGATTATTCATCACAACCAAGTGGGATTCCTCCCAGGGGCACAATGATGGTTCAACGTATGCAAATCCATCAATGTGATACATCACATAAACAAAATAAAGGACAAAAATCATATGATTATATCAACTGATGCAGAAAAAGCATTTGACAAGATACAGCATCCATTTATGATTAAAACACTTAATAAAATAGGTATAGAAGGAAAATACCTTAACATAATAAAGGCCACATATGACAAACCTCAGCTAACCTCATAATTAACGGTGAGAAACTGAAGCCCTTTGCTCTACGTTCAGGAACACGACAGGGTTGTCCCCTATCACCTCTGCTTTTCAACATAGTGTTGGAAGTCCTCGCCAGAGCAATCAGGCAAGAGAAAGAAAAGGCATCCAAATTGGGAATGCAGAAGTTAAATTGTCACTCTTTGCAGATGACATGATGTTATATATAGAAAACCCTAAAGACTCCACCAAAAAGCTATTAGAAACAATCAACGAATACAGTAAAGTTGCTGGCTACAAAATCAACGTACAAAAGTCCATTGCATTCCTATATACTAACAATGAAATCTCAGAAAAAGAAATAAAAAAACAATTCCTTTTGCAATTGCAGCAAAAAGAATAAAATACCTAGGAATAAACTTAACCAAGGATGTGAAAGACCTATATGCTGAAAACTATAAGACATTTTTAAAAGAAATTGAAGAAGACACAAAGAAATGGAAAGACATTCCGTGCTCATGGATTGGAAGAATCAACATAGTTAAAATATCCATATTACCCAAAACAATATACAGATTTAATGCAATCCCCATCAAAATCCCAATGGCATTTTTTAAAGAAATAGAACTAAAAAATCATCAGATTTGTTTGGAACCACAAAAGACCCTGAATAGCCAAAGCAATGTTAAGAATAAAGAACAATGCTAGAGGTATCACACTCCCTGACTTTAGTGCTTGTACTACAGGGCAAGAATAATCAAAACAGCATAGTATTGGCAGAAAAACAGACACATAGAACAATGGAATAGAATTGAGAACCCAGAAATAAAACGACATAAATATGGACAGATAATTTTTGACAAAGAAGCAAAAAACATACAATGGAGAAAAGACAGCCTCTTCAATAAATGTTGCTGGGAGAATTGGAAAGCCACGTGCAAAAGAATGAAACTGGACTGCTATCTGTCACCATGTACCAAAATTAATTCAAAATGGATCAAAGACTTAAGCATAAAACCTGAAACAATAAACTGCATAGAAGAAAACATAGGTACTAAACTTATGGACCTTGGGTTCAAAGAGCATTTTATGAATTTGACTCTAAAGGCAAGGGAAGTAGAAGCTAAAATAAATCAATGGGACTATATCAAACTTAAAAGCTTCTGCACAGCAAAAGAAATCATCAACAAAATATAGAGGCAACCAACTAAATGTGAGAAGATTTTTGCAAACAGTGCCTCCAATAAGGAGCCAATATCGAAATATACAAGGAACTCATGCAACTCAACAACAAAAAAACAAACAACCCAATTGAAAATTGGGCAGAGGACCTGAAGAGACATTTCTCCAAAGAGGACATACAAATGGCAAATAGACATATGAAAAAATGCTCAACATCACTAATCATCAGAGAAATGCAAATAAAAACCACAATGAGATGTCACCTCACCCCAGTTAGAATGGCTGTCATCAACAAGAGAAATAGTAACAAGTGTTTGAGAGGCTGTGGAGAAAAAGGAACCCTCATACACTGTTGGTGGGAATGCAGATTGGTGCAGCCGCTATGGAAGGCAGTGTGGAGGTTCCTCAAAAAGTTACAAATAGAATTACCATATGACCCAGTAATCCCTCTCCTGGGTATCTACCCAAAAAATCTGAAAACATTTATACATAAAGACACGTGTGCTCCAATGTTCATTGCAGCTTTATTTATGGTGGCCAAGACATGGAAACAATCAAAATGTCCTTTAATAGATGAATGGATAAAGAAGTTGTGGTATATATACACAATGGAATATTATTCAGCGGTGAGAAAAGATGAAATAGGACCATTTGTGACAACATGGATGGATCTTGGGATTATAATGCTAAGTGAAATAAGTCAGACAGAAAAAGCAGAGAACCATATGATTTCACTGATATGTGGTATATAAACCAAAAACAACAAAAGAACAAGACAAATGAGAAACAAAAACTCATAGACACAGACAATAGTTTGTTTAATGGTTACCAGAGGGTACGGGGGGAGGGGGCGGTAGATGAGGGTAAAGGGGATCAAATATATGGAGATGGAAGGAGAACTGACTCTGGGTGAACACACAATGAGATTTATGGATGATGTGATACAGAATTGCACACCTGAAATCTATGTAACTTTACTAACAATTGTCACCCCAATAAACTTTAATTAAAAATAAATAAATGAAGTCTTAAAAAAAGAATAATCTTTCTTTGAGATTCTATAATCACAAGACAAGGGAGAAAGGCTGTCAGAAAAAGTTGTGAAAGACTTTGAAATGTACCCAAAAGTAGCCAAAAACTCATGGATGTGTTCATTGGCAAACTAAGTTATCTAGAGCACACCATTTTGGCTTACCTTATTCTATGGGATTCAAACCTTTTATTGTCTTTGAGCTATTTTACAATTCTGTAAGTTATTTTTAAAAATGATAGCAATGCAAATAATTATTGTCTATAAACATGCAAATTAATTCTGTCTGGTGGAGGAACAATTGATCCCTTCCCCCATCTTCATTATGGAAAAAGCCAGTTTTGCATTTATTTGTGAATTTATTTCATGACCTACATATGTCTCTGGTCTTTGAATTCTCTATTGAGCTGGTGAGAATATCTTGCTGATTTTCTCATTCATTAATAAGTTAAATAAAATACTTGACGTATATTCACTTAGTATATCTATATATGACTTTTTAATCTCGAAAAATTTTACCTTTTAACATGTTAAATTCTTCATTTTGTTGTTGTGGTATAAATGCTGTTATATATATATTATTTACACCTAATTATAAAAGAGTTAAATTGTCAACAGTTGACTGACATATGTTAGTTTAATAGACACTCAATTAAGCATTTATTAATTTTGAATCTATAGCAAGTTGCTTCCTATCTTGGAGCTAATAATTTTATTTTAAGCATCAAACATTCTTATAGGCACTTAAAAAGCTTTTAAGCCCTAGGCACTCTGCTTATGGAATAAAATCAGTAAAATAACTGGAGTCACTCAAATATTTGTTGAATGAATGAGTGAATTGCAAATAATATCTACCATTTTGATGGCACTTCTTATATGCCGTGTATTTATGCACATCCTAGGAATAAAGAATACAACATGACGAGAAAATCTGGCAGAGAGATAAATTGTAAATTATTATTATTACCATTTGATAGGTGAGGAATAGGCTAAGTAAGGTTGAATACCTTGCCTGCGATGGCACCGTTCTAAGTGCCAGAAGCAGTATATGGTGCTGGGTCTTATGCCTGCTTTCCTAAGGGAATCCCATCAAGTTGATTCAAACCTTCCCCTTTGCTCCTTCTACCCTCCAGCCCCATTGTCCTCGTACTTGGCTACGGAAACATTCACTGGAAAGCACAGTGCTCGTGGGCATTGGATTTCAAGCTCGGAAAGCCGGGGTACCACCTTGGCCCTGCCAAAAGCTGTGTAATCCTGAGCAAGTTACTCAATCTCTCTAATTAAAATAAGAATATTAATAATATCTAAGCCTAAGAGTTGTTGTGAAGAAAAATGAGAAAATGCATATAATGGTCTTGGCACCGTTCCTGGCACAGAGTAAGTGCTCAATAAGTGGTAGTCATGGTTACAATTGCCCCAGATTCCTGCTCCTGGGTGACCTCAGACAGCTCTGAACCACAGGAGCAGTCTGAGCAGCAGGCTTTGGGTTAGGAAGGAGGAACTGGTGGTGGAAAGACATGATTTGCATAATCATTTGCATATTAAGAAAACTCTTTATTTCACAATGGAACAAGTCTTTTGAAGCAAGGCTCTACAATCTAGTGACAATTTAAACAAATTCAAATTGGAAAGTTACAAGGGAGATTACAGAAGGAAACAGGAAGAATCCAGCCTTAATGGATCTAAATCCCAGAGGCCTTGAGCCTCACAGGCTCTATCTAAATCGACCCTACCTGCTGCCTGTGCTGAGCTTGAATCCTTCCCAGGTTCAGGTTCAGTAGTAATTGGAAAGGGAAGGTCACAGGGCTTCTGGAGGCCTGACCTACACCAAGTCAAAAACTCAAGTCTGGGTCCCCATCTCTGTTCCTGAGGAAGTTATTTGTCAGCAAATGGAGTCAAACCTTCCAGGGGCTTATGTTGGTGAAAAAATGAGCTTGTCTTGAATGTAGACAAAATTGTGATATAAACTCAGCAAAAGCAGCCAGTGTTTTTGTCAACTCAATTGCTTTTGTCAATCCCTGTGGTCCCAGCTGCTGTGCTCTGCATGAAGGGGGGCTCTGGGAAAGTGCCGAACTCCTAAGGTGGGAAACCAGGCTCCAGTGGGATGGGCAGGGAAGGCGGGGGTCTTCGCTCATTGCTGAGTGAGTGGGATTATAACCAGCGCCGTCACAGAGCTTGGTGTACTCAATAATTGCCTCTGGAAAGTTTGAGACTATGATGGGAAGGAAGTGAGGGGGGCAGGGGAGAGAGAGAGCTAGGGAGAGGGAGAGGGAGAGGGAGAGGGAGAGGGAGAGGGAGAGGGAGAGGGAGAGGGAGAGAGAGAGGGAGAGAGAGAGGGAGAGAGAGAGAGAGAGAGAGAGAGAGAGAGAGAGAGCATCCTACAGACACAGCAGGACTATCACAACCTCCAGTGGGGTCCTCCAGACAGAGCAGATCCCACACCTACAGCTGAGACGTGGACTTGACTATGTACCCGGGCAGCTGCAGTGTGGCCTAGAGAAGGGGCCTGGGCTTTGTTTGTCATCAGCGAGACACTGGGTTCAAACCCAGCTCAGTCACGCAACAGCAGAGTGACTTAATTGACTTCACTTCTCGAAACCTGTTTCGTCATTTCTAACTAAGGATGAAATCCCCTCAGGCTTAAATGACATAAATGTTGTGTCACTGGAATTAACCCCTGGTTGTTCACAAAAGGTGAACGAATTCACAGCCTCAACAAGTAAGAGATTAAGGAAAGTTTATTCAAGAAGAAGACGCCGGCATAGAAGTTGCGGGGACAGTGTCATGCAGGGTCCCAGCTCCCGCTCCCCACACAAGGACACAGAATATGGTGAGGCCAAAAAGGAACACCCACGGAGCCATAGGTAGGGGAGTCATAGCACTATATTCTCGCTGGCGGCTAGTCGAAACACAAAAGCAAACATCTGCCAGTACCCCAACGAGGGGTCTTCCTGCACCCCAGTCTCACTGGAGGCCGGGAGAGACACGGGAAGTAGGATCCACAGGATCCACAACCCACAACCCGCTTGCTAACTGCACTTGCTAGCTGCAATCCGCCGTCCACTTCTCTGCCAACCAACCATAACCCCCCCCCATAGCCACGGCAGTTATATTAGTGGCTAATGGCTAACCATTAACAGCTGACGGCCATCTAATCACCGAGCCAGCACCTTTCCACGTGAGACCGAGAGCCTGGAAACGGCTCTCTGGGACTCTGTCTCCACAGGCAGACAACTGCACCTAACTTCAGGTTAGCTTTTTCTTACACAGGAAAGTGTAGGTAAATTTCCTTATAGCAGAAGATATGGCATATAGACTTAGGTCATTTGATTGATACATGTTGGTTATATGAACAGTTTCTTTCTGCGCATGCTCTGGTCCATAATGCATACAGAAAAACCCACAGAATGGGGGGAGGGCAGGCTTCAATGTTCATTTTATTTTAATTGTATTGTAACGACGCTAGGTTCAAGTAATGGACAGTTTGCTCTGGCGTCAAAACCAGATTAATCCGGTTAGGGTCTTATCTCCTCTTTTTAGGAGTGTTTAGAAACCCTTGATTTATTTCTAGGGGATGAGCCTGGATGGTTCTTGGGAAGGGGGTGCAGGCTTCAGCAGTCCCCTTTCAGGCTCACTTTTATTAATCCTTTTTTGCCTCATCAATAAGTAAATGCAGATTAAACACACTTGCCTCACAGGATGTTTTGAGATTACATGAGATGATGTATGAACACACTGGGTTAATAGACTAGCTGGCAGCTCGGCAGTTTGAGGGAGGGCAATAGATCACGCACTCTCCCCCTCTGTGATCTGAGCCCCTCCCTGACTCTCCTGTGGCTGTGTGACTTTGAGCAGTCATGCTACACCCCTGGGTCTTGGTTTCCTCACCTGCCGAAGAGGATAATTACTAAACTTCCCATGGGGCTTGCTGGGAAGATCACATGAGGTCATGTGTGTTATATGATAGTTTATAAACTCCAAAGCTCCACAGCATGGCTGGTCCTTGGGTTTCAGAGGTACAAAAGACAATAAAGGTAAAGCTCATTTTCTAATCTTTTTTGGGAAGGGCACTCATTCTGGAAGCAAAATATTCACCAATGATACTCCAGAGCTTCGTGAGACCTTGTTCACCAGAGCAGGTCTCAGAGTGACACTCCCCCCAGTGGCCATGGGGATAGCATGACTATTGCAAGCACAGTACTCCCTCCTACAAATCAGGAAAATCTCTGGCTGCTTCTCACTACACCCTCTCCCTCGGCCTGAGAGAAGCTTCCAAAGGCCACTCGGAATCATTGTCTATAACTATAGCACAAACACAAAAAGACCCCTTCTCTGATTCCCCATCCATCATTTGCCATTTCTAAATACACAGTTATGAAGTTGTGAGTCATCACTTCCAATTATGCTCTTTTAACTTGCAGCAATTACAAATGAGATGGTCTTCCACTACCCCAATGCTTGCTCCCTTCTAATTAATGATTATCCTTTATACCTGTCTCTTGACATAATATCTATAGGGCAGAAGTGTTCTTCTTTTATTTCTTTTTCCTCCTGTGGCTGATCTTTCCTATGGATTTCTGATACCTCCTCCTGGCTAAAGTCATTGTGGATTTCCTTCTGTCTCCAAGCAGATGGCTCAGTGCCATTAACTTCGTAGTTTCATCTTTGAAAGTTCCAATCTTGTATTCCCTTCTCTGCTCTCCTTAACTTTTTAATAACAGAGACATGTCAGAACAGAAATTGCTTCTGGTCTGGAACAGGCTGTGCTCTTGATGGCACGTATATTACCAAGGCAGGTGGGGCTTCACTTTGACTTGACAAAAAGCTAATCAGGATATGAGAACTCTGGAGATATTAGTCTTTATCTGTGGCTTCACAGTTGTTAGGGGAGTAGGAATGATATTGATGTATGTACACCTTCTCGTAGTTCACAACAGAGAGAGGGAGAAGGAGAGAGATCCCTGACATTTATCTCTTAAACAAGACATGTGAGCAGCCAAATGCCATTTGACAGGACAAATATTTACTGTGCCTGCAAACAGCCCTGAACATCAAGTGCAGGGAATGAGAAGACTCTGAACCAAGGCTGATCAATGTTCAACCGAGACATCAGGTCCCAAGAGCTAGGGATTAAGGGCATCATTTAACACCAAACCACCAACAGGATTTGTCTTGTTGGCTCTCTATCCAAACTGGGCATTTTCTTTTCATTTCCTGGAGTCTCCATGGGCTCGTGTTCTTCAGGGCGAGTGGCTGTGAACCCTTTTCATTCCCCTAAACTCTGATTGCCGGGCCAATCTTTCACACAGCAGTCAGCTGGAGTAGAGGCTTGCAGAGTTCTTGTGAAGATTTGCTAGTTCTCCAAAAAGAAAATTGGACTTCTGAAGACCCACAGGAACATCACTGCTAATAGCAAGCAACAAGATAAGAGACCCATCTAGAGACCAGGCCTGGAAAAAGCACTCAGAGGCA
Source organism: Rhinolophus ferrumequinum (assembly GCF_004115265.2). Lineage (NCBI taxonomy): Eukaryota > Metazoa > Chordata > Mammalia > Chiroptera > Rhinolophidae > Rhinolophus > Rhinolophus ferrumequinum. The sequence goes on from NC_046289.1 coordinate 30,392,302, forward strand.
TTTTTACAGCAGCGTCAGCAGCAAACCACATGGGGGAGGGCTGGGGGGAATTTGCACTAACAAGCTTCACAGCTCTTCTGTAACGTGTAGAGAAGTCCTGCTTACTTCAGCAGCATTACATTTTCAGACAGAAGTGTCTGATTAAAAATCCCCTAGAGTGATGCTGTTTAATTGACACTGGCCACAAAGACAGCTGAGAAGTTTTATCTTCTGCCTTTCATGTGAGATACTTCAGGTTCCGCTGCAAAAGCAACATGTGGGAACAACTCTTTGTGTCTGCCCTCCTAGTGTCCTGGTAAACCTCCTCCTCCAGAGAAGTGGCATGAGTCTAGAGTCAGGCCGTTTGCTTTAGTTGCTTCCTGGTTTGGTTAGATTCAGCAAGCTATTTAACCTCTCCTGCCTCAGTTTCCTCAACTATCTATTTTTTTTTTAATCTAACTATTTTCTTGTGGCAAGCACTCATTAAATGTTAGCTTTCATTATTATCATTTTGACAATTGCCACAGCCGAGCTGCACTGGGGAGTTATCTTGCCTTGGTCAGGATAAAAGTAGCTGGGTGTGGGCTTTCAGTTTTACAAGATGAAAACAGTTCTGGAAACAGATGATGGTGATGTTTGCACAATATTACCAGACCAGTGCTCTAACCCCTGAGCTACAGAGCCACAGTCAGTTGGCACAATATTATGAATGTATTTGATACTACTGAACTGTATGGTATACTTAAAAATGATTAAGATGGTCAATTTTATATTATGTATATTTTGCCACAATAAAAAATGGAGGGAAAAAGTAAAAAGGATTAAAACAAACCAAAAAAAAAAAAGAAGAAGAAGGGGGGAGCCAGCCAGGTATGGTAGACAGAATAATGGTCTCCCCAAAATGCCCCCAAAACATGTGAATGTTACCTTACGTAATAAAAGGGACTTTGCAGATGTGATTAAATTAAGATCCTGGAGATGGGGAGATTATCCTGGATTACCCAGGTGAATTCAGTCACTAGGGTCCTTATAAGAGAGGGGCATGAGGGTCAGTCAGTGATGAGGATGTGACAACAAAAACAGTCAGAGAGGAGAGAAGATGCTACACTGCTGGCTTCGAAGATGGAGGAAGGGGGCCAGGAGCCAAGAAACATGAGGCCTCTAGATGCTGGAAAAGACAAGGAAGCAGGTTCTCCCCCAGGGCTTCCAGAAGGATCCCAGCCCTGCCGACACCTTGACTGTACACCAGTGAGACTTCTGACCTCCAGAACTGTACAATAAATGTGTGTTATTTTCAGCCACTACATTTGGGGTCATTTTTTCCAGCAGCCCTAGGAAACAAATGTACTGGGTAATGGTGGAGACCTGTGGGCTCAGCCAGGAGCTGAGGCAAGAATGCAGAGGAACCTCTGCAGGGGCAGCTCTGGGCATCAACTCCATACTGCCAGAGGGCTCCTCTGGAGGCCTCAGCCCTGAGGGAAGAGCAACCACTTTTCATTCGTACAAAGCCTTACTACCAATGGAGGCTCAGCTCAAGGCCAGAGCATGTTGAGGGCTTGGGGGCCATCCCCAAGTGGAAGATGTTGAGTGCGAACTGAGAGTCCTTTGGCAGACCAGGGCTGCTCTCTTCTCTCTCCTCAGAAACCCCAGAGGAAGTGCCTTACCAGAAGGTGTGGCTGCAGCAATGGGCTCAGAGTTTCCACATCCTGCTTAGAAACCCCTCAACAAAGCAGAGACTGCTTTCACACCTGGCTTACGAGACTCAGTCTCTTCTTTGGTAGTCTCTGTACTTTTTCATTCTGCCCCACTAGCTAGTTCCCAAAAATACTTATTGAATAAACAAACAAACAAATGAACAAACCACCAAACGAATAAATACACTAGTAAAAAGAACCCAAATGGTATCACAGAATACTGCTGTTTTTCCTTAGCTGGGCAGTGGGGGTCTGAGGGTGAGCAGGAGAGCAGGTAAAGATCCTTTTCTTTTTTCCTTTAATAACCCTGGGAAGGGCCTGACTGAGCAAATAACCTCCTGCAGTCAGACACACTAGCAGGTGTCCTTGGGCCCAGAATAGAAAGGTGGTCGGAACCCTGCTGCTGTGGCAGTAGTTGGTATGCAGAGAATTCCCCCAGAGCATTCAAAATCTGAGGGGGTGGCTGCTAATAACCCATAATCAATGTTGCATTTGCCAACGGCCAAAAAGAAAAATGAACTTTTAATTGAGCAAGATTTGGCATCAATCAATGATGTGACTTTAGTCAGGCAAAACCGACAGATTACTGAGTCAGACATCCAACTGTGAGAATTGTTCTCTACTGGGGCAAAGAAGGCAAAATGTGGATATACATCCTACCTTACCCAGCCCAGGACCATAACTCACTGTGAAAAAATCCTCTATATCTGTTTTTAAATCTTCTTGAGTTTCCTGAAGTTATGTTCTACCAGAGCTTAACTTATTTTGTACCTCCAAGCCATTCACAGAAGTGTTGTGTTTTATTTTATGCCGGTGATAGTTTCTAAGAGACAACTGCATATAATTAAATTAATAGACACCTGGCCAGAGCGCCATAGAAAGAGCCACTTGGAGTAATAGTAGCAGGCCCGAGAATCCTAGCAAGATGGCAATGATATGGCAGCAAAGGTTTTGGGCCTTCTTGAATCTCCACATGAAAATAGAGCTAGTAAGTAGCAAAACCAACAAACCTGGCCATGGACAACAATTACTACTAAACTAGCTGATGAGGTATCCTCACAAACCCCAAACGCAAGCAAGTTGGGATAAACCACCATCAGCAGCAAGCAGTGGGTGCTCTTAGCACCTGTGAGAAAGCAGCGGGCAGCCACAAGGCATCTGTAGACCCAAACAGGAAAACCCAAAATAGCCAACAGGTGGGGAGCACTTGCAGGCTTGTCAGGAACAACCGCCGACTGAAAGAGGCTTTGCCCAATCCAACTGGGGAGTACGAGGGTTCTGTGGTCAGCTCTGAACGATGAGTTTTCCAAACTGACCAGCCACAGCAGGATAGGATGCCACCTCAGGGGACACTGCTGAAGTGGAAACAAAATTGAGCAGGAGTGGTGCTTTCGACTGATTCAGCCCACCCACCAAAGCAGGCAAAAATCCAGGTGCAGACCTTTATGCTGATGACCCTCCCTCCCACCTGCTTAGCTCTGGGCTGGCTCTCTGTTGCTCTGGGGCCATTGCTTTGTTGACCTATCTGGACACAGTTCTGCTGCTCAACACTTGTCGCTCTTTCAGACAGTTTTGCCATCACCCTCTGGCTTCATGCATGATTTTAATCAATTAGTCCTACTTCTGCCCTCTAGAACTATAAAGAATTTGCCTCCCTCCTCCACATGACAGTTTCAAATATTTGACAACAACTATCATGAGCCCTCAAAAAGCATCTCTATTTCAGGCCAAGCATCTCCAGTTTCTTCAAAAGCTCCTTCTGGAATGTGGCATTCAGAATCTGTAATCCTGACCCCCTGCCTCTGGGGTCGTTGTAGTTCAGTTCATGGAATACTAGAAAAAACACCAGTCCTGGAGCCAGAGAGCTTGTATTTAAGTTCTAGAACCTCCACCTCCTAGCTAGCCTATTACCCTCTCTGGGCATCAGTTTTCTCATCTGTTATATGGTGATAATGTCAAATCATAGATTTATTTTGAGGCTCTGTGAAATAATGTAGCCACTTTGAGAACTCTAGAGCATGGAAAAAATATACATAAATATTTAGGCATTATTTCTCAAACTTGTTACATCATTGGCATCCAAGTTGCATTTCTAGAAAGAGATTATTCCAGAAGTGATCTGTTTAGAAGAGGATGCCACGGGACCATCTTCTCCCTCATTCTAGTGTCTAGGCTTCTTCCAATTCAGCTTAAATTACACGAACTCGGCAGGGTTATCACACTGTTGGTCCTCACTGAGCTGGCAGTTAGTCAAGTGAGAGCCACACCACTGACTCTGGTCTCTTAATTGGCTCAGACAAGGTCATCCATAGCATTACACAACATCTTGATAAGACATGTCTGTTAGCCCCATAGGAAAGGCCTTCTGTGCTGAATTAGATCAGTCCATCATTCTCTCCTCAACTTTATCCCAAGGAATATGTTTTCTGGGGGAGGGTGTCATGCAGGATCTCTGTTCCCACTCTCCGCACAAGAACAGAGGATATGATAAGGCCAAAAAGGAACACCAACAGAGCCATAGATAGGGGAGTCATACCACTGTATTCTCGCTGGCGGCTGGGTTGGAGACACAGGAAGCAGGAGCCACACGATCCACAACCTGCTGTCCGCTTCTCTGCCAACAAACCAACCAACCAACGTAGCCACAGAAGTTATATCAGTGGCTAATGGCTAACCGGTAACAGCTGATTGCCAACTAGTCACAGCTGATGGCTATCTACTACCCGAGCCAGCACCTTTCCACACGAGGCTGAGAGCCTGGAAACTGCTCTCTGAGATCTCTCCCCACAGAGGGAATATACGGAAATCTTTTCATCTTTCTTATTTTAAAAAACATAGTTATATATGCCCAATCTTCATTTTCTCCAATAGCCTTCTATCAATCTTTAACCCAATCTAAAACTTTAAGTTATTCTCATTTTCAGTCTATTCTCTCTCCATATACCCACTGTATGGGTATGTGGGTATGTAGGTATAACAAACTCCACATACCCTATCATACACTGTATGATATATACATCCCTCTACTTAACCTAAATTTGTCTTTCAAGTTTCACAAGTTACCACCAACCAATATGCCAAGATTTGTTAAACAGTTTCCACCACGTGGCCCATAGTTTCTTGATTGTTTCCTTAATGACTATTCTAAAATTCAGCCATCTTTGAAAGTCGGCAATAAAGTTTTAGAAAATGCATGTGATTAGCTGTTTTAATGAAAGGGTACTTTTAAAAATAAGAGGCAAAGCATGTTATTCACTTTGATTAAATAAATGGCACCTCCTGGGAGCCTGGCTCCTGGCTCACTAAGCCAATGCCCATGTGTTGCCAGTTACCTTGTCTTGCCAGCCAAGAACATACTGTGTTTCCCCAAAAATAAGACCAGGTCTTACATTAATTTTTGCTCCAAAAGATGCATTAAGGCTTATATTCAGGGGATGTCATCCTGAAAAGTCATGCTAGAGCTTATTTTCTGGTTAGGTCTTATTTTCGGGGAAACACAGTAGGGAAAAATAAACAGCCACATGAGAGCTAGTGTTGAAAGACAAAATATTCACATTTTATTGAGGTCATTTATTCTGTCACATGCTGAGAACCCACATGAGCTTTCAAATATATAACCTTTCCCTTACACATACACTCTCTCCCACACACATGTGTCCAGATACATAGGTGCCCTTAATACCATACAATCACAGTAATGCAAGGAATCTCACCTCATAAGACTTGAAAGAGAAAAGAAGTTGGTGATCAACACTGAGCTCTTGGTTAACAGACTCATTGGTGAAAATCCCCAAGTGATGTTGATGAAACATTGGCCTGGGCCGGCCCGGTGGCTCAGGTGGTTGAAGCCCGGAGCTCCTAATGCCGAGGTCATCGGTTCGATTCCCACATGGGCCAGTGAGTGGCGCCCTCTACAGCTAAGATTGTGAACAACAGCTCTCCTTGGAGTTGGGTTGCTGTGAGCAGCCGGAGGTTGGCATGAGCTATGGTGGGCTGCTGTGTGCTGCCATGAGCGGCCGGCAGCCAGCGTGAGTGGCCGGCAGCCAGCTGCCATGAGCTGCTTGCTGTGAGCGAGCGACGACTGGCGACTGACTGCCTCAGCCGGGGAAGCGCAAGGCTCATAATACCAGCATGAGCCAGGGAGCTGTGTCCTACACAACTAGACTGAGAAACAACAGCTTGAACCGGAGTTGGGAGGTGGGAGGGAGGTGGAAGAAAGGGGAAAAAAAGAACATTGGCCAAACCACCATTGGCATTTGAGCAGCGAAGCATATCAGAGACCCTCATGTGATATTTACATCCATGTGGCTAGATGCAGGACTTAGTTGGATGTATGTTAACACAGAATGTGTTTAGGAAATGTCCCAGACAAGATAGATGGATTTTCAGGGTCTTAGAGTCTCCCCTCTTTGGTATCCCTTATGCTGTGGGTACTTTGTAGTTTATGATTTCGTAGAACTACATTTAAATTGTTTGACCTGCAGGATATCTCCCAATAAGATTGCAAACACTGTGACTATAAACCAGGTCTTCAGATTCCTCTCCCCACTGGGCTCCTAATTCTATGCCTTTCATAAAGCAAACACCCAATAAACATTGCCTGACCAAATGGCCTAATGTGGCCTTAGAGATATCGACATGATGTCAGCCCTGAATTGCATGGTGCTGCATCAAAAGAACTGTTAACAGAAGCTGGGGCTTGGACACTTTCCTGTAAGACTATCTCTCCCTGCACTTACTGCAGACCCTGTGATTTACTCATCCTTTGATGTATTTTTGTCTCAGCTGTATTCATGCCATTAGGATTTTGTTACTCATTCAGGTAGTGAGTTGAAGAGATAATTCTTTCTAAATTGTTAGCATTCCAAAGAGTCATGGGTTTGAGGCCAGAAGTTGTTCCTATGCCAGAAAAGGTCTAGTCTCGTTGCTCACCCAAGAAGCACAGCAGGGCAAGCCACTTGCCCCCAATCAGAGATGAGACCATGAAATGGCAGAGAAGCCTGCTTTTGAGCTGTGGCAGCCTGCAACCTGGCCATTGCCTGAGGTCTGAGCCTTGATATTTTTTTCCCATTTCCAAGTGTGTGCTTATTTACATTTTATAATCATCTGGTTATAAACTCCTAGGGACTTCAAAGAAGAAAACAAGAGGTCAGCTTGAAGTTAAAGAAGATAAATGAACATAGGCCAGGGAAACAAGAGCCAATTCCTGCTGAAGACTCAGGTGGCCTTGTATCATGGGGGCACCAGCGTGATTGCATAAGGTGGCCGGCTGGCTCTATACCAAAATTGGGCATATTTGGAAATGATCATTTTGTGGTTTGCTTGGCCCCTTCCCTATGGCCAGACCTCACTATCTTGCCTTCTATAAACCACATACTCACACATTCTGGCTGAAGGGGATAATTTACTTGGCCAATACATCCCTGACAATAACATCACTTGCAGCAGGTGGTCACCAAGCATATAAATAGATATCAAACACACAGAAGGAACATACTCATCACCCATAATCACTATCACTTAGTGTGTGTTTGGCCAAATACAGAATGACAACAGAGATATTGCTTCACCTCGAGTCCCTCTTAAGGCTGGCTGGCGGCTCCCCGGTGGTCCATATCAGGACTATCTCTACACAGTTAAGAGACAGGGGCCACTAGTTGGGTTGCTAGAGCTTAGCCTCAAAGATCCCATGTGTAGGGCCTGGAAGACGAATGTGAGTGACGCTCTGCTCTGCCTCCTCCTCGTATGCAGGGAATTTGGAAGGTCACTTTCATTACACCCACAGTGCCAACCATCCCTTTAAGAAGACTGAGTCTAACGGGCTCCTGGCACACACCCTGGCTGACAGGTTTGTTAAAAATGTGAAAAAACAAATTAGCAAAAGCAATTAAATCAAATCAACAAAATTAAAAGGACACACCTTTTCTCCAGCTGACTGGGCATTTCCCAGGTACCCTCCTCCACCGAAGCCTGGCCCTGAGTCTGAGCCCAGGTGCATTCTTGCTAGAGGACTGTCCATGTCCCAAAGCAGCTCTGTCATGAAAGGCACCACTTCTCTCTATTCTAAACCACCTTCTTATAACAGCAAGAAAATCAAGGGGTACAATTAGTACCTGATCTAACTAGAACGATGATCCAAACCCCACTGAGTGGGCAAATCCAAGACAGAGCAGTGCGGCCCCTTCTGCACCGGCGTTTTGGCAACTGGGGGAAAGAATACTGATGTCATGGTTTAAAGACACGGGCAATGTAGCTGCATTAGTGGGTAGAGCACAGGTAAAAGGTCTTCGAGTAAGGTCCCACTTCAGTTATAATTGAACTTTCTAGAATTGATTCTAACTCTGAATCAGGAATGTTTTGCCTGGTAAAGTGGTGGGCATCTGACATTTCAGGGTTTGGGGAATAGTCGTAGTCAAACAGTGACGTGGTTTCTGTGTTTTTCCTTTGGCGAAGGAAATGGAGTAAGGGGATGGACCAAAGAGGAGTCATTTGGATGCATAGAAACCATTTGTGCAAATTTAAATAAAAGGAAATTTATTCAAAAGATTCCTATTAAGTGAGAGCCAAGGAAAAAGTGACTAACTAGACTCTGAAGCCAAGACCACTCTGAGGGCCTCTGCGAGAGGGCCCTCACTTTCATCTGTGCATTGACACTATTCTACTTCCTGATCCCTGTCTCCACATTTTTCAAGAGAGGGAATCTAGTTAGCTTCTGATCAACCTTCTTAGTCAACTGCCATTGGGGGTGGGAGGGAGAATACACAGCAGAAGGACTTGGCTAGGTTGGGGTAATGTAACTCTTCTAAGAAGGGAGTGTGGGAGCAGGAGAGGACTGATGAGCGATTCTGCTGCAGAAGACCCCTTAGTGAGGGGGAAGCTTCTTATTTGCATCACATCAATACGAATCAGACCTGGAGCGGAGGAATCCCTCCTAACCTGGTCATCAAAGCAGATTGAAGGGAGACCAGGTGCCTTCTGGTCAGTGCGTAGAACATTTGAGAAAGCTGGCATGGGGATTAGAGAGAAAGGGCAAGAAGACACGCACATTACAGATTAATTAAATGTCCTGAAAGAGCAGACTCCCTTGCCCTCCCTCAGACCCTGTCACAACTGTGTTCTCACCCAGAGAAATGGTTAATTAGTGGGAGGTCGGTGCATTTACATAGACTCACTCCAATTTATCAGAGAGGCAGAAGGGCAAGGCAGGAGTGGCTGGTTGACACTATTATACAATCATCTGGAAATCTAATTTGTGGAACCAGTAGCCATCTGTTCCGTGGGTAATGTGCCAAGTTACCTGCCAACCACAGAACAAGCTTTCTGCTGTTGGGTAACTAATTGCATCTATGGGACCAACACAGCATGAGACTCAACTCGTGGAACGTGAGCTTCCACCAAAATACTACTTCTGCTTGGGTTTTTCTCTGACAGTCAATAAGCATAAAACAGTCTCTGACACTTCAACAGGAGGATGTAGGCTGGGTCCTATGCCCCCAAAATGTGGTAGGGCAGCACATTCCTAGACTGGGGCTGGAGGCTGTGATTCTGCTGTGGTTCAATTTTCCCTCCTGAGAAACAGTGAGGCCTGATTCAGTATGAAGCTGGGAATGGAGATCGGGGCCGAGAAAGGCTTAAAAGTTGGTATCAGTGGTTCCTTCTATACCTTTGGATTTTTTTTCTTCTTTAAGTCACCTTGTTTAGAGACTAGAGGGCGTAGAATGTGCAGGAGGTATGAAATCTACATCATCATCCCTGTCACTGCAGATGACACGGTGGCCAACAGTTTAGATAACAACTTCTATACTGTCATGAACTCTTCACAGGAAAAGACCTGTTGCTGTTTGGTGTTACCCACAACAATCAGCACCCAGGGGGAAGAAAGCTAATAGTCGGTGGATTCCCCACCCTCTTCTGCAGCCCTTACACCCCCATCCCTGACCACCCATAGAGTTCCTACAGAGCCCAAGCAGACTAGATCCTAGGTGTTTGTAATGTTTAGTAAACTATTATGGGATGGATAGATGGATGGATGGATGGATGGACATCTATTCTGCCTAAAGGGACTTAACTCCGAAGTCCAAATAACAGTAAATTTTTCATTGCTGTTTTGTTGTTTTTTTAACAAATATATCAGCATCATCAAAAATGTACCAAGAACACTAAACATGATACAGTATCAGCTGCTTCTAGACTTCCAGTGGGACGGAGGACGGATCTCTCTTCATATACCTGTCTCCTGGGTTCTTTCTAATTTCTCATTAAATCCATATAATGCTGGATTGGCTCTGAACGTCAGTGGGAAAAACTCTTCTTGTCTTCCAGACAGACCAGTACCTAGCACATTGCCCATGTGTGATGACTACTTAGTGATGATCTTAGTGCAACCAAGAGGGAAAAACAAGGGATTTAACCAGCAGAGAGGAGAATACCTAGCACTAAGGCAACTAAGCTGCTAATAAAAGGCATGGATCAAAGGCATGTTCGAGTCTCTGGTCCTCTGGGGGTCAGTGAAGGGGTGTCACATCAAACTGCTGCAGAAGAAAGTTCCCCAACAGGCAGAAGGATCATTAGGCTGAGCCCATTGTGAAACATGAATAAGGAATATTCAAGAGAATTGAATTGGCTTTCCAGAGATGTCTCCATTCCAGAGGTTTCTAGTGCTGTGGATAATCCCACAAAATAAAATATTGTACCTAACACTCAATTATAGAATAGGGTCTATTTGGCTTTTTGTTTATCTGGTTTTAATTTTTAAATTGTTTTGGGAGAAGTGGCTATAGACTACCTTTCTGATTGTATTTTGTGTGGATGAATAGGAAAATCAAGCCTATGCCCTGGGCACACCTGAGCTCAGTGGCAAATGGCAGCAGAAAAAATGTGGGCCTAGGATTCACAATTCACTGTGGTGACAGAGGTGACCTCTGCTCAGGGGTGTAATGTGTAACAACTGGCTCTCCAAAAAAAGCCTTGATTTGTGGTGTTTGCCACTTCTAGTGGTATCAATATTCCCACAAGGGCTGGTTCCAAGGTACCAACATGAATCACTGAACATGGATTTGGGAAGAGAGGCAGCTCCTATACACGACTGCATCTACTGAAACAGGCTAAATTCAGGCAACAGAAACCAGAAGACCTATTGGCTTTAGGCGGGGGGCTGACTCTGATATTTTTGTATATCTGGTATCATGATAAATTATGTCAATTGGTATATTAAATAAACCAATTTAATAACAATTGGTATATTAAAAAATGGTATCAAGGAACCCCTAAAGGATAATTGTTTGGCTTAGTCAACTATCTTGAAACAAAATATTTGTCAATAAAGTTCTCAAATTGGCATATCATTGATTTCTAAAGTCTTTCAATGACATCTGACAGGTAGTAGAAATCACAGTGCTAAAAAATTGCACTAAAGTGCAGTTATTAACAACTCTAATCTCAACTTTAAATTTACCTTAACTTAAAACCTTAAAGAGATTTTAAGAATAATAAGAAGTTTTTTCAGGATCTTTTAACTTATATTTTATTCCAAATATTATTGACTAAGCTTTTAAAAGATTATGCCTATTCTTATAGAAGTCTCTGATACTTTCCAATAACATTTGTTTTTCTGCAGTGGAAGATAAAGAGATTGTCTCCTCTCCAGCAGTCAGGTACACACATAACTCTAAATAAAAAGGCAGAATTCTCCATTTCTTTATATTCTACGAGGTCAGACAATTAAGTTTGCAAACTTGTTGTAATGATGTTGTTAACCTTTCTTTATATCAGAGGGATTATTCATTATGAATTTGTACCAACTAGACAGTTAACCTAGTTTACTATTCAGAAGTGCTGAAAAGTTAGTGCTGAAAAGAAGGCTGAATGAAAAAGTTAGACGCCCTGAACTTTTTGCCAACAATTTATGGCTCTTGCATCACGACAATGTACCAGCTCACACGGCACTGTCTGTGAGGGAGTTTTTAGCCAGTAAACAAATAACTGTATTGGAACACCCTCCCTACTCACCTGATCTGGCCCCCAGATCTTTTATCCGAAGATGAAAGAAATATTGAAAGGAAGACATTTTGATGACATTCAGGACATCAAGGGTAATACGACAACAGCTCTGATGGCCATTCCAGAAAAAGAGTTCCAAAATTGCTGTGAAGGGTGGACTAGGCGCTGGCATCGGTGCACAGCTTCCCAAGGGGAGTACTTCAAAAAAGGTGACCATAGTGATATTCAGCAATGTGGTATGGAGCACTTTTTCTAGGATGAGTTCACAAACTTAATTGTCTGACCTCATAAATTTTTGATGTGTAAAAGTCTCTTCCAGCTCTTGTGAGCCTCCATTTCTATTTGAAGGCCCGGAAAATGTTTGAGTTTGCTTTGGAAACCCTTTCCTTCTGCAATGGCTGTTTTCTCTGTCAAATTCTATTGGGTGCTGTGGCAACAAGTACACCGCAAGCTCAAAATGCATAAATAAGCCCCTTGTGGTCCTTCTTCCTGGGAATACCCATAAAATTTTCCCTCTTCCAATCAGTCACCATCAGAGAGGAATTATCAGGTTAATGCTGTTTCCTCTATTTCCGAAAAACTGTGATGTGTAATCTCTTGGAGCTAACTACCATGCTTCCCCGAAAATAAGCCTTAGCATGTTTTTGGATGACATCCCCTGAACATAAGCCCTAACGCATCTTTTGGAGCAAACCTTAATATAAGACCCAGTCTTATTTTCAGAGAAACACGGTACTACAAGCTGGTGATGTAAAGTAAGTCTCCAGGGTTAATGCCCAAATGACTCATTTCCCCACCACTTAGCTATAAAAACTCTAAAGTTCCTGGGACATATGCACCTAGGAAATTGCCCTATTCCTGATTCTATAATTCAAGTGTCAGGTTCAATTTCCCCTCCCTGTGTCCCTAAGTCTGTCTTTCGTCTCCTCAGTTATCACTGTCCAACCTCAAGTCTTGAGAAAAGTCAGATACTCAAGTCCCTAAATCTGGTGCCAGTTCCATTTCCACACATCCACCTTTGTTAGCTTCTGGGAAAGGAAACCACTTTAGATCTTTGTTCAAAAGTCATATATTTCAAATGTAGTTTTATGTGGTGAAATTCTACCTTAGGCTGGCATTTATTTAACTCATTTTTCTAACGGGGAGCAAAGTCTGCTTCAAAAAAGCAGAGTTAGCTGATTCTCATCTAGTGATGGTTGCTAGGAAACCATTCTCTGGCAAATTAGAATCACATAAGCTCTGACTTCCGTATCTTGAGAACTCCTATAGAATAATTGTAGGTACGATTTATTCAATGATGAGTCATCACTATCCAGTGATATCTTTTCTCTCTTCCTGTTAAATTATTTCAATAATTAACTTTTATCTACAGTTTATGTTTTAGCTTCCCATTTAGTTTTTAAACTCTCAGAAAATAAGTCTTTTGGCATGTACACCTTTGAATCCCTGCTCCCAAATGCCTAGTCACCACAGCTTAACCAAAATGCATTGATTGTACTTGAAGGGAGGTGGTCTCACGGGAGAAACGCCTTCAGATTGGAGAAAGAACAGTCTAAGGTAAGTTCCACCGATAATTAAATGTGTTCTCAAAGCTATTTTCTTTCTTTGGTTCTTATTGTTCTGTTTTCTGCTCTGAAATTTGAGGCCGTAAAAGGAAAAACACTAGAATGTTCAAAAAGTGGTTATGGGAATTGGTATAACATCTTTGTAGAATAATTTGGCAATATCTGTTAAAACTGGAGGTGCACATACATTATAACCCACAAATCCATTGCTTGATACATAAAATTCTGACACAGCAGGAGAAATTCACCAAAAAACTTCAACATTGTCCATAATAGATTAAAAAATGAAAACATCTTAAATGTTCATCAAAAATAGAATAGATAAAATTAGTGCTACATTCCTTCAACAGCATACTATTAATACTATACCGGAAATACTATACTATCATAGTCTACTACACAAAACTGGATCACACTGTGCCATACTATATAATAATTAAATGAGCTGGAGCTACACATGTCAACGTGGTAAATCATTGAGCAAAACAAATCTATTTACAAAGATATGCGTGCCATCTGATACCATTTATATAAAGTTTAAAATATGTCAAACCAAATTGTGCATGAAAACATTATACAGTAAAAGTATATAAATATTTATGGGAATAAAATCACTACATCCAGTACAGTGGTTACCTGCGGGGAGGGGAAAGAAGAACAGGTAAGAGAGGACTACATAATTTTTTCTGTTTCATTTATTTAAAAAACATACAAGTATTTGAAAAAAGCCTAGCAAAATGTTAGGACTGGACAAAGCTGAGTGGTAAGCGCATGGATGGTTATTATATTATTCTCCATGCTTTTTTTATGTTTGATATAGTGCACTTTGTTTTCAGAAATTTATTTTAGAATGATACACACCTAAGATTCTCTTGCTAGAGCACAAAGCTGGCATAAGAGAAAATACTGAGGCATTTTCAGTTCAGGGAATTTGGTTCCCTCGAAGTTAAATAGATTCATTCCAGTTCTAGCTACACATTAGAAAGTTCACATGAATTAGGTCTTTTAAATACTGGCAAGAACAAAGGAAGGTCAGATAATATGGCAGATTTTTTTTTTAATATAGTAAATAAATTTTTCTTTTTTTGCTTTGTTTGGAGAACAGTTAATTATAGAAGCAGTACATCACTTCAACAGCTGACAATGCCTAGAGCAATGGCTTGAAGCTTTAATGAACATAAAACTCACCTGGGATACTTGTTAAAATACAGATTCCCTCGTCCCATTCCTTACCCACCCCCCATGCTAATTCAATACCACAGGGTTGGGGCCCTGTCATTTCCACTTTTAACAATCACCGCCCACCCACCCCCAGTAATTCTGACCAATCTGGTTGGTAAACAAGGTAACCATAGAGTAAATGGGGACTCTCCCAGGCCTGTTGTCCCACCCATGAACCAGAGAACATAGTGATTCTGATTATGAGGACATACTGCAAGCATTGTAGGTGTCATAGTAATATCAGCTAATAAATAGTTCTTTGAAAATCCAAATTTATAAAATTATCACATACAGTATACCATTTAGCATTCATTCATTCACCAGGTATTTATTAAATGTCTGTTATGTGCACAGTACTTCTTTTCTCTTCCTTAATTGTACCCCGTGTTCACTTCTTGACACAAATACATATGTAAAATTTTACATAAATGCATAAATATATTCTGCTGCTTCATCATCTTGGCTTTCTCAACCATCACCCCTGCCCCCAAAGGAATATCTTTTTTTTTAAAAGCATGGTCATTTTTGTCCTTTTTATTTGTTTAACCACCTCTCCCACTCTTCTTCTTCCATCCATATTACTACCCCTTGCCCAGATAATCCATGTTAACAACCTAATATGTACCTTACCATATACTTCTTTATGCTCATAAAATCTTATATAGACATACGTGCACATACACCTAAACATAGCATATCCACATGTATAGATGACCAGCGTAGTAAAATATATAATCGCTCTCTGCCAGAAGCCCCTCATCCCTTGGGGGACACAATGCACATACACAAAAATATCAAGACAAAGAAGGCAAAGGAGGAAAGTTTATACAAGTGGTACAGCACTACAGTCCTATAGAATATAGAGAAAAGACCTATCCTGTCATATGTTATAGGCTTAGGAGCGGCAAAAATAGAAACTGTAAGGGTAACAGTCATTGCTTCCATGCCATGGACTACCCAGATCAAAATTAGCTTAAAACCTGGGTTCTGTGTGTGCAAGAGATGTTTTCTTCCAGTTGGAGAAAAGAACATCTTGCCCTCAGAGGACAGAGCTGATGGGAGAGTCCCTCCCTAAGATGGAGCTCCCAGACACAAGGAACATCGTGGGGCTGGAGCAAGGTGAAGGTCAGGCAAGTAAAGGCTCTGAATTTAATTTAGCAAATGCCATGGTGATATTTGCAAGCACAATCATGCAAATGTTATTTGCTGTGAGAAATGCATTTCCACAGCAGATGCTTCTCATCATCTATTCACTTGGCTGCCTCCAAATGAAGCAATTCCTTTCTCAGCATCCCAGGAGGGTGTTAATGTGTAGGGGCCTGGGATTGACACTTGGCAGCCAACGTAAGGGAAGAGTTAAAATCCTCCCCTTGGCCGGTGAGCTGGGCTTCTGCCTTGGGGATGGCAGCCAGAACGTGCAGGCTATGGGGGACACGAGTCAATCCCCACCCTCCCGGTCAGCCTTGTGTCCTGACCGAGAAGGGAAGTGAGGCTTTGGGTACAAGCTGACCACCTTCGTGAACCCAGAACCAGAGCTTAAGGTAAGCAGGAGGGGAACAAAAAGTCTAGAAAGTAAATGACACAGAGACCAACAAACAACTCTAAAGCAACTGGGATCAGTGAGGCAAAAGGAGACCACTTTCTAGTTGATGGTTCTCAGTTCTCCTGTGTGCTGGCTACTTCATTTACCCAGGGTGCCTTTTTTTTTTTTCCAATCCTCTTGGCAGAGCAGGTATATAGGGTCATAGGGCTCCCCAGTCCTTGGCTAGCCCAGGTATCAACTGGAAAAATAAAGTCAGCTAAGCAAAGAAACCTACAGCATGACCTTTCTGGGTTAGCCAGGGTTAGCCCCATACCCGCTCAACAGGGGTCTCACTCAAATTCTCTGAGAAACACCTGTTGCAGTCCTATCAAGTAAAGTGCTATAATTTAGAAGTCATTGCACTTGGAATTGAATACCTAGAAAAAGACAGCATTTCGTATAATGGAAAGAAAATGAAACATCAGTGGTTCATGTCCCAGACCCACCACTCGCCCACTGGTGACTCTGGGTCGGCTCCTTAACTTCACGGCGCTTCTGTCTCTTCTTCTGTAGAATGAGAATACTAACATCTTCCCACTTACCTCACCTCACTGACGTGGGATTGTGCATGGCGATGACTGCTAGAGCATTTTTGAAATAGTAAAGGTTATGGAATGATAAGGGCCTTATGGCACGATATCAACATTTCTGCCACTAAAGATTTGAGAGGAGCCGACAATAAGGTCTCAGGAGAGAAGTATGACACAGGAGCATTTAGTGAAGACACCAAGGCAACGCCTAATTCCTTGTTACATGGGGTGGAGAAGAAAGGGCCACAGTCATTCAGAGAAGCAAGTGATGACCCTGGGCTAGGGGATACAGTTTTAGAGAGAGGTTGGGAGTTGTAGTCCTTGAGGATTTCAATAACTGAACAGTCAAAGAACCCAAGTGAACACAAAGCATCTAAATGGCTTCAGCAGAGAGTAGACAAATATTGTCTTCATCCCAAAGTTGCAGGGGCACCTGTGAAACTGAACCAGTCTTCTCCTTACTAAGGGGCTTCTAGGTGTCCTCTGCTGACCTTCAGCCTCCACCTACCTTTGAGATGAGAAATAAAAAACCACAAAGAGCTCTCTATCCCTTCATTCCCGCATACTTCTTTCATTAGGTTTTATCTACAAAGGCCCAAGGTTGTCAAAATGTTCTATAATTTAAAAAAAAAAAAATCAAGCAGAAATTCAGGCACCTCCAATCTGCTGTGTAATGAGACAGGTGTAAATGACAAGTGCATGTGATTATCTTTTCCCTACTTAGTATTTATTCAAAATATAGATGGCTGCCAGCCAGCTTTTCAGATTAGCATTAGATAACCAGTGTTATCACGCCGAGCTAATAATATAATTCAAGCCAAGGGCAAAGAAACTTGACATTTTTGTTAGCATATACATTATTGTCTGTGTAAATGTACAATTTTCAAGAGACTTTCTTAAATATTGAAAACAGTTCAAATATCTCTGATGATTTCTAGGTCAGCAATCACTTTTCTAAAAGGTAATCCCCTGACACCCTCCTTCCTCCAATACTTGGCAGCCAGGGGCAGCCAATACCCCATCCCAGCCCCAGGCAGGAGTGTATCCTGAAAGTCTTCCAGGCCAAGATGTAAAATGGATAGATTGGACCACCTCTAGTTTACCTACTCCTTGGACTGACTTGTTCAAGACCACATGGCTCACCTGGATGGAGCTGAGCCTGGCATCCACCTTTCCCGCAGCCTAATCTACTTCTCTCTCTGTTTCTGCTTTGGAAGGCAGAGGTTTTCCTGTCTTGGTGTAAAATAAAATTAACCTCAGAAATTCTACCATGGTTTTCTTCAAGCAGCATTGTAATGACAGAAGATTTTGGGGGCCTAAGGAAGAATATTACAAAATAAAAGTTGGAGAGTAAGAATGTATTGGAACATCGCCAGTAAAGATCAAGAAAGAAGGTTCTTTGAATTCCAAAGACCAGTACCAAAAAGCTGAGAGAAGAGTTATGCCCTGGTGGGAATAGCCGTTGAGCAACGTTCATGTCTGCTGGGTGGTCAGTCTCCTGAGCAGACCGAGTGCCAGGAGGATCTAATATACATATGGCTGGTAGGAGTCACTTGTATGCTAACGTTCGCATGCCAGTGTCCTGAATCTTCTTTGGAATCAGTAGGAATTCTTTCCCCCAGACCCAATCCCCCTGAATAACTGATAACAGAACTTCTCAATCAGCAGCACCATGACCCAGACCTGGGACTACAAGGTCCCCTGAGGTACAAACCCAGCCCAAAGAGGAAACCAAAGCTGACTCTCAACTGCGGTTTTTGGGTCCCCTTATCTAAATGGGGGCTCCTCAGCACCAAGGACTCAGGAGGAAGGCAGTAGAGTGTAGTGGGTAAGCCCACAGACTTTGGTGTCAGAGCTGTGTGACTGCTGACACTGCTGTGTGACTGGGGCAAGTGTTTCAGCCTCCCTTAGCCTGTGTTCTCTTCCACAAAGTGTTGGCGATGATAATAATAATAAGACCTACTTCAGAGGGTCATTGTGAGGATTAAATGGTGCTTAGCACAGCAGCTGGCACATTGTAAGCACTCCATAAATGTTAGCTGTTGCTATTAATACCCAGCAGGCTTCCACGGTGTTGCTTGGCAAGGACACGGGCCTGTGCTTTGCAGGATTCAGATAGTTTTCCTTCTTAACATTCTGTACTTCAGCACCCTGGCCAGAGACTCCAGCATCCCCATGATGTCATTTTACTGGACTTTACAGGACAGGATCAGAGGAGACCCTGCCTGCGTCATGCTCTTATGCCCACACCACCTGCCGGTGGGCTTGCCTGTCTCTCTGGGAGCTCAGAACTTCAATCAGCTGTAAATAGCTCCAGATCAGAAAGCAAAGCAATGAACCCTCTGTGACTGTGGTTCTTCCGAGAGGAGAAAACCCTTTGATGGCAAAGGGGGTGCCCTTGATTCTAACCTTTGTTCTGGCGAATCCCAGGTGGTGGCGCCTCCTCCGCTAATGCAGAGGAGATACATGATCAAAGCAGAGAAGTGTGGTTGAGAACTGCCCTGGCCTCTCATGTCTCTTCCCTCACCTCTCCCAGAGGGAATTCAAGTTGAAAAACATTGATTTAGTATCACACCCTGGTTTAATGAAGGCTTTTGGAGACCACTGCGGTAGCTGCGACTCCACAGCCCTCTGATAGAAAGGGGAGCCAACAAAATGCCCCCTGGGCATTATTTCAAGTTGTTTTCTTGAAGCTTCCACAGCAGTCAAGCAATTATTTCTTTACAAAATCCAGGAAAAGCTGGAGAGATAGACTCCCTGGGAAAACAAGACTCATTCTGCAGAAAAGCAAGAATGAGATGAGCAAAGAGCATGAAGATGACAACTGGAAGGGCGCTATAGATGATTAGCATTTTACAAATGAGGAAACAGACTTAGAGAGATGGTGCGTTTCCCCAGATCACCATGAGTCTGAGGCAAACGTGAACCAATAATAGAAGTAATATGGCAGCTAGTGTTTATGTAGAGCTTATCATGTTTCAGGCATGGAATCCAGGGCTTTACGTGGAACTTGCGCACGTTATTTAACATCTATGCCTCAGTTTCCACATCTGTGAAATGAGGATAATAATAATAGGGCCTCCTTCAACCTTATAGGGCTATTGTAAGGAATAAATGAGTTTTCCTCGCAAGGATCTCAGAACAATGCCTGGCACACAGTAATTGCAGTCTGTGTTAGTTCTTACTGCTACGATTATTATGAAAATGATTATCATTATTACCTTTTTAGGTTGATACCAGTGAGGAGCGAAAAAAGATGTCTCTCAGAAGGGCAAAGCCTGTGGCTAATTTAAAGACGAAAACAATGCCTTCACCATCCACAATAAGTGTGGTTATCATCTCTGGCAAGGAAGTCACTGTGACCCTCCACGGGAGGGCAAGAATGTCACCTGCCAAGAAACAGGAGACTCCAGCCGAGCAGTGGCCACCCACAGCCACTCCAGAAGAGCAGAAGACCCACCTGGCCAAAAGGGAGATGGCAGCCAAGAGATGATGAGCGTAAGGAAGGCCAAGGCAGACCATGTGAAGAGGACAGCGAGGAGGAGGAGGGAGGATGATAGTAACTCAGAGGAGGGCAGGCAGGGAGTGGGGAGCTGCAGGTGTGGGGGGCCAGAGAGACGAGATTTCCTGCTGGGAAAGCTTACTGCAGGATGGAGGACAAGAGCCTCCCTCAGCATCTGCTCTGGAAGCCCTTAGGTTTCGGGTTGGGGCCTGGTTGGGTTGCCCCCATTTCAGTCTTCAAGCCAGAGAGGATGCTACAGGAAGGTATCAGCAAGCCCCTGAGCCTAGACATTCTCTTTCGATCCCACAAAGCCACCTGGTCATAGGGCAAGCACTGGACATCAGTCTCTTTCCTAGCGGGAATCAGAGGCTGTGGTCTTGAAGCCCAGCTGGGCTGACCCTGGGAGACCCTCCTGCCCTGCATCCAGACCACAGGGCTGACTACAGGGCATTTTAAGGCAAAAAGCACAAGGCTCCTAAATCCAAAAGGGATTTCCTTAGCATCTCTTCACATATGTTTATGCGCCTACGCGTCTGCATAGCAACAAAAATCCAAGAGTCGGCAAGGGTCAGCCACTGATGTCTATCAAATTGTGTGTGAGCTTTAGGTCATTTCTAGAACCTGCCTGATTAGGATGGTGTGAGTAGGCTATATTTGCCACAGGCTTTTTAGTAGTACGTGAAAGTGGATATTTTCAAATAGGCTGGAAACAATTCGACTTAGGAGGTGAAAAACAAGCACAATTTTTTCTACAATAACTTCACCACACAAGTTGCTATTGTCTTCTACTTTCTCCCTTTCCCTCCTCTTCTCCTTTTGTTTCCTCTACATTATTTTCCTTCATGATCTCATCTACTCCTTTAACTTCAACCATCAGCTGTACACACAATTCCCACATGCCCATTTCTAGATCCTCTCTTTCCCTGACCTTGGTTCCACACTTCCAAACGTCTCCTGAACATCTCCCCACGAATGTGGTGCCAGTTTCTCCAGAACTGAATTCACCATCCACTCCACTGACTGCCTCTCCATCTGAGCTCCCTTCCTCTGCTGGCACCATCATACTCTCAGCCATGAAACTGGAGTCTTCTGACTTCTCCCCTTCCTAGCCCCCAATATTCAACGAGCCTCCAAGTTCTGCCAATTTTACCCTTAAAACGTCTCTTGCTTCTCTCTTCTCCTTTCTGTTCCCGTCTTCGTCTCCCTAAGTATGTCTATTGTAACTTCTTACTGAACTATGGCAACAGCCTCCTCACTGGTCTCCCAACCTCTACTACTCCTTGCCGTCATCCCAGTCCTTTCCAGGCTCTGTTGTCAGAGTATTCATCCAAAAGCTCATGCTTGATTATACCACCTTTTTGGAGGGTGGGGTGGTGGGGGGTGAACTATTTCCTTCAGTCATTGTTTCCAGAATAAAATGCTAATGTCTACAAAAGGGCAAAGAGAGGTATGGAGTGAGTTTTTCCTATGAGCCAACTTTCATTGATTGGTGGTAACTGTGTGGAACGCGTTGTGGAAAAGGACTCAAAGGCTGTATCCAGAGTTAATGGAAAAGGTTCCCAGGATCAGTTGGTCGTGTCTTCCAGGAGCATTACCGGTAGAAAAGAACAATGGGACACCACGCCTTCTATGAGCTGCCCCACTTCTAGGCCTGCCATCATTTGACCAACCGGCATCATCTTTTTAACATTAGAGCTCTCCAATCTCTTGCTTAAAAAAACAAAACACTACACTGTTCCCCAAACCTATTGTATACCCACCTACTTCTGGGGTTTATTCATGCTGTCATTCCTCCTCCCCAACGCCATTAAGCTACACATCTGTAAATCCAACCTATTTCCCACGGCTGTACTCAAATTCCATCTCCTCCTTAAAAGGTCTTTATTTTCCCCTGAGCTGAAAAATAGCGTTCTTAAACTTCTTAATTTGTGGTTCCTCTCTGATATCACACCTTCTTTTCCATAAGCAACTGGACAACAGAAGCCATATGGCTTGTCCAAGATTTCGTATAGTGGAGAAATATCTGTCGAATGAATGAATGGACATCCAAATGTCCTATGTATCCCTAATAACGAAGCCATCCATCACTTATTTTTCAATTAGGTTAGTAATGCAAGTATCACAACTGAATTATTGGCTAATTAGTAGCAATCAAAGCTATGAAAGAAATGCAAACTGAGTTCTGACTTAACCTGTCCTCATTATTCTAAAACCCTGGGACCTTTATTGCTGAACACTCTATCCCTTCTCTTGCCGGGCTCCCTAAGAGCACATCTGTGGAGGATAATTGAACCTCTCCAGGGCCCATGCTCTACTGAGGCAGACAGTGAAACTTTGGGGAGTTGTCTTGGCAGCATGATGCCATTTGGGGAATTTATTCTGATTTTGTTGCAGATGGCGTGTTTCAGTTTATCTCCTACGAGTTCACATTCATTGTTCTCCCTCTGGTTTTCAAAGACTCAAAAGTTAGTTGATTCAGAGCGCCCCCAAATTAAACAGAAAAAAGTACATACCTGAGTAAATACTGAAAGGACGTATGTGCATTTTGATCTTTGAGCGCTGACTTCAGAACGGGCCACCTGTTTGTGATCCAGAGGAGACAGAGCCCAGTAGTCCCCTAACCGATCGAGCATCAAAGTCCACTGCAGAGATTTTTTTTTTTTTTCCCTAAAACTACGTGGAGATTCCTGGGCCCCATCCTATGAAATCCTATTTTAGATGGTCTATGATGGTGGCTTGAAATAAATATTTTGGAAAAATCATCCTAGGTAATTCTGCTGTGCAGATATATTTGGAAGCCAATGGTATAGCAGAAGGAACGTGTGGAGAAAAGGGTCATTGTAAAGACAGAGAGAGTTCTGCACTTGCCCACCTGGCCTCGGAGCCTGTTGATGAGGCTGCCTGCTGGTCCGGCAGGGCCTGGGCAGCTCTCTTCCCGGCAGTCGTTCTCCAATTTCATATGCCGGAAGCATCTCCAGGAAACACTGCTACACAAGTAGATTCCTAGGCCCAGCCCCCCTCGTTCTGAGGGAGTATATCTTATGGACTCAAGGAATTGCATGTCTAAGAAGCCCTCCATGGGAACCTGAAGTAGGTGGCTGAGAACTGCATGGAGGAATCCCTGCTATATATTGGGGTCAAGACCAGCTCCTAGCTGGTCTTGTGAGACTTCAGGAATGGCCCCAAGCACCCCTCCCACTGTTTCAGCACACAGAGGAACCTTCCTAACTGACCCACCGTGATCAGCAAAAATAGTTACAATGTCTTAGTTTCTTGGCACTCACACTGACATGCGAGTCCTCTGTTCTGAAATGTATAAGAATTTCTTTCTCTAAAGAGAGAGGACTTGGACCAGTAGCAAGTCTCTCTCACACTCTCATCAACAACTACCTGAAGGTGGTGATAGGTTCCAAGCGATGAATAATGGCTTTCCCCGCTCTCAATGCCCAGACCAGCGCACCACCTCTATATGGCCTCCTCTCTGTACTGCCACAAAAAGTGGTCTCCCCTTATTCTGAACTACTTGGGAATGATCTATCCTCTCCTTAGAGACTTTGCATTACCCTTAGTAAGGTGTGTATTCAGCCAGCCAGCCAGTCTGCCACTTTAGGCAAACGCAGACCTCTCTTGCGTGATATGCCAGCCCCTCTGCCAGGCCTTGCCCCGGCCCAGGCCTACTGTGGACTCACAGTCATTGCGTCCCCCCACCATGGGCAATAAATATTCCATTAAGACCTCATCTCAAGAGGCTCACAGGGGTCTCACAGGAGGCAAGAAAGTCACCAATGGGGTTGCAGCAGGACCCCTGTTAGAATGAGGTATGCATGGTGTGGGAGCAGAGGGAGTACACGTGACTGGTGTCAGAACCACTCAGTGCTCCCCCAATATCCTAAACAATGGAGGGTTTCCTGGTCCTATCTCCTTTCTACAAAGTGACACTGATAAACCACAGATACAACTCTGAGCTCCCACTCCCTCTGTCTGGTGACGGCTCACAGTTTTTCAGTGGCCCTTTGACAGCAGCCCCTGCCCCTTTATTATGTGAGCTGGTGTGGCACAGTGGGTGACAGCTGTGCCCTTCAAACCAGGCCAGCTGGATTTGAATCCCAGGTCTGTTATTTGTAAACAGCATGACCTTGTGCTGGTTAGTCAACTTGCTTATACCTCAATTTCATCCTCAGAAGTGGGGATAACATTGCCTACCTCACATGGATGAGAAAAATACAAATGAGATAATACGTGCAGGCTGATCATTTTAAAAGGCCAACTTATGACTAATGGTGGGAGTTGCAGACTTGGGGGAGAGAAGAACAGGGCTGCAGCAGGGTTTTGAGAAAGCAGGAATCTTGTGGCTCACCTCACATCCCAAAGAATTGGGCCCTGATTCCTCCCTCCCTAAGCCTGTGTTAGAGCCACAGTCCATAGCAGGAGTGGGAACAAGGGCACCCCTCTGTGAGGACCATGACCAGCCTCTCCCTGATCATGGCACTTTCCTGTGCCCCTTCACCAATCCTGAGCTGCAATAAGCTCCTGTGCAAAGGTTTGAACCAGACCCCCTGTCCTTTTGGCAGGCCTCAATGGTCCTGAGGTACTGGAGACCCAGATCCTCTCCACCAGGATGTGAGAACCGTTCCTCATAGGTGGCTACCAGGCCCCCTGTGCTGCATGGACAGGTCTGCAGACCCTAGAAGTGGGCAGTAGGGGCAGGAGAGGGGCTACCAATAGGACTGAAGGTATGTTGATGGATGCCTGGCCAGAAGACAGCATAATAAGAGTGGGTTTGGTTGTCATAGCAACTCCCCACCCTTTCTGAAAGTCTGGCCACTGTTGGAACGGGCCCCGATTTGGCTATCCAGAGTGGGTTGGTTTCTTAGGAATCACGCCACAACTTTCTTTACGTCTCATGGCCCCAGCTAGGAATCTTTGAAATTCCTAGTAACAACCAATTCTTCCAGGCGTGGTGGACAGATTCTGCCTTGTCTACTCACTACTACGAATGCATTTGGCATGCTTAATTGGGAATTTGGGACTTGATTCTACTTGCCACCTACTTGAAGTGTTGGTGCATATATAAGCTATTCCCAGTGTGTGTGTGTGTGTGTGTGTGTGTGTGTGTGTGTGTGTTAGCTATTGCTCTGTAAACAAACCATCTCAAAACCTAGTGGCTTAAAACAGTAAGCATTGATTATCGGTTACAAGCCTACAGGTCGGCTGGGAAGTCTTGCCTTAGCGGGGCTCGCTCATGCGCTGGCGGTCAGCTGTAGGTGGAGTAGGCAGCTCTGGTCTTGGCTGGGCTCTCATATGCACTTGGAGGGCAGCAGGTTGTAAGATGACCTAGGATGTCCTCAAGCTGGGACAACTGGGCACTCTCCCACGGGACGTCAATACCCTCCTGGGCTTCTTCTCAGGGTGGCAGCATTCCAAAAGAGAGAGCAGAAGTGTTTGAGGCTTCTTGAGGCCCATGCTCCAAGCTGCCACACCATCATTTCTACCACATTCTGTCGGGCAAAGGAAGTCACAGGACCAGCCTGGATTTCCCTTCAAGGAGAAAGTTGCAAAGCCACATTAAAAGTTATGGATGGATATGGGGGTGTGGGGAGAATTGGAGTCAATTTTGCCAACAATTTATTCCAATGTGGAAAGACTCGGTGCTGTGAAATACTTTTCATTAAAAGCTACATGAACTCACTTTGCAGTAAATTTCCATTATTAGAACGAATTTCTAATTTTGTTAATGCCTGATGAGTGAATAAAGGAGTAAATAAATTTGAGAGACTGTAATTCAGCACCATTCCGTCCCCACACTTGCATAGTTCAGGATTCTAGTCCCGAGGCCCAAGCTGCTCCATTTCTCCGTCACCGAATTCCACCACAATGAAGATCCTGTGAATCAGGGCTTTCCCAAGACCAGCAGGGTGAAGTCAGGTCAGCAGGAACAGGCCCAGGCGTTGTAACCCAACACCGGAGAGATGCTGCAAACTGCCCCGAGCCGACAGCGTTAGGTCTCCTCCCTGGGGCCTGGTAGCCCCAGAAGTTGCTAAGCCTAGAGAATAAGTACACAGCAATGTCCTTCATAAAAACAAGTGGCACCAATGAGGCCAACAAGAGAATGTAGGACATTAATATGAATTGTACCTGGGAACATGATCCTAAGCTGTCTGAGTTGCCAAGGCAATGGCAGCAGCTCAGGGAAGGGGGAGGCCTGTCTGGGGACTCTGGAGGCTTCCACACTCTCTGTCCCACCCCCTCAGCCACAGAACCAGAGACCCTGCAGCTGTATGTTCTAATTCACACCCTTCTGTATCTCACTGTTGACCGGTTGCCTCCACATTCCAGTTCAGCCCTTGATGTGCCACACTCCTGCTGTGGATGTAGGTTTTTAATCCTGGGGCCACAGGATGGCTCCATCTAAAAGGTATGACTCCTCAGGGCACTAAATGGCCGGCCTCAAGGAACCCACAGCCACCAAACCCTCCCATACACTTGAGAACCCCCTCTTCTCCTCACCCGCAGGGCCGGGCATCTAAGGGAACGTGACAATGGTCCTAGCTCTCTTGGTGTGTATTTTCTTGGTGTCCTAAGAGCATCCTTAGGATCTGCGCTGCTCGGAGCCCAGGCAGCTTCCCTTTATTCTTTCTACAAAGCCAGCAGGGGGAGCAGCAAAGCCCCCAGAGCCTCGTTTTTATTTTTAACATCTGTCTCCCGCATACATTATACATAAGCCCCTCATCCCCGACAGTACTGTGATCAAGTTGTTCTTTTTGGAAACAAGACTGTGGCTGAAAGAAAAAGAAAAAAAATCCCAAATACTAAATAATTAACTCAAGGACATCTTCCAAGAAAAATACAAGAATTCAAAAGAGTAATCTTCCACTTGAATGATTTGGGCCTTTATTAATTATAACTTCCTATTCATTGTGATTAATGATTGCCAGGATGACATTTAGAACAGAAAGTTGGGAAAGAATAACAAGGAAAACATGTCTTTGTGATAAAATCTAACCACGGAATAGTCTTTCCCAGGGGAAGTGGCAGGACTTCATTTCGGGATCCTTTTAACACTAGTCCTAGCAAAGCATGGGAGAAAACTCTAGAAGGAGCAATTGTCCTCCAGGGAGTAATCAGAAAGACCCTAAACAGTTACTTACATCTTGGTTTTATGAAGTGATTGACAGCTGTGAATGATGGTGACAGCAGCAATAGCAAATACAGACATTACAAATTAGAAGAAAATTTTATTTCATTTTTTAAATGAATTATGGCAACCAGCTTAACAATTTGTTAGAAGGGAGCCACCGGTGAGCCGTTAATACTCAGCAGTTTCATGGTGGGAAGCCTTTCCTTCATGTTTGTTATTTAGATCTATTTTCTTTTTCTCCATGGGCTCAATTAACACATAATTTGGATCACCTGCTAAACCCACTACCAAATGTACCACATACTTCAGATGACAGCCTATAATTTAGGAGGAAATCCTCTGGAGATACAATCAGCATGATCTGTTAGAACATGCTACAGTTCTTATTCCTGGTGCCTTATCCAGGGTGGTGAGGAAGTGTTGATAACTCAGTGCTCCTGAGAACGTCGTGTACCAGATCTATTTGGTATTTAGTGGCAACAATTGGAAATAAATAGAATGAGTCTCCCATGCCCGGCAGTTCTATCCTCTACCCAATTTCCTGGCAGGGTCCCCAGTCTTTGCCTGGTTTCTGGGGGTTCTCCTAGCCTGCTAGAGAGCCAAGTCGCCAGAGGGGCCCTGAGGCTGACACCTCAGCGCTGCCTCCATCAGCCCATCCTGAGAGATTCGGTTACGCAGTCACTACCTCTGCCCAGCAAGAAACGGAGGGGTCTGTGGCGAGCAGAGCAGTGTTCAGAGCCACTGCTCACTCAGACACGGCTCCCCCTGCAGCCTAGCCCGTCCTCTCGGTTTAGACTGCCATCGCATTCAGGCTACAGGAGATACTACTTAGGGCTCAGGGCCCAGCTCTTTCCACTCACGCATTTGTGGCCATTTTACCTCTAACACGTTCTAGTCACTGAACAGGGCCACTCCGACCCATCAGATGTGGAGGGGGTTTCCTTCACTAAACGCTAGTTAACACGTATTTTGGACTATCTGCTACACCTACTATAGAGCCTGGCACCATTCCCAAGGCCCAGCCAATAGAGCCTCTCCCTTCCCTGGATGGATTTCCTCTCAGAGGCCCTGCTGCATTTCCTGGTTGAAATCAGCCCAGACTGTCAGATCTGGCTTATTTTTGAGAGAGAGAGAGAGATAGAGAGAGAGAGAGTTAGTGGTGATGATGATGATGATAAGGGGATCAGGGCAACAGGGCGACTCTCAGGACCCTGATCTCTTCGCTCCCAAATGTCTCTGCCCTTATACAACTAGGTAGATGCAGATACATGGAGGCAATTCCAGCAAGACCCCCATGCAAACGGGTATATGCAGAATAACCGGGGGTTTAATTTGCCCGGGTTTTGCTTCACTGGGAGTCAAAGAGGGTGGGTATTTGTCCCTCTCCCGTCCCATGAGGCCTTTGTGTTGGACAGCTGGGCTGCCTGGTCTCCAGGGAGTTTTCCTGGCATTTGTAGCTCATATCTATCTATAGCCAAAAGTTGCAAATGCCCAGGAGATAGCCATGTACGTGC
Source organism: Rhinolophus ferrumequinum (assembly GCF_004115265.2). Taxonomy (NCBI): domain Eukaryota; kingdom Metazoa; phylum Chordata; class Mammalia; order Chiroptera; family Rhinolophidae; genus Rhinolophus; species Rhinolophus ferrumequinum. The sequence continues at coordinate 30,421,026 of NC_046289.1, forward strand.
CTGCATGGCACATTTTCTCCCCTCTCCCACCTAGGAAACAACCAACCCTTCCCCCACATATAGCAGCACTTGGTTTCAAAGACGAGGCCAATTAAGGAAGGCTGGTTCAGGGGCAAAATGGGGAATAGCCTAGTTCAGGAAGAGAAATGGGTGATTTCTTCAAGGTCAAAGGGTAGGAAAAAATGAGAGTATCCACAAGTGTCATGGACGTGTGCCCCCCACCCCCGACACAACACCCAGCGTTGGCTGGGCCTGTCTGTAAAGAAGCGCCATTGTGTCAATGCCCCGGAGATGGACATTAGCTTCATAAAGTGGGAGCTGCAGCCAAGACCCTACTTGGCCCAGAAAGAGTGGGCCACCCCATTCCTCTAGGCCTTTCCTCAGCAGTGACCCTAACAGTGAGTGGGTGACAAGAGGCCCTGCCCGAGAAGATCATGCTCTGCCTGGATCCTCTGGGATTTCCACAGGTCCCAGGGAGCGGTGGGGCTAACCCATATACAATCTTGATTTCTTACTACTTGTTAAGTGAGGACTCAGTAGCTCACTCAATTTTCTTAAGAACAAATAAAGTAGTGTGACAGTCATTATCCTGGAAAGTGTGGAGAAATTAGGGAAGATATGATATTTAACTTCACCCACCCATGGAGTCTGAATCCCAGATCAGAGAACAGCCAACATGTGCTATCACACAGTGACACAGGACCAGCAACTAGGTTCTTTTACAACCCCATCCTACGCAACAAGTGAAAATCAGACTCTACCTTCTTGAACTCTGCTGCCTTCCTTCCTTTCTCCCTCCTTCTTGCCCAGTTAGACGGGCCTCAACTGGGCCTAGGGGAGGGTAGCTGTAGAGGCACTGGAATTAAAGAGGGAGGGGAAACATTCTGGCTTTAACTTCTTCCTCTGATCCTTCTGCCGAGTCCTGCTCAGAGTGGGTTCTCAGTGGGTCTTATGAGTGACGAATTAGCCAATTTTTCTCTTTCCATCTTTAAAACCTAAGTCGAGCTCCAAGCCCCAGAGGCCAGCCTAGGTGAGCCCCATTTTCTTCCTCACATCTCCTCTCCCCACCCCCAGTCCTTTGATGGACTGTCCAGGCTGCATTAATTTATTGTTTCTCCTATGCCAATTCGTAGGAACACTTCTAGATATTCTTGATGTGGTTTGTTGTTGATTTGTTAGTTGACTATATGCTCCATAGAGTCAAGGACCATGCCTTCTACTCCCCGACATCCCCAGCTGATGCCAGTTTAAATGCTGGTCTCTGCCTCTCAAGCCCTAACCCCCACCCCAGAGGATAGTGTCGGGAGCCCGGAACTCAGCCCTCACTGCCTGCCCCCTCGTTCTCTTTGCCTTTACTGCTTAAAGCCAAGGTTATACCAACTCCTCGTGCAGGTCTGAGAGGAGTTTGGGAAATCAAAACTGCCTTAAATCAGTATTTTGCGGAAAGAACCAAATTCAAGAATGGAAGCAGCCAACCAGCATCAGTCTATTAAGGCCCGATTTGCTTGGTTTGGTGCTATAAGTAAACAGTTTTCTCAGCTAGATAGATTTATTGCCCTGCCAAAGACCTGTGAACTCCATGAAACTCACAATCCTTTTCTGCTTTGGGGTTGCCCTAGGGGCCAAGCCCTTCACGTGAAAGAGATGAGATTATCTACTTTGCCCCCAAATCACAGTTCTAGGTTCTCTTGCCTAGTATCTTTATTGTAGATATAATATCTTTGCTACAAGCATTTCACCGCATAACTAATTGGCCATAAGGCAATTTTGCTGTAAAAAAACAAACAAAAAAACCCATAATATAACTGGTTGACAATTTGGGTTTTTTTGTTGGTTGGTTTGATTTCATTTCTCTATTGATGAATCAACCGCCATAAAAATATGAAATAACAGTTTGGGATTATTTTGTCTGGTTTCATTTCTCCACTGATGAATCAACTGCCATAAAAAAACATAAGGTAACTGGTTGACAATTTGGTTTCAACTGGTTGACAATTAGGTTTCAACTGGTTGACAGTTTGGTTTCATTTCTCTGTTGATGAAGTACTCGCATTTTTGTATTATATAAATCTTAGCTCCACATTTCTCATAGAACTTTGGAACATTTGTCAATGGACGTGTGACAATATGCCTAGGACAGTGTAGAAGGCTTTCACAATGCAATACAAAGCTCAGTTACAACTCTGTATCCTACCATTGGGAAATTGATACCTCTCGTAATGAAGAAATTTTAGCAAAAAAAAAAAAAATGCTGAATGAGGAAATGAATCAACAAGCAAAAATCAAAAAAACATAATACTATGACCGAGAGACTTTGTAGACAAGTGCTTAGGTAGATCCCACAAAATAAAATCAGTTATTTGCGCAGTATTGGTATGAATCAGCACACATTTTAAATGTATTCAAATATTTTGTATTTTGCAATAGTCATTATTTTCTCTTTTTCAGGCAAAATTGCCTATGGCCAATTAGTTGTGCAGCAAAAATGTTTGAGGCAAAAATGCTTGCAGCCAAGATGTCTACAGTGAAGATGCTTGTGGCTAAAACACCGGACAGAATCACAGCACTCTTCTGAAGCCAGGCATCTCCTTTCTTACTGATGCAATTCTCAGCCTGAACTTTCTTGCCAACCCATTGTTCAAAACACCATGTGCTGAGGGGAGCAGTGGGTGAGTCTCAAACCATCCCCAGGCTCCCCAAAGACTTTTTCAGGGCACACCCGCAGCATTCCAGGGAAGACACTGGCTGACCAGTGATTTCAGCAATCTGATATCCTACAATTGATAGCACATCCCATGCTGAGCAGCTCAGGACTTACCCACTGTATTCTCAGCTCATCAGCATTCATTAGCGGCCTTTTTCTGCACCTGACCCATTCATGGCAGTAAATCCCATGTGACACTTTGTAGTAACCACACACCTATGTCTTTTTCAAAGGTTCCCAGGCTCCCAGCAAAGGTGTCTGCTTTCTAAAATGAATTCAGCCTTCCCTCCCTCCTTACGCTGGTCAAGCCAAAGGGAGGGAGAAACTGTCAAACAAAGAAAAGAAAATGGCAAGAGAGAAAATTCCCCACAGGTGGAATTCTTGTTCCGCTAGACGCCCAGCCGAATCTAGTGTGTGCAGGAGTGGCTGGTGTTGCCTCACCCTCCTTGCCATTCCCACCCAACAGCCCCACTCTACCAGGTACCACTTTTCCAGGCTGCCTGCACTCATTCCCTCTCAGGAGACTGTGTATCACCTGAAACATGCACTGTTTGGGCATCTTAGTGAGAGTAGTTGGGGTCCAGCCTTCCCAGGTGGAGCCACAGGACTTCTCCACGGCCAGGTTGGGTGCCTGGACTGTCATCTCCCTGCCACAACTGTTGCCACTTCGTAGTTTCTAATCTGCATTTTCTGTTCCTTGTATTCTGTGCTCAATCCATTATAGCCATATTCCCTCCACCTTCTGTAGTCAGAGCTTTTGGTCTACCAAAGCTTCACCTATTCTATGGTAATACTCCTGCATGTGCAGTTAGCAAGTGCTCAGCCCCCCTGCTCCTGGACCTCCAGGTCAGACACAGGGCAATTCTGACCTGTTACAGTGCCCATTCTAATGGACACAATGATCGATTCCTATTGGCAGTAATCTGGGCATTCAGAGAGTGAGGGCTATTTTTCTTCTGCATTGTGATTACAAAAGACCTTGCAAGCCTAGAGCTCCGAAGGTGGCGTGGGGTTGAGGTGGAGAATATTTACCTCCATGCAGAGAGAGCCACACTGAGAATAAAACCAAGGCTGAGCAAGGTGGAGCAGAGGGCCGGAGGAAAAGTGGGATCCTGCAGATGCCACCTGAGTGTCTAAAAGGAGTCCCTGGATGTTCTGGTGCCATGAGCCAATACATTTCTTCTATACTTAAGCTAACTAAAGATGGAATTTCATCACTTGCAATGACTGCCTCACTAATACATCTTCAGACCCAAACCCTGGAGTCATTTCCATATTATTCCAGGGTCTTTCAGTTGCAAGTAGCAGAAACTCAATTCAAGTTAACTTATGCCAAAAAGGGAAGAAATACTAAATTGCAAGAAAGGATATGGCTACCACTGGCCTTAGGGACAAGAGCCTTGGGGAATCCTGGATGGCCACATCTGCTTCTGTCTGCATAGCCTCACAGGCTGGTTCCATAGCTGCCAGGTTCTGGACTTGGACCCTTACAGCCTCATGAAGAGATGATTGGCCTCTGATTGTTCTGCCTCTGTCTATCCTTGGACCCATCTCTGTATCTGTGATTTGTCTCTACTGGGTCACACGCCCACCCCTACAGTCAAGGAGAGTCTGTCACAAGAAGGAGGTGGCAGGGGGTACAAGTATTGAATCAATAGCCACCTAGACTTCCCCCTCAGGAGTACGGAAACCCTCCCTAAAGCATACCTGATGAAGCCCATTCAGACAGCACTCCACGGGATTTTGGGCTGCTGGCTCACCCTGGACACCTCACTAACCTGATAAGGCACCCCTGCAATTTATGTGATTGAATTGTTGGACCACACTTAGAGTGTTAAAGTCAAGTTACTTCATATTTTAAAGTTACTTTATATTTTAAAACCATAAAAACATATATTTGCCACTTAATTTTCATCTTTCTGTTATTTGACAGTTTCTCTTCAAGAAAGGACAAGGCGCACAGTGTGTGCTCAGTCCCCGTCTGTTGCTGAGCGGTACCGTGACCCAGCAAGCTGGCGCTCCCAGCCTGTGCCCACCTTCTGCTCTAAGACCCGGCTCCATTGTCCACCTTGACGATGACTCGCCTTCCGGCCTGCAGAATGCATGTGTGCACGTGTGTGCACAGGGATGCATGGTATGTGTGCGTGTTCTAGACGAGGAAGGGAGTGGAAGTACAGTGAAGAGCTGGCAGATTGAGGCAGGTGGCAGGAGAAAGGTGTACAGCCCCACTTCTGCTCACTATGCATATTGACCAATTTGTCACAGACGGAGAAGAGCTGGGAACATGGTGGCAGATTCTCATTTGTAAATACCACTCAGACATTTGGGTGGATTTTTAAAAGTCAGGAAACAGGGTCCAGAGTTTACAGACCTTTTTAGCAACCGATCTGTCTTCCTCAGTGTAGAGCCTTTAGGCAAGACTACCAAGGACTCTCCTTTCATGAGCTGATCATTCTCGCCAATAGTTCCCACACTAACATAGGGCCTGGCTAGAATACTGAAATGTTGGACAAGCTTCCTTCAAGGGAAGAAATTATAATGGATGAGGGCTGAAATGTGTGTGTGTGTGTGTGTGTGTGTGTGTGTGTGTGTGTGTGTCAGAGGGCAATATAAAACTAATGAAAAATTATTTACAAATACTGTATGATTTAGTGACTTAATCTATTAATAGTACCAAAATAAATAATCCCTCAAGTCATTTGCAATCATATTTACTAGGTGTCACTATTCCAAGTAAAGTAGTAATTATTTCTTTTAATGAATCATGTGTTACTTAGTTTAATTGGCCTTCTACCTTGAAAATTTTATATCTCCTTATAATTAAAACACTTCAATTAGTTATAAGGACTTTTTATGTGATTCAAGTCTATTAATAACAATTTAATAGCCAAACTTTAAATACGTTCTCATTCTAATTACAAAACTATTTTCAAGACTTTCCTTAATAATATACAACTCTTTATATTAGCCAGTTATTCCTGTTGATATGAAAACATTTTAATTTTCTCTTGATAACAGCTGCTGACATAAAAAAATAGGCCAGATAATTTTACTAAATAATAAATATTTTGCCGCCCGTTGGCATACATGCAATAACTAAAGGTGGACACTAGAGGGAGGTAGACAGAGAGGGTGAGAAGGAAGGAAAAGTGGGATACAATACAGATATTGTACTGGAATGAAAAATGCATTGGTTTGACCCCTTTGCTGCTCATTTACTGGAGACCATACTCAGGAATCTAATTAGAAATGTGATGTGTGATTCATGTTACATGAATTTACTTCATTTGGAAAGAGACCTGAACTCATCAGGCTTGTCTCTGAAGAAAGCTTATTATCAGGCTCCCTCTCCCACCCAGTATTGTATAATGGATTCCAATTTTCAAAATGATTTCATAGACATTATGTTATTTTGGAGGCAATTTGGTGTGGCAGAAAAAAACAAAATTAGACTTGAGTCAGGAAACCTGAATTGTAGTCTGGTCTCTTCCACCAGATGCCGATGACCTTGAATGAGGCACTTAACCTGTCTGGGTAGAAGCTTCCTCATATGTAACATGCAACTGTTAGAATAGATGATCGCTAAGGTCCTTTCAATTCCAAAACTCTATAATTTTATGATGTAGCCTGTGAGAGAGAACCTGTAGTGTGTGTGCATGTGTATGTGCGTGCGTATGTCCTACCTTAAACAGAATTCTTTCAAATAAAAACACTATTCTGCCTTCACTGAAAGCATTTTCTCCTTCTGCCTTGGAGAAATAATGCAAAAACCAGGGAACTCTCAAGTAGGGAAACAGCCCCTCCGGGACTCAGCAAGTACCAAGATTGGGTTACAAAACCTGATGTGTATATGAAATGTTTCCATCAACTTATAAAATAAAAGTCCAATAAAAGCAGTAGCTTTTTATTATTATTTAGATTTAGATCATCCCCTGCAGTGTTGAAAACCCAAAGGCAACCTCTTGAGTTTAGTAGGATCTCAGAATGAAATGAAAACTGAACATAGCAAGAAAAATAGATGCATTAGACATCCTCATCCTACCTAAGAGGCAATTCTTGTTCTTTGTTTTGGGGGTTTCCTTAAGCCCAGCAAACAACACAAATGCTGAAAGCTCATTAGAATATTAAAGAATTCTTAACCTACTGATCAATTGTAACTTTTAGAATTTCTGAATTATGTTCTGTCTAAACTCTGGCCCATCTGTGTCATTTTCATTAAATGAACACAAAGCAATTCTCAGCCCCAGACTGGAAGGAATCGTTTAACTCTCTTGTCTGGGAGAGTGTGGATGCACACCCTGCTTCTCATCCATGTCTCTGCCTCATTGTTCCCAAAATTCTGTCTCACGGGAAAAACTTGCCAAAAACAGGGACTCTGGAGAGCTAGGAATGTGCATGAAGGAGGTCTACCCAAGGATAGGGGTTTCTGTTTCCTGGATTCTCAGGTCAAGGCTTGGGCAGGAGACCAGGGAGCCCAGAGAACCCAGGCTGGGAGAGACCATTGCAGGGTTCCCCAAAGCAGCGATGTAACCTGGTTACGGTGAGCTCCAAAGGGCAGTTCAGTGAGTCAGTGTGACCCAATCCAGAAGGCAGAGAAAGCAGGCAAGGGTGTGCAAAGGGCATTCAGATTCCCGGTGTTGTGGCTGTGCGAGGATTATACTGAAAGAAAGACTAGCAAGTATGCATGTGAGAAGCATCAGAAAGCGTTTCAATCAGATCCCCAGAGCTCCTTTCTCCAGAGGTATTCCAACTTAAGAGAAACATTTCATTCAACAATATTGGTGAAGTTCCTACTAGCCCTGCTCTAGGCAATAGGGATTCATCAGTGAACAAGCCAGACAAAATCTCTGGTTTTGTGGCACTACATCCTTGTGAGGGGAAAGACACTAATATATGAAATAAACATAATCTAATATGTCAGATTCTGGAGGCAGCTGCTTTGAAAAAAAAAAAGTAATATAAGGGGGATAACAATGATTGGGGCTCATGGAAGTACAATTTGAAAGAGTGGTCATGGTGGGCCTCACTGAAAAGGTGACATTTCAACAGTTCTAAAAAGGTGAGGGACAGATCCATGCCAGTCTGTAAGGAAGAGCATTCTCAGCAGAGAAGCAGTCAGTGCAAAGGCCCTGAGGCAGCAACAGTATGTTCGAGGGGTGGAATGTGGCTGGAGCAGAGTGAATGAGGGGGATAGTATAAGAAAGTAAGATCAAAATGAGTAGAGAATTTGATGCCATTGCGAGGATGTTGGTTTTCACTGTGAGTGAAATGGGAAGCCACTGGAGGGTTTTGAGCAGAAGAGTAGTGTGACCTGATTTATCTTTTAATAGGATCACTCTGGCAACTGTGTTGAGATTAGTCTGAAAGGGGCATGTAAGTCAATGTTAAAAGGGACTTTCCATCTGAAATGCCCTCCAAACTGGGGCAAACTCCTAAAATCCCTTTGCCATATCTACAATGTCCCTGTCTCTTAGAGGGGTCCTCTGTGCCACAGCAGGACCATAGATCTCTTAAGAGGTGATCCTGCCATAAGGTGAAGGAGCTCAGTTCCTTCTTGACTGCAAATTGTGTGGAAGCACCTGTGGTCCCTTCCCAAAATACTTTCCACACACTCAGCCTTCTCCGGGTCAAGCCCTGAAGCGTCTACAGTCTCAGATAGCAGCAAGCCGAGGCAAAGCAGAGGTTACTTCAACTTGCAAAGGACAGCCTTCCCAAACTTAATGTGTCACGAAGGTCCCTTTCCCCAGACCTGTCTCTCTTCCCTTCTCCATCCCCCACCCCCTCCATGCAGCCATCTCCGTCAGGTCCCCAGTCTAGCCTCCTCTTCCTCCTCTTTCCAGTGGAAATTCCAGCCATCCCCACGAGAGGAGCTGCCATCCCCTCAGACCCTAGCACCTCAGCCTTCAGCAAGATCCCCTCACTCATTGGTTCTTAAGCAGGGCAGGAGGATGGGGAAATGGGAAGGGGGCGCTTGGCTCAGCCGCCGGGCATGCTGTTGGCATCGAGTGCCTCAGGGCCAGGAACACTAAATATCCAGCAATAGTCAGGACAGTCTTCTTCCATCCCAAAGACTAACAATCCCAATAAGGGTCACTCGAGTGTTTAAGAGTGAGAACAGAGACGAGAACCAGACCCCAGGTTATTCCCACCAGTAAGAATCAGAGCTGATTTTCTCACTGGTTTGCCTAAGAAGCAATCATGTTTCTTCCACAGGAACTTTAATGGAATATGAATTGTCCTTATCAAAAACGTAAACTAGTCTCATATGAGGAAGGCTTGTTCTTCCTGATAGCGTGCCTTTGACCTCGACCTTGCCCTGGTATCAGTAAATGCCAGCCTTTCTGCGCTGGGTGACATCCTGTATAGCCCAGGACGGGCAGCACAGGTGCCAATGTTGAACCAATGCCTGGTATGAATCCTGACTCTACCCCTGATTAGTAGTGTTGCCCTGAGCAGGTTACTTAACTCAGTTATGTTATCTGTGAAACGGGGAGAATACCAGTCCCCTGTGGATGTTGGAAGAGAACACATGTCAGGACAGAGTCCCATAGTGCTCAGGAAATTAGGTTCCTTCTTTGGAAAGAGGGGTGCTCCTGTTCATCCTGCCCCTCAAAATCATAATGTGTAACACAAAAGGCGCCAATTAATTGAGTGTGTGTATTTTTCACATTGCCTAGTTAGTGACTGGGACCCCAAACCGTAATTTAATGTGAATCTAAACAAGTTGCTATTTTGCCAAAACTCATTGACAAGAGCAGATGGCTGTCAGCTGTGACACATCCCAAGAGTTACTCCATAATCACATAGTAACAACATTCAAGGCATTTGCGAGAATATAACACTCAGTGCAATTTTAAGGTGATGTTGCTGTTATTGTTCTTATCTCTTCCAGAGAGTCCACCAGAGTAAAACAAGGAGCCAACTTAACTTACCTGTGAAAAGAGCAGACAAATCATCACCCCAAACCCTTGCTTTTTTTAGGCAATAGTTTTGACCTGGCCAAGACCTTCTGGCCAGAACTACAAGCAAATAGCAAAGTTGATGGGTTTTTTTTATTAGTTTTTTGAAAGTCTTCCTTAAATTACTTTGTTCTTTCTTTCCATTTACTTCCTTGAACCTCTCAGGTAGAGTGGTAAAATTGCATACTTCTTTTTTCCCAGTGAAATCAAAATAGCTTTTAAGATGTTCAAATTACAGCAGCTCTTCTCCTTTTTTACTAAGTCAGAAGAGTAGATGAGAAACTGGCCTAGGTGTATGAATGGAGAGGAGGGGTACGTGTGTGGGGGGGTATGTAGGGGGAGTGCGTGTGTGTGGTATGTACATGTATTGTGTTGTATGTATGTGTATGCTGTGTGTATATATGTGTGGCATGTATGTGGAGGGGGTGTGTGTATGTGGGGAGAAGGGTATATGTCTGTGTATGTGTGTGGGATGTATAGGTATGTGAGTGTGGTATGTGTATGGTGTGTGTATGTATGTGTGGTGCATGTATATTTGGGGGGTGTGTATAAGTGAGTTTCTGTGTGTGTGTCTCTGTGTCAGGCAAAGCAGTGAGCCAGAAATGGAGAATGCAAGTCCAGCTCTGACCTGGCTTTGGTAAGAGCAGTGCCTGACCTTTCAGGGATTTACGTACATTATCCCTAAACTGCACAACAACTCCACGAGAGTTGTTTACAGATGAGGAAACTGAGTCTCAGAGAGGTTAAGGGTAGGTAACATGCCCAAGGTCACACAGCCAGGAGCAGAATGACTGGGATTCCAATCGGCCTGGATAACTCCAAAAGCAAACGCTCTTGTCATGATCTCACGTGGTTTACCACATAACAGTCTCAGGCAAACTAAAACAGCAGTGACTTAGTCAGTATTTTCTTTGCCTTTCAGGGTGTCTTTTCTTTAAATTTCTTTCTAGCCATTAAATGTTCCAGTATCAACATTTAATTGTGTGAGTGGATTTAAAAGGAGGGAACCAGAGCTGGGTCTTACAATCCTGGCTATTCTGAGAACCAGTCAACAATCTTAATTCTCTACTCTGAACCTTGAGAGTGACCGAAAGAGAGATGGGACAACTCATACAACAAATTCAAGGAATGCTTGGAGGAAGAATTGGGCACAAAGAAATTATGTTTGGTCGTATTTATTTGTAAACCAGTAGCCATGGAATATGTGCCCCAAAGAGCATGGAATATAGAATATGTGGGAAAGGATAATGAGGGAAAGAAATCTGAGCTGAAATGAATGGGATTAGAAACAGAATGGCTGTCAACTACCAGATGCTTGATAGACACAGAGGCCATTGACCTCAAGTCTCTCTCAGGTGAAAAGCTGAGGCTATTCTGGCTCCATTAGTTCATTCAAACACCAGATCTGAGGTTTGGTTCATAGTGGATCTTTGGAAGAAATACAATCAGTAAAGGCAAGAGCATCAACTGCTGCAACTCTCCAGCTCTATTCTTGCCAGCTCTGCCACACAGGTGGTCCCTTGGCTTGAGAGACCCTGGAACCATCCTGACTGAGGGGACACAGGCCCAGGGGACAGGCATTGCAGCAAATGTGAATAGACATTGAAAGGACTTAAAACATCCATGAAGAAAGAAAAAGGAGGCATTAGATACAGCTTCAAGTTCTAAGAGGCAGGAAGCATTATAATCTGTTACTATTGAGTGAAAGAACACACGCAAGAGAGTATTGAAAACTATTTTGAGCTTGGTAGAAATGCAAGGTAGGATTCTTTCCCCCAAAGAAATCCGTGGTTTGGTTCAGTTCATTTATTCATTCAACAAATATTCATGACTGCCTACTATGCTAAGTGTGATTTCAAGGCTGGCCACACAATGGTGAACAAGGACTGGGCCCTGCTCTTTATGGAACTGATGTGTCAGCTGGAAGAGAGAGGATATAAGTAAACATACAAATAAGATAATTCCAGCTTGTATAAGTGCTATGAAGGAAAAAGAAAGCAGGGTGACGTGCAGGAGAGCAAACAGAGGAGGGAGAAGACAAGCTCCTTCCGATGGGCTCTGCAGAGAGTCAGTGGGTTCGAACCCCAGCTCCTCCACTTGCCTTTGACAAGTTACTCTTCCATGCCTTGGTTTCCTCATCTCTAAAACAAGCTACTGTGTTTCCCCGAAAATAAGACCTACCCAGAAAATAAGCCCCAGTTAAGATCGTCAGCCAGTTGGGCGCATTTAGTACGTTCTGATGATGTTCCAGAAGAAGATGACATGACTGTATTTGAATAAATCTGCATTTATTGTTGTACATGAAAAAATAAGACATCCCCTGAAAATACTCCCTAATGAGTCTTTTGGAGCAAAAATTAATATGAGACCCAGTCTTATTTTCGGGGAAACACGGTAATAATGCTTGCTTTACAGATCGCTTGAGAGATGGAAAGAGATAAGTAGGGGAAACACGGGCAAATAGTAAGGTCTCAAAAAGGAGTGACGATGGGATTCGTAGTCTCAAACAGAATTCACTCCCACAGTTTAAGCAGCAAAGGAATTTCATAAAGGAGAGCTCAGGGAATATGTAGGAGGGCCAGATAATTAAGTTTGCATTCAGGAATAGTGCGCAATTGCACCTCTAGACTGCTCCAGCAGAAATCCTCTCTCGGCAGCCATCTTGGCTGAGCCTGGCTGTAGGCTGCCACCCTTGGGAGCTCCATCACTGTGACTTCCGAAAGCAGGATGTCTCTCTACCCATTTGCCAGACTAGAGTCCTCACAGCACCTCCTTCCTCACATTCCAAATGTGTCTCATATGGGTATGTCTGATTGACAGATGGTAAGTCCTGTCTAAAAATCTGGTTCCTGGGAGGCTAGTGAAGTGGGTTTATGGTTTCAACCTAAGGAGGCAGGTCTCATAATATGGGAAATTCTTCAACTATAGGAAGGGTGATCAGCAGTGCTGGGTGCTATGTATATCTCAAGTGTCCATGGTATAGAGCAAAAAACCACATGACTGGTTCAACATAATCCATGCCCAAAACTACTCCTTCTCTCTCCTAAGAAAACAAATCACACACAGAGAGATCATCTCTTCTTCAGAAGTTATTAAAGAAAGGTGGAATGGGAAGGGGGAACACAACAATGAGATATCATTTTGCACCATCATATCAGCAAGACATAAAAGTCTAACAATACCATGCATCGATGAGCATGAGGAGAAAAGAAAATTGTCATACGATACTAATAGGAGTGTGGATTGAGGCAGCCATTTGGGCATGCAGTTCAGAAACAACCAAGGAAATTAAAGCTGTCCATGCCCTCTGACCCAGAAATCCGCTCCTAGAGAAATTCTCAAATGTACACATGTAAAGAGGCACATATGAGGATGGTCCCTGCAGCACTGTTGATAATACTAAAAAAACTGGAAATAACCAGGATGTACATCAACCAGCAAATGGATAAATACACTGTGGTTTATCAAATAATGGAATACTATGCAGCAGTTATAATAAGTGAACTATAACTACTTACAGCAATATGGACAGATGTTGCTGTCCATACCTAACACATGAAAAACTGAGTAAAATACAAGACACAGAAGGAAAAAAGAAAAGCAAGGTCTGACAGCAATTAAATAAAACTTTAAAATGGAAACCACTGCAGTCACACATTGGTGAATACATTTAAATGGAGTGAAAGTGTAAGTCACACGTGGGGGTGATGTATACCACAGTCAGATGGTATGTCTCTCTGGGGAGAGAGGGAAGAAAATTGAAGGAGAGCATCAATTACATATGAAATATGATGTCTACGTAAACATGCTTCTGTGTGTGATTAAAATGTTTTCACAACTTTTAAAAAACTGAAAAACAGGAGGATTTGAAATTGCTCAAGTTTGCGTAGAAACTCTGACTCTTCTGCTTACTAGAAAAAAACTGTAAACCAATCTGAGCCTCATCTTCTTCATCTGGAAATCGGGGCTAATAATACCTATTAGGCTGAACCTTGTGCAATTGTCTCTTTTCCAGAACAAAGGCAGTAGCACATCAGGAGTTTCATAGGTTCCATCTCATTTTACCCAGGAGAGCTGTGGTAAAGGAAAGGACATGTGTAAAGGGCCACTCCTTTGGCACTCAGTATACCATCATCCTTATGAAAAGCTGAGATGTGTCACTAGAAGGTTTGGGTAAAGGAGCAAAGGAGGAGCTAGATGACCTGTTAAGATCTGCTCATCTCAGGTAGCCAGGATCCTATCAGGTGGACCCAGAGTTATCCAAATCATTGGAACATGGGCTCTGAGATGAGGGAAAGATACTTGCTGGTATCAATTCTTTCAGCACAGCATTTCCAGCATTATTTCAAAAAAGAGTGTGGGTCAAGGGAGGCCTTTTAAAGACAAATGAGGCTTTCTCTGGCTGGTGCCAGATGGAGAGGCCGGCAGAGACACATCTGTTTGGCTCAAGTGCAGGGCAGCAGCAGCCAGGGACCAGAGTATGATTTCAAAGCCAATCAACTTGGCCAACCTGCAAAAAGTGCTCTGATAAGCCCTCCACCAACCTTAAGGAGAATAGACTGGCAACTTCTCCATAGAATCAGCCTTCAAAACATTGAATGTACATCTTCATTATACTCAAGACTGAACAAATTGCCTAGTAAATGTTTGTTGTGGGTGCCAGAAATGGCAGTGTGTGGGGTTTTTTGTTTTTGAGGGTTTTGTTTTTTGTTTTTTTGGGTTTTTTTAGGTGGGGACGGCAGGAAAAAGCTGAAAACGATTAATGATCAAAGCCTAGAAAAAAACAGTCCAGCCAATTTGTGCTGATTTTCTTCTGCCTGAAAATGAGGAAAACCCATGGATTATTCAAGCTAAATTGATGTTTTTGCAGCAAAGGAAATGAAAGGTGCTTAATTCTTATATACACTCTCAGAGGTCCATTACCAAGCTGTCACCCCCATCAGCCAAGCCAGTTGGTTTTCCTTGGGCTCTGCTGTCTATGCTCACACAAATATGCTCCCAGCCATATGTCAGACCCTGGGCAACTGGCTGGTTGGGCTGTTTAAGAGGAGAAAATAGAGTTGTGAAAGAGCTGAAAAAAATAATCTGGACAGAAAAATCAACACCTGTGGTCTTTGCAATTTAACAATTAAACAATTTAAGTTGTTCTCCTCGAGTTGCAATTTTTCTGGCCCTAGCCTTGAAATAGTATTTAAGGGCTTATCCAGAGTCACAACAACTCTGGTGACCGAACTCAAAATTCTTGGGCAGGTACTTAACTCCGAGTCCCAGTTTCTCATCCATCTACCAGGGACACCTGTAAAACAGGGACAATACTTTACTCAGAGAGTCGTAGTGAGGATTCTGAGTCACAGAAGATACGTGAGTGACACAGATTGGATGTTCCATACATATTATTCTTTTCTTCCTGGCACTTATGCGAACAGGTAATCTTCATGTATATGACCCACAGTACATAATGAGTTCAGGAAATGGATAAAGGTACAAGAAAATATGTAGCATGCAATAGCAACTGGGCTTTGTTACCTGCTTAATTCTTTCTACTTTCACCAAATGCCTGTAAGTGTAATATCCTTTCATACTCAGAAACCAAAGACTGTACCCAATAAAATCAGTGCACAAATGAAATACAAATTTTACACAAATGAGGTAGCTCTTCAAATCACATGTGAACTGTCCAAGTGAAGAGCATGAACAAGTAAGCAGCAAAGCCCCCGCAAGACCCTATTTTCTGGTAAGTCAATGCCTTTTAATTCCAGCTGTTGTTGCTGAAAGCTTGTTTGAAAGGGAAGGACAAAAAACAACTATAGGGGAAGGATGTTTGCACAATGAGAAAGGTTGTCCAGGCAGCACTCAGCTGTGAATACTTGTTTCCCCAGAAGCCCTTTCACCAGCAAAGGCTGCACAGGATGCATTTGCATTCAAGGAGAGCTGCCCCTCCAGCATCTCCCAAATTGCCCAGATGGGCACTCATAGGGAATGCAAACTTAAAATAAGAGCTCTAGAAAATCAATTGCATTCTACAATGGGCATGTATTTCTTTTGTAATCAGAAGACAATAGATCTCACAAAAAAGAAATAAAGAAAGCCAAATTGATTGAGGCTATACCACTGAGGCAGAGAAGTCTGTGTATATTGAAGCCTCATCTTTACAAACAGTTGTGGACAGAGAGACTGAGAATACACAACAATCCTTCTACAAACTTTAATGTGGGGGAGCAACCAATATAGTGCTGAAGAGCAGAGGCTGGCAAGGAACATGGGCCAGCCTAGAACATCAACAAACAACAGGACTAAACAGAAGACAAATGGAGAAGAGATTTGGAACCAGAAGGATACCGCTTAGCACTACTACACCTCTAGAGAACAGAGGAAATTTGTGGTCATCAACAGAACTGCCCTACACAGACAACACTTATAAACTAAAATATCCCTAGGTCCTGTCCTAGGCAAGATCACAGCAATAGCTTGAAATATGTCCTCCAGATCAATTTCCACCAGCTACTCAGTTGCATGATCTTAGCCCTTTACCTCCTTGCTTCTCCTTAAGATTGTCTCCAAAGGGATGGAGGACCTATGGATTATATAGCATTTCCATTTATAATCAGTCTCTTCCCTGCTCCAGGCTCTATCCACTCTCCTCCACTGTCTGCTGTCATTCTGCTGGCCCTAGTTAGTGACACATGCTGAGTGCACCTCATGCTACCAGGTCGCCGACCTGGATATTCTTCATGGCCATGGCCACTGCCAGTTGCCTCCAGAAGGCTACTCTGTTCTGCCCTGTGCTATTGAAGATCACCTGCCATAGTTCTAGACCACTGATGTCCCTCACACTAGGCCCAGCCCACCCACCCCAGAGCCCTATCCCATGACCTCCAAACCCCCTCAGAGTCTGCTCCACCCGACACTGGTCCTGACCTTGACCTCCACAACCCCACTGCTTGCCTGGGTTGCCAGCCGGTAAGGAAACACTGCCCCTTTGCTTGCTCGGCACTTTCTGAAGGGTTCCCAAAGGAGATTTGCTCAGACTCCCAGTCATAGGGTTCTTTCCATGTCGTCATACAATCTTCTTTCTGCAAGAATGTCTCCTACACAGATTGGGGTAAACAAAGATGAAAAAAATAAAAGCACCCTACTCTAAAGAGGTCTACAGTGTAGTGGAAGAAACAGACACTCAAGTAACCGACTATGCTACCAAGTAAGTGTCCATTGCAGCATAAACAAAGTTGACATATCAGTACTTAGGCTAAATACATATATAGGAAGTATGACAATTAACTTCACAAACTTGTTGCAATGATGTTGCTAAATTTTTTTGATATCAGAGGGATTATTCATTATGAATTTGTACCAACTGGACAAACAGTTAACCAAGTTTACTATTTGGAAGTGCTGAAAAGGCTGCATGAAAAAGTTAGATGACCTGAACTTTTCGCCAACAATTCATGGCTCTTGCATCACGACAATGCACCAGCTCACACGACACTGTCTGTGAGGGAGTTTTTAGTCAGTAAACAAATAACGGTATTGGAACACCCTCCCTACTCACCTGATCTGGCCCCCAATGACTTCTTTCTTTACCCAAAGATAAAGGGAATATTGAAAGGAAGACATTTGGATGACATTTGGGACATCAAGAGTAATACAACGACAGCTCTGATGGTCATTCCAGAAAAAGTTCCAAAATTGCTTTGAAGGGTGGACTAGGCGCTGGCGTCAGTGCATAGCTTCCCAAGGGGAGTACTTTGAAGGTGACCATGGTGATATTCAGCAATGAGGTATGCAGCACTTTTTCTAGGATGAGTTTGAGAACTTAACTGTCAGACCTTTTACATGTACACATACACACATACATAAACTAAAGCATACCTCAGTGCCGTCCTTCAGTCTTTGCTTTGGATCCCGTCTGTCAGCAAATCCTGTGTTGTCAGCCTCCATTCTTTTCCAGGCCACCATCACCTCCTGCTTCTGCCCAGGGCCCCTCTAATCCATCTGCAGCCAGCAGCCAAAGGGATCCTGTCTGGTTGAGTTGGATCATGTCACTGCTGTGCTCAGAGCCCTCGGATGCTCCCACCTCACACTCCCTCACTCTGACACCCCACGTGCCCTGGGTCTTTTTTTCTTTAGCTTCATCTTCTGCTGCTCGGCCCTCAGCTACCACCTCCCAGCCTCAGCGCTGGCTGCTCCCTGTACTGGGCGCTCTGACCAGATGACTTCCCTCATTCTCCTTAGGTATTGGGTCAAGAATTGCCTCTATGATCATCTTGTCTAAAACCTCTCAGTCCCCCCAAACATTTATTACTGTCTATATTACGGATTTATCTTGTTTGTTGTCTGCCGCCCCTCACTAGAATGTAAGCTCTAGAAGAGCAGGGGCTTTTGTCAGTTTTATCCACTACGTGTACCAAGTACTTGGCACATAATCATTGAATGAATGGGAAAAGAGGAGGGGAGACATTTCAGTTGGTGCTTGAAGGACGTGGAGATAAAAGTGCCTGATACTCACACAGCTCACACCATTATCAGTTTGTTCTTCAGGGGAAAGGGCCCAGAGGCTGCACTTAGTACTCTGGTCAGCTTTCCACAGTCCAGAATCTGACCCTCAATCTTTTAAACCAGAAACACAATTTGCACCTTCTCTAAGGAATCAGTCTCACAGTGACCAAATTATGAAATCAGAAAAACCATTTACTTCCTTACAATGGGGGAAAAAAAACACCTCTTATTTAGATGGAAAAAGTCTATGAACGTGATCTGTACATTCACTTCCCCTGGGAAGACCCACTTGGAAATCAACGATAATCAGAAGGCAGCTAATGAAATGAAATTAAGGAACGTGAGCAGAAACAAATGTGTAGCTGTCATCGGGTTTAGATGGCCTGATATATAAGTGCCATTAGACTTCTTCTGGTTGCATGTGACAGAAAACCCAACCCCACCGGCTAAGCAAAAAGGGGATCTACTGGTTCATACCACTCAGAAAGCCAGAAGTAGCTGACGTCAGGCATGGCTTAATGCAAGAGTTTAAAGGGATTCGGTTTCTCTCTTTACATCTCTTGTCCCTGCTCCCTCATGGTTGACTCCATTCTCAGACAAATTCTCTCCACATGATGGCAAGTTGGCTGCAGCAGCTCCAGCCTCACACTTACAACCCCCAAACGAGGTAAGGACGCAGCCTCTTCTCTAGTAGATCTGCAAAAGTCCTAAGATTCACACACTGTCATCAGAGGAATGAAGCATGCTGGTTAGCTTAGGCTTATCCCATGTTCTAGCCCCTGAATTGGGAGTCAGACCACACCTAAAATATGTGGCCTTAAATTGAAGGAGGGTGAATCTCAATCATTAATGAGGGCTATTAATGAAAATGGGATGAGCAGATACTACAAGGAAAAATTAAAAATTTCCCCTGCAGCCTACAGCTTGCTATGATACGTCCTTGTCAGTGGTGTGGGGACACTCACAGTTGGGTGGGTGTGCCTCCTGCATGCCCAGTCTCCACATTATGCATTCCTGGTGTCTACTGGCCAAAACTCCCTCTTCCCTCGCCAGTGCATGGAAGTACCCTCGTTTTTCTGGGACTCCACTGCTGACTAACCCCAGCTAACACATTCAGTCAATTACAACCAAGGCCTGCTGGTTGGGAACTCTTCATTCCCTCTCCTATAAATGACTTCACATGCTCTAATTCAAGGTCACTCAAGTACTTTATGGGAAGAATAAATCTGTCCCCTATTGAGAACTGAGGCATAGTCTGAGGCAAACCCTGCAGACACATTATCTTTAAAGTCTTACATTCCACCTTAATTTTTAATATTCTATTCTATAGTATTTTACTTACCTTCCAGTAAAAATGGAATCTCCAGGAATATATGCCATGTCCGCATACTGCTCATCTGAGTCATCGTATAGACTTGGATGACATGCCATCCGTGAAACACATAATCTGTCTCCTAAATGTAGACCAACATGTAGGAGAAGCAACGAGTTTGGTCTGGGATGCTTGGGATACGAAGTTTATATGGGACATGCAAGAGAACCTGTCTAGTAGGCAACTGGAGATACGGGCATGTAGCTCAGGAAGGAGGTGGGAATTGGAGATAGAAGTTCAGGCAACATCAGCATGATGTGATGGCACAAGCCAAGGTGGTTGTGGGATTGCCCGGGGACCATGAGCAGAGAAGAGACAAGTCTGAGGGTGGAGCTCTGAGTGCAGCCCACACAGCTGAGTGATGGAGAAGGAAATGGGGCCAGGTGGATAGAATCAGGACTATCTGTCAAAAGGCAAATAAATCTTCAAAGACTCTAAGAAAGTACCCGATAGACCCAAATCAAGCTTCGATGCTGGATAATTTGAGGGTTCCTGAGCCAGTGCAAAGCACTAGCTCGCGCTGAGGCTAACCTAACAAACCAGGATTTACAGTCTGCTCAGCACAGAACTTGCAGCACTCGTTCACCCCTGTCACCATGCAGTGCTAGACTGGCAGGACCACTTGGCATCACCTCCAGTCCTCGGTGATGCAGGTGCGCTGCCACAGAGGGGCCAGCTTAGCTTGCACAGGTGGGCAGAGCTGCTTATGGGAGGCAAGTCCCTGAGGGTCCTCTCTGCTGGCCTCACACTATTTGTCATCTGCTCCTCGTTTGCCTGGATCAAAGGCCCAGAAAACAGGAGGGAAGATCAGGGTAGGCTGCTGTCTGCACTACTGTTTGCTAAAGAACCATCCTTTTAGAGATATCTGTCTGCTTGTGAATTGCTGGACTGGACAAGTGACTGAGGCTTTTTTACTTCTTAGATCCTCTGCAGAAGTGATAGTCACCAAGGTATTTATAATAGAGTCTATTGCCAGCAAGGCTTCAAACCTTCCTTATGACTGAGCTTTGAACCTCTAGAAGAAGAGGAACAGACATGGATTCCACATGCACCATGAGCCGGCCCATATTAAACACTCCACACACAGCACCTCATTTCCTCTGTAGAATGACCTGCGTAGCAGGTGCTGACATTATCTTCATTTTACAGACAAGGAACCAGGACTCAGAGAATTAGTAAGTGGAGAGCTACATCCGACATTTTCCAGTTTTCAATAACAACTTCAGAATTGACAAATCTCTTCTCCATAGAATATTTCCTTTTGACTCAGAGACTCACCCTAACTGAGAATCAACCCCATTTTACAAATAAGAAAACTGAGACCCTGAACGTTTAAGTGACTTGTCCAAGATCTGAAGGTTGGGGCCCCTGGCCTCCAAATTCAGTGTTTCTTTTCTCTTCCTATCCACGCCTGCTTCCTATCCATTTCAAGAGAAAGCCTGGAAGATACAAAATGGTGATTTTCCCATAACTGATGAACAATTTTCTAAAGCAGAGGCCTCTTTCTTGACTTATTAGGAGATCTCAAAATCTGCCAAGTCCCAGGGTGAATTATGTGAAGTCGGAGTTACAAGAGAGCATTGATATGGGGGAGATGACTTCTCTGGGTTTAAAGAAGCCCACGCCACCTCCTTTCCTCGTCAGCCAGCCTGGACCTCTGCTTCTGAGGGACCTGACAAGGCTGCCATCTTGGCTGCTCCCTTTGTGTCCTTAAATCTCAAGCTTCATGAACTTGGCTCCTAACAACACCTCTTTTCCTACCCTCACAAACCATTCTGTCATTCATTCAACAATTAGCCATGGCACACTCTCTGGATCCTGTGTAATTTGCATTAGATTCTCATCTAACTTACCTTTATTGCTTTTATTACCTGCTTCATGCTCAGATGTCCTTCCCTAGCATGAGAACAAGGGGTTTTATCTTGCTTCTCTCTGTAATCCTGCATGGGTCCACACCTAAAGGATTTTTAAAATCAATATAGCCAAAAGTCAGGTTGATTTTTTTTACTATAATGCCCATTCCTTACCAAAAGTATCTTTTTTGGTGTTAAATGAGTTTCAATAACTTGTCAGGGGGAGATGCTGCCAATTTCCCTTATGACTCTTTCCAATGGAAGTCTCCTCTGCAAGCAGGCTGTCATAATATTGTCCCACAGAGAAGCATCTGGTCTGCCATAAGTTCTGAGCTGCCTTGCTCCCTTTTGTTAAGCACTGGCCAGTAGAGAATAGCAGGTTGTACATTAGTGAGATCTTTAGTTTACTACTTAGAATAATAACTATAATAATAATGTCAAGTATTTATAACTTTTCATTTTTCAAAGTAGCGATTGGATTTTAGAGCTGCAAAGGGCCTGGAGATTGAGCCAAATTCTTTCATTTACAGATGAAGAAACAGATAAAGTTCTGAGCACCTGATCTCCTGGGTGACCCTCACAATACTCCTTGTGGGTGGGCCACTTCCCATTTCACAGATAAAGGAACAGATACAGAAAGCGACTTGTCTCAGGCGACTCAACCAATTCAGTGCAGTGCTGGGCTCAGACTTCCAGTTTCCCGATCACACTGGACTGGTACTCTTTTCCCTCAGCTACAGGTTTTCTCCCTTGGCCAATGAACCATTGAAAGAGGTACTTAAGAAACTGAGTCATCTGTGACATTGGATCTTGACCTGTCCCAGTATAAGCCCTGCTCCAAAGTTCTCCCTGCTCCAGGGGGTTGCATTGTCTCTGCTCTCAATCACAGCTTCCTTTACTTCACAGTCTGCCTTGAGTCCTAAAGTGTGAAAACCCTAATACCTTAATCATCTGTTAGAGACAATTTTGAGCTGAGAACTGAGTAGTTTTCTATCACCTTACTGACAAGTACACATCTGAAGCTCCCTATAGCAGCAATTCCCATAAATTGGAAGATGTTTTAGCTCTAAGTGAGGGGAATCATTATGCAGCCTTGTATGGCCCTGTTTGTCTGGAGCAGCTAATGAGGATCAGGGACTAATCAGGCAGTGCACCCAGCTAGGCCTCCAGGGACAGCCACCCAATCAGCAAGATTGTGAGGGCACCCCCTAGTGGAAAGGTACAAGGGACTTGCTTTCTGTCATGCAAGGACTCTGGTCCCACTCCCCGTACCAGAACTCAGGATATGGTGAGGCCAAAAAAGGACACCAACGGAGCCATAGATAGGGGAGTCATACCACTATAGTCTCGCTGGCAGCTGGGTTGGAAACACAGGAAGCAGGAGCCACACGATGCGCAATCTGCCGTCCGTTTCTCTGCCAACCAACCAACCAACCAACGTAGCCATGGCAGTTATATCAGTGGCTAATGGCCAACCGGTAGCAGCTGATGGCCACCCAGCCACAGCTGATGGCCATCTACTACCCAAGCCAGCACCTTTCCACATGAGGCTGAGAGCCTGAAAACTGCTCTCTGGGACTCTGTCCCCCCACTTTCCTTGAGTACAAAGGGAAAACCCATGAGGACAAAGGATGTTGGACTTCGAGAACAGCTCCCCAGCCTCTTCTCAGGCAAGTCTGTGTTGACAGCTGCTTCCCAAGGGCCACAACTGCAGTGGAAGAGCCAGGCTGATTCCACAGCAAGTGTTTATCGTGGGCTCTCACTTTCCATAGATGAGTCAAAACAAATCTATGATCCAGGTTTCAGCTCAAGGAACTTACATCTTGTTGGAAATTCAAAAGGTAGAACTCTGCTATCATTTTTGTCTTTCTGGCATCCAGTTCCCTTCCTTTTAGTAACAACACCTTGATTTTCCTCAAAGGTCCTCCACACTTCATTCAGTCCAAGTGATTCAGCTCCCACCTCTTAGGCTTTCCAACCTAGACACCTGAGAAGCATTCACTGAGTCCTTTAAGACCCAGATAAACTATCTTCTTCCTCTTCTAGAAAGCCTTTCTTGACTCTGAAAAGCAGTTGTTCACTTTCTCCTGTGACATCCCTCACCTCTATCTCTGCATTCATCACATTGTGCCACGACTCTGTGTATATGTGTCAGTCTTCCTTTCCACACTCTGGTCTTTTAAGAGCTACGGGTGTCTTCATTATTTTTATATCAGCAGCTTCTAGCCCAGTGCCTGACACATGGTAGGTGCTCAGTAAATGTTGGATGGAGTAATGAATGACAAGATTAACTCATAAACTATAAATATTCATGTAGGTGCCATATGGGAAGATCAGATCCTCCAGGCTTGTGGACACTTTATCAGCCTTGAGTGCCACAAACTATGACCTGCTGAGGCTTTATTGCATTTATTTGTGAGGCAAGATAAACCCTATCTGACAGATCCTTCTACTCATATATCAGGCAGACAGTGCAAGATTAAACAATCAACCCTGGCAGGCACCTGCAGTGACCCTGGGGCCTGGCTACATCTGGCACTAAGGGGCTGAGTGAGAGAGCTGCAGCCCTAAAATGGAATGTTCCTCAGGTTTCATCCTGGGTCAGGTCTGGGCTGCAGAAAGGACTGCATGAAGAGGAAGAGGGTTACACATCTGCCCTAAATTTTTTTGGTATCTGGTTTATAAAAATAAAATATTTGCCTGAGGCAACAGAGGACCACCAGGCTATGTGAAGCTGCTGCTGAAAAACAAAATACTTTGCTATAAGAAACAGTTATACCATTAAAGAGATTCTGAGCAATACAGGGCATCTCTCCCCTTGTAAAATGCATGAACTCAATCAATAAAAATTCTTCCTCCACATCTTAGCAGCCCCAGTATAACCTTGCCACAATGGAAAAATTTCACCTTTGATAGGAAGGAGGTGAACTCAGTCATATTCTCAAGATATGCAAATTCCAACTGAGGTGTAGTTTTTCTTCCCCTTTCCCACTCCCCTCCCCCAATTTAGAAGAAAACTAAAACAGACCTTCACACTTACTCACCTCTCATGCACAGACTCACCCAGAGCAACTTCCAGTCCAGCAAACTCCACTCATGACTCTTTGTTCAACCTTGCCTCAATATCCTCATCTATAAAACAAGCCTAATAGACTGGAGGGCTTCTAGTCAAGATGGAGGAGCAAGTAAACACTCCGCTTGCCTCCTTCCATGAACACATCAAAATTACAACTAAACTACAGAAAACCATCAACAAGAATTGCCTGAAGTCTAGCTGAACAGAACTCCTATAAATAAGGATATACAGAAAAAGTCACATCAAGCCTGGTAGAAGGGTTAGAGATGAGGAACAGGCTGGTCCCACACCCAAGTGTAACAGTTAAAATTTGGGAGGGATACCTCAGCTATAGAAGTGCCCTCTGAGAAGCAAAGGGTCTCAGCCCCACACCAGACTCCCCAGCCCAGGGTTCCAATGCCAGAAAGATAATTTCTGTCAATGAAGACCAATGGAGATTATGGCTGAGTGAGACAGAGGATAGCTAGAATTTCAGGTGTTTCTTTTAAAGGGCCCACACATGGACTTACTCACTAATGGACTCACTCACTCTGAGCTCCAGCGCTGGGGCAGCATGAGGGAAAAGCATCCTTTCAAAAGCATCAGGGAAATACGGGGAAGAACTGAATTGTACTGGAGGAGTAGCTTTCTCCCAGATAGAAGTGCTGGCAGAAGCCATTGTTCTTTTGTTGAGCCTTCTCCCAAACCAGCCTGCATGGGCAGGCTGGTGCCAAGTCTGAGTCTCCATCAACCTGGCTAACATTGTTTGCTCCACTCTGGTGATTCCCTGAGACCCTGCCTCACCCAATTTTCAGACCCACCCAAGCCACTTCCAGTGCCTTTTCCATACAAACAGCTGGTCTTGGCTCGTGCTGCAGACTTTCCTAAAATCTCAATGGTTCACAAACCCCAAACAAGCAGCATCTGGCCTCATTGTGCCCCGTACCTCTTACTAAGCAGCCCCAAGCCTGGCTCTCGTGGCAGCCAGCCTCAGTTTTCAGCTTAGCCTTTTCCAGGCACCTCCTTTTCCAGGCCCAGCACAAGGGACAAGCATCTGAAGATCACTTTGTAGCTCATACCAAATGGCCCTGCAAAGGGCACAGGCAGCAGCTGACCTTGGCCTCCACCAGAACTGCTCACAAGAGGCCCCAGAACCAACACACCCAGTGGCCAGCTTCAGACAATACCGGAGTAACACTCAACCACCTCCACAAATAACACACCCAAAAGACAGCCTGGGAAGGCACCAGGGCCCCACTAAAGTAAATCCTGCTCCACAGGGTCAGTCCTTGAGCAACAGCTCCTCCACTGTAGTCACAGCCAGTTCTCACAACAAATCAGCCTGAGGGTCAGTCTCTCCCACTGATATGCAAACAACAATCAAGGCTCAGCTACAATAGGAGGGCACATACAAAGTACACACCTGGAGCACCTAGCTCAGGTGACCAGGGAGACTGTACCACTGGGCCCCACAGGACACCTACTACATAAGGCCACTCTACCAAGACTGGGAAACATCTCTGCCTAATTCATAGGAACAAACACAGGGAGGCAGCCAAAATGAGGAGACAAAGAAACATGTCCCAAATGAAAGAATAGACCAAAGATCCAGAAAAAGAAGTAATAAAATGGAGATGAGCAATTTACCAGATGCAGAGTTCAAAACACTGGTTATAAGGATGCTCAATGATCTCAGTGAGAATTTCAACAAAGAGATAGGAAACATAAAAATGGAAATAGAAAACATAAAAAACATCCAGTCAGAAATGAAGAATACATTAAGTGGGAATCAACAGTAGACTAGATGAAGCAGAGGATAGAATAGAGATTTGGAGGATAAGGTAGCAGAAAACACCCAATCAGAACAGCAAAAAGAAAAAATAATCCAAAAAATGAGGCTAGATTAAGGGGCTTCTGGGACAACATCAAACATACCAACACTCGCATCATAGGAGTACCAGAAGTAGAACACAGAGAGCAAAGAATTGAAAATATATTTAAAGAAATAATGGCAGAAAACTTCCCTAATCTGGCTAAGGAAATAGACATACAAATTCAGGAAGTGCAGAGTCCTAAACCAGATGAACCCAAAGAGACCCACACTAAGACATATCATAATTAAAATGCCAGATTCAAGGCAAAGAGAGAATCTCAAAAGCAGCAAGAGTTACCTAAGCAGTTACTGTGTTTCCCCCAAAATAAGACCTAGCCAGACAATCAGCTCTAATGTGTCTTTTGGAGCAAAAATTAATATAAGATCTGGTATCATATCATATCATATTATACTATATTATATATTATATTATATTATATTATATTATATTATATTATATTATATTATATTATATTATATTATATTAAAGACCAGGTCTTATAGTAAAATAAGACCAGGACTTATAAGAATTTTTGTTCCAAAAGACGCATTAGAGCTGATTGTCCGGTTAGGTCTTATTTTCAGGGAAACACCGTAGTTACCTACAAGGGAGCTCCCATAAGACTGTCAGCTGATTTCTCAATAAAAACTTTCCAGGCCAGGAGGGATTGGCAAAAAACATTCAAAGTAATGAAAAGCAAGGACCTACAAACAAGATTACTCAACCAAACAAGGCTGTTATTTAGATTTGAAAGAGAGGTAAAAAGATTCCCAGATAAGAAAAAGCTAACGGAGTTCATTACCACCAAACACCAGTATTAAAAGAATGTTAAAGGGACTTCCTTAAGAAGAAGAAAAAAAGATAAAAAATATGAATAATAAAATGACAGTAACTACATATCTATCAACAATTACTTTAAATGTAAATGGATTAAATGTTTCAATCAAAAGACATAGGGTGCCTGAATGGATAAGAAAACAAGATCTTACCTATGCTGCCTACAAAAGACTCACTTCAGATCAAAAGACACACACAGACTGAAAGTAAAGAGATGGAAAAAGTTATTTCATGAAAATGGAAATTAAAAAAAAAAAAGCTGGGGTAGCAATAATTATACCAGACAAAATAGGCTTTAAAACAAAGGCTATAATAAGACACAAAAAAGGACCCAGTAATACTATTTCTGGGTATTTATCCAAAGAAAACCAAAATACTAATTTAAAAAGATACATGCATCCATATGTTCATTGCAACATTATTTACAATAGCCAAGATATGGAAGCAACCTAAGTATCCATCGTAGATGAATGGATAAAGAAGAAGGGATATAATGGAATATTACTCAGCCATAAAAAAGAATGAAATCTTTCTATCTGCAACAATATAAATAGACCTAGAAAGTATTATGCTAAGTGAAATAAGTCAGAAAGAGTAAGACAAATACCATATGATCTCATTTATATGTGGAATCTAAAAAATAAAATAAACAAACAAACAAAACAGAAACAAACTCATAGATACAGAGAACATTTTGACAGTTTCCAGATGGGAGGGGTGTTGGGGGAATAGGTGAAAAAAGCAAATAGATTAAGAAGTACAGATTGCTAGTTACAAAATAGTCAGGGGCATGTAAAGTACAGCATAAGAAATATAGTCAATAATAATATAACTAGGGCCGGCCCGGTGGCTCAGGCGGTTGGAGTTCTGTGATCCTAACTCCGATTCCCACATGGGCCAGTGGGCTCTCAACCACAAGGTTGCCGGTTTGACTCCTCAAATCCCACAAGGGATGGTGGGCTCTGCTGCCTGCAACTAAGATTGAACACAGCACCTTGAGCTGAGCTGCCGCTGAGCTCCCGGATGGCTCAGTTGATTGGAGCGTGTCCTCTCAACCACAAGGTTGCCAGTTTGATTTCTCGACTCCCACAAGGGATGGTGGGCTGCGCCCCCTGCAACTAGCAACGGCAACTGGACCTGGAGCTGAGCTGCGCCCTCCACAACTAAGACTGAAAGGACAACAATTTGAAGCTGAATGGCACCCTCCACAACTAAGATTGAAGGGACAACATCTTGACTTGGAAAAAAGTCCTGGAAGTACACACTGTTCCCCAATAAAGTCCTGTTCCCCTTCCCCAATAAAATCTTAAAATAATAATAATAATAATATTATGACTATGTATGGTGCCAGATGGGTACTAGATTTATCAGGGTGATCAATCCATAAGTTATGTAAATGTCTAATCACTATATTGTACCCCTGAAACTAATATAATATTGTATGTCAATTGTAATTGAAAGATTAAAAATCATTTTAAAAAAAACTAGTGCCTTTGGTGCTTCCCCAAATTAGAATTCAGAGAAAGCTGAAGTAAGAGTTATTTCTTCATTGAGCTTCAATATTCCTCTAAATCTACTTTTTGTTGCCCCAAGCCAAAGCCAGTTATCTTTTGATGGAGAGAAATTGTTTCAGTGTTATACGATTTGTATCTGGTAAATCCATACACCCCGCTGATTATCATCATATTCCTGTCCTTTAGCTGTTTTCAAAATGACAGTCTATTGATTCAGCCATCTCCTAGGTTTTGAAGTTCATGGAAAAGGACATCTCCATTGTATTGTTCTTTCCTGCTGTTCCTTGCCCTGCAGGGTAGAAGTGTTGTCTCTCATATTTTATGTACTTCCCCTGCCCCTTCAAATGCGGATGAATCACCAAGAATCTTCTGATGCCTACCAGGCACAATTCCAGGCAGAGGTGGCCCTCGGGGTTTGCTGAGCTGAGTGGAACCCAGGATAACTCTCTTCCAACTTCCACTGGGACTCTGCCCTTTAAATGAAGAAGCGACACCATTGCCAGGTCCACTCTGCATAGACAGCAGGTATAGTAGGACATCCTGCATTAACAAACCCTTCTTTGTTTTGTTTGAGCCTTATGACCACCCAGTGAGGCTGGGAGAGAGAGTGGCTACGAACTGGATTGTTTTGAGGGACTCTCAGAGTGACAGACCTGGGATTGGCCCTGGGTGCGCTGGCTCCAGGCCCAGGGCTCTTTCCTCTCTATTTTATTCTGAGGTGCTTCTCAGGCACCATTCCACTGCAGTCAGTGCAGCCCCACCATTGCTTAAACAGCACCTTCGCTCTGCCAGTCAGGAGCTTGAGCAAGTTTTATCTTTCTAAGCCTCAGTTTTTTCCTGTGATAACTGGAGGAATGCCCCAGTTAGCATTCCTCAGGGCTATTATATGGGTTAAATAAGATAATGCAGATGAAGCTTCTAACACAGTGGTGATCCCAAAATTGGTGTCCAATAGCTATTATCGTTATGATTACTGTTATTATTGTTATTTGGCTGAAACTGTTCTGTTTCTGAGCCAAGATAACTAACTCAACCAGTAGGTCTTTTCTCAGTCTTGGTCTTGACATAATTGTTCCCGCATCCACCTTCCTTTTTTATTCTATAAAGTAAAGAACCCAGTCCTTTCAGCCAGAAGGATTTGTGAAATGTAGCTTGAGCTTCTGAGATACTTGGAAAGCTTCCTCCAGGGAAAATCCTTAGAGAAAGAGAGGAGAGAAAGGTGTGCCATGAGGAGGTCAGGCCTCTGGCCAGCCGCGTTCCCTCATCTTCTCTTGTGGGGCAGACACTTCACTAGAGACCAATGGGCCACTCTCCATCCCCTCCCCACCCATTTGGGGATAGTAACAGTCCTTACCTGATAGGGTTGTTTTAAAGATTCATGAGTTGTCCATGTAGAGCGCTTCAAATTGTGCCGAGAAATGTTAGCTATCATAATCATCACTGCCATCATGTCATATTAATTTATGTTTTTCTTGCACATGATTATGGTTATTTGTGCGTGTGCATTTTCTCCCTGGAGTTCCTATTGAGAACAAGGACTACACTTTGTTCATCTCCATCCCCTCCGTGGCAATTGGCACCATATTGCATGCCCACAGGACACAACACATGTTGGATGGATGGATGGATGGCAGACTCTGACAATGTCTGCTTCCCCTTCAACCTCTGTTCCCTCTGCTTGTCATTACTACACTAATTCACCCTCAAAGAACTTATCACTCTCACAATGTGTGATTATATGTTTATTTTTTGCAATTATTTATCATCTGACATCTCTACCAGGCTCTAAGTTCCTTAAAGGCAGGATTTTTTTTTCTTAGCTCACTATTGTGCCCACGGGGCTTAGGACATAGTAAATAGCCCCCAAACGTTTTAAATTAATTTATTAGCAGACCCTAATTGATCCAAAATTGATTCATTGACCTACCAATGGACACTTTTTTTAGTTCTCTTAATTATGCTAATATAATTGTTTTCTGAAAGTTAGAGCAGTTGTGGTAAATGAGTCCTACTAGTCGCGAGAACTATTTGGTGATCAAGCTATCCAGATGGGTGAGTTTGGGACAGTCTCTTACTACCTGTGTGACTATCGACAAGTGACTGACTTCATTCTTCTCATCTCTAAAATGGAGATAAGAGTAGGTTTACCCCATAGCAATATGATGCATTGAAATGTTTACTCAGGAAGTTAGTTATCTTGACAATAATAATGTTGACTTCCCAATGACATTGCAGACTAGCCTAATTAAACTTCTATGGGTTAGATCACCTGCTTCAATTTTCTTATCTATAAAATGGTGCACTTTGAGTTCTTAGTTATAATAGAAATGATGAGCTATTCATAGGGAACAATAATAATGGAAATGTAGGGCCCATTCAAGTATATCCTAACCCCTTGTTAGAAATACACCCACTTTCTAGAAAATAAAGCCATCACAGGTTTTACTTACTTAAGAAAAGTTCAAGCAGATTTGAAATTTCCCTCATGAAAAAACTAAAATAAGTAATTCCAGATGCACGACAAAAAATAAAGAGAAAGAAAGAAGAGGAGGAGGAGGAGAAGAAGAAGAAGAAAATGAATCAATCCAACCCCATCCATCTGCCCGCCCCTCTAGCTGTAGGCTGCTCACTTTCCAAGAATTTTGATGACAAACACTATACATTATCATGACCTTAACAAAATCCAGGGCCCTACACGATCAGTCTTTGCACAAAGTCATATTCAAAATCACACAATCCATTATTAAAAGGGAAGAGCCTATCTTCACTTATAGCTCACAAAGTACATTAGAGGTGACTCAATTCATAATTCACCATAACGTGTCTCAAAAGTCCCTCCTTTCCGCCCTAAGTGACGCTATTTGGGAGATACTCCAAACCCCAAATTCTTTCTCAAGCTCCAGCACCTGGCAAGGCACGCAGACCTTCTCTCTTCTCCCCACTCACTGAGTCACCACAGCCCCGCGTGCCCCTGCCCCCCGACCCCCAACAACAACAACCCCTTTCACTTATCCCTTTCTTTCTACATCACAAAAGATGCTGGGCTGGGACTGGCGGAAAGTCTCCTTTACTAGAGGATTGCTTGGGGTTGGGGTGGCCAGGTAGGGGATGGGCATTGTCGTCCCAGCATCCAGCTCCCACTCTTTTAGTAACTGCAAATGCTGTTCTCCTTTTCTGACTGCAGCTCACTTTAGCAGGACTGTCTTTCTACATCACAAAAGATAAAGCACACTCCCAATAGCTATATTAAGTGTCAATACTGTCATTCTTTTAAAATGTGAATTCCTAGTTAGGCTGTGTCTATCCCCGTTCTTTCTTCTTTATGAATTTGTAGGCAGCATCTAGCCCAGACCCCAGCACGTGGGCACCAATGCAGCAGGAAGGAGGATGAGGGGCCCACTCAGAGTGGGGTCCTGTGGGTTTATGAGAACTGAAATTGCCTCCGCTGTTTGCTTTTTTCCTAGTGTAGAGATCAAGCTGGAGGCAAAATTTCCCTCACTCCGCTCTCTTGAAAGTAAGGAATCATTGAACATGCACCTTGACTAGCTAGAGATCTTGACCACAATCTGTAACTACAAATGATTCCTACTTAAATTTCTGTGTGTGTGTGTGTGTGTGTGTGTGTGTGTGTATGAAGGAGAAGAGCAGAGGAGTGCTGGAGGAGAAAGGAGCTGAAATGGAAACCTGACAGACATGAACAGCAAAGGAAGAGAGAAGACCTCAGAGTCAGGAAGCAGGCTACGGCTACGGAGATGTGGGGAATGGAGACAGAATTTCCACTGCTCTTTCTCCTTCCCTGGGACAAACTACTCAATGTGCCTTTGCAGCACTAAGTGCTTTCTAAAGCCCTGGAGGTAAGTACTGGGGTAGATCCTATTGTTCAAATAATTATTGCCCTTTCCTGGCAGGAGGATTATTCTCTCCACTCCCATTCAGTTGGACAGTGACCAGTGATTCTCTTTTTCTTTTTCTCTCTCGCCCTCTCTTTCTCTTTCTCTCTCTCTTCCTCTCTTTCTCTCTCTCTCTCCCTCCCTCCCTTTTCTCTCTCGCCCTCTCTTTCTCTTTCTCTCTCTCTCCCTCTCTTTCTCTTTCTCTTTCTCTTTCTCTTTCTCTTTCTCTTTCTCTTGCTCTCCCTTTCTCTCTCTCTCCCCCCCCCCCCCCTCTCTCTCTCTCTCTCTCTGTTTCTGTCTCTCCCTCTCCCTCTTTCTCTCTCCCCGGTCCCTCTCTCTCTCCCTCACTTTGTCTCTCTCTGTCTCTCTCTCCCCTCCCTCCACCCCCACCACTCCATCTTCTGCCACTGAAGTGGCCAGGCCCTAGACAGGGCCTTGTCTGTCAGCCTGAGCCAGAGTGAACATGACATGGACCAGCAGAACTGAAACCAACGCATAGTAAACACGGAACATGAAAAAGAAAGAAACGTTTGTGGTGGTGGTTTAACACAGCATAACTTAGTTTAAGCTGATGTGGTAAGAAGGGAACCGGAGGGTCCAAGAAGGTAATTGCCCAAGATGACCCTGCCAGCAGGTGGTGGCGGCCTTCTCACTGCAGAGCCCAGCGCGCTTCAATCCTACATCCTCCCTTCAGCCTCTTGCCATCGTGTTCATCTCGCCTGCTCTCTGTTGCAGCCCCGAGTCTCTCTGGCCGAGGACAAAGGCAGCCTCTCACTTCCCCAGCTGGCTTCTCTACACTGTGGGTACTGTGAGCCACTTTCTCATCCCTCAGGCGCTCCTCAGGGGACCTCCATGACCTGCACCCTGCCTGTCTCCTCCTGCAGCCTCTCTCTTTATCTCCTGAGGCAGCCTGACTACATAGTTACAGCATAGGCTTCAGAATCCCACAGAATCCAAAAGGTCAAGTCCAGGCTCTTCCTTTTACCAGCTATGTGGCCGTGGGCAAGTTACTCATCCTGTGTGAGCCCCAGTTTCTTCAATAGAAGACTGGAATAAAATCTCCTCCCTCACAGGCTGCTGTGAGCAGCATTAAACGAGCTGGTATAAATGAAGGAAACATGCCAACCAGGGGACCACGCATGCCTTTATTTGAGAATCTTTCCTTACTCACTTTCCTGAAGGGTACTTTGTACCACTTGACCCTACCCTTCTCCCTCTATGGTTAATTCATCCATATGCTGCTCTGGACCCATAAGATTCACTCTCTCAACAAATTGAACTAAAAGATCCAGAAACAAATCAGTTAGGTCTGTTAGCAATTACTCAACCTTCAGACCTATCCAAAATCTGATCTCTCCCCGTCACCTCGTCAGCTCCCACCCTAGTTCACCATCATCTCTAACTGGAATACTGCAACAGCCTCCTAACTGCTCTCCCTGGTCCCACCCTCACTCCGACACACATACGCGTGCGCACGCACGCACGTGCACACACACACATGCACACACGTGCGCACACACACGCACACACACGCACACTTCACTGAAATGACCTTGAGTGAGTTTCTAAGTCTTGCTGCTTACTGATCTCACACAGTGGGATCATTCAGTGTATGAACACCCAGCACAGAAGCAGGCAACAGCACGTGTTCATTAGCTAAATCCCTAGCTATGAGCAGTTCCCAAGGTTCAGAGCTTGCCCCAGTGTTCACTTCCCTGGAGTTACTTCTCCTGTAGTCAGCCCCTCTCACAGCCCCCCACACCCCACTAGGTCCCACCCGCCTGCTTCCCCTTTGCACAGCATTTCCAATCCCTCCATCTATCCTCTGAACTTGCCTTGTTCTCTGCAGCTTCCCCTCCCAACTGGCCTGTCTGAGAAGAGAGCCTCTGACTTCCAGTTGTTCTGGTCAGAAACTTAGAAGTTATATGGAACATCTATTTCCTTCAACCCTATGTCTGTCCATACAGCTTGTTAATTCTTTGCAAACATTTCCTAACGTAACTTTCCTTTTCCATTTCCACAGCTGGATCTTAGAGCACGTCATTCAGGAATCCTTCTCTAAGCCCGGAACAAATCAGGCCCCCGTTTATGCTCTAACAGCCCCTGTACTTTTCTTTCATAGCATTGGCCATGGTTTGTAACTGCATATTAGCGATAGTATTCGATTACTGTCTCTCTCTCCCACTAGACTATAAACTCCACAAGGACGGCTCTCAATAAATGCTGCTGGATAGACAAATTGAGCTATTTTTTTTCTTTGTTTCTTTGCCCTTGTCCCCAGCTATCATGTAAGTTCCCCGAAGGCTGGAGCTGTGTTTATGACTGGTTGTCTCTCCCCCAGCCCCAGTGCTTAGACAGAACCAAGAGCACATTGCGCGCTCCATAAATAAGGGGATACTGATTGCTGTGTCCCTCTCACTTATTCAGATGTTGAGTTCCTTTGCGGAAAGGCCAGATCTCACTCCCAAGTGACCAGTCTGGTAACCAGACCCTGCTGGCCCCAGACCTGATAACCAGGGATGTCAGAGCTTCCACAGCCGCCTACCAGGTGGGCGGGGTTTCTTTCCTTTGCCTCCTGATACGGCAGTGGTTAGAAACAGAAGTCATCACCACATTGCATTCCCCGGAGCATCCTGCTGGATGCGAGGAACACGTGTAGCTGCAAGACCACCTGCTGGGAAGAGAATAGAAGAATCATTTGCTGAACATGGCAGGGGTGATGGCTGAGGGGATGAGCCACTGTATAGCAAAGAGCCGCCCCATCTTTCCCAAAGCCCTAAATAATTTCTGCACTTTAAAAAAAAAAAAAAGGAGAAAAAAATGCACAATTAATTTTTCATGTAGCTCATCCCACTTAGTTCAGGGAAGGGCTAAGCATACTAAGAGCCAGGTTTGAGGGGCCATGAGCTGGCTCAGACAAAGCCGTGGAGAGGGGAGAGAAGGAGGAAGCGCTATGGCTTTACTTATGGCACCTCGTGGATGTGGAGTCATAGATCGGAGCGTGCCTGCTTGTTCTCGCTTATCTCTAACGTCCTGCTTTGGGCCCTGACGTGGTCACTTTTACTGCCATGTTTGCCACAATAACACTGGGGGGCGTACTTGTTCTCCTTTTCTACATGGGGAAACTGAGGCGTGGGGGAAGTCAGGCACTTAGGCCAAGGTCAGCCAGCCAGTGGGAGGCCGAGCAGGATTCCAAGTCCAGCGGGAGTCCCCTCCAACACGCCCGCCCAAGGCACTGATTCCCTGCAGGTATTTAGGGAGATGCTGGGTGACCATCTGTCAAGATAGTGTGGCAGGCTGTCCTTGACTCCAGCTGACTTGCCCAATCCAGATTTTCCTGCACGTGTTAACTGTTTACACTCTCTGTCTTTGTTTCAGAGTGAGGAAGAGCGGACAGAAGCAGAGAAGGTGGCTCTGACTCTCCCTCTGCTCATGGCTGTCCATCTGATTGGGGGTCCCTTCCAGCACGCCACCCCACATGCCATCCAGCACTGCTATGGAGTGTGTGACTGCAGAGAAGAAGGTTAAAACATCAGCTCGGGGCACATGCCCCTGGCTTACGTTCCCTGTACCACCTCACTAGCTGTGTGACGGTGGGTAAATGGCTAACCCTCTCTGTATTCATTCCCAAGGGCTGCTGGAACAAAAGTACTGCAAACTGGGTGCCTTAAAACAACACCAATGCATTGTCTCCTGGTTCTGGAGGCTAGAATTCCAAAATCAAGGTGTCAGCGGAGCTGTGCTCCTTCTGAGGGATCTTAAGAACATGGCACACGCCTCTCTCCAAACTCCTGGTGGTCGCCTGTGTTAGGTCAGCTACGGGCATGGTCAAAGCCCCCAAAAGCCAAAAATACCCCTCTGCCAAGTCAGACCCCTCCCCGCATGACAGAGACCGAGGCCCCTGGCATTTCCCAGAAAAGACAGCAGACCGCTGGTGCGATAAGCAACTCCGGACACAACTGCTCGGGCCCGATCTGCGCTGGGGGGGGCCTGCTCATCTGCCACCTCACTCAGCCAACCCCCACCCCAAAAATCGCATATATGCCTCCCTCCCTCTACCCTGGGCGCGACTTCGTGGCCCCTATCTGGGACCAGTGAACCTCGCCCGGGAGCGCAGAATAAAGCACTAACTTTTCTCAACCCGCCTGACTCTCATAGCTTCATTATCTCGCCCCCTAGCCTTACAGCCTGATGTCCTTGGTGTTCCCTGACTTGTGGATGTATCACTCCGATCTCTGCCTCCATCTTCACGTGGCATTCTCTCTGTGTGTCCCTCTCTTTTTCTTGTAAGGACAGCAGCCATATTGGATTAAGGGGCAACCCTACTTTGGTATGACTAACTAATCTTAACTAACCATATCTGCAACTACCCCTTTCCGAATAAGATCATTCTGAGGTACTAGGACTTCAACATATCTTCTGCAGGGACACACTTCAACCCTCTGTGCCTGCTTCCCCTAAAAGGAAGAACGTAACAGCGTGCTTGTGGGGATTGGCTAAGTAAGTTAGTACTTGGAAAGGAATCAGAGGAGTGCCTGGTACACTGTAAGTGTGGCACAAATGGTATTTGTGATTCATGATGTTGTTATTACAATTGTCTGTGGAGGGGATAAAAGTGTCCCTTTTTGCTCAGAGCTGTGAGCGGAACAGACTGTATTTTCATATAGAAACTAGCTCTTTCATCACAACTAGAAGTTTAAATATTCAGTAGCTGGAACTCTTGGTTGCCTATAAAGGAAGCCTACTCTGGCCAGCACGGGCAGTAAAAAGGAAGAGCGGCATTTCCTGGGACAAAAGCAAGAATTCCAAGAAGGCTGGAAAACCAAGGTCTAGACGGCTGTAAGGAATTCTAGCTTTTCTCTCTGCATACCTTCTTCATTCCTTCACCTATCAGATTCTTATTACCTGCATGATTTAGGGCAACTTACTTCTCTGCGCTTCAGTTTCCTCATCTAAAACAGGGATAAGAACAGGGTTGTTGTGAGAGTAAAGTGAGTGAACACATGTAAAGTGTTCAGCGTGGCACAGAGGAACACGTGTTAGCTGTTCTTTTTTCTGCTTGGCTGTTCCTGCTATTCTGTCTACACAGGGGAAAACACAGCTGCTGACCATTCCGGAGGTTTTCCCAATCCTCCCTACAAGAGAACAACCCAGGTTGTGACTGAATCGCCACTTGGCAACCCCGAGTTGCTGAAGCAGTGCCTCTGGCCAGCCTGGATGGGGAGCCTGCCCTCGTGGCCACAGCCATCCAAAGCCATCTCTTCCCTTTTCCAAACTCCTGCTGCTGCTGCAGAGACCCTCACAAGTACCACCTGTACATTTGCTGCCTACACTTCCATGGTAAGCCAGACCACATCCCGCTCCACCTTCACTGGTTTCTCACGACACCTAGAGTAGGGCCCATATTTGTTACCCTGGTTCATGAGGCCCTCCTAGATCTAGCCCCTTCCTGCCCCGAGACCTTTCCCAGGCTCCCTTGGCCTCGTCTCCTTTTTGTTTCTTAAACACACAAGCTTGTGGCCTCAGCGGGACCTTCGCCTGTGCCATTCCTGCTGCCTAGAATATCTTTCCCCACGATTTCCACATGACCATCTCTTTCTCACTACTCAGATATCTGCTCAAATGCCACTCGACTCCCCAGAGACCTGCCCTGACCTCTCCATCTAACGCTGCCTCTACCACCACCCAGACACTCTATCCCATCACTTGGTTGTCATTTCTTCATAGCAATTATCACTATCTGATTTTATCTTGTCTGTTCATAGGCTTACTTGCTTATTTTCAATCTATTCCCCATAGAACATAAGCCTCATGAAAGTAAAGACCTGGTTTGTCTTACTCACCTTGAGCAAAGACATGCCC
Source organism: Rhinolophus ferrumequinum (assembly GCF_004115265.2). Classification (NCBI taxonomy): domain Eukaryota; kingdom Metazoa; phylum Chordata; class Mammalia; order Chiroptera; family Rhinolophidae; genus Rhinolophus; species Rhinolophus ferrumequinum. Next base: position 30,459,442 of record NC_046289.1, read on the forward strand.
AGAGCAAAGCCTGATATATCCTACATACTAACAAATATTGGGGGGATGAACAAATCTATGAATAAATGAATTCTGAACTTAATACCATGTGAGTGGTAGAATCGGGCGTTTCTCTTCGCTTTGCATAGTGCCATTAGGGATCTGTTCTAATCTTGCACCACCCACCCCAGCGTGCCAATAAGACATTGTCATGCTCTTCTGCACCATTAGCTTCTCGGACCCCCATACTATTTAAGGCTTCTATTTTTGGGGAATTTTGTACCAGGTTTTTTTTCCCTACTGCCCTCGTTTAACTTGTTTTACTCAATTGCTGGTAGTATAGTTCTTCATTTACACTTTTAAACATCACTAATTACATTTGTGAACATCAAAACCAAGCTAGGCTTTTCCCTCTTTAGTCCTGTGCAGTCATAGAAATTCTCCAAGTCTACAGTTTATTATGTAATTTTATCATCACCCAACGATGCAAGATGATTTATTTGTTTACATAGGTTCAGATTATTCAAATATTCCTTTATCTGCTCTGTGATAGCCATTCTTCTTCCACTGCCTTAATTGTATCTTATTAGATATCTTGGTTTTGTTTTATGCTATGTGGCCTTAGGATATACTGATATGTTTAAACATCCTCTCACACACTTGAATATGTTGCAAGTCATTGAAACTCATTGTAACTTGTCTATGAGCATCATGATTACTCTCTTGGGAAGTAATGCTAAACCAAGTGCATTTTCCTACATCCTAAAATGTATATACCCAGGCTTTGGAAGGCCCTCTTCCTGCTTATCTCCCCCTGCTGGGCCTAACCTAACACCCTCCAATAGGAAGTAGAAATGTCCTCAACTACTAAAGATTAGGGGCTGAGCAGCACAGTGACCGTAAGAGTCCAGGCACCCTCAGAAAGGGTTTTACAAAGTCTTCTACTTACAAATGTTGATTGGTCTCTTGTCCTCACAGCACGCAGGAAAGAAAAGCGGTGTAAGGAGTGACATGGTCCCAGTCTCACTCTAGCTTGCTTTCCTTAGCTACTTTGTGGAGTTTGGTTTCTGTGTGTTTGATTGTTGAATGTTTCCTCTCTGTGGCCCACAAGGTGCTGAGTAAACCACCTGCAAAATTAAAGAATTGAGCTCAGGTTGGATTATTAGAGTTGCGGAGGTCTTGGTACCCTCTGTCAGGAGAAGCTGTTCTGTCCCCATGAATTCCTTTTTGGCCCTGCAGCTCTTTGTAGCTATGGTGGTCTTAGTCCAGAGAGCCCAGGGTGGCTGAGACCTCATCAGGATGGAGTCACTTCCCTGAAGCATATGCAGAAATGGGTGGGTGCCCCATTTCAGTAGAGAAGACCTGAGGCAGTTTAGTCTGACCTGAAATTAAGTCCCCTCTTTAATGAATTGCCCGGGGGACTTTTCTTTTCCAATTTTCCTTCTGGTTTTATGGTTTTCTTTAGATTCCTTTCCCTTCATTGTTCTCTCCATCCCCCCTGGGTCCGCAGCTGGAGAAATTGTTTCTTCTCCTGCTGAACCCTCCCTGTGTATGGTCACTGGTACTGAAGCTTTCCTGTGGTTCCCGAGTTCCCCCAACCACCCCCTTCCTAATAGGAAGCAGCAGGCTTACAGTGGTCGCATTGTCTTCTTTCCGAGGCATAAAATTTTCTTCCTTTCTTTAGGATGCTGTGCGGGTCTCCCAGTAGATAACTAGTTAAACCCCTGTATATGTCCTGCTATTAGATTCTGTGTTTATGGTGACCTGTGACCTAGCAGCCAAGCCATTTACCAGCTGGCTTGGAGAAATAGTCAGAACACTTAAAATATCCGGCTGTCACTACACATCAATAAGGTGTTGATGAATACGACCAACTTTAATGTAGTTGATAAAAGCCGTCAGAGCTATATAGATCTGTGTGGCTGACCCAGGGCCCCTCTGTGTAGCCAAAGACAGTCACACCATTTTGCAGTACTATAAGCACTATAGGAGGAAACAGGACGTTTTAGTCTCTTTGTTCTTGAGCCATTTGGAGTTTGTCTCTCTGTCTTTGTCCTTTTGTGCTACTTCCTCCCACCCCCCACCTCACATACCCCCTAGCATTCAGAGAATGGGAAGCATAACTTTCGGTTGTATCTAACAGTAAAGAAAAATATATAGATATGGACGCAGTGTTATTTGAAGAGTGCCTTTCCTCCATGAATGCAAAGCCTTTACAAAACTGCCATTTCCTCACATAACTGCCATTTCCTCACATAAAAGAAGAGAATGGTTTTTAAAAAATGGGAAAAAAGAAAACATAAGCACAGATAGAAGATGAGATATCCCAAGGTCATATTTGGGAGTCAGGGATAGAATAAGAAAGGGTCACTGGACTTCCCAGAACGTGCTGTGTGTGGCGCTCGTTCTGGCGCTGGTGCTCTGAGCACAGCCAGCAGGACAGGAGGTGGTTGGGGGAGCAAAGAGAGCTGGCCTGGGACCCTTCTTTGCTTTGCATTTTCTCAGGGCGTTTAGGGCTGATAGGACCTTTGCCCCGCCCCGGTCTACACTGTCAGTTTCCAAGAATTAGTCAGAAACTCCTGTGTGTCGAATGAACTGCCAAGTCACCACCCAACCTTGGCTCACAATGTTGAAATCATAATTACACCAACACAGGTTACCATAGGGAACCCAAACTAGGACGCTTGACATTTACAGATAGGAATAGCATGACTGCTTATGTAAATTATATCATAAAATGCAAAGGAATTTAATTATTTTCTGTTGCTTTGGCAGCAACACAAAATGATTCTGAACAAAATATTTAACAAGGGCTGTTTTGGTTTTTTTTCATGTTGAATCCCAACAGATTTATTTTCTGGAGTAGCTATCCATCCACAAACAGTTAAAAGACAATTTATAGAAATACGACCTAATATTCATAATTAAAGCCGAGTAAAATGTTGATTTTAAAAACTGCCTTTTTGGTGTGTGAGAGCAACGTATAGTGGTATATGCAAAATAGAGGCTGTGCCCCAGCTTGTTGAAACTTTTTATCCCAGTAGTGTAACGAATGGTGCAGGCGGGCAGTGTGGGGGTGCGAAGCCAGGCTTTGGAGTCAGTCTCCCAGGATTAAATCCCAATTCTGTCCCTTATTAGTAATGGGGCCCTGGATAGTAAGTGTCAGCTTTGGCCCCGGAACCTCAGCTTTGTCTTATGTAAAGTGACAATAAGCAACCTCTACCCTACAGCACGGAGGCTTAAATGAGTTAATTTATGTGAATCTCTTAGTTCCACGCCTGCCACATAAGCACTGGAGAAACAGTAATGATTATTATGAAGAGGAATGTGATGAATTTCAAATATGCCCATGCAAATCCTGACAGGGGTGCAGGGCAGGGAGGGAGAATCTGTAGGCAGAGTGAAGAATCACTAGCAGGGCGAAGGCAGCTGGAGGAGGGGACATGTTATCTACGAATTGTGGACTGTGCAAAAGAAAGATGGCTGTTGGCTTAGAAGAAAGAGCATTCAGGAGAATGAGAGAGACAGGCTGCCGAATTCTTCGAAGGCCACAATCATAAGACCCATGGAGAAGCCTCTAATTGCATAAAAGTGAGAGAAAGAAAGTGTGAATAGTTGCACAGACCACTCCAGGCCTTCACTTGTGTCACACACAGTATTTGTGTAACATCTTAGCTAAAGCAGAAATATTTGGGGGCAGACTTCTCCATCTGCCCTCTGGAATGCCTCTTGGGAGCCTGCTGCCTGCACCAGATCACCCCATTTCTATGGCTGGAGCTGGATGCCTGCAAGTCGTCATGTTAGAGGATTTTCTGGGTGTGGAGGTGGGGACAGCATCTATTACCTCCTGGTCTGTACGTGAGGCAGGGTGATGCACTTTGGACAAACTGAGGTGCTTGAACAAGGGTTAGGGCTCACTGGTTTGAGCAGGTCATGCCAAAATTGTTTTCTTCAAGAGAAACTGATAAGAATATTAATTTTTTTTTTGTCTTTGTGTTTAGAATTCTCAAAGTTAAATTTTAATCCTCTGTTACCACTATGTTAACCCTTGTAGTTAGAATATTTGCTTTTTTATTTCCTTGGTCCTGATTTTCTATTTTATTAGTCCTGTCTTTTATGTCCTCAATTGTAAGCTGCCCGGAATTCCTGTTGGAAGAGGTGAGATATAAACCATCAAATAAAAATAAATAGAAGACACTCCATAAAAGTTTGCTGAATTTATTGACTTGTCGAATGTTTCCACATAAACTAGACTGCTTCTGAAAAAATAGTAAGCACAAGAGAGAGCAATAACTGAAAAAGGTTCTCATTTTCTTGTTTATGTATCAAAATTCCACCTAGGAAAGCAATCCCATTTCTCCTATTTCCTGAAGCCATAATGCAAATCCCTTTTCCTTGTGAGAGCATCTGAGAATCTGTGTGAGGGCAGATGCTTCAAGAGGCTGATAGTACAAGTTATACACCAGCTGTTCATCCTCTGCCTTGAGGCATGTGCCATCTCTTATTGGAGTGAGCAACTTCAGCAGTTAATTTCAGCCCTATCTTTTATCATCCGTCCACCACTGCCCTGCCCTGCTTCATGGAGGGGGGGATAAAGAGAAAAACAGAAAAGAAAGAAAAGCACACCTGCATCCTCGAGGATCAAAGAGATCCCATTTGAAGCCATTCTTGAGGTTGCTATGGTGATGGACAATTCTGATCATCGGGGAGCAGGAGTCGCCGGTGCTGAGGAAAGCACTGAGTTGCAGAGCTATGGCCAGATGGGTGCAGAGAAAGCGCCAGAGTGGCTCCCCGTTTGAGAATATGACTGTCTTGTTCAGCCCACTCTCCACACTCCTGCAAAGCCTTTCTGATGGAAAGCCAGTCTCTCCACACTCAGATTAAACATTACCTGGCCCTTCTCAGCATGCTCTGGTACTCTGGTAGAGTCCTTCTTCCATTATGCTCTAATGGGCCCTACAATGACGTACTGAAGAAGTGAACGATTTGCCTCTGAGGGTTTTGAATTCAGTTGATTTGAAGAGGAGCCCAATTTCTCCTTTGATAGACTCTCAGGGACTGTCTTTCCTACTGCACCCACAGAGCTATAAGCTTCTGAGTCTGATTCACACCAGGACTGTCTTTCACCTGTTTGGCGAAGTGACAACAGATATTTTAGGCTGAGGTGGTTCAATGTCTAACCATATTCTGAGGTCATCCCCCTCCAAAGATTTTCTCCATGTGCTTGCCCAACCTTCTTTGCAGACCTCTGTCCCCTACACAACTGTGTGCTTTTCTCACTTTGAAAAACATTTGTTAAATCCATTAGATAAAATTCTCAGGTACTAACCACTTGTGTTTGAGCTGACTTGTGTTTGCTGACTAAAGCGAACTAGCGAGAACAATGAACCATAAAGAGAAGGTAGATAGAGAACATCTCAAACCCAAGGCTGTGGGCCCCCATGGAACACCGAAGGTTGGTGGAACCAACACACATTCCTGGCCCACTGTCTTGACTGGCTCTCCTACAAAGTTGGGAAGGGAAATGTCTCTTTTTCTTAGCCTCCCTTGAAGGTAGGAATGGCCCATTCTGTCCAACAGGGTCTGGTAGGGCCTCCTGGAAAAATCTTGTTTTTCCCAATAAAAAAGTACCACCATTCTGTTCCTTTTGCATCCTTCCTTTATTGAATGAAGAAATGATAACTTGAGCAGCCATATGACAACCATGAAAGAAGTACCAAGCAATCTCTGGGTCCTTAGCTCCGGACGCATCATCAAACCTCTGAACTAACATCAGCTGCAGCCAATCTCCAGACTTTTTGCTTGAGAGAAAAATGATCCCTATTTACTTAAACCTTTGTAGACAGATTTTTCTTTTACTGCTAGCTGAATGCTTTCCTCATTGATATAGACTCTCATTTTCATATTTTGACTCTTTCTTAAAATGCAAATGTATAGGGCGAAACAGGCACCAAAGTCAATGAAGAGCCATTTCTTAGAAATTTTAAACTCAAAGTTATCTAATTTAAGTCATTTGGCAGTGCCCTTTGGCGTTCCATCCGTCATTCCTACTGTTTCAAAAAGTTGGCTAGGTTAGGGTTTTCTTAGCGCCTCAAAAATTCTGCTGTGTGCTACGACAAAGGGAGCAGTATGCCAATTTCTTCTGACCAACCCATTTTGGAAGGGAGGAGGAGAAGAGAGATGGAAAACCAGCACAGTGGAATGACAAAGTAACTTAGCCCTATACTTTTCTGCAGGGATAAATGAAAGGCCTCTTCAAGAAGCAAAATTCCTAAATGGTCCAGTAACGGAGAAAGAAACGGGACCTTAATTTCCTTTTTCCTCTTTATATGACAAGCCTCAATCCCAACAATTCAATCTGCCGTCCCTTTGAGAAATTTTTCACAAAGAAGGAAATTAAAAGGAAACAAGGGTAAGCACAATCCCCAAACTGATAATGGAAAACTTACAAGCCTTGTTTTTCCAAACCCCTTGTATTGCATTGTGTTCACTCCCCAGTGATGGTAGCAAATGGTCTGATTTCTCCATTCCACCTCCTGGACCTAGACCCACAGTTCATTTAAAGTAGGGGTCATTTCCTCCCAAGTGGCAAAGGGAAGAGGGGATCCCAACACCTACTTCCCCCCAACTCCATCCCTCTAGCACATCCCTAAACCGTACTAGAATAGTGTGAATCAACCCCCTTCCCCAGGTTTCTTACGACTTTTCTGTTTCTCCAAAGCGCTTCTTCATTTTTATTTAAGAACTTTTCTTTCTCTCTAGTTGAGTAGGTTCCTCAAGAAACTTTTTTTTCCCTGATTTGTTGCCTCATATTTGATCCAAGGTTCTGAGAGAAATCAGGGAAGATACAAAGCACCTGTGCAAATCTTTTTCTTTGTCCCTATCTCACACCTAGAGGAAAATATTTTCATACATTATATCAGACACCATCCCTGTGCTTTAGACAAAGAAGATTTGCTACCTTGGGACCTAAGAGCTGGGTCATTTGGGTAATTTTTCATAGGGGATCCGCTGGGAACTACTATCAGAAGGACTTGCCTTTTTGTGTAGCCTCTATATAAAGGAAACATCTGACACAAAATACACTTGAGAAACAATCCTATGACTTGTTCATAAAAAGATAACTCTACAAATGATTTAATGAGAGATGTTAATCTATTCCCTTATTTAACAAAATATATTGAATGACTACTATGTGCCAGGTACTAGGAATACTGAACAAGGCATGGACCCTGTTCTCACGTAGCTCACAGTATGATGGGAGATGGAGAAACAGAGACATAATAATATAGTATGATAAATACTACAATAGAGATAAATGTGTGGGAAGAGCATGTAAGCTTTAAGGATGTTGAATAGAAGTTTACAAACCAAAAGAGGAAAGCCAGAGGAGAGGGGAGAGAGGGACAGAGTCCTGACGCCAGGGGCACTGAGCTAGACAGTGGTCCTGGAGTGGGAAAGGCTGCTCAGGGCATGCTGGGTGAGGGGCTGGGAGTCCTCTTTCACTGCCCAGGAGTTGTCCGGGGTCAGAGTCCACATCTGCCAACACATAGGGCTTTATATCACCTGTATCCCAGAAAATTTCTATTCATTTAGACCAAGCTGCTTAGCATAGGAGCAATCCCCATCCATACCAGGTCCCCGTGTCTTCATTCTGCCACTTTCTAGCTACCCTGGAGAGTGCCTCCCTGCTGTGCCAACCTGGGCGACTCTAAGTTAAAAAACCAGGCATCTCAGTAGGGTGGTGAATCATACTACTAGAGCAGATTTCTATACAAACATTTCTTTAATGGCTGAATGGCCAAACACCACCATATTGACGTGCCATGCATTATTGGACCAGCTCCCCTACTGTTGGACATTTGGGGTGTTTATTATTAATGATGCTGTGATGAACATCCATTAATGAGGTTTTAAATAGTAGTTTATGTGATGTATTCAAATTAACTGGCTGAAGGATCTTTATTTTTCATTAACCTTTAAGAATCTACTTTAACTTCATTATAACTTATACCAAACCGCACAGCAACACCCCTCTCTTCCCTGTTGATCAGAAGTCAGATTTTTGTCTCAGTGTTCTACACAAGCGAACAGTCTGAGTGTTCGTCACGAGAACTTCTCAAAAACCCATCAGCTCGTCAATGAAAACATCCATAGAGAATACCCTAAGGTTCTTTGAATGCTTCTCCTCAAAACCATCACGTTGCTGCTTCCACCAGTGCTGGATTATTGTAGAGTGGTTCCTACCCAATCCAGGCAAGTGCCATCTCCCTGCTCACCTCCACTGAAAGACCTGCGTTAAACCAAACTTCCATCCTTAGTCACTTCTGACTTCACCTTCCCCTGAGACATTGTTAAAGATTTTTGAAGCAGTAGTCTCCTTCATGATGGCAAGCAATAAAGCCAGCTTTCTCTTAGCAACAGGTTGTATCAGCGATACGTGGCGAGCCAGCTTTTGACAGAGTCTACACACTCTGCATTGTGATAAACTCAATCTACCTTTTGGAAAGTTTGTACTAGTTGGTATTCCCACCAACACTGCACTCCCTAATGAAGGTTGTTTTTCATATTTGTTAATTTGTTAATTTGAGAGGCAAAAAAAACACACAAATCCTCACTGTTATTTGCATTTCACTACTATTTGGTGAGCTGGCTCATACATTGCTAACTCTGAAATCAGATGGTTTGGTCCTCTTACCACAGCCACGTTAATCTTGGCTTTGTGCCGTAGATTCTACTTCTGTGAAATGGGATGTGTTAGTCTGAGTTCTCCAGAGAAACAGAAACAATAAGACATACATTTTATTTTTTCAGAGAAAGATGTATTTTTCAAAGAGAGATACTAATTGATTGATTGATTGGTTGATTTACTATAAAGAATTTGGCTCACGTGATTATGGAGGCCGAGAAGTCCCAAGATCCACAGTCCTCAGGCTGGAGACTCAGGAGAGCCTGTGGTGTAAGTTTCAGTCTGAGATCAAGTCCAAAAGCAAGAGAAGAACGAAAGAATGATGTCCCAGCTCAAAGACCGTCAGGCAGATAGAACTGTTTCTTACTCAGCCTTCATTCCATGTAGACCATCAATAGATTGGCTGAGGCTCACACATTGGCAGGGCAATCTGCTCTATCGGGTCTACCAATTCAAATGTTAATTTCATCCAGAAACACCCTCGCAGACAAACCAGAAATAATGTGTAACCAATAATCTGGGCACCTCATGGCCCAGCCTGACACATAAAATTAACCATCACGTGGGAGTAATAAATGGTCCTACAAAAGAAACGGTTGCTATGAGAATTAAATAACACAGGCAAAGTGCTTAGAATGGGGCCTGGCACGTAGTAGGCACACAATAAAATATTTAAGAAACGACACTCATCTGGGAAAAGTCATTTTGTATCGGAAGAGGAAGATTCTATTACAAATGTTGAGTTTAGCTTTAACCTCTTGAAAGATTTTTATTTCACCATTTTCAAATTGCTTTAATGGCATTACTCTTTCACGACGGCATGATTAATCAACCGATGCTAGACCTGTGCTTCGAGGGCAAAAGTGCCTTAATCACAGAAAGGCAGCGTCTGAGCCAGAACACGCTGACGTCAGTGGGGAGCTCCCACTGGGAAGCGGGGAATGGGGAAAATGAGTTCCTGTTGATTGACCACCCAACTATGCTAGTTAAAAACCCCAATGAGGATTTTCTTCTAAATGCAAATCATAGGCCCATTCACTAACTGAATTCATTTGAATGACAATGCGTGGAGAAGAAAATGAGGACTCTGGTATTTCTTCACAGACTATGCCTCTATTTCTTACAGAAAAGCCAAGGATGAAGGGGAGGAGAGTGTCAAGCCAGGCAGGATCCCTGATGATGATTCAATGGCTCTCAGCTCCCAGAAATTACAATAAAAGGACATAAAATTACAGCACCGATTTCTCAAAATGGCCCCATACCTCTTCCGGAATGGTCTGAGATATGCGGGTACTCACATATACGTATATAGCCCTTGAACTAGAACAGATATTGGTGATCTCAGTCCTCTGTTAAAACCTGGCCAGTGACCCCCAGTCCCTCTGCACCTGAATTGAAATTCAAAGTTGTGGAAAAGGCTTCCACCACCCGCCGGATCTAGCCCTGTTCCTATCTTTGTCCGCTCCCAGATTGTGGGAAGAAACCTCATACCTGTCACATCGCAATGCTAACTCTTTCTGTGTACCTTCCTGGGTCTACTCAGTGTCCCCTGAAGCGACACCCCCAACCAAGAGTCCGACTCAGAAGGCTGAGGCCACTGCGGGATTCCTCAGAAAAGGGCCAAGAAGTCTGTTTAGCAAGAGCGATCTGTCTGGGGGACACCGATGAGAGTTGTTGGGATGTGAAGGCCACGTCCTGGGGACATTAGACTGGCCCCATCAGTGGTCCTGACTTCTGTGTCTATGCCAAGAGATACTGTTTCTGCTCTGGGACACCCTTCAGGGGATACCCATCTACATTTTCAGAGAAGGACACCATTTCAGATATTTTAAAGAAGAAAAGAATTCTAAATGGACTGCCTACAGGTATTTTATTATCATTTTACTTATTAATGAATGGAGCCAAGATTCTTTCATATTACTAAGCTCTGGTCTCATTCTCCTGGTATAAGAGCTCAGGCTAGGCTGAATCAGAGGAGGACAAACCTCAAGCATTTATTTTGAATAATGAGACCATTCAAAGGGAAAGGAGAAAATTAGAGACCATGAGAGGGAAGGAGGAAGTGCAGGATGGAGAAGTTTGGGCAGTTGTGAAGTTAAGAGGATTTATTTGCAGGTATCTGGGCACGGAAAGCTCTTACCCCACCCCTATCCTGCACTGCTCCTTCCCCACTGGGTCAGGGATCTCCAAGACCACCCCAGGTTCAATGTTTTGCCAGGAGGACTCACATGGTTCAGCATTTAGTCATACTCACGGCTAAGATTTATTACCACAAAAGAATACAAAGCAAAATCAGCAAAGGGAAACCAGGCACAGGCTTTCAAGAGCCCTACCTCAGTAGAGTCAAACAGGACACACTTAATTACCCCAACCACAAATCGTGACAACATGTATGATACAGTGCTACCAGCAAGGCTTGATAGAAACTCAGTGACCAGGGTTTTTATTGGAGGCATGTCGGCACCCTCTGCCTAACATTTCCCCAAATGCCAGACTCCTGAGAGGAAAGCAGTTGTTGAGCATAAACCACACTGTTTGCACACACAGTTTAGGCACAGTGAGCCACTCTGATCAGTTAAGGTGGTGGGAACCCTCCTGAAAACCATGTTCCCAGAGGCCAACCTTGTAGCAGGGCTTTCAAAAGGCAGCTATGTTAACTCTGCATACCTTTGTGGGTCTGCTCAGCGTCCCCGGAAACAACCCCAACCAAGAGTCCTACTCGGGAGGCTGAGGCCACAGCTGGACCCCTCAAAAAAGGGCAAACAAAACTGTTTAGTAAAGTACATTTACATACATTTCATTTCAAGCAACCTTCTCTACCTGGGATGTCAGAGCGTCTGACGAGATTTCTTTGCCTTGTTTCACCCCACCCAGCTTCTCCCTATCTCACTCAACTTTTCCATTCCGGGGTTCAGGTGCACTGGCTGGGTGGCTTTACTGTTCTGCCTGGCCTTGTGGAGTGCGTGTGGAAGACCCTCGCCCTTCCCACTCCAGAGGAGAAGGAGTTCACTCATCAGGTATTCACTGCGCACCTCAGGACGCATCAACGGGACACAGAAGTTACTGGGAGTGGGGTTGGACACTGCAAATAGTCCCAGCAGGAGGGACCCTGATTTGAGGGTAAATTATTCTGGAAATCACAGCTGAGAGCACAAGGCAGGAGTGAGGGAGCGGCTCTGGAGTCTGGGTTCAGGTACTGGGCTCTGCTCCTTGCTATAGTGGGGCTCCAAACTCTATATTTGAAAAATGGGGGTGATAAACTCTACCTCATGTTTGTTGTGAGGATTAAATGAGATATTCAACATAAAGTGCTAGTTCTCTTGCCTTTCATCTTTTTTCTCTCCTAAAGGGCTCCAAATCATTGCTGCTTCTCTCAATAGCTAAATTCCAGCGTTAAAGGAATTAGAAGTCAGCTCTAGAGTGTAAACAATAACCCTGCCTCACCCTCCCAGCAAGGATTATCGACCCAGACATGGTCTGTTTGCTCAGCAGGAAAAAGCTCTGAATATAAAAGCTCCCACAGAAATCCCAGAGCCCCAGAAAGCTAGACTAAAGGAGAAAAGTTTAAATAAGTTGAAGTTGAGAGTTGATCATAATCAACAAATATTTATCATAGCTCTAGTCCTGGGATAGGTACAGTGGGGACTATGAGAAGTGAGGGACAAGGCCTAGGGGTCTTTGCTCCTAGGGAGTTGGAGTTCCATTACGAACAGAAGCCTCAGACACTTAGGGTATTAAGACAACTGTACAGAATAGAATAAAATGAAAAGCTTGCTTATAGGAAAAACAGACTCTATAGTATGCTAAAGCAATAGCTAGGTAAGGGGCAAAGTGTTGGCTGGGCCTTCGTGGGATGCAGCCTCTGTGATGGTCCCCAACAACCCCACCTCCTGTACTCAAACTTGAATAATCCTGGTAATCCCCACTCATGTGGGCTGGACTTAACGACTTGCTTCTAACAAACAGAATACAGCAGACGTAATGGGATGTCACTTCTGACATTAGGTTATAAAGGTGCTGTACCTTCCATCTTAGGTAGTATTCACTCTCGCTTGCTCTCTCACTTGCCCACTTGCTCTGAGAAAAGCCAGTTGCTGTAACATAAGATGCCCTATGGAGAGGCTCACATGGCAAGGAACTGAGGTAGGCCTCGTGCCAACAGCCAGAAAGGAAGTGAACACTGCCAGTGACCATGTGAGTGAGCCAGGAAGTGCTTCCTCCCTTAGCTCAGATGACACTGAAGCCCTGGTGACAGTTTTCAACTTTATGAGAGATCTCGAACCAGAGGCACCTACCGTGTTTCCCTGAAAATAAGACCTAGCCGGACCATCAGCTCTATAGCGTCTTTTGGAGCAAAAATTAATATAAGACCCGGTTTTATATAATTACTGGGTATTATATTATATATTATATTAAAGACCCATTTTATATTATATTAAAATAAGACCGGGTCTTATATTAATTTTTGCTCCAAAAGACGCATTAGAGCTGATGGTCCGGTTAGGTCTTATTTTCAGGGAAACACAGTATGCACCTTGATTTCTGACTCTTAGAAGCTGTGGGATAATAAATGTTTCTTGTTTTAAGCCACTAAGTTTTGGGGTGATTTGTTATGCAACAAGTAACTAATTCAGCTGAGAAGGATGAGTAGGATTGCAGGGGGTAGAAGGTGTGGGAGGGAAGGAGGTAAAGGGGAAGAAGGAGGGAGAGAAAGAATGAACATGAATGAATTTAAAGCGAATACTTTGGTGAGAAAACGTATTGAAGTCCAGCTCCTGGTTAAAACTCGATGTGTGATTGTGTGCCTTTGCCGGGCAGGCCTGGGGGAAAGCCGCCCTCCCCACAGCAGCCTTGGTGCACAGCCCAAGCAGTTTCCGGAGGGAGGTGCAGTCAAGCACTTAGGCCCGGAGCTGAGCGTGCTTTTCACATATTTACATTCCTAGCTCAGAGGCCCCTTCATTCCTAGATCTATCCAAGGACTTGGGCACTTTTTCAGGAGCCCATCTCTGCTGAGGCCTCCTTATGGGCAGTGGGAAGAGGGTGTGGGAAGGGAAACTATGAAGACATTTTTCCCATTCTGACTCAGTATCCAGTTCTTTTCTACTCCTAGCCCTTCCCCCTCACTCTCCCTACACCCTCAGGGTTCCTAAAACTGAAGTCTTTTGTTCTTGAGCTCCCTCAATAGCTAGACAACACCCCCCAAACATACTGCCCACCTAACCCTGGACTGGTGTGCATTTCTGTGGGGGGAAATGAAACAGGGGGAGTCAGCATCTTTTTGAGTTTTAGAGTCTTGCTTACACCAATCATAGTAGGTGATTAATTAATGGCTTAACGCTTTCATTTGTGGCCCATTGGCTTTAATCAACTACTCTAACACTTCAGTGCTGTCTCTCTCAGCTCAGCTGAGCTCCTGACAAGTATCACAAAGATACAGAAGGAGAAAGGTTTGTGGCCTAGGCTGGACTCCAGCTGGAGAAAATGAGAACTACAAGCTCCAGAAAGCTCGCCCGTCACTGAAGGAGATGAATTCCAGAGAACACCAAAGCTGCTGGATGGGAATGATGGATACAAAGAATGTCCTTTGTCACCTAATTGTCATCTTTAATAAGACACTTGTTTTTTAGGGCTTTACCCCCTTGTAGACAGGTGCATCCTCTGCCCTCCAGGACCCTGCCGTCTTGATGACTTTGCAAAATATGCTCCTAGACCAGCAGCAGCAGCATCAGCAGGAGCCTGTTAGAAATGCAGACTCTCAGGCTCCACTCAGACCTACTGCAAAATCAGCATGTTAACAAGATTCCCAGGTGATTTGTATGCACACTGAAGTTTGAGCAGCACTGGTATAAAAGGGGCTGACACACTCCCTTAAAAACAAACAAAAACAAAAGCTAAACTGATTCTGTTACTAAGGGGTCATGCAGGGTGTCACGCGGGGTCTCTGGTCCTGCTCCCCACAGAAGAACGCAGGACATGGTGAGGCCAAAAAGGAATACCCACGGAGACATAGATAGGGGATTCATACCACTATAGTCTCGCTGGCCGCGGGGTTGGAGACACAGGAAGCAGGAGCCACACGATCCACAACCTGCCATCTGCTTCTCTGCCAACCAACCTCACTTGCTAACTGCAATCCGAGCCCCTCTGCAATATGCAGTCCACACTCCGTGCTTGCTAGCTTAGCCACGGCAGTTATATTAGTGGCTAATGGCTAACCGGTAATAGCTGATGGCCAACTAGTCACAGCTGATGACCATCTACTACCCGAGCCAGCACCTTTACGTGGGAGGCCGAGAGCCTGGAAACTGCTCTCTGGGACTCGGTCCCCACATAAGGAAAGTTGAGGAGTGGGATCAACTAATTAATTGAATCACTCATTCAATTATTTATTGATAAAAAAAAACATTTATTGAGCATCTGCACTTGTATACCAAGCTGAAGAAACACATGGCCTTGCCCCAAAAGAACTTAGAACTAGAAGGAGTGTCAAACAGGTAAACAAAGGAAATAGGTACTATTATGGAGGTATTTACAGGTACAGAGGGGCACAAGGAAGGGGACGTTCCACTTGACAAAAGGTGTGAGGGGTCAAGAGAAGCTTGAGTTGGATCTTATTATATGAATAAATATTAATAAGAGCAGGGAAGGACATTCCAGGGAAGGACATTCAGCTTGTCCCTTTTGGCAAATAGTTTGGTGTATCCGGGAAATGGGAATGCAAAGTAGGGTTGACAAACATGATGCTGAAGCAAGACACAGGGCAAACTTGTGAAGGCCTAGGTACCCTTGCTAAGGAAGTTGAATTTTATCCTATAGGGCTCTGCAGACAAAGTCTCAGGTTGCTTTTGCCTGTAAGTAAAAAAAAAAGAGGGCCCATCTAAAAGTGGTTTAAATTATAAGGACACTTAATTTTCCTATATAATAAAAAGTCCACCAGTAGAAAGCGCCAGGAACTCATCAGTGTAGCATTTGGGTCAGCTTCCCCCAACGATTATAAAATGGGAGTCGAGGTCCAAGCACCATGGCTTCAATACACAAAATCCCAAAGCAAGAAAAAGGGAATATCTCTCATCTGCATCTTTTCTATTTAGGAGGAAGATATTTCCCAGAAACCTTCAGAAGGCTTCCCCTCAAGTCTGGTTGGTCAGAATTGGGTCACACCCTTATGCCCTAGCTGCAAGGAAATCTGGGATGGGGAACATTTAGCACTTTTGGCATCTTTCACAGGAAGCCAGCTCTGCCAGCAAGGAAAAACAGTGTGAGGAATGGCTTAGGAACACCAACTAACAGCATATGCCACAGGTGGGTGTCAGGCAGGAGAATCACGTGGTAAGATTTACACTTGGAAGACAGCTCTGGTGGCAGCACGGATGAGGAGGTAAGAAGGGGACAGAAGGATAGCTGGAAGGTAGGTCAGTGGGAGATGGTGGATCGTTAGTGGCCCCTGGAGAAACAAACTTTTCCATGCACCCAAGTGAGACATCCCCTAGAAACCACAAAAACAGTAGAGGGGCATTTGCAGGGCCTGAGGTTCTAAATGAGCCAGTGAAGTCTGTGTTATTACAATCCCTGTAATCCTATCTCAAGCCGTCAGTAAGAGAGGCCTGGGGAAATTAGGACTACGTAAGACACATTGGAATTCATTTCCCTTAAAATTATAATTACAGTTAATATTGTATAGCTTTATATTGGAAAGCTCAAAAAGGCTTCCTTAGGGCCAATTGACATAAATGTTTAAAAGGGTTCACAGAACTGAATTTCCAGACAGACTTTTAACCCAACATTTCAACAGCTGTCATATGTACAAAGTACCTGGAAAGATTTTTCAAAAGACTAAGACATAAACCTCTGGCCTATGAAAGCTTGTTCCTAGTTTGAGGAACAAGACTTATATTGTGGATGGTACAAGATAATGTTCTGATTAGAGATCTCATGGCTGTAAGGAACAAAAGCCAATACAAATAAAAGACAAGGGATAGAAGACTGTGAAAATTCATGCCAGCCAAGGGTTGAAAATGAAGTAACATAGAGCCTCGTGACAGCAGAAATCACCAAGAGCAGAGGCCTTTCCAGTTCTCTGGGGAACGTGGCAGCTTATGCCCATGTGTTCTGTATTGATTCCACCCTCTTCCTTCTTTTTAGAAAGTAGCATTTTCTGCTTATTATTTCTGCACAAGGCTCAACACGGCACCACTAGTACTCAGATCTGTGCTGCCTCCCAAGTCCAGCATCTACTGCCAACTAACCACAACTTCAACATTTGGAAGCAGACACTGGCAGATGATCAGTCTATGAACGGGGCTCCCTAGGTCACGTGTCCCCTTTGCTCCAATCAGCTGTATTTGGGGTCTGAATCAGGGTGGGGACAGAAGCAATACCAGACATGCCGCATATAGCCAGCCAGGATCCAGTACATGTTGAAACGGATACCCAGAAAGCCTAAGGAACTAGAGGTGGAGAGTTTGAGACGCTGGCTGGGGAATACAGGAAGTGTTTTCTTATCATAAAACTGTGATTTGGAAATATTCCTAACTTTTTTTTTTTTTTTACATCATCTCTGTTTTATGTATGTTTTTCCAAGATGACAGAGCCAGACCCCAAAAGTAGGAACATGAAGAGCATCTAACGCCTCCCACGCCACAGAGGAGGAAGAGCAGCGTCACTGGGAATCACACTTCTAAGGCCACATTTCCTGAGTTTCCAAATCTCTTCATCGCTCTGAACCTCATTCGCTCACCTAGAAAATGAGAGGCTACACTGAATGCCTTCTAAGGGTCCTTCCAGCCGGGTCATTCTGTGCCTACGAGTTGTTGTTTTTTCCTTAAAGAAAGGTGTTAGGAAAATAAAGACGTGAGGAGCAAGTCTTCTCATCATAGGAAGAAAATATCATTACTCATTTGCTACGGTATAATGTTTTGTCAGCATTAATGACCTTTCATTTTTAGAAAATAATGTGACATGGGAGGAACTAAGATCTTAACTCTGAAGTATAATTAAAAAAAAAATAAATGACCCAGAAGGAGACCTCTGTTCCCTACTGTAGTCTACTGGTGGCAAAGGAAGAAAAGATGCTGAAAAATTCCTTTGTACGTGACATCTGAAGTGATAACCCTTCATGTCGCTAGCCAATAAAAGCTGAGGGCAGATTCAAGGTCTGGAGCCTGAGAGAACTGCAGTTAATGAGGCTGGGTGGCTCCCACGTGACCCGGGAGGTCAATGAAAGAACTGAGGACCGATCATGAGGAGGGTGTATGGAGGGGCAGTTATTACCATGGGCCTCTGAACTTTCACTTGGGCTCAATCTGTCAGCCTGAAGCAGCCAAGCCCCCTGGCTGCTTACCTAGAAGAGGCAAGTTCCTACGTTGGAGCCATTGTAACCACTTGACATCCTTTGGGCCCCCGCTGTCATTCGTGACAAGAACACTGGACTCTCTCACATGAGAGTAAATTAGCTTGACCTTTAGAAGAAAAGAGAAATATGTCACTTTCCTAACACAGACAATAGGCAGATGGTCCCTGTTACGAAGAATAACCTCACTGGACAGCTTTCAAGAGGGTAGAGAGGGTCCCTAAAAAAGAGCGAGGAATAAAAAAAATCGAGGTCAGAGCAAAGGCGCACAATGCAAAGTTTAATTCCCATCAGCTTTCCATGATGCTCTCACAATACCATTTTTGTAGGGTCTGATTTGTCTCCCGTCCACCCACCCTTTCTTGGACATCTAATTGGTTTAGAAAGAGAGCCAGGATCTTTTGTGTTATTAAATTGGAGTTGGCAGGGAGGCCAGAAGTGTTTGAGCCGTTTTAGGGGGTGGGATGTAAGTGTCCAGGACAGCTTCCTTGGTGATAAGAAGGGGGGATGTGAAGTCCAGTGAATGCATTCTACCCACAATCCTGCCCACGAATGAGCACATCGTTCAGAGAGAACAGTGGGAGCCAACCCTGGCCAGGAGCCTCAGTCTTACTTCAAGACAATCTCTCTAGTCCAGGGGACATTTGTTGCCATTGACCTGGGAAGTGAAGAGGGATAAATAGAAAGCAATCCCTCTGACTAGAAAGGAGACTGTCCCAGGTGGCCTCAAGGTAGGTGACATTTTGGTCAGCTTATACCTCAGCTAGAGGCTTTGCTGGTTCCTTTGTTGTAGCTGTATGAAGTCTTGGAGTGAGAAGGGGCCGAGACTGCCTGGAGAGAAAGTCTTCTGGCCTGATGTATGGGCCTAGCAAAGTTACCAGTTTTTTTCAGGATGGGGTTTAAAGTCCATGGGAACAAGAGAACTTCCTCCCTTCTGCCTACACAAACCCTCCCAGGTTCACCTCATCTATTAAACCTCTGACCACATCATCCCCCACTGATCTGCTCCTCCTTGGAACTCCTAATGCAATTATGGTCCAAAGCATCATGGGATCTGAGCCTGGGAGGCGGTTACTTAGGGATAATTCAGTGCATTCAGGATTGGGATGAGAGCATTTTACAGATGAGGAAATTGATGCTTAGCAATGTGTAGTGACTTGTCTAAGGCTTACCAGCTAGTCTGTGGCAGAGGTGGAACTAGAACCCAGGTTTCCTGATTCTGTAGTCCCTCTATGTCACTAGCATATAGTGCCATGGATTTTTATGTGTGCCTCATCTCCTGCTCTATGTCTTGTGTGAAGGCCTTTGAGGGGCCAAAGGAAGCCCCTACAGGCCTGAGGTGAAAGGCTTATGTAGTGAACGCTCCATTCTCAGTGTGAAGGTGAAGGGAATGCCAGAAGCTCAAAGCCTTTCTATTGTCTCCAAGGAAGACCAAGGAGTGGCAACCTGACTCACTGATACCTGACAAGCCTCGGATAAAAAGCTCACTTTCCTCTTTACCCTGGCCCTCTACGGGGCCCTGTCTCCATGTGGCTGCCTGGGGTCAATCCTGGCTTTGTGCCTGGCTTATGTTTGGATCCATAGTCTTGGAAGGCATGAGTTCCTCCCCCATCTCCCAGTTGTGGGTGGGGAAACTCCCACCCTCAATGTCTGGTTTATCTTCTTTCCCAGATTTTAAGGGTAAGCTCTCCTCACTAAAGAAGAAAAATCTGCCCCAGACTTCTTTTGTAGAAGAAAAAAGATTTACTAGTTTAATCCAAATGAATGCCATTATAATACCTAATACTTATTGAGTCATACAATGTGCCAAATACTGTTAGAAAGACTTTACATATATTAACTGAATTTATCCTCCAGCAACCCTATGAGGAGGACGTCATCATCTTATTTTACAGACAATGAAACTGAGGCTCAAGGATATGAACTCGCCCAAGGTCACACAGCTGGTAAGCGGCAGAGCTGAGATTTAAATCCAGGCTGTCTGCTTCCAGAGTCTAGTGGTTTCACCACGAATTGATACGGCCTTGCAACGCAATGCACGTGCAATGAAAGAATAATAACGACAACAATACACCTTTGTATGGCAGGGCTCACAGCTACCGGTTTCTCCATTCCAAAAAGTTATTGGGATATTTCAGTTCTTTTCATGAATAAGGGTCCATAGAGTCAGCTGGGGCTCCTGAGTACTTTTGCATCTGGCATCATGGATCAGGTGAAGAGTCTGTTCTGAACTGGGTGAGATGACAACCACTGACATCTTCTGAGCACTTGCTGTATGTCAGGCACTATGCTTAGCACGTTACAGAAATTGTTTCATTTACTCCTTACCACAGTTTTATGAGGGAAATCCTATGTAATTACCCCCATTTTATGGATGGGGAAACTGATGCTTAGAGAAATTAAATAACTAGTCCAAGCAGCCACGGGCAGTAAATGTCGGAGTCCACACTGTAAGGACTGCCATAACACCACTGCTTCCAGAATGGCATGCCTGCGGAGTGGCAGCATGAGCTTGGTGGCTCTGAAGAGAGTGTGCAACATCCCAGAGGTTCAGGACCACCTTTCATAAGAGCACTCTCTCACCAGTTCACCGATTTGCCCCACCCGTTTTCTTGGCTGGTTACCCAGCAGGAAGGAGCAAGGAGGTTCGTCAGCAGAGCCCCGTCGGCTGATTCTAGCTATGGCTGTGACCTCGGACAACAGCACAAGCCAACAAGACAGAAGTCATTCCGTGGAGATGGGGAAGGTCCATGAGTAATTCCCTTTCGGCTGTGATTCACTGCAGGTGGGCAGAGGGACAGCAGTGATGCAGGCAGGCAGTATAATATGATGGTGAAGGGTAAGGATTTGAGAGCCAGACTCCTTGGGTTGTAAATCCTAGATCTGCTACTTACTAGTTGTCTGACTTTGGGAAAATTATGTAATCTCCTTGTGTCTCAGTATCCTCATTTGTAAAATGGGAATTTTAATGGTATCTACTTAATAGGATTGTTATGATAATAAAATGATGTATAAAGGTCTTAAGATATTGTATGGCAGATAGTAAGTGCTATAGAATGTTTGTTAAATAAGGGCAGACAGCAGGCCACATCTTAACTTAAAACTTTATACCCTATCTTATCTTTGGTGTTGTTGGGGTGGAGGTGGGATGTTATTGACAGGGTACAGAGTGGGGCTGGGGAAGGAATAAATTAGCTCATGCTTATGCTGTGTGGCCACAAAGGGAAGATTTTAGAAAGGACACGTTTTCCTTGACTGATTCATCCCTCAAGTCATAGTCCAAGCACCTGAGACAAAAATTATGTTTCTTATGAGTTTCATCCCCCACACTGACTGACAGATGGAGAATAGATACATAATACTGTTTCCCCGAAAATAAGACCTAAGACATTGTATTATATTATATTATATTATATTATATTATATTATATTATATTATATTATATTGGACCGGGTCTTATAGTAAAATAAGACTGGATCTTACATTAAGTTTTGCTCCAAAAGATGCATTAGAGCTGAGTGTCCGGCTAGGTCTCACTTTCGGGGAAACACGGTAATAACACGCTGAATGACTCTCTCCAACATTCTTTACACTCCTAGCTTCTATCCTAGTTTAGTCCCACATTAAGGTTTACCTGGATGGCTGAATGTCTTCTAATTGGCCTCCTTATCTCCTTTTCCTGCTGCTTCTGACAGGTGCTGAACACAGCGTCCCCGTAACCTTGCAGGAATGCTTAGAAATCTTCGATGACCTGTCTTTGCCCTCATCATAAGCATCTTGACCTAGAATCCAGGCTCTGCACAATTTGCTCTCAGCTGACATTTCTAAGACTGTTTCTCTCCACATCCCTTTTGGTAGCTGTGCTCTAGTCAGACTACTCGCTACCATTTCCCCATGGATCTTTCCCACATTCCCATGTTTGACACTTCCTTCATCTTCGTATGTTCAAATCCTGCCTTACCTTCCAGATTTACTCAAATCCTCCCTGATCCCTCCAGCCAGAATATCTGGTTTCCCTTCCTCTGAATTCCATAGCATTTTGTATCTCGCCTTCCATGCTTATTGTATCCTGGTCTTATTTATGGAGATAAATTCTCTTCTCTTCTGCAAGAATGTAAGCTCTTGAGGGCAGGATGTGTCTAATCCATCTTTGTATCTACTACAGGGACTAGAAGTGTTCCTCACATATGCTAGGCACTAAACAATTATTTTCTGGATGGATGGACGGATGGACAGATAAGCCCTCTTGATCCTGAAAAGTTTCCATGGAGAATCCTTTCTCTTTACTTTTTCAGAGGACCCTTTAGCTACAGGGTCCACACTCAGTGATGAAGTAAGGATGGCACAGGGACTCTAAAGTCTCAGTTTTGTTTGACTTGATACATATGTTAGGTGGCTTGCAAATTTCAATATGGGGCATGGAGGGCAGAGAAGTGAAAGAGTTAATGCCCAAGTCTAAGACCTAAAGGAAACCCCCTCTTTCCTGGTCAATATTTAAACCATTTACCATGATGCTCAGGATACTGTGAATTGTCCTCTGCCATTAGAGATTAGGAAATAGGTGCACCAAAAATTGAAATTATTTACCAGTTGCTAGAGGCACTGGGTTTAGAATTCACAGCTGAGAGAGGAAAAAGAGGGAACTTTTATTGAGTACCAACTATCTTATAAAAATAAGTCACCTATCCACAGAAGAACCTTGTGACTAGAAAGCAATCCCTCTGATTAGAAAGAAGACTGTCCCAGGTGGCCTCAAGGTAGGTGACATTTCAGTCAGCATTACTTTTCCCTATTTTACAGATAAGAAAACTTAAAGTGGTGAAGTGACTTGCTCAAGATCACATAGCTAGAAGTGGTGAAGCCTGGATTTAAACTCAACTTTGACATCCCAATGCTGGTTCTTTTCACAGAGCAATAATGTTACACTGTTAACCCTTATCACAGCCTCACCCAAGTTGGAAGATTATATGCTTCCGTGTATTTAGGCGTTGGATACTCCATTGCTCTTGGTGACCTCTTCATTCAATACCTCCACTGAATTAGTTAAGGTAATTACCTTAATTATGGTAACAAACCATTCTCAAAATCTCAGTGCATAAATACAGTAAAGGCTTATTTCTCATATTATAGTTGAATAGAGTTGGGCAATATTCATTCAAGCAGTAACTCAGGGATCGAAACTGCTTCCAGCTTGAGATACCAAAATCTTGAATATATAGCTTTCAACGTCACCTCAGAAGAGGAAAAGGGTGCGGACAATTTCACAGAACCCAGTCACATAGCCTCAACCTAAGTGCAAGGGAGAATGGAAAATGTAGTCTTCCTGTGTGTCCAGGAAATGGAAATAGGATTGGTAAACATTAGTCAGTCTCTGACATACCCATTGTATCAGTTAGAATTCTCTCAGGAAACAGATGGCACATCTAGCTCTAGGATTTTGAATTTAATGAAGCTACTGTTTACAGTGGTGTAAATGGGGCTAAGGGTATCTGTGAGGGACTCTGAGGCACCCAGGGACTAGCAAAAGCAGGAATCTTATACCACCCCTAGTTGAAGAGCAAGGAGAGGAAAACATGTTATTAGAGCCCAGTAAGACCTGGAGCCATGGAAGAAGGGCTTCCTGACAGAAGCCACAGTTGTAAAGGAGGCAACCACTATCAGAACTGGGATACCTAAGCAGGAAGGGAATGGAGAAAGAAACACCCTGACCCCTCTCTCCTTCTATCCTCAGACCTCCTGCCAAGGCTTGCCTATGGCCAAAAGCCAACTGGAAGCCAGAGGGCAAGAGAGCCTGGGTGATGCAGTCCACAGTGGTCAGCTCCCCAAGGCCCCGAGAATGGCTGAAAATGGATCTTGGCGGTTAGGGATTCAAAAGAACAGACAGCACACTAACCATTCCATCGGAACATCTCCCTTTCCTAGGAAGTATCACTCTCTCTTAGATCCTCCCCTGTGTGCTCCTTCCCCCAATTCTGCCTATCCAGATACATGTACCCCAGCTGGGCACCCTGTATCACATGCCCCACACCCGCCCCTGTCCCTGCCAAACCTTTACACATGGGATGGGGGAGAATGCAGACTTACCAAGAATCCTTAGTTTTCCCTACATAACTCACAGAACCCGACACAAAGTTTTATAGCAACTCATGTTTCACTCTGTCAGTCTGGAACTCTCTGTGAAGAGAGAGGAGAGGACCAGGGCTGAGAGAACCTGTTCATAGAGATCTAGACACCCCAGGCCCTGAATGCCTTAGCCCTTCACTCCTTCCCTCCTCACTCCCTCCCCTCCCTCGCCCTATCCTTCTCCACCTTCAGAAACACCCCCAACCCTGGAACCTGCATGGGACCTAGGCCTGTGTTGATTGTGATTAGCTGTGCAGCTACCTTCACAGGAACTCAGTGCTCTGGCAGGGCTTGGAGAAGCGGCTATGGTAATTAGAGTGGATTTCTGGAATGGAAACTAATGGTGCAGGTTCAGATCTAAGATGCTTTTGATCCTCTTCATCATTAAAAGGCCATTAGAGGTACAGCACATATATTACTGGACATCAAGTCTACATTGACATAAAAAGAAATTAGGCTGATAATTGTACCCAAGGCCATTATCTCCCGTGAGTGGGGGCACATCTCACAGTTGAGACAACATTGATTAAGCTCGTTCTATGTTCCATCCTAATCAGATGTCTACTTCTGTGACTGCCCTGATTTAAACTGTGACTTTCAAGGACTTGCACTCTGGTTGACAGGCTGAGCCCTGGGAGAAAAAGACTTGAAAGACCACAAAAGTTTACAGCAACTGCAATGAAAGGTACTGCATACTTGGTGACTGACCCCAGCAAGAGAGGCAAAACCATAATGAGTAAAACAGTGAAACAGAGCCATTTAATAGGGTCCTTTGCGTGTAACAGGTAGTCAATCAACATCAGTTTAATCGTGAAATTAAACAACGACCCAAAGGATGCTCTCTTTAGTCTTCATGCAAGGATAGGCATTAGGCTATTTGTATTGGCCGAGATCCCAGCTACCTCTCCCAAACTACCACCAAAAAGATTCTCGTGAAGACTTATACTGGGCTCAGCCCTCTCACTCAACCCTTGATAAAAGTGAACTGACGTCTTAAGATGATTAACCATAGAGCTGGGAGGACTATGGGTGGAGCTGGGCCCTCTTGTTAACTCTCTAGTCCTGACTTCCTGTTAAACTTTGTGGTAACTTCGGGCAGGGGGCGGGGGGCGAGGGGAGGCGGGGGCGGGGCGAGGGGGGCGGGGGCGGGGCGAGGGGGGCGGGGGCGGGGCGAGGGGGGAAGGGCGGGAGGGCGGGTGGGGGCGAGGGGGGGCATGGTAATAACTAGAGAAGCCATCTTGGAATCGGGTTTTTTTTTAGGTGGGCGGCTGTTGGGATACCAGGTACAAGTGTGCATTCGCACACTCCTTGGTGGCTGTGTTTCTTTTTCTTTTCCCAAATAAACCACTCCTTTGGTGGACTACCTGGAGAATTATTTGGCCAGTCGACACCCTGTACATTCACATTCCTAATCATTTGGCAGGACCCAGCAGATCCAACTACCACCCCCTCCTGTGATTGTTGCACCCCCTGGCCCGGCTCCTCATGGTCTGTCACTACACTCCATTTGTCATCAAGGGTATGAGGTTAGGTGACAACACCAGAGTCCTATTTCTAGATACTTGAAGATGGTAAAGAGGATGAGGGAACCACTGAGGTGGGAGAAAAGCTCTGGGATTCATAGGCCTGTAACTTCTCCAGAGAAAAGACAGGGTGGGAGACAGCACAGAAGTTAAGTAGTGGTATAGAAAGAGAACTTCACACAGGGAACAGATCATTAAATACATGGCACATGGCTATTAGCTCTTAGATCCTAGATAAAAATATCTTCAGAACCATGCCAGACCCAGTCACTGCAAAAATGGAAAAAAAGAAAAAGAAAAAAGAAATAAGGAAAAAGACTGTGACCAAGAGGATAAATTTGAGCTGTAACCAGTGTAGGGTCTCTTGGAGACCCTCAGCCTCAGAAGCTACGGTCTGGATATGACTGGATTTTATGGAGAGGGTGATGATTGCAAGCCCAGAAAAGACCAGAGGCAGGGAGGTTACTCCTAAAGTGCAGGCCATCCTTGTATCTCGGGCCACCTCCAGAAGATATCGCGGTGTGTCCACCCATAGGGACTAATTAAATATGTGATGGCGCAGCTGCAAACTACTGTAATATCTATATATACTGATATGGAAAGATCAATAAAGAGTATAAAATAAAAATGCAAAGAGGCATAAACATAGTATACTAAAATTTGTGTAGTGAAAAGAATGCATAACCATTTGTTTACATATGCATACATTTTTTATAAAGGATATGTAAGAAACCAATCACACTGGTTGCTTGTTAAGAAAAGGGAGCGGCTGGAGGTCTGAGGTAGAAGGGAGAATTTCCACTTTCATATTTTTAAAAGTTTGAATGTGACTATTATTTATTCACAATATAAAACAGTCTAAAGTTATTTTTAAGTTAATGGAGAAGGGAACTATCATTTATTGAAAGTGTATCAGGATTTTCAGTGTCTAACTTACTTCTCTCAATCCTAATGAATCCTACTTTTTATTTTTATATAATTTTTTAAAGTTACAAATATAATACCTACCAATGCAGAAAATCTGAGAAACTCACATATAATATGAAAACAAACAAAAAATCAAATGCAACTATAATCTCAACTACCCTCAGAGGTAACTACTATTAAAGTTTTGATATAAAGCCTTTCAGTTATATAGTTGTCTTCATAAAAATGCTATCACATTGTTCATACTGTTTTGTAACTTGTTTTTCTCACTTCCCACCATATCATGAACATTTTCCTATGTCAACACTCATTCTTCTACAAGATAATTTCAAGTTTATTGTTTAATGATATTTAATATTCACTATGGAGATATCATAATTTATTTACTGAATACGGCTATTTTGTATTTAGAAATACTGTTATGAGCATTCTTTTATGAGGGTTGTGGATTAGACTCCTCTCTTTTTGACATCTAATCTGCCAGCAAATCGTGTTGGCTCTATCTTCCCAACATTCCCCAAATATAACCATTTTTCCTGCACTGACTATCTGGCCTGACCCACCACATCTCTCACTCAGAAGGTAATGATAATGCTGACAATAACATCAAATACAAAGTGGAATTTGCTGTTACAAGTATTTTAACTCATTTAGTCCTCAAATCAACTCTGGTCTAAGTGTCTCACATTTATTACTTCATTTAATCCTTACCAATATCCTATGAGATAGGGACAATTATTATCCCCATTCTACAGATGAGGAAACTGAGACAAAGAAAGAATATGTAGTTTGCCCGCGGTCATGCAGCTGGTAGGTGGCATAGCTGGGATTTGAACCCAGGCAATCTGGGTCCAGAGACTGCTCTGGACCTGAGCTCTATTGCCCTCCCTATATGACTGCAGTATCTCCTAACTCGTCTCCTTGCTTCTACCTCTAACTCCCCAAGCTATTCTCAAGGCAGCCGCCAGAGTAATCACTTCTATTTCATAAGTTAGATGATATCATCCCACTGCTGAAAACTGTACGGTATCTTTCCATTTCATTTAGGCTAAGTCCTTATGCTGATCTGCAAGGTCCTACACCGTACAGTGGTCCATGACCTGTTTTACCTCTGCTCCTGCCACTGTCCTTTCCAGTCACACTAGCCCCTCTGCTATTCTTTGAGTAGGCCAGGCATGCTCCTGCCTCAGAACCTTGCATTTGCTCTTCCCTCTGTATGGAATGCTTTTCCCTCCATTGGCCACATTCCTCATTCCCTATCTCCTTCAGCGATTTGCTCAAATGTCACTTTCTAAGTGAGGACTTCTCTCGCCCCCCTATTTAAAATATCAATCCTCCACCTCCACCGGAGAACTCTTCATCCCCTCTCTGCTTCTCTGCTTTGTTTCTTTCATAATTCTTATCATTTGACACAAGTTTCGTTTTTATTTATTGTCTTTCTCCCTCCTTGATTATAAGCTTCATGATGGCAGGAATCTTCTGCTGTCTTCTGCTCTATCTCTAAGGCTTAGAACAGTTTCATTCAGCTGTTCCTATACTCTGCCAGCTCACCTGGGCAGATGCCCAAACAGAGGCAGATTTGAGGGTCCTACTGTGGTGGATAATTGCCCCTCACCCCAATCTCTCTTTCTTTATGTCCTTTTCAGGGTCTTTATGTCTTTCAGGTCTTTATGTCTTTATTTGTTCTGCCACTTGCTAGCTGCGTGAATTTGAACAAGTTACTTACATTCTCTGAGGTACAGCTGCCTCGTAGATCTAATGGAGTGTATTAATACTTAGCTCATGCGATTATTGTGCAGATCAAATGAGAAGTGTGTAAAGCACACAGTAGGCACTCAAATGGTGGCTGCTGCTGCTAATGATTCTAGACATGGGAATAAGAAAGAAGGGGCTGTGTGGCAGAAATGACCTTAGAGGGTCTTCCGGAGACTCACAGCCCCAGGCCACAAGTAAGTCACTTTGAGTAAGTCTGAGTACACAAAGGGAGCAATGCCCAGTGGTGTCGTCACCCAGTTCCCTGCCTTGGTCCCTGCGCTACCACATACATACTGTGCACTGCCCTGCACTGGCCCACCTCACATCCTTTCCTCTCCACTCCAGTTCCCTAGGAAAGCAGCTGAGGTGCAGATGTTATGGCCCCTTTGAGTTCAGTTTAATTGCCAAGCTTGTAAATGCTCAGCACCGTGCTGGCAAATGAGGCAGTGGGGATGCATAATGTTTAAGCTCTGGTTATATTAATAAGGACACATGGCCAGGTGATAAATAATCCAACTCAAGATGAAAAATAGTATCAGGGAGGATAATACGGTAGAATGAAGGAAAGACTGAGGTAAGAGGAGGGGAGAGGAACAGCGCTGTGGGATGGGGTACGGAGCTCGGCTTGCTTCAGTGGGAGCAAGGACAGTGGAAAGAACACAGGCTTAGGAGTCACCGGGCTTAACCTCGGCCTCACACATCAGCTCTGAATCCTTGGAAAAGTTGCTTAAACTTAGTTTTCTTATGTAGAAAAATGAGACTAACACAGGAACATGCCTCCACTGAACTGCTGTGAGAATCAGAGCCCAGCACAGTTCCAGGAACATAGTAGGTGCTCAGCAAATGTCCTTTTCTTCTGCGTGCTCTGATTTCCTTGGCCTCGGAGCCCAGCCCCTGGACCTAGCCCAGACTCTTCATCCTCACCTCGGGGTAAGGAAAGGAACTGTCTCTGAGAAGCGAGGCCGACAGGAAGGCCAGCGGCAGTGGTCAGTGTCCCTGCCTGCTCCAGACATAGTCCATGCTGCTCACCCTTTCAACCAAACTGCAGTGAGCACTTACAGTACACCAGGCCCTGGGTACAAAGGTGAATAAAATGTGGAGTCTGCCTTAAAGGAGCCAGAGGCTGAGAGGGAGAGACAGACACATAACCATAATCGCTATGGAAGGAGTAAGGGCTTCAGTTATGATATCTATGAATCCTAATTTCAAAGGATCTGCTTTATTGTCCCCACCATCTAATGTGATTTGGAGTTTGAGAAAAAAAGACCTCACAGCTTCATCAGAGGTCCGAGCAAAGTGCTACAATACAAAAGTACAGAGATGAATAATAAATTCTGCTTAGGAGAGTCAGGAGGCAGCATCGAACAGGGGAACAACATGAGAGCTAATGTTTACTAACGCTTACTGAGCACTCACATGTCAGACCCCAAGTGGTTTACACATATTAGCTCATTCAATCCTCCCAACAGCCTTATGAGGGAAATACTGTTCATATTTTACAAGGATAAGGTCACATAGTTTGAAAGTAGCAGAACCAGGTTTTGGAGCCCGAGAATCGTACTCTAGGTCCCACATTCTTAACGTTTATGCATTGCCTCTCTGAATCTTACAGAATAAATATTGTGGCCATTCTGAGAGCAAGGCCAGTTTTCCCCCGACTGAAACTACGCTCAGACCAAGAGTCTGGCTCATCTGTCTGTCTGTGCCGTGTTCATTAGCACCTACTCCATGGAAGGCTCAGTACTGTGGGACGTGTGGAGGGAGCAGCAACCCACAGTTCACGCCTCTACCCCTGAGCTGTAGTCTGCTGTAGTTTCCCTTGGCTCCAGAGCCTAGAGAATGGGATATTTGGAGTTGGAACAGTCAGTTGGCCTTCTTTTCCACCTCTGATCGTGGGAGGCAGGGATGGTGAGACCTGAGAGGTTTAAGACATAAAGAAAGGCTCAAAGGTTTGGAGACTCAAAGGATCTTCCAAAGCACGGGTTTTCTTCTCTATTTCAAATGTAGAACAATTTTCTAAATGTAATCTTAAATGGATAAAGTGGAACTGCTCTAAGTTGGGTTGGGGGTTTTAGAGTCCCTCTCATTCAACATTCTCTGTACCCTTTCCCATCTTCTCAGGTGGCCTGAAACCTCTCTGGCCTGGAATGCAGTTTGCAAACTCTGTCCTAGGTAGAGCGAACACTGGCAAAAAGCTTGATGCTGCCCCGTCCTCAGCTCTGCTGGCTGTTGAGTGCTGGCAGCATCTGCAGCAGGTAATGAGGTCAGAAAGGGTATTCATTACTGCTGTCAATTGGACTTTTAATGCACATTTACATGATTCTGCCCTAATATGTGCTCTGAGTTGCCTGGAAGAGAGGAGAGACATAGGTCCTGGGGAGGAGTCAAGGAGAGGGGAACCACAACGAGTGGGCCAGGTTGGGGGTGTGGGGGAGTGGGAGATGTGAGTGGCAGACGACAGATATTTTCTCCTTGTGTCAAATATAGGAGAGGACACTGTTGAGTAGAGATGGAAGAGAATTAAATCAGAGAATCAGACAACCATTCAGAGTGAATGAAGCCCTCTCACTTGGTTTTACCCTGGTTGATCAAGGACACCATCATTAAATTCTACTCACTAGGACCCTTTACAAGGGCAGGGGAAGAGCTAACTTGGTCTGTACTCCTCCCCAGAGTGGGGTTCCAGCACTGCTTCTATAGGCTGCCTAGATACTACTTCATGTTTCTATTCATGCCCCATGGCCTAGTCCATAATACTGAGGCAGTGTTGCAGGCTGGTGAAGGGACAGAGCTTGGGAGTCAGACCTGATTTGAGTTTTTGGCTGTGCCACTAATGATCTGTTTGACTTAGGCAAGTTACTTATCTTAGTTTCCTCCTCTACAAAATGGGAACAATACCAGTTTCTCCCGCATAGGGTTACTGTGAGGAATAAATGGGTTAATACATATAAAGCACTTAAAATAGTACATAGCATATAGGTTATTCAATAAATGTCAGTTTTATTCTCACCAACATTATTATCTTCAGAGGAACTTAATTATAGCTCTGGATACACTAAAAGGTCAAATAACTACTAAGAGCCTCCTCCCACGTTAGGCTCAAAACCTGGTTTGCCAGATTATGGGCAATTCAATACTGTACTTAACAAACAAACAAACAAACAAACAACACACACTAAAGGCTTATCTCTCAGTCACATCAGTCTATTTCAGCTGAGTGCAGGGGGTGGTTCTGCTCCATGAAGTCACTCAGAGGCCCAGGCTCTTTCACCTACACTCCACCATGGCCTAGGGGTTTGGAGTCCTCACTCATTTTTTTACATCCAGCCTAGAGGCAAGGGATGAGAGAGATCTTAGAGGATCATGCAGAATAAGGGTCTTACATCACTCATGTCCATATTCTGTTGGTCAGAACTTAAGTTACCTGGCCCAACCATGAAGTGCAATCTAGCTATGTGCCTCAGGGAAAGATGAGACTGAGAGCAGCGGCCAGTCTGCCACATCTTTCAACATTTTTAATACTTAATTCAGATATTAATTAACCACTTTTCATTTTGGAAAATATTGAACAAGACTGGAAAGAATAGTGTAGCAACCCCCAGGACATATCACTCAGTTTAAACCGTTTTCATTTCAGGATCAATCTTGTTTCATCTATACTTCCACCCAATCCTCCCTTCTTCCCATACTACTTTAGAGCAAATCCAAGGGGTTGCATCATTAAATCTCTAATTATTCCAGCACAGTACATTTTCAGACACTCACTGTGTCAGTCACTGTGCCTACACAAGGAATACAATGATGAATGGGATGTAATTTTTGTCTTTAAATTGCTACAGCCGAGTGAGGAGATTATAGATTAAAACTTATTGAAATAAGCTAGACTGAATCACAATAAAAATAGAAAACAGAACTCGCTTATTTGGGAGGATGTATCCTCCAGCATGGCCCTAAATAAATAAATAAATACATAAATAAAAGTCATCCTTGAAACAGCCAAAGTGACCCTACCGCATCAGTAGGTTTCCGTAAGCATCTTCACTCTTCCTTGAGAAGCTGCTCCTCTGAGAGCCATTTTAGCTTAGGAGCTCCGTGAATCACAGGGCATGAGCTCACCTGTCACTAGAGAGTCTGATAATGGAATGACTGCTGACAGAGGCCCTTTCTGGCCCAATCAGCTCCCGAGGCTTTCACTGAGCAATGACCTCAGGCTTTAACGCTGTCTTTTCTTAGGGGTGGGAAGGATAAGTGGCCTCCAGGGGTTAAGAGGAAGAAGGTTAATCAAAAAGAAACTGAGAGTTGACAGCTCTGTTTGCTCCAAGCTCTCTCTAATCAGAGTTCAGGACACCTTAATGGGTCACTAACCTTGCCCCAGACGTCCTGCCACATATCACCACCTGCAGACCAGTCACTCAGCACGCCAGACAAAGACAGAAATAAAATACCATCTGTGTCTTCTACCTCCTTAAGCTTTCCCCACCCTGCAGGAGCTGGGAGTATGAAATTCAAATGCAAGTGGGCTTGGAAATTAGACAAACCATCATTAGGTAAAACACACACGAAATATCAAGCGTCAGATGAAAACTATATATATATATAACTACAGTCACAGAATATTTACCTGCACGGGGATGGTGGGCGATCTGATGCACACCGGGGAAATTGTTTCTGCTCAGAGGTATATCTTTTGAAGCACAGAAGGCAAATAGAATCACATGTAGAGTTCCTCCTGCATTTAGGGGTAGGGTAAGTGAGAGTCATTTATTATAATCTAGCATCTCTATGTAAGCACAGCAGGCTGAGCTGGGAATGGACACTCTGCTAGGACTCAACTTCCAGCGGATGCAGGCAAGCCGAGGTTCAAAGACAGGCAGCCCAAGCAGGGGTCTCCAGAGCGCAGGGGCAGTCTGCTGCCCATCGACTCACAGAATCTTCACTTGTCTCGCCTGCCCATCTATTTCCTGTTGTGAATATGGGTAGAGAGTGAATAGGAGAAAGTGTGGAATGCCAGTTCTAAAACTGTACGGCAATGGGATGGGGAACAAGGTTAATTGGAGACCATGGTTAATAACTTCATCCTTAGAGTGAGCCTCGATGATCAAACTTCAAATAATAAAATACTCTTAAGGAGAAATGAAGTATGAGTCACACAGGTTGGTTTTTCACTGCTGGAGGGCAAGACTGTACAGAGGCTAGAAGAACAGACTTAAGAGTCAGGCAGTTTCATGTGACTGGATTCAAGTCAACCACCTATTAGCCATTTGTCTTGCAAGTAATTTAACAGAGCTACCAAGCACGAATAGGTTGTAGGTACACCACAAAACACTATTGGTTGTACATTCTTTTGATAAAATATTTAAAGCAATTTTTGTAAGTATTCATTTTACAACAGTTGAAGTTAACATTTGAACAATATTTGTATGGCTTCCTGTGAGATTTCTTGAACAGTCTTTGTTATTTTGCTGCATACTTTACACTTAGTACCCACGGCCAGAGTGGTCTGAGTGACTACCTCATGTATACCTCTCCTAATCCTCCACTGAAGCATCTCAGTGAGTCAAATTATTAATACAGTACTGAATTTTTCACCAAGCCCTATATAGGTGCCCCAAATCCCCTCAAATTTATCCCAGGATGTCAAACAAATATTAGAATTTTCTATGTGTGCCATCCTGCGAAAAAGATGGGAAAGCACTAATTTAATCTCTGAATAAATTTCCTCAGATGAAAATGGGAATAGTGGTACCTATCTGATAGGGTATTGTGAGGATGAAAATGAGTTAAAATGAGTTAAAATATATAAAGCACTTAGAATAGTATTTAGAACATAGTAAATGAGTAATAAATGACAATTATTTTTCCTTATTTGTAAAATGGAGATAATAATACCTACATTATACGGCTAATATAAAGATCACACATGTGAGATAAAGCATGTTAGGAGCTTAGCACAACATCTGGCATATAGTAGGAGGTCAGTAATTGCAAATCAGTCTTACCAGTGCTCCAATTAGTTCAAACATACACAATTTTTTTATGTTAGATTGTAACTTTCCAGTGCAGTTCATGTGCACAACTTTCCAGTTAGATTATAAGCTCTTTAAACAAATTTCATTCTCTTCAGGACCTATTACACTTCTAGAACTATAGAAGCTGTCCAAAACATAATTGGAGTTTGATTTCGCAGAGCTGTAAGCCTTTAAAAAGCAACATTATGTCTACTAACTTATTTAATTTCTCAAAACAACTTTAAGCTATTTACATTTTAAAGGTAAGAAAACAGAGGCCTAGTCAGATTATGTGGCTTGCCCAAGATATCAGCAGGTTAGTTTCAGAGCTGGAAGTGGAACCCAGGTCTGTGACTCCAAGTGGTGTTCTTTTTACCAGACCACATTACTATATGGGGCTGCTGCATACAGTTGTACAGGGGAGTGCAAGTCATATTGCAAACATTATGAAGTACTTTTATGGCAGATGGCAGTAAGAGTCTTGTTATAGAAATAAGTACGATATTACAGTGAACGTCTAAAGGAGCACCTTTCCCCAATCTGCACAAAGGCACCATGTAGGTTAGTGCAGGCCCTAATGTACTACTCTCCCAACCACAACTTTCTCTGATGATTCAAACAGTATTTTGGGATGTTGAGCCCCTTTGGATTATGAACCTAAAAGATAGGTTCAATTTGAACCTAAAAGATAGGACTACTTACAGTACGGGTTAGCAAAGTTTTCCTGTAAAAGGCCAGACAGTAAATATTTTAGGCCTTGTGGGTGGTCATACAGTCTTTGCCAGAACTACTCAAATTTGCTGTTGCAGCCTGAAAGCAGCCATAGACAATACGTAAATGAGTGGGTGTGGCTGTGTTCCAATAAAACTCTACTTAGAAAAAAAGGCCATGGATCATAGAGTTACGGTAATTTGAACTATCAATAAGAATTTCTTGAAAGAGCATTATCTCATTTAGATGGAACCTGTTGATACTCAATAGGTGAAACGCCTTGAAAACTTGAAAATAGAACTGATTTCAAACCCCTTGTTCTTTAATCTTCACACACATCAGATGTTCTCATTCATGGTTTGGCGACTCACCAGTACGCAGTGATCAATTGTGAGGTATGTTTGCAAACAATCTCTAATGTTTGTGGATATTACTAAAAAAAAAAAAAAAAAAAAAAAAAAAGACATAGATCAGAAGGGACTCACACTTGTTTTGATTTCTTAAATGGGAAGGAAAAGTCAGATCTAGTCCAGAGGGGGCTATCACCTCCTCTCTTGCCTCCAAGGAAACTGACTCCTCAGTTCTCTTGGCCTTTGT
Organism: Rhinolophus ferrumequinum; assembly: GCF_004115265.2. Lineage (NCBI taxonomy): Eukaryota > Metazoa > Chordata > Mammalia > Chiroptera > Rhinolophidae > Rhinolophus > Rhinolophus ferrumequinum. Next base: position 30,495,104 of record NC_046289.1, read on the forward strand.
TTCTACAAACTTCTCTTCCCTTAGTTTAGATGAAAACAGAGCTCCGATTCTACGAAAGAGGCTTTACCAGGAAACAAAGGTGGGAAAAAAAATAAACGGAAGAGGAATTTTCAAATTTAAACAGGGAGGTTAACAAAGCCTGTGTTACATTAGGTAAGATTAAGTTACTTGATTGAAATGGAGATCTATAAAAAGACCTAGTTGCCTGGTCTAGCAAATATTAGGTTGGTGCAAATTGCGGTTTTTGCAATTTTTTTAACCTTTTAAACCGTAATTACTGTTGCACCAACCTAATAGATAGGCCCTTGTTTCTCTTGCTACCAGATCAAGCTGTCCAGGCTTCTAAGCCTGGCAGCTTCAGGTTGGCACCACTGATGAGACCGTTGGAATTTCAGTCTCTGCAACATGACCATGAATCCATGACCTTTTTAGAAACTGAGGACTGGAAGGGAACTTGGCGGTTATCTAACCTGTTACATGCTTAAGGTTCCCTTTGGCATCCAATTTTGCTTGGACATCCCTGTAAAGACAGGAAGTTGTCACCTATATTAGCTTGTGTCATTATCCACAACACAATTTATTAGGAAGTTTTTTTGTATGTTGAGTGGAACTTACTCTCTTGTTGCTGCTTCTGCACACTGCAGTCACATGGAACAACCCTGCTTGCTTTTCACATACCATGTTTCCCTGAAAATGAGACCTAGCCAGACAATCAGCTCTAATGCATCTTTTGGAGCAAAACTTAACATAAGACCGGATCTCACATTAAGTTTTGCTCCAAAAGATGCATTAGAGCTGATTGTCCGGCTAGGTCTTCTTTTCGGGCAAACAGGGTAGCAGCCTCACCAATATGTGAAGATGTATGCTATCGTGGAGTACCAAGCATAGGACTCAAGGTGAGATATAATCGTCCAATACCTTCCCTGTCTGGACACTTCTGTTTTTGATGGATAAGGTAGAGTGGGAGGGGTAGTAATAGCACACTATTGGCAATACTAAATTCATGGATAACTAAATTCTCTGTTTTTAGTTCCATCTCCCACAGGCTTGATTGAGGCACACCTTACCTTCTGGGTCTAAGAATAAAACATATTTTTAAGCTGTACAGTATGTTAAGTGCTCTAGTATTCATTATCTAATGCAGTGATTCTCAACCCTGAGTATATGTTAGATTTACACTTTTATTTCAATTTTTAAGCAATTTTAGGGATTCTGATGATCTCAAACAATATAATTTACTATTAGCTTTCAGTTGCTAAAAAAATTCAATAACAATGTAGTAAGAATAGTGACAAGGGCTCACATTAGTTGAGCTTTGTGCCAGGCACTGGCCTAAGAGATTTTCTTATGGTAATTAAGTTAACCCTCACAAAAACCTTATGAAGTAGTTACTATTATTATTTTCATTTAATTGATGGGTAAACAAAGGTACAGAAAGGTTGTTACTTGCTCAAGGTCACAGTGTCAACAGGTCGAGGACCCAGGATTTGAACCCAAGCAGATCTGACATGAAAGTATGAGAACTCATACTTTCAACCACATCGTATTGTTCCCATCAATGTCCCTTGTCAAAGCATTAATAAACTATGCGAACAAGTCAGGATAGAGTTCTATGGCAAACCAGCTGAGACTTGAGTTAATCAAACTTTTTGAATAAATACAGCTCATTCTTAATACTATGCTCATGCAGCCTCAGTTATTCTGTCTTGTCCACAAAAACATAGTTAATACCATGCTGAAATACTAGATGCAGAATGCAGACACAGTATTCCTTGAAGTGGTTAAAAGCAAGGCAATCTGCACCCTGGCTCTACCATTCTCTAACTTTATTACCATGGACAAATAATATAAGATTTCTGGGCTTTAGTTTTCTAGTGGCTAGTTTTTTTTTTTTTTTTTGTTTGTTTTTTCCGCACAGGTAGATAGTACCTACCTTATGATTATGGTGGTTACAAAGTAACGCAGGTAAAGTGCTTAGAAAAACCCCAGGTACATAGAAAGTGCTCAGTAACTGTTAGCTATTATTGTAATTCTCATATGAAAACAAGAAATAATCTGGTATGTCTGGTTCTTGCAGTTACCACTGTTAATTTTTTTTTCAATAATGCAGTCTAAAACCTTACTCATGATTTGTCAAATTTATCAATCTATATGTTAGTAATCTATCTTCTCATTTTTTAAAAATTAAGTATCTGTTCATCTTCAATCATTCAGCACCTCCTAGTTCACCATGTTTCCTTAAAGACCACCAGGAGTCCTGACTCTGGTTCTCTACACTGAGAACCAGAGACTTGATGCATACTCATCTTGATGTTTGGATGCAATGGAGAAAAACAGCAGCAACTCCCTAAGGGGGGCACCTCAATTTGTGGCCTGTTGAGTTGTCACCAGTCTGTGAGCCTGAGTGTAGGAAATCAAAATTGGTGGTCAGGGCAGTTGAAACAGGGCTGCTCTGGATCCTCAAGGCCAAGTGTGAGCGGAGCCACGGGTGTGAACTATCACAGCACAGCTGTCCTTTAGTGTACTAAGTTGCTTCTGCGTCCAGGATGAGAGCCAGCCAAGCAGACATTTCCAAAGAATTGGGACATGTACAGCAAATGAACCTGAAAGCATTGTACAGCTATTACTCATCTTACCAATCCTTTCCAGAGACAGAATCTTGATGTTAGAACTTTCTAGATCTAGTTCAGAGGTCGTAAACTAATGGGCCATGAACCAAAAGTAGCCACAAATGTCTTATTTACCTCCATTAGTGTTTTATGTATTTTTTGAACTAGCTAATATTTTGAAATCTGAAGATTTGGGCATAAAAAATACGTTGCTCATCTTGAAAAACAAAGATTTGGTCACATTATGTATGTCCTTAGGACAATAATCAGCTGAGTAGTAACCAGCCTCTTCAGACATAATCGAACCCAACGAGACAATAACATTTGTAAACCCTAATTAGATCCAACCAAATCATTCCACAGATGAAGAAAACAGAGCTCTGAAAAACAGTTTGACCTGTCTACATTTAATGGCAGAGTCAAAATTAGAAGGCCAGGTGTTCGGTGATCTTCAGTTGAGTCCCACTGCTCTTTCCCCTAAAGAATCTGAGACACAGAGACATGACCTGCTTGTAGGCACTGTCTCAAGGAGACACGAAACTGAGAACCAGGTCTCCTGCTTTTGTACTCACTGCTCTCCATTCCCAGAAATTCTCAGGGAACACAATCTACTAGGGAAGTAAAAACCAGCCGGAAACTCAAAGTCCCAGCATTCCTCCAGCTGCTAAACACACCCCCAGTCAAAACCATCTGCACATTCCCAGCCTCCACAGATGTTCTCATGTCCAGCTGGGTTATGAACAAACATGCTTTTTCCTTTGTCAATGGCCTTTTCTCTACCCACACAGGCAGTTAGGGAACAATAGCCTCCATGGGACATTGACTCAGGAGGAGAGGTTAGAAAGAACAGTTATAGATGACAGGAGGTCAGCAGGAGCTCTGAACTCTCTTCCTGGCTTTCTTCCCAAAACATCAAATGGCTGTGGCCATGGCCTTCAATACACTGCTTTAAAAGAAGTGCAGACTCTGTCTAGATTGACATAGTTTTACACAAAGGATGCTCTAGCTATACTCCCCTTGAGTGTAGTGATATTGATTTGTGAAAATCTTTGAAATCTTTAGCTTAAATGGCCATGAGTACATAGTATTATAGCTTTACTATACCTCGGGTCCAGGAACATCTTATCTAAAACTGTCCAAAGGGATATTTGGTTCCCTTTATACCTTGGAGATGCTAAGGACAAAATGATAGTCTGTGCAAGCAATCAGGATAGGAACTCCATGAGGAATGGAATAGTAACAGGGAACCGTTCACATGAGATTATTCTCTGTAAAGGTAGTAGGAATACAAAATCAAGATTGTCTTATTTAAGGATAAAGAGAGCAGAAAACAGGTGGCAACTGAACTGGACTGGAGATGGTAAAGCTGAATACCTGAGCAGGTACTGAGTCAGAGATTCTGACTTGTATAAAGAACCAAAAATGAATAAATACATTGTCACAGGGCAAGTGCTCAAACATGCATAATGTCAATGACAGCTGAAGCCAAAGAACCTGCCAAGGTCTGCCTGCCCTGCCAAGGATCCTGGAACTCCTCCATGTTTCCATGAGAAAGACTGCTGCCAGGAACCAGTAAGTATAGAGGCTAACTCTCATTTGTGCTTCCCTCTGGGCAATGCATTTTAAAAATTCCCTAGAGCCTGCATCTGGCATCAATTAGGGTATTATAGCCAAGTTCCGAAATTCATCAACCCCCAAGCCGCACGTCTATTCTGTACAGGTCTATCGATCCTGGCTGTTGCATGGGCCTCCCGGGAGCACAAATGAAATATCAAGCAGTTGGCTATGGTCAAAGAGGACTTGTCTGTTTTCCCCCCACCTAAGGAGATTTATTGTCATTGAGGCAGAGGAGATTCTTCTAGATGCATTATTTAGACTCCAATCATTTTCCTGCTTACTGAACTCACAGCGATTGTATTCTCTCAGAACTAAACGACAATGATGATAATCATTTTATGAGATAGATTTTTAAACATTTTTTCTCTTTTAACCCTCAACTCCCTCAGAAGCTGAGTCTGTTCATGTTCTCAACTTTCTTAAGATGGAACCCAGAAAACAGCCTAGGCTCTGTATAATAGAAAAAAACACTAAATCTCAGAGAGGAAAGCAACTAGTCTCTCATTCATTTGGGACACAAAGAAACCCGGGCTTAGGGCTAAGAGCCCTTCACAACAGGCATGAACTCTGTAAGTGCCAGCTCAGCACTAAGTCGGATTTGAGTGGTAGGACCAGGAAAACCCTGGTAAGACATTTTGTAACTGCTTTGTTACTAATACATAAGATTGATACCCACATTCAATGAGCCTAGGCTAAAAATTTGGTTCTATGTAAGGCTCTTCAGAAAGGGGTCTTATAACAAGGGAAAGCCTCCAGTCTTCCTAATCTGGCCCTGGTCATTCAATTCAAAACCCTGCAGAATTTTTTTAAGTACCAGGACCTCACGAGGGAGGTACAACAGTGGTGAAGAAACGTCAGCACTTCCAACATGGCAGCGTGTACAGGAGGAATCGCCATTATGTACATGATGATTTGCAAAAAAAGAGGCTCGGAAAAACTTCTCAGTAAGATGTGGTCAGTAGTATCCATTAGCCCTTCACACCTGCAGGTTTAACAATTTAGTTAGTTTTTTATCTTCTTCCCTGCTTGAAGCTACTAGCTCTTTAGCTATTAAAGCCACAGTCTAAACAGAGGCTATCATAGGACTAAGCTTCTCCTTCCCCCACTACGCTTTGTCCTTTTAAGTCTCTGCCTCTGAGTTTCACTTCCTGTATGGCGGAGTTTAAGTGCCTACTAAATGGATCTCCCAATGGATAACAAATATACATTTTTGACAAAATACAAAAACTACCTAAAGTCACTGGAGACTAAACAAAAAAGCAGACAAATTCTGGAGAGACATTAAAACTTGGAAGAAGGGAATGGATGGCACAAGGTGAGTTTCCCATTTTTATGGCTTTTAGGCTCATAGAAAACTGCAGTCCTTCTGGTTGAAGAATCAGAGCAACCATAGCTGCTGGAAAGCAAGAGGGGAAATCTCAGAAGAGAGACAATAAAAGACAGTCCCAAATTCTGTGCAAAAACTCTACACACATCTCTGGCTGATCCCTGAACCATATATGTGTAGGATAGACTCTAGCTAAAGATAAAAAAACTGAATTGAGATTTGAGCTGCTGCCTAAGACAGTTTACAGTTTAAATCCAATGAAATTAAATGCCTGCTAACAAACAAACAAACAAATCAGCACTCTTCAGAGAAATATAACAGAATATACAACATAAACATTTACGACATTCAGGATACAATCTAAACTTACTCAACATTTGAAGAACCAGAAAAAAATATGACTTTCTCTGGAGAAAAAACAATGGAGCCCAACTCTGAGATGATTCAGATTTAGCAGAAAATAATTTTTTAAAACAGTTATAACTATGTTATAAAAGTTATTATAACTATGTTCAATGAGGTAAAAAAACAAGCTTGTAATGAATAAAAACAAGAACTCTACAGAGAAATACAAAGCTGTTATTATCAGTAACCCATAGCAACTGATGTCATGACAAGTGAGATGCAAATTAGAAAATAACATAAGTAATCAAAATAACATATTCAAAAGTACCTCTGCTCAGTTGGAGATTTTTGTTTCAAATGACTTATTTGTATCAATACTAAATTGAAACTTGCTTACTGACACTACAGGCAGTTTTTGCTCTTTGGGAGACTTGACTAGAGAGGGAGAAAAAATTTAGGGAAGTTTGGTGGGGAGATTTTGTGTATAGGTATTTTCATTTAGTGAGGATGTAATGAACAGAGCTTTTCTGCCTGGGATTCCTAATATTCAACACCAGGCCTGCTAGTGGTTCCTACACGGATCAATTGTAGAACACATGCTATGAAATACTCCTGCCAGGCATCTAAAGGAGGCAGGCTACAGAAAATAGAAAGTGCTTTTATATGGAGAAAAGTCATGTTCAGAGAGAAAACATAGAGCATCGAAGTCTTGTCTTCTGAAGTGATTCTAACAGGGAATTACTTAAAAGAAGTATCCGGAAGAGATAATCCCAAATCCACCTTGGGTCTTGCGGTGGTTCCTCTCTCCTTTGTTCGCTGAATTTTACATACTGTGACACACATATTTCAGAAACAGCCAGCCTTTCCAACCCCAAAGATTCCTGGTACTCTCAAAAGCAGGACATAATAGGAAAGGGTACAGATTGGTTTCTGAATAAAACAAGAGGACCCAACTCACAAAAAGTGGTAACAGCCACAATAAGCAGGATTACCAACAAGCCTGAAATTCTTAGTTTTGGAAATGGAGGTGACTGTTCCTCTGAGGGCAAGGAGTATGATTATTTAATTCAATTAAAAGAAAGAAACAATGTCCAAAATACAACAATAAAAGCTCCCAAAGAGTGCTCTTAGCAACTCTGCAATGTGCACCAACTAAATTCAGTTTTCAGTCTTAAAATGAAGCAATGACTCTTTGAGCTAAGACTTGGTCAGTGATCAGAAGAAGAAAAAAAATAAAGTAAAGCAGAAAAACTATAAAACTCCTCTTTTTATCATACTTTTACCACTAGAAAGCTGACCACCAAATCATTCAATATGTAAAATTCTAGAAACTTTACAAAATTCCTTTTTTTAAAATTTATTTTTTGTTATCAAAGAGAATGTCCAGGAACATTGAGTACTAAAGAATCTGTTCATGGCATTGTTTTACAAAAGTTCCTAACGGATACATCATTTTGATGTATCCTTCACTTATTAATGATGAAGTGAATGAACTGATGCAATTACTTAAAAAAAAAAAATTCCAGACAAAAACATCCAGTCTCAATTCTGAATCTGCTGATTGGAGTGAATTCAGTGGTTACAATACCACCACTGGTGAAGAATCAACCTCCCCATAGTAGGGAGCTTTTCAGATCTCACTGAGTCACACAGGTCTCTCAGATATAGGCACCATGTTTGAAGTCTCACACAAAATGTCTGTGTCACTTAAATTACACAATGTGGCAGTGTTTGTTTCATGGGGACATAATCTTGAAAGAAGAGGCGAAGTAGAAAACAACCTGTTTGCATGTTATATGTGAGTACATCATTGCACTGTGCATGGGTTTGGGGGCATTGTAGCCCTTGTTCAAGAGGAATCCCACCAATGAAGCATCTGTCAGCCCTCAGTTGCTCTGCAGATATCTACTCATGTAACCATGTGTTGTTAGGTCAGGGCCCTCTTCATTTACTACTTGGCTCAAATGATTTGAACTGAGTTTGGTTGTCTTTCTCTTCCATCTTAAGCTTTATTTCTCGGCTTCAGGATATGTGGGATACTTGACTGTTTCTATCTTCTCTCGGACTTTGTAGGAGGGATACAGGCCCGTCCTTCCCAGTTTTCTGTTGACACCTTTAGAATAGCCATCCCAATGATTTCCAGCCACACCAATTATATCTCCAGGTTCCATGGGGATTTCATCTGCAGTTCGAGGTTGGTGAGGATAAATGGCAATCTGGTTGTGGGCGTTTTGGCCCCCAAAATAGTAGATGTCGTCCAAAGAATGGAAGTTTGCAGAAGCATCAGGATGCAGTGTTTGCATGATTTCATAAGCAACTCGACAGACCTTGGAAAAGATTGAAAAAAATGTTAGTCTAAGTAAGATCTCCTTCATAGCAATCTGAAAGACCTTGGCCAAAGAGAATAGAACCAGAGTAGGACTGAGAGAATGAAAAGTTGTGGATTCTAATCCTAAATTTTCAGTCCATTTGTTCTCAGATGACGGTAAAAATCATTCTTCAACTCTGTGCTTATCTTTTTTTTTTTTTTTAGCATAAAAGATTATTACAATTAAGGTCTCTGAGAGAAAAAAATGTATACAAATGCTATAAAGTACTTTAAGAATATGAATCAGTTAATTTTAATAACCATTTAGTAAGAGCCACATAGTGCTCCATGTTTGGCACTGGTGGTACAAAAAAGAATAAGACCTGGTTTGGGCGCTTGAAGAATTTAAGGTTTAGGATTATAAATACTTTATAAAAATGCTGCTGCTCCCTTTTCTTCATTCAGTGTTAATCAATCACATACTCATTTCTGCTAAATTGGACTTGGGCTCAGAACTCTTCTCAACAGAAATCCATGTAATTAATTACTCACCATTAATTAGACTGGCAAGTGAGCCAAAACATATTGCCATTTCTATCTACAGAGTTTTAAGTGTGCTGTGTAGATACTAGCATTCTAGGACTGAAATAAGATGGACTAGCCTTTGGGAAAGATGCATCTACCTGATGCACTGAAGGCTACTTAAAAGATTCCTCTGTTCAAAGAATACCTACCATGCCCACTGGATGGCAGGTGAAATTCCACAATCTGAGCTTCATTCCTTGAGCTCAATGCTTGGTGATAAAGTTAGATAAAGTCTTCATGGAGTTATAATATTTTAAGCAATTAATAAATACATTCATTATAGCATAAAAGGGTTTCAGAAACTTTTCTAAGAATAGGTGAACAAAGAAGAGAGAATGCTATAATTTTGCTTAGAAAATTCTTCCATTATACATTGTGAACAGAGAACTCAACTCAGGTCAAATTTTCCTAAATTTCCAGTTGCGGTTATTTCAGTTAATGAAGCTTTATTGTCCCTATACCAATAGGTTTGCATTTACATAAAATGACACTACTAATAGTAATTGTTAATCTGATCATTAGAACAATTTAGGATTACCCAGCAGTCCTTTAAAACTGACATTCATGAAATAAAAAACTGAATGGAAATGCTCATTCTTGACTTTTATGAGCAAATGGAATCTGATTAATCATCACTTTAATGTCTTGAAGAATCTTCACCTCAGGAACTTGAGGGCTGCTTTCTAAATGCTATATGTAATTTGTAAAAGAAACGAAGTTTAGACAGAATTTTACATTTTGCAAATAGGGACTAAAATACAAAGAGATTAAATCACCTGTCCAAATTCTAATGCTAGAATTTCAACTAGACATAGAACTAAGATCTCTAGTCATTACGTTGGTTCTATGTCTAGTTGAAATTCAAGTTTGCTACTTTATCAACAAACTAATTTGATATTGGGAATGTCATGGTACAGTTGAGATCACTGGTAGAACACTGAGACTATAACAAAATGAGGTTCAAAAAGATGTGGAACTTGAACTTTAAATTCAGCCAAAGGCCCACACAGGGCAAGAAAAATCAAGTGGAGACTCTGGAAAGGAAGAAACTAAATAATTAAAACAAAGCAGCTCCAATAATAGTGAAGTACAATAAAAATGATAAAGGCTAATATTTACTGAGTTTTTGCTGTCAGACATTGTTTTTAGGTATTATCTAATCCTCTCAGTAGCCCCATGAAATTCTATCATGCTCATTTTGCATATGTCAAAGGTCAGTTAAGGAATTTGCCCAAGGTTCAGGTTTTGAACCCAGGCAGTCTGTGTGTGCTAGTTAACTGCTACACATATTTTCTCTTGTAGAGCCTGTTCTCCGTGTTCAAATTATAACACCAGAAAGATAAAATATAAGGCTAAGGCCAGCCTTGGGTAAACCTGAGTCTTCTTTTCAGAGCCCCCTCCACCCACTCTTCAATTATCCCTAGCCAGAAATGCATGAACTTGTATTGCCCTTGGGATGACCACAATGCCCACTGTGGCACAGAACCCTAATATGTTTCTTTCTTTCCACTATTAAATATCTCACTCTCATAAAAACATCATTACCCTCAGTACTACACCTCTAGGGACTTTCTGTTGGGAGGAATAATCCTAATTATTAGTTTATACCTTGGTATCAATAGTTATTGATGTGTTAGCTTGCTGGATAATACATGTATTTTCTTAAGCCAAAGAAATAACGAATGGGAAAAATTTCAGACACTGAGGTGAACCCTTTATCCTTCTCATAATGGTGATAATGATAGCAGTTGAGCTTAGTGAGCACCGATTATGGTCCAGGTGCTGTTCTTTTTTTTTTTTTTTTAACTTTTATTTATTTTGAGTGTGTTTTTCCAGGACCCATCAGCTCCAAGTCAAGCAGCTGTTTCAATCTAGTTGAGGAGGGCGCAGCTCACAGTGGCCCATGCAGGGATCGAACCATCAACCTTGTTGTTAAGATAACCGCGTTCTAACCAACTGAGTTAACTGGCCGCCACCTAGGCACTATTCTAATAGTGCACTTGCATGTGCTCTCTCTTCAAACTCAAAAACTCTCAAGAACCCTATGAGGTGGTTATTATTATTATTATTATTATTATTATTATTATTATTATTTTCACATTTTACAGTTGAAGAAACTAAGCCACAGAGAAATTAAGTAAACTTCCAAAAATTAAAATAAAATGAAAAAGGAGTTGGTAAACGGCAGAACTATAATTAATACTCTTTCTGGCTCTCAATCATACTCTAAACTGCCTTAGGATAAATACCTAGACCACTGCTTGCCACATAGTAGGCAGTATGTGTTGAATGAATACCGCTCTAGGCGTAATACCAGCCCAGCAGTGGAGATTCAAGTCCATAGGGAATATTTAATCCTTAAGATCCATCTGTAACATTCTGAGTAATTAACATATTTTCTCTATATTAACCATGGGACAATATACTGCAAAAAGCTAGAAAGATTACTATAATGTTGATGTTTGCATTTAATCATCCTAGATTTCCTCTCAGGGCTTTACAAATCTAAATTATGTGTCAGGTAAATGAAGGCTTTCAGCTGATGTCAATACCTGTCAGTTTGATACCTGACAGGTAGCATGACTGATAGGGGCAAATCCTTTGGTTTGAAAAGCAGTAGCTGGCCACATGTTATATGTTCTATTTCATTCTGTGTTGACATGCACTATATCATTTTTAGAATACCACTAAGCACACAGTAACAGTTAAGAACAAAAATCCTGACAAAGGCTAAAACATAGATATTTGAGAGAAAAAAAACAATTAAAAAGGGAGGAAGGTCCATTCGTCTGAATTTTATCCCTGAGGAGCAACCAGATACATTTGCACGAGCCTCCAAAGCTTTCTCAGAGCAGATGGGATTTTTAAAATTTTTTTGTCAAAATAGACAGGGACAGGAGGACCTCCTCGTATGCAAAGTTGGAAGCAGGTTCTTGTTTCATTGGGTAATGTTGGGATATCTGTGCATTTTTCCTGTAAACTACTTTGTTTTGCTATTCAATGAAAAAACAGTATCCACTGTTGTTTCAGGCGCCATACCTCAATGGAAATTCCTATCCAGAACTATCTGTCTGGAATAAAATGAATGTAATTGTCTGGTTTTTCCCTCTGCACTTTCCAAAATTGATTCAAAGAGTAGTGAGGCCAATTGTGTTGTGTGTGGATTTCGAATTAAAACATTAGAGAGTGTCACATAGGGAAAAAAAGTAATTTTGTCCTCCGGTGATTTTAAAGCTAGAAGAAGGAAAGCACAGCACAGACGCACATTCCTGTAAGTCTCAGCACCTCCCAACATGTAAGGTTCGTTAACTATTCAGACATGTAGTATATATTTATTTATATTTTAGAGCTTTATGACTAGAGCACTGGTTCTTAACAAGGGCACTCTTGCCCCGCCCCCGCCCCGGACACTTGGTAATGTCTGGAGACATTTTTGGTTGCTACAACTTGAGGTGTGGGTGCTACTGGCCAGGGATGCTGCTAAATATCCTACAATGCACAAGACAGTGCCTCATAACAATTTATCTGGCCCAAAATGCCAATAGTGCCTAGGCTGAGAAACCGCGACGAGAGTAATAGACTTTACGCAGGCCTAAAATCTAGGCCTGTAGAGGAGGTGTTACATCTGGGAACGTGACTCTTGATTCATTCATTCTAACAATAAGCATTCAAAAATGTGTGGAGGTTGTTACCAGTTATATGCACCTGTTGATCAGATAGGCACATAGCCAGACTGTCAAAACAGTTGAGCGAGAACAAGTAGTTATTACCCTCCCCTGCGGCCCCGCCTTGAGACTGGTAAAAGGAGCTTCTCAAAAAAAGGATCATCGCCCTAATTAGGGAGAAACATCAGCAGTGGATGCCTTCACAGGAACTTGAAGGCCAAGGGAGTTTTTCCCTTCTGACTAGGATTGCTGCCTATGTGATTCCTGTTCTGTGTAGCTGTCTTTGTGGGTAGTGAGTTGTATTCTTATTCCATATCAAAGAAACTCATATAGGCTTTGCTGGGGTAGATATCTTTCCAACAATCATATCACCACCATCCCATTGTGACAATGTGCATTGTCACATAGTGGGAAACTGCCCATTTCTTTATACTCTCTGAAGTATACTCCCATGAAAATGATGTGGCTTTTCTTTCACATTTTCTTTTCTCAATTTCTTCTAAGTTTTTAGGCATATATTATTCTTACATGATTTATATTTCTTGGAAATTATTCTCTAGTCATATGTGAGTATTTTGCTTACTAGATTCTGGACCAGGGTAAGATCTGTATTTTTATCTCCTTTGAAATTCCCTCTGCACCTAGTATAATTCTGAGCAAATAGTTGTTTAACAGATTGTTGAATGAACTAGCTAATAATATGCACATAAATGAAAGCGCAGAATAAAATCCACAACAGATATTGCTCCGCTGATATTCCATTGGGAATATAAGGCTGACTGCACCACTCATAAAAACACATCTACTAAACCCATAACATGTAATTATCTGCAACAATTAAACTCCAACAATCATTTTAATACGGTACTGCTTAAATTTAATATACAGTTTCTTGCTTGGTAGAAATGTAATAGGACTTGAAGAGGAATTACGTTTACTCTTTCGCATTTTTTATAAAGCAATCAAGTAAGGCAAGTACTGGGCATTTAAGCCTCTCAGTATCAGTGTATCGATGTGTAGAAATGGATGGATCCTGGTAACATATTGGTTGTATGTAAAAATCAGAAAGCATTAAGTAAGCTTAATTACTTGCTGTTTGTTTCTGTTAAACGCTCTGAATAAGCCAAGTACTTCAAACAACTCCAGTAGCTAGCTGGCTTCACTGGAGATGTATTCAACCATCACTTGCAAACAACTAAATATTCAGTGCTCTTAAATAGCTATTTTGGGGGAATCTTCTCATAGTTTTACTAAAGGGATTATTCCAAATATTAGGAAGATTGTACCTGAGTCATAACATTAAAAAACAAAAACAAAAAAACAAGAACTTCCAGACCCCAATATAACCAAAAAGTATTGGCCACTTGAAAATATCCCACTGTCACTTACCTGGGATGAAAAAGTACACACTAAGAAGTCTGCCTGGGACAGAAAGTGTATATCCAGAATCACACCCCGAAGTGAATTTTCTGTGTATCGATTGTGTAATCCAGCTGACCAAGAGATAGAATTATCACTAATAAATTCATAACTGGGGTACCTGAAAAATAAATAAATTTACACATAGTCACTGAAATCATAGTACTCTATTAGTACTCTATCCTATGAGTAGGAAGCAGACCTGCTCTTGTCACTAAGAGTCCCTCTCTTCTAACAGTAAAGAGAGCTTTAAAATTATGGCATTCAACAGAACAGTCAACGAAGCATCTTTGAATCCTTCCGTGGGGCATAAACCATTCTGGAGTACCTTGTATGTTATGTTATCGGCATGCCATGTAAAATACATAGATGTATCAAAATGTCCCTTCTCAATTCATGAGAGAGTTGAAAACAGAAGTCTGCCTATTTTCTTTCTAATGAGTAACTTTTTTTTATTAGTTTCAAGTGTACAAAACAAAGTAATGAGTTATTTCTAAGAGGTCAAGCTGTTTTCATTTGGTCACTGAGCTTTTCCTTTGGAACATAAATATCACAATTAACTGCCATTTAAATAATTAATGCAGAATTTGCAATAATTCAGACTTGTCTTCCCTAACCGCCATCCTAGAAGCACCGTCTTAACCAGTAATGGTAATGGAAAACCATTCTAATACTTTTCTGAGAGCAAATTCCTTTAAGATGTCCACCAAGTAACTTTTTGGTAGTCTCAAGATAGGATGTTTAAAAATATTAAATCAGGATGTCTTTAAAAAGTCCACCCTATATTCAAATGATTGTATTCTGAAATAGAGGTTTAATTATACTCTAGTATAGAGTGAATAAAGTTTTTCAGTGCATGAGGTAGATCTTCAGAGTTAAGTTAAAAACTTTGGAAAGTTACATGAAAATGGGATAATAATTGTACTTTATAAAATTTTGTAAGAATTAAATACATTAAGCAACATAAAGTGCTCAGAAGAACATTACTTACATGTAGTAAATGCTCAATAAATATTGGTTGTTATTTTTAAACATTTTTCCCCCCAGACATCCATCTGGTTTTATTCCTTACTTCCTTTAGAACTCGGCTCAAATATAGCCTTATTAATGAGACCTTTGGCAATTCCTATCCCTTTTACCACTTAATTTTTCTGCATTGCTCTTATTATCTATCATTTGACATAATCTATATTTACTGCCTATTTACTGCATGCATTCCCCACCTCCATCATCCCTAACTAAAGAGAGGCACTTTATATGCTTTGTTCACTCTATTATTCTCAGTACCTAGAAGAGAATCTGGGATATAACAGAGGATCAATAAATATTTGTTGAAAGAATAGTAGTTCCTATTTATAAACCAGAAACATTAGGAGTCAGGTTATATGTCTGTCTCCTACACAGCATTCTCCCCAAATTGGGGCTATACCTTATTTTCCTTTGCATCACAGCATCTAGCATTCCACACACTGCTATGTGAATAAATACATGAACAAGTGAGTGGTACCTATGTCTGGGGCTTTTTCCTAATCCCCTAACAGCTGCTTCAGATTTCTCTCCATTTCACAGTCACCACGGAGCTTTCTCTCATTGCCTCTAATAATGACTGTGAAGGCAAAATCTCTGAGCACTGTTTCAGACTGGTATTCAGTGTTCAGATCTATTTGGCCTCATTATTTTTGACATTTTGCCCTCCTCAGCTCTGAATGAGGGAGATGAAGGAAATATCACATTTGTTCTGAAAAGAAAGCAACCAGAAAGACTTTTAATGTGATTCCTACAAAGCTGCATACACAGGCATGGGGTAGAGATAGCAATAAATAAACACAAAAAGACTTGAGGGTGAAGGACAGGGGGAATTGCTAAAACATACCAGTACAGGTTTTATCCTTGAGTAAAGACTGACTTTGTCAGCATGGCTTGGGTGCTTCAGTGAAACAAAGAAAACAGTGATCCTTCTACTGAGAAGTGACACTTAATTAACATCAATACCTTTCTGAACTTAAACTTCTGAACCTGACTTCCTGGAACCACACCAAAAGGGTTCCCTCCCAGGGAACCATACCTAAGTTCCTCAGGCCTTCTCTCTATAAGCAAAAAACCACTTGATGAAGGATGCTGAATGGGAAAAACAAGCAGAAACAAAGTGAATAAGGGGAGAGGGAGATTTTGCACCGCCAATAATGAGCATGGAATTTTCTGTACAAAAGTGCTTCTTTGTCTTTTGCCCACAAGTATGTCAGCAGAGGAATTCTTCCACTGTGAAGTTGCAGAGATTGGTAATGATAAAAAAATTTTTTTTTCTTCCACCTTATAAAAACTTATTTTTTATATCACCCACAAAGGACTAACTTGAAGTTATAAACTAACATCAAAATTTTTTTTTCTGAAGTCCTTCTTCAGACTGAGGGAGTATCTCCTCTTCATGACTCAGAAAATTAAAATTAAAGGATTTTCAAAGAGGAAAAATATGCATAAAATGCTATACATTTATTATCAAATATGGGGGAAACTGCTGCCTGGACTACTATGGGGAGAGGAATTACTAACTGCTGACCACAAAAAGGAAATTCAAGTTTTAGTATTCCTATAATCCAAGTACTGCCAACTGTACTACAAGGGTTGCTTGGTGTAAAATTATATTAATAATGCTGTGTTATGGATCAAAGCTCTTTGATCCATAACACAGTATTATAATTTTACACTAAGCAACGCTTGTAGTACAGTGAACCTTATATACCTTTATCTAGATACTTCCAAGTTGAGAAATCTAGCTTAAGAAAATAATGTTGATAATTTTAGGCACACATCATTGTTTTTTTTTAGAAGAGTAGAAATAACCTAACTATCCAATATTAAAAGAATGATCAAATAAGCAATGGCATATCCATATAGTGGATATGTAGTCATCAAAAAAGATGTTTAAAATGATTTTTTTAGTGACTTGGGAAAACAGATCTATTAAGCAAAAAAGAGTTCAAATTATACAGAATATGATCAACTACTAAAATGTGTAACTATATAAACGACTGAAGGTAATGTGTCAAAATTTAAACAGGTGTTGCCACTGAGTAATGGGATTTGGGGTAATATTTTTTTCCTTGCTTTATACTTACCAACTTCCATATTTTCTAATGAGCATGAATTATTTTGCTAATCAAGAAAAAAGAAAAAAAGGAAAAAAGCTTGTAATGCATTCAAGAACAAATAAGAGTAGATAAAATTAGTATTTTAATATTTTTTTTGACCAAGCTACAAATTCAGTTTGGTATTTTAAAATGAAGAAGCATGGTGAACAATTTTCACTTTGTTCCTCGCTAATAAGTGGGGATATTAAACTGGAAAAATACTTGTGAAAATTTTATATTGTGTTTTATGCCTAAATGTTCATTTAATCCCTAACTTTTATATTAAGAATTATAATTACATAACTTGGCTTGTACTTTGCTGATGCATTTCTCAGTCCTTTGTTTATAAGTGTGTGTGTGTGTGTGTGTGTGTGTGTGTGTGTGTATGCACTCCATAGAAAGAGTTAAGAAAAAAAGAAATTTATATTAGGTTAACATCAATTCTTAGCAGGTAGAAATACAATTTAAATTATTATCCAATGAGTTGGATAAATACCTGCATTATAGTTCTCATTCTACATTTGATTTTCTTCCCAACCCCTATTTGTGACATAAACAAGGGACCAAGAAATGAATTAATTAATTAAGTAGTCAAATAGCTTAAATGATTAACTGCTAATAAAATACTTTCATAAACTGATGGGATTGAAATAATTCAGTATTTACTAGCACTAGTTACTAGCGCTAGGTACTCCGTCTGACGTGTTTATAAACTAGTGAGGGAGACAGAAGTAAGTAAGCGTTCAACACTAATAGGGATGTACAGAGGAGGGACACAGTCAAGCATTCAGGGATGATTTCTGGAATAGATAACATCTGAGCAGAGCTAAGATTACAGTATTCTTCTCACTCATTCCCTACTTTCACATATATTTAACACATCCTTTATTTATTGACAGTAAATAAAGGCCAAATCTAGGTTCATGCAGATCCTATGAAAAATTCCCAATCGTTACGTGTTTTCCTAACACCCAATGTTAACTCTATAGTAGCACTACTCACACTACAGAATTACTGTCTGTTTTCCCGATAGATTGGAAATTCCTTGAGAGCAGAGAGTGTCTTGCTTATCATGGAATTCCCAGCACCTAGTACAGTGCTAGAAATAAAGGAAGGCTCAATAAATGAGGGTTACTGTTCAATACATACTAGTAGTCCTATTCCTGCACTTACAGAACTCATTTTTGATGCTTTACTTTTCTTTAACATAACCTCCAAATTCCAGACATTTTTATAAGATGAAAACTCATACCCTCCGTATGTTTTCATTGCCCATAACTGTTAGTGAAGTTAGTGAGAACAAAAGGACAAGCACCCGGTGAGTTTCATCGCTAACAGTCCTGTATAGTTGGTGTGTTACGGACTGAATGTTTGTGTCCCCCCAGAATTCATGTTTAAGCCCTAACCCCTAATGTGATGATATTTGGAGATGGCGCCTTTGGGAGGAAACTAGGGTTAAATAAAGGCATGAGAGTGGGGCCCTCATAATGGAATCAGTGCCTTTTATAAGAAGAGACGCCAGAAAGCTTGCTCTGTTTTCTAAGCATACAAAGAGGTTATGTGAGTACATAGTGAGATGGCAGCTGCCTACAAACCAAGAAAAGAGGCTCCAGAATGAAATTTACTTCTTGCCGGCACCTCACATATGCTTTGATCATATTAACAAGTTATACAAATAAACAGTTGTTTGAATGAAAAAAACCCCAATAGTCAGTAATAATATTATAAAAAGAATCATAAGTACACATGGGAATTAAGGATTCCTTTCAACTGAAGAGTCCCACTCTAGAATTACTAGTTCATCTAACTTACTTTGTTTTTGCCTCCTTTAATAAGGAAGGGTCATCTGTGGCCAAATACACTCTCTTTTTATCCACTTGCATCCTGCGAGCAAGAAGCTGAAAATGTTCTTCAACATGTACCATGTACTCCTCGATGGGATGGAAGGCTGCTTCTGTCCCCACTTTGTCTGTACGTCTGACGTGGACTCTGGGTAGTGGTGGGGAGCAAAGAGAGAAAGTCAGATTCTGCTGATAATGTTCCCATCTACTGCATGCTCTATTCATAGTAGTCTTATGGACATTTAAAAGCAATTTTTCTTTCGTTTTCACCATTTAAAAAATGAAACAAATATATTTTTTTTTGGAATTCAAACACATATATTCTAAATATATTTGCATATTAACACAATACAAGGGGGAATTAAAAAATAAGTAAAGCCTTGAAGAATGCTTTTTCATAAAGTAATTGGCGTATCAGGAATAAGTGAACGATTTCAGTTAGGCTCCATACTGGGCAGCAAAATACCAACCAGCGTTCCAGAGAAAACGGTATATTTTTGACAACAAATGATACCAAGATTCACAGTTGTCATTATAGAACATTAAGCACATTGTAATGTTTTGATGCCAAGTTTTCTTTTTCTTCATTTTACCCTGTATAGCAACTGTAACTGCCAACTTGAGGAATTAAAAGTTGCCCCAGGAAAACACAGACCGACATGGATTCTTCAATCAAAGCAGGATTCAATCAAAGCAGGCAAAGCTTTTAAGGGTTTTTACTATTTATAAGTTCATGGAGCCATTCCAGTCCTTTTGTATGCATAATGAATTTCATCTCTCTCGTTTTCACTCTATCAAACACAAGCAGATGCTGATCTCATCTGTCCTATTTAAGAAAAGCTCCAAAATTGTAAAACTGGGGACAGACGTTTACATTGTCCTGCACTGAATAAGACACTGACTTCCACAATATTCTCTTCCCATCTTAGTGTTTTCAAAGTAATTTTAACAAAAATAAGAATAATAGTAATCATAGTTTGTTTTCATACATTAAAACGCTCCTTAAATTTGCCCTTTCTGTATTCCCCCATCTCCCCAAATTACTAAACCACTATTCGTATGTCAGAAAAGGAAAAAGGTAGATTTGTTTCCCTTTAGGTCAAAAAAAGGTCAGCTTTTTATTATGAATCTGGAGTGAGGGTTTGATTTCACTGGAGTTACTCAGATATCTTCATGGCTAGTCTTTTCTTTGCGTGCCAGACGATAGCGCAGATGTGAATATTATCATGTGAACACCTCTATCATCTTTTCCTTCTCAGATCCTTTCTAATCACTGCTTCTCTTAGGAAGTTGGAATTGTTCACTGTGCTTCAGAGATGAGGAAGGACAAAAATACTATTCTACTGAATTTCAATGAAAATTTTCGTGAGAAGAAATACTATTTGATACTCTGATTTCACCATGGACTTTCTTTAGCCCTAACATTTGGAACAGGGGTCAATAACTTTTATACATATGAAGACTGAGACACAAGGGAAGAAGTGGGGTGGGAGCTATGAAAATAAAAATGAAAACAAAGGAGAGCTGTAATAATAGAACAATAAAAGGAAGAAGAGCATTTGAGACAGTGGTAAAGTACTGCTAAGCAATTTTCTCAATTCTACAAGTACTCCTGAAATTAGGCTTGGATCAATAATTTGACAGAGGACCTTAATGAAATCTCTATGGAAGAATCAGAATGTTAGACCTGTGAAGGATATTAGAAGTCATTTCATTTAATGTAACGCTTTCATCTGACTCTTAAAGAAGGTGATGCTTCTGAAGACATGTCAGTGAACAAAAAGACAACATAAGACAAAGGGAGACTGGTTTCTCTTATACACGTTTCAACCCAGTCTTCACAAAAGTAAAAGTCATTTGTGTACCCCACTGATTTTCACTATTAGATATCGAGGTCTTTTGGGGCAGGGAATCTGATTTTATTTATTCCCCATTGCACCAAACACAATGAATGAATGATTGAATGAATGAATGAATGATGGGTGGACACAAAAGTCTAATTGTTTAGCATTATGTTAGTAAACCTTAAATAGCATCTAATCTAAGTTTTTTGTTTGTTTGTTTGTTTTTTAAATTTTAAACAAATGAGGAAAGGGTGGTGACTAATGAAGTCCCAGAATGATAAAACCACGTAACTTGTTAGTGGTGAAAGCTAGATGGGACACTCAGATTCTTGAATCCCAGTGCACCCCTCTTTCATTACAGCACACTACCTAATGTGCAAGTAACTTAATTGTCTGTGGTACTTCATTCTTCTATATTTAGTCAATTTTCAATACGGTGGATGGTTGATGGAAAATTAATAAGGGTTGCTTTCTGATATGTAGAACTACAGGAAATCCAAACAAAATTAAGACGGTTCTGGAACTTTGGGCAGAGATATTTTCCCTTTAACTTCCTCACCTGTAAAATAATTATCTCTGTCCATTTCACAGGACTGTGTTACAAGATTGATGAGATAATGTAGTTAAAGGTATTTTGGTAACTTACCTACTATACTGCTATCTTTCTCTATCTTTCAAAATCCTGTTCAAACAATGCAGCTATGAAGTCTTTTCTAATCCAGATGGAAATATATTTCCCCTTCCTTGACCTTTCATAATACTTTTTAAACTTCTCTCAGAGTATTTATCACATTCTACCCACACAATGTTAGTTGTGTAAGTCTCTTAACCCATACTCCATAATGAGCCACAAGGAGACATTTAAAAAAATTAATCTCTGTCCCCTACACTAGCAGGTATTCAATAAATGTCCTGCAAATAAGTGAATGAATCAACACATGTATCAGTATTAATCAATAGCTGACTTTATCACAAACAACATAAGCTACAGAATGCCTTAGTCTAGCTTACAAATCTATTTTCAAGAATTATTTAAGCATCAGTCTCTCTGAAAGGTGATAATATTTTACAGTACATTTTCCCCACAGAACTGAAATCCTTTTTAAATCCTTATATTATCATATCATCACTTTTAGGGCACATATTACTTACCTTATTTTATAGATGGAAAACTCAAAGCCCAAAACTACTATAAAGTAAGCTGGCTCAGCATTAGGGAAAAGCCAGGAATATTACCCAGTCTCTTAAACTCTTGATGCAATATTCTTTCCATTAGGCAAAGAGCATTTCCCATGGTGTGAAATCTAGCATCAGGACCCAGGAAAACTCCTCTTCCATAGCCTTTTACATATGCGTACAGGAGCACATGCTTGTGAACAAATATACTCTTTTGGGTTTTTCTTGCTCGCAGGATTTCCTGATATATCTCCCTTAACATAAACACGAGACTGAATACATATGTACATTGTAACTCCCAAGTGGGCCAAGAGATCATTTTAAATAATAATTTAACATTATCTAGTACAAACGATAGCCTTATGCTTAAAATAACTTCCAGGACAGAAAAAAAATAGAACATCGAAAAGCAAAATAATGACCAGTGGCAATTAATGAAACCTAAGAATAAGGTGCAATCGAAAAGCTATAAATACGATAGCTTCATCTCATGGCCCTGTTAGGGTAAGAGAGGAGTCATGTACAATATCCAGAATACTCCCTTTCCTCATTTCCTTGTTTCCCCAGGAAAGATAGCTAATTTCAGAAATATGGGCTTAATATATTTATTGAATGTATAAATAAAATACGTGAACAAAGGAAGAAAGTTCTCCCTGTGGCCTAAAGTGAACTCTGGAACCTGTTTTTGGGTGAAGCTATGAAAATTAAACGGTAAAGTTCACAATACTTTGTAAAGGCATATATCCCTGCTACTACATAGCACTTTATGAGGAACAAATCAGATTCTTACCCAATCACTGGATGTTTGAAGCCAAGCTTCTTGGTGGCCTCTTCTATCTCCTTTTCCAGCCAGGGTTGTGGGCGGATCAAGTATTTGACGAACTGAGACACCCACCACACTGCAGGATCACCATGCACTCGAACAAGACGGTCTGCAAGGTCTTCCGGTACAGCCAGCGGTAAATAAGGAGGACGAGGATGAAGGCTGTCTACAATGGGAAGCTCGACCACCTGAACATTTTTGTCTTTTATTTCACCTGAGAGAATATCCAAATATCATCATCATCACACTGTATTCCTCATACAACCACCATTTAACAAGAACTCACTCTAGGTGTATCACCTTCATAGAAACTTCTAATGAAGTATTATAATTTTCACTTTACACAGGCAGTTAAGTAACTTTGCCCAAGGTGTTAGTGCAAAAGTGACAGCTGAATTTCACATTCTGGCTGGTGTGCCTCTCAAGTCCATAGTCTTCTTTTCATACCCCAGATAAAGATGGTATCCAGCACTCAAAGTATCTAATCAGAGAATAACCATGTTGCCAGTGGACAAAGCCAGCTAGGCAAAGTTCTGGTTTTTGTAATTGTTGTTTTTCTAATTAGACAATAGAGTGTTCTCTAAACTTCCAGCTTGTCATTACAGCAAATGGTCCTTGCATTAGTTTCATGACAGAGCAAATGACTCTAGAGATACCTAAAGATTACAATTATAAGAGAAGACTCTTTATCTTTTGAAGAAAAAAAAATTAGGTAATTCTAAAGTCTTTTTTTTCTTGGCCAAAGTAGACCTATTATGTTCTCAATTATGATAATAGAATCTGTGTTTACCTGGATACTTTAAAGTTAGAACAGAGATTAGATGCCAATTTTTGTAGATGATGATTAGTTTCAGAATCCAGCTACTACATATCATTAGTGTTACAAATATACCATTAATGTTCGTGTTTCCCCGAAAATAAGACCCAGCCGGACTATCATCTCTAATGTGTCTTTTGGAGCAAAAATTAATATAAGACCCGGTATTATATTATATTATATTATATTATATTATATTATATTATATTATATTATATTACATAAGACCCGGTATAGTATATTACATTATATTATATTTATTATACATATTATATTACTTTATATTATATTATACCCAGTATATTATATTATATTATTATATTACATTATACATTATACATATAATTGATTCTTAGAATAATATTACATTATACATCTAATATGATACATTATTATATTATATTACATTACATTATATTTATTATACTATAGACCGGGTCTTATATTATCGTAAAATAAGACCGGCTCTTATATTAATTTTTGCTCCAAAAGACGTATTAGAGCTGCTGGTCTGGCTAGGTCTGATTTTCGGGGAAACACAGTATTAATTCTATAATGCAATAAGAACAAACCAATATGTGATAGCCAACATCCCTAAAGTTTACTTTCCATATTAAAGACCACGTAACAATAACTAGAAGACACAAAGACACCCGGCAGAGATTTCACAAATATAAAATGTGCAGAATTAAATTTTCAATAACAGAAAATATTAAACTGAACATACAAAATAACTCCAGTAAAGGTGTTGTCATTGTGCATAATAAATTAGAATCACAGTTAGTCAATGGACCATTAAAGAAGGTAGTTGTAGAGAATAAACCTACAATACATTTAAAATGTATCCACCAGAATGAAACACAATCCTCAAATTCTGTTTTTCTGCATATATGCAAAATGTTTTAAAATAAATTACATGATCTGGGAATATAATCACTCAAACCAAATGCAGTTATTAGAAAGTCAGTTGGTATAACTAGGAATTAAAAACGTCTGGTTAATATATTTTTTCTCTGATATGTAAAACTCATTTCAGGATTCTTAGAACAAAGCCCTTGAAACATGACATTTGCTGCATGAATAAATAGGAATTAAAAAACTTACCACCAGTACTGCAGTTCATCTAGGGTGCCAGTTAAGAAAGAGTTGGGCAACTTTATCAGATGAGAAACTGTAATTAAGAGTGTTTGGGAAAAAGGGAGCTGCATTTTAAATTAAACTCTAATAGTCTCCCTAAGGCCAGGAAAATTGGGTGCTTTCCCTGACGTGGATGATAAGAGAATTACTACATGAATTAGAAAACAAGGAAGGGAGAGAGGTAGTTCTTTTTTATAAAAAACAAAGAGAGAAATAAAGGAAGACCCTACCCTCTCATATATGACCATAAACAAAAGCAAAATTAGTAGGGCTACCTTCCTTTTGTGATTCCTTCCTAACAAGGTTATTCTAAATGTTCCATGTAACTAGCTCCAAACTGTACTTACATGTAAGTATCACCCTCTGATTGCCCCAAGGCATCTTCTTTAAAACTAGCCCTACTGACAGCTTTCAGAAACAAAACTATGCCTATACCTTCAAGACAGAGAACTCAAGTTTATTTTTGTTGATTTTTTTTGATTTATTCACTTGTTCTGATATTAATTGAATACTACTATGTGCCAAATACTGTTATGAGGCACAGTATATAGTGATGACATGGCTCTTGTTCTCCAAAATTTCCAGCTCAAAAACCTCACCCAGAACTAGACTGTTTCCAGGGAAGGAAAAATAAAATATCATCACCAACAAATATGCTACCAAAAAAATATCAATATTACAGTGCCTAGTAAAATATGAAGAAAAGAGTATCTATATTTGTAAATGGGAAAAAAGTGGCATAGAATAAAAGGTTAACTTCCTTAATAATGACATATTTCAAAATGAAAGAAAATAACATAGTACATGCTATGTTAGGTCCCTTCTTTTACTTAGTTTGCCATGTCACATCTTTTATTCTATTGGAATACACATTCAAAAAAATTTAAATCTGGAATAGATCCTAGAGATAATCTTATTCAGTGTTTCTAAAACTTTAGTCATTTACATACCACCTTTATAACTTTTACCACATCCATCTGCACTATTTAATGTTTTAAAATTTCACTTTTCAAAACTTAAATGAATTTATTTTATAGATGGTAGTTATAAATATAACTTCATTGAAAACAAAACCATGTTATTAAATTCTAGTACATAGATACTGTTGCTTATTAAAGGGCTCTGAGCTCAAGCCAGCTTGCTATTAAAAAGATTATTAGTGAAGTTTTAACGGGTGATAATTGCTTTTCCCTTACATCTCCTATGAGTTTGAAACGAAATGAGAAACAGAAAGAGGAATAAAATGACAACTTAAATACCAGCTTGATTACCAATAAGGATGAATTGGAGAATAGGGATTTTTTGGGGGTTTTTGGCCTCATGGGTTTCCTTCTAGTTCCCACCCAGTCCTAAGCGGAGTCTGTCAGCCAAGGCCTACTCCAAGGTGGAGGAGGAGACACATGTACTCTGAGAATGGGCCACACCATGGAGAAGCCAGAAAGACCTGTGCCTCACGTGTTTGGCTCCTCCTCCCAGACTCACCAATTGTGTAACACATTCCTTTCCTTGCAAGTGGAAGGGAAATGAGGTAGACAGAAAGAGAAAAAAACCACTTCTGTACTTTCCCTTTCTAAGGAATGTAATTTATTTCCTTTGTATGGAAACTCTTGAAGAACGAAGGAGTCACAGTACCCACCCCTGCCCACCTCCACCCTCACCCCCAAACAATTACCCCGTATTAAAGAACTATTAAAGATATCTTGATATCAAATAGAGACTTTATCTTTGGCATAATCAGAAAGACTGAAAAAGAAATAACTTTCTCAACTATGTGTGATTCAATGTTTGTTTTAATGTTTTATCAGGAAACTGCCTGAAATTATCTCATATGTCAGCTAGAATCATCTCTAGTAATCTGGTGTAAGTTTCAGTTTGGGAAACACAGATTTAAACTCCCTCATTTTACAGAGGAAACAAACTAAGAGAGGTTAAATGAACTTCTTAAAGATAATACAGCTAATAAAATGGCTAGGATCAGACTCTAGTGTTTACTCCATGACTTATATGACATTCTGCTTTCTGGAACATATATATTTATTTAATTCATTTAAGTATGGCCCATTTGATCCGTCAGAGTGTCCTGCCATTCTATTAAGACTTTAGTGTTGGGGGGCAAAAAAAAAAAAAGCACTGCATCAACCTTCCATCAAGAGAGTAAGTCATACATAAGTCAACACTAGCCATTTGAAAAGAAAGTAGCCTGGGCATTACACAATTGACTACCCAGTTCAACTGGAATTGATATGATCATTACCGATTATTTCAGGGACTCATTTTCAAGACTACCTCCTCTTGTTGATAATTCTGTTTTATAAGGTCATTCTCTTTGCTAAGGGTAGATAAGACTCAAAAGGCTTGTTAGTGCTCTCTTCCAGGAGCATACATGGCTCTTTGAAAGGGAGGATCTCCACAGCTGCATGCGAGTACCTACAGAGAAGCCCTCCTCCTTACCAGTCAATTCATTACAGCCCCATTTAAAAGCATTACTCTGTCATCATTCCCTGTGAGTAAGACAGAGAAGAGACACTAGCCCTGGAGCTAGTCAATTAGTTATTAGTCTTCAGTAGACTCAAGAGAAAGGACTTGGGAAGCTTAACATCCACCATGAATGAATAGGTTCCGTTATAATGAAAAATGTCTCAAGGGTGGAAAAGATTGTGGGTCCCAGTCCACAGATTTCTTCTGTATTTACTGTCTTGTTTCTTCGGTTGCTACTAAGCACTTTAGTTGCTATCACTCTGATTTGTGAAAGAAGCAAAAACTCAAGAAGGGGAACTCTCCTGAAGACAGAACCCAGAGCTCAGAATGGTCAAGGAAAAGAGGTATGGAATAGGGTTGCCAGTTGAGAAAATCTCCAGAAGGACATAATTACCTCGAACTTAAATTTCCCTTGGGGGATGAGGGGATTATGAGCAACTTTTTGGCACTGCCAACTCAGAAAAGCTGTCTGCTTTCTGAACTGAAGCCTCTTACAGAAGTTTCCCTCAATCCCCGCATAGGTCCAGACATCCCCCAAACAGGTACAGAGGGGTAGAATGAGGTTTTAATTCCCTTCCTAAGAGTTGCCTTGAATGGTTGTGGTGCTAGGTGCCATCATGCCCAACAGCCATTCCAAGGACTGTGCCAACTACTGAGACTCATAGCCCTATTTGAGGCTAGAGCAGGGAGAGACATAAACAAAATATAGCAAGACAAATGCCATGACTGTAGTGCATAGTGATTATGAGTATGGGGTTTGGAATCACAAAAATTGGTGTTCAAATCCTCTCTCCATCACTATCAGTTGTGTTACCCTGAATAAGTTTCTTCATCTGAAAAATGGCATTGATAATAGCACCTTACTCATCTGTAAAATGGGATTAATAATAGTCTCTTGCTCATCGAGTTATTCTAAGGTCGAAATACGGCACAGAGAAAGGTCAGCACGATGTCTGATGCATAATAATTCTAAAAAAAAAAATGTTAGTTCTTTATCCTGGGATCAGTTCTGCTGAACAGTTCTCAAGAAGCTGGCTCTAGTTTGGTCCAGGAAGAGATTATTTGCCAAAATATCGCATTCTCTGAAAAATGCATCATTTCAGTGAGACAAAGATATGTTCCCAAATATTTTAGATATAAGGAGATATAAGATATACACCCAAAGTAAATCTTATTCATACTGTTCACCATAGGCAATAGAATGATGAGCAGCTTTTATTTTTTTTTCAAAATATTCAACAAATGTCCAAACTGAAGAGCAGCAACTCCAAGCTATCTGAAAGTTCTCACAGAATTATCATCACTAACATGATGAAAACCCTATTCTAACTTGAAGTACAGAACAGCAGTCAGGGGTCTAACCTAGTATGACTTCCCCTCCTATTGCAGCAAACAATTTGTATCCTTAAGTGATATCCACAAAGTCTATCTGGACTTCTGGGCTTTACATTTTCTTTAACTCTGTGTGGTCAAATATGATGCTGACTAAATTCTCACTAAACTCTCTGAGACTTGTTAGAGGAGACAAGAATAAAAACATATCAAGATCTAAAGTTAACTATTAATAGCTGTGAAACCTCTAGAGGCATGGGGGAGTTTTCTTGATTTTATGGCCATTAAAAAAAAATCACAGAAATGTGTGAGGTCTGTTCTTTGGAATTTTAAAAATGATGACATTGGTATTATATCCTCATTTAACGAGTGGACTCTGTCTTCATTTAAAGTATGGAGGGAAGCCACACTATTGAAAAGAGAACATCTGGGAGACTCTCCTTTTGTTTTCCAACTACGGCGGCTGATGGAGGTATGTTTTGAACTTGAATGAGCAACTGTCGCCTGCCACATGAATTCCATCACTGCTCCACTTAAGCAACAACTCAAAAGACTGTTGTTACTGCCAGTGTGAAGCCTTCAACCAATTGAGTGAAAAGTTCTAAATTCAGTCATATGACACAGTGCAGAGTTAGCAACACTCGTCAGAATTAGCACATCGCACTGCGGGAACGGTGGTGTGGCATTCTTATGAGGGGCTTGCTGCTTTTACTAGAAAGAAATGCCTTGCAAAAGCAACTAGACTCGTGGTTCACTGACCTCAATGATACTCTGACAGACTTAACACTAGAAAGGGACTAAAAGAATGACAAATGGAAAATATGTGGTATCTTAGTGAGTTACGCAGACCAGGGTAAGGCAGGCAGGACCGCGTCAAAAGAAAAAGACAGAAAAGATTTGCTTTACGACACAGAAGGCTCCCTGAAGTCATTCTTAATGTTTCTGAAACAAATTTATTCATTTAACTTTTATATACATATATCTGTTACTTTGCTAAAAAGTTCCATACGGTCCTCTGACAGCTTGCTCTTAAAAGGGATACTGCCAAGTTTCTTTGATGATTCAGATTGCATAGGCCCTAGAACTCCATGGCTGGAGGTTTGAGGGAGTTTGTTGTTCAATAATTTAGTGCTTTCTCTTAACTTAGAACTTCCTTCCAACCCAAAGGATCCCAAAGAATCCTAGAATAGCTTATCTTCTTGGCAAAAAACAAGAGAAGAGAGAAATGGAAATCAGTGGAAAGACAAGACTTAATTTCATCAAATTTACTAAAGAGCCCACTCCCAACCTCTCTTCTCCCATTCTCATGAACAGTTACAACCCCACTTTCATATTCCTCTTATTCTTTGTCACATGTAGTGTCTCCTTGAAATAAACAGCCAGGAGGAAAGACTCAAGGTAATAAATGGCCTTTTATTTCTTGAGAATTCCTGAAAGTGGTGACTGATGTGCAATGTGCCCTCAGGATCTCACAGGACAGAGCTGCCAGTTGGCATATGCTGCATTCCCTTCTGCTTTGGGGGAATTTTATAGCTGACTCTGTGATTAGCACAGAGAGTCTGGAGTGCAAGGTTTCATGTTGGATTTACAGCTACTTGTAATTTCTCTAGTAAGCTATCCAATTATATTAAATCGGGAAGGCCTAATTTGGGTTTTCTGATGATAGGGTAATGGTCAATCCTAAAACACTAAGATACAAGAATTATAACAAGAAATTCTAGCTATGCTATGAGAGGAAAAAAAGACAGAGTCATGTTGAAAGAAGGAAATAATAACAAAACAGTTAAGACTATTGTGGGATGTGAGGAAAGAAGACAACTTAACCAAGTGTAGCACCTTGCTAAAGAAAGCACTATACAAAATGCTAATAAAATAGACAAACAAAGGCTGGAACAGCAAATCTCCCTTGTACTGTATGCTGAATCCATCCATAAAATACTAGCAGCTTCAAAAGTCATCCTCCATCATTCCCATCTTTAACTCTGGCTGCCATCTCAGACTGCAGAATATGTCTTCTTCACCAGCTTCCTCCTTTTCCACCTTGGAGTATGGCTTTATGTGCCAACCACAGCTCCTAATGTCACTGCTGCTGCCAGTCTGGTATAAGTCACCTGACTCCCCCTTTCTCCTCTTCTGGCTTTTGTTACATCTCTAGAAAGAGAGCAAATACTTTACAATCTATAGCCTCGGGTGGCATAGCTAAAATACTGTAAAGACATTACTCAAAAAAATGGCTACATTTTACCCTTTTTGGTTTAATTGGGGAAAGGGTAGGGGATGTCCGTAAATGAAGAAAAAGAACTTTGAGGCAAAAGGCACGAAACCTTAACTAATGGAGCATGAAAAAGCGGGGAGGGGAGGACACATGTAGCAAACAGAGCAAGGAGGAGATGTCTGAGACGGTGAGAAGCTGTCTTTTGCTTGTTAATGCTTTAAAAAGATAATACATTGTACAGATTTGATGCTTCACACTATGGTTCCCATGACATTTTTTATTTATGCTTAAAACAGGGACAGCACCACCCCACCCTTTTAGAACCTGGACTAAAATTTGCAAAGAAATACTTCTGTCACTCCCTTGCGAAGAAGTTTATCTACTGTTTCTCAACATATGCACCATATTTTTTTAACCTGTAGTCAGTGATCTATCAGTAGGCCACAAAGTCTGACTATGGTAGATCTCCAAATCAGAGGCCATCATCTTACCACGATCCAAATCATAAAGATTCTGGCAGGGATGAGAATCCAGAGACTGTTCTTTCCATATGCTTTACTCCTTCTCAATGAGCCATGTTATAAGCCACTTTTAAAATAGTTTCTGCACCCACCCCCTCCTGTCCCAACTCCCTATAAGCAACGTTAAGTAAGAGCTAACATTTATTGAGCACCAACTATATGCCAAGTACTACATTAAATGTTTTCCATACATTATCCCAATTAATCCACAAAGTCTTTACGAGCCAAATATTCTCTGATTTCCATTTTACAGATGAAGTCAGTAACTTGTTCAAGGTCATGCAACTAGCAGTCAGAAACAGGAGTTGAACCCAGACATTCTGATTCGAGTCTAGTAGGTACCTCCATCCCTGCTCTATTAACTTAAAGTTTCAGAAGAAGACAAAGTCCAGATCTCTCTCTACAGTGCACACTAAATGGTTAAGAATTAATAATACCTTCACAATTTGACTGTAAAGACAGAATGTGAATTAGCCAACCTATGACAGTATTATTTCCTAATAATTATATAATAAGCTCTCCATGAAGGAAAAATAGCCTACTTCAGGACAAAGAAAAAATCCAGAAGCAAAGTTATCATAGAGATTTATTAAAGTTATAAATCACTCTCCCTATTATCTATTTATATACTTATTTTCAACTTTCAAACATTAAAGCAAAAATACTTTGCAATCTGAAATACTTCTGTCCTTAAAAAATATTTCCTCCTTTAATTTCTTTAGTGGTATAGTTAGGAATAAAAATAAATTTCAATTTATTCATGAAAAACTTATAAATTAAAATATCTACTCCTGATTATATAATCCAAAATTCAGGGTATAATAATTGATGGTATCCAAAATGAATCACACAATAATTACAAGTATTTTATATTTTAAGAAACAAATTTCAACCTTGATTATTATAATAATTAACTTTATTTGTGTTAGTGGAATTTCTAAAAGATTTTTAAAAATCACAGAAAGGACTTTTAGAGGTGATACAAAGTAATGTTTAAGTTAATTCAATAGATTACTAAACTGAATATACATGAATGGGGATGATCACAATTGTGCTTATATATGAATAATTTATTCATAAATTGTGCAATTTAACTACTGTATCTCAAAAATAAAGAGAAATATTACTTAAGAGGATGGAGATCTTCCAAATGATATGCTGATTTTCTTCTACCTAAAAGGATGAGAGCCGAGAGGAGATATGTTCGAAGTCTATAAAATCAAGAAAGATTTAGACAAGGTGTCCAAGAACGTGTTCACCAAATCTGAGAATTAGGGACCTTTCGTTGCTACTTGAAAGAAGTACTTTAAGAATAAATAAAATAAAGCCTAATTTTACACAATAGGAAGAATTCTTACAGAACTCATTATCCCAAAAGAAGGTAAAAGATAGAAATTATATGTTTGGGGGGAAATATGCATGTTTAGACCTTGACATCATGTATGGTAACTCTAAGTCCCATAAAATGTCACTGAGAACTACTGTTAAATCAGAGCACAGAACTGAGTGAATCAGTGATATGACCCAAAATGCCCTTCTTAGGCTTCAATGCACAAGCAACATATACGATGAGATAATAAGACTATATTACATTTTGGCTCTAAAGGATGCTTTTTCTTTGTGTACCAACAAACCATCATTCCTTTTCCTTGCAGTATGAAGATAAGAAGTAGATATAACATATAAACAAGAAAAGAATAAGAGGAGGAAAACGGAATATTACTTATGCCTGCTGATAACTGCTTGCTTGGTTATAGCAGAATATAAAGCTCATAAAATAAAGGATATTGGAGTTCTGAAGCTAGTACTACATAGTTAATTAGTACTACATAGTTATGTTTTTTTGTTAGAATAAAACTTGTATATGACTATTTCCTTTCAGTAATATTAAACACCAAAAAATATTTATTGAGAACTGTTTTAGTCAAGGATCACTGGTTGCAAGAAATAGAAACCTAGTCAAATTAGTTCAAGTGAAAAATTACTGAAAGAATACAGGGATGTGCCAAGAAACAAAGAGCAGGAAGTACAACTGTATCCTATAAGACATGGGAAACCTTCAATTCTTACCGTCTCTCTGTGGCCACCTGGTCTGTGCAGGTCAGCTATACTCTCCTTTCTGCAAACTGACTTCTCTATGGGCTCAGGGCCCATCTTGGAAACATCAGCTTCAGTCTAGAGGATTTTACAACTCAGTCTCACCCTCATGAAAGCTAGAGTCTCTATCTTATAATAATACTAACATTTACTGAGACCATTGGCTAAGTACTACCCTAAACACTTATAAATATTATTTCTTTTAGTTACTAAAATGACTCTATAGGGCAAGTACTCTTATAGACGATCAGTGAAGGAATTAGAATCCAAATCCATCAGACTCCAGTTGGATTAGATTACCTCTCAACAGGGAATCTTAGTGACACCGCTCAGCCTAAAGGATTAGTTTCCCAGGGTCAGGTAATCAATCACCTTGCCTATCTATACAGCTGTGAATAAACGCGCGCGTGTGTAAGTGTCTTTGCAGGAGGGAAGGAGAGGTGACATGACATACACAAGACAGCAAGGGCTGTAGTCCCCAAATAGATGCTATTAGATGTTGTGGGGAGTTGATAACTGGTGTATAGAAAACCTTGGCTTTCAGAAATTTAAAATTTTAGAATTTTAACTCTCAGAACATAAGGCAATTTTAAGAACCATCCATGTGTGTCTCTGTCACTGTATTTACCAAGTTGTATTATAATTATGTTTTTGTGTATATTTGTTTCCCCCACAAGTCTGGAATGAGGATATAAACCTGAACCTAGTCATCCTGTTACCTCAGCAACTACAACTATCCCAGCCACACAGAAATCACAAAATAAGTGTTTAATTGAATGAATATATAAAATACTGTAATTAACTGGATGCCAGTCTTCTGCAGGAAATAATCACTTAGTAGGTGAGCCCACCTACTCATTCAGCATCACAATCACAATATTATGGGTAAATTTTGAGAATATCACCAGTTTTACTGCTTTAAGATGCAAAATAGCCAATACTACTCAGGTATCACCTTTATTTAAGAACTTCTTCCAGTGTCGTAGATAACAAATACCTGGAAAATAGTATATAATTACTTGCTAAGTAAGCTACATCTGTATAACACCTCGATTGTTCTTGTTGCTTCAAAAAGTACTTCAGAAGTATAGTCATTCTGCCTTGGATCCACCAACCAGTTTTTAACTCTATACTACCTCAAGAGGATATGACAGGAAAGAAGATAATATTCATGCTTTTATTACTTTGTTATGATTTCACTGTACACTTTTCCAGGGACCTGAATCTATTTTCCTGGGCTTAAAAAATTATCTTTGAGAGTGATAAACACTATAGAAGCTATTTTTGTTATTTCTAGTTAATTTTTACCTGATGTACAGAGTCTGATGAAATTGAAAATTTTAATGCTAGGCACGGTTTAGAAGTGTTTGTTTTATTGATAGAACAAAATCTGTCCCTTCATTCAGAATTTTACAGGTTTCACACTGTATATTAATTTGAAGTAGATAATGAAATTAATTTTTAACAACCTCTCTTAGACTATTTCTATATATAACATACACTATAAAACAAATTAAACATTATTTAAAACTAACATTTTCTTATCTTATTGCTTTTTATGATCATTGCCATTATTATAATAAAACATATACTGTTTTCATTTTCAGAGAATTTTCACGTATTAGTTCAGTGTATTTGCAACATAGCT
Source organism: Rhinolophus ferrumequinum (assembly GCF_004115265.2). Taxonomy (NCBI): domain Eukaryota; kingdom Metazoa; phylum Chordata; class Mammalia; order Chiroptera; family Rhinolophidae; genus Rhinolophus; species Rhinolophus ferrumequinum. The sequence continues at coordinate 30,530,036 of NC_046289.1, forward strand.
CTATTCTTCTTCAGGCCTTCCTTCAAGGGAAACTATTTTACCAGAGCCTACAGTACTGAGGTTTTACCAAAGCCTAACCAACCTGAGGGAGAGATATACCCATCTCAGATTCACAAAAAGACAGACCTAATCACAGGACAGTAGAATACTTCCCTTTCCCCATCCATACCACCATATCAACAGGGCTACTGAGTAATAGCAAAGGATTACCGCTTACAGAACTGCCTATTTGGGGCGGCCGGATGGCTCAGTTGGTGGGCTCTCAAACAAGGTTGCCGGTTCAATTCCCAGCCATGGGATGGTGAGCTGTGCCCCCTGCAACTAAAGATTGAAAACAGCGATTGGATTTGGAGGTGAGCTGCGCCCTCCATAGTTGGATTGAGGGATGACTTGGAGCTGATGGGCCCTGGAGAAACACACTGTTCCCCAATATTCCCCAATTAAAAAAAAAAAAAAAAGAACTGCCTATTTAAGGAGTCTTCAAGAAAACCTAAAAACAAGGGAGACAAAAACAAAGATACTAGAGGTAAATTTAATATCTGATACCATGGCTACAGCTAACAGTTAACATAGCCTAACTCCTAGCCAGATAAACATAAAACCTGACACTAAAAGTCCACCTACTTCACTTTTGTTTTTGTTTTGTTTTTTACCCAATATAGCAAATCCAGCTTTCAACAAAAAATTACAAGATATGCCAAAAGATGAAAAATACAGATTGTAAGCATACAGCAACTATAAGATCCAGACTCATATATAGCAGAGATTTTGGAATTATCAGACTGGGAATTTAAAGTAACTATGATTAATATGTTAAGGACACTAATGAAAAAAGTGGACAACATGCAAGAAGAGATGAGTAATGTGTGCAAAGAGATGAAAACTCTAAGAAAGAATCAAAAGGAAATGCCAGAAATGAAAAACACTATGCTAGAAATGAAAAATGCCTTTGATGGGCTTATTAATAGACTGAATATGACCAAGGAAAGAATCAGTATCAAAATCTGATAAAGGATTTATATCCAAAATATAAAAAGTGTTCTTAAAACTCAACAATAAGAAAATAACCCTATTATAACATGGGAAAAAGATAGGGAAACCCCACCAAAAAAGACATACAGATGGCAAATAAGCATATGATAATCAACATTATAGATCATCAGTGAGTTGCAAATGGAAACAAGGTATCACTACGTGCCTATTAGAATGGCTAAAATCTACAACAGTGACACCACCAAATGCTGAAAGGATGTGGAGCAACAGGAACTCTCATTTATTGCTGATGAGAATGTAAAATGACACAGCTATTCCTATGGACTGAATGTTTGTGTCCTCCCAAAATTTATATGTTGGAGCCCTACCCATGTGATGACATTGAGAGGTGGGGCCTTTGGGAGATAATTAGGTTTAGGTGAGGAAATGAGGGCAGGGCCCCCATGATGGGAATAGAGAAGAGACACCAGAGCGTCCTCATTCTATCATGTGAGGATACAGCAAGAAGGTGGCTGCATGGAAGCCAGGAAAAGGTCCTCACCAAGAACCGAATTTGCTGACACACTGATTTTGGACTTCTCAGCGTCCAGAGCTGTGAAAAATAATGTCTGTTGTTTAACCCACCCAGTCTATGGTATTTTGTTATGCAGGCCAAGCAGACTACAACAGCCACTTTAGAAGGCAGTTTGGCAGTTTCTTACAAAGCTAAACATAGTCTTACCATATAATCCAGCAATCCCTCTCTTGGGTATTTACCCAAATGAATTGAAAATTTATACCTATGCAAAACCTGCATATAAATGTTTATACTAGCTTTATTCATAATTGATAAAAACTGAAAGCAACCAAGATGTCTTACAATAGGCGAATAGATAAACAACTGTGGTCCATCCACACAACATTATTCAGCAATAAAAAGAAATGAGCTGTCAAGCCACAAAAAGACATGGAGAAACTATTTTTTAAACAGCAGTCAGTCAGAAAAGACTCCATAATGTATGATTCAAATTATACGACATTCTGGAAAATGCAAAATTATGAAGACAGATTAAGATTAGTGACTGCCAGGGGTTGGGAGTTAGGGTAGGGGTGAATAGGGGTGAACATTGGATTTTTCAGTGCAGTGGAACTACTCTGTATGCTTATATAATGGTAGATACAAGACATTATGCATTTGGCAAAACCCATAGAATTATATAACACAAAGACTGAACCCTAATGTAAACTACCGGTATGAACTTCAGTTAATAATAATGTACCAATATCAGTTCATTGATTGTAACAAATGTACCACACCAATGCAGGTGCTATTAATTGGGGGGGAGGAGAAAGGAGGAAGGAGGAGAGATGGAGGGAGTATATGGGAACTCTGCTTTCTAACACATTTTCCTAAACCTAAAACTGCTCTAAGAAATAAAGTCTATTAATTAAAAAAGACTTCAAGAATACACATACACATATATACTTTTAAGTAGTGTTTTTATTTTGTTACATTTTCTACACTTTCTGGTTTTTTTAGCAATAGGTGTCCGTTGCTTTATATTTAAAAAATTATTTAAAAATAACTATGACAAATATAATGAATAAATTTGGTATTAACATAATAATATGATCCAGATGAAATTAAATCCAGAAAAGTGTGATCTCTGAAAATGTTGTGCAGTTAACGTTATCTCTAATCCTTCCTTGTCTTGTCATATATTAATTAAAAATCATGCTACCCCTCCCCCAGTTGTTTTCTAGAGAGGGATGCTCTTTAAAAATTAAAAAAAAGGTACCTTAGAAAATGCTAAAAATTATTAATATGGCAAAAGATAAGGTGTTTTCTTTGATTGAAGAGGGAGGTAGGCCTGGAAAGGGTTTCAATGAAACCACTAACCAAACAACAAAGGCTGAACTTATCACAAATTAGAAACACAGAGTTTTCTATTAAATCAAAGGCTTTTTCAGTCCAAGTGTAAGGCTATATGGAGAAACAGCTTAAATTCAATAAAATATGAGTCACAAGTTACCTGATACCTCTCTCCTGGGAAGAAACTTGTTCTATCTGAATGTATTTAATTTCTACTTCAGTGTAGATATTTTCAAGTTCACAACGGTAAGAATTTTCTGGTCAATATTGATATAAAGATTATAATTTGATATAAGTGGAAATGTAGCCTTTTCACAGTCCTCTTTCTTTTATACCAAACATACATAACATTTGCCCTCTTAAATGTTTCTTACACTTTGCTAATTGGTGAGATTTTAAGGCTTAAAAGAAATCAAAATGATATATAATCAAGCCCCTTTCCCTATTTATTGTCTCCAGACTGCTGTTAGCAAAACAAAAACAACTCTTAAAATTAACAACATTACTACAATATTTATTGAAATGGCTTTGGTGTAATAATATCTCATATCCATTAACAGGCCTCAACTTTTCACTTAAGCCCATCTAAGTAGCTTGATCAGGTTCCATTATAATAATGTGTGCTTTCTTTCATTCCAGTATGACACAGCACAGAGATTTATTTCATATTGAACTTTAAAAAAAAAAAAAGGATTCAAGAACAGGTGTCTCAGGCTAGATTTGGAACTGCATAAGTGAGATTTGTGTTAGGGGATGATAAGAAAATATTTAAAATTTTAATTGAAGAATGCCAGGCACCAGAGGAAATAGTATGCAATTTTTAAAAATGCTAAATAAAGCCAGCTGTCAAAAAGGGCAAGCTTGCTGGTGGTTACAGCTGTTCACCATCATGCAACAATACACAACAGCTCTCTGTTGAGGTGTGTCTCACCCATACGGTGGACTGTAGCCTCCTCACACCATTTCCATATCCTGGGGTTCAGTTACCATAGCATGGGCATAAAACTATTCAAAGTGAAAGAAAAGTGGTTTTTTTGGCTATCTGCTGTTTTAAATTATCTACAATTATATCTCTTTTAGTTAATTTAGGAGAGAGTTAACTGCATCATTCTTACTGTTCTATGCAATGGCTACTGAGAAAAAGTGAATTCATCTTATTAGTACTGTTAGGAAAAAATGTGTCCAAATCTCTTTTTTGAATTGAGATGTTGAGTGGCAGGCTACAAAAAGGTGTTGTCTCACATTCCAATGACAAAAGAGATTGTAAACTGATGACTAAAGAAATACAAAAAACAGTTGGCGCTTTTACTTTCTCCTTATTTCTGGTAGTCACTAACCTAACCATAGAAAGGAGGAAGAACAGGAGAAAGAGCAATGGCCTTAAAAATCCACAAACTAAACCGTCTTTTTCTGCAAGTATCTCATACCTGTTGTCCCTGATACAAAATAGTAGTTGATGAATCTAAACTAAACTAATTAAACATAAAACTGGATAACAACATCTTATGTTCTACTAAAAAGCAATAGCTTTAAAATGCTAATTTGCCCTTGACAGTAAATAATTCCGTCAATCACTGTGGAACAATTTCTTTCCCAGTTATTTTTAAAGAATGACATGGCTAGATAGAGGGTTCAGGCGATTTTTTAGGCACAGTGCAAAGACTGCATTCCAGTCTTCTCCAAATGATTCTTTTCCCCCTTTTTCCTTTAATCTGCTCGGCATACTCTAAAGATTTAGGCAATTCATTTCAATGAGACAGAACACCAAGGTGGTCTCTAAAAAAAGGTATGGCAAATGCATTAACTTACAGAAGTATTTCCTTATGCATTTGTGGCCACTTAGTTTTTATTCAATTACATAGATAATTCCACTACTAAAATAGAGAGGAATATGTATAAATAAATAGTTAAGAGCATATTACAGTTTCTATAGTAAAACACATACAAATATTCGTCTTTGTCTTAAAGAAGTGAAAATGACATTAAATATACGTTTTTATATAAAATCAATGCCAAACAATATATCTGCACCAACACAGAACACAGAAACTAAAATTACTATTCATCAGTAATGCATATTTCTTTTCAGGCTAAGAAAAATGTTCAGAAAAAGAGATTTCATTTAATCAAATGAGAAACATTTAATTTAAATTATATATCCACAGCAGACCGAGGAACAGTGATTTGTCCATATGTACATTAATTAGTTCAATAATCACATAGTAATTAATGATATTCAGAAAAAGATATAGCTAAAAGCTACTACCAGATTTTTAAAAATGTCATGAATATAGACACAACATTTATTACTCATACAATGGATGCTGGTCTGCACAAACTACAAAATTAGGGAATCTTTATGCCTCCCCTGCCTTTATTTTTGGTGTTTGGAATATTGTTCAATTGACATGGAGTAATTTATCCTTTTCTTTTTTTGAGAAAAATTCCTTCATATCCAACCATTTCATTAATTATTTAACTGTCATATTCTAAATTATCTTAGCAGAAAATGCATCTCCCAATGTAGTTTAATACTTTCTTGTGTACTTAATTTAGAAAGTACAAATCTTTCAGGATGATAGTCATTGTTTATATTCTTGCCACTGTTTACAATGAAAGGTTGAGTAATAATAACAATGTCAATCCTATGTGATTTCCTCAATTCAATTAAAATTTCCTAACAAGCAATTCTATATTAACTTGACTACCATTTGCTGATATACTTCAAAAGCATGTTTGCATTTATTTACTGTTTTTCCCCCATATCATTGCTAATGTATTATAAAATTAGATGTTGGATGTCTATGAATAAGAAACCTATCACAAAAATTGCAATTACTCTGAATGTAAACATTAGTTTACAGTTTCACCTATTCAATGACAGTTAAGAATGAATATAAAATGCAAGGTTTACTTAACTAAAGCACTATCATTTCCATACTTTTACAGCTAAAAATATACTTGTACCTCAGCACCTTCTATCCGATTTGTTTTGGAGTCCCTTGAATAATATAGCATAATTAGGTATCAGACCAATTTTTTAGTCACATTTTACCAAAGGATAACTGAGAAGCAGATAGTTTCATGCTGTCTCCCACATAATTCAGCAATTCAGAGGCAGAAGAAAAAATAATGCCCAGGAGTTCTGATACTTTGGCATTACTCTAGCTAAGCTATGACAGGCACATTTTTATCATCCTCTGTCATGTACACCTAGTGTGCAGAATTCTACACCTAAGATTTCTGGTCATTTTACAGCTTTTTCAAGACAAGTTCAAATGCCATTTCTTCTCATTTGTCTGGCTGGAATCCCAAAACCTTGGGGTTCTTGCTTAAATTTTTATAAACATCACTAACCGCATTTTGCCTCATGGGATAGAAATTTTAAATGTTTGTGTTAATTTCCTATTTAGATTGGGAGCTTCTTGAGAAAAGGGACTCTGTCTTAATCATCTATACTGAGATTGGCAAACTTTTTCTGTAAAGGATCAGACAGTAAATATTTTATGCTTTACAGGCAGGCCACATATATCTCTGTCACATATTCTTTTTTTAAAGAACCCTTTAAAAATGTAGCAGGCATTACAAAATCAGGCTTTGGGGGTTAATGTTTGCTTGATCCTTGAGCATAATGTTTAAAGATCAGTTCTGAAGTCAGACTAGGGGTTTATTATTACCTCTGGAAAGTTATTTACCTATATAAAATATGGATAATGATAGCACCTACCACATAGGTTTACTGTGAATATTAAATGAGATAATATATGCAAAGTTCTTAGTCACTGTTACATAGTGAGGTTCACAAAGACTTACACAGGTGTGTCTCACGAAAACAGAGAAGTCCAAACATTTAAAAAAGGGAAGGAGGGAGAAAGAGAGAGAAAGACAGAGAGAAGGAAGGAAGGGAGGGAACTATTTTGGCTCACATAAGAAAAAAGATTCTTTATGAAAGGATTTCCTTTGGGAATCCTTTACATAGCTCCACTAGCATGTTTAAAACATGACTTGATATATAATTCAATTTATAGCAAATCTTTAAGAAACACACTTGTAACATAAAAGGTACATCAGTATTTATAAAAACACTGATACTTTTGAGACAGGTAGCAAGGCCCAGAAATCCCACAGTATATAAGAGCACCTGGATTCTATTCCTAGCTCTAGCAACCTGGCTAGGTTCTAACTAGACTTACGAGCATTTTTCAAAAACTTTTCAAATTCAATTGTTTCTACTCCATGACGACTTTGATGCTAATTATGTACTCCTACTTCCTAAATCATACCTCTTTTTATCTCTAAACTCTTTCTGCCAGAACCTTGTCTAAAAAGGGCAGAATATGTTGCTAAAAAGATTCACTCTTCACAAGAGATTTTTTTTTTTTAATCTACAATTTAGTGAAAGTGTCTCACACAGTTTGCAGAGTATCGTTTGAGATTTGGACTGGAATACAGGAGAGGTGGATTTTATGTGCTTCTTCTATTGCATTGGTCAAGTGCTTGGCACTATGTAAATAACCCAGAATATCTAGGCCCTGTTGTCATCTGGAGGCTCCCTCAAGGCAAAATAAACAGCTAAATTTAAATATGGAATGGTGCTTCTTCAAGTTTTCCACCAAAATGTTTCCAATAGCAGTAAAGGGTAAGGTAAACTCTATACTACTACTAAGGGTATGAAGGCTGGCCAAAACCAATGGGCTGAAGTTTGATGTTTCATCAAAATTTTTATTTTACACCATATATGTCCTGTTTATTATTTGCAAATAATTTAACTTACATGCCAGCAAATAAAACTGATAGAACAGGAAAACGTACCATGTTTATCCTGGCAGTTTGCAAATCTCTGTCTTGCTTTCCCCAGGTTTACTCATAAATTAATTTGAGAAGCATTTATAGGATAAATATGAAAATAAACATCTATAATTGTGTTTAAGAATGTGGGCTTACTCTGGGCAAGGCTGTTGTGTGGACAAAGTTTCAGCTCCCAATTCACATATTTTGTAACTATAAATGCGATACCATAGATCCTTTTTGTCACCTTAAGTGGGAAGCTAAAGGTAAAGGAGGTATCATAGTGAAAAGTAGTTTGAGTTCTTCTGAGACATACATATATTCTAATTGGGATATTACATTCCTGAAACCAAGATTTTTCTTTCTTTTACAGACCATGAATAGCAAAACAAAAGTCTTATATACGTTGAAAAAGTCCTATGTATCTGCAGTGATACTTGCTTAGATCAGTAATTCTCAAAGGAGTGGGGCGTAAGGCAGAGGGACCTATAATAAACTTGAAGCAGGGATAACTGGCTTTTCAACTACATATGGTACCAACTCATTCTCCAGATCTCCTCCCTGTACCACCACTCCTCTTCCCCCAAACACAGCCAGTTGTAAAATCACTAATTGCAGAGAGCTACTTTTATAGGTGGGAGTATACCTTCTATCTCTGGTGTCCTCATATAGAAAAAATATTGAGAACTGATGGAGGCGTGAGGCAGCTGCAGGGAGACTCTTTAGTCCAGAATTTTATTATGATTAAATGGTGGGTTTATTAAGCACAGAGATATTCTTGTGTCTAGAAGTTATTTCTCCTCTCTGAATCTTTTTAAATTGTTCCATTTAACTTTATAACTTTAAAAGGGAAAAACTATACATGAAGCTCTTATAAAGGCTAATTTTTATCTTAGAGTAAAAGGATAATTTTCCTGTTGTTGCAGGGTATAAGCTAATAATATATTCCATTATCATGTTTGTGTTTTAAAATTTGGAACCAAACACAGAGACAATGAAAATAAACTGTATGCAAAATCATCTTAATACCTTTTATAGTTGTTAATCATTTCCCCCTGTTATTTTAGTTCTATGAAAGTGGGTAGGGAGGCAGTTACTGTGTATCATGAGCTTTTTTAGAGCTATACTGAGGTTTAGAAGCTATAATTGCTGAAGTTCAGGAAGCTACAAACAAAAGAACTGAGATCACATATGGTAAAATTCACAGTCCAGTATCCTTTCCTCTTCCATCACATTATCCAAACAGAGAAATCAAGATGCTTTTTTCCAGCATAAGAGATCTAAAATATTTCATGTACTTATTTCAAGTTTCTATTAATTAATCACCAAAGGTTGAAAATATCACCGTAAAACTACGACATAGAAGCATATACATAGCCTATCTTACCATGTTTCCCCAAAAATAAGACCTAATCAGAAAATAAGCCCTAGCATGATTTTTCAGGATGACATCTCCTGAACATAAGCCCTAATGCGTCTTTTGGAGCAAAAATTAATGTAAGACCCAGTCTTACTTTCGGGGAAACAGTAATAGTTATATTATGCCTATAGATTCTTAACCACATTGTTAGTTTATTAATCAGTGCACCTCAGACCAGCCATTACTAAGGATATAAGCTGGTTAGAATATTTAGATGATTTCAATAAGACATCTTAGTACTTTTGTAAATGTTAAAAATAGTTTCACTGGAAAAATTTAAAGTCATAATTTAATCTGTGCTCTGATTGCTAAAGATTTTTCTTTTGACATAGGGAGATATTTGATTAAAGATATTAATGGTTAGAACTACCATGTGATCCAGCAATTGTACCTCTGGGCATATTATCTAAAGGAAACGAAATCACTATCTCGAAGAAATATCTGCATCCCCATGTTCACTGCAGTATTATTTACAATAGCCAACAAAAGGAAACAACCTAAGTGTCCATCAATGGAATGATGGTTAAAGAAAATATGATATGATATACATGCATGTATATATGTAGGTATGTATATATGTGCATGTATGTATGTATGTAGGTAAGTGTATATATATATATGCATGCATGTATGTAGGTATGTACCTATCTATCTACACACAATGCAGTATTATTTAGCCATAAGAAAGGAAATCCTGCCATTTGTGAAAACAGACTTTGAGGGCATTATGCTAAGTAAATAAGTCGGACAAATACTGTATGATTTCAGTTATATGTGGAATCTTAAAAAAAAAAAGCTCAGAGAAACAGAACAGTTTGGTGGTTGCCAGAGGCATGGAGGGTTTGGGGGTAGGGTAAAGGGTAAAGGTGGTCTAACGGCATAAACTTCCAGTTAAAAGATAACTAAGTTCTGGGGATGTAACGTACAGCATGGTGACTATAATTAACAATACTGTAGTGTATATGTGAAAGTTGCTAAGATCAAACCTTAAAAAATTCTTATCACAAGAAAAATATTTGTAAGTATGTGAAGTGATGGATTGAATTAAACTTATTGTAGTAACCTTTTCACAATATATACATACTCATATATCAAATCATTAGGTTTTACACCTTAAATTAATATAATGTTGTATGTAATTATATCTCAATAACACTGGGAAAAATTTGATAAACCATATTAGAACACTGAATTACCTTCCTATTCTCTCTACATAAAATGATAATGCAAAATTGTTGCGATATAGACATTATCCAAATTTTAAAATGCAGGAAAAACAGCCTTATAGAAGTGTTTTAGGCAATTAATTAATAAAAATATCATGTTGCTTTTTTCTGGATTTTATGAATTTGTAGTATTTGTGAGCTTTTAAAAATGTACCAAGCATGAACTCTAAAAAATATTAAAAATGAAATAAATTTTCGTAATTAAAAAAGAGTTTAATGGTTCCTAGATAACATCAAGAGCCAACTGAAAGCAATTTGATTTCTAACTTTACTGTCTAAAGCGAAAACAAAACAAAGAGCTTTGACTCTTGAATTAAAACCTGTTGGTTTTAGGGAGGAACAAAATCACACCACCATCTAAACGCAAATCCTGTAAGTGACACGTGTCTTCAAAACAAAATATTAGTTAGTCTCTCAATATTCAAACTTTACTATGAACTACTTCTAGTTTCTCCACTGACTCCATGCTTTCTTGCCTCTCTTTTCACATGTGCCCACTGACAGAAAATTCTTGTACCACATCTCTACCTGGCTGACTCCTACTCATACTTTGGGTCTTAGCTTAAAATCACTTCCTCCACAAGAATCCCTGATATGTGTTAGATATATGCTTCAGAGTACTATCCACTTTCCCATATCAAAATATATTTTAATCCTTCATTCAGTTGCTTGCCTTGTCCCTTGGCCTGCTCCTTACACGGCAGGGACTGTGCCCCTTTTCTTCATGTAGTCCGGCATGGGTCCCGGCACATAGGAAGTGCTTTTATTAAGTTATTTCTATTTTAATGCTACCTCCATGTATGGATGCCAAATAAAACTCTTTGACCAAAAGCTTTCAGAAATGGGGTATGGAGAGAAGGTAACCATACAGTTCAGATAACTAGATACAGCCAATGGCAATCTATCTAAACATGTACTTAAATCAGGCAACTCTATGGCATTAAATTTTATCACATTTATAAAACTGTTTCTTACTAGTCATTATTTTCATTAAAAACAAAGTTTTCCAATTAGATTTATTAATTAATTCAGTTAAATTTATTACGTATTTATTAACACAGTGGTAAAAAGACAAGAAGGAAAACAGCTAACGTGGTTTAACTGTTAATCTAAAGAAATATTCAATGTTTAGAATGAAAAAAAAAAGTGGAGAATTGAGTTTAAATGGTTGAGGTTCTCTATTGCTAAATCATCTGTTCAAGAGTAGTGTTTATATCAACTACAAAAGCATTTTGGAAGCTGGTTATCATACCTGTACACAACTACAACAGTTAATATATTTGAAAAAAACAAATCAATAATTAATTGTTGAAGAATACTGCAAACCATTAAATACCAAGATTCCCATTCTGAATTATCATAAAGGATCTTTTCAGAAGAATCAGGCCTATTATATGTAATAGTTTAGGTTTAGGAAAACATCTTGTGATATAGAAAAATAAATTGACCATTTTATCAACAGCTTTACAACAGACATCAATTGATGATGGGAAAGATTATTGTTATTTTCAACTGAAAGCATAATTTTTAATATTTTGCTTCACTTAACCAAATTACTTACTACAAAGGATATGGTTTCATATACAATATAAAATAATGAAGAACAACAATAGAAATCAACCTACAATAAGGTATGATTTAGCTACTGAAATGATTAGATGTGCATACTAACTCCTGTTCAAATGTGACAGATTTGAACAGGAATTACTAAATTCCACCTGCAGGCACATCATGTCAAGTGTGTATGAACAGCAATTTCATGACAGTGGCACCAAGGGAAATATCCCAAGATTCTTTGTACAAGTCAGAACAATAACAGATGTAGTTGATTTATGGCTAATTGAAGGATTAATGTCAAAGAGCTTATTAAAATTCATTCTGCTTCTTCTAATCCTAGAAATAGGTTAGTTTCTCCAAAAGGTACATACATAGATAATGTATATAAACAGAAACAGAAGTGGTTGGCAACCATACTTTTCCAAGCTTAAACATAAATCTCTTCCTTCTTTTGGCTACAAGATTAGCATCTAAATTATTTTAATTATGATGACTTCTGCGCGCATGTTGAAAATAATCACTAGTTTAAAAAATTAAAGATTTCCAAAGGGCGCACACAGTTTAATTCATTAGCATGAAGAAAAATACGTGATTTTATACAATACCTGTAGTGATAAAGGAAAGATCTATTTAATTAAAGTCATAATTCTGTGCTACCATGACAAAATGACTTCTTTAATCAGCGACTACAAATGACTAAGAAGAAAATACCATTGATAACTTTTCAGTACTGGAAATTCTATGGAAAGTTTGGAAAAAGTCTCAGGATGCGGGGAGAAAAGAGGGTGGAGATATTAAAATTAGTCGTTTTATTTAGTTTCTAGACATTTAGGAGTTTCTCTGCCTCTAATTATTATTCTGCTAGGTAAGGTGTTTGGCATGTGTCTACTGGGAAGGACTTAGACTGGAGGTAGGTAGAAGTGAATGTACTAACCAGAGTTCTGTTATTTATAAGCTGTATGATTCTGGATAAATCACTTTGTATCCATTAAGCCTTAGATTCCCACATAACAAAAGAAGGATGATTTCTCCAACCTGTTTAATTGTAACATTAAGAAATTCTGGGGGCTGGCCCGGTGGCCCAGTGGCTCAGGTGGTTGGAGCTCCCTGCTCCTAACTCCGAAGGCTGCCGGTTCAATTCACACATGGGCCAGGGGGCTCTCAACCACAAGGTTGCCGGTTTGACTCCTCAAATCCCGCAAGGGATGGTGGGCTCTGCCCCCTGCAACTAAGGTTGAACACAGCACCTTGAGCTGAGCTGCGGCTGAGCTCCCGGATGGCTCAGTTGGTTGGAGTGAGGGCTCTCAACCACAAGGTTGAGGTTTGACTCCCACAAGGGATGGTGGACTGCGTCCCCTGCAACTTCGATTGAAAGGACAACAACTTGACTTGGAAAAAACCATGGAAGTATACACTGTTCCCCAATAAAGTCCTGTTCCCCTTTCCCAATAAAATCTTTAAAAAACAAAAAAAGAAATTCTGAATGTTTCAAATTCAAGCCATTTATAATCTTCATAGCCTGTCCATACAAAATGCATCTATTCTCGTAGATACAAAGTATACAAGGAAGGATTAAAAATTAAACAAACCAAATAACTATTTATGGCACATAGCATATAGATAGACAGGGCCAAACTGTATATACTAAATTTGATAAGTCCATTGAGGCCAACTTTTCACTTTTCTGTTAACTGACTACGACCCAAAAAGTTACCCCTCTCTAGAAACAGTGAAATATAAGAACCTTGCCTTGCTGTGGCTATACACTTCTACAATCAAAGCAGCTTGGAACTTAACTAAGTCCACAAATGAAAAAGCCGCAGTGAGCATGACAGAGTTGCTTTGCCTGTATTTTCCTAATTTTAATACCTAATCTATTTGTACCACCTGTAAACTACAGAGCAGAATGGAAAATGTAACCTCAAAACTAAAGCTCTGTTAGGTTCTAGATTAAAAGGTTCATTTTAAAATTTGCAGTGAGTTACAAAGAAAAAATATGTTGATATATAGAGTAAGGCTCCTAAATCATCCTAAGGAGGACAAAATATTATCGTAGGATAATATTTTAAAATCCATATATAGGACCTTTTATACAGCAACTTAAAGCATTTTATATAAATTACCCAATTAACTTTCCTGACACTTCTGTGAGGTGTCAGATATTATCTGATATTTTCCAAAAGTGACAAAAAGAAACAAAGGAACTAAAGTTACTTTGCCAATGACATAGCTTCCTAGTCTACATTTAGTGTTTTAATTTGTGAAAAATGGTACTTATCTCCATGAGAAATTATATTAACTGAAATTCCTCAGCCTTTTTAAAAATGTTTGATTTCTCACTGGATGTGAGTGCAGAGACAGTGTATTATTTTGCTTAGCAGTTCACCTAATAACTTAGTTCAGTATCTTCCACACTGTAGGCACTCATTGTGTATTTGCTCAATGAATAAAGGCCATACATGGCAGTGAGCAATTACTAGAGCTATGTGTCAGGTGCTATGCTAAGTGCATTACACATATTATTTCATTTAATCCTACCAACAACAACTCAAAGAGGTAAGTAAGTTATTACTTCTCATTTTACTGATGAGAAAACTAAGGCATAGGTTAAAGTAACTTGCCCAACACTACCAAATGATAAAATCAGCATTTTAACAAAGGAAGCCCAGCTTCAGACCTTGCTTAAAGAGCATCGCTGTAGAAAGAACAGACTAGCAGTAAGAAACTCTTGTCTATTGCCTCTACCACCAAATCCTAGGAGAAGAGGGAAATTTCTTGCTGCTCTTTATAGAATATCTTTTACAATGTCTAATGTGGTATCTAAGTCACATTACTCATCATCAAATGTCTCCTGAATAAAATTTAAAATTGCAGCACCAAATTACGCTTCATTGTCCTTAACTGGAGATAAAGGTACTTGCACAGTCTGCCTCTGGTTCTCAAAGTGTAGGCCCTGGACCTGGAAACACTGTCAGAAATGCAAATTCTCAGACCTACTGAATCAGACATTAATGTTTTTACAAGCCTTCCAGGTGATTCTCATGCATGCTGAAGTTTGAGAACCCGAGGTCTACCTTACTTACAGGATAATTATAAGAATCAAATGAGTTCAATAATGTGGAAGCAGCCTAAAAATAATTTGGTTAATATGGCAGTTCAACCCAGAGATCTGTCATGCGGCACAAGGCTTCTTACCTGACCAGTGTCCAGTGGAGATGCCAGATCTGTCTGTGCAGGTCTCACTTACAGGTCTAAAGACAGTTTCCCATCCACCAGTAGCATAGCGCCAATTCTGAGATTCCAAGATAAGTGTTCGCTGGGTGCCATATGCGATCATGAAGCAGTAGACCACATGATGGAGTTGACAGCCATAGCCACAGCCTTTATTGATATTACACACTAGCTTCTTGGCTTTGCTGCAGTCCTTGGGATTCTGTCAGGGAGGAAGAGAAACAAAGGTGAAGATAAGCTGTACGGAAAGGCCAACTTCTCTTTATAGGTGACAAGAGCAAAAATCATATAAGCCAGTACTGATCCAGGATATTTTATAAAGCAAAGAATCTAGCTTTAAAGATTGAACGTCAAAGACTTCATTACAAATTTTATATGCATACTTAGGGAGATGTCAGTAAAAAACAATAGTTACTTTGGAAACATCACTAAACAAATGTGAAATTACACAGTTACATTTAAAAGAATACTCTTTTCCCTATCAGAACATGCAAGTGTGAACTCAACGGTGCTTACATTGAGGTGTTCATGAAGGAAGAAAAACAGTTCATTTATTCCAGCTGCACTTCAGCATTCTGAGCTGACCGTCCCTGATGAAACTCCAATCATTTGAAAGGAAAAATTAGAATTGACCTATTAATTCCATCTACCTCCAGAGTTCTAGACATTACCTACAAATTCATTATGGAAATAAAGCCACTGGGTGAAAGGATATCTGAGTTTGAGAATTACAAATTCCAGTCATGTGACTTTTTAAAACAACCAATCTTGATGAAAGCTACTAGTAGTAACTTTCACAATAAAATATAGAACATGTTCTCTGTTAGCTGTCTTGAGAATCAGTTTTTAATCAGGAGATTCATTTTCCTATTTGTATACTTTGCTATAAGATGACTAGAAAATGGTTAAAAAAACGTTATATTATCTAACAGTGGGTGCAACGGGGTTAGCTACTGTGAGAATTTCTTTTTTTCCATTCTAAAGTTTCAATACGGCTCGTATGCGCTGTTGCTAAATATCCCTAGGCATCTTAGGTCTTCAAATAAAAATTCGTTTTGACAAGGCCTCCTTAGGCTGAGAAGTTTTCCAAGCTGTTTGTCTTCAAGGGAAGACAAAGAATGGGCGCTGTCAGGAACAGAATCTTGTGTCCCACATAAAGAAGAAGCAAGGTAACCAGTTTTCAATTTACATGAGCCTTGAATGAAGCAGTTGCCAAGCAGGTATTTTCTAGGGATATTATCTGTTCTGTCAAGTAGAGCCCTAGAAATAAAAGCTAGGACAGTGAGCCTATAAAGTGATTCTGAAGGAAAAGCTGAGAGGGAGAAATGCAGCACAGTTACTTTCAGAAGAGGTTATCCTTCATATTCAAATACGCCAGTGCAGGCTGGCTTTTTAGATCAAAGCAGAACCTATACCATCAACAGCCTTCTGAAGAGTTAGACCCCTAGGAATCCAAGACAGCCCAGATAAAATCCAGCAAGATCCAGTGAGTACTGCTTCTCCAGTCAAGTACCAGCGGTGCTGATTCTTTTCGCTTGAGACTGAACCCATGGCAGACGCCCATGGCAATAACCACTCCCATTCCAGCTGTTACAGCCACAGAAGATTTGAAGGGACAGAGGGGTGTGATGTCATGTGGTATGGGAGACCAACATCATTTACGTTCTGTACAATATTATTCAAAGATCTTAGGAATAAATAACATTCTCAGACTGATCCAAAGCTTTATTATTAACTCAATAGTTTATCAAGAAAGCAAATAAAGAACATTGACATTTGCCAGATTTTTCATGCTTTGTAAGAAATATGTAGCACTTTAATATTTCTAAAATTCATATAAGTGAAAAAGAAAATGTCCTTCATATATTTTTCAATAAACTTTTTCTTTTAGAACAGTTTTTAGATGTACAGAATTACTGCATAGATAGCACAGCGATCCATATACCTCATACCTAGTTTCCCCTATTACTATATCTTACATTAGTCTTCATATTTTTAAGGGGAAAAAGGGGGGGAAACATAATAATGAAAGCACCTGACCTTTAGTTTTGAAACTATAGACTTTTTTATTTAAAAGAAGACTAACTTCTGCATTTAAGAAAACATATCTACTGTGTTTCTTAAGAGTTCCATTAGAACTCAATACTCCAACCACAAGAACTGAGTCATAAGAGAAAGAAGAGGGCAGTTTATGAAATGAAGCTTAATTCATGAGTCTTAATGTGCCTCAAATAAAGCTGAAGAGAGAATCTCAAATATTTTTGTTATGTCATCGGTAACACTGAGAAATGGGGGGGAAGTCCATTATGTTTTGTTCTCGAATGAGAAAGGTCTACATATACAAGGTAACCAACGGAAGACTCCAAGGAAGAGAGTGGTAAGAGAAAACGAATGACTGGAATGATAACAATAAATAAAACACTGACAAAGCTCAGAGTCACAGCACTTTTTTCCCTTCACTAAAATAATTTTAAATGTACGGAAAATTCAGATCTTTTGAATAAAAGATTCAATAAAAGGCAGGAAGACAGTGAGAAATAGAAAAAGTATGTGTGTTCCTAACACAAAATTAGGGTCACCAGACTCGATATCTAGAAAAAATAAGCAGGTGTTTATAAATTTAACAAAGCAACAACGCTTGAGATACTAGGCAGGGAGTTATTCTGATAGGAAGGACCCTTGTAGGAAACCCCTTGTCAGAGCTAAGTCAAACATACCTCACCTCATTTATCCTCATAATCTCAAGAGACATTATTTCACACTGGATAAGTGCAATACCTTTTGTATTTAGTGCTATACGATACCCCAATCTTGAGCCCTTATAAACTAAGTGCTATATAAGTAACATTTTTAGTTATAATTCTGCAGCAAAGCTATCACCATAGTACATACAAATCAAGAAATGAGGATTTAAGATAAAATTGGGTTCTTCTGTATTCCGTTTCCCTTTCAGTTTTTTTTTTAATACTATCTGAGGCATTTCTTCTGATACTGTCAGTTTCCAAGAATCTGAGTTCCCATCTCAATAGAACTAAAAGCTGTATTTGTTCTCACTGTCCTATAAACCAACATTAGGAAGTATATTTAAAAGTATGTCTCTAACTAAAATGGCATATTAAAGGAAGCAGTATCTCTTAAACCTAAGTGATTATTAATTCACTAAATGCTATCATAATGCTGAAATATCTTAGTCTTTTACTTTGGTTAAAATATGAAAAGTTACCAATGGACATATTTCAAATTAGGAAGTCAGCTTAATTTCTTATTCTTTTCTATAATAGCAAAGTAGAAACTCTGCTAAAAAAGTGAATTGACTAGTAAACCACAGCCATTATTATATTACCTAGCCACTGACTGCTAGGATTTAGCGGTTTCCACTGCCTTCACTTAGTAAATTAGTAGTTAATTGTGACTTGATGTAATATTACAAAATAGTACTGATTCCATGGCTTTTAAATTAAATCTCAGATAAAGCGTTCTGCCATGACTATTTAGATTTTCCATATACACAAAGATTCTTCAGAGAAAAATCTTCTAGCCACAATGTAATTTCTCTCATTTCTCTGCCCAGAGTTACTTACAGACCAAAACATTGCAGGAAAAGACTAAACTAACAATAGCAACAAAACATTTAGTCAATATAAACTCTTGCAAAGAGGAAATACTTACTAAACTATTAGTTCAACTGAATTGCATGTATGGAGACAAATGTGATGTCAAGTCCATAGTCACAAAAATAAACTGAAAGCCAGAATTTAGAATCTGTCAATTCATTACCTGGCTCTTATCCATCCCCCCATGATGTCTTCAATACAAGATGCACAAGAAGTGCAGGCTCAGAGCACTTACCTGGTCATTTCCCCCCAGCTTTATGGACGTAACCCTGATGAATAAAAATTGTATATACGTTGTGTATGTTGTGCGCAACATGATATTATATGTATATAATGAAATTATTACCGCAATCAAGCTAATTAACTTATCTGTCATCTCACATAGTTACGATTTATTTTTTGATAGGAACACTTAAGATCAACTCTCTTAGCAAATTTCAACTATACAATACAGTATTATTAACTATAGTCACCAAGCTGTACGTTAGATCTCTAGAACTTATTCATCCTACATAAGTGACCTTTGTACCCTTTGATCAACATCTCTCCAATTTACCCCACCTCCCTGTCCCTAGTAAATACTGTTCTACTATCTGCTTTTATGCATTTGACTTTTTTAGATTGCACATATAAGGAAGAAAATGCAGTACTTGTCTATGTCTTATTTCACTTACTATAATGTCCTCCAGGTTCATCCATGTTGCAAATAGCAAGACTTTCTTCTATTTTATGGCTGATTAACATTCCATTGTGTGTGTGTGTGTGTGTGTGTGTGTGTGTGTGTGTTTGTGTAATCATATTTTCTTTATTCATTCAGTCATCCATCAATTGACAGACACCTAGGTTGTTTCCATATCTTGGCTATTATGAATATTGTTGCAATGAATATGGGGGTGCAACAAAACAGTGATTTCTATCTCTTCAAGATAGTGATTTCATTTCCTTTAGATATATATCCAGAAATGGTAATTCTTTTTTTTAAGTTTTTGAGAACTCTCTATACTGTTTTCCATGACTATACCAACTTACATTCCCACCAACAGTGAACAAGGGGACCCTGTTCTTCACATCCTCAATACTTACCTTTTGCCTTTTTGATAACAGCCATTCTAACAGATGTAAGGTGATATCTCATTGTGGTTTTGATTTGCATTTCCCTGATGAGTAATGATCTGTCGACCATTTGTATGTCTTCTTTTGAGAAATGTCAAGTCAGGCCCTTAGCCCATGTTTTAATAAGGTTATTATTATTTTTTGCTACCATGTTTGCCTGAAAATAAGACCTAGCCAGACAATCAGCTCTAATGAATCTTTTGGAGTAAAAATTAATATAAAACCGGGTCTTATTTTACTACAATATAAGACTGGGTCTTATATTAATTTTTGCTCCAAAAGTCGCATTAGAGCTGATTATCGGGCTAGGGCTTATTTTCGGGGAAACATGGTATTTAGTTGATTTCCTTATATATTTGGGTGCTAACCCCTAATCAAATACATGGTTTATAAATACTTTGTCCCATTCCATAGATTGTCTTTTCATTTTG
Organism: Rhinolophus ferrumequinum; assembly: GCF_004115265.2. Classification (NCBI taxonomy): domain Eukaryota; kingdom Metazoa; phylum Chordata; class Mammalia; order Chiroptera; family Rhinolophidae; genus Rhinolophus; species Rhinolophus ferrumequinum. The sequence goes on from NC_046289.1 coordinate 30,550,261, forward strand.
TTCATTGTTTTGTTTGCTGTGCAGAAGCTTTTTAGTTTGATGTATTCCCACTTGTTGACTTTTGCTTTTGTTGCTTGTGCTTTTGATGTCATATCCAAAAACTCCTTGCCAAAACCAATGTCAAGGAGCCTTTTCCCTATGTGTACTTCTATTTGTTTTATGGTTTCACATCTTACATTTAAGGATTAAAAAATCCAAATCCTGGGGATCCTTCCAGCACCTAACAACATTCCTTCCATAGGGAAAAGTTAATCTACATAGCTCCTATTTCCAATACAGAGAGGTCAGTAAAAGCAAAGGAATAAGCCAGGCAAGTTAAATTTTATTGTGCTCTTTGCTCTAATCACAAGACTGAACAGTTTTTGTTTGTTTTAAAAGATTTACAACATCTATCTTTGTGTTGGTAATGAAGAAAATATTCATTAATAGTATGTGAAAGCATTTCATTGTATCAGAAATAATCTGATTTTATTTTTCTAAAATTATTTTCAAAACCAAAGCAGAAAAGGTAATGAAGCAAACAAAGTACTGCATAGTGGTAATTAAAATGAAGACTGGGCATAGTTAAATAACTTTGAAAGACAAAGTTAAAAAGCATTCTCATTTTTAAAAGCCAAGACCGGAAATTATTGTTTCTTACCATATTAAACAAGAGTATTTTCATATCAAAGTTGAGATAGTATTGTGGTGTCCTTTCTATTCCTCTGGCAAAGAATAATCGGTTGCAGTAGTAAGGACAACACAACAGCTGAGGAACAAGTAGGCCACTAAGTGGTTCAGGAAATCAATTTCCCTGTGTGTGTTTTATAAAGTTTTAATTGTAAAAGTTTAATGGAGAAAAGATATCAAGATACATAGTTTACAGACTGTTCTCCTGGCAGACTGAAGCAAAGGCAGATAGTTACTCTACAGTTACAGAAGAAGAAAGCTAATCTTGGGAAGTAAAGCAACACCTGGCTTACTTCAAATACATTTTTAAAACTTATGCTATTTGCCTAGAAGTCTCTATCGAATATTTTAAAGCCATTAATAAAAAAGAAAAAGAAAAAAAAGGGATGGAAATTCTACAAATTCAGTAGACTGTAACAAATAAATATGGTACATTTCTTCCAGTAAGGGTCTCTGAGATAGTATTCTGTCATCCCTGGGTATTCCAAGTGGTCTTTAAAAAACTTCTGCCTTCAGTTCAAGAGATGTATACACCAGGTCAACGTTGGTAATATTTTCTACTACCATAAGGGGCACAAAGGACAGGCAGATAAAGCATGAGATGCATCCAAATATAATTCTCATTCAAGAATCTAAGGTAAACAAAACTCCAAGGCTAGAAAAGAAAAGCTACCTGAGGAGCCAGATTCTGCCAATCCTACATAAATGTATACATCTCCTTGAGCATCTTTAATTTTTCTCCGTAAGTTTACAGCCTGATACCTAAGTTTCAGAACCAGCTTAAATGGTGGGGTTAAAAACAGCATGCTTACAAAATTAAGGTTGAATTTCAGAAAAGTCCTCCATTCTTATTTTATAATACTTAACAGGACCCCCCACTAGGCTCTCTTTCCTCAAAACCAAAATACAGGTCAAAAATAAAAAGGAGGGAGTGGAAAAGGGGTGAGGAGGAAGTAGCATGGAGAAAGGGGGAAGAGAGAAGGAGAAGGAGAGAAGAAAGGGAAAGAGGAAGAAGGGAAAAGGGAGAAAAAAGGAGAAGAGTAAAAGCAAGCTCTGGATTGGCTGCCAGCCCTGTCTTATACAGGATCAAAAGATGAAGCAGGTAAGACACAAAAGAGAAACACTGGATGAAACTTTTTTGTTCTTGTGCAAAGGCTGAGCAGATATTTGTTTTAAATAAAAGTCAGAGTAATTTATACTGTTTTGCCAGCTCTTCCATTCAGCAAAGTGCCATTCTTTGGAGTAGTAATGGTACTTACAGCACTTGTCTACTCACTGGCTTTTAAATCAAACCATCAACAAAAATTAAACCAAAAGTCAATTCTTGCTACCTCTTCTCCTCAACAGAGGCTTTGTTCCATGCAGCTAGCTAGCCATGTATTGAGAATCCACTGTTAGCTGAGCATAAATTTCTTTGGAAACCCCCGTTCTTTTATTATATTATTTTAAAAAACAAAACAAAACAAAAAAACCACTTTTAAACCACTCTTAAAACCACTTTTCTCACTGCCTCGGTTTAACAGTGCTCTAACCATTTCACGTTATTTTCTTTACCTTTCAAAATCTTTAACACTGTTTTTACTATTTATTTGTAACTAATTTAAGACCCACAATAAATTGCATAAAACAGTACAAAGCTTTCCCCAAGGAGAACATCTTACTTAACCATAAAGTGTTACCCAACATTAGGAAATTAATATTACACAATATTACTAACTAAAATATAGACATTATTTGGATTTAGCCAGTTTTTACATGCATTCTTTTATAGTACAGTATGATCAAATTTTATAACATGTACAGACTCATGTAACCACTACCACAATCAGGATACAAACTGTTGCATCAAAACAAAGAAATCCTCTTCCACTACACCCCGCCCCCTTTGAGTCACAGCCTTCCTCAAACCTAATGCCTGCCAACCAAGGATCTGTCGTTCTCCATGACAATAATTTAGCCATTTTGAGAATGTTATAAATGGAATCAGACAGTATTTAGCCTCTTGAAATTGGCTTTTTTAGCACTTAGCATAATGCTCTTGAGATCCACCCAAGTTACTATGTGTCTCAATAGTTCATTCCTTTTTATTGCTGTGTAGTATTCTGTTCATGGATTGTACCAGAGTTTATTCACCCACTGAAGGACATTTGGAGTGTTTTCAGGTTTTGGTTATTACAAATTAAGTTGCTATGCATGTGAGTGTACAGATTTTTATGTGGACATGAGTTCACTTTTCTTGGATAAATATACAGAATAGCTGCTGAATCATATGGTAATGGTATGTTGAACTTTACAGCAAACTGCCAAACTGTTTCCCAGAATGGCTGTACCATTTTACATGAGTATGAGAGCTGGTTGCTCCACGTTCTTGGTATTTTTCATTTTAGCCATATATTCTCTTTGGTTAAATTGTCTTCAAAATTTTTCCCCATTTTCTAAATTGAATGTTTCTTTCTGTTGAGATTGGAGACTTCTTAATACATTCTGTATATAAGACCTTTGTTGGATATGTGATTTTTTGGATATGTGATTTGCAAAGATTTGTCTCTCCCAGTCTATGGCTTGTCTTTTCTCTCTTTAACATGGTCATTCACAGATCAAAAGTTTTTAATTTTGATAAAACTCAATTTACTGATTTTTTTCTTTTATGAACCATTCTTTTGGTGTCATATTTAACAACTTTTAGCCAAAGTCACAAAGATTTATTACAATGTTTTCCTCTAAAAGTTTTATAGTTTTACATGTCACATTTATTTTATCTGTCAGATTTACTATCCATTTTGAGTTAATTTTACATAAAGTGTGAGGTTTAGGTCAAGGTTCATTTCTTTCTTTCTTTCTTCCTTTTTTTTTTTGGTCTATGAGATGTCCAATTATTTCAATACTATTTATTGAAAAAAACCTATGCTTCCTCCATTAAATTGCTTTTGCACCTTTCTCAATTGCCCACTCATAGGTAATATACTCAAAAGAGCTGAAAACAGATACTCAGATACACGTAGAAGATTATGTCCATATAGCAGTGCTATTCTCAAATAGCAAAAGGTGGAATACCCCAAATATCCATTAACAAATGAATGGGTGCAAAAGTTTTGGTATACACATACAATGAAATATTATTCAGCCATAAAAAGGAATGAAGTACTAATAGATGATACAACATGAATGAAACTCGAAAACATTACGCTAAGTGAAAGAAGCCAGACAGAAAAGGTCACATATTGTATGATTCTGTTTATGTGAAATATTTAGAATAGGTAAATCCATAGAGAATGCAGATTGGTGGTTTCCAGGAACTGAGAGAAGGTAGAATTGTGGAATGGAGAATAATTGCTTAAGGGGTATGAGATTTTACTTTTGAGTTAATGAAATATTTTGGAACTAGTTAGAAGTGGTGATTGCAGTCTCATAAATGCGCTAATACCACTGAACTGTTCACTTTTAGATGGTTAGTTTTATGTTATGTAAATTTCATCTCAATGGGAAAAAAAACAAGTTAGCGTATCTGTATGGGTCTATTTTGGACTCTATTCTCTTCCATTGATATATATGTCTACCCCTCCTCCAATACCATACACTATCTTAATTATTATAGCTGTAATTGCAAGTCTTAAAATTAGAAAGTGTGATTCCTCCAACTTCATTCTTTTCAAAATTGCTTTAGCTATTTTAGTTGCTTTGCCTTTCTATATAAATTTTTTTTGGGAAAATGTATCTATACACACACACACACACACACACACACACACGAAGGACTTGCTGGGATTTTGGAATTGTGTTAAGCCTATGAATCAATTTGGGAAGAACTGACGTCTTTTCTATGTTGTCTTCCATCCCATGAACACAATATACCCATTCATTCATTTAGGTCTTCTTTGATTTACTTCATCAGCATTTTATTAATATAAGTACATTTGCCTAAGTATTGCATTTTCATTTTTTGGAGCGACTGTAAACAGCAGTGTGTCTTACAATTTGGGTTTCCGATTGTTTTTTGCTAGGATGTAGAGATACAATTAATTTTTGTGTGCTGGTCATATATCCTACAAATTTGCTAAATTCACTTATTTGTGCTAGGAGTTTTATTGTCATGTGGTTGTTGTTTGGTAGGTTACTTGGGATTTTCTTTATAGACAATCACGTCACCTGCAAATAGGGACAGTTTTCTTTCTTTCTAGTATGTATGCCATTTATTTCTTTGTCTTGCCTTATTGCACTGCATAGAACTTCCACTACGATTATGCTGAATAGGAATGGTGAGTGTACATCCTTGCCTCATTCCTAATTTTAGGAGAAAATCATTTAGTCTTTCACTACTAAGTCCAATGTTACCTGTAGGTTGTTTATAAAACCTGTAGACTGTGAAGCCACGTGCTCCTGGACTTTTTGTTTGTTGGGAGTTTTTTGATTCCTACTTCAATTCCCTTAATAGTAACAGGTCTGTTTAGATTTTCAAATTCTTCCTGGTTCAATCTTGGAAGGTTATTTACTTCCAGAAATTTATCCATTTCTTCTACATTGTTGAATTTGCTGGTATATTACTGTTCGTAGTATTCTTTAATGATTCTTTGTATGTCTGTGCTGTTGGTTGTAATCTCGTTTATAATTTTATTTATTTGGGTCTCTCTTTTTTCCTTAATGAGTTTAGCTAAAGGTTCGTCAATTCTGTTGTTCTTCTCAAAGAACCAGCTCTTAGTTGCACTGATCTTTTCTATTGTTTTTTTAAATTTCTGTTTCATTTATTTCCTCTCTGATCCTTAATTATTTCCTTCCTTCTGTTTACTTCGAGTTTTGTTTGTTTTTCTTTTTCTAGTTTCTTTAGGGGTAAAGTTAGGTTGTTTATCTGCGATTTTTCTTATTTCTTAAGGTAGGCCTGTATAACTATGAACTTCCCTCTTTTCACTGTTTTGTGCTACACCCCACACATTTTGAAAAGTTGTGTTTTCATTTTCATTTGTCTCAAGGTAATGTTTGATTTCCTTTTTTTTTTTTTTTTAAGGAGGGCACAGCTCACAGTGGCCCATGTGAGGATCGAACCGGCAACCTTGGTGTTATTAGCACCACGTACTAACCAACTAAGCTAACTGGCCACCCCTTGATTTCCTTTTTGATCCAGTGGTTGTTTAGTAGCATGATATTTAGTCTCCATGTTTTTGTGTTTTTTTCTGTTTTCTTCCTGTAGTTGATTTCCAGTCATGCCATTGTGGTGAGAAAATATGCTTGATATGATTTCAATCTTCTTGAATTTATGGAGAATGTTCGAATGTCCATCCATGTACACTTGAAATTACCTGTATTCTGCAGTTCTTGGATGAAATGTTCTATAAATGTCTATTAAATCAATTTGATCTAACGTGACATTTAAGGCCATTACTTCCTTATTTATTTTCCATCAGAATGATCTATTAAATTAGGAAGTTTTCAGTTTTTTCTTCAAACCTTCATTCTTATTTCTTTCTCCTTTTGGGACTCCCAAGATACAAACACAAAAAAATTTTTGTTACTGCCATAAAGGTCCCTGAGGCTGTTTACTTTTTTTTATTCAATATTTATTCTCTGTGTTGTCAAATTAGACAATATCTATTGAACTAACTTCAAGGGCACTGATTCTTACCTCTGTTGTAGTTATTCTACTATAAGTCAAATTTTTTATTTAGATGGTTGTATTATTCAGTTCTAAAATTTCCTTTTGGTTTTTCCTTACATCATCTATTTCTTTGCTGAGACTTTCTAATTTTTTTTCATTCGTTTCAAGTCTGTAATTGCTTATTGGAGCATTTTTATTATTATAGCTTCTTTAAAATCCTTGTCAGGTAATTCCAACATCTGTGTCATCTCAATGTGATGTCTACTGATTATCTTTTGTCATTTGAATTAAGATTTTCCTGGTATGATAATGAGTATTATGTTATGAGACTGTACTTTCTATTTTAGTAGGCAATCAAACTGTTTAGATTCCTAGTTCACTTTTATGGGCTGTGGCTCAAATATCAATTTAATTGTTAAAGCCTTTTCAGTGTTATTTTGTTCTGTCCCACTTGTAGGTTATCCAGACGCCAGTCTGAAGCCTGGGTGGTATATTACACCACAGTTCAGTTCTCAAGCCTTTTTCTGTATTGATTCTGATCAGTTCATGTATGTGTGTTCAGAGGTCTGCCTGGGATTTCGAACAGATTTTTAAAATCCCCTTCTCTAACTTCCTCCTCTTCCTAACCCTACTTCTAGTCTACCTGGGACAGGGATGGGAACTGCCTCATTATTGCAGTGAGGCAATGGACAGGGCCTTGTCCAGTCTCTGAAGCGCTAACACCATTTGGGAGAGGTAGGGGTGCACTCATTGCATGGCAGGGGAGCAACTTTTTCCTTGATGTTTGCCTAGAATAGGGTAAATAAAATAAAATAAAGTTTTTTTTTTTTTTCTGGCTCCATTCACTGGTATTTCTAGGTTGAAGTAGTCTCTAATACCCCCCAACTGGAATACACAGGAGGCAAAACAAACAAGCAAACAAACAAACAAAACACAGGAAATTCACTTTGTACAGGACTTCTTTTTGTTGGAATTAGCAGGAAGAATAGCTATGATGTATTTACTACATCTTACCCAGAAACAGAAACCCATATTTTAAGCCCAACATATTTTCAAATATTTAATGCACATTTAACTCACATCTGTAATGGTATTTACTTATTGGCAAACTAATGACTTTGGATTTCCAGTGGCATTTACTCATGTAAGTTCCTTTTTAAAATGATAAAACAATTTTTATTCAATAATTTGAATCTTGAGAACAATATGGTACTGTATCTTCTTATGTAAAATGAACAGATAAGATTTGTTTGAAGAACTCAGGTAATGAACACTTAAAGAAATTATTTAATGCCTCTATGGGATATAGGCTTTGAACAAAGGAAAGACTCCTTATAGTCAAAAGCTTTCTCTTGGGGTTCAGCTTTATTTCCTTTTTCATCCATTATGTAAGTATGAGGGACAGAGCCCTGGGTCCTTTGGTTGCAAAGCTAAACATGGTCATCTATTCTATCCCTAACCCTTTAAACAATCAACCTTCTCACAAGGCATACTATAACAACCCCTTTCTTTATTTCTGATGAAACTTGCAGCTTCAAGATATGGTCCCCTTTACTAGCTCTAACACTTCCAAACCCAGCAAGTCGAGCTACTCCAGGGAAGAGAATTCAGACCAAAGCACAGAATAAAACCAACCAAAAAATCCCTCCAAATAAGCAATGCCCCCCCCCAAAAAAAAAAAACACACACAAAAAAACCCACCAGCCTCAGGTAGATCTGAGCAAGAGGAATATCCCAAGTCCCTGGGTTACTTCATTGGCAGAACATTAACTAGAATTCCTCCAACAATCTGATATGCTTTAACTGATAAAAGAAATGATGGCATGTGTGCATATAAAAGTGTTGGATTTTCATAGGTGATATAGCTTTCTAACAATGAGCAATGGTTATGCCAATAAAAAGATAGAAGGGAGACCGCCAGATGGCTCAGTTGGTTAGAGCGTGAGCTCTGAACAACAGGGTTGACAGTTCAATTCCCACATGGGATGGTGGGCTGTGCCCCCTGCAACTAAAGACTGAAAATGGCAATTGGACTTGGAGCTGAGCTGCACTCTCCACAACTAGATTGAAAGGCAACAACTAGGAGCTGATGGGCCCTGGAAAAACACACTGTTCCCCAATATTCCCCAATTTAAAAAAAAGTTACTTAAAAATAGACAAATAAAAAATAAAAAGATAGAAGATACAGTAATTATGGCAAAACAGCAAATAGTTGAGAGAAAACAGTAACAAGCAATGATAAAAATAATGACCTGTCTCTACCCATTCAAATGCAGTCAGTGACTTCTTACTTCTCTATACGGAAATCTTTATGTGCTTCTTTTGTCTATCTGCATCTTAATCTTTCTGGCTATTAGAGCCTCTTGACATGACAACAGTAACCCAAATATACCAGTAGAATTTTTCTGTAGAGTAAAACAGAAGAAAATTATGAACTAAAAGAAAATTTTATTAACCCTTATATTCTCCCTACCTGCAAGAAATCAAAGATGAGGTAAAACGAAAAGTGCATATATTAGCACAGATGCTTCAAATCCCCTCTTGTAGACTTAAAGTCGCAAATCAGACTTTGACAAGGATTTTAAAAAGAACTAACTAAATTTTTGGTTTACTGTACGTATGCTAACAGTAAATTATACTATTTAATTAAGGTGAATAGCTATTAAAACACTACTGCAAAATGGCATCCAGATTGGAAACGAAGAAATGTTTATTTGCATATAACATGATAATCTATGTAGAAAATCTGATATCTACAAAAAAGCTATTAGAACTAATACGTGAGTTTAGCAAAGTTGTTGGATACAAAATCAATATACAAAAAAACCCACACTTTTCTCATGTTGAGGTAGTTTCCTTGTAGTCCTACTTTGTTGAGTGTTTTTATCATGAAAAGGAGTTGAATTGTCAAATCTTTTTTCTGCATCAATTGAGGTGATCATGTGGTGTTTTCGTGTATTTTGTTTGATGTGGCATATCCCATTGATCAATTTTTGTATGTTGAACCATCCTTGCATTTCAGGAATATATACACAGATGGCTGTTACTGTGCGCAGAGTGGAAATTGACCAAAATTAACTGCAACTACCATACAAGCTTTCCCCTGGATGTTACAAGCCTTCAACAGACTTCAGTTCCAAAAGAGTTATATCAGTTTCTGCCAGGGCATTGTTGTTGAGGTGGGAAAAGACAGTTCTGGTTCTTCCTACTGTGCCACCTTGTCAGAATCCCTCTGCAGGTAATGTTTTTAAAAGCACATTAAAATGTTTTTGATAATTACGGAAATTTGATCAATGACTGGTTATTTAATGATATGAAAAAACTATTTATAGTATGCTTAGGTATGATAATATTAAGTGGTTATGTTTTGGAAACATATCTTTATCTTTTAGAAATTCATTCTGAAATATTTACAAATGAAACAATAAAATATCTGAAATTTGCTTCAAAATGATCCTGGAGACAGTAAGGAGTGGTAGCAGTACAGATGAAACAAAATTGATCATCAATTGATCATTGTTAGCTGGGTAGTGGGTACACAGGGGTTCACTAGTCTCTGACTTTTACATATGTTGAAAGTTTTCATAATAAAATCTTTTTAAAAAGGAGCGGTAAAGTAGCCTATAGGAAAAATTAGTGTACTAGAGATAGGGGAAGTAGTAAAAAGATCCAAATAATGAATCAGAAATACAAATATCAAAACAAAGAACTGTAGGGATTAAACCAAACTGTGTGTGTGTGTGTGTGTGTGTGTGTGTGTGTGTGTGTGTGTAATTCAGGGATACTCAGAATGTTACTAGACTTTAAGATTCCTGAGGGCAGACAGCATCCTGTGTCTGTTTGGTTTACGACTATACCCCTAGCAATGTACACAATGCCCAGTACATCCAAATACTTGTTGAATAAATGAACGAATAAATAATTCAATCAGACCTATGCTCCTATATTGTAAGGGTTCTATAAAACCTATAAGAATTCAAGATAATGCAGTTTTTTATAATGCTTAGAAAACTACTTTTAATAAATTTTCTTTTTTTACTTCCTATTGCCACCTTCATCCTTCATCAACTTCTAGTGGAGCAATCTCCTCTTTCATTTCATGAAAGCTACCCTTGCCACCAGATGGCCAATATAGAAATAGACTAGGTAGTTGGAAGCAGGAAGTGGAGAAGCAGTATTCTTTCTGCCGAAACAAGACCAGGAGCAGGTTGTCATCATGACCATAAACTGTTTATATCAAACATTAGAGAAAAGCTGAAGAAGAGTGCTGAAAGAATAGTAGTGCCAAAATATAATGTAAGTAACTTTCCTGACGGACTTAAAGTCCACGTAAAAAGCAGATTTATACTGTTAAACGTAATTGACTGAGAACCAGAAGAACTATGGACTAAAACGAGAATATCATTAGGGAAGAAGGTGAAAAGACAATGCCAGATATAAAGAGGAAAGAAAAATTGAGATGAATGGCAGAAGAAACATTAAAATTTGTTAAAGACAGGCGAGAGACAAAGGTAAAAGATGAGAAGAGCAGGGTTAGAATCTTGAATGTAGTTTTCAACCATTATCGCATAGGACAAAGAGAACTTAAAAGAGAACAACAAAAAAGGAGAAACAAGAGGTCTCTACCAAAAGATTTTTAAAATGTAAGGGAAATTCAAACCTAGATTAGGAATGCTGAAAGACCACCAAGGAAGCACATTATTTGATCAGAAGTAAAGAAAGACAAGGCAGAAACAATATATCGAAAACCTGTACAGAAAAGACAAAAGTATGACCGATACCTTTGCAGAAGATTCCTATGAGGAAGAACCTGTAACTGTAGAGAGCAAAATGAAAGCTGCCCTGAGAGGATTGGAAAGAAACAAGTCACCAAGGGTAGATGGGATACCGATAGAATTATTTTAAGTCACAGAGGCTGAATCTGTCAAAATCATCACAAGAATATGTCAAAAAAATATGAAAAACAAAACAATGTCCTACAGATTGGAAACGTTCAAATATACACCCCAATCTTCGAGAAAGGAGACGCCAAGGAGTGTAGTAACTATAGGACCATTGCTCTTATTTCCCACACAAGTAAAGAGATGTTCAAGGCGCAACAACAAAGACGTCTGCCTTATATTGAGCAAGAAATGCCCGATATTCAAGCTGGAGTCAGAAAAGGAAGAGGCACTCGAGATCTAACTCGAGCATTTGTTGGTTACTGCAGTGCTCCAAAGAATTCCAGAATGAGTCTGTGTTTCACAGACTCCAGGAAAGCCTTTGACTGTGCCCATCATGAAAACCTATAGGTTGCTCTGAAAGAAACGTGTGCGCCTCAGCACTTGACAGTCCTGATGTGTCACCTGTATTGTGAACAGGAAGCCGCTGTCAGGACAGAATATGAAGGGCAAAGGTGGCAGACAAGGGTGCATTTTATTTCCCCTATTTGTTTAATCTGTACACAGAACACATCAGAAAAACAGGGCTGGACTCAGGGGAAGGAGGAATGAAAATTGGTGGACAAAATATCAATAATTTAAGATATGCAGATGACAACATCTTACTGGCAGAAAGTAGCAATGATTTGACACAACTTCTGATTAAAGTGAAAGGAGAAAGTGTCAAGCAGAACTGCATTTGAACGTGAAGATAAAAATCATGACTACAAAAGAAATACACAACTTTAATAGAGACAATGAAGACACTGAAATTGTTAAAGATTTTGCTCACCTTAGTTCAGTCATCCATTCAAATGGAGATTGCAACCAGGAAATCAAGAGAAGGCTGAGACTTGGAAGGGCAGCAATGGAAGAATTGGGAAAGATCACCAAGAGCAAAGATGTGTCAATAGAGACCAAGGCTAAGATCATCCACACACTCATATTCCCAATTACAATGCACAGATGTGAGAATTGGACAGTGAAGAAGGCTTACAGGAAAAAATTTGAGTCATCTGAGACAAGGTGTTGGAGGAGAGCTCTATGGATACACTGGACCGCCAGAGAGATGAACAAATGGGTCCTAGAGCAAATTAAGCCTGAAACATCACTGGAGGCAAAAATGAGGAAACTGAAGTTGCCCTACTTTGGGCACACCATGAGAAGGCAGGGTTCTGTGGAAAAGACAGTAATGCTGGGAAAAGTAGAAGGCAGCAGGTAAAGAGGAAGAACAAATATGAGATGGACTGACTCCATGAAAGCAGCACAGGAGTAAGTCTATAGGAGCTGAGCAGGGCTGTTGAGGACAAGACATTGTGGACATCCCCCATTCATGGAGTCGCCAGAAGTCAGAGCCAACTCAAGGCACGTAACACACACACATCATCACCACCGTATCCACTTACCACTTCTTGTTCTTTCCTCATTGAACTTGTTTATATTTTTGATCTTGGGAAAGATATTCTCTTTCTTAGTATATACTTTGGTCTTCGTTCTCAGAAACTTCGCTTTTCTCTATTTGATCTCATCCCAAGCTAAATATTTCTTTCAAATAGGGAAAGGTCCTGAAAGCTTCTCCCTACTCCAGCTATTTTTAAGCATTTAATAAATATCTTAATACAGCTAAGCTAATGACTATTCCTAATGAGGTAGTTATTATCACCTCTGGTGTTATTTTGGTTCTCATCCCTGTTGAGCAAAAATACAATAGCTATCTGAATCACTAGGTAGGTAGAACACACTTCACAACTTTGAGAACACTTGATGCTTGGTTTGATCTCATGGTCAGTGCACTAACAGACAAATGTAGTTTCCAGTTATACAAGGTCTGACAATTAAGTTCGTGAACTTGTCACCGCGCACTTACAATGGTGGCACTGTACAAACAGCTTGGTAAAGTATCATCACCTTGGTATATCAGTGTCTCACAGCTGTGTTCGTATCGACATGTGGCATTGTCTTGCTGAGTGGCATTCATTATTGTTGCACGTTTTTGTGTGCCGTCACGAGAATGTCTGAACTTGAATTAGAGCAACGAACAAACATTAAATTTCCTGTTAAACTTGGCAAGAGTATAAGTGAAATCAGGGACATGTTAGTCCAAGTTTATGTGGATAATGCCATGAAGAAAACGGCAGGGTACACATGGATTAACTGCTTTTCTGAGGGGAGAGAATGCCTCACTGATGAAGAGGGGTCAGGGCGGCCAGTAATGAGCAGAATTGATGAAAACATTCCAAAAATTCGTTGAATTGTGCAGCAAAATCATCGGCTGACTGTGAGAAGCATAGCAGACCAAGTAAACATCAATAGAGAAACAGTTAGGAAAATCTTAACTGAAAATCTTGACATGAGAAAGGTGTGTGCAAAAATGGTCCCGAAGAAACTCACTGATGAACAAAAAAGCAAAGGAGAGTCGAAGTTTGCCAAGACCTTTTGGATGCAAATGATGTTTTGGGCCGTGTTATCACTGGTGATGAAACACGGGTGTACAAATATGACCCTAAAACAAAGCGTCAAAGTGCACAATGGAAGTCAGCCAATTCTCCATAACCAAAAATGTTCTGTCAGTCCAAGGCAAGAGTCAAAATGATGTTGCTAACCTTTTTTGATATCAGAGGGATTATTCATTATGAATTTGTACCAACTGGACAAACAGTTAACGAAGTTTACTATTTGGAAGTGCTGAAAAGGCTGCGTGTAAAAGTTAGACGACCTGAACTTTTTACCAATAATTCATGGCTCTTGCATCACGACAATGCACCAGCTCACACGGCACTGTCTGTGAGGGAGTTTTTAGCCAGTAAACAAATAACTGTATTGGAACACCCTCCCTACTCACCTGATCTGGTCCCCAATGATTTCTTTCTTTACCCGAAGATAAAGGAAATACTGAAAGGAAGATATTTTGATGACATTCAGGACATCAAGGATAATATGATGACAGCTCTGATGGCCATTCCAGAAAGAGAGTTCCAAAATTGCTTTGAAGGGTGGACTAGGTGCTGGCATTGGTGCATAGCTTCCCAAGGGGAGTACTTCGAAGGTGACCATAGTGATATTCAGCAATGAGGTACATAGCACTTTTTCTAGGATGAGTTCTCGATCTTAATTGTCAGACCTCATATTTGGGCCTTAAATTTATTTTAAAGAATTTGTCCTGTCCAAGAATAATGGGGTCAGACACATCTTGTATGGGGTGGAGGACTTCTCTCCACAATGTGAAATACATGTTTAATAGCTTCAAGAAAGCATTCCTTGTATGACCTGGCCACTTTCCATTCCAAAGACCATCCACAGTCACTGGAATCCATATAGGAAAAGAGAAGTTTGCTATTTCTCCAATTAGTCTATTATTTGTAAGTGGAAAAAAATCATATAAAAAATAAAATAGTTGGTCTCCATTTTCATATCTTTTACTTTTTCTCTCAAAAAAAGGAAAACTATTAACCTACCAATTTCCAACAAAAGTCCTATTCAAAGCATAAATAAATAAAACAAAGCCCCCAAAACAAACAACAATTTTTTACTACTGATACTTTTTATATAGTTTATTTAGATTCCACCTGAAATGGTCTAAATTTTGCTTAAAATGTCAACTTTGAGGCTAGGCAGGAAAAACATCATCCTGTATCAGAAGACCAATAATTTCAAGTTAAACTGGGAATAATCTATATGCCCTAACTAGGAGCTCTCTATCATAGTTGCCAATTTCCAACTTTACCAAACAAGAAACCAAAGTACTGTGATGTCTTTCATTGTAAACTTAATATGAGCTGACTAGAATTTAATATGAGCTAATTAGGAGCTACAAAGTAAATTCTAATAACCATAATGAAAAAAGAGTTTCTTCCATGTCATTCAAAAGTCTACAAAAATGACTTACATTATGCTAAAATGTGGACTCATAACAAAAATATCATCAATGTGCAGTTTTTAAAATGAGCCTGAACTCAGTATCAGAAACTACAGAAATATAAATAATAGCACTTTCTCAATTTGTTATGATTTATGTAGCACAAAAATAAACATCAGCACAAAATGGAATTTAAAACAACCCAACGTTACTTTATGGATGTTCACTTTATGGATGAAGAACTTTTTAGATAAATATATAAAAGACTATAAGACCTTAAGAGAATTACTTGGTCCATTCTACTTGAGCCTAATAGCATAGCAGGATTGTCCTCAATCAGACTATTATAATCTTTTAGTCAGTTTAGGCTTTTTATACTATGCCATAGGGCCCTCAACTCTAAAGAGAAAATGAAAATAATTTTAATTAAGAGAACTATGGAACTTTGTCCCACTGAAGTCCAGTTGCCTGCCCCAAGTACCTTTTTATTTTCCAGTTATGTTTTGTGAAATTGTTTCTCCCAAGTAATACTAAGGTATAGGATAAATGAATAGAAATCTAAAGTTGAAACCAAACTTAACTGAACTATGTGACTGTGAGTCAAGCAGGATTTTCATGAGACATAATGATATTTGCTCAATTCAAAGGATTGCAGAAAGAAAAGCTTAGATTTAAAGTGAAACCTATTGTTGATTAACACAGGGGCTTACTCTAGGTTGTTTTCTTTGTACTAGGCTTTGCATTACATTTTAAACAAATCAGAATTTTAAAAAATGCTTGTTGGTTATTATGAGAACTGATAAATTTCAGTATGAGTAAAAATCTAGTAAAACTGAAAATGTTTCAACTACCCAATCCAATCACTGAAAGTAAATTATAAAGTCTGAATTATTTGTCAATAAGGAATACAATAAGGTATTTAAATGACTAAAGTCTCCCTAACAGGTTTAAAATATTTAAAACATTTGCTTTCATTATATCTTTCCCTATTATTCCCTACTCAGATACAAATTATCTTCTTTTATATAAGTGATGGCTGATGGGCTAAACAAGGACAGCATTCTAAAATCTCACTAGTAAGTTACATGAAATGTTTATTTTTATTTGAATACAAGTATCAAAGGTCAATGATTTCTTTTCTTTATCTCAGTTTTTAGCTTTATTTCCTACTATACTAATTTTCTAAGCCCCTGGAAGTCTTTCAGAATTTAAGTTGCTTAAATAGCCTTTTTACACTAATATTTCACTTAAAGTAACAGTATCGGAACACCAATAGATTTGAATACCAAGAAAAGTTGTAATGGAAAAACAATGTAATAATCACTTTTAAAAATCTGTACAAATAGCTCAACTCTTTTGATTAAACTCTCTACTCCATTTCATTAAACCAATGACAAATCATTCTTTTTAAAGTAGCTGTCGTGCTTAAAAATATACTGGGAATAAATATTCCAGTTAGAGAAAGCATTCCTTACAAACACATATGTTTAATTTTGTTGGGATGGGAGAAAGGATTCTTATTCACCTCTATCCAGAGAAAATGAAGAGTGAGAGTGTGTGGGGACAGAGTCCCAGAAAGCAGTTTCCAGGCTCTCAGCCTCGTGTGGAAAGGTGCTGGCTCGGGTAGTAGATGGCCATCAGCTGTGACTAGCTGGCCATCAGCTGTTACCGGTTAGCCATTAGCCACTGATATAACTGCTGTGGCTGCGTTGGTTGGTTGGTTGGTTGGCAGAGAAGCGGCAAGCAGATTGAGGATCGTGTGGCTCCTGCTTCCTGTGTCTCCAACCCAGCAGCCAGCGAGAAATAGTGATAAGAACCCCCTGGCTCTGTTGGTGTTTCTTTTTGGCATTCTTGTGTGGGGAACGGGACCAGAGACCCCGCATGACAGAATGAGTGGCATCTTTAACCTCTAACAAATAAAATGTTAAAAATATAGTACTTGACTTCAAAGAACTTTTAGACTAGATAGAAAAAATGATCATGAATACATTAAATAATTAAATAAAAATAGTTTTCTAAAATATGTTTTTTTACTGAGACTTTCTCCACCTTCTTGAATATTAAAAATCACTTTTTCTTTTTCAATGGAAAAAAAAGAAAAGCATAAAAGTAGTAATTTATTAAATAGTAATATTTGAAACTGACCTTAAGGTCCAAGTGAAATGCTGTTTTGCTACAGCCTAAAAGATTAAAAAGCCAATTAGTTTTAAATCATTTGCATGACTTTCAAGTGAAACCTCTTATACAGAACAAGAGAAATCAGCATATAGAAGATCAAATTTGCACTACAGGTGAAAGCACTTGGCCAGTTAAAAACCAAGAGGAAAATAAATACTGAAGCAGGTGGCAGATAGTTGTTATAGTGTGGAGAGCTGAACTATGACTAAATCATAGTTTAAATATAATTTTTGTTGGGTGAAAATTTAATGAGTATGTAGAAATGGAAGGAACTCAGAAACCATAGTTATTTCTATTTTAAATGAAGATGATAGTTCTGCACCACCAGCTGTTTATAGTTCATTGAACGAGGGTCTAGTTGATAGGAGATAATTACCTCTTCCCTACAGGAGGCAAGTGTTTCTCATTCTGCAGACACCTCTGATGAATGGCCACGGGAGTATGAGACCAAGACAGCACGCCAAGATCAGTTTGGTTTTTAATGATCTCTTTAAACACTTGATTTTCTATTTTTTTCTATTTAAGTATAAGAAAATGTGTACCTTAAAATATACAGAACAAGGCACTGGCTATTATTTTGCTTTTATAAGACACTTGAACCTTGAAAGAAGAGTGATTGTACACAGAAAGTATACCATCAATAGTATTAGAAAGAATAGGCATGGTCATTTCAACTTTTTGTGTGTTGAAGACTTCTACTTACTAATTCATTGTTTTTTCTCTGAAGACTACTCTAAGTTCCTTGTCGGTTAATGATGCCTCCATTATCTCATTCATTTCAGCTTTCACCTACTTGGAAAGGCCTATCAATTCTATCTTCTCAACCTCTTTCAAATGTGCCTCTTCGTTTCCAATGCAAACTGCCACCTAACTCACTATTTTTCACCTGCTTTATGGTCCTCATATCCTAAATGGTCTCCTTGTTTCTAGTCTCTTCCAATACTAACATAGTTCAACCAAAATACTATTTTCAGATTAATATCACTAACGCACCACTCTCATCATGCCACTCCTATGTGTAAAAACCTTTCAAAAGTAGGTTGTGACTCCAAAATAGAAAAACCGCCTATAGCAGATGAAGCAAAACGCACACACACACAAACACACACACACACACAAAAAAATCAAAAGTAAATCAATTCTGTCCAGACAAACATTTAAGATTGGGTACGTATATTAATAACTAGAAGAGAACACCAAAAAATGAAAAGAATAAATTTAAAAGGAACTTGGAGTTTACCCTTAATTTCTATTTCCTATTTGTTTTTATAATGATTTTTATGCAATAAATATTTCAGTACCACTTACTGTTTATGCACCATAAAGCTTAACATGTGCCCAAGGACTTCTGCAATCTGGTTCCCAAAACTACCTTTTTTCAGCTTATGTCCCATCCCTCCTTTTCACATAGCCCAAAACTCCAGACAAACTAAAACATCCCATCTCTCACTGGGTTCCTGTATTGCTCTTTCCCAACTATGGACCATTACTTACATCATACATATTCTTCAGCCAGTGTGTTCTTCATGTTTGTGCATCTAAATCCTGCCTGATTATTATTTAATTAATTAATTTATTTATTTATAATTGCCTGTCAGAGGCTTTTTTTCCTTTTTTTTTTTAAGGAGGGCACAGCTCACAGTGGCCCATGTGGGGATCGAACCAGCAACCTTGGTGTTATCAGCACCACGCTCTAACCAACTGAGCTAACCGGCCACCCCCAGTTATCCTTTATAGCTTAGTTCAAATAATACCCTTTCTACAAAGCTATCCCTGATATCATCCTCCAAAAAGCATTTCATCTATATCTCTTGTCTAAAACATAGCACATTCTATTTTGCACTGTAGGGGTGTGTGTGTGTGTGTGTGTGTATCAGAAGTAGCCCTCTTTAGGGCAGGGGACTTTTTTAGCCATCTTTGTATTACACTCAAGGCACAACAGAGTCTTTCTGAATAAATATGTAAAATGAGTGAGTAAATACTCTCAAAAAGCAAGGGCTTAGCATTATAATCTCAAGATTCATCCATGCTAAGAGAAATAAGTCAGACAGAAAAAGTCGAGAACCATATGATTTCACCGATATGTGGGATATAAAACTGAAAACAACAAAAGAACAAGACAAACAAATGAAGAAAGAAAAACTCATAGACACAGACAATAGTTTAGTGGTTACGAGAGGGTAAGTGGGGAGCGGGGTGGTAGATAAGGGTAAAGGGGATCAACTATATGGTGATGGAAAGAGAACTGACTCTGGGTGGTGAACACCCAATGTGATATATAGATGATGTAATACAGAATTGTACACCTAAAATCTATGTAACTTTACTAACAAATGTCACCCCAATAAACTTTAATTAAAAAAAAAAAAGCAAGGGCTAAGAAGACTAAAAAACAACAGCAACTCTTACTTTTAGTTTTATTATGATTTTCCTTCTTTTTTCACTCAAGTTTATTTCTTAACCTAACCTTCTTACCTGAAGATACGTTATTCTTCGCTGGACCAGGTCTGTCAGATCTTTGGCCTCTTTTTCCCGCCAATCACCTGCTCCATCTGTTTGTTTGAGGTAGTGTAGATCTGTCATTATAGACCTACAAAAGCAAACAACATTGGAGGTCTTACTTATTTGTACTTCCTCATAGGATTACACAATCATGAGAAAAGAATAAAATTCTTTATAAAGATTGATGCTCACACTGATACCGATACTTTTATTTTCTACCAAGGCCGTGAAATTCGACAATTAGTGTCTAACACCCAAGATTCATTCCTATTGTAAACTTTTACTGTTGAGAAAAACCTACCTGTTTACCCCCCAGACCAGTCAGCTACACTTATTCCCAAACATAGAGTACTACAAAGACCAGAGAAGAGTGGATACCCATGGCAAAAAAAAGGTAGACTAAATTAACATAAGGGAGAGAAATAAATTGATTCCAATGTTTGAATACTACATTTTTTTTGTTCTCTACTGTCTACTGTCATTTCATGTCCCCTCTTAAATTTTCTCTTTATACTTTAACACTTTGAGTGGTTAGAAAAAGATCAGAGAAAAATTTTGACACAACTCTTATTAAACAATGGTCTAAACCAAGAGTCAGCAAACTTTTTTCTGTAAAGGACCAGGTAGTAAGTAAATAGTTTGGGCTTTGTGGGCCTCTGTTGCTTCTATAGCAGGAAAGCTGCCATAAACAATATGTAAATGAATGGGTGTGCCTGTGCTCAAATAAAATTTTATTCAGGAAATAAGCTATGAGCCAGATTTGGCCCTTGGGCCATAATTTGACAATGCTTGGTTCAAACTAATTAAAATGTATGTTAAGATACTTTCCTTTCCCTCTTTTGTGTAGCATCAGTACTTTCAATTGTAACATGGCTGGTTTCCTGCAAAGTAAAGTAAAATACCCAATAATCTAGGAAGAGGAACTTTAGGGCTGGTACAGATGGTTTTATTTACATTGTATTAAATAAAAGCCATGACTTGCATTTACCGATTAAAAAAAAAAGTAAAAAAGCAAGACTCTGTCTCTAACACGCTCCACCAATCTGTCAGCAAACATTTTGTCCATTTCTGACCACATATCAGCACTGGCACTGCTGGCTACCAGTGAGCATTGATTGAGCCACCAACTGAGCCACGATCTTTTCTCACCTTAATTTTAATTACAGTCACCTCTGAACAGGTCTACACCCTGCTTCCACCCTTGCCTACCTCTACAGCCCATTCTCAGTACAGCAGTCATATCCTGTTAAAAATTTAGTCATATAATGTTACTCCTTTGCTTTTAACATTGAATGGGCTGTTCACCTCACTCAGTCAAACCCAGAGTTATTACTTTGACCTACAAGGACCCAGACAATATGGCCCTCCCTTACCTCTTTGATTTTATCTCCTACTACTCTACCCTGCTTACTTCCCTGCTTACTCTACTTCAGCCACAGTCTGTCACTAATCCCTGAACATGCCAGGCTTGTTGCTACTACAGGGCCTTTGCATTTGCTCTTCCCTCCCCTCTAATGCTCATTTCCCAAATACCCATCCGTGTGGCTCACCCAAACGTCCTTCAAATCTTTGCTCATATGTCAACTTCCCCATAAGGCTTTCCCAGACTATGTCACTTGAAAATTCAACAATCACCATCACCATTCATTCCGTGGTGTTCCCTCTCCTCTTTCTCTGCTTTTTTTTCTCTAAGTAATTATCATCTTCTAATATACATCATTACTTCCTTACTTTATTATCTTTATCCTCCTACTAGAATTCAAGCTCCATGAGAACAGGGTTTTTATTTTTATTCTTTTAAATCATCATTTGGAATAGCGCTGGTCACACAGAAAATGTTTATAAAGTATCTTTGAATAGGTACGTAAATGAAAAGTAGCAAAAAAAAATTCAAAAGTTTTAGATGAGATAACGTTGATAATTTTTACCTTTCACAAATCCAATTTTGTGATAGAAAGGTTTGGGGAATAATCTTTAACTAGTTACGACGCTAGCTTCATCCTTCTCTACACTTGTCTCTACACTTTGTGTTAACTCTTCAGTTCAAGAGATGTTTATTAAATATGTGTTATTTGCTTGTGAAAATTAGAGTTAGAAATTTATTTCTATTTGTCAGAAAAGTATATATATAAATAAAATACATCATACATACACTTCTAGAAATTACCTACAATAATGGTATTAACTAAAAACATAAAGCATTAGCGAGAGGTTCAAAAGTACTTAAGAGAACACTGGCCTGTAATGTTAAATAATAAGAACAACAATTAATAGGTATTAAGGTCTTACAATGGGCCAGACACCTATCCTAGATGCTTTTCATTATTTCATTTAATCCTCATAACTACCATATAAATCAGACAAGGAATCTGAGGCAGTGAGAGATTTAAATAATTTGCTCAAAGTCACAAAGTTCAGAAATGCAGAGTGGAAGATCAAACCCAAGTAATGTGATTCTAAAGCTTGGGCTTTTAACTATTACACCAAAAAAATGTCAAAGTAAGGGGCCTGGAGTACAAAAATGTTGACTGTTCAATGTAAATATGCAAAATCAGAAAGTCTGAATAAGAGGAGAAAAGAGCTTTTAGAGCCAGACAGACCTATTTCCCCGTTTTAGCTCTACCTCTTACGAGCTTTGTGTCCTAGGAAAGTTATTTTGACATCTCTGAGACTAAATTATTTCATTTAAAAGTAAGTATTATAATACCTTACATATAGTTTTTTTAAAAATGATTAGTGATAATATATACAAAGTCGTAATATATGCGGTAGCTGCTTGCTGTAGACTAAATGAATATCTGTGTCTCCCCCCAAAATTCACATATTGAAACCTAATGCCCAATGTGATTGTATTAAAAAGGTGGGGCCCGTGGGAGGGCCCACTGAAACCCCACTGAACTCCGCAGCCCCTTCCACCATATGAGGACACGGTAAGAAGTTGCTGTCTATGAACTAGAAAGAGGACCCTCACTAGACACCAAAATCTGCCGGTGCCTTGATCTTGGACTTCCCAGTCTGCAGAACTGTGAGAAATAAATTTCTGTTGTTTATAAGCTACCCAGTCTTTGTTACTTTTGTTGTAACAGCCTGAACAGACTAAGACACTGCTATTTATACTAGCATGCCTCAGAGATTTGTTTCAGAGCTTTTACTTTGTGTTTTACTTTGTGAAGAGTACCTCCTAATAATCCTACATCTCAGAGGAAGGACCCATGGGTGTAGAGGACAGTAATATGCAGTACTGAAGTTCAGTCAGAAAAATGATCCAATACCCGGTGCCTTGTAACACCCTGAAGAAGAGGGCTGATCAGTGAGAACTCATGAAGCAGATGATAAAACCAGCCCTCAAAAATTGGGACTTATCCCGGAGTATATGACATAGCCTCAGTTCTCTTTTATTTCTGGTTCTTAACTAGATATTAAACAATTTAGTAACAAAGCAATGGCTGCTCACAGGAAAAACTAAAATCTTATTTACCCTCATAGAAAACTGTTAGAACTATACACAATTAACAGAGAATACCTGATAATAGTCCCTTTGAATGAAGCAAAGCTATTAATAATACACAAATAAAATTAAAATCATAGCCACAGTTTAGAATGTCCACCCAACTAATAGAGGAACAGCTTTACACAATGCTTTGGAACAACAGGACATCTGTGAGGTATTTTAGGCACTTGTTTAACATGTCAGCATTATCCACACACAAGACACGCTGCAGTTTGCCCAGTTCCATGTTTACCTTTTTTAAACAGGGCAAGAGCCTAATATGTGATGCTTTATCTTTTTTATATTTATTATCTTACCTAAGATCCAAAACATTTTCTTTTTATGAAAAAAGAGTAATTTTAGATGGAAAAATTAAACCTACAACTTACTGCCTCCTTAAGAAATTAACTTGCAGTCTTACCCCCTGAACAGATGTTTAACTTTTAAGTTTTTCCAAAATTAGAAAACTGAGGCCCCTATGGATTATTACGTAGCCTACCGTATTCTTTTATAGTTACTGGGGGGAAAGGCACCAGGCATAGGAAATTGTGTGAGTTGGTAATGGAAACACACAAGAAGGCTTTAACTATTAATTGAGTTATAGGGCCAAGATGGAAGTTTATTTCAATTATTTGCCCAGTTTTATAAGACTCATTCCCATCACTCTCATTATACTCATTATTTTTTATATGTCATAGGTTTCATCATATCCAAATGTAGTCATTTGCTTTTTCCTACCCATCAAATGGGAGTGATCACAAAATCTGTTGCAAGCCTCAACTTTAAGTAGCAGTATTGTTTCTGGAGATGTAGTACAGTGTTAATAATCAACTATTAGCAAATGCCTATTGAAGGAAAAAGGGAAATTCAACATGTTCTGTATGGTTTTATATTAAATCAAACATACACATACACAGAGACAAACAGCATTACATTTCATTGACAATAATTACATAGCATGAAGCAGGTAAAAACTAGATTAGGTCTAATTTAAAGAGGAAAATTCTTTGAAATATAAAAATTGGCATGGTTTATGCTTTCATGTCATAATAATCAATCCATTCCTTTACCACTGGGAATGAAAGCTGATCTCTGTATTTTTTAATAAATTAGAAGAGTAAAAACATAAAAGTGAATGTTTTTACCAAGGTACAGTAGTACTAAGTTTTGGCAATTAATTATTCACATTCATCGCAATCTCTCTCAAGAAAGTAGAATAACCAAGCTTACAACTAGAAAATCAAACACCAAAAAAAGGTACACACTAATTTTTATAATAATACAGTCAAAGTCTCAATATAAGTCACTCTATTCCAAGAGTCAACTAAAATTAAGCTTGCTTTTTAAACATTTTTTTCTTGGCCTCCCTACTGGAGACCATGATATGACACAGTCTCAGTTCTCCGTAAGGAAGACAAGCACAGGAAAGACCTTAAATCCAACCTAGTTCTTCGATGATTCAATAATGTTTAGAAGTTACCATCCTGCAAAATTTATCATCTTTTGACCAAAGACATGAAAATAACCAAAGTTTCTGTTGTGGCCTATTATTGAGAAACATCGTAACTGAAAACTATTCTACAGAAATGCTTGGGTTTTTAGTGACTCCACTCTGAAGTCAAACCTAGAAATGTCCCCAAAGCTGGAGATCTGACTGTATTGGTTTTGACTATGAATGTATCAAAAACCATAAGTGGTGGGTGGTAAATCTAAAGGCCTGGTATGAGACCAGGTCAACGCTTGAGAAACACAAACCCAGGCAAAATACCAGCAGAAGAGAGCTAGTCATTTCAGAGCAGGAGACAGATGCCTGAAGACTATTGGTAGAACAGAATCTCTGACAGCAAGCCAGCTATGACAGACAACAAATCCTCTATTTCAAAAGCTGGGCTACATTTTTGTCCTTTGTATTTTCTGTTAATTTTCCTATTTTTATATTTTAATATGCCCAAATGTTTTAAAATGTCCTAGCCTGCCTCAATTATGCCACTGAAGAACCTCAAGGAGAGGATTTTGTTTATATTTGATTCAAAATGTTAAAGAGAGAAATTCCCCAAGGGCCTGCACAAAGCAGGTGTAATTCAAGCAAGAAAATCCCAAGGTGAAGGAAGTAACGTTTATTAAAGTCAACGTGATATGAAATGTAGACAAATGATTAGATATATTTAGTAAGCAAGAGTATTTTTAATCATGCACATTCAATTAAAAGAAAGTCCATTCTCCAGCTTAGTATCAGAATTACACTCCAAATCAGAAACACTGATATTTTCAGGGATTCATGTATAACTGTGTCTTAAGACTGCTTTTAAATATAGGGTCACTTAAATCCTCCAAAGTGAATCAAACATGAAGTCAAGGGTATTGAGTATAAAAATCCTTCAATGTCAGGTTTTCTTCTAATCCCATGTTTCCTATCAGCATGACCCTGATAACAACTTAGATCCCCCCTCCATTTCCTCTTCTATATATACTCCTTGACTTCTAACAAATACTCTCACTTTTGCAGAACCCACTGTTGAAATTGACTGGAGCTTCCACCCAGTTTTACTTAGGGGTAAATGACTTTTCTCCTGTAACTTGCCCTTCACAACTTGGGGGATTCTCAGTTGCAGGAGAATATTTTGACCACAATTACATAATTTTCTTTAGTTGCATAATTTTCAAAAATCCTTCAACGGAACAAGACTTTGTTCTTACAAAAAGGTACAAAGTAGAGTGTGAAATAATCAAAGAATGCAGATAGTTGGCCCCTCCCTTCCCAATAAAAAAGTCATTAACTTACTGAAGGCTGACTAAGTAGTGAGTGCTTAGCCATGTAAGGTAGAGACCTTTAAGTTCGAGTTCCAGTCCTCAAGTGATTACAATTTGTCAGGGAGAAAAGCCAAATGAGTATATAAGAAACAATAACCTCCATGTATAAAAGCTATTGTCCTAGTAAAATACAAGTACTCCATCACTTTGACTCATCTATCCCCCTACATCAGATCTGTCAACACAAGTCTGCAGTTTCTATTTTTCACATTTTAATCCTTTCTCTCTATCCCTACTTCAGCTACCCAGATCCAGAAGCTCATTATCATTTATTTAAACTTTTGAAAAATACTTCTAATGCCCTGGCACCAGGTTTTCCTTCTCATGGCTCTCAAAACGATCTTCCTAAATTCACTAATAAGGAAATGCAAATGAAAACCACAATGACATACCACTAAATTCCCATTAGAATGCTGGGTGGGGGGGGAATGTAAAAATCCACAATACCAAGTGTAGACAAGGTAAAGCGACTGGGACTCATACATCGCTGGCGAGAATGCAAAAACATTGCCATCACTTTGGAAAAAAGTTTAGCAGTATCTTATAAAGTGAAACATACACTCTGCTTATGACCAATCAACCCCACTCCTACATATTTAATCCAAAAGAAATGAAAACATGTTTCCACAACAATGTGTATGCTAACATTTACAGTGGCTTTACTCATAATCACCAAAAAATGGAAAACAACTCAAACATTCTTCAACTGTTGAATGGATACACTGTGATACATCCATACAATGGAATAATACCTAGAAATAAAAAACAATGCACTACTAATACACAAAACAACAGAGGTGAATCTCAAATGCATTATGCCAAGTGAAAGAAACCACACTCAAAAAAACTACATAGTGTAGGGGCCAGCCCCAGCCCGGTGGCTCAGGCGGTTAGAGCTCCATGCTCCTAACTCCGAAGGCTGCTGGTTCGATTCCCACATGGGCCAGTGGGCTCTCAACCACAAGGTTGACAGTTCAATTCCTCGAGTCCCACAAGGGATGGTGGGCAGCGCCCCCTGCAACTAAGATTGAACACAGCACCTTGAACTGAGCTGCTGCTGAGCTCCCGGATGGCTCAGTTAGTTGGAGCGTGTCCTCTCAACTACAAGGTTGCCGGTGACTCCCGCAAGGGATGGTGGGCTGTGCCCCCTACAACTAGAAATAGCAACTGGACCTGGAGCTGAGCTGCGCCCTCCACAACTAAGATTGAAAGGACAACTTGACTTGGGAAAAAAAAAAAGGCCTGGAAGTACACACTGTTTCCCAATAAAGTCCTGTTCCCCTTCCCCAATAAAATCTTTAAAAAAATAAAATAAAAAAAAACTACGTAGTGTATAACTGCACTTACATAAAATTCTGGAAAAGGCAAAATTATAGGGATAGGAAAAAGATCTGGTGACTGCCAGGGGCTGGTGTGGGGAGGGTGAGGTGCTGATTACAAAGGGGCATGAGGAAATTTCTTGGGGTAGGAGCAACGTTCTGTATCTTGATGGTGATGGTGGTTATACAACTGTGAGCATTTGACCAAACTCACAGAACTATAGACTAAAATATGTACGTTTTATCATATATAAATTATGCCATAATAAAGTTGACTTAGAAAGAAAAAAAAAAAGAGAATCAGTGTTTCTAACAGACAAGTTCTAAGAAAGAAAGAAACCCTTTCGGAAGAAACAAAAGCCCATAAGTTTTTTCCCTATAATTGATGTCTTTCTGAACCAAACAATGAGAAAAGTGATTCATAGGAAAATCTGAACAAGAAAACTGATAGACAACCTCTGATTTCTCAGAGAACACAGGCTTTCAGTCCAGAGACAACCCAACCCAGACACTCTGATTTGGACAGTGTAAAAATGAAACAAAGATTTTTGTATAAACGGGCAAATATAAACATTTTAACTCTTACACTTAAGGATCTTGAAAATTACCAGTGAGACAGCATATTTCATATGAATCACATGAAATCATCTCTATTTGTATATTCATTAAAGGTTATTTCTCTAATGTTTGATTGTGCTTTACAGATTAGAATGTACCACTACATTCTAATATGACTGCCTAGAGTTAAAATTACTACCCTTTGAAGTTGAATTCCAAGTTCATTATAATTTCTGCAGAAGACAAAAGAAATTAACTTATGTACCTTGTGTACCTTTCCATTTTTATTTTCTGTGAAATATTATTATTTAACATATCCTAAGAGGTAGTATCAGGAATCATATTTAAAATAGAATTCAACTTATAAAAAATTTAACATTCATTTACATCAACTTTTCAGGGACTTTTTTCATGTGTATATTTGTACATTGTTTCTACATATAGTAACAAAATATATGCAGAAAATAATTCTTTAAATAATTAAATTTAAAAAAGACCTAAAAATTAAATTCTCAAGTAATTAAATCATTCAAACTTTAAAATTAAACATTCCATCAGAAATCAACATTCAAAATTCTACTTTAAATACCACATAGTCTATACTTGGCTCAAATCCTCTTCAGAGTTGGATTTTCCTATAAAACTGCAACAAGCAAACCACACAAGCACACAGCTCCAATGAACAGAATCTCAGTGCCCAGAATCAGCTTTAAGGTAAAGAAGCATTAAGGACAGAATTAGTCGGTATTTGCTCTAATGATCTAACTATGGCTTGACTGCAAACTAGGCTAAAAATTTCAAAGGGACTGCCAAATATGTGGCCTAATAATTCAATGCCTCTTGAAATTTATACTATCTTATTTCTGTAGATTCATTAATGCTAAAATGATTCCAATAAACTGATAGATTTTATATGTAATTTCACTTAAAACAGCAGAGCAATATTTCAAAATCTCTTGGTTGTGGTGTGATTCTTTTCCTCTATATAGTGGTAGGTTGTGTTAATACAACACTTTTTCTTTTATTGTTCACTAATGAGACAGTAATAGCCATTACAATCCTACTGGAAATATAGACTTGTAAATATAATAGGCCTAAGGACAGGTTTCACTGTATGATTCTCAGATACATTTTGTTCTGCATGAACACATCAACAACAAAATATTTTCTTGTCTATGGAATATAAATTGCATATTTTCAGAAAAGTGCAAACAGAAGAAACAAATTTAACTAGGTAGATTTCAGGTTCTTTTTTCTAGTAACTAAATTGAAGATCAATGAATAGAATATTCCTTTTTATCAAAAACCTGTTAACCTTTAATTAGGTTAACCTTTAAAAAGAGGCTATTTTAACGTTTTTAATATTTGAAATAGAAACGTAACTGTCAGCCTCAGTATGAGTTCTAATGTACTATAATATAAAACTACACACTCCACTTCAAATATTGATTGTATATGAAGAAAATTTATAGGAAGATATTTCAATGTAATGTTGGGTGACACCACTACCTTCAAAGTTTACTTAGGGTATAAAGGTTTCTAGGAATATATTTTAAATAATATCTTCCAGTGATGTATTTCAGTTGATGAACTACATTTGGCAATTATTGTCCTTTGAGAATTCAGGTACTTTCCTGTTCCTAAACATGGTAGGTATCATTTATTATTCAGCAGAGAATTTACCCAAGTTTCAGTTTCCCATTCTTAGATTATAATCTTTACTAAAGCCCAAATGAAATGTAAAGTAAAAATACTACCTTTCATGATGTCCCAAATCTGACAGAAATTCATCTACATGTCTTTGGAGTTCATTTCCTTCTAAATTCTTTAATTTCTTCAATTCACTTTGTAGAAAAAACCAGAGCTCTTTAGCTCCATTTTCAATCCTCCTTCTTAGGATTTCATGATCCTTCCCCAGACCTGCAGTCAAAGAATAGAGAGTACCAGCATTTCCAACATTTTGGTGAAAGGAAATTTTAAATTATTTGTGCTCTTATCAATATATTGAAGAGGAAAAACACTGTATAATCACCTACCATTTCTAGTTTGTTTCTTATAATTTTCAATCTGTTCTTTGGCCTTCACAAGCTGCTCTTCTAAAGCACGAACCCTTCCAGAAGCTGGCCCCTGATCAATGGGGCCTTCTGGTATCCTGTAGTTCAGGGTAGAAAATGTAAACGTTTAGCTTATAAATTATGCAACAAAATACATGCTTACTAAAGTTACATGCTAAAACACATTTATTAGTAACTCTAGAAGTCACTGAACCATAAATATATTTGAAGACCAAGTAAAATTTTCTTTCCAAAGCTATAGGATAAAGCATAAACACTGTAAAGGTACTGAACAAAAAGAGAAAAAAATAATCTAGCTGAAAGATCTATGATCTTCCAGGAATTAAAGAACCTTTAGAACTGTCTCCTAAACTCTCATCATATGAGTATTATTTAGAAAAACAACCGTCAGTGGCAAAGTGGTCAATTCTTCATTAGTGCTGAGAATAACAAAGGTGAAGAGGAAGGTGATGAAAGGGCTTAAAGGGAATAAGAAAGCACGTATCTCAACATGGGTCTATGTTAAAATAGCAAATACAACTTATTTCTAAATTAATCATAATATCAGGCTATGTAAACCTGTGTTCCAATTCATGAACTCATGGTCTTAGATTACTAAGCATTGGTTTTACAGAGAAGGGAAAGATGAAGAGTAGAAGATGAAGTATATTAGGAAAAAACCCTAAAGATTAATGATCTGTTTGTTTCTATCAGAAACAAAAAGTATCAATCAACAACACAAAATATTGGAACATAGCAAAGGAACTCCAGGATCTCTTGTTTATATTGTACTGGTTTCTAACACGTTTTGTTTTTATGTGACTTTTGGCAGTATTCTGTACTCCATTTTAGCCATAAAAGATAACTACGTCCTAATCCTGGAACCTGTAAATGCTCCCTTATATGACAAAAGAAACTTTAAATGTGTGATTAAGTTAAGGATCTTGAGGTGAGGAGACAGTCTTGCATATCCAGGTCAGCCAAAATTATAATCATAGGTGTTCTTTTAAGAGGGAGGCAGAGGGAGATTTTACTACAAAAGAGAAAGTGATGTGGCTATTAGCTTTGAAGATGGCGAAAGGGATCATGAGTAACAAATACAAGGAATATGTCATTAGAAGCTGGAAAGGCAAGGACACAGGTTATGCCCCCGAAGTTTCCCTAGGGAATATGGCCCTGCCAACATGTTGGTTTCGGTCCAGTGAAACTCATTTCAGATTTCTGCCCTTTCCAAATGTAAGAGAATAAATTTCCACTGTTTTAAGCCACAAAGTTTGTCGTATTTATTACAGCAGCAATAGGAAACTAACAATACATACATACATTCTTGTAAAGATTAAATAATGGCTAATTTCTTTTCCAAAATTTAAATGAGAAAGTATATAATAGTATGTAGCACAGTGTCTGTCAATAAACTTTATCAAGACTTCTGTATTTGGGCTCAGCCATTTTAGAGATGAGCTGTAATCTCAAATGTCTGGAATGTCTATTTTAACCATCACAATCATTTTAAGGGAATTTAATTTTGAAATTATACTTCGCAGAACTTCAATTCAGACGTCAACTTAGTCCTTTGATGCAGATTCTAATACAGATTTTTAAATACTTTTTCTAACATTTTTTACAACAGATACAGCCAAACTATGAATTACCTATTACACTTCAGAATACATGTTTAGTAAGAAAGCTCTTGTTATAGCTATACCAGAGTAAATAAGGTATTGTGATTTTGTATGAAATTGTATGCAATAACATTGAACAGAAGCATGAAAAATCACCATGCTCCAATCATAAGTGTCCCAGTCTACAGAATTTGAATTAAAAAGCCTTCATTTTTACACACAAAGTGAATAATGATAAAATGAACAGAGTTGGTAGGTGTACAATTACCCAATTTATGAACACAAATGTGTATACATTCATAAATGAGGCATTTCCTAGTTATAGTTTTTAAAACTTGGCTCTTAATCTCTTTCTGAATTAGATGGCTGGTTTCTAAGAAATAATTTGATAACAATAAAACTATCACCTCTTGGAACTTATTTTGGCAGCAATATGCCACAGGACAAGGATGTCCTTTTTCAGAATACACTTTAGTGACACAAAATTTCAGAGAATAGGAAGATATGTCTAAGTTCTCCTTTACCTCATTTCTTCATACATTGATGGAATAACATTAGGGGAAAACAGGCGTGAAAAAATATCATAAGATCTTTTCAGCAGATTTCTGTTAAGTACTCTTAGGTTGGTGCAAAAGTAATTGCGGCAATTATTTTTAATGTGTTAAACCGCAATTACTTTTGCACCAACCTAATAAATATAATCTAATTCTAATAAAACATAAATGTATTAGTGATTTATATTATATTATTATATACAATAATCTAATTCAACTGTGGGTAAACTGTAGATAAAGAAAAGTAATGGAGAAGCCAATGTAAGAAAAGCACACTCTAAGGACTATTCTTTCCAAACCCCATCCAGAAAAGCTAATTTATAAGAACAGCCTTTTCGCCTGAATATTTGGGGAATTTCATATTTTTTAAGAATCATACTCACTATATAAAAGATACATAGGACATCTCTGGCTAAGATGAAATAACAGAAATCAAATTTACCATTATGCCTGAAACAACTGAAAATCTAGACAAAATGCGTGAAACCATGGTTTAATAAAACTGGAATCAGGAGACTTACATCAGAAAGATGGCAAAGTTCCCAAACTTTGGTCCCTCTCAGGGAATGGGCAACTAGCAACTCTCCATAGACAAGACACCTTTATAAAGCTCCCAGGACACAGGGTAAGACTTAAGCTTGCCCTTGACCACAAAACCCCAGAAAAATCACATTAGAATGGTAAGAAGAGCAGTTTCACTTTGCCCACATTGTTCCTCCCCCAGGTCAGCACAGTGCTGCATGGAGGGGGTGTCCCAGGGCCTACAGTTTCTCCAGTGGGAAAAAGAGAGGGCAAAGTGGATATCAAGCTTCCCCAGCATTCTGGATGCCTCCTAGGAGGTCCACTTAAGTACTGCCTCATGGGGATTACTGGGAAAGTCAGCTAGAGATAGAGGAGGGGTGAGGGGCTCAGAGCAGCAAGTGCACAGATCTTGGACGACTGTGTTCCTGCTAGTGGTGGGGCCTGAGCGGAGACCCTAAACGAGCGGCTCTGATCGTTTGCAGAGCTAAGCCAGTGGCCCCAACTGGCCAGGGAATTTGACTGGCAGTTCTGCCTGGGTTGGGTACCCAGCAAGAGGGCAGTCTTGGCGGAGGAGCTCATTCTAGAGCTCCACCTAGACAGAGAAGCAAGGCAGCAGGGCTCAACTTAATTGCTGAGGATAGCCTCCAGTCCCACTAGAGGAGGAAGCCTGCCCAAAGATGCCAAGCAGCCGCATAGCACATCGTACAGCCCGCCTGAGCAGGAAAGCAAGGCAATAGCCCTACCCAACTGCTAAGCATAGCCTCCAGCTCCACCTGACAAGGAAGGGTAGCCAAGGACTCGAGGTAGCCACAGAGACCATTCTACTGCCCCTTTCAGGTAGAAAGCCAAGCTAGCAATACCACCCATCTACTGAGCATAACCTCTAGCCCCACCTCACCAGGTTGCACAAACAGAGACCATGGACAGCTCTGGAGCCCATCCTATAGCCCCACTCAGGCAGAGAGCCAAGCCAGCAGCCTCGTCCAACTGTGAAGCATGACCACTGGCTCTGCCTGGCCAGGGAGCCCAAATAGTGACCCTGGGCAGCCTCAAAGCCCAGCCTACAGCCCTGTCCAGCAGCACAGCTTACATAATCCGTAGACTCACCCAGGCAGAGCATCCAGCCAGCCACCCCACCTAATCTTAATGCATAGCCTGTGGCTCCACCTGACCAGTGAGCCCAGAAAGCAACCCAGTCCAACTGTGGAGCAGAACCTCCAGGCCCACCCAACTATGGGGTACAGCTGGCAACCATGTCTGACCAGAAAGTCCAGTAAGAGACACTGTGAAACAGCAGAGCATAGCCAGTAGCCTGCCCCATCGCAGAGCATAGCCTGCAGCCCTGCCCAAATTTGAGGCACCACCTGCAGTCCCATGTGATCAAAGGGCACAGCGTGAGGCCCGATCTGATCATAGCATAACTTTGACTGGATATAGAATCCAGCCAACGGCCCCATCAAGCCAGGAGACATAGCTTGGGGCTCCACCTGACCAGAGGCAATTGCAGAGCCCAGCATATGGCCCTGCTCAATTGCAGAGTGTAACCAGCAGCGCTGCCCTGCCTTCCCAGGGAACACAGCTATAACCTGCCCAACCAGAGGTGACTGCAGAGCCCAACAAATAACCATGCCTGAATGCATATCCCAGCCAGGGTTTCCGCTCGAATGTAGAGCCCAGCCACCTGGCCCACCAGACTGCAGAACAGTGACACCCTCCCCACCGCCTCAGAGCACAGGCAGTGGCCCCATCCAATTAGAGACCCTGACAGCAAGTATGGTTGCCCAAGGCTGCTACCACCTGCCCATCTAGAATCCCAAGCTGAGCTGACTGGTGAAGGTCTTTTCCCACCAAAGCAAACCTGTAAAGGCTGGAAGAGAGACTGCTTCCTCAAATGAGCGGATACCAACACAAGGATACAGAATCACAAAAAATTAGGTAAACATGACAACACCAACGGAGACTAATAAAGCTCCAATAACTAACCCTAAAGAAATGGAGATCTATTAACTGTCTAACAAAGAATTCAGAATAATCCTCTAAAAAATTCAGTGAACTTCAAGAAAACACAAATAGACAACTAAGCAAAATTAGAAAAACAATGCACGAACAATATGAGAAGCTCAACAAAGAAATAGAAACCATTGGGGGGTGCGGGGACCCAGGAATCCAAGAGCTGAAAAATACGATGAAGACTTTAACAGAGAGCCTCAACATCATACTTGACCAAGCAGCAGAAAGAACTAACAAATTCAAAGACAGGTCATTTGAAATTATCCAGTCAGAGGAGCAAGAAGAAAAAAGGAATTGAAAACAGAAGAAAGCCTATGTAAGTCATGGGATCCTAAAAGAGAAACAAATCAATCTATGATTACTGGAGTCCCAAAAGGAAAAGAGAAGGAGTAAGGGACAGAAAGCTTTTTTAAAGAAATAACTTCCAAAATCTGGGGAAAAGATCTTCTATTCCAAGACAGATTACAATACATCTCTCTAAAATCAGAGACAAAGAGAGAATTTTAAAAGTAACAAGAGAAAAAAATTCTTCACATACAAGGGAATCCCCAGTAAGGCTATCAGTGGCTTTCTCAGCAGAAACATTGCAGTTCAGAGGGGAAGGGGATAATACAGTCAAAGTGCTGAAAAGAAATATACTAACAACCAAGAATACTTTATCTTGTAAAGCTGTTCTTCAAAAATGAAGGAGAGATAAAGACTTTCTCAGAGAAACAAAAGCTGAGGAGTTCATCACCACTAGATCAACCTTATAAGAAATGCTGAAAGGGGTTCTTGAAGCTGAAATGAAAGACACTAATTAGAAAGACACTAATTAGACATAAGAAAATATAAAAACAGTGGTAAAGGAAAGTATGTAGTCAAATTCAGAATACTCCAATACTGTAATATGGTGGTGTTTCAATCATTTCATTCTGGTATAAAGGTTAAAAGACAGAAATATTAAAAATAACTACAGTTATTTGTTAATACCTACACAATATAAACAAATGTAAACTGTGACATCAAAAACATAAAATGGGGGTAGGGAAGAAAAAGGGTAGAGTTTGTTTTTTTTTAATATGATCAAAGTTAAGTTATGATCAGCTTAAATTAGACTATTATATCTATAAGACGATTAATGTAACCTTTATGGTAACCACAAAACAAAAACCAACTGCAGATGCACAAAAGATAAAAGAGAAGAGAATCAAAGAATACCAACAAGGAATATCATGAATCACGAAGGAAGACAGCAAGAGAGGAAGAAAAAAAGAAAGTACAAAATAGTCAGAAAACAAGTAATACAAAGGCATTGGTAAGTCCTTACTTATCAATAATTACTTTAAATGTAAACAAATTAAATTCTCTAATTAAGAGACAGAGTGGCTGAATGGATAAAAACACAAGATCCTGTTTACAACAAGAAATTACTTCGGCTTTAAGAAGGGATAGAAAAAAATCATCCATGAAAATGGTAACCAAAACAGAGCAGAGGTAGCTATACTTGTATCAGACAAAATAGACTTTATGTAAAAAATTGTCACAAAAGACAAATTCATTACAGAATTATAAAAGGGTCAATCCTTCAAGAACATATAACAATTGTAAATAGTGGGGGTGCCAAAAAAAAAAGTATACAAGTAGACACTTTGGCCAACGTTGCTCAAGCAGTAGTTCACCATAATCAGAAGTGTCTGGACACCAATGGTAACCACTTTGAGCCCCTCTTGTAATTGCAGAAGTCAAACGTGACTTGTATTCATCTTTTGTTATCAGTATATATTAAGTATTACAATTTTAATACAGTTTTTTTCCTTTCTTAAAATGTGTATGCATTTTTTTGGCACTCTCTGTTAAGCATATACTTCCAGATCAGAAAGGAGAAATAGATACAATACAATAATAGTAATGGACTTAACTACTACTGTGGGATCCCACTTTCAACAATGGATTGATCATCCAAACAGAAAATCACTAAAGAAACGTTGGACTTGAACTATACTTTAGGACTAAATGGATCTCATAGACATAAACAGTCATGTACTACTTAACGAAGAGGACATGTTCTGAAAAATGTGTCGTTTGGAGATTTCATCATCGTGGGAACATCATAGAGTATACTTACACAAATCTGGACAGCATAGCCTACTACACATCTGGGCTATCTGGTATAGCTTATTGCTTCTATCCTACAAACCTGTACATCATGTTACTGTACAAAAATAACATGAGATTAAATGAAGCACAAGGGAAGATAATGCAATCAAGAGATGCAGTAACGGGAAATGCATGAGACTACTGCTAGCATAACACGGCATTCTGTTTCACAGAAAAATTGTTTTTTAGTAAGTGGAAAGATTACATTCTAAAATCACAATATCGTCTAGTAAATACATAAACCAGTTACACAGTCATTATCATTATTAACAATTACATACTGTAGATAATTGTATATGCTATACTTTTATATGCCTGGCAGCCCAGTAAGTTTGTCTATATCAGCATCACCATAAACATGTGAGTAACGTGTTGTGCTATGATGTCAGGATGGCTATGACATCACTAGGAAATAGGAATTTTTCAGTTCTATTATAATTCTATGGGACCACCACCATATATAAGGTCTGCTGTTGACCAAAATATTGTTATGCAGTGCAGAACATTCCATCCAACAGCTTCAGAATACACATTCTTCTCAGGGACATATGAAACCTTCTCCAGAACAGATCACATGTTAGGTCACAAAAATGTCTAAACAAATTTAGAATACTGAAATCATACCAAGTATGTTTTCTGACAAAATGGTATGAAACTAGAAATCAGTAACAGGAGAAAAACTGGAAAATTCACAAATAAGTGAAAATTAAACAACATGCTCCGAAGGAAAACTGGATCAAAGAAAAAAATCAAAAGGGAAATAAAAAAAATATGTATCTTAAACAAACCGCTCCCCCCCAAAAAAAAAAAAAAAAAAAAAAAAAAACAGGAAAAAAGAACACACCAAAACATATAGGATGCAGAAAAGCAGACCCAGGAGGGAAGCTGATAGTGATAAATAAGAAGCGAGATCTCAAATAAACAACCTAAATTTATACCTTAAGGAAACAGAAAAAGAACAAAGTAACCCCAACTTAGCAGAAGAAAGGAAATAAAGATAAGCACAGAAATAAAGAAGAGGAAAACAACAGAAAAGCTCAATGAAACTAAGAGCTGGTATTTTGAAAAGATAAATACTAACAAATCTTCGGCTACTTACCAAGGAAACAAGAGGACTCAAAAAAAGTAAAAACTATAAATGAAAAGGACGATATTACAACTGATATCACAGAAATTAAAATGATCATAAGAGACTACTATTAGCAATTATATGCCAACAAATTGGACCACGTAGGAGAAACTGATAAATTCCTAGAAACATATATAAGACTGAATCATGAATAAGTAGACAATTTGAATAGACTAATAATGAGTAAAAGATTGGGCCAGTAATCAAAAACCTCCCAAAAAAGAAAAGTCCAGGACCGGATGGCTTCATAGGTGAATTCTATAAAACATTTAAAGAAATATTAATGCCATTCTTTCTCAAATTCTTCCAAAAACTAAAGAGGAGGGGAAACTTTCAAACTGATTTTAGGGGAACATTTTTAAGAAAAGAAAATTACGAGCCACTATCCCTGATAAATACTGATAAAAAAGAAATTCTCAATAAAATAATAGCAAACCCAGTTAAACAGCTCATTAAAAGGATCACACACCGTGATCAAGTGTGATTTATCGCTGGGATGCAAGAATGGTTCAACCTACAAAAAACAGCTGCATTTCTATACACTAACAATGAACTATCAGAAAGAGAAATTAATAAATTAAGAAAACAATGCCATTTCCAATTACATCAAAAAAAAATACCTAGGAATAAATTTAACCAAGAAGGTGAAATATCTGTACACTGAAAATGATAAGATTCTGATAAGAGAAACTGAAGAAGACACAAAGAAATGGAAAGATATCCGATATTCCACTTTCTTAGATCAGGATGATTAACCTTGTAAAATGTCCACACTAACCATGCCATTTATTGACTCAATGTAATCCCTATCAAATTCCAAGGGCATTTTTCATAAAAATAAAAAAAAAATCCTAAAATTTGTATGGAATAGACAAAACAATATTGAGAAAGCACAACTTTGGAGGCATCAAACTTCCTAATTTTTAGCTATATTACAAAGCTATAGTAACCAAAACCATATAGCATGAGCACAAAACAGACATTAACTAACAGAACAGAATCAAGGGCCCAGATGTAAACCCTCACAAATATGGTCAACTAATATTTCACAAGGGAGCCAAGAATACTCAATGGGGAAAGAAAAGTCTCTTCAATAATGATGCTGGGAAAACTGGATAACCATGTGCAGAAGAATGAAATTTGATCCCAATCTTACACCACTCACAAAAATTAACTCAAAAATGGATTAAAACCTTACATGCAACATCTGAAACCATAAAAATACTGGAAGAAAAAAAAATAGGGAAAAAGTTCCTTGACATTAGCCTTGGCAATGGTTTTGTTTTGTTTTGTTTTGTTTTGTTTGTGTATAGGACACCAAAAGCACAAGCAACAAAAGCAAAATTCAAAGTGTAACTACATCAAACTGAAAAGCTTCTGCACAGCTAACAAAACAACCACCTGGAATGAAAAGGCAATCTATCATATGGGAAAAAACATTTCCAAATCATGTATCTGATAAAGGGCTAATATGGAAAAATATATAAAGAATTCATGCAACCCAATAGCAAAAAAAAAAAAAAAAAAAAAAAAGTCTGATTTAAAAATTAGCAACAGATCTGGATAGACATTTCCCCTCAAAATACATACAAATGGCCAAGAGGTGTATGCAAAGATGCTCAGTACCACTACTGTTCAGGGAAATACAAATCAAAACCACAATGAGACAACACCTCAAACCTATTAGAATGGTTATCATCAAACAGACAAGAGATAACAAGTGCTGGTGAGGAAGAAAGGGAGGACCTTTGTGCACTATGGGTGGGAATGTAAATTGATACAGCCGCTATGAAAAAACAGTATGGAGGTTTCTCAAAAAATTAAAAATAGAACTACCATATGATCCAGCAATCCCACTTCTGTGCATATATCCAAAGGAAATGAAATCAGTCTCTCGAAGAGGTATCTGCACCCCCATGTTCACTGCAGTACCCAAGACATGGAAACAACCTAAGTGTCTGTTGATAAATGCACGATAAAGAATATATATATATATACATATATACATACGTACATATATACATACACATACATACACACACACAATGAATTATTATTCAGCCATGAGAAAGATGGGAATCCTGACATTTGTGACAATACAGATGAACCCTGAGGGCACGAAGCTAAGTAAGTAAAATAAGACAGAGAAAGACAAATACTATCCAATCTCACTTACATGTATAATCTGCAAAAGCCAAACTCATAGAAACAACCAAACTCAAAGAGAGTAAATTGGTAGTTTCCAGGAGCTGAGGGGTCGGGAAAATGGGGAGATGTTGGTGCAAACTTTCAGTTATAAGATGAATATGCTCTGGGGAATGTAATGTACAGCATATTGACTACAGTTAATAATACTATCTTGTATACAGAAACTCCTCACTTGGTATTGTCAATAGGTTCTGCAACTTTAAGGGAAACAATGTATAATGAAACCAATTTTACCACAGGTTAATTGATGTAAATAAACAAGAGTTAAATTCCTATGGCATCTCATCAATATTCTAACAAAACAAGGTTGTTTGAATAAGCCCTATCTCTGTGTCAATGTACTGCCTGGAGAGAGTTTCCAGAATACAAAGGAGTATTCAGGTAGAGCCCAGTAAATTTCCGAGTTGAAGAGATAGAGCTAAGAGTCTAAAAAGACCAAGACAGCTAGAGTTTGGATGATAAAGTACCATAGAAGAGAGAGCTGAACAGAGAGAACTACAGAGAAATGCAGAGGTTCCACTTTAGAATCAGCACATGTATGTAACTACTCAAAGCGGGGAAAATAACTCTAAAAGGATCAGTGGGAGCAGTGCCTGACAGTCATACAGGGTTGGGAACAGTTCCTGATCCTACCAGCTACACAGGAAAACCTCATAATTTATGGGCATTGAATACAGTGCTCAGAGGATTTGGCCTCAGTAATGGGGAAATGAGCCGTAGACTAAATATTACTTGTGTGCTGCCTAACAATTCTTAAAAGAAAGACCTAAACCGATCAAACTACTATCAAGTAACTTAACTACATCCCAGAACAAAGCTTAAGAATATTTGCAAGAATACAAGTGTACCTATAACCAACAAGGTAAAAGTCATGATGTCTACACTCCAATAAAAAAATTACCAGGCATGCAAAGAAACAGAAAAATATAATCCATAATAAAGGAAAAAGCCAGTCAGTCAAAACAAACTCAGAAAGACAGAGATGTTAGAATTAGCAGATAAGGAGCAGTAATTACGACTATATTTCATATGTTCAAAGTTAAATAGAGACGAGAAAGATATTAAAGGTATAATAAAGACCCAAGTTGAATTTTTGGAGGTGAAAACTGCAATATACAATCGATGGGATTTATTGCAGATTATATATTGTAGCTTCTACCTTAAGAAATTAGGTAAAAAGAGAAAATGAAACCCAAATTAGGTAGAAGAAGGGAAAAAATAAAGAACAGAGAGAAAATCAGTGAAATGGAAATAAGAAAAACAATACAGAAAACCAATGAAACCAGAAACTGGTTCTTTAGAAAAAAATAAAATTGATAAATCTTTAGCGCGATGGTTGAGAAACCTTCCCTCAAAGACCAAATAGTAAATGTTTTAGGTTTTGTAGGCTAACAGGTGAAATCAAGGCCATTATGTAGGCACATATATAATGTAACCAACTTAAAATGTAACCATTTAAAAACATAAAATCATTCTTGGCTTGTGGGCCATAAGGAAAAAAAAGGTGGCAGGTAAAATATGACCCGCAGGCCAGTTTGCCAACCCCCACTCTAGTCAGACTGATCGGGAAACAGAGAGAAGATACAAATTATCAATATCAGGAAAGAGATGACACCACTACACATTCTATAGATACTAAGAGATAATAAATTTGAAGAACTTTATGCCAATAAATTTGACATCTTAGAAAAAAATGGGCAAATAGCTTGAAAGACACAACCAACCAATGCTCACTCAAGAAATAGATAACTATACTGCTTTACATCTATTGAAGAAATTAAATCTAATCTCTGACATAAAAACACTCTAGTCCCAGATGGTTTTACTTATGAATTCTACCAAACATTTAAGACAGAAATAATACTAAATCTCACAAACTCTTCTAGAACACAGAAGAGAAGGTAATACTTCTCAATTCATTCCATAAAGCCAGTATTATCCTGATAGCAAAACGAGAGAAAGACATTATAAGAAAATTACAGACTAATATCCCCAATGAGTACACATATAAAAATTCTAAAACAAATTTTTTAGCAAATTAAACTCAACCATGTGTAAAAAGGATAATGAATCATAACCATATGGGGTTTATCCTAGAAATGCAAGCTTGGCTTAACATTAAAAAATAAATCAGTGTAATTTACTCTATTAACAAAATTTTACAAAACACATAGGATCATCTCAACAGACTGAGAATAAGGTCTTGACAAAATCCTTTCCTGCAGGTGATCCTCATTCTATATTGAAAAAGCCTTTTAAAAATGCCTACATGTCACCCTTTTTCTGAGCTGTGATGTACACTTTAAAAATTATAAAACTCCCCTGAATAAAAGATTTGATGAAAATCTTTATTCAAACATGAAGTTGTCCTTCTAATGCCAAAAAAAAACACCACACTTCGGGGAATTCAGTGGGTCTGTCCAAACAGATGAAAACAAATAAATTCCTGCTTTGCAGTCAGAATATGAAAAAACAGTGAATTTATAGCATAAGTACAATGATTATACAACTCTCTCAGAGAAATTAAACTTTTCTCGTCAGGAATATATTTAATTATTCATTTAAACAGGTTGGCTTTCTTAAAAACTTTCAACAATTATGGCATAAATGTTGGAACAATAAAGATCTTCATTAAGAAAAAGAACCGAGGCACAAATGAACAATATGAAAAATGAAAAGGGAATCATAAACACAGTTAAAAAATTTTAAAACATCACAAAATATTATAAACTTTTTCAGGCACTTAATTTAAAAACATGAAAAAAATAAATTCTAGAAGAAATTAAATTAACAAGATAGATTCAAGAAGAATCAGAAATTGAATCAGTAGTCAAAAATCTACTGAATTAAAAAAACTCTAGATCCAGGTATTTTTATAGTCAAGAGTAACAGCAGGGATACCTTCGGAGAAAAGCGTTGTTAAATGATTTTGTCATGCAAACATCACAGAGTTCACTTACACAAACCTAGATGGTCTAACCTACCATTAGGTTGGTGCAAAAGTAATTGCGGTTTTTGGAATTATTTTTAACCCTTTAAACCGCAATTACTTTTGCACTAACCTAATACAAATCGAGGCTATACGATATACCACTGTCATATATGTGGTATGTCGGTTGACTGAAATATCATTAAGTGGCACATAACTGTATTTGAGTTTTACAAATCTTCATAAAACAATTACTGAATCAAAGCTTTCTAGGGAATAGAAAAAAGAGAGGAAGTTCTAAAACTCCATCCTGAGATTGGTATAAAACTGACATGAAAGTATCCCAAAGATCAAGAAAAGGAAAATAAAAGGCCAATTCAATTAAAAACTTATATTCAAAATCCTAAATGATAGATTAATAAATACAGCAATGTTTTAAAAAACACATCATGACTACGGTATGTAGACTTCATCCCAAGAATACCAGGTTGGCTTATGATTACAAAAGCTATTAATGTAAATTGACTGCATTAAAAACAAAGGAAATAAAATTATAATCTCCATAGAAACAGGAAAAAACCCTTTGACAAAATTTAATTTATTAATTATAAAATTCTTAACAAGGAATGGAATAATTGCCTTAACTTCATAAGGAGTATCTATCAAAAATTCATAGTAACTATCACATCCCATGGATCAAATAATCAGAAGTATTCCTTTTAAAGTTAAGGACATTGGAAGGAATGTCTGCCATCACTGCTTCTATTCACCCCTGTGCTGTACAAGTCTTACAAATACAGGAAATGAAGAAACAATTGTTATTTGCAGATGAGATGATCTTTAATTTTGAAAATCCAAAGTAATCTACAAACTAATTGCACTAAGAGTTCAGGGAAATTACTAGATTCAATATTAAGGTATAAAAATTAGTTTAATGTTCCTAAACAACAATAATGACAAATTACAGAATGTTTCCTTAAAAAATATCACATTTAAAATAGTAACAACAAAATGATAAAGTACTAAGGAATAAATCTAGCAAAAAAGCAAAACAATTTACATAGGGAAAAACATGTTTTCTGAAGAAGTAATAATTCCCCTAATTGATCTGTAAGTTACATGTAATTCTAATAAAAATTACAAAAGGATTTTTTAAATTGAAATTGACAAGGTGATCCTAAAATTCATATGAAAGACCAAAATCTTCAAATAGATTAGATAATTTTGCAAAATAATAAACAGGAAGGAGGATTTGCCCTCTCAAATAACAAAACATAAATTTATAGTAATGGAAACCATGTGGTACCAGCGTAAGGTCAGATAAATAGATTAATGGAACAGAATAAAGCACCTAGAAAGAGATCCCAGCATATATATAACAGAAGTATCATTCCAAATTACTAGATAAAGGATAAATTATTCAATAAATGTTTGCTGAGACAGCTGGCTTCCTACTTGGAAAATGTGAAAATTAAATAATCTGACAATCAAAACTTAAAAATTTTAGAAGAAATTTTGCAGTCTTCATGACCTTGAGAAAAAGAATTTCTTAAATAAGATTTTAAAAGCCCAA
Source organism: Rhinolophus ferrumequinum (assembly GCF_004115265.2). NCBI lineage: Eukaryota > Metazoa > Chordata > Mammalia > Chiroptera > Rhinolophidae > Rhinolophus > Rhinolophus ferrumequinum. The sequence continues at coordinate 30,594,890 of NC_046289.1, forward strand.
ACTATTAAAAGATTGATAAATCTGACTGACTTAAATAGGAAAACGAATTTCTACGCAATACAGTTTATAGCCAAGTCATAGATGAAGACAAGATAATGGAAAATATCTAGATCATTATCTAGATTACAAAGAACTGCTTCAAATCTATCAGAAAAAGATAATCTACTAAAAAAATACAAAGTGTATCAACTAGCAACTCATAGATGAGGACTTGATTAATAATCCTGAGAAGTGGTCAACTTTAAAATTTTAGTAACCAGACTATTCAAATTAAAAGAGATACCATTTCTCACCTGTAGACTGACAATAAATGAAAAGTGTGATATCGAGTGTTGGTGAGGATATTAGAGAAACTAGAACTCTCAAATACTGTATTAGTTTGCTAGGCTACCATAACAAAATATCATCAAGTGTATGACTTAAACAACAGAAATTTATTTTCCCCCAGTTATAAAGGCTAAAAGTCCAAAATCAAGGTGTTGGCAGATTGGTTTTCTTCTCAAGCCTCTCTTTTGGCTTGCAGGTGGCCACATGGTCTTTCCTCTATGTGAATGACCTCCTGATGCTTCTTTTGTGTGTCCAAATTTCCTCTTATTCTAAGGACACCAGTCAGACTGGATTAGGGACTGTTCTAACCGGCCTCATTTTAATTTAATCACCTCTTTAGAAGCCCTACTCCAAGTACAATCACATATTAAGCAACTGGGAAAAATTGGGGAGAGGGGCACACAATTCAGCCCATAATGTACACCAAAAGTAGGGATACAAAATTAGAACCCACTTACAAAATACTGTAAAATTCTTCGAAGTTTAAGAGGCACATATACTCTAGAGACATTCTGGCACATGCACACAAGGAGCTACTAGACATTCACCAACAGAGGAATGGATATATAATAATATCTACAGGTTATCACTCACACATAATCTTGCATGAGTATCACAATGTTGAGTGAAAACAGTATACAAAGTATAATACATCCCAATACATTTTAAAAGCACATAAAACAATATACTTTCATGCATACATACTTATATAATAAAGAATCAAAGTGTGGACAGAAGGTATTATATAACACTCAGAATAGTGATTACCTTGAGGAAGGGAGGAAGGAAAATGTGATTGAGGAAGGGAGTAATATCTGTCTTTTTTCCCAGCAATCTGAAGCAAATATAGCAAAATGTCAACATTCTTTCAATAAGTGATGTCCTTTCAATAAGGACATGGGGTATATTATTTTTGAGCTTCATATATGTATTAGAAATACTTTTTAATTGCAGAGACATCCCTTAATAAAACTAGATGAAAATCAGGTAGAGCTCATGATGAATGCTATTTAACTGCCAACTTCCGGCATCATGTAATACTATGTATTAGAAAATTGCTACAAAAATATCAAGTGGAATGTCTTTTAATTAAAAGAGATTAACCAACATAGTTGTTCATCATTTACCTAACCTTTTAGTCATTGCTATACAGCACTAGTGATGCCATGATAAAGTCATTTAACCCATCCTGGCATCCTGTCAATAAACTACTGAGACTAACATAAATTTGGACCATTTATAAATATGAACTAAACTAAATAAAAATTGGAATTCTACTCAATTATTCACAGATGCTATTTTATTTCTTTTTTTCCAGTTGGAATTTTAAGTTGCCACTCATAGGACTAAAATATTCCCAGCAAAAGCACAAAATATAATTACATTTATTTGGATGTCAAACTTTGCCAAGAGTCTGTCAATTAGATAGATGGAAGAGCCAGGCTTCTATCTACTGAGAGAAAATATAATTTTATTCAAATGAACTGCTTCTTGTGACTGTACTTATTCTTTTTTACCAAATGTGCAAAAATTCAAAATGGAACCCAAAAAGAGTAGAAGGGTCAGGCAACAATGCCGGTTTTAACAGAATAATCACACGGAGTAATCCATATCCAAATTCAGCTCTAAGATACTGTGATATCAACGTTAAATAGGTTTCAGGCTCAATTCTCCAAGGAAATCTGTGATCACATTTATTTTGACAAGTGTCAACTAAGACCATTCTTTCATCATTCAGCAGCCAAAAACAGAACAATCTAGACTGAGAGCTGTCCCTGCTCACTTCAAATATGACAACAGCACCCGTGTTAAAAGAAGGCATTTTAGACAAAACTTAACACCAGGGTAACGAGTGATTGTTTTAATAATTCAAGATTTTTACCTCCAGATTTTTTTTTTTTACTAAAGTGTAATTGTTTATTTATTTGCTTGTTTAGTGTACTGCTAGTTTCTTTAAGTCTTATTTTCTCAGAGTTACAGTGAAGATATAATACATGAATAGAGGTTTTTTCTTTCTGTTGACGGTGTCATGCATTTTTTCTGGAAATGTTTTACATATAGTTTTGTGTGTGTATAACTTATATTCTATATATAGCTAAGTTTTATATATATACATATACATAAATGTATATATGTGTGTACATGTGTACATATATATATACACAATGAATATACACAAAATATTCATTCCATGGAGACATTATAACCAATTTAACCCATCTACTGATGGTGATATAGTTTGGTTTATAACCACTTATTTAATATAAGTGCTTATTTGTCTCTTCTCTCTACTACGTCAAATCTGTCAGGGCAGTATTCTTTATCTAGCACCTGACACGTTCTCTGATATATATAGCATTTGTTTCATAAATATTTTTTGAATAAATGAACAAACAAACAAATCACTGATTACAAGTATTTATTAGAGCCAAGGGGGAAAAGAAGAATGAGGTGGTAAAGGCAGGGAAAACTAACAAAGCTCTGTTACGTAGCCAGCTAAACATCAGTGAGAAGTGAAAATAAAGCATCTGTAAAACTGAAATATGAGTAAATGGAAAATTCAATTACTTATTCAAAAATCCAATTGACACACTTTTTACAAAGTCATGCTCTGCATGAAGAAATGAATGGCTTTAAAGGAAGAAAATGCCTAAGATACAAGTTGTTGTGGGAAATTTAGACATATTACTCTCGGTTTTTTTGGGTAAAGTAAGTATCCAACAGTGGCCTGGATATCAAGTTATTCTACTTTCAACATCTATGGGTCTGTGGAGAAATTTCTACATTCTAACAACATTTTTCAATAACAACAACTAATTTTCTTCAGGAACTCACTCACAAGGGCAAGAATCTTAGGTAAGAATATCTTCTAGGCACTGTTTTAAAGCAGATTACTGATTTTTTTTTTTTTATCAGAGCTTATGTAACAAGTACACCTGATAAAAAATAAACTATTGTTGGAAATCTCATCTTATATTAAGAAAGCAGTGAATAGCTTTATTAAGAAATGGAAAAGACCTTGGTTGTCTGCCAGTTCACAATGCAAATCTTTTAGATGCAAGGATCGAAGGTAGAATAAAGTAACACTTTAATTACTATTTTACTAAGTGAAACAGACCCCTTAGGACAAAATGTTGAAGAGAGACATGGAAACATTGCAAACCAGAGTATCTCTGGATGTCTGGGCCAGAAACATATCCTTGAATTCTTCTAAGCATAGGCTTCCCACACATGGTGGTAAGGCTGTTACATGACATAGGCCCAAACTTGAGTCGCTTGTTTATAACCCTGTCCCAATCATGCTCTAGCATGAATACGAATGTAGAGCATTTCAGAAACTACTCATAGCAAACTAAGACTATATTAAAATAGATAAAACAACTTTTTGGAAAATAAATTTCCTACCTTCGCTTTTTAAGAAATGCTTTAAGATAAAGCAGAGTTGAAGCATTGTTGAAAGTGTGCAGGAAAAGAGGAGGAAAACAAAAGTAATTCTCAATGAGTTTAGGTTTTCTTTTCTCCACTCCTCCTCTAATTTCTTTTCAGAAAAATAGTTATCTTATTTATATTCCTGATACTAGAGTGGACAAAATAATCTGAAAACATGTCTTTTTTTCTGTCTTAGCAGTGCTGATGACTGACTCTGTTTTTGCTTTTTTCTCATTTATAAGGTGAGAAACTGGGCTCAGGCAAAAATTAAGTTTCATCTTCAGAGGCTTATAAAAATTATTCTTCAAACCATTAAATATTTGTAAATTTTATATTAACTTGTGAATAAAATATATCTTCAAACAATACTTCAGTCTTTGGAATAAATAAGTGTATTATTATAAAAACATAACATTATTTTCCTCAATAATTCTATGATGAAAATAAACTAAGTTTAATTAGAGAAATGAGGATGAGACCTCTACCAAACAAAAACATTCAAATTACATTTTGAAGTCTGGATTTAAGTAGATGTAGACATATACTCATTTCTCCAAAAATCCCAATATACAGAAACACACACACACACACACACAACACATACACACACAACACACACACACACATACACATCTAAAAGTAAAACACGTACACTTACATTCATAATAGAATTCTCTTAAACAAACTGACAGACTGCTATTGACTATAATATTTTTAATGTAAGGGTAGGGCTCATTAATCCATCTGAATGCTTATCACCAAACTGCTGGTTTCCAAAGGGCTCAAGTTTGTAAAGCAAGTTTGTTTTTTAATTTATTTCCTACTCTTGTTTGTTCCATCATCAATAATGGAAATAATACAGTAATAACAGCTATTATCATATATGGTACTCACATTAACTTCAAAGTACTATGTCTAGTATTTAAGATAATTATTTCATTTACAGCAAATTAAAATAATCATGAAAAAAAATATCTGTACAGATAAGGAAATGAAAGTTCATAGAAGTTAAGCAACTTTGTTCAAGATTCCTAAGCTAGTAAGTGGTGTAGCCAGAATTAGGATCCAGGCTTTTACTATTCTTCCTTTTTGTTAGTTTTAACAGAATAAATTAAAACATATAAGAACAAATGCACTGAGATGGCATGAGTTGTAAATACATGGACTCAGTGTTACCCTGATTTAGTTGTCCATAGTGATCCTTGGGGCCAATTATCCTTCCCTATTTTAAGACAAGTGTAAAGAGTTTCTAGGCATCCAAAGAAAACTGTTGTCATACTATCATGTGTTTTACCCCAAGTTAAGCAACTCTGAGATATACATATACATATACAGATACAGATACAGACACATATACACATTCTAATAAGTGTGGATAAATCAGATGAATTCATCCCTGTCACTAAAGATTATTCGAATCGCTGCCTTTTTATCTGCTTCTTACCTGTGTTATCTAGGACAGCAGTACAGAGGTGAAAACCACAGGTTTTTGAGGAAGGCAGACTTTGATCAGGGTCCTACTAAATAAGTAATTTAACCTCTCTAAGAATACTATAATATCTTCATGGCAGATCCCTAAAATTTTATAAAGATTACAAAAGAATATGATGACAGTTTCTTGTTATGAATTAAACTGCTGAGCTATATAGGATGTCTGGTCTAGAGAAAATTTAGTAAAATTCTACATATAAAAGTACATAATAAATGTTTACACAGGACCAAGCTTAGAAAACTCAATAATATACTAAATATATACTAAAACATACTAAATATGTACTAAATGTACAGTTAGGTCCTAAAATAAAGTCAGGTCCTATAAAATATACTAAATATACTAAAATATAGTTAGGTCCTATAAAAGAAAATAATCACAAATTGAAGCTATGATTTTTTTTTTTTAAATCTCTTAGGGTCATCAAAGAATTGTGTATTTTTTTAATCTGGTTTCTTATTATGCTATCTTGGAGACGTTAGTTAAAAATTGTCAAAAGAATAAGATTTAGTAACTTCCCTAACTACTCTGCACACCCACATCCATCATAGTCTCCTAGGAAAATCTGAAGGAGAATGAAAGGATGGCTTTTAAAAATTTCGGTAACATTAAAATAGCTTATCATATAAGAAAGGAAGACAAGCTTTCTCCAGAAATATAGTCTTGATAACTGCTGTAAACAAATTAACAGTTTTGGAAAGAATATTATATAAATTATATAACAATACCAAGAAGTCTAATTAAACATTGCTGCTGTCAAAACAATGATTAATAATCTTCAAACTATGCATACTCACATCCAAGTTAAAAAAAAAAGCGGTTTTATTATAGGAGATGTATAGTTAAAGTAATAACACATTAAAATTATAACTTTCCATTTTGCATATGTATATACATGTGATCATCTCTGTGTACATTTATTTAACTCAGTTAAAGAAATAATCATTTCAAAGGGCAAAAAAAAAAAACTCAACAGAACCTAAAGGGGACAAAAATTAAGTTTAATCCTACTGACAAAGGTTTTAGATTCCAGATCACCAGTTTGTCAGGGCACTATACAAACTGCATTTCCACTGTTATTGGATAAGTTTAAATTTTCTAGCCTAGATGATATTATGCTGACAATTGTAGAATAACAGACAGAGTAATTATCAGCCACAGCAGTAACGTTTCAGACTTGAATTGACAGAAGAAAATGCTTCTGAAAATAAGTTATTCTTACCAAGTTCTGTGATAGAGTATGTATGTCAATTCTACGTAATTCAAAGTGGACTTCCTTCTCAAAATCAGCTAATTAGTTTGAAACTTCCAGTTTGAAACTGGAAGTTTCAAACTAGACTGAGGTACATATATTAAGGAAATGAGGAAACCTGATACTTTCCTTTTAAGGAAGATGAAATGAACCCTGGAGACAAATTTTCTTTATCATTTCACCTCAAAGAAGAAATTGTGATATTTAGTTCATATTAAAATAGACACAACAGAGTTCAAGAAAAGCCACTGTCTAAATACTTTTGAAATCTGGTTAATGAATTCTGGTTATTAAATCCACTCAAGTTAACGATACTCAAGACACTTATGGGAGATGTAAAGATTATTAATTAATAAAATACAGTGAATATAACATGCTAGATAAATGCCATTAGCAAAAATAAGTATTCTAATTTATATTTAAAAATTCACATTTGCAAGCACTTTTTCACTTTTTCTAATTACTTTTAATAGAGATTTCTTAAAAGTTAAACTGGCACTGTGAAATTCATTAGAAAAGCACATCATCTCACAACTATTTAATTTCTGTATTAATGTAATATTCTCTTACATGGTTATTAGGCAGACAAGTTTAGTCTATATCCTTACTCTGTAAAATATAGAATCTATATAAAATCAGAACATTTCAAGAACAAAAGACAATCTGGTCTGTTTGCTAAAAGAACAATTTCAAAATAAATGTAGTAGACTCCCCAATTAACTTCAAGATTCATTTTGGTTAAGTTGGATTATTCTTTATTAAAAATAGTGGCTATTTTACTTACTCTACCTTTTCACTTAAAAAAAGTCACAAAAGTTATACAGCATTGACATAAAGACTCACAAAAGTAGTGGCATGTAAGTGACTGTGTTTTACAGTGAATTCAAGTAAATGATTCAAGAAAAATACATGGTAAAGATCAACAGGCAATATAGGATTAGATTTGAAATCCTATGGAGTTATCTTTGAGATTATAAACATTATTGAAGCCTAAAAGTACTGACCAATTGCCTAAAGACTAGTTGAAAGACACAAAGCTATATCCATGACTTGTGAAGAAAATGGAAAAGAAAACTGCCAAAATACCATGCACAGAGCTTGCTCTTTGGAGCCTATGCTCTTACAACCCTGTGCAGTTCTGTTTAATCAATGCTATCATTTATAAGAATGTATGTTTCCCTAAACGGGGTCATTTATAACACATTTTTCAATGTGAGGATTCTGGTATCCCATATCAAACACCCCACTCATTTAAGCCAACCGCTCTGTTTTGTTTTCAGATATAATCTATAGGGAATCTCCAATGACTATTGCCTCAATGTGGCCTCAGAATGCTTCAGAGTACTTTAATCTCTTTCTCTGTTTGGTTTTCAGTCCAATTGAAGTTTATACCAATTCAATTTTTTTCAATAAATATTTGCTATGGGCTTTAATTGTACCTGACATAATTACTGGTGGATACCAAGTAGGTAAGACATAGATCCTACCTTTACCCTACCCTTAAGGAGCTCACAATCTAGTAGGGAAGGGCAGGCAAGTACACAATTACAATCTAGTGTGAAAAGTGCAATAGTAAATTGAGGTCTAGGTAGCAGAGAGGCGAGAGCGATTAACACTGTGGAGAGATTGAGGAGAAGCACAGGTGGCTTTACAAGAACAATGCATGAGCTGTATGCTAAAGGATAAAGTGAGTGGCAAGCATTCTAGGCAGAAAGAACAGCAGGTACAAAGGATTGGTGGTGTGAAACGGAACGGCAGAGTAGTTCAGTACTACTGATTTTAGACAGGAAGTGGTGGAAAAATGAAAGCAGAGAGATAGGTAAGAGCTAGATCATAAAGACCTCTCATGCCATATAAAGGTTAGGTGTTTCTTACTGGATGCAATGAGGAGCCATTGAATGTTTTTAAACAAGTTGTGACAATATAATATTGTCAAGAGTATTCACTTCAGCCATAGTATAGAGAATGGAAGACAGGAAGGGTAGATCACTTACTATGGCAATGAGAGAACTAAGGGAGCAATAATTATGGCTAGAGATGTTGAGGAGTTGGATGGTGCACTAAATAGGAAGAATCAGGGCGAAGAGTCTCTTTCTGCTCACCTATTTCCATAACAAGTCCCGAGTAAAATTATCAAAAATAATAAGAGTGGACAGAAATAATGTTTAAGAAATAAGAGCTGAGACTTCAGGAGCCTCACCTCCCTCATCCATTTAGAGAATCAGATTCCTAAGTCAATCCAGGATAACACTTTTAAATAACAGTTGACAGAATCTTATAGAAAAACAATGAAAGAAGAGGACCATCATAGTTTTTCCCTTCACAAACAATATTAATCCTTTAAAATGGTCCAGAAATCTAATTTAAAAAAAAACTCAGATAGTTCTTATAATCAGGCAGATTTTAAATGACAGATTCTGAATCTAACATGAAAGAATGCTAAGTAAAATAGGGACAGATTAATATGAGACTTCTAAATTAATTATACCATGTACCAGGGGTTCATAACGCCTGACCTATTTGGAACTCAGCCGAGAGCCACAAAGTGAGCCAAACAATCTTCTGAGTAGTAGGGTAGAAGTCAAGTCTCAGCACTGGAACACATTCGGTTGGTAACTGCCAGCAAGACATGGAAAATGGGCAAAAGGGCAACCCTCCCACTAGGAGAGAGAAAAAAGTGCTCATGGATTGGATCCAGCCAATAGTACTGACAATGAATATTTACTCTTAACAGTAAAAAAGGTATCCTAAAACTACTCAAAGGAAATTTTGTATGTTTTTTGAATTCTGATTATTCCTATCCAGTTAAATAAAAATATAATTTGTGGAACATGATAGACTTTCATTTGAAAAATAAAAACAGTATTTATGTTTATAAACAATAACCATGTTATCATTGCTAAGGAATTTCTGGAAGACCCAGTGAAGATACCAGCAACAGCATGTGAAAGGCAATATAATTGCAAATTCTATCTGTTGCTTGAAAAAAAAAAAAAAAAAGAAGGATGGGGAGGGACAAGGCAGGGAGGGAGGGCAAACAGCCAACATATATCCACAAATAATAATTCTCCACTTGGAGAGCGGCTATCCTGTTTTATTCAATTCCATGAACAAGGTTATGTCCAGCCCAGGTGCTGGCATCTAGTAAGTGCTCAAGAAATGCCTATTGGGGCTGGCCCGTTGGCTCAGGCGGTTGGAGCTCCGTGCTCCTAACTCCGAAGGCTGCGGGTTCGATTCCCACATGGGCCAGTGGGCTCTCAACCACAAGGTTGCCTGTTTGACTCCCGGTTCGACTCCCGCAAGGGATAGTGGGCTGCACCCCCTGCAACTAACAACGGCAACTGGACCTGGAGCTGAGCTGCGCCCTCCACAACTAAGACTGAAAGGACAACAACTTGACTTGGAAAAAAGTCCTGGAAGTACACACTCTTCTCCAATAAAGTCCTGTTCCCCTTCCCCAATAAAATCTTTAAAAAAAAAAAAAAAAAAGAAAGAAATGCCTATTGAATGAATGATGCATTAAAGAATGACTAAAGATAGTTTCCCAACAAATAAAAGAGAGGAATATTTTCCATAAAAGACAGAAATATACAAAATTCATTGTTGACAATCCACTCAGGTTCAAACAAAGTTGCAACAAATCAACAGGATAGCAGATTCATAGGGATTATTCTAGGGGAAAAGGTGATTAAGTATTCCTGAAAACTTCTGACGTTGCATACTGGAGAATAAACTGTCCTACAACAAATTGAAATGTTAGTATCATTATTATATAGAACTAAGCCATCTGCATGAAAGAATGGCATTCCTTAAATGCAAGCCCATTCTCTGACAAAGTAATCGTTTGCTTTCCACCAAAGGTTGAAGTTCGAACAACCTTTATATCTTTGATAATTAAAGACCTCACCAACTGAGTATTCATTCTCTAAGAGAACACAATTATGTCCCCTATAAGAAGCCACTGCTTGAATGAAGGAAAAAATTGGTCATAGGTTGCTCCCCCTTCCCCACCAAACTTAGTCATTCTTTTATCCATAAATCACAAATGTATACTTTATTTCAAATCCCATGTAATCATTTTTTTGTGAACTACTTTCCAGCAGAGAAATAATTATGACACAAAACCAAAGTGAAATATCCTCATATATATCCAAAGGCAATTCAGTACCTGTTTCAAAAATGGAGCTGGCAAAAAACTAATTACACATACAGCTGCAAATGCACAAAACTGCAGAAAAAGTCTTCATAATTAATCCCTCAGTAAATAAGCAACTGGAAACTTCCTGAAAAACTAGGAGGTGAGATCTAGAAGCAATGACCTTTTGCTTATTCTGTTAAAAAAGTTTTTTTTTATTACCTTGCAATAGATTTTACACCTTTTCAGTTACAACCAAGTCATGCAAAGACTTGTTATAATCAATCTGTGACATGTCTGCACTGTTAACCATATCAGTAAAGACACTGCTACTAGATTCTCTCTCTCTCTCTCTCTCTCTCTCTCTCTCTCTCTCTCTCTCTCTCATCTCCCACACACACACCACAAAAGCTTGCTTCAAAGAATGGGATCTACTTCACAAAGAATTCTACCTTCCAGCTACACTATCTGAGCGAATAAGACCAAGATAAAAGATTCTCCTGCGCTCCCTTCCCCTAATGTTACCAATGAAAAAAGGATCATTGGTTTGTAAAATCACACTCACAATAGCACCAACCTTTTATAACTTCACTGCCTTTCATCCAATGGTATCAGCTGCTTTGCTAATGCTAATTAAGCTATACAAAACCCCAGTAAGATAAGCATTATCAGCAACTACAGGGTTAATCCTTTCAAAAAAAGACTATGGATATTTTGTATATCATTTTGCTGCCTAGCTGAGGTGTAACACCATTGTCAGAACAAGGAAGTTGAAGTTTGAAGATACAATGTATTGTAAGCTTTCAGAAGTAGAATCATATTATGCCCCTTTCATGTTCTTAAATATTTCAATCTAAACCTGAACTTTTTTTGTCTTTCATTGAAAACAATGACAAGTGATAGGCCAAGAGAAAGCCACAAAGACTATTAATAGCAAGTTCAAAAGTAAATGTGAGTTTCTTCATATTGAAAGGGGAAAATTTAAAGCTGACATTCATTTAAGTAACACATGTATTCGACACAACTATTCTTATAAAGGAACAATTCATCATTTGCCCAAAGACTAGGCTTTGTTTCCAAAGTGTCAACAAAGTACTTTATTTTCTTCCGTTATTATATAACATTACATGTTATACGAGGTGTGATCAAAAACTACGGTGAATGTTTAAATTTAAAAAATTTCATTACAGTAAAAGATACATTGCATTAATCCCTAACAAAATACTCCCCCTCGCTTCAAACACACTTATCCCGTCGTTCTTGCCACTTTCTGAAGCAGTTCTGGAAGTCCTCTTTTGTGAGTGTCTTTAGTTGCGCTGTCGTGGCTGCCTCGATGTCCTGAATTGATTCAAAACATTTACCTTTCATGGTCATTTTGACTTTGGGGAAGAGCAAGAAGTCGCAGAGTGTTAGATCCAGTGAATAAGGTGGATGAGGACAAACCATCATATTTTTATTTGACAGAAATTGCCATACCAGAAGCGATGTGTGACACAGAGACTTTCCATTGTGATCACAAAATACTGTAAATGCTGCTGCCGAGTGCCATCCCTGCCAACGAAAAGGCAGGAATCCTCAATATGGAAACCAGCACATCGAACCTTAGTAACAGTATGTGTCAAGTTTCGACTTGTTCGGTGCAGTCAGTCAGGTGTGAGCTACGGTTGAGAGGTGTGTTTTAAAATGTGCCATAAATCATCCTCCATCATGACAACGCTCTGTGTCACACATCACTTCTGGTATATGGTAATTTCTGTCCAATAAAAACATTATGATGTGTCCTCACCCACCTTATTCACCAGATCTGGCACTGTGCAACTTCTGGCTCTTCCCCAAAGTCAAAATGACCACAAAAGGTAAACGTTTTGAATTGATTCAGGACATCGAGGCAGCCACGATAGTGCAACTAAACATACTCACAAAAGAAGACTTCTAGAACTGCTTCAGAAAGTGGCAAGAACGATGGGATAAGTGTGTTTGAAGTGGGGGCGGGGGGTATTTTGAGGGGAATTAATGGCAATGTGTCTTTTACTATAATAATTTTTTTTAAAATTTAAACATTCACCGAATTGTTTGATCACACCTCGTATGTGTGTATGTTTTAACAAAATATAGATAAAATGACCCAAATTATAGGACATAACAGTTTTCCAAGTCAATACAGAAATGCTTTTGGTTTTCCCCTCCAATGAAATGACAAATGTGTAAAATTCCCCAAATGTAGCACTAACGCCACCCCTTCTCCCCATGAAAATTTTTATCAAAGCAAATGGAATGGTAGAAGGAAGTGAGAGAACATTACTATCTTTTGCCCTCAGGAATATAATTCCAGCCTGAAGTATAAAACCTATTTCCAACAAATAGCAGGAAACTAGGAAAACAATGTTTTAACTAAGATTTCCCTGAGGTACCGAATCTTAAAGTAACATGGTAGTATCTTGAAATCTTCTGTCCAGAGGTAAGACCTATAGGTTTTCACTGTGTTCCCTTCACAAAAGGACTGTAGTTCTCCCATATACCTGATGTATTCCAGACACTAACCCTCGTTTAGGAAAGGATAAATGACACATTGTGTTCTATCTCATGCTGTCCTCATCTAGGCAATGAAACCTTTTCCATTAGTATTCCCCCACTGTTTGCTAAAAAGGAGATAGAGCAACATCTCAAGGGATGTTCCCAATGGTCTCTGTTTTTTGGCCTAACAATGAAAAGATGTAACAATTCTGCAAGTTAAGTCAAGGTGTTCAGATTTCGGAAAAAGCATAAATAAACTTTACACTTTTTCTGTCTTTTTTAAATCCCGTGTAACAAATGAATTGGCTTTGTTGGAAATGACATTGCAAAGTCATTTCCAATTTCAAAGTCTTGGAATTAATGTTTTTCATGTTTTAAGTGGCTATTAAAATAATAAATTTCTGCCCATGGACTCATGGTCAATAAGTGATTCTTATTGTTGTGCAGTTATAAAGAAAAAACTGTGAACTTAAAAGGAACTTAAAAAATCAAGTAAGCAGAGCTCTCAAGCTCTCCTAGGAGCTACTAACTCTAACAGGTGAGGTTATCCATATGTCATATATTTAATTCTTTCTGCACAGATAGGGAGATTATCTCTGAAAGGAGGTGTAAGAAAGTGACAGAGGTAACTGACTAAGGGGAGGGGTTGAGGATAGGTTAGTGGGGGAAATTACTTGCCACTATAGGACCTTTTATACTATTTGAATGTTTTACCATGTCTATGAATCACCTTTTAAAAATTGGAATCTCTTGTTGTGTCAAAAATTGTTAAAGTTTAGGTTACATATACCTTTATCACTGTGAGAGGATGGGAAAGAAATGAGAAAAGAGGTCTTCATACTGAATGAGTGAAAGTGAACAACTTTGAGTCAACACATTTAAGGCAAAGCCTTTGACAAGCAAAGAGAGACTATCAAAGCAAAGATCTGAGAGGCCCATGGTGCAGAATCATTAAGTCTGTGACGAACTCTTATTTTCAAATTTGTATAGACCCATTATTCCTTATTTCTTTTATGTGCATACAGTTAAATAATGCCATTAGTAGACTTTGATATTTAAGGAAGAAGTTTCTAGTGAAATCAGGATTCTTTATTAAATGATATTTCAGCATAAATAAACCATCCAGATTATCTGTAAGAACAAAGAAGTAGTATCCATTGGTAGACCGTTTTCCTGGCAAACACTTACTACTGAACTTGCCTGTTTTCTATATATTACTGAAGAAAAGAACAAAACTGAGGAGAAGGAGGAAGGGAAGAGGGGGGAGGTGAAAGAAGGTTGGAGGGAGACAAGAAGGACGGAAAGAAAAGAGAGGAGAAAGAAAAAAGAAAATCTGATAACATGATCTCTGCAAGATTAAGAATCACAATTCACTCAAAAAAAAATCTGCCAAGTGCTTGTTACATGCCAGGTACTTAATGACACAAACATATATCAGCAACAGCTACTATCCTCAAGGAGTTCATAACCTGGGAAAAACAGTCAGACACAAATCATGAAATACGAATTATACTACATGTAATAACGGTTATGATTCGGTATGAGGGTTTGGACTAGAACAACAAGAGACATCTGGTGTAGCTAAGGGGCTTAAGAAGGGCAGCCACATCTGAGCCATCCTACAAATTTAACAGTTTGTAGAGAGATGAAGGAAGGGAAAGACATTTCAAACAAAGGAACAGCAGTATTAAAGAGCACACTGTATCCGGGAAATATGAATATAATTTTCTATGTCTGGAGCATATGGTACACAGTAGAAAATAAAAATGAAAAGTGAACTTAAGGTGGAAAGAGTAATGGGAAATTAAGCCAAAAGAGTGAATAGGGTCAGTTTTTCTTAAACTGTAGAAGAATGTTTATTTTAAAAGTAAATTATATATTGATACATAATTATATAATATATAAGTATATATTAAATATTTATCATATGTGAATAGTATATCACTAACTGTATAAATATTCACTAGGGTGACGGTGGTAGTATTTTAACATACAAAAACGAATTTCTTCAGAACACAACTACACTAATTATTGGTGTATAAATTGATTGTTCTATTTACCAATTACCCTTATCTATTAATTATATCTGGTCCAGTGAGCTCTCTGCTTGGAAATAATTTGTTATACTTACTAATATTTTGGTTTACATGAACTCAAAAGCAATACAGCTGTATTTATCATCAAATAATACCTATAATTCACAGTTGTCATTAATTCAAATTGATGACCTACACCCCCCCCAGACAAACAAATTAGGAACGTTTAATCACACAACTAATACATGGGCACATTTACTTTATAAATCAGACATGCATGCACAGGCAGTTTTTGACTCCATTAGGGACTCCATAGGGCCAAGCAAAGCTACATTTAGATAAATTACATCGATTCCTACTGTATGTGACCACACCACATCCAATAAGCTGATGTATGACTGAGAAAATAAATTGAGAACTTAATCTAAACTTATAGTATGTGGTTTCTTCCCACAGATCCATGACCTGCATGAAACATTGCAAGTACTGATCACAGCAAATTTCTGTGTCAAATATGCCATCTGTAATTATTTATACAGATTATAAGGGATTACTGCAGTTAAAAATAGTCCCTACATGCTTATACAGGTGTATCCATAAAATTTAGAGATGTAATGATTCAAGTGGCCATTTCTATTAATAATATTGGTATATGGAAACCTCGGATCACACTTATAAAATTAACAAACGTAACTGTAATACGAAACAGGATTTTGTCATTATCTATAGGTTAATAAAACATAGTCCTGAGTTAATACTTAAAGTAAGAGAAGCTTGAGAGGTATAAAAAAAGGTAATTTTGGCAGTGTACTGAAAATTAGATACAACTTCATAATTCCTTGGAAGATTCTATTTCTCCTTCTGCCACTGACTTTCAGAAAAATGACTAAGTCACTTAGCTCCTATATGTATCTGGAGGTAAAAAAGGTAATATTTTTGAAGCGCTATTGAATATAAATGAGAATTAACATTAAACTGTACTTTTGAATGTCTCTTTTGTCTTTATTTATTTGCACAAATAGCATTCTATATTTATTAAGTACACCTTTCTCTTCAAACCTTATTAGAATCTCTTTCGCATTTCTGATGTGAAACATCTTGCCAAACAATGGCTTTTGCATACATTTTAAAAGAACAAAAGGACTGGATTAAAATCAAACTTATTTTATTTGAACAAGCAATAACAATAACAAGAAAAGCATAGTGTGCTATTTTATACTATACTTCCTTCTAGCCATTGTAATTCACAGGCTAACTCTAATATGTTGAAATCTTTTTATATTTATTCTCCTTCAGATAGCTTTGTTGAGAATATTGATCTATCAAACTAGAGAACAACTTTGTTTCATGATTTTACCTCAAGGAATTATAAATGTCAATGACAATTCAAAAACGCCCCCACCAAAAAAACCCCACAACTTCATAGTGAAATAAAAGTTTGCCTAAAGGAAATGTAATAGTCCAGAAAAGTTTTTTTCCTAAACAGTTACTACAAGATTATGTGTCACCTATAAATCAAGTGACACTGAAATTGCTGAATCATTATGGTCATATTTCTTACAATTACAGTTGTCCCCCCTTATCCACGGGGGATACATTCCAAGATCTCCAGTGTATGCCTGAAACCACGAATAGTACCAAACTCTATATACACTATGTTTTTCCTAAAGATACATACCCATGATAAAGTTTAATTTATAAAGTAAGCACAGTAAGAGATTAACAAAAATAACTAATAAAATAGAAAATTATAACAATATACTGTAATAAAGTTATGTGAATGTGTTCTCTCTCTAACCAATCTGGTAACTGAAAGAGCTAATGGGCAGGTAGTATATACAGCATGCACACATGAGACAAAATTCACATCCCAGGCCAGACAGAGCAGGACAGACAACAGATTTCATCACACTACTCAGAACCATGCACAATTTAAAACTTATGAAACATTATTTCTGGAATTTTCCATTTAATATTTTCTGACCACAATTGACTGAGAGTAATCAACCATGAAAAGCAAAACCACAGATAAGGGGGAACTATTATATTTATCTTCAATTATCATGAAGTGCTTGAAGCCATTATCAACTCAATATTAGGATAAAAGAATAAAGGATAAAATGTAAAGAATGTTTAAGCAAGACCCTAAACTCAAATATTCACATATGATAAAATATTTCATGTAAATTCACTTTGCCTATATGGCATTTATATATGGAAGAAAAACAAAGTTCTTCCACACATAAACATTTAAATTTTTTCAATTTAGTTATTTAAGATTTTAATATTTTTATTCATGTGGCATTTTTGTCAAAGAATGGTGCGTTCTTCCTCAGGCCCTTCTAGGTATTGATAATGAATAATTAAAATTCATATAGTTTAAATAAAGCTGAGGATGGGCAATTATAATACCAATACCTAAAAGCATCAATCAGCTAAAAAAAAAAATCACACAATTCAGTCATGAGAGCCAAATGATAGGAAATAAAGCCTATTCTATGCTCCTAATTAACCTACTAAATTATTTAACTATTATGTCTCTGTAAAGACATAAAAATTCATCAAATGTGAGCATCTCTCTACAGTTTTGTATTCTACTCCCAAAGAGGTTGTGATTTTTCTCAGGATAAAGTCACTGAAGAATCTGCAGGCTTTCTGAAATCCAATCCACTGCACTAAATATTTGACATAAGACAATTCTTTCTATTAGAAAAAACGAAAACAAGTATTCTGAGTTCTATGAAAGTGTGTAATGTCATGTGCTTTTAGATTATCGCCTACCATTAGCTAAAAATCTATTTATTGACGAACCACTAACACAAAGGAGTTCTTCTTCTAAATACGTTTTTAAATATCATTTACAACTTAACATTGCAAAATGGAGGTTATTATTGCCATTTTACAATTAAAAAAAAACACCAAAAACACTGAGGGTCAGAATGATTAAGTGACTTCTTAAAAATCATTAAGTTAATAAGTGGTAGAATAGGAATCCAAACCCAAATCTGAAAACCCTGCTCAGTTCATTTCATCAGACTGTTTCTTTTCTAAACATACCTGATCTCTTCCCCCTAAATCCCACTTCAGCCCCGAATACAAGCTGCCTTAAGGAGGCAGACATAAGAAACATGGACTAGTTCAGCACACAATAAAAGCATAAAAGAAGAAATCAGAGATACAAAATAAGTGTCTAAGAGTTATAGTAAAGTTAGCAAGAACTTAAGATAAATATCAATAATTGGACTTGAACTTCCTTTCAGAGCAATCCATACTTACATGCAATATGGGTAACAAGTCAGAGATTACGAGAGATAAGGACTAAATATCCTGGTTCACACAAACTTGTTCACCAAACTTGGTATAAAGGACCAGTCAGTAAATAGTTTAGATTTTTATGGCTATATATGGCTTCGGCTGCATATTCCCCTTGAATTTGTTTTTTCTTCAACCATTTAAAAATGTAAAAGCATTCCCAGTTTGGAGGCCATTGAAAAACAACAGGGCCAGCCCGGTCGCTCAGGCAGTTAGAGCTCCATGCTCCTAACTCCGAAGGCTGCCAGTTCGATTCCCACATGGGCCAGTGGGCTCTCAACCACAAGGTTGCCGGTTCAATTCCTCGAGTCCCACAAGGGATGGTGGGCTGTGCCCCCTGCAACTAGAAAAAACGGCAACTGGACCTGGAGCTGAGCTGCGCCCTCCACAACTAAGACTGAAAGGACAACAACTTGAGGCTGAACTGCACCCTCCACAACTAAGATTGAAAGGACAACAACTTGACTTGGAAAAAAAGGCCTGGAAGTACACACTGTTCCCCAATAAAGTCCTGTTCCCCTTCCCCAATAAAATCTTAAAAACAACAACAACAACAACAACAACAACAAATAAAAAACAAGGGAGGGATGGATTTGTCCTACGGGCCATAGTTTGCCAACCACTGCTAAAGCCAAGCAAGTAAAACAACCATAGAGATCCAACCATCTTTAGCAAGTGAGCTATTGTAAGGATCCCTGGTAAAAGGGTAACCAAATTTAATTCGTATTTTCTAATTCATATGAAAGTGATCCTTACTTGTATCCAACTATTGACTAATTCTGGTTGTATTTTTATCTATACTTTGAAAACGGAATTGAAAAGTATTCATCAGAAATACCTGCTTCCAAGAGAACAGTGATAATCAACTTGTCATTACATGAACAAAAGGACAGACCACCTACAACTGGGACCTTTTGCATTCATACCTATGAAATTTAATGCCCATGTATGAAAGATTACATATGTATACATATAATTACAGGAGAAATCCAATACTACAAAAATAAATGACATTACAGATAAATTCAAAATAATCTCCCAGTACAGGAATTTAAAGTAATGTAAGTCTCATCACCTTACTCTTGCCATATTCAATCATTCCTACATTGGGTAAAAGGAAGGGAGGGAGGAAATCTGACAGTACAACCAAAGTAAATGATTTTTAAATAATGGTCAAATATTTTTCTACCTAAAAATTTTCAGCCTTGAACACAGCAATACAGAGGTACTCCTGGGACGTTAGAAACAGAAATGATTGAATGAATGAATGAATGAATGAATGAGGAATGAAGAGGAAAAAGAATTAGCTTTATATGAATTAGGAAACACTTCATATTATAGCTGCCTTCGGAATCCAGCAACCAAAGGCATCGTCCATACAAAAGAGTATAAAATATTAATCTTACAATATCTATTAAATAAATGAAGGAAGTCATCTATTCAGCAACTCTTCCCTCAAGCCATGTTTATTATTCCTTGTAAACGGGTAATAGATTTCGGAGTATCTAGTCATTCTCTGCCCCTCAATCTTTGTACAGGCACCAAGAAAATGAAGAGATTGAGCCACAATAAATCAGGTTCACTGGGATTAGAATATTTAGTCTGAAACAGTGGCAACAATCAGTAACCAGGTTAACATCTTATTGATGTGAAAATGCCACCAACCTCAACTTCGGAACACTTAAAAACATTTAACAAGCACTATTTAAAGCTTTTGGCTTTTAGTTAAAAAAAAAAATTACTGTATTACTCTCCACTTCCTAGAATCAGACTGTCTGGGTTCTTAAACTGGTTTTAGCATTTACCAACCATGTATGTGGTCTAGGGCAAATCGCTTAACTTTTAAAATAAAAGAATATATGTAAAGTGTTCATACACAATGAGAACTTAAATGTTATTATTATTGAGCACAATAAAGCAGGCACAGAGACGTGATGCCTGGTGTGGCCCCTACTGATCTCTGTCTCCAGGTAGTCAAGCTCTTGAGAAATCTCCGAGTGTGGGTGGGACCTGTGATTTGCTCCAACTAACAGAACACAGGAAAGATGATGGGATGTAACTTCTGTAATTCTGTTACAAAAAACTGCAACTTCATCTTGATAGCAGATTCTTTCTCTTGTTGCCTCTGATGAGGTAAATTACTATGTTGTGATCGGCCCTATGGAGAGATCCACTTGGAAAGGAACTAAGGGCAGCCTCCAACAGAGAGACCGCAAGAAACTGAGGCTCTCAGTCCAACAATCTGTAAGCAAGTGAATTCCGTCAACAACCATATGATCTTAGAACTGTATCTTTCCGCAGCTAAGCCTTGAGATGAAGCCCCAGACATAGCCAACACCTTCTAGACATGTAAGAGCCCTCAAAGCAGAGGTACCAGTTAATCTGTGCATGGACTCCTGATCCACAGAAACTGTGAGAAAATAAATGTGTGTTATTTTGTACCACTAAGTTGTGGTAATTTGTTGCACAGCAATAGATAACTAATACACCTGTTTAACAGGCTATATATAAATAATTGGATGCATTTTGTTTTTTAATTAGTTCCAAGAAAACTAAAATAAATAATTAAACGAAGGAATCACCAAACTTGACTCCTTCTTAACACCACAATTTATCCAGTGCCTTTCAATAAGCTTTGCAATTTTCTATCAATGGTCTATAATATTAACATTTGTAATATTAATGGTCTACATTTTTTGATTTAGGAACTATAAAAATTCTACTTGACTCTATTTGATCTTCAAAAATCCTATAACTAGCTCCACAAATTTTATACATGTACTATTTTCCAAATACGGGAAGTAAATTTACTCTAACTTTATCTGCTTGGTGGTGACTCTGACATTACATATGCATACATTAATGTGAATGAGGAAAGTGATTATCACTCCTAATAAGATAGCATGATCTTACCCTATATTCCACATAGCTGACCTTTATTGAACCATTCTTTGTTGGAAGTAGGGACTGGGCAAAGCTTAGAATGAAGACAAAAAGGAATTTTTCTCTACAGGTTGGACTTCCAGCTGACCCTATAAATAAGAAGAAATTTCTACAATCCAATCCTTCCCCTTTACCCCAACTCTAAATACACAGATTTCTCTGTTCGTTATGGCAAGACAACTTAGAGGAACTTTTAAAGGAAACACCCCCATCCAAATTACAGAGAGTACATCAGAATAGGAGGGATGGCAAATGTATATTCTGCTGTTGTTGGATAGAGTATTCTATAAATGTCAATTAGGTCAAGTTGATTGATAAAATGCTGTCCAGGTCAACAATATCCTTACTGGTTTTCTGCCTGCTTGATCTATTACTGAAAGAGGGGTGTTGAAGTCTCTAGCTAAAATAGTTGATTTATATATTTCTCCTTGCCTTGCATATTTTGCCTTATGTATTTGATGCTCTGTTGGTAAGTGCACACATGCTAAGAACTGATATGTCTTCTTGCAGAACTTACTCTTTATCAGTATGCAATGTGTCTTCTTTATCTTTGATAATTTTCTTTATTCTGAAGTCTGTTCAATGGTAAATGGAGAGAAAAGGAATCTGACAGAAAGAAGGTGTCCATTATGGGCCATGGCATAATCTTCTGGACCCACATATACAATAAGCAAAGGGTGTTAGGAAAACAAGGATTGTTGCACTTTTTTGTGTGACACACCAGTTACTTTTACAGGCACCATAGCAACATGCTTTAAGAGTTTGGATTATGGAGCAAGAGTGTCTGGGTTTGAATTCCAGATCTACTATTTATAGTTATATAAATTTCAGCAAACTATTTAACTATGCGTCATTGTCTACATCTATAAAATGGGGATAATATGGGTACTTAAGACATAGGCCTGTTGTAGAGGTTGACTTAGAACATGGCTCAATACATAGTAATACATATTTACAGCTACAATTGTTTTGTTTTCTTGCTACTCCTGGTGATGATGATGATGATGTTGTCAGAATCATCAAGATGCTAGGAGTAAAAGCAGAAGCTAATATCTTGGCTTAAATCATTTCCCACTGCAATTTAATACTCAGTCAATGAACTATCACATAAAACATTAAGAAACCAAAAAATTATGACTTGTAGCTCTCTTGTGAATAGTAGTATAGGCCATTCATTGTGTCTGTACACTGGTGGACCTGGCTTTACAAAATATTCGCAAGACTGTATACAAGTAATAGCAAAGTAGATTGTCATATTTTAAGTTCACATTCATTAAGTTTGCTATTTTTAAAAAACTATTAGATTTTTATATATTGAGTGTTTAAGTGGTGTTACACTTTTTAGTGCACATGAAAAGGGAGGTTACAACATTATATCCCAGTGTGTGTATGTGTGTGTGTGTCTATCTCTGAGAATGCATAGAAAATTAAGATAACAATAAATGATAATGAAAACAGAGATATATTCTCAATAGGCTGTTTTCCTACTAATGTGCTGCCCCCATAAAAGCTACTAATGACAATAATGTGGGAAAACATGTGTGATCCCATGCTTCTGTGCCGCATAACCAATTGCTACAGCCATAAAAGAAGTGCAGTCTATTTTAGCAGGTGCAAATTCATCGAAAACGTGAATTTTCTTTCTATGTGAGATTGTTGCTGGCCCTGCAAGTAAGAGTGTGTAAATGCTATTCCCACACTTCTTCTCCATGACAACTGTGGGTCATCTAAAATGAGAGGAGGAATTTTTACTTTGTGCAGCACATTTTCTGGCAATCACGTCTAGGTGGATGATTCCCAAAGGTATCTTTCTCATCCTGGCTTTTTCCCTGAGCTCTAGACTCACTTTCCAATTTTCTACCGGATGGGTTCAGCTAGCACATCAATCTCAGTATATCTAAATATCATCCTGATCTCTTTTTCCTCATAGATTCACTGTATCAGTTAATGAAGCACAGATTATGTGATAGTTAAAAACTTCCAATTCTGCCTTCTTAGACTAAACAAAAAACAAAACAAACCATATTAAAGGCAAACTTTCCTTTGTGCAATAAAAACAAGACACTTGGCAGTCAAATAAGACAAGTATCGATACTGACGTTGGATTTAGGAGAAAAGTGAGCAATTACTATGAGCCTAAATTGTTAAGAGGCAAAATCTTTTTCGAGGAGCAAAATTCCTATGATGTAGAACAAGATTTTACTGTAATCAAAGCATACTCCAAAGTCACCGAGAGCAGCAGCTACTCGTGGTGATCTTGTACATGAAACTTTCAATTGAGATTTTTGAATTACTGACTTCTCTCTAGTTTCTACTCAGAGAGGCAATACAGTTCATCAGAGCCCAGTCTTTCGAGTCATACTGCCAGGATTCAAAGTAAGTGCCACCACTTATGACAGGTGTGACCTTGTGAAAAATTAAAAATTAGCTTACTTAATATCCCTTTCATTCCTCACCTGTAAAATGGCTATAAAAACAGTACCAGCATCTCATAAGGAAGTTGTGAGGTCAATGAGATAATCTATGCCAAGTCCTTGGCACAGTACCTGGCATATGTTAATCTCTCAATAAATGATAGCTATTATTACTAACTTATAAACTGTCAATCTTTGGTTCTCATACAAATAACTGAGTAAGACTCTCCTGAAAGACTGCCTTCTCCATGATCTTCCCTGGCTCCCCAATAAAGAAATAAAATGATTTACAAATTCATTTTCTGTCAACTTTCTAATCCCTGACTACTTTGTGTCTCGCTGAATGGTACTACTATTACAAATGACAGCGATGAAATTTCATTGATTGTTGTAAAACTGTTAACACCTAGCACTGTCTTCTATAGAACATAAAAAGACCAAAAACAATATTATAGTGAAGGAAAAAGTTATGGAACTAAATAAAGGGAAAAAAACCTGAGTTCTAAAGAAAGAGTGAAGAGCAGTGGGGACAGGGGAGTGGGAGCACCATGGATGTCCTCCCTAAGGCCTCAAGGGTATGTAATAGTGCCAACTACATTCTTCCTTCACGGAATGTTCCTCAGCTTCCACAACATAGCTCTCTCCCCTTCTCCTCCCCGCCTACTCTGAAGGTTCTATGCACAACAGTACGCCTCCACTTTCCACGTCTTAAATTTGCTTCTCAAAAAGAAATTAACTTTGTGCTCTTTTTTCTCTACGTTACTTGCCTTAAGGTCAATTACCACTTCTAGAATAATAACTCAACTCTTCATCTTCTCAGATCTTCAACCTCTATCTTGAGATACAGCAAGAACTAAATACATGATTACCTTCATATATATTGGAGGAAGTAGAAGATACTAGATAACTTTTAAACTAAAAAACTTTGAACACAAATACAGAGATTATCTGTAACACTATGTTCACTTGCTCCCTGAAAACACAAGACTTTGTTTTTCCAAACACTTGATGCCTTCTGACAGATACCCATCACATTTTTTAATAGACTAGAAGTAGTAATGATAATAATTCTCTGGATTCCAGATGCGGTTATCTTACTTAAAGATGAATTTTTGTTTCTTCATTTTAATGTTACAGTTTAGACTAACACAGTCTCTCAATTATTATAATGCTTTTGTTATAGTCCATGTGATAAAAAATTTAATATATACTAATTTAAATCATATAGTTTGTATTTAATGAATCAAGATTATCAAAACATTGAAGATAATTATAAATGAAATATAAGTACATAAATGTCATAGTTTTT
This sequence comes from Rhinolophus ferrumequinum, assembly GCF_004115265.2. Lineage (NCBI taxonomy): Eukaryota > Metazoa > Chordata > Mammalia > Chiroptera > Rhinolophidae > Rhinolophus > Rhinolophus ferrumequinum. Next base: position 30,620,053 of record NC_046289.1, read on the forward strand.
CTTTATTAAAATTCATATGCAAAAAATAAGATTTCCCACTATAAAGAAATTCTGTTAAATATGGAGATATCATTGGTATAAAAATATCTTACTAAGATATTTAAATTTTTGCAAAAAAAATCATTAAGCATTTTTTAAAAGCTGGACGAAACTCTGCAACTAAAAACAAAGTACAATATTTCATCACTCTTCCTTCAGCTTTTTAGAACCTACCGGAGAGATTCAGCCATTCGCCTCAAGTCTTCATTTTGCTGTTTTAAGCGTTCAAGCTTTGCCAGGATCTTGGACAGTTCTCGGCTAGAGTGATCAGGGTGATCATTATCTCGTACCAAATGACCACCTATATAAAACAGCAAGGTTCCCCAGGCAAAAAGAATGAGCATAATCCAACGCCAGGAACCAGTCCATGGCCGCATTTTCAGATTTTCAACTCACTCCCCTGGCGTCCTGGAGCTCAAAGAATTGAAAACATCTTAACTCTATTTCCTGTTAGTGCAAAGGTAGTAGTAGCCTTCTGTTGTTTCAACGCATGATGCTTCCCACAGATTACTGTCTCTGGTAGTCCTGTGATGAATCTTTCAAAGAGATCCTCCTGATGGTGTAAGTAGGAAGCTCTATTGTCCTGTGCTTCATGGACTCTACATGCTGTGGAAAGAGTAAGAAATGTATTTAAATTATGTAGGATATGTAAAATAGCACGTGGTCAGATTCACGGAGTTAAAGGAACACATTGGTGCTGACTGACCAACAGGCTGGCAAATAACCTAACTGCCTAATAACAAGTAAAATCTAAAAGCTTCAAGTCCGCATATTAAATTAACCATGTATACCAACGCCCTACCTGATAAATGAATTAGCTCTAAGCCTGAAAGAAGCACCATCATCACCTTTCTTTCTTACTTACATCATTGTGTAATAGCTCATATATGGAGATTAAAAGATTGTATCTTTGAATAATCAATCAAAACTAAACAAAATATATTCAGCTACATATTTTGACCTAATGTTTCCATCATCTCAAACAGAAACGTTTTTATAAGTGAATTCATTCCTACAAGATCTCAATTCCATTCCCCTCCATTTCACTGCTTGGCTGCCATTATGCCACTTAACTTTGCAGGTGACAGGCAAATTATCACTTTTGGGATAAATTCTAAAAATGACATGCCTATAGCCAAGCAAAGGTTATCACAGCCATTAAGCGGTTGGCAAGCACTCCAAACTTCAAACAAGCAAAGGTTCATATGGATTAGGATAGATTATTCCTTCCTCAAACTTATTAAAAAATACCAACAATTGCAATAGAAGTCTAATACCAGTTAAATCTTAGTTACTGTGCATCTTAAACTACAAATGTGCTTGGTTATGAGTTTCATTTGTCACTTCTCTATCATTAGGCTTAGAATTCTCTTTAAAAACAAAACAATTTTCTCCCCAAAGAGAAAATTCACAAGAAAAGATATAATATTAATACCATTTAATAATTCTAGGGCTATATAAGAAAAGTCTTATCTCCAAGCACAGAGTTCATTGTAAAAGAGAAGAGAGAAAAGAAATAGTTTCTACAGACAAGACTGAATGTGATGGGGACTTGACCACTAAACAGTCATTAAAGACCAGGTGGAAAAGTTGGAAAAGAGGCTTGAAATATTAGCCTCTTTTTCTACTTTTGAACCTCAAATCTCAATTGTTTTTAAGTAACTAAGTATTAAAAGAGAAGGATACCTCTTCAAATGAAGTCCTAGAAACTCTGTTTCCTTCCCATTTATTCCTACAATATTTCCCTCACTGTTACTGATTCACACTACTAAAACACAGAATGAAAAAAATTGTACTCAAACTAAATAAAAAAGCAATAATCCAAATGAAGATTTGGTGTTTTGTGTGTTGTTTTAATAACTATTCTTATGTCTATCGAGAACACTCTTTTTATTGACCACTGTTCATTCTGTCTCTCAAAATCCTTTCTAAAACCTTGCTCCTCTAATCTCAGGTACCCCCATCTATTCACTAAAATATAAGAACAAATAGTCTATTCAATGTCTCAGGTAAAAGATCCAGTTAATGGGAGGTCTACTTTTCATGTTATATAGAAAAAATGCAGACACTCAGGGCTTCATGGTTAAAACAAATTTAAAAAATGAATCCACTCTAATGGTCTAAAGAATGGATTTAATTAAATAAGTCAACAAAAGAAGTATTAACATTGGAATTAATAATACTGTTTGTGATAACATATCCAACACTGTAAAGTGATATCCTACCATATGCTGAAAATATACCCTAGTTAATTCCAAGCTATATCAATAAGATATTAAAAAAATTTTTCTGTTCCTTCGTAGCAAAATAACTTAGAAAGACAACTGTGACGAAAGAAAGGTAAAGAGCTTTCTAAATAAGAATCATTTAAATAATAATAGAAAGATGTGCTGTAACATTTTACTTAGAACTACAACAAAAAATTATAAATATTCAAAGCCAGAAAAAGTATAATATAAATTGAATAGAAATATAAATTCTGTTATACAAAGTACTTCAGGTTTTTATAAATCACCATCAAAATCACCAAGATATTAAATTACTACATTTTACAGCACTACTAATAGTACATGATTCATAAAAAGCAAGAAGTTATTGTAGGAGCAACATGGTCATGTTTTATTTAATAGTATCATTTTAACTCTGTTTTTGGAGAATATTTCCCCCAAATTTTGTTGTTCTAAGTATTATTTAAAAATGGAATTGGCAAAAACAAGCCAAGCTAAAAACCAAGCAGTTTTCTCTATAATTTTCCTTTACATGATTTAAAAGAGCAGTTATAATATTTTTCCCTATTCATAATAAATGCCTATTTTACTTACATATTTATTGTTTGAACTATGTCTATAAAAATTTAAATTCCATGATTTTTGTCCATTTAGTTTACAGATGTATCCCAAGTACTCAGAGCAGTGCTTGGCACTTGGCACTAATAAATATTTTTAAGTAAATGAAGAAGTGCATTAGTTAAGTAAAGGATATCTTACATGATATATGCTAATATGACATCTAACATAGAATCTGAGCACATCAGCTTCAACTGCATTTTATGCCCCACTTAAGAAAGCAAATCTGAATGTAGAAAGTGAGATAGTGCTGTTTTATAGGGAAAACAGTTCAAAAATAAAATCATTCATAAGCTTTGGGATTTATTATTGTCAATATGTATCTTTCAAGATACCCCTTAAAAGATGAAAATAAACTGGCCTAAAAGGCCACGAGATTAGCACCTTTTAAACATGAGAAAATGCTTTCTCTTTACTTTGTCTTATTTTCGAAAATGCTTTCTCTTTACTTTGTCTTATTTTCCTCATCTAGAAGATTGACTTTGCAAAGACAATGGGAAAACTGAAGAAAGTGTATGTAAAGTCTTTGATATGAAAGCCACTCAGTTTATTTGTGAAAGAATTTATTAGTGAAAATATTTCAACACTTAATGTAGTTAATTAACTACATGAGCTAATTTCTGACTACAATTTAAATAGCAATGTTTGTTGAGATTTCCTCTCAGAGTGGGTTGTTTTCAAGTATTTATGAATTCATTCCTGTCTGAGATTCACATACTATCCTTTATCTGCAGAATATGAAATGGCCTGAAATGTGCCAGGCTTCCTTGTACAAACTTATTTAACTAGTGATACCACTTTTTTTTAAGGTAGTACATATTTAAATTATTCATTTATTTTCGTATTTACAAAGACTCTTAATGTCTCTATTTCTGCTTAATGTGTCAATAACAAAAAAAAATATGTAATTTTTCAAAGTAATTCCTTAAATCTGGAAGCTAGAGTACATCATCACTAAGATCAGGAACTTTAATGAAGTTACTGTGAGGCTTAAATGAGGTTAATAATATACAAAGCATTTACTATAATATTTTACATATAACAGGTTCTCAATAAAAGTAATTCTATCTTAATGCTGACAAGATATAGATTTAAAAATATAGGTGCTAGAATCGGCAAAATCTACAGCAAGAGTCTTGGTTCTGCTATATAATAGCTGGATAACCTCACTGAACTTCAATTTCTTTATCTGTGAAATGGATATAATACATACTACCTCTCTCCCACAGGATACTGGGAGGGGCTTCCAAAGAAAGCCAAGGAAAGCACTTTGCACACAAACAGCAAATTGTTATTATGCCATATATTTTAACACTGTTACATTATTTTATAGACCCAATTATAATGTATATAATTTATATAACATGTAGTGTTGTAGGACGTTTCCAAAATGATTGCCAATGATCCCTGTGTCCTCCATTATTCATGGCCCTTATGTAATCTCTTCCTCCTGAGTGTGGGCTGGATCCAGTTACTTGCTTCTTAAATGGAATACAGTGATAGGATTTCACTTCTGAGATAAGGTTACAAAATAATTAGACTGAAACTTCTGTTTTGCTCACATTCTCTCAACTTATTCACTGACAATATAAGCTACCATACTGAGAATTCTAAACCCAGTGAAAAATCTTTCAAAAATAGACCTTTCCAGGAAAAAAAAAAAAAGCTGAAAAATACTGTGCCAGCATTTAAAAAAAAATGTACAGCATGGTACTTACCAACATTTATAATAGAAAGCATCTAGAACAAATCAACCATGTATTTTACCTAATTCTATACAATACCACGATTCATTCACTCATTCATTCAGAAATAGTTCTGAGTCCTTATTTCATAAAAGACACTGTCGTAGACACTGGGAGTTATAGCAGTGAACAAGATAGACAAAAATTTCTGTCTATCTAAAAATATGCTAGTGGACTGCAAAGAGAAGTAATGCCACCAAAACAACCCCCCAAAAAGCCTCTTCTTGCAGCATCTAACATACTGAGTAATACAGTAGAAATTAAATTAAAGATAGGAATAGTTTAATCATCCCATTAGAAACAATAAAAAAATGCAGTACCATTTATAACACTATTAAATTGATTGTTCTTATATTTAACAAATAAGAAAATGACTAATAGCCACTTCCTTTAGCATCTGTCTATATGAAAATGGTATTTTCAAGAGTCACATTCAAGTGGCTTCACTTTAATGCTAAGCTCAAAAGATGAGTATGTGACAAGGTGCTGTAGGACAAGATTACTAAGAGTCTAGCCTGTTCTGCTAGTATGAACCACATTCTAAGAGGGTGTTGTCTTCTAAACTCAAAAATAATTCAGCAGTAATATAACTAATATAGGTAAGTATTCCCTATGTAAAGGAATATGGCATTATATATCAAATATTTATTATATATAAACATGCCCTTTGATGAGAAACTCCACTAGCAGGAATTTATACTAAGATACAGTTTAACACATGAACAAAATGAATTTACATTACAACACTGTTTGCAATAGCTCCAAATGGAAAAAGCGTAATTTCCATCAATAGAAATATGGTAGAATAAGTTATAAATTACTTTTCAAAACAAATTATTTTTTTTACTCTGACACCAAAGAGGAGGAAAATGTGACCCATAACCAAGAAGAAAATCATTCAATTTAAAACAGACCCAGACGACAGAGATGATGATGATGATAGCAGCCAAGGACACTAAAACAACTACTAAAAATACACGCAAAGATTTAAATTTAAAAATATGTTGAAAAAAGAAATAAAAACTATAACAAAATATGCAACTGCTATAACAAAAAAAATCTGAAAAATTTTTCAATTCTCTGGAAAGGACTAAGGGCAGATACTGCAGAGGAAAACTTACGTGAACTTGAAGACAGAGGGATAGACAATATCCCCATCACAAGAAAACAAATTTGTAACTGTGTATGGTGAAAGATGTTAAGTAGACTTATTGTGGTGGTTATTTCACACTATATACACATATTAAGTCATGTGCACCTAAAACTAATATAATGTTATACTCTCATATCCATACCGAGACTTGTACAAAAACGTTCACAGCCATTTTGTTTATAAGAGTCAAAAATGTGAAAAAATCCAAGTATCTACCAACAGGTGATTCGATAAACAAACTGTGACTCATTCATAGAATGGAATATTATTTAGCAGTATAAAAGAACAAACTACTGATATACACAACAACATGCATGAATCTTAAAAATATGCCTGGCGAAAGATGCCAAGAAAAAAACAACATGTATAAGAAGTTCTAGAACACAGAAACTAATATATAGTGGTTAAAATCAGACCAGTGCTTGCTAGGGAGCAAGCAGATGACTAATTAAAAAGAGGGATGACAATTACATGAAGATATAGATTTGAGAAAAATCATTTAACTGTACACTTAATATGGGTACATTTCATTGGTATAAATTATACTTCAATAAAGCTGAAAAATTTTTAAGAAAAAATGTAAACTATCTCCGTTTTGTGAATGTAACTGGAAAGGTCAACAATTGAAGGCTGCTAATTCATTAAATGGCTATATTATGTGCCTACATTTTTAGTTTCAATGAGATAGACTTTTTTCCAACAAAATCATTATTGTACATTCTTACTTTTAATGAAAACGAAATTCAAAATTATTCTATAAATATAATCAACTTCAATCCAAATGTTAATGTGAAAGTTATATTTTCCACACATTTCACAGAAGAATCAACTCAAATAACTAGTAAAATAGTTAACAAACCACAGAGAAACTCTGTTTAATTCTCTTAGCAGCCTAACCTTTTCTCAGAGCAAAAGAAATGATCATAATATTCAATGATTCCCTGATTTATAATATATAGTATAGTTTAGAGAGTTATTATTTTTAGAAGAACTTATTTTCTTAACTACTGCAAAGAGTAAAAAGGAAATTATTATTACAGAGTGCTTCTTGTAATCACTGCAATGCAATGGAATGACTTGAAAAATTCAACAGAAAAATAAAATCATTTATTCAACAAATTTAATAAATGACTGCTATAATACAGCAGAGGTTAAGCAGACTGTTATATTCCAAAGTCAACAGCTTGATAAATGGAAATATAATAAAACTTTTAGAGAAAAGCTACATATCAATTATATAAACTACAAATAAAGAGCCCTGTATACATATATAATTCAGTTCAATTCTAGATTAATATACATCTAACACTATATCTTTAAATAGCTTCTCATATGAAATCATTCATTTTCAAATTATTGTTACAGAATTTATTTAAAATCTTTCTTACTGTCCAGCCTCCATATATAGGAAAATGGTAGTTTAAAAACTGTATGTTTATTAATTTAAGAAAATAGGAAAAAGCAAGTAAAAATAGTATCACAAATTAAACTGGCCCTTTGAAGATAGATGAAATCAACTTTTACTTATTTATGTAAAAGCCCTTGATGAAACCATCTAAACTAAAATGTAGAATGAAGAAAGTGAAGAAGGGAGGGAAGAAGGGAAGGAGGAAGGGAGGGAGAAAGAAAGGAGAGAGGGGAGGAGAGAAGGGCATGGAAGGGGAAAGGAAGGGCAGAAGAAAGAAAAAATTTTTCATATAGCCCCTACCAAGATTATAAAATTCAATTTTCATTCATTACTTATAGAGTCATCTATCATACTTTCACATTGCTTATCAGAAAGGTCACAGTATATACACATATGAATTTAAAATGCCAGGCATCCTGAATACATGAGCACAAAACACACCTTTTTCATTGAAACCAGCCAATATCTTAGAAATTGATCTTCCTAGTTATAAAGTGCAAACATATAATCACGTTTATGAGGTTTCTATCAGGAGTATCTCATTCACATTAACTCAAGATAACACATCAGGTTGTGTTTACTGATGTAATTAATACATACTATTCAAGTGGATCCAGAAATCTGGCTTTGGCATCTTTACGTTCAGCCATGAATAAATTAATGGTAATACTAATAAGTTGAAATAGTAATGCTAATACTAATGGTAATATTAATAAATTCAAATGACATGCATACCTTACCATTTTACCTGCTTATATATACTTGATTGGCAGCATAATATAGTAGAAAGAGCAACGATTTCAAATCAATCACTACCTATAACACATGGGCAGTTTACCCAACTACAAAATGGGAATAACAGTATATCCTCACATAATGTGAAGATCACGTGAAATAATAAATGTAAAAGTGATTTGCAAATTGTACCACAATTTTATAAACGTTAGTTACTATTATCTTTCCCTCGTTCATTAGAAACCAGGTATACCAGCCTTCTGCCAGTTTCTATGGGAATTACTTACCTATAATGAGGCCTTCATTCTTGCTCTTTCTTTTACCTGAACTGCAATTTCTTTGGCTTGTTCTTATAATTTAGATCACTACTTAAATGTCATCTCTTTTAAGGGACAGTTCCTGATAACTTATATCAATTACGACATTAGGGTAGAAGAGAAAAAGACTAACATGAAATGTCTTTAAAAATAAGAACACTTTAACTTCTCAATTGAGAAAAATATAGTTAATTCAATTGCTCCATGAAACAGTCAAAAACTACTTTTCATCTTCTATTCTACCCCCTTGGCATGTCAGCTTTTGTCCTCAGGCTAGCTCTCTTGATAGTAGCAAGTTGGCTGACTCAATTCCAGCCACATGTAATTATGGGTAAAAAAAACAATTGGTAATCTCTTCTGGTCTGACTCATTTTAAGGAGAGGAAACTTCTGACAGAAGTCTTCCTCAGAAGATTCTGCACATCTTATTAGACACGATTGAATCACCTGTCCCTTGCAAATCAATCACTGACAAGTGGAATGGGATTGCCATATGGCTTAGACAGGGGTGTCCAAACTGCGGCCTGCAGGCCAACTGTGGCTCATGATCCATTGTTAATTGGCCCGCAACAAATTCCAAAAATATATTTAGTTTACTTAAATAAACGAGGTGAGGCAATACGTACTTCACCTCGAGTGAGTGGCCCGGCTGTTTGTGTATTTTACCGCATATGGCCCTTGGTGAAAAACGTTGAAAAAAGTTTGGACACCCCTGGCTTAGACTAATCAGGATTTATCCCTAAGGGTAGGTTCCAGAACAAAACTGAGACCCTGAAAGCAAGAAAAAATGAAAGAATGACTACAAGACTCTACAAGAATGCTATGACACCTTGGTCTTTTTTAGAAAAGCACTCACCATCTCCCATTATTCTCTATCGCAACACGTATTGACTTATTTATTCCCTATACTAAAATGTATGTACCAGTAGAGCAAGGACTTAGAATACAGTGCCTAAAACAGAGCAAACCTTTTATTAATATTGGTTAAACAAATGCATGAATATTGCCCAAGTGGACATATACTTATTTAACACTTACTTAATACCTAGGCAAAATCCTAGGCAAAATGAAATCAAACTTTAGAAGAATTAGAACTAAGATTCAAAGTCATTTTGATATGTTTATTCATTCATTCATTCATTCATTCATTCATTTATTTTAATTAGGTAATATTGGGGAACAGTGTGTTTCTCCAGGGACCATCAGTTCCAAGTCGTTGTCCAGTCACTGTTTTCAATCTTACTTGCAGGGGGCACAGCCCACCATCCCATGCATAAATTGAAACAGCAACCTTGTTGAGAGCTTGCGCTCTAACCAACTAAGCCATCAGGCCACCCCTCATTTATTTTTACATGCAGAAAATGTCAAAAGTAGGTGCTCAGAAATAAATTATCCAAACATAATTTCAAACGAAAGATTTGCATTCAAATCAACTCAATAAACTGCAGAGTCCTCCAACATTACATTTAATAGTTAATAAACGCAGATAGATATATTGGAAAAATTCCAAGTCATATATAATACAAATAATGAATAAAGATTCACAATCTTTCTAGAGAACTTTCTAAAGAACAACAATTCAAAAATTCAACAAGAGATTCAAAAGTAATAAACATTATATGTTACAGAAAATTTTAGTGGGATTTATTTTTTTAAATAAACATTTCAATCTTCATATAAGAAGCATGAAATCCCCTTAAAGGCTAATCTTTACTACCTCGTGTATGAAGAATATTAAAATGATATTATTGGGTAGTATTTGATTCACTAACACATGAGCTAGATGGGTGGCATAGATATAGTTTATATATCCTAAAATAAGAAAAATTTAAATAAATTTTGGTACAACCATTTGTGAGATATTATTGCTCAATTTAAAATGTTAAGTATGAAGACAAATATACATAATATAATGTAGGTGAAAACGCAAGATGTAGAGACGGATGTGACGATGTTCACAGGTAGCATGATATCTTGGAAAGTGTAAACTCTAAGATCAGAAAGAAATGGGTATAAATTCTGGCGATACCCGTATAGATTTGGACCACTAAAGAACCACGCAGGGCATTTTACCTTCTGTGAGCCTGAACTTTTTATCCTTAAAATGATTGCAACAATTGCTATCACATGAGCATATCATTCTAAGTATAATGATAATAATAGCTACATTTATATAGTGCTTCCTGAATACTACTTTTCTCATTGCTTCACAATTATAATACCATCTAATCTTCTCAACAACATCATTATGCAAGTACTATTATCCCCATTTAACAGTGGAAGAAATTAAGGCACACTGAGATTAAATAACTTTCCCAAAGTCACAAAGCCAGTAAGTGGCAGAACCAAAATCAATGATAGCTATTTTTTTTCATTATTGCTAATTATTATGAAAAATTTGCTGACTTTAAGAATTGCAAGGGAAGAAAATCTCCTACACATACTTTTTAACCTACACATAACTTTTTATATAGGACAGGCAACTATATAACTAAGATATGTCAAGTATAAGTCAATCCAGAGATTTAAAAGCCTCAAACTTTTCCTCCCAAATAGCACACTGTTAGGAAAACTAGATAATACAAACTCCATTTGATTTCATTTTTTTTTATAGTTAAAGCACAGTGAAGCAACTATCAGTTCCACACCAAGACAGAAAAAATACACTTCTCCCTATCCTTCCCACTAGGAACAACTAAAAACCCTAGACATTCTATGTAAAACAAATATAAGAACACTGGGTAAGGTGGAAAGAAAAGGCAGACTTGCTAGCGATCCAGGGACTAAAGGAACAACATGGCAGTGAGTTCTCTGAGTTCTCTTATTGCCTCACATATCCCAGAAGAAACAACAGAAAAGGCAAAAATATGGGTAAATATAATAGACTTTCCCTTCTCTTCTTGAGTTTTCTACATTATGCTTGACAGTCGACACAAAAAGTATAACACTGTCTGTTATTATTTTAAATATATGTAGAGGAAATATTTAAGATATATTATAAACAGGAGAGGATAATGGGACTTACAGAGGTAAAGTTTCTACACTTCACTCAAACTGATAAAACAGCAACACCGGTAGACTGTGATAAGTTATGTTTTTCGTTTTTTTTGGTTTGTTTGTTTTTTTATTTGACACCAAAAGCAAAGGCAACAAAATCAAAAATAAACAAGTGAGACTACACCAAAAAGGCACTTCTGTACAGCAAAGGAAACCATCAACAAAATGAAAATGTGACCTACAGAATGGGAGAAAATATATGCAAGTCATATATCTGATAAGGGTTTAACATTCAAAATATGTAAAGAATTCATACAACTCAAAAGGAAAAAAAATCCATTTTAAAAATGGGCAGAGGATCTGAACAGACATTTTTCCAAAGACAACATACAAATGACCAAAGGTGCTCAACATCACTAATCATCAACTAAATGCACATCAAAACCACAATGACCTATCACCTCATACTCATTTGCATGGCTATTATCAAAAAGACAAAAAATAACAAGTGTTGGTGAGGATGTGGAGAAAAGGTAACCCTTGTGCACTTGGTGGGAATGTAAATTGGTGCAAACTATGGAAAACAGTTTGGAAGTTCCTAAAAAACCGAAAAATAGAACAACCATATGACCCAGCAACTCCACTTCTGGGTATTTGTCTCAAAGAAACAAAATCACTATCTTGAGAATATATCTGCACCCCTATGTTTATTGCAACATTATTTACAATAGCCAAGACATGGAAACAACCTAAGCGTCCACTGACAAAATATAAAGTGTCAGAAATATATGGAAAGGAATTAATAAATCCACAAAGAAAAAACAAAGGTAAAAACTTGATAGGAACCACATGTGATAAATTACAATGAAATGCATGACCTCCTATGGTCCTTCTAGGCCTAGAGTTCTACACTACCCAAATAAAACCAAATCATAAATTAAATGTGAATAAAGAGATTGTAAAATTCTCAACTCAGGCATCTAAACTTTTATCTATCCAAAACTACTTAATTAAGTGTGTCAAATGAATTATTTTGGTGTCACATAAACCAGTAAAACTGAGGGTTCAGATATCAACACATAAACAATTTTTTAAAATCTTTATGTAAATGAGTGAAAAAATATCAACCATTTGCTGTGTAGGCTCCAAAATAATCTTTTCTCAACCTCTTCTACAGAAAATGGCTAATCAAATGTTTTCTAACTATTTTTTCATATTCGCCAATCAAAAATTTTGAGATGACACTTTCACAAGTGCTATTATTAAGAAGGAACTTACCAGAAAAAATCTACAGTTATTAATACCTCATTTAACAATGGCATAACAAGTTAACAATAGTAACCTATAAAAAACTATTAATATTCCAAAGACCACCCCCAATATCCAAAATGTGATTTGATAACTAGTTGTACAAATATTACTGAATTATTGGATATTTTCTTTTTCCCATAAAAGTTTCATATTTCCCATTAATCTAATAAAATATCACCAGTATGATCAAAGTAGATCCACAATCTTCTTAATCTGTTAGTCATTTAAGCTACTCTCCTTCAATTCTCTTTATACCTTCATCCCGCCAGCACATACCCCTCTGTACACAAACCATTAAATCTTAGTGGTGCTTTATTATTTATGCTTCTTCCTCTCAGTATAAGGAGCAGTACCTTAGCTTAAACAAGATTGAGGTTTACTTTTTCCTTTTGTAAAAGTCTAGAGATAGGCGATGTACAGATGATGGTTGCACAGTATCCTCAAGGACCCACGCTTCTAACTTTCTCTTCCACCATTCCAGGTGCTTGGCTTCCATTGTCAAGATCACCTCATGGTCCAAAATGTTTGCTAAAGTTCCAGTTATAACGCTTTCAATAAAGAATAAAAGAAGCTGGATGGCAAAAAAGAGGTCTCTTCCAACTAAGTCAGTGCCCTTTACAAGCACACACACAATACTCCTGCTTTCATCTCCTTTGCCAGAATTTAGTCACATATCTAGGTAATGTAGTCTCTTCTTAAAGGAATCAATGTGCTAAGTTAAAAAAAAAAATCAGTATTCTATTACTATAGAAGGAGAAAACAAAATTTAAGGTTAAGTAGAATACTAGCAGCCTGCATAATCACTCCCAACCCTTTTTTCACAGTTTCTGAATAATTCTTGATTTGGAGAGAAGTTTTACATCATATCTTTAATAAAGCTGATGTAAAAGCTTTTCTCAATAAATTCTTCTACCTCCTTTGCCATCTGTTGAGGGTGGCCAATCCTAAACTGCACGGTTATCACTGTAAGTATAGTACGATTACAATTCTGACATCTTATTGGATAGGATTTTTCATCTGCCATATCTCCTGCACCAGCTGGGATAGAAAATAGAAAAATTGATTTGTTTTGTACAAGTGACCTAAGAGAATGCTAGAACTCACTCTGTGTATCTTGACCAATTAGCAAAGCAGTAGAGCTTCAGTGTGTTCTCTTCTGTTACAAATCATGGATCTATGCTTATTCCACAGACATATTTGCTCCATCATCATAATTATTATACTGTCAATCCTACTGTAGTACTGAACATGTACTAGATCCCTATGCAAAGTGCTTTATTTATTTTATTCATTCAGGCCTCATAACTACCCTATTATGTTATTTTACCTTAATTTTATCAAAGATAATAGGAAACATTTATTAAGTGCTTATATGTGTCAGGTTTACTCAAAGTATTTTATAAATAAATACTACTATTATCCTTAATGTACAGATGAGAAAGGGAAGGCAGACAAGTTAGTAACTTGCCCAGAGTCACACAAACTTATAAAAACAGCAGTCACGATTCAAACCCTCACAAACTGGCTCCAGAGTCTACTCAACTAACTCTAAACCACACTGATCTCAAATAAACCAGCAGAGTGTAAGTAACTTGCCTAAGCTCACAAAACCAGGAGGAGCCAAGATTCACAGCCAGATCTATCTAACTATGGAGTCCTTGTTCCCGACTCCAAATGAATCAAAGATTCAATCCCTTGGCTGACCAACAGATTATCACTCTTTAGGGGCAGAGTTACAAGGGAACACAATACTAAAATAACAGGCATAAACCATGAATTTCAATGGTAAGCAATTTAGGAGAATAAAATGTAATGCATCCATGTTGCCTAGGCAACACTATAGGTAGACCAACCTCTTTGATCAAGAACAGACCAAAAATAAAAGTAGGTTTGGTAAATGGATCTAGTAACTGTCATATATCAGTTTGAATTTTCTCACAAGTGAATAGTCATATGTAGCTAAAAGATCTTAAATAATTAGATGTCTGCATTTTATATCTATCTATTATCAAAATTGTAAATAGGACACACTCTTTTGGTAAACCAAACTCAATGGATATATGCGGAAACAGTAATTTTTTAAAGGTATCAGAAACATTTTTTAAGAAATAATAAAAGATAACAGAATAAAATCAGACATTTTGTTGTCATCTGTCAGAATACATTTATACTTCTCTCACCTATTTCTTAAGATTTACAATGTACAATTCTGATACCAGAGTTAAAAATGACTTTGTTAAGCCTGAGCACACAACATACAAATCACAATGCTACTACAGGTTTATTTTCAAATGTTACCCTAATAATTTCAGGTCTCTTCCAAGAAAAGCACAGACACACACGACTCTCAGGTAGGGTACCTTGTACCTGGTCCAGTAACTAAAACGCGGGAAGCACTAGTGATAATGAAGCTCATATGACCAACTGAGTGAACTATATGCATGAGAGTCATTAATTATTTTATGAGCACTTCATATCCTTCAAAAAAAAATTGGGCCAGCATATTGTTCTTCACCAAACACATCTTTTTCAGAATCAAAACTTAAAAGAGGCATTCTCAATTAACCTCACACGAATTTATATGTGTATATTCTACTTCCAATCACCAATGTTTTTCAACTAATTGGAGGAATTTTAAAGAAATAATGAACAGTACTAAACTTATACTATTTCACTGTGTCGAAATGGATGCAATATAAAACACTTTTTACTAATAAAAAGTTCCTATACTAAGAAAGAGTTGCTAAGTTGTTTTTATAGTTATATTGAATCCTGTGTGTTGTTTTCTGGGTTTTTTTTAAGTACCATAAAACAGCCAGTGATCTTCTGTAAGGCATAAAAGTACCAAAAAGAATCAGCTATTATAAATCATTAGTTATACCAACATTAATTTAATGCATCAGTTGACTGCTAACTAATATTAGATGAAAAGCAGCCAAAGCAGGTTTTATTTACAGCTATGTTTGGAAGTAAAACAGAAATGCTGTTACTGAGATAAATTTAATTTACATATTTACAAACGAATTTTTACAAATAGTATTTGAACACAGTTTGAAATGAGTAGGATGTATCACTTATTAAGAATATCATTTTATTCTGTTCCTTTTAAAAGTGTTAAGAGATCTCTACTGTTGTGTCTGCTTGCTTGCAGTGAAACAAGTTGGTTAATATGTTGTTGGGTGGAGAGGGGAGATCCCTGGTGAAATAAGGGGTGGGGGCAGCCATATCCTGAAAGTCCAGGTTCTGGAATGTCTCCTCACTCCAGGACAAAGACATGAGAATGTGCCTTGAGGTTAATTATCTCATAAATCCCTTTTGGCCGGACAAAGGAGCAGATCTGATAGATAGGAATGGGTTCGTTAATCCTTTTACGGTGGGCAAACAGGACAAATCTGATAGAGGAATTCCATTAGAAGGAGCCAACCCCTTCCCCAAGCAGGCAAGGGAAGGCATAAAAGTGAGAACTTTTGCCTCAATCACTGGGCATCCCCATTTGGGACCCTCTCCTGTACGGGAGTTCCGACCCTTTGCTTTCAATAAACTAACCTCTTTTTAAAACTCTTTGCCTCTCCTTGGTCTGTGCTTCCATTCTTCGGTCTCACGAGACATGATCCCAGCACAAAAAAAATATTCTACATCATTTGGGGGCTCATCTGGGATTGAAGGAGAGATAAATACTATCTGTGCCTTCCTACTTGCCCACTTATGTGCCTTCATCATTTTTTTCTCTTTCTCCTGTCACACAAATATCGGGCCTCTGTGAGCCATTCAAAAGTGACTAGCATGGCTGCCGACCTTAAGCCACGGAGGTAAATGCTTCGCAGAAGGGCTCTAGTCAATCCCCTCCAGCACTGAGCCAGGGGAATGTAGGCTACAGTTCGACAGCTTTCTCTTGTAAGGAGGGGAGCCCGAGAATGGCATGAGGTTGGTGTGAACTATCCTTGGTGGCAACTGAGGAATTTTGTCTGTGGCTACTCTAGTTCAAGTTTCCAAAGGCTCCCTGGGTCTTTCCCCTGCCCAGCTGCCCGGAATGGTGCCATTTGGAGGCTCTCCCTCCCCCTCTCTGCTCCTTTCTCCTATTCCTCTGCTGACTTTTTCCTTTCTGCGAGGAGGCTGAACGCTGGTGCGTGGCTAGGACTGTGGGCCTTTGCACACAAGTAAGGGACTCTGTCTGTGGCTACTCTGCAGTGGGCCCCAAAGGTGTCTTTGGTCCCTTCCCAGCCCTACCACCTGACCATAAGGGTTCCAGTGGGATGACTCCTCCATCTATGCTGCTTTTTTCATCCTGTCCTTATCTGTCCTCGGCTCTTAAGACATTGGTCCGGGGTCTCTTCCCTGTGAGACCTCCTCAACACTCTCCAGTAACTTATTTTGACAAACTGGCCAGGAGGTAAGCCCCTTTTACAGGACCCCAAAACCTCTCGCTCACTTTCCTATACCTCTTTTGTTTGCTGTCGGGCACGGTTCTGACAGTTAAATGGGCATTAGGGCATCCACCGCTTGAAAACTCCCGTGACAGGATAACCCAGGGTTAGAACGGGTCATTTAGGACCTGCCGGGCCCAAGACAAATCCAAGCACCAGTGAGGTCTGCGTTTGTACAGAATAATGTCTCTCTAGAGACTTGATTTTTCATTCCCTCTGTTCTTCCGCCATCTCACTGTACTCCTCTGGGGACCTCGGGAAGCTTCTCTGCTGCCTGGCTGCGCCCCCAGCTCAGCACAACTGCAGCAACAGGGGAAAGGGCCGCAAGAGCAGAGCTCCTCCAAAGCACCGCCAGCCGGGCCACCGCAGCCACCGCCACGCAAAGTTTTTAAGGAGGAAAAGCGGACTCGCTTTTCCTTAAGGAAGCAGCCTTGTCCAAAGCCTTTTGGGGCTTCCCTAACCTTTGTGCCCCCTCACTTATTGGGCTTCACGGCCTCCTTCCACTCCCTCTTGCCTAGGCCGTATGCCTTCCCTACAAGCTTTAAGTATGTACTCTCTCCTTTACTACCTTTATTCGGAAGGCCGCTACTATTTGGATCGTGCTGTCAATTTTCGAGAGGCCCAGAATCAGGCCATACATCGCTCCACTTCAAAGCACCTCATTATTCGCCACAGCCTTTATTGGCCTGTGGGCCGGCGCCAGACATTCAGGCAGGGACACATACAGATTTAGGTAGGCGCCCACTAGAGACAATGGGCCCGGCAGCCCAGGTAAACACGACTAACCCTCACACGCAGTGTCTCCCCACTTGCCCAAAATTGGTCGTGCGATGTCCGTGGCCGGTTTCTAGGGGACGCTTTAGACCAAGTTGTGGGAGATGAATTGCAAAGGGACGCCTTTCTGTTCTTCCTCCCTTCCACATGGGCAATCAGCCCTCACGCGCCTTCACCCATCTGAATTACATCTTGAAACCCTGGGACAAAAGTGACGCTCAGACTCTGAAAAAATGGCACCTGGTCTTTTGTTCTGAGGTTTGGTCTCAATACAAGTTAGAAGATAGGGAAACCTGGCCTCCTGAGGGAAGCAACAACCGTAATACTATCTTACAGTTAGATTTATTTTATAAAAGGGATAGCCAGACGTGCCAGGTTTCTAGAAACCCTCACTAGGGACTAAAAAAAAAAAAAGGAAATAAATTGATAGTTCAGGGGAAAAAAAAAAGGAGCCCCACCCATTTCCTAATCCACCTATACATAGGAATGCCTGAGGCTGAGTAACTGAAGGAAGAGTGGCCAATTCTCAAGCCAGACCCCTCCCCCTTACTCCTCCGCTTTAATTCTAAATCCTGCAGGGACCACCTGCAGTGGATTCACTGAAAGGGAAATGGCCTTTAGCCTGGAGTCCCAGAGGACTAACATTCTAAATAAGCCTACTTTTAAAATCCTATTAACAGATAAAACTTTTCAGTAATAGTATACTGTGTTTCCCCGAAAATAAGTTCTAGCCGGACCATCAGCCCTAATGCGTCTTTTGGAGCAAAAATTAATATAAGACCCGGTCTTACATTATATAATACCCGGTATTTATTATATATTATATTATATTATATTATATTATATATTATATTATATTATATTATATTATATTATATTATATTATATTATTATATCCGGTCCCGGTCTTATATTAATTTTTGCTCCGAAAGACGCATTAGGGCTGATGGTCCGGCTAGAACTTATTTTCGGGGAAACAGGGTAGTGTGGATATTTGGACAAGGTTTCTCACCATCTGTTGGTAACTTAAAATTTCAAGTTTACTAAGTTGTGTTAAATAATAAAAATTATTAAATATCTAGGTATTTCAAAATAACAAAATGCTGAGGTGTTAATTATTAGGTAGGTCTAAGTTCATCTATTTCTGGCTTATCACAGGAATGTTAAGGGATAAATTAAGATGTGTTAACAAATATATCATATTTTGTTGCAAAAGCCCACGCTTTTGAAGATTGCCAAATATATTCCTGGATTTGCCAGTGGAAGTGCTAATTGCTTGCTTTTGGTTGTCAGTAAAAATTAAGGTTCTAAAGGTTATGTATTCTAATGTGGAAGAAAATGGTGTGTGTTTTCATGGAAGGTATACAGTATGGAAATGCATTTATGTAGGTACTAAAAGAAAACAGTTTGTGCTATAAAGATGGTTATTTCTGAATGAGTAAAAAGAGATAAATATGAGGGACTGGGAAAGTTGTAGAAGGTTTGTGAAGAAGTTTTGAGAGTTTTATATATAGTTAAACTAAATAAAATTAACTAAGGAAATTTAAATCTCAAAGGTAAGCTAGTACAAAATAAGAGTTAAGCTTTCTCTCTCTACTAAGATAAAGTTTGTTAGACTATTGGTCTGCTACTGATATTATGAAAAAGTTTTCTGCCTAAAAAAAGCAAAGATTATATACATCACCAAAATAATATTCTATGTTTTATATTTTCTCAGTCAGGTCTCTGGTTACTCAAAAATTAAATCTAAAAACTAAGTTTTGCTAATAGTTAAATAAACTTCTATATTTTAGAACTGCTAGAGCTCATGTGCCTTCCTCAGTATCAGCTATAGGCCAATATAAGGAAGCTTATAACTTCCCCTAACTGGCAGGAATTCTAACGGTTCTAGCCCACCATTGCATCCATGACTAAGAGGCTCAGACCCTAGAGAAGGCCAAGAATTTGTTTAAATGTCTTTAACAACCAAGACAGGAAAACAAGAAATAAGGAAACAGTGAGACCAGAGCATGAGACCAGAGACAGGCCACTTTTGGCCACAGTTATAGACAACCCGGGGCTAAAGCCACCTCAGGGCACCCCAAAAGCCCCAGAGAGAAAACGCCAGATACAGGAGCTTGCTTTGGATGTGGAAGTTCAGAACACTGAAATAAGGAGTGTCCTAGTCCTCCAAAACAGCCGTGCCTCCTGTACAGACAAAAGGGCACTAGAGGAAGGAGTACTCCTTCCTTGTTCTGAAGGGAGCAGGGACCAACTTCTCCCCAAAAATAGCTGTAATCACTATTGGGCCTAAAGTTCCCAGCGGCTCCCAAGCTATTCTCATCACAGGGGTAAAACTGCAGGTGACCCTGATGTGGCAGGTAAGCCTGTTAATTTCCTGATTAATATAGAAGCCATTTATTCTGTCTCAACTGCTCACTCTGGACCTTTTTCCTCTGAAGACTGCTGGTTGTAAAGATAAAGACAGCCCCCAGATTTGGGTTCATTTTACTCAGCCTGTTCCTTATCATTGGTCTATACCTTAGAGGAAATGTAAAATAAACAAATTAAACTTAAAAAGGACTCTAGAAAAGTTTTATTAAAAGACCTCGAAGCCCTGGCTCTAACTGCTGCCCACTGCTTTAGATTCTAACCTCAATTCTGTTATTTCTTATGGTAACTTAAGAAGTTCAACAGTCACTTCAACAATAGAAGGAACCCTCTCCAATTGACATGTTACTGTCCGCGGAGTCACGGACAAACCAAATTACTGCATATAGGGCGACCTAATTTTCTCCCATTCATTCTTAATCATGCCAGGAAGCCCTCCTCCTATATTAGGAAGAGATATTATGACGACGATGGGAACTATTGTTCTCCTAGCCCCTGGAAGTATTCCTAGCTGCCTCCCAGCAGTAGAAACCACATCAACTCAGATGTTTGGACATCACCAGGGACAATAGGCCACACCTTAACAGCTGCTCCAGTCCACATCCAGCTTAAGGACCCCAGTTTATCTCCTTGCCGGAAACAATACCCTCCAAAACCCGAGGCATGAGGCACGGAAAAGACTAATCCTTATCATTAACAGTCTCAAATGACAAGGACTCTTTAGCGAATGCAACAGTCCTCACAACACCCCCATTGTATGTGTTCCCAAACCAAAAGGAGAGTGGAGACTGGTTCAAGACCTCTGGGCCATCGACGAGGCAGTTATTCCTCTACATCCTATAGTTCCAATTCCTTACACATTCCTAACCCAAATACCTGACATAGCCAATGGTTCACGGTGTTAGACTTAAACGACGCCTTTTTCTGCACACCTGTACACCCTTTAGATATTGTGCACACCCACAGTATCTTTTTGCCTTTGAGGACCGTGAAAGCCAGACTTCACAGCTCTCCAGGACGGTCCTTCCTCAGGGGTTTAGAGATAGCCCGCAACTCTTTGGACAGGCCCTCTCTAAGGACATGTTAGAATTTTCTAAGGACATATTGTAGAATTTTCACTCTTACAATATGTCGACGACCTCCTATTATGTACTCCATCTAAAGACCTCATCAGCTAAGGCACCATTGCTCTTCTAAATTTTTTAGCCCCTAAAGGCTATAAGATTTCCAAGGCTAAGACCCAAATGTGTCAGATTTCTGTCAAATACCTTGGCCTAATTATCTCTGAAGGGACTAGGGCCCTAGGGGGGGACACAATTCGTCCCATCTCCACCTATCTCCTACCTAAGTAAGGGGCTTCCTAGGCATTACCGGCTACTGCTGCCCATGGATCCCAGGATACGGGAGAAATGGCCCATCCCCTCTACTAATTAATTAAAGATATTCAAACTGCAAATCCTCATCTGTTACTTTGGAGCTCAGAGGTTGAACAAGATTTAGTCTTTTAAAACAAGCACTGTTAAGTGCCCCAGCCTTAAGCCTTCCTCCACGAAAATCCTTTCATTTATATATAACAGAAAGAGAATGGCTTTGGGAGTCCTAACGCAAGCCAGGGGACCCTCACAACAACCAGTAGGATATTTAACTAAGGAACTAGACCTCGTAGCAAGTGGCTGGCCAGCCTGTCTCCGGCCATAGCTGCAGCTGCCCTCCTGGTTCCTGAAGCCACAAGCTCATGATGGGACAAGACTTAACCGTCTTTGCTCCCCATCACATTCAAGGGCTTTTAAATGCTAATAATAGTCACTGACTCACTGAGAGCCACCTCCTGTGGTATCAGGCCCTCTTATTAGAAAGTCCGGTAATCCAAATACACACCTGCTCCACCCTTAATCCTGCCGCAGTCCTCCCAGAGGGAGAAAGAATTAACTGCCAATGAGTGTTAATGCAAACCTATACTGCTGGAGCAGATTTACAAGAAACACCCCTAAAACAACCCAGATTGGATGCTCTTCACTGATGAGAGCTCTTTTATAAAATATAACATACAAAAGGCTGGATATACTGTAGTTCCTCTACATAATATCTTAGAAAACACAAGCCTTCCCTCTGGGGTCAACACACAACTGGCTGAGCTAATAGCTCTCACCCAAACACTAGAATTGAGTAAAGGAAAAAGAGCCATAACTCTGACTAATCAATGTGTCAATTTCACTAGCTGCTGCAACCAGTGCTTTAATCTTTCAGGCGGTAACAGTTTAAACTGTAGCTCTACCAGCTCTATGAGTTCTAATACACATGTCAAATTGCCAGCTAGATGGTTTCTCATTTGTACGAAGATCACCTCTCAGCTTACAGCACCGGAGGACACTGCTCTCTTGGGAGATTAACTGTCTTCTTACCCCAAAGGCCTCATCAGGTTAAACATCACAATGAACTTACTCTGGATCCAGCTGTAACAGCGATATACATTTATTCAGCCCCGCTGAGTATATATATCCTTATCTCTTTTTGTAGTACCTGTTATAACCATTGCTTTAAATGTAAAGATTATTAAAAATAAAGTTCAACAAATTCATAATATAGTTTCCAATATTAAACTAAAAACAAGATTCTTCGGCCTAGATTTTTCCTTCCTTCCTGGCTTCCCAGTTTAGCGGGTCTTAAAGAAACTTTTCTCATTTTTCTTCTATCCATTATTATAGGTATTACCTCATGCTGTTGCCTACCATACGTCTCAGCTTACAGACTACCCACTGGTTGGTTACAATGGCCTACAAGCCAACGACATCCTCACCTGGACTTGTTCATCTACCGGGAACCCTTAGACAGACCTCTGGACAAGCCCTAGCTGCCGGTCTCTCTACGCCCCTCCTCAGCCTGCAGTAGCCAGAGCGTTCATCGCCCCTATTCCCTAAGGGCAGTTAGGGTTACATCTTCAGAGGGGGGAGTGAGACAGGTTAGTTAACATGTTGTTGGGCAGACGGGGGGGGGGGGGGGGGATCCTGGTGAAATAAACGGGGGGTGGGGGAGGGGGAGCGACGACAGCCATGCCCTGAAAGTCCAGGTTCTGGAATGTCTCCTTTACTCCAGGATAAAGATATGAGGATGTGCCCTGAGGCTAATAAATTATCTCATAAATCCCTTTTGGCCGGACAAAGAAGCAGATCTGATAGATAGGGATGGGTTCGTTAATCCCTTTATGGTGGGCAAACAGGACAAACCCGATAGAGGAATTCCATTAGAAAGAGCCAGCTCCCTTCCCCAAGCAGGCAAGGGAAGGTATAAAAGTGAGAACTTTCGCCTCAACCATTGGGCATCCCCATTCGGGACCCTCTCCCACTTTGACCCTTTGCTTTCAATAAACTATCCTCTTTTTAAAACTCTTTGCCTCTCCTTGGTCCATGCTTCCATTTTTCGGTCTCACGAGACATGATCCCAGCACAAAGAAAATATTCTACATCAGCAGGCAGTGGAAGAATTCACGAGTAAGGTAGGAATACAGAAGGAAGATTTATTAAAGTAAGAGAAGGGTCAGCTGGGCAGAGTCTGCTGGAAACTACCGCAAACCACTGAATGGAGTCTTTGTTTGGACTCAAGTTTTATATTTAGAAGGCCACAGTTAGACTGGTTATCACAACCTTTGCATATGTTACGTAGATTTAAATTGGAGCCAGGAGTGTATCCCATACAGATGCAAAAGCTCTCCCAAGTCATAGGACCAGCACTGGGCCTAAGTAAACAGAACCATTGAAACTGCATAGTAAATATATAGGAAGCAGTATCATTAAGAGGTGAAAAAAAAAAGAAAGCTTTCAAAAAGTCCCAAGCTAAATTATACTTGTTAAATCAAATTATATCAGAGATCCAAATCTCAAAAGAGATTTATTGCCACCATTACAATCCCCTGTCTTAACGTCTATTTTCACCCATGAGGAAGTAATAGGATCCAGAATTAAATTCCAGTAACAATTAGAAAACTGGATAAACTATGTATCTGACCTTGAACAACACGCAGCTCAAAACTTATTCCTAAGAGAAGGGTAAAACAGGTGAGCCCTATAATTAATTACCTGGGATGTCTTTCTGAAAGCATTTTTGCAACTACCGTACATACTAGGAGGGAAAACCCAAATAGAATTCAGTGTACTGTTGAAAAGAAAGGCCAAAGGCCATTATGCAGAAAGGCCAAAGCAACAATTATTTTGGGGCAAATGTCCCTGAAGTGAGAGAGCTACACCAAGACCTATGGAGGGAAAAACAGAGGTATTCAAAGGGTTGAATACCAATCTGCATGTGCACTGGGTGAAAAACCCATGAGATTGGGCAAAAACAACTTCTTGGAAAGAAAAACCAACCAGTAGCTAAAGCTGAATAATTCCCAGAACTCACGCAGGGCCAAGAATCATTCAAGTTATCACAAACAAGATAGAGAGTCCTCAATCCATGGAACATTTAGTAAACTCTCAAGAAGAGAGGTTCACTTTGTAATGAGGCTAAGAAAGCACAAGAGTAAAGGTTACTCCACATCTGCCCTAGAAAACCTTAAAAACATTAATACACATGGAAAGGAAAAAGGGAAGGAAAGAAATTTGCTGCTGCTGAGCACGTCTCAGAAAAACTCAAGTCTCGAAACTCTCCCAACCATGCGGTTCCACTTCACACCACATGTACTTTGTCTTGTATTCCATCATAGGAAAGGAGTCTGAGATGCCTCAAGGCACTGCCATGCCCAAGAATAAAGGCAGAGGAATAAAAACAGGTGTAAGGTAAGAATGAGAATAAATCTGGAAAAAAAAAAGTGTTGGTGTGTAAAGAGGAGCAGTACAAGTATGCTCAGGTAATCAAAGTGGTGGGGAAAAGATTACAAGAAGCAATGTGTTTTCATGGTACAAAAAACTGATGTCATATCAAAGGAAAATGGAGAAAAATCGTTTGAATAAATACCTCAGACATTATATTGGTTGGTCTGCCAGACCATCAGGATAACGAAGTTGATTTAATTTTAAAATACAATGCAGATGAAGCTGTAATTCCGCAGGCATATGGCAAGGTTCCAAAACATGCTAAAATCACTGAGACAAATATATTTGGTGCTAGAGTGATGGGTGAAATCCAGTTTGATAATACTGGATATGATGATAAAAACCACGATGATATCTAAATTGAACTCAATGTTTTACATTCCAAGTTTCCTGAGGATTGACCCCCAAGGTTATATGGCTTCCTTGTCCTTGATAAAGTTAACCAGACTTCCATGTAGCTGAGCAACTTTACCTCAGCATCCCTTTCCTAAATGAACACGTGAACTCCTGATGCTCAAAGACTCTTAGAAGCAGTTTTTTGTCTTCCTGATTGTTCCCCTCATTAGTTAGATAAAACTTTAACCAACTTTAACATTAACAAGTAACTTCAAGAAGGAAGCTTTTGTTGAGCCCAAGGATGTCTGATTTCAACGTCCTTGTTAATAACTCCATTTTTTTAAAAAAAGGAAATAGTCGACATGAGTAGTATACTAGAAGATTAATGAGAAAATCCCACCATGCAAGAGAAAATGTTTATTGTGTAACAAATACTGGAATCTATCTTACAGATAAGAAAACCAGGGCATTTAAAAGTGAAGCAATTGGTCGTGGAGGAGTTGGGGGCCACATAGCTAGCAAGTGTCAAACAGGAATTTCAACCCAGCTATCTGATTCTACTGCAAAGAGATCCTCCACAGCAAGTATCTTCCCACGTCTAGATCAGACATCTGAAACCAAAGGATTCCCTATAGGTAAGTTAGAATAAGAGATAAAAATTTTACCATCCCAAGAAAGCTATTACTAATTAACAGTGATTTTTGGAAGAATCATTCTAGCTAAAAAGCTCTCGTTTTCTTATGACCTATAAAGATGTTTGCAGATCAAAAGATTTTGGTACAGCCGGCCCAGTGACTCAGGTAGTTGGAGCACCATGTTCCTAACACTGAGGTCACCAGTTCGATTCCCACATGGGCCAGTGAGCTGCGCCCTCTACAGCTAAGATTGTGAACAACAGCTCTCCCTGGAGCTGGGCTGCCGTGAGCAGCCCGAGGTCCACGTGAGCTGCCGTGGACTGCTGTGAGCTGCCATAGGCTGCGTGTGCTACCGTGTGCTGCCGGGAGTGGCCAGCGTTGAGTGGCCGGTGTCCAGTGTGTGCTGTTGTGAGTGGCCGGCAGCGTGTAGCTCTTACCGGCAGCCATCGTGAGCGGCTGGCAGCAGGCGAGAGCTACTGTGAGCGCGACCAACTGCCGTGGAAGGGCGGGCAGGCCGGGCGGGGTGCAAGGCTCATAATACCAGCATGGGCCAGGGAACTGTGTCCTACACAACTAGACTGAACCGAGTGCCAGGGTGAGTGGGGAGAGGCGGAAGAAGGGGGAAAAAAAGAAATCATTTAAAAAAAAAAAAGATTTTAGTAGTATAAACTTTAAAAAAAAAAAAACTCTTCCAAAATCGCCCCTCATCATTCATGAATCATCCATATTGAGCCACTGCTCTACTGCCTACCATGTGTTTGGCGCTATGCTTAGTATTAAGGATACAGTGATGAGCAAGACATTGATAATCCCCACTGGGACAGTAAAAATGAAACAAATAATTACACAATTAATTTATGTTTCTAAATATGATGAGCCTTGCACTCACCACAGGGCTTTTGCCTGAAACACACTTACCCAATTATCCACCACAGCTCTGCTGCTCATCAAATTCAGGTTATCACTCGACTATCACCTTCTTAGTGAAAACTTCCCTGACCATTCTACACAAAAATTGTACACTCTCCACTCCAATATTCCCTAATACCTTCCTTGATGTACTTACTTTTCACTAGAACACTTATCACCATTGACATACTTAATCTGTTTAGTATCTGTATCCTATTAGAATATAAGCTCCATGAGATCAATAATTTCTATTTTCTTGACTGATACCTCTCAGAGTCTAGAACAGTGCCTGTAATATAGAAGGCACTTAAAAAATATTGTTGAATAAGGAATAAATGAGTGCAATGAAAGAAAGTACAAGTATCGTGAGTGTATAAAAGGAGAAACCATTCATTTCAATTTAGGCTAACATACACAATGGTTTTATCTATATAAATATCTTTGTGTAACAATTAAGATACCAATAATAAGTTCTATCTATCATTTGTGTATATAGTATTAATTTAGGCATTTTGTTTCAGTTTTTCCATAATTCCTTTCTTAAAAATTATTTTTAAACATTTAAAGTATTTATAATAGAATGACTTACTGCTAAAAAGATTCATATTTTTATATTAGAAAGGAGTCAACATCTAACAAAACAATGTATTCTCCATTCTATAAATTATTTCACCCTAAAAACGAACACAAGATGAAATCTACTATTCTACCTGCATTTGATATTACAATACTCACTAAACTGGAACAGGCATGTTATTTTTCAGAAATTATTCAGAAATAAAAACGTAAAAAAAAAAAGAAAAAGAAAAATAAAGATCTAAAATCACCTTCCAAGGTTTATATTATAGCTTGATGTCTTTGCTCAGTTTGTGAAGGTTTTACATAATTATGCGTTTACAGCTCAAGATCTAAAAAAAAAGTAATTGTTCCAAATTTGGTGTATCACAATCCAAAGGACGATGTGGCCTGACTACACTCTTGTTTTAAAGAGGAATAATACTTTTATTTATACTTAAGCAATGTTAACCTTTATCATTTAAAGAATTATTTAACAATATCATTTAAAAAGGCATACAGACCCCGAGACCGTTTTCAAATTCAATCCCGTATCATACGAAATTCCAATAACTAGACTGAACATGATCTTCCAGAGGATAAAAAAAAGTAAAGTTGCTACAGCATGTCTAATGAGTGTGTTATGAACAATCTATGTGTAAAAAGAAACATTTTTCATGAGTCTATTAATTTCTCCTGATAAAAACACAAGTTATTGCAAGAAGTTAAGAAGCACATAGTCATGAAGTAGTAACTTAATGATCTACCCTATTATATACTACGAAAACATAAAAATATTGACCAGATATAACCAGGACTCCCAAAACACATGTATTCACTCCCCGAATTAAAAAAATCAATAGTCATACTAAGCAAAGGAGAGAGCAAAAACAAATCTTCAGATAAAAAATTCAGTTCAATCTAATATTAATAACTACAACCAAACTAAGTTTTCAAATACACAAAACAACTGAAGGACTTGCTCAGTTCTCCATCTAATTATGTAGACATTCCTCTAGACATCTACAAAACAAAATTAAAATTACTATTAAATATTTTCCTACCATTATACACATTAAAAAATGGTACATTAAAACTACAGTCTGAGTGTTAAATGTAAATGTTAAATGTTAAAGGTAAATATTTCCCTGTGGTTAACTATATTCTTCCATAAAGAAAATGCAGAATTCCTTAATGAAGTAAACATTCTACATTCACAGGACAATGGACCATCAACCAGTAAATATGTTTGATACAGATATTAAGTTTAAAAATCAATTTATCCAAAAATATTTCAAATTAGCTTATTTTTAAATGGTAGCGCATGGTGTTAAACAAACAAAAAATTTAATTTCCATAGCTGAAAGTTTTTTTAAAAAGAAAGAGTTTTTTATTAGGCTACTGCTAGCAAAAGAAAAAGGCCTGTCTTGGGTCATAGAATATAAACCACCAGCAGCATGCTTAGGTAGAAAAGACAACACAACTGTCTTCCTGGAACAAAAATGTTATGCAAGCATTTTTACATCAAGTAGAAGGGAGAAAACTGTAAGCCTTTCTGAAAGGAGTTACATTAACTATAGACAAAGGCTAAAGGAGAAGGTGGAGTAGGGCTAGTTCTGGGAGAGGCACAACCGAGTCCACAAGGCAGACAGAAGTGTCCATGCCTATGGATTAGCTGTAGGCACCAGATTGGCAAATTAATGTGTAAATAAGAAGTGGAGGCTCCTGGGGTTCTATGGCACCGGCTATTCTCTCTTTGGATAATCGAGGAAATAACCAAATGGAAATTAACCCTAAATTTCAGCAGATACACAGGAATATGTGAGCAGTCTTTTGTCAGAACTAGTCCACAGCTATTAACAGGCTATTCTCTCTCTTTCTCTCACTTTCCTGCTGCTGTAATTTTAATTTAGAACATCTTAGAATTTTTTTCTTGTCATTGTCACTGTAAGACAAAAGAAACAATCACAGAAATGCGTAAGAGATAAAGGAAAGATCACAGGAAACTTACTTCCTAGAAAGAATAATTCATTGTTACCAGTTCTCTACCATCTCTGGAGACATATTACATACATGAAAGGAATCATTCTATATATCCTACTCTATAACCTAGTTTGTTTAATTCAACATTAGGTAAAGAATTTCTTTTATGTCAGCCAATATATTTCTATATATGTCATTATAAGGGTTCCAAAGTATTACGTTCTGTGTATTACTATAACTTACTTAACTACCTTCCCTATTAATATATATTGACTTGTTCTCATTTTTAAAAATATCTCTAATACAATGAACCGGACACCCCACACTTCTTCACTAAAATGCCCCTTATCCCAAGTCCTTCTCTACAATACAGATATTCATTTATTCTAATATCTTCAAGTGCCTGTTATAGTCCACACACATTCTAGGCAATCTAAGTTCCATGAGTGTAGGTACTGATTTTATTTTATTTCCAGTGTTTAGTGGAGTGTCTGATAGCAGACTTTCATGTATATGTGGAACGAAGGATGATCAGATCATACTTGTTCATCTTTCTTCACTTCTTCACATATCTCCCTTTTTTCGTAAGTTTTAATTTTGAAATTACCATGTTTCTCCGACAGTAAGACCCAGCCAGCCAATCAGCTCTAATGAGTCTTTTGGAGCAAAAATTAATATAAGAGCTGGTATTATATTAATTATATGATATATTATATTATATTATAAGAATTGGTCTTATTTTACTATAAAATAAGACCGGGTCTTATATCAATTTTTGCTCCAAAAGGCACATTAGAGCTGACTGTCCAGCTAGGTTTTATTTTCGGGGAAATACAGTAATTCTGTTTTCATTTTTTTCATACTACAGAATAATGAGCAATAAAATGTCTTCACCGCTCACAATTCAGGCTCACTGCTGAATGAATAGATGAATATGAAAAAAAAATAGTATCACAGTGTTACTTTTTGAAACCTCTGCGCATCTGTGAAATTTTCAAATTTTAAACATTGGGCTTCAAAACATCATCCAAAGGAAACGTGAAGCTAACAGTGGTTGTACATTTTCCTTTGTTCTCTTTAACGTTTCAGGTGAAAAGGAAGAGTACAAACAACTCTTTAAAAGGTTCAGCTGGCACACACAAAAAAAAACTAAAAATCCAATTAAACTGCAAAATTATAACTGAATTAATAGAAGATTTATTTTGCTTCTCCAGGAAAAATACTCTAGGGGGGAAAAAACCACTGAAATACCAAAAATATCAAAATGTTTTTTTCTGATCAAATTTAGGGCTTTAAAATTACTATCAAATAGATCTGTTGAGAAACCTCTAAACCTGTTTACTCTGTTTTCTTTCATTCAGAAAATCCAGGTACTCTAGGGATTAAATTAGAATCACAAACCTGGAAAGAACCTTGAGACTTATATGGAATTCATCCTTCTTACTTTTAGCTCATTTATACTTAAGCAGTTTACATACATAAGAAATGTATCCACAACTAAGCATTATCGAGCTCAAGGTAGGGATGGGATAGATGAGATGAGACAAGACTCTGGAAAAAAGAATGTAAGTCACTCTAAGGATGTCACTGGAAAAGATTGTTTAGGAGTGTCATGATCTTAGTTCCATTTTAGTATGATTACCCCAAAATGTATGCTTCAACATTAAATGCACATGTTAAATACATATGCTTGATGGAACATGCATGTTGATTATGGCCATGTATTTTGCCTCCTAACAGCTTAGGATGACATGCAAAAATCTTAGTGAGAGAGGATGCTGGTTTAGATCAGATTGTGAATATCTCTTCAGCCTCAAAAAGCGTATGCTACCAGGTAGTGTTTTTATAAAAACTGCCTGTTATTCTTATTAGATTGTATGTTCTTCAGAAATAGTGTCATGATTTTATAACTCTTTAAATCCTTAATACTTAGAATACACAATACGTATTCAATATTCACAGATATCACTGAAAGTGCAGATGTTTATCTAGCATATTTAAATAGAATTTCATTACCTCAAATATTTCTAAATGTTGAAATATATTACCACATTTGAACAAATACTTGCACACCAATGTTCACAACAGCATTACTCACAACAGTAAACAGGTCGAAACAACCCAAATGTCCATTGATGGGTGAACAGATAAACAAAATGTAGTGTACCTATAAAACAGAGTATTATTCAATCTTAAAGGAGATTTAAAGTATTTATTGATATACTTAGATTAATAGGTATCATGTTTGTTACTGTTTTTTATTTATTGCCCTTGTTCTTTGTTCCTATTTTTGTATTCCACTCTTTCTGTCTTTTGTCGTTTTAATTGAGCATTTTATGATTCCATTTTCTCGCCTCTCTTAACATGTCAATTACACTTCTTTTTTTTTCACTTTTTTAAATCGTTGCCCTGGAGTTTTCATTTATAACTAATCCAAGTCCACTTTCAAATAACACTATACCAATTTACAGGTAGTGCAAGTAACGTCAACTAGAATATTCCTAATTCCTCCCTCCCAATCCTTGTATCATTGTTATCATTCATTTCACTTATTCGCATATGTAAGCTATAATCATTGAATATATTATTATTTTGAACAAATTATGTTATCGGTTAGATCAATTAAGAATAAGAAAAATAAAAGTTTTTATTTTACCTTCACTTATTCTTTCTCTAATGTTCTTTCCTTTTATAATGTAGATCTAAGTTTCTGATCTATATAATTTTCGTTCTCTGAAAAACTTCCTTTAATATATGGAAGTCCACTAGCAACAAATTCTCTGAATTTTTGTTTATCTAAATCTTTATTCTCTTTCACTTTTGAAGGGAGGATACACAATTCTAGATTGTTGGGTTTTTCCCTCTCAACACTTTATTTCACTGTTCTTGCTTGCGTGGTTTCTGAAAAAAGTCAGATGTAATTCTTACTTTTTCTCCTCTACAGATAAGGCGTTTTTTTTCCTCTTTGGCTTCTTTCAAGATTATTATCTGTATGTTTGATTTTCTACAGTTTATTTATGACATGCCTAGTTGAAATTTTTGGGGCTCGATTCCTGCTTGGGGTTCTCTAAACTTCCTGGATCCGTGGTTCGAAATCTGACATTAATTTGGGGGCATTATCAGTCATTATTGCTTCAAATAGCTCTTCTGTTCCTTTTTCTTCTCCTTCTAGTATTCCCATTATGCATATGTTACACTTTTGTCATTGTCCCACAGTCCTTGGGTATGTTTTTCCTGTTTTTTCTCTCAGTCTTTTTTCTCTTTTCATTTTTAGAAGTTTCTCTTGATACTCGTACATCTTCAAGCTCAGAGATATTCTTTCCTCAGCTGTGTCCAGGCTACTAAAAAGCCTATAAAAGGCATTCTCGTTTCTGTTACAGTGTTTTTGATCGCTAGCATTTTCTTGACTTTTTTTCTTAGAATTTCTCTCTAACTTATATTTTTCATCTGCTCTTGAATGTTATCTACTTCTTCCTTTGGAGACCTTGGCATACTTGTTGTAAATTCCTAGTCTGACCATTCTAATATCCCTACCATGTCTGAGTCTGATTCTGATGCTTACGCTCGCTATACTGTGTTTTTTTTTGCTTTTTAGGATGCCTTGTAATTTTGTATTGGAAGCCAGATATAATGCACTGGGTAAAAGGAACTATAGCAAATAGGTATTTAGTAATGTGGTTAAGGTGTGAGGGGAGGAGAAGCTTCTACAGGCCTATGATTAGGTATCAATCTTTTAGTGACCCTGTGCTCCTAGGCTGTGACCTTAACAAGTTCTTCTCAGCCTCCCACCCCCCCACCGTTAGGAGAAACAAGATGGCTGGAAGGGGCTGGACTTGGATATTTCTTTTCTTCACATGGATAGGAGAGCAGGCTAGAATAAGGTACTGCCCTTCCTCCAGGTCAGTCTCTTCACCGTAATAGGTTAAGGCTCTGGTAAAATGCTTTCTCCTCATGGTAGACCTTGTTAAGAAAAACAGAATGCTTGGCATATTTCACAGTGGTTATCCCCCGCCCCGCCCCCCTTGCAGGAAGCACTAGGAATTTTTCTTTGATACTGTGAAGACATGGCAGAGTTCCTGGGGGTAAAACCACAAAACTGTAGGGGTCCCCTATAGTTCGGTCCCACATAGAGCCTCCAGCAATTCGCTAATTACACTTTAGGTTTTCCTACCCAGTATTGGTTCCCTTGGAGGTTTCTGCTAGGATAAATTGTCATTCTCTGTATTTCCCTGTCTCTCCAATTCGGAAGGCAACAGTTTGGCCTGTGACCTCACTTCTCTGACAGATCTAAGAATAGTTGTTGATTTTTCAGTTTGTTCAGTTTTTTACTTATTGTTAGAACAGAGAAATAACTTCTAAAAGCTGCTGAAGTGCTGAACTGAAAAAAAAACAAAATCTTCATTTTCAATCTTTACCTCCACATTTACTAATTGATAAAGTAATATATATAACACTCTTCTATTATTAAGGAGAGAACAAAAATGAAGATCTGAATGTCTCAATGGCACATAAATTACCTAAAATATGGTTAATCATAGTGTTTACCCTATATATAAAATACCAAATGCAAATCATTAAACAATACACTCATCCTTTCTTTCTGAAGCAATGAAAACATGTGAACAACCAAATATTATAGGATTCATTTAGATCCCACATCATTATTACAAGCTAAAATATTTCCTAAATAAATACCTAAATATTAAACTTCCATTAAGGGCTATTAAAGAAAACTGTCAGTAAGTACTACAATTCACTACTAGTTAGTTACCCTTACTGCTCAGTTAATTTGAAGAAAAATAAAGTCTGTTCCGTAATTCCTAAAATAGCATTATAATATATCCTAAACAAATTTAAGTTTTAAAATTCTTGCTCTGGAAGAAAAACAAATCAGTAGAAAGCTAAAATTTGATTTGACATTTGGATGCCAAGTCCCAACATTTGCTATAATCGTGGAATTGACCTTTATCAAACTTAATTCCCTTAGGAAATCTTTATCTACTGTCGAGAGCTGTATGTTCTTCCTATAGCAAGAAATACAGTTAATTTTCCATATCACACTGTAAAATAGCTCATTACTTTTTATATTACTGACTTAAATTTTATTCAACTGAGTTTTAACGCACTTAACCAAAAGCATGCTGGTTAAATAAGATGAATGTATCTAATTCACCTTAAGGAATTCGAAAGCATTTTGCAAAACAAGGCTCCAAACATAGCAAGAACATAAGAATGGCCAAACCCAAGGCCACATATTAGCATTAATTCATTTTACACATAAATAAATTTTATTTTATTATTATTTCCACATCTGTGATGCATTAGGTACAACAGACATTTCTGAACCCTTTATACAGTAAACAGATGGTGAACCATTACAAAATTAGGGCCTAGGGTAACATCCTAAAGAATTATTAATAACCTTGCTCTTCAGTCAGAGGACAACTACAGACTTGGATAAATAACTTGCACTCTTAATTTGCAAAACATAAAATATATTTGAGACCCCACATTCCTGAAACCCCAAAAACAAAGTCAATATCTAAGCAAAATTGACACTTAGTACTTGACAGAGTTTCTAGCTAAAATAATAACCAACAAAATGGATCCAATTATGTCACTTGACGACAGATAAAAAAATGAAAACATTAAAAGCAAAAAACAAAATTAAAACTTAAGACATCGCAGGTAGTTATATATGTAAAAATATTCAGATGAGAATAATTATGTAAAAGAGACAAGATAGCCTAGCAGACAGATCACAGAATATAGTCCTGCTTCAAAAAGTGTCATATGATTTTTAGAAAGTCAGATGAAATAATGTAGTCTCAGTGGAATCTTTTGAGGAACAGTAATAGAGCATCAATAAGTAATACAGTGTTTTCTGTACCTAAAGAAAGAAGGGTTCCCTAACTTTTAAAAAGAGAAAAATTTGATTTATTAACAAAGTTATTTCAGTATTAACTGTGAAAAATGGCTTACCTTCCTTCCCCTAGAACCTGAGAAGCTGACGAAACCACATGGTATTTCCAAAGAAAGATATGATTGCTTGAATCTGGGTCACTGAAATTATCAACTGTGCAAAATGAGACAAAAGAAAGAGATAACATTAATTATCTACAATTATACATTTTCTTTGTCGGTAACATGAAACATAACTCACATAAAAGCTCATAGGCCAGTCAAATGAGATATATCTCTAGGTTTGAACTCTTCAGGGACAGCTCTGTTAAAACAAAGACTGGACAAATAGTTAACTCTATTTACTCTATTTAAACAATTCCTGATCACTAAATGTCAATAGTTTTTTGCTAATTAAAAAATATTTTATATATTTACCGTTATCACCCTACTTTTAATTTTTTTCCTTAAAAAAAAAAAAATGAAACTTCAGCCAATACAAAAAGCCCCTTCGGTAAAAAAAAGAAAGAGGTGGGGGAGAGGAGGGAGGAGACAGGAATATCCAAACAGATTCAAGGACAAAAAGCATGTTCCACACCGGATCATATTTACAGTTTCTCATCTAGAATTCAACTAACATCCAACTGCAGCAATCAGCCAAGCTTAGCAAATTAAAATAACAGTAATTTTGACAGATTACCTTCTATAAATATTCAAATATGGACGTTTGTGTGCATGCAAGGGTCTCTATATGCCAATCAAAATGCTCTGCTTAGGATTCTAAAATTGAGCTTTTTCTCCCCACCCTTCTTTTCTGTAGGAATCCCCTGAATTGTTAACTTTCACTTTAACTCTTGCACCTCAGCTGACAAAGAGACCAACATCATGGTAGAAAACACATTTTATTCTCTGTTCACAGCTTAAATTATTATCCATGGCGTACATTAAAAATTTAAGGATAACATTCATATAAAGCACCAACAGACAAAAATGAAGTACCAGCTGAAAATCTAGGTCTGTAAAGACAACAGTAAGTATCTGGTAGGAGTGGAATGGAGAGGGCAGAAAGAGGATCTTGAAGGATGGCAACTGAATAAAAGATTAACTTTTTATTCATGTAATCAGGGATGCCTTGGAAAAGTAAAATCCAAATGCAAAGAATAATCAACTTCATAAATTTGGGCTGTATTCAAAGTTCTATTAAGACGGACTACCATATATTTGGCACAAGGTAAGACCCTGTACTTTGACAACAAGTTTAAGTATATGAAAGAGTCAAAAGTGGGGAAATACAATTAGTTGATCTTTGAACATGGGTTTAAATTGCATGAGTTCACTTATATATACAGTTTAGTCAATAAATACTGTAAATGTATTTTCTCTTCTTCATGATTTTCTTAATAACATTTCCTTTAGCTTACTTTATTGTAAGAATACAATATATAATACATATAACATACAAAATATGTGTTAATCAACTGTTTATGTTTCCACTCAACCGTAGGTTACTAGTAGTTAAGTTTTGGGGAATAAAAAGTTAAGCACAGATTTTCAACTGCATTAAAATTATGGAGGAAAAGTCAACCTACTCAGAGGTATATGCCCTTCTGTTTCCACCTGGAAATAAACAGCTATTAATACCTCTACTAAGATTGCTCAAAATATTTCTAGAAAGTTGGCAGGCTTGCAAGGAAGTTATTTTATGATCACTCACCATTCAACCACTGGAACCCAAGTCCAACAGAGGATCCAAGCCAGACCAGTGGTTCTCAAAGCAGGGAGGGAGAATAAAAGTCTGATCTAGGGACTAGTATCTGCAGCCTCCCTGAGAACTTGTTAAAAATGCAGGATCTCAGGCCCTGTCCAGGGACCTATTGAATCAGAATCTGCATTTTAACAAGACCCCCAAATAATTCATACACACATTAAAATTTGAGAGAAAAGGTGTAATATGTTCAGACTGGTTCCCATTGCAGTCCACTGTTGGGCCAATAAGCAACCAATTTTTAACCTCTGGTTTACAACATTATTATTCCCACCACAATTTTTTTCTTTATTTTTAAAATAAAGAATCTTGAAAAACAGAAACCCCTTGCAACTCAAAGGAATGAGTATCTCATAATTAAACCTCAGGTTTCAAAAAGGGCTGTGACAAAGTTATCTTAGAGCAAGTGGTCCTGTCTCGTGCCCTCAAATCATATTAACT